>NC_092873.1:77636871-80036871 GCF_028372415.1 Notamacropus eugenii | reverse complement strand
AGTAGGCCCCACCCTCTCCCTCAATTTCAGGTGTCTAAACAGTCTCCTAGTGGTCCATTGTGAGTTCTGGCCTTGGGTGGTGTCATCTTCTATTTCATGATCTTCTGTCAGGAGTCGATCCTGTCCTCTGCTCTTGCCCTAAAGAACACTAGTGTAATGAAGAGCATGTTAATCTAAGATTTCCTGCATAACCTTCCTCAGCTCCCAGTGCTCTGATGGGTACATGCTGGGATCAGTCTCTCTGTAGAGTGTTAGGGCTAGTTCTGTTTTCCACTTCCTTTCTGACCGTCCAGAAACCAGCTCAACGCATCCTGTTCACCCCAATTCCTCTTTCCTCACCTTTACTGATTTGTACCCAGTTATATGAGTTCATACTGGTTTCCATGGTGTGTAACCTTTGCTTCCATGTTCACCTGAGCTGGTGCCTGCTTCTCTGTTTTGACCCCTCAGGCTCTCTGTCCTTTTCCAGCTGTCTTTATGTGAAGTTATGGAATGGATAGAATTTTTTTTTCATATTTCTTTATCATTGATCTTTTTGGGACTGTTTTCAGATATTTGACTTGTGACCTTTTGTGATCCCACCTTAACTAGAAGTCTTGTCATTCATTTTTGCTGCACGGTTGGCTTACTTTCTTTTCATGTCATTTGTGTTCCCACTAATTTCTCTTTACTCTGCTTATGGGTAGGTTGGGTTTGGTAACAGACCCCTAGCCGAGTGCATTTGTATACCTTCCCTGCCCCTCTCCATTGTCCTCTTGTTTTTAATTCTAGTTTTTGGAGATAGGGGTTTCTCAAGATTTGTGGCCATAGAGCATTACTAGGAGAATATTGGGGTTAAAATGATAAATGGGCTTATGCAGCTGCAGGCACTTTGAGGGTGACAAAATGGTGTGTGTGTGTGGGTATGTGTGGGTGTGTGTGTGTGTGTGTGTGTGTGTGTGTGTGTGTGTGTGTGTGTGTGTGTGTGTTTTGGTGGGAGGAGTGTCTACAAATAGTTAAAATGACCATGCAGTCATTTTTATTAGTATCCTCGTTGACTTGTTCATCGGGATGCCATATGCTAAGGGAGTGTAGCATAATGGGAAGAGCATTAGAGTCAAGAAATCTTGATCTGAATCCTGGTTCTGATAGTGGTAGTATGATCAGGCAACAGTTCTATAAATACTGTGAGACTCAAGTTCCTCATCTGTAAAATCGGGATTGTAATATTTGTATTCTCTGCCTCACAGAGTCCTAAGGAAGGTGCTTTGTAAATTTGAATCCTTCTTGAGGGCTGTATGAACTGTTGGCTCTTATCAGCAAGATGGGTAGAACCAGACTCTGGCCTCTCTGCAAATCTTGGGAGAAAAACTTTGGAGGTTTGAGACTAAGTAGCTATAGAGGAAGGGTCTGTTACTTGAAAGAAGGTCACAGGCCACCCAATGTTTTATTACAACAGGGTCTGAATGAGGCTAAGACCAGATGCTCAGGGCTTATAAGTTTATTATTTGCTTTTGTAATTTTTGTTGTTTCCCTTGTAATTAAGAAATCCTTGCCATAGTTAACCATAATTAGTTTGGGATTCTGAAAGGGAAAGAAGGACTAAATACCTAATTAGAGAATCATTCTGGTGGCAGAAATGTTTAGGGATACTGAGAGATATTCACTGAGAGAAAAGTGAATCCTGACGCTGTGAAACTTCCACCAGCATCCTTAGCTAGGCTATTTAGTGTAAAAGAGGAGCTAGAAAGATTAATTTTGGCCCAGAGTTGGATCCATTTCTTGTGGGCCAGTGGGATACCCATCCAGCCAACCTACCAGGATATGGGGCCTAGCCAACATATGTATCTTGACAATGGCCCTCCCACCTTCTTCACCTCCACTGTTAGGAACAGTGACCACTTGGTCCTCCAGACACACCTTCTCTGTGGAGGAAGTTAACTCACTCAACTCTGGGGTTCTAACTGTGGCATTGCTGCCCTGACCATGGATTGGAAGGTAGCTAACTATCACCTTAACCTTGTATGTCTATTCAAGTCCAGCCTATTCATCCAGCAGCATACTAGGGCCTACTTAGAATAGGGACCTTAACATCTCCCAGGAGGGAGGGGTGGACATTTCAGTATCTGGTTAGGACCATATTTATTGTAGGAGCTAATGGACTCCCCCTCAACAAGATATTCCAAGACTAAATGACAACTTGTTGAATATATTCTAACGTAGGGATTCCCAATCTTTCTTGTGGTATAGACTGCTGTCTGGTGAAGCCTATGGACCCTTTCACACAATAATGTTTTTAAAGATGTAAAATCCACAGGATTATAAAGGAAACCAAAGATTAGTGAAAATAAAGATGTACACTTTGTTTTTTTAACCCAAATACATGGATACCTTGAAATCTTATCAATGGATCCTTTGGAGGTCTTTGAGCTTCAGATTAAGAACTCCTAGAGGTCATTCTTTTTCCTTCCAACTATAAAGTTCTATGGTACATTTTCCTTTTTTATCAAATAGGTGACTCAAAGGAACATAAAATAATTCTGCTTCAATTTATTTAGAAATGGTTGCTTTTGGTTCAAATGCCTGAAAATAAGACAGTGATAACTGAGACTTCTTGTCAACACTTCCCTATGTTGCCTGGTGACAGGATTTAGAATGGAAGGAAATTTAGAGGTCAAATCCAATCCCCTCAAATTATGACTGAGGAAACTGGCTCAGAGAGGTAAGTGACTTGAAGTAGCAGAGTCTGGTTTTGAATTCAGGTCATTTGACTTGGAAAGCACCCTTTCTACTCCACCACCTTGCTCTTAGATAATTAGTCTCTAATTGTTCCACTCCCCTGTAACAGCTGCTAGCACCTGAGTTTCACATCTTGGAAAAGGAATATATCTGTCCTAAAAACAAGGTACTTTCAGATCTAGGCCCTACAAGTTAACCCTCTTCCAGATACTGAAACCTAGTGGTGATGAGAGTGGAAGACACAGGAAGAATGTAAAAAAAACAACAAACTAAAACAAACCATTGGACAATGAGACAAAACATGGGGTGAATCCTAGTTCTTACTAGGTCAAAGATGTCTTCATCCCTCTGGAAGCTGCACTGCTGACCTATCTCCACAGGACTTTCTCTACCATATCCCTGCACAACAGCCCCTTCCCCTTCCCAGCTACTTTTTATGTGTTGTCTTTCTTTTTCCCCATTAGAATGGAAGCACTTTGAGGACAAGGACCATATTTCTGCTCTCATTTGGATTCCCAGTGCTTGGCACATAGTAAATGCTTCATAAATGCTTGACTGATTAGATATGTGACCAAGTCATTTAACTTCTCTGGGACTCGGTTTCCTGCTCTGTCAAATAAGGGAAGTAGATTCTCTGCAGTAATTACTTTGGATTCTAAATATCTGGTCCTGTAAACAATGTGTCTGCCTGCACGTATGTGCAGCAATATCCTTGGCTCATTCTTCCTCTCTTCCTGGCTGGAGACCCAGCTGAGGTGGTGACCACGGGCCTTTTTTACTGTGGGTTTGTTTTGGCCTCTCCCTTTCCAGGCCTGTTTGTATGTTCTTTCCTCTAGATGCATTCCTTCTCTCTGTTCATCAGTGAAACTTTCCCACTGTGGTAGTTCACCACAAATACCTTCCCAGCCTCAACCGAGATGTTCAAAAAAAGGCTGGAATTTGTACCAAGATGCCTGTGAGGTAGAAAGGGATAATTGTGGACTGACCCTTCAAAACAATCAGGAAAGATGAGGAAAATTGGTTCCATAACCATTCTTTGTCCCACTCAACCCTCCCTTCCTACTAACTTCTTAAAGTGACTGAGAAACACAGGAAGGAAAAGACCTTAGAGATAATTCTCTTTCTCCTCATTCTATAGCAAAAGAGGGAAATAAGCTAGCTCAAGGTCATCCTGCTGGTAATTGACAGAGCTGAGATTCAAGCTAATTTCAAATCTAATGTTCATTCCCCTGTATTATACTGTCTCCACTTTAATTAAAGGATAAGGGCCAGAAGATGATTTACTTCTGAAAAACAGGTCCAAACTAGGAGGAATAGTTTTCCTTTCTCTTGGCTCAATAGCTTATAAGTTGATTAAGGTAATAAAGCATGGAAGTTAGATCTTTATTGGATAACAATAAACAGAATTTAAAATGATAGAAACCAAAATTATTAGTTGGTTCATTAAAAAAATACATTCAAGGGTGTTATCTACTTTGTTTCTGCTATCCTAGGCCCTGGTGTGTGAGAGGAGGAAAATAAAATATGGTCCCTGCCCTTATGGGCCTTGTAACCACTAATCACGGAACTGTTATATACAGTGCTGCATGATTAACGTGTTCGAGAGAGGATTGCACAACAAAATCACCGTAAGAGGTATGAGATGTAGCAATCGTTATGGTTCTCAAGGTTAAGGTGCTGCTTGCACTTAATACATGGTCGCTAGAAGGTGGGTAGCAGGGCTTGTGGATTTCGTCAGGATCTACAAAAATTGATGACTTGTGGGGTTAAGACCCAGTACTTTCAATGTGCTTATCCAGGTAAATTGGGAGAGGTGTTAGAGAGCCCTTGTTATTTGTTGCCTCATTTAAAAGACAAAAATCTCGTACATTTTTAATACTTGTAGATAAAATATAAACTTCTGACATTTAAAGATTTTCACAACCTAGCCCCAAATTACAATTTCTTTCAGTTTTTTACACGTTTCATGCACTCCACAGTCCAGCCCAACTAGCCTTTTTTTTGTCTTTACATCTTCTAACTCTGTGCCTTTGTATTGACTATCCCTTATTTTAGCAAGGCACTGTCTTCTTACCTTTGCCTCTTAGAATCCTTGATTTCCTTAAAAATTCAGCATCCCCTTCACATGAAGCCTTTCATGATCTAGATATCAGAGCTTATCTCCCACTCTCAATTGGTATTTATTTTGTTTGTACCTATATGTACATATTGCGTCTCTCAGTTGATTATCTATGTGTCAGTGCCTGATCCTTAGTAGGCATTTCATAAATGTTTGTTGAAGCTTATTGCCCAGATTTCAATGCGGTTTTTGGAGCCCTACCCTCCCTTGTAGGGCTTATCCAACATTCACACTGTATGGAGAGATGATGAGTTGGGTGCAAAATTGAATAGGAGGGAGAGTAAGTTGGATTTCTTGAGGGAAAGCAAATCTCTTTTACTGATTCCAGCCTTTTTAATATTATTCCACCTTTTCAATATTAACATCTTATTAGTGTTACTTGATCGTGAGACATGAAACATTACTGCCTAGAAAACTAAAAATGAGTATCCCAAAGAGGACAATGGTAAGGTGCAAGCTACAACGTATACCACAGATGAGCAGGCTACAATATGTAGCTAATGAGGGATTCCAAAGAAGGATAGGAGTAAAGGACAGCATCAAGGAGTTGTGTGCCAGGAAGAGAAGATGCAAGAGGAACAGGTGGCATACAGCTAGGGTGTTCACTGGTACCTTGCAGTATTGGAAGAAATTACAAAGTATTAAGAAATTATGAAGGATTCTCTTACAGCAAACATACAGGAAAACAGCCAAAAATTGCATATGATGGGCAGGTATTAATATGATGTGATTTATATGATTGGAGAGAACTCCCAAATTAATGAAATCAAACATCTTTTTAAATACTTTTGAGTGGAGTATATGTGGAGGGCTGATCTTTGAAATATGAAGAATGGGAGAATAGGAAGGATTGACATCCTGATTTTTTTCTTTAAGAGTTTATGTATTGTAGGCTAGTCATGAACTTGACCTTAATTCCTAGCTGAATTATATAGTGTCTTTTTAAAGGGACGGTTAGTTAATGTTTAGAAAAGGAAGCAATGATCATAATGTGCCCATATGACTTTTTTCAAGAGGCCATGCTGTACTAACTTCATTTCTGTTTTTAAGAGGGTTATTAGACTAGTATACCAGGGAAAACAATAGGTACGGTTTACTTAGATTTTAACAAGTATTTGGCAAAATCTCATACTATTCTTGTGACAAGATAGATGTGGGTTAGATCAGTGGTATCAAACTCACAGAAATACAGGCTCCCTATGGGCTACATATTGATTTAGAAAACCACATATTAACATTATCTATCTTATATTTTTATTTATTTTCTTAAATATTTCTTATACATTTTAACCTGGTTCCAGATGCACTTGGGAATCTGGATCATGTATTTGACACCTCTGGGCTAACTGTTAGTACAGTTAGAACTGGCTCTTCCCCAGAATGTTACATTGAATGTCAGTTTGGAAGGAGGCTTCTAATACAGTGTTCTCAGAACTTTTTTTGATCATGTATTTCTATCAATAAATTTAGCATCCTGTTCCAACATGTATATATTTATAAATTATATAGTGTATTAATATTATATATTATAAATACACACAAAATAAAAGTTAAATTTTATATTTTAATTAAAAATTTTTTAAGTTGAAAAAATTTTTTCATCTCACCAAAACTTTATCGAGATTTTTTTTTTAGTGAGAACAATGTGATTGAACATTTTTTTGGAAAATCTTGATCTGTTTTGTGATAGGTTGTTGAATGGGTTGCACTATGCTAAAAGTGAGGACTCTATTGTCACCACCTCTTCAGACACCTCTAGTCATGCTCTCTCTTCCCCCAAATCACCTGTACTCCCTTCTCACAGGAAACTTAGGCTCTGCTCCCAAACTCCCTGGGCTTTGTTTGATAGACTAGCCTTAGCCCTGTCTTGCTCTGGTCTAGGTCTCCACAGCACACCTGTGCCTCCAGTCACACCAATGCATGTGAGGCCCCTCCCTTTCCAGCTCCCCTTTCCCTATCAGATTATAAACTCCTTGAGGGCAGGTACTGGCTGGCATGCTTTATTTATATCCTCAGCACTTAGCACAGTGCCTGGAACATAGTAAGCATGTAATAAATGCTTTATCCACTTTGGAGAATTCCCGCAATTCCCCAGGATATATCACATGTGGTATGTGACTTGAGACTGACAGACTGAGGTGTCAGGGTCAGTACTTGCAATATTCATACTAAATATTAGCTAAAAAAAAAAACATTTCTTAGTTTCTTATTTTAAAGTATTTTCAAGTTTAATTTTTCTGGAACAGTATTTGAGATTTATTTTTTCCAGATGCATGTAGGCACTAATAATACCTTGATTTTTTTTATTTTATAGCTTGTTAATAATCAGCCATAATTGCTGAGGCATAGGGGACAGCATTCTAGTTGTTTAAGGAGATCTAAAATTCTAGTCTAGATTGGATTAGAATTAGGATTAGTTTAGGATTAGAATGAGCCTCTTTATTATACCATATGTTTTCTGAAATATATGGTAGGCATCCTGCAAACATCGTTCTGGAACACCAATTTTGGGGTGTTCTAGAAAGGTAGGAAGAGACTAGATTGTCAAGGGATTTAAATGCCAAACAGGACAATGATGCAGATACTTGCTAAGAAAGCAACCAAGAATGGAGAAATGATGACAAAAGATAGATTCTCTTCAACTAGAAATGGATATAAAGCTGTGGAGAGGAAGAAAGTGAAGGCAGAAAAATAGAGGGAAGACATTTCACTATACCGCTTAGCTAATAGGATTATTAATTTAGAACTGCAAGAAACCTCAGATGCCATCAAGTCAGATCTCTATTTTATGAATAAGAAAACTGAGGCACAAAGACATTATGTGATTTGCCTTGCCTCGGTTTCATACAATGAATAAAGGTGTAAGGCAGAATTTGAATTCACATCTTCCTAATTACCATGACACCACTTAGTTGCCCAGGTGATATTAGTTTAAAAACATTTATTAAGTGCCTACTATGCACCAGGTGCATAGAAATGTGCTAGAAATACACATAAAAACAAAGAAAGTCCCTGCCTCAAGGAGCTTACAGTCTGATGGGGGAAGGCCAAACACAAAAGGAACCTAAAAAGTTATAGGGGAGTGGGGGGGGATGAAGGAAAATTCCAAAGAAGTCCCAAAGAGGCCCTGGAACCCATGGCCCTGTCCTCCAATCAGAGGGACAGAGGATACTGATGAGATATACCAGCCAGACAGAATTCATCTTGCAGTATAACGTAATGTCTCCTGGGGTCCAAAGAAGTCCAGAAGCAATTTGCTGGTAGGAAATGTGGTTTGTATTTAATTTTGTGGAGGAAAAAGAAAAAGGCACTGAAGCTTCATCTTAGCAGTCGTGAGACCTTGGTTTCTTATGGACGTTTCTCATTTTTTAAAATGCTGGTATTACTCAACTGCTAATTCAACCCTCTTTGGGCATATGTTAGCTGATGTTCCTCCAGGTAAGAGAAATGATAAATTTACAGGGTAATTCTGTAGTGTGATTGTTAGAGGTTCTGGGTATGGTACGTGATACCCTTAAAAGGAAAAGGTGACATTTCTTGTTACATGGTTACATAGTAAAATGGACCTTTTGTGTTCAACAGTCAATTGTATGACTGTTGTATATAACAGGGCATAAGAAAGTAGAGAATATAGAAATTATATCTATATCTAAAATACAGATATAGATATAGGGCACATACAAAGAAGTCCTGGTTGCTTCTAGCTGATCACATGTATTCAGTTCAGCGTTTGAGTGTTTTGGGGATAATGAAATCCCTGGCTGCTTACCACTGGCCATATGTCTGATTCAGCACCAGACCCAGGTGCTTTTAGGGATAAAGCAACCCTCTTATTGGGTACTGATCAGGAAGAAACATTGATGCAATGAATCTTAAAAAAGGTGTGACCCTTCCTCAGTTTTCTTTTCCTGTATGTAAACTATGACAACTAGAGTAGTCAATCCCCTCTGGCTAGCAGACATACTCTGCTCTCCTTGCCATTTTTCTACTTTGTGTATTCTTTCCTGACTAAACAGTGACCTTCAGATGGACATGTCCAGTCTTGGAGGCAACTTTGTGAGTTTGAGAGTTTGGAGATCCTGGGATCCCTTGCTTGGAACTGAGGGGTGACAGAGCAAGTTGTTGCATCACACAGGATACCACTGACAGGAAGGAGCCTAACTTTTAACCTGGCTGACCAGAAGGCATTGACTTTGAGGGAGACTGCAGAGATGAGGAGAAATGTAAAGAATAATTACCCAACACTTTCACTAGAGAAAGGACAAAGCTCACACACGACTTATGTGTCCAAAAAAGATTTTTATGAAAATAATTATTAGATTATATTCTTTACAGCATAAACTGTATATGGGGTGGAGTGTTGTGGACCTCCAAATCTGCATCTGATTTGGGGTGATGGTTTACCAGTTCCCTCTAATATGAATGAGTCTTTTCAAGGAGTTCTACCTCTAAATTGCCTAACTGGTACAGAAAGGATGGCTTAAGGTTAATTTTTTAAGTGAGGACGAAAGGTTTTCTGGAAGTGTTATGGCTAATTTCTTGGGATGTTTACTTATGAATGCAAACAGATCCTATAGGGGAGGGCAAGTGAACTTTCTTTTTTTTTCTTTCAGTTTAATGTGTATTTACTTTTATTTTACTTTTAATTTCTGGAATAAAACAAACATTTTCCAGTACAATAAAAAAAGATGGTTGGACATAACACTGCAAATGTACTATGCACAACAAAAGTGTCATATAAATTTTTTTCTTTTTTCTTCCCTCCCCCACCCCTACCATAGAAATGGTTACCATTAGACATAAAGAAGTACAGGTATATATCTGTAAAATTATTCTATACATACTTCTATTTATCAGTTACTTCTCTAGATTCAGATAGCCTCTTTCTTCATATGTCCTTTAGAGTTAATTTCAATATTTATAGTAGACATAATAACTTGTTTGCTCAAAGTCATTCTTGAAACAATATGGTTGTTACTATATACAGTGTTCTCTTGGTTCTCCTCATTTTGCTTTTCAATATTTCTGGTAAGTCTTTCTATGTTTTTCTAAAATCATAGAGCTCATTATTTCTTGTAGCACAGTAGTACTCCATCACAATCATACACCACAACTTGTTCAACCACTCCCCAACTGATGGACATCTCTGCAAATTCCAGTTCTCTGTCACCACAAAGAGAGCTGCTATAAATGTTTTAGAACATATAGATTCTTTTCCTTTTTCCTTAATCATCCTTGGAAGCAGACCAAGGAGTGGCAATGCTGGGCCAAAGGGTTTAGGTATAATTCCAGGTTGCTCTCCAAAATGGTTGGATCATTTTACAATTCCACAAACAACAAATTAAGTGTCCCATTTTTTCTACCTCCTCTCCAATATTTGTCACTTTCCCCTTCTATCATTTCGGCTAATCTGGTAGGTGTAAAATGATATATCAAGGCTGTTTTATTCTGTATTTCTCTCATCAGTAATGATTTAGAGCATTTTTATATGACTATAATTGTTTAGATTTCTTCATTGGAAAATTACCTGTTTATATCCTTTGGGACTTGACAAAGTTCTAATTACTATTTGTGAATTTCCCTCCATCGTATTTTTACTATCTTCCTTCTCAGCCTCTCTTTTTACCCTATCCTACTTCATCTTTTCCCCTTGCCATCTCATTCCTTATTTTGCCCACCTTTCTAAAAGTCCTTTGCTTATCTTCTCCCTTCACCCTCCTAAACTTATTCTACAAAACCTTTTAAAAGTGTCTTCCCCCAGCCCTCCATTTTCTCACCTCTCTAGAAGTTCAGAAGGCTTCTAAACTTCCTCAGATGTACACTTTGTTTCCTTTTCAACCTAGTTGAAAGTAAGGTTCTAGTATTACCAGCCCTCCATCTGAACCTGTTTCCACTCTATTAGTTCTTCCTCTCGTGCCCTGTTTTTATGAGATAATTACTCCTTTTGACCTTTTCCTACCCAGTTTTGTTTTTCAGAATCACCCCATCACACACAATTCATCTACAACCTTTCTTTCAAACTACCTTAGTAGTGATAACAGTTTTTAAGAATATTGATAACATTTTTATATATCATAATTAAACAGTTTAGTCTTTATCAGTACTTTATAATTAATCCTTAATGATTTTCTTATATTTCTTCTGAATCTTTTATATCAAATTTTCCATTGAGTTCTGGTCTTTTTGTTACAAATACCTGAAAGTCTTTCAGTTCATCAAATGTCCTCTTTTTTTTCATTCAGGATTATACTCACCTCTTTGCTGGATGCAACCCCAGTTTCTTTGCTCTTCAAAATATAAAGTTCCAAGCCCTTTAAGTCTTTTAGTGTAGAAGAGGCTAGGTCTTGTGAAATCCTGACTGCTTTTTCCACAGCATTTAAATCACTTTTTTTCTTGTTGCTTGCAATATTTCCTCTTTAACCTGGGAATTTTGGAACTTGGCTATGGCATTCATGTAAATTTTCTTCTTAGGATCTTTTTCAGGAGGTGATTGGTGAATTCTTCTTATTTCTACTTTACCTTCTTGTTCTAGGATTTCAGGGTAATTTTCCTTAATAATTTCTTATAATATTGTATCCAGGTTCTTTTTTTTATCATAACTTTCAGGTAGTCTGACAATTCTTATACTGTCTCTCCTCTATTTATTCTCCAGATCAGTTGTTTTTCTGACAAGATGTTTCAGATTCTCTTCTATTTTTATTATATCTTGATGTCTTATAATGTAATTCAATTCCACTTCTCCAATTCTAGTTTTCAAGGAATTATTTTCTTCCTTTATATTGTGTGTTTCCTTTTCTTCTTGGTTAACTTTTTTTTTCTTGGATTGCCCTTTTTCCTCTAATTTTTCCTTATTCTCTCTCATTTGATTTTTGAAATATTTTTTAAAGTTCTTGCAAGATTTCTTTTTGGGCTTGTGACCACTTTACATTACTCTTTAGTGGCAAGTGAACTTTCAGTGCATAAAGATTCTCTAAGAGGAGAATGAACTTTCAGTCCATATAGATCCTAACAAGGTGAGAAAAGTCTTAACTATTAATACAGCCATGTTCCTATTTCCCACATGGCAGTATAAATTCATTTACTCAGAGGTATGATGATATTTACCATCACACAATTCTAAGAAACCAACATCCTTCTATGCATATGAAGGGCCCTGAAACTACAAGCCATATACTATGAAATGAATCATAGCCATCATGGTTTAATGAATCCTACAACAGGGAAGCAATTACTGGCTGACTTCTGATTTGCACTGCATGGGATGAGGATTTATGTTGGGCAATCAAGAATATTAAGACCAAATGTGATACCCAAGATAATGGTCTCCTTTGTCTGTCTTTGGAAGGGTCATCAGATTGAATCTATCAGGCATCAATGCAGTAGATATGAACCAAGGAAGTTCCCTCCACATCCCTAGTGTCAACTCTTACCCTGGGTAAAACCATCACAGCTCATGATTCATTTCATAGTGTCTGTCCAGGTTCTAAGTGCTCCACAGCAGCTGCTTCAGCCACCTGCATGGCTGTTGGAACCAAATGTTCTCATCCACCCATTCCACTGGGAAAAATCTTCACATGCTTGGAGTAGACATCCCCCTAATTCCACTGATGGATTTAAAGTCTGTTGTTTACCTTCAATCTGGTTTAGTCCATTTGCCGAGACAGTTTTGCCAGATTGAGACAACTGTGTGTGCTCCATAGGTGTTTTTTAGAATCACAGCAGGTGAGAGTTGAGGGACAGGTGGACACCAAAGGTGGATGAGCAACCCTGAAAAGGGCTCGGCAAGCCCTCACACCAGAAGTGTTCCCTGAAAACTGCCAATGTGCCTCTGGAGAATCAGGTACCTGATTCTATTTTGAGTGCCTCTAGAAAGAAAACAAAAGAAACTAAAACAAAAGAAAAACATTCCTGCCTCAACTTCCCTAATTGTCTAATCATCTAGGAGGGGGTCTCTATTTCTATAACTCTCTTGCCTTTTTCCAAGTTTCATTAAAGTTCAGGAAGCCCCTCCTCTAAACCCCTGGCTTCCTTACTTCCCTAGCAAAGAAGCAGGCTTTCTCAGCCTCTGGCTGAACTCCCCAATCTGAGAATCCTTTCTGTGAAGCAAAGAGGAGGGATATATTGGGGAGTCTCCCTCTCTCCCACTGTGGAGTCGTGCTGCCTGGGGAGATTTTGGATGGCTCAGAAGAGCTATAAATTTGCTCCTCTTTGGATTCTCCATCTCTTCTTGTTGCCAGGAGAAAATTATGGAACAATGAATTCCACCCCCACCCTCTTTATCTCTCCCCAAGCGCTCGTTCTCAGATATTGCTCCGTAGGTTTCCACAGTCTGTTCAGGAAGTGAAAGATGACTACCCAGAGGCCTTTAGCATCCCCATGGGTTTCGAAACACTGTAAATTTTCTTCTTGACTTGAAATGGGATTCCGGAGATAGGGTTTTTCTTCTCCTTCTCTGTTTCAGTATCCCTCTATGAGGGATGTGTGACAAGAAGGGAGAAGGATATCAAAGGCTCTATAAGATGGAAGGGACAGTGGTATCAGAAAAAAAGTGACGGAATTTGGGTTTTTGACTTTATTATCTGCATTATTACCTTTATTACCATGACCTTTATTATCTATATTATTATCTGCATTTAGCTGACTTTCCCATCAAAGTAGAATTAAGAGGGATCTGACAGGAAATAACCCCTCACTTTATATCCCTTCGAGTCTCAGCTGTGCTCCACAACCAATAAAGGACTTGCTTAGCGAAGTTGCTACAACTTTGTGAGGTTGGGGCAAGGCTAGGGAGGGCATGAGATGGGGAAATGGGCTACCATGTCCTTCCCCTATCCCTCAAACTTCAGGAATATCTATTCTCCCTAAAGCCACATTGAAAGCAGCATAGTTCTATCTCTCTCTAGATTAGAGTATAGGGGAAAAGCGTCCCTGACTATTATGGGGTAACTGGCATCCCCTTGGAATGCCCTCACAGGCTAGGCATAAAGGGCGTCAGGTTTGCTGTGTAGAGAGTGCTTTGCCAACCTTAAAGCACTATAGAAATATGAATTATAATCATATATATAATCAGATATGCTGTGGGTTTTGGCAAGTTGTTGCAAGGGCAGAGGACAACTTTGAAAAACTCCTCTTTTCTGTGTCTGTGTCCTTCTTCCCCTATCATTTATCCACCCCCTCACTCTTGGTTGTCCCACCAGCTGTCCCTGGCCTCTTTCTCCCTGGTCAAGGCAGGGCAGCCCAGTGACGCAGACAGAGAACAGAGTGAGCAGAGCCACTTCCCTGGGGGACAGAAGAGCAGGGATCCAGTGTGGACGTGTGTGGACGTGTGTGCAAGGAAAAGAAGTACATGTATTGAGGCTGGGGGTGGGGGTAGGGGTGGTGATTCTTAATTGCTTATGTTATGGGAAGGGAGTAAAATCTGGGGCAAACAGTTGAAAACGTGGGGAAGATTGGGACCAAGGTGGAGAATGCTAGGGCTCTCAAGGGAGAACGAAAGATAGCAAAGACAAGAAAGGGCCTATGAGGCAAGGAAACAATACCAAGGTTCTGAGAGAGGAGGAGATGAAGGAGCAAAGCCTGGCTCCCAAATGAGACACCTGGCTTCAATAGGTGCAGTGGTGGCTGCACTAGTAACACTTCACGTTAATATCCACTTATATAGATGAAAGACAGGGCAAATGGAGTGCTGCACTTGGAGCCAGAAGAGCAGAGTTCAAATCCCACCTTGGATATTTTCTAATTGCACCCCCAGGCAAATCATTTACCCTTTCTGAGCCTCAGTTTACTTATCAGTGAAACAATTATAATAATACCTCCCTCACAGAGTTATTGTGAAGATCAAATGAGATAATGTATGCAACATGATGCAACCTTAAATGTTGGCTATGTACACATGTATGTGTGTAAATGCCTATATATGCACATACATGCACACACAAAGTATGAGTGAAGTATGTTAAATATGTATATACATGTGCATATTATGTCTGCATATTTCACATTGTGTTATATGTGCATTATATATACAATACATATACACATACACACAATATATACATATATACACAGTTTACAAAGCACTTTTCTCACCACAGTCCATTGAGGTCCCTATTGTACACATGAGGAAACTGGTTCAGAGAGGTTTAATAATTTGTCCACTGTAGATATACATATATGTTGTTGTTCAGTTGTTTTTCCGTTGTATCTGACTCTTCATGACTCTATTTGGGGCTTTCTTAGCAAGGATGCTAGAGTGGTTTGCCATTTCCTTCTACAGCTCATTTTGCAAATGAGGAAACTGAGGCAAATAGGGTTAAGTGACTTGCACAGCTAGTTAAGTGTCTGAGGCTAGATTTGAACTCAGGTCTTTTTAACTCTAGGCCTGGCACTCTATCCACTTTACCACCTAATTGCCAATATATACATATACTCATACCTACATGTATGTACACACATATGTGTTTATACATATATGCATGTGTATACATGGGTGTGTACACACACCCCTATACAATGCATATACAAATGTATATATATCCATATACTATATAATTATATGCATAATTAGATATATGACATATACACACAATACATACATACATATATGGTTTACAAAGCACTTTCCTCACCACAATCCAGTGAGGTCCCTATTATATGGCTGAAGAAATTGTAGTCCAGAGGTTTAATAGCTTGTCCCCAGTCACACAGATAGTAAAATATGGGACCAAGAATCAAATCCACATCTTTTAACTCCATGGCAAAGACCAATGTTGTGATGCTTCTACAGGGGATGACCTAAAGGGATACCCTTAGGGGCTGATAGGAAGAGATTGGGAAGCTTGAGCTCTCTTTCCTGAAGTTCTCTGTCAGTACTGCCTCAGTTTTGTCACGCAGCTCTAATGAGGAAAGAGGTTATGACTAGCATGGATTCCCTTTCACTTTCCAAGGGCCAGTCAAGGACATGTAAATTGAAGCAAAAGCTGGCAATTGGTTCTATAGATTCTACCTCCTCCTTTTCATTCCCACTCCCAATTCCTAGTTTGGATTGTTGTTATCTCAGTTAGATAATTGCGGTAGCCTACTAACCAGTCCCTTCACTTCTAGATACAGAATTTAGAATCTTAGGGAGGCAAGGGACTCCCAAGCCACCTAGTTCAACTTACCTGAGCAAAAGTCCTCTCTACAACATCCGAAACAAGAGTCATCCAGTCTTTCCTTGAAGACCTTCAGTTTTAGGGAAGCCATTGCTCTCAGATGCCTAATCCATCTTACACAGAATTACTGTTGAAATACTTGACAACAACCATAACGTCAAAAGGGAGCTGGTGGCACAGTTGGACCAAGAACTAGACCTGGAATCAAGAAGATCTGAGTTCAAATTTGACCTCAGATCCATATTAGCTGTGTGACCTTGGGCAAGTCTCTTAAACTCTGCCTCAGTTTTCTCAACTGTAAGAAAGGGGATCCTGAAAGCATGTATCTCCCAGGTTTGTTGTGAAAATCAAGTGAGATAATATTTGTAAAAAGTGCTTGGCATATAGTAGTGCTATATAAATGCCTCCCAGTTTCTTTATATGGTGTGTTCTCAGGGCTCTGTACTATCCCAGTCACTGCTCTGTACAAGTTGTAACTCAGAGGTTCCCAAATATATTTGGCCAACTACCTCCTTTTTAAAAAAAATTCTCAGTGATCCTCCTGGAAATCTTTCTTTAACCCTTTAACTTTTTTTTTTTTTTGAAATTTGCATCATTTCAAAAAATATATTTTAACAAAATAGCACATCTCAAATTTAATAATTTATTGTAAATTTATGGTTTTTCCTTGCATTTAAATTTGGATGATGCAATATTGCATCATAATGATAAAGTAACATATTCTAAACCAGTCATCATATGCACATATTTCTGTCTACGCACCCCTTCCTGACAACGTGGTGGACTTGACCACTGATTGGTAAGAACTTGCATTTTGTGGGTTTATTTGGAAAATAATGTAATCACTACGACTTGACTCTATTATACAACACAATGAAACATGTACAAATGATTTTTCAAAATTCTACTGCCCCCTTATTTTTATTCAACCCCCTCCTCAACTGCCCCTGAGGCTACTATTGCCCTCCTGGATCATTCCAGCACCCCCCAGGGGGTGGTATCACTCACTTTGGGAACCTATGAGTCTACTAACTTTAACTTTCTAACTTCTAACATTATCCTTCCAAACATGTGGCCCTTAGCTCTAGAGGTGGCCTTCCTTATGAGGGCCTATTTTGATAGCTTTATCACATTCCTGGCCCATTTTGAGTTTGCAGCCTAGGTTGTTCTCAACTGAACGGATAGGAAAACTTTCTCCTTCTAAAATCATTCTAAATACAACTGGCGGATTAATTTTCTAAGGCACAGCTCCGGTCAATAATTACCATCGTCATAACTGACATTTTGTATAACATTTGAACAGATTTTGTCTCATTTGATCCTTATAACAACTTTGTGAAATAGTGTTTTTATAACTTCTATATATAAGAATATAACAGATTCATATTCAGGGCTCTCCTGACTTTAATACCAGGACAAAATCTACATTGCCTCTTCAAAACCCTCAATATTTTCCCATTATCTACTGAATAAAGTCCACACTCCTCAACCTTCTACGCAAGACCCTGTGCCTAGCACAGTGCTAAGTGCCAGAGTTACAGAAACAAAAATGACAGTTCTTGCCTTCAAGGAGTTTTCTCCCTTTTCCTTTTTTTTTTTTAAAGAAACTTACATTCTAATTGAGTAAGACTATATAAAGTGGTGACTATATACGATATAAAAGACTATGTAAAAGTGGTGGCTAGGGAACAGAGTTTTAGTCTGGGGATCCCAAGGATGATGGGTAGTCATAATACAGTCGATTATCATATGGCCACTAGGTGGCTCTGTGGCTAAAGTGTCAGACCTGGAGTCAGGAATACCTGTGTTCAAATCTAGCCTTGGATACGTCCCAGCTGTGTGTCGCTAGGCAATTCACTTAGCCCCTGTTTTTCAGTTTCCTCATCTTTAAAATGGGGATAGTAATAGCACCTACCTCCCCCCCAGATTGGGCATCTAGGTGTCAGCAGTGCTGGATCTAGAGCCAGGAAAACTCATCCTCCTGAGTTCAAATCTGGCCTTACTATCTGTGTGACCCTAGGCAAGTCACTTAATTCTGTTTGCCTCAGTTTCCTCACCAGTAAAAAGAATTGGAGAAGGAAATGGCAAATTCCTCCAGTATCTTTGCCAAGAAAACCCCAACTGGGTCACGAAGGGTCAGATGTGACTGAAACGACAAGTTTGGTGTGTGGAGCAAATGAGATCATAATGGTAAAGTAATTAACACAGTGCCTGGCACATAATAAGCACTAGATAAATGTCACTATTATTATTATTTCCTTTCCAGAAGCAATGGTGACATTAATTTCATTATTGTTCCCAGAGCAAGGGTCAATGGGGCTGGTGGATGGGAGTGGAGAAAGGATGATTCCTGTGGTGGAAGGGCAGATGGCAAAATGTCTGGATGGCATACAAAGGATGGTCTAGCGCTAGCTAGATATAGTAGATTAGGTGAATTCACACTCACTGGATAATCAGGATGACTCAGTCCCAAGGCAGAACCTAGTGGGAAGCCCAGTGCATGGACACATGGTGATGGTGGGAGTGACATGGTCACTGGAGGTCCAATCTAGAAGGTGTTTTTCCAAGTGGGGAGAAGAAGAAAATGGCAAGAGACCCAGGATAGATGAACTGATTGTCCTTCACTTCCAGTCTTGTGCTCTACTTCTCCCCTGCATAAATTCTCCAATCCATCTAAACTAGTTTACTTATTTATCTTCAAATATCATTCAATGACATACCACTTTCTCTCTCCCACAGCTTTGCTTCTGCTTCTTCCTATAGCTAGTGAGGACCAGGATGCTTTCATCCTCTAAAAGGTGAGATTTGAGCTGAGTCCTGAAGGAAGACAAGAAAGTTAAGAGGCAGAGAAGATGAGAAGGGAGAACATTCCAGGCAACCAGTGCAAAGGCATGGAGATGGGAGATGGAGCCTCCTGTACTAGGAATAGCAAACAGGTCAGTGTAGCTGAATTATAGAGTATATTGAGGGAAGTAAACTGTAAGAACACAGAAAAAGTAGGAAGGAGCTTTAATGCCAGAGAACTTATTTGACTCTGTCGGTAATATGGAGTCATGGAGGGTGATACAGATAGACTTACACTTTAGAAAAATCACTTTGGTAGCTGAGGAAAGGACTGCGAAACCTGAGGAAGGGAGATGAATTAGGCTACTACAGTTGTCCAGGTAAGAGATGATGATCTATATGAGAGTTGTGGTGAAGGTAGAACTACAAGATTTGTCAATGAGTTGAGTGGCTAGGAGGATAGTGTGATTTCCCTATTAGTAATAGGGAAGGTCAGAAGAGGAGAGAGTTTAGAGGGAAACATATTTTGGACATGTTGAGTTTGAAATGTCTAAGGGATATCTAAAATACTCAGGAGAGACACTGAAATACTCAGAAGTTAGTCAGTGATATGGAAATGTAGCTTAAGAGAAAATAGGACCAGATCTATGAATCTAGGAATCATCTGCAAGGAGATAATTATTGAACCCAAGTAAGCTGATGAGATGGTCAAGTGTAGATCAAAAAATGAAGAGGCCCCAGGAAAGAGCACTGAGGAACAAACATGGAGAGCAGGTGTGACATGGATGAAGTACTAGAAGAGGAAAGAGTAGGAGGAAAACCAGTAGAGAGTAGTGACAAGAAAATCTGAAAAGACTAATCAGGAGGAGAGTGTAATTGTTAAGTGTTGAATGCTGAAAAGAGGTGCATAAAGATAAAGACTGAAACAAAGACCACTGGATTTGAGATCTTTGGTAACTTTACAGAGCAGCTCCACTCCAGTGATAAAGTTTGAAGTCAGATTGTGAAGGGTTTAGAAGGAAGAGAAGGAGAGAAAGAGAGAGAGAAAGAGAAGGAGAAAGAGAGAGGGGGGAGAGAAGGAGAGAAGTTTGAAAAGGAAAGCAAGTGGAAGCATCTAATATGGAGTTCTTTTTTTAAGTGAAGATGAGAAAAAGAAAGAGAGGGACAGAGAGAAAGAGAGAGAGAGAGAGAGAGAGAGATTTGGGATTGATAGGATCAGATGAGTAGTTTTTAAGGATGGGAGAGATGTGGGTATGTTTGAACATAGCACATGGCAGAAATTAGAAGGTCAATAGCTAAGAAGAGGTTAAAAATAAAAGAGAAAAAATAAGGATGAGGCCCATCTGCTGGAGAAACTGATAGAGGTTACAGTCAAAGAGACTGGCTTTGGCAAGGATAAGGGTGACCTCTTTATGGGAGTCTCTAGTGAAGGAGGAGAGAGTTAAGGAAGATGCCTGAGTGATATGAAATAAAGAGGAGGGGAGAAGGAGGAGTTCTCATTGAATGGTTTCATTTGAGGATGGGTAAACCAGGTCTTGGGGAAGTCTTGAAGAGAGAAGAGACTCTCTGGGACAATAACGGGGGAGAATGGGATAGAAAATTTGGGGAGAACAGAATGGTGGCCTTTGCTGCAGTGAAGGCATAGTTGAGATTAGATTTGTGTGGACACAGTCAGCATGGTTTTGTGATTTTCTTCTGTTCTGTTCAATAAAATGGAAGTGGATGGTGGGATTAATCCAGGGCTGGGACTTGGTAAGATATACTGGTGATCTAAAAAAGGGACAAAGGATTCAAGAGTAGGGAAAAGTATAGAGTTGAATTATTCCACCAAGGAATCAAGAGAAAGAAAGTGAATATAGATGGTGTAGGAGTGGTGACCTAAGAAAGAACTTATGGGTGAAGGAACTGGAGGTCATAAAGAAAAGGAGGTCATGAAGAACAGGCTTAGGGGTCCTAAGGTATAGGGAAGGATGATGGACTGATGGATGAAAATTTTGTGGTCAGATAAATTAATCTTGGAGTTTTTGAACATGTTAGTGGAATACTTGTGGGTGATAGCAAAATCAAAGGTATTATGACTATCACTGAGTGTAGTGGAGAGGAGAAGTATGTCATGGGATTTGAGTAGATTGAGGAGTTGGGAAATAAGAGTATTTGAGGGAGTATCAATATGTAGGTTGAAGTCCACTAATATGAGGGTGAGGAGAAAAAGGATGTAAGAGAGTCTGTGGACTCACTGGGGAAAGAAAGAGAATGTTTTGTTAGTTGATACATATGGTCACCAGGACCTGAACTGAGGATACATTTGGATGAACCATCTTGTCATAGGACAAGAGGTTGCTGAGTGATGGTGATAGAAGGAGAGTTGGGAAGTGTCATCGGGAAACAAAAGAAGGAAACCAAATTTTCCCCCTTCATAAATAGTATTTTTTTGGCATCTAATAACCTATAGTCTTGCAATGTATTAGAATCATGTGTGTGTACATATGTACATACATATATACATATATAGTGTATGTGTGTATATATACATATATATATACACACATGTATCTTCAGATGTCTACCTCTGCCTCTACTCCTACATCTACATCTATGTCTACATCTATCTTTACCTCTACCTCTATCCCTATCCCTATGCCTATCTCTACTTCTAAGTCTATCTTTATCTCCACCTCTGCCTCTATCTGTATTTCTTCCTCTATCTTTATCCCTCTTCTCTCTCAAACTAGGCTATAAACTCTAACCAGATACATACAGGGCTTTTTTCTTGCACTTCTTTGGATTTCCCAAATCAAATAGCATAGTCCTTTTCTTACAATATATTCTCAATTAATTTTGGTTGAAGGAATGAACATGTCATGGAGTGGAAGTGCAGGTGTGGTAATAATAACAACTTTCTTCACTATTTATAATAACCCTGCAAGGTATATAGGGAAAGTGTTATTATTCCCATCAGACTCAGGAAATGGAGTCTCAGGGAAATTAAATGAAAACCTTAATGTTAGCCAAAGAGACAAGAGACGATGATGATGATGATGATGATGATGATGATGATGATGATGATGATGATGATGGTGATGATGATGATGATAACTGAATTTATATAGTTTTCATTTTTATAGTACAATTTTAAAGGTTTGCAAAGTCCAGGAAGCTTGTTATTCTTCTATATACTACAGAGGCATATACTGCATTCCAAGAGTTAATAAGCCACCAACTGCAAATTGGTATCATTGTCCATTTGGAGGCGACCTTTATTCTAGAACTTCCACAATCCTGGGGCTCTCAGCTAACTGATTTTATAGATGGAAAAACCTGAAACTTGAAGAGGCTGAGGGCAATGTCACATGTTCCTTTGCTGTGCAAAAGTTGCCTCTGTTTTTGAGTTACTGAATATTCAAGTTGGTCCAACAATATCAGTTTCCTAACCTGCCTGATATCTCTTTCACCTGTTCTGGAACCTACATTTTTCACTTCCTAAAACATCTGTTGATACAGACAGAGAAGATGCAATCCCTAGAGAGAGTGTGGTTGTAGGAAAAAGACAAATCAAATCTATGGTGTCATCTAGATTTCATCTGTCACTTGAACCCAGTTATGGAATCTTTTCCCAATAACTGTATCTCTGCGAACACAGGAGATGTCTGCATCCTTAACTTTTCTTCTCTCAGAAATACTGTCCCTTTCCCACCAGCCTCACCTTCAGCTATCCTCCGATCCTGGAAGCTAGGAGATTTACCACGTCCTCTTCCCCTCTAACCCCCACTACCAGATCTCTCCCTCGACGTAGAGCCACGAGATCTGAGAACACTGGTGTCCCAACCACCCGCCTCCTTGCCAGATCTTTCTCTTCTCATAGCCAAAACCAAGACACGGGAGTCCTGCCCTCTGCTCTGAATCACTCGCCTGGACCCCACCTCGGGCGACCCCACACGCACACACATGCTCCCACCCACCCCCACACACGCACGCACACATGCAGATAACAACCCCGACCCCCAGCCTGCAGGCAGCAGCAGTGTCCCAAGGGCTAGCCCCCAGGCGGCTGCTTTGTGCTCTCCCTGGAGCGGTTTTTTTTTTTTTTTGGAGGGGGGAGGGGGGATTCCTTTACTCAGGTTTAGGAAGACACCCTTCTGGGTTTGCTCACCTATTGAAACCCTTGGCTTCCCAGAAGGCTTCAATCTGACACATATTCTTTCTGGGTAGTAACTCGCCTCCTTTGAAGAGCTGGGGTTGGGATCTGACCCTCCCAAAATGAGGGCTCCTTGCATGGGGACAGGCCAGGCTCCTGGTCTCTGAGGGTGTCGTGGCTCACAGAAATGGAGATGGGGGTTCATGGTGAGTAATCCCAACCTCTCAGAAGCAGGGGAGCAGGCATTCAGGGTCAGTGGCTAGTAGGGACTGGGCAGGTTACAATTCTCTTTTAGGTCCCTTGTTTGGGGAAGGATTTGGTGCTGGGTCTATTGACAGAAAGGTGGCTGGGTTCAAGGACCACGGATTTGCCAAGGACCCCGGCAGGGGGAGGGGGAGCAGATGGGGCAGGACTCCACGTGCAGATAGAGACCAAAAGAGAATCTCCACTGGAAGGCACATGCAGTGACCCCCCAGCCTGAGGAAGCAGGACATTTCAGTTCACAGGGAGAGAGCAGAGGACTGGAGTGGCCAGCTTCTAGGAGACACTGCAGAATTGGAGCTGGGATCTAGCTGAAAGGGTATCCCAAAGCAGGCTGGAGAGCAGAATGCTTAGGGTTCACTGGAGTGGGAGGTGTGAATGGGAAGGTATATGGATGCAAGGCTGGGAAGTGAGCATCTGAGTTTTTGGATGGCAATGTGCATGCACTTGGGAGTTAGGGAGGAAAATCACTGGATGGGAAACTTCTCTCAAAGCAATTCCTTATCAAAGGAAGTGTTAATGTAGTGGAAAGATGGGGATAAAATTGCAGTTCTGATGCTACCTTTCTAACCTGTCTCTTAATCATCTTGGCCTCAGTTTCCTCATCTGTAAAACAAAGGGTTAGACTAAATGATCTTGATGGTCCCTTCCAGCTCTAAGATATTCTCCTTCATCCGTCCTCCCATGGCCACTTTCTATCTCACATTCAGCTTGGCTTTTCCTCTCCTCCAGAATTCCTTGTTCTGCTGCAGCTGCTGCTACTTCCCCTTGGAGTCCCAGTGTGGGGCTCTCCACAGTCTCCCTTCTGTGACAGCCACATCCTGGAGAGGTACATCCTTGAGGCCAAAGAGGCACAGAATGCTACGGTAAGGCCCCACCCCAGGGGAAACACAGTCCAAGACCTTTCGAATAGTAGTTGCTTAATAAATATTTGTTGAATTGTTGAACCCAAAGTTCACTTCCTAGCCCACCAATCCTGGAAATCCTCCCGATCCTCCACCCAAGGCTAGACAAGACCATTATAACTGGTGGTCAGATTCCTTCAGAGAAGCGGTTGTATAAAGCAGGGAGAGCGTGTATGGGAGTGGGGGTGGGGGGTGGGGGTGTAGAGTGATAGACAGCTACTATATATCATATTATATTCATGTGAGAAAAAGTAGGAACCAGGAGGTAGGGAGCATGGTGGAGATTAACTGAGTCAGAAAAAGAAGCCACCTTACTGTGGAAATTGACTAAAAGCTACCGGTATTGCATGAGGAAACAGACGAGGAGTTGGGGAAGCAGATGGTAAGCCTGGCATGGAGGGATTAGAGAGTAATGACACAGTCCTTCATTGTCTGGACATCAACTGGAACAAAGTCTCTGCCAAAAGTGGGACAGCTAATAAGCTATCGACTTGGTTTGACGATAATTCCAGCCTTCAATAGGTAGAGAGGAATGAGGGAAGGGAGGCAGAGAGCTCAGCACAATGAAACAAGTGGAGCTTAGTTTGACTAAGGACTTAGTTTGACAAACAGGACCTCGGTTTGACTCTCAGTTCTGATCCTTCCTACTTTGTGCAAATCATTTAATCCGCCAGGGATCTCAGTTTCCTCATTAGTAACATGAAGGAGTCAGACTAGATTACCTCTAAGGTTCCTTCCATATCTCTGATCCTGGATCCATTGTTAAACTGGGTAAGAGCCTGAAAACCCTGACTTTTTGCATTGGGGGGTTGGGGTATTTTAGGTAGCCTGCATGGAAGACTGCAGCCTGGGTGAGAACATCACAGTCCCTGATACCAGGGTGAACTTCCATACCTGGAAGAAGATGGAGGTAAGACTCAGTACTTTCTCCCACATTCACTTGGGGAAATGACCTCAGGGTTTTGTTTGCTTGGTGTTTTGTTTTGTTTTGTTTTGTTTTTTTAAGGACATAGCCAGGGGGTGAAAGGAACAGAGACAAAAAAGGATTCATTCATTCATTGTTGGTTAGTGTAAGGATTGAGCTGGAGTAGGACAGGAGGGGTGATGATGAGAAATTGTACTTTCTGTAGTAAGTGAGGCAGTGAGAATAGAGAGGAAGAAATGACTGAGAGAGGAATTTTCAGAACTTTGTAACTGATTGGATCTGAGGAATGAGGGAGAATGTAGACTCAAGGATAACCAACCCCAAGTTTACAAATATGGGAAGGGTGAAAAACAGCATTACAGAAAGAAATACTGAAGTTGAAAAGAGAAAGTGTGGAGAAAGAGAAGTTCCATTTTGAATATGTTGAGTTTGAAAGACTGCTGGGACATTAAGATAGAGATTTCCTGTAGGGAGTTGAGGATGTTCATCCTCCAAAAAGTCAGGGCTGGAGATAAAGATTGGGCAGTCATCTGCATGGAGGTGGTAGTTGAACCTGTGGTACTTAATGAAGCTACAAAGGGAAACAGTAGAAGGGATGGGGAAAAGTAAAGTAAAGAGGAGAGACCAAGGACAAATTCTTGGAAAAATATCCACATTAAAGAATCAAAAAGAGGATGAGGATGAATATCTTCTGAGAGAGAGGGAGAGACAGAGACAGAGAGAGAAAGAGAGAGAGAGAAGCCAAGTAAGGAAATATTTCTGGTAGAAGTCAACTGGGTCTAAATCTAAGAAGTCAAAAAGAATGAGGACTCAAGAAAGACCTTTGGATTTGGTGATTAGTAAGTCATTGGTGACCTTTGAAAGGGTAATTTAGAAGAGTAGTGGAAGCAGAAGCAAGATTGCAGTGGGTAGTAAGGAAGGAAGAACTCTATGTAAACAACTTTTTCAAGAAGTTGAGCCATGAAGAGAAGGAGTGATCTGAATGATAACCAAGGGTCTTAAATGGCTGCAGATAAAAAGGAGCTGGTGGAGAGGAAGAGATTCAAGATATATGCAAGAGAAGAGGTAAAGATGATGACAGGGAAGAGAAAAAAGAGAGGTCAAGAAAAAAAAATGCTGGCTCATTGAGGCAGAGATAAGGCAAGGGCAAAGAGGAGGCCAAAGTTGTTGATGGAGGAGATGAAAATAACCTTAGTTTAGACTGACTCTCTTATTTCTCTTTAGGTGGGGCAGAAGGCAGGGGAAGTCTGGCAGGGGCTGACCCTGCTCTCTGAAGCTGTCCTAAAAGGACAGACCTTGCTGGCCAACTCCTCCCAGACACCAGTAGCTCTAAAGCTCTTTGTGGACAAAGCTGTCAGCAGCTTGAGAAGTCTCAGATTTCTGCTTCGAGGACTGGGAGCACAGGTAAGGGTGGTTTGGTAGAACCACCAGGAATCAGAAGAATTGGGAACAAGCTTCATTGCAACCATGAAATTTGTAAAATTCATTTCTGGGCCTTTATTTCTTTTGTCCCTGAAATGGGGAGAAAATCTCTGCTCCCAGCTGACCTCCCACGAGTCAACCAAAGCTCCAAGTTCTGCCCCAGAATTTTTTTTCATTTTTAGGATGCAGGCAGTTCACTAACCCTTTTCTCTCTCCTTATCAGGAAGAAACCGTCTTTGTTCCAGATGCCCCAACAGCAGTTCCATTTCGTACTTTTACTGTTGGAACCATGGACAAACTTTTTCGAATCTATTCCAATTTCCTACGGGGAAAGCTCAAGCTGTTTTTGAGTGAAGCCTGCCAAAGAGAGGAGAGGTGACTAGTTGCTCCCCCATCTCTACCTTAGGCATATCCACCAACCCACCCTACTCAATGATACCACTTGGGTCTGTCTGTGCCATCACTGCTACCAGCACTCTCCAGGGGGACAAAGCCATCAGTGCCAGCTAGCTCATGGACACACCAGTGCCAAGGAAGATACCTGAAGAGCAGGAGAAACTGATACTCAACTCTGAGTCCCAGGGCTATCACAATGCCAAGACAGAGAACTACGAACTGGAGGAATCCAGCTCTAAATTGAACCATGAGAGGAAAATACCTAAATTCATCTTGAAGATACAATGATACCACCATAGAAGTCTGGGGGAAGAGTGTTCCTATCTAGAGTCACAGACCAGGGGAAAAGTATCTAGGAGTTTAGGTGGCAAATTACCTGTTCCCCAGACCTGTCTGATTCACGTGTTAGCCAAAGACTAATAGCTTGATATAGGGGTGGAAGAAGAGCAGAGATAGAATGGGGTCCCAGATGGGGGTATCCCTGATCTCATCGGTGTCCAATTTTTCTTGTTTTTGTCTATATTTTTAATATTTAAGAACCTAACTGCCAAGATTAAAAAATGCCAAATGTGTCTTGGCTTTTCTGTTTTCCCCTTTGATCCTGACTTTTTTTTAAAAAAATAAACTATTCCCTCCTCCATTCTCTGGGTCCTGTCCTGGCCTGCAGCCCTGGGAAGCATGGAGGTTACAAGGGTCAGGCCCTACGTGCTGCCTCATCCGGCCTGCCTGACTTCTTGACCCTACTGGGCATGAAGCCATAGGAGCAACCACTGTGGATCAATAACCTGTCTCTACTCAAGGTTGTTCCCCAGGCTGCAGCAGCCAGTTTCTGGCAGGAGAAGCCATTAAAGGGAATGAGGTGGTGGGAACCCATACTAACTCTAGAAAAGCACTTGGGGGTGGGAGGTGGCTCCCAATTCAAAGCCAACTAGACACTTCCCTCACTGCTTCTCCCTGAACCCCAGACTTTGGTTCTACCTCCAATCTCTGCCACCATTGTAGAACCCAAGTATCCCAGTACCAAGTTATACTACCTACCTCAGTTTCCCTATGTCTAATTTAATCCAAAATTTGGTTTTCCAGCTGGTGTTTTTCTCTTGTCCCCTAACATCTAATTTTCTCCTCAGGCATGATGGAAAAGAGGCTTTGGAATACAACCCTTCAGTACCCCAATTCTTTTCATATTCACTCCTCCACTATCCTCCCTCAAATTCCCTGTATTCTTTTTTAAAACTGTATTTTGCCTTTTATTGTTACATAATATAAATATGTATATATAAAAGAATGCTTTTAAATTTTAAATTTCATTGATTATTTTTATATCACTTTCATTTCGAAGTAGCTCTCTACCCCTTTCCTTTCCCTCCAAGGCATCACTTGTGACAAATAATAAAGAGAAAAAAAGTCATTTAGCAAAACTAATTAACACATCCACATCTGACAATGTATACAATATTCCATATCCATAGTTCCCAGTCTCTGCAAAGAAGGGAGGAAGGTGTATTTTTTAATTTCTCCTCTGAAGGCTAAACTTGATTCCCATAAACGTTTTTGCTCTCTCCATTTATACTTTTGTAGTCATTACATCACATGCATTTCTGAATATTTCCTTCCCTGCTCCCCTACTTGGTGAATCTTGTCTTGTAATGAAGATAAAGGGGAAAAAAATGAGCAAAACCCAACACAAATAACCGTGCCTGCTAGTAGATTCCCCATCTATAGTCCTTCAACAGAAAGGAGAGTAGTAAGTATCTTTATTCTTGGTTCCTACCTCATTTAACCTTAGGTAATCCTTCTTGAAACCCTACCCAGTCAGATGATATTGCCAAACTGGATCCCAATACTGGGACTTGGGGACATTTACTGTCCGACTCATCGACCCTACCTGTTTTCTTTTAAAAAATGAATCAGCCCTCCAAATATCTAAGTGGAAAAGATGTTTAGAAATCCCCCAAGAAGGCAGTTAAGAAGAGAAGAGATGGACGAGGTGAGTGAAGGGTAATGAAACAGTGAGGTAGAAGGAGATCCGCTGTCTTGAATTCCCACGATGGTTACCCAAGTCCCCTGTGCAATGCCGTCCTCTGCTGGCCCAGTAGGGAAATGTATAGGAATCAATCAGTCAAGCAAGTAGTTAATATATGTGCCAGGCACTATACTAAGTACTACGGGGTACAAATAAAAAGCAGAAGCAATCCCTGCCCTCAAAGAACTTACCTTTGAATGGAGGAGGCAACATATACATAAACAGGTATAGCCATGTAGTGTAAGCAACAATTATTACTATTAATAATAATACAAAGTAACCTTTGAGGAGAAGGCATCCTGCATTATTAAGATAGCATTTGAGCTGAATCCTGAAGAAAGCTAGGAATTTTAAGAGATGGAGGCACAGAAGGAGAATACACGAACCTCATTTAAACCTGCTATTCTGTGCCTGGTCACCTGAATCTTTCCAACTAATTGTTTCTTCACCTAGTCTCTATTTCACTCCTTTGTGTGTTCGTCCTTCGTTGTCGAAGAATGCCATGCCATCACAGAAATAATGACATGACTTGCACTTGACTTTGTTTTGAGTGAAGGAGGGCTGTGCAGGTCACCAGTCTCACTTCTCCTCCAGAGCCATCTGAATCCTGTGACCAGATATTCATCAGGATGACTGGAGATGACCCAGGATGAGGCAGTTGGGGTTAAGTGACTTGCCCAAGGTCACATAGCTAGTGAGTATCAAGTGTCTGAGGTGAGATTTGAACTCATGTCCTCCTGACTCCTGCACTGGTGCTCTATCCACTGCATCACCTAGCAATTCACTCCTAAGGATCCAGATACCCACCCTTCCAATTCCTTGTTCTTTGTCTTTCAGGGTTCAAGTTCTCTGACTCCAGTTGTTTTTTCCCTAATTAATAAATGAACAGGATAATACAAATTACATATATGTTTGATGTTATCCTTGCCTCAAGTAGTTAACAACTTAGTTGGTATAGAAAAACTAATATGAGCAAATTAATTAGCAATAAAAGATAGTATATGATTGAATTGGAGTCTACTATCACTGCCCTGCACTCTCGTCTTTTAACCTCCTGTGAAGGATAGCTGGCTGAGCAATACTTTTCACCTCATCCTTTCTGGGAGTAGGAGGAGCCAGATTCTCTCAAACCATGTGTGTCTCCAGTTATGGATTTGCTAAAGGTGTACCTCTTCTCTAGTTATAGATCTTTTTTTTCATATTCTTTTTCTCTCTGGAAATTAGCCCCCAGGTGTCCATGTTCAATTGACCTGGTAAACTGAGGAACAAAGACTTGGTTATGTTCAGAAGCAATGGTCTGAATCTACTGAGATTCCTTCTTCTACTAATTTGGAGAGTTTTTTTTAATGCAGATTCTTAATATGGACTATTAATAAAATTATAACAGCTTATCAACATTTTCCTCCTCCTCTTCTTCCTCCCCCAAATCATCTCTGATGCTAAATTGAGGATACTTCCTAGACAATTAAATTCTGCCTAGTTCAACAGTCCCATTTTGAATCTATAAATGCAATTAATTGTGTACAGAGCAAATGAGATTGATCTCTTTAAAGAAAATATGACAAAGTATTATTGAAATGGTAAGGAATAGCTTTAAATAGAAGCAGGGAACTTTGAATTCAAACTTCTTTTCAGGTTAAAAAAAGGGAAGAGGAAGAGAAAGTGGAAAGAAGGAGATATTCTATTAGCTTCTTGAAATCTTGGCAGGGTGAAAGTTCATTGAGTACAGGATTTGTCTCTCACTTTGGTCACTGCTGTCCTTTCTCCCTCTGGTGGATGAAGATGTTAGCTGTCTTGGTGGACCCTGAACAAATTTAACACTATACTCTGCATATGCCATCCACCTGTCTCTATATGTCCCCTCCGCCTTCACCTCAACCAATATACTTCCACAAATTCATTAAAAAAAACTACAGGATGCCTGGAAGAACCATGTTCTCTCATCCATACTTAGGCTGAGGAGCAAAATAATAAACTCCAGTATTCTACTAGGATTTGGAATTTCAATATCCCTTTTGGAATTGTTTGTGATAGAATTGGGGTTGGCAACTGGAATTATACAGCATAGAATCAAAATATACCAGCACATAAGAGAGCGAAGACGATAAACCCAAATATATATCAACAACATATATCTTGTCAAGATAGCTGCTTGAAAGAGAGACAGGTTCCAAACTCCCATATACCTAGCCTAGTGGGAAGAAAAAAAAAACCCAACCAAAACTGAAGTTCTGCACTTGACAGAATAACAACCAAGGAACCTAATAAACTATATAGTTAAGTGATTTCTCTACCTCAGAACTGCACAAAGGTGAACAGAAGGCAATAGACTTGCCCCCAAATCCCTAGTCATCACAAATGCCTCCTAGCCCAAGCAGGACTGAATCAAGAGGGAAGGGTGGGGTACCTTGGAAGCCTTGGTAAGTAGCAGCAGGCGTTGACCAAAGAGATGATTACCATTGAAGCAGAAGAGTGCTTCATTAAGGTAGAAGAGATGGGACTGCCCAGGCCCAGAGGCTCTGAGGTATCACCTCACACCTACCACATTGGCTAATATGATAGAAAAAGAAAATGATACATCTTGTAGGGGATGTGGAAAATTGAGTCACTAAGGCACTGTTGATGCAGTTGTGAACTAATCCAATCATTCTGAAAAGCAATTTGGAACTTTGCCAGAAGGACTTTGACCCAGTAATATCTCTACTAGGTCTGTATCTCAAAGATTAAAAAAAAAAAGTGGGGGGAGACTTATTTGTCCAAGGTATTTATAGCATCTCTTTTTGTAGTGGCAAAGAATTGCAGATTGAGAGGATGCCCATCAATTAGGGAATGACTGAACAAGTTTTGGTTTATGATTGTAATGAAATATTATTATGCTATGGGAAATGATAAATGGAGATTTCAGAAAAACCTAGGGAGACTTATATGAACTGATGCAGAGTAAAGTGAAAAAAACCAGGAGAATATTGTACACAAGAACAGCAATATTTTATGTTGAACAACTGTGAATGACTTAGCTCTTCTCAGCAATAAAATGATCCAAGACAATCCCAAAGGACTAGTGATGAAAAATGCTAGTCACCTCTAGAAAAAGAATTGGAGTCTTTATGCAGACCTAAGCATACTATTTTCTTTCTTTTTTTCTCTTTCTTTTTTCTTTCCTTCTTTCCTTCCTTCCTTCCTTCCTTCCTTCTTTCTTTCTTTTTCTTTCTTTCTTCCTTCTTCCTTTCTTCATTCCTTCTTTCCTTCCTTTCTTCCACAAATTTAAAAATATGGAAATATATTTTACACGATTGCATATGTATAACCTATATCAGATTGCTTACCATTTCAGGGATGGGAGGGAGAGGAAAGGAGGGAAAGAATTTGGAACTCAAAATAAAAAAAATCTGAATGTCAAAAATTATTTTTACATGTAATTGGGGAAAATAAAATATTATTGAAAGAAGAAATAATAGATCAATATCAAAAGACTGAAAAAATAGAAGAAAATTAAAGATATGTACTATCAAAAACAACTGACCTGGAAAATAGAATAAAGAGAGAAAACTGAAGAATCATTAGACTTCCTGAAAAGCATGATTTTAAAAATCTAGATACTATATTTTAAGAAATTAAAATAGAAAACTTCCCACTGTAATATAATGATGAGCAGGAAGATTTCAGAAAAACCTGGAAAGACTTACATGAACTGATGCTAAGTGAAGTGAGCAGAACCAGGAGAACATTGTACATAGTAACAGCAACACAGTGTGATGACCAGCTTTGATAGACTGAGCTCTTCTCAGCAATGCAATGATCTAAGACAATTCTAAAAGACTCATGATAGAAAATGCTATCCATATCCAGAGAAAGAACTGTGGAGTCTGAATGCAGATTGAAGCATACTATTCTCTCTCTCTCTCTCTCTCTCTCTCTCTCTCTCTCTCTCTCTCTCTCTCTCTCTCTCTCTCTCTCTTCTTTCTTGTGTTTTTTCCCTTTTGTTCTGATTCTTCTTTCACAACATGACTGATGTGGAAATATGTTTAATATGATTGTACATGTATAGCCTATATTAGATTGCTTTTTGTCTTGGGGAGGAAGAAAAATATTTAGAACTCAAAATCTTATAAAAGTGAATGTTGAAAACTAAAAAAAAAAAAGCAATCTTTTTTTTCTCTTTTTGTCTAAATTTCTTTTTTTTGTCTTATTGCTCCAGGTAGCATTTCTAGCAATACATCAAATAACAGTAGTGACAATGGACCTCTTTATTTTACTTTTTGATATTACTGAGAAGACCTTTAGTTTATCTCTATTACTTATTGTGCTTCCTCTTGGTTTTAGACAGGTACTGTTTGCCACACTGATTTCTTAATTTCACATTGTTTCCCTTGCTTGTTAGGGTTTGTTTCTTTAGCAGAAATGGGTGTTGAATTTTGTTAAACTGTATCCAGTGATATGATCATGTAATTTCTGTTATGTTACCATCCTATGTTACTGGTACACTTCCAGCTTGGTCATTGTGTCACACATCTTTTTGATATGTAGGTGGAGGCATTTCGCTATTATTTTACTTAAAATGTTTACCTTAATATCCATTAAGAACCCTGGTCTAAAGTTTTCTCTGTTTTATTTCTTCATCATTTAAGTATGAAAATCAAATTAGTGTCTTAGAAAGAATTTTATAGAATCCTTTCTTTTATTATATTTGCAAACCATTTACATCATATTGGAATCAGTTGTCCTTTGAATATTTGAAAGAACCGGCTTGTAAATTCTTCTGGTGCTGGGATCATTTTCTTTGAGACTTTCTGAATTTCATTTTCTGAGCTTGGGTAATTGAAATCCTCTGTTTCTTATTCTGTCAGTTTTTGCATTTTGTATGTTGTGATAATCATTGGATCATTTAAGGTGTCAGTTTTATTGGCATTTATTGCCCAAAATAATTTCTAATAATATAATTTACTTCTCCATTTGCTATGAATTTTCCTTTCCTCTTTTTATACTGGTAATTTGGTTTTCCTCTTTTCTTTCAATCATACCAGTTCACCGTTTATCTATTTTACTGTTAAAAAAATAAAATTCCAGTTTTATCATTTTATTTTTTTCATTCAATTTTGCTAATCTCTTGTTTGATTTTCATAATTTGCATTTTGGTGTTTAGCTATTTTTTTATTGTTTTTAATTGTTTTAATATTATTTTTATTATTTTTAAGTTGCAAGTCAAATTTGTTGATCTTTCTTTCTTTTGATGAAGAAGGTCTTTAGAGATAATTTTTTCCCCAAGGATTGTTTTAGCTGCACCTCATAGTTTTGGTAGATTGTCTCATTTTTGTTATTTCTTTGGTGAAATGATCTATTAGTTCTATAACTTTTTTTGATTAATCACTTATTTAGGATTAAGTTATTCAGTCTCCAATTAGTTTGAGCATTTTTAAAAAGACTTTTTGTGGAATATAACTTTATTGTATTTTGATGAGTAAAGGATGCTTTTGTTATTTAATATTTTTTATTATGTTATGGTCTCTAAGTAATGTAAATTTCCACTTTTATTTATTTGCCATTTTCTAGGACTTCAGATAAGGTGCATTTTAATAAAAGTACTATGTGTACTTTGCATTGTTTTCTTTTGTGATCACATCATAAAGTGTTATAAATCTTTTAGCTGTGATTTTTATAACATATTTATAATTCAGTATTTCATCTTTTGTTTATATTTCTGTTAGATTTGTCCAACTCAGAGAGAAACATTAAGGTCTTCTGCCATTATCATGCTACTATTTATGTCTTTTTGAAATTTATTTAGTTTTTTCTTTTTTGAATTTAGATGCCATGCCAGGAGCATATGAGTTGGATATTTATAATGGTTTGTCTTCTATAATTCTTTTAAGCACTATGTGATTTCCTCATCTTATTATGTTGCGAAATCTTATTTTTGTTTTGTCCAATGATATGATTGCCTCTCCTGCTTCTTTGTATTCACCTTAGGCATAATACATTTTGTTCTAGACTCTCATTTTTAGATAATATATGTCTTTGCTTTCTAGTATATTTCTTGTAAACAATAGATTGTAGGGTTGTTTTTTTTTTTTTACACAATCTGTCATCTTGTTTCATTTTATTGGATTTTAAAAAAACTTTTAAATCCTTTTAAAAGTTTAAATCCATCTTAAGTTATGAGAGTTAGGGTTTGAAGATGGCATTGCACTAGACCCAGATCCTCCCTCTCTCCCCCAGGCATTCTAACTGTGCTTACTTAGAGATATGCCACTCTATTAGATCAAAGAAAGGATTGTCTCTGGACACTCCCACCCAAATTAGGAATGCACAAAGGAAACCCTAGAGTCTTTTGAGATACTGGCATAGACAAGCCATAGCAGGTTGAAAGAGAAAAGCAGAGAGAGTTAGGCACAAGCAACTGATTATGGAACCTTCAGGACAGTTCCAGAACTTCTGGCCTGAGCTCTACAGTGACCAAGAGCAGAAAACTCTATGCCTTCCCTGAGGTCAGGGTTTCAGGAGAGTGACTTTGGGTTATTCTGGGTGGTCAAGCATAGCACTCCTTGTCCAGTCTGAAGATTAGCCTGAACCTTCCCCAAACTGTTGACTGGCAGCCTGAGTCTGCTTCAGAGAAAGCCAGACTCAGGTTATTGTAGGCAAGTCTAGCCCAGGACTCTCAAAAACAGAATATGAGGCTAAGCCAGTCCCAAAAGCTTGAACTCAACCCTATCTTAGCAGAGATCAACCTTGGGATATTGGAGGCAGGATCCAACATGGCACCCTGTGCTCTGAACCAAACTTCAGGAGAAAAAAACCTAGGTAAAATCTAGCCTGAGCTGGAACCCATGATGAGAGCCCCATATGAATATAACTTCTGAATTCAGCAGCATGGAAGAAGGATCACAGTTGGAGCTTACAGCAGAGAGAGGTCCTAGAGTCATGTGATAGGAGGGAGCACCCAGGTAGAGCCCAGCACTAAAGCAGCCCCAGAGTCCCTTTAAGTTGGGGTCTAGTTTGGCCCACTATACTTGATTTGATGGACCACACCATTCAGTTCTGGATCTTGATTAAACACAGATTTCCTACCCTCACCCCCATAAGCAAACCAAAGAAACTTGTGAATAGTATAAGGAAATATCTTGTTTTGAAAGACACTCGGGGGTCCTCTATTTCCTGAAGAGAATAGTGATCCCACAGCAAATCTAGGTAAAGCCTCAATTAAAAACATATCTTAGCTGGAGGCACTGTAGGAGTACCTGGAGGAAATGAAACAAGAGATATCAAACAGAAAAGGCAGAAGGGAGAAAATGTAAGGAAAATTGAGACATTAGAACAGAAGGTAAGAAACCTCACTTAAGAAATGAATGCCTTAAAAATTAGAATGAACCAGAAAAAATGCAACTTATCAACAACACAAGAAGAACTATCCAAACAGCAAAAAAAGAGGAAAATCTTAAAATGTAGTATTGAAATCAACTGACCTGGAAAATAAAGAAAAGACAACCTAAGCAGGCAGAGCCAAGACGATGGAGTAGAAGCAGGGACCTGCCTGAGGTCTCCCCCCAAACCCCTCAAAATACCTGTAAAAATTACTCTAAACAAATTCTAGAGAAGTAGAAACCACAAAATGACAGAGTGAAACAGATTTCCAGCCCAAGACAATCTGGAAGGCTGACAGGAAGAGTCTATTGCACCAGTCTCAGAGCAGAGTGCAGTGCAGCCTAGTGTTGTCTGCTGGCACAGATAGAACTGGGGCAGGCCTCAGGGTGCTGAATCACTGGCAGCTGTAGTGCTTTCTAGACTTCTCAACCCACAAGTGCCAAAAACCAGCTTCAAATGTCTGTGGGAAAGCTCTCTTACCTGAGAGAGAAATGTGGTCTAGCACCAGCCCCTGCCCCAGACCCATTGTGGTGGTAGCCACTGCTGCAGTGGTGGCTGCTTCTGGAGCTCTCAGTCCATAGGTGGGGGGATCTAGCTGTACATGCTAGTCTATATATGGTAGAGGAATCAAACAGCTAATCCAGATTGCAGTCCTGGGTGGCAGTCCTGGGTCAAGGAAGAGCTTTGGTGTGAAGAGGGAATCCTACTTGCAGTTCCAGGGAAGAAAAGAGTGCTTTGTAGTTGCTCACAGACCAGAGTTCAGGCCAGAAGAGGAGTAAACAACTCTCGTTTGATCATACCACTTTGGAAGAACTAAGAATGGACAGGTCCCTACAATATACCTCTGAAAACAGTTGCACAAAACCCTCCACTTAACAAAGAGCTCAAAAGTCAAGTAATTGACTGGGAAAACGCCTGAATTGGGAGAAAAATAAGACTATAGAAGATTACGTTCTTGGTGAAAAGGTATTTTCTTACTACAAGAAAGATCAAAGCATACAACTGGGGGAAGATAGCGAGGTCAAGGTGTATTGCCAAGACAATATTCACAGCATTGGTGGTGGCTAAGAATATGCAAGTGTAGTTCTCAATCACAAAATATAAAAGATTCTCCATATAGAAGGCAGAAGAAAAACAGTCATTTAAGTACCAGAAAGCCAAATCCCAGAACCAGAAAGCAAAGTCCATCATGGTGACCAAGAAGTTAATAAACATGATCATAGCAGGGGGCAAAGTCATTCTCAAACCTCCCTTCCCTCAGCCAGGGCCTTCTCACTAGCAGCTGTCACAATGTGTCAGTTGGCGTGTGTCAGTCGGCTTGTGTTCTATCCCTTCTGACCTGACACTACCCACTCACTTCCTCCAGGTTCCGCTCCATCTTTCCTGTTTCACCTCTTCAGCAAGCTCCTCCCACCATATGTGACCCAGGCTTCCAGGCAATTCAAGCAGATCATATAGGTCTATTAATTAATGAGAAAGATCTTTCCATTTAAATTACTATTACACAAGGCTCCTACATCCAAAGCCTCCAAGAAAAATATGAAAAGGTCTCAGGTCATAGAAGAACTCAAAAAGGATTTTGAAATCAAGTAAGAGAAGGAGAAGAAAAACTGGGAAGAGAAATTAGAGTGATGCAAGAAAATTATGAAAAACAAATCAACTGCTTGCTAAAGGAGACCCCAAAAATGCTGAAGAAAATAACCCCTTCAGAAACAGACTAACCCAAAGGGCAAAAGAGGTCCATAAAGCCAATGAGGAGAAGAATACCTTAAAAAGTATAATAGACCAAATCAATAAAGAGATCCAAAAGCTCACTGAAGAAAATAATTCCTTAAAAATTAGAATGGAGCAAATGGAAGTTAATGACTATGAGAAATCAAGAAATTATAAAACAAAACCAAAAGAAAGAAAAAATAGAAGACAATGTAAAATATCTCATTGGAAAAACAACTGACCTGGAAAATAGATCTAGGAGAGATAATTTAAAAATTATTGGTATACCTGAAAACCATGATTAAAAAAAAGAACCTAGATATCATCTTTCAAGAAATTATCAAGGAAAATTGCCCTGATGTTCTAGAACCAGAAGATAAAATAGAAATGGAAAGAATCCATCAACCACCTTCTGAAAGAGATCCCAAAAGGAAAACTCCTAGGAATATTGTAGCCAAATTCCAGAGTTCTCAGGTCAAGGAGAAAATATTTCAAGCAGCCAAAAAGAGACAATTCAAGTATTGTGGAAACACAATCAGGATAACACAGAATTTAGCAGCTTCTACAGTAAGGGATCAGAGGATTTGGAATATGACATTCAAGAGGTTAAAGGAGCTAGGATTAAAACCAAGAAACACCTACCCAGCCAAACTGAGTATAATACTTCAGGAGAAAAAAATGGAATTTCAATGAAATAGAGGACTTCCAAGCATTCTTGTTGAAAAGACCAGAGCTGAATAGAAAATTTCACTTTCAAATACAAGAATCAAGAGAGGAATGAAAGGGTAAACAGGAAAGAGAAGCCATAAAGGGATTCATTAAAGTTGAACTGTTTACATTCCTACATGGAAAGATGACATTTGTAACTCATGAGACCTTTCTTAGTATTGGGGTAGTTAGAGAGAATATATGTGCATATATATATGCATATATGTGTATATATACATATATATGTGTGTATATGTTTGTGTATGTATGTGTGTATATGTGTGTGTTTATACACACACCCACACACATATAGACAGAAGGCACAAGGTGAGCAAAATATGAAGGGAGGGTATCTAAAAAATAAAATTAAATATTGAGAGGAATGTACTGGGAAAAAGAGAAAGGGAAAGGAATGATGTAGTAAAGTATCTCACATAAAAGAGGCAAGAAAGAGCTTTTACAATGGAGAGGAAGAGAACTGAGAAGGAGTAAGTGAGCCTTACTTTCATCAGATTTGGTTTAAGGAGGGAATAACACACATTAAATTGGGTATGGAAATCTATCTTACCCCACAGGAAGGCAGCGGGGAAGGTGATAGGAAAGGACAGCAGATTAGGGGAAGAAGCAAACCCTATTGTGGGGGGACAGGTCAAGGGAAAGGATGGAATAATTGGAGGGCAAAAGAGGATAGAGGGAAATGTGGTTAGTCTTTCACAACATGACTGTTATGGAAGTGTTTTGCATGACTACACATGTATGATCTATATCAAATTGCTTGGTTTCTCAATGAGTGTAGGTGGGGAGGGAGGAAGGGAGAGAATGTGGAACTCAAAGCTTTAAAAATGAATATTACAAATTGTTTTTGTATGCAACTGGGAAATAAATTGTACAGTCAAGGGGTATAGAAATCTATCTTGCCTTACAGAAAAATAGAAGAGAGGGGAATAGGAGAAGGGGAGTGATAGAAGAGAGGGAAGATTGGGGGAAGGGGTAGTTGGGGTGCACACTGTCCTGGAGTGGGTGGAGGGGAGAAATTTTGGAATACAAAATCTTGTGGAAGTAATTATTGAAAATTGAAAATAAATAAATTATATTAAAATAAAAGAGTGGAAAGATAGGAAGGGGCCAGATTGTGAAGAGCTTTGGATGCCAAATAAAGTTCATATTTTATATTTTAAAAAAAGAAAAGACAAGCTAAGAATTAGCAGACTCCAAAAATCATTATCAGAGAAGAAGGTATAGATGGCATATTTCAGGAAATTATAAATAAAAATGGCCTAGAACTCTTAGATTTAGAAGGCAAAATGAAAGTAGATAGAATCTACCAGTCACCTCTGAAAAGAAAGCCCAAAATGAAAACTCCCAAGAACATCAGAACCAAAATCTAGAGTTTCTGGGTCAAAGAAAAAAATATTCCAAGCAACCAAAAAGGAGTATCTACTAAGGAGCCACAATACGGATTCCACAAAACTTAGCTGATGCCAGTGTAAATAAAAGGAGAACTTGGGATACAATATTCCAAAAGGCAAGAGATAAAGAATTCCAACTAAGGATAACCTATCTGACAAAACAGTACAATACTGCAGGGGGAAAATGGAATAGAGAATTTTCAAGCATTACTGGGGAAATGACTGGAATTGAGTAGACATTTCAAAATGGGAATTCAGTTGTCAAGGGAAACAAAAAGGTACATATATTTGTATAATTGAAAGGGATTATGTGGAGATTCCCACTTATAGGGAAGCTAGATGGTGCAATGGATAGAACACTGAACCTGGAGTTGGAAAAACCCAAGTTCAAATCAAGTAACTGTGTGACCCTGGGCAAGTCACTTAACCCTGCTTGCTTCTATTTCCTCATTTGTAAAATGAGCTGGAGAAGGAAATGGCAAACCACTCCAGCATCTTTGCCAAGAAAACCCCAGATGGGGTCACCAAGAGTTGGATAAGACTATAATAAAATAAATTAAAAATAATAAAATAAATTAACATAACTAAAATAACTGAACAACATGTGGGAATTGTGTTTACATATTAATATGGAATAAGGAAAAAATATCATCACTAATGTATAATGAAGTGTAATATAAAATACAAAACAACATAATTATATTTTACATGGTATACTACACATGTAATGCATACTTAATATAAAACATGTAATATAACTGAAATAGTCATTGAAATGCAATTTTAAAAGAACATACGGTAATAAAGTGTTTATATAATATATGTGTAATATATTATAATTCCTTATACTATATCTTGTCATATCATATCTAACATATAATAACTCTAATATAATTAAGGATCATAGGGAAGAAAGGTTCAATTGCCAGGGAGTCTGTGGGTGGTTTTTTTTTTTTTCTATTTTTTTATTGGTCTTAGGAGAAAAGAAAAAGGGTAGGGACAAAGAGCTACATGGAGGAAGAAAGAAGGAAGAAAGGTCAGGAAAAGACTATTGCATTAAAAAAATGTATAAAATGGAGAATATATAATCATGAAAGAAGGAGTAGGGGGGAATAAGAATGAAGGTCATCCTCATCTGAATCAGATAAAAGAAGACTGAGTACAACTGACTGTACACAAGCACACACACACACACACACACACACACACACACACACACTCCCCCCCACACACACTGGAGCATTTGAATTTCCTGTCCTTCGTATATGAATGTCTTCCTTTTTGTTCTTGCAAAATTTGTTGTCATTGAAATTGTCAAATTTAACCAGTAGATGTTTTGGATTTTGATACATAAAGTATGCCATTGTTTTCTGTGCAGGTCATCTGAGGATTCTTTTGATTTGTGCTTTGTTTTCTGTATTCAGAATTACTAGGCATTTTCTTATATTATTTATTATTTCTTACATTATGGTGTTCAGATTTTTTGACTTGTCATGGTGTTCTGGAAGACTATGATTCTTAGGTTGTAGCTATGCAACCTCTCTTCAAGATCAGTGACTTTTGCTTGTATGGAGATCATGTATTCTTTTAACATTATTGTCTTTTGCTTTCCTTTTTAATTTTCGTTTTCCAAGTTGATCTTCATTTCAGAATATTTGTATTCTCAATCTGGTGTTCTAAAGAAAGCAAAACTTGAATCAAGTTTTTCTTTTATGCTAATAATTTTTACTATGCCATTGTTAAATTTTGCCATTTGTTCCCTTCTGACTTTTCTCAAGATTTTTACCTTGCTCTTAAAATATTATGGAATAGCTTGCTGTGAAATTTATTTTGAAAGGTTTGTAATCTTTTGGATTTTTTAGTACTAATCTTCCCTTATAATTTTAGTGTCTGTTGATTTTGCGGCTGGTACTGAATTTTCTCTTTCTTGAAATCTTTGGTGCTTTTTTTAAAGACATATTTCTTTGATTCTCACTTTGCTAGTGAGTTTACCCTGAGGCATGCACACATGTGCACTCTGTTTGTGTGTGTGTTTGTGTGTATGTGTGTGTGTGTGTGTGTGTGTGTGTGTGTGTGAAAGAGAGAGAGAGAAAGAGAGAGAGAGGGAGAGAACATATATTGGGAAGAAATAAGGAGAAGAGGAATGAAGGAAGAAAAAAATAAGGCTCTGGGTTGAGAGTTTTCCAGGAAAGGTCCATTTTTTTTTATCCCCTGTGTCTGGAGTGGCTTCCTCATTATCTCAAATCAAAAGATCCCTTTACAATCCAATCTTCCCTTCAATATAAAATGCCTAAGCACTTCCATGATTTCCTACCCAAATAGCCTCAATCATTCTCTAACCTCATATCTTCAGAGAGCCTTAGTCTATAGAATCTTTGCAAGAATGATACATTGTACCATTTTGAAGAACAATTTGGAACTGCACCCTAAGGGCTATAAAAATGTGCATACACTTTGACCCAGTAATATCACTTCTAGGGCTGTATCCCAAAGAGATAAGAAAGATAGGAAAAGGACCCACGTGTACAAAAATATTTATAGTAGCTCTTTTTTGGTGGCAAAGAATTGGAAATTGAAGGGATGTCCATCCATCGGGGAATGGTTGAACAAGTTGTGGCATATGAATGCAATGGAATACTATTGTGCTATAAGAAATGACAAGCAGGCAGATTTCAGAAAAACCTGGAAAGACTTATATGAACTGATGCTTAGTGAAAGGAGCAGAACCAGAATATTGTACACACTTACAGCCACGTTGTATGATGTCTAACTTTGATAGACTTGGCTCTTCTTAGCAATGCAAGGTTCTAAGACAACTCCAGAAGACTCATGATGGAAAATGCTATCCACATCCAAAGAAAGAATTGTGGAGTCTGAATGCAGATTGAAGTATACTATTCACTCTCTCTTTTTCGTTTTGTTTCTTCTTTCTCATAGTTCATTCCTTTGGTTATAATTCTTTGCAACATGACTAATGTGAAAATATGTTAATGTAAAAGTATATGTAGAGCATATCATGCTGTCTTGGTGAGGGGGAGAGAAAAGGGGGGAAATTTGGAACTCAAAAGCTTGTGGAACTGAATGTTGTAAACTTAAATAATTTTTTAGAAAAAGAATGATGGATTGTGTCAGGAGCAGAAAAGAGACAACTTTACCTGCAAATGTAAATTGGTTACTGGAGAGACCTCTTCTCTGAGTCCCAGGAAGTTCCTTCCCCACTCAGGTATAGCCCAAGTTTCAAATCTGGAGCATTTGAATAAGACCCTCCCTGTTGAAGAGAATGAATACCAGACGTTGCCTGCTTATGTGAGGGACAGTGGTGATGCAAGAACTTTGGAGAGTTTGAAGAAGTTCTCCATTTCTTCTTTGAAAGAGACAAACTTGGTTCCAGACTTTCTTTGGTACTGACTCCAGATAAAGAAAAAAGATACGTAGGAGACTTTGATGTCAAGTTGAAAGATGAAGGGAGAAGAGAAAGGGGAACAGGGGATATTACTCTGACTTTTGAGACTCCAGGCAAAGAACATTATTATTTCTCACTTCCAGTCCCACTCCAACCTTAGTAACCTTTCATTAGCTGATGCTGGCATTTGACCTTCCTTAGACCTACTTCTCAACATGTTACTAATTTCTAGTTTGCCTCTAACTTCAGGGAATTTCCCCTTGGGTGGGATCAGGGTTTCTCTCTCAGGTAAACTAAGATATTTTGCTTCTTAGTGAGAAAGCTCATTCACTCTGTAATTTTAATCTGTATAGCTTTTCAAATTTCTGTTTTATATCTACTTGGATAAGTGGATTTACTAGCTATTCACTATTTGTGATGGTCTTTTGTGTAACTAGCATTTGATTGAAAGGAGTTGAGCCCATGGATGTAATCTTGTGTTAAGCCCTTCTCTTTCAAGGGAAAGTTGCTTGGACCTAAAATAAACATTTTCTTAGATGAGCAGATAGATATAATTTTAGTTCTATATGTGTCTCTCATTTAGAGAAGAGAGTGTTCAGTTTCATGACTTCTTCTTTTGCTCCCCTCCAGGCAGGAATCATTCTTATGTCACCCAACTTGTGAACCTAGTTGTCAAGGAGAGTTTTTTCTCTAAAACCCAGGAAGTCCCTATCCCCTCAGGTTAAAAGCATTTCCCCAAGATTTTTTAGTCCTTAAACTTTATTCCTATCAAGAACTTTAAAACATTTCTCATGAGCTTCAGGGATAGCAATAAGGTCCTAGATGGTAACTTTAAGAGGATTATAGGAATTATAATTCCATACACCACCTTCCTTTTTGCTTTACCAAATCATTTTCTTTCTTCTCCCTTACCTAAATCAAATCAAAGAATCCTAGTTCAGTCCTCCACTGTCAACTAAGTCTCCACTTCCTGTTGAAATTTATGTCCCACCACTGCTGCCATGTTCCATTCCCTATTATCTATATGCTGATTTCCTATTCTTCCTTTTCCCATTTTTACCTATTAAGACCTAAAATTTCAATGAGCTACCATATGACAGTCCAGGTCAGGGGATCAGTTGAATAAGGAGGCCACCAATGGTACTGTAAGCACTACATGTTCTAAAGCAGGAAGAGACTCTCAACCCAAACCCCATGACAACTTCAACTCTTTACAAGCCACTGGGACTAATATCGCTCCTGGACAAAGAACTAACTGCTTCTAGAGACTAATAGGAAAGGTTTTCCTAGGGGATTGAGAACAAGAGAACTCAACAGAACAGAGCATCTCCTACTGATTCTTTCTACCTTTCAATTCAATTCAGTTCAACAAATATTTATTAAATTTCTGCTATGTCAAGGACTCCAAGGAGCTGAGGATACAAAGATGGTGAAAACATTTCACTTTCAAGAGGTTTATGACATAATAGGAAATAAAAAGAGATAGGGTTGCATATAGTGGGAAGAACACTGGAATTAGAGTCAAAATACCTGAGTTTGAATTCTAATCCTGCCACTTATCTTTTTATTAATCTGGATGACTTTGGGTAAGACACTTTGCCTCACCAAGTCTCATTTCCTCTGTTAAATGAATGAATTGGACTAAATGACATTTAAGTTTCCTTCTAGCTCTGAGTACTATGGTCTTATGTATACAAAGAATATCTCTCAATCCCCTGGACCAACCAACCTCACTATCCTGCTGGTGATCATACTAGGTATAGTCAGTGTCTGTAACCACAGAAAGAGCATGAGGATAATTGGGGAGACAAGGAAGGACCAAGGAAATAAGGACAGAGGATCAGCATGAGCAGTCTTATCAACCTGACTTTGTGTCTTTTCCCTACTTTCTACCAGGAAATAAATTCAAATCAAAACAAAGACAATCATCTAATGAGGGTGAAATTAGACCTAGAAGGTCCTTAAATAGAGTTAGAGAGCCAAAGGTTGGGTGCCAGGTGTCTCCTTCATATGTTACTTCTAAGTTATCATCAAGATCTTTAAGTTCTGAGTGTGGAAAATAAAATATTTTATTTATAAAACATAGTTCTTTTATTATTCTGGGAGAGATATGAATATGTATTTCAAGTCTAGGGTGTTAGGGGAGAGAGTTCTACATCTAGAAATATATATCATATATAAACAGATATATGTATATATACATATATATAACCTGAGGCTATATGGATATATGTGCATATGCATATAGGCATGTATGTGTATATACATATGTATACAGATATACATATATACACAGCATGTATACCTGATATTAAAGTTTTTTCATGTCTACATATATATGCATGTATACCTACATGTACACATATAGGCACATGTTTGTGTACAGAGAGATTTATAGGTATTTAAGAACTTTGATATCAAATTGGAAGATGAAGAAAGATGTTAGAAGAAAGGTGGACCATGAGACAGAGCTCTAACTTCTAAGACTTTGGAGAAAGGACACTATTTGTTTCCAAACCACCAGACCCTAGCAGATCCTTCCATTTGACCTGCCCTAGACCTGCTTCCCTCAAAGACCCAGTTACCCCTGCCCTCCTCAGTCAGAGGTAGTTAGCTGTGATTCTGAGAAGGTTCAAAGACTGGATCAGACACCATCCTGATGATAATATTGAGTAATGGATAGTGAGATATTCCCCCTCTCCCTCCAAAGGGAAGCATGCCTCTAATCCTGCTACACATTCTCATCCCTCTGCCCTCATCTCTATTGCTTTAAAAGCTTTGCTAGTTGCTATGGAGACTGGCAGATAAGCCCTTGATGAGAAGAACCTGAGCTCAGATCAAGGGTAGCAAGATTGTCTCAGTCAGTTTTACAGACCTGGGCATTCTACTGCCATACCTCAAAGTCCTGGGCTAGCCCTCAGCTCATGTCATCTCAGTCACAAAGCAACTTGCTTTCTCTATCCTTCTGCTGATCTCCATCATCCCATATTCAGGTATGAAGAGGGGACAGTCATCTAGCTCTTGGATGGAAAGTGGGAGCTGGGAATAGGGTTGAGAGGAAGGATATATGCTTCCTGATGTAAAATGCTGCCCTACTTTCCTATGTGAACAGTATGATTGCTGAAAAAGTTAAAAAAAAAAAAAGAACATTGATATAAGAAAAAAAGATAGAAATCATCACGTGAAGAAACAGATTAAGTGTGGAGGAGAGACACTGATCGTTCTGAAGACCAGAGAGCTGCCCTCACAGATGAACTACTGAAAGGACCTATCTGAATGCAGACCAAGGACGGAGATAAGGACGACTGCAGGTCACTGTGGTCATCAGCTCATTTGTATATGAGTATTTTAGAGTTTTGAAGGTTATAAATGAAAATATTACAGACCAGTTAAGTGTTTGGAGAGTGTGAGGGAAATAATATAAGTGCTAATGAATTGATATCCTACAGAAAAGAAAGCATTCCTTCAGCAAGGCACTAGGGACAGCTAGGTGGCTTGGTGGATAGAGTACAAGGCCTGAAGATTCATCTTTCTCAGTTCAAATCTAGTCTCAGATGCTTACTAGCTGTGTGACCCATTTATTTGAACACAGTTTGCCTCAATTTGCTCATCTATTTAATGAGCTGAAGAAGGAAATTGCAAACCATTCCTGTATCTTTGCAAGAAAATCCCAAATGGGTTCACAAAGAGTTGGATACCACTAATTCACTAAACAACAACTTCCTACCTCGAGACTCCCATGCTCTATCTACTGTGTCCCCTTTTCTCAGAAGGACTTTTTGAGTTTTACCTCCTAAAGATGGTTCATTGTACCAGGATCCTCTGATTTGAGGCATTAGGAACTGTTCAGAATCCAAGAAAAGAAGCTATAGGAAGAGATACAGGAGAGCAAGGGGAGCGTAGAAAGTCACAAAAAGAAAGGTACAGAAAACAGTGAAGACTTCTGAGACAGCTTCAGAGGTTTTGCTGGGAACTTTCTGTTTGGCAGAGGAAATGTCTTGCTGATTGGCAAGAAAGCAATCAGAGTACCACCAGAACAGGAGCAGCTAGGAGCCAGCCATCTTGGTGAAGGGACCAAGGACAATCAAAGCCTACAGTCCAAAGTTGTGAGTTGCCCTGAGCACTCAGTATTTTCCCACTTGGGTCTCCCTAATAGGTTTCTTTAAAGGGTTTCTCCTCTCCCCAACAGACATTGAATGACACTCCATCTCCACGCCTGGAATGTTCTCCCTCTCCTGCTCTGACTACCAACACCTCTGGCTTCCTTTAAGTCCCAGCTAAGGGCCAATTGAGAATTAGAAGATTATCTTCATCTTTATTCACCATATTCTTTTCCTAGACCTACTAACACTAAAGCCCCTAAGCCAGTGAGTGGTCCTTAACCTTGTCTTTTTCATGTTATGGACTCTTTGGAAATCCTTTGGAAATAATTGAGCATGGATCACCTCAAAACCTTTTTTGTCTTCATTCGTAACTGAAACCCCACCTCCTACAAACCATCTATAATTCTTCTTAGTTCCAATTAGTTCCTACTTGTCCTGTACATCACTTGCTTTGTGTGCTATTTGTTTGCACATGAGGTTATAAGTATCTCAAGTGCAAAAACTGCCTCATGTCTCTTTTTGTATCCTCAATGCTTAGCACAGTTCCTGGCACATTATAATAAACATAATATAAATAATGAAAATAATATCCACTTTGCTGTTGTTGAGTTGTTTTAATTATGTTTGACCCTTTGTGACACCATTTGGGGTTTTCTTGGCAAGGATATTGTAGTGTTTTGCCATCCTTCTCTAGATCATTTTATACATGAGGAACTGAGGCAAACTGGGTTAGTTGCCTACAGTCACACAGCTAGTAAGTGTCTGAGGATAGATTTGAACTCATGAAGATGAGTCTTCCTGATCACAAGCCCAGTGCTCTACTGTGCCACATAGTTGTCCTAGTGTCCTAATGACCACTTAATAAATGTTTATTGATTGATTATGATCCAAATTTATGGATGGGTTGATGTCTTGATTATACCTGCTTTTGATTTCTAGTGAATGTTAGGATTTTTGTTTCTACGTCATTGTTCAGCAAATGTTTCATGTTTAAGATTTAATAGTGTCATGATTAATTTCTTGGGGGCTCAGATGTTACGGCAGATAGTAAAAGGCTCTTTCCCCCTCCACAGACTCACCAAGGTTGTCCCTAGAACCTTGAGAGTAGTGACATGATACTTGTGACTGTCTGGGAACCTCAAGTCTGCCAGTGCAAATCCAGGTTGGGTTAGCTATGCCAAGAATGGAGAGGACCTTGGGAAGAGAGGAAATCTGAACATGAAGGAGGCAAGCCACCTGGATATTAGAAGATACTTTCACCTTTACTCTCCGTATTCCTTCCCTAGAGCTACCAACTGTAAATCTTTAAGGCAGTTTCTTAACCTTTCTTTTTTTTAATTTTATGGATTGCTTTGGAAGTCTAGTGAAGCCAATGGACCATCAACCCCCTTCCCAGAAGAACTTTTGTTGCATTCATTCATAACTGAAGGAAATGGTAAAGTGCAGTTAGAGATTAGTGAAAGGAAAAATATAATTGTTTTTCTAAGGTCACGTACTCCCTTAAATTGACCTTTTTGGGGCTGCGGATTCCTGGTTACAAATTCTGGCTCTAGATTTTGTATCCCTCCTTCCCAGTGAAGATGAGTCTGATAAGAGATAAGAGATGGAGAGAAGGGGACTCTTATAGCCCAGCCATCTAGTCTTATTTGACTCTCCTTCCTCTTGACCCCAGGAAGCAGCCCATATTGAAGCTAAGGCAGGAGGGCTACTTTGGGATTAAACTGGACTGCTTACATGTAGATGCCTGGGAAGTGTGAGGGAACCTTCTCCTGCCTACCACTGTACCACCCTCACTAATGAGACAAGAAATTGATCCACAGGCTAGTGCCCAGCAAAGCATCAGCATTGCCTTCCCACCCTTGGTCACTAACCCCTTGTACCTTCTTTTTCCTCTAGATTCCTCCTTGACTTTCTATGTCATGTTCTCAGAGGACAAAAGGAGGAGAAGAGGTCTCTAGCACCAAGTTCCAAGCAGCTAGATACATAATAATAGCTGACATTTACAGAGCCCTTTGATGATTGCAAAGAGCTTCACATACAACGCATATTTGATCATCACAACAACACTAAGAGGTAGAGGTTAGTATCTTCATTTTCAGTTGAGGAAACTGAGGCTCATAAGCAGCTTTTGAGTGGCTGAATCAAGACTTGAATCCACCTCTTTTTGATACCCAGTCCTACATTCCATCCACTTTCCCAGGATACATTGGCTTTCACTTGGTCCCTTTTCCCTGTGTGGATAATTTCTCTATCTTGTGTTTTCCTCCATCTATGACTTTCACTTTTCACCAAAGACTCAAGTGTTATTTTATCTTTATAGGGAAAAAAATAGGGCTGTAGGAAGGGTAACAGAAAGATATGTGGGTGAAAAGAACGAATGGGTTATATATGGAGAAGAAAATTGTGAGGCACTCAGTATACCTGTTGGTGCTTGGGAAGGATGGGTATGTAGGGTTGCTCTAACATTCCACAAGAGGGCATCCTTGATGTAAAAATGGCAGTGGACTGTGACTCAACAACTCATTTACCTTCACAGTCACTGCCCTGCCACTCCCCAAATTCACAGTCACTGCCCCCACCCTGCCCCAAAAGTCTTCTTCATCAATGGCATCTCTTCCCAAATGTCAGTGTAGCTCTGGATACAGAAAGGAGTGAAAGAGACGAAGATAAAGGTAGATTGACAGAACAAGAGAAAACACTGAGAAACAGATACCAGTGACAGAAATGAGAAGAGACAGAAAAAAGAGAAAATGCTAAAGTGGGAATGAGCCCCACCCCTTGTCTCCCTGACCAGAGCAGAATTGGAGTGGGGTGGGGGGAATAAAAAGAAACATCCAGATGGGCTTCCTCTTCGCCTCATCATTGGCTAGGAGGATCAGTCAATGTTTCCTCCTGAATAGAACTGTCTTCCCAGGCCCAAGGGGGTAGAGTATGAACAGTTCAGGAAGATAGAACAGGGATCAAGGTCTTCTACTGACACTGCACTCCTCAGCTTTCCCCCTTTCCCTTATAACTGTAAACTCCACCCTTTTCATTTCACCCCTTTTGTTCCCTTCTCGGCAGCAAAGCCCAGCTGTCAACATCTGGACCACAGCTGTCTTCCCAGTTGCCTGAACCCCCCACTCTAGCCTGAGTCCTCCCCAAATTCCCCTTTCCCCTTCCCCCTCCAGGGTCTGCTAAATTGAACTGCCAGGCCCTGCATTTCTCCCCCCTTCTCTCACAGGACTCCTGCTGGGACAGGGACGGCCTGGGGAGGAGGGAGAGACAGCCCCACCCCGGAGATGCCCAGGGCTCTTGGCAGCATCCACAGGAGCCTTTAAGAGCAGCTGCCAATGACTCATTCACACAAACCCAAATACCCTTGGGCTGGGAACCCAAGAGTTCTATTTCCCTAGCAGATCCCCATCCCCAAACACTCACAAATGAAGCTCCTGTTCTTTCTTCTCTGGCCCAGTAACTTCAAGGACTCATGTCTAGCCCCTAATTCTTCCTTGTTCCTCCACTTGTCTCTTTTCATTTTCCCAACCCTAATCCTCTGGGAAGCGAGTGACCAAGTCAGTCCCAGAGTCCACAATTTCCTTAATTTTCTTTTATTTATACAAAAAAAAAAAAAAACAAACACAACACCCTCAACATCTTTATAATTTAAGAATCCCTCCAAGGAACTTCTGTCAGTCAGGGCCCTTCCCTTAAACCCTTCCCTATTGTCCTCTTCTGGCAATCCCTTTATAAGGCAGGGCCAGAGTGGGATGTCCCGGGAGGATATAACAGTACAAATGTCCTGTTCAAGAGATCAAACAGGTACATTGTGGTCTCCTATCCCAGTCTGGTCATAAAGCGAGGGACAACAAGGGGGACGGGTCCCCTGAGACATTAGGTTGTGACAAGAATTGGGAAGAAACAGAGAAGTGAAACAAAAAAACAAAAAAACCTTCAATATGAAGGCAGCAGATGTGGGGTAAGGGCATTTACAGGGTAAAAAATGAAGTGGGGTGACAATATCACTTCTAGGAGGATAACAAAACAGCCAAGAAAATGATGTCATATGCAACACCAACATGTTCACAGTTACTCCCCACCTCCTGTGACATCATTCCACTTCTGATATCATGGGACTGTCCTTCTGTCCTCTCTTTGGTCTGTGTGGGGTATGGCCCCTTGGGGGGGGAGAGAAGCACCTGAGGAGTCCTATTCAACAATGAGAAGGACCCTGAGAGGGAGCTATGCTCACCCCTCTCTCCCAACCACAGTTTGAAGAGCAAGAGTTAGATTGGAGGTTGGATAACTTTTGTTACCTTTCCTTCAAGTGATAACCAGTTCGGAAGGAAAGACTGAGAGATCCTGGGAAAAGGGAATATGTGCTCCTCGGACTCTCCTCAGTCACTCCCATGTGACTGAATCTGGTGTCTCCAAACTTCCATCCCCCTTGAGTTCAAAGTGCAATCCAGCAGGGTTATGGTGGGACCTCAACTCTGCTGGGGGAGAAAAGGTTAAGAATCCTGGATTCCCAGGATTGTTCCAGGGATGTGAGCTCCTGGGAAAGAGCAGCAGAAGAAATGGGGATCAATACTGGGGGGCTTGTCCTCCTGCCCCTCCCGGGGCTGCAGGCTTGGCCTGGGATCTCATGTGTTGGACGCTTGAGAGTATTTTTTTCTGGTGTCCAGCCAGAGTGACGCCGATTCGGAGTAGATCTCTGTGCAAAGGAGGAGTAGAAGTCATTAGATCATTATAGGCAATTTTTCTCAGAAATCTTCATTCTAACTTTTCTAATAATTTCTCATAAGATCTCAGGTTAGAAGGGACTTCAAAGTTTACCTAACCTTTATGTGTAAAGGAATCCCCTCTGCAAGACAGCAACTTATGGCTCTCTGGCCTTTGTTTCAGGACCTCTAATCGGCCCACTCTCCCCTGAGAGCAGTCCTTTCCACACTAAGACAGCTCTAATTATTAGAAAGCTTGTCCTGGCATTGAGTTAAAATCTATTCAATTTTTTTTTTGCCTGTTTCATGCATAAAAGAAAATACAAAGGATTATAAAGGAAACCAACTGTATTGAAATGCAGTTATCAAAACAGTTTTTAAAACTAAGAATACCTCCTCTAACATGTAGAGTTACCAGTGATTTGCAATGATTGAGAGGCGTTTCAATTACAGGTTGAATGAGAGAGGAACTTTGTATTTATTTATCTGACTTCCCATCATTACTCCTAGTTTGGTCCCCTCTGGCCAAGCAAAACAAGCCCAATTCCTTTTCCATGTGACAGGCCTTGAAATACTTGAGGATGTCTCCCTTAGTCTCTTTCCAGGCTAAACAACCCCAGTTCCTTCAACAAATCCTTATATGACACCATCTTGAGACCCCATACTATTCTGGTTACCGCTCTCTAGAATTTTCTAATTTGTCAGCAACCTTCTTTAAGAGTCCTAGTTTCTCACTACATCTGTACTTTTTCTTAGGGCTGGAAGCATCCAAACAGGTTGGACTGGGAAGAAGGGTGGAAGAAAGGAAAAAAAAAAATTTATTACTTGCCTACTATGTGCCAGGTACTGTGCTCAGTGCTTTACAAATATTATTTCATTTTATCCTTACAACCCTGGGAGGTAGGTACCAGCTATTATCCTTCCTCTTCTATTGTTGAGGAAACTGAGGAAACTAACAGAAGTTAAATGACTTGCTCATGGCTACACAGCTAGTAAATATCAGTGATTGGAAATGAACGTGGGTCTTCCTGATTCCAGGAAGGAGAGGGTGGGGTTAAAGACATGTCCAGGATCTGAGGTGGTCCTCAGAAAGTAGAACAAGTGGAAGCATTGCATGAGCAAACGCTGGATACTAATCCAATAATAGTCCAGGGCAATCTTCTCATTTTGCAAATGGCCTAGATAAATGAAGGGACTTGTCAAAGAGGTAATAAGTGGGTGGGTTAGGATTTTCCCCTGGAGTCTTCTGATGACAAACCTGGGGTTCTTTCCATTATAACACGCTGCTTCTCATGGCCAAAGGAAAGAGGAGAAAGAGACACCCAGATAAAGTGTTGGAGGGAGAAGGAGGCAACAGAAAGGAGCTGATGGGGAAATAAAAACCTGAAGGAAGAGGAGAACAGATGGAAAAGGAGAATCAACTACACTTTACCACAGTCCGAGGCACAGAACAACACAATAAATGCTCACTGACCAACTGACTGACAAAGGGAAAAGACCAGCAGAGTCTTTGGCAACAGATTTGCCTGACTTTACTGGGGGCTGAGAGAGAAGACAGAAGGGGAGAACTGAAGATGAGATAGAAAATGAGAAAACTAGAGGAGAGAGAAAAGATATGGGGAGAAAAATGAAGCAGAGTCAGGGAAAAGAAAGTGGAGACAGGTTCTTGTCCAGTCTTCCAGTACTGATGTAACCTCTCAGACTAGTTGCTTCCTTGTGTGTAAAATGAAGAGGACTGGACCTATGAACTACTTTATGACCTAACCTAAAGAGAGACTGTGGAAAAGGAATGGGGAAGGAGAGAGAGAGATGGGGAATGAAGAGAAAGGGAGCAGAGACACATACTGGATACCTAAGGCAAAAGGATTTCAAAGGTCATCTTGTCCAATCCTTCTCCAAAATATGAATTCTCTTCCCAGTTATGATAAATGGTCAAAAGACTTCTCCTGGGACAGAAAAGTCACTGCTTCCCATTTCACCAAGAATAACCCCAACTATTGGGAAGTTCTTCCAAATCTGCCCCTCCTGGAAACTTCCATCCTTTTATCCTAATCCTGGCTCCTGGGACCAGGCAGAACAAGTTGAACTAGATCCTCTTTTACATGACAGCCCTTCAAATACTTGGAGGCTGCTATCATACCACCTCTTTCACCACTAGTCTCTTCTTAAGACTAGATGTCTCTAACAATTCTTTGAATGCCCTGGGTTTGAATCCTCTCACCATCCTGTCATTCTCTTCTAGGAACAGAGGAAAACAGGGTGAGAAACATGGGAAAAGGGGGACATAGAGGAAGAAAGAAGAGAGAAAGTAAGATGGAGCCAGGAAAAAGGAGAATGTACATTCAGGGGAGAAATTTAAATGGAACAACAAAAAAAGCTCCAGATAGAAAGGAGGCAGTGGCAGGTGGAAAATCATTCATCATTTAAGGTTATTTTCTCCATGATTCTTAGATGTTCAGATTTTAAAGTTTTGAGAAATTTTTTTCATCACAGGGTTGTTGAAACTATCAATCAACATGCTTGATTTTATTGATGCTGTTGAAGCAATTCTCTCTACTCAAAAAAGGAAAGCTAATACTACAAATGGGTCAATCCAAAAGAATTCTACCCAAGTCCTCTGACACTCTTTTGGTTCCCCAAAGCCTCCACTGCCCCATACCTCCCATAGTTGTTGCTTCCCCACACAGGCCCCCAACTCACTCTGCTGAGATCTGACTGACCAGCTCAAAAGAGCCAAACCCAGCAGCTGCAAAGCTCTCTTCATATCGACCCATCTTGATTGCCCGAAGCCACTCGCCCACTGAGCCAAAGGCTGAGAAATGAGGCAACCGTTGATCCAGGAGAGGATGGGAGGCCCTGTGGGGCAAAGGAGAAGTATGGAAGTCTGAGCATTATTAGCACTGGGAGGAAGGAAATAAAAGGAGAAGAGGATAACATGATAGAACATTGCCAAATGGCCAGTTCTTGGGAAGCAGACAGAGAATGGTTGCATACGACATCACAACAAAGCATCTTTCTGGAGGAGGGACATTCTCCAATAGTCATTCCAATAGAATGTCAGGTGCTAGACCAATAGAATATCAGAGTTCTCACCCTCCATTCTCCCCCAATAGAATATCAGAGTTCTCACCCTCCATTCTCCCGGGCCACAATTTTGAGGCTGGCAGGGTTACGAATCAGCTTGTCAAGGGCACTGACAACCTGGGGGAAGCGAGGTCGTGCATTTCGGTCCTTCTGCCAGCAGTCCAGCATGAGCTGGTGCAAGGAGGTGGGGCAGTCTGAGGGTGGGGGCAGTCGGTAGTCTTGCTCAATGGCATTGATGACCTGACAGGTAGGAAGGGAAAAATAGTCAAGAAGTAGTGAGGTTCAGATGATCAGTGGGTATTCTGAATGAAGATGTTTTTACAGAGATTCGGGGACGGCAACCAGATTGGCCATGTATGACCAACCTATGCGTACTCCATTTGGGATGGGTATAGGTATGGAGAAAAACCCTTCAAATGCCTTCTATGGCCTTTGAACTGTGGTCTAGATAGAAAGCCTTTCTTACCCTGCGCTCCAGCCTCTACCTCCCTAAAGGAAAGAGCACTGCATTTGGAGTCAAGCAGTTCAATTTCTGGGTTTGAATTCTGGTTCTGTTGCTACTTTTATGACTTTAGATAAGTAACTTAACTTCTCTGGAGCTCAGTTTACTCATCTGTAAAATGAGAGGGTTGCTAAGCTCCCTTTCACCTCTAAATCCTATGAACCCCTGAAGATTCAATCCTATCCTAAACACCAAAGATGTCTTCCTACCCACGCCATCTCAAATTCTCTTCCCTCCCAACTTAATAATGGTAGATGGATGACTGTAGGGTGGAAGGAAAGACCACATAGAAAATCTCCAGAAGAATTCTGTATAATGCATTTTAAGGCAAGAAAAACATATCTAGTGGGATCATCTTGAGGAAAGAGACTTACATCCTGGTTGCTCATGTCCCAATATGGACGTTCCCCAAATGACATGACTTCCCACATCACAATCCCATAACTCCAAGCATCACTGGCTGATGTGAATTTCCGGAAAGCAATGGCTTCAGGGGCTGTCCAACGGATGGGGATCTTGCCTCCCTGAACAAAAGGATGAGAAAGACAATGTGAGAGATGCTCCAACCCCAGCTCTAACTACCTAACCCTGACTTACTTTCCACACACAACCCAGACATTCAGCTTTGGTCCCAGGCTTCTTCTTAGAGAGGCAAAGTGGAAGAGTTCAAGAGGGAAAAAAGAAACTAAACTCGGAGCCTGGAAACCTCGGTTAAAATTCAGGCTCTGGGACATGTCTGTGTGATACTTCTCTGGGCTTCAGTTTTCTTATCCGTAAAATGGGGCTACTGATACTAGCTACATTACAGGACTGTCATGAGAAAAGTGCTCTGCAAACTTTTAAAACATTATAAGATCTAAATTGTTATCTGCTCCCTAACTCAAAGTCTAACCACCAAACCTCAACCACATGCATACAGGCAGCTCTTATTCCTTCATTAACAGACCCAAGTGATCTGTTTTCCATCTTCCCAGGTGTCTCACAGCTCCTAGTCCTTCCCCCAAACCTAAATATCAAATCCCTCAATCTCTGGCCCCATGTCTTTTTCCTGGTCCTCTTTCCCTCCCCTTTTTGCCACAAATACCCAGGCATCCCACTTCCCTCGACTCCTCCACCTACCAAGGAGCTGGTGTAGGTGGGGTCAGAGGAATTCTCTTCCAGGAACCGGGAGAGACCAAAGTCAGAAACCTTACAGACCAAGTTGCTGTTCACCAAAATGTTTCGGGCAGCTAGATCTCGATGCACATAGCTCATCTCTGCCAAGTATCGCATGCCTGAGGCAATGCCCCGAAGCATGCCCACCAGTTGGATGGCTGTGAACTGTCCATCATTCAGCTGACAAGAGGAAGGGGGATATTGGGAGAGGGAAAGATAAGACAAGAGGATCAGAGAAGGCAGGAGGACTTGGCAAGATACCCATCAGTCCCCTCTCTTGAAATGTTCTTCTCAACTTCCTTTGGGACCCACCTCAAAATTGACCTCATTTAGGAATCTTTCCCCAGATTCCAGCTGATGCCTTTCTTACTCTGATTCCCTTTCAACCTATACTTTGTTGCTTGGTTCCAGACTTGCACAATTCTACCAATGTGAGAACAGAGGAGTGCCCTAGATTTGAAGTAGAAGGACCTGGGTTTGAATCCCAGCCCTACTGCTTACTAACTTTGGGTTGGTCACTTAATCTCTTAGAGCATCCGTTTCTCATCCAAGAAGGGGCTGGACTGGATAATCTGGTTCTAGATCCTCTAAGTGTATGTATCCTGTCTCTTTAGGCTAAATTATCAGACAGAGACTATATTTTCTATTTCTTTTCTATCCCTTAGTACATACTCTGCACCCAACAGATAGTTAATAAATGTATCTGCTAACTGCTCTTTAATATATTATTATCATTTAATTATTTACTTAGTAAAGCTTTTAATAGGCTCCTCTTTATAGATGGGGTGTCATATTGCAGTTTTAAGCTTAGTAAATTTAATCAATAAGCTTCATTAATAGTCTTAACAAGCTATTAAAGCTTAAAACTCCACTAAGACTTTTGGGGACACCCTGTACACACCTGACCCATCAAGTTTTTTCCCTTGTGCTGATGGATTTGCATGGATCCAACCATACTGGAGCTCAAGCTATTTGGCAACCAATATTAAGGTGGGTCTGGGTCAGAGGAGGGGAACCTGTGACCTCAAGGCTACATGTGGCCCTCTAGGTCCTCAAGTGCGAACCTTCCACTCAATCCAAACTTCACAGAACAAATCCCCTTAATAAAAGGATTTGTTCTGTAAAACTTGGACTCAGTCAAAAGGCCAAACCCAAGGACCTAGAAGGCCACAGGTGCCCCACCCCTGGTCTGGGCCTTGCTACTACCTGAGCATAGTTACTAGTTATTTAGTATTTCTACTCCCTGAGGATAGCTAGCAGAGAGTAGGATGTAGTTGTGACCAGGAAATAGGACGAACATAGGACGTAAATCTCAACCTTGACCTCAGTAATAGGAGTCTTAAGTTTCTAAATTAACCAACTATCAAATAACACATCTGCTGCTCGATCAGGAAGCAAGAACAGGGTCACAACAATCCCCTGCAGGGAGAGGTGGGAGGTAGGGAAAGAATACATGAGATCTCCTTCAAATATAATAATATCTGCAAAGCATTTCGCACCAGGCCTGGCACATGGCAGCAACTTAATAAATTCTTATTCCCTTTTTCATCCCAGAAGTACAAAGGTACTGCTAGCTGTCTCTGGAGAGAAACTGAACTGATATACATAATAGGGTGATGGTATGAGCTCTGAGATAAACACCTAAAATAAGTCTTCCTTTATCTTTGTTAAAAGAATAAGGATAGGGACAGGAAACCATAGCAGGAAAAAAAAAAGGTTAGCTCTGCTACTTATTATCTATGTGACTTTGGGCAAGTATTCCCTTCTCTGGGTCTCAGTTTCTTCATCTGTAAAATGAACAAATTGAATTAGAGGATCTCTAAGATCCTTTACAGCTGTAGATCTAAGCTGTCATGATCTTAGGGGAATGAGATGGGAGAGGTATGGGAAGTCAGGCATCTTCCCTTTGATGCTGCATAACACAAAGAAACATTCTATTCCAGCTCAAGAGAAAAACCATGGGGATTGGGAGGGTATAACCCTGGGAAGCTACAAGGGCAAGGAAGTAGGACTTACCCGAAGGAAGGAGTCCAGTGCACCATTTTCCATGAATTCAGTTAGGATCATGACAGGTACACTATTGGTGACTACGCCCTCTAGTCGAATGATATTGGGATGTTCAAACTGGCCCATAATGGAGGCCTCACTCAAGAACTCCCTTCTCTGCCTCTCCGTATAGCCACCTTTTAGGGTCTTGATAGCCACACAGCTTTCCTTCTTTCCTGGAGTTTTCAGCCATCCCCGACACACTTCTCCAAATTCTCCTAAGGAAAAAGAAGCTAGGTGTTTCACTTTTTTTTACTACCGAGGGACCTTGCCTTCCTTTACATAACCCTTTGCTTTCTCCACCTCTAGTTCTTGACTTCAATCTCAGAGGCCCAAATAACTAGCCTTAAAACCCCACAACATAGCGATCCCTCCCCTATATTCCCATTCCATGAACAAGTACCCAAGGACCCTGCACCCCCCCAACTTTTGTACTTCTTACCTGCACCAATCACCTCCTCAATCTTGACATAAGATACATCGATCTCCTTTGCAAATTCTCTGACAGCCTCATTGGGGTCTTCATAAGTGAAGGGGTCAATGTAGACTTTTGTGCCTGGGGAGTAGTGTGGGGAAGCCATCCGTAAGGGATACACTTACCCAACTATTTCCCTAAAGTAGTCGTAACAGTATGACAGAATTAAAGACCTTAGAGCTGGAAGAAACAAACTATTTCAACCTCTATTAAAACTGAGGCCCAGAAAGTATAACTGACTTTCCCAGGGATGAACATGTAATAAGTAATAGAAGTAAAATTTGAATGTGACTCTAAATCCTTTCCTCTAGTCCACAGTATTAACTTCTAGGACTCCAGATATCTTCTCTAAAATCTCACTAATCCCTCTCCTCCCAAAACCCCAGTATCCTTCCCAAGCCAGGGCCCAGAACTCAGGTTTCTAGTTATACCATGCACACACCATGCCCGATGAGATATTGTCCATGCTTGTCAGAATATTCAGCATCTCTCCCACTGCTCTGTTTCCTGTAGTCAATGGGAAGAGGCAGAGGAATCAAGACTTAGGCTTATCTCTGTTTCCCATGGATGGAGAAAGGGGGATCAAAGAGATTCCATATAAAATCCAATATCACTTTCCCACTCACTAGAAATGCCATCTGACTTGCCCTGGATCCAGGAGACAAATGATTGTTTCAGAGCACAGAGGATGGAACTACTGGTTCTCACCTGAGGCAGAGGACTGCGATGACAATGACCACGAGGATCAGAATTACCCCCACAGCTGCTGTGCCCGAGATCAGTGCCAGCTGGTCCTTCCAGTTCTCATTCTCTATTTTCAGAGAGAACAAGATGGGGAGTCAGAATGGACAGGACCCTTGAGAGAGTGGTATGAAGGAATATTTGGCTTATTGACCTTACTCTTCCCCCATCCCTCTCCCCAACACTGAACTAGAGAAGGATGGTGGTTATGGGTTTGGCCATCATGACTGTGTGAAGAAAACAGAGACTGAGGACAGAAACAGAACAAGAAGTCTAAGATAGAAAACGAAAATGGAGATGGATTAGGAAATGGTCATACAAATGAACAGGGAAAGACCCACCACAGAGATAATAGTCAAGAACCCAGAAGACCCTCTTCCCATTCTGTTCCTGACCCCACTATAAATCTCTCACCATCCAGTTTGGTTTGGCTATCATGCTCACGGCCAAAGGGCCCATAGCCAGCCTCAGAGCGTGCCCGAACTTGAACAAGGTAACTGGTCCCCCTCTTCAGTCCTTGTAGTTCTGCTTGGTTTTCTGATGTTTTTAGAAAGCGTACCCCACTTGGTCCTTCCACACCCTGTCCTCAGTGAGGGAGGCAAAGAATGGCTGTGAGTTAAGATTTCAGGTTCTCTGTTTAACCCCCTACTTCAGCTTTCCCTCTCCCCATTAACTCTCATCCCCTCCCCAATGCCATCCCCTAATTATTTTTTACTGTTTATGCTGAATTGAACAACTTGTTTTGATTTGTGTCTTATGTGTCTCAAGAAAGGTGAGGAGTTCATGTCAGGTATAGAACCCAATACCCCTTCCTTACCACACAAAAGGTACTCAGTCAGTAATGACTAAATCTGTCTTTAAAATAGAGATTAAACCCTAGGGTCCTCTGCCCCACCTCAAGGACTTCAGTATCTGAGTAATTCTCACCTTCTCATGGTACTTGACTTCATAATCCAGTACAGCCCCATTGGATGGATGGGGAATGGACCAAGTCAGGCTTAAGCTGCTGGGGGATGCTCCTGTCACCTGGATATCTGATACTGGAGGTGGTACTGGAGAGAGACAGGTCAGGCAAGTTAACGCCCTTCCTCACTCTAAACTTGCCCCTCATCAGGCAAGTGCTTTCCTTGCCCTTCCCAATCTCTTCAGACTCCCCACTGTTCCTATAATCTCCTTCCTCAGCTCTGCCTAGAGTTATGATCTCTCCTCTGTGTCCTCCAGGCCCAGGCCAATCATGAGCTCTCTATAGACCTCCAATCTTGAGTATCTTTACTCTCCTTTTTTCCCTTATAACCTCAAACCAATTAGACCTTTCTGGTCCCTCACTTTCATCCTCACCACCCTTCTTATTTATCCTTCTTCCCTAGTCCCTGATTCCCCAATCTTACCCTCTCGGTCTGTGGTGACATTGACCGCTTCCACTGGAATGGGCCCAAAGGCCATAGAGGATACCCCATTGATGGCCATGACCTCAAAGGCATAGGTAAAGTCAGGACGGAGCCCTTGAACCCCTACCCAGGGTTCAGCCAGGTTTTCAGGACCTGGATCAAAGGTCAGATCTCTTCCACATGGTACACAAGAGGCCCGTGGATGGCATTCATGGCAACGAAGAGCATATGTCAGGTCTCCTCGGCCTCCCGATTCAAGTGGAGCACTCCAGTCCAGACGAAGAGATGAGCCGTTGAGACGGGCCACTACACTTCGTGGGGCTGAGGGTGGTGCTGAAGGAGATGGGGAACACAGACACAGAGAAGTAATGACAGAGGCAAAGACAAAAGATAACAGCAGGACAAATAAATAGATAACTCACAGAGAGACATAGAGAAAAATACATGTACATAAAAAAAAAAGGAACCAAAATAATCCCACCAGACCGATAGACAGAGGGAGAAAGGGGCAGAGACAAAAAAGGTCAGTTTGCTTTCTTATGAAGCACAAAACCTTCACTACTAAGTGCTTAATAAATATTGGTTGAGTTGAACTGAATGGAATTACAGGTGGTGTGTGTTGCTCAATTTTTATGACTTTGAGGGACAAGATTCTCAAATCCTGAGGAGATCTGTTGAAGATCACCTTGCTCAGACCTTCCCACCTCTCCACACCATACACAGCAATTTTAAAGATGATGCCAAGACATCATCAGATTTCTGGGCCCTGGTTACTTACTGGTACAAGGAGCTCCCACGGGGTCTTTGCGGGCACGAAAGTAGTTATTGCGGCACTGGCAAATGGTGGAGCCAGGGGAAGTGGATTGGCTATTAGCTGGACATGATTGGCATGACCCCTCTCCTGCAAGAGGCTTGAAGGCTCCCTGCATACAGGCTGTGGAAGAGAAGAGACTAATCACCAAAACCATTTTCTACTGGCCAATACATTTCACCTGACTCCAAAGTTTCATGAATACCAGTTAATAGTAGAGAAGAGAAGGGAGAGGGTCAGGAACCCAGAAAGACAGGGGAAAAGGCATTTTCCTGCAAAGAGAAAACAAACAGGAAAAAAGAAGGAAGAAAAGGAGTCAGAAATCATACTGAATAAGTCAGGTCCATGAGGTTTTTGTCCCCTGACTCCAAGCTTGGTCAAGATCTGATGAAATTCTTAGTGCTTAGGTTAAAATTCTCAGAGTCAGGAAAAGAGATGAATGTGGTTGAGGTTTGAGAAAGAGGCTAAAGTAGAGAAGGGAAAGATTAGAGGAAGATTAGAGGTGATCTGGAGTCATGAATTAGGTTTAGATATCATGAGGTACTTCCTGAAAAGAAAGACTAGGAAACCTAAGAGAGGGGGGACCATTAGATATAGAAACAAAAGAGCTATAGGAACTAAGAGGGAAGAATTCTGGGAATCATAGAATCCTAAACTACAGATTGCAAAGACTTCAGAAATCACAATTTCTAACCTATTAATTTTAAAGATGGGAAAGTAACTTCTCCAGGGTCCCATAGCTAATAAACAGCACAGTCAAGTCTTAAACCCAGGTCCAATTCTCTTTGTATTACACCACACTGCCTGCCTATGGATAAAAGAGAAGTAGGGGTCAGGGGTTGAGGGTGGGCAATATATGGGAGCAATCCTCACCTCGACACTTGGTGTTGTCTTCAACTGCTTCGTGGCCTGCAGCACACATACAGCCAGTGACTGGTTGCTCTGCCCACTGGCCATCTTCCCGGCAGTAGAGGCTAGGACCAGGGCCAGGGGCTGGGACAGCCTCTGCCACACAGCTCCCAGCTACAGGCACCACTAGTTCATGAGGCACAGTCTCAGGGAAATGGGTCAGGTTGACAGTTAGCTGGGGACATTTCTTATAGAAGAGGTGGAGGGATAACAGGGCCATGCAGGCACCCTGCTCTTGAAAGGCCAGGTAGAAACCAGCTTTGGTGAGAGGGCCCAGCCTCAGGGTCTTCACATTCGCCTTCCCAGTTGGCTCAACCCCTGGGCGTTTCCGAGTCAGGTGCTCTGCTGCAACTGTGTCCACCTGTTCAGGTTTGTGGGGGAGGCAATGTTTACATCTGTAACTGTTTCCCAAGACCCATGTATACTATTGCCAATGCCCCAGTTCTTCTCTGAGTTCTCCCTAGCACCCCATTCTTCTAGAGCCCATGTCCTGGCTTCTCAGACTCTAGCTTCATCTTCATCTGCCCCTTCACTCAGCCCTTCCCACCCAAGTCTTTGTTCCCCTTCTAAGACCAAGGCACCCTGCTTTCCTAGCCCCTTAGTTTTCCCCTAAATAAAGCTCTATTTAGAAATGAGAAATTGGTTAATTTCATGTAATCTCCTCCCCCTCCCCCATTCCTTACTTGCACCTCACTCCCCAATCTTTACGCATTTGATGCTTCAGGTCTAGATACCTTGATATAGGGATTCTCCATCCAAGAGGGTGAGAGGGCCGTAGCAGTGTCAGCATCACTCTCATAGTAGAAAACAGTGAAAGTCTCCTTGCAGGCACGTCCTGCCCGGGGCAAGGATAGGCATTCCAGCATGGTAAACCGTAAGGTAGCATAGACAGTTCTTGCCCCTTTCCGGGGCACCCAACCTGTTCGAAGCCAGTGGGGCTGTCCAGGGGGCCGCTGCACATCACATACTTCATATGTCCGAACACTGTGTTGTTCTTCATCCAGCCCGCTCAGCTCTTCCCACTATTCAGAGAAGAGATGCTATAAGCAGAGGCAGGGGGAATGTGGGAAAGGGAACCGAACAGAAGTAGCAAAGAAAAAGAATTGGGCCTCTCCTCAGACCACCTGGTAGGGAATCTGGCTCAAAGGTCTATGCACAGGAAGATGACAGAAGCTGAGATCAAAGGTTCATGTATACGAGGTTAGAGGGCCAAGGCTCAACAGTTGCAATTTCAGGGCAGGTTGGGTCAGTCTTTAAGGAGGGAGTAAAGAGGACTGAGCAGGAGAAAGTGAAAGTTGAAAGAGAAGAGATATCTGAGCATCTGATAGCTAAAGGACTAGGACAGGGAGATTAATGGTAGAAAAGCTTAGGAGAAGGATGCTTGGAGGGTTGAGGGGGTAGGCTGTGTCCTTATCATGTAAGTTTTCTTCCCCCACCCCCCACCCCATGATCCCTTCTTCAAGTTAAGTCAAAAAGTATGGACCAAGACTGTGCTAAACTTTAGAGAGGCAAAAAATGGTCTCTGATCTCACAGTCATGGAGGAGACAACATGAAAATATTTATGTACAAACAAGATATATTCAGGATAAATTGGAGATATCAGAAGGAAGGCACTACCATTAAGAGGGAATCCGGAAAGGCTTCCTGAAGGTGGGATTTTAGCTGAGACTTGAAGAAAGCCAAGGAAGCCAGGAAGCAGAGGTGAGGAGGGAGAGCATTCCAAGGATGGGGACAGCCAGTAAAAATCCCAGAGTCAGGAGATGGAGTGTCTTGTATGAGGAACTGCAAGGAGGCCTGTGTCACTGGATCACAAAGTGCATGGAAGGGAGGTAGAAGGTACCAGAAGACTGGAAAGATAGAAAGGGGGCAGGTTATTAAGGGTGTTAGAAGGCAAACAGAGGATTTTATATTTGATCCTAAAGAATATAAGGAGTCATTGGAGTCAATTTAATAAGTGACATGATTAGACTTGTACTTTGGGCATGTAGGTAGACAGAGTGCCAGGTCTGGAGTCTGGAAGATCTGAGTTCAGATGTGAACTTAGACACTTACTAGCTGTGTGACCCTGGGCGAATCACACAATCTCTAGGTTTGCTTTGCTTTCCTCATCTATAAAATAGGTATAATAATAACACCTAGCTCCCAAGGTTGATGTGAGAATCCAATGAGAAAAATAATTGTAAAGCTCTTAGCACAGTGCATAGCACATGGTGGCTGCCTAGTAAATGCTTATGTCCTTCCTTCCTTCCTTCTTTTCTTCCTTCTTTGACAGCTGGGTGGAGGATAGACTGGAGTAGGGAAACATTTGAGGCAAGAAAATCAACCAAAAAGCTATTGAAATTGTTCAGGCGTGAGGTCATGAGGACCTATACTAAGGTGGCAGCTATGTGAGTGGAAAGAAAGGTGTGTATACAAGAAATACTAGGAAGATAGAATCAACAAGATGTGGGAACAGATTAGAACTGGGGGGAGGGAGGAACAAAGTAGGAGAGAATGATGAGTTGAGGATGATATCTCAGTTCTGAGGTTGGAAGCCTCAGTGACTAGGTTTGGTTTTGGGTGTGTTGAGCTTAATGTATCTGCAGAACACCTAATGTGAGATGTCCAATAGGCAATTGGAGGTGTGAGAGTGGATGGTTAGGAGAGAGGTTAGGGCTGGACAGATCAGAGAGTCATTTGCATAGAGAGAAGGTAAATGAATTCACATAAGCAGATGAGATTGTGATCAAAAGAAAATAGAGGGAGAACAGAAAAGGACACCTATGCATGTGGTCTCCTCTTCCCATCTTCTATGTCCTTGACCCTGGCTCTTACCTGTCCCTCCACCTGAGGATAAGTAACCCATTTCAGATCTGCTGTCTCCAGCTTTGTGTTCAGGAGGGTCTCTAGGAAAGATAGAAAGGCACAATCAAGGTCAATGAAGCTGGGGGGCAGGAAAGATGGACCCACATATCTTTGATCTATAGGGGTAAAGGTACTGAGGGAGATGAAACCTCACAAGTCTGATTTAGTGGGATTTTATTAGCAAAGGAAATGAAGTTCCAGAGATGGGGGTGGGAGTTAATCCTGTTTTTTCCCCCTCACCCTCTGGTCTTCTTTTTTCTCTTGGGCTGCCAGCTCCACCCGTAACAGCTGGCAAATGCCTGGTTCACCCCTGAGGGATCCCCAAGATCCTGGCCCTCTTCCCTACATTGGTGGATCATGGAGGAGAGCCTTTAAGTCTAGAAAGCAACAGGTTAAGAAGGTGTTCAACAAAGACCATCAAGCACCCTTCACCCAATCTCCCCAGTAAAATGTAATCGCTTAAAGACTGGGAAAGGTCTGTCAGAAAAAAAACAATCTTTTAAACATATTGTCAACGTCTAACACGAGATGTTTAACAAATGTTTGTTGAATTTAGTTAAATCGAATTGATTCACTGACCCATAAGACATTGAACCCTCCCTTGTAGGGCAAAGGACTGGTGAAGAGGCAACATTCCCCTCCCTCTTCTCTCAGGATCCAGGTTCTATTTTCACAGCCTCCACTTCTCTCTCCTCAACTCCTACTCCCCTCCTAAGACATAGACATTCATTCCATCCTTCAGACAGTAGTTCTTCCTTTTCAGTTGCTGCTCCCCCACTGGGACCTAAACCCCCCCCCCCCCAAAAAAAGTCCCTTTCCCCATCAGGATCAACTCTCACTTTCCAAGTAGGGCCTAGACGTTTAGGTTTCATGCCCTGGCCCCCCTATTGGGGCCTCACATCTGGATCTGGTTATGGGAAGGAAAAGGGGAGGAGATGAGGAAAGCCCCCCCCTACACACACACACACACACACACACACACACACACACACACACACACACACACACACACACACACAGACACACACACACACACCTGGCTTTGCTCCTGCAGCTAGGAGGGGAGGAGGAGGCGGGGCTGGCGGAAGGAGGAGATTAATAGAAACTGCAGAGCCCTAGGCTGGGGAGGGGAAGGAAAAAAGGTAGGGGAGGGAAATCCCCCTTCAAATGCATGGCTAGTTGGGGCAAAATGCCTCCTAGGGCTCTGGGAAGAGAGTGGAGGGTGCCGAGGATAGTGAGTCGATTTCAGGTACAAGCCACCTGAATCCAGGAAGGAGGGCAGGGTCTGAAGGGGAGACAGAAAAGGTGAAAGAGATAGCCTCTTCCCTTTCACTGAACTCTCCTCCTACCAAGGAGAAGAATTTCTCTCTCTGACTCTGAGTCACTTGGGAGCCCCACCATCCTAAGGCAAAGCCGCCTAGCAACCCTCCAGGGGTGGTTGAAATATTAGAGAGAGCTTGGGACAGGTTCTGGGAAGTGGATTGGAGGAAGGTAGAGGTCTCCTCCCTCCATTGTTTCCCTCTGAAAAGTTTTTCCTGTCTACTTTATACATCATCTCTGTCAGTCATTTTCTCTATCTCTTTCTGTGTATCTCATCTCTAAGAGTCTCTGTCTATGCCTTGGTCTCTCTGGGATCTGTCATTTCTGTCTCCCTCTTCACTACTCTTTCTCTCCCATTCTGTGTCCTATGCCTCACAACTCTCTCTCATTCTTCAATTCTGTTTCCCTCATATTGTGTATCTTTTTCATCTACCATCTGACAACTACATTCCTTTTTCCTTCTGTTTCTTTTTTCTAGTTCCTCAATTCTTTTTTTCTTCTCTTCTCACTTTCCCTCTCCTCTTCTCTCTCTCTCTCTCTGTCTCTCTGTCTCTCTCTCTTTCCACAAGTCTTTTCCCTTTCTATCCTATTTCCCAGCCTTTTCTAGCCCAGAGAGTTTATCTTCCCTCTCCACATGCTTTTTGGCCTCCACTTCTCTTTGATCCATGGCCCAGTGCTCTCTGGTGCTCAGCCCTAAGAAAAATCAGGATTTTCCAAATACCTTTGATTCTTCCCCTTTACCTCCTCCATGGCCCACTCCCCAGAGACCCCCTTTGATTCCAGGCAATCAAAAGAGGAGGGGGGAACTCAGTGAAAGAGATCAAGGCAATAGGAAGGGGATTTACAGGGCTCTTGCTTCCCCCTCCAAAAGAATGGAGCCTGAAAGACAAACATATTTGCAAAAAGAGAAAAAAATGCTTACAGGATAACCAGGAGCTGGTGCCTGGGTGGCAGGGTTAGTTAACAAGAGTTTTTTGGATTTGGGGTGGAGATTGGGGTAGGGTCTATAGTAGATTTTTGGGTGCCAGAGACTGATTGGTGAGTACTCTTTGGTAACATGGAACATAACTCTGAGAAAGGTATCAGTGTAGGGGAAGAATTCCAGTCAAAATCCCTTCATTTGAGAGCTAAACTGTTTACAGACATTAAAGCGTGTGAATGTGGATAGAGCTGAAGTACTGGGATGCTTTGGGGCCTAGGTATAGAAGGAGAGTGTGAAGAGAGCTGAAGTTCTGGGGCCTAGGTACTGGGGAGCAGACCCATATGGTTGGGGGGGGGGGTTGCTCCTGAGATGAGGAAGAGTTATTTTGAAGGCATTATTTGGGTAATGCTAGTAGAGGAGGTAAGATGTAAATTCATCTGTCTCATTTGGGACAATTCATTGTCTCATTTGAGGAGGGCTCGCCATTTGGCAAGAAGGACTATATTAGTTTGGGGGTAGGTACAGCAAGCTTAGGAGAGTCAGAAGGAGAGTTTGGGGCTAAAGTTTAAGCTATTAGGGGGAAGGTAGTGAGGGAAGAAATAAAGGGGCTTAGGAGAAAATTATAAAGTCTGGGAGAAGAGAATGAGGAGCTGAGGTGGGGAAACGTCCCAGGACAAGGGATTCAACTCCCTCTTCTTTGCAAACAAAAGAAAAATCCACTTCCCTGCTGGGCAGCCTACCTCCCCCCTTCCCTTTCTACCCCCACCCCCCATCCACAACCTCCAATCCAGATCCTTTTCCCCGGCCCAGGGACCGAAAGGCCGAAGGAAAGAGGAGAGAATCAACCCCTTATCTCCTGGGACAAACTTGAAGCCTCTGGGAACCGGGAAGGGAAAAGTTCCCCCAAACTCACCCACCTTCTAGCGCAGAAGCCAGGGACGCCCAGCAGAGCAGCGCTCGAAACTCCATGGCGCCACCTGGTTCCCAATTAGATCCGAGTTTGGGGGGCGCGAGCCCCCCCAGGTCTGAAACCCTCTGATTAGGAGCACAATTCTTGCCCCCCGCAGCGCTTTCTTGGCTCGCAGTCTTGTCGGTACCCCACCATACGGGGGGAACGCGAGGATCCAGAAGACACCCCAGATTAGAGCTCCAAGTGTCTTTGCTTCTCCCGGGTTGGGGGTTTAGCTTATCCTTCTTTCTGAGTAGTTTAATCTAGAAAGTGTGGAGACCATAAGACTCTCTTAAGTTGGGGCACAGTCAGAGAAGTAGGGCTGGAGTTGGGGGATCGCTCTGGATTCTCAAGATCCCGCCCGGGGGCCTCTCCTGGCAGAATCGGGGTGCATCTAGGTCTCCCTACCCCTTCTTTCCAATAACTTTGCTCCCACTGGGCCCCCAGAGTCCGCTCCCGCCAGCGAAGGAGGGAGAAAGAGAGGGAGGGGAGCAAGCAGTAAGATGGGGCCTGAACCGGGGCAGGGGCTGGGACTGGTACTGGGGCCCGGGCCAGCTCCTCCGCTGGGGAGGGAGGGAGAGAGGAGGGATTGACGATCTAGGGAGAAGCGGACTGGCTGGGCAGGGCCCCCAGGGAGAGAAGGGGCAGGACTGCCCGGATTGGAGCCCGCGGATTACTGAATAATTCATGAGGAAAGTAGAGTTGGGAACTAAAGGCGGGGGGGGGGGAGAGATGGAGGAGGAGCCGGGAAGTTAGAAGAAAGTTTGGAGAAGAGGAAGGAGAGAGGGAGAGGGGAAGGAGGAAGCAGGGAAGAGGGGCCCGTGTGTCGTGAAAGAGGCAAAATCACTGAGGCACCTCTGGTAGAGGTAAAGTCATCGGGAAGCACTCTTGGAAGGCAAGAAGACAAGGTTCCACAGAGATGCAAAAATACACCAAACTTTGTACAAACATTCACAGAAAACCATGCATCGCAGAAAATATGCACAGAAAAGTAGACCCATTACCATCTATCCAAATTGAAGTCTACTGGTCTCAAGTGTCCACTATTTTGTTACACTTGGCATTTGGTTGAGTTGCCTCGGGACAAAGGAGTGGATAGCAGAGAGTGGAAACTGGAGATCTCCCCTACACCTATGGCAGGGAATAGAAATGGGTCCTACATATGCAATTCTGATTGAGGTCGTTCAACATTTATTCATTCGATAAACATTTATTTAGTGTTTACTATGCTAAAGAATCGTACTTCGGGAATGGAAACAAAGAGCTCGGGAAATGGGGAATTGAAAAGTGAAAGGCAGGAGGTGCCTTTCCCACTTCCCTCACACACAGCGGGCACCCCCCCCCCCCCCAACCCCCCGCCCCGTACCTCCCCCTCCATAGCCTGGAATGAAGCAGGCACAGACAAAAGGGAACTGAGTAGGTTACCCAGTAGAGGAATCTCCAGTCTCTGAGTCCCTGGCTCTCCATCCCACTCTCCCTAACAGTAGGAAACTCCCCCCTTTGCCAAGCTCTGACCCTTGGGGGGGAGTGTCACCATAGCTACTTCCTCTGTCTTTCCTGAGGCTGTTTCCTGTCTGGCTCCTGGGGGCCCTTGGGACCTCCTTGGGAGGGGCCCTTCCTCTCACTACCCCACCCCTCTAATCTGCTCTGCTAGCAAAAGGAGGAGGAGCTAGAAGGGCCCCTCTCCTCTTCCACCCCCCACCCCCCAATTTCAGCTACTCCTTTTCCTACTTCTGAGCTGGGGTGTGGAGGAAGAGAAATAAGCAGAGGAGAACATTTAGCACACTTGGAGTGAAGAAGTCTGGAGGAATGGCTGAAAGAATTGTAGGAGAGCTGGTTGATGAATACACAAAAGTAGCAGGACAGATTGAGGTGGGGGAAAGGCAGAGGCAGGGGAACAGCATGAAACCAGAGAGAAGACAGGAGCTCGGAAATATTTGGGAAGCTGACACCCTGCCTCAAACACAGTAGACAGGTCTGGAATGACCTCTCAGCCCTTGAATTTATCTTACTACCCCAAGGGATGTCCCCCACACCCTGTCCTTTGGTTCAGCTTGGATAGAGTAGGGTGGGGAATGTAGAGGGCAGGAAATAGCCTTCTCTTCTGAAACTGAATGGAACAGGACTGAGAATCCCATCTTCAATCATTTCCCAACCCTTTCCTATTATTTCTCTTAACCTCTAAGCACTACTGCCCAGTTAGTCCAGCTAAGTCTGTCCCTCATTGCCTTAGCCCTCTAAGCTCTTCTTTCTACTTTCCTAGCTCCCTAAAAGTTCTTCCACATGCCTTACTGGTCTGAATGTCTATCTTTCACTTCTCTAGTCATTCTCTCCCTCCATCCTCCCACTCCCCATCTAATTCCACTTTTCCAGTCTTCTTCCCTGGCTCTCCTTCACCTACTCCCACCCCCAAGTCCTCTCTGGCCCTTGATCCCTGGAATGTCTGCACAGCTGTTTCTCATATAGTAGGGATACTTTACATCTTTCCTGGAGGGAAAAAAAAAGGAAAAAAGACATAACTAGAGATGGAGAGAAGTGAATAAAATGTAAGCATAGTAGGCTTGGGGTCTGATGGAATCTAGTAGGCAAGATAGAGGAGTTTAGAAAAAAGCAATGTTATTAACTGACCTATGATTTTTTAAAATAATAATAATAATAGGTGGTCTTTTACATAGCACTTTCAGGCTTACAAATCACTTTATATACATTATCTCTTCTTGGTAACCTAGCAATGTGGGTACTATCAGTATCATGCCCATTTTACAGATGTGGAAACTGAGGTGCAGAGTGGTTACATATTTTGCCCATGGTCACACAGCTAGCAAATGTCAACAGGAGAATTCAAACTTAGGATATCCCTGAATCCAAGGTCAGCACTCATTCTGCTAAACTATACTGTCGTCCTTAGGAAGAAACAGTCTCTTAACTAGATCATACTGTTATATGAAATTTTTACCCAGCAGTGCCTTGAAATATAGGTAAGATTATCATCCTTTCTGTTAGGAGGTCAGTGTCTTCTCTCCCCTAAAGATAAATAATACTTCCTGTGTTCATCAGATGTGCAGGTCCCAATCATGCGCTCAGCTTTTCAGTGGATACAAACTTTTATAAGGCGCAGTCCCTGATCTCCAGTAGCTTACTCTGATATTTCAAGGTAGGTGATCTTTCCGGTGCACAGGTCCAGCAATCTAACCAGGTCTTTTCATCTTAGGTGTTGTTTAGTTGTTTCAGTCATTTCTGACTCTTCATGACCCCATTTGGGATTTTCTTGGCAAAGATAACTAGAGTGATTCGCCATACACCCTTCATTTTGTAGATGAGGAAACTGAGACAAACAGGGTTAAATGATTTGCCCGGGGAGAGGCCAGATTTGAACGCAAAAAGATGAGTCTTCCTGACTCCAGACCCAGAACTCTCTACAGTCTACCATCTAGCTACCCTCATGTTATCATATATTTTCTATATGAAGCCTTGTAACAGGACATCTTAAAACTGGTACCGTGATTTTTTAGCTCCAGCATCAAAATCAAAACAGTAATGAGAGAGGCATCTGTGATGTAGTGGAAGAGCAACAAACTTGGGGTCAAAATGTCTGCATTTGCTGAATGAACTCAGATAAGTCACAAGTCACCCTCAGCCTTAGGGTTTTTTATCTGTAAAATGGGAATAAATGCTAACTTTTGGAGATCATTGTGAGGATCCAGTAAAATCATGTTTGTAAAGTTCTGTATATAAATATCAGCTACTGTTATTAAAATTATTTTAAGACCTCTCATATTTAAGACTTTCACTAGAAGGCACAGAGAACAGAGCACTGAGCCTGGAGTCAGGAAGACTCATCTTTCTGAGTTCAAATCTGGCCTCAGACACTTACTAGGGGTGTGTCTCCGGGTAAGTTATTTAACCCTGTTTGTCTCAGTTTCCTTATCTATAAAATGACCTAAAGAAGGAAATGGCAAACCATTCCAGTATCTTTGCCAAGAAAACCCCAAATGAGGTCATGAAGAGTCAAATAAGACTGAAACAAATGAATAACAAAATTATTTTTCCTATAGACAGTAAAAAAATGATCATTCCTCAACTCCATAATTATTTCAAAATATCAAGAATTTGATTTCTTGATGTTGAACCTCTCCTAACTTAGACAAAGAGACATGAGGTCTGTCACTGGACCAATACATTATCAAACCAATATACTGTTTAAAATGAGCAACTCTCATCTCATATAATATTCATGTTATAAGTAGGGAGTTGCTAGAGCCAGCTGTCATCAGTTTCAGAAGACTGGTTGCTAAATTTTCAGTGTCAACATATATACCTCAAAAATCAGCAAATTTATCAAATCAGGGGTTGATTTATTGTTCTGTTGATTGTCTAGACTTAAGAAAGTGTTGGATAAAATGTTAATAATGCAGATCAAACTTAAAGATATGTCCTGCGCACTTTTTTTTTCTTTTGGAGAGTCAGTTGTAAAACATTTACCAGCATACCACTGGTTATAAGCCTTTTCCCATCATATTGAATATAGGATTCTGACCCATATTCCTCTGTGTGAGATTATGATGTCTCTCCCTTTCTAACTCAAGAGGGTAAATGTAATATCACAGGCATTATTGAGACTTGGTAGGATATAAACTCATAACTAAACTATGACTCTACATGGGTATACTTGATTCAAAAGAACCAAGATAGGTAAAAGGAAGATGAGGTATCATTGTGTATTAAGAGGATACACTCATGAGATCAAAGCCAGGAACCAGAAGGGGGAAGGATAATGGGGAGTGTTTGGGTGAAGGTCAAAGGAGAAAGAAATAGAAGTGATTTTGTCATTGAGATATACTACAGACCACCTGGGCAGAGGCAAGAAATAGATAAGGAATTTGGCAAACAAATCATAAGCCAGGCACAAAATAGAAGGAATAGAAGACTTCCATTATCCAGATATCCACTGGAGCTCTCTATCGAAGGCAGAACAGCAAACAATTTCTTGATATGCCTTCATCATAATTTAATCTTTCAAAAAGTGGGGGAACCAACAAAGGGAGCTTCTCTTCTGAATCTGATTAGTTTGGCAGGTTGGGAACAATGGGAACCTTGGGGAGATAAGACTACTTCCTCCTGTAGTTTGTAGTAAAGAAGAGGAAATCTGGGTGCTGTTTGACATGTACCATCCATTTTAGGAACACAGATTTCAAAGAGTTCAGAGGAGAGATAGGATCTCAGATAATAAATGATTCACTGAAAGTCATTCCAGAAGGGATGGGAAAACATTAAGAATGAAAGTCTGAGGATATAAAGGGGAATAATTAAAGTGAGGAAGAGGAATGGGATTCATCTGAAGAGACCAATGGCAATGAACAGGGAACTCAGCACCTGGGTTAGATTTTTAAAAGAGATATACAAACAATAAGAACAAGACCAGTTAACAGAAAGTGGCCATAAGAATTTGACATCCCTCTAGAAAAATAGTGCCAGTATGTTAATCTTCAAAAGGAATTGAGACTGTGGAGGGAAGCTAAGAACAAGAAGTTTTGCCTCTTTTTTTAGCTATAAAAGAAGAAAAAAAAGGATCAAAGAAGGGAGAGCTTCGCTTGAGATGGATGGGAGGATGATAACTGACCATAGGGATAATAAAGTAGAACCCAATCCTTCTTGAGTTTCTGTTTCTCTGCCACAGAAAATGATTTTTATACTAGAAATGACAAAACAAAAGTGACTAAAAGGTATTTGATGCATAAGTAAGGCAATAGTAAGAAAGTACCTAGTTATCTCTGATAAAATTCAAGTCACCTGAACCAGATGAACTGTATCCTTGACTCCTGAAAGAACTGGCAAATACGATTACTGAATCAGTCAATGAACATTTACATAGCACCTACTATATGCCAGTCACTGTGCAAAGCGTTTTTATAATTATTATCTCATTTGGTCCTCACAAGAGCCCTGGGACGTAGTTGCTATTATTATCCTATTTTGTAGATGCAGAAACTTAGACAAGCAGACGTTTAGTAACTTGATCAGGGTCATGTAGCTAGTAAGTGTCTGAAGCCGGAGTTGAACTCAGATCTTCCTAACTCCAGGTTCCATGCTATATTCACTTTAACACCTCATTGCCTCAATTATGGAAAGAAACCCAAAGACAGGAAAAGGGTAAATGTCCTAATTTTTAAGAAGAGAAAGAGAACAAAGTATGAAAACTATGGTGTAGTGAGCTTGATTTTGGTTACCAGGAATAAGTAATTTAAAAGGAGGCCATAGAGTATCTAGAAAAGGAACTAGTGTTTAAAGAGCTAGCATGGCTTCAACAAGGTCAGGCCATGCCAGATGAACCTCTTTTTTTTTTTTTTTAGACAAGATTACTTTAGTAGGTGAAGGGAATGCTATTGATTTAGTTTATCTAGATTTTAGCAGAAATTTTTAATAAAAATACCTCATAATATAAGATGAGATATGTCTTAGATGATTCAAAAATGGTTATGTAGATAGACTCAAAGAGTAATTGTCATGATTCACTGTCAATGTAGCAGAAAGTATCCAGTGGAATATTCTGTAATATTTATTTTTTAAAAATAAAGGTTTGCTTACTTATTTTTACATGTGTTTATGATCTATCCCTCCAACTGCCCCCTATTCCAGATGAACAATAACAATAATTGTGGGAAAACAATAATAGTTTGTGGGGGAAAAATTCCCATATTGGCTATGCCTGAAAATATATACCACTCTCTGCTTTCTAAGTTCATCATCTCTCAGGGAGAAGAAGCTAGATTTTAGAGCTGTGGTGATGGATGAAGTTGTATTAACAGTTGAACAAGGTGTTTTATCTTTGATCTTTGGAATTCTTGTTTTATCATTGGGTTGATCAGAGTTTTACAGTTTTTTTCTTCATAAAGTTGTCCTTGTAGAAATCTTTCTCCTAATTATATTCACTTCACTGTGTATCAGTTTCTAAAACATGTGAACTGTCTCTTCATAGTTTGGGAACCACTAATCCACACAGGAGGATCTCTGTGGGCCACATATTGAGATTCTAAGTGCTAGAAACTTAGAGGAAGGAGCAAGCTTATGGTTTCAGCACACCTCTGAGAAAAGGGAGAACTGAGCTCAGAATGGAGATATAGAGAAGAATCATTGGCTGTACAAACATCTGACATCAGAAGACCCTGGCTGAGAGAGGAAAAAAAGATAGTGCATAAAGTAAAGAGAAAATCATTCAGAAGGAGGAAGCCTAAATCAAGATGTATAGTTCTGCTGCTGCCAGATTGTGGTTCCTAATAGATGGTTGAATAAGATACCCCTACAGGAGATACTATGAGATCTAAAGGCCAAATGTTGTGAGGAGGAGCTAGACTTTAGAGCTGCGGTGATGGATGAAGTTTTGCTAATAGCAGTACAAGGGAATTGGAATAATTTCCTTATAGAACAGTTAAGTGGTACAGTGGATAGATGACCAGGCCTAGAGTCAGGCAGACTTATGTTCTTGAGTACAAATCTGGCCTCAGACATTTATTAGCTGTGTGACCCCGGGGCAAGTTATTTAACCCCATTTTCCTCAGTTTCCTCATCTATAAAATGAGCTGGAGGAGGAAATGGCAAAGTACTCTAGTATCTTTGCCAAGAAAATCCCAGGAGAGTTCACAAAAACTGGAAAACAACTGAATAACAGTTTTTAGAGGAAAAAAATCCAAGTTATCAACAGGGCCATATGAAAAAAAAAATTCAAAATGATTGATTAGTTAGAGAAATGAAAATTAAAACAACTACTTTATACCAATTAGGTTGGCAAAGCTGACGAAAGGGGAAAATGAAACATTTTGGAGAGGTGGTAGGAAAACAAATTCAATAATGCATTGTTGGTGGAGCTGTGAATTAATGCAGCCATTCTGGAAAGCAGTTTGGAGTTATGCCCAAAATTATGCCCCAAAAAGCTATTTAACAGTGCATACTCAGAGATATCAGTAGTAAGTCTATATTTTCAAAAAAGTTGAAAGAGGAAAAAGATCCACATGTACAAAAACATTTATAACTGCTCTTTTAATGTGTGTGGTAGCAAAGAATTGGAAACTGGTGGGGGTAATGGTGCTCATCAAATGGGGAAGGACTGAACAAGTTATGGTATATGAATGTGATGGAACACTACTGCACTACAAGAAATGTTCACGGGGATGATTTCCGAGAAACCTGGCAAGACTTTTATGCGTTAATTCAGAATGTAGTGAGTAGAAGAAGAACAATTTATACTGTAACAACATTATTGTGAAAGAACAACCACTCTAAAAGATTTAGCCATGCTGATCAACATAATGACCAATCATAATTCCAGAAGGCTTATCATGAAACATACTATCCACGTCCTGATAGACTCAGAGTATATAATGAGATACAATATTTTTGGGCATGACCAATCTCTTCCTTGACTATACATGTTTATAACAGGTCTTCTTTTCTTGTTTTTTTTTTTCAACTGAGAGTTGAGAGAAGGTGAGGAGAAAAGTTGATTTTTGTTTAAAAATTTTAAGTAGAAAACAGCTTGTTCAAATATCCTTTGACCATTTATCTATGTAGAGAATGACTCGTAATCTTATAAATTTGAATCAGTTCCTTATATGTCTTGGATATGAGACTTCTATCAGAGAGACTTTCTGCCAAAGTTGTTTCCAATTTGCTGTTGTGTCTCTTCTGATTTTTTCCCACTTAGTAGTATTTTATTTTTTCCAATTACATGTAAAGATAGTTTTCAATATTCACTTTTATAAGATTTTGAGTTCCAAATATTTTTCTCCTTCCCCAAGACAGCATGCAACCTGATATAGGTTATTCATGTACAATCATATTAAACATGTTTCCACATTAGTCATGTTGTAAAAGAAGAATCAGAACAAAAGGGAAAAACCACAAGAAAGAAAAAAAAACAAACGAAAAAGAGAAAATAGTGTACTTCAATCTGCATTCAGACTCCATGGCATTTTTCATCACAAGTCTTTTTGAATTGGCTTAAATCATTGTATTGCTGTCTCCTTTCTAATTTTAACTATATTAGAATTTTTGTGCAAAATATTCTCAATTTTATGTAATCAAAATTGTCCTTTTTGTCCTCTGTGATCCTCTCTATCTTGTTTGGTCAAGAATTCTTTCCTATCCATAGACTTGAAAGGGAATTTTTTCCTTGCTCTCCTAATTTGTTTATGATATGATCTTTTAAATCTAGATAATACATACATTTGGAGTCTGATGTGAGATATTGGTTTAAACTTAATTCCTGCCAGATGATTGTCCAGAAGCCAAGATGGCAGAATAAGTAGTAAATTGCTATTGCTGTCTCATATTCACCTCCAAACAACCATAAAAGAGCTCTCTAGAACAAATTATGAAACAATGGAACCAGCAGAAAGACTGGGTGGAGCATTCTTTTAACCCAGGAAATTTGGAGAATCAGCAAGAAAGGTCCGTCTCATTTGGGCAATAGGGAGCACAATCCAGAATAGGAAGCATCCCAACAAACCAGCAGCAAGCCCCACTTGAGCAAACCAGTGGGAGATCCTTTGCCCTAGTGTGGTGAAGGAGGCAAATGCCAATGCCTGTATCCTCCCCCTTTCTCCCATCTGTCTTAGCATTGCCAGGGGAACTGACAGACTCCAGCTCTGAGAATCACCATGGGTCTCAGTGTATCTCGAGAGAAATGTGGAAATACCCCACCTGACCTCAGCACATACCAGTCACTACCACTAGGTCCCAGCTCAGCATAAGCTGCCAGACACCTACCACCTCCAGCAGCACCAGTCACCTCCCACCCAACACACTAGACACATTACACATATGTCCCCCGTGGGCCTCAGGGAAACATCAGTATAGCATCAGGTAAACAGTAAACAGGTAAACACAGGCTTGTGGCCTGCAGCCACAAGCACAAGAAGCCTGACACAAAAGCCCCTCAACCCTGGGAGTAGAGGTCAAATTTAAAAGAAAAGGAAAAGGCCCCCCGAAAAAAACAGCAAAAAAAGCAACAAAAAATGAATCTGACCATAGAAAGTTATTATGGTGACAGGGAAGACCAAGACACAAACTCAGAAAAGGACAACAATTTCAAAACACCTATGGGCAAAATCCCAAAGAAAAATGAAGAAGTGGTCTCATGTCCAGAAAGAAATCATGGAAGAGCTCAAAAAGGAGCTTTAAAATCATATAAAAGAGGTGGAAGAAAAATGGGGGAAAGAAATGAGAGTGATGCAAGAGAATTATGAAAAAGACTCAACAATTTGGAAAAGTGCTTAAAAAGTAGAATTGGGCAAAAGGAAAAGGAGATACAAAAATCCACTTAAGAAAAGAATACAATTGGCCACGACAAGAGGACAAATGGAAAAGAAAGTACAAAATCTAATTGAGGAAATAACATCTTAAAAGTTAGAATTGAGCAAGTGGAAACTAATGACTCTTTGAGACTTCATGAATCCAGCAAATTCAAGAGAATGGGAAAATGTAAGAAAATGTAAAATACCTCATAGGGAAAATAACTGACTTGGAAAATAGACCCAGAAGAGTTGTCAGAATCACTGGACTACCTGAAAGCTATTATCAAAAGGGGGACCTGGACAGAATCTTTTGAGAAATTATCAAGGAAAATTGCCCTGAGGTAGTAGAACCAGAAGACAAAATAGACAATGAACGAATCCACCAATCATCTCAGGAAAGAGATCTCAAAATAAAACCCCCAAAAAACATTATAGCCAAATTTCAGAACGATCAGGTCAAGGAAAAAATACTAGAAGTGGCCAGAAAGAAACAATTCAAATATCAGAGAATCACAATCAGTCTCACGTAGGACTTGGCAACTGCAACATTAAAGGATCGGAGGTCATGGAACATGATATTCCAGAGGGCAAAGGAGCTAGGACTACAACTAAGAATCACTTATCCAGCACAATTATGCATGCCATATCAAGGAGAAAAGTGGTTATTTAGCAAAATAGAAGGATTTCAAGCCTTCATAAGGAGAAGACCAGAACTAAATAAAAAATTTGACCTCCAGTATCAAGATCCAAGAGAAACATAAACAGATAAAAAGGGAAAAACAAGTGTAAGGGATTCAACAGACTATTGTCCAGTATTCCCTTCAGTTTTTGTCAGAGAATTACTCTGTCAGTGCCCAGAATTTTGGGTTTATCAAATACCATGCCACTATATTACTTTATTTCTATATGCTGTATATTTAATTGGTCCTACTGATTGACCTCTCTTTTCTAACCAGTACAAAATTGTTTTAATGATTATTGCTTTACAGTAGTTTGAGATCTTCACACTTTTCCTCCCATTATTACCCTTGAGATTTTTAGCTTTTTGTGACACCGTATGAATTTCATTATTTTTTTCAAGCTCTGTAAAATATCACTTTTGTAGTTTGGTACAGCACTAAATAAGTCAATTAATTTAGATATGGTGTTCTTTTTATTATATTGATATAACTCATCATAACCAATTAATATTTCTTTAATTATTTAGATCTGTCTTTATTTGTGTAAAGAGCATTAGATTCCTGGGTACAATATACTCTCAAATATTTTATAGCTTCTGTGGTAAATTTAAATGCAATTTCTTCTTTTAGCTCAGTCAGATATTCTCTATTACAACTCTTTTATTTCTCTTGTCCTGCCCCTGACGTCAGGTTTTTATTCTTTCTTCCTTTCTTTAATCTCCCCTTCACATTACTGCCTCCAGCATTTAGAGTTTATTTTGTTTATGACTATATCCTTACCTCTCCTGCCCTTCCTCTTAGATGCCCCTCTCGCCCTCTCCCTTTTGAATTTAACATATATCTATATAGGTTACACATACATGTAACCTATATAGACTATATATTTGTGTGTAATTGTGTTGAATCTTTTTTGCCTGTTTGGAGGTGAGGTTCATAGGATGCCAAAATTCCCCACTTTCCTCCCTGACTATATAATCTTCATCTTCTTCAGACCAACTATAATTTTCCTCCCTTTCCACTTCTTTTCTTCCCCTTTCCCTCCTATTTTCATCTTCTCCTAAGACCATCAGAATAAAACAAAACCATCCATAGGCTTTCTCATTATTTTTACTTTCTCCATAACCCTTAAAGATATTATGATTCTGAGAAAGCATTTGATTTTCATCCCCTTTTTTTTATTTTTATTTTTTATTTTGTAATGTTTAACAATCAGTGCCATACAATTGCGATTTTATCCCTCCCCACCTACTCCCCGCTACCCCCCTCCCTCCCCACGACTGCATACAATTCTGTATAGATTCTGCATATACTTTCCTATTGAGTATATTTTCACTATAGTCATGCTATGTAGTCAGACTAAGATAAATGAAAGAAATCGCTTAACAAATCAGAACATGATACACAAACACAAACACATACACAAACATGATCTGCTACAATATGTGAGTGACTTCCATATTTCTCTCTCTGAGTGTGGCAGGCATTTTGCCTTGAGATCCTCCATTGGGATTTTTTTTTTTTTTTGGTAAGAAGTTCTTGTGTTATTACAAAAATCTAACTCTACCAGAAAAAACTCTCACACACTGTGGTTGTTGCTGTGCATAAAGTTCTCCTGGTTCTGCTCCTTTCACTCAGCATCAGGTCATACAAGTCCTTCCAGGCCTCTCTGAAGTCTTCTTGTTCATCATTTCTTATGGCACAATAGTACTCCATTACATTCATATACCATAATTTATTCAGCCATTCCCCAATTGATGGACATCCCCTTGACTTCCAGTTTTTGGCAACTACATAGAGTGCTGCTATAAATATTTTTGTACATGTGGGACCCTTTCCCATTTTTATGATCTCTTGGGTTCATCCCCTTTTTAAATAGGCAAACAATTTATACTCATATTCCCCTTTTATTTGACAAATATATGAACTTTTCTGTGTTCCTCTTGACACCGGAATTTCTATTTCAAAATATCTCCTCAGTTCTGGCCTTTTCATCAAGAAAGTTTGGAAATTCTCTAGTCTAGCTGTGTCAAACTCATATAGAAAGCGGGGCCACGAATTCATATATGAGGATCTCTGTGAGTCACATATGGACAGTTTCAAACAAATGTCATCTGTGTTTAATTGTATTTTTTATTCGTTTTGTTAGATATTTCCCAATTACATTTTAATCTGGTTTGGGCTGCACTCCACGATCAGTGTGTTTGACACTTTTGCTCTAGTCCATTAAAGTCTAGTCCATTTTTTCCTCCTGTAGGGACTATTTTAATTTTGCCAAATAGGTTATCCTTGATGGTAAGCCTTTATTTTTTGCCTTATGGAATATTAGATTCAAAATTTTCCTTTATGCTAGCAACTTCCAAGTCCTGTGTGATCTTTGCTGTGTCTTCTCATTATCTGAATTCTTTCTTTCGGTCTGCTCATAGTATCCTTTCTTTACCTTTAATTATCTTTTTAATTTTACCTTTCTTTAACTTCAACCTTTGGATTTTTGCTTCTATCTTTCTGGGAATTTTCATTTTAGAATTTCTCTCAGTAGTTGACTGGTAGATTCTAATAGCTAGGATTTATGTAGCATTTTAAGGTTTGCAAAAGTGCTTCACAAATATTATCTCATTTGATCCTTACAACAATCCTGAGAGGTAGGTGTTGCTTTCCCCCTATTTTGCAGATGAGGAAATTGAGGCAGACAAAAGTTAGGTGACTTGCCCAGGGTCATATAAGTAAGTGTCTGAAGCTGTTTGGATTCAGGTTTTTCTAATCAAACCACCTACCTGCTTTTAATATTCTATTTCTGTCCTAATCTTTCTATTTTTCACTTTGTCTCCTAGTCTTAATAGTTCTGGGTAGTTTTCATTGACAATTTCTTCAAATATGACATCTAGACTTTTTTTTGTCATGATATGTACTCAGTCTTATTATTCTTTAATTATCTCCACCTGTTTTCCAGGTCAGTTGTTTTTGTTACATTTCTTAGAATTTCTTCTTCATTTTTCAACTTTTTAATTTCATCTTAATATTTCATCTTCTCTTACTAAGTCCAGTGACTTTCTGTCTGGCCTATTCTAATTCTCAGAGGATGTAGTTCTTATGCAAGATTTTCCAGTGCCTAGCGTATGATATCAATTCCCCTGACCCTCTTTCCTCCCTGACTAGCTCATTTGTATCTTGTTTGGTTTCTGGTGGGTACTTCTGTAATCTTTCTGTCAGCACGTTTTTGGTTTTTGGTTTTTTGCTTTAAGGCTGTATCTGGACTTGTTGTGGGTCTCTATCCTTCTCAGGGTTTACCTCCTGGGTATTTTTCAAACTAAGATATTTCTCAAACTATTTAGATTGGAGGTGGGGTGGGGAGGTGAGCTTAGGTCACAAATACTAGGGTATTTGCTGTATGGCCTAGCACTCTGTGATAGACTTATCAGATTTGTGGATGACACAAAGCTGAGAGGCACAGCTAACATGTTGGATGGCACACAGTCAGGTTCTAAAAGGATGTTGACAGTCCATGAGTTAACAAGCATTTATTAAGTCCCTACTATGTACCAGGTACTGTGCTAAGTGTTGGAGACATAAAGAAAGGCAAAAGACAGTCCCTATTCTCAAGGAACTCACATTTTAGTGGGGAGCCAACATGCAAAAACTATATACAAATATATATACAATACAGACTAGGGATAATCAATAGATAGAAGGAACGCATATTAAAAGGGATTCCATGAATTCACTCACATATCTATGCTGATGCTTCTCAGATTTGTTTATCCAACCCTAACCTCTCTCCTAACCTCCAGTCTCACATCTTCAACTCTCTTTTAGCCATCTCAAAATGGATTTCTTGTAGACATTTCAAACTGAACTCATTATCTTTCTCCCCAACACTTTCTCCTCCATTTCTAACTTCCCTATTGGGGGTACCACCATCATCCCAGTCTCCCAGGCTCTCAATATAGCTTTCATCCTTGGCTCCTCACTTCTTACCTCCATATGTAATCTATTCCCAAGTTCTGTCAATTGAACTTTCAGAACACCTTTTATACACAACCACTTCTCTCCTCTGACACTGACTCCACACTGATGCAGCCCTCACCTGGTGAGCCATACCCTGATGGTTGGTCTCTGTAACAGCATGGACCCTGGCATAGACAAGAGGGCCTGCTGTACAGGTTCTTAGATCTGCTTTTCTAAAAGGAAAGCAATTTTTGAGGGATCAGTAATCTACTTTCATCAAGCACATATATCATTCAATTAGTTCAGGGGGAAAAGTCAGCATCCTGAGCTTCAGAGAAAATACAAATAGAAATTACAAACAGAAAGACCAACAGACAGGGCTTCCAACTGTCTGACCATAGACAATAATACATACATTGTTACCAGAGAAAGAAGCACTAACATCTGGGTTTTCAAAGCCGAGGGGCTCTTTAATGGCTACCCAGAGTCTCATCAGGCTCACACGAACCTTCTTCCAAAAACTAAGCCCCAAAGTAAAACCTCACCTCAGAGTATAAATATATATACACACACTTTTCAGAGAGGGAGGGCATAACTCTCAGTGACCCAGTGCCTCATTAGAAATTAACAAAAGGTATTAATGGGTGGGAAAGATCTTTAACTCTTCCCCCTCATCCACCATTAACCTTACATTAACATTACAGTCTCTCAGCCTCAAATCTCCAGTCCACTCAACTGTCAAACTGATCTTCCTTAAGCATAGATCTGGTCATGCTTCTTTTCTCCCCCCATTCAGGTAAGCCCAGGTGGCTCCCCATCACCTTTAGAATCAAATAAAAATCCTTTGTTTGGCTTTTAAAGCTCTTCATCACCTGGCATCTTCCTACTTTCCCAGGCTTCTTACACCTTACTCATTTGGGGCCTTCTTGCTGTATCTCAAACAAGACACTTCATTCTGACTGTAGGCATTTTCACTGCCTGTCTCTCATGCCTGGAATTTTCTCCCTTTTCATCTCTTCCTCTGGGTTTCCCTGGCTTCTCCTTCAAGCCTCAGCTGGTCCCATCTTCTGAAAGAATTCATTCTCAGTCCTTTATACAGGGGTTGTTTTCATGTTATCTCTCCCATTAAACTGAGTTCCCTAAGAAGAGGGACTGTCTTTTGTCTTCTTTGTATTTCCAGCGCTCATCACAGCATCTGGTACATAGTAGGTACTGGTTGTTGACTGACTGACCAAGAAGGATCTTGAATTATAGATTTAGAGGGATCTATTCCAACTTTATCATTTTACAAATAAGGAAACTGAGACCCAGAAAATTCTTGTCCAAAGTAGCAATTGCATAGGTAGTAAGTGATTAATGTGGAATTCAAACTCAGATCCTCTGAATCCAAATTTGACACTCATTCCATTTCACCCCATGTATCAATCCTTCATTCCATTTCTACACATTCCTTCTCTGACCTAGTGGAGCCAAAGTTAGACTAGAAGCAGCTCTGTGCTTCTTTCTATTTTTGTGTGTCTCTCCTGAGGTTTCCTCTTGAATTTCCCTCCTTTAATCCACAAGAGAGAAATGTGATTATCCCTCTGATATTCTGTGAAACTCATTCTACTCTGCCCCTGACGTTGGTCCAGCAGCTGAAGGAGGGGCCTGAGAACCTGAGGAGTGGAGGGAGGAGACTTGGGGAGACCTAGTTGTTAGGCAGCTGGGGGTCAGGGAGGAGCATCAGAGCTGATAGGAACAGAGGAAGGGAAAGCATGGAGCCTGTGGTAGAGCCCCCAGATGTTTGTGTGCCTGAGAGGCAGAGTTATGGATTAAGGGTTGAGTTGGGGGTAGGGGAGGAGCTGAGCAGGGTGGGGGGAGGTAGAATGGAGGCTCATTGTCCAAGCAGGGGGAAGTCCTTTGTTTTCTCTCTTCCCCTGGCAATCCAAGCGGATGTGAGCTTGAGCCCTCTCCCTTCTCCCCCACCATGCCAAGATCCCCCACCCCCACCCAACCTGCCTTTGTGTCACTAACAGGACTAGAAGGAAGGTGAGTGCTGGACACCTGGGTCGCAGGAGGGGATCTGAGCATAAGTGTTGACTAGGAGCTGGTAAGCCTGGGTCCTGGAAGAAGACTTGGAATGGGAGGAACATGATGCCTCAGTCCTGGACTGACCAATAGAATTCAGCAGAGTAGGTTCTCTCATCTCTCCCAGCATAGTGCCTAGGGAGGGGCAGGAAGACAGAGCTGGGTGGGGACCAGGGAAAGAGGGCAATGGGTCAGATTTGGCTAGGAAAGGGGGTGGGGAGTTGGGCCCCACTGAAACTAAAGATAATGCAGTGTCTCTGTTTTCTTGGAGCTTTCTCCTTTCCCCTGCTTTGTGCCCCTGAAGGCAGAGGTGGCCTGCCCCACCCCTCTTACTCCACACCTCTTCTTGCCCCCAGCATCCTCTATGACTATCGCACACATACTTGTAAGCAGGGACGCAGTATAGAGTAAATCCAGGTACCTCGATGCTACTTTCTACTGCTCCTCTCAGCCTTCCTGCCTTTTGCACCCTAGACATCCTGTCCCTTAGGCCCACTCCCTTCCAGGAAACAGGAGGCCTGCCTCCCATCTCTTGTTGCTCTCCTGGGACCTAGGGGTCTTATGCCTTCCCTTCCTTCAAATTAAGATTGCTCTGTCAGTGATTCTAAAGGAAGGGCTCCCTTCTCTTTCCATCCCTTTTGTTTTCTGGAGGTTCAGGAAACTGTCAGGGCAGCTGCCAAGTACTCATCTGCTTCTGGTGCCCAGGGGGTCAGGGACCACTATGTTCGGGCCTGGGAAATTGGGGTAGGGTGGGGTAATGATTACCCCACTCATAGGCTCATAGATTTAAAGCTTAAAGAAATCTCAGGGGTCATCTAGTCCAACAACCTCATTTTAGATATAAGAAACTAACGCCCAGGAAGGTAGTGATTTGATCATGGTCCAAAAGGTAATAAGTGGCAGAATTAAACTCCAAACCCAGGTCCTCTAACTCCAAATCCAATATTCCTTACACTTTATTATGCTATTTCCTCAGGGTGGAACAGCCAGAAAGTTGGAGGACTGTGTTTCCTCAGGAGTAGGGGAGATACTTAGAGTAGGTTAGGGGGTGGTGGAAAGATTACGGATGCCTGGGCTGCTAAGGTGGGTCCAGGATTGATCTCACAGTGGAATGTAGGAAGCTTGGTCCTAAGGATCAAAGGACTCAGCCAACCTCACTGCTCAAAGCGCTTCATTAGCTCCGTAAAGTCCAATTCAATTTAACAAAAATTTTTAAGTTCCTACTTTAAAGGTACTGTGGACCTGGCACTATTTTTTGGAAAGAAAAAACTGAAAACAGCAGTCCCAGCTATATGTGTATATTTGTGTGTGTGTGTGTGTGTGTGTGTGTGTGTGTGTGTATAAATACAAGATAATTTGAGGAGAGAGAGGGAATTAACAACAGGAGGGACCAAGGAAGACTTTAGAGAGGAGGTGGTAAGGGACTTGAGTTTTAAAAGGAGGCAGGATCTTGAGGATGAAAAGAGGAAAAAGTGAATTTCAGGCCTGGGAATAATTTACAGAGCTGGGAGACTGAGTTTTGGTTGTGTTTATGGAACAGTTAAAATAGGTCAATTTGTCTAGAAGGTAAAGTACCTACAGGAAGAGTCATATGAGATAAGGCTAGATAGGGAGGTAGGGGTCAGATTGTGGAAGGGCTTAAAAGCCAGGTGGAGGAGATTGAATTTTACTCCAGAGCTAATAAAGAATCACAGAATAGCAAGGGAGTGACATGGTCAGATCCATGCCTTAGGAAAATTATTTGCCCTTGAGGAAACGGGATTAGAAAGGCAAAAGTGCATGCGTGGTCATCCTTCGTTGCTGAAGAAGATCGTGCCATCAGAGAAATGATGACATGACTTCACTTTGTTTTGAGTGAGGGAGGGCTATGCAGGTCACCAGCCTCACTTCTCCTCCAGAACCATCTGAATCCAGTGACCAGATATTCATCAGGATGACTGGAGATGACTCAGGATGAGGCAGTTGGGGTTAAGTGACTTGCCCAAAGTCACACGACTAGTGAGTGTCAAGTGTCTGAGGTGAGATTTGAACTCATGTCATCCTGATTCCTGCACTGGTTCTCTATCCACTGCACCACCTAGCTGCCCAACAGAAAGGAAAGAGACTGAAAGTAGGGAGATCAATGAGGAAGCAATTAAAATAACTGAGGTCAGAGATGATGAGGGCTAGAACTAGGAAAGTAACCATGTAAACAGAAAGAAGGGGATAGAAGAGAAAGAGGCAGCAGGAGCAGTATTGACATGATTTGACCACTGATTGGCTGTCACTCATCCAGTGAGCATTTATGAAGCATCTTCCATTTGCCAAAAAACCTTTGCTAGGTGCTGGGGATATACATACAGAGAATGAAACAATTGCAATTCTCCAGGACTTTATATTCAAATGGAGAGACAAGTCCATATGTAAACAAAGCGAGCTCTGAGTTCAGTGTCTGAGCATATGCAGCATGCTGAGCTGATTTACTTCTCATGCAGAAGAAGCTTACTTTTGCAAAGATGTGATAACATGTAATGGCAGAGCCCTGCTCTCCAATTCAGAACATGCACAAGTATTATTTCTGGTATGCTTACCATGTGAAAAAGGGGAGTCTTTTGATTGGTTGCTGAGCTAGAACAGAGGATGCATTCAAAAGGCCCTAACCAGCCAAGGCATTTTCTTTTTCCTTCCTGGCTTTGTTTGAGTGAGGAGGCCAACCCAGTGTGGGGAGAGATGCCTCAGGCGCTTATCTCCCCACCTGAGCCTCCACCTTCTGGCCCTCCTGTTCCTTCTGTTGTCTAGTTTTTTCCTACTCTTAATTGAAGGGATGTTAAAAATGACTATAACTTTGTGAGCTTCAAAATGTTAACAATAGGGAGAACACACCAGAAAAACTGGCTGCATTTGCAGTCTGAAGTAAAAGAGAGTTAGTTGTGCAGTTTTCCTGGTCTATGCAGGATATCCAAGAATAAAAGCCTTGGGTATAGAGTCTGTCCCTGATGACCATATGGTTCTCTCAGATGAGTCCTCACATGTAGCACAGGCTCTGATGTGTTTATCCCAATTTATGTTCACCCTGACAAGCCTGGTCCCCAGATCAAGGCTGGCCACATCCCTTGGTTAGGCCTGAGGAGCTATAGATGACTTTTCTAATGTCACAGCTCAAGTCCCAATTCTGGCATATTTTCTTCAAGATGCTGCCCATCATTTCATTTAAGTAATTACCATCAATCAGCTTTTATATAGGAATGTTTGCTGAGAAGAAAAAGCAAGAACAGAAGTTACAAACAATTCTCCCCTATACCACTTCTGTATTTGGGGAGAATGGGATTACATTTAAAGAAAAATCTTCTTTTCTCTTTCTTAGAGTGGGATTAAACAAAAAAAAAACCAGTCCTTTTTTTTCCCCTTCCTTCCTCCCTCCTTCCCTTTCTTTCCTCTTATCTCTTTCCATCCTTCCTCTCTTTCTTGGACCTCTGACTTCCATTGCTGACCTGGACTGGGCTGGTATGACTTTTCCAGAAGCCTCAGTTCCCCCACTATTACAGAGGTACTGTTGCATTATTATTGTTTGGTTGTTTTTCAGTCATGTCCGACTCTTTGTGAGCCCTTTTGGGGTTTTCTTGTCTAAGATACCGGAGTGCTTGGACATTTCCTTCTTCAGCTCATTTTACAGGTGAAGAAACTGAGGCAAACAGGGTTAAGTGACTTGTTCGGGATCGTATAGCTAGCAAATGTATAAGGCCAGATTTGAACTCAGGTCTTCCTGATTCTAGCTGCTCCATGAAGCTGCCGCTAGAGAACTATTATTACAGAAATAGACAAAGCATGTATACAAAGAATCTGCCCTACCAAATTTATTCCAAATGCAGCATAACCACTGGCTGAGTCTCAGCTGCTACTGCTCTGCATCAAGTTCACTTTTTAAGGCCTCTGCCATTGCCTCGTTTGTATGTAGCTTCTGACAATTCCCAGCAGGGACTCAAGCTCTCAGACTTGTGGTGCTCAGTACTCTGACCTTGTGAAGCTCACAAGGTTATAGCCATCTCCAAAGCTCTTCATTTAAAATCAGGAAAGTATAGCCACGGCAGAGACCAAAGAGCTCACCGGCGGGTGGGGAAAAATGGACCAAGATCTCTCTCCAGACCAATAGCCTTATGAAATCTTTGAGGTATGTCAAAGGCTCCAAAGAGATCAAGAAGGATAAGAATAAAAAATTTTTTTTAAAAAGGCCAGGAGGCAGAGGCAGAGGAGAGATAGGGAGTTGAATAGGAGTAACACAGAATGTCAGCTACAATGAGACCAGAAAGATAGCTGGAGACCAGAATGCAAAGGACTGAACAAATAAAAGGCATTTATTAAACACTTTCTGTGTGCAAAATCCATTTATTAAACACCTACCAGATGCCTGGCATTAAGCACACCAAGATGCAAAAATAGCCCTTACTTTCAAAGAGCTCTTTCAAAGAGCTCACAATCTAAGTGAGGAGACAACAGGAGGGGAGTGGGGGAATCCAAAATTATGTACAAAAGATATATATAGAATAAATTGGAAATAATTTCAGAGGGAAGGCACTGGCATTAAGGGGAATCAGGAAAGCATTATTGCAAAGTGGGATTTTAACTGAGACTTGAAGGAAGAAGGTGAAGCCAGGAAGCAGAGGAGGGGAAGGAGAGAATTTCAGGCATTGGGGACAGATGGACTGTCTCCTGAAGGAACTGTTCAAGGAAAGGATAAGAGGACAGTGTTCCTGGATTAAAAGGTATAAAAGGAGAGTAAGGTATGAATGCTGGAAAGGTAGGAAGGGGCCGGGTTATGAAGGGGTCTAAGAGCCAAACAGAATTTTGCCTTCGATCGGAGCCAATGGAGTTTATCGAACAGGTGAGGGGGCTGGGGTGGGCCCGTGAGGGACAAGGTCGGAGCTGCTCTTCTAAGGCTGGACAGCTACCACCCTTGGCGCTCCCCAAACGCGTGCGCTCATTCGCTGGTACAATCCGTCACACTATCAGGAGCCGGCCCAATTTCAGGGCGGCTGCCCTGCCTTCGGGGAGCTCCAGTCACCCCCGCTTTGTCTTTCCGCCTCGCCTCTGCCCCGGTGCCTGGACAGGCACAGCACGGCTTGGTTCAGCGGCCTTTTCATTTCAAATCCAGCGCTCGTGTGCTCGGGACTGGAAGGGTCAAGGTCGGGGTGGGTGGGGAGCGCTGGGCTGAGGGATGGAGCGAGGAGCCCCGAACGTGCAAAGCTCACACCGGCCCCTGCTGTCCTAGAGAGGCGCAGCGCTCCGGAGGGCGCACGGATAGGCAGAACGGGGGAGAAGGGCCGGAGGCTGCACATGCGCAGTGTCACGGGCCGAGCAGGCCTGGAGGCCCCAGCCAGCCAAGCCGGACCGCTCCCGCGCGCAGGCGCGTAGGAGACGGAAACGACGTTCCGGACACCGCACTGCTATCCTCTCGGTGTCCCATCGTTCCGGGTCCTCCAATTTTAATCCCGCCCAAGAGCTGCCATTTTTTTTCCCCAGTAGCTACGGAGGCCTTCCGTCACGTGACAAAGGAACACTTTCTCGTCACTTCTCCTTTCTCCCCGTCCCCCTTGCTCGCTCTCGATTTTCCGGGGAAAAGAGAAAGTCTTTTTGCCTTGGGGGGAGGGGCCGGGGAGCTGACCACTGAATGTCCCCGCGTGGCCAAATGCAGGTTTATTCTCCCTCCTTCACAAAGTTACTGGTTTGTAGGCAGGGCAGGAAAATGGATCGGTGCGCGAGGAAGACTAAACCCCGTGCCCCTGCCCAGCCCCGTTCCCGCTTGGCACGCACTCCCGCCTCGCCTGGCCTCTGGGAGCCGTAGCTAAGGCTCAGGTGCCGCCTCCTACGGGAAGCCCTCCACGTCAGCTTTCTCCCCTCCCTCCCTCCTCAAATGGCACCTATGGGCTCCGCCAGGTACGCGTTGTCTTCCCCTAGGGAAGGAGAAGCGGCCCGAGGGCCGGGTGCCCAGGGCAGGCCAAAGTCTAGTCGACACGCATTTATCAAGTGCCAACTGTGCGCCAGGCACCGAGTTTAGCGCTGGGGGTACGAGGGCAAAAATAAAACGGCCTCTCGCGTTTCCCGGAGCGGAGAGGTAACATGCTTTCTGCCCCGAGTAAGGCAAAGCCAGGGTCTGTCCTCCGGGAGCTCCCAGTCGGGGGCAAGTCCTGGGTGCTCTCTGCCGCCAGGGCCCCCGAGGGACTAAGAGTTCGGCGTTCCCGGCCTGCCCGCCCTTCCCGGGATCATCAACCAAGGCTGCAGTTTCGGGGGGTACGGTGGGGGGAGATCGGCGAATCAGATAAGCCAGAACGGGCTGGACTCCCGGCTTCTCCCCCACGCAGGCTGCGCCGCCTCCCGTCCACGCGGGAGAATGCACCGTGGGAGGGAGCCCGGGAAGAGGCGGGCACTGGGAGGACCGGGAAGCCGGGAGGCCCGGAGCGGAGCCCCGGGGCTGGGAATGCGGGGTTGCGGGCGTGGAAGGGAGGACTGAGGTCCCCGAGGGCTGCCCGCGCCACGCAGCCGAATCCCGGGCGGCGTGTCCGCCTCTCCAGGCAGCCCCGGGTCCGTCCGTGCCGTCCGTGTCCCCTCCCCCTCCGCGGTGACTGCAGAGCTCGCCTGCCCGGCCTCCCGGCTCCGGAGGAAGCCTGGTGGGCCCGGGGTAGGGGAGGGGAAGGAAGCCAGCCAGCAGGTACCCCCGGGGGCCGCGGGAGGGGCAGGGGAGTCGAGGACCTTCAGCCACAGGCTGGGACGAGGAAGGGGAGCTGGCCGGGGCGCAGCGGCCAGGGGGTGGAGGAGGATTGGGGGCGGGCGGGGTGGAGAACCTTCGAACCAATGGGGGTACGGGGGAGGCAGTGGATGCTGCGATCTGGGGGGACCTGAGGATCCTTCTCCCGTCCCTGTCCCACCCCCTAGGTGCACTCACTCCGCCTGCCACCTTCAACAGTTAGAGGTTTTTCTCGGGAGCTGCTTGTTTTGGGGATCAGGTCAGTGGATGACCCTTTCCTCCCCCCCGGCCCCCCAACAGCCCCCCGGCTCTCAGTTGGGGTGAGGTTGGCTTGTACAGGACGATCAACCAAACCACACTGACTCTTATCTGCAGCCCGCTTAACCCACAGTGGGAGGCATGTGAGGGCCCCTGTTTGAGGGGTGTGTATGGGCTCGAGGGGTGGTGGTGGGTGCGAGGGGCTGATTGGGGAGAGGGGGTGCTGGTGGGGGGATGGGATCCGAGAGTTGGTTCTCTGAAGAGTGGTAAAGAGATTAAGGACAGAGCAGGAGACAAGGGCTGTGAAGGGTCTAGTATGGTCGGGATGTGGCATAGGGTATGTATGGGTGATGTGGGAATATGGGATCGTGGAGGCTTGTGGTAAGAGGAAGGGGATGACAGGAGAGGGTGGAGATCCTGCTGCTTTAGGACTCAGGTAGGGCTGGAAAGGAGAAGAGTTTGCTTTTGGCCATCTTACTTCCTCTTCTGGGCAGCAGAACCCAAGGTCAGCTTCCTTTTCAGAAAGGGTGGGTGGGTGGGGAGGAAAATCTGTGACCAGATGCTAAGATCCTTGCCTTCTCCAAAGATTCAGCATAGGATTTGGGAGTAGGGGCAATTGTAGGAGGCTTTTGACTGGCTTTTGTGGGGGCCTCTTCTGAGATACCTAGGGTGTTTGTTGCCAAAATTTCAACAACAAAAAATAGACAAGGGAGTGGGGTTTAACGGAAGTTTTAGAGGAATACTTTGCCCTGGATTCCAGATTATGTTGTATATTCAGTCACCCTCAGCCTCTCTTGCTAATATGCTTATAGTGTTATAATTCCTTGTACAACAGATTTTTGAGAGGACTTTTGAGGGGTTGTGGGTTATTTCTAGGAAGAGAATTCTCTCTGGGACTACAGGAAATTATAGGGGAACCATGGCAAATTTTGCCCTATTCTGTGCTTTAGTGGATTCCCTGGCTCTGTCTTCGACTCAGCTTCTGTCTCTCCCACAGGCCCTGTTAGCCCTTCACATATCTGTCAACCCCCAGCCATGGCGAGTGAGAGTTCACCACTTCTAGCTTACCGGCTCCTTGGGGAAGATGGAGCTACGTTTCTGCCATATGGGATGGGGGGTCCAGGAGGTGGGGCCCTCCGGAAACTCTCCACCTTCCTCGGTGTTGTAGTGCCTACTGTCCTCTCCATGTTCAGCATTGTGGTCTTCATGAGGATAGGTGAGGAGCTGGAAAAAGAGCTAGGTATCTGAGATTCAGTGTTAAGAAGGGACACCCAAGGAGGAAGAGGAGGGTGATTGTGTGATGTGTGAGGAGGCTTTGAGCAGTGGGAAGTTTCTTGCTGAAATGGAAAGAGATGCTGGATATGGGGTCAGAGGGCCTATGTTTGAATTCCAGCTCTGTTACTTATTAGCTGAGTGACCTTGTACAAAACACATAGCCCTTCTGGGCCTAAATTTCCCCCTCTATAAAATGACTAGCTGGTTTAGGTCTTAGGTTTAGGTTTCGATCTTAGGTCTTAGGGCACTTCCAATCTCAATTCTACATAATTTCCTTCTATCCTTTGCCCTTTTACACAGGGCAGGATCAGTGTGTTGGTATCCCTGTGGTATCTATTCACTCCTCCATTCTCCCACCACCCACTCAGAGGACACATTAAATTGAGAGAGTTTGGTGGGAAGGATTCTCTTCACTTGTCGAGTCCGTAATCACTTAACATGGTTGGGAGCATGCACTGTCCTTTAATCTTACTTCCCTATAGTCTTATTTTCCTCCCTTCATTACAGGTTTTGTAGTGGGCCATGCTGGGCTCATCCAAGCTTTGGCCATGCTGCTGATTGCCTACTTCATCCTGGTGTTGACGGTTCTCTCAGTTTGTGCCATTGCCACCAATGGAGCTGTGCGTGGGGGTGGAGCCTACTGTATCCTCCTATGAGGGCTGAGCAAGGGGTGGGCATTTGTTGTATTCTCCGATACAGATAAGAGGGGGTAGTGGGGAGGCCAAGTTTGGGGATTTATTCTGATGTCTGGTCAAGGAGTGGTTATCTGCTTGAAAAGGTAATCTGGATGGACTGTGGAATCTACTTGTAGATTGGTGGAAGGGTACTGGCCACTGTGTTAGAATGAGCACTCTTTGCAATGAGTGGCCCACCTAGGTTTCAAGTCTTTATTTTTCTTTAACTTTCCCTTCTCTTGTGCTTCCCCCTTTCAGTCATGATCAGCAGGACATTGGGTCCTGAGTTTGGAGGAAGTATTGGGCTTATGTTCTTCCTGGCCAACGTCTGTGGCTGTGCTGTCTCTGTGCTGGGGCTGGTGGAAGCCATACTGGATGTCTTTGGGGCTGGTTCGTTCTACCAACCCTGGGTCTCCAGAGTGGGGGAGGAGCCAGGAAACTCCAAGGTCTTGGGGAGTCTGAGGTGTTGGGATTATTTTTGATAGTGGAATGACCTGGGGAAGGGATGATAGCAGCCAGTTAATCAGTGAGTATTTTTTTAATATCTCCTATGTGTCCGGCCCTTTACAGTAGTAACAGAGGATAAAGGGTTTGAGACATGATGCTTGCCCTCCAAGAACTTATGTTGTAGGAGGGGAGAAGGGGCGGATGAAATAAATGTGTAATGGGGGATTGGCCATTGAGAGTCTATTTCTGGACCATGGTGAGTCCGGTTTTCGGGGTATGCTCTGAAGTGCAGAGCAGGAGCCCCCACCACTCATGTCTTAAAGCAGATGCATCAAACACCTGTATGTTCCCAGAAGTGGGCCTGACTGAACACTACTGCACTAAAAAAAAATGCTGAGTTGTGAGGTGCTCCATATGGTCCCACAAAAGGAGCACTGCATTTGGAATGAGAGGACTTATATTTTAATCCATACTCTTCCACTTACTTCCCACTGTGACTTTAAGCAAATCACTTCCCCTCTGAGAGATTCAGTTTCTTTCTCTGTGTCATGCAGGTGATGGAGCAGATAGTCCCTCTCAGCTCTTAATCTTAATTCCTGCTAGGAAATGCGGAGAGAGAAAGATGGATCAGGTCTAAGCATTGGCATGCTTAGGAAAAGAATTAAGAGCTGGAAAGGGCCTCAGAGTTGTTTAGTTAAATCCCCTCATCTCACAGGCTCAGAATGGTGAAGTGATTTGTCAGAGGTCATAATAGCAGAGCCAAGAGTTGGATCTAGGTTCTCTGCATCCAAATTCAGAGTTCTTTTCCCAAGGCCTTGCTACCTGGCCAAGGGTTTGCCCACAATTCAGTTCAACTCTAATTTGATAAATGAATAAATACTGGTAAATTACTGTTACTTGAAGGTAGTGGGTCTAAGTCAACTTTGAATTTAACAGATTCTTAACATAGGGTCCATGACTTGTTTTTATTATAATTAATTTCCTTTGTAATCCTATGCATTTTATTCTGTGCATTTAAAAACATTATTCTAAGAATATAGGTTTCACAAGATTGCCAGAGGGGTCCATGATACCAAAAAAAGGTTAAGGACCCTTGGTCTAGATGCCTTCTAAGGTTCCTACCAGCTCTAACATTTTTCTTATCCTTTGAAACATTTATTAATCATTAAATTCAGAGACATGGTCCTTGCCATGGAACTCACAGTGTCTGACGACATTCGTGAGAATAACTGGAGTGTTTAAAAGGGCTTGTTCTGATTTGGGAAATGTTACACAAGATTTCATAGGATTCTATACCTCAATTTAGGTGGATCTCAGATTTGGATAGTTTTTTGGAGTGTTACTTCCTCTCCGAAATGATTCCATCCCTGTTTCTCCCCCAGATACATCAGGTCCAACAGGGATACGAGTCCTTCCCCAAGGCTATGGCTGGAATCTGCTGTATGGAACAATGGTGTTGGGCCTGGTGGGTGGGGTCTGTACCTTGGGAGCTGGCCTCTATGCACAGGCCTCCTTGCTTACCTTCCTGCTGGTCTCTGCCTCTTTGGCCTTGGTCCTCATCAGCTTTATGGCTGTGGGGCCCCGAGATGTCACCCTCCCTCTTAGGCCAGGTACCAATGGTTCCTCGACAGTCCCCCAGCTGGGCCACTTCACTGGTTTCAACAGTAGCACCCTGAAGGCCAACTTGGGTGGTGAGTAGAAGCTGTAACTTGGAGCTCTGCAGAAGGGGAGAAGGGAAGGACTAACAAGGGCCTAGATAATCAAAATCCCGAGATGAGGGTGAGAACTGAGCAACAGAGCATTTGGGTATGGGATACTGAGAAAGTGGGAAGCACCAGTCCCAGCACAGTTCAGTTTAATTCAGTAAATAGGCAAATATGTCTTACCCTCCCATTCTGCAGCCAGCACTGTAGGGGGACACAAGAGAAGCCTTAGAGAGACTTTCTGCTCTTAAGGAGATATAGAGATAAGATACATTCAAGGAATAAGTAAATAATAAAAGACTGTACCGGTTTAAATAAAGACTGCCACTTTGGGCTGGAATGGCATGTGGAAATGAGACTTCAACCTAGTCTTAAAGGCTCGAGGGAAGGCTTTAGGTCTGCTTAGAAGGGAAGGGAAGGCATACCAAGGTAAGAATGAAAGAACAAAAAGGCATGGTAAACTTATGGGCTAGTGGGAAAGACTAGCCTGACTAGAGCAGAGAGAGAGGCTTGGTCGGGGAAGGGGGAAAATGAGAGCTGGAACATTGGAACAGAAAGACCAGCATCCTAGCCTCAAGGACAAGGGGTGTGGAAGAAGGGGAGAGGATATCTGGGTGCCCAGGAGAGCTGTCCATAGCCCCTTTCTCATCTGTGTGTTTCTTCCTCAGCGGGCTATGCCCAGGACTACACCACCGGGGCCACCATGACCTTTGCCAGTGTATTTGCTGTCCTTTTCAATGGCTGCACAGGCATCATGGCTGGGGCCAATATGTCAGGTGAGTCACTGTTGTCTTCGACCTTCTTAAAGGAAATTCAAGTCCTGAGCAGATGGTGAAGGGTCAAACAGGGATGAGAAATTGACTTCATTTCTAGGAGTTACCACTTGGGGTCAGAAGAATTGTATTGGTGACTCAGCTCTGACAATTCTTAACTGGGTGACCTTGTCTCCACCTCTCTACATCATTTTTCAAATGGGGATAATGATACTTGGTCAATCTTCCATGAAGGATTATTGAAGAATGTACTTTATAAATTAACACTCTGTAAAAGGGTAATTGCTTTTCTTTGGCTCTAACTCTGTTCTTACCTGCATATTATCTTGATTTCTTTGTATGGCCAGACTCCAATCTTGGAAAGGAAAATCTTTGAGGTTTGATGGAGTCAGAGAACCCTGAGGATTGACACTTCCACACTGTCACCTCACATGTCTTCCTTCCCAACCCTTCTTTTCCCCAGGGGAGCTGAAGGATCCGAGCCGAGCTATCCCTCTGGGCACTATTATTGCTGTGGTGTATACGTTCTTCATCTATGCCCTGTTGTTCTTCTTCTCCAGCTTTACCTGTGACAGGTGGGGGCTGAGGAGGTAGAGCTGGGACCTCAGGTTTTGGGGGTGGAGAGGAAGTAGATACGTGAGTCTCTGTGGGAAATAGAGGCTGGGGATGGGGGAGGCTCTCTGGGTCCCTAAGGAGAATTATGGGAAAGAGAGCAGTCTATCTCTCACTGATTGGAAAAAGTGAGGACTAGGCAAGAGAATAGTTGGATGTAAGTGTCATCTTTGTTTCTCTCCCTCAAGGACATTGCTACAGGAAGACTATGGCTTCTTTCGAGGAATCAGCCTGTGGCCTCCGATGGTGCTAATTGGGGTGTATGCTGCATCGCTCTCAGCCTCCATGAGCTCGCTCATTGGTGCTTCAAGAATTCTCCATGCCCTCGCGCAGGATGATCTGTTTGGTGGGTTTTCTTTTTTGTTCCTTGTTCTCAGTTTTTTCACCCAATTTTTAAACATTTTTATTAAAGTTTTGAATTCTAAATTGTGTCCTTCCCTCCCTCCCCTTCCCTTTCTCTAAGATGGTAAGCAGTCCGATACAGACTATACATGTGCAGTGATGTAAAACATTTCCACATTAGTCATTTTGTATAAGAAGACTCAAAGAAAAAAATCCAAGAAAGTGAAAAATAGCATGCTTCAATCTGTATTCAGTCAATATCAGTTCTTTTTCTGGAGGCTGATAATACACTTCATCATTGGTCCTTTGGGATTGTCTTGGATCATTGTATTGCTGAGAAGAGCTCAGTCATTGACAGTTCTTCATCAGACAGCATTGCTGTTATTGTATACAATGTTCTGGGTCTGTTCACTTCACTGCGCCTCAGTTAATGTAAGTGTCTGTAGGTTTTTCTGAAATCATCCTACTTGTCATTTCTTATAGCACAATAATATTCCATTACAATCATATGCCACAGCTTGTTAAGCCATTCCCCAATTGAGAGGTATCCCTTTGATTTCCAATTCTTAGCCACCACAAAAAGAGTTGTTATAAATATTTTCGTACAAGTAGTTCCTTTTCCCCTTTTTTGGATGTCTTTGGCATATAGACCTAGGAATGTTATTGCTGGATCAAAGGGTATGGAGAGTTTTATAGTCCTTTGGGCATAGTTCCAAATTGTTCTCCAGAATGGCTGGATCACTTCAAAACTCCACCAATAGTGCATCAGTATCCAAGTTTTCCCATATCCTCTTCAATATTCAACATTTTCATTCATTCATTCATTTCATTCATTCAATCTTCAACATTTTCCTTTTTTGTCATATTAGCCAATCTGATTAGGTGTGAGTTGGTACCTCAGAGTGGTTTTAATTTGTATTTCTCTGAGTAATAGTGAGTTAGAGCATTTTTTCATATGCCCACAGATAGCTTTGATTTCTTTGTCTGAAAACTGCTTTAACCATTTCATATTCTTTGACCATTTATCAGTTGGGGAATGACTTGTATTTTGGAAATTTGACTCAGTTCTCTACATATATGAGAAATGAGGCCTTTATCAGAGATACTCGTTGCAAAAATTTTCCCCCAGTTTTCTGCTTTTCTTGTAATTTTGGTTGCATTAGTTTTGTTTGTGCAAAACCTTTTAAATTTTATGTCATGAAAGTTATCTATTATCTTCTTTGCTCCTAAATTCTTCCCTTATCCACAAATCTGACAGATAAACTATTCCATGCTCTCTTAATTATTCTCAGTTTTAATGAGTGTATATCTTTATATTCATTCCTCCCCCTACCTCCTTCCCTAGTTCTATGGCCTTATTGAATTCTCTGGGTTTTCTTGAATTCTCCCTTTACCATTTGTTGCTTTCCCCCCACCTTGTTATCCTTTGAAGTTTTCTTGTTTAACCTCTGCCTGTCCCATCTCTTCCCCCTGCAGGGATAATTCTGGCTCCAGCAAAAGTTGTATCCCAGGGAGGGAACCCCTGGGGAGCTGTGTTGTACTCCTGGTGTCTAGTGCAGGTGAATTGGGGAGGACTCTCATAGACTCTCTCTTTCTTCCCCTAAATGGACAGGGAGCAGGGTGGGAAGTCAGCTTTGAGGGAAATGTGCACCATGTGGATTTTGACCATGGGCAAGGGTTGGCATTTGGGTTTGGTGAGAGCACCTGAGCACCTTTTTCCTCTAGGTAATGCTTCTGGTTGGGAAACTCAACACCCTAGCAGCTGTGGTCACAGTGTTCTACCTGGTAGCCTATGCTGCAGTGGATCTTTCATGCCTGAGCCTTGAGTGGGCATCAGCCCCCAACTTCCGGTGAGGAGCATGTAACCTTAGGTTCTGATATTTTAGAAGTCTGGGATTCTGAATTGGAAGGACCAGAGGTTGAAGGGACCTTAGGAATTATTTAATCCAACCCCTCATTTTATAATTGAGGAAATTTAGGCCCAAGGAAGTTATGTGATTTGCCCAAGGTAATAAGTCATGCAGTTGGGATTTGAATTCAGGTCCTTTGACTCCAAATCCCTTGCTTTTTTGACTGTCCCACATAGCTCTAGAGAAATCAAATAACATGCCTAGTAAGTGGCAGAACTAGAACTGGAACTCAAGTCTTTGGATGCCGTACCAGTGTTACTTCTATTGTGTCACGCCTGGGGGTGGGGATAGGTTAGAGAAAAAATTTGGATTTGGGTCCCTAGAGGTTCCTGAAGGGGGCCTGGAATGAATTAACCCTGTGCCTAAGGATACAGAGCTGGGTGTCCCATGTTCATCTATCTTTGTCTTAAGTGGTCTGTCTTTCTGTCATTAGCCCCACTTTCAACCTGTTCTCCTGGCACACCTGCTTGTTGGGCATGACCTCCTGCCTGCTCATGATGTTCCTCATCAGCCCAGGAGCTGCAGGTGGATCTCTGCTGCTCATGGGGCTGCTTTCTGCCCTCCTCACAGCCCGTGGAGGGCCTAGCAGCTGGGGCTATGTCAGTCAAGCCCTGCTGTTCCACCAGGTTAGCAGGGAAGGGAGTCAGGGAATTGCAGATAGTGGTTGCATGGAGCTTCCTTATCCTTGTCCTTAACCCTGGGAGGGAGTTTGTGAGGGGATTTCAAGGGCTGCTGTCCCAAGAGAGACTTGCATTGGTACCTAACATGAGAAGAGAAGAGGGTTGGGGGAATGGTGGCATGAGAAATGCTGTATAATGCTCTATCCTAATCCCTGTCTACTCAGGTCCGAAAATACCTGTTGCGGCTGGATGTGCGGAAGGATCATGTAAAGTTTTGGCGACCACAGTTATTGCTATTAGTGGGAAACCCACGAGGGGCACTACCCTTGCTACGGCTGTCCAATCAGCTTAAAAAGGGTGGCCTCTATGTACTGGGCCATGTCATCCTGGGAGACCTTGGTGAGGATCTCCCCGCCCAAATGTATTCTGATATCCCCCATTCCTAAATACCTTGGTTCCCTAGTTCTTTTTAAACATCATTCACCCCTTCCTCTGGGTCTCTGAGGAAATGGAAAGAAGTTTCTACATAAGACTTTGAGGAAGAAGATGCAGATTTTCTGATGTTTCCTGTTCTCAAATTCCCCACTTAGATTCTCTGCCCTTGGACCCTGTGCAGCCCCAGTATGGAGCATGGCTGAGTCTTGTAGATCGTGCTCAAGTGAAGGCTTTCGTGGACCTTACTCTTTCACTTTCTGTGCGTCAAGGGGCCCAGCATCTGCTGCGTATTTCTGGTCTTGGTGAGACTTTCCTCCCCACATCCTCTCCGTCCTATCCTTGTTCTCTCCCCACCTTCCCCTCCTGGTGCCTACTGCTAGTCTGCTTCCATTTGTGTCAGTCAGAAAATGTTTATACATATGCTAGTTTGGGTAAGGGCCTAGGCTAGGCATTGTGGGAGGAATAGGAAGCACAGTCCCTACAGTTGTGGAGATTATAATCGGTTTGGGGAAGTAAAATATGCACATTCACAGATGCAGATAATTAATAATACAAGGCAATACATGATAAGCTTCAGATGAATGATACAGATAGCAATTGCTCTAAGAGTATAGAGAACAGAGTTGGTCAACAGATGATTATTAAGGCACGTAGTAATGTGCCATACACTGGGCTAAGTACGAGGGATACAAAAAAAGGCAAAAAAAAAAAGTCCTTGTTCTCAAGCAACTTCCAGTCTAATGGGGGAGAGGGGCCATATGCAAGCAACTATGTATAAATGAGATATACCCAGGGTAAACCAGAAACAGTCTCAGAGAGAAGGCTCTAGTATTAAGGGGGATTAGTAGAAGGTGAGATTTTAGCTGAGGCTGTGGGAAGTCAGGAGTCAGAGGTAAGAAAATCATGGGACATAGCCAGTGAAAAAGTACTGAGTAAAGAAGAAGGAGAGAGCCTTGTGCAAAGACTAGCAGGAAGGCCAGCATCCCCACACTGCAAGTAGGAAAGGGGGTACAAAGTGTCATCAGACTGGGAAGATAGGATAGGACCTGATTATCAAGGGCTTTAAAAACCAAACAGAAGATTTTATATTCAATCCTGGAGATATTTGGGAACCATGGGAACCAAGGAGTTTATTAAATAGATGCGAGGGGTTGACATGTTTAGACCTGTCCTTTAGGAATATCACTTTAACATCTGAATGAATAATGAACTGGAGGGCAACCAGCAGGCTACTTCAGTGGTGTAGGAAGGAGGCCTGCATGGGGGCAGAAAAGGTAGAAGTGTATGAGAGATGTTACAAGGGCAAAATGAACAGATCTCATGAGAGATAGTAAGGAAACACCTCGTGGGTTTCCCACAAACAGCAGATAGTAAAGAGATAGTGAGGATGACACTTAGGTTGCTAGCCTAGGTAACTGGTCCCCTCAGTGGTCATAGGGAAGTTGGGAAGAGGGAAGGATTTTTGGGAAAAGATAATGAATTCAATGTTGAACCTGTGTTTAAGCTGTCTATGGGACATCCAGTTAGAGATGTCTGGTAGGCAATTTGAGAGGTGACAGTAGAGGTGAACAAGAAGATTAGGGCTGGATAAGTAGATTTGAGAATCATTAGAGATAATTGAATCTTTGGAAGCTGATAAAATCATTAAGTGAAATAGTACAGGAAGATTAGTGGGCCCACAGTTAGTGGGTCTGACCTGGATGAAGATCCAGCAAAGGAGACTGAGAAAGAATGGTCAGATGGGTAGGAGGACAACCAGGAGCAAATTGTGTCATGAAAACCTAGAGAAGAGAGTGAAGGGAAGAAAAAAGAGAAAACTAGTTAAAAAGGAAGCAAAAAGAGAAGAAAATAAGAAGTGAAAGAAGAAAAAAGAAAAGCAATGATGAAAGTTGAAAGAGAGAATAGAGGAAAGGAAACTAAGTGTTTCCTTCGTCAAAGACTGAAGAGAAGTCAAGAAAGATGAGCACTGAGAAAAGTGTCCAAGTCTGCCCACACCTCAGGCAAAATGAAATCAAGTTTATTAACTATGGAGCAGTTATTTCACAGGGCACAATTAAATTTGGCGATTAAGATATCATTAGTAACTTTGGAAAGACCAGCATTGGTGAAATGATGAGGTCAGAAGCCAGACTGCAGAAAGATAATTGAGACAAGAGGTGGTGAAGGCATCACCTGTAGATGACCTTCTCAAGGTGTTTAGCCACAAAAAGGAGGAGCCAAATGGGATGATAGTGGAGATAGATCAAATGAATTTTTTGAGGATAGTGGAGATCTGGGTGTGTTGTAGTCAGCAGGGAAGCAAACAGTAGATAGGGAGAGATTGAAGACTAATAAATAATAAAATGAAGTTGGTAGAGGGGGTAATCTGCTGGAGAAGATGGAATGGGATAATTTGCACATATAAAGGGACTAGCCTTGGTGAAGAGAAGGGTCACCTCTTCATGACAGAGATAGAAGTAAAGAAGGAGATAGTATAGCAGAATGCATCTGAGAGATGTGAGATGAGGAAGAGAGGAAAAGAAATTCTCAGTGAGTATCCTCAGTTTTTAATTTTTTTTTTCAGTGAAATATGAGACAAGATTCTCAGATGAAAGGACAGGGGGAGCCTTGGGAAGTTTGAGGAAGGATGAAAAGGTTTAGAAAAGCCACTGTGGTGAGTGAGATAGGAATTGACCCAGGAAGTAGAAAAAGATTGCCTTTCAGTACTGAGAGCCCAGTTGAGGCTATGTAATATAAACTTGTATTAGACCCAGTCATCATAGTTCCATGATGAGCATCTCCATCAAGATGCTCCATCAAGAGCACATAAATAAGAATGAAGGATGGTGGAAATGAGCTGAGGCTAGGGCTTGGCAGGGCAACATTGGCAATAGGATAAAGGGGTAAGGAATTCAAAAGAAGAGGATAGTGTAGAATTGAACTGGTTCACGTGAGAGTCGAGATGTTGAAGCAAGAAGAGTACTGCAGCCAATGCAGGGTTATTAGTCTGAGAAAGAACTAAGAGGTGGAGGATTGGAATTCAGAGTGAAGTTGAAGAACAGGGCTAGGGGTCATAAGAGAGAAGGAAAGATGGAACGATAAAAGATTATGATCATACAAAGGAATCTCAGGCTTCGTGAGCATGCAAGTGGAATACTTGTGTCTTATGATAACCATTGCCTGTATGACTGTGAGGTGTGAGTAAAGTAGGTCATGGGAAATGGATAAATTGAAGAACTAGGGTGTTTGAAGGAGTATCAGTATGTTTGTTGAAGTCCCATGGTATGAAGGCAAGAATTCAAGAGGAAAGAAAGACTGTAAGCCAGACAAACTCATTGAAGAAGGAAGAAAAGTGTCCTTGAGATAGATAACATCTATAAGATAACTACCAGAATCTTGATTGATAAATATAGAGGGAGAGGTTACTGAGTAATGGTGGTGGGAGGGCCTAGAAAGAGGAACAGGGAGCAAGAAGTATACTGAATCTAATACTGCAAACGATGAAAGTACCACCAGTACTGGAAAAGCTGCCCAAGTACGTCCAGATCTCAATCAAAGCCAAAAGAGGAAGTGGAAAAGGAAATGGAAAAGAATTTAAAATGAAATCAAGTTTAGTAACTATGGAGCAGTCATTTCACAGAGCACACTAGAAAAGCAGATTTGGAGTTGGCCATTTGAGGGGTAGGGCTGAGGACCATGGCGTTAACAAAGTGGACAATAGGGACCGAGAATGACTTTTGTACAGTGACAGCCAGGGGATCAGATGTCACTGGGATGTAGAGAGAGCCTGCAAATCTTACTCTCTGAATTTAAGTTGGAGAGTAATCTATTGAGGGAAATAGGTGATTAAACTATTCAAGGCCCTCTCTTGAGATCCAGTCTCATAGCAGGTAGAGACATTGAGCCATGTAAGACCAACAAGGCCACATTTACATCCTAGCAGATGGTGGAGCAGGTAAAGGTGTATACCCTGGTGGGACGGGTTCAGACAGGTGACAGGTGTGAGCATTTTAGGGGTGATTATATAAACAATTCTGTTGATCTATTTTTTTAAACTAATAACAAATATTTTTGATGATTACTATTTTATGATATAATTTTGTTTAGGAAGTGCTCTTTACTCTTTTTTTCTACTTCCTCCTCCCATTATTTCCTTTGAAATTTTAGGCCTTTTATTCTTCAGAATTAATTTTATTATTTTACTTATCTCTTTAAAATATCCCTGGGAAATTTAGCATAGGACTATACCTGTACATTACTTTGGACAATATAATTTTTATTATATTGTTGTGACCCAACCATGAACAATGAATTAGTCATGTGTCATAATTTAATTTGTCATATTTGTCATTTTTTCAAAGTATTTTGTAATTATATTTACATAAGTCTTGAGTATGGTTACTATTGGTAGCTCAGTGGATAGGGACTGGGCTTGGAGTCAGGAAGACCTGATTTCAAACTCAGCCTCAGATACTTCCTGGCTGTGTGACCCAGGGCAAATCACTTAACCTTTGACTGCATGACAAAATGGATCCACTGGAGAATTCTAGTATCTTTATCAAAAAAAAAAAAAACAACCCCAAAACCCAATTGGGGTCACGAAGGGTTGAGCATGACTGAAGTGACTGAACAAGAAGTCTTGAGTATATCTTGGTAGACTGACTCTGGGAGGCAAATTTTAGGAACAAAATCTTTAACCTGGAGAGCACCCTAAGAAGACCTACCATGATGGTGAACAGGCTTAAGATCACAGCACATGGAGACTCTTTGAAGGATCTGGGAATGTTTGACTTGGTGAAGAAAAGATTTGGGAGGATGATAGTTCTCTCCTCTCTACAAGCTCTCATGTGGAAGAAGGACTAGTTCTTTCTCCCATAAGACAACTAGTAGAATATAAGCACTTAAAAGACAGGAGTTATTTTGTTGTCCTTACAGTCTCAGTTCCTTGAATTAACCTAGAAGTTGTGGGGAAGCAGAATAAGGCTCAGGGTACAAAGAAACTTTTTAACAGAGCTACCCAAAAATGGAATGAGCTTTTGGGAGGAGATTGTAGGTTTCTGTCACTAAGGTCTTCAAGAAATTGAATTGATAGGGAAAACTGAGGGAGCTGTGACTTCTTAAGTAAAAAGTGAGTCATTTATTCCACAGTGGTGAGAGAATGAGGAACCTGAGAAGACATAGCAAGGCACCCGAAAAGCTATTCTGTTGGAAGTGGGGTATCTGAGAGAAGGCTTCAGTTCAGCTTAGTGATTCCTGATGTCCCAGAAAGAAATTGACTTCATTGGCCCAGAACTCCCAGGACAGCTATTGCTCTCTGTTGCCACCTAAAGTTAGAGAAAGGTGGCGCTATTGTAGAGGAGATCTCTCATCCAAGAATGGTCAAACGTTATGGCCTCTGAGGTCTCTTCCACCTCTGAAATTTTGTGATTTTTAACATATCCTTTATGGAGTCGGAGGTTTTTTGGGGGGGAGGTAAAAAACAAATATATCACGATCTTGTATTTTCTATACCTTTTCCATCAGTTGTGATGCAATGAAGATGTGATCTTCTATAGAAAGTCATTTGTGAATACCTGCCTATTTCCTTCTCATATTTTCATCAAGGGATCTCATGATGATGTTTTTAAGTGTCAAAAAAAAGAGAAGTGGGTTTAGTAGTTGCTAGTTCTTTTTTAGTAGTGGTAATACCATCTGTGGGTTTTTTTCCTATTTTTTTCTATTGTTATCTTCAACTCTTTGATTTTGTGAAAATTGGTATCTTGGTGACTTCAAAATTTTGTTGCCATTCTGGTAGTTATTGCTATCATCACAAGGCAGAGAAAGGTGGAATATTAACAGACTGATCAGATAAGGGAAATTTAGAGTTCATAAATATGAAAGGAGAACATTTATGGCTGATGGTGAGATCAAGAATATGACTTCTCCGTGTAGCTGCAGTGGTGGGAAGGAGTAGGTTATGAGAAATGAGCAAGTTGAGGAACTGGAGATAAGAGCATTTGAAGGAATATCAGTAATATACATTGACGTCCCCTACTATAAGGGTCCGAATTGGGGAGGAAAGATTCTGAGATAGAAGAGTGTCCTAGAAATTGATAGACAACAATTGCTAGATTTCAGTTAGGTGGTAGATATGGGTTGCGTGAACCTCAAAGGAGGAGAGATTACCTACTGAGCCTGGAATTGGTACTGAGGAGCAAGGATTTTTCAACTCCCTGATCCTGACCAGTCGGTTGAGTGGAATGTATGAAAGTGCCACCAGTGCTGGAAAGGGAGTCCAGGGAGGCTGTGTCATCATGGGGAAACCAGGTCTCTGTGAAAGCCAGAAAATGAAAAGAATGGGAAAGGTAAAAATTTAAGATGAAAGTAAACTTATTACCTGTGGAGCACTTATTCCAAAGAGCACAGTGGGCAGGTAGCTTTAGAGTGAGACATTGGTGGGACTGAGAGGGATAGGAATAGGGGAGGAGATAGTGAGGGATGGAGAATGGAATTTGTATAATGACAGCTTTATGTTCAGAATCACTATAATGGGGAAGGTATGACCAGGTGAGAGTTTGTTGATCATTGCCAAATGCATTTAGAAGAGTTATTAACATCACTAGCAGTTCAGCCTCCTAGTGTTGTCTTCTTAGGGTGTTTGACAGCTTAGATGAGGGGACCTGTGAGGGATGCTGATGGAATAGTGTTTCTTTCCTGTCTCTGCAGGACAGATCATAAGATAGCTTGAGGGAGCAGGAAGGAATATGGACCAGCTCATAACAATGGAATAGCATGTACCCGATCCTCTACTGGCAATAAGAGAGGCCAGGCCAGGAGACTGGCACTAGAAAGAATGTGGTCTCTCTGATACCCAGCAGGGATTTCGCAGCTTCATAGCTAAAGTTCACTCCTTTAAAACAACCTCAGCACCAGTGCAGGAATCAGGACGACATGAGTTCAAATCTCACCTCAGATGCTTGACACTCACTAGCTGTGTGACCTTGGACAAGTCACATAACCCCAATTGCCTCATCCCGGGTCATCTCCAGTCATCCTGATGAATATTTGGTCACTGGACTCAGATGGCTCTGGAGGAGAAGTGGGGCTGGTGACCTGCACAGCCCTTCCTCACTCAAAACAAAGTCAAGGGCAAGTCATGTCATCATTCCTCTGATGGCATGGTCTTCTTTGGCAATGAAGGACGAACACACATCAGGCTGCCAAAGCAAGTTGCAAAGCCTCATCTGCTTTTCTCAGTACAGAAGTGACAGCCGAGAGCTACAAACCCTTATGAAAAGCTTCACCTTTCTCCAACTTTAGGTGGCGTCAGAGAGCGATAACTGTCCCTAGAGTTCTTGGCCAACGAAGTCAGTTTCTTTCTGGGACATCAGGCATCACTAAGCTGAACTGAAGCCTTCTCTCAGATGACTGCTTCTAAATGCCCGGCCTCCAACAGAATAGCTTTTCAGGTCCCTTGCTGTGTCTTGTCAGGTTCCTCATTCTTTTGCCACTCTCTGTTCAGTAGCATAAATGACTCCCAGTGACTCACCTTTTACTGAAGAAGTCACAGCTCCTCCAGTTTTCCCTCTTAAATTGATGATTTTTTTAAAAATCATGCCTCTTCCATAGGAGAAGGGTATCTTATTTTCTTGGTTTTGTTCTTTTTGGCCATAAAACATGTGGGTACAAATGAATATGTGCTCCCCCCTCTCCTTTTTCCCTTTCCCTCTCTCTCTCCTTTTCCTCCTACTCAGAGGCTTACATTGTCACTTGAATCAGCCAGGCAGGAATAAGGGAACAAATTGTCCACTTGGGAACCTTTTATCTATCTCTCGTTCTAGTTCAGTTGTCAATAAAAAAGTCATTTTGCCCACTGGCACCCAACTGAGTGCCAGAGGCAAGGCTTGAATACTCAGGTCTTCTTGATTCCAAGGCAGTCCTCTACCCAAGATGATAGAATTCCTCTCCTGAAAAGAGTATCCTATGGAATAATATTTATTATCGTCTTTAGGTGGATAATGAAGCTAAACCCTTTAAGTTTTTTATTTGCCTCCCTAAAGAAAACCTAAGGGGTCAAAAAATTGTATGTATTAGCACACTCTACTTTTAAACTGTGGTTTACTGCCAGGACTGTGTTCAAAGACTTTCCACCTAAGTAGAACTTGTCAGAACTTGTTCTCCACAGGCATAGTCTTTGAGAACCCAAGATTACTATTTCAATTTTCTAATCACTTCCTTTCATGCATTATATTTATTTATTAAAGTAGGGCTCACCCATGGTGGAATTTCAGTTATTAGGTATAGTCAAATGAAATAATGTATTTGACAGCACTTTGTAGGTTTTCAAAGGTATAATGGTGGCATGAGGGTGAGCATATTGAATGATCCACAAGGCACAAAGCAAGCTAGCTTAGGTGCCCGCTAAGTACAAAGTAAGAAACGAGGTGCTGAAAGTCTTTGAAGGAGGCTTATTTTTGTGCATTTTTTCCTTCCTTTTCATGCTCCGCTTTCCCCTCAGGTGGCATGAAGCCCAACACATTGGTCCTAGGATTCTATGATGATGCACCACCTCAAGACCACTTCCTAACAGACCCAGCCTTCTCAGAGCCAGTGGAAGGAGGGGGGCCTGCCCTGGACTCCTTGTTCCCTCCACCAAGAGCCCCTGGCAGTCCTCGGGCACTCACCCCCCACGACTATGTGGCCACAGTGGTAGATGCCCTGAAGATGAACAAAAATGTTGTGCTAGCTCGAGGGTGTTGGGCATTGCCACCTGAACGGCTAACCCGGAGCTCTGGGGGTTCCTCCCAGTCTCACCATGTGGATGTGTGGCCCCTTAACTTGTTGCGGCCAAAAGGGAGCCCTGGTTATGTGGATGTCTGTGGCCTCTTCCTCTTGCAGATGGCGACTATCCTGAGCATGGTGCCTGCTTGGCAAAGTGCCAGGCTTCGAATCTTCCTGTGTCTAGGACCTCAGGAAGCCCCTGGGACTGGTGAGGCAAGACTACGGGTGTTGCTGAGTCAGCTTCGGATCCGGGCAGAGGTTCAGGAGGTAGTCTGGGGTGAAGGAGCCAGAATAGATGAGGGAGAAGATGAGGGGAACTTTGTGAATGGGACCCGTGGAGATGCTGAGGCTGATGCACTAGCCATCAGTGCCAATGCCCTGGTTCGGGCACAGCAGACCAATGGCAGAGCTGAGGGTCCAGGGGGGCCTGAAGGGGATCCTAGAAAGGAGGGGCCGAGGACAGCCCTTACCTTCCTCTACCTGCCTCGGCCACCTGCTGACCCTGACCGCTATACCCGATACTTAGCTCTGTTAGAGATGCTGAGCCAGGACCTAGGTCCAACGTTGCTCATCCATGGAGTCACTCCAGTCACTTGCACTGATATTTGATTTTCCTCCTCTTTTTTTAGGAGGAATTGAGGGGTGAACGATTAGGTCTAGTTGCCCATCTCAATCCTGTGTTCTCAGTTTGAGATTCCAGGAGGAGGTCAATTTGGGTTTGCCTCTGAGGGCCAAAATCCCAGTAAGGATATTAAATGGATCATTTTAAGTAAGGGCTTAACTTCTGTCTCCATTGTGGGAAGGGCCCTTCTGCACTGATGAGGGTGGCTGTGCCCCTTTAAACCACGAATGTGTGTGGAAGGGGACTCAGCTTTCCCACTTCAAACCCACTTTGCTTTCACTTCACTGGTGCCTTGTTAGGAGGGGCAGGTTCTCCTCACCTTGGGCTTCTGTTCTTTAGCCTACCTCACCCTGATCCCTTATTTCTGACATCACTAGCCTCCCAAGGCTTTTTGTATTTTAAATTTTTGTGCTTGCCATGAATAAAAGACCAACGTGTTGTGGATTGTCTGGCTGTTAGTGAAAGTGGGAGAAGGAAAGGAGGTTAGGGTATTCCCCTCTTTCTTAGAGTGGCTTTTGACTTTTTAGTACCTGTGGATGTCTGAGAATTGGGGTTAGGGAGTGCAGAAACGGCAGGAGGTGGTTGGAAAGTAGGTAAGCCAGTAGACTCTTCCAGTCAGGCCTGGGTTGCATAAACTCCTGAGGAGACCCTGAGATATACAAACTAGCATAGGTGGGAAACTGAGTATAGACCAGCCATTTGAGACTTTGGGTAGGTCTTGTGTGATGCTAATTGCCAAACTTAGATTTAGGAAAAAGGCACTAAGTAGAGACATCTACCAGAAACCCTTACTAGGAACCCAGTAGCTGGGAGAAGAATCCCAGGCGTAGCCTAACTCAGGTAGGTCCAAAGCAGAACCCAACTTAGAAGCAGCCCTATACTCCCTTAAGGGAGGAACTTAGTCACCATATACAGAACAAGTCAGGCCCTGCCCGTGCCATTTTTGGCCCAAGCAAAGCTTGATCTAAGCATATAATTCCCACCCTCAACCAAAATACTAGGGCTAATGAGCAAACCAAGAAAAACTCCAATACTGTGAGGAAACACCTTGGTTTGAAAACACCCAAGGGATAAATGTTGAGGTAGATTGTAACCCACAAAAAGTCCAGGTAAAGCCTTCAGGGAGAGAAATCCTCTGGCTACAGATTACAGGAGTGCCTAGGAGAAATTAAAAGAAGCAGGGGCGGGGGGGGGGGGGGGTTAAAAAACAGAATAGCTAGGGAACAAAGAGTGACAAAGAGAAATGATACCTTAGAACAGACAGTAGAAAGCCTCATTCAAAAACTAATAAATGAAATTAATGTAGGCTGATTAGAAAACAATGATTCAAGACAAAAAGCGACATTAAAACACGGTTAAAAATGAATTAAAAAACCCCAAAATTCATGAAATGTGTAAGAAACAACTGCCCTGGAAAATAGTTCAAGGAGAAACAATCTAAAAGCTCTCAGACTGTCAGAAATTCATTACCAAACAAAACAGTCTGAATCTCATGTTTCAAGAAATTTAAAATGAAAACTACCTAGAATGCTGAGAACAAGAGGTAAAGTAAAGAGAATTCCCCCATTCACATCCTGAAAGACATCCCAAAATAAAAATTCCCAGGAATATCATAGCCAATATCTAGAGTTTGCAGTTCAAAGAGGGGGGAAAGGTGACTCCAAACAGTTCAGGTACAAAGGAGTCATAGTAAGAATCACCCAGTCTTGGCAGCTGCCACCATAAAGAAGTTGGAATATGATATTCCAAAAGGCAAAAAATAAAGCTTAAACCAAGAATAACTTATCCAACAAAAACTAAGTATAATCCTGCCTGGGGTAGAGGAAAGGAGTGAAGAATGGAAAGGGGAATGGACCTTTAAAGGAATACAGAATTTCCAAGAATTCCTGATGAAAAAGCCAGAGCTGATTGGACATTTTGAAATGGAATTGGAAAAGCCGAAGTTACATAGATTTATTTAGTTGGAAGGGAATATGTGAGGATGAATTGTTTACATATTAATAATGGGATAAGAAAAGTTTTGTTACAGAACCCTAATATCTTTTTTTATTTAATTTATTTCAGTTTTCAACAATTACTTCCATAAATTTTAAATTTTCTCCCCCTTCCTCTCCCATCCCTCCCTGAGATGGCATGCAGTCTTATATGGGTTCTGCACATACATTCTTGTTAAACACATTTCCACATTAGTCGTGTTGCATAGAATAATTAAAACAAATGGGAGAAACTATAAGAAAAACCAAACCAAAACATAACATGAGAGAAAATAGTCTGCTTCATTCTGTGTTCCAATTCCATAGTTCTTTCTCTGGATGTGGATGCATTTTGCATTAAGAAACCTTTGGGAATGTTTTAGGTCTTTGCATTGCTATGAAGGGCTAAGTCTATCAGAAACAGTCCTCGCTCCCTGTGGCTGTTACTGTCTATAATGTTCTCCTGAGAACCCTAATATTTTTAAGGGTCATGGAAAAAAGTAAACATAGCAAAGGGCTGGTGGGTGGTTTAGTTCTTTTTGATGTTCTTAGGAAAAGACAAAAATGGGAAGGAAAGGCAGTACTGGAGAAGAAAGGTGGAAAAGAAGGGAAATGCTATCCTATAATAGAGTGATACATAATACAATGAAGAGTAATCATAGGAGAGGGGTGGGAGGAAATAGGCATTCCATGAACCAAACAAAGGAAGGTTCAACACAATTGCACATACCTACATGGATATTTTGGTATAGTAATACAATAAATTCAAAAGAGAAAGAGTAAGAAACAGTGAAAGGGGTTGGGAAGGGTGGAGTGAAAGAAGAAGGCCACACCAGGAAATGGAATATTCATAAGCAAAACAAATTTGAATGTTGGAGAAGAAAGATTAAAAAGAAAGGAATAAAGAGTAAGCTTGGGACTGGGGGAAGGTTAGAAAGAAAAAGAGAGGAAATGGTATTCTTTGTTCTTGTTCACCCTTGGTTCTCAGAGAGGACTGATGACATCAGGAGGGTGATATCTTGACTTCCAAATGAATTGGATTTAAGTGAGGCCGAGCTGTACAAAGTCATCAGCCTTGCTCTCTCCTCCAGAGTCATTTCATTCAGAATTCAGAGGCAAGACATAGGTCAGGACAACTGGCAATGGCCCCAGATGTAGTAGGAGACCTTGGTAAGGCATTTCCCAGATCTCAGTTTGTCTGAGGCAACACACATTGTGGTATTGTAGATCATGTGTCAGGCAGCTCTTTTTTTTTTTACCACCTTATAAAGAGAGGGATGGAAGCAAAGAGACAATAAGATGGAGAGAAGTACACAATTGCTATAGTTCTGAATGTGAATGGAATGAATTCACCCACAAAATGGAAGAAAATAGAATGGATTAGAAAACAGAAATTGACATGTTTATAGGAAGCAATTGAAACATGAAGATTCACAGGGCTAAAATGAAGTGCTAGAGCAAAATTCATTGTGCTTTGACTGAATTTTAAAAATTGGGGGGTAGTAATCATAATTTCAGATAAGGCTGTAGTAAACATAGGATAAAAAGATAAACAGGGAAATTATATTTAAAGGCATCATACATAAGGAATACTTGAAGGAAAAATTAATCTAATTGGAAGAGAGAAACAGATGGTAAAACTTTTACCAGTGGGGAACCTTAATATTTGCGTTTTAGATCTAGATAAATTGAGTCAAAAGATTTTTTTTAATCTGACTGAAACTTCAGAAATATTAGAGATGGTAGCCAGTAAGATGAAAATAGAAAAAAAGTTATATACTGCTAACTATATAATGCAACTTTATAAAAATTGACAATGTATTGGGACATTATGACTTCTTCAAAAAATACAAAAAAGCAACAATAATAAATTTACTAATTATAATGTAATAAAATTACATTCAATAAGGGACCCTTATAATAATTAAAAATTAGAGACTATATAACATAACTTTAAAGAACTTGTGGGCCAGTGAACAAATTATAGGAATAATAGCAAATCTTACAAAAGAAAATGACAATAATGTGACAATATACCACAACTTATGGGATATAGCTAAAACAGTTTTTAGGGGGAAATATATATTGCTAAACATTTCCGCTGATAAAAATAAGAAAGGACAAATCAATGGCTTCGGTATACAACTAAAAGAACTTGAATAGCAAAATAACCCCTCCCCCTCAACTAAGCAACAAAATAGAAATTCTGAAAATTAAAGAAAAGGTTAATAAAAATGAAAGCAAATAGAGCATTAAATTAATAAAATCAGAGCTTTTTAAAGAAAAATTAATAAAATAGCTTATCAGATTTTTTTTAAAAGAGAGAAGAAAATAAAATTGTTCAACTCAAAAATTGAAAAGAAGTCAGCAATTGAAAAAACAAAGAAATTACCAGAAACTATTCTCTCAAGTATATACTAACAAAATTGATAGCTTAGAAGAAATGGATAAATATTTGTAAGAATATAAAATGCCTAGATAAAGAAATTGAACAAACTATTTTTTTTAATAAAGCTTCCAAATGGGGTAGGGAAGAACTACAGAACCTGATGGATTTACAAGTACTACTACCAAACATTCAGAGAACAATTAGTTCTATATTACAAAAACTTTCTGCAATAATAATAATTAAAAAAGAATCCTTCCAATATCTTTCTATGATACAAATATGGTCTTGACATCCAAACCAGGGAGAAACAGAGTAAAGAAAAAAAATTATAGGCCACTATCTCCAATGAACGTTGATGCAAAATGTTAAAGTTGCACAAAGTAGGTTACAATGGCATAATAGATTACATTCTATGATAAGATGAGGTTCCAGTGACAAATGCAGCATTCATTTCATATAAGAAAGAGTAAAAAATAATAATTATCACGGTAATAATATAAATAATAAAACTATATGATTTCATAAACAGATGGTGAAAAGGCTTTTGTCAAAATCTAGCACCAATTTCTATGAAAAACTCTAGGAAGGATAGAGGGGAAAGGGCCTTTCTTTAATAGAGTAATACCTATCTAAATCTAAAAGCAAACATTGTATGTAAAGAAAAAAGAGGTCTTTCCAGTAAGAAGGAGTAAGGATGCTCATTATCATAACCACTATTTAATACAGTCCTAGAAATGCTAGCTGTACCAATAAGACCAAAAAGAGAAACTGAGAGAATAAGCATAGACAGAGGAAACAAAATTGCTTTCTGGCTGATAATATGATGTTTTACCTAAAGTACTGTAAAGAATGAATGAATTTAAGTTCATTGAAACAATTCAACATTTGAAGGAAATAAAACAAATCTATATAAATCATCACTCTTAGTATGTTATCAACAGAATACAACAGAAAGTTCTTGAAAGAAAAATTTCATTGGAAATAACTACAAAAGCTATAAAATATTTGAGAGTATATCTACCAAGATGAAGCTGAATCCAATTGTAAAAACTCTTTGTATAAATAAAGACAGATCTAATTGAAGAAACATAAATTGCTGATGGGTTGGTCTAGCCAGTATAATAAAAATGACAATATTACATAAATTAATCTATTTATTCAATGCTGTACCAGTCATGCTACCAAAGGAACATTTTATAGAGATAGAAAAAAATAAAAAAGAAATCCATATGTAAGAACAAACGGTCAAGAATCTCAAAGGAATAATGAAAAAACTGTGAAGGAAGAGGATCTATTAGTACCAAATCTCAAACTTTACTACAAAGCAGTAATATTTAAAATAATCTGGTCATGGTTAAAAAAGAGAGATCAATCAGTGGAACAGATTAGGTATACAATACACAGAAGCAAGTAAATGGTAGTATAGTTTATGAAAAACCCGAAGACATAGTTACTCAGTACATAGGACTCAGTATTTGACAAAAAAAAAACAAAACAAACTGCTAGGAAAGCTAGGCAGCATTCTAGCAGAAATTCGGTTTAGACCAACACTTTATAATATATATCAAGATAAGCACTGGATGGATACATGACCTAGATATAAAAAGTAAACAAACTCGAGGATTGAGTAAGAAATTATCTTTCAGATCTACGAATGGAGTGATAAAGGTCACATAAGATAAAATGGACAGTTTTGATTATTTGAAATTTATAAGTTTTTGTGCAAATATAATGTGGTTAAAATTGAAAGGGAATCTGGTAAACAGGAAAAATATCTTTGCAGCAAATTTCTCTGATAAAGATCTCATATCCAGGATAATTAAGGAAATGATTCAAATTCATAAGAATAAGAGTCATTTTCCTATTGATAGTCAAAAGATAAGAACGAGCTGGTTTTTGGAGGAAGAAATCCAAACTACAAATCACCATTTAACAAATGTTCCGAATTAGAGCAACTCCACCTATCAGACTAGCACAGATGACAAAAGAGGAAAATGACAAAAGCGAGGGAGGGAAATTGTAGGGAAACAGGCACTACTACACTTAATAGAACTGTGTGAATTGGTCCAGCCAGGTCTAGTGGTTAGGATTTATGCCCTAGGTTCGATTCCCTGTTGGGGAACTAAAATGTTGAGGTTTAGAGGTGCTGGGATCCCAAAATAACAGAATGTGGGTCCTGCTGGAATGAATTCGACTCAAGTCTTCTTTCAGCCAGAGAAAAATAGTTTATTAAAAATCTACCATAATGGCTAGACTCTTAAGGAATCTGATCATTTGTGATAAGTGGGCCAGATTGAATCTGAACAACCTAATGGAAATAAGATGGATCTTATATACAAAAAAGACTCTGGGAGGGATCTAGGGGTAATCAAGTAGCCTGGGGTGACTGGAAGAGGGATCCAGGAAGGATTTTGGTGGGACTGGCTGACTGGAGGTCAGAGCCAGGAACCAAGGGAATGAGATTTTGATAGGACCATGGGTGGGAAGTAACCAGAGGCAATCCAGAGTTAACAGACAATGGAGGGCTAGGCTAGGTTAAGGGTAACAGGGATTTGGGCATAGTGTTAATGAAAGGTTTATTTGTTTGGTTTGGTTGTTGTCCTTTGTTCTCGAAGAGGACCAAATGACATCACCATGATAAAGTGAAGTTTCAATAAGTATGACTGTGGCTGATCAGACCAATAGGAGCTTGGAATACTCTACCACAGATTGGGCACAGATGGTCCATGTGAACATTTGAGGTGGATACTCCAAATTTGCACATCCTACTTTTCTTTTGTGCTGTTTCAATTCTGCTTTGTTCTAAGAGCACAGCACCCTTTCTGATGTGGGCACGCCATGCTGAGCGGTCCTGTGCCAGTGTCTCCCATGTTGCACAGTCAAATCCAAAATGCTTGAGAGAGACCTTGAGAGTGTCTTTGTACCGCTTCTTCTGACCACTACATGATCTCCTGCCCCATGCGAGTTCTCCGTAAAATAGTCTTTTTGGCAAGCATACATTTTGCATTTGAACAACATGACCAGCCTGTCCGAGTTGAATTCTCCGAAACATAGTTTGAATACTTGGCACTTCAGCTCCGGCAAGGACTTCAGTGTTTGGTACCTTATCCTGCCAGGTGATCCTCAGAATCTTCCTAAGTCAGTTCAAATGAAAGCGATTCAGTTTCCTGGCATGGCGCTGGTAGGCTGTCCATGTTTCACAAGCATATAACAATGAGGTCAGCATACCTCTGTAGACCTTCAGTTTGGTAGTCAGGCTAATACCTCTTCTCTCCCAAACTTTTCTTTGGAGCCTCTCAAACACGGAGCTAGCTCTGGCAATGAGTCTGTCAACCTCAATATCAATGTGTACATCCCTGGGAAGTACACCACCAAGGTAAGTGAACTTATCCACAGTACTCAAGACTTCTCCATTTGTTGTAACCAATAGTACCACATATAGATGGTGTGGTGGCGGCTGATGAAGTACCTGTTTTCTTGGTGTTTGCCAGGCCTAGAGGCCTGTGTGGGCTACCCGAGTCTTCTTACCTCACCTCCGAGGTCTTCAGTTGGCCAAAACCGGATGCTCATATGAGAGAAAGGACGTTCCAGAGTCGAACAAGGGTTGAGCTTTATTTCAGGGTCTAGTTACAAGTGCAGGGGGGTCTTCCTTAGGAGGAAGAGGGGGAGATTTCCTAAGGAGGCTAAGATCTTAAGGGATTGGAAGTAGAAGTACAAGCGGGGAGAGAGGGGGAGGGGAGAGAGAAGAGAAGAGAAGCGGAGCCTACTGTCCTCTTGGCTCCTCACGTGCTAAGAGAGCTTTCAGGCTTCCTCAATCCTACTTAACTCTCCAGCAGCATAGTTTGCATCTAAATACCATGCTGTTAGATAACAATAGTGTGCCCAGATCCGGGACCATCTCGAGGGCGGGGAGATCTCTCTCCCATCACGTTTCTCATGGGGAGAGGCGGAAATACCCGAGCTAGCTCGGTTCACCTCTATTCCCTGCCGTTTCCTGGGAGGGTCTCGTGAGAGCTCTAAGATTTAGAAGCTCCCACCTTTACCCGCCCGAGACTGTCCACACGGAATTGAGCTTCCAATCCCAACAGGTGTTAATTATTAGGCCAAAATTAGCACAGGCAGCAGAGAATTGATCCATACTTTGGTACACTCAAGGTCTACTGTATTTTGTGTTGTCTCTAAGTGTGCACATGTTCCATGTGCCAGTGGTGAGTGGAATCATCTTTGCAGATGTTTTTGTACATTTTGTACATTTTTTTATGTTTTCACCGCAGAGTAGGATTCCCTGCCTGCCGTGGTGATCAGGCCAAGGTTGGATAAGCAGACAATTTTTAGGGCACCTTTTCTACCCTCCTTCGTCACACCAGGAGGTGAGCAGTGAGATCCTTAAAAGACTGCTCAGACACCAGGAGGCTGCCAAGTCCCACTGCTGCTTCCAGTGAGAAACGACCCTACAGCCTGGGCCGCCTGTGTGCAGGGTTGTGACTATAGCTCCCAGCAGCACCTCCTGCTTAATCACTTGCCTGTCGCCACAGGAATTTGAGGTATAATAGTAAAATAGTAAGGGTGATATCTTTTGATTCATGTGTAAATTGGATTTAAGTGAGGCAGAGTTGCACAGAGTTGTCAGACTCACTCTCTCCTCCAGAGTCATCATAGTCCAGTGGCAGGACAGTATCAAGATGACTAGCAATGGTTCAGGATACAATGGATGACCTTGGTGTCTTTGGTGTCTAACCAAGCTCTAAGTGCTCCACATTGCCTGCTTGAACTGCCTTCGTGGCTGTTGGAACAAATTGTTCTCATCCGCCCAATCCACCAGGGGAAGTCTTCACATGTTTGGGATAGACACCCCCCTAACTCACCAATGGGTTTGAGACCCCTTTGGCTACCTTCAATGAAAGGTTTATAGACAGGTGAATGCCAGATCAAGTGGGAAGATTCAAGGAGAGTTCAAGGGGGCTCCCAGAGCCTATACCCCATCAGAATGATGCCCAGAAAGTTATAAAAGGAGTGCATACCCCACAATTCAGCTGTACCACCACTAGGCCTATATCTTAAATAGCTCAGCAAGAGAGAGAGTGGAAAGGGACCTAATTATATAAGAATATTTAGACTGGATCTAGTAGCCAAAAATTGGAAACTAAGAGATTTTCCTCCTATGGGGGGGAAAATTATGGTATTTGACTGTAACAGAATATTATTGTGCCATAAGAAATGAGAATTTGATAATTTCAGTGGAAAACTGAGATGACATCTATGAACAGATGCACTACTGGAAAAACAACTTATACAATGCCACCGTTATAAAGAGAAGACCCCAAAATTTTACATCCTGCTGAATCTCAAACTGTAGTACAAAGCAATAATCATTAAAATAATTTGGTCATGGTTTAAAACAGGAGAAATCAAACAGTGAAATAGCTTGCGTACACAACACAGAGAAGAAAATAAACATAGTAGCATTGTTTAGGAAAAACCCAAAGACGGGATGAACTGATGGACTTTAAAAAGCAGAAACAAACACTTTTCAAGAATGGCCAACGTGGGAATTTATTTTGTACACGTATGAAGACAGTTTTATTTACTTATTTTTTTGCTCAGTAGGGCAAGAATGGGAAGGGCAGATTACCAGTTCGTGTAAGTATGCATGTGCATATATATATATGTGCGTGTGTGCATATAATGTATTTTTTTTTAAAGAAAGGTGAAATGGACAGACCAAGACAAGCACAGGCAAGAGTTAATTGAGAATCTGGGAGCGTCTTTATTAGCCGGCAGCTGTCCTCTAAGGGGGCAGCCCTGAACAAAGGTGTGTGTGCCTTTTAAGCATCTTAGCACCTCTGGGTACAGCTTTGTGGTTCCAAGAGCTCACATTTTTCACAGAACAGTTTTGACAGGGGTTCCTAGGTACTGCTAGGCAAGTGGATGCAACAGAGAGGGGGGCCCAGGCAGCTGCTAGGCAAAGGGGTACAACAGAGATGGGGGCCCAGGAAGCTGCTAGGCAAAGGGGTACAACAGAGAGGGGGGCCCAGGCAGCTGCTAGGCAAAGGGGTACAACAGAGATGGGGGCGCAGGCAGCTGCTAGGCAAAGGGGTACAACAGAAAGTGTAGCCACTAACAGTAAGTGGCTACTAGGCCCAACCCTGCCTAGAAACTCAACAGACATTTCTCAACCCAGGGGCTCTGGAGCCGGGGGGAATAATGTCCATTTCAAAAGGAAGTAGAAAGCAGCTTGGGCTGGGGTAGCCTTGGTACTCCTTTTTTTACTTGACCAGTTGTGTTTGTCCTTCTGGAAGAGGACCTTGACATCAAGGTGATGACACGCCTTGCAATTGACTTTGATTTGAGGGAGGCAGGGCTGTGCAAGGTCACCAGCCTCACTTTCTCCTCCTGAGCCATCTGGGTCCAGTGGCCTGACATTCATCAGGACAGCTGGAGATGGCCCAGGATGCACTGGGAGACCCTGGCCCTTTCAGGCTAAGGCCTTACCACATTCTCACTTTGGGTGAGACACACCCATTCAATGAATGCGCTTCTTTAAGTAGTTGCTCAAGGGATGGTCCCTTTAATAAAAAAAAAAACCAAAAACAAACTGGGAGAAGACCCTCGGGGTTCCTAGGTAAAAGAGAAACAGTTACTATTTATTCAGTACTATTTAGCATTTGGCCAGTGGAGGGAGGGAATGCAAGGGCGAAGCGTGGCAGGCTGTGTGAGCTGCAAGGTAGAGAGCCAGGGGCGGGGGCCACCCGCGTGGGTGAGTTGGTGAATCCAAAGAAAAAGGTGTGGGGTTATTATGGAGCCTTCCCAGCCATCCCAGGTCTTTCTTGGTCTTCTTTCTTCAACTCTGAGCCCAGGCTCAGCCCCCAGCCCCCAGCCCCGCAGGACCTCAGCCCCCTGCCCCCAGCCTCCATCCCCAGCTTCCCGGGGAAGCCCCAGAAAGTGGAGCTAGAGGAGGGGGCCTGGTCAGAGGGAGACCGTGGGGAAGTCGGTGAGGGGCTGGGGGCTCGGGGGGAGGGGCAGAGGCGTCTCGGGCCGCCACGTGATCCTCATCACTTAGGAATGCGGTGATGTCACTGGGGGCGTGGCTCTCCCCCAAATTGATGTTGAAGAAAAAAGAGAAGGCAGAAAAAGTTTCTTCTGTCTCGGAGCCGGAGCCAGAGCCGGGGTGGAGACCAGAGAAGGGGGCCACCTCCGTGGGCGCCGGAGGAACGCCACCGCGGAGTTCCCACGCGCTCCTCCACTCGTGGCGAGAGCCGCCTTGCCTGCCATGTCCGGCCCCACCTGGCTCCCCCCAAAGCAGCCGGAGCAGAGCAGGCTCCCCCAGGCACGAGCTCTCGTGCGGGGCACTCCCGGCCCCTCGGCCCACGGAGCAGGTAACGGGCACGTCCAGCCCAGGACCCAGGGAGTGGAGGGTGCCCGATGCCCCCCTGGTCCTCGCTTCCTCCGGGCCCGCTGCTTCCCTTGCTTTTCCTACGCCCCTGCTGCAGACCCTCGTGCCCCACCCCCACCCGCCCCAGCAGGTCTCGCTGCTTCCCAGTTCCTTTCTCTTAGCACCTGGGCTGTGCAGACAGGAAGCCTCGGGGAGCAGTGAATCGGCCCCACGCCCTCCCTCCCTTGTTCCTGGAACCCTGCTTTTCTCTTCCCCTTTCCTGGTCTTCCTCCTCTAACCAGCGCCCTAAGCCCACTTCGTGTCTAGGCAGTTCCTACCATTTCCCAACAGAGCAAGGCTATCAGGGCTCAGGCCGACCAGAAGAACTGGCACCAGCCTTGGGGAGATGCCCCGGAGCCTCCCAAAGCATACAGGTGGGAAGTCGAAGGATTTTGAGGTGGGGGCTGTATGTTTGGGTTCCCAGGAAAAGGGTCCAGAAACTTCCTCATTTCTTCTTGACCACAGGGGCTTCGGCCAGACAGGGGAGCCGTACACCTAGGAAGTCTGGATGCAGAGATAGATTCACTGACCAACATGTTGGCTGACCTGGACAGCAGTAGGGGCCATGCCCCATGTCGTCCAGACAGACAGGTGACTCCCTCCCAGAATCCTCCTCTTTTGCCTCTGCAATAACATACCCTTGGAAAACAGAAAGATCTTTTCCCCTATAACTTCTACAAGATGTCAAATCCCCTAACCTTTTCCATTCCAGGGCTTTTGGGTTGTGTCATAATATATGAGCATGAAAGAAGTCCAAGTTGTCAAGGTAGATCCCACTCATCCTATGGTATCTTTATTTCTTTTTAGGCATGCGAGCCCCTTCGGCCCCCTCCCTACCGTTCAGGTTTCCTGAAACCAGGTGGAGGAGTGACCACTCCACCAAGGGTTCCAGCCCCATCTTATGGGGGCCCTACCCCTGCCTCCTATACCACAGCCAGCACTCCAGTTGGCCCTGCCTTCCCGGTCCAGGTGAAGGTGGCTCAGCCTGTGAGGGGGTATGGTCAGTCCTGGCGGGGTGTCCCTCAGGCCTCTAGCCCACCCCCAGCTCCTTACCCTCCTTCAACCAGTTGGGCTGAGTCTTGGGGGGGTTCCTATGAGGGGCACAGAGAGCTCAGGGCCAAAGAGGAGAATGTTGGAGCCTCTGGCCCAAGAGGAGGAAGAAGAACAGGAGGATATATACCTAAGGTGAGGAGGATGTATACCCAAGGTGAGCCAGGAAGACTGGCCATTGATGGGAAATGGGTGGGAGTGATTCTACAGTAGGGGTGGCAAAACCCCTTAAAGGAAAGTTGGGTGGCTAGGAGAGAGGAAAGAGGCCACTCAAGGGACCAAGGTGGCCTGGGTTCTTCCATTTTCTTTGGCTATTGTGTTTGAAGATGAGAGAGACCGTGCAGTTGGTTCTCATGGGAGGAACCCTGGATTTGGGGCTAAAGGACCCAAATGTGAGCTCCAGCTCTTTAACACTTACTGAGTGATTAAGCAAATCCCCTCACTCCAACTTCCTCCTCTTTTACAATGAAGATAATCATACGCCTTATCTACCTTAGGAAATTCTAAAGTGCTATTCATTGTAAACTGTTCTTTATTATTATGTGGTTCTCTGCAATACATAGCTCCTCCTTCTTGGAGATTTGGGGGCAGGACAGGGGACAGAGGGGATTGAGTCTCATTCTGGTCCCCTTTTCCCATGCCCCCTAGCAGGCTGCCCCCAGCAGGGCTCCCCCTGAGGAAGAGCTGGAGAGACTAACCAAGAAGCTGGTACATGACATGAACCATCCACCCAGTGGGGAATACTTTGGTGAGCCAGGTTCTAAACATCTGCATTTTTTTGAGGGGGGTGCAGGGATGTTCTGGTACTCTCTAGACTAAAATTGAATCTCTCTTCTTTCTTCCCTTCTCCCCCTCCCCACTCCCTGCCTTGCTCCTTAGGCCGATGTGGGGGCTGTGGGGAGGACGTGGTAGGGGATGGTGCTGGGGTTATTGCCCTCGATCGTGTCTTCCATGTTGGCTGCTTCGTCTGCTCCACATGCCGGGCTCAGCTCCGGGGCCAGCACTTCTATGCAGTGGAGAGAAAGGCGTATTGTGAAGGCTGCTATGTGGTAAGTGACAGGAAGCCAAGGTTCAGAGTGAAGGAAGATTTGGGATCGGAAAGAATTGCCAAGCTAGGGAAGTAGATAATTTAGTCCATAAGGGCAGCTGGGTCTGAATGTGGACTATGCCAGGTAAGGTACATGTCTTCAGATTATTCCCTATAGGGTTTGAGACTCAGTTGAGTGTCAAGATGTCGGGAGGCTGGGGATCCAGACATTTGGGTTCTGGCAGGGAGTTTGACTGGAAAGTTGACTGTGGGACTTCTTCAACAGGCTACTTTGGAGAAGTGTTCCATGTGCTCCCAGCCTATCTTGGACCGGATTCTACGGGCCATGGGGAAGGCCTATCACCCTGGCTGCTTTACTTGTGTTGTGTGTCACCAAGGTCTTGATGGCATTCCTTTCACAGTGGATGCCACCAGCCAGATCCACTGTATTGAAGACTTCCACAGGTCCTGATGATCCCTGCTCACTCAGCCTTTCCTTCTCTGTGGTCTTAACAACTCCATTCCCCTATCTCCATTCCCCCAAATCTTTACCCCATTCATAGGGATCATAGAAATCATATAGTGTCAGAAGAAACTTGAGAAGCCACCTGGTCCAACCTTTCATTTTTACAAATGAGCCCAGAGAAGTAGGGTGATATGTCTAACATCACAGACAAGAAAGTGGTAGAACTGGGTTTTGAACCTGGGTGTGTTACATTCCACACTGCCATTCTGCCCACCTTTCTTCTGTCTGTAGTAATATTTCTCCCCAAAGCCAGGCTGTTTTTCTGGGGTTTGACTTCTCCATCCTCTGTTCCACCTCCCTATGTCCCTTTTATCTTCTGATCCCCTACCTCAACACCCTTCTCCACTCTCCCCTCAGGAAATTTGCCCCTCGATGCTCTGTGTGTGGTGGTGCCATCATGCCTGAACCTGGGCAGGAGGAGACTGTGAGGATTGTTGCTCTTGACCGAAGCTTCCACATTGGTTGCTACAAATGCGAGGTCAGTGAGGGCTGGAGGGAAAGAGGTAGAGGGTGGTGAGTTTGGGGAAGGAAGTGGAGGAAATAGCTGGAAGCAGTGTGAGGGTACTGGGAGCAGGGGAAGCAGAGGACTGATGGCAAGGTCTTGTCTTCCTGTCCTTTCTTCCTCCTTTTCTCTTCCCTCTTCCCTTCTCCCTCTTTCCCCCTCCCCCAGGAATGTGGACTGTTGCTATCATCAGAGGGAGAGTGTCAGGGCTGCTACCCCTTGGATGGTCATATCCTGTGCAAGACCTGTAGTGCTTGGCGAATCCAGGAGCTCTCGGCCACTGTCACCACCGACTGCTGAGATTCTCCACAATCATGACCTGCCAGCATGCCCTCTTTACGTCCCCCTACCCATCTTGGTCCCATTTACAATTAGATGCTAAGTCCCATGCCCCTCACTCCCAATCTTCACCACATAATTGCTGAGCCCCAGGACTGCTTCCCTGGCCTGTGAGGGGAGTAGGAATTGCTGGACTAAGGAGCTGGATTGTTATCATACAAGGGAGAGGTGCAGAGGAGGTTGAGTTGAGGCTGGTGATGCAGTGGCTTGAGCCATAGAGGGAAACAGCCAAAGGGTTAGATACTTGGTTTCCAGGGTTATTGGACACTTGGGTTCTGGGAGAAAGTAGAACTGGAAAACTGATCCTGAGATGGTCCTGTTTGGGGAAGAGTGTTCATGGCCTCCAAGCTCATCTAATCTTTTGGGCCATGGAAATGGCCTGCCTCTTTAGCTATTCATTATGCAACAGAGGCCCTTCTCTGAAGTCAATCTTTCAAGGCCACCAGGTCTGGCAGCACAAGGGAGTAGGAAAGTCACAGTGACCTCACTTAATCACAGACTCCCAGGGTTAGAATGGAATTCAGAGGACATCTAGTTCAACCTTTACCTCAGTCATCTATCTGGTCAACAAGTATTTATTAAGTATCTATTATATGCTAGACATTGTGGTAAGCATTAGCGGAAACAACATAAAAAAGACAGACAAACTATAGACAGGTTAAGTTTGAGATAACCAACAGAGGAAATGCCCTAATATTAATTGGGGATTAGGAAAGACTTCTTGTTGAAAGTGGGATACCTGGCACTCCAGGGAAACCAGGAAGTAGAGATGAGGAGGGAGAGACTTGCAGGCATGGGGCACTTGCAGTGCCTGTGAATGGGCACTGAGCGGGGGCATGGAGTGTTTTGTGTAAGAAAGAGCGCAGACGCCAGTGTCATTGGATCACAGAGTTCTTGGGGTGAGTAAGGTAAAGAAGATTGAAAGGTAGGAGAAGGCTAGGTTGTGAAAGGCTTTGCCAGAGGATTTCATATTTCATTCTGGGGGTGATAGGGAGCTCCTGCAGTTTATTGAGCAGAAGAGTGACATGGTTGGATCTGTACTTTATTGATGGTTGAGTGGAGGGGAGAAACTTAAGGCAGAGACCAACCTGAAGGTTAATGTAATGGTCCTCAACAACAGATTCCTCCATAGCATCACGTAGAGTAATGCCTAGCACATAATGGGTACTTAATAAATGTTTTTTGTTTGACTGATGCCTGATGAGAGGCCATCCAGCCTTTGCTTGAAGACCTCCATTGAAAGAGGAAACCACTATCGTACCAGCCCTTTTGGAGAGCTTGGATTGTTAGGAAGCTTTTCCTTATATCAGGCACAATTTGCCTCTTTTGGGACTACCATTCTTTGCTCCTAGTTTTGCTGTCCAAGACCAAGCAGAATAGTTTGGAAAGAATACTGAATTAGGAGTCAGAGGACCAGGGTTTAAAATCTAGTTTTACCACTTTGTGACTTTGCGCAAATAAATCACTTGAACAAGACAGCCTTCAGTATCCTTTGCCACTGTAAATCTATTATCCTAAGTCTAAAGAAGGCAATCATATTACCTGTCTTCTCTTCTTTGGCTAAATAGCCCAATTCAAGTCCTTATATGGTAGGATCATGAGGCCCCCTTGTTCCCCTCTCCCACCATTCTCTGATAGTCAACTTCTCCATGTCCAAGTTGCCCTAAAAGACTGATACATTCCCAGCAGTTTTATTGAGCTCCTTAAACCCCTACTTCAAGTTTACTTTGACGCCTGAGAAAGAGATATTCCCATACTCAAAATGGAGGTTTTTCTAATCATAGGAGAAATCAAGGGTTTCCTAGGGGTTGGGGTCAATGTTTCCCTCTTTTCCTCACAGCCATTCTCCTCCTCTCCCAGGATATATGGATCCTCTATGTCAAGATGCTGACAAGGATAAGTTTATAACTAGCTAATTCATAATTTTATGAGTAAGGCAGAAATTTGGATAACCCTTTAAAGAGAGTTTGAGAGATATGGCCTTGGGGGTGCAGGTAGATAAAGGAGGATTTTATGGAACAAATAAAGAAATTTTGTGATTGAGATGACAGATGGTTCAGTGGTAGCACAAAATGGTGGTGGGAAGGTGAGATGGAATAACTGTGGCCTGCCACCCCACACATTACCCCCACTTCAATTGCCAGGCAGCCCCACCTTCCTCCCTTCAATAGGGAAAATCTTGGTCAGACACCACAGCCAATATTTAAGATTGAGGATGGTGCTGTAAAATACTCTGCCCTGCTCTGTCCCACCATATATACTCTGCTAGGTGTGGGGAACAATTCTATCTCCACTACATTAGGGTAGGAGTATTTCCAAAGAAATTAAATCCTGGAGAGAAGCACTGAAGGAAAGGGGGATGATGACCACAAGTTCTATGAAAAATAGGCATATATTGGATGTCCAATAAAACTTGTTGCTTGGAGAGGGTGGGGGGTGAGGGGTTGGTGATCAAGAATAGGTGAGAGGAACTACTTCATGAAGAGGGAACCTCTACAAGAAAGTACCCAAGAGGTAAAGTTTAAAATATTCTGAGGGAGTGCACATGAGAAGGGAAAGCTTGACTGAAGAAATCTAGACTTCTTCCATTCCAGCTGGATTTCTAAGACAGTGATCTCCCTTGCTCCCATGTATGAGCCTTGTCTTTCCATGTGTATCTGGATATATTCTCTTTCCTGGAACTGGAAGAGGGATGAGGCATGGGAGGAGGATGTAGCTACTCCATGGCTTCCCATATGGGATGGAGTCTAGTTCTAGTCAGGGCTGTGTATTAACTCAAGTTGCCATGCCTTGTATTTAGGGTGGTGGTGATTAGCATCTACCCCATTTTTTTATTCATACTCCTACCTACTCTTAGGGAAACCAAATGATTTGCTTGCAATGAGTGAGACCCAACCTCAGCCTCTGAGCAGGAAGTTTACATCAGAGAGCTCTTCCACCCCACTCCCACATAGAGGAGTCACTTGAGGAAAGAAGGAAGGAATTTTGAAAACCTAAAATTCATTAATTCTATAAGCTTCTGCCTGCTAATGGATAGCAAACTTCTCTTTGCCATAAGGAAAGCCCCTCATGACCCTTTGCCAATGCTACCTGCTGCTTAGGCTGATCAATTCCTTGGCCCGGGAGGAGGAACTGAATACTTACTCCCAGTAGTTTCTGCAAGCTCTGCTAGCATCATTCATCTGTTCCTTTGAAATTCTTACCATTCTCTTTGGAGAGAGTAACAAAACTGTCCTGTGAGACTTTTTGGTGGTTTGTTTTTGCTTGTACAAAATTAACTCTTTGTATCTTTTTATTTTATTTTAAGGTCCACATTCTCACCCTTCCACATTTTCTTCCTTCTCCCAATTAAGAAAGCAAGAACAAAATTCATTATAAACATGTATAAACAAATTACAGTATTTGCTGTATGTGTTTGTGTGTATATACATGCATAATATATGTATATATACATATATACATATATATATATCAATCTGTGCTCTTGAATCCATGACCTCTCTGAAGGTGAGTAGCGTATTTCATAATGAGTCCTTTGGCAGTGTAGTTGGTCATTGCGTTGATCAAAGTTCCTAAGACTTTCAAAATATTTGTCTTTACAATATTATTGTTAACGTGTGAATTGTTCTGGTTCTGCTTACTTCATTTTGCATCCGTTCAAACAAGTCTTCCCAGATTTCTTTGAAACTACCCTTTTATCATTTCTTGCAGCACAATAGCATCCCATCACATTCATATAGCACAACTAAAATACCCCTTATTTTGCAATTCTTTGCCGTCATAAAAAGAGCTGCTATAAATATTTTTGTATATATGGGTGCTTTTTCTCTTTGATCTAAACCAATCACTGGAAGTTTCCAGGATAGTGTCAGTTTCATTCATTCATGCTAACATCCTATAAACCTCTCAAATTGATTAAAGAACTTGATATCTATAAAAGGAGTGACATATAAACACTTTTTCATACCTCCTTTATACTGAATGGTCTCTATAATTTTAGGTTTATTCGGAGCCCATAAACTCCAGTGGCTCCCTATTAGTTCCAAGATCAAGTATAAAATCCTCTTCTTTGCATTCAAAATCCTTCATAATCTGGCCTTCCTCTCACCTTTTCAATCTTCTTATTAGATAATAAATTGATAATTTAAACAACTCCATTGGAAAACTACAAACATAATATACCATATTAACCACAATAACTAAAAATCACATGATTATATCAATAGTTAAAGAAAAACTTTTTTTCTGAGATTGGGTAAATGTATTATTTTAATTCTCTTATTCTGATAATCTGAGTATTTTATTTTTTTGTGATTGTTCACCTATTTAAATTACTATTTTTGTCAGCATATAATTGAGCAATTTCTAGCAATTTTACATTTTCCTCTTCTTTTGTGGTAACTTTTTTCATTTACTTTTGATTTTGGTAATTTAATTTTCCTTTTTTTAATGATCAGATTAGATAATGATTCTATTTTGTTGTGGTTTTTTTCTTCAAAAAATCTACTCCTGATTTGTTTGCCATTTCAGTAGTTTTTATTGAAACATTTATTTCTCCTTTGATTTTCTGAATTTTTACTTTGTGTTTTAATTAGGTTTAAAATTTTATTGGTTTTCTAGTTATAGTTGTAAACTCAAGTAATTGATCTTAATTCTTTCTTTTGTTAATGAATGTGTTTAAACATAATTTTCCTCTAAGGACTGTTTTGGCTTCATTCCAAAAGTTGCAGAATGTTGTTTCATTGTCATTTTCTTAATGAAATTACCTATTGTTTCTATGATTTGTTGTTTGACCCACCAATTCTTTATAATTAAATTATTTGGTTTTCATTTAAATTTGAATTTTTTTCTCCAAAAGCCCTTTGTTGGTCATAATTTTTGTTGCATTGTGGTCGCTACAAGATTTTTTAAAATTCCACTTTCTACATTTGTTTATGAGGTTTTTGTGACCTAACACATGGTCAGTTTTTGTAAAGGTGTCATATACAACTAAAAAAATATGCATACTGCTTTCTATTCATGTTCTGTAATTCCCAGATCTATCCTATCTAAATGTTCTACAATTCTATTTGGGTCCTAAACTTTAAAAAATTTTCTTTTTCATCAGATTTGTCTAGGTCTCAAAGGAGCAGATTGCAGGGATCCTTACCTATTATAATTTTGCTGAGTGATTCTCCCTATAATTCAATTCAATTTTCTTTGAAATATTTGGATGCTATACCATTTGATTCATAGTTGTGTTGAGTAGGAACTGGATTTATGATTTAATTGATTCCTCCACTGAATAAGGAAATTCTCCTTTGCTGATTCAGATCATTATCTCTGTCACCTATAGTCTTAGAGAGTTGTTTAGAGCTCTAATAAGTTAAATGACTTGCCTGGAGTCACACAGTTACTGTTTCAGGGACAGAACTTGAGCCTAGTTCTTCCCAAATTTGAGACTGGCTTCCTAGCCATCATGCCACAATGGTTCATTTTAAAGTTTCAGTTTAGCTCTGAATGCTTGAAAGTCCTCTATTCCATTAGAGATCTCTTTTTTAACTTGTAGTATTATTCTTAGTTTCTCATAGTAAGGCATTTTTGTTTTTTAATAGCCCTTCTCAGGGTACTCCCCCAATTTATGCTTATATTTGTGGGTTGGGTGTTCAGAAAGTGGCTAGGGATGGTTTATAAACCTCTACGGTTGTGTTTCCCCTAAAGTGAGCCAATTTAGGTTTTAACATTCACTAGTAAGAACAGTTGGTACAAAATATTACCCCTTCTCCCCACCCTCCAAACTTGGAGTTCATTCAATTTACCATAAATAAAGACAGAATCCATAAAAAGGATGGTTTTAAACTCACACATGTAGAATGCACATGTGGCAAAAGGTAATCCACCAATCCTAGCACTGTATAACCTGCAAGTACTTTCTTTCTTCATAGAGTCCTCACACAGCTCCCCTTAGGTGCAGTGTCTCTTTTGGGTGGGCCACCCAGCTGGACCCCCAGAATCTACTCCTTTCTTGAATCCTTAATAATACTCTATTGTGAGGGGCCATGGTCCTTGAAGACGCTCCTTCCCTCGGATGGCTTTCTATCTATGTTTATCCTCAGGTGTATATCTCTGCTGCTCGCTGGATACATTGTCCAGAAACTCTGATAACGTAGCCAGTGGACTGAGGTGATGGTAGTGACAAGGAAAGAACATCTCTCTCCTTGCTTCCCTCTCTTTTAGGTGCAAAAGTCTCCTTTCCATAACGGCCTCCAAATCCCAAGCTTGCTTCTTACTGCTCTTGTTACTGAAATTCATCTAACTACTGTATTAGAAACCCTCCTGAGGTGTTAACTAGCTTGTTTGTTCAGTCAATATCTCTTTCTCATTTTTGATCCTAGCCATCCCTCATAAAGGCATCATAGGTTATTGGCACATCTTGTTTACCCATTAAAACCTCGTCATCATGTGTGATCACATCAATTGAGTTGGGTTCAGGGAAAGGGGATGGAAATTATTTTTCTTACCTCAAAGAAAATTCTTATTTTTTACCTTTTGCAGTTCAAGATTTTCTCTTCTTTAAGTGTTTGCTGCCAAGTTTTGTGTGATCCTGACTGTAACTCCTTGGTATTTGAGGACTCAAAGCATTAAAGAAGGGAGGAAGCATTTATCAAATGCGCCAATGCTAAGCACTTTACACATGTGTTATCATTTGTCTCTCACAACAGTTAAGTGACATGTCCAAGGACACATAGCTACCACGTGTCTGAGGCAGGATTTGAACTCAGGTCTTCCTGATTCCATGCCCAGCACTTTTATCCACTGTGCCACTTAGCTCCTTTGCAACACCATAGAAATGGAAGCAGTTCTCAGTCATCCATGGAAATCATCAATATATGATACTTTGGGTACAGACATCTTTTCTAGTGTAACTATTTGGATCTCATGAAAATCCAAAGCTTCATGCTAGGAGATATTTGCACCAAATCTAGCATGGTCCTAGTAGAAGTTTCAGGTCTACCAGGATATCCCCACCATTGTTATCCTTTCAGCTTATATTAGGGAAAGCTGGGCTGGATAATGGTTATATTCTTGCATGAGATGATTTGCCGAAGGAGAAGGTAGATAGTTTACAGTAAAAAAAAAAAAATAGCTGTGCAAGTTTGGAATTGGGACACAATGTTCCTCCAATGCATGTCATCATGCATTTCCATAAGCAGTTCACCAAATTCCCATATGGTCTGGCAGCAAGTAGAGCATACTGTGCATGGGTTGAGAACTGAACCTCCATTGGTCAGTTGACCAATACACATATTTGCTTCAATGTCAAACAGGAAATGTTCCAGATACAGTATAAGGTATATACCTTATATATATAAGCTCAGGAAAGGGTGTAGAATACCATTGTTGGTAAATTAAACATATGAAAATATTTAAAATTCATTGCCATCACAGTTTGAAAATCCAAATTTAAAAAGATCATATCTGACTCACTTTTTAATCACAAATTACCTTTTTATCTTTAACACAAGTTGCAGAAAACAGAAAGAATTTTTTATTTTATTTTTTCAGTTTTACTCTCCTCCCATGACTGGCCAGATTAAAAGTAGTAAAAAAAAAAAAAATATGGTCACTGTTTAATTAGATGACTTAGGGAAGTTTAATTACTGAAAAGTCTTTTTAAAAGTTTAAATTTTAAAATTATTCCAATTTAATTAGTAGCTGTTTCCCTTTTGAACTGAGGAAGTCTTGGTCTCCTCATTTCCTCATGTACCAGGATTCACTCAAAATATAAATAAATAAAAATAAAACCACACAAGTAAAACATTAAATTAATTCAGATGTGTTTGACTCTATCCTTAGGAGGGAGTAGGCAGAAGCAATGTTATCTTCTGTTTGTTTCAGCATTCCACTATTGACCTTGGTTGTCTCTAAGTAGTAAATCTGGTATTTCTTTGGAGCTGTTTTGCAGAAAAAAATATAGCTTTGTTTTAAATGGACTGTGAAAGATTTTTTTTTTAATGCAACTTTTAGGTTAATCTTTTCTCCCTACTAAACTAAGAATCTAAGCTAAGTTTTGCTCTTTTTTAAAAAAATAGTTACCAATCTCACCCTCTTATGGTGGCCTTTTGGAATTAGGACCAAAGTTTGGAGAGATGCTTTTGGGAAGGAAGACTTCCTTTTTATTTTTCAGAGCCAAACATTTGGAAGGGGTGGAACTTTATTTTTCTTTTGTTTTGTCTTCCTTCCTTCCTTCCTTCCTTCCTTTCTTCCTTCCTTCTTTCCTTCCTTCCATCCTTCTTTCCTTCCTTCCTTCCTTCCTTCCTTCCTTCCTTCCTTCCTTCCTTCCTTCCTTCCTTCCTTCCTTCCTTCCTTCCTTCCTTCCTTCCTTCCTTCCTTCCTTCCTTTCTGTGGCTTGCTTGTTGTAAAAATGCACTGATGTTGCTGTAAAACCTCAACAATGAAGTATGATTCCCACACTCTCATAATATTCCAAACATCCTGGAAGATAGTCTTTTGGATGCCAGCAATTAAGTTTTATAAAAGAATTGGTTGAATTGAATTGTCTGGGTTTGGGATACCAGAATGTGTCTCAAAAAACTTCTAATAATATGCTAAAATATGAATGAATGGAAAAGTATGAATCAGGCCCTTATAATGTACCAAGCAGCATGCTAGGTACTAGGAATACAAACAGAAAAATTGAGATAGTCCTTGTTCTCAAAAAGCTCACACTAACTGAGGGATACAACATATAAAAGAAAATTCGGTTGCAGAACAAATGGAAAGGCCTAGAAGTCTTTTAAGTGTGCAAAGGCTAGGCAAATGGCAAGGACCAGGAGTCCATAGATTATAATAGCTATAATAGTCAAGAGGGTGTTCATCATACTTCTATTTTCAGGCTACTCTCTGACCCCAATCAATGCAAGGATAGCATGCTCATGGAAACTGCATCGCAGAGATATTGGCATACTTCAGGAGGTTCTAATCAGCGTGGAGTGTGGAATTTCGTTAATTTGCAGTTATGCAAAAGACTGATCATTGTTCATGGGGCAACAAGTCTGACAGAGGCTGATTTATATCTACCTACGTGGTTTGATATCCTACAAAAATGTATTTGAGAATGTAGAAAGGGAATAAGACTAAGTTATGTATTTTACTTTTTTAAATAGAATTCGATTTTTTCCAATTACATGTAAAGACAATTTTCAACATTCATTTTTGGAAAGATTTTCTGTTCCAAATTTTTCTTCCTTCCTTCTCTTCCCCCTCCCCAAGATGCCAAGCAATTTTACACAGTTTGTACATATGCAATCATGTAAAATATATTTCCACATTAGTCATGTTATGAAAGAAGAATCAGAACAAAAATTAAAAACCGTGAGAAAGAAAAAAATAAAAAAAAGTTAAAATAGTATGTTTTGATCTGAATTCAGACACCATCAGTTAAAGAACTGGATGTGGATGTCATTTTCCATCATGAAGCTTTTAGAATTGTCTTCAGTCATTGTATTGCTGAGAAGAGCTAAGTCAATCATAGTTGATCATTGTACAATGTTATTGTTACTGTGTATAATGTTCTTCTGGTTCTGCTCACTTCACTCAGCATCAGTTCATGCAAGTCTTTCCAGGTTTTTCTGAAGTCTGCCTGCTCATCATTTCTTATGGAACAATAGTATTCCATTACATTCATATACCACAACTTGTTCAGCCATTCCCCAATTGAGAGGCATCCCCTCAATTTCTAATCCTTTGTCACACTAAAAGAGCTGCTATATTGTACATTTGGGTCCTTTTCCCTTTTTTTATGATCACTTTAGGATACAGAACTAATAGTGGTATTGCTGAATCAAAATTTATGTAGTTTCCCCTGCAATGTCCTTACTCTTGGTGGCAATTTCCTATAGTCAAAAGGTTTGTAAGCTTAATACCAGATCTATTCAGTTATAGATTATGGGTAGGGGAACATCCGAGGTTGTCTAAAATTAAGATATTAGGCATAGGACTTTAGACCAACAACAACATGTTAGGGTCCTTTAATTCTTAGTAATACTGTGGAGACAATTAGGTTAAGAGCTTGTGAAGTTAGCAACATAAATATTTTTTGTGTCTCAGTTGGTTAACGTTTAAAAAAAAAAAGAAAATTTCTTTTGTGGTCCATATTGTAAATGCTTTAAAAAGAAGCATCACCTGTCCAAAAGTTGGAATTGCTTTATCTGTTATAAACTGTGTTAAAAAATAAATAAATAAAATTTATGTAGTTTGAGTGCCCTTTGGGTATAGTTCCAAATTGTTCTCCCAAATGATTGGATCAGTTCACAATTCCAACAGCAATGTATTAGTGTCCCAATTTTCTCACATTTTCTCCAACATTTATCATTTTCATTCTTTTGGTTTTGTTTTGTGATTTCTTGGTTTCTCATAAAGTCATTAGCCTCCATCTGTTCCATTCTAATTTTGAAAGAACTATTTTTTTCAGTGAGCTTTTGAATCTCCTTTTCCATTTGGCTAATTCTGCTTTTGAAAGCATTCTTCTCCTCATTGGCTTCTTGAACCTCCTTTGCCAGTTGAGTTAGCCTATTTTTCAGGGTGTTATTTTCTTCAGCATTTTTTTGGGTCTCCTTTAGCAGGGTGCTGATCTGCTGTTCATACTTTGCTTGCATGTCTTTGATTGATCTTTCCAGTTTTTCCTCCAGTCCTCTAACATAATTTTCAAAATTTCTGAGCCCTTTTTGAGCTTTTCCCAGGTCTGATCCCATTGAGAGGGCTGGGATACAGAAGCGCTAACTTTCGTGTCTTTCCCTGATGGTGAGCACCGCTCTTCCTCATCAGAAAGGAGGGGAGGAGAAACCTGTTCACCAAGAAAGTAACCCTCTATAGTCTTGGTTTTTTTCCCTTTTCTGGGCATTTTCCTAGCCAGTGACTTGACCTCTGAATATTCTCCTCACACCCACCTCGCCTCCGGATCCTCCTAGCCAGTGCTTGGGGTCTGAGATTCAAATGCTGCTTCCCAGCCTCAGGGCTTTTGGCGGGGGCAGGGCTGCTATTCAGTGTGAGATTAAGTTCAGGTGCTCAGGTGGGGGCAGGGCTGCCTAATGGGGCTCAGTTCCCTCAGGGGGTTTATGCAGAGACCTTCAACAATGGATCTGGGCTCCTGCCTGTTTGGGGAGCCTCGATCTGCTCCTGCCTCCACTGTTGCCTCCCAAGGGGACCTGAGTTATGGGGGCACCCCACTCCCCTCCCGACCCACCAAAGAGACCTTCTCACCAACCCCTGTCACCTGTGGATGGAGGGACCCACGCGGCCGCTGGAGATCCCGCCCCTGAAGCCTGCTCGGAACGGCTCCTCTCAGTGTCGGGCCGAGGCAGGGCTGGGCTGGGCTCCGCATCCGCAGTGTGATGGACCTTTTGCGAGAGGTTTGCAGGTCCCTCTGGAACAGAAATCTTATCCACTCCACTGTTCTATGGCCTCTGCTGCTCCAGAATTCGCTGTGAGTTACTTTTTACAGATATTCTATGGGTTGTGGGTTCAGAGCTATGTGTATGTGCATCTTTCTGCTCTGCCATCTTGGCTCCACCCCCAACATTTATCATTTTCTTTTTTTTGTCATATTAGCCAATCTGATAGGTGTGGGGTGGTACCTCAGAGTGGTTTTAATTTGCATTTGTCTAGTCAAAAGTGATTTAGAGCACTTTCTCCTATGCCTATAAATAGCTTTAATTTCTTCATCTGAAAACTGCCTGTTTGTATCCTTTTGCCACTTATCAATTGGAGAATGACATGTATTTTTATTAATATGACAGCTCAATTTGAGAAATTAGGCCTTTATAGAGATGCTTGCTGTAAAAATTGTTTCCAATCTTTTGCTTTCTTTCTATTCTTGGTTACATTGGTTCTGCTTGCATAAAAACTTTTTCATCAAATGAAATTTCATGAAACTTTTTCAAATTCATCAAAATTATCCATTTTACTTTTGTAATGCTCTCTGCCTCTTGTTTGGTCATAAATTCTTCCCTTCTCCTTAGATATGATAGCTAGACTCTTTCTTGCTCTCCTAATTTGTTTATGGTATCACCTTTTATATCTAAATCATGTACCCATTTTGACCTTATCTTGGTATATGGTATGAGATGTTGGCCAATACCTAGTTTCTGCCATACTGTTTTCCAGTTTCCCCAGCAGTTTTTGTTAAATAGTGAGTTTTTATCAAAGAAACTGGGGTCTTTGGGTTTATCAAACAGTAGATTACTATAGTTATTTACTATTGTGTCTTGTATGGTCTATTCCACCACTCTATTTCTTAGCCAATACCAAATATTTTTGATGATTGCTGCTTTATAAAATAGCCTGAGATAAGGTATGACTAGGTCACCTTCCTTTGCATTTTTTTTTTTTGTTAATTCTTTTGATATTCTTGACCAATGCATTTTGTTATTATTTTTTCTAGCTCTATAAAATAGGTTTTTTGGTAGTTTTATTGACATGACACTGAATAAGTAAATTAATTGAAGTAGAATTGTCATTTTTATTATATTAGCTCAGCTTACCCATGAGCAACTGATATTTTTCCAGTTGTTTAGCTCTGACTATATTTGTGTCAAATGTGTTTTGCAATTGTGTTCATAAAATTCTTGAGTTTGTCTTGGCAGATAGACTCCTGAGTATTTTATGTTGTCTACAGTTATTTTAAATAGAATTTCTTTTTCTATCTCTTGCTGCTAGACATTGTTGGTAATATATAGAAATGCTGATGATTTATTTGGGGTTTTTTTTACATCCTCCTTTGCTAAAATTGCTAATTATTTCAAGTAGCTTTCTAGTTGATTTTCTAGGATTCTCTGAGTATACTGTCTTATCATCTGCAAAAAGTAATAGTTTTATTTTATCATTGCTAATTCTAATTCCTTCAATTTCTTTTTCTTCTGCTATTGCTAAAGCTAACATTTCTATTACAACATTAAAATAATAGTGGTGATAATGGGCACCATTGTTTCATCCTTGATCTTATTGGAAAGGCTTTTAGCTTATACCCATTACATATAATGCTTACTCTTGGTTTTAGATAGATACTACTTATTTTAAGGAAAACTGCATTTATTCCTATGTCTCTAGTGTTTTTAATAGTAATGGGTGTTTTATTTTGTCAAAAGCTTTTTCTACATCTATTAAGATAATCAAATGATTTCTATTGGTTTAGTCAACAAAACCAACATATGGTCAATTATGCTGATAGTTTTCCCAATATTGAACCTGTCCTGCATTCCTGGTATAAATCCTACCTAGTTACAGTGTATGATCTTGGTGACATATTACAGTTATCTCCTTGCTAATTTTTTATTTAAAATTTTGCCTCAATATTCATTAGGGAAATTGGTCTAAAATTTTCTTTCTCTGTCTTAGTTCTTCCTGGTTTAGGTATTAGCATCATATTTGTTTCATAAAAGGAATTTGTTAGGACTCCACCTATTTTCCCAAGTAGTTTATACAGTTGGAAAAGCTGTTCTTTAAATATTTGAGAGAATTCATTTGTAAATGCATCTGGCCCTGGGGATTTGTTCTTAGGGAGTCCGTTGATGGCTTGTTCAATTTTTTTTTTTTAATGGGGTTAAATATTCTCTTTGTCTTCTGTTAATCTGGGCAATTTATATTTTTGTGAATATTTATCCATTTCACCTAAGTTGTCAGATTATTGGCACACAATTGGGCAAAATAGCTATGAATTATTATTTTACTTAATTCTTCATTGGTGTGAATTCACCCTTTTTATTTTTTATATTGGTATTTTGGTTTTCTTTTTTTAAAAAAATCAAATTAACCAAAGATTTATCTATTTCATTGAGTGGATTTTTTATTTCATACAACCAACTGTTAGTTTTATTTATTATTTCAATGATTTTCTTACTGTGAGTTTTATTATTCTCTCCTTTGATTTTCAGGATTTCCAATGTGGTGTTTATTTATTTTATTTTTACATTTTAAAAACATTTATGTATTTATTTTTAGTTTTCAATAGACACTTCCACAAGATTTTGAATTCCAAATTTTCTCCCCATCTCTCCTTTCCACCCACCCCAAGAGATTGTGTGTTCTGATTATCTCTTCTCCCAATCTACCCTCCCTTCTGTTATACCTCTTCCTTCTCTCATCCCTTTCCTCTTTCTTCTTGTAAGGCAAAATAGATTTCTATACTCCATTGCCTGTGTGTCTTATTTTCCACTTGCATGTAAAAACAATTTTTAACATTCATTTTTAAAACTTTGAGTTCCAAATTCTCTCCCTTCCTCCCTCCCCACCCATCCCCACTGAGAAGGCAAGCAATGAAATATAGTTGCAATGTGTAGTTATGCAAAACACTTCCATAACAGTCATATTGTGAAAGACTAACTATATTTCCCTCCTTCCTATCCTGCCCCCCATTTATTCTATTTTCTTTTGACTCTATCCCTCCTCAAGTGTTTACTTCTAATTACCCTCTCCTCCCATTTGCCCTATCTTCTATCATTGCCCCCACCCTCATTTATCCCCTTCCCCCCCACTTTCCTGTAGTGTAAGATAGATTTTCATACCAAATTGAGTGTGCATGTTATTCCCTCCTTAAGCCAAATGTGATGAAAGTAAGGTTCTCTTTCCCTCTTACCTCCCCCCTCTTCCCTGCCATTGAAAAAGCTATTTCTTGACTCTTTTATGTGAGATAATTTGCCCCATTCTATTTCTCCCTTTCTCCTCCCAATATATTCCTCTCTCACCCCTTAATTTTATTTTTTTAGATATCATCCCTACCTATTCAACTCACCCTGTGCCCTTTGTCTATATGTATATAATCCCTCCAACTACCCTAATACTGAGAAAAATCTCAAGAGTTACAAATATTATCTTTCCATGTGGGAATGCAAACAGTTCAAATTTAGTAAGTGCCTTATGAGTTCTCTTTCCTGTTTAGCTTTTCATGCTTCTCTTGATTCTTGTGTTTGAAAGTCAAATTGTCTATTCAGCTCTGGTCATTTCAACAAGAATGCTTGAAAGTCTTCTATTTCATTTAATGACCATTCTGCCCCACCTCCCTGCCCCCGAAGTATTATACTCAGTTTTGATGGGTAGGTGATTCTTGGTTTTAATCCTAGCTCCTTTGACCTCTGGAATATCATATTCCAAGCCCTGTGATCCCTTAATATAGGAGCTGCTAGATGTTTTGTTATCCTGATTGTGTTTCCGCAATACTCGAATTGTTTCTTTCTGGCTGCTTGCAATATTTTCTCTTTGACCTGGGAGCTCTGAAATTTGGCTACAATATTCCTTGGAGATTTCCTTTTAGAATCTCTTTCAAGAGGTAGTTGGTGAATTTTTTCAATATCTATTTTACCCTCTAGTTCTATAATATCAGGGCAGTCTTCCTTGATAATTTCTTGAAAGATGATGCCCAGGCTCTTTTTTGATGATGGATTTCAGGTGGTCCAATAATTTTAAAATTGTCTCTCCTGGATCTATTTTCCAGGTCAGTTGTTTTTCCAATGAGATAGTTCACATTGTCTGCTATTTTTTCATTCTTTTCCCTTTGCTTTATAATTTCTCGATTTTTCGTAAAGTCATTAGCTTCCATCTGTTCCATTCTAATCTTTACGGAATTATTTTCTTCAGTGAGCTTTTGGGCCTCCTTTTCTCTGTGGCCAATTCTGCTTCTTAGAGCATTCTTCTCCTCGTTGGCTTTTTGAATCTCTTTTTCCATTTGGGTTAGTCTATTTTTTAAAGTGTTATTTTCTTCAGCATTTTTTTTGGGTCTCCTTTAGCAAGTAGTTGACTCATTTTTCATGATTTTCTCACATCACCCTCATTTCTCTTCCCAATTTTTGCTCTACTTCTCTTACTTGATTTTCAAAATCCCTTTTGAGCTCTTCCATAGCCTGAGACCAATCCATATTCTTCTTGGAGGCTTTGGGTGTAAGAGCTTTGACATTATTGTCTTCTTCTGTTTGTATACTTTGGTCTTCCTTTGCACCAAAGTAAGATTCTATAGTCTGATTCTTTTTCTGGTTTTTGCTCATTTTCCCAGCTATTTACTTGACTTTTGAGCTCTTTGTCAAGGTAGTTCTCTGTTTCCAGTGGTGGGGGGGAGAGGGTATACTATCAGCTGCTGGATCCCTCCACAGTCTAGAGCTCCAGAAACAGTGGTTGCCCCTGCCCCTGCTGCAGGCTCCTCCTCCACATGCTCCTCCACCCCCTCCACCCCCCTGGGCCTGGAGCCAGACCCCTCTACTCTCTCACACAGGTCCCATAGGTTTTTTTCTACTGACCTTCCAATTTGTCCTTGGTGTTTTGGGGTTGTGAAGTCTGAAAACCTCCACAGGTGCCCAAGATTCAGTTCCCCCAAGGCCTGCTCAGGTCATGTCTGTGCCAGTGTGGCCCATGCTGGGCTGTGCTCTCTTGCCAGTGCAGTGTGATAGACACTTCCTGTCAACCTTCCAGGCTGTCTTGGGCTGGAGATTTGCTTCACATCATCATTCTGTGGGTTCTGCCACTCCAGAATTTGTTTAGAGTCATTTTTATAGGTATTTGGCTAGGTTTGGGGGGAGAATGCTAGCAAGTCCATGCTTTTACTCCACCACCTTGGCTCTGCCCCCCCCCAATTTGGTGTTTAATTGGGGATTTTTAATTTGTTCTTTTCTTAGTTTTTTGAGTTGCATTCCCAATTCATCGATCTATTATTTTTCTGTTTTATTGATGTAAGTATCTAGAAATATAAAATTTTCTCTAAGTACTGCCTTGACTGCATCCCATAAATTTTGGTATGTTGTCTCATTATTGTCATTCTTTTTGGTGGAATTATTGTTTCTATGATTTGTTGTTTGGCCCACCCATTCCTTAGGATTAGATTATTTAGTTTCCAAATTCAATTTTAATCTATCTTTTCATGGCTCTTCATTAAATAGAATTTATATTGCACCATGATCTGAAAAGGATGTATTTAATGTTCCTGCTCTTCTACATTTGATTGTGAGGTTTTTATGCCCTAATATGGTTAGTTTTTTGTATTGGTGGCATGTACCATAAAGGTATGTTCCTCTCTATCCTCACTCAGTTTTCTTGAGAGGTTTAGCATATCTAACTTTTCTGGAACTCTATTAACTTCCTTAATTTCTTTCTTGTTTCTTGGTTGGATTTATCTAATTCTGAGAGGGAAAGGTTGAGGTCCCCCGCTAATATAGTTTTACTATTTCCTCCTATAGCTCCTATACCCATTTCATATGGAAAGTTTGAAAGTTCCCTATTTCATTGAATATCCATTTTCCCCCCAAAAGATTATTTTCAGTTTTTCTGGGTAGCTGATTTTTTATTGTAATTCAAGTTCCTTTTCCTTCCAGAAGATCAAATTCCAAGCACTCCAGTTCTTTAATGTAGAAGCTGCTAAGTCCTGACTGTGGCTCCTTAATATCTGAATTGTTTCTTTTTGGCTGTTTGCAGTATTTTCTCCTTGACCTGAGAGTTCCAGAATTTGACTAGAATATTCCTGAGAGTTTTTATTTGGGGCTCTCTTTCAGGAGGTGATCAGTAGATTCTTTCAATTTTATTTAACTCTCTGGTTTTAGGACACCAGGGCAATTTTCCTTGTTAATTTCTTGAAAGATCCTGTGTAGCCTCTTTCTTAAATTATGGTTTTCAGGTAGTTCAGTAATTCTCAAAATTATCTCTCCTGGATCTATTTTCCAGGTCAGTTGTTTTTCCAATGAGATTTTATAATTTCTTCTATTTTTTTTTTATTCTTTTGATTTTGTTTGATTCTTGATGTCTGACAGAATCATTAGCTTCCACTTGCTCAATTCTAATTTTAAGGAATTATTTTCTTCAGTTGGTTGTTGTATCTTCTTTTCCATCTGGCCAATTCTACTTTTTAAAAAATTGTTTTCTTTTTGCTAGCTGCTGACTCTGTTTTCGTGGTTCTCTTGCATCACTCTCATTTTCCCCCAATTTTTCTTCTACTTCTCTTATTTGATTTTAAATATTATTTTTAAGCTCTTTCAAGAGGATTTTGGGGGCTTGAGACCAATCCATAGACCTCTTTGAGGTTTCTTTGCATGTAGGCATTTTGACATTGTTGATCTTTCCTGTTACCACAGTAGCTTTCTATGGTCAGGACTCTTTTCTGTTTTTTACTGATTTTCAAGCCATTCTGTAACTTTTAAAATTGAGCTCTGATCCTGGGGTAGATGGGGCAATGTTCCACACTTCTTGTGCTGGGGTTTAGGGGGCTGCTCACTGGCCTTCTGTGCTGGGGTCTCTGGGGCTGACAGCTTGCCTACTGTGCTGAGTTGACCCAACCTAGTGGTGCCTACTGTGCAGTTTGCTTGCTGTGCTGGGGTTGGAGGCCTCAGAGCTGGCCTGTTGAGCCAGGACTATGAGGTCTAGGTTGCTGATCTGTGCTGTGGCTAGGAGCTTCCTGCTGGCTTGCCATGACATTGCTTGTGCTGTGCTCCCTTTTTACCCAAGTGAGACAGACCTTTAGAAGTCCTAAGTTATCCTTGGGCTGGAAAATTGTTTCACCCTGTCTTTTTGTGGGTTCTGTGGCTTCAGAAATCATTTAAAGGTTGGTTAGTAACTGTTTTTCTTGGCCAGCTACCCTAAGAGTCTTCCCCTCTCAGTTTGATTTTCTTTTTTAATTAAAGGGGCCATCCCTTGACTCACTTCTTAAAGAGGCCTTTTCAATGAATGGGCATTACCTCACTCAAAGTGAGAGCCTGAAAAGACCTTAGCCTAAAAGGACCAAGGTCACCCATTGCATCCTGGGCCATCTCCAGTTGTCTGGATGAATATCAGGTCACTGGACCCAGATGACTCTGGAGGAGAAAGTGAGGCTGGTGACCTTGCACAGCCCTCCCTCCATCAAATCCAAGTCAACCGCAAGTCATGTCATCATTCCCTGATATCATGATCCTCTTCAAGAATGAAGGAAAAACACAATTTGATTTAATATTGTTTCAAAGGAAACTGGGGAGAGTTAAGGCAACTACCTTGCTTTTCTCCCATATTGGCTCTGCCTCCAAGTAATATATTTTCAAATTCTTATAAAGCTATTTAAGAATTTCATGATCAAAAAATCCTTCTAAGGGAAATTGCAGTTTAGGACTGTCTTTAGTATATAAATTCCACTTGGCAGTAATGTAATGGATCTTATCTCATAATGATTTTGTGGAAAAATCTGTCTAAGTCCCTTTCAGAAAGGATAGACAGAACATCTTGGAGGTAATTCTTTCCATAACTACAGAAGACCTCAAAAATAGAGACAAAACACGTGGTGCTACTGAGTTGTTCCCCAAAATTCGAGTATATAACACTAAAGGAGAATAACAGGTTTGATAGACTGTGGCCACAAGGAAGAACCAAGACGGGGAATCAACTGGAATTATAATTCCACAAATGTACTCACCAATATTTCATTATTTCTTAAAGTCCTTGGCTATGTAACAACATCTCACTTCTGATACCAAAATTTCAAGGAAATAATCCACAGGACTCTATTGATGAATGAGGAACTGTCATAGCAGAGAATTATATTAGAAACATCTTTTATTACATGCATAGTGCAGAGTAAGAAAAACCCCTTTCATCAATTAAAAGAGTAAAGTTTACAGGAAAGCATTGATAGACATGCAGTATAAAAAACTACTGGTTAGAAGTAGAGGTGCCTGAGTTATTGTCAGCTAGACAATAGACCTCCCAGAACATTTATGGTCTGCTCTGGGTGCCTGTTTTAGTTTTAGTTATGCAGGCAAGGACAGAACAACATTTAACTTTGTTATTACTGGCTTGTGATGGCCCTATTCAAAATATAACTGGTTTCATGTCCATCTATAGGAATTCATGTGACCTCCTGTCTCTTTCCTGCCTCCACTAGCTTCTGGTACAGTTACTGAAATTTGTTCTCCTTTGCCTAACACAACATTATCCCTCCTCTGCTGCTTCTGTTTATCTGAGCTTTCACTTGCTGCCCTAGTTTGACCTCTCTACTAGCCTCTGCCCCCTTCTGGCCAACTTTTTGCATAGCTCTGGACTGCATGGAGAAGCTTGCCTTTGTTTCTTTTTGGGTTTCTTTGTAATTGGTCTTTTGAACCCTGTTTCCAGCTAAACATGAGAGTTGATGTGGGAGAGCTAGGTTTCTCTAGGACCTTTCATATTTCTATATCAACCAAAATTCTCTAATAAATGCTTCTTGATTGATTGAAAAGGCATGACTTAATGGGAAAGGTAGAGGAGAAGCATATATTTGGAAATGAATGTGATGTAAAGGCAAAAGGCATAAATTTAAAAATATTTTAAATAATAAAAAAAAGAAAGAAAAGAAATTGAGTTTGTAATCCAATAGAGTCCACAGGACATGGTCAGAAAAGAACTCCAACTCTGAGATAGCCAAACTAGAGTCGTCAGTTTTTAGAATATTTTGTGTTTAAGAAAGAATTTTGCAAGGAAAAAGGAGGAGACAGTTCTAATTGCACAGAATTATTCACTGATTACGAGAAATGGAAAAAAACTCAAAGAATATGATACGCCAAGTGACAAAGGAAAATTTTCTACTGCAAGATAGCATATGCCACTAAGATGAACATACTCCTTTATAAGGAAAAAAGATGAACTTTGAACAGAAAGAAAAACTTTCAAGCATATGTTCAAAGAAAATTCGAAATAAACCGTCTTTGAACTTCATACTCATCAAATAAACTTCTGAATAGAACAAAAAATCTATGTAATGTATCAATGTTTACAAGCTACAAGATGGAGAAAAAACTGTTGTCCCTTAAAAGTCCTACTTTGTCTGAGGAACTTTGAGGGAACAAAGGAAAAACACTTAGAGGTCAATCACTTGAAGGATGATTAGACAGAAGTTTCTTAGAAAAAGGGGAAGCATGGTGATACATAAAACTCTGCTCTTTCTGGGTTGGACTAGGGAGGGGCATTGTATATGTCTGTATTTGATGGTATAAATTAGGACTGGATTGGTTTAAGCAAAACACATTGCAAGTAGATTTTTTTTGTAAAATTAACTACTGAGAGTTAATTGAGGAAAAGACAAACATAAGAACTATAACCTTACATATTAATGGGCTAAATTCACTTGTAAAAATTTAGAGTTGCAAAATGTATTAGATAACAGACCCCAACAATATGCAGCATATAAGAAACACACTTCAATAATAAAGACACATAAAAAATTTAAAGTGAGGGACCAAAATAAAATGTATTGTATTTCAGATGAATTAACGAAAGCAAGAGTTGCAAACATAGAATTATATACTTTGGATGAGGCAACCATAAAAATAAATGTTGAGAAGACAGACAAATGATAAAAAGATATTATGCTTATAGGAATTAAAATAATGAAACTATGAATATTAAATATATATGAACCTAATGGTATAACATGTAAGTACTTTAAGGAAAAGCTAACTGAAATGTAAAGAAGAATTGTAGGCAACTTTGATGTAATTCTTTCCTACTGTAACAAATTTATCAGAAAGTTAAATAAGAAGAGTATGGATTGGAACAGAATATAGGAAAAACTTGATTTGATATGCATGTGGTAACAATGCAATGAGGATATTAAAGAGCAAACTAAGTTTTTTTAAAGCATCAGAGGATCATGGATTTAAAGCTAAAAAAAACTATCTAGTTCATCCCTGTAATTTTATAGATTAGGAAACTGAGGCCTGGAGAGATTAAGTGATTTGTCCATGGGATTCAAACTCAGATATCTCTCCCTTGTCAAATACTGCCTCACAAGATATTTTAATAAAAATTGATGAAGTGCCAGAATTTATTAAAGACAAGAAAAAACTTCCTTGTGGCGGTGATTTTTTTCCTTCCCCTTAATAAATTCTGGCAGTTCATCAATTTTTATAAAATGTGAAAAAGAAAATATTAAACTACAATCTTAAAGTTTTCAATATTTTAAGGGTCTATCACTTCATTTGTATGGTTATGTTCTTTACTGGCTCATATTACGGATTTTCTATAGTCTCAAGAATATTTTGAAGATAGTCTACAAGAGTTGCTATGACTGAAAAATTCATTACCCTGTGGCAAACCTGGTGAAGAGTATCCCTCAGCTAAATTAACTGCATTGTCACCTCTGTATGTGTGTATTCTTTTATTGGTTGAGAAGACAGGCTATATTCAATAAGTCAGTCAATAAACTGTACGCAATAAACTAAGCACCTACTTCATAGCAGGTACTATGCTAAGTGCTGGTTATATAAAGAAGGGCAAGAGACAATCTCTGCTCTTAAGAAGCTCATAGTCTAATGAGGGAAACAACAGTTCTGTACAAGCAAGATATATACAGGAAAAACTGGAAATAATTGACAGAGGGTAGGCACTGGAATTAAGAGGGATAGAGAAAGATTTCCTGTAAAAGATGAGATGTTAGCTGGAACTTGAAGGAAACTAGGGCTGCCAAGAGGTAAAGTTGAAGAGAAAAGTCTAGGCTCTAGGGACAACCAGTGAAAATGCCTGGAGTCAAAGAGCTAAGATAGCAGAGTAGTAGGAAATAGTATGGCAGAGCTCTCCTTCACAAAATACCTCCAAACAGATCTAAAGAGGGTACCAAAACAAATCCTGATGGGGAGATCCAGAAAAAGTCATAATGTGAGTCATTTGTCTATACAAACAGCATAGGAGGACTTGCAGAGAGGTATATAGATGTAAGGGATGGGTTTGGGTCAGGATCATGCACTCCAGTGCCCAGGGAGAAGCCCAGACCCACACTGGGACAACTAATAGACCCAAACTACAGCACTGCAAAAGGGATAGAGGCAAATCAGCATCTTTGTTGCCCCCCTACTCACATCTGAGTCACAGATTCAGAGTAGACTGAGATCTGTGAATAAGGGTGAGACTCTCTGGTACAGAGACAGGGAACTTTTTTTTAATAAAAGGCAGTTCAGAAACAATCAGAAACAGTACAGTTCAGACTCCAGGCCTGAGTAGGGTCTCATTTTTAGCATCTATTCCAGCTCATAAGAATCCCAGCCCAAAGTGGAGTCTATAATTCTGCCATTTTGAAAAAAAAAAAGAAAGCTTTTCAGCTGACTGATAAGGATTAAATACAGCTAGTCTGAGCATGCTCAGATACAAACTGAGGTAAGGAACTTGCAGAGATCAGACCAGAGGGTAGCAATTAGACTTTTCTCTAGATCCCACCTTGGGAGCACTGACAATTTACAGTACTCAACCTGTCCTTGAGATCCTGGAATAATACAACACCTAATATCTTAAGAAAGCAGCGATAGGGCCAGTCCAGACCCTGTCTCCAGAAGTGTCACAGAGTCCAGCCCTAATATCAAGTCTAAAGTTAGGAAGTAGGCTGAAAGAACAAGTAAGCAAGCAAATTAACAAATAAAAAGAATCCCACCATAAAATTCTGTTATGGTGGCAGGGAAGCTCAAGACATGAACCCAGAAGAAGATAATGGCTCCAAAACATCTACAAGTAAAGCCTCAGTGAAAAACCACAGCTTGGATAAAAATTCAACTAAAATTCCTAGAAGAGATGATGCAAAAGTTTTGTTTTTTTTCTTAAGAGTTTTAAAATGGTTTTATCAAGGAAAGGGAGCACTTGAAGGGAAAAAATGGGGGGGAAAGAGAGCTTTAGGAAAAAAGAATTGGAAAGAGAATAGCATAGTACGAGAGGTAAAAAACCTTGACTAAGCTAGCATTATTATCAGAATGTTAAGATTAGAATGTAACTACAAATAATAAATGCATATTACTGCAGCAAATAATGCTTTATGAAAAACTGTGTAACAAAAATTCAAAGTAACATATATGAACTCAAAACCACTAGTTATTTTTCCATGTATCAACATATATTACAACTTTTTCATGTATTAATATATATTATACAATGATACATATAGCAAATATTTAAAATATGTATCTAGAACACCAATACAGTTCAGAAAGTATGTCACATAAGGAAACGAGTATGTGTTAAGTCCTACTATGAACCAGGTACTTTAGGTGGAGTAAGCTAGTTTGGATAAGCCCTTTATTTCATAATTATTACTAAGATTCTAATACTTGAAAATTGTTTTTAAAAAATTATTGCAGGTAAAGTAACCAAGAAAGTATAAAAAGGTATTCTTGTGGACAGGCTTTTGTGTATAACAGAAATATGACCATGTAACAGAGAACAAGGCTAGCCTATGAGTAATGTGTGAGTGTGTGAGAGTGTGTGTGTGTGTGTGTGTGTGTGTGTGTGTGTGTGTGTGTGTGTGTGTGTGTGTGTGTGTGTGTGTAGCTGGGTGATTATTTTCTTAAACTCATATTAAAAATGGGGTATTGGTTTGGAATTACAGCTATCACATAAGATATTTTAAGTCTTTGGTACAGGTCTTTTGAGATTTAGGATAAAAGCCACTTTCCCTGGGGTGAGGGAGGGGCAATTCTATACCTGAGGAATTCTAGACCTGAAGAACAAAGATTAACCTAATTTAGGTCAGTTTAGCTTTCTTTCTCACCAAAGACTGGATCCTGGTTCTAAATGATCATGGTCTGTGTGATAGGTGATTATAAATCTACGCAGTTCACAGTGATTTTCTCAGTGTTTAAAGGTGAACATAAGCAGGAGTGGCATTAGGAATATCAGATGATGTTCAACAAAGATGATAATGCTTCCTGCATAGTCGCTAATCTTCATTACAGGGCAGGAAGGATTAATTATTTTGTCCTACTGTAATGCCAATCCTGGCAGCACACCTGAGGACTGCTACTGTGAATAATTTTTAAGGATCTAATGGCATAGTATAATGAATTCTCTATTTATTCAGCAATAAACATTTTTCAGTAAAGTAGCATAGCATTCATAGCAACATCCTTAAGCAAAGTATATCATCTAATATATATATAATACTCAGTATGCCATATGGCTCATAGCATATGTCATTGCATCCCCAAAGTCAGGATGTCCTAGGCTAGGGTCTTGTGTAGCATGATACATCCTTGCATCCTTAAGAGGTAGCAGAAAATAGCACACTATCTACTCCTAGGTCACTATAAGAACAATCTCCTTAATCAATACACAGTGTTGTGTTGTAAAGTTCTCATCTTGACTTGAGGCTGACTTCCAAACTCCATGGCTCCTCCTCCATGGGCTGACCACTCCAGCTCTTGCCTGGGTTCACACATAGGCAGCTGTCTGTTCCTGCTCCTTGTCTCATGTCCCAGGGACTGTTCCACTCCAAACTCTTCCTGCTTCTGTCTGACAGCAGGTTCCAGGGGCTTCTGCCTGCAGTTTCTGTTTCTAGGAAAACAAAGCTTAACAAGGCTATAACAATATTTGTACACATTACCAGCAGCATTATCTCAGTTCACTTTAACAGGGCTTAAAAGGGGCTTAAGGGAAGGCTCCTTCCCATAGGTAGATTTCAGCTCTTCAGCTCAATTCTCTCATAAAGACCCACAGAGCTTCTGTCTGAGAAATTAACACAGACCAACAGACAGGACTTCTGTCTGATAAATCAACCCATCAACAGAGGGAGTGCTGATATCACAAACATTCTTTCTATTAGGGCTCCCCACAAGCAAGTTCTCCTAGCCTGCTCACACTCACCTCTCTCTTAGCTCTGCTTCTCTCTCTACTCTCTCCAAGCAATCAATCAAAGACTCTTCATTCAATTAAAGGCACTTGATTAGCTAAAACTCAATCCAGAAAAGCCAAGTAAAAGTAATTCAATACTACACATTTTTTTCAAAGCTGCCAACTTTTCTTTGCTTCCTTGTAGGTTTTCTTTTGTTCTCTGCTGTGCACTCTTTGCACTTATTTTCTTTCCCTCCCTCCCCCTAAAATTAAGAGGATAAATATATAAACACAGATATCCACAAATATACACATATTACAATATACACTCATACACATATATGTAATGCAAACTATGCTTATTTCCAGTTGTCATCTATTTCTCTGAAGGTGGAAAGCATTTTGCTTCATAAATCCAAGTTTTTCCAAATCAACCAGCTTATTATTCCTATACCACAGCAATATTCTAATCCTATCTGAGAGATTGTCTATGGAAGTTTTCCCCCAATTTTCTGCATTCCTTCTATTCTTGGCAGCATAAGTTTTATTTGTACAAGAAAATCTTAATTTAAAACAATCAAAATTATCCATTTAACACTTCAAAAATGCTTTCATCTTATAGTATAAGGTCTGATACTATTCAATCTACTTCCTTTACATGTTTTCCCCTGGTTTCTTTGAAGTTTCGGACCTTTTATTCCTCCAAAGGAACTTTATTATTTTTTCTAACTCAGTAAGATAATTTTTTGATAAATAAATTGAGATGCTTTTCCCAGTCATTACCAAAAAGCTATTCATGCAAAGATACCACTCTCTTTAAGTTTGGCGGGGGACATCTTTCCATAGACCAGCAAGGACGCAATTAGGGAAGGATGACCATTAACAATAGAAAACTCACTCCCATGAGGAGAACATATTTAATTATTCCGTATATCCTTTTTTAGTGAAGGGAAAATAGTTTAAATATTGCCATTCTGGATCAGCCCATTGATTAGATAAGGCATGCTTTGCTTGAAAAATATGATGTTTTTAAACTAAAAATTTGCAGGAACTTCCTGATATGAGGGGCAGATCACAATATTAAAAATAGTGACATTACAAGGATTCTGAAAGAATGGGCCAAAGAACTAGGGAATTATATAATACCATTCACGATAAGGTCTAGGGAAACCATTATTGGTATTTTGTGAATTATGTATTAGATCCACAGACGACACCTTATATAATGACAGTAGGCAAACTAATCTACGTCCCTTTTTTTTAGAGGGTGGCCTTATATGTAAAATGAGTTTAATTCATTTTTAAGAGATCACTGGCAGTATATGTGTCCTTCCCCATTCCATAAATGAAATATTTGTAAAATTACTGTCTGGCATCTATTCTCCTGCAGTCTGACTCTTCGTGATGCTGTTTTCTTGGCAAAGATAACTTTTGACAGATGAGGAAACTGAGGCAATCAGAATGGACTCGCCCGGGGTCACACAGCTAGTGTTTGAGGCAGTATCTGAAGGCCCAGTGCTTCCTAATTACAGGCCCAGCGCTCTATCCACTGCGCCGCCTAGCTGCCCTGCCTGGCACCCAAATATAATAATATTTGCTCCTTCCCCTCCCCCATTAGATCGTAAGCTCCTTGAAGGCAACAGCTGTGTCATTTCTCATCTCTGACTCCCAAAAAGCTTAGCACCGAGTCTTGAACATTACGTGTGCCAGGAACTGTAAGTGAACCCAACTGAAGACGGAACAAAACGCCGTACGCCTCCGCTTCCCTTTGCCCCCTCTCCAGGCACTTCCGCCTCCGTCCATCCGGGAACTCTCAGCCCAGGCCCCTAGAGAAACAGAACGCGACCCAAGAGCGGCGCATGCGCTGACGTCGACGTTGACGCCGACGCCACAGTCGCTCCCAGCAGACACTGCAGAAGGAACGGCGCGCGCGGACTCGGCCGTGAGCTGTTTTCGTCACGTCTTAGTTCTGACCCTCCGGCCCTCCCCGTCGCCCCCGCGCCCCTAATTGCCCCGCTTCCCCCTGCTGTGTTCACGCAGACTTGTGTGAATCCCGCCTTGGATTCCGCCTCCCCCTCCCCGACTCCCTCAGCAGTAGAGGGGATAAAAGACGACGCGGCTGCCGCCGAGCCGAGCCGCCTTCGTTTCCTGGAGAGGAAAGGCAGAGGCCGGCCTGGCCTGAGGTGGGCCTGAGGTGAGGAGGGGATGGGTTTCCGAGGCGGTGCCTGGGTTGCGGGGCGTTTCCGTTCCTTCCCCCTCCATCCCGTGTGGGGCCTCGGTTACCTGGTCTGCTGCGGGAATGTAGCTTTACAGGCCCCAGAAGATGGGGGATAGTGCAGGACCTAATTACATTCTCCCCCCTCCCCCACCCCGGTCACCTTCCTGGGTGCTCTCTGAAAGAACTTGGAAGACTACTTTATAAATATCTTTTATGGTTGGTGGCTCAGAGCTGGGGGAGTACGTTCTGAATGAGGTCCAGGAGCTGAGAGCACAGCTTGGGGGATGGGGGGGGGTGTCTTTGTGTGTCTGTATCTGTTTGAACGCTTGGAAGCTGTGGAGAGGAGAACTGGAAGATCTCTGAGTGGGACTCTTATCTTTCTTGGAAAGAGAGATGTCTGAGGGAACAAGAGCTAGTTTGCATTGTTGGGGATGGAGAAAATTAAGGAGCCTTGGTTAGGGATATTATTGTAAAGTGAACCGAACTCTGGATTTAAAGTGGAAAGACCTGAATTCTAGTTGTCTGCCGTGAGAAGGAATGATTTGGCTTTAGTCTGATCTGTAAGAGGATTGGGCTAAATAATCTCCAACGTCCTTTTATCATTGCGTCCCTTTCAACTCTAATCTATGATTACAAAGTGATTTTTTTAGAGTTGAGCTAGATAATCCCCACGCTCCTTTGTCTCTGGGTCTTTCAGCCCTAAATTGATGATAAAAACTATGATTTTACCAGGATTAGGGATGATGAGGCTTAGAACTGTCTAGAGGATAATTGAAAATAACACTGGACCAAAATTCTGAAAGTTTGGTAATTTCCTTTTTAGCCGTTCTTTATCAAGATAAGCATTTTGCAAACTTTAAAGGCTGAGTAAAGTCTTTTTTTTTTTTTTTTTTTTTTGCTCTGATGAGGGAAGGACTTGGGAATGTAAGGGTAGCTTGTTGGTAGTAGGGCCATGGCAGGTTCTCTTGAACACGTGGAAGAATAATATTAGAAAAGAGTAGAAACCTAAGGGACCCTCATGGTGAAGGGAGGGAAAAGGAAGAGAAATTGTCTTTTTAGATAAGATGAGCAGGAGTGGGGCAAGGAATCTTATTTAGAGATACATAGGGGAGCAGTGGCTGCCTTATGGGGGGGCAGAATGGTGAAATTGACTTGAGTAGGTCCAGAGAGGGGAGTGTTCTATACTCCCTTCTCCCTGGTGGCAAAGTCAATGTGGCTCTTCTGTAGATGGAGCACTTGGCCTGCATTTAGGAGTTCAAATTAGCCTCAGATACTTACTAGTTGTGTAACCCATTCCTAAAGCACCCACCTCTAAGGGTTGTTGGGAGGATCGATTGAGGTAATATTTGTGAAGTACTTAGCATAGTGTCTAGCATGAAGTAGGAGCTGTAATGCTTATTTCCTCCCCTTTTGTTTACTACCAGGTGCTTCTGGTCACTTTCCAGCTTCTGCTATGGGTGACAGCGATGATGAGTATGACCGCAGGCGAAGGGACAAATTCCGAAGAGAACGAAGTGATTATGATCGTTCAAGGGAAAGAGATGAGAGACGGAGGGGAGATGACTGGAATGATCGGTAAAATAGTCCGATTCTTTTATATAAATATTTTCTTTATGAGTTTAATCATCAAAAACCTTTCAAACATATATATTAAGTGTATTTTATTATGTGCTTATTAAATGTATATTAAACCAAACTTTTCTTATGTATAGTTTGATTTTGTTTTTAAGTACGGTTAACAAATTAATGTTTTCTGAGGGATTGCCTGAAGTTTATTTTCTTACGTGTATTTTTTTCTGGTTTATTGATTTTCCTTCTTACGGGGGACATCCCAGTCACTTCCCATTAAATTTTCCCCAGATCTTTCTTGTAACATAAGCCTAGTCTAACAACTCGTTTGACATCTCTGAAAATGTATGTTCAGATCCAAACTTCTAGCTCATGACCAGGTCTCCAAAGTAATGATTGGTCACTGTAATGATCAGAATTCTAAAGACTTTTCATTGTTGTTTTCCTTTACAATGTTGTTATCATTGTTTCCCTGGTTGTTTACTTTTCCTCTCCATCTGATCATATAAGCCTTTCTGAGGTTTTTGGAATTTTCATACTCATTTTTTACTATGTGATAATATTCCATTACTTAGCTATACTTCATTCCTCACTTAATGTTTTCAGTTTTCTCCCATAAAACGTGGTGTTTTATATGTATGTGTGTGTGTGTGTGTGTGTATCTGTATGTATATATATATATACATATATATATGTTTTACATTTGGTCCTTTTTTTCAGTGTTCTCTTTGGGAGACTATGCCTTGTAGTGGTATGATTGGGGTCAAAAGGTGTGCCCATTTAATATTCTGAGTTATTTTACAGAACATTTAGACAAATTCACAGATCTAATAACAGATTCATCCACAACCCAACAAGAGGACACTCTCATTTTGTCATTTTTGTTTTGTCATCTTTGCTAATATAATGGGTATGTGGTGAAAAATCTGAGTTGTTTAAATTTATATTGCCCTTATTGTTTAAAATCATTATTTTGGTTTTCCCACCATACTCTCCTAAGGTTTTGTCCCATGTTTTAGATCTGAGCATATCTCTCAATGGGGTCAGGAGGAAGCATTGGGAATTCTGAGCATCACATGTACGTTACTGCTTGAGGTAGAGAGAATGCTGGACCTAAGGTCTGAACTCAGCTTTGCCAGACTACTGCTCTCTCTTTTGTCAGACCTGCTTTTTCTTTCCCCTTTCTCCTCCTACTTCTGCCCTCCTTTTCCCTTGTCTTTCCCCTTTTCTCTCCTACTTTCCTATAGGGTAAGTTTCCTATACCCAATTAAGTATATATGTTATTTCCTGTTTGAGCCCAGTATGATGAGAGTAAGGTTCAAGTAATGCTCATCCCACACTTTTCCTCAACAGTAATAGTTCTTTTGTGTCTCTTCATGTGTTATAATTTACCCCATTCTGCCTCCCCCTTCCTTTCACTCAGTACAATCTTCTGTCTTATCCTTTTTTTTTTAAACACATCATCAAAGTGAACTTATACTTGCACCCTCTATATATACTCCTTCTAACTGCCCTAATGGAACTTAAACTTACAAGTCTCATCTTCTCATGTGGGGATATATGTGGTTTAAACTTATTAAATAACTTAAGTTTTATTCTTTCCTGTTTACCTTTTTATGCTTGTATTTGAAAATCGATTTTTCTGTTCAGCTTTGGTCTTTTCATCAGGAATGTTTTAGCGTTCCCTATTTTATTGAATGTCCATTTCTTTCCCCTGAAAAATTATGCTCACTTTTACTGGGTAGTTGGTTCTTGGTTGTAATCCAAGCTCCTCTGCCTTCTGGAGTATTGTATGCCAAGCCTTCCAATCCTTTAGTGTAGAAGCTACTGAGTCCTGTGTAATCCCGACTGTGGCTCCTTGATATTTGAGTTGTTTTCTTCCTGGCTGCTTGCAGTATTTTCTTGACCTGAGAGTTCTAGAATTTGACTATAATATTCCTGGGAGTTTTCATTTTAGGCTCTTTTTCTGGAGGTGATCAGTGGATTCTTTCAATTACTATTTTACCTTCTGGTACTAGGATATCAGGGAAGCTTTGCTTTTTTTTGGTAATTTTTTATTTTAAGCTTAAATACAAAGTAAAAAGAGAAAAAACATTACCATGTACATCGCAGTACATAAAAGAGGATGCAATATAAAAGAACTCATTTCCATTTTAAGAAAACCTATATAATAAATACTACACATTGTTTTCTGAGCTGCCCAGCTTTTCTTTGCTTCCTTGTGGGTTTTCTCCCTGCTATGCACCTTTCATTTTATTTTTCTCCCCTCCCTCCCTTCTTTCTCCACCTCACCCTAAAGAAGACTACATTTAAATGTGGATATATGGATATACACAGATATCTATCTGTATACTTACACATATATGTAAGACTGTATGTACTATGCTTATTTCTACTTGTCACCTGTTTCTCTAAAGGTGGATAGCATCTTCATAAGTTCAAGTCTTTCCATCTTTTTCTAAGTCAACCAGCTCATCATTTCCTACGCCACAGCAGTATTCCAATTTCAATCATATCCTGTCTGAGAGATTGTCTATGAAAGATTCCACCTCCTCCACCATTTTCTGCATTTCTTCTATTCGTGGCTGCATAGATTATATTTATACAAAAAAATTTTAATTTAAAATAATCAAAGTTATCCATTTTATACTTCAGCAATACTCTCATATAGTTTAAAGTCTGATACTACTGAATCCGCTTTCTTTTATATCTTTTTTTTCCTGGTATCTTTGAAGTTCCTGACTTTTTGTTCTTCCAAATGAACTTTTATTTTTTTCTAACTCAGTAATTTTTTAGTTATTTAATTGGGATGGCATGAAATAGATTAGTTTAGATGAAATTGTCATTTTTTATTATATTGACTTTACCTACCCTTATACAGTAAGTATTACTTCAGTTATTTAGATCTGACTTTATTTGTATAAAACGTGTTTTGTGTTTATGTTCGTACAGTTCCTGTGTCTGTTTTGACAGGCATATTCTCAGGTATTTTATACTGTCTAGTTATTTTAAATGGTCTGAAACAATATTGCATAATGTTGCTGACACAGTATAGTTTCCCTGTTTTTCTTTTAATTAAATCTATTTTAGCTTTAACTTTGAGATCATCATTACTACCCCTGCTTTTTTTTTTAACATAATAAATTCTACTTCTGACCTTTATTTTAGCTTTGTGTGTATCTTTCATTTTTATTCTGTTTGCTGAAAGCAACATAATTTTGAATTCAGATTTTTAATTTATCCATTTCTATTTTATGAATAAATTGATTCAATTCCACTTGTGTATTTTCCCCCTCCCTATTTTTCCTCATTATACTTGTCATCCTATTTACCCTATCCCTCCTCACTCATCTACTTTACTTCTACTTGCTACCTTGCCTTCTTATTCCTTAACCTATCCACCCCTCCAAGAATTCCTCCCTTATCCTTTTCCCCCCACCTCTGCCCTATCCCCTTGGCCTCTTAATTTCTTTCTGAATTTAGAAGACTTTTATACCCTTCTAGATATATTTTGTCTCTTTCACCCATTTCTGATCAGTAAATTAACAACACTACCCACCTCCCCACTAGCTTCTTCTATGTCAGTTTTTACTTTTATGCCTCATTTGTATGAGATAATTACTTTTTATCTCCCCCTACACAGTTTTATTTTTTTAGAATCATCCCATCATCCTCAGCTCATCCAAACCTTTCTTTCAAACTATCCAAATAATAATCACAGTCATGAAAGAACTGATAATATTTTCACATATAAGAAGAAAACAGTTTGCTATTATTGAGTCCCTTATAATTGATCTTTAATCTTTACCTTATATTTCTCCTGGATATTAAATGTCAAAACTCCCTTAAGTTCTGCTGTTTTTGTCACAAATACCTGGAAGTCTTTCAGTTCATTAAATGTCCATTTTTTTCATTCAGCATTATTTATACTTAACTTTAGTGGGTAAGTTACCCTTCTGCTCTATGAAATACAGTATTTAAACAGTTCTTCATTGTAGTAGATCTTGTGTAATCTTATTGTAGTTCTGTGATATTTAAATTGTTTTTTCTTGTTGCTTCCAATATCGTCTCCTTAACCTGTAAGCTTTGAAATTTGCCTGTGATATTCCTGTGAATTTTCCTCCTGGGATTTCTTTCAGGTATTGATTGGTGGATTTTTTCTGTTTCTGCTTTGCCTTCTTGTTCTAGAACTTCAAGGCAATTTTCCTTGGTAATTTCTTGTAATATTGAATCAAGATTCTTTTTTTTTTAATCATAATTTTCAGATAGTCCAACTATTATTGTTTCTCCTCCATCTGTCCTCCAGGTCAGTTGTTTCTTTAGTGAGATGTTTCACATTCTCGTCTATTTAATTCCTTTGATAACATTTTATTATTTCTTGGTATATTAGAATGTCATTAACCTCCTTTTGCCTGATTTTAGTTTTCAAGAAATTCTTTTCTTAAGTTTTTGATTCTCTATTTCAAGTTGATTGACTTTCTTTTCATAATTTTCTTGCTTTTCTTGGATTGCTCTTATTTTTTTTCCTAATTTTTCCTTGATCTCTCTTATTTTTTAATGTATTTTAAAATTTCTTCTAAGAACTCTTTTTGTGTTTGGGACCATTTGACATTTTTCATTGAAAAGGGAGTGGGTTTTTTAGCTCCATTATCTTCCTTTGAATATGAACCCAGATTTTGTTCTTTCTCCTTTGCTTGCTCATTTTTATTTATTTTTGTTTTATTTTGCTTTTAGCAAGTTCTAGTCATCAAGTTCTAGTCCCAAGGAATGGGGAATGATGCTTCAAGTCTCAGGTCCTTCTTACTGTTATTTTCTAAGGTGTGTACCAGGGCTCAGTCTTAGCCTGTCCTTTCCATTCCTAAACCATCACAGCTAGACCCCCCCAGCTATACTGTCCTGCACATGGTCTTGCTCCCTGCAGTCCCTCTGGTGGTTGCAAATTACAGCTGTCCTCTCTGCCCTGGAACTGAAATCAGGGATTCTGCTCTCCTGCAAGTGCCCACAACCAGCATGATCTCCACCCCTCTGCTACTGAACTCACAGGTGAATCCTAGGTCCTTTTCCCCTGCAGCAGTAGTTCAGGACCAGCCCTGGGACATGCCTGGTAAGTATAGCTGTGTTTAGTGCTCCTCAAAAGTGGAAAGTCCTTCAGTCTTCTCCTTCTCAGCCTTCAGATCCCACCCCATTGTCTGTGAGATGAAAGTTTCTGAGGCTGGGGCAGCCTCCCAACCTCAGCTGCCCCCAGGGCAGAGTTGGCTTGGAGGTCTTTGCATTTCACTCAGGCCTAACCTCTGCTCCTGGAGGTCAGATCTTTCCTAGGGTCTTCCTAGGTTATCTTAGGAGAACATCTGCTTTACCTTGATTTTTGTTTATTTCCACTGCTCTGCATTTCCTCTGAGATGTTCTGTCTGTCTTTTTTTTTTGTTTTCTTTTTATTTTATTTGTTTTCAGTGTTCTACAATCACTTCCATATAACTTAGATTCCGCCCCCCCCCCCCAGACGGCCTACAATTTTTTGTAGGTTTTACACATACATTCCTATTAAATACATTTTCACCTTAGTCATGTTGCATAGAAAAATTAAAATGAATGAGAGAAATCATAAAACAAACCGAAACGTAATACAAAAGAAAATGATCTGCTACATTCTGCGATTGAATTTCACAGTTTTTTCTCTGAATGTGGAAGGCATTTTGCCTTAAGAGACCATGGGGAATTTTTTAAGTCCTTGCATTGCAACGAAGTACTAAGTCTACCAGAAAAAATCTTCGCACACTGTGGTTGTTGCTGTGTACAAAGTTCTCCTAAGTCTTTCCAGGCCTCTTTGAAGTCTTCCTGTTGATCATTTCTTACAGCACAATAATATTCTATTACATTCTTATACCACAATTTATTCAGACATTCCACAGTTGACGGGCATCCCCTTGATTTCTAGTTTTTGGCCGCCACAAAGAGAGCTGCTATAAATATTTTTGTACTTGTGGGACCCTTGCCTATTTTTATGATCTCTTGGGGATACAGTCCTAGAAGTGGTATTGCTGGGTCAAAGGGTATGCACATTTTTGTAGCCCTCTGGGCATGGTTCCAAATTGCTCTGCAGAATGGTTGGATGAGCTCACAGCTCCACCAACAATGAATTAGCGTTCCAATTCTCCCACATCTCCAGCATTTATCATCATCCTGTTTTGTCATGTTAGCTAATCTGATAGGTGTGATGTGGTATCTCATACTTGTTTTGATTTGCATCTCACTAATCAATAGTAATTTAGAGCATTTTTTCATATGACTATAGATAGCTTTAATTTCTTCCTCTGAAAACTGCCTGTTTATATCCTTTGACCATTTATCGGTTGGTGAATGACTTGTATTCTTGTACATTTGACTCAGTTCTCTGTATATTTTAGAAATGAGGACTTTATCACAGATACTAGTTCCAAAAATTCTTTCCCAGTTTTCTGTTTCCCTCCTAATCTTGGTTGCATTGGGTTTGTTTGTGCAAAAACTTTTCAATTAAATGTAATCAAAATTATCCATTTTGCACTTCATAATGTTTTCTGTTTCTTGTTTAGTCAAAAATTCTTCCCTTCTCCATAAATCTGATAAATACACTATTCCTTGCTCCACTAATTTGTTTATGGTATCAATCTTTATACCTAGATCATGTACCCATTTGGACTTTATTCTTGTGTAAGGTGTCAGGCATTGATTGGCCTGTGCCTAGTTTCCACCACACTGTTATCCAGTTTTCCCAGCAATTTTTGTTGAACAGTGAGTTCTTATCCCAGAAGCTGAGATCCTTGGGTTTGTCAAACAGTAGATTGCTGTATTCATTGACTACTGTGTCTTGAGTACCTAGCATATTCCATTGGTCTACCCCTCTGTTTCTTAGCCAGTACCAAGTGGTTTTGATAATTGCTGCTGTATAATACAATTTGAGATCTGGTAGAGCTAGGCCACCTTCCCTAGCATTTCTTTTCATTAGTTCCCTTGATATCCTGGACCTTTTGTTCTTCCAGATGAATTTTGATTTTATTTTTTCTAGTTATACAAAATAATTCTCTGATAGTCTGTCTTTTTTTGTGGAAAAAATTTGGAGAGCTAAAAGTTTTCTGACCTATTCCACTATCTTCCCAGAATCTTCTCCGATAATTTCTTGAAAGATGCTGTGGAGCCTTTTTTGTTTGTTTCTATGGCTCAGCTAGTTCAATAATTCTTTAATGATCTCTTCTGGATCTATTTTCCAGGTCAGTTGTTTTGCAAATGAGTTATTTTACATTTTCTTCTATTTTCTTATTTTTTTTTAATTTTGTTTGAGCTTATCTTATAGAGACAGCTTCCACTTGCCGTGTTCTAGTTTTTAAGGAATTAATTTGCTTTTGTACCTCCTTTTTCATTTAGCCAATTCTACTTTTTAAGGAGTTGTTTTCTTCAGTGGATTTTTCTACCTCCTTTTCACTTGACCAGTTCTCCTTTTTAAAGTTTCCTTTTTCCATTTTTTTTTTGTGCTTCTTTTTGCAAGTTGTTCACTCTCATTTCTTTTCTCAGTTTTTCTTCTACCTCCCTTATTTGATTTTTAAAATCCTTTCTGAGCTCTTTCAAGAGGACTTTTTCAGCCTGAGACCAATTTCTATTTTTTTTTCCCCTCAGGCTTCACTTGAAGGCAGTTTGACATTGTTGATTTCTTCTGAGTTTGTGATTTGATCTTCCTTGTCACTGTAGTAGCTTTCTATGATCAGGGATTTGGGGGGAGGGTGGCTAATTTTCCAGTCTATTTTGTGACTTAAATTTGACTCTGCTCTAACATTCAGAGTACAGTGTCTAAACTTTTTGTGCTGATGTCCCTGGGCCTGCCAAACCTGATCACTAGCCTGGTTTGCTGGGGCCGGAGACCTTACAGCTGGCCCAGTGTGCCATTGGCCTGTTGATCTAGGATCCCAGAGTCTCAGTTGTTGATCTTTGCTGGAGTTGGGACCTCCAACTGACTTGCAAGGACACTGCTTGTGCTGGATTGTACTCTGCTTTTACCCACATGATACAGACCTTTCCTGCAGCTCCTCTAAGTTATCTTGAGTTGGAAAATTGTTTTACCCTGTTGGTTTTGGGGTTATATTGCTCCAGAATTTGTTTTGAGATGTGATTTAGTTATTTAGAGGGAAATTGGGGAGAGCTCAACTTCCTGTCTTTTCTCTGCCATCAGCCTTCTCAATCATGTTTTTAAAAAAATTGTTTTAAATTATGTTTCCCAATGTGTATTGAATAACACTAATAGAAAACAAACTCCTCACAACATTCATAGTACAGAATGCAAATTTCTACATTGGCCACATCCAAAAATGCAGGTCACGTTTTGAATTTTAAGTCCATCACTCCTCTGGCAGGAGATGTACATAGCATGTTTCATCTTCATTTCTCTGGACCTGTTTATTGTTATATTTGATCAGAGTTTTAAAGTCTTGAAGTTCTTCTCTATACTCTTGTCAAAATTGTTCTCCTACTTCTCCTTTCACTGAGAGCGATTTCATTGAGGTCTTCCCAGTTTCCCTTGAAAATGTTCATTTTTCATTTCTTATGGCACAGTAGTATTCCATCATATTTGTATACTACAATTTGTTTAATCACTTCCCTACTGGTGGGCATTCATTCCCTTAGTTTCAACTTTTTGGCTACTGTGAAAAGAGGGGTTATATTTTGTGTATTTGGATCTTTTTCCTCTTTCTTTGATTTCTTTGGAGTATAGTCTATATATAGTATGGTACTATTCATGGGTCAAAGGATATTTGCAGCGTAGCAGTGTTTTGAAGATAGTTCCAAATTGCTTTCAGGAATGCCTGGACAAATTCGTAGCTCCACCAATAGTACATTAATACGCTGTTTTCCTACAACCCTTTCATTATTTGTCATTTTACTCATTTGTCATTGTCAATCTGATGACTGTGAGTAGCTTTAATATGCATTTCTCTAATTGTTAATGATTTAGAGCATTTTTTTATATGATTGTTGATAGCTTGACATTTTTTCCTTTGAAAACTGCCAGTTATTATTCTTTGACCATTTTATCTGTTTGCTAAATGACGCGTAGTCTTATGAATTTGGGTCAGTTTCTTATACATCCTGAATATGAGTTCTTTATTGGAGAAATTTCAAGGATTTTTTTCCCCCAATTACCTATTTCCTTTCTAATTTTAACTGCATTAGATTTGTGCGAAAACTTCTTGATTTTATATAACCCAAGTTGTCATTTTTATCTTCTGTTATCTATCCTTTGTTTGGTCACGAGCTCTTCCCTGAAAGGCATTCTTCCTTGCTTCTCCAGTTTGCTGATGATATCATCTTTTGTATCTGAGTCATGGTACATGGTGTCATGTTTGTCGTTACTCCTTTTCTGTCAGACTAGTTCCAGCTTTCTCACCATTTTTTGTCACCTAGTGAATCTCTTCACACACACACACACACACACACACACACACACACACACGCCAGGTAAATAGAGGTTTTGAGTTTATTAAACATCATGTTGCTGTCTTTGCTTCTTTAAGTTTGTGCAACTGTTCTGTTCTACTGATTGACTATTTTTTTTAACCAGTAGCAAGTCATTTTAATAATTACTACTTTGTAATATAGTTTTTGAAATCTGGTATTTATAGACCCCCATCCTTCCCACTTTTTTTCATTATTACTCTTGAGATTCTCAATCTTTTGTTCTATATGAACTTTGTTATTTTTTTCTAGCCCTATAAAATATACTTTTGGGAGCTTGATTGGTATAGCACTGAATAAATAATTTAGGCAATATGGTCATTTTATTATATTGACTTGATCTCCTTATAAACAGTTAATATTTCTGCTGTTATTTAGGTCTATATTTCAGCAAAGAGTGTTTATACTTTCTAATTACTTTGAATAGAATTTCTTTCTACTGCTGAATTTTGTTAGGTTTTATTTTGTTAGATAAAGATGCTGAAGGTTTATATGTATTTCTTTTATATCTTGAAACTTTTCTGAGTTTTTTAATTGTTTTAATTAACTTTTTGGTTGACTTGTTGAGGTTATTCTAAGTAAATCATCATATCACTTGTAAAAAGAAAGTTAATTTTGTTTCCTTTTTTGTTAATGCTTATTCCCTTGATTTTTCTTGTCTTATTGCTGTAGTTTATTTGACATCATGTGATTTTTATTATTTGTATTATAAATATGATTTCTTGTATTTATGGTCTTTATATTGAATCAGTCCTGCATTTTTTGTTTAAATTCATCCTGATTATAGGGTATAATCTTTCTAATGCTGTTTTATGTTTGTAATATGTTAGCCAAGATTGTATTTAAAATTTTTACATCATTCATTAGGAATATTGGTATACAATTCCTTTTATTCTCTTTGTCTTTCCCTGGTTTAAGTATCAAAACCCCTGTTTGTATTATAGATAGAGATTTAGAAGGATGCCTTCTTATTATTGCAAGTTGTATAATAGTGGAATTGTTCTTTGAATACTTGATAAAACTTATTTGTTTTTCCATCTAGTTCTGAGTTCTTTTCCCCTTCCCACCCTTGAGAGTTCAGCTTAGGGCTTGTTCAATTTCTTTTTCTAATATTGAGTTATTGTTTATTTAAGTGGTTTAATTTCTTTCTTTTTGTTGTTAAACTAGGCATTTCATATTTTTGTAAATTTCCTCTAAATTCTATTTTATTAACATATAATTAGGCATAATAGTTCATAATAATTTCCTTTATTTCCTCTTCAGTTGATGCTAATTCTTTTTCACTTTTGATACAGTTGGGTTTTTTTTCAAATTAGCTGTTTAGTTTAAAAAACAACTTGTAGTTTAATCATCAGTTCAATGATCCTTTAAATTTTTCATTTTATTGATCTCCTTAGTTTTCAGAATTCCTACTTTTTTACTTAGTTGAGAGTTTTGATTTGTTCCGCTTTTTTATGTTGCATACTCAATTCTTTGATTTATTTTTTCTCCTTTTTGTTAATGAAATTAGAGACAAATTTTCCTCCAAGAATTGCTTTAGCTACATCCTTTAAGTTTAGTAAGTGGTCTCATTGTCATTTTCTTTGATAAATTTTCTGTTTCTAAAATTATAGTTCTTTGATCTACCAATTCTCTAGAATTGTTATTTAGTTTCTAATTACTTTCAATTCTTTTCTTGAGGGTCTTTATGGGATAAAATTGTATTGAATTGTGATCAGTAAATTGTTTAGTGTTCATGCTTTTCTACATTTTCTGGTGAGGTCATGATCAATTTTTGTAAAGGTATAATAATGTATAGCTGAGAAGTATGTCAATTCCTTTTTCTTCTCATTTAGTAAGCACTAGAAAAGTATGAGCTCTGATTTTTCAAAAATTCTATTCATGTCGTTAACATTTCATTTTTATCTTTTGGTTAGATTTTTCTTTACTATTATAGTTGTACTTTCTCCAGTTCAATTAACTTTTCCTTTCAACATGCTATGTTATGTTATTGGGTGGGTGGGTGGGGGGCTGTGTGTGTAAAGTAATGGCATTATCTATGGTGCCTTTGAGTATAATGTAACTTCTCTTCTTTGACCTTCTCTATATTTATTGTAGCCTTATCAAGAGTCATGATTGTTACCCTTGCTTTTTTGAGTTCTTCTGAATCATCATGGATTTTGCTCTGGCATTTAATTTTAATACTATATGAATGCTTTGGGTGTCTTTCTTGTAATCAGCATATTGTTGGATTCTGTTTTCTAATCCATTCTGCTATGTTCACTATTTTCAACCATTTTATGACTGAGTTCATCTCATTCACAATTGTTAATTGTGTGTTTTCTTCCATCCTAGCTAGTCCCCTTTACTTTTTCTTTTCTTTGTTTCCTCCCTCTATTAATTAAGAGGAAGAGGGTGATAAAAGAAAATTGAGTGTGTTTAGCAGCATTTTTAGGTTTGGTACAATTGGCCCCGTGCTCTCCAGCCCCTCGTTCCTTCCCTTATCCAGAGCCCAATCACAAGTTCTTATCCTTTCTTTTTAGTCTCTCTTCTAAGTTTACTCTCTGGTTAGGTCCCAAGCACCCCTACCTTCAAGACTAATCACTCTCTTAAAAGGCCCTCCCTTTTATTGCTCCCTGTCCCATTTCCCTCCTGCTTTCCTTTTTAATTAAATGTATTTCTGTACCCAACTGTGTGTGTATTCTTCCTTCCTGAATGAGTTAAGATAAGAATGAGGTTCAGTGTCACATACTTCCCTCCATTTCTACTCATTTATATAACCTTCAGTAGAAGACCAGATTATGTGAGTTAATTTCTTTACCTTGCTCTCTGGCTTATTAGACTCCATCTCCCCATATTAGAATATATTTTACTCTTGTTTAGTCCCTTATGATTTCTTGCTCATGTTTACTTTTTTGTTTTTATTGAAAATGTTGCAGTAAGATGTTTTACAATGAAATTTTCAAAAAGATGTTTCATTCTTTATATTTCACAGTTTCTACTAGCTCTGGTCTTTTCTTCAGGAATACTTAGAAATCTTGTTACATTAAAGACCTCCCTCTCTACCCCTCCCACCCAGGAGTATACTTGTTTTTGATAGGTAAATTACTCTCGGTTGTAAGTTTCTATCTTTTCCCTTCTGGAATATCCTATTCCAAGCTCTCCACTTCTTTATGTAGTGGCACCTAAATCTTGTGTGATCTAGAAGACCATAGTTCTCTAGTATTTGACTTCTTTCTTTCTGGATACTTGCAGTATTTTTTTTTCTTTGACAGGAATTTGGCTGTAATATTCCTGTAAGTTTTTATTTTGGCAGTTCAAGAAATGATTAGTGAATTCTTTGTGCTTCCACTTTGTCTTCTGGCTCTAAAAAATGGCAGTTTTGTCTTATGTTTTCTTAAAGTATGATGTCTAGACTTTTTTGGGTTGTGTGTCCAGTGATTGCTAAATTTTTTTCTTCTTGATCTGTTTTCATGGTTAATTTTTGCTATGAATATGAAATACCTTACATTTTCTAATTTTTTAAAAATCTTTTGCCTTTGTTTTGATATTTCTTGTTCTGTGGAGTCCTCTATTTAAGTTTCTTTTCATTTCAGGGCAGGTAGGTAATGCAACTAGAGTGCTAGGCTTAGGGTCAGGAAGCTGAGTTCACATCTGGCTTTAGCACTAGCTGTGTGACTCTGGGTAAGTCACTTAACCTTGTTTGCCTCAGTTTCCCTCTTTACAAAATGACAGAAGAAGGAAATAGCAAACCACTTAAGTATCTTTGTCAAGAAAATAGCAGAAGGGATCTCAAAGAGTTACACACAACTAAAGAACAATTGGGGCTTCCAGTAGAGTTCCTGGAGACAGCATTTGCTAAGGACCAGCCTTGGGAAGTAGAGAGGTTTCTCAGTGGAAAATTGTCCAAAAAGTGATGAATCCAATCGGTGAAATATCAAAAGCACAATTATGCTAGAGCTGGACTCTTGGCTTCTGGTGGGAATGTCTGAACTGAGTTTATCTTCTTTTGGGTCTTGCTGCTGCTTTCTTGAGATATTGTGTTGTTTGGTTATTCCATGATCTCAGGGACAGCTCAACTTGGAAGATTTCAGTGTTCCCCAAGCCATCTGATCCTGGGCAAAGTCTGACACTTCCTTACTGGTTTTGAGTCCTACAAATTCCTGATCTGGGTTTGTGTTTCCATATGGAGTTCCAGTAGAATATTACTAGATTCAGCCACTATCAGACATCTAGAAAGCTCTGCAGATTCAGTGACAGAACTGAAAGCTCCCCTGGGTTTCCTACCTTTGTTATCCTACCAACAGGCTTTCCCACTGGGCTGAAGGCTTATGATTTTTGTTTGATTTGTGTCTTCCTACTTTTCTGAAGTTCTTCTCTAATTTTTTTTTTTGTTTAATCTTTAAGATTTCCTAAGTAAATCATATAAATTGCCAGTAGAAATGATTTTGTCTACGCTTATTTTCCCAGTTTCTTTTTCTTGTATTGCTAAAGGTAGCACTTTTAGAGCTATAGCAAATAAAAGTAGTGACAATAGACATCCTTGCAGAGAGATTTAAAAATTTTCTTCCAAAAGACTTATGATGGAAAATGCTATCTACATGCAGAGAAAGAAGTATGGAGGCTGAATGCAGATTGAAGCATATGATTTTCTTTTTTTGTCCTTTCTTATGGTTTTTCCTTTTTTTTTTTTCTGTTTCTTCTTTCACATCATGACTAATTTGGAAATATGTGTAATATAATTGTACACATACAGCCTGTATTGGATAGCAGGTTGTCCTGGGGGGAGGGTAATTTAGAACTTAAAATCTTAAAAAAGTGAGTGTTGAAAACTAAAAATAAACAAATTTTTTTAAGAATAAGATTTTTCTGGATAATGAGAGCTCTTGATTTTAGATAAATATTATTTATCATATCATGGAAAGGTCTGGTTCTTCCCTTTTTTGAGTGTGTTTAATATGAATGCTTTATTTTAACAAAAGCTTTTCCTGTATCGATCAGTCTGATTTTTATTTCTTTTGTTAATGTGATCTTTTATTGAGTTTTACTGTTGGTAGAACATTATTAACACCATCCTTGCATTCCTGGTATAAATTCAACCTGATCACAATGAATAATCTTTTGTATATGTGTCTGTAGCCTTTTTGCTAATGTCTTATATATTTTTACATCAATAATTGAGTGATATTGTTCTGTTTCTTTTTACTTTACCACTCCTGAGTATCAGAAGCTATTCCCTTTCTCTTTCCTCACCCCTAACTCCATTCCTCACACCTTTCTCAGGTCAGTATTTTTTCATTGCTTTTTTATGTGGTGACCTTATCTCTATTTAGATGACTCCTAGATCTATATATTCAGCCCTAGCCCTGTCTCCTGAGTTCCAGGTCTGCATCACCAGCTGCCTACTTACGACATTTCAAGCTAGATGTCCCATAGACAGTTCAAATTCTTCTCTATATGTCCAAAATAAAACTCATCTTTTCGCTCAAACTTTATCCAGCTTCTGAATTTCTCTAGTTCCTTAAGGGCCATCACCATCCTTTTAGTCTTCACTAAAATTGTCTTCAACTCTTCACTCTTCTTCACTCCACATATCCCATCACTGCCAATTGAATTGAATTGAAACTATTTTGGTTTCTATTTGCACAATAGCTCTTGAATCTGTCCCTTTCTCCACTCACAAATACTACCTTAGGCAGGCTTATATTACATCTCAGCTTTACGTTTGCATTAATCTTCTAAATGGCTTCCCTACTACCTGTGTTCTCCCCTATAATTCACAGTCCACCCTCAGTGTACCTGACAAAGTGATTTTCTTTAAGTATAGTTCTAACCTTATCACTCACCTACTCATTAAATTCCTCTGGTTCCCTAGTGCCTCTAGAATCAAATATTAATTTTTTGTTAAGCTTCTAAAGCCTTTCATATCTGGGGCCCAACCTATTTTTTTTAACTCTACTTTCCTTGTACTTCGTATTATAACCAAACTGCTCTACTTTTTGTTCCTTAAAGACCATCTCCAGTCTTCATGTCTTTATGCTGGATTTCCCCCCAGACCTGAAATTCACTTTCTTCTTATCTCTGCCTCACAGAATCTCTTTTTTCAGGACTCAGCAGCCATCACTTTTTTCATGAAACCTTCCTAATCTTTCCCACTTTCCTAGCTGCTAAATGCCCTCCTTCCTAACACTGCCTTGTATTTTGTATAGGGATAAAGACTAGACCTGTGATTTCATTGGTAGAGGGAACTTCAGGATGAGGAAACTTCCTCTACCAGTACATTTTACCATCTTTATCTGCAATTTATAGTCTTTTAAAGAATTGCCTGATGTACTGATAAGACTTGTATTTGTTGGAGTTGATTCTCAAATTCGTATCTTCTGTTCCCCAAGTCCAGCTACATTATATTAACTAGCATTTATATATGCGGTAGATAGTATTTACATAGTGCTTTCTAAATATTATGACACTTTATCCTCATAACATAGGAAGTGCAATTATTATCTTCATTTTACTGATGAGGAAATGGAGGCAAACAGGTATTAAATGACTTGTAGATTTGAACTCAGGTTTTCCTGACTCCAAGTTTATCCGTAGCATTATATCTATTTAAAATATTGTCTCCCTTGATACAATATAAATTCATAAAGGGATGGTCTGTTTCCTTTTGTCTTTATATATTCCTTGCATCTAGCACTGTTCCTGGCAGATGTAAATGATTAATAAGTGCTTGTTGATTAATTAACTTTATTTTTACAACTCTAGAGAGTGGGACCGTGGACGAGATCGGAGGAGCAGGGGGGAATATCGTGACTATGATAGAAATCGACGTGAGCGCTTTTCTCCACCACGCCATGAACTCAGTCCTCCCCAAAAACGAATGAGGAGAGACTGGTAAGAATGCCAGAGCTTAGCTTTGCTTTCTCTTGCTTTTATTTTTAATTGTTTTTAATTAACATTTTATTCATTTTTTTCTTCTACCTCCTGAAGAAAAGAAAAAAGCTCTTGTAATACATATGCATAATCAAGCAGAATAAGTTCCTTCATTGGTCATATCCAGAAATGCATTTCATCCTGCATCTTTAATCTATCACCTTTCTCAGGAGGTGGCTAGTATGCTTTATTGGTCTTCTGGTATTTTGTTTGGTCGTTACATTGATCAGAGTTCTTAAATTCAAGGTTGTCTTCACGATGTTGTTGTATAAATTGGGCTTTTAATTCTGTTCACTTTACTTTGCTCCTGTTCATACAGATTTTCCTAGGTTTCTGAAACCATGCTTTTTTTCATTTCTTATGGCAGTGTTCCATTACCATAATTTGTTCAGCTGTTCCCAGTTGGCAGGAGCTTAGTTTCTTAGTTTTTGCCACTATAAAAATTGCTGCTATAAATGTTTTTGTTGTATATATGGGTTCTTTTTTGCTTTTTTTTTTTAATCTCTTTGGTTGGACATAGGCCTGGCCTGTTAACAGGTATCCATATAAAGGGCATGGATAGTTTAGTGACTTTTTTAGCATAGTTCCAAAATTGCTTTTGAGAATTTTGAGAAGTAATTCATAGCTCTGCCAGCAATTTTCATTGGTACAGGAAACCCCAGGATGAGAAAACTTTCTCTACTAATACGTTTTGGCATCTTTATCTGCAGTTTATAGTCTTAAAGAGTTGCCTGCTGTACTGAAGACTTGTATTTATTGGATTTCGTTCTCAAATGCATATCTTCTGTCTCCAAGTCCAGCTATGTTATATTAGCTAGCAGTTATGTAATACGATAGATATTATTTACATAGTGTTATATCATTTTATCCTCATAACTACCATGGGAGGTAAGTGCACCTAGTGAACATATTTCTACCAGAGGTTTTCCACCATATTCTTTCAGACTCTCATCTGAGAAGCTTCTCAACCCAAATCCATCAAACCTATCCCCTCTATTTGGAAACTTACTCTTCTGCACTTTCCATCCCTTTCTGAGGTTATCTCTTTGTTTTTAGAGAAAGACATGCTTTCTGTGGGGAACTTGTGGCCTCTAGGTCCTTGAGTGTGGCCTTTTGACTGAGTTCAGGTTTTACAGAACAAATCCTTTATTAAGGGGATTTGTTCTTCGAAGTTTGGATTCAGTCAAAGGGCTGCACTTGAAGATCTAGAGGGCCACATGTGGCCTCAAGGCTACAGGTTCCCTACCTCCGCCTTAGACCTTCTAAAATTGAATAGTTCTAGCTTTGCCATCCTTTGTTCTGTTCTGCAGAGTTCTCTGTTTTCTAACTTTCACGTTCTTTACTCTCAGGGATGAGCACAGCTCTGACCCATACCACAGTGGCTATGAGATGCCTTATGCTGGGGGAGGTGGAGGCCCAACTTATGGCCCTCCTCAGCCCTGGGGCCATCCAGATGTCCACATTATGCAACATCATGTGCTACCCATCCAGGCCAGGTAAAGACCCAGGGGAAAATGAGAAAAATGTGGGAAGTAGAAATGTTGAAGTAACTTTTAAAAAGAGGGGGAGGTACCTGGAATGGAAAAAACTAGGTAACTAGCCTGATAGTGTGGGAAATGGAAGTGGGCAGTAGTTGGTGCATGGACTAAAGTCCATGTTGGGTGAGGAATGGGGCTGCTGCTACCTTGGCCCCCCATCCCCCCACCCTCTTCCCCCCCAACCAAGACCCCCCGACCGGGCCCCCCCCAGGCTGGGCAGCATCGCAGAAATCGACTTGGGTGTTCCACCACCTGTTATGAAGACCTTTAAGGAGTTTTTGCTGTCACTGGATGATTCTGTGGATGAGACAGAAGCTGTTAAGCGCTACAATGATTACAAGCTGGAGTTCCGAAGGCAGCAGATGCAGGACTTCTTCCTGGCTCATAAAGATGAGGAGTGGTGAGTGCCCCCTGCTTACCCATACTCCTTTCCCTTGGCATGTCACCCTTGTCCTAGGAGATGGAGCCCGAAGCCCTATGTGCCCTGCGGGTTTGGGGAAGTGCCCAACATTGGCTTTTGTGGTCTCCTGGGTATAAAGACTCATGTGCTCCTCCACCTCCACCCCTTCTCCACTCCCCCAGTACCATTGTCCTCATTGAATGAGATACCTTCAGGGAGCTGGCTGGAGCCCTCCTGCACTGTCTTTCTCCTGTGGGTGGCAGAGAGGCTGTTCTACTCTTTTGCTGGCACAGAGAGAACCATGGACTGTGTCATCCCCAATCTTTGTACCCTTTGTGACTGGAGGTCTCCTAAAAGTGACAAGTGAATCTGGACAAGAAAAGCAGAGGTCTCGGGGTCATCTTTAAAGAAAAACAAACCCAAAAAACCCTTTGATTTTTTTTTTTTTTCGTTTGTGGATGTTTTGATTTTAATCAACCATCTTTTCCCCCCTCCTCGTGCTCCTCCTCTTTGAAAAGAGCCAGAACCGGGAACTACACCCACCCATCGCCGGAGCTCGGAGCAAACCCATCTCACCCCCACCACACCCAGCCCATACACCAGCCCCCCTGGGCCGAGCCGTGCTCCCCCCGGCCAGGCAGAGAGAAAGGGCACCACTGTGCACAATGCAGTGGCTTAGATGAATGTGAATGCTTAGGCAGTTAGTCAGTTAGGGCCCCCACCGCCAAGCCATGCGGGGCGGGGCGGCGGGCCGGGAGCCCGCCCCAGCCAGGAGCCAGCCGGCCCAGGCCCACCAGCCAGCTCGGGTCGGCCCGGCTAGTTAAATCTTGAGCTCTGTTTGACCAAGCAGCCAAGGTAAAGTCCCTGGAGGCGACGCCTGCGGCTTTTCCTTCCCTCTCACACTGAACTTTTGGTTCTCTTTTCTCCTTTTCATATATCTGTGTCTTTTTTTCCCCATCTCTGGTCCATGTTTCCTTACCTGTGTCTCCTTTGTCTTTTCCTATCTGTCTGTCTTTTAATCTACCCCAGCTTTTCATGCTCTTTTCTTACACCTACAATCTCCCCATCTCAGTTTTCTTTTTCCAGGACTGTTTTTCCTTCTCTCTCTCCCCCCTTCCCCGCTTCATACTTTTCTCTTTGCTTTCTCTGTCCCCTTAGGCAGTGCCTTAATTATAAGGGACAGTCATTTCCTTCCACTTCCTGTCTCTGCTCCCATAACCATTTTGTCTGTCTTCCTAAGGGGAGATAGAAGTTTCAGGTCCTTCTTGGCCCTGACCTACTTGGTGTGTCTCAAGCCCTTTCCCCAAGCCTAGAGGGATTGGGGGTAATGGGCCTTTTAATTCCTGAAGGGAAGAGAGGGAGATCTTTTGGGGCGTAATATTTTCTCTTTTATCTATGGGGCTCTGGCAAACCCATTTATCTTAGTACCCCAGAAATCTAGGGAAATGAATCAAGGGATCCTGCCTTATTTACCCCATTCTCCCCTAGGCTCCCCATTTTTCTGGAACCCAAAGTTCCTTGATCCTGGCTTTTCCCATATCTTCTCACCTAGAGCCAGTCTCTTTGCACTATTCGGGGTGGCATGATAATTCTTTTGTGTCCCCCTCCCCACAGTCTCCTGATCTTACCATCTTTTGTGGGTATATGAGGAGGGTGGGGGTCTGCCATGGTTCTCTTGGACTCCCCCTCACCTCCATGGCCCTGGCTACTTGTGACTGTTTTGTCTTTCCCCTTCCCTTTTCCTTTCTCAGGTTTCGGTCTAAATACCATCCTGATGAAGTGGGGAAACGTCGGCAGGAGGCCAGAGGAGCCCTACAGAACAGACTTCAGGTGTTTCTATCTCTAATGGATAGTGGTTGGTTTGATAACCTCCTCTTGGACATTGACAAGGCTGATGCCATCGTCAAGATGCTGGATGCAGGTATGGGTTTTCACAGTACTGATTGCTTTAACCCTGAAAGGAGTAGGGGGTCTGGAGAGAGTTGAGAGCCAGAATATTCAGGTCTTAAGGGTAAGGGTAGGGAGTAGGGAGTAGAAGTCCTTCTGAGAAGAGGCCATCCATGATCACCTCTTCTCGTATTCCCATTCTCCATTTCTTTATTCCCTCAACATCCTCTCCTATTTTCTCCTCATTGTTCCAGTCTGTGATAAAGAATTTTAATCATAAAACTTTTCTTATCAAAGTCAGTCCTTTTACTTGTGCCCTAGCCTCTCCTGCCCCTAATCTGTACTTTTTCTCCTTTCTTGCAAATGTCCCCAGATCTCCATTCTTTCAAATACTGCATTCGACGCAACCATGCTCTCAAAGTAGGAAAGAGTACTTCATATCTTTCCTTCTTCTCAATCTGCCTGGTGATAAGCCTCATCATAGCTAGCCACAAATATAGGTCTCTGCTCCAGGAGTGACTAGGGCTTCCATCGCACTGAAATGAACTGAAGGAGCTCTCCTCCCTCCAAAAAAAAACTCTAGAAAAAGGTGCCAGTGCTCTTTGTTTATATTTCCTACCACTCACCTTAAAAAAATTTTTGCGATTATATGTAAAAGGAACTTTTGCCTTTTTTTAAATTTTGAGTTCTGAATTCACTCCCTTTTTTCCTCTCCTCCCCCTCTTATTGGAAAGATGTGAATAATAGTAGCTCTCCCCCTGGAGACCCTACTGGCTAGGTCCAGTTAGGCAGTGCTATTTCTTCTTCCTTTTCCTCCTCTTCCTCTTCTTCTTCCTGTTCTCCCTGTCCACATGGGGAGTCATACCTTACATGTGAGTGCTTAGTGCAAAGGAATATGAACTTTGATAGCTTATACTTTTCAAGGTATCTTGTTTTATTGTTTTTTTGATGCCTCATTAGCTTCCGCTTGCCCAATTCTAATTTGTGAGGAATTCTCTTTTTTGTCCTACAAATTAATTTATTTTTAATTTTCAACATTCATTTCCATAAATTTTAAATTTCCTCTGCCTCCCCTTCTCCCTCTCCAAGATGGTGTGCAATCTATGATAGACTCTACATAAACATTCTTATTAAAACATACTTTCAAATTAGTCATGTTGTATAGAAGAATTAGAACGTAGGGGAGGAACCATGAGAAAGAAAATACAAAGCAAAACAAAAAAAAGAGCAAATAGTATTCTTCGTTCTGCATTCAGACTCGATATTTCTTTGCCTGGATGTGGATGGCATTTTCCATCTTGAGTCTTTTGGAATTGTTTTAGCTCTTTCTGAGAACAACTAAGTCTATCAAAGTCAGTCATCACACACTGTGATTGTTGCAGCATGTAGTGTTCTCCTGGTTCTGCTTATTTCACTCAGCATCAGTTCATATAAGTCTTTCCAGGATTTTCTGAATGCTGCCTGCTCATCATTTCTTACAGCACAATATTCCATGACATTTATATACCACAACTTGTTCAGCCATTCCCCAATTGATGGACATTCCCTCAATTTCCAGTTCTTGACCACCACAAAAAGAGCTGCTATAAGTATTTTTGTACATGTGGATCATCCTCTCCCCTCTTTTTTCTTTTTTTAAAATTAAATTACTTATTTTTAGTTTTCAAGAAGGAATTTCTTCAGTGAATTTTCATACACCTTTTCCATTTGGCCAATTGTGCTTTTTTTAAGGAGTGCTCTTGAGTGGATTTTTGTGCTTCTTTTACCATTTGGCTTATTCTGTTTTTTTAAGGTATTACTTTTTTTTTTTATGTCCTTTACCATGTTGTTGACTTTTCTTGCATTATTCTCATTTTTCCCCTCAACTCCTTCTCTTCCTCTCTTACTTGATTTTTAAAATCTTGTTTGAGCTCTTCCAGGAATTCTTTCTGGGCCTGAGGCCAAGTTACATTTTTCTTTGAGACTTTGCGTGTATCTGCTTTGAGTTTGTTATCTTCTGAGTTTGTGTTTTTGATCTTCCCTGTTACTATAATACATTTCTGTGGTCAGATTGTTGTTTGCTCATTTTTTCAGCTTTTAATTTATATTAATGTTGAACTTTGCTCCCATGGTCAAGGAGGCAGTGTCCCAAGCTTCAAGTCTTTCTTACTGCTGTTTTCAGAGCTACTTCTGAGGGTCTGTAAGTTTTCAGTTCTTCCAAGGTGGTATAATGTAAGGAGAAGCCTGTGAGTATAAGCACTCTTTTCTCTCCTGGAACTGTGACCAAGGTCCCTGCCCCTGTGGCTGCATGCTCTAGTGTGGCTGGTGCTTCTCCTCACCCTGGGTCTATGATCTGGACAAGTATGGGCAATGCAACAGAGGTCCACACCTAGTGCCAGCAAAGAGTCCCTTGTAATCTCCTTCTGATAAGTTGTTTGGCCCCCTTACCTTCTGAGGACTGAGAGCTATGGAAATTTCTGCTGTTAATTCACTTACCCACAAAGGCTTGCTGCTGGACACTACTTTTAACCCATTGACACACCTTTTCTGCTGATATAAGTTGTCTTGGGCTGGAAAATTGTTTCACTCTATCCTTTTTTTGGTTCTGCTAATCCAGGATTTATTTTGAGGCATTATTTTTAAGTTGTTTGGAAGGGCATTTGGTAGAGCCCATCCATGCCCTTTCTCTGCTATTTTGTTTCCACTCAATTCTTAACCCCAAGGATTCTGGCTTCTGATTTCACCCTTAATTGAAAGTGTTTTCTCCAAATTTCTCAGCTTTCTCATTTGCTAAATACAATGGCCTTTTTCTCAGTTCTCTTTCTTAATCTCTCTTCAGCATTTGATACTGTTGACAACTTTCTTCTTGGAGTTTTTGGGATTTTTGTCTTCTGCTTTTCCTCGACCGAACACTCTTCAGTCTCTGTGTACTGAACCCTAACTATAGGTGTTCCCCTAGATGTGTCTTGGTCCTCCTTCTGTTTTTATGAACTTAATTCTCATTTTCTTATAATAAACTCTTACATGTATGTATGTAGTCCTCTTCTAAACTATAATTCCACATCACTTATTGCCAAGCAATATCACTTTATCTTAATCTTAGAGTCAACATTGTGTGCATTAGACTAAGATCACTAAGATTCCCCAAGCTCTCAAATTCTGTGATTCTGTGTTCCAAATAGAACTCCTCTTTTTCTTCTTCCTCCCTACCTCATTATTCTTTCAGACCATGGTCTAATCATCAGTCCTTCCTTTTCCATCATCCCTTGTATCCCTTCAGTTGCCAAATAGTGTTGCTTCTGCCTCTTATAAATTTCACCATCCATCCCTTTTCTTACTTACATGAGAGCCTAATTCGGACTCATCACTTCTTTTACAGCCTTCCAGTAGAATTCTAAGCTTTCAGGTTCACCACCTCTCCAGTCTATACAGATACTAAGTATATTTCTGAAATACTGATCTGACTACATCATTCCCCTTTTCAAAATCTCTAGTGGCGGTCAGTTGCCTCTAGGATAAAATACTCCTCAGCTTGGCAGTAAACAACTGTGAACTCATTCCCTATTACTTTCCTTCATGGCATTTTTTTATGTATCAATTAAATGTAGCAACTCCCCTGTTCCCCCAACTAGGTAATCATCATGCCTTTGCAGAAAAACTGTTCTCCTGTCTGGAATGTATTCCCTTCTTACCTCTGCCTCTTAGAATTTTTAGCTTTTTTCAAGGCTCAATGTATATGCATCTCCAAGGAAAGCTTTATATGATTTCCCCTAGTAGTTTGTACGATTTTTCTCCCTGAATTTTCACATGTACAAATGGCATGTTGTATTTCTCAAGGAGATGGAAGTTTCTTGAGGGAAGTATCTTTTCTGTTTTTGTGTCCTCATCACCTAGCACAGTGCCTTGCCCATAGCAAGTACTTAACATTGCTTGTTGAATTGGAAAGCCAAAAGCTTATGACTAGGAAATTTGGGTTGTAACCTCTGAACTTTTGTCTGTAGCTGTGATTAAGATGGAAGGAGGCACAGAACATGACCTCCGGATTCTGGACCAGGAGGAGGAGGAAGAGCAATCAGGGAAACCTGGAGAACCTGGCAAGAAAGAAGATGGACGGGGAGGCTTAGGGCTTGCTGATGGGGAACGAAAAACTGATAAGGATGAAAAAGAAGACAGCAAACAGGTTGGGAATGGTGGGGTTCCTAGGACGTAGGAAAGAGTGAGGGTGCTACGGGCAGAAAGTCTGAACCCACCTTTAGGGAGAAAAGGGCCTCCAATGTGTGTTGTTTGGGAGATAAACCTGCATGTTTTTTCTCTGCTTATAGACTGAGAATGATAGTATGTCTGATGATAAAGCCAAAAAACCAGACGGTGACGGGGAGAAAGATGAGAAGAAAGAAGAACCTGAGAAGGAAGTTAAGAAGGTGGTATTGGGACTGATGCAGGGACTGAGACTTGCAGGGGGGTGGGCTGTTCCTGATTTCCTACTCATCCTTTGACTTTTCCAACCTCACCTTACAGAGCAGTAAGAAGCGGAACCGGAAACACAGTGGGGATGATAGCTTTGATGAAGGCAGTGTGTCTGAGTCTGAATCTGAGTCGGAGAGTGTCCAGGCTGAGGAGGAGAAGGATGAGACTGGTGGGTTTAGCTTTCTATTGATGATCCAGTTTTCTTTTTTGTGATGGTGATTAGGCGGATAGAGTTGGGAGTGAGGGGAATAAGATTGTTTACTTCTCTCCCCCTCCTCCGTCCCCAACTCCCAGAAGAAGCTGCCAAGGAGAAGGAGAAGCCCAAAGAGGAAGATCGAGAAAAGCCTAAAGAGAAGCCCAAGGAAACACTTGGATTAGAATTCAAACCCCGACCTCTACACAAGACTTGCTCTCTCTTCATGCGCAATATTGCACCCAATATCCCTCGAGCTGAGATAATCTCTGTGAGTGAGATGAGGATACCCTATTTGTCAGGGCAGGTGTTTGTGAAGGGATTGCAGTTTGTGATGATACACACATAGGTATTTCAAGGTTATCCTTTACCCCTCTTATCTCATGGCTTCCTTATGGAGGACCAGTTAACACTGTCTTCCTTTGGTTCCCCCTAACTGGTAAGGGAAAGAGAGAAGGGGCAGTAACCCAAGTTCTTGGGGACTTGGAAGAAGACAAATGTGAATTCTAAATATACCTGTTTCCTTTTCTCTCCTCCCAGTTGTGTAAGAAATATCCAGGCTTCATGCGTGTAGCTTTGTCAGAACCCCAGCCTGAGAGAAGGTGAGCTGTGAAGGCAGGATCTTTGGGTACCCTGAGGGGAATGGGATATGTAGGGTGTGATTGATGGAGATTATTCTGAAGTTTCACATACCTACCACCACCTTTGCCTAGATTTTTCCGTCGAGGTTGGGTGACTTTTGATCGAAGTGTTAACATCAAGGAAATCTGCTGGAACCTGCAGAACATCAGGGTGAGTGCCATAGGGAGAATTATATGGGGCTGTATACAAGAGACTGGGCAAGATCTGTTGAGAGGTGTGATTCTATCTGTCTTCATTTGATAAACTTCACCAATTACTTCTCTGAAGGACTTTACAGTTCCTAGAAGTATAAAACCATGTGGGCCATGTTCAGGTTATCCTGGATTCTTTTCTGTTCCTTCAGGGTTGCCCCTGAGTTGGTAACTTTCCAATTACTTGTTCTTCTATAGCTTCGGGAGTGTGAACTGAGCCCTGGTGTGAATCGAGACTTAACTCGACGGGTCCGTAATGTCAATGGCATCACTCAACACAAACAGATTGTACGCAATGACATCAAGCTGGCTGCCAAGCTGATTCACACTCTGGATGATAGGACCCAACTTTGGGGGGCTGAGTCTGGGACTCCTCCCTTGCCCACGGTCAGTGATTACATCTGGCTTATAACTACTTTTCTTCTTTGGTATTATGAGGCTCTTCTCCTGTCATCATTGCCCTCCTTCCTTCCCCCTCCTCACTGTGAGGCTGGAGCCTATTGTAGACTGGACAAAAATCAAGACATTACCAATCTAGTACCACCACTATCAGTGATTCCCACACACAGTTTAATAGTAAGAATCTATTCTGCCTTCCTGAATGGGGAAGTTCTGAGCTGTCACAGCCAGATGTGGTAAGCAGCCAACCTGGGGTGGTGCCCTTAGTCCTTATGACACACCTGCATTCCTGCATTCCCCCTCTCCCCACCATTCAGAGCCTGCCCTCTCAGAATCCAATCCTGAAGAATATCACTGATTACCTGATTGAGGAAGTGAGTGCTGAAGAGGAAGAGCTGCTGGGGAACAGTGGAGGGGGACCCCCTGAGGAGCCTCCCAAGGAGGGGAATCCAGCTGAAATTAATGTGGAACGAGATGAAAAGCTGCTCAAGGTGAGTTACCTGTATGTGTGTTAGGGAGAGGGGGATTAATAGAGTGTGGAGGGGTGAAGGGGCAAGGTGGCATGAGTGAAGGATCTCCTGACATTATGTCTGCGCAGGTTCTTGACAAACTCCTCCTGTATTTACGCATTGTGCACTCTTTGGACTATTACAACACATGTGAATATCCCAACGAGGATGAAATGCCCAACAGATGTGGCATCATTCATGTTCGAGGACCTGTACCCCCAAATCGCATCAGCCATGGAGAAGGTAAGACAGCCAGTACCTGCCCTTGTTCCTCCTTACTGTGCTTCCCCATGCCATCTTCAGTAGTATTTATTTCTAACTATCCTCATCTGTGGGTTTTTTTTCTTAATCTCCTCTCCTCTAGTTCTGTATTTCACCCTAATATTCTTTTCTTACCACAGTGGTAGAATGGCAGAAGACATTTGAGGAGAAGCTGACGCCCTTGTTGAGTGTTCGGGAGTCTTTGTCAGAGGATGAAGCCCAGAAGATGGGACGCAAAGACCCTGAGCAAGAAGTGGAAAAATTTGTTACTTCCAACACCCAGGAGCTGGGCAAAGACAAGTGGCTATGCCCCCTCAGTGGCAAGAAATTCAAGGTTAGGAGTGATGGAGGCTAACGTGGAGGGTTCTGGGTGTCTTGGGAAATTGTGAAAGGGGGAAGAAATTGTAGCATAACAGAGACCTGGAGCAAACAGGAGAGGTGATTTAAGAATTATTGGACTGCCTGAAAGCCAGGATCCAAAAGAGCCCACACAGCATCTCAAGGAATTATCAAGGAATACTGTCCTGAATCCTAGAACCAGAGGGGGAAATAGTAATTGAAAGAATCCACTCATCACCTCCTGGAAGAGATAACAAAATTAAAACTCCCAAGGAACAGAGGAGTCAGGGAGTAAAACAGAGAATAGATCTGTTTTGTCCTTTCTAGGGGCAGCTAGATGAGTTCAAATCTGACTTTAGGTGCTTCCTAGCTGTATCACCCGAGGCAAGTCACTTAATCTCTGTTTGCTTTAAGGTAGAGGAAGTGGAGAACTCCAGTATCTTTGCCAATAAAACCCCATGGAGGGTATGATCCATAGGGTCATGAAGAGACTGAATGACACTTGGTCCTTACTCATTGTTTTGGGGATCATTTGATAAAGCCATGTTTTATCTTTTCTGGCCCAGGGCCCTGAATTTGTACGTAAGCACATCTTCAACAAGCATGCGGAAAAAATTGAGGAAGTAAAGAAAGAGGTGGCCTTCTTTAACAACTTCCTCACTGATGCCAAGCGGCCTGCACTGCCTGAAGTTAAGCCAGCTCAGCCACCTGGTCCTGCTCAAAGTAAGAAACGTTTCATGAAGATTTTAATTTATCTCATTCTGGGCAAGCTAAAATACCTGGCTCTTTCAAACCTGTTATACTCTTAAAATGTAGTCACTTGTTACCCTTTCCCAGACCTTGTTTCCCAGTTTTCTGGGGCACTCATTACCATGAATCCATCCTCCCCTTATCCCCCTCCCCCCCTTACGCAGTAATTCATGTTCCGGTCCGTGCTGTACTCCCCCCAGGCCTGACAGGACTTCCCTACCCACACCAGACACCCCAGGGCCTGATGCCTTATGGTCAGCCTCGGCCACCTATCCTCGGCTACGGAGGTGAGTGTGAAGAATGGATGAATGGAGTAATTTTGGGAAGTTGGGAGGAAATTGGAGAAACAATAGATGTCCTTACTTAAACATATATTTCATTAACAGCTGCAGCTGTCCGTCCCACGGTCCCTACAGGAGGACCCCCATATGGTGGCCCCCATGCTCCATATGGTGCTGGCCGTGGCAACTATGACTCATTCCGGGGCCAGGGTGGTTATCCTGGGAAACCTCGAAACCGGTAAGATCTGAGATTTCTGAATTTCACATATTTTCTTCTCCTTTCCACCCCAGCTTTCATAAGTCTGGCTTCATTCACCTCTTGTCTGATTACCTTCTGCAGGATGGTTCGTGGGGACCCAAGGGCAATTGTGGAGTATCGTGACCTGGATGCCCCTGAAGATGTTGATTTTTTCTGAACAAGGTCCCTTCCTGAACTGCTGTATCCATAATTCCCTCCCCCTTTCAAATCCCAAATAATTTTTTGTATGTTCAACCCTACTGCCAATAAACAGCTTTCCACACAACTGGGACAACTGAGTGTGCAGAATGCCTGTGGCAGCTGCGAGCTACAGAAGGATCATAGGTGCCCCAGACCTGTTATATTTGTTGGGAACTTTAATGTCTAGTGTCTGCCATTAGTTTTCACAGGTTCCAAGTGTATGCGGGTTGTAGAGCCATCCCTAAGGCTAGAGATAGAAGCTTAGTCACATTAGCTTCTGAGGTCAAGCTTTATCCTCATTTTCCTGGAGTCCTAAATTCTCAGACAGTGGTTGTAGAAGGAATTGGAGTCAAAAGCTGTGCCTATTTGCCAGCTCACCCAACCAACCTGTGACTATTTGTGGTTCCATAGAGCTGCCATGACAGTACAAAAACAGCACATTTTGGCTTTTTCCCCAGCAGACTGGTATGAATGACTGCCTTGACCCCTGCACCCACAACATTCTGAGCTTTCTTCTTTGCCCTCCTCTCCCTTCCTCCTACATGTAACACTTTGAACTAAGTGGAAAGATAGTCTCTCTGAAGTTTGAATGCCAGAAGGCTCATCTCTGCTCCATCACAGCCCACTGGGCCTTCTGGTGCAGAATGTACTTTGGGAACCTGTTTGATCAGGCCAGGAGCAGTGTTGCAGCGGCCTGTACGCAAGAGCCGCAGGTCCAGTCCAGGCTCAGGCGTGCATGCGGAAGCAGGGCCTAGTTTAATGTGTAGTCTGCACCCTCCAGGTTTGGGGGGCGTTGGGCAGATTTGAATGGGGAGGGGCAACGAGCACATGTTGAGGTGCTGGACCTGGTGGCCGGGCTTTTGGTGTGGAGGGCACCTCGTTTCCTTCCTCCCTGCTGCAGCTTGCAGCTCTTCCTGGGGCCGGTTGGAAATTACCTGCGTAGCCCGGAGGCGCCCGCCCCCTGCCGCGCCTTCCCAGCTGGCTCTGGAGAAGGGGGTACGAGGCCTCCGGAGGCCCGCCCACGGCCGACCTCCGTGCGTTCCCGCCAGGCAGCAGCCCCACCTCTGGCATGGAGCCGTTAGGTGCCGCCCGGGGCCTTGCCCAGCCCCTCCCCCCACCAGGCTCACACAAGCTCTGTGACTAAGTTTATTGGCGGCCCAGAGGGGCGAAGGCACCGCGGGGGTAGGGGGCTTGGCCCCGGACATGCAGGGGGCCGCGAGAGCCCCGGAGGGTGGGGCCGGCCCCGCGGATTTATCCGTGTTCTATCCCAGCCCCGAAATAAATAGTATGTACAGCTGCGGGGCCGGGGAGGAAGGGGGGGCCGGCTTCCTGGAGTGGCGAGGGAGGCTCCGGGGTCCCGGGCCCTTCACAGGTCAGAGCAGCGCTCCTGTTTGCTGTAATGGTCGAACTGGTTCTTCCAGTGCACCATGTAGGAGCTCCAGCGGTGGAACTCCGCCTTCCACTGGCGTTCCGCCTCGTCCAGGCTATCTGGAGGGCGAGGGCGGCGCGGGTCCGAGGCCCGCGGGGGGCACGTTGGAGGGGAGGGAGACACAGGAGCGGAGGGAGGCGGCCGAAGAAGCGAGTGGCCGGGGTGGGGAGGAGCGGGGCGAGGGGCGGCAGGGCCGGGGAGGAGAAAAGAGAAGAGACGGTTGAGAAAGCAGTCCGTTAGGGCGGAGGGGTGGGTGGCGCTGCAACAACCGGGGACCCTCGGCCCTCCCCTCTGCATTCATGCTCAGGATGCGAAGGGTCATTCTATAAAACATATTTGGCTTTTTCACGTAAACAACGAACTGGGGAAGGGGCGTGTCCGCTCTGGGGCTCTCCCTCCGCCGAGGGCTCTCGCGGGGCGCTGAACCTGGAGCCCCCTGACCCCGGGGCCCGAGGAGGGGGTGACGGGGGCGTTATCGGAGCAACAGGAGGAGCGGGAGGAGGACCGAGCGGCCGAGCCTGCGCCCCGGGGCGGCCCCGCCTCTGGCCGGGCTGGGGCTGGCGCAAGGGGCATCCCCGACTGGGAGGGGAGGGGGAAGAAGAAAGTGGGTTACACCCCGATGGGGCGAGATACGGGGCACCCCAGGGCCTCCCGCCCCACGTGCCCTCCCCCGGCCTCCCTCCGGCCCCCCGCGGCCGCTTACCGGTGGCGCTCAGCAGCTTGGGCAGGAATCGGTTCCAGAAGGCGCAGGCCTGCGCGCGGAGCCCCCGGCGGACTTCGAGCGGCCGCAGGTTGAGGCTCACGTACTGCTGGGCCCCCGCCGTGTAGGGCGGCCAGCGCGGGGCTTCGCGCTCCCGGGGCTCGTTGGGATCGCTGCGGGAGGGAGGGCAGGATGAGCCCGGGCCGCCGGGGCCGCGCGCCCTCCCCTCATTCCCCCACGTGTGGAAGCCCAGCGCTAGGCTTCCCGTGCTTATGGGCTGACCTCTGCCTTGTCTCCCCTCTCCTCCCCACCCCCAAGAAATGCTTGGATCTGTATTCAGATTCCGCCTCTGCCACTTAGGCAGCTTCCCTGGGCTTCAGTTAGTTCACCTCTAAAATGAGGTGGTTCCAGGTCCTTTGGTTTCCCCATCTCCTCTCTCCCATTGTCTCCCTCCTCTCGTCCGTCTTTTTCCTTCTTTCCCACAGTTTCACAGTCAACTTTATTACTCTTTCACCCCTTTTCACCTCTCATCTTTCTGCCTCTTCTCTCCTCCTCCATCCCCACTTGCCCCTCCGTTTATTTTTCTCGCCTGTTCCTCATCTGAATCCTATAAATATTCCATCACTCTCCCAACCCAACTGACCCAGTCCGGGCAAAGTTGGCCCAGTATCTCATCAGGCGAAGGGCAAGGCTTCTCTCAGGGCCGGTGTAGTTGAGTGTTGGTTCAAGGGGAAGGCCAAAGATAAATTCTATCTCATAGCCGTGTGGTACCCCCATCCAGAGGGGCCAGGACAACGTGGAGGCTCGATGGTCGAAGACATAGGCATATACACGGGCACCTTGTGCGGCAAGGCCTCCTGCTAGCTGGGCCACAGGACACACCACGTTGTGGTCACCCACAACGTCACTCAAGGCCTCACGAAGCCGTGCGGGGTCATCGGGATGTAGCCAGTCTGTATAGTGCAGAACCACCGCCTCTGCTGCCAGCTCACTCGCTTGAGGGACCCCGACCTGCACGCCGGCCAGGAACTGGGCCCGATTGATCAGGGACTCGTTATCTTTGCTGAAGCCTGGGGCCCCATAGACCAGGAAATAGGAGCCCTCATCCTGTACTACACCTACCAGCACCTGAGAAAAACAGGACAGAGAGGAGAGAAGGGACAAAAAATTAAAAGGCCAAGTACAGAGAAATAGATACACAGAAAAACAGGAACCAAGCCGGGGAGAGATGAAAAGGTTGGAGAGCAGAACACAAGAGTCCAAGAAAGACAGATAGGACAAATACAGAGAACAAAAGAGAAAACTTGTAAGACTGGGGAGAAAAGAAATTCCTTGACTTTCATTCCTTTCTTTTCCTTCCCCACTTAGCTGTTTTTGGGCCTAAGTATGCTTAAGGGTAGGCCAAGTGAAATGAGAGGTGAAAGAGGATTTCAGACTTTAAGGGATTAATGAATGAGGAGCCAGAAACCACAGTTACCTGCAGGCCATGAAAGTCCCCAGCATTGATGAGGGCCTCGGGAGTGTCACTGAGGAAGTCTCCATCCACAACAGGAACAAAGGAGAATCGGAAGACACTCTGTTGGGGTAGCACCTGCCATTCGTGGTCCACGAGATCCTGGGCTGGGCGGGTCCTCAGGCATACCACCAGCTCAGTGTCATTGCTGCCAGTGGGACAGCCCACCAAACGGGCCAGCAGGGTGGCTCGTCTACGAGCCTCACCTGCCCCTACAGTGGCCCAGGGTCCATTGGGACCCCCACTCTGCAACACTGCCCGATGGAATAGGCCACGGCTTGGAGGTGAAAGCAGGTGCATGCCTACAGAGGCAGCTCCAGCACTTTCCCCAAAGAGTGTCACTGACCTTGGGTCCCCTCCGAAGGCTGCCACATTGTCCTGCACCCACTGCATTGCCAGACGCTGGTCCAGCAGCCCCACATTGCCTGGTGCCTCCCGGCTCCCTGGCAGTGCCAGGAAGCCAAAGGCACCGACTCGGTAATTCATGGAAACAAGCACAGTGCCCTCGACCCTGGCCAGGAATCGCCCATCATAAACGTCAAGGGAGGAGGCCCCACTGTAAAAGCCACCCCCATAGATCCACACCAGGACTGATGCAGGAACCACTGGTCGGGGAGAGGGTGTCCATACATTGAGATATAGGCAGTCCTCACTTAACTCCCGGTTAGGGTTCCACATCTCAGACCCTTGGAAACCTGGATACAGGTTGTCCACATATTGGTAGCAGACACTCTGAAAGGATGTGGCATCCAGGACCCCATTCCATGCCCGTTTGGGTTCTGGAGGCAAGAAGCGCCTAGGTCCCACTGGAGGCTCAGCAAAAGGGATGCCCAGAAAGGCAGAAACAGGGCCCCCTGGGGCATTGAGGTGAATCCCACGGAGCTTGCCCTCCTTTACTGTCACCAGCAGGTCAGGATCCTCAATGGTTTCAGCCTCTATCCCCCTGCCCAGGAGGAAGAGGAGGAGGAGGAGAAGGGGTGGGGAAGGACTATGGAGAAGCAGTAGAGACAGTTGAATGGCCATCCTAGTGCCTGCAGGGGTAAAGAGGGACAGGAGGTAAGATGGCCGAGGAGGGAGCAGAAGGAATAGACGTCAGAAAGCGAGTTGATTAGGATTTTGATGTAGGAGTTATCTTGAAGAGACAGAAGAGGAGGGGCAAGCTGATAATAGAAAGACTGGGCCCTTTGCTTCGTGCTCAGGAGGTCTAGATACCATCCTTTTTGGGCTGTGTAGACTGAGATGAGGCTTTGGAGGGGCTATGTGGCACCCAAAGCTACAGTCCATGGAGGGTGGAGTCCGAGAGAATTTGGGGAAGTTGGAGACCAAGAAGAGAAAGGTCTCTGTTGTAATTGTCCTTGGGTCAGCAGTTCTGGGGCTGTGCCAGGAATGTCTCTAACTCCTGCCCACTCCCTATCCTTCCCCCCATCCCCTGGCACAGAGGCCTAGCACTGTGCCGGTTCCTGTCAGCTGCTGCGCTCTTCCCCAGAACCAGCTGCCCTCGGTGACCCGCTCCCCCCTCCCGCCCTCTCCACTTCTCCAGTACTGTGCACTGGGAACTGCAGTTCCAGCATCCAGCCAGCGAGGGTCAGCATCCACTGACAAAAGTGCATCCTCCGACTTTCCCCTACCTGCCCCCCATCTCTCCTCACCCCCTTCCATGACCCCCACCTCCAACCCAGGAGCGGAGTAGCGGGGTGGGGGCATCCTCGACTTTTGGCAAGGGCGCAAGGGTTGGGAGTCTGAAGAGATCATGGGATAACCAGGTTACTAAGTAGTTCAGTGGTCCCCAGATTCAGGGAAGGGGGGGTAGGTGTTGGGGAAAGAGGGACTGACGGCCAGCCGGCCTCTATTTTGGGGACAGCAGCTGCTGCTGTTCCGGTATTTCCAACCAGGGATCAAAATTCCCCAGATCAGGACGGAAATCCCCCCTCTTTTCTCGCCTTCCCCCCCTCCTCTGAAGCCTTCAGGATCCCCCATGAGATTCTGAGTCTCGCCGGCGGGGCGGGGGTAGCCCGAGAGGAAGATTAACTAGGAAACACTAGGAAAGGGGCTAATTATAACCCGGGGCTTCCGCTGACACTCCCCTTCCCCAAACCCCCCCAGCAGTAAAAGAGAGATGGATTTCCCTTGGGGGCGGGGACGCAGGGAACCCTGGAGGAATCAGGACACTGGGGGAAAGGAGGCTGAGGATATTGGGGTTGGGGGTCCCGGGAGCAATCCCGGCCCCACCCCAGGGACCTAAGAGACCAGAGATACAATGCTCCGGCCCTGGGAGGTAGCGGCTTCCCGAGGATCCAGGGGCAAAGGAAAGACTAGAGCGTCGGCCGGGGAGCGAAGGTGAAGTGTGTGAGGCAGGGAGGGGCGCTGAATGGACTCCCCCTCTGCCCGAGGTGAGGACCAGCGTGTCTGGGATTCTCCGGGACAGGAGAAGGGCTATAGGCTTGGGGTGGCGAGGGTGGGGGGTTGTGTGAGTTGGGGGAGGGGGGCTGTGTGTTGAGGTGAAGGGCTGGCGGGGGATGTGTGAGGGGTCGGGGGGGCCTACGGACGCGCGCATACGCCCCGGTTGCGCCTTCCCAGATGTTTCAGAGTCTCTGGGTGGGAGATGAGGGGGGAGAGCAGACCGGGGGGGCCGGGGTCTTACCTGGGCCGGGCAGGCCGGGAGCAGGAGGCGGAGGAGCTTCCCCAACGCAGGCTAAGCCGGCTCTGACAGCCGCCGCCGCCTCCTCCCCGCCCCCAGCCTCTGGCACACACACCCCCTCCGGGGCCGCTTGGGCTCCGACTCCCCCGCCCATCTCTCCCCCCTCTCCTCCCCTCCCCTCCGTGAGACGCGGAGAGACATACTTAGACACACTTACAGTGACAGAGACACTGACACATAAGGAAGGGTAGACCCAGTTGTGGAGATAGACGTGACACCAACACAAACGATAGAACACCATTACACACACAAAGATGATAAGGATAATATTCAATGATGGACTCACACGGGCACGTTCTGACCCAGTGAAAGACACACAGTGGGTTAGCCATGCACACATTGGCACACAGTGTGGCAGAGATGCAGACACAGTGATAGGCACACCGAAACATAGCATTAGACAGTTCCACCCCCACCTTCCACCAAAACACGCACACACACACACACACACGCACACGCACTTCACATTGGGGAAGAGCAGCCCGAGTCCAGTCTAGATAGTGGAAAAACTCAGAACTAGGAGACGTCTGCCTATCTGTTGTGTTTACCCACACAACCTATATTTTCCTAGCTGAGTCAGCGGGAGTGCAGGCCTTTCTATCCCATCCCCTAATTCACAGCTTCTCTAGGGTGAGATGGGGTGTATGTGGAGGAGGGGGACCTTGGGCTGGAATATCTTGAGGACGGAGAAGACTCTTGAAAAACTGGATTGAGGAAACCCGTGGAGGAGGGATGGGGGGGCGGGGATATTGGGGAAGAACCCGAAAAAGAGGTACGAGGAATGCTTAGTAGGACTGGGGAGGAGAGTCTCAACCCCACCCAACACTGGAAACCTCAGGAGGCTCCAGAGGCTGCTGCTGGCTTGGGTTCCCCAAGAAGGTGTGTGTTGTGGGGGAGGGGAGGGAACGTTCTCGGACCCTGGTCACCAATCAGAAAACGGCTGGTCCATGACATCACCAGAATGGGTACTCATTGGCCAATGCCACCGGCAGTTGGTGGGATCAGTCCCTTCGTGATCGTGACCACTTCTCGCTCACTCCCTGGTTCATCTCTCTCGCCCCCAGACTCTCTACCCTCCTCCCCTCCTCCCTGCCCTTCCCTCACAACCTCTCCGCATTTTTCGATCAATAGAAGCCCCTGGAAGTCCCTGGGGGAGGTTAGGGGTGGGGGTGGAACCACCTATGGCTCCAGGGGTCCCGCTAGAGACTAGGTGACGCCTCCTCATCTGTCATGCCACCGCCAATCCACCCCCAATCCCCACATATCTCGGCATGGGGCAGCACGCAGACCATTAGGGTTGGAGGGAGAGACTACCTTGGCGGCTTAGCCCCTGTGGGTCTAACCTGTTCCCAATCCCCAGGTGAGAGAGGTCTGAGATGGGGTGGTAGGCTTGATCGTCTACATACTGCAGGTGTTTCTGCAGGTATCTGGGGTTTTGTTAGTCACTTCACACCTAGGCTGCCCTTCCCGAGTCAACCTCAACCTTTCTTCTCTTTGGCAGCCTCAGTGCCCTCGGGGGGATGAGGGGGGAGGCGGGCCTGCAGTGAGGGCAGGAGAACCGGAGGTGGGTGACGGAGGCAAGGCTCTCTGGACCAAGGCAGAAGCGTCTAAGGGAAGCCTTGTTCTCTGCCACCTGCTCCTCCCAGCACGAGAACCCTCTAAGCTGGTCCCTCCTGTTCTTTCAAAAGTGGCGACCTCCTCCCTAGCCTTCTTCCCTTCCTGGCCATTCTGGCTGCAGGCTGAGCTCCCTTCCACCCCCGCCCTTGCCTAATCTAGTTAGAAACTCTGGCTAATGAGTCCAGGCAACTCTCCAGAGGGCTAACCCAGGCCTGTGACTGTTTTTCGTCTTAGATATCACATCTTATCCCTTCCCCATGCTTGCCAGGCGTCCGACTGGACATGCCCAGTGGCAGGGTCCTAGTCGCAGCTCAGACCTTCTCCCCTCGTCCTGCCTCATCCCACTCGCCATCTCCCACCTTGGGCTCAAAGATGCATCTTCACTCCCAGCCCTGAATTTTCCCTATCGTCCCTTGTAAGGCTATGGAGACCTCCAGATGGCGCCAGGGACTCACAGTACACTGGCTCTGTAGGGGTCTGGGGGGCGGGGGGAACCCTCGAAAACTTGAAGTTTTGATTTCCTCCTTTTCTCCTCCTACTGTTCGCTGTCGCTTGTCCCCTTTATTCTCACCTCGTGAGGGACAGTGGCTAATGCTGAACAAGGTTTAGGGATGGAAAGGACTTTAGAGGTCATTTCGTCCATCAGTTTACAGATTAAGAAACTGGGGAATCAGAGAAGTCGGCGAGTGGCCTAGGGTCCCTCAGGTAGTAAGTAGCCGAGCCAAGACTAGAATCCAGGGTCCTCTTTTTACTGCAACATACACTGCTTCACCCCCTAGGAACATGGTAATTACAATTTGGATCCGTTATTGAAATTATTGTTACTTGGGTGATAAAGCTGAATTTTGAGAGAAAATATTGAGAATTGAGACATTGAGAATGATAAAAATGAGAAGGGTGTAGAGGAAAGGGGCCTGGTTTATTGTTACAGATTTGCTATTCATTAATTGTGTGACCCTAGTTAAGTTTCCCAGCCTCAGTTTTCTCTTCTGTCAAATAAGGAGGTTGGGCTAAATGAGCCCCAGGGTCCCTTCCCAGGCATTCTGGAACCAACAGCCCCTGCAGGGAGTCCCAGGACGTGGCAAATGGGGTTGTCCCCTACATAGCTGGGGCAGTCTCCCTCAGATTCTCATATATTTTTGAGAAGAATCTGGTGAAGGATGATTTTTTAAAAACCATTTTATTGTCTCTTTTGGTTCCTTTTGTTGACTTCATAATGATGACTTTGAACATTAATAACTTTAGTGTGATTTAATTCTTCTCTTTCTCACCTCTAATAACCCATGTTACTAAGACCAGAACTTAGCGTAGTGCCAGGCACACAGTAGAGGCTTAATAAATGTTTATTGACGACCTATTAAATCCTTCTGTGAAATATCCCTCATGTCTTAATCTTTTCTTCCTGTTACCAACTCCACTCTTTCCCCTTGCCAAACCATATCACTATCAAAGTCATGTCTTTTTTAAAATATATGTTTAATCACAAAATCCTGATTATCAAAATTCTTTAATGACTCCCTATTGCCCACCGAGTAAAGGTCAAAGTCTACTTAGCATTCAAGGCTCTTCAGAATTTGGCATCCCTCCACGTCTCCAACCTTATCTCATACTACTGCTGGTTTACTATCTGTCCCCTCAACAGGCTTTGTACATATGTGGTTTGCCTCTTTCTTCCTTTGTTTATTGCTGACAACTCAATGGCCCCACATTCAGTAACAACTTCCTCTACCTTTGAGCCATATATAACACTTTTCCCCTCTTTAATAAACACAAATATTTTCTATTATAACTATCTGCATTTATTTCTCATTCCCATTCAGTTTGTTGTTTTTCAGTAGTGTCCAACTCTTCATGACCCCATTTGAGGGATTTCTTCAGTATCATTTTACAAATTGGGAAACTGAGGCAAACAGGCTTAAATGGCTTGCCCAGGATCACACAGCTAGTAAGTATATGAGATCAGATTTGAATTCAAGTCTTCCTGACTCCAGACCCAGCATTCTATCCACTCTATCTAGCTTTACATACTAGCTTATAACTTCTAAAAGTGCAAAGACCATATTTTATATATTAACTTTTGTTACCCTTGTAACAAATCCTGACATAAAAGTCCCAGAACTTCTTCCTTCTCTAATTAATTATCCTCATCCAGGTGATGATGGTCTGATGATAATCGGTGATGTCTGAGAACATCAGGTCTCAGACACTTCCCTTATCGTGGAGTCAGATCACTCATCTCACTGAAGTGACTTATTTATCCTCATGCAGGTGGTACCTGGGACAACGCACCCAGTGGTGGCCCCTTAAAAGTGCTCAGACACAGTAACAAAAAATAGCAGGAAGAGATAGACCATTCTAAGTAATAACATTGTGCAAATTAACTGTCAAGAAACATTCAGGACTTACAGGAATATAATTTTAAAATGTTCCTCACAGAAATTATGCAATTTTATTGATATAGGAACTCCAAGGAGAGAAGACTCCTTTTATTCGTGCAGGTCAACACCTTCTCTGCAACTTAGCTGATTAAGAGCGCTGAGACATTAAGTGATTTGCTCAGAGTAACAGAGCTACTAGGTGTCAGGTAGGACTTGAACTCAGGTCTTTCCGGCCAGCTTCCTGGCATGCTGCCTTTCTTAAAGAAATAAAGGAAGATATAATTGGATACATTTTTTTCTTGTTCAAGGTAAGGCCATACCACTATAATGAAAATGATAATAGTACCTAAATTAATTTTTAGATTTAGTAAAATAATATCATCAATAAAATAAAATCATCAAATAGTTACTTTATAGAATTAGACAAAATAATAATCAATTTTATCTAGAGGATTAAAAGGTAAAGAATCTAGCCTAATTCAACCCTCTTTAGGCAATTAGGTGGCTCCTCCACTCCCAGTGGCTTACCATTTTGGTGCCAGATTTAAAGTAGACCTGATCAGTTGCAGACTCAGAACTGTGTCCTAATTGTTTTTCTCCTGGGCATTTTAATAAATGCTTTAATGACCTTTATTTCAATTTTTTCTTCTTTTTTTAAAGGCATCACATCATGTACTCCCCTTAAAATTCCACTCATCCCATTAAAAGGGAGGGGAAGCCCTCCCTTGTGACAAATAAGCATAGTAAAGGAAAACAAATTCACACATTGGCCATGTATGAAAATATATATCTCCTTTTGCATCTTAAGGCCATCACCTTTCTGTCAGGAAGTTCATTATTAGTGCTCTGAATTCCTGGTTGATCACTATGTTAATCAAAGCTCTTAAATCTTTCCAGATTGGTTTTCTTTTTATAGTCACCATACATGATAAAGTTCTACTTTGATCCAACCAGAATTTGGAATTTGGAATTATAATTAAAAAATAACTAAATGATCTGGTAATACCACTACTAGGCACATATATGAAGGAGGTCAAAGATGGAGAGGAAAATATCCTATCTATACCAAAATGTTTATAGCAATGTTTATATATTTCTGTGGTGACTTAGAACTAGAAAAAAAAAAAAGAGTGTCCATTTACTGAGAGCAGTTGAACAAACTGGTATATGAATGGAGTGAATCAATATTATACCATATTGTATCTGTGCCTCTCACATATACAAGCTATGTGATCCTGGACAAATCACTTCATCTGTCCACCGACAGATTCTCTAAACTGCACAGAAGATGCCAATCTGTGTTGGTAGGGGAAGGTCCTCACTGGGAGATGCCTATCCTGATGAAATCACAGGTCCAGCTTAAAAACAAACATAATTTGAAGAATTTAGAGAATCTTGAGAAAACTGGCATGAACTGATGCAGTGAAGTTCGCAGAACCAGGAGAAGACTCTACATGAAGACCATGCAAGTTAGTATAGAGTTTAGGTGTACATCTGTAAAGAGGCATAATAAGTATTTCTCCAGGTCTAGTTGAGGGAGTAATAAAACTCCACGGACAACCCTTTCATCCTAGGCTGATTTGTGCCTGCCCTCAGGAACTTATCTTCTGTAGTCTAGAGGATTTTTCTTTGATTCTGGTTATTAATCACTCTTGGTTTACACTCTCTCTTGTAAATTAACTTCAGTCTGGGTAATGATATAATCATAGAGTGACCTAAGAGGTTTGTGATCACCACCCTGTTTCCTCCTCCCACACCCACATCTCTGGATGGACTGGGTCTCTCACTTTTCCCAGACTGACCAGTATCCTTAACCACTATCTGCAACACTAGCATTGAATACACAATGGTTAGTAGCCATTACTTTCTTTTATGTAAAGGGTAATAGACAACAAAATGGGAAAGACGGCAAAATAATGGAGTATTTGTTCATAGGATATATAGAGAAAGGCCAGCCAGCACTGGATGCTTCTGTCAACAGGAGTGAAAAACAGGTTTTCTGCTTAAATCCTTTCCCTGTTGTGGGAAAGATAGAGAGAAGCAGCTTTGAGGAGTTGCTCAGTTAGAAGAGCAATATTTTCCCCTAATTTAAAGGCAAGGGAGAAGGGTAATCTTTCCGAGAAGTACTCTGGTTATCTCCCTAACATTGGCGTTATCAAGGAAGCAGATGGTAACTGCAGTTCAGTGATTTCTTATCGTGTCTCTGAAGAACCTAACTAGGGGTAAGGAGAGGAAGAAAACACTTGGGCACCCGTCAATGCTTCACATGACAGCAAGATGGTGGATGTCAACTCTGTCTCCTTTCTCTCCTTTTTCTGATATCTTTTTTCAGAAGTCTCCATGAAAACTCTGGGCAACAGTCTCAGAAAAAAAACCTGCTACTTCCATGAACATCAAGAGATTGAGGGGACAGTAGCAAGGAGAAAAAAGCCTTAGTTGATAGAGTGAATAAAATTGCAAGTTTCAGTCTACTATACTTACCTCCTAGGGTTGTCATGAAGACCAAATGAGATAATATTTGTGAAGTGCTTAGCACGGGGCCTGGCATATGGTAGGTTAGTACCTACTATATATGACATATATGTTAGATTATGAAGGCTACCTATTAATTAATGTCTATTAAAGTAGTTCTCATTTGGCACCTATAGACTGTTTTTGTCTTTCACTTTTATGTTGTACTTATCTCCTTAAGTTGCGATTAATAAAAATTTTGCTATTTAAGGCAAAAATTCCTGGTACTGTAAATTTTGATTGCAGGGATAGTTGTCTGAATGTTCACAAAGCCAATAATAGAAAATAGCAGGTGAGGCAGGAAGTCTGAGGACTGCTAAGGTAGATGTCTGTGCCTGGAAAAGGTTGTGGGATGACTTAGGCGACAGCCTAGGTGGGAGTGTCCTGACTTTGCTTCCCCATTGTGTTATTTCCTTTCTGGAAAAGGAAAATTCCCACCCGGTTAATCCTGAGCCTTGCTTTAGCACTCTGTAACTATATGATTGGCTGTGAGATAGGATTCATGCCTGGAATCAAACAGAAGAGAGTTTTCCCCCTATTATATGTTAACTATGTCCCTCTTTTTTCCTTTTATATTAAATTTCTATAATCAAGAAATTTTTCAGAATCGTATTTCAAAAAAGTGTTCCTCATTAGCCTTCAAAGATTGATCCAAACTTTATGGCCAAAAGGAGAGGATGAGAAGGGAATTATATTTTTCATATTAATTGATATACGTGTATATACTAATAATTAGTTTTCTCAAGAGCTTTGGAAATTTTTTCCTGTTTCTCAGGAGTCAGAGTTCACAATGCAACTTAAACTGATCAGTCAAAACTTTGCCAACACTTCCAATCACTGGACCTTAAGTGAAGTGAATCAAAGATTGCAGAACCTGTTCCAGTCACAGAACTCTGGTTCTGTATTCTAGGGGAGGTGGTCATGACCCCCGAAGACTTGACTTCAGAATTATTATATTGTGAGATTTGTGGGTTTCTCATGGGAAACCACTAAACAATTGTTTGTAATCCACCTTCTCTCCTCCTTTCCCACTTGTGATTTAAGTATATAATTTGTGCTTTTGCTTCAGCTATGAGAACATTCCTCACTCTGAAATTGATTACTGCTTAATTATTGGCACTCCCATCTCTAGGACTGCTTTGTGCGGCTCTGAGGAGTCTCAAGTTAGAGATGGGCTCAGTAAAAATCCTGACACTGACATTTTATAGATGAGGAAATCAAGGCATATAGAAGCTAAGTCACTACTTGCCCATAGTTAGTAAGTATTTGAGGACAGCTGGGTGGTACAGTGGTTAGACTGCTAGGCCTATAGTCAGGAAGACTCTCCCTGAGTTCAAATCTGGTCTCAGACTTTTGACCCTGGGCAAGTCACAACACTCTTTGCTTCATTTTCTCAACTGTAAAATGAGCGGCAGAAGGAAATGGAAAATTACTGCAGTATCTTTGTACAAGAAAACCCCAAATGGAGTCACAACATTGTCCAGCTCCTTGACTCTATCCAGCTCTCTATCCACTATGCCATCTAACTACCTCCATTGCCAGACATGGCCAGTGTGTTGGTCTGTTTTGCTTATGTGCCTCTTTGTTAGGATCAAGTGTTTATTTGGGAGAGAAGGGGCGATTTCACAAGTAGTAGTGATATGATAAAAAAGAAAGAAAAGCACTTAGATCTACAAAGGGTCTAAAGGCAGAAAAATTTTATTTATACAGTAAAGGACTAGAAAGGTTTTGCATCTAACCTCATATGGCAAGTGAAGAGATTCCTCAAAGGTCTTTGGATGAGCCAACCCTCCCCCAGGGACCTGACAGTTCACATAACTTAAAGCAATAATGACTCCAAGTAATGACTTAAAGTAAAATGAAGGAATGGGGCCTCCCAGCCAGAGCCTTTGTCAGTTGCGATACCACTCAATTCATCTTCTGCAGATGCCTCTCTCTCTTTTCCCAGCTTTCCCTTTTGCTCCTATTCCCTGAGGCTTTCTTTGTTTCACCTCAACAGAAAATAATGCCATCTCTCAAGCAGCAGCAAACACTGTCTTGCTTCTCTTTCACCCTGCTGGCATTCACAGCTTCACCTTTCACACAAGGGGTCTCCTTCAGTGGCACAGAGGAGGACCCCATCCAAAGGAGTCATGTCTTAGATCATTCTGAATCTCTGATTTTCTGCTTTTGGTGAATCCCCTTCATTTTTTCTCAGCTTGTCAGTACCTGGGCAGTCTGCCTCCCACTCAGTCAGCACCTCCCAACGAGTCTGCTGGGATTTTGGAAAGGTGCTCCCACTCTCCATTTGCCTCCCACCTTCCTAGGAAAGGTTATGCAAATCATTTCAGGTTGCTGTATTCAGCGCTTTAAAAGGGAGTAGGAAGAGTTCCCCACATTTGAGAAAGAAGGGCTTGCAATCAGGGAAAGGAGGATTCTTACCACTTATGTGCACTTTGAATCTTTCCAGTGTCATGCATGCAATGACAGATATTTAATAAATATTTGTTTAATTGAACTGAGATCAATTGGAAGAGTTAAATAATAGAATCTATTACCCTCGAGCTGTTCCCAAGGGGCTGGACCATCTCTGGGTGATACTTATCTGCATTTAGCTCAGAAACTCTACCCAGAATCCTGGAAATACCGAACAATTCAATCTGTCCTTGACAGCAGGCTGTCATTAGGCATCTGAAGTGCCTTTCTCAAGCAGACAGTTGACACAGAACAATGAGAATAAGGTAGGGACTGGACCTATAATTTCAACAGTGAAGGGAATGACCAGATGGGGAAACTCCCTCTACCAATGCAGATTGGCACCTTCTCTGCATCTTACAATCTTAAGAGTCGCCTAGAGCATGAAGAGATGAAATGTGTAAGCCAAGCAGTATTGATTAGAGGCAGCATTTAGCTCCCAGCTCCTTCTGACCTCTAAACTGTCTTTCTGTTCCTCTTCTCTCCACATTTTCTTTACTCTCTGTTCCTTTTAATATACATTCCTGTATCATAAAGGAAATTTGGTAGGACTCCTTTCCCTATTTTTTCAGTTTACATAATGTTGGAATTAATTGTTCTTTGAGGGTTTGATGGATTTCATTTATAAATCAATATACTCCTGAAGTATTTTTCTTTGAGAACTCACTTAAAGTTTATTCAATTTCTTTTATGAAATTGGATCTTATAAATCCTCTATTTCTTGTTCAGTTAATCTGGATATTTTATATTTCTTGTAAATATTGATCCATTTAACTTAGGTTGTCAGTTTTACCGGTCTGTCATTGAACAAAAATAATTCTAATGATTTCTTCTTCATTTGTTGTTAATTTATCTTTTTTCATTTATATTACTATTAATTTGGTTTTTATTTTTCTTTTTGTAAATCAGTTTAACTAATTGTTTATCCATTTCATTGTCTTCAAAACGCTAGTTCCCAATTTTATTAATTCAATTTATTTTTGTTTTCAATTTTGTTAATCTTTTCTTTAATTTTCAGAATTTCTATTTGGGGGGTTTCTATAATTGGGATATTCAAATTTCTTGATTTTCTAGTTTGTTTTACTGAACAATTTACTGAACTATTCTTTCACTCTTTTGTAAAAATGTTTAGAAATATAAATTTTCCGCTAAGGACCATTTTGACTATATACTTCAAATTTCGGTATGTTGCTTTAGTGTTGTCGTTGTCTTTAAGGAAATTTTCTGTGTTTCTGTGATTGTTCTTTGACGTGTCTATTTTCTAGTTTTGTTCATTAGACTTCAATAAATTTTTCCAATTTATTTATTTTTAATTTTCAACATTCAATTCCATAAGTTTTCAATTTTCTTCCCCTTCCTCTCCCCTCCTTCCCCAAGATGGCATGCAATTTGATATGGGCTCTACACATACATTCTTATCAAACACATTTTCTCATTATTCCTGTTGCATAGAAGAATTATGGCAGAGTGGAGAAACCATGAGAAAGAAAAAACAAAACAAAAAAGACAATAGTTTCCTTCACTCTGCATTCCAACTGCATAGTTCTTTCTCTGGATGTGGATGGCATTTTCCATCATGAGTCCTTTGGAATTGTTTTAGGTGACTTCAATAATTTTTTAAAATAAGTTTTTGTGGATGTCTTTTGATTTTTACATCACCACAATTTCCAGTATCTTCACACACACACACCCTCAGAGCTATCTATCCCATATAACAAGGCAAAAAAAAAAGAAAGGAAGGAGGGAGAGAGGGAAGAAGGGAGGGAGGAAAGAAGGAAGGAGGGAAGGAAGGAAGGAAGGAAGGAAGGAAGGAAGGAAGGAAGGAAGGAAGGAAGGAAGGAAGGAAGGAAGGAAGGAAAAAAGAGGGAAAAAATCAGCAAAATTCACTTTTTTTGTGTGTGTAGTGCTTATTGCCATTTACATTGTTGTAGTCACTGTTCATGCTGTTTCTTGGTTCTGCTTGCATCATTCTCCATCAGTTAATTTAAACCTTTACATACTTTTCTGTATTTATCACATACATAATTTCTTATAGCACAATAATTTTCCATCACATTCATGTACAGGCATACCTTGGAAATTTTGTGGGTTTGGTTTCAGACCTCCTCAATAAAGCAAATATCACATTAAAGTAAGTCACATATATTTTTAGGTTTCCCAGTGTATACACAAGTTATGTGTACACTATACTGTAGTCTACTAACTGTGCATTAGTACTATATCTAAAAAGCAATGTATATACTTTAATAAAAAATACTTTTTTGCTGAAAACTGCTAACCATCACTTGAGCCTTTAGTGAAGTGCCATCTGTTTGCTGGTGCTAGGTCTTGCTTCCAAGTTGATGGCTGCTGACTGACCAGAGTGGTGGTTGCTGAAGACTAGGGTAGCTGTAGCAATTTCCTAAAATGTGACAACAATGAAGTTGGCCACATGGATTAACTCTTCCTTTTGCTTGAACACTTAGAGGCCATTGTAGGATTATTAATTGGCCCAGTTTCAATATTGTTGTATCTCAGGGAAGAGGTAGGTCCAAGGAAAGGTAGAGAGAAATGGGGAAAATAGTGCTTTGTGATGATGGATATTTAGTAAATATTTGTTTAATTGAATTGAGTTCTATTAGAAGAGTGAAGTAATAGAATATATTACCCTTGAGTATACACACATTATTTATTGATTAAGTTCACCATCTGATATGAGTGCAGTTTGTGGCATCCCAAAACAATACAACATCAAAGATCACTGATTACAGATCATCATAACAAATATAATAATAATGAAAAAGTTTGAAATGTTATGAGAATTACCAAAATGTGACACAGACATGATGTGAGCACATGCTATTGGAAAAATGGAGCAGATAAACTTGTTCAATGCAAAAAACACCAACAAAACTGCAATATCTGCACAGCGCAATAAAGTGAAGTGTAACAAAATGAGGTATGCCTGTTATCCTAATTTGCTTAGCTATTCCCCAAATGATGAGCATCTACTTTATTTTCTATTTCTAAAAGGAGTGGCTATCCATTCTTGGGGGCACAAGCCTAGTAGCGGAACCTCTGGTTCAAAAGGGTATGGACATTTTAATCACCTTATTTGGTTGTATCAATTCACAGTTCCACCAAAAATGCAGTAGTGTGCCTGTCTTCTCACATCTCCAGCATTGACTATATTGATCTTTAATCATCTTTGCCAATTTGCAGGGTGTAAGGCGAAACCTCAGAGTTGATTTGATCGTCATTTTCCTTATTATTAGTGATTTGGGACATTCTTTCATATAGTTGTTAATAGCTGCAATTCTTTTTTTGAACCTAGTTTGTTCAGGTCCTTTGACAGTGTATTTATTGGGGGATGGCTTTTGGTCATGTACATACATATGTACATACATACATATATAAAACTATTTTAAAATTATTTATTTTTTTGTTACATTTGTTAAAATTTTTGGTTACATTTGTTACAACCAAACTGTCTCCCTCCCTCCTTCCCTACCTTGCACTAGAGATGGCCACTATTTGACTCAGATTTATAGATATGTATAAAACCATACTATGTGTACTTCTATTTTTCAGTTCTTTCTCTGGAGGTATATACTGTCTTCCTTCACAGGTCCTTTGTAATTGATTTGAGTATTTATAGTACTCAGAATAACCTGGTTGTTCACAATTACTTTGAACAATATTGCTATTACTGTATATAATATTCTCTTGGTTTTGCTTACTTAGCTTTTCATTATTTCATTCAAGTCTTTCCATGTTTTTCAAAAATCAACCAGCTTATAATTTCTTACAGTATTCCATCATAATCATGTACCATAACTTGATTAGTCATTCCCCAATTGATGACATCTCTTCAATTTTCAGTTTTTTGCCATAGAGATATGCTATAAATATGGTAGAACATATAGGTTCTTTTCCTTTTTCCCTGATCACCTTGGGAAAGAGATCAAATAGTGGTGTTGCTGGGTCAAAGGGTATACACAATTTTATAGCTCTTTGGGCATAGTTCCAGATTGCTCTCCAAAATGATTGGATCAATCCACAGTTCTACCAATAGTTTACTGATGTTCTAATTTTTCTACATCCCCTCCAACATTTGTCATTTTCCCTTTTTAGTATTTTATCCAATTTGAGATGATATCTCAAAGTTGTTTTAATTTTCATTTCTCTAATCAATAATAATTTAGAGCATTTCTTCATATGCTACAGATAGCTTTTATTTCTTCTTATGAAAATTGCCCATTCATTTGACACTGACCATTTATCAATTGGGAAATGACCCATATTTTTGTAAATGTGACAAAGTTCTCTATGTATTTGAAATATGAAACCTGTATCTGAGAAACTATAAAATCCACCACCACCACCACCCCCGCCAAATTTTCTTCTTTCCTTCTTATTTTGGCTACAGTTGTTTTATTTGTATAAAATCTTTTTAATTCAATGTAGTCAAAATTACCCATTTTATAGCTCATAATGTTCTCTATTTCTTGTCTGTTTATAAATTCATCTCATACCATAAGTCTGATACCATATATTCCATGTTCTTCTAGTTTTCTTGTGATATCTCCCTTTATATTTTGATCATGTATCCATTTTAACCTAATCTTGGTACATGGTGTAGGATACTGATCTATAACCAATTTCTGCCAGACTGCTTTCCAGTTTTCCCAACAATTTTTAAAAATCAAATAGTGTATTCTTATCCCAAAAGCTTAAAACTTTACATTTGTCAAACACAAGGTTATTATAATCATTTACTATGTGTATTGTATGTTTCAGTGATCCACTTTTCTGTTTCTTAGCCAGAACCAGTTAGTTTTGATAATTACTGCCTTATAATATAGTTTAAGTTCTGGTACTGCTAAACCTCCTTCCTTTAAATTTTTTTCATTAGTTCCTTTGACATTCTTGACCATTTCTTCTTTCAAATGAATTTTATTAATATTTTTTTCTAGCTCAAAATAATATTTTAATAATTTAGGTAGAATTACCATTTTTATTATATTGTCTCTCCCCACCCATGAACAATTAATATTTCTCCAATTATTTAAATCTGATTTTATTCCTATAAAAAATTTTAAAAAAATAATTTTTTGGGTGTAATTCCTAGATTTTTGTCTTATTCCAAGTAAGACAGTTATACTCCCAGGTATTTTATATAGTTTGCAGTAATTTAAATGAAGTGTCTCTTACTCTCTCTTCTTCCAGAGTTTTGTTGGTGATATATAGAAATACTAATGATTTTTGTGGGTTTATTTTATATTTTGCTACTTTACTAAAATTATTAGTTGTTTTAACTGACTTTTTAGTTGAATCTCTAGATTTTCCAAGTTTATCATCATATTGTCTGCAAGAAAAGATAGTTTTATTACCTCATTGTCTATTCTGATTTCTTCAGTGTGTTTTTCTTCTCTTAATGCTATTGTATTTCTAATACAACATTGAATAATATTGGTGACAATAGACATCCTTGCTTCACCCCTTATCTTCTTGGGAAGGTTTCTAGTTTATCCCCATTACAAATAATGCTTGCTGATGGTTTTAGGTAGATGCTTCTTATCATTTTAAGGGAAAATCCATTTATACATATGCTTTCAAGTGTTTTTAATAGGATTGAGTTTTGTATTTTGTCAAAAGCTTTTTCTGCACCTATTGATATAATCATATGATTTTTGTTACGGATGTAATCATTTATAGTGATGTTTTCCTTCTGTTAAACCATCCCTGTATTCCTGGTATAAATTCTAATTGGTCACCATGTATAATCTTTGTGATATATTGTGGTAGTCTCCTGGATAGTATTTTATTTAGAATTTTTCATCACATATATATATATATAAAACTATTCATTGTTTATATATCTTAGATATCAAACCCTTATCAGATACATTTGATGCAAAAAACTTTCCCATTTGATTGCTTCCCTTTTTGTTTTCATGTAATCAAAGTGATTTATTTGATCTCCTGTAATTGCCTTTATACCATGTTTAGTTAAGAATACACCGGCTACTCAGAGCTGTGATAAGTGTATGATTTGTTTCTCTTCTAATTTTTTTCATTTTATGAGCTTCATATTAAATTATATATCTATTTAGAATATATTGTGGAATGTGGCATAAGGTGTTGATCAAATTTCTGCCAAATGATTTTCCAGTTTCCCAGAAGTTTTTACCAAATGGGTAATTCTTTCCTAAGCAATTTATCTTTTTCATTTTATTTGAATACAGTTATTGAATTAATTGCTTCTGATTCCACTTGTCTGTTCTGTCTCCATTTCTTAACTAATGCCAGGTTGTTTTGGTGACTATTGCTTTATAATATAATTTGGTGTCTGGAAGTGCTATTTCTCCTTTGTTCCAATTTCTTTTCATCATTTCCCTTGATGCTCTAGATTTTTTTATTTTTCAAAATGAATTTTGTAATTATTTTACAGAGTTCTGTAAAACATTCCTTTGATAATTTGATTGATATAGCATTAATTTTGGAACATTGTCATTTTTATTATGTTGATATGGCCAAGCCACAAGCACTGACTATTCTTCCAGCTATTTAAATTTTTCTTTATTTTTTTAAGGAGTATTTTGTATGATCATAAGATATTTTGTGTATTTTGTAGTTATTTGAAATGAGATTTCCTTTTCTGTTATTACCTGGTGGATTTTGTCATTATTATAGAGAAATGCTGTTGATTTCTGTGGGTTTATAGCCTGAGACTTTGCTAAAGGTATCAATTGTCTCAATTAGTATCCTTGCAGATTTCTAGGATTTATAAAGTAAACTATTATATCATCAGCAAATAGTGATTCTCCAATTAATTTAAAAGATCTCTTCAGTAACTCCTTATTGAATATGATTTTATTGTATTGTGTTCAATGTATTGACTTTTATTATTTTTTGCATTTGTTTACAAGTTTTTTTAGTGCCCTAATATATGGTAAATTTTTATAAAGGTACCATGCACAGGTAAGAAATAGGTATACTCCTTTCTATTCCTAGTCAGTAATTACTAGTGCTATATCATATCTAACTTTTCTAAAATTCAATTCAGGTTCATAACTTTTTATTTTTTTTATTAGATTTGTCTAATTCTGAAAGGGGGTACATTGAGGTCCCCTGCTGTTTTCATTTAGTTTTTTTTTTTTTTTAAGTAAAAAATTTGCCATTTTGTGATATATGTTCAGTATTTATCTTAATGCATTGTCTTTGGCACCTTTCCATGTAATGTAGTTTCCATGTCCAGGAGAGGAAAAAGGGTGCTTGTGGTCACTTACAGACCAGATCATAGGCTAGAAGAGTGGTAAGCACATCTCTTCTTAGATCATACCACCTTGGAAGAACTGAAAACTTGCAGACCCTAAGAATTAGCTCTGAAAATAGTTGCACAAAAAGCCTGAAGCTTGGGAAAGTGCCCCCTCTACCCTGGGAGCAGAGCCCAACTTTAACATAAAGTTAAGATATAGGGTGAAAAATGAGCAAACAACAAAAAAACTTGACCGTAGAAAATTACTATGGTGACAAGGAAGATCAAAACATAAACTCAGAAGAAAAAAACAAAGTGAAAATTGCTATATCCAAAGTCTCAAAGAAAAGTGTGAATTGGTCTTGGACTCAAAACACACTCCTGGAAAAGTTAAAAAGAAAAAAAGGATTTTAAAAAGGAGGAAGGAGGGAATCAGGTCCTTAGGAAAAGGTTTTGTATTAACTGTCTTTACTATGTTATCTAAGAGAGAGAAATAGTAGCTGTCCTCTGAGGACCCAACCTGCCTATAGAAATGGAAGTTGGGGAATGATTCTCCTCTTCCTCCTTCTCCTCCTCTTTTTCCTCTTCCTCAAACAAACTGAGAACTGAGAAAGACTCTAATTTAGAAAGTGGAAGGTCACAACCCATTGCATCCTGGGCCATCACCAATCAACTTCACCTTTGTCTTGCCACTAGACTTCAGTGACTCTGGAGGAAAGAGTGAGCCTGATGACTTTGCACAGCTCTGCCTCATTTAAATCCAATTCAGGCACAAGTCAACACATCACCCTCCTGATGTCACTGATCATCTTTGAGAACAAAGGACAAACAAGTTTCCCTGTCTATTTATTTAGTCATCTTTTTTGCTCTTGTCTTAGGTCATGATAATTATCCCTGCCTTTTTTAAAAAACTTCAACTGAAGCATAATTGATTTTGCTCCAGTTTCTTATTTTAACTCTATTGAATATTTATATTTCAAGTGTGTTTCTTATAAGCAATATATTAATGAATTCTGATTTCTAATCCATTCTTCTTCCATTTTATGGATGAGTTCTATTCCATTCAAAATCATTTATGATTGTTAATAGTGTATTTCCTTCCATCCTATTATCTTATACTTTTTTCCTTTCTTTGCTTCCCTTGTCCCCCTTTACAAAGAAAAATAAAGTAGTGGGTGATAGTATGCTTAACACTAGTGCTCTCTGCTTGATGCCATCAGCACATTCTTCCCTGACCCCCTTATCTTTCCCTCTTTCAGATCCCATCCAGGTTTTCACCTCTTTTTCTTTCCTTTCAAACTTTCTTTCTTTACCATCTAAACTCTGAGATTAGAATTTGTTTTGCTTATGATTATGGCTAAATGACTAATTCTTCCCTGAGTCTTCTCATCTCCCCTCTCTCCTTTCTCTATTTTCCTGAGTGAAATATATTTCTGTATCTAACTCAATGTGTATGTCTGTGTATGCTCCTTTGACATTTCAGATGAAAGTGAGTTTCAAGCGTCACCCAGTCGTCTCATCTTTCTTGCTTCTATAGTCTTCTATTCATGTACTATGATTATGTGAGATAATTTTCCCTACCATTTTTCTCCCTTTGTCTTATTTAATCATTATGACATAATAAAAACACTTTGTTCTATTTGACTTCTCTATAAACCCTGGTGATACTATCATTCTGAAGGGACATTTATATTACCTCCCCTTAACAGAGTGAAATTATTCCACCCTTTTTTATTCCCTTATGATTGTTCATTCATATTTATCTTTTAATGTTTCTCTTTATTTGTATTTATTGTGTGTTTTTATTGTGTTTGTTCTTGAGTATTTGCCTTTTTGAATATCACCTTCCAAACTCTTCCTTTTTTTGGTTATGGCTGTGAATCTTGTGCGATCTTTGAAATGGACAGACTGAGACAAGCACAGGCAAGAGTTAACTGAGAATTTGGGAGCATCTTTATTAGCTGGCGGCTGTCCACAAAGGTGGCAACCCTGAACAAAGGTGTGTGTGCCTTTTAAGCATCTTAGCACCTCCCGGTACAGCCTTGTGGTTCCAAGAGCACACATTTTTCATAGAACAGTTTTGACAGGGGTTCCTAGGTGCTGCTAGGCAAGGGGGCACAACAGAGAGGGGGGCCCAAGCAGCTGCCAGGCAAAGGGGTACAACAGAGATGGGGGCCCAGGCAGCTGCTAGGCAAAGGGGTACAACAGAAAGTGTAGCCACTAACAGAAAGTGGCTACTTGGCCCAACCCTGCCTAGAAACTCAACAGACATTATCTCAACCCAGGGGCTCCAGGGAGGGGGGAATAATGTCCATTTCAATCCTGATCCTGGTTGTGACTCTTTGTTACTTGAATTCTTTCTTTCTGGCTGCTTACAATATTTTTTTTCTTTGCCTAGAAAGCTTTGACTATTTCTAGGATCATCATTGAGGTGTTTTTTTTTTTTCTTTCAGAAGGTGAGTAGTAGATTCTTCTTATTTTTCACTTTGTTCTCAGATTTTTAGAAATTTGGGCAACATTCTTACCTAGATCTGATTTTTGGTCATGACTTTAAGATACTATTTGATCTCTCCTTGATTTACTTGCCAGGTCAGTTGCCTTTATTATGAGATGCATTATATTTTCTTCAGTTTTTTAATTCATATTTTTTATTTCATTTTTAATATTTCTTCATGTTTTATGGAATGATTAACTTCTTTTTGACCTATTTTAATTTTCAAGAAGTCTGTTGTTTGAGTAAGATTTTACATCTCTTGTGTTAAGTGATAAATTCTACTTCTAATTCTATTTCTAAGTTCAGTCTCTTGAAGGACATTATCGATGAGGAGACTGGGTTAACTTTCTTAACAACCTTGTTCCGATCCCACCGAGGGTCTGTGTAGCTATTGTGGTCAGGTCGGTAGCCACTGTGCTCTACTCAGATTTAGGTGGGGATAAATTATTTGAATAGATTGTCCAAGGCTGGGGGGAACTTAGAAGTGACATAATAAAAATTCATTAGAATAGGTCCAGCCCCTCATTACAATATTCATTCCCCTATTACTTGTTAACCAATCAGAGTTGATTTCTACCCTCTGAAACACATCTTTCTAAGAACATATAAGCTTAGAGCCTGCCCCTTTGGCATTCAAGAGTGCCACTAACCTCTTTTTATTAAAATACTGGCATTATTAATAAAATAACTAATTACCCAGAAATTATGTCACTTGAACTTTTTAAATGCCACATTGCTTTACCTCACCTTATGTTTATTTTGGCTACTCTATGTTCACTCTGAGGCAATGTTCCATTTTTGTTTTTGTGGAAGAATTTTGGAGAACATGAAGGTTTCTTACCTACTCTGATACCTTCCTTAAGTGCTATGTAAATTTTAGCTATTAGTACCATATCTTTTTGCTGACTTGGGCTGGGGAAATGACATTGTGATTTTTCTTTGGATTTCCCATTTAGGATTAGATCTGTTATGTGGTCTGTACTGCTTCCTCCAACTTCACCATCTTGGCTGGTCTCTCCTAACAGGAGTTCTTAAACTCTTCTTTGGGTCATGGACCCCTCTGGTAGTCTGCTGAAGCATAAGGACCCTTTCTCAGAATGTTTTCAAATACATAAAATACAGAATATTACAAATGAAACCAGTTATATTAAAAATTGCAGGTATCAAAATGTTAGAAAAAAAAAACAATCCTATCCTACACTAGATTAAAGTCAGACCTGGTCTGCAAGTAAATCAGACTCACTCTTCTCTAGCCCCATCCCTGCATTACCAGCTTGACCATGAGAAAGCAGTCTCAGTATTCAGGTCTCAGTGCCCTCTGGTGTCCAGCAGGGGTACTACAGACCCTCGGGAAACGGCTATTCAACTGAAACCGTGCCAGCTGGTAGCATAAATAGAATTTTTTATCTGGTGGGCAATTCAGAGTAGGCACCCTTTTAATGATCAAAGTGCTCTTGTTGCAGAATTAACACACGCTATTTTTCCCTAGGCCTTAGGAATGTAGCACTTGAATTCCATTACCAAAGGACCGCCTGTGGGGGTTAGTGTCATATTTTGAACAAATTTTTCAAAAAAAAAATTTTTATTAGAAATGAGATAAATTGATGATCTTCCAAAGTGCCCCTATATGTGAGTTAACCTCTACTGGAATGTCAGCTTCTTCACATCATGGACTGTCTTGGATCTTGTATTTGTATCCCCAGGCATTCCACAGTGCTTGTCACATAGCAAACTCTGGATAAATGCTTTTTGATCCATTCATTATTCATTCAGATACTGACTTATGTAACTGTGGTGGATGGCAGCTATAACATTTGTCTAGGAATAAATATGAGAGGGCCAAATCCTGTGCTTTATTTACCTTCAATGTGGCAACTACATACTCAGGTATTAAGCTTGGATTTTCTACTTAAGTTTTGATTTCTCTCTCTCTCAGAATCTCTAGTTTCCTTCAGGGCTCAGCTCAAATTCTCCATGAATTGGGTTCAGTCACCCTAATTGTCCTTTTTCATGCTGACTGGGCAGGGCTGTGGTCCTCATTAGAAACAGAATTAGAGTTATGTTAACTAGATTGGAGGCATATTGACAAACAAATGACAACAAACTAGAATGTGTTTAAGGGTTGCAGAGTATGTTGATAATGTTTAATATAAAATTTTGGAATAATCTCTTTGTTCTCTCTGAAGCAAACTCAGAGAATGCCTCTCCTATGTCAACAAAGCCAGCCAAAGCTGACTCTACATTCCTTAAGAGACCTTTAACCTAAGACACTCTCTTGAATAATGGGACGTTTTCCATATCTTAATATTTATAGACATATACTATGTTATGGAATATTAATGGTAAAGAAAATATAGACATCTTAGGTCGTAATTTCTATTGAACTTTGTTTACCCTTTCCTATGTCAGTTATCTGTTTAGGGCAGGAAGCCTGCCACTCACTACTGGTGGGATTTCCTTATCACCGAGACATATGTTTATCCAGCCTGGAATCCCAAGGCCTGACCAACATTGCTTTGTTAATTGTCCTGTCTCACTGAATTTATGATTTGCTCAATTAGGAGAGTTCCCTTCTCACAGCAAAATGTATATAAGCCAGAAGATTTCTGCACTGGGTAGCCAGAACATTTCTGGCTCCATAATGCATTATGTAACTGTTTTCTTTATGGGGAATTGATCAATTAATTAATTAAATCATAAAATGTATGCATTTAGCCATGTTGCCATTTCTTAACCAAGTTTTCAGGTCAACAATGTACATTATCTCATTTGATTTCCCCAACAATCCTGTGAAGTAGGTACTGTAAATATTATGGTCCCTATTTTAGAGATAAGAATTCTTGCTGTTTGTCCTTGTTCTCTAAGAGGACCGTGACATCAGGGAGGTGATTCCATGACATGCGAATGAATTGTATCTGGGTCCAGAGGCCAGATACATATCAGTATGAGTGGAGACAGCCCCAGATACAGTGGAGAGAGATAAGAAAACTAAGGCTCAGAGAAAGGAGTAGTAGGAAATGGTGAGTTTCAGAGTTAGGGTTCAGGCCCCAGACTTGCATGAATCTAGTGCTCTTTCTACTCTGCTGTTCTGACTATGTTTCCTATATTGCTTTCAGTGGATTGTGGCAGTGGAGCTGGAGGTGGTGATGCTGGCAGCAGGAGATAGAGTAATTCCTGTATCCAGGCAAGAAATTATTGGTTTAAGCCAAGAATTGTGGGAACCAGAATAGTGGGAAAGCAGAACAGCGTAGAAGAAAGAGAATGCCTTCCCCTAGGACTGTGTGAGTCATGTGCCCTGAGGAAATCTTAGGAAAGGATAGTCAATTCTCCAGTGACTCTGAATTCTTTTCCTGCGTGATCCAGGTGCCACTATAAATCTGAAATGGCAGGTCACTGGTAAATGTGGGGCCCATGAAAAGAGTGGGTTGCTTCACTTGACATTGCCAGCAAAAACTTTCCTTGCTCTAGCAAGTAGGCTGCTACTAGGTCCCAGGGGGGTCCTCTAAGCTTGAAGTGACTTCATAGGTCCCTGGGGAAGGCAGGCAGAGGTTGACCAGACAAGAAAGGAAAGGTATATCGAATGCTTAGGAGCTTGGTTAAAAGTTCTTTGTGTTTTCTCTCAAACATAATAAGCTTTTTTGTTTTAAGTTCTTGGCAATATGATGCTTGCAAATTAACAGAAAACCGCTAGATAAGAGCTAGAAATGAGCCACATTTTGAAATTTCCAGAGGAAATGCTAAGCAGGATCAAAATTGGCCAGAAAAGTTATAATTATTGAGAAAGCCTCCAAGATTGAACTCGATCCTCTCTACTCCATCATGTAGGTGATACAGAGATGGCTGCTATACATGTTGGAATGCAATTCACTTCTGGCTGGGTAGGGAGCAATGGAGGCATTCTCTTTGCTTCAGATATCTACTCATTCTATTCCGCACAGTTCTGACCATGTCACTACCTTCCTCAATAAACTCCAGTGGCTCCCTGTTACTTCTAAGAGTCAAATTTATAAGAACATGAATCATTCCTTAATTAACATCAAATGATATGAATGGGCAGTTTTCAGAAGAAGAAATCAAAACTATCTATAGACATATGAAAAATGCTCTAAATCACTATTGATAAGAGAAATGCAATTTAAAACAACTCTGAGGTACCACCTAATATCTATCAGATTGACTAATAGGATAGAACAGGAAAATGACAAATGTGGAGGAGATATGGAAAACACAAGAACACTAATGCACAGTGGTGGACTGATCCAACTGTTCTGGAGAGCCATTTGGAACTATGCCCAAAGGGCCGTAAAACTTTGGCACAGTGATGCTATTACAAGGTCTATATCACAAAGAGTTTTTTTTAAAAAGGAAAGAGATCTATTTGTACAAAACTATTTATAGCAGCTCATTTTGTGCTGGCAAAGAACTAGAAATTGAAGGGAAATCCATTGATTGGGAAATGGCTGAACAAGTTGTGGTTTCTGATTGTGATGGAATACTACTGCAGGATGCTTTTAGAAAAATCTGGAAAGATGTACACAAACTGATGTGAAATGAAATGAGCAGAATCAGGAGAATATTGCACACAGTAATGGTAATATTGTATGATGATCAGCTGTGAATGACTTAGCTCTTCTCAGCAAGACAAAGATCCAAGGCAAGTCTAAAGGACTCATAATGAAAAATGCTACGGACCTCCAGAGAAAGAACTGCTGGCATCTGAATGCAAACTGAAGCTTACTTTTTAAAAATTGTTCTCTGTTGTTCTTTGTCTGCATTTTCTTTTGTAACATCACTAATACGGGAATGTTTTACATGACTACACACATATAATTTATATCAGAATGCTTGCTTTCTCAATGGGAGAGAGGGGAGGGAGGAAGGGAGAGAATTTGGAATTTAAATTTTTTAAAAATATTTTTGTTTACAATGTAATTGAGAGAAAAATAAATAAAAAAAGAAAGTTTTTAGAACACTGATCGGTTGCTGCCTTTCATGCTTGAAGACCAAAATGATATCACTACGTCAGGGTCAATGTATAATGTGTACAATCGTGACTGATCAGACCAATACAAGCTCTGAAGGCTCTACCACAGGCTGGGCACAAATAGTTCATATGAAGATTTGGAGATTAATTACATTTGTAATTAATTACATTGTAATTACATTAATTACATGTTTCCTTTGAGCTGCTGCAATTCTGCTTTGCTTGTGGAGCGCAATACCTTCTTTGATGAGGGCATGCCATGCTGCGGGGGTCCTGTGTCAAGGTCTCCCATGTCTCACAATTCCAAAGTTATTTTTTAAATTTAATTTAATTTTAAAAATTTAAATTTTTTAATTTAAAATTAATTTAAAATTTGAAAAAAATCAAAATTTTCCCCCAAAGCTCTTCAGAGAGACTTTGAGAGTATCTTTGTGTTGCTTCTTCTGACCTACATGTGTGCATTTGCCTTGTGTGAGTTCTTCATAAAATAGTCTTTTAGACAAATGTATGTTTGACATTTTAACAACATGGCCAGCCCATTGGAGTTGACTCTCTGCAGTAGAGTTTGAACACTTGGCAGTGCAGCTCAAAGGACCTTAGTATCTGGTACCTTATCTTGCCAGGTGATCTTCAGAATCTTCCTAAGATAATCACATGGAAGCACTTCAGTTTCCTGACTTGTCATTGGTGTACTGTCCAGATTTCACAGGCATACAACAATGAAGTGAGCACCATGCTTCTATAGAATTTTGGTGTGGTAGACAACCTAATACCTCTTCTCTCCTACACTTTCCTTTGGAACCTTCCAAACACTGAGCTAGCTCTGGTAATGCATGTGTCAATATCGTCATCTGTGTCGACATCCCTGGAAAGTAACTGCCAAGGTGAGTGAACTTATCGACAACATTCAAAATTTCTCCATTTGTTGTAACCAATGGTTCCAAGTATGGTTGGTGTGGTGCTGGCTGGTGAAGAACATCTGTTTTCTTGGTGTTCATTGTCAGGCCAAAATTAGCACAAGAAGCAGAGAATCTATCCAGACTCTGTTGCATCTCAGACTCAAAGGCTGCACTGAGTGCACAATTATCTGTGAACAAAAAGTCACACTTTCCCTTCACTTTTGTCTTAGCTTGTAGCCTTTTGAAGTTAAATAATTTATCATCAGTGCGGTAGCTGGCTTTGATGCAAGTTTTGTCCTTGTTGACGGAGTCTGACAACACTTCTGAAAACATCATGCTAAGAAGTATGTGAGCAATGGGGAAGGAGGGGAGATGGAGGAGGAAAAAATTTAACACTTATGGAAGTGATTGTTGAAAACTGAAAACAAATAAATTAATCAAATTTAAAAAAATAAATAAAAGATAAACTAAAAAAAAGGATGTGAGCAAGCAAACAGTCTTGCTTCACTCCACTGATGACTGGGGCTAGAGCACTGTGCATTCCCTAGAACCCATCCAAGCATCCTGTCATGGAACTGACATACAATACTGATGAACTCCTCTGGGCACTCAAATTTTGTCATAATTGTCCACAGGCTCTCCCAATTGATAATATCAAAGGCCTTGGTCAGATCAACAAATGTGTACATTTCTCCCAGAGTTGTTGGGCAGCAAACGCAATATTGATTGTTCCTCAGTCCTTTCTGAAGCCACACTGGCTCTCAGGTAGATGACCATCTTCTAGGTGAAGGATCAGCCTATTAAAGAGGACTCTGGCAAGAATCTTGGTGGACTAACAGAGAGAAATGCCCACCACACCCTACCCTCTACCCCCCTGTGATTGTCACAGGACAACAACTTATTTTCTTTACCTTTATAGAGAAGAACAATGGAGGCATCTTTGAACTCCTAGAGGATAACTTCCTCTTGTCATATAAAATTTCAGTCAGCTCAGCCAACGAAAGCCCAGTGAAACCCAGCAGTAAGACCCTGAGTCCCAGCACAAAAAGATCAGGACAATATTTTCTCCTTGACCTGGGAACTCTGGAATTTGGCCACAATGTTCCTAGGAGTTTCTCTTTTTGGATCTTTTTCAGGTGGTGATCGGTGGATTCTTTCAATATTTATTTTGCCCTCTGGTTCTAGAATATTAGGGCAGTTTTCCTTGATAATTTCATGAAAGATGATGTCTAGGCTCTTTTTTTGATCAAGGTTTTCAGGTAGTCCCATAATTTTTAAATTGTCTCTCCTGGATCTATTTTCTAGGTCAGTTGTTTTTCCAGTGCGATATTTCATATTATCTTCCATTTTTTCATTCTTTTGGTTTTGTTTTGTGATTTCTTGGTTTCTCATAAAGTCATTGGCCTCCATCTGTTCCATTCTAATTTTGAAAGAACTATTTTCTTCAGTGAGCTTTTGAATCTCCTTTTCCATTTGGCTAATTCTGCTTTTGAAAGCATTCTTCTCCTCATTGGCTTTTTGAACATCTTTTGCCAATTGAGTTAGCCTATTTTTCAGGGTGTTATTTTCTTCAGCATTTTTTTGGGTCTCCTTTAGCAGGGTGCTGACCTGCTGTTCATGCTTTGCTTGCATGTCTCTCATTGCTCTTTCCAGTTTTTCCTCCACCTCTCTAACTTGATTTTCAAAATTTTTTGAGCTCTTTTTGAGCTCTTCCATGGTCTGAGCCCATTGAGTGGGCTGGGCTACAGAAGCATTGACTTCTGTGTCTTTCCCTGATGATAAGCATTGTTCTTCCTCATCAGAAAGGAAGGGAGGAATTATCTGTTCACCAAGAAAGTAACCTTCTATAGTCTTATTTTTTTTCCCTTTTCTGGGCATTTTCCCAGCCAGTGACTTGACTTCTGAATATCCTCTTCACACCCACTTGGCCTCCAGATCCACCCATCCAGAGCTTGGGGTCTGAGATTCAAATGCTGCTCCCCAGCCTCAGGGCTTCCACGGGGGCAGGGCTGCTAGTCAGTGTGAGACTAAGTTCAGCTGCTCAGGTGGGGGCAGGGCCGCCTCCCGGGCTCAGTTCCCTCAGGGAGTTTATGAGAGACCTTCAACAATGGATCTGGGCTCCTGCCTGCTTGGGGAGCCCTGGTCTGCCCCCACCTCTGCTGCTGCCTCCCGAGGGGGCCTGAGTTATGGGGGCACCCCACTCCCCTCTCGACCCGCCAAAGAGACCCTCTCACCGACCCTTGTCACTTGGGGGTGGAGGGACCCGTGTGGCTGCTGGAGATTCTGTCCCTGAAGTCTGCTCGGATCTGCTCCCCGCTCGGATCTGCTCCTCTTGGCACCAGGCAGCCAATGCAGGGCTGGGCTCTGCTCCACGTCCACAGCGCGAAGAACCTTTTGCGAGAGGTTTTCAGGGTCTCTGGAACAGAAATCTCATCTGCTCTGCTGTTCTGTGGCTTCTGATGCTCCAGAATTTATTGGCAGTTCTTTTTTACAGATATTTTATGGGCTGTGGGTTTGGAGCTAGCATATGTGTATCTTTCTACTCCGCCACCTTGGCTCCTCCCCCACTTTCAAACATTCTTGATGAAAAGACCAGAGCTGAAAAGAAAATTTGACTTTCAAACACAAGAATGAAGAGAACCATGAAAAGGTGAACAGCAAAGAGAAGTCATAAGGGACTTGTAAAAGTTGAACTGTTTACATTCCTACATGGAAAGACAATATTTGTAACTCTTGAAACTATTCAGTATCTGGGTACTGGGTGGGATTACACACACACACACACACACACACACACATGCACACGTACACACACATAGAGACAGAGTGCGCAGAGTGAGTTGAAGAGGATGGGATCATATCTTTAAAAAAATGAAATCAAGCAGTGAGAGAGAAATGCATGGGAGGAGAAAGGGAGAAATGGAATGGGGCAAATTATCTCTCATAAAAGAGGCAAGCAAAAGACTTTTTAGCGGAGGGAAAAAGAGGGGAGGTGAGAGAAAAACATGAAGATTACTCTCATCACATTCCACTAAAGGAAGGAATAAAATGCACACTCATTTTGGTATGAAAACCTATCTTACAATACAGGAAAGTGGGGGATAAGGAGATAAACAGTATGGGGGGGATGATGGAAGGGAGGGCATGGGGAGGAGGGAGCAATTTGAGGTCGACACTCATGGGGAGGGACAGGATCAAAAGAGAGAATAGAAGTAATTGGGGGCAGGATAGGATGGAGGGAAATATAGTTAGTCTTATACAAAACGACTATTATGGAAGTCATTTGCAAAACTACACAGATTTGGCCTATATTGAATTGCTTGCCTTCCAAAGGGAAGGGGTGGGGAGGGAGGGAGGAAGAGAAGTTGGAACTCAAAGTTTTAGGAACAACTGTTGAGTACTGTTCTTGCCACTAGGAAATAAGAAATACAGGCAAAGGGGTATAGAAAGTTATTTGGCCCTACAGGACAGAGGAGAGGATGGAGACAAGGGCAGAGAGGGATGATAGAGGAGAGAGCAGATTGGTGATGGGGGCAATTGGAATGCTCGGTGTTTTGGGGTTGGGGGAGGGGACAAGGGGGGAGAAAATTTGGAACCCAAAATTCTGTGAAAATGAATGTTAAAAAGTTAAATAAAAAAAAAAAAGATCAGTACAGCGTAGGCCTAGAGCCCAACTCTCACATAAAAACACCAAGTTACACAATAGTCAGGGAAACAAATAACTTGACTATAGAAAGTTACTATGGTGACACAAAGGCACCAGCTTAGGAGAGTGTCAAAATGGCTACATGTGAAGTCTTAAAGAAAATATACTTTGGTCTCAGGCTCAAAAAGAATTCCTAGAAGAACCATAGGTTAATCTTATTTAAAAGAAAAAGAAAGAAGAAAACCAAATATCCAGTATCAAAAATAAAAAGGGTGAATTCATTACCAATGAAGAGGAAATTAAAGCAATTATTAATAAATATTTTGCCCAATTATATGCCAATAAATCTGACAATCTGAGTGAAATTGATGAACATTTATGAAAATATAAATTGTCTAGATTAACAGAAGAGGAAATAGAATACTTAAATCACCCCATTTTAATTTTTATTTGTTTTTATCCCATTTTATAAAAAGAAATTGAATAAGCCATCAAAGGACCCCCTAAGAAAAAAGTCTCCTGGGACAGATGTATTCACAAGTGAATTTTACTAAACATTTAAAGAACAACTAAGTCTAAAACTATATAAACTATTTGGGAAAATAGGTGAAGGAGTCCTACCAAATTCCTTTTGGGACACAAATATGGTACTATGGTACTAATCTAGGAAGAGCCAACCTGAGAAAGAAAATATAGACCAATTTCCCTAATGAATACTGATACAAAAATTTTAAATAAAATACTACCAAGGAGATTACTGCAATATTATAACCTATGTGCTATACATTAGGATTACACATTATGATGAGGTGGGATTTATATCAGGAATGTTCAATATTAGAAAAACTATCAGTATTAACATCAATAATAAAACCAACAGAAATCACATGATTATCTCAATAGATGCAGAAAAAGTTTTTGACAAATAAAGTACCTATTCCTGTTAGAAACACTAGAGAGCATAGGAATAAATGGAGTTTTCCTTAAAGTGATAAGTAGTGTCTTTCTCAAACTATCAGCAAGCATTATCTGTAATGGAGATAAGCTAGAAGCCTTCCCAGTTAAGATCAGGAGTGAAACAAGTATGCCCATTATCACTACTATTATTCAATATTGTACTAGAATGTTACCATTAAGAGATGAAAAAGAAATTGAAATATTAGAATAGGCAATGAGGAAATAAAACTATTACTCTTTGCAGATGATATGTTGGTATGCTTAGAGAATCCTAGAATATCAAGAAAAAACTACTTGAAATAATTAATAATTTTAGCAAAGTTGGAGAATGTAAAATAAACCCACACAAATCATCAGCATTTCTATATATTACCAACAAAGTTCAGCAGCAAGAGATAGAAAGAGAAATAGCACTTAAAATAACTGTAAGTAATATAAAATACTTGGAAGTCTACCTGCCAAGACAAATCCAGGAACCATATGAGCACAATTACAAAACACTTTTCACACAAATAAGGTCAGATCTAAACAACTGGCAAAATATCAATTGTCATGTGTAGGCGGAGCCATTGTAATAAAAATGACTTCTACCTAAATTAATTTATATATTCGGTGCCATACCAATGAAACTTCCAAAAAACTATTTTATAGAACTAGAAAAAATAATAACAAAATTCATCTGGAAGAACAAAAGGATGTCAAGGAAATTAATGAAAAAATGCATAGGAAGGTGGCCCAGCTGTGCTAGATCTTAAACTATATTATAAAGCAGCAACAAAATTAACTGGTACTGGCCAAGAAACAAAGCAATGGATCAATAGAATAGATTAGGTACACAAGACACAGTAGTAAATGACCATAGTAATCTACTGTTTGATAAACTGAAAAACCCCAGCTTCTTGGATAAAGACTCACTATTTGACAAAAACTGCTAGGAAAACTGGAAAACAGTACAGCAGTAATGAGGTAGAGACCAACATGTTATACCATATACCAAGATAAAATTAAAATGGGTATATGATTTAGCCATAAAGAGTGATACCATAAGCAAATTAGGGTGTCATGGAATAGTTTGCTTCTCAGATCTATGGATAAGGGAAGAATTTATGACCAGACAGACAGAACACTACAGGATATAAAATGAATAATTTTAACTATATTAAATTAAAATACAATACAACCAATATTCGAAAGAAAGCAGAAAACAGGAAAACAACTTTTATAGCAAATGTCTCTGATAAAAGAGACATAAAATATATAGAGAAATGAGACAAATTTATAAGACTATATAGTTCTTTCCCCAACTGACAAATGGTCAAAGGATATGAACAGGCAGTTTTCAGATGAAGAAATCAAAGCTATCTATAATCATATAAAAATTCTCTAAATTACTATTGATTAGAGAAATGCAAATTAAAACAACTCTGAGGTATCACCTAATGCACAATATCAGATTGGCTAATATGACAGAAAAGGAAAGTAATAAATGTTAGAGAGGATTTGGGAAGTTTGGGATACTAATGCACTATTGGTGGAATTGTGAACTAAACTCTGGAGAGCAATTTGGAACTATGCCCAAAGGACAATCAAACTGTGCATACCCTTTCATCAAACAATACCACTACTAGGTCTGTATACCAAAGAGATCATAAAGAAGGAAAAGGAAGTACATGTACAAATATTTATAACAGTTCTTTTTGTGTTGTCCAAGAATTGAAAATTGAAGGCATCCTCATCTGGGGAATGACTGAACAAGTTGTGATATATGAATGTAATGGAATACAATTGTGCTATAAGAAATGATGAGCAGGCAAATTTTAGAAAAACCTGGAAAGACTTGAGCAAAACCAGGAGAATATTTTGTACACAGTAACAGTAATATTGTATGATAATCAACTGTGAATGGCTTAGCTCTTCTCAGCAGTACAGTGATCTAAGATAATTCCAAAAGACTCATGATGGAAAAGGCTATCCACCTCTAGGGAAAGAACTAGTGAAATATGAATGCAGATCAAAGCATACTATTTTTACTTTTGTGTGTGTATGGTTTGCTTTTTTCCCTTTTGTTCTGTTTCTACTTTCACAATATGACTAATGTGAAAATATGTTTTTCATGATTGCACATATATAGCCTATGTCAAATTGCTTACCATTTTAGAAAGGGGGATGGGAAGGGAGGGAGGGAAAAAATTTGGAAATTCAAAAAATCTTTTTAAATGAATATTAAAAATTGTCTTTACATGTAATTGGAAAAATAAAATATCGTTACAATTGTTTTTACATATAATTGAGAAAAAATAAAATAAAAATATTCTTTTAAAAAATGTTGCTTTTCTTTATCTTTGTATAAACACTATACTGCAATAAGGACTCATCAAAGCTGAAAGGCTGATAAGCAGAGTGATAAGCACCAGGGGATTCCATATCCTGAATTATATACAGAAGACATTGCTGCTTTAAGGCATAAGAGAGGTGAGTGGCAGGGAAAGATTTGCAAGCCCTATTTCTCAGGAAGTAATATCTCTGAGGGAGCCCTGGAGGCCATCTTCCCTAGGCAAAGAGATCAAGATGGAGTTTTGCCAGGTTTTCCCTAGCAGGCATTTTCAAAACTCTGTCAGCCTGGTATCTACCTGCTTTAATAAGACCACATTTTAGGAACCATGATGATGAACTGGAATATATCCAGTGGTTGGTGACTACTATAGTGTGGGGAATCAAAATTCTGTCATAGGCAGAAAGATCAAAGGAACAAGGTACTTGGAGAAGAGAAGACTTGATAACTTGAAGATAGTTCCTGCCCAAGCACCATTTAATGGATATATTTTGGGCCCTCCTGGCTCAGAGTGAATGTCAATAATAACTGTTTCTCTTTTGGCCAGCAACCCTGAGGGTCTTCTCTTCCCAGTCTGATTTTTTTTATTAAAGGGGTCATCCCTTGACTCACTTCTTAAAGAGGTCCATTCACTGAATTGGCATAACTTCACTCCAAGTGAGAACCTGAAAAGACCTTAGCCTAAAAGGGCCAGGGTCTCCCATTGCATCCTGAGTCATCTCCAGTTGTCTTGATGAATATCTGGCCACTAGACCCAGATGGCTCTGGAGGAGGAAGTGAGGTTGGCAACCTTGCACAGCCCTCCCTCATTCAAATCAAAGTCAACTGCAAGTCATGTCATCATCTTCCTAATGTCATGGTCCTTTTAGAGAAACACACAAACTATGTGACCAGGCACTGTGCTAAGTACTAGAGACACAAAGAAAGACAACACAGAGTCTCAGGTCTTAAGGAGCTCACAATCTAATGGGGGAGTATGCAAACAACTATATGCAAATGGAATAGATATGAGAAGATGAAAGAAACTGGGAGAGGGAGTACCAGAAAAGGCCTTTTGTAGGAGATGGGATTTGAGCTGAGAATTTCAGTTCAATTCATTAAACATTTACTAAGTGCCTACTATGTGCCCAGACATTGGAATACAAAAAGAGACAAAAGACAGTTCCTGCCCTCAAGAGTTTATAATCTAATAGGGAGATAACATGCAAACATATATATGTAAAGTAAGCTATATATAGGATAAATCTGTCTGTCTGTTTTCGTCCTTCATTTTTGAAGAAGACCATGACATCAGAGAAATGATGACATGACTTGCACTTAACTTTGTTTTGAGTGAATGAGGGTTGTGCAAGGTCACCAGCCTCACTTTACCCTCCTCAGCCATCTGGATCCAGTGACCTGATACTCATCAGGATGACTGGAGAAGGCCCAGGATGCAATGGGAGACCCTGCCCTATTCAGGTACTCACTCAGAGTGAGGTAAGGCATTCAAGAAGAAGCCTCTCTGAAGAAGTAATCAGGGAATGACCCCTTTAATGAGCAAAAGAAAAAAATAAGTAAATCAAGTTGGGAGGGAAAGAGCAACAGTTACTATTGATAATCACTCTGAAGCCAGCCATTAAGTAGAGTTTGGGCAGGGACCTATTGGTGTGCAATCTATGGACTTCAGAGGAAATAATTAAAAGAAGGGAAAACCCTCCAATTCAAAGGGATTAGAGAAGACTTCCTGAAGAAGGTGGGGTTTTAGTTGGGACTTAACAGAACCTAGGGAGGTCAGTAATCTCAGAGGAGGAGGGACAGTGCTCCAGGCATGGGAGACAGTCAGAGAAAATGCCCAGAGCTGAGAAATGGAGTGTCTTGTTCATTTTACAGTCAGGAAGTCAGTACTAGGAAGTAAAGTGTAAGAAGACTAGAAAGGTAGGAGGGCATTAGGTTATGAAGAGCCTTGAATGCTAAACAGAGTATTTTTGTATTTGCTCCTGGTACAATAGGAAGTCACTGGAGTTAATTGAGGGGTTTAGCATATTCAGACCTATGTTGTAGGAGGAACTCAGGAAAGGCAGAAGGAGGAGGTGAGAAGGGAGAAAGCATTCCAGGCATGGGGAACAGCCACTGAAAACACAAAGAAAACAGAAGATGGAGTATCCCTACAAGGGACAGTAAGAAGGTCAGTGGTATTGAACCATAGAGTATGTGGAAGGGAACAAAGTATACGAATAAAGGTAGGGAAAGGACAGGTTGTGACTTTAAATGTCAAACAGAAAATTCATATTTGCTGCTAGAGGTAATAGGAAGCCATTGCAATTTATTGACTATAGTGGGGGTGGAGCAGGAGTTGACATGGTCAGATCTGTACTTCAGAAAAATCACTTGGCAGCTGAGTGGATGATGCAGTAGAATGGAGAGAGATGGAGATAGGAAAAACAATCAGAAGGCTATTGCAAAAGTCTAGATAGGAGATGACAAGGACAGCACCAGAGTGCTGCTTGTATAAGTGAAGAGGAGGGAACATATAATAGAGATGTTGTGAAGGTAGAAAAAAAAACACAAGGCTTTGTTGAGGTTTAGATTTTGGGAGAACATGATTCAGGTGTGAAAGAATTCACTTAGACCTTCTCTTTTAGCCAATGGGAGCTTTTTATTTTATGTGAAAAAGCATCACGGGGCTCCTTAGCAAGAAAGCTAAGTGGGGCCCTAATATTTGAGGGAGTTATGCTTATATAGAGGTTTCAGAATGATGATATAGTTTTAGGGATTTTTATGGGGGTTAAAGATTAAAGACAGGACAGGATGACATAGGATAAGGGAGACAAAGGGAATTCTTTGTGGTTTAAAGATTTAAGGACAGGGCAGGAGGACACAGGTTAAACATTAAAGGACAAGGGGAACATAGGATAATGGATGCAAAAGCAATTCTTTTGGTACAGGTTCAAGATAAGGGGGAAAGGACTTTAGGATGCTTTCAAGTTATAGAATGAGCTATGGGGATTCACAAAGTACTGGAAAAGCAACTCTGAACCCTTAGGGCACTGTTTGCATTCACATCAACTTGGCAACAGATTGGATATATGGCATGAGTGTGAGAGAGGAGAAGAGTCTGACACTGAGATTCTGAGAGTGGGTGACTGGGAGGGTGGTGGTGCCCTCTAAAGTAACAGGAAAATTTGGAAGAGAGGAGAGTTTGGGTGGAAAGAGAATGAATCCTGTTTTGGACATGTTGAATTAAAAATGCTTATGGTATATTCAATTTGAGATGTTGTAAGGCCAAGGTGATATTCACAGTGCCTATGGCAGCCATGAACATCCTGGTGCAATTCTGAATCACAAAATACAACAGACTCTCCACATGGAAGACAAAACCAAAACATTTATTCAAACACCAGAAAGCCAAATCCATCACAGTAACAAAGAAATCCACCATAGTAACCAAGAAGTCTATAGACATTATTAAGCCTTTCCACAAACAGGCTCCCCTAAGCAAAACTACAAACAAGCTCTCTCATTCAGGCTAGACAGCTGCCTGTTTGCCTTCATCCTTCCCAGCTCTGATTGTCCTCTGACTAAGTTCCTCTGTGCTAGCTCTGTCTCTTCCTTATCCACCCCTTCCTGTTCCACGTGACTTACTCATGTAACTCAGGCTTCCATGTGACTTAAGCAGATTACATGGGCCTATTAATGGATGGGAAAGATCTTCCCTTTAAGACCCAAAATTACATTAACCATAAACAAAAATGCATTATCAATACAGATGTCCAAGAATCAGTTGGTAATATGAGAATGGAGCTCAGGAAAGAAATTAGAGCTAGACAGACAGATCCAGGAATCATCTGCATAGAGATGATAATTGAACCCATGGCAACTGATGAGATTACCAAGTGAAATGGTACAGAAGGAGAAGTGGATTCAGGAGAGAGCCTTGGGAGACACTCATAGTTAGTAAAGATGACCCGGATGAAGAACCAGCAAAGGAGATTAAAAGGAGAAGTAGGAGAAGAACCAGGAGAGAGAAATATAATGAAAACCTGAGAAGAGAGAGGTATTCAGGAAAGTATCCAGGAGAAGAGGGTGATCAAGGAAGAAAAGAAGGAGGGAAGGAATGAAACAAGCATTTATTAATCACCTCTTATATACCAGACATTGTGCCATACAAATTACAAATACTAATTCATTTGATTCTTACAATCACCCTGAGAGGTAGCTGCTATTATTATCCTTATTTTACAGTAGAAGAAAGTGAGGCAGATAGAAGCTAAGTGACTTATCCAGGGCCTACAGCTAATAAGTTCCTACGGCTGAATTTGAACTCAGATCAACAGTCTTAAAGGTTGCAGAGAGGTTAAGGAAGATAAAGATTGAGAAAAGGGCAAGATCATTGGTGATTTGGGAGAGAGAGTTTCAGCCGAATGAAGACATTGAAAGCCAGATATCAGAGAAAATAAAGCAGAGACACCAATTGTAAATGTTGATATTTCCTCATAAATTAATAAAAATTTTAAAATGTCATTGAGTGGCTAATTAGCTCTATTCCCACCCCAACCAAAGTTAATAAGTAAATGAGAGAAATCTTTTTTCCTATACCTTTTAATCTTCACTATCTCTAACTCCCTGTTGCCCTAAGCTTAAACAAAACAGATGTTACCGTTCATATTACTTATTACAGTCACAAATACTGATACAAAGATATAAATAAATATTAACTACGTATTGGCAGTGAGTAAAATTCACAGCCTCAGTCACTTCAAAAGCAGGGAAAACAGATATGAAATAGAATTCTCTCACCAATGCTGCCCATGACTCCTCAGTTCTGGAAAGAACACACAGTTCTCTCAAGGATAGTAATTTAGCACCATGAGAAATTCTTGTGAAAAATATCTCTTAAAAAAAATAAGAGCCCCAAAAGTGTTGAGAAAACTGCAAAGCAGTTTGGCAGAAATTAGGTATAGACCAACATCTCACACAACATACCAAGATAAGGTCAAAATGAGTACTTGATTTAAACATAAAGAGAGATATAAGCAAATTAAGGCAGCATGGAATAGTTTACTTGTCAGATTTATGGATAACAGAAGAATTTGTAACCAAACAAGTGATAGAGAGCATTATGGAATGGAAAATGGACAACTGTAATCATATTAAATTAAAAAGCTTTTGTGCAAAGAAAACCAATGCAACCAAGATTAGAAGGAAAGCAAAAAGCTGGGAGAAAGTTTCTATAGAAAAAGTTTCTGACAAAGGTCTTATTTCTAAAATATACAGAGAACTGAGTCAAATTTATAAGAACACAAGTCATTCCCCAATTGATAAATTCATAAAGGTTATGAACAGGCAAGTTTTCAGAAGGAGAAATGAAAATTATCTATAGTTACATGAAGAAATGCTCTAATTACTATTGATTGGAGAGATGCAAGTTAAAACAACTCTGAGGGACCACCTCATACCTAACAGAAAAATGATTGAGGGGATGTGGGAAAATTGGGGCACTGTTAGTGGAGTTGTGAATTGATCCAACCATTCTGGAGAGCAATTTGGAACTTTGACCAAAATACTATTGACCCAAAGGCACTATTATTACTAGGTCTATAGACCAAAGAGATTTTTTTTTAAAAAGGAAAAGGACCTATTTGTACAAAAATTTTATAACAGCTCTTTTGTGTGTGTGTGTGGTGGCAAAGAATTAGAAATTGAAGGGATAACCATCAATTGGGGAATGACTGAACAAGATATGATTGTGATGGAATACTATTGTGCTTTGAGAAATGAGGAGCAGGATGCTTTGAGAAAAAACTGGAAAGACGTACATGACCTGATATGAAGTGAAGGGAGAAGAACCAGGAGAACATTGTACATAGTAACAGTAATGTTGTATAATGATCAATTGTGAATGACTTAGCTATTCTCAGCTAGACAACGATCCAAGACAATTCCAAAAGACTTGTGATGGAAAATGCTGTCCACCCCCAGAAAAAAAGATTGATAGAATCTGAATGCAGATTGAAGCTTACTATTTTTCACTTTCTTTTGTGTGTGTGATTTTTTTTTCTTTTATGTTTCTTCTTTCACAACATGACTAATGGGGAAATATGTTTTGCATGACTGCACATGTGTAACCTATATCAGATTTCTTGCTGTCTTAGGGAGGAAGGAGAGTAGGAAGGGAGAAGGGAAAATTTGTAACTCAAAATTTTATTAAAAAAAAGAGAATGTTGAAAATTGTCTTTACATGTAATTGGAAAAAGTAAAACACTCTTTGCATTTTTAAAAATGAAAAGAAAAGAAATAGCAGCTTCAGCTCAATTCTTTCATAATATCTTTGTGGTGGGAGCATTGTCCTAAGGCCCCACCCCAAGCAGGTTAGACTAGTTTCTCCTTAAAAGGTACTGAAACTTTTCCTCAAGCTGTAATTGGCTCGGGGGTACTAAAACTCAGACTCTTAATGTAGTTTCTTTGACACCTGAGTAAAGAAACAGTCAGGACTCTAGGGGCTAAGAGTTCTTCCCTCATGCTTCATATAAACAGTATGGCCAATGGTATCCAGGAAAGCTGAACTCATATGAATTAGTTTTATCTTATGAACATCCCTTCTTTGTTCTGAATGTCCTTCCCCTGCTTTGGGTAAGTAAATTTCCTTTTGTTAAGAAGTAAACGAACTATAAGCATCTCATTTCATTCCACTCCTGAACCTATGGTATCCAACTATTCTGGACCAGACTGGTCAGCATTGCCTATAACATTTGGCCCTAGGTCAGGAAACTGGTGCTCAGCTAAATCAATTATCCTCAATGAACATCCTTTCCCTGCTCTGAATGTCCTTCCGTTGGTGTGGTTTAGTAAATAAACCCTAAGTTGATAGTTAGATGGACTGAGTAGAAGTCCGATCTCAATTGTTCTAATTCTGAATCTCAGGTTTCCAGTGGGTTTGGTCAGTTCTACTGTGCAAACAACCTCCAAAGACCTTCTACATTATAGTTAACAGTTAGCTCTCCTAGATTTTCTTTCCTCTTTCTACCTGTGTTGATTATGTATGGCCATACTGTTGTCTAAATGGGTTGCTCTAGGGAGCATTGAGAGATATGTCTGGAATCTTGCCCATTCTTCTCCAACAGAGACTCTGATTCCTACCTTAATGGGAGAAGAAGAGGTCACAAGGCATATCACTCTATACTCTTTGGGGAGAGAGAATGCTAGACTAGAATTTTTATCTATGTCTTCTTCACCTCCCCAGCCATTAATACTGGTCTAGGGACAGGATTAGTTAAGAACTTAAAACCTCTTTCTTGGCCACTATCTCTGAGGAGGGGGATAGCACTTAGTAACTCACCAACTTGGCCCCTTCTTATCAATTCTGGTTACTCAAAAGATCATCACAGTGAATGGCAAGTAAACTTATTTCTCCAAGTAAGCACTAAAATGAAATTGGTAATGTCTTACAGGTTAGACTAAACTAGAAAATTCATGGGGGAATGAGCGCTGTATATGGAAGTGAGATGAGATCTCAATCATCCAAGAGAGGTCTTAGTCTCATGCAAGGGCAAATTCCCCAAAGTTTGTAGAAAGGGAAGCTGGAAATCAGGGTTATGTGAAGGAATCAGATTTCCTAGATGTCTTCAAGATAACTTTTTTCTTTCTCCAGATAATTTTTTTTCTTCTCTATGAAGTCTGTCTTGAAAAGAGACTGGAACCATGTGTGACTCTCTCAAAGAAAGCCTGAAGAAGGTTTCTCCTCTCCAAAGTTCTTAAGCCAACCATACACGATCACATCAGCATTATCTCCACAAATTAGGAGAATATCACGGAAATTGTTCCAGGTTTGGTTGGAAACCCAACCTACATTCCTAACATATTGTTATATACAGTAATAATATCCATAGTTTCTATGGGAGGAGCTATACATATATTGAGTACCTTTCCAGGAGGAGCTCTGTTAATTCTTTGTGGGGAAGCCATAGAGATGAGCCATGCCTAAACTTTGCTTAGAATTTTTCCCTGGAGTTTTATGTTAGGGTAGGTCTATGATGAGTCACACAGAGAAGCCTGATCCACCCTCACTGGGGTCAAGCTGCCCTTAGGATGATTCTAATTGGTGTGAGTTAAGAACAGGTACCCCTTGTGGGAAAGGGGCCTCTGTTGCCAGAGGTCATCAATCTCCCGTTGGGACCTGAGGTAATCTGAGAAAGGATGTCTCTAGGGAAGGGGGAACAGAGGTACTGGGGGAGGGTGACTGCCCATTTCACTCATTCCATATGCCTCAAGTACTCTAAAGAAGAATGGTGGACATGAAAGGCTATGGGTATTTGTGCCCTGACCCCTCCATACTCCAAATCAACTCTATGAGATCTCAAAGATGTCAGGGTAAGTAAGTGTAAATTTCTATTGTGGCAGGGAAGTCATAGTTGTTCCCACCCAATCTGGTCCTGTACGCCTCACCTGTAGGATTGTCCTATCTACCCTCCATTTGGGGGAGACTTTGTCATCTAGGTGTGCAGGAGGGTGCAAGTTGTAGGGAGTGGCACCTAGGGTGTGGGTGGAGATGAGGTCAGAATTGTGCATTTACTGAGGTTTGTCTTTAATGCCATCCCCCAAAATAATGGAAAGTTAGAGCTGGAAGATAGTTTAGAAATCATCTAATGGAAATCTTTTCTTTCTTTGTTGTTTTTTTTCCCAGTCATGTATAACTCTTCATGACCCCTTTTGCATTTTCTTGGCAAAGATACTGGAATGGTTTGCCATTTCTTTCTCTATCTCATTTTACAGATGAGGAAACTGAGGCAAACAGGGTAAAGTGACTTGCCCAGGGTCACGCAGCCAGTAAATGACTGAGACTGGATTTGAACTCAGGAAGAGGAGTCTTCCTAACTCCAGGCCTGACACTTTATCCACTGTGCTACCTCACTGCCACCATTTTATTGAAAAAGGAATCAAGACAGGCCAGAGAAATTACTAGCCCAAGGTCACTTGAGCAGTGAGTTAATGGTAAGGTCTCCTGACTCCCAATCCCTGCTCTCTTTCCCTTCCCTCCAATCTTTCATTTCCCTTCCCTTTCCTCCATTTCTTTCCAGCTGGATCATACTCTCTGTCAATCTCCAGCTGAGGAATTAGTTCATAAGAATTGAGTGTAACAGACCTTCCAGGAAAATATGCATTCTAACAGAGAATTCTTGAAAATTCAAAGGATTCTAATGATAGAAATTTCAGCCCCCAAGGCAGGAAAGCAAGGAAGCCTGAGCTAAAAGGAACATTAGAGATCATATAATCCAGCCCCTTTGTTTTTACAAATAAGGAAACAGGTCACACAGTAATAAGTGACAGGTACAGGATTTGAAACTAGGGGCTCTGATTCCAAGCCCAGCCCTCTCTAATACACCATCCTGCCTCTTTTTCTCAATGAAAGCAGGTTCAGTCCAGCATTGACTTCTCCTAGCACTTACCTCTCCTCCCTCCGTCCCTCCCCAGTAGATTTCAGTGATGTCACTTGTCCCCAGTCAGCTAAAATGCCAGGAGATTTTCAGGAATGGGGAGGGACCAGGTCACATCTTCCTCTACTGGGCATGTGGGAAGACTGAATCAAGGGCAAGAAAAGTCCTCTTGGTACCTTTAGCACTAGAAGGGGAAGGTGTGCGCAGTCACATTCCTGGGTCCAACACACAGAGATATACCTCCTGCGCTAGAAATGAAGCAGGCAAAGGTCGATAAAGCCATAGGTATGAATAGTGATACCACCTAGGGGGAATTTTTGTTGTTCAGTTGTTTCAATAGTGGTCAGTTCTTTGTGACCCTATTTGACGTTTTCTTGGCAAAGATACTGGGGCAGTTTGCCATCTCCTTCTCCAGCTCATTTTACAGATGAGGAACTGAGGCAAACAGGGTTAAGTGACTTGAGGCCTGGCATTCTATCCACTGCAACACCTAGCTGCCCCATAGTGGGAACAGGGTGGTGGTATTGGTGGGGCTGCCTGGCTGCTTTCCTAAAAGGACAGGTATCAAGAATCCCCGGTGAAGACAATTGTGGGGTATGGTAGTCTAACATGGGAGGTGGCCTGAGGGACAGAGGACAAAAGTTGAATCTCTTCATGTCCTATCCCTAGTCTTTTATACCTTGGCCATTCTGGGCTATGTGTCCCTACAGTCTACAGTCTACAGACTTATGCCTCTAGCCTTTGAGTAACCATCTCTACCACAATCTTAAGTTTCTCTCCTTGCTACCATCACACCCCACTATCCACTCAGTCTGTGTAAGTGTATAAGGTGGCAGTCACCTATCTTGGAGTGTTTAGGAATGATTGGCACTGGAGGGTTAGGAGAAGTTCCCCTTTGGTTAGGGGAAATGTGGGTCACTTCTCTCCCTTCAACCCACCATCACTACCACTGCTACCCAAGGACTGAGTGCTGTCCCATTTAGGGACAAAGTTCTCCCTGTGGGGGAAGGATGCACCTCTCCAGTTCCTCCTAAGGACAGGAACAATAGCTACTTGTCTCTGGCTCTCAAGTTAGAAGGTGCTGGAGCTGGAGCTCCATGTTGCTACCCCTTGACACTCCATGTCCCGGCCTTTTCTGTGGCTGCTGCTGGTCAGGGTAGTTAGGGAACCTGCACCACCTTGATGTGAATTAATCATGGATGCCCTGATTTTACCCCCACACTTATCCCAGGGAGAGATGGAGAGTGGGATCACACCTGCAGCTTCTGGGAAAGGTAGGAGGAAGGCCTCCCTTTCCTTCCTGTCCAAGGGACCTCAGAATTGAGGACTTGTCACTTTAATCTTCTTTGGTAGGGTTCTCTGACAGCTCTCCCAGGGATCCAAGAGGATTGTCTGTCTGAACTGAGGATGGAGAAGAGAAGTGAGAAGCGTCCTATGGAAGGTCCCTAGGGATTCTTCTAGTTATCGTCCTTTATCCTATTTACAAAGACTAAAACCAAAGGTCTAGAGAGCTTGAGCAGCTTCCAGAAGGTTGGAGATTGCTAGCTCTTGAGCTCAGAACTAGGAGCAACGGTAGTGGGAGAGAAGCAAGAGTGGATGTAAGTCTAACCACAAGGGGGAGCTCATGAGCAAGGCCAGGAGTCCTTCAGCTCCAAGACCGGTCCAGTTACTACCTGAGCTTCAATGAGGCTGGCAGTAGCAAATCTGGGAAGCTGCTCCTTCAGCCCCTTTCCTTGGGTTAGATCAGTGCTTCCCAAAATGTGGTCTGCAGACCCCCAGGATCCCCAAGGTCCTTTCAAGGAATCCATGAGGTCAAAATCATATTTACAATATTTTAATTTCTAATGACAAATATTGATAGAAATAAACACATAAACAGAAGCTATTTGGGGTCCTCAACAATTTTTAAGAGTGCAAAGGGCCATGAGACCAAAAAGTTTAGACAACCACTTAGGCTACTTTTTCTGGCTTTCTCCATAGGAAGACTGCTCTGCCAGTGCGTCTTCAGTCTTCAGATTAATGCTGTGCCTTTCTGCTCTGCTTCACAGTAGGACTTTTTTTTCTCCTGAATATAATGAACATCAAAAAGAGATCACATTTGTATATACAAAGTAGAACAGAAAAGAGAGCTTATATAAGGAACCATATAAGAGTCTTTACTACATACAGTAGTAATAGAATATATGTGTATATATGTATTATATATGTTACTACTACACATAACATGAGTCTTTACTACATATAGTAGTAAATATAAGAAATTCAGCATGCCACGTTCCAAGTTGTCCTGCTTATCTGTCTTTCCTTCTGAGCTCGCTTCTCTTTTTTTTAGTGCATTTTAAAACAATGCTTCACTGAGGTCATTTTTCACCTCTTTTTTGGGCAGAACTACTGATAATTCCTTCCTCCCCCTGACATCCTTCCAATGGGGGAAAAATAAGCATATTCGAGTAAAAACAAATTCACACATATTGCAAAATGTCCAAAAATGTATGTTTTGTTCTGCCTATTGGATCTATCAGCCTTCTGTCAAGAGGTGAGCAGCCTCCTCATCAATCCTCTGGAGTCATGGCTGCTCACTGACCCGAGCAGAGTTCTTAGGTCTTTCAAAAGTTCACGTGTTACCGTATAAACTGTTCTGCTCACTTTATTCGGCATTAATTCATACAAGTTTTCCCACTTTTCTCATTCTATTATTCATTTCTGATGGTGCAATAATATTCTATTATGTCTATACACCATAATTTATTCAGCCATGTTCCAACTGATGGCCATCTCCTTTGTTTACAATTCTTAGTTATAACAAAAAGAGTTACCATAAATATTTTTCATTTTATTTCACATCTAAAGTATAAATATTCTTTCATATTATTTCAATAAATTAATATTGATTAAGTGCCTACTATGTGCCAGTCACTGTGCTAAGCACTGGATATACAAAACGAGGCAAAAAAGGCAATCTAATGGATTTTTCAGATCTACTTATCCAGTCTCTCAACCTCCAAGTCTTCTATTTCCAACTGCCTATTAAATATTTGAACATATTTAAATCTGTATCATAGACATCTTCAGCTCAACAGGTCTAAAACAGAGGTCATTATCTTTCCTCGTTTTAAACCCTCCTTTTCTTACTAATTTCCCTATTATTAAAGAGGATACCATCATCCTCCCAGGCTGTAGTGGATGGAACAATGAACCTGGAGACAAGAAATCTTGAATTCAAATCCAGTCTTATAAGCTGTGTGAGTCTAGGTGAGTCACTCAATCTCTATCTGCTGCAGTTTCCTCATCTGTAAAATGGAGATGTTGCTAACACCTATCCCAGAGGGTTGTTGTGAGGAGGAGATATTTCTAAAGCACTTTGCAAATGTCATGGCACTATAAAAATGCTAATTATTCTTATTAATCTTCATCTCCCCCATCACACTCACTCCACATATCCAATCAGTTGTCAAGTCATGTATCTCTCCACTCACTCAGCCCCTGCTCTGGTGCATGTCTTCATCACCTCATGCCTAGACTATTATAATAGCTTGCTGGTTGTTGGGCTCTTTGGCTCAAGTCTCTTGACTCCAATCTATCTTCCACTTGGCTACCAAAATAATTTTCAAGTCATTGTCACCACCCCCACCCTCCCATTCAATAAATTGCAGCAGCTTCCTATTACCTCCAGAATCAAATATAAAATCTTCTGTTTGACTTTTAAAGCCCTTCATATTCTATGCCCTTCCTACCTTTCCAGTCTTCATAGACCCCATGTATTCTGCAATCCAATGACTCTGGTCTCCTTAATATGCTTTACACAAGATACTTGATCTCTCAACTCGAGGTATTTTCACTAGCTGTCCTACAAGCCTGGAACTAACTAACTAACTAACTAACTCTCTCTCTCTCTCACTCTTTCTCTCTCTCTCCCTCAGCTAAAGTCCAACCTTTACCACAAAGCCTTTTCAAATTCCCCTTAGTGTCTGTTGATTTTCCAATTTACCCTATATATCTCTTGTTTGTACACAGTTGTTTACATTCTCCACCAACAGACTATGAAGAGAGAAAGCACTGGATTGGTGTGTGTGTGTGTGTGTGTACATGCATGTATACATATATACACACATATTATATACAAATATATCTATACATAAATATATTTATATTAGGCACTTAGAGTGCCTGACAGATGCACAGAGACAGACACAGAGGCAGAGAAAGAGACAGACAGAGAAAGAGAAGAGAGAAAGAATTCTAGATGTCATCCAAGGAGAACCCAAAGTCTCTACTGCAGTTGCCTGGTTATAGGATATGAAGGAGACTGCCAACTCCTTTCATGTTGGCTTCTTTCCAAAGTCTTTTCCTTCAGCAACCTGAAGTGGAGTGTTGGCCTCTTCCATCTTCTCTCCCAAAGTTGGAAGCCAAAAGTGCCCAAAGCAACTCAAAAACACCAAGAAGACTTGAAGAAGGCTGGAGCTCTCTCATCTTTTGCCAGCTCTGCTCCACTCACCACTGCCAAACCCCATGCAGGGCAGGGCATTCGTCTGCATTAATGAGGAAAGAGTATGTATGGGCTTTGGGACAAAGGTTATACAAACATTACTAAATGGAAGGTTGAGTAAGAATCATTATAACATTAACATGACATCCATAAACCTGAGCTCTCCACTTGCCACTAATGCACTTGTTCATGGGGAAGAGTGGACACAAACATACAGTATTATTGTAGTGAGGGAATCCATATGTGAAGGGCAGGCAGCTCATAGTCCAGGAACTTCAGGCCTGGATGTCTCTTCTTTTTCTCAGGAGCAGTCCATCCAGAGATCCATCGAGAGACATGGCATCAGTACTGCTAAGCTGGGCTGCTTTTCTGGGGACTGCTCTGCTCCTTTTCAGGATGGGTTTAGGTGGTGCTAAATTCTTTCAGACAAAGAGCAGAGACCCTTAGCCTGGAATTTGTAGAGTTTTCCCAATTTTGTATCCTCAGCTGGGATATGAGGGGTGTTTACCTCCCAGGTAACAGGGGACAGTACAAACAAAGGTAATGTAATATTCTATTCTAATAATAATTCATTTTAAGCCTAGGGAATAATATAATGGTCCCTAAGGTCTACTTGGTTGCATTGTCTTCAGATTTAGAGTTTATTTTTGGTGAAAATTACTGAATTCAGTTACAATCACTCCAGACCCCAAGTTAGGAAAATTCTTAACATATAGGCAGATGTTTGTACTCTGTATCTCTTGTTGACTTCTGGCTTCTTTGTGGTTGAGGTAAAATTAAATTTACTAGAAATGTTTGGATAATTAAAATGGCAGGTTATATTATAATGCATGTGGATAGATAGGCAATTGGAAGGGAAGTTGGGGGAAGAGGTCTTCCTTCCTGGGTCCTCTAAATGGGTATATCTCACTCAAAGTGAGAATGCTATAGGACCTCATCCTGAAAGGGCCAGGGTCTCCCATTGCATCGTGGGCCATCTCCAGTCATCGTGATGAATATCAGGCCACTGGACCCAGATGGCTCAGGAGAAGAAAGTGAGGTTGGTGACCTTGCACAGCCCTCCCTCACTCAGATCAAAGCCAACTGCAAGTCATGTCATCATCTTGATGTCACGGTCCTCTTTAAGAATGAAGGACAAACACAACAACTCCAAATGTCCTGTAGAGTTAAATGACTCTCCTTGATATCTCCCATTTCTGCCCTAGTTCAGTGTTTCCCTTGCTCCTCAAAGGTGCTCTGTAAATGCCATACTTGCTCCAACCTCACAGCCAAGGCCCTTGGAATCTCTCCCTCCCTTCTGAGATAGCTTCTTCCATTTATATAAATTGCTAAGGGAATGACCCAGTGTCTTAAACCATGGCTTTGACTGATTCAAAGAGGTATATGCAGGTCTTGTTCACCACTCAATTCTGATTGTCTGCTTCAGTCAAAAGGGGCTCTTATCTAGTTATCAGAGCAAAAAATGGAGGGGGGTGGGGGGGGTGGGGTGGCTGCAACCTTATTCTTACCATAGTAAAGCTCTTTTTTTTTTTTTTTTAGCACCAATCATCTTTTACTGGCAGCAGGTGGCAGTGCAGAGAAAGGAAATTTACTGCCTTTCTTCTACCACAGCTCTTTTCCACCAATCTTTTCTTAAGACTTCCCAGTCTAAAGCAGGGTCCCTTCGCCTTTCAATTAAAAAACAAAAAACTCGCATTTAGCTCATGGTGATTAACAAAATCCTTATTTCTGCCATATAAACCATAACCATGCAATTACACATGTCCAATAATCATAAATAATTCTGGAGTGCAGGGTTGCCCAGCTATCACCTCCAAAGCACTTCTGTCAGTCATATGAAAATCAGATGCCAGGGAAAAAAACACAGCATCCATGTGTGCCCTGAAATGCCTTGTCTCTGCAACCTACTTTCTTGGTGTTTCTCAAATATGCAAGTCTCATTTGGAGTTTTTTGTCTTTTTAATGAACAAATTGTCAAGGGTTTCCTCTCAGATGTAGATGAAAATAGTTCCTCCTGAGAGTTTCTTTATGTCTGGTGGCTGGAATAGAGAAAGGAGACTTGTTAAGGCATACTTTGTTATAGCCCAAAGTTTTAAGTTGTGTGTGTTTCTACATACAGTCAGAGATCCCCAGGTGCCTCCAGACTGATCAATATTAAGGCAGCTTCCAGTGACATCAGGGTTTGTACAAAATCAGTCTATCATTCAGAATTCCCACTCTGGCTGACTGTCCTAATGGGTCAGTTTGGACTATTGATCTTAGAAACAGCAACATCATAGTGGTCAGCCTGAAGGACAACTACATCCCAGATCCAGGTGGTGTTTGAACACCTCACTAGGCCCACAGAGACCAAAATCTTGAATGTAAACAGCAAGTGACTAGAGGATGCTGGTCCATGTGCAAGTAAACTGCATATATCTGCCAAGACAGGAGGAGGGAACCCTTTTGGGTTTTTTTCCCCAGATGAAGAAGAGTAGGAAGTAAGGCAGAAGAAAAAGGAGGAAGGTGGGGAAAGGAAGGAGATTTATGGGCTTGGTTAAAATGACCTTCGTTTTAGACTTAGTCATGGTCTCTCTGCATTAAGTATGGACAGAAAGATGTGGGGAGATAAGGAAAAAGCTTGGGGGAAAGAGGGTTGGTATAAAACTTGGGAAGAAAGAGATGGTGAAGTATAATAGTGCTGAATCCTATCCAGTCACCAGCATCATTCAGTGTAAGCTGTGGGACGGATGAAGATGTGCAGATCACTCGCGGAAATGTATAACCCTGGGTTCTCTCTCCTAATCTCCAGGCTCTCATCATCAACTGCTTATTGGATATTTCCACCTCAATGTCTTAAAGTTCTCTCAAATTCAATATGTCTAAAATAGAACTCATGATTTTCTTTGTGAAACCTGCTCTCGTCTCCCCCAAAGATCATTGGGGTACGAACAGAACTTTCTTCCCCTCCTCCAAATCACACTTCCACCAAAGTAAGCCTGATGAAATGATTCATGATGAAACATACTAAATACCTTCAGAGAGAGGACGGATGGCACCAGAGAACAGATTTTTCTTTCTTCATGTTTTAGAACATGGCTAATGCAGAAATTTATTTTGTATGATTATACACACACATACACACATATGTAATGGGCTTTGTTTTTCCTTGCCTTCTCAGTGAGGGGGGAGAAGAAAATTCAGAACTGAAAATAAAATAGAATTTAATTGTTTTTAAAAAGTTAGGCTAAATCATTCAAAGTTAGACCACAGCTTGGGTTCCCCTCCGGAAAGAAAAAAAGACATAAACAGTGTGAGTAGAAGAGGGATATGAAGGAAAATAACAAGGGGGGGTAATTATAACCCTTAGAACTGACCCTCTGGACTTCACCACCTGTTCCTTCTCATTGCAGTCTGACTCTAGGACAGGCTTGGGACTATGGGAGGCCTCCTCTCTAGAGCACTGCAGCCAAGTCAAGCCAAGAAGCACTTCCTGGCACAGTGCTAAGCAGTCCCTGTCCTCAAGGAGTTTATGTTCTGATGGGGAAGATAAACACATAAAAGAAAATTGAAAAGCAGGTGTTAGGGCAGGCCTGCACAACCTGTGGCTACCAAAGGTTTTGGGGTGGCCTGTGAAAAATGTAGAGGAAAACCCTCTACATTTTTCATGGGCCACCCGAAATCCTTTGGCTTGCTGCAAGTGGCCTGTGGGCCACAGGTTGTACAGGCCTAGGTTAGGGGATGGTGGAGAAGACAGCCTAAAAGTGGAGTAGAGCCAGGAGATAAGTGAAGGAGTGAATGTGGCTGGCCTGGACAATTCTCTTAAAATGGAGGTTTGGGGAAGTGACAAATTAGCAGAAGGGGCCATGGGGTAGAAGGACCTTCTAGGGCAGACCTGTACATAGGGGCCAAAATTAAAACAGGATAAACTTCTTCAGGCTGCAGATTGGTTTTTAGGGGGTCACTTTCCAAGTAAAGGTAACTAGACAAAGGTTAGTTGCTGTGCATCACATGACAAACAGGAGAGAGTGCGGCTCAGTGACAGGCTGCCTGAAATCCTTTGGCAAAGCAGCCCTCAGGCCATGTTGTGCAGGCCTGTTCTAGGGTGAGAAGGCTGCTGGGTTGTGATGGATTACTACAGAAGGATGAGGAGCAAGGGAGGAGGGGGAGAAGCAAGGATTTGCATTCTGTAGTATCTTCACACTGTCTGTGGCAGACAGGTGGTCTGAGTCCCCTTGAAAATGCCCTAGATTCCTGCCTAGTAGGGGTTGGGGGAGTGGGTGGTTGATAATTCTGGCCAAGGGACTCTCTGGGCCCCATTCCCCTAAGTACAAAAACTGCACCTGTAAAAACAAGTATGGCAGACGAAGGCAAAAACCAACGAATGGCTCTTGTTCTCCTCCTAGCCAGGTATGCCTCAAAGGGGAGATCTTTATAACCTTCTTGGCAGGGAAATGAAAAAATAAACTAATGCCAAGGAAGTTATTTATTACCTGACTCTCCAACTTTAAACTTTATTGTCTGTCAGTGATTCACAGCAATTATCAAAATAATGTTGCTATGACAAAAGGAAGTCATGAGCAAGTGGAACTAAGAGATCATCCTGTGATTATACAAATGAGGAAACTGAGACCCTGAGAGGGGATGCCTTAGAATAACAACATCACAGATTTGGAGCTGGATGGATCCTTAGAAGTCATTTGGTCCAACGACCACATTTTAGAGTTGAAGAAACTGAGGCCCCAAGATAGGACGGGGACTTGCCCAATCACATCAAAACTAGTTATCAGAGAGGAGGTAAAATCAGAAGACAGGCCTCCTGACTCCCAGTCTAATATTCTCCATATGCATCTGGATTGAAGATTTTGGGCAAAATTCTCCTGTAATTATTTACTTTTGAATAAATGAATTTCCATACCATTTCATCAGTCACTGCTTCCAAGTCCCTTTCTGCTTTCTCTGGCCATTTTAATGCTGCTTACACTTCTGTTGACATAGTTACTGTTAAGTTTGTTCTGTTTTGTTTTTCTAGGTTTTGTTGCTCTGAATTATTTCATAGGGTCATAGTGATGGAATCCTAATAAAGCTGCCCAATATTCTAGCTTCCTTATGGGCCCCACTGAACAGCAGGTATATCTTGATTTAACCACATAATCTGGCTTTAAGCACACCTCAGTCCCCCAGACTTGATATTGCCCCTAGCTAACCACTGCCCTCATATCTAATTCATATATTTGAACAGGTGTGTTCTTGGACTCAACCAGAATCACATCATCCATTTAGCCCAAGACAGGACCACAATACCTAATTACCCATCTTGACCAGACAGAACCACAATAGTTAGCCAATTGGAGGGCAGCATGACCAGAGTGTTTAACCACTGAACCATAGAAGGGATCCCTCCCCTATTACCTAATCCTGTAACAACCCCCCTGCCTTTTTAATATTCATAATTTCTATTATGTAATTACATCTTTAACCTATAAAAATCCATCTTGCTTTCTCTGAAGTTGCTGGTTCCTCTTGGAACTTAGCCTGCTCCATGAGAGGTGTCAGTCTCGATAAATGACTATACTTGGATTAGAGGTGGTCTGATTCTGAATTCTTTGAGACGGTTCCACCACAATATATCATGAAACCACAACAGTTTTTGGTGTCCCAGAGTTGAAACCACAACAATAGGACTTAAAGTTGGAAGGGGCCTCAGAGAGAGCTGTCAGAATCTCTCCACTGGCACCCACCATGCACCTATCTTATATAGTACTTATCTGTCTCACGACTCTTCTCTTTTCATCTCCACACTCCACAATAAAATATAATTTCCTTGAAGGCAGGAATTTTGCTAATTTTTTAGCCTCTCATCCCTAGCATCACTACTTAGTAAATGAAGAGATAACCTCTGAGTCAAGAAAACCTGTATTGAAATTCTGCTTCTGATATATACTGGCTGAGAGACTCTGAATAAGTCACTAAGACTTAACATAGGATTATTGGAACATAGCTTGAGAGATAAAAGGGATCTCAGAGGGCATCTAGTATACCCCCTTCCTTTTACATGTAAAATGGGTGTCCATATTATGTCCATATAGGTTGCACATGTGATGCAGTGATAGATATCACTGGGATTTTGCCCAACACTTTCCAAGGAAGATCATAATTCCTGCTTTGAGGGGAGCAACAGAAGGGCAATGATGATGGGTGCTCTGTTCTCTAGTCTCTTAGAGGGGTACTAGAATAAAATTAAATCTATCTATTCCCCCCAAATTGTGTTGATTTAATGGTGCAATATGTTCAAAAATAAAATCACTTCCCTACTTGCTAGCCCCTAAAGAAGGAAGATAGCTCCAACCCTGGACTCACTGGCTTGACCCCTTCTCACCATTCAGCCTTCTCTCTACCAACCTGACGTCATCTTCTACATGCATCAGATTTGGGAAGGGGTAGATTACATACAGACAAGAGGTTAAGGAACCAGCCTAAAGTTACACAGGTAATTAGTGATAGATGTTTTCCTCTGTGCCCCCACCAACCAACTTCTATTGATTTTCATTGGTAAAGAGAATTTCCTAAAACTGGGAATTCCCTATACCACATAGATCTGGATGAGACCAAAAGAAAATTATATTAATGCCAATTATGTTATACCAATTATATTAATACCAATCTCCAACTGTTAGAAATTTAGATTGCTTCCAATTTTCTTGAAATTATAAATAATGTTGTTACATGTCCAATGTTTTCTCTAAGATATAATGAGTCAGGTAAAATTCCTTATTCCAAGAATCAGAATGCCTGATTGACTCATGGCTGTAAAAATAAAAAGGACTGAGTCTTTCAGAACAGTTTGTACACACCTGGCCACAGGATCATTACGCTTCTGTGACGTTGTCCTCTGGCACCTTTTCAGCTTGTCATACCAGATCCCCACCCCTTGTAACAGAGACTAACTGGTATCTTTATTGAGCTGATCTTTGGTGCCTTAACTTGCCTATGGAGTAGCAAGAGGAATTCATTTGGTACTTGGGCAGATATGAGCCCTGGAAGTAAAGTGAGGGGAGTAAAGGGAGAAAAGCAGAGCTGAGGTAGAGAATTCCTCCTAGGCCAAAAGGGCCAGAGAGATCAGAGCAGCCCTTGAAGTCAGGAGACATTGAGGAGAATCCTGAGGTCATATCAGGTAATCTCCAAGATCTTTTCCACTTTCTAATGTTAATTAACTGTGACTCAGGGAATCAGTAAGAAATCTCTCTTGTCCAATTTTTTGAGGGAGAGCACTGCCTTCCAAATGAGTCTCTGGTCAAATTTTAGCCTAAGTGTTCCTAGCCTGCACCAAATTCCCCCATCACAATTATGGACCATCATCTAAAGAGGTACCCAGGGCAGAGTCAGGAAATCTCCAGCCATCTTGGTCATTTGCCTCTATTATAGATTCCAAATTTGGGCCAGAAGTGGCCATAGGCAAAACAAGACCTGAGGCTGTATTAATTAGGTACATTCCCGCCTGACGTTGGGGTGAGGAGATCACTCAAGGACTAGAGACAAGGTGATGAAGAGCTGGCATCAAGTGGGCAGGGTTGACTTTATATAAGTAGCTCAGACCTCCAACTCCTTGTGACTTTGGGCAAACCACTTGATTTGAACTCTGTTTCCTTCGGAAGCTAGAAGGAACCATAAGAGCCAATTACCCCAATTCCCTCATTTTAGAGATAAGGAAACTGAGAGTGAGGGAAGAAATGACTTAATAAGGTCCCACATAAAAGTGGATTATGTGAAACTGTGGGGATAACAAGAAGGTGAGGCCTTGCCCCTTCCCATCTTATATCTACAGATGGTGGAGAAATACCTCCCTGTCCTGCCTCCAACCCCCAACCTCCCACATTGAGTTGGAATTGTCCTAGTACATTAGGGAAAAAAGTCAAGATGTCATTGAAAAGGTTCAAAGGATCATAGATGTAGGGTTGGTTGGAAAGAAACGCTGAGCACAACCCCCTCATTTTAGAGGTGAAACTGAGGCCACAAGTAGTTAAGTGCCTTGCCAAGGGTCCTAAACCTGATTAGCATTCTGTTTGAACTTATGGCTTCCTTTCTTCAAATCCAGATAACTATCCACTGTACTCCTTTATTTCTCATAGAAAAACTGGCATGGAGGAGCAGAAAAATGAAGGAGAGAACTCAAGAGTACAAAGTCAACTTTCGTTCAGTTCCTTGGGAAATTAATTGTGGGTGGGTGTGGGTGTGGGGAAAGGTCTTTGACAGTTACAGTTAAACATTTATAAATTACTAAGTGGGTGCAGAGAGCATTGTAGTAAACTCTAAAGAATCTTCTCTATAACATTTAAGTAAGGGAGGTGGAGTCAAGATGTCAAGAGTACAGGCCCAGAGCCAGCTGAACTCTCCCAACATTTTTCTCTAAGCAACTTTAAAATAGTGCCTCAAATAAAATTTTGAAGTGGCAGAGTCAATAAAGTTCAGAGGGAGACATTTTTCCAGCCCAAGATAATTTAGGAGGTTGGCAGGAGAAGTCTGTAACGCTGGGATGGGCAATGAGCTCTGGAGACAGCCAGGACAGCAACGGTAGTAGCTTTGGGAGCTCTCAGTCCACAGTCAGTAAGGGGGTCAGACAACTGGACAGAAAGAGATTACTGTGGACCTTTTGCTGGCACTGGGTACAGCTGGCACTGATTGGCAATTCTATTGCCCAAAGGCAGTTCTGGGTTGTAGTTCTAGGGCAGAGAAGAGTTCTCTTCTGGTGGTCAGTCACAAGGGAGCAGGGGTCCTGGTCATAGTTCCAGAGTCAAGAAGAGTGCTAGTGTTTGTGACTGCAGGTGAGTGGGGGACCTGGTCATAGTTCTAGGGTCAAGAGGAACACTGGTTCTTACAGCTGCAGGGCTGCAAGGGGCCCTTCCAGGGAAAAGACAAGATCATAGGGCAGTGACAACACCTCTCCCCAAATCACACCACCTTGAAAGCACTAGAAACCTGCAGACCTCTCAGAACTAGCTCTGAAAATAATAGTACAAAAAAGCCTGATGCTTGGCACAGTGCCTCCCTATCCTCAGCTGAGCAGAACCCAATTTTAAAGTTCAAAATGAAGAAGATAAAGGCTGGAAAAATGAGTAAGCAAATAAACAAGCAAAAAACAACCCCCGATCATAAAAAATACTAAGGTGGCAGAGAAAATCAAGATATAAACTCAGAGGAAGACAACAATGTAAAAACAGCTACAAGCAAAGACTCAAAGAAAAATGCTTATTGGACCAAAGGCTAGTAAGAATTCCCGAAAGAGTTTTTAAAAAGAGATAAACATAGTAGAGAAAATATTGGGAAAAGAAATGAGAGTGAAGCAAGCAAATTATGAAAAGAGAATTAACAGCTTGATAAAAGAGGCACAAAAAATACTGAAGAAAATATTGCCTTAATAAAAAAAAAACAGAATATACCTAACAGTAAAAGAAGTATAATAATTCACTGAAGACACAAAATTCTTGAAAAAGCAGAATAGGCCAAAGGGAAAAAGAGATACAAAAACTCAATGAAGAAAATATAATTCCTTAAAAATTAGAATTAAGCAAATGGAAACCAGTAAGTTCATGAGATTCCAAAAAACAATAAAAGCAAAGTCAAAAGAATGAAAAAAAAATAGAAGAAAATGTGAAATAACTCACTGGAAAAATAATTCAGGAATATATATAGAGGAGAGATCATTTAAGAATTATCGAGCTACCTGAAAGTCATGATTTTAAAAAAGGGTCTAGATATGATATTTCAAGAAATTATAAAAGAAAAATGCCCCAATATCTTAGATCCAGAGGGTAAAATAGAAATTAAAAGACTGTACCAATCACCTCCTGAAAGATATTCCAAAATGGAAACTCCCAAGGAATATTACAGTTAAATTTTAGAGCTTCCAGGTCAAGGAGAAAATAATTAGGATTGTCCTAATATATTAGGGAAAAAAGTCAAGATGTCATTGAAAAGGTTCAAAGGATCATAGATTTAGGGTTGTTTGGAAAGGAACACTGAGTACAATTCCCTCATTTTAGAGGTGAAACTGAGGCCACAAGTAGTAAAATGATTTGCCAAGGGCCAGTGGCCAGAAAGAAACAATCCAAATATCATGGAGTCAGGATCACATAAGATTTAGCAGCTTCCATGTTATAGGAGTAGACTTGGAATACGATATTCTAGAAAGTAAAGGAACCAGGATTAAAACCAAGAATAACCTGCCCTGCAAAATACTACAATCCTTCAGGGCTGGGGATTAGGAAATATGTTTCCCATATATATCTAAGTTCCCGTATCGATGATTCATGCAACTCCTAAGAACTTTATCATTATTAGGGTACTGGAAGGAGTCCACATAGACAGAGGGCATTGATGTGAGTCAATTATGTTGGGGTGATATAAAAAAAAGCAGGGGTGAGAAAGATGGATGCACTGGGAGAAAGGGGAAGGGAGAATTAGGGAAATAGGGAAATTTTTCTCATGTAAAAGAGGCATGTGAGGAAGAGCTTTTATAGTGGAGAGGAAAATGGTGGTGGTGGAATATGGCAAATAATGCTTGAACCTCTCTCACTGTAATTGGTTCAAAGAGGGAAGGAAAAAATATAATATGTATCATATATCTATATAGTATGAGTTATATATATATATATCTATATATATCTATATAGTTGTGTTTTATACCTATATATATAATGTATATATACACATATACACACACATGCACACTCAGCTGGGTATAGAAATCTACCTTAACCAATAAGGAAATGGGAGGGGAAGGGAATAAAGGACACTGGGGAGAGAGATGACAAAAAGGAGAGTGGGTTAAGGGAGGCAGTGCTCAGATGCAAAACAGATTTTTGAAGAGGGACAAGATAAACAAATAAGTATAAACAGAAGAAAATAGGATGAATCAAAATAGATAATATATAACATAATAATCATAATTGTGAATGTAAATGGGATGTGCTCACTCGTAAAACAGAAGCAGATATCCAGAATCCAACAAGAGACACACTTGAAATACACACAGAGTTAAAATAAAGAGCTGGAATAGTCTATTATGCTTCAGCTGAAGTGAAGAGGGCAGGGGTGGCAATCACAACCTCAGACAAAGCAAAAGCAAAATTAGACATAATTGAAAGAGATCATCAGGAAAACTACATTTTGTTAAAAGGTACCATAGACAATGAAATAATATTAAAAAATTTTACAGTGAATTTCTCTGATAAAGGTCTCATTCCTCAAATAAAAAGGGAACTGAGTCAAATTTATAAACATGGTCATCCTGGTAAATGGTCACAAGATACAAACAGACTGTTTTCAGAAAAAAATCACAACTAGCTATAATCACATGAAAAAATGCTTGAAATCATTATTGATTAGAGAAAGGTAAATTAAAATAACTCTGAGGTATCACCTCATGCCCATCAGAAAGGACAAATGCTGGAGGAGATAAGGGAAAACAGGTACATTAATAAATTGGTGGTAGAGTAGTAAACTGGTCCAACCATTCTGGAGTACATGGTAAGATCTGTGCAAAGGGAAGTGAGAAGAACTGGGAGATCATTGTAATACAGTAATAGCCATGTTGTAATGATGATCAATTGTAAAAGACTTGGCTACTTTGATCAATATAGTGATCCAAGACAATTCCAAAAGATTCAGGATGAAAAAATGCTATCCACTGAGAGATAGAAAGAGAGAGAGAGAGAGAGAGAGAGAGAGAGAGAGAGAGAGAGAGAGAGAGAGAGAGAGAGAGAGAGAGAGATTACTGATGGGCTGAGTACAAATCGAAGTACAATTTTCCCACTTTATATTTTTTTTTGCTTATTTTGGAAATGTGGCTAATAAGGAAATACGTTTTGTATGATTTCACATATGTAATTGATATACTGTTTGCCTTCTCAGTGAATGGGGAAAGGGTGGGAGAGAGGAAGAGAATCTGGACCTTAAAATTTTAAAAAGCATGTAATAATAATGAAGTTTAGGTAAGACATGCCTTTTGTCCTTAGGGAATTTAAAAGAGTATTAAGGGCTGAGATACTAATAGACAACTGCACAACAAAATAATGCCTGGGTGAGTGCATTAGAGGAGATGCAAACCAAGTGTTATACAAGGTGAGAGGTGGAAGGTAGTGGAATAATTATTGACTTGGAGGGTTGGGAGAAAGACAGAGAGAAGTTCAACCCAAGAATTCGTTAACTCCCAGGAATTCTTATTTCTGGGTTGGAATCATTTATATGAGTTTACCTATGACCCTAGCAGGGAGGGGTTTTGTCACCTGGATGCATGATGGATTCAGGAAGTATTGGCATGTTGGGGAAGGCAAGCTGTTGAGCATAGGCTGTGGTGGGAAGGGTCCTGAATTTCACTATCTGCTGAATACTTTAGGAAAAGGGGGAGGGAGGTGGAAAGGTCTGTCAGATTTTTTAGCATAGGACATAGGCCCAGTTAATCCAGTGGCAAGTACACCATAATCTGGGCTGGTATTACAGGGTAGGAGCAAAGTCTTATTTATATATTGTTATATCTTGTACATTATGTAATACCCTTACTAAAATATTGCATGCTAGAGTTCCATTATCGAGTGAGTTAAGAGTTCAGACTCCTCCCCCAAAAGAATCCAGGGAATTTGCCCTCCACTCTACGTTAGTCTCTCTCTTATTTCAAGAGGGGTTAGGAGCTCCTTCCTTCTTCCCCAGCAGTTTCCTTTGATCTCCCAGCTATCTGCTCAGTCTCTTCCAAACCCCAGACAGTCCCTTACTTACATTTAGCAAGGTAGAGGTATTAGGGGAGAGTGGGTTGCTAATGGGTTCAGTGGATCAACCAGGGGCCTCACTTGCCACATGCCTATCATAATTCTCTGCCCAGAGCCATTATTAACTAATCATTCTAACTTGTGGGAACAAATAACTCACAAGACTCCTTCAAATTAGCATTTGAAAACAAAGACAATTGGGGGTGGGGTGAAGAGGTCTTACCCTTTAGATAGAGTTCTATAGTTGGAAGATGGAGACCCAGGATACCCCAAACTGCTTCCGGGTGGGAGCAGGGAATGAGGAAGGAGCAGGGTGGAGTTGGCTGGGGAGATGCATACCCAGGCCATAATTATTCTTGCTAACTAGGTGCCAAGCTTAATTGTGTCTACTTGCCCTTTAAGTTTGTGACCCTCTAAATTTCAACACCCAAGGGCAAAATTTTAGTCAGTCCCCACCCCTCATTCTTTTGTAAGTCCCTTAAAAGCAAGGTCTATGTAATATCAATCAAGCTTAGAACAGTAATTTGTGCTTGGCTAGAAAAAATTAATATGCTTTGTGAGTTTTGAGTTATTCTCAAAATAATTATAAGGCAAAAAAGTACAGAAGGAGACCAGAGAGGATGAACTAGGAGCCCCAGAATTATTTTAGGACCAGAGGGAACTGGATTTACTATTTCTCTGTGTTTCTCTCCCCACTTCTTTTTTTTCTGCTGGTTCCCCTTGCCTTTCACTCTATCTTTGGTCTCTCTCTTATTTCAAAAGGGAATGTGTCAAATCGACACATTCTGTGTCCTGGGCCTCAGTTTCCCCTTCCCAGATGTTCTATATTTTTCTAGGCTTTAGTACACATGCTCCTGTATTTACTCTCCCAATTCTGTTTACTCCCTGCACCACTTTGCAATCAGCTGCTTCCTAGGCCTAGTGTCATTACTTTTAGGGTTATAAATCGGTAATTCCTCATCTCTTTCTCCTTACTTGTCTGCCAATGGGGCTGGGGAAAGCATCAAACAGCTGGGAATCCCCACCCACTGCCCTTTAGCCAAGCTGCTGGAGGCCCGTCACCATAACCTGTTCAGTGGAGATGGCTTCCCTGGGTTGGTCCTAGTTCAGATTCAGGACTGACATAAAACTTCAGGGAGGTCAAAGGTTTCTCACAAGATCCATTTATTTCCTGATTTCTTTTCCTGGAGTGTTCACTTTTCCAGACGCTTCTGAGGGTGACGGGACCAGACTGAAGTACACAGAGGCCAAGCAGAATTGACACCATTGGGGAAGGAGATGCTGGTCTTCTGGCTCCTGCTTCTTGTACTTCAGCTCTCAGTTTCCCAGTTGGTTGCTGATAAGAAAGGTGAGTGGCTCCCTTCCTCCATTCTCAAGTCTTGGAGGTTTTCAGTCCTCTTTTTGTGAGGCAAAAATTGGTGTTGGAGACCTCTCCCTACAAATCAATGCATCTCTTCTTAGGACTCCTTTTTGCCCCCTTTCTCTCCTCTCCTTCCCAGTCCCTCGTTGCCCTGTCCCCATTTTAATATTTCAACACCTTTATTCTTCTCCCCCTCTCAGTCTCCTTCTATTCTTTCCCACTCTTTGACCTCCTTTTCTCTAAATCTTTTCAGGCACTTTCTCCACCCACCCTGCTCACCATTTCCCATTTTTCCTCTCTTCTCCCTGGGGTTTCCTTCTTTGCTGCCCCCTCAGGTTTCTTTCTGCTGTAGTGGAATGAGCACTAACTGGGATCAAGGAACCTGGGTTTGTGACTGAGTGGGAAGAATGATACCATGATCTGGGGCTTTGGAGTCACAGGATGTGGGTTCAAATGTCACTTCTGCTGCTTCTTACCTGTGTGATCCTGGACAAATCACTTAGCCCTTCTGGTCCTCAGTTTTCTCTCCTACAAAATGAAGGGGCTGGGCTAGAAACCTCTAAGGGTCCCTGTCCAGTCTTAACTTTGTAGTCTGATGCTAAATCCTACCTCTGAGGCTTACTTTTCAGGTTCTCACTTTGAGTGAGGTAAAGTCCATTCAGGGAAGAGGCCTCTTTAAGAAGTGAGTCAAGGGATGGCCTCTTTAATTAAAACAAAAAAAATCAAATTGAGAGGGAAAGACCCTCAGGGTTGTCGGTCAAAAGAGAAATAGTTACTATTGGCATATTAACTGGTACTTGGGCAGGGAGCTATTGTTGTCCAACTTAGGAGCTTCAGAGTGAAATGGGTTTAAGGTTTGGTCTTTGAGGAAGATCTAGCCAGTAAACCCCAAGCTAACTAGGCAGCTTCAGGCCATCAAAATTTACCTCCTTTTAGAGAGATAGACCTTGGCAGAGGTAGAGGCAGAGGCCTAGTCACTGAAAGTGAGAACCTGAAAAGGCCTTAGCCTAAAAGGGCCAAGGTCTCCCATTGCATCTCCAGTCCTCCTGGTGAATATCTGGCTACTGGACCCAGATGGCTCTGGAGGAAAAAGTGAAGCTGGTGACCTTGCACAACCCTCCCTCCCTCAAATCCAAGTCAATTGCAAGTCATGGCATTGTCTCCCTGATGTCATGGTCCTCTTTGAAAATGAAGGACAAACACAACCACCGGAGGCTTACTATCTGCCTTGCCTAAATGAAACATTTAAACACCCACCTCTCTCCTCAGTAAAATAAGAGGATTAGACCAGATGATCTCTGGGATCCCTTTTGGTTCCAGAGCTATGCTCCTTGGGATCTGACCCCTAGGTCTTCCCTTCTCCTTCTTTTTCCTTCTCTATACCTGAAATCTCCTTAAAAAGACAGTCAAGACAGGTTGGACTCTGCTGTCTGAGTTATGCCCTAGCCTTTTCTAGGACCACCCTTTAGCACAGTTGAGGAACCAAAGAAATCAAATGGGTCACACCTTGGATTCTGGCTCAGCCCCAGTCTTGGCTAGGGCAAGAAAGAATGGGGGTACAATGGAGTGGTTCCCCTTGCCCCATAAGAGTTTTGCTTTTCTTTCACCATCCCACCCCCCACATAGTCTATCTTCCTTGGGGTTTCCATCTGACCACCAGCCTCAGAGGCTGAAGGCAAGGGGGAAAGGAACAACCATTTATATAGCACCTACTATGTGCCTACCAGTCACTCTGTGAAGTGCTTTTACAAATAGTCTCTTTCAATCTTCACAACAACCCTGGAAGATAGGTGTTGTTATTATCCCCATTTTACAGTTGAAGAAACTGAGGCAAATAGGCTAAATCACTTGCCCATAGTCACACAGGTTATCAAGTGCCTGAGGTCAGTGCTCTATCCACTGCATCACCAGCTAGTTGCCTACAGGCAGAGGCAGAAGAATCAAAGAATAAGGTAAAGAATAGGTGTCAGGTGATATCATCAGAGGTCTGGGAGAGAGGGTACAGCTATGGGGGCTAGGACTTGGTTTCATCAAACCCCTCTATCTAAGGTGCAGCCCCCTTCAAACTTTCCATATTATAGCCCTCCCTACCCACCTGGTAGGAGCAGAGTGGGAATCGGAAAGGTACAGGAATAGATTGGAGTAGAATTTAGTTCCTAGAGCTAGCGTCACTTCCATGTGAGTTGTTATCAGTCCTGTAACTGTCTGGAATTTGTCCCGTCCTGGTCTTCAGCTTTATCTTGACTCAGCTGGTGAGACAGAGAAGAAATCAATTATTGGGTGTGCCTCAAGTTATTCCTTCCCATTCTCGGCACCCACCCAGAACCCCAAGCCTGTGAGGCAAACCTGGAACAAACTTGTTTTTTGGTCTACTGGTAGTTATGTTTCTTCCAGTCCCTGGAGGAGGTCATTGACCATCACACATACACTGCTTCTCTTTCCTCCCACTTTAACAAAACTGGTATCAAGGCACCAAGGACAAACTTCTAATGGGACCTGCCTACTCACATGCACACAGCACTCTTCCCTACATTGTCTCCTTTATGATGCTCATGTGTCAAGGTAAATGTTATTTAGCCCCATTTCAGGGATGAAGAAACTGAAACTCACAAAAGGGAAATGACTTGCCTAAATTTACATGACTAGTTATTGGCAGAATTATGACTCTAACTCGGGTCTTCTGGACTTCAAGTCCAATGAATTTTTCAGGCCCACTCTGCCTGGGTCCCAACCTACGAGTGCAACATGTTCCCCTACTTGAGTTACTTCTATTTTAACAACAGACCCCTAGACTGAGCCAAAAGACTAAGTGTCTAACAGTAGAATTTCTAGTATTTTGATAGAGAGGAGGGAGCTGTCCCAGTGCCTCCATGTCATCCCACATCATCTTTATCACTCTACTCTAAGTCGTGTGTTCAGTGGATGGGCTATAACCATCAGAGCCATAAACAGGAATTCTGGTACCTGAGACAAATTCAATTGACCAGGTGGTAAGGGAGGAGAGGAAGTATCCAAAGTTTGACAACTTTTATGTATGGTCAGAATGGACTAGAGGAAGATATTATAAGAGTTAGGGAGTTTGAATAACTGGAAAGCTGGGCTGCTTAAAGGGGAAGGGGCCTCTGCTGAGGTGGAGAAGGTTGTGAGTCACGAGCTGAACTTACTGGGGAGGGAGACCTGGAAGTCCATAGGTGATAGTAACAAGGATCCAGGCAGGGTGAATTGAACTTTAAAGGAAGATAAATTGCTGCTGAGTGATGATGGGAGAAAGAGGATCTGAAAGTGGCATTAGAGAGCAAGGAACACGCCAATTCTTCTTCCTGTGTGTCAGGAGTATGAGAGAAGGCACAGGCCAACTCTGCAAAGAGTACCAGGAAATATACAAAAAGCTAGGCTTCAATGAGCACTGGAAGATGAAAAGATTATAGCTATGATCAAATGTGTAGGGCTGGAAGGGACCTGAGAGTTCATCTAGTCTGATCCAGAGGTTAAGTGACTTTCCCAAGACCACAGAGATTCTGATTCCATGTTGTGGTTCAGTCATATCTAACTTTTCATGACCCCATTTGGGGTTTTCTTGGCAAAGATAGTGGAGTGGTTCCCCATTCATTTTCCCCAAAGGAGTATACAGGAACCAGGGAAACCCTGTAGAACAGAAATTTGTTACTGTTCAATTGTTTCAGTTGTGTCTGATTCTTCATATCCCCATTTGGGGTTTTGGGGGCAAAGATACTGAAGTGGTTTGCCCTCATTCTCATTTGAAGATGAGAAAACCGAGGGAAACATAGTGAAATGACTTGCCCAGGGTCACACAATTAGGAAGTGTCTGAGGCCAGATTTGAACTCATGAAGATGAGTCTTCCTGACTCTACATTCAGCACTTCACCTCCTGTACCACCTAGTTGCCCTCCTGATTCCATATCCAGTGCTCTTTCTACCCTTCCACAGAAGAAATGTGAAAGGGTAAGATCTAGGACGAAGGGGAAATTTGTTACTAAGGGAGGAGAGTTCCAAAGGACATAGTTGAAAGAGAGAGAAGAGGGTAGAGAGTGGGGCTAGGGGCCCTAGGGAGTTTAACTACTAGAGAAGAGGCACCAGTGTTAGCTGATCTCATGCTGATCCCTAATGTCCCAGTTGGGATGGGTCCATAAGCCAAGTAACACACTGGGGCAGTCCATCCCCTGGAAAATGATAGCTACAGGACTTGGGAGGAGGTAACCTTGACCAAGCAAGAAAGTATCCAGTAGGGCAGTCCATATGTGCAGAAAGTGACTCCCTGTCATGCTGGCACTTGGGGCAAAACCCTGACTGCGCTATGCTTAGTTCTGTAGGATCCCTACTCCCAAATTTCTTGAATATCACCCACCCCTCCCCTGAAGAAACTTCCAGGGGAATCTCAGAATGCACCTAGCCCCATTCCTCAGAATGACTTTTCCTCTCTTCTCCCAGATGAGTTTAACCTGTTGTTTATCTGAGGTCCTCCTAAAAGGTATCTTGGGCCCAAAGAACATTATAGCCAGAAGGTATTTCTGAATTTATTTGTTTGTTTGTTTTAGGCATAGGTTATCTAGTCCAACATCCTCCTTTTATAAAGTAGAAAATAAGTCCAGGGAGGAAAAGCAACTCAACCAGAATTAGAGGCACAGCCAGGCATAGAACCTAGGTCTCCTAACTCAAATCTTTACGTTGTAGAAGATGGGCATCTTCTACAGTGGTATTAAGGAAAGACTGAAGATATGATGTCCAACAGGAAGTGCTTAGGGGAGTCAGACCCATGGGCAGTACTCTACTTTTTACAAAGCAGTCCCATATGCATCTCTGAAAGGGAGACATCAATTATCTCTCTGGATCTTCCCAACAACCCTATGCTTTAGGTAGTAAGAGCATTATCAACTGCATTTTACAAATAACGAAACTGAGGTATGAAAAGTTAATTTTTTTGTGTGTTGCTCAAGATCACAAGTAGTTAAGTATCAAAGCAAGAGGGAAAAGGTTGACCTTCTTGTGTTGAGAATATAATGGGCCAGAGTCAAATGCTCTTTTCTTTCCCCAGTCCTTCCTAGATTGATTCAAGAACCTCTGGCTACTCTTTAGGTCTGCAGTGTCTTCTTGCCCAACCTAGTTATATTCTAGTCAAGCCTTATTAAGTGACCTCTTGACACCCATGATCTGAGCTAGTAGGATTAGAGATCAGGGGGCTGAGTAATGGATGAAGGATGAAGGAAATAACTTGAACTAGACTTTCTTCTATCACTCTTGTCTTTCCTTCAACACCTACTTTTCTCCCTATCTCTCCCTATTTAGGAGCTAAGGAATTGACTGCTTACCTACCTGAGCTTACCTCTTTCTGCCTGCAAAAACCCACCTCCTCTGGGAAACCCTCCTTGATAGAGGGGAGCAGGGTTTTTGCAGTGTGTTATAGTGGAAACAGCATACTTCCTCCTGGAACTTGACCTCAGTGAATTCTGAACTTCTCTTACTAGCATTAGTAAGTCTTCCATTAAACCAGTTATGTGACCTTGGGCAAGTCTCTTGCATCTCATAAAAAGTAGGCTATACAGCATTTACTATTTATAAATCTTGGGTTTGACAACCACCACCCCATGACTTAAACAGCGTAACCATTTTATAGACAAGGCAACTGAGGCATAAAGAGGTTTTATTATGTTACCCAAGATCAAAGGTGGTAAGTTTCAAAGTTGAGATTCAAACCCAGGTCTTTCTCCAAGGCAACACCCTTTCTCCTATGCCTGAAGAGATCTGAGATTTTGTCAGGGTAGCTACAGATCAAAACTCCCCTGCTGGTCTTCAAGAGCTGCTGTAGCTGAAAAATTAATCATCCTTTATTCAACTTGGTTGATCCTCAGTGAACAGACATTCTTGTGCCAGTTCTTGAAGTTGGCCTTTGAGACAAAGGAGCTGTCCCTCTTCTAAGGCGGAAAGACAGCTGGCCTTGGAGTTAGGAAAACCTGGGTTCAAGTCCCATCCTTAAACTCTCAGTGGCCCCAGACAATTATTCTGAGACTTAAGTTTCAGAACTTACAGGGAGGGAATGATGAAAACATAACTCAGGTAAAAAAAAAAAAAGAAACCTAACATTTTCAGCTGACCTCTCCCCATAGCTTCCAGCCCCAACTCTATCCCCCTGGAAAAGGAAAGGGAAAAGAGGAAACAGTAAAGCCCAGAAAGGGAGGAAAACAGATTGAGTAAGATAGGGTCAGAACCCAATAAGGGATTCACCGCCTGTCAGTCCAGTAGGATGGTTTAGTGCATTATCCTGATGTACTCAGGACATTGCTAATGATTCAGGCTGGAGCTCAATCAGATTGGAGGACACCAAGTCCAGATCTTATCAAAAGCCTACAAGATTTCCTTGGAGCAAATTCCAGAACTGAAGGCCCGGATACCGACTAGAACCCATCAGAGGTCACACAGATTTCCCTCCAGTGAAAAATAGGTTTTCCATATTCCCATCCAGGGTACACTAGGAAATACCCATGTGAAACTCTAGAAATGCTTGGTGTTAAGTGCAAATTTTACCACTTTGGGCCCTCTGTTTCCCATTCCAAGAAGCAGGGATTATGATGTCTTCTCTCTCATCATCTTGGAGGGAGAGGGGGTTGTGAGAAATAAATGAAATAATTGAGAAAGACCCCTTACAGATGGCAGCTGAGCAACAGGAAAACCCGAGACTTTCTTGCTTTACTCTATCCGCCCCTGCTTCTCCCACCCACCTTGGCCCCACACTGTGATTGCTTTCCTCCCCATCCCGCCCCTATGGCCGGCTGTCCCTAGAAATCCTCCTTTTACCCATGTGCCCCTTTTGTTCTTTTAGATCCAAGGTAGAGGTTAGATTTTACTAGCAAATAAAGGGAAATGAGATTAAAAAAAAAACACAAAAAAACCCCCCAAGCTTTAAGAGAACAGACCCTGATGAAAAGAACATTAATCTGGATCAATTCAAGAAAATAATGAAGATCTAACAGATCTTCTTCCTCTACTCTCTCCTGCTTTGATCCTTCTCTAACACCACTGCCCAATTAATTTTCCTTATGCATAAATCTGATCATGCTGCTCCTCTGGTCAAATTCCCTCTGTGGCTCCCTATTGCCCAATGAATAAAGCCTAGGGAGGGGAAATGACTTGCCCAAAGTCATACAACTTATAAGTAGCACCTTAATAAATGTTTCTTGACTGATTAACTGATATACCAAGGCCATCCTGAGAGAAGTGAGATCTAATTAAACATTTTACACCCTTTCTAGGCTACATGATGGCTCTGACCACTGCCCCAGAGTCACAGCTCATCTGCACTGCCTCTCCCAAGCAGGTAGAGCCATAACCTGGTTTTGCCACAAATGTTTGAAATTCAGAGGGTTCTGACATCAAGCATGAGCTTCCAACAGGAAGAACTAACTCATTTTAGTACTTAGCAAGAAGAATCATTTTAAATTAGGATGTTATCACTACTCCCCCCATCCCCAAGCCTTATTGCAGAGGAGCTCTTTCCTGGACAGCCTACCCTGCTTCCTCCCCAGCAGCCCAGGGTCTCTGACTCCTCTCCATGAGGCTTTGTGTCCTGAGTCGCTTTTCACCACCACTCCAATGGCCATGCTCCACTGAGTTTACCTCAAAAAATTGACTTTGGGATTTCCTTTTGGGTGTTGGTCACTAGTGCTAGAATTGCTAGCTGTAGCTCTAGAGTCAGGAAAATATTTCCCCAAGGCCCCTCCCAACCTGGGAATGCCACTGGGTACAGTGCAAATGCAGCACCAACCTAGCACCCATGCAGCACCCTCCAGCTGGCCTCCTTCACAGGTCTCTATTCTCTCTTTCAGGGCTCGATGAGAATGGAACCATCTGGGACTCAGGAGGGTGTACCTTTTCTACGAACTTTAGTGCCCCTGAGTGCCAGGGGCAGAAGGCACCCTACAACTTCACAGGTGAGGCTGGCTGCATCCCTGGAGGGACTGGGACTCTGCAGGCAAGGAGGGAAACAAAGATTCAATCACTGCCTCTTGGTGGGTAGGGGTCCAAATTACAAAATCAAGAGCTTGGACTTTTTATTTTGAATTGGATCTGTTCCTTAATATAGGGAAACTGAGACAGAAATTCCTCTCCTAACACAGATTGGCACCTCACTGCCTTAGAGGGCTATCTGGAGGGCTATCTGGAGTGCTGTGCAGGGTCCCAGAAGTGGGACTTGTCTCAGGTCTTCCTGACTGAGGAAACCTTTAGCCTTGACCGTGTCCCAGTGTAACTGACTAGATTATACCCATTACATTCCAGTCAGGAGATACCCCAATGTCCTATTAAATTTTTTTCTAGGAAGTGGATCAGAATTGGTGATTTCCTCAGTGTGGGGAACTCCTAGTAAGGAAAGTCCCTCTATTGAAACAGAGCAATGATGATCTATAAATTTGCTATCTTGGAGAACTGGAGAACTGAGAGGTTAAATAATTTGCTCATGGTAACACAGCTAAGGATATGTTGGAAGTAGGACTTAGTTAAAGCCAGGTTTCAAACCTGGCCCTCTATCGGCTCTACTAGATATCTCTCCTTGAATTTGAGAAGTTTTTCCTCTTAAGTAGATTAAAGTTTATTCGTTCCCCAAAGAGAGCTAATACTATAACTAAGGAGTTGTACTTCAGATAGATGTTTCTCTCAGTGAATTTTGGGAGACACAAGTTCTAATTCTATCTTTGCAATTTTTCTTGCCGTCTGAGCTCCTCCTCTGTTCCCACTGCCAGCATCCTAGCATAGGCCTTCCCTATCATGTGATCAGAGTACTACAGGAACCTTCTAACAGATCTTCCTCCTCTACTCTCTCCTGCTTTGATCTTTTTCTAATATCCCACTGCCCAATTACTTTTCCTTATGTATAAATTTGGTCAAGCCACTCCTCTGGTCAAAGTTCCTCCGTGGCTCCCTATTACCCAGTGAAAAAATACAAGTTCCTTTCTCTGGCATTTGTTGCCCTTCATCATCCCACTTACCAATTCTCATTTCATACCAGAAAATGGGGCTGGACAATGGGTAGGCAGAATGGGGACCTGAAAAGTCTCCAAATATTCTCATGGCAAAGAGGAAGGTTCAGATTAAATCTTTGTTTCTTAAGAGGACAAAATTATGATAAAGGAGATGTTATGAGGAAGGAGACTTTAGTTTACTGTAAAGTAACTTGCAGTTTTGGATCATAGATCCAGCTCCAGTATTCTATATAAGAGAATGGCTAGAGTGGGGGTGGGAGATAGGGAGGTGGAAGGAGGACTTGGCACCAAGATGAATGCAGCAGTACAGCAACACCAGCACCAGGGCCAGCAAGCAAAAGGTCTGCCTTCAAGTCTTGGCTATACAGCTAATTGATAGAATTACCAGCTGTGTGGCCTTATAAGAACCACTTCTTCTATAGTAGCCTGTTTGTGCTTCTTTCTCAAAGAGGACCAGTGACCATCAGGAAGGTGATGTCTTGACATGCAAGTGAATTGGATTTAAGTGATACAGGGCATTGCAAAGTCACCAGCTTCACTCTCTCCTCTGAAACCATCTGGGTTCCAGACATAGAGCAGAACAACTGAAGATGGCCTAGGGTGTAGTGGCAGACCTTGCCCTTTTAAAGCTAAAATGCTTTCCCAGGTCTCAGTTTGTCTGAAGCAACACCCATTCAGTGATTAAGGCTAGGTAAGAAATGAGGCAAAAAATGACCTCTTTCACCTACTCAAAAAAAAAAAATCAATCTTGGAAGGGAAGACCCCCAGGGTTTCTGACAAAACAGAAACAACTGTTATTTACATTCACTCTATAGTGTTAAAACCCAAGCAATGACCAATAGAGACTTGGGCTGGGACTTATTATTGGCCAATCAGTGAAAGCCAGAGTGATTTGGGTTTCAAGCATAGTCAAGTAGTGCCATCTGAATTCGAATGGACATTATCAAAGCCTCGTATAACCAAGTTCTATTTCAAGAAATTTATATGCCTTTGGGCAAGGCACCCACAAGTAAGTATTTGATTCCTCATGTGAAAGGAGATAGGGAAAAAAGGAAAAATAAGGGGAGGGAGGTAGAAGGGAGGGCAGGAGGGAATTGACAAAGGAAGGAAGAAAGGAAAGAAGGAAGGAAAGAAGGAAGGAAGGAAGGAAGGAAGGAAGGAAGGAAGGAAGGAAGGAAGGAAGGAAGGAAGGAAGAAGCCTAGACACCTGATGATGGAAGCTGTCCAGGTCTTTGAAGAGGTCAGGCAGCTGAATTTGCTTCTTTGCTTCCTTAATAAATAAAAGGCCCACACTGAAGTTGGAGTGTGTACCTTCAGTGTGACATTTCAGGGAAATCCCTACATAGCTATTTGGTTTCTTTGCTGATTCTCAAGGAGGAGTCAGGTGGTGTTATTTAAGTCACATGTGGTTTTGTTGAGGTTTGGGGTGCTAGGGACCCCAAAATACTGATACGCTGGGTCCTACTTGAATGAATTCGACCCAAGCCTTCTATCAGTCAAAGTAAAACAAAGTTTATTAAAGATTTGCCATATTGTGCTGACTCTTAAGTAGCCTAAGCATTTGTAAGGCTTGTATTAACAAGCAGTCAGATACAATCTGAGCTAGATTGAGTCTGAGCTACATTGAATCTGCGTGCCTTCATGGAGGTGAGATGGATCTTATATAAAAAAAGACTGTGGGAGGGATCTGGGGGTGGTCAAGTAGTCTGAGGGTTCCAGGGATGGTCTTAAAGGGATTGGTCAGTAGCCTGAGGGATCTAGAGGTCTTGATGGGAATGACCAGTACCCTGGGTGAATCAAGATCAATTTAGGGAGGATCTTGATGGGAGTGGCCAGGATGGAGAATGGGATTTTTATAGGATCAGGGGTGGGAAGTATTACAGAGATTTGGGCATAGTGATAATGAAAAGCATATGGGCCTCAAGAGATTACCACATCAAGTGGGAAGATTCTAGGAGAGTTCAAAGAGGTTCCCAGAATCTGTACCCCATGAGGTTTAACTTGATTCTTACATAAAAATAGACCTTTATTTTAGGGTCAACCTAGCGCTTGTTGCATTTTATGTGTTGAATTTATGATCCTAAAATAACCCGATCATGGGATTCATTTTCTTGCTTTTGAAAATGAGAATTTTAGCCAAGATGATTTATCAAATGCTCTTCAACTCTAACATCCTACAAATCAGGGATCTAGAAACCACAGAAGGAAATATAGGAGAGAGGGAAACATACACTAAGGTAAAACTGGCCAGGAAAAACTAAACAGAGAAAAAAAATAAAAGAAGGTGAAGGAAAAAAAGGTGCCAGGGATGAAAGATTCACAAATTAATCTAGATTTTGTCGGCCCCACAGAGATCAGACCCAAAGATCAGAGGAGTGGAAATATGAAGACTGGGGTCAAAGATGGCTTCAGTAGTACTCAAGAAAAAACGATAGGTATTGGTTCAACTGGAAAGACAGAAGGAGACAATAATTCCTTGACTACACACACCAACACCAAGGACACCACAAAGAATATCACCACCATCAAGAAGACTACAACAGATTTCAACCACACAACAACTAACATAACAAATGGACCAACCACTTTCAGAGACACAATACCAGGGAACCCTGGGACCTCAAGAATAGTAACACTTTTTCCTGTCTCCAAAGGAACAAGAACAGCAGAGGAAACAGAGAACATACCAGGGAGTGCTATACAAGGGACACTAGAGGAGGGACACTTGGAGGCTGCTTCCAATTGGAAGGTATCAAAAGCAATCCCTATCCCTGACTCTGACTCCATGAGCCCCAAAGCTCAGAGAATCAAAGGATATGACAGCACAACAACTGTGACATCACAGGTTGTCACCATTACTGAAAGCACAACAGCAGGTGAAGCTAGTTCCCCTGGAAGCTCAGCAAGGGCCACGATGTCTGCTAGATTCACTTTGACCAACTCTGGAGTTCAGAGTAGCACAAGGTCTGACAGTACAACCACTCAGACTGCCAAGGCTGTCACCACTACCCAAGGGAAAACAGTAAAGGGGAAAGGATTCAGAGGGACAGCACAAGTACCCTCAACTAACTCTGAAACCACCTCCAAAAGCCACATATTTGAGAAGCGGAATGTCTCGAAAGGAACCAATCGGATGACCAAGTCTAATGGCTCTACCTCAATGAAAACAGCACAGAACACTACATGTCCAAGTACTTCAACAATAACTACACGTAGCAGTAGCACCACCTCCACCAGCCCCTCCTCGAAGACAACCATTGCCTCTGAAAGTACCACTCTGACCACTAATACAGTCACCCCTGCTCAAGGGACAACAACACCTATCAATGTCTCCACAGGAATCTCACCAACCTCTATAGCTAGCCCTGGCATGACCTTTACCAGCCCTGCCACTGTAAGTACTACTGAGTCAGAAAGCACCACTCTGACCACTGAGTCTTTCACCTCTACCCAAGGGACAACAGCAGCCTCCACTATATCCTGTGAGATCTCATTAACATCCACAGGAACACCTGAGAACACCTTCATCAGCCCGACACCTCATAGCACCACTGAGGGTGAAGGCACCAGTCTGACTTCTGAGCCTGTCACCCCTACCCAATGGACAACTTCAGTTCTCCCTACTTCCCCTGACACCTCGCCAACGTCCACAGGTACTCCTCTCACCACCTCTATCAGCCTCTCCCCTCCAAGTACCACTGAGGCTGAAAGTACAACTGTGACAACTGAGCCTTTCAGCACTACTCCAGAGACAACAACAGCTGCCACCACTTCACCTGAGTCTGCAACGTCCACACCTTCCCCTAGCTCCATACCTACAACTCCCACTCTTCAGAGTACCACTGAGTCTGAAAGTACCACTCTGACCACTAATACAGTCACCCCTACTCAAGGGACAACAACACCTATCAATGTCTCCACAGGAATCTCAGCAACCTCTATACCTAGCCCTGGCACGACCTTTACCAGCCCTGCCACTGTAAGTACTACTGAGTCAGAAAGCACCACTAGGATCATTGAGTCTTTCACCTCTACCCAAGGGACAACAGCAGCCTCCACTACATCCTCTGAGATCTCATTAACGTCCACAGGAACACCTGAGAACACCTTCATCAGCTCGACACCTCATAGCACAACTGAGGGTGAAGGCACCAGTCTGACCTCTGAGCCTATCACCCCTACCCAATGGACAACTTCAGTTCTCCCTACTTCCCCTGACACATCGCCAACGTCCACAGGTACTCCTCTCACCACCTCTATCAGCCTCTCCCCTCCAAGTACCACTGAGTCTGAAAGTACAACTGTGACAACTGAGCCTTTCAGCACTACCCAAGAGACAACAGCTGCCACCACTTTACCTGAGTCCTCTACAATACCCATATCTGCTCCAAGCACCACCTTCAAAAGCCCTAGCCCTCAGAGTACCACTGGGTCTCAAAGTACAACTGTGACAATTCAGCTTTTCAGCACTACCCAGGAGACAAGAACAGCTGCCACCACTTCACCTGGGTCCTCTGCAACGTCCACACCTACTTCAGGCACCACCTTTACCAGCCCAACCTCTCAAGGTACCACTGAGGCTGAAAGTACAACGGTGACACCTGAGTCTATCAGGACTACCCAAGAGACAACAACACCTCCCACCACTTCACCTGAGTCCTCTACAACACCCACACCTACCCCAGGCTACACCTTCACCACCCAAACGCCTGAGAGTACCACTGAGTCTGAAAGCACAACTGTGACAACTCAGCCTTTCAGCACCACCGAAGAGAAAACAGCAGCTGCCACCACTTCACGTGAGTCCTCTACAACACCCACTCCTATCCCTATCTCGACGCCTACAATTCCCACTCCTCAGAGTACCACTGAATCTGAAAGTACAACTATGACAACTGAGCCTTTCCGCACTACTGAAGAGACAACAGCAGCTCCCACCACTTCACCTGAGTCCTCTACAACACCCACACCTACCCCAGGCACCACCTTCACCAGCCCAACCCCTCCGAGTAAGACTGAGTCGGAAAGTACAACTTTTACAACTGAGCCTTTCAGCACTACTCCAGAGACAACAACAGCTGCCATCACTTCACCTGAGTCTGCAACATCCACACGTACCCCTAGCTTCACACCTACAACTCCCACTCCTCAGAGTACAACGGAGTCTGAAAGTACAACTGTGACAACTGAGCCTTTCAGCACCACCCAAGAGACAACAGCAGCTCCCACCACTTCACCTGAGTCCTCTACAACACCCACAGCTGCCCCAGGCACCACCTTCACCAGCCCCAGCCCTCAGAGTGCCACTGAGTCTGAAAGCACAACTGTGACAACTGAGCCTTTCAGCACTACCCAAGAGACAACAACAGCTCCCACCACTTCACCTGAGTCCTCTACAACACCCACACCTACCCCAGGCACCACCTTCACCACCCAAACGCCTGAGAGTACCACTGAGTCTGAAAGCACAACTGTGACAACTCAGCCTTTCAGCACCACCGAAGAGAAAACAGCAGCTGCCACCACTTCACGTGAGTCCTCTACAACACCCACTCCTATCCCTATCTCGACGCCTACAATTCCCACTCCTCAGAGTACCACTGAATCTGAAAGTACAACTATGACAACTGAGCCTTTCCGCACTACTGAAGAGACAACAGCAGCTCCCACCACTTCACCTGAGTCCTCTAAAACACCCACACCTACCCCAGGCACCACCTTCACCAGCCCAACCCCTCAGAGTACCACTGAGTCTGAAGGTACAACTGTGACAACTGAGTCTCTCATCACTACTCCAGAGACAACAACAGCTGCCACCACGTCACCTGAGTCTACAACGTCCACACCTACCCCTAGCTCCACACCTACAACTCCCACTCCTCAGAGTACCACTGAGGCTGAAAGTACAACTGTGACAACTGAGACTTTCAGCACTACCCAAGAGACAACAGCAGCTCCCACCACTTCACCTGAGTCCTCTACAACACCCACACCTACCCCAGGGACCACCTTCACCAGCCCAACCCCTCAGAGTGCCACTGAGTCTGAAAGTACAACTTTGACAACTCAGCCTTTCAGCACTATCCAAGAGACAACAGCAGCTGCCACCACTTCACCTGAGTCCTCTACAACACCCACACCTACCCCAGGCACCACCTTCACCAGCCCAAGACCTCAGATTACCACTGGGTCTGAAGGTACAACTGTGACAACTGAGCATTTCAGTACTACCCAAGAGACAACTGCAGCACCTACCACTTCACCTGAGTCCTCTACAACACCCACACCTACCCCAGGAACCACCTTCACCAGCCCCACCCCTCAGAGTACCACTGAGTCTGAAAGTACAACTGTGACAACTGAGCCTTTCAGCACTACTCCAGAGACAACAACAGCTGCCACCAATTCACCTGAGTCCTCTACAACACCCACACCTACCCCTAGCTCCATACCTACAACTCCCACTCCTCAGAGTACAACTGAGTCTGAAGGTACAACTGTGACAATTGAGCCTTTCAGCACTACCCAAGAGACAACAGCAGCTGCCACCACTTCACCTGAGTCCTCTACAACACCCACACCTACCCCAGGCACCATCTTCACCAGCCCAACCCCTCAGAGTACCACTGAGTCTGAAAGAACAACTTTGACAACTGAGCCTTTCACCACTACCCAAGAGACAACAGCAGCTGCCACCACTTCACCTGAGTCCTCTACAACACACACACCTACCCCAGGCACCACCTTCACCAGCCCAACCCCTCAGAGTACCACTGAGTCTGAAAGTACAACTGTGACAACTGAGCCTTTCAGCACTACCCAAGAGACAACAGCAGCTCCCATCACTTTACCTGAGTCTTCTACAACACTCACACCTACCCCTAGCTCCATGCCTGAAACTCCCAGTCCTCAGAGTACCACTGAGTCTGAAAGTACAACTTTGACAACTGAGCCTTTCAGCACTGCTCAAGAGACAACAGCAGCTCCCACCACTTCACCTGAGTCCTCTACAACACCCACACCTACCCCTAGCACCATGCCTACAACTCCCACTCCTCAGAGTACCACTGAGTCTGAAAGTACAACTGTGACATCTGAGCCTTTCAGCACTACCCAAGAGACAACAGCAGCTCCCACCACTTCACCTGAGTCTTCTACAACACCTACACCTACCCCAGGCACCACCTTCATCAGCCCAACCCCTCAGAGTACCACTGAGTCTGAAAGTACAACTGTGACAACTGAGCTTTTCAGCACTACCCAAGAGACAACAGCAGCTCCCACCACTTCACCTGAGTCTTCTACAACACCCACACCTACCCCTAGCTCCATGCCTACCACTCCCACTCCTCAGAGTGCCACTGAATCTCAAAGTACAACTGTGACAACTGAGCCTTTCAGCACTACCCAAGAGACAACAGCAGCTCCCACCACTTCCCCTGAATCCTCTACAACACCCATACCTACCCCAGGCACCACCTTCACCAGCCCCAGCCCTCAGAGTACCACTGAGTCTGAAAGTACAACTGTGACAACTGAGCCTTTCAGCACTACTCCAGAGACAACAACAGCTGCCACCACTTCACCTGAGTCTGCAAAGTCCACACCTACCCCTAGCTCCACACCTACAACTCCCACTCCTCAGAGTACCACTGAGTCTGAAAGTACAACTGTGACAACTGAGCCTTTCAGCACTACCCAAGAGACAACAGCAGCTGCCACCACTTCACCTGAGTCCTCTACAACACCCACACCTACCCCAGGCACCACCTTCATCAGCCCAACCCCTCAGAGTACCACTGAGTCTGAAAGTACAACTGTGACAACTGAGCCTTTCAGCACTACCCAAGAGACAACAGCAGCTGCCACCACTTCACCTGAGTCCTCTACAACACTCACACCTACCCCAGGCACCACCTTCACCAGCCCAACCCCTCAGAGTACCACTGAGTCTGAAAGTACAACTGTGACAACTGAGCCTTTCAGCACTGCCCAAGAGACAACAGCAGCTGGCACCACTTCCCCTGAATCCTCTACAACACCCATACCTACCCCAGGCACCACCTTCACCAGCCCAAGACCTCAGATTACCACTGGGTCTGAAGGTACAACTGTGACAACTGAGCATTTCAGTACTACCCAAGAGACAACCGCAGCACCTACCACTTCACCTGAGTCCTCTACAACACGCACAGCTACCCCAGGCACCACCTTCACCAGCCCCAGCCCTCAGAGTACTACTGAGTCTGAAAGTACAACTGTGACAACTGAGCCTTTCAGCACTACTCCAGAGACAACAACAGCTGCCACCACTTCACCTGAGTCTGCAACGTCCACACCTGCCCCTAGCTACACACCTACAACTCCCACTCCTCGGAGTACAACTGAGTCTGAAGGTACAACTGTGACAACTGAGCCTTTCAGCACTACCCAAGAGACAACAGCAGCTCCCACCACTTCACCTGAGTCCTCTACAACACCCACACCTACCCCAGGCACCACCTTCATCAGCCCAACCCCTCAGAGTACCACTGAGTCTGAAAGTACAACTGTGACAACTGAGCCTTTCAGCACTACCCAAGAGACAACAGCAGCTGCCACCACTTCACCTGAGTCCTCTACAACACTCACACCTACCCCAGGCACCACCTTCACCAGCCCAACCCCTCAGAGTACCACTGAGTCTGAAAGTACAACTGTGACAACTGAGCCTTTCAGCACTGCCCAAGAGACAACAGCAGCTGGCACCACTTCCCCTGAATCCTCTACAACACCCATACCTACCCCAGGCACCACCTTCACCAGCCCAAGACCTCAGATTACCACTGGGTCTGAAGGTACAACTGTGACAACTGAGCATTTCAGTACTACCCAAGAGACAACCGCAGCACCTACCACTTCACCTGAGTCCTCTACAACACGCACAGCTACCCCAGGCACCACCTTCACCAGCCCCAGCCCTCAGAGTACTACTGAGTCTGAAAGTACAACTGTGACAACTGAGCCTTTCAGCACTACTCCAGAGACAACAACAGCTGCCACCACTTCACCTGAGTCTGCAACGTCCACACCTACCCCTAGCTCCACACCTACAACTTCCACTCCTCAGAGTACCACGGAGTCTGAAAGTACAACTGTGACAACTGAGCCTTTCAGCACTACCCAAGAGAGAACAGCAGCTCCCCCCACTTTGGCTGAGTCTTCTACAACACTCACACCTACCCCTAGCTCCATGCCTACAACTCCCACTCCTCAGAGTACCACTGAGTCTGAAAGTACAACTGTGACAACTGAGCCTTTCAGCACTGCTCAAGAGACAACAGCAGCTGCCACCACTTCACCTGAGTCTTCTACAACACCCACACCTACCCCAGGCACCACCTTCATCAGCCCAACCCCTCAGAGTACCACTGAGTCTGAAAGTACAACTGTGACAACTGAGTCTTTCAGCACTACCCAAGAGACAACAGCAGCTCCCACCACTTCACCTGAGTCCTCTACAACACCCACACCTACCCCTAGCTCCATGCCTACCACTCCCACTCCTCAGAGTGCCACTGAATCTGAAAGTACAACTGTGACAACTGAGCCTTTCATCACTACTCCAGAGACAACAACAGCTGCCACCGCTTCACCTGAGTCTGCAACGTCCACACCTACCCCTAGCTCCACACCTACAACTCCCACTCCTAGGAGTACCACTGAGTCTGAAAGTACAACTGTGACAACTGAGCCTTTCAGCACTGCCCAAGAGACAACAGCAGCTCCCACCACTTCACCTGAGTCCACTACAACACCCACACCTACCCCAGGCACCACCTTCATCAGCCCAACCCCTCAGAGTACCACTGAGTCTGAAAGTAAAACTGTGACAACTCAGACTTTCAGTACTACCCAAGAGACAACAGCAGCTCCCACCACTTCACCTGAGTCTGCAACGTCCACACCTACCCCTAGCTCCACACCTACAACTCCCACTCCTCAGAGTACCACTGAGTCTGAAAGTACAACTGTGACAACTGAGCCTTTCAGCACTACTCCAGAGACAACAACAGCTGCCACCACTTCACCTGAGTCTGCAACGTCCACACCTGCCCCTAGCTACACACCTACAACTCCCACTCCTCGGAGTACAACTGAGTCTGAAGGTACAACTGTGACAACTGAGCCTTTCAGCACTACCCAAGAGACAACAGCAGCTGCCACCACTTCACCTGAGTCCTCTACAACACCCACACCTACCCCAGGCACCACCTTCATCAGCCCAACCCCTCAGAGTACCACTGAGTCTGAAAGTACAACTGTGACAACTGAGCCTTTCAGCACTGCTCAAGAGACAACAGCAGCTGCCACCACTTCAACTGAGTCCTCTACAACACCCACACCTACCCCAGGCACCACCTTCACCAGCCCAACCCCTCAGAGTACCACTGAGTCTGAAAGTACAACTTTGACAACTGAGCCTTTCAGCACTACCCAAGAGAGAACAGCAGCTCCCACCACTTCACCTGAGTCTTCTACAACACCCACACGTACCCCTAGCTCCATGCCTGCAACTCCCGCTCCTCAGAGTACCACTGAGTCTGAAAGTACAACTGTGACAACTGAGCCTTTCAGCACTACCCAAGAGACAACAGCAGCTCCCACCACTTCACCTGAGCCCTCTACAACACCCACACCTACCCCAGGCACCACCTTCACCATACCTACCACTCAGAGTACCACTGACTCTGAAAGTACAAGTTTGACAACTGAGCCTTTCAGCACTACCCAAGAGACAACAGCAGCTGCCACCACTTCACCTGAGTCTGCAACGTCCACACCTACCCCTAGCTCCACACCTACAACTCCCACTCCTCAGAGTACCACTGAGTCTGAAAGTACAACTGTGACAACTGAGCCTTTCAGCACTGCCCAAGAGATAACAGCAGTGGCCACCACTTCAACTCAGTCCTCTACAACACCCACACCTACCCCAGGCACCACCTTCACCAGCCCAACCCCTCAGAGTACCACTGAGTCTGAAAGTACAACTGTGACAACTGAGCCTTTCAGCACTGCCCAAGAGACAACAGCAGCTGGCACCACTTCCCCTGAATCCTCTACAACACCCATACCTACCCCAGGCACCACCTTCACCAGCCCAAGACCTCAGATTACCACTGGGTCTGAAGGTACAACTGTGACAACTGAGCATTTCAGTACTACCCAAGAGACAACCGCAGCACCTACCACTTCACCTGAGTCCTCTACAACACGCACAGCTACCCCAGGCACCACCTTCACCAGCCCCAGCCCTCAGAGTACTACTGAGTCTGAAAGTACAACTGTGACAACTGAGCCTTTCAGCACTACTCCAGAGACAACAACAGCTGCCACCACTTCACCTGAGTCTGCAACGTCCACACCTACCCCTAGCTCCACACCTACAACTTCCACTCCTCAGAGTACCACGGAGTCTGAAAGTACAACTGTGACAACTGAGCCTTTCAGCACTACCCAAGAGAGAACAGCAGCTCCCCCCACTTTGGCTGAGTCTTCTACAACACTCACACCTACCCCTAGCTCCATGCCTACAACTCCCACTCCTCAGAGTACCACTGAGTCTGAAAGTACAACTGTGACAACTGAGCCTTTCAGCACTGCTCAAGAGACAACAGCAGCTGCCACCACTTCACCTGAGTCTTCTACAACACCCACACCTACCCCAGGCACCACCTTCATCAGCCCAACCCCTCAGAGTACCACTGAGTCTGAAAGTACAACTGTGACAACTGAGTCTTTCAGCACTACCCAAGAGACAACAGCAGCTCCCACCACTTCACCTGAGTCCTCTACAACACCCACACCTACCCCTAGCTCCATGCCTACCACTCCCACTCCTCAGAGTGCCACTGAATCTGAAAGTACAACTGTGACAACTGAGCCTTTCATCACTACTCCAGAGACAACAACAGCTGCCACCGCTTCACCTGAGTCTGCAACGTCCACACCTACCCCTAGCTCCACACCTACAACTCCCACTCCTAGGAGTACCACTGAGTCTGAAAGTACAACTGTGACAACTGAGCCTTTCAGCACTGCCCAAGAGACAACAGCAGCTCCCACCACTTCACCTGAGTCCACTACAACACCCACACCTACCCCAGGCACCACCTTCATCAGCCCAACCCCTCAGAGTACCACTGAGTCTGAAAGTAAAACTGTGACAACTCAGACTTTCAGTACTACCCAAGAGACAACAGCAGCTCCCACCACTTCACCTGAGTCTGCAACGTCCACACCTACCCCTAGCTCCACACCTACAACTCCCACTCCTCAGAGTACCACTGAGTCTGAAAGTACAACTGTGACAACTGAGCCTTTCAGCACTACTCCAGAGACAACAACAGCTGCCACCACTTCACCTGAGTCTGCAACGTCCACACCTGCCCCTAGCTACACACCTACAACTCCCACTCCTCGGAGTACAACTGAGTCTGAAGGTACAACTGTGACAACTGAGCCTTTCAGCACTACCCAAGAGACAACAGCAGCTGCCACCACTTCACCTGAGTCCTCTACAACACCCACACCTACCCCAGGCACCACCTTCATCAGCCCAACCCCTCAGAGTACCACTGAGTCTGAAAGTACAACTGTGACAACTGAGCCTTTCAGCACTGCTCAAGAGACAACAGCAGCTGCCACCACTTCAACTGAGTCCTCTACAACACCCACACCTACCCCAGGCACCACCTTCACCAGCCCAACCCCTCAGAGTACCACTGAGTCTGAAAGTACAACTTTGACAACTGAGCCTTTCAGCACTACCCAAGAGAGAACAGCAGCTCCCACCACTTCACCTGAGTCTTCTACAACACCCACACGTACCCCTAGCTCCATGCCTGCAACTCCCGCTCCTCAGAGTACCACTGAGTCTGAAAGTACAACTGTGACAACTGAGCCTTTCAGCACTACCCAAGAGACAACAGCAGCTCCCACCACTTCACCTGAGCCCTCTACAACACCCACACCTACCCCAGGCACCACCTTCACCATACCTACCACTCAGAGTACCACTGACTCTGAAAGTACAAGTTTGACAACTGAGCCTTTCAGCACTACCCAAGAGACAACAGCAGCTGCCACCACTTCACCTGAGTCTGCAACGTCCACACCTACCCCTAGCTCCACACCTACAACTCCCACTCCTCAGAGTACCACTGAGTCTGAAAGTACAACTGTGACAACTGAGCCTTTCAGCACTGCCCAAGAGTTAACAGCAGTGGCCACCACTTCAACTCAGTCCTCTACAACACCCACACCTACCCCAGGCACCACCTTCATCAGCCCAACACCTCAGAGTACCACTGAGTCTGAAAGTACAACTGCGACAACTGAGCCTTTCAGCACTGCTCAAGAGACAACAGCAGCTGCCACAACTTCACCTGAGTCCTCTACAACACCCACACCTACCCCAGGCACCACCTTCACCAGCCCCAGCCCTCAGAGTATCACTGAGTCTGAAAGTACAACTTTGACAACTAAGCCTTTCAGCACTACCCAAGAGACAACAGCAGCTCCCACCACTTCACCTGAGTCCTCTACAACACCCACACCTACCCCTAGCACCATGCCTACAACTCCCACTCCTCAGAGTACCACTCAGTCTGAAAGTACAACTGTGACATCTGAGCCTTTCAGCACTACCCAAGAGACAACAGCAGCGGCCACCACTTCACCTGAGTCCTCTACAACACTCACACCTACCCCAGGCACCACCTTCACCAGCCCAACCCCTCAGAGTACCACTGAGTCTGAAAGTACAACTGTGACAACTGAGCCTTTCAGCACTGCCCAAGAGACAACAGCAGCTCCCACCACTTCACCTGAGTCTTCTACAACACCCACACCTACCCCAGGCACCACCTTCATCAGCCCAACCCCTCAGAGTACCACTGAGTCTGAAAGTACAACTGTGACAACTGAGCCTTTCAGCACTACCCAAGAGACAACAGCAGCTCCCACCACTTCACCTGAGTCCTCTACAACACCCACACCTACCCCTAGCTCCATGCCTACCACTCCCACTCCGCAGAGTGCCACTGAATCTCAAAGTACAACTGTGACAACTGAGCCTTTCAGCACTACCCAAGAGACAACAGCAGCTGCCACCACTTCACCTGAGTCCTCTACAACACTCACACCTACCCCAGGCACCACCTTCACCAGCCCAACCCCTCAGAGTACCACTGAGTCTGAAAGTACAACTGTGACAACTGAGCCTTTCAGCACTGCCCAAGAGACAACAGCAGCTGGCACCACTTCCCCTGAATCCTCTACAACACCCATACCTACCCCAGGCACCACCTTCACCAGCCCAAGACCTCAGATTACCACTGGGTCTGAAGGTACAACTGTGACAACTGAGCATTTCAGTACTACCCAAGAGACAACCGCAGCACCTACCACTTCACCTGAGTCCTCTACAACACGCACAGCTACCCCAGGCACCACCTTCACCAGCCCCAGCCCTCAGAGTACTACTGAGTCTGAAAGTACAACTGTGACAACTGAGCCTTTCAGCACTACTCCAGAGACAACAACAGCTGCCACCACTTCACCTGAGTCTGCAACGTCCACACCTACCCCTAGCTCCACACCTACAACTTCCACTCCTCAGAGTACCACGGAGTCTGAAAGTACAACTGTGACAACTGAGCCTTTCAGCACTACCCAAGAGAGAACAGCAGCTCCCCCCACTTTGGCTGAGTCTTCTACAACACTCACACCTACCCCTAGCTCCATGCCTACAACTCCCACTCCTCAGAGTACCACTGAGTCTGAAAGTACAACTGTGACAACTGAGCCTTTCAGCACTGCTCAAGAGACAACAGCAGCTGCCACCACTTCACCTGAGTCTTCTACAACACCCACACCTACCCCAGGCACCACCTTCATCAGCCCAACCCCTCAGAGTACCACTGAGTCTGAAAGTACAACTGTGACAACTGAGTCTTTCAGCACTACCCAAGAGACAACAGCAGCTCCCACCACTTCACCTGAGTCCTCTACAACACCCACACCTACCCCTAGCTCCATGCCTACCACTCCCACTCCTCAGAGTGCCACTGAATCTGAAAGTACAACTGTGACAACTGAGCCTTTCATCACTACTCCAGAGACAACAACAGCTGCCACCGCTTCACCTGAGTCTGCAACGTCCACACCTACCCCTAGCTCCACACCTACAACTCCCACTCCTAGGAGTACCACTGAGTCTGAAAGTACAACTGTGACAACTGAGCCTTTCAGCACTACCCAAGAGACAACAGCAGCTCCCACCACTTCACCTGAGTCCACTACAACACCCACACCTACCCCAGGCACCACCTTCATCAGCCCAACCCCTCAGAGTACCACTGAGTCTGAAAGTAAAACTGTGACAACTCAGACTTTCAGTACTACCCAAGAGACAACAGCAGCTCCCACCACTTCACCTGAGTCTGCAACGTCCACACCTACCCCTAGCTCCATGCCTGCAACTCCCACTCCTCAGAGTACCACTGAGTCTGAAAGTACAACTGTGACAACTGAGCCTTTCAGCACTACCCAAGAGATAACAGCAGTGGCCACCACTTCACCTGAGTCCTCTACAACACCCACACCTACCCCAGGCACCACCTTCATCAGCCCAACCCCTCAGAGTACCACTGAGTCTGAAAGTACAACTGTGACAACTGAGCCTTTCAGCACTATCCAAGAGACAACAGCAGCTGCCACCACTTCACCTGAGTCCTCTACAACACTCACATCTACCCCAGGCACCACCTTCACCAGCCCAACCCCTCAGAGTACCACTGAGTCTGAAAGTACAACTTTGACAACTGAGCCTTTTAGCACTACCGAAGAGACAACAGCAGCTCCCACTACTTCACCTGAGTCCTCTACAACACCCACACCTACCCCTAGCACCATGCCTACAACTCCCACTGCTCAGAGTACCACTCAGTCTGAAAGTACAACTGTGACAACTGAGCCTTTTAGCACTACCCAAGAGACAACAGCAGCTCCCACCACTTCACCTGAGTCTTCTAAAACACCCACACCTACCCCTAGCTCCATGCCTGCAACTCCCACTCTTCAGAGTACCACTCAGTCTGAAAGTACAACTGTGACAACTGAGCCTTTCAGCACTACCCAAGAGACAACAGCAGCTGCCACCACTTCACCTGAGTCTTCTACAACACCCACACCTACCCCTAGCACCATGCCTACCACTCCCACTCCTCAGAGTACCACTGAGCCTGAAAGTACAACTGTGACAACTGAGCCTTTCAGCACTGCCCAAGAGACAACAGCAGCTGGCACCACTTCCCCTGAATCCTCTACAACACCCATACCTACCCCAGGCACCACCTTCATCAGACCAACCCCTCAGAGTACCACTGAGTCTGAAAGTACAACTTTGACAACTGAGCCTTTCAGCACTACCCAAGAGACAACAGCAGCTCCCACCACTTCACCTGAGTCTTCTCCAACACCCACACCTACCCCTAGCTCCATGCCTGCAACTCCCACTCTTCAGAGTACCACTCAGTCTGAAAGTACAACTGTGACAACTGAGCCTTTCAGCACTACCCAAGAGACAACAGCAGCTGCCACCACTTCACCTGAGTCTTCTCCAACACCCACACCTACCCCTAGCACCATGCCTATCACTCCCACTCCGCAGAGTGCCACTGAGTCTGAAAGTACAACTGTGACAACTGAGCCTTTCAGCACTACCCTAGAGACAACAGCAGCTGCCACCACTTCACCTGACTCCTCTCCAACACCCACACCTACCCCAGGCACCACCTTGACCAGCCCCAGCCCTCAGAGTACCACTGAGTCTGAAAGTACAACTGTGACAACTGAGCCTTTCAGCACTACCAAGGAGACAACAGCAGCTCCTACCACTTCACCTGACTCCTCTACAACACCCACAGCTACCCCAGGCACCACCTTCACCAGCCCCAGCCCTCAGAGTACCACTGAGTCTGAAAGTACAACTGTGACAACTGAGCCTTTCAGCACTACCCAAGAGACAACAGCAGCTCCCACCACTTCACCTGAATCCTCTACAACACCCACACCTACCCCAGGCACCACCTTCATCAGCCCAACCCCTCAGAGTACCACTGAGTCTGAAAGTACAACTGTGACAACTGAGCCTTTCAGCACTACCCAAGAGACAACAGCAGCTGCCACCACTTCACCTGAATCCTCTACAACACCCACATCTACCCCAGGCACCACCTTCACCAGCCCAACCCCTCAGAGTACCACTGAGTCTGAAAGTACAACTTTCACAACTGAGCCTTTCAGTACTACCCAGGAGACAAGAGCAGCTCCTACCACTTCACCTGAGTCTTCTACAACACCCACACCTACCCCTAGCTCCACACCTACAACTCCCACTCCTCAGAGTATCACTGAGTTTCAAAGCACCACTCTGACCACTGAGGCTGTCGTCACTACCCTTAGGACAACAGCAGCTGCCACTACTTCTGTGGTCACCGAAGCAACCACCACAACATGTAAGTGCCCTTTTGTGACCCTTCCCTTCTGTATTTCTAATTTTTTCTGTCCCTTGTTTCTAATGCCATGCTTCTGTCTTCAGCTTTTCTTGTAGTATGTTCAGAAGTGCTACCTCCTCTCTTTATTTTATTTCCCTTTCCTGCTCTCTGCATGTATTGTCCCCTAGAACTATTATATTTTACTTTATCCATTTTTTTCATTTTTCTCGCACTAGCCTTGGTATGGCCTCCTATTGATTTCCATTTATCCTAACATTCACCTATTTTCCCATCCCATTTTCTTACCACCTTGGCCTTTTTTTCTTTCAAACTATTATTTTTTCTATAAATGTTTATGGTTCACTTCCTATTCCCACAAAGACTGATACTTTAATCCTTCAATGGTTTTTAAAACATAAGTGACTTTGCATGAACTATTCTCACACAGTCCTTTCTTCCCTTTTGTCCCTTCCAGATGCCACCCAGGCTCCTTTCCAATCTCCTCTCTTTTTGTTTCTCCATCCCTTCTTTCTGTCAATTCCTTCCTATCTGCTGGGCGCTATGTGAGGCCTGTACAACATATGGAAAAAACCAGTCTCAATTGTGAGACAAATGTGAATAACTAAGTACATATATCATATAGTCACTGCTGACAGCAGACAATTTGGGAGGAGGTGATTGTATCAGCACCTTGGGGGCCTGAGAAATGACTCCTGCAAAAGGTAATATTTGCGCTGAGTCTTGAAGGAAACCAGGGAAATTAAGAGTCAAAGGTGAAGGGGTTGAACATTCCAGATATAGGGAACAGCCAGTGCAAAAGTATAGAGAAGGGAGATGAAGTGTCCTCTTTCAGAAACTGTAACATAACTGGATCTTGTCATTCATGGAGGGGAGTAGTGTGTAACAAGACTGGAAAGATAGAAAACAGCTGGTTTATGAAGAGATTTAAATGTCAAAGACATGAGTTTGTATTTGTTCCTAGAGGTTATGAGCTGACTGAGTAAGGAGTGAGTGACACGGTCTGATCTGTGCTTTAAAAAAAATCATCTTGGCAGCTGAGAGGAGAATGGATTGGGATGGAGAGAGATCTGAGACAGGGAGAACAGTCAGAAAGCTATTGCACTATTCCAGGTGAGAGGTGATGAGGTGAGACATGAAGAACTAGGATTATGACTGTACGAGTGGAGAGAAGGGGACATAGGTGAGATACGATGTGAAGGTGGAAACAGGATTTAGCAATGGATTCCTAAGTGGATGTGCAAGAGCCAAGGGTCAAGGATGAGCCTGAGGGACTGGGAGGATGGTGGGGCCGCAACAGTAATAGAGACATTTAGAAAAGGGAAGAGTGATAATCATAATGAGTTTTGCATTGGAATATCGATTTTGAGATAATTATGGGGCACCTAATTTGAGAGGTCCTAAAAGCAGTTGTCAAACAGGACTGTAGTTGAAAGGGCACAGAGTTGGTTCTATAGACCTGGAAATCAACTTTATGGAAATAATTTTTGAACACATAGGAGCTAATGAGATCAAGGTGGTGTAAAGCAAAAAGAGATGAGGGCCTAGGGTAGTACTTTAGGAGACACATTCATAGGTAGTGAGCCTGACATAGATGAAGAGCCAGAAAATGAGACTGAGGAGTGGTCAGACAGATAAGAGAATTAAGACAGCAGAAGTTCAAAAACCCAGACTGTGCGCGACAAGGTGACCACCTGTGTCAAAGGCTACAAAGAAGTTAAGAAAAATAAAGATTAAGAAAAGGCCATCAGATTTTGGGGAATACTGGTAACATTGTAGAGGAGGATTTCAGTTCAATGATGAGGCCAGAAGCTGGATGGCAGAGCATTTAGAAATGTGAGATGAGAGGAAATAGAGACTCCAGTTGTAGATGGCCTTCTTCTAGAGTTTAGTCATGAAGGGGAGAAAAATTACAGGACAACAGCTGGTTGGAATGGTAGGATCAAGTGAGAGTTTTTTTAAGGATTGGAATGACAAAGGCCTGTTTGAAGAGAACAGGAAAAGAGACTATAGATATAGAGAAACTGGAGATTTGAGAAAAAGAATGAGACAGAGAGAAAGAGAGGAAGAGGAGGAGGGGGATGGGGCAAACAGTTGAGTGGAGATAGTATAAAGGTTAGAGGGTTGACTGATAAAAGAGGACCACCTCTTTATCTGAAACTGGAGTAAAGGGGAAATAAATATGAATGACAGAAAGTAAGGAGGAATCTTTATTTGAGTACTGGAAATAGTGGAGAGGGAAGTGGTGTTATCAGGAGGAAGCCGTGGCATAGGGCCAGAAAAAGAGAGAACTGAAAAAGGAAGAAAAATATAAGCTTGAGGAGAGTTTATTAATTATGAAAGAAGCATTCTAGAGGATAGTGGAAGAAGCAGACAGATCTGGGGTTGAAGGGATGAGGAAACGGGATTGATATATCAACAGATGGGGGTTCAGAATCACCGGGATGGGGAAAGTATAAAGTGAGTAAGGGAATGGGACCGAATCTAGACAAAATATCTTTGCCACTGTCTCTATGTCAATGTCTCACACAGTCTGTATCTCTTTAGTCTGTTCACTTTTCTCTTCCCCTGAAGACTCATCCTCTTCTCTCCTTTTGCTTTGGCCTCCTACCACTCTCTTTCTGCCAGTTCTCCCCCTCTCCACACTGGATTGAGTATCTTATTTCTTTCAGCAATATGCTTAAATGGAGGTACTCGGGATGGTGACTCCTGCATCTGTCCCACTGGTTACAGTGGAACGCTATGTGAGAATAAGGACATTGTGTGCCTGAATGAGGGCACGTGGGATGGAATCAAATGCATCTGCTCGCCCCTCTACTATGGCCCTAAGTGTGAAATGGTCTCAGAAAGTCTCCAAATAGGTAAGCCAAACATCTCAGGGCTACATCAACACCTGACCTGGGTATAGGGGAGTGAAAAGGGACCAAAGGTACATTCTTCAGGGAGAGGGTGAAGGGTTGCAAAGCATGGGGGATAGAGAGGGTTCATTGTGAATGACTGGTATGCTCATAATCAAGTCCATTTCTATCAGACTCTCCTCCAGAAAAGGTCAATGCTACTGTGGAAGTGAAAGTGTCTGTGACCAATAAGAACTTTACACAGGACCTAGAAAACAAATCCTCAGATGCCTACAAGGACTTCTCTGAAACATTCAAAAAACAGGTACAGAATCAATGGATCATAATAGTACTGGATTTGCCAGGAACCTTAGAGGTCACCTAGTACATCCCCTGATTTCATAGAGGAGATCTAGAAGAGTTAAGTGACTTACTTAAGCTAAGTCACTTGCCTAAGGTGACATAACCAGTTAATGCCAGAGACAAAAAATTTGCCCCAGGTCTCCACAACACCCAGGTCAATGCTTTATCCATTAGACTCTCTGCCTCCTGCTCATGGTGTCTTTCACTCTGGTCCTGTTTCTCACTCTTACCATCTCCGGGAAAACAGAACAGTGGGAGGAGGTCTGCAGTGGGGTTAGATGACTTAGACATAAGCCATCTTACCTGGACAAGTCACTTCACTTTTATGAGTTTCAGCTTGCACCTGGAGGCAGGAAGACCTGTGTTCAAATCTGACTTGAGACACTAGTTGTGTGACCCTGGGCAAAGCACTTAGCCTGTGTCAGCTTCAGCTTTCCTCATTTACAAAACAGGAATAATAGGACTTACCTCCCAAGGTTGTTGCGAAGATAATATTTGTAAAGTCTTTGTACACCTTAAAATGCTATTGTTTTTATTATTATAGCTTACTAGGTTATTTGGAGAGTCAAGTGAGATAATGTATGCAAACTGCCCCTGTTATATAAGGTGCTATATAAATGTTTGTTGTATTGTTTATAATTCTAGTATATCTTGCTGCTTTCCTTCATAGAAGCCGTCTTTCCCCCCTTATTTAGAATACGAGAATCCTCCAAATTATCTGAATTTTCTCAGTTAATCATCAAACATATACTACTATTTGCTAGGCATGGGGGAGTACTAGTGTAAGGTGGGATAGTGGGGGAGAGGAGAACTGGCAAATGAAAGCCCATTCTTTAGAGTATACGCACTCAGTTCTAGTTGAGCAGCTGTTCCTCACTTCTAATTCCATTATATCTTGATGCTTTTTCTCATGCAAGTTGTCTTTTCCCTCTTAACATTTAGAAAAAAAGAATCCTCCAAATTATTTGAATTTTCCCAATCAACCCACAAGCATTTACCAAGTGACTGCAATGTGCTAAGTAACTAGTAGGCAGTTTGGGAGGAGGGGTCAGAAAAGTCTTCATGCAGAAGATAGTGCTTGAGCTACATCTTAAAGGAGGACACTATGAGGTGGTGGGGAGGAGGAAATGTTTTCCAGGAATAGAAGAATGGCCAGTGCAAAGGTAAGGAGATGGGAGATGAAATGTCATGTGTGAGAAACAGGGACAAAAGCTGTGTGGTTGGATAGCATAGCGTGGGAAGGGAAGGGCTGCTAAGTGTCACAGTGGATAGAGCACTGGGCCTGATCTTCCTAAGTTTAAATCTGGCCTCAGAAACTAGTTGTGTGACCCTGAGAAAGTCACTTAACTCTGTTTTCCTCAGTTTCCTTAACTATAAAATGAACTGGAGAAGGAAATGGCAAACCATCCCGGCATCTTTGCTAAGAAAACCCCAAATGGGGTCAAGAAGAGTCAGACACAACTGAAAAACAATTAAACAACAGGAAGAGAAAGATACTGAAAGATGGATGGGAACCAGACTGTGGAGGGCTTTAAAATTTAAACAGAGGAGTTTATATTTTATCCTTGAGGCAATCAAAAGCCAATGGAGTTGATTGAGTAGAAGAGTCAGATCTATGCTTAAGGAAAATGACTTTGACAGCAACGTTTGGGACAGACTGGAGTTGTGAGAGGCTTGAAGCAAGATCTGGCAACTGACTGAATATGTGGGTTGATGAATAATGAGGGGTCATGGATAATGCCAAGGTTATGACTGGGAGACTAGAAGAATGGTGGTGTCTTCAATGGAAATAGGGAAATTTGGAAGAGAGATGGGATGATCAGACCATAGAAGCAAGGAGAATAATGTAATGAAAACCCATAGAAGAGAGAACATCCCAGGGGAGAGTGGTCAACTGTGTCAAATGCAGCAGAAGTAGTTTCACTTGAATAATGAGGTTGGAAGCCAGATTGCAAAGGGTGGAGAGTGAGGAGGCAGCAGATGTAAATAGATTTTTCAAGTAGTTTGACTGAGAAAGGGAAAAGAGCTTTAAGATGGCAGTTTGAGGGGATGGTAGAGTCTAGTGAAGGTTGGTTTTTGGTTTTTTTTTTTGTTATTAAAAAAAAAAAGACCAGCATGTTGAAAGAAGTGAGGGAGAAATCAGTATATAAAGAGAGGTTGGAGATTTGTGAGAGTGAGGAGATAGATGACTGAGGATATAATTTGCTGGAGAAATTGAGAGGAAATGGGATCAGGTACACAAGTAGAGGTTGACCTTGGCAAGGAGAAAGGCCATCTCTGCATGAAAGTAACTATGGAGAAAGGAGGAGAGAGTGGAAGGTGATGTCAAGTTTTGAGATGAAGATCATGGGAAAAGTGGAAGCTCACAGAGAATGGCCTAAATTTTCTCAATAAAGACTCAGCTAAGGCTGATCAAAAGAGGGGCACATATGAGAGACTTGAGAAGGAAAGAGAAGGTTTGGAATAGCTTCTGTGGAGAATAAGATAGGGAATTAATCAGAGAGCAGGGAAAGGGACTGCTTGCTGAGGAGAGCCCAGCTGATGTTGGGCAACATGAATTATAATTGGGGTGGAGGTGGATTGCATTCCTCTTCTGGAAGAGACCTGGATTCTCACCCCATGAAGGAATCAGTGGAGACTGGAATCCCAAACTAGTCCTGGCTTATTTAGGTTTTCCTCACTCATCCTTTCTAGACCTCCCCAGTGTTGATGCTAGGAGATCCCTTCTTGAAAGAGACAGGTGGTGGCCCTTGAGGAAGAGAGCTGAACTAGAGACAGAAGACTAAAGGGAAAAGACTAGGTTAGGGAATGGCAGCATCTGCCTAGCTCTTCCATGGAGACACTGCTCTCCAAAAGGAGTAAAACAACTTCTCCTATGTCCTCAGGGTCTAAGAAGGTCCTTTTGTGCCTTTTTTGTGCTTTCCTTCCAGAATCTACTCTCACACAGGTCCATTGTTACAGGTCTCTGCTAAAGGCCTGCATTATGGGACAATTTTAGAGATGGAGAATGACAGGAAAGGGGTGGGGCTAAAGAATACCATGATTCTGACTATTTAGGTAACTCAGTGACTCCTCTGCCTTTCAGATGGATTTCGTTTACCGAAACATCCCTCAGTATGCTGGTATAAATATCAAGAAGCTTTCGTAAGTCATTGTAATTTTGGGGTAAGCAGAGCCATGGAGGGTGGGAAGTTACGTGGAATGGATGCCCTATTAGTCTGGAGTATTCTCCTTCCTCACCTCAGCATCCTTCAAGGATGAATCAATGAGTCAACACTTGCTGAGGATACAAAGAAAGAGTACCACAGCCCCTGTCTTGAAGGCACTTACATTCTCATGGGGGAGTACAACGTGTATAGCAATAGGGAAATATAAGATAAATATAAGAGTGGGAGCAAGGTAACCTTAGAGAAGAAATCACTAGCAGATGAAGAAGGGTGGGAGGCAAGGGAGACCAGGGGATACCTCCTACAGAAGGTAGTGTTTGAGTTTGGAAGGAAGCCAAGGATTCTAAGAGGAAGAGGTAAGCTAGGGAAGCATTCCAGGCATGGGGGACAGCAAAGCAATGTCCCATTGATGGGAGATGGAGCATGTGTTTGAGGAACAGTAACAAGGCCTGTACATGGTTGGAATGCACAGTTCACGTGCGTTCATGTACATGATGTATAAGTATATGCAATGTATAAGACAACTAGAAAGATAGGAAAGACAAGGCTGCAAAGACCTTTAAATCCCAAACAGGAATTCATTATTTGATTCTAGGGGTAAATAGAGAACCACTGGAGTTTATTGAGTAGGGAGGACACCTGGTCAGAACTCTATTTTAGGCAAATCCCTCTGACAGTTCTATGGAGGACAGATTGGAATGGGGAGAGATGTGAAGCAGGGAGACCAGTTAGAGGGATATTGCAGTAATCTAGGTTGGAGGTGATGAAGGTCTGAGCTTGGGGAGTGGCTGTATGAGTAGAGAAAAGGGGGTGTACCAGAGAGATGTTGTAGAAGAAGAAACAAGATTTGGCAACTGCGGTAAATGAGAATGAGGAGTGGAGGATGGCACCTAGACTGCTGAGTCTAAGGAAAGGTGGGTCTATGAGTCTGAATTATGGATGATACCTGGATAAAGGATGTTCCAGGCTGTCCCCTATCTCCATGAAGGGAGTTCCCTCTTGAGGGAAGAGGGCCTAGCTGGAAACAGACATTCCATGTGGTTGTTAGGTTGACCTGGTTACCAACCCCACTCAGGTGCTGAGAAGATGATGAGATGACCTCCTCTCTTTCTTTTCTCAGACAAGGCAGCATAGTGGTGGACTATGATGTGATCCTGCTGACAAATTTCACCCAAGATTACAAGACAGAATTGCAGGTTATCAAGAAGAGCATAGAGGAAACAACTAAAAAAGTAACCAATGAGCAAGGATACCAGGGATGCAATGGTAAGTGCCTCATTTCACCCCTGCTCACCCAACCTTTTTCTTATGACCCTCCCATACACATGATGCACCAACCACCTCTGTGCCTGTCTTTGCTGCCCCCAACATCAGTACCTATGTCTGTAATGTCTTCCCTCTCCTTTTGTATTTGGTAAATTTTTACCCATCCTTTAAAAGTCAACTCAAAAACTACTTCCCCTGGAAAACCTGCTGTTGGGTTCCTTGTCCCTAACAACCTTTCCCCCTCCCACCCTCCACCTCAGGCCTTGAAGGCATAAAAACCTCTCTAATAAGGGAGCAACACAAATTATGCATTCCCTACCCTTGTAAATTCCAGGAGGGCAGCATCTTCCCCAGCACCTAGGCCCAATGTTCTTCACATTTTCTTTTGGGTCTGGACCTGTGATTTTCATCTGTGTAGGGAACTCCCAGTATGGAAACTCCCTCTACCAATACCAATTCTCATCTCCTTTGTGATAAAATCTTAGAGAGTTGCCTGGGTCACTGAGAAGTTAAGTGATTTGCCTATGGTCTCACATCCAGAGGCAGGATTTAAATCCAGGTCTTCCTAACTCCCACATCAGTCCTTTAGCCTTTATGCCATATCACCTATCCTTTTCTACATAGTAGGAGATTAAATTAATGTTAAATTGGATTGAATTTCGTGAGACAGGGAGAGAGCCTGCAGGGTTCACTTTCTGATGGCCTTCATCTGTCTCTCCCATCTGAGAGAGAAGGGGCCAGAGGGAAGAACTGAAAACAGATATAGTCCCAACTAGAGAGTCGTTAAAACCCAACTAGGGCTCACCTACTTTGAGGAACTGGAAATCAGAAATGTGGTGAGGAAGGAACAAGTATTTATTAGATGACTATTATATTCCAGGCACTGTGCTAAGCACATTACACACATTTCATTTGATCTTCAAAATAACCCTGGGAGGCAGGTGCTATTATTACCCCCATTTTACCTATGAGAATATGGAGGCAGAGTGTGAATGACTTGCTCAGGATTAGACAGCTAGTAAGGATCTGAGTCCAGAGTTGAACCCAGGACTCCTTAACCTGAGGCCCAGTACTCTATGTTAAGGTCCCTTTAAGATGAAGAAATGATATCAGCTGTAGATTCAGAGATATTAAAGCCTATCACAAAACCAGCATCTTCCAGGGGATTCTCAGTAGCCACAATGCCAGGATGGAGGTGGGCTGGTGGGGCCAACGAAGAAGGAGAAAACAGTTCTGAGGATGATTAATGGGGAGGGGGGAATCTATGGGGGAAAAAATCTGGGAAGGAGAAAATCTTAAATCTGAAACCTGAAAGTCTAAGGGTAGGAAGCCCATGTTTCCTCTCCTCCCCACCTTCTAAGGGCTTTCCTTATCCCCCACTCTTGGAGAGGAAGGCTTCAACAGAAAAGGCCTGAGACAAAGAGAGATTTACTCTTGGTTTTCCTCTTTTACAGAAACATTATGTTTCAACCCCAGCGAGACATCAGTGAAGGAGCCTGTATTTCACTATGATCCTGAGGGTACGTGAGCCTAAAGATGAGGTTTGGCTGGGGTTAGGGTGAGCTCTGGAGCTTGCCTTGGGGCAAGAGTTCCTCCTTTGTACTATTTATTCGTCTGACTTTCTCCCTTAGGGCAATGCCAACAGAGTGCTAAAGACTTGAAGGAATTCTTCTACGTTGAGTACAAGAATGGTACACCACATTGTATTAACAGATGCATGCAGGGATTCAACTCATCACTGGACTGCAACCAGGGAAAGTGTCAGTTCGAGCTGGATGGGTCTCGAAAAGGACCTCGATGCTAGTGAGTTCCCAGGCCCCCCCCCCAATAACCTCCCTCCTTTTCCTAGTCCCATCTGGGCCCTCCCTGAACCAGATTTTCCCCTATCCCTCCAGAGGGGCAGGTTTTGATCGAGGTAGGGTAAAAGCTACAGTCACATCTATAACAGTCCTTGCCTCTTACTAGCAAGAGTGTTCTCTCACTGCGGGCCATCCTGACTTGGCCCCTACCTTCAGGGAACCACATTCACTTTCTTAGACAGCTGCCAATCTTAATGGGAGGAATGTGGTAGCCACCATTCAAATGTGAAGAAGGACATACCCACACGAAGAAGAGAAAAGCACAAAACCCAAATCACCCCAACATAAAAGCAAAGAAGTTATCAGTTGGTGCTAGGAATGTACCAGGAGCCAGCTCTGTTTTAACTTGCTTAAATTTTCAGTGTGAGTAATGCCAGGTACAAATCAGGGCTCGATTTACTTTGAACTCTCTAGACTTATGAAAGTGCTAATAATGCAGATTTAACTTCAAAGTGTGTGTGCATACATTTCCCCCCCAGAGGGTCAAGTTGTTAAACATTTCCCAGTGCACTTCAGTATTTTCCATAAACCTTGCTTAGACTCAGGTAGATAGCAGTAGAAGGTTCAGGGAATGAAGTCGTGGCTAGATTAGAGGCCTGGTGACTGGAGGCCAATAATAATATTAAAGCATTTGGATAGTGCTTTGGGGTTTGTGAAGTGCTTTTCATCCTTTATCTTATTTGAGCCTCGCAATGCCTCTGACTGCATCTTTCCCAGGAAGGGGGAAAGTCAATGGAAGGACTATCATGTGTAATTGAGGAAGACTTCTGGGAGGGGAGGAGCATTGAGCAGATTTAAAGAGGGTAAGATAAGGATTTGATGTAGAGAATTGGGAAGGGTGTCCCTTACATGGTAGTAGATGGATGGGAAAGATGCAAGAGGGGTTTTGTCTTCATAGAGTGTAATGGGGTATCTGAAAATGAGTTAAAGGCTGTGGGAGCAATTAGTGATGGATTCTCAACATGTGATGAGGACTATGGGTACACCTCGGTTGGACCCATCCCCTACCCTCACCCTTCCATATAGGGAACCACCTTAGGGATCAGGAAACAATATTAGAACAATGAGGGAGGCCACACAGTTGTCCTGGGGAAGCAGCAGTGGGTAATTACAGCAGAAGCACTAGCCTCTCTCCCACTCTGAGGTTGCTTATAGACTATAGATTAAGTCAGGAGTACACAGAACCTCTTCCAATACTGGCCTTTATGCTTGGTTGCTGGGCTGATTGTGTTTACAAGGAGGAGGACAGGAGAGGTACATGAGACCACTTTGAGGCAGAGCAACTCAGTCTAATGTGCTTTCCTTCATAGTAGGTGTCCCTGTGAGAGTAGAAATAACCCTAGAGCTGGAAGATGATTCTATGAATTCAGTTTTTGGTCCTGCTATGACCTTTCTGGATAGTCATTTGACATGTCTAAGCCTGTTTTCTCATCTCTAAAACGAGGTGAATGGACTGTATGATCCCTGAGGGTCCCTTCTAGCTCTCAGTTTTGTGATCAATAAGTCCTGTGCATTGGGTTATACTGTAAAATGCTTGAGGTCTTGGGTAAAGAAAACACCAGGGATTTTAGGCACTGAAGACTCCATGTCATGGCAATTGCAATCAGCTTTGGAACCTTTCCTGTATCAAAAGTAGTCATACCCTAAGACACAAGATCATAGCTCCCAAATAGTTCTAGGTCCATTTTCTTTGAACCTGGCCTCCATCTCCATTCTAGCTCACATTTCCTTCTCCTGGGGCCCCTTGACCAGTCCCTTATCTCCTATGTCCTAATTCCTAGAACCTGCACACATCTTTACCTTCTTCATGGCCTTCTCCTCATGGGAAAAAAAGGGTCAGTTCTGGAGATCAGGCAGAGTTAGAAGAAAGTGTCCATGATCTTGACTTAAATCTTCTTTCTCTCCTACCTTTACTATCATTCAACAGCTGTATTATCACAGACACACACTGGTACCGGGGAGAAACCTGTAACCTCAGCACCAGTAAGAACCTGGTGTATGGGTTAGTGGGAGCATTAGGGGCAGTGCTGGTGGTCAGCATTGTTGCCCTCTCTGTCTTCATGTACAAGTCCCAGAGGAAGGTCCAAAGGTGAGCCATCTCTACATCTACTTCTTACATTCTAGATTCATCTCTGGCCCCTGAAGTTCTTCATATCTTCAGGATGGCCACTGAGGGTCGGGAGGAAAGATGATCTGAAGGAAGTCACAGTTAGACTGGATGCTCTTCAGGCCATCTTCCCAAAAGACAGCTTCTCTGAATGCTATGGGCATTGTGCTGGGCCCCCAGTTCTGAAGGGGTTTGGAGTCATTCTGGCATTTTTTTGTCAACAGTCAAAAGGCCAAGCTGGATCAAGTGTATAAATGGCATGAAGAGGCTGGAGGACCAAGCCCCGGGACCTTCCAGAATACAGGCTTTGACATCTCTCAAGGTACCAGCAGCCCTCTTTAGCTTCCTAGTGGCTGGAGGGAGTCACTTGTGAGGAATTTCAGAGGACTGAGGTCTAGAGGTCTGAGGGAGGGAAGGCAGTTCCCAGCTCTAAAACTCTGGGCCCCACACAGCTTCCAAGACTATATTGACAGCAAGAAGGTGGGAGAAAAAAGCACTAGGCAGGACTGGGGAGAGAAAATGTGAAAGAAAAGTCACCTTCCCAACCACGCCACCTTCCCTCTTGTTCTCCCTCCCTCTAGAACAAGAAGATAGCCTTTACGGGAATTCTGTCTACAGTAACTTCCAGCCCTCCTTTGGTCACATTGACCCCGAAAAGAAGGTAAGCAAGAGCATTTCTCTCACCTCAAATTCCCTGACACAGACTTTTCAGGTCAATCAGAACTGTCCCTAGGCTTTGGCAAATTGGGGCTGTGACTCTAGGCCCTGAGCACTAAGGGACCCCCATGCTTCTGGCATTTGATAATTACTCAAAAAAGGCAATTGTTGGAGAGAAGGTGGCTCCCATATTTGGTACCCCAGATGTGATGCACATCATTGTCTTATAATACCTTCATATCACCAAGAATAAGAGGTAGAACAGCCCTCTCCCTATATCCCCATATCCTTGTATCCATATGCAAATCTCCTCAGGTTGCATCTTGCATAATTTAACCTGGGTGGATAAATAGGGGTGGGTGGAGAACATAGGGAAGAAAGCATACAATATACTTCCTGTCTTTCTAGGATAGCCTGTTGGTCAACGTTAAATAAAAAAACCATGACAAGGAAATTCTGATATCCAGCTGGGTAGACAGGTGAACCACACTGAGTTATTCTGAGACAAATTTGCCAGTTCACTGGTTCAGATCTCACCATTACATCGATTTGTACCCCAGGGTCTATGGGAGAAAACTTCCCTAATCTTCAGCATCCTTACTGTCCTCATCCCTCTCTAGCCTGAACATCTTCCCATAGCCTAGCATCCACACAGATACTTTTTCTTTCTAGATCCAAATCCAAAGGCCGCACGTGGTAATGACCACCGTTTGAAAACTCACTGTTGAAGAAAAGCTATCAGTGCAGCCCTGCGCGGAGACAAGGATGGCATGAATTGTAATACTGCCTCTGTTAGTGAACAGCCTGGGCTTTGTTGATATGAGATTATGTATGCAAACTGCTTTGTAAACCATTAAGTGCAATGTAAATTTCATATGTTATTATTATTGTTATTATTATTATTATTATTATTTGTTACTATTGTGGTGTTCTTGCTCTTGCTATCCCAAGGATGATGTTCTCCCACCACACAGACGCTCACCTCGCCCTGGACAGGAGCTCCCAGATCCTTTCACATGGAGGAAAGAGAGGAGGGAGATGGAGGAGGAAAGAGGGAGGGAGGAAGGAAGGGAAAGCACTTAAATAAAGACATCGTTGTGATCTTGGCTAAATTCTGACACTTAGGGGTTGGTTCTCCCAGGGTGAAATTTTTCTGACCATCTAGTTTCAATAAAACGGATAAATTATATACGCAAACGCATACAACACTTAGATCTTTTCCTACATATACACAGGCTTATGAATATGTACACACAGGGTCTGGAGTTGATTCTGTAGAATAGTTCTAGGGTGAAACATTTCTGCTAGTTTAACCCAAGGCCCCTTGGGAACATCATGGAATATTAAACAGCCACCTGAATGTCTCCTGAGGCTTTAATCTTTCAGGCGGAGCTTGGGAAGTGGGGTTGATGCAGAACCAGTCTGGTCACCAATGAGGAAATGCATCTCCTCTAGAACCCAGGACCAGCACCGACCCATGTCCAAATAATATTTATCCCTAATATTTGTATATGGCTTTCTGTATTTTTAACTGGCTTCCACACACCTTAATATCCTTTTGTCCTCACAAAAGCCTTATGAAGTGTCATCACTTGGTAGATAAGGATGCTGAGAAGAGAGAGTGAGGTAGCTTGCCTAAGACCACAAAATGAGTGATTTGCAGAGCCAGGATTCACAATAGCCTCCTGATTCCATATCTCCTAAAGGGTTGACCTTACCTTGGGGTTATAGCAATCTGCTTCTTTCAGCTACACCACATTTGGCAGGAGCCTAGGACTTTGCTCTAAAAGATCATTCAGAGCAGCCCCAGGGCTTGGTTTTGGTTCCCCAGGATTCTATACCCTCTATTGGTCCATTGTGGCCACTTTACTTCCCCACCTTACTTCCACTAGGATTCCATGATCGCTATGTCCCTCATCATCTACCTATTCCAACAATTCAGACCTTTCTGTGATTCTCTTCCCCTTCTACCTTCACTCAAGTGGTAACTTATCTGCTAGGTTTCCCTTCCTCTCCATTTCTACATTATAGGATTTGAGGACTAGAAAATTTTTGTTATTGCTATCCTATTCTTATCATTTGCAAAGGCACTGGTGTCAAAGGACTTACTGAATCATCAAAACAGTCAGTGGTATTCATGGTTACAAAAGTAACAACCATTAATATCACTTGAGTCATGTAATAACCCTATGAGGCAGGTGAAGCACATTATTACAGTTTATCCAGAGAGATAAAATCCAAGGTTATATATAGCTCAGCAAGGGCAGAGTGAGGACTCAAACTAGCAGCTTCTAACTTCTGGTCTGGTGCTTTTCTCCTGTGTTATTATGTGCTACTGCTTCCCTTGCATTTGAGATGTCAGTCCTGTTTTACCACAGACCACACAGACAGATCCATTTCCTAAGTTTCTCCTCCACAGAACACTCCCACTGAAACTTTAACTTCAAAACAAAGCAAAACTTTACTCTGCTGCTCCCCAGTGGTTTCCTTGGAACCATTCATTACACACAGAACATTCAAACTGCCCCACTCATATGGTTCAGGCAATCCTGGACAGCTCCATGTACAACTCCTGGGTGTATGACTGTATGTGTGTGTGGGGAGGGGTAGCTACTGTGTCTCCAGCTCCAGAGTCCTTTCAACTTTCTCATTTCTTCATTTGCCTTCCAAGCCTTCGGCTCCTAGAACTGAGCCAAACCCTAAGAGATGGCTACTTAAACACTTTCCTCCAATTGGAAAGCTTCAGCAGTTCTAAGGGAGTTATCAAGTCTCAGTAGTATACATCACTACTTATTAACACAACTTTTTCTTCAATCACATTAACTTTTCAACACTGTCCTTCCCCTTCCTTCTTTCCATTCATTTTCCCCCAGCTCATCACCTGCTATCATGACGGGGATTCTCAGAGTCTCTCAGGCTTGACATGGAATGCTTGCCTAGATAAAGCAGATAAAGAGTCCCAGAGTTCCTAGCTCTATTTACACTCACCTCACATAACCACATTTATAACAAGCACCAAGGCTCTTCTCTTTATGATCACTCTGTGTTCTGGGGAAGATCCATGGATCAAGGTTGCTTGCAGAGGAATCTCAGCTCTTATCTCAGTCAATGCCTCTTTCCTCTTTTGTGCTCAAGCAAAAATTGGTGGCCTTGAAACATCTACTGAGTGTGGAAGGGAGGAAGGAAAAAAAGCATGAGTGCCTATTATGTGCTAGGTACTGTGCTAACCATTTTACAAACATTATCTCAGTTGATCTCAACAACAACTTTATGAGGTAGGTGTTTGGGAAAAATATAGGCTAAATAATCTTCTCCTTTAATGCATGGAAAAACAACAGCTCCAAAACCAAGGGCTAACACAAATCCTGATGATGCAATTAAGACTTCAGGACCTTCCTGCTCAACGCCAGTCCTCCCTCTCTTCAACCTTAGAGGAACTAATTAACTCAGCGGTTGACCAAATGGAGCAAACACTATCAATTTCTCTTCCTCTCAAAGACTGAAGAACTTGGGTGCACTGAATACTCTTGGTGAAGGGGTATTATGAACAGGACAAAGGGAACCCTTAGGGGCTCCTAGCATTGAAAACTATTGCCTTAGAATGACCTAGAAAGAAGCTGCGTAGCTGCCTCCTTTTATTCTGGGATCCTGGAATCTAATTCAACAGGACTCATAGACTTAAAAGGGACCTTAAAGATCCTTCTCATTTTATAGATGAAGAAAATAAGGCTGATAATTGTCCACAATCACCCTGAGTGTAAAGGTTCAGGCTGATGACATCACTTTCCTGTCCCCTGAGAATGAAACAACCAAGAAGAGCTCCAATTATTCTCTGGGGTTTGACTAGAGAACCAACAATGGGAGACTCAGAGGCAGAGGGATGTCACTTAGTTAAATCAACTTTCAGTGTCCTGATATACATCCTTGTTGAATATCCTCACCCAACCATGGCAAAGTAAATCTGCTTTTGTTAACTGCTGAATGTCTCATTTAATTCCAGTACTGAACCTAAAATACCAAGGGGCAAGCCTGAGTCAGGCCCATCCCAGAAGAGTTAGAACAGTGGGGCTGGACTGGAATGGAATAATCTCATTGAAGCAGAGGACGGGCAGTGCAAAAAGAATGGGAGCCAGGATTAGCTCCAGTGTTTCTGCTGGTGCTTTTGGTGATATTTCTGCAGATGGTGGCACCGCACCCCCTCCTACCCCTGGAAGTTTAGAGAGTAAACTGTCCAGGACCATTCAGCAAGGAGATACCATTGTGAATGTGCTCAGTGTCATTTAAGAATTGTACCCTGTAGTAGGGTCTTCTTGTGAGACATGGTAGCCTTTTCAGCTGATGTCTGGCTTTCCCTTACCACTACAGAACACTAGAACCTTTCATAGGTCAGTCAGATTGTCTGCCAAACCAGAAGGGGAGCAGATGACAGTCAGTGTGGCAAGGTCATATGGAGCTGTACAACATGAAAGAAAGCCTTACCACCCAGTTTTCTCCTTGGTGGGAATACCAGTCATGACCTCCAAGCACTGGTATTCCTGGCTACCAGCCCCAAAGAATGTTTTGGGGTCAGACTTCAGGGAATTTCTCCTTGGGTGAGATCTAGGACTCTCTCTCTCCTGGTTAAGCTGACTTAGCTCATTCCCAGTAGGAGAGCTCCTTTGTATTATCTGGTGTATATTCTTATACACATATATGTATATATACACTCACATACATACACATATGTATGTATATATATATATATATGAAAATCTGAGTATGTGTATATACATATATATGTGTATATATATTCTCATATATACTTTCTCGGATTTCTGCTTTACTATGATTTGGATAAATGGTTTTCTTTGATTATCATTACATATGTGTAGGAGTCAAGCTTTAGATATAAAGCATAGGGTCCTCCTGCTTCCCCTATTAATGAAACAGCAATCAGAAGTTAGCCTGAATCTGAAAATTACATCCCCTAGACTAACAATGTTTAAGGGAACAGATAGAAATAATTTTAGCCCGGTTCCCGCCTCTCTCTGAGGAGAAAAGAGTGGTCTCATCTCTAACCACTTGATTCTCCTGTTGGCAGGAATTAAAGCATCCTTTATAGAAGGTGGGAAGAGGAGGGGCTAGAGATGCCTATTCTGCCTCCCTTCGAACCATACAATGCCATCCTCATGCTACCTATGTAGGACAGCCCTTGTACCACAGAGTCCTAGTTCTCATCCAGCAGGAAGTTCCCCAAAGTCTCTTGCTTAACATGATGGAGACTGCCAGCTTCTTGCCAGAGTTTTTTCCTTTAGCAACCTGTAAAGTGTTCCTTTCTTTTGAAGTTGGAAGTGCCCAAAGTCCAAAGAAACTCAGTTAACTCAAGAGACAGAAAACTAAAAAGACTTGAAGAGAACTCCAGAGCTCTTATCTCCCACTCCCATAAATTCCACTCTGCTCTTCTGCGGGTGTAAGACATTGATTTCCACCAATAAGGAGAGAATGTCATGCCATGGACTTTGGGACTGAGTTACACCCAAGAAAAGAGAACAAGCTGTCCTCAGGCCTGATTTGCTTATGCCTTCCTGGTTATCTAAGGGCATAAAAAGTACCCAGATCATCTAAAAGCATAAAAAGTTCTACTGAGAAAAAAAAAGAAGAAAAAGGAAATTTACATGATAACATTATATATTTAAAAGGAATAGCAAGATTTGCAGTTTCATATGTAATCATTTTTTCTTTTATTATACTATGTTATGGAAATGCTTGTTTTGCTCCATGAATTAAAAATAAAATAAACACTTTCTTTAAAAGTCGCTATTCTGGTGGGGCTAGGGCCCTTCCAGTTTTGTAGATTTCTGAAAACCATCAGAGTCACTATACTCTGCCCTGTTGATCAAATGCATTTCCATATAGAGATAAGAGGGAAAGCGTATCCAGAGAAGCTAATTACCATTATGTTCTTGCTGTATGTCTCTGCTGTGTTAGGGCAAAGTTTTGTTAACTGTTTAATAATTCGCAATTTGTTGAACTTATTTTGTCCCAACAGTGGACTTAAACGAGGAGAATGCTGGTTTTAGGCCCTCTCTAACAAGGGGAATGGTAGGCTAGGAAGAATGGGTGACAAAGACCAGATGGGGGCTAGTTCTGGATGGAGAAAGTTAGCCCTGACAGCTTGTGATGTCCTCTGTAAAGGACCTGCAATTCTACTTTCTCTGTAAACCCCACAATTCTATTTTCTATATTATCCTACTAGTTACTGGTCAAGTCCTTTTGGTAAAACCCTATCTCTGTCTTCGGTAAATTCGGGAGTAAAGGCCAAAAGATCTGTAGTAATCAATATTCCATAGACCCAGTCTATGCTAGGACTAGTGGTATCTCCTTCTCCCAATAACTCTAACATGTGCACAACCTCATGGAGTGTGATCTGGGGTTTACTTTCTGGTGTTAATCTTTTTAATACTGAGGGTGAGGGGGATGACTGTCTTTACAATGCCATTTTTGTCTTGTGTCATAAGCTCCTGACTCCTCTTGTAGGGAATAAGGTCCATCTTTGCAGGATCTGCCCCCTAGCCAGATTTTGCCCTACAATCCAACTTGTGTGGTTGTACACAGTCACATGCAAGCATATATAAGTAGTGTATATGTGTGAGTATGTGTGTTTATGTATGACCATCTGGGTGTATGTATTACTATGAATGCATTATATTGTAGGGATACATAGATAGGGTAATGGACTCAGGTGTAAAGGTGATATTGATCAGTTCTATGAAGATCTACATCTTCTAGAAATAACACCAGAAAAATAGATATCACATTCATCCTAGAGGACTGGAATGCTAAAGTAGGAAATCAAAAGATAATTGGAATAACAGGCAAGCTTGGCCTGGGAGTAGAAAAGGAAGCGGGGAGGAGACTAATAGAGCTTTGTCAAGATAAGTCACTGGTCATAACAATCGCTCTTTTTCAACACCCCAAAAGGCAATTCCACACATAGAAGTCATCAGATGGTCAATACAGAAATCAGATTGGTTATATACTTTACAGCCCAAAGCGGAGAAGCTCTATACAGTCCATTAAAACAAGATGTGGGGCTGACTGTGGTTCAGATCATGAGCTTCTTATTGCAAAATTCAGACTTAAATTGAAGGAGGTAAGGAAAATTATCAGACCATATAGATGAAAATGAATATGAAGTAGAGGTAATAAGTAGACTTAAGAGATTAGATCTGGGAGACAGAGTGCCTGAAGAACTACAGGCACAGATTGGCAATATTGTACAGGAAGCAACAACAAAAAACATCCCAAAGAAAAAATAGAGCAAGAAAGCAAATGACTGTGTGTTAAGGCTTACAAACAACTGAAAAGAGAAAGAAAGGGAAGGGAGAAAAGGAAAGACATATCCAACCAAATGCAGATTTCTAGAAAATAGCAAGGACAGATAAGAAGATTTTCTTAAATGCACAACTCAAAGAAACAGAAAAAAACAATAGAATGGAAAAAGACAAGATTTATTCAAGAAAATTAGAGATATCAAGGGAAAGTTCATGCAAAAATGGGCATGATAAAAGACAAAAATGGTAGGAATTTAACAGAAACAGAAGAGGTGGCAAAAATACACAAAAGAACTATACAAGAAAGATCTTAACATTATGGGGACAGTCATGATGGTGTGGTTACTGAGCTACAGCCTGATATCCTGAAGAATGAAGTCAAGTGAGCCTTAGAAAGCATTGCTAACAATGAAGCTAGTGGAGGTGACCTGGAGCTACTTAAAACCCTAAAAGATGATGCTATTATATATGATACTGTTATTATATGCACTCAATATGCCAGCGAATTTAGAAAATACAACAGTGGCCACTGGGTTGGAAAAGGTCAGTTTACGTCCCAATCCTAAAGAAGACCCATGCCAAGGAAGGTTCATATTACAGAATAATTGTGCTCATTTCACATAGCAGCAAGGTTATGCTTAAGATTCTGCAAGGAAGACTTCAGCCACATGTGAACTAAAGATTACCACAAAGAGCAAGTTGGTTTTCAAAGAGGCTATATTGCCAAATTGGCAATATTCATTGGATTATGGAGAAATTAGGAGAGTTGTGGGGGGAAAAACAAAAAATCTCGACTTCTGTTTCATTGACTACACTAAGACCTTTGACTGTGTGGATGACAAGAAAATGCGGTAAGTCCTCAAAAATATGGGAGTACCAGATCATCTTATTTTTCTCCTGAGGAGCCTGTATGCAATAGTTAGAACTGAACAGGGAACAACTGATTGGTTTAAGATTGTAAAAGAAGTACAGCAAGACTGTAAATTGTCACCTTATTTAACTTACATGCAGAGTACAGCATGTGAAATGCCAGGCCAAATGAATCAAAAACTGGAATTAAGGTTGCTAGGAGAAATATCAACAATCTCAGTTATGCAGATGATATCACTCTGATGGCAGAAAGTGAAGAATTAAGAAGTCTCTTGATGTGGTTGAAAGAGGAAGAGTGCAAAAACTGACTTAAAGTTTAACATCAGAAAAACCAAGATCTTGGCAACTGGTCCCACGGAAGCAGTGTCAGATTTTATATTCTTGGGCTTGATAATGTTTAATATAAAATTTTGGAATAATCTCTTTGTTCTCTCTGAAGCAAACTCAGAGAATGCCTCTTCCTATGTCAGCAAAAGCCAGCCAAAGCTGACTCTGCACTCCTTGGGAGACCTTTAACCTATGACATATCTTGAATAATGGGACTTTCCTTTGTATCTTATTATCTATAGACACATACTATGTTATGGCATATTAATGGTAAAGAAAAAATAGGCATCCTGGGTTTCTATTGAACATTGTTTGCCCTTTCCTGTGTCAGTTATCTGTTTGGGGCAGGAAGCCTGCCACTTAACTAGTGGTGGGATTTCCTTACCACCTGGGACATATGTTTACCCAGCTTGGAATCTCAAGACTTGACTGACATTGCTTTGTTAATTGTCCTGTCTTACTGAATTTATGATTTGCTTAATTAGGAGAGTTTCTTTCTCACGGCAAAATGTACTTAAGACAGATGATTTCTGTACTAGGTAGTCAGAGTCACCTCTGACTCCATAGCGCTATGTGACTGTTTTCTTTATGGGGAATTGATTAATTAATTAAATCATAAAATGTATGCATTCAGCCTGTTGCCTTTTCTATAACCAAGTTTTCAAGTCAACAGGCTCAACGATCACTGAAGAGAGTGACTACGGCCATGAAATTAAAAGATACTTACTCCTTGGAAGGAAAAATATAGCAAATCTGGACAGCATAATAAAAACAGAGAAATCACCTTGCCAACAAAGGTCCATATAATCAAAGCTATGATTTTTCAGTAGCAATGTATGGCTGTGAGAGTTAGACTATAAGGAAAGCTGAACCCCACAGAATCCAGGTTTTCAAATTGTGGTGCTGGAGAAGACTTTTGCGAGTCCCCTGGAAAGTCAGGAGATCACACCAGTCAATACTTAAAGAAATGAATTCAGGTTATTCACTGGAAGGTCAGAGCTTAAATACTTTGGCTACATAATTAGAAGATAGGATTCTTTGGAAAAGACCTTGATGTTGGGAAAGACTGAAGGCAAAAAGAGAAGAAGACAACAGAGAATGAGATGGAAACAATGAACATGAACTAAGACGGACTTTGAAAAACAGTGGAGAATAGAAGGGCCTGGCATGCTATGGTCCATGGGGTCATGAAGAATCAGACACAACTCCACAACAACAAAAGAGATGGACCAGAAGAGCCTTTCCAGTTCCCAGATTTTGTCATTCCAAGACTAGCTCTGCACTCTTATCCCATCCCATGGAGAGAAGAGTTATAGTTTTAGAAAAGACCACAGAATCAGAGACAGTAGGGTTTGGGAGAACTTGGAGATTATCACTATCCAAAGCTGCCTGCTAAATACATGGAGAAGACATCCCCCTCTTCTGTATTGTTAGTGAGGATAGAAGCCTTTTTATAAAACAAATATACAAATCTTAGCCCCAGTTGAGGGCTAAGGGTATATGACAGATATGTCATTGCATAGCCTAGATGTAGCATGGCAGAATATAGACAGGAGGTTGGCACAACAGGTACCTAAGCTTGAGGTCCAGGTGAAGAAGATAGCAAAGGGGGCTCTCCAGGACTGGATGGAACTGGTTACAGAAACCATGATCATCATTCTCTGAGCTTAGGACCTGTCTATCACTAAGAATTGTGGAATTTTTTTGTCTGTTTTAGCTAAATAAAGGTAATATTCCTGTGATTTTGGAGCTTGTCAGTTTCCATGTTTCTTTAAAAAAAAATGTTCCTTGGTTTCGTTTAACTTTCCCCTTTGTTACCAGGTAAAACGTCTTTTGAAAAAAAATCTACCTTTGCCTCAGGAGCACCTCCTAGAGGCTATATGTTAAAGTTGGAATGGCAGTTTCTAGAACAGATGTGGAATCGACACAACTACAAAAACCCAAGCTAGGGAGAACTAGGGATCAACATTTCAGTTGCTGATTCTTTTCTGGGGGAATTCTCTCACAAAACTACTCTTCTAAGTCCCCTGTAAAGTTCTCTTTATCTGATTCATATTCAAACTTGAAGAGAAAAAGATGCCTTTAGGGACCTTGCTTCTGGTTCAAGACTTAGCAATCAATATCAAGCAATCAATAAACATGTATTAAATGCCTACTATGTGCTGGATTTACAAAAAGATGCAAAAGATAGTCCCTGCCTTCAAAGAGTTTACTAATCTCCTTCTGTGGCATTTAGCATTAGGTCTCCTGTCTCCTCTAATTCTAGCTCCAAGGCCTCCTATTGCAAGGCCGAGAGCAGGGGCTCTTTACCTGAGGTCTGGGAACTTTTTAAAAAAAATATATTGATAATTATTTCAATATATTCAGTTTCCTATGCGTTCTGTTTTATGCAGTTGAAAACATTATTCTGAGAAAGAGACCATAGGTTTCACTGGACTGACAAAGGTTAAGAATCTGTGAGCCAGAGAGTGTGAGTGTAAGGGAAGGTTAGCCATCACACACCTCCAGTCTCCTCATTCCTGCCTCTGAAATGAGCAGACAAGCCATCTAGCTGGCCAGAGGAGTGAATGGTTGTAAAGGATTAAGGTTGTGGAGGTGATTCTGAAGGTGGAAATATTCTGAATAACTGAGGGAAAAGGGTGGGGGGACTTTCTATAGCCTCCCTAGCTTCACTGACAGACTGGACAAGAATGTGTCCATTTCTAGATTGTGCTGTGACTCAGCAAACCCTGCTGTTTTTGTGCAGGATCCCAGGCCTGAGGAAGCATGACTCAGAAGCTGAGGGAGGGAGCAGTTATAAGCAGACACTGCTGCAGTCCATGTGAGGTTTTGTTGTGGGGAGAACGAGTTGTTCTTTATCCTAGAATCCCAGGGTGAAGTTATGGTTTTTGTGGTCTGATACATGTGATACCATCAGACTCCTAGCCATGTGGCCCCAAGAAGGGTCTAGGTCCTCACATTTCCCTAGCATCGTGGTTCCATTCCTCCATTCCCTGCAGACTTCATCTTTGGCTGAGTTTTCCCTTTCATCCTCTTTGCCCCCCAAATGTTCATCCCTTTCCCCAATCCTGTCTTCTTCCAGAAAATATACCATGTACCAAATGAGAAAGAGAGGTAAGCAGCAATCCCCCTGACAGACAGACGGTGGAACAAAGTCATCCTTCCCTGCATGTTGCTGTTCAGTCAAATCCTAGTGTCCTGAATCTCCCCCACATTTGTTAGTCTTTATCTCTTTCCCTCATACTGGCTTGAACACAGCCTAGCAGAATGCCCCATACAGGAAAAAGCTGGTACTCACCAGGCGCTCTTGGCTTTTTGGTCTCATAGAAGACATCATGAGAACTAGGGAGAAAATGGAAAGGAGGTGGCAATCAAGGTAGCAGGGCAGGGCCTAAATACCCAATCTATAAAGTACAATGGGTAAAACAACATAACAAATGCTAAATCCTCCTGGTGATGTGTCTTATTGGGAACATGGTTGGAGAAGGGCAATCTTATTGGGGGGGAGGGGGAAGGGAGTGAAGAGTAGACTTTATCTCTTGTCCTTAGATGAAAAGACCAAGAGGAGCTAACAAGAACTTTGTGGCCCAGAGAATACTCTCCCCTCAAGAATGTACTCTTAGGCCCTGCCAATGGATCTGAAGTTCCTTAATGAGGCACTGTTTCCCTCTCCCACCATATTCCTTCCCATACTCTGATCCAAGCCCATAGCCTCTCCAAGGCTGGGCAGAGTTCCCTAGGAAGCTTTCTTAGAGAAGCCAGGAAATTGAGGAGACCAGAGAAAAAGATGGGGCCAGGGAAGAGTCAATGAGTCAGGAAGGGACTGCATGAGACTGCTCAAAATAGCCTGAAGCTGTCTCACACCCCTATGTCTAAGACAGGCCAGCTCCCAGGGACATCAGCCAGCTAGCAAAAGACTCCAGAGGCAGGGAAGAAAAAGAAGACTGTGAGCGGTCAATTTAAGATTCAACCATTTATTAAGTACTTACTATGTGTCAGGAACTGAGCTGAGGAAATAAAAACACAGGAAAATAAAAGGAATACAAAGGGGAAAAAATTCCTCTTTCCAAAGAGCTTATATTCTGTCTGGGCGGGACCCAACCTGTACATATACATCTATAAATACATACAAATGTATACATACATACACACACAAAATAAATGCAAGGTTATTTGAAAGGGGAGAGGGGATGGTACTAGTAGGTAGTAGAAGGTATTGAGAAAGGGTTCATGCAGAAGAAGGTGACCTTTGAACTAAATTCTGAAGTTGTAACACTAAACCAGAAGAAGAAGATTATTTTTCCCCTCTGGGAATCTGAGCTGCCAGGATGTTATAAGTTGGGAGAGTGAGCCTACAGGGACTGTTAAAAAGTTTTGAAATGTTTTAAACAATTTGTTACATAGGAAGAAAAAGACAAAGCCAAAATAGTTCCTACCCTTAAGGAGCTAGTCTGTTAAGGCTTTGGCTCTGGGATTCTTCCATGTGTGCTAAGGAACAGAGCAGGACCTCAGGACTGTAGAAAGGTCAGCTCTAGGTCCAAGGGTCACTGAGTGAGGCTACTACTCTTCTCCATCACAAATAGGGAGAGTGCCAAATACTTATTAAAGCATTCATAGGTCAACAAGAAATAAGGATGGTGAGGGAAAAAGCAGGAGCCCATACATCTGTCGGTATAAGGGGAAAGCAGGATAAGTGTTTAAGTCAATGTGATAGGAGGTGAAAGTTGGTGTATGTATTTGAATAGTGTGCCTGTATAGCAGCACAGGACATAGTGGGGTGGGGTTTTAAGGGGTAAGGGGCAAGGGTGGCTTTGTATGTTTGAGATGGGGCATATGTGTGACAATGCAGGAATTCTAAGTGTATAGGGAGGCAGTAGGTACATGGAAAGTAAGTCTCTGAAGGTAGCTGGGGAGAGACATATGTTTGTGTCTATGTGTGAGAACAGAGTATGTTTATTGACTGTGTTGTTAAGTGTGGGGGAGTTGAAGTGGGGAAGTGTATGAATAGTCAGTGAGTTTGTGGAAAGCAGAATTCTATGTCTCTGCATGTAGCTAGGGAGAGAGACATCTGTGTGTATTTATGTGACAATAGAAGATGTTTATTTTTATGTGTTGTTACGTGGAGGTAGGAGCGGGGGAGAGTGAGAAGAGGGGAGAGTTGGTCAGAGGGTGTGCTCAGGCAGCTAGCCAGCCCAGGACTGGAATTTCCCCAAAGCTCATTTCCTATGTTTAATCCCCAACTGGGGATTTTATCCATGGCTGTCAATCTCCTTAACCTTCATGTGGACAAGCTCCATAAGCTCCATTCTCCGGCCCTCGTAGGTGGCAGATGGCTTCCAGTCTAGAAGTCTCTTCCAACAACACTAATACAATCAAATTCCCCATGGGCGGGGGGGGGGTCTGCAGCAAGAAGAAAGATGAGGAAGCATAGTTACTTCCCTCTCTCCCTATAAACTCTGTTCCTACTCCTTCTACCATCTCCATTTCAACCTCAGGGGTTAAAGGTAAGGAAAAGCCTTGAGAGATGTGGTCAGTCTCCCTGTCTTCAACTACCACCTAAAAGGGCTTCGAGAAACTTCCCTAGAAGCATAATTGGCCCCAGTTTCCAAGCTAAGGTTCCCAGTTTTTTCATCCCTTTATCCATTATGGAACTCCTTGGAATTTATGCCAAATTCTTGCCTTCTTCCCTCACCTTCCTAAGTGAAAACTAACTACTTTGGGTCGCCCTTCTTGTATTCTGCGCAAACCCAACTCTTTTCTATCTACCCTATCCACCAATCAATAAATCAGAAGCCATGCTGTGTTGGAAAGAATACTACTTGACTGGGAATTGGAAGTCCTGGATTCTAGTCCTCACTGTGCTATTAAACTAGTTGTATGTGACTTTAAGCAAGTCAGTCACTTGAGCTCGAGTTGTACTTTCCTCATGTGCCAAATAAAGAGCTTTATTTTTAGGGTCCTATCTCTTTTATCCCTAATAGTTCAGGAATTTTAATTATTTCTTGAAGACTAAAGCAATGGATCCAATAAATTATTCACTGTGATCAAGTTGGCTTGTTATAAACAAGAACAACTCAATTTTAGGAAAACAATTAACCTAATCAATTTTATTCAGAATACAAACATCAAAAACCACAAAATCATATCAACAGATGCAGAGAAACCCTTTCACAAACTGCAACATATACTTATGCTAAAAAAAAACACCCCACAAAGTATAGGCACAAAAGGGCCATTTTTTAATACGTCAAAAAGTATATAGCTAAAACCAAAAGATAGCATTATATATAATAAGGAAAGTGAAACTATTTCTTGAACTCCTTTGATGTGTCTAGAAATGTGCTAAGGGCTGAAAAAACTCAAATATAAAATAAAATCTCTGCCCTTCATGAGCTTACATTCCACTGATGAAACAATTAGTATTAAACTTTGTCGTTATCTGTAGGCACCATAGTAATTCAGAGAACTGAGAACTTGATATGAACTAGAATAGTTTCAAAAGTCTTATCTACCTTGTATAATCAGAATCTCTGGACCCTGAGAGCCTCCCCATTAGTGAGATCCATGTGACAGATGTTACCCTACTTCCCTGTACATACAAACACACTCTCCCATCTAACTGGCAACCAAAGACCTGTCCTGTCAGGAAGTCCATATTCAGATGGGGCAGGAAATGATATCTCTCAGTTTTGGACCAAGAGGGAGTAGGAAAGGAAGCATGTTGGATTGTCTGCTCCTGAACCTACTTCAGGAACAGGTGACACAAAGTTATCTTTGATTCAGCCCGGAAACCTAACTAAGCTTCCTAGACACAACATAACCCTTCTTCCTCTCACTTTTGTGCCTCATACTCCCCTTGGGATTCTCAGAATAGTTAGGGAATTCCCAAGTATGGGGCTTTCCATTTCAGTTGAACCCCCACAACAACACACACACATACACACTCACACACCCTAAACACTTCCTTGTCCCCCCGTCCCAGACTGAAAAACACAGTCTGGAGAAGGAACAGCAGCAGTGGTCAGAGGCTGGAATCTACGGAAGCCTTATTAGGAGAAGAGATAGACAGGAGACTTCGAGAGTTGGGAAAGGGGCAGGAAGGAGAATAAGACATCCTTGGCCTACTCTGGCTAGTTTCAGACGTCTTCGTGAGGGCTAGAATATTTGGTTTGAAGGACCAGCAGCTCTGGAGAGATGGTCGTACTGGCTGAACTAGGCCATTCCCACTCCAGATACCTTAGTTTCACTGTCCCCAACACATTCTCTCAAAATTGATGGGAAGGGCAAGGAGTGGATGCTTGGATGGTGCTTTAGGCAGAGAACAAATATAAAGCACTTGGCTATTCATTCTGTGAGACAGGAGATAGGTAACTCTTCAAGTTTCCCAAGGAAAGAAGCCTCAATTGATCCCTCTCTTTAGAGCTGCCATCCACAAAACTGGAAAACGTCAAAACAAAAGAAAACCAAAAACCCTACTTCAGAAAGGAAGAGGACCAGCTTTCACTGCTACATACCATAGCTCCTTCCACATGTAAGAAAACACACATGAGCAGTGACAAAGAAAGACCTGAATGTCATAGGATCAATCAACAACTGAAAGGACTAGGAAAGAAGTTGGCAGGAATTTATACTTGATTTGAGTGTTCAAAGAAGCTAGGGATTCTCTAGGCCTGACGTCCCTGGCCATGACCAGCCAAGCTACCTCCATACAGAACTTCAGTGACTGTCTCTGCCTCCAACCCAATGACACTGTCCTGGTGATGCCCCTGCAGCTGTCTCTCACCCTCATCTCCATCATTTCTACTAGCCTGATGACCATTTGGGCAAGCATGACTCCATCACCTCTTGTTCTAGATAATAAAACCACCCTTTCCCCAGACAGATCCCTTTATTTTCCAGCTTCATGGCTCAAGCCTCCAATTGTGTACCTTTCACAAAGTTCCAGCTTCAAATGAGGTGCTAGTCCCCACTCCTGTTGACAGAACATTGACTAGAGCTACTCACTGGTGCTAGACACCATGCCTGCCTTTTCTGGTGCCCAACTTACCAGTTCTTTCTACTTCCCCAAGTTTTCAGATACCTACTCCTCCTCCTCCTCCTCTCCCTTTAAAATGTTTGTGGTCCCTTTCTAGAAGCTCACTTTAATACTAACACCAAGAATAATTAGCTTAGACCATCATAATCACATGATTTCTACCAACAAGAGGCAATTTTTATTACATTCTCCAGCTGGAAGACTTTTTACCTAAACGTAAAGAGTAGTCCATTATTTTCACAAAGTATACAAAGCCCTGAGCTGTTCACATGGTCTGGAAGAAAGGAGCCCCTCTATGTCTTGGGGTACATGGCTCTTGAAATCTCTAACAGATTTGGAACTGTCTGGATTTGGAGCCAGAATCCCCTCAGCGTAGTGAGTTGACAGCCAGGCTGCATCTGAGGAATAGGACAAAGCAAGAAAACGAGCAACTATGTACTCATGGACACCTCATAACTCACTCCAGGGGCCCAAGAGAAACAAGAAAGAAGTGCAGGTAATGACTAAGGGAATAGGTCTAAGTGAGAAAGGCTAAGCAGGGAAGGGAGTCGCTCCCCACTGCCTGCAGAAATAAGTTCAGGCTCCTAACCCTGACATTTAAAACTCCCCACAATTTGTTCCCAACATATCTTCTGGCCTTTAGCTTCCTCTCCTCATCAACGTTAACCTTATAGTCCAAACAGAGTGGCTTCTATAATAGAGGAGCATGCTCTGTTTGCTTGCAGTCACTCTGGGGTGACAAAGCAACCCTCTTATTGGCCACTAAAAAGGAAAAACCAATAACTCTGTGGATCTTTAAAGGGTGAGGGACTCTGCTTGCCAGCAGTCAGTTGAAACCAATGGACCCACGTTTCTCAGCTCCTTGAATTCATGAGGTTGCCTCCAAGACTTGGACATGTCTGTCTTGGGATTACTATACAATAACCAATAGTCTGGAAAGAACAAATACGGAAGAGTCAGCCCAGAACCCAGGTACACGGTGCCCTAGATGGGACATGTGCTCTAGCTGCCATGGGCTCACAGTTTTGTACTTCTCATGGGGTGAGAAGTGTAGCACCTCTTGTCACCCTTCATAATAACATTACTTGTCATGAAGAGAGTAGAAGAGTGACAAGGGGCAGAATTATCACGAGTGGTCTAAGACTCTAATAGGTGACTGACCTTTCACCTTATCTTCACCATGCCCAGGCTTCCATGCCACTTCCTGTCCATTTCCATACCATGTTCCTTCCCATTTCCAGTCTCCCTTTATTTTCCTCCATTAGAATATAAACTCCTCAAGGGTAAGAATTATTTTGTGCATGCACTTATAATCCTAGTTTAGCCTGTGCTTCACATATAAGTAAGCATTAAAAATGCTTTATCTCTCTTTATCTATCTATGAGTCACTAGATATTTCTGTTCAGTAGCCAATAAGGGTATTGCTTCATCATACCCAAAGCCCACAGGCCTCTGAGTCATACTTGGCCAGTTGGAAGCAGCCAGGGGTTTTGTCATCCTCAAATCATTCAAGCACTGAGCTAAAAAATATGGTCTGACTTCCTTACTATGCCCTTCATGTGCATTTCCACTCCCATCCTCTTTTCTGTTTTCCCCTCCTGGAATAGCCTCTTTTAAAAATGTCCCAGTACTGATGGACCTCAGGACTACTTACTCATCAAAGCTTTTCTTTCTTTCTAATAGACTCATATCCCAAACCAGTTAGAGTAAATAATTCCCTGAGTCCTAGTCAGGCCTCTAGGAAAATGCTGTTCTCCAAGATCTACTTGTTTATGTTTGAACACATGTCCTTCAGCCCCTTACCTTCCATCCTTAAAAAAGGCAGAACTTTTCAAAAAAGACTTTACCAACATCTAAGGAAAAAGGCCACAATAAAGCAAAAAGACTAAGTTGGCGAGGTTAAAGCATGGAACTTTTGTCCTGAGTTCAGCCATAATCTCAACACTGAGACTTACTGCTCCTAGAGAAATTTGGTCATCTCTGCCTAAAAATGCTTCATCTCTCTTTATTCATGAGTCTCTCTTAACCCTTGACTCTAATCTATTATTAAAGCTGATATTATCCATATACCAACTGTTCCTTAATCAATCAACACAACTTTATTAAGCATCTACTTTGTGCCTATAGAAGGAGGGACTTGAACTGCTTCTTGAAGTCTTTGGAAGCCATGGAAATAAAAAAGTGAAGGTAGACTACTCCAGGTGTGGGAGGATAGCCAGTGTACACAGACACAGAGACAGGTAAGCCTGGGTAGATGGATCACAGAAGGGAATAAAGTGTGAGATGGCTGGAAAACTAAAAAGGGTCCAGGTTATAAAGAGATTTAAATGCCAAGGAGATGAGTTTATATTTGATCCTGGAGTAAATAGGGAGCTATTGAAATTCATGAAGTAGGAGGTGGGTGACTGGGGGAAGGGTGGCAGGGAGATTCAGACTTTAGAAAAGTCCCTTTAAAGCTAAACAGAGAAAGAATTGGAAATGCGATGGACTTCAGACAGGGAGACGAGGTAGAAGGCTGTTGCAATAATCCAGGCAAATGATGATAAGAGCCTTAACCAAGTCTGTGATTGTATGAGTGGAAAGAAAGGGATGTATACGAGAGACATTGGGAATGTAGAAATGACACGATTTGGCAACAGATTGAATATGTAGGATGAGTGAAGACAATACGAAGATTGTGAATGGGGTGACTGGAAGGAGGCCAGTGCCCTCAACAGGAATAAATTTAGAAGCTAAAAGAGTTTGGGGGAAGGAGGAGATAATGAGCTCCAGAGTGGTCCAGAATTACATTATCTCATAAGTATTAAAATCAGATTTGGAGCCAGGTCATTTTTGTCCATGCTCTATATCTACAGTTAGACTATAATCCTTTCAAGGGCAAAGATCTATGTCTCTACTTCTTCGTATCTTCCACAGTGCTTAGGATATACCTTTTATATAGCAGGCACTCAAGATATGCTTGCTAGTGGCAATGATGATATTTGGGTTTCTTTGTGAACAAATGTAGATTTTAGGGGTAATTAGAAGCTCAGAATTAGATTACAGAATGGGGAAAGAAATAAAAATGAAGTTTCCTTTCCTAGAAATGTTTTGGTACAAGAAAGCCTGCCTGAATTGGTTAGGAAAGCTGTTGGTTGACATAAAGACAGAAAATGGGATGGGATAACATCAAGAGACAGAAGGCCCAAGTAGGCGCAAGTGAGATACCCACAAAATTTTATCAATCAGTACCTTAGAGGAGATTAATGGACAGTTATGAGCAACGCCATGTGGGAGAGAGGGACATTGAAGAGGCCACTGCATCCCAAGCCGACACCAATCATCTGGTCTTTTGTCTTGCCACTGGACTTTTGAGGATTCTGAAAGAAAGAGTCAGGCCAAGGACTTCAAGCAACTTTGCCTCACTTAAATCCTTTTACCATTTTTACCAACTTCAAAAGTCCTGCGGCAGTTGGCAAGTGATGAAGCAGCAGGTGTGGATAACAGCGGGAACTGTAGTCACAACCCAGCACGCAGGCAGTCCAAGACATAGGGTCATCTTCTCACTAGACTGAAACAGCAGTGGGATTTTGCTCACCCTTGTGTAGCTGAGCAGCCTTTTTGGAGGACCACACTATTCACCCCCCTATGTGATGAAGGGGCTAGAAAAGGTGCCCTAAAAATTGTCTGCTTCACTCAACTCTGGTCTGCTTACTGCAGCAGGTGGGATTCCATCCTATGTTCAAAACACAAAAAAAGTACAAAAACTTTTGCAAAGATAATTCCAGTCACCATCAGCACATGGAATGTGTGCACACTTACAGACAACACAAAATCCACTAAACCTAAAAGACAAACTCAGTAGATATTGCATCCAAATAGCAACCTTGAGTGAAATAAGGTTGGAAAATGAAGACCAAATTACAGAAATCAGAGCTAGGTATACATTTTTTCTGGAGTGGCTGAAGTGATGAGGAACACTGTGAAGCTGGCATAGGTTTCACAATCAAAACCAGTCTAGACAACAAGCTTGAATCTCTTCCAAAAAGAGTGAATGACAGGCTCACAACAATGTGATTGACATTTTCAAGAAAGCACCATGCCACCATCGTCACTGTGTACACTCCTACCATGATGAACCCTGATGAGGTCAAAGAAAACTTTTATGAAGACCTGGAGGCCCTCATCATCAATGTCCGGAAAGAGGACAAGCTTAAAATTCTGGGTGACTTTAATGCAAGAGTACACACAGACTACCAGACATGGCAAAGAGTCCTTGGGAGGAATGGAGTGAGAAACAGAAAGCAATGGTCACTTACTGCTGGAGACTTATGCATCTCATGTTCTTCTCATCACCAACACTGCCTTCTGTTTACCTAAACACAATAAAACTTCATGGATGCATCCTTACAGTAAACACTGGTATTTAATAGACTATATCACTGTAAGATGAAAAGACAGATAGGATGTGAGAGTGACAAAGGCAATGTGTACTGCAGAGTGCTAGACCAAGCATAGACTTATCCTCTCCAAGCTAAATATTCACGTTCAACAAAAGCAGTGACCACAAGGCAGAAGACTTGAGATCAACCAATTAGAGTGCTTCCCCTAGCATGAACAGTTTGCTGCTAACTTGGAAGGAAAGCTCAACCAACATATAGTTGTCAACAGTGGAGCAGGAAAGGAGGAGACAGCCTTCAGAGATTTGGTGTACAGCACTGCATTTACTCATCTAGGCTATAACACTCACAGACATTAAGTTTTGTTTGATGAAAATCATGGGGAAATTCAGAAGCTTCTAAGTGAAAAACAAGAATTCCATAGGCTTTACAAGCAGGATAGTTCATCTGACTCTAAGTCCTTCTGTTCTATGGGAAAACTAGACATTCAAAGTTTGTTATAAATGAAGTCTCAGATTATGTAAAATTAAATCTCTGAAGAATGTATTAAGTATAGAACAAGGATCACAAATCATTTTTGTTGTTAAAAGAAAGGTTTCATCCTCTTGGCAACCTGGGCTCTAAGAAGGCAGCATTTAACTCCATCAAAAGTAAAGTGCAAGTGAAACTCAGAGAGATGCAGGATTCTTGGCTCAGTAAGAAGATACATGAAATTCAGTTTTACACTGATAGTAACAATCCAAAGGGCTTTTATGATGCCCTGAAGGCTACTTATGGACCAAAGACCTATGGTGCATCTCAACTATTGAGTGCTGATGGAGCCACATTGTCTAGTAATAAAGACATGATCTTGTAGAGATGGACTGAACACTTCCATGTTCTCAACAGACCATCATCAATTGATTCTGAAGTCACTGACCATATACCTCAAGTTGAAGTCAATAGCTCTCCAACTGAACCTCCAACTGAGTGCTATTCAGCAACTCTGATGTGCCTGGTGCTGATTCAATTCCAGCTGAGATTTACAAGGCAGGGGGTCCACTGCTCATATAAAAGCTGACAGAAACTTTCCTGGTTATATGGCAAAAGGAGGTTATCCCTAAGGAGTTCAAGGATGCCTCCATTGTCTATCTCTATGTCTTTTGACAATCATGGGGGGAGGGTGATCCTCTTAGTCATTACCAACAAGATTCTTGCCAGAATCCTCCTTAATAGTCTGATCCTTCACCTGGAAGATGGTCATCTACCTGAAAGCCAGCGTGGCTTCTGAAAGGACCGAGGAACAATCAATCTGATGTTTACAACTCCAGAAGAAATGGCAGGACCAGAACAGAGGTCTGTATACAATCTTTATCAATCTAAGGCCATTAATACTGTCAGTAGTGAGGGCTTGTGGAAAATTATGGAAAAATCTGGGTGCCTGGAGAAGTTCATTGTTATTGTATGTCAGTTCCATGACGGCATGCTTATACAGGTTCTGGATAATGGATGATGCTCTCAAACTTTCCCAGTCACCAATGGAGTAAAACAGGGCTGTGTGCTTGCTCCCATGTTTAAGAATGTCACGATATTTTCAGCAATATTTTCACATACTTTCAATGAGAATGAAAACAGCATCAAAGTCAGTTACCACACTGATGGTAAATTATTTCACTTGAAAAGGCAAAAAGCCAATACTAAAGTGAAGGGAGAGTTGGTACGCAATTTTTTTGTGTTCACAGATAATTGTACACTCAATGCAACCTCTAAGGCCAAGATACAACAAAGCATGGATTAATTCTCTGCTGCTTGTGCTAATCTTGGCCTGATAATTAACACCAAGAAAACAAAGGTTCTCCACCAATCAGCATTACACCATCCATTCATGGAACCATCAATTACAGTAAATGGAGAAATTTTGAATCCTGTGGGTAAGTTCACTTACCTTGGCAGTATACTTTCCAGGAATGTACACATAGATGATGAGGCTGACTCACACATTGCCAGAGCTAGTTCACTTTTTGGGAGACTCTGAAAGAAAGTATGGTAGAGAAGAGATATTAGACTATCAAACTAAAGATCTACAGAGTCATTGTGCTCACCTCATTGTTGTATGCCTGTGAAACCTGGACAGTATACCAGTGCCATGCCAGGAAACTGAATTGTTTTCATTTAAATTGTCTTAGGAAGATTCTAAGGATCACCTGGCAACATAAGGTCCTTGCTCAAGCTAAACTGCCAAGCATTCAAATTCTACTATAGAGAGTACAACTCTGTGGGCTGGCCATGTTGTTTAAATGTCAAATGCATAGTTGCCTAAAATGCTATTTTATGGAGAACTCACACAAGGCAAATTTCACACGGAGGTCAGAAGAAGCAATGAAACGACACTCTTGAGATCTCTCGGAAGAACTTTGGAATTGACTGTGTGACATGGGAGACACTGGCCCAGGACTGCCCAGCATAGTGTGCCTGCATCAGAAAAGATGCTGTGCTCTGTGAACAAAGCAGAATTGCAGTAGCTCAAAAGAAAGCGACCGGCACAGTAGGTAATACATAATCAACATATGCAGAGAGCAAAGTATTCCATCATCCATGTGAATTTCTTTTCTATGATGCACAGCTGGGCCCAAATCCTTCAATTCTATGTCCCTAGGAGGGTAAACTTTAAGCTGGGAATAATGAACTACCCTCTCCTATTTGTCCCCGGCTTCTTCCTCTCCAGTATTGTTTTAAATGGTATCTTTTCATTATAAACTTAATAAACAATAACAAACACAATTTCAATATTCAAATAACAAAAAAGATTATAGTTGCACTTGTGAATTTCTGTTACATAGACGAAATTAAATATAACAAGATAGTAAGACAATTGCCCTGTATCTTCATGCCTCTTTATGAATTTCCTTTCCATTTCTTCTATGTACTTTTTAAATGTTTATGTAGCAAGTGTAGAAAAAAAAATCCAACAGAAAACAACTCTATAAGTTCTCCAACCTACCCTTGAAACACTCTGATCCTTCCTTCTTTCCTTCCCTTCCTTCCTTCCTTCCTTCCCTTCCTTCCTTCCTACATATTGACTTATCCCTGCTTCTTCATCACACATAAGCATACAAAGTAAAACAAATCAACACATTAGCCAAGTCTCTGCCAAGATACAAGAGGCATGCTTCTCCATCAACAGTCTTAAGAAGTCAGAATGGACCCCTTCAGCATTTTTACTTCTCCTTCAGCTCTGGATACTCTGGCTCTGTTTCTGAGAACAGGGCTCGGATATGAATTGTCAACTACCACACTAGCCCTTACGGTTATTCTGATCTCTTCAGCTATCTTGTCTTGGTAGCACACAAATCTCTTCCCCCATTTAATTCAGATTAAAAAAAAAAAACCAAACCACAACAACCAAGGTTAAAATTTTTCCAAAGGGACGTTTACTATTTATTAAATGAAAGAAAAGAAAACAAGCCATAAAAATACAAACATAGCCACATTTTCAGAGCATGGATTTTGTTTTAGCTTACCTTATTGACTTAACTGTCCCAGTCCATGCAAACCTAGTTCATTTTCCTCACCTGAGACTGTTTATATTTGATATATGACTCACCACAAGAGGCATTATGGTAAAGTGGAAAGAGCTCTGGCCTTCAATACATTTGGACATTTTCTGACCTGAATTTGATTTTGACAATATGAGGTAACTATGTGGTTCTGGGAAGTCTCTGGACCTTGATGAGCTTTGATTTCTTTGTCTATATAAAATGTGGGTAATGCTTGCCCTGCCAACATCATAATGTGGTTAGGAAGAAAGCACTAAGAGCTTCATTTACAAAAATGGGAGTTGCCAACTACTGCTATTCTGGTCCCAAAAAACTGAACTAGGAGCTAGTGATACATGTAAATTGCAGAGGGAGCTTTGGGTTATATATAAATTAAAACCTCCTAAGCTGTCCAAATTAGATTTTGGAGGGCTATCCAAAAGTGGAATAGGTTGATCTGGGTGGCAGAATAGAAGCTGAATGGCCTTTTATTGGAGATATGGAAGAGGGGGGTCCTCTCTGGGTCTAGGTTGAACTAGTTGTTCTGGGATCCTATCATTACTCAAACCACTCTGGTATAATAGAGAGGGATGGACCTGATAATGGATCCGAGTTCAATTCCTGCCTCAGACACTTATTGTCTATATATGAGATCTAGGGCAAATCACTTAACTTCAGTCAACTTCAGTTTCCTCATCTGTAAAACGAGGATAATAATAGCTTCTACTAAACATTGCTGTGAGGATCAAATGAGATGTTCACAAACCTTAAAATCATTATATTGTATAAATATTATTTATTGTCATTTTTCTTCACATACCATCAGTTATGACGGAATCTTCAGCCTGTCCCAGAATCTGCTTCTAATGCATTAACTCCTTGATTTATAACATTAATAGCTGACATTTATACAGAGCTTTAAACTTGGCAAAGCAATTTACAGACATTATCTTATTCAATCCTCAAATGCCACAGCAACTTCTTAAGGTAGATGATATTATTAGTATCATTTTAGAGATAAAGCAAGGCTGAGAAAGGTTAGGGGACTTAGCCTGGGTCACACAGGCAGGCCTCTGAGGCAGGATTCAAACCCAGATCCTCCTGTTACTAAGGCCAGCACTCTCTCCACTGCACAACACTGCCTAACATTGACAATGGTCAGTCAGTAGCATTCACTCTACCCAGAGAGCCACGGAAACTTCCAATTCCTCCCAGCTGCCATTGTTTAGGATTTCCCCAGCCCTGTTCCCTCCCCATCCTCCCACCTTATAAATGCAGGTCCTACTGCTGCCTAGTGCTTCTCCTCTATCCCCAAACCAGACCCCTGCTTTTTACCTCATCTTAATTCCTGTCTAAGGTAGGGTGTATGGTAGATGTTTATCATCCCTATCTAGAAGAAGGGGAAGAAAAGATATCAACTCAAATCTACCCCCAATTAAAACCCCATAGCTCCTCCATCCTCCTCAGCTACTGCTGTTCCCCTAGCTCCACGGCTTTCATAGACAACTTATTCAACCGCTCCCCCATCTGAGAGTTCCTTTGAAATGTAGATGAATCTTGTCCAAAGACTCAACATTGTCACATAGGGATGTCTTATCTAACTGTGCTTGTTGTTGTGTTTGTCCTTCGTTGCTGGACAAGACCATGCCATCAGAGAAATGATGACATGACTCGCACTTGACTTTGTTTTGAGTGAGGGAGGGCTGTGCAAGGTCACCAGCCTCACTTCTCCTCCAGAGCCATCTGAGCCCAGTGATCAGATATTCATCTTCTCCCCCTCTCTTCCTCTCCCTTCCCTTCCCTTCCCTTCTTCTCCTTTCCCTTCCCTTCCCTTCCCTTCCCTTCCCTTCCTTTTCTTTCCTATGTAACTGTGCAGGGCTTAAGTGAAGGAGAAAAAATAGGGAAGCAGTTGATGGCTATTAGTGTTGCCATTAGAACAAGCGTTGCTATTAGCTGTCTTCTTGCTTCAGGGACCAAGGAGAAGATCTCAGATATGACATTCTGTTCCACAGAGAACAGTCCAGTTTAGATGGAGTGTGGTATACCTGGTGAGGAACGTGATGTGCGGTACTAAAATGTGATGGGTGAGAATATGGTAACAGGTTGTGGAAGGCCTCTGAAGGCCAGGTTGAGAAGTTCTAACTCTAACAAGCACCCAAGAGAATCACTCATCCCCTTGTGGTCACCTCCTCTCTCAACATAACAAACAGGCCAGCAGAGAAATCAGGCCCTCGTGGACTCCCTACCCTCTGTGTAAGCACCACCTGTGCCTAGAAAGGGTGCCTGAGTGGGAAAAACCTTTTGGAGTAAACTGCTGGGGGAATGTCCCTTCCAAAGCTTCTTCCTGTCGGGTGAACCCATCTGGCCTTCATTGTTTGGGCTTTGTTTATGGTGTCTAGTGCATGCACAGATTTTCCTTTCCCACTCCTCATTTCCCTGAAGGAATAACAGTGTTCTCCCATCACTATTGTAACCACCATAGTAGTGTTATTTTTGGCCTTGACAGTTTAATGTTTTGGGGCTTCCCTAAAGTCTTCAACATCCCTGGTTTCTTCCTGTTCTACCACTTTTGGCTGATGAGCTGATAGGAAAAGGTGACTGTGACTAAGGACACCCAAACAGAAAGTGGAAAGCCCAGGATTTCCCTTCATCATAGAATTCCCATAGCCACCAGGGTTTCTCTAACAGGGACAGAGGGCAACCATTCCTTAGGTCAAACAAGCCTGAAGCTTTGAGATGGGGCAAGAGCTGAAAATGAGGAGGTATAAATTCTGACCAGAATCTGCATGACCTTGGACAAGTCCCTCCCCAACTCTGGACCTCCATTATTCTATCTGTATGACTCTAGACCTTCTAGGTTCTGCAGGCAAGCAGGGTAGACAGAATAAGATAGGTAGGGAAGGGACCTAGCACTAACATTTCATAAATCCAAGAATTTTCTTAAAACAAGGGAAAGGAGTGGAAGTAGATAAAAACTCATCCTGTGTCCTAACCACCCCTCCCGCCATCTCTCTCTCTCTCTCTCTCTCACACACACACACACACACACACACACACACACACACACGCACGCACGCACAGGCCTGGGGAGAAACAAACATATGGTCCCAGTCTTAGATCACTCCAGCATCTTTTTCTACCCAAGCCTCCCAGAAGACACCCCTAACATTATTTCCTTTTTAGGCTGAGATTCCAGATCTGCATGAGCATCTAGCCATGAGGCAGAAGGGTCTACAGGGAGCTTTACTGGCTGTGCAATCCCTGCTCAGCCATCTCTGAGTCCCAGCCCCTCCACAGACAGGATGCTGCTGTGTGTGAATAAGTTACCAAGCTCTGTGTCAGCTCTGACTCATCCAGCTCCTTTGGTGACTTATACAAGACAACTGAGTAGGAAGCAGGGAGGGAAAGTATGGCCCCAGGACCTTAGGGTGAGAGATTCTCTCCCTCACCAAGAAGTCCTCTGGGAGAGAGCCCTCATCGCCAATGTGAGGCATGAGTGAAGAGGATCAACAGTGTGAAGGGTTACACTCTCCCCCAATGGGACTCCTGCCTACAGATTGGTTGGGATTGCTAGTCACAAACATCTGCTTTAGATTCTAACTTTTGACATGACAGTGATGTTCTTTCTCCTCCCTGCTCCACCTACACAGCTTGCATCATAGTGATAATCAAAGACCCTGAATGGCTCTCTCTGGGAAAGATGCAGCAGCGCCAATAGCAGCTCCAGTTTGTACTTAATAGCACAAAGAAGCAGCAGGTGTGATTGTTAATCTGTACTCTCAGTGATGACTGAATGATTATGGAAAATGGGGAAAGTACCGTAGGAGTAGAAAATAAATGCTCCAATTAAAAAAAAAAAAGAACAGAATAGAATCTGCAAACTATATGTCTGGGAGCTTAGCTTTCATTTCCTGGGAAATTCTAGAATATCCTTAAAGAAATGATTAGTGAACATCTAGCAAAAAAAAAAAAAAAAAGCAGTCAGAGATGACAAAGAGCCAGCATGACTTCATCAAAGACAATTCACATTAGGCTGAACCTAATAAGACACAATTCAATGGGATAAAAAGTCTTAGAGTTGGGTTTTAAAAAATGAACTTCACAAGTACAAGATGATGTCGAAGGCATGGCTAGACAGCAGTTAAAAAAACTGAAAAAGATTTGGGGTTTTGAGCAGTGGGATGTGGCAGCCAAAAGGGCTGATGTGATCTTAGAATACATTAAGAAAGGAAGTTTCCAGGAATAAAAAAAAGGAAAAGTCCTGTCATTCTTTGTCCTAGCTAGATTACATCTGGCATCATGTATTTAGTCCTGGGTGCCACAGTGTAAGCAGCATACTGATAATCTGAAAAGAATCCATAGAAGGTGACCAGAATGGTGGAGGGTCTTGAGTCCAGAGGAGGACAGGTTAAGAGAGCAGGGGGTGTTGAACATGGAGAAGATAAGACTCAACCAGGACATGACAGCACTTTTCAACTATTTTAGAAATATCATGTGGAAAGAGGAATTAAATGAGTTCTGTTCGGCCCCAGAGGGCAACACAAGGAACTATGGGTAAGAGTTGCAAAGAAACAGTTTTAAGCTTGATGTCCTAACAATTATAGCCAATGATAATAATATCTAACATTTATCTAGCACTTATTATGTGCCAGGCACTGTGCTAAGTGCTTTACAATTATTATTGCATATAATCCTCACAACGACCCTGGGTATTATATAACATAACCCTAGGTGTTATTATGACCTCCATTTTACAGATGGGGAAACTGAGGCAGATAGAGGTTCAAGCAACTGAGAGGTTAACCCCAAGGTCACACAACTATTGTCTGAGGCTGGATTTTATTTTATTTTTTTTTAATTTAATTAATTTGTTTTCAGTCTTCAACAATCACTTCCACAAGTTTTAAATTTTCTCCCCCTCCTTCCTCCCTTCCCGAGGCGGTATGCAATCTTACATGGGTTGCACACATACATTCTTATTAAACACATCTTCACATTAATCATCTGAGACTGGATTTTAACTCAAGTCTTCCTGACTCCAGGCCCAGTGCTCTATTCCACTCCACCACCTAACTGTTCCAAAGTAGAACAGACTGGTTTGAGACAGGAAGACCTCTTCAAGCAATAAATAGGTGTAATTTGTTGGGTACATTGTTCCTTCAGGACGGGTTGAACTTGATGACAATGAGGTCTCTTCTAACTCTAAAATTCTGTGGAGCTTAGCTTGCTCCACCTTCCAGGCTCCCATTTTTCCTTATTTAGAAATCTTCAAAGCTTTTCTATTGATTTGAACTTCTCCTGTCCTGGACATAGCCCAGCACTCATAGCCAAGAACCACAAGTCATAGAATTACTGCCCAGGGTTATATAGCTAGTAAAAGGACGAATTCAAACTCAAGTCATCCTCTTGCCAAATTCAGCACTCTGGCCCCTATGCTAAACTCTCTCTTATGATGTCCCTTCCTTTGGGGATCCAAGAAACTCAAGACATCATAAAAATGAAGATTTTTATATCTAAAAAATATCTTCAAGGTCATCTAGCCTAAGGCTACATAATCTTTTTTGTATCCTGGACTTCTCTGCCAGTCTCTGCTGAAGCCCAGAAATCCCTGCTAAGAATAATGCTTTTAAATACATAAAATAAAATAATTATATTGATTTTATAATTATATAATTATATTGAAACATGAGCCTTCTGAAATCAATCCATAGAACCCTTGGGAAATCTATGGACTCTAGGTTAGCACCTCTGATACAATCCAACCCCTTCATTTTACAGGGAAGAGATCAAAATATGAGTCAAAGAAGGGAGGTGATTTTTACACAACCACACAGATAACTAGAGGCAAAATCAGGCCGAATTAGAGCTGGTTTCTCCTGACTCTGAATTCTTTGTATTACACTCTGTTGGGAGCCACTATTATACCCCACACAATTGGCAATTACCTATTCACAGATCTGACTTAGTGAATAGGTAGGGGTTTTTTTCCCTTAAAAATTATGTTAGAAGAGGATTCTGGGAAGAAAGCAAAATAGGTCAGATAATTCCAAGCTTTCCAAATTTCTCCCACAAGCAAGATAAAATAGTACCCCAAGGTGAACACAGAGCAGTAAAAATAATTAAGAGTTGGGGCAGAACAGTGGTCGTCCTGGGACAATTGCAGAAGATCCCAAGAAAAATCCCCGACACAGTTTTGGTCCCTGAGAAGAGTAAAGGTCTCTAGGCTAGTTCCACTGAAACAGTAAATAGAGCCCTGGGGTTAACTGGGGTGAGAAGCAGCCTCTGCCCCAGTTATAGGAACTTTTACCTCTCAAACAGCGTCTGAACCCAACGTCTGGAGCCAAGGAAGATTAAGGGAATCTCTGCTGATAAGGAACACCAGATTCAGTAGGTGCTATGCCTTGGCCAAGAAGGAACCAGAAGCAGTGGGGTGGGGACATAGATGGCTGTGAGCTATTACCCAGGGGCAGAGTTCTTGGTTTCAGTTCCAGGCCAGAAGGGAGAACTGAAAGACAATCTGAGGCCAGGGACAACATCCCCCACACCCCAGGGCTAGAGGGAATTACAAAAAATAAGCTACTACAAATAAAAAAAAATAAGCAAGCAAAGGAGAAAGACTCTAACCATAGAAAGTTACTATGGGAATAAAGAAAACTGTGGTTCATTCTCAGAGGTTAATAGTGATACACAAAAAAGTCTCTACTACCCCAAAAAGTAACGTCAAATGGTCACCTGCCCAAAAACAATGTATAGAAAAACTTTAAAAATCAAATGAGAGTGCTTGAGGAAATTTTTTTTTAAAACAAGAACAATTCAAGAAAAACAAGAAGATTATAAGAAGAAAGTCAATCAAATAGAAAAGGAGGTCCAGAATCTTACAGAAGGAAAAAACTCCTTGAAAATTAGAATTGGGCAAGGGGAAGCCAGTGAAGTTATAAGAGACCAAGAAATAATAAAACAAAACATAAAGAATGAAAAACTAAAAGAGAATCTAAAATATCTCATAAGAAAAACAACTGACCTGGAGAACAGATCAAGAAAAGAAACCACAAGAAGAATCAGACTACCTGAAAGCTATGATCAAAAAAAGAATCTTGATACAATAATACAAGAAACAATTAAAGAAAATTGTCCTGAAGTGTTAGAACAAGAAGGGAAAGTAGAAATAGGAAAAAAAAAAACCACTAATCACTACCTAAAAGAGATTCTACAAGAAAAACCTACAGAAATATAGTCAAATTCCAAAACCCCCAGCTCAAGGATAAAATATTATAAGCAAAAATATTGTAAGAAAAAAAACAATTTAAATAAGGCGGGACCACAATTAGAATCACACAAGACCTAGCATTAACTACACTAAAAGACCACAGGTCTTGGAACACTATATCTCAAAGAGTAAAAGAACTGAGGTTGTGGTCAAAAATATTATACTTGGCAAAGTTAAGCATAATCCTGAATTTTAAAAAATGAATATTTAATAAATTGTCAGAATTTCCAGATTTTGTTTGAAAACAAACCACCTGAATTCAATAGAAGATTGACATAAAAGATCCAAGAGAAATTTAAGGTATGTATCAAAGACTAATTTGAAGGGATTCAATAAAGATAGACCATTTACCTTTTATATGAGGAAATGTAAAAAAAATGTCTAAGGTTGTTATTAGTAATTGGGCGGTTCATACAAAAGACTGAGGTAGACCTGAGTATGATATGATTTTAAAAAGTAAAATCATTTAAGAATAGGTAAAAAAAAAAAGTAATTATTTTATACAAATGAGGTCTAAGAGGAAGAACTGATACAGAGGAATCAGATAGGGGAACAGGGCTGGTGGTTCTGGAACTCTGCTTTCATCAGGAATGGGTTTAAAAGAGACAATACACATATATCTAGAAGTGTATAAAAGTGTTCTAAATTCAAAAAGAAATAAAAGATTAAGAGGATGAGAGGGAGAGGATAAGACAGGGATTTTTAGAGGGGAGGGTAAGGGAATAGGATAAAGGTATGGGAGGATAGGGGAGGGATCTTTGGAAGGGGGTAGGTTAAGTAATAGGAGAGCAGGGTAGCAGGTAGAGGTGGAGCGGAGGAGTCAGGAGGGATTGGAAATAAGAGATACACACAAACATAAAATAAAGATCAGGAATTTATTTGGGAGAAAAGGTAGGGGTGGTAATCATGATCTCAGATAAAGCTAAAATAGATCTAATCAATAGAAGAAAAATAGAGAAACTACATGTCAGCCATATTAACCAATATTTTTATAAACAATTTAAAATAAATAGGCACTATAAGATTAAAATATTGTTGTGGTGTAGGAAGTGATGAGTTGGTAGAATTAGAAAAATATGGAAAGACTCAGACTTATGAAGAAAGAGGTTATCCACCCTCAGAAAAACAGGGGAGAAGTAAGTACAGTATGGTCTTACACAGATGCATATGAATGTATACATTTGAGTATCTTTACATGAGTATGATTACATATATCTAAGTATATGTAAGTAAATATATGCATGTGTGTACATGCACATACAGATCTTTGTGTATATGGGCATATATGTATGTATATGTGCACGTGTGTGTATCTGCACTTAATTGTAGCCTTGAGGGGGCGAAGGGGAAAAAAAACAACAAATTAAAAGGGCACAGCAGAGAACAAAATAAAACTTACAAGGAAGCAAAGATGGAGAGTTCTGAACAAAATGCAGAATATTTATTGTATCAGATTTCTTGAAATGGAAATTTATTGTTGTATATTTTGAATCCTCTCTTACATTCTGCTGTGCACATGGCAGTGCTTTTTTTCTTTTATTATTTTGTATTTAAGATTTAATATTTAAGTTTATAATGTTTCTTTTTCTTTCTTATTATATAATTAAATTTTAGTATTTCAATGTAAAATTAATAAATAAAGTTATGTTAAATACAGATTATAGGTGGAACAATAATCTTTGGTGGTACGATTGGTGTAAGGGAAGAAAGAGTGTCAGAGGATCATAGATTCGGAGCTAGAAAGTACCTTGGAGGCCATCTATTCTAAGTCCCTCATTTGATACATAAGATAACTGAGGCTGAACAAGGTTAAATAACTTACCCAAGGACACACAAGTAATATCAGTCAGAAGTGGGATTTGTCTTCAAATCCAGCAGTCTTTTCACTGCACCATTCTGCCTTTAAATGGATGATGGAATCTCTTCTATCCATATTATCTAGTTAGGAAGGAAGGAAACAAGGATTTATTGAGCACCTATTATGTGCCAGGTACATCACAAATATTATCTGATTTGATCTTCACCACAACCCTGGGAGGTAGATGCTACTCTGATCTTATTTTACAGTTGAGGAAACTGGTAAACATAGATTAAGGGACTTGCCCAGGATCACAAAGCTAGTAAGGGTCTGAAGTTGGATTTGAACTCAGGTCTTCCTGACCTAGGCCCAGAGCTTTACCCATAATACTACCTAGCTGCCTCAGGGCAGCTTCCTGAAAGAGGTAGACTCTTGAGGAAATTGGGAATGATGTAAATGAGGAAGACTATGAGTACTGGTCAGGCTTGGGGAATGCTAAGGAACAAAGAGAGGGACCAAAGAAGACAATACATGGGGTCAGTGGAAGTCATTCTACTTTAGAAAAGGAAGTGAACTCAGGGTACACGGAAGCCAGAGAGGTCCCCTACAATATCCAGCACCATACTAGGAATACCACATCAAATACATATTCACTGACTAAGAAGAATGAGGTCTAAGCTCTAGGAAGCCAAGGAAGAGAGTGAGCAGTTAACTAAAGTATCTCCTTCCCTTAGGCGATGGAATGTGAACTAAGTCAAGATGAGGTCCCTTCTACTCTCTGAGCCCTCACCACCCCCACTGTACAGTCAGCTCCTCTGGCTGCATGGCCTCCAGGACTGCTTAACAAGTTGAGTGGAATCTGACTAATGATAGCTGCCTTCCCAAGATAGGTTAAGGGAAAGAAGTACAACTACTGAGGCTGCTTTTTTCATATGGGAAAGGAAAAATGGTCATCAAGTCAGTCCAGTCTTTTACCCCCACTGGCAAATTCCATCTGTGCTAGCTCACCTTCTGGTGTTTGGATCCAAGGACTGACTTGCAGCTACTTTACACCTCCCCCACTGACTCTGGGCTCAGGGCCCATGTGTCTGTCTATCCAACTCAGTGGGATCTCAGTAATATAATTAGGCACAGACCTAAGCCCTAGATCTATGCTCTGGATTGAAATAAGAATATAATGTTTCAATGAGCTGGCTTGGGGGTGCCAAAAAGGGCAGAGGCCTATAAAACAGACACATAAAGAGGTGACAAAAATGGACTGCTTCAGAGCTAGGGAGGCAGATAAATCTAGGATTCTCCTAGATTATAAATTCCACAAGGACGACAGCAATGCTCTGAATCTCTGAAAGCCTAGCACAGCCTTTGCACAGTTAGGTGATCAACAAAGTTTTGTTGAATTTTATTAATTGTCTCTTATTAAATGACCTCCCCAAGAAAGTCATGCAGCCCATCCTGGCATAAGAGTGGGGCTGAGGCTAGTAGTTCAGGAGTTCTGAGCTGCAGTAGGGCTAAAGTTGATCAGATCTGGCATCACTGTCTGGCATCAATATGGTTATAACAACAGAACCACAGTCTGAGGTTTGATTATAGACTATCTTATAAGAACATCTTATTGCTTCTTGGGTGTTAATCTTATCTCACCGATTAGAACACAAGGTCTTAGAGGGCACAATTCTTTAAAAAATACGTGACTATAACACAGATCAAGAGTTCACTTAGCAGCTAAGGTTTCTGGGGACAAAAATTGGGAAATGTCTTGGATGATAAAAAATCAGATTCAGGAGCCATTTCCCTGTGTGGAAGATGAGAAATTTGTTCTAGAGGAAATGAAGAAATCAAAGTAAGATGACTGAATGAATGGATGAATAAGGATTTATTAAGCAACGACTATGTGCCAAGCACTGTGTTAACTAAAGACAGATAACCAACTAATAGTAAAAAAGACTAGAGAAGGGGAGGAAGCCAACATAATGCTGGAAATCCCTAAGAGTCCCTTGAGCACTGGACTCCCAGATTTTGTCCCACAGTGCTAGGACAACACGGTCCTTTCTCAAAGGATTTCCTCTCTATGGCCATGCTAGGATACAAGGGTCACATATTTCCACTTGTGCTTACTTCTCCTTCCTCTTTCTTCTAAAAGATAAGGACTAAATTACCATCCATGCAAAGAAACAGCATATATGTGTATGGAGAAGACAGATCAAGAAAACACAGACCTGCAAAGTGTTCAGAATTCAGTTCTTTGAATCTATATCTCTTTTCTCAAAACACTAAGTTAAAGGGTCTACACTTCACTCCTTAGGAATTTCCCAAGGCGCGCTAGATGCTAGGGTTACAAAGGGATTTTAGGCTTGGGAAATTACAACAATAATATGAGCAGCTAGCATCTATATAGAAGTTTAAGGCCGGCAAAGGGCTTTTCATATATTATGTCACTGATCCTCACAACCCTGGTTGACACAGCCAGAAACGAACTCTCTAACAATACATACACAAGTAAGTGTTTTGAACTAGAGCTCTAATTTCATCAGTGTGATGAACTTCAGGGTGGAAATTCCCTATGTTGATATAGATGCAACTCATCCATAACTTACATGTTGTCTTTAGAGAGTTACCTATAACATTGAGAAGTTGTGATTTGTCCCTAATCTTATGGTTAGTATGTGTCAAGGGAAAACATTTTAATGAATAGGAAGAAAACAGTAAAAACACTAATAATTAGGGAAGAGGGCTTCTAGGAGAAGATATTCCCTTATCTGAAAAGCCTTCCTTTACGGAAGATAAAAATTCTGATAGATAAAGATGAGAATAGAGTGCATTCTAGACGTTGTGTCACAGTGTGTGTACGTGTATGTGTTCACAGAGCACCAAATTCAGGGAACATTCCGTTTCGGTGGAATCCAAAGTGTATAAAGGAAAGTAATATGAAATAAGGAAGGAAAAGTAGCTTAAAGACAGCTTGTAGAAAGCCTTAAATGCTGGGCTGAGGAAAGTGAGTATATACTTTATCCCAGAGGTAAGAGGGAACCAACAAGACTTTTTTTTTGCATTCATTAACTTTTTAAAAGTTTATTTATTTTTAGTTTTCAACATTTATTTCCACAAGATTTAGAGTTCCAAATTTTCTCCCTATCTCTCCCCTCCCTCCTCTCCAAAACACTGTGCATTCTGATTACCCCTTCTCCCAATCTGCCCTCCCTTCTATCCCCTCTATCCTCCTCCCTTCCCTTATCCCCATCTTCTCTCTTTTCTTGTAGGGCAAGATAGATTTCTATACCCCATTATCTGTATTTCTTTCTTATTTTCCAACCAACAAGATTTTTGAGCAAGGTAAGCACAAATATGCCTAGACCTGGGCCTTAAGAGGATTATTTGTTAACATCTACTTCACAGTGACTAGAATTCTGGGCTTCGAGTCAGGCACATCTGGGTTCAAATTCCACCTCTGACATTAACAAGATATGTGACCCTGGGCAAGTTTTCTTTATCTCAGGCAACTCCTTGGGACTTTTCTATTAAAATATCCATCACACAGGGCTCACCACGCTGATGGTGATGATGAATGTTGAGGGGGATCCATGACAATCATAATCAATCAACGAGCATTTATCAAAGACCTAATATATAACACTGCCTTGGGTACTGGGGATACAAAGACAAAAAATGAGAAAGACCCCTTCCCTCAAGATCTTACATTCTATTGGAGGACTATGTATTAGACACAGTTTCCCCAATTCCTGCCTCTCCCGTTCCCTTGTGAGGAACTTAAAATCTAAGTATGTGGAGACCAGTGACCTCAGTACCATTGAACATTTCTATACCTTGGTTTCCCTTAAAATGAGAGATCTGACTACCAATAGTTTCTGAAAATTACATTCTCTGGGTCAAAACCACAGTTGTAATTACAAACATAACAAAAATGGAAGTTCACCATTACAGAAGCAGAATTGATTAAAAAAAAAAAAAAGGACTGCAGGAAAGGGAAAGGAGAAAAAGAACATAGGAGAAAGGAAGATAAGCTGGGGGACCCAGAGTATGTTGGTGGACAGTGGGGGAAGAATTCAATTTTGTTCAACTAATTTTTTTGTTTTGCTCTTTAAAATAGATTTTCATTTGTCTTTTTTTAATATCACCATAGTATCCCTTTCCCTCCCCTTGCCAGAGAGCCATCCTATATAACAAATAATATTTTTAAAGACAAAAAGAAGGAGGGGAAAACATCAGCATAACTGATTAATTCATTAAAAGTTTGAAAACATGTATAACATATAATCTCTGTAAAAGGGTGGGGCAGGAATAAATATCTTCTCTCTCTTCCTTCCAACCATGCTTTCAACCACTATTTCTTAGCAGCCTGATGTACTTTGTGAAAATGCCAGTGAATGGTACAAAGATCACTGGGTTGGGAGACAGGCTGTGTTTGAGTATCAATTCTGTCACTTACTATGGGTATGAACTCAGGCAAGCTTCAGTTTCCTCTATTAGCTGCTGGAGATACAGAGATAGAAGACAGAGATTCTGTTTTCAAAGAACTTACAATCTAATAAAAGGAAAATCGAGGGTACCAGGAGAGTCAGAGAAGAGCAAAGTATTTTCCATCCAAGTCCTCTGAGGTGATCTTTCAAGTCCTTTCAATTTCCTATGTGTCTGTGATGCTCATTAGCGATGAAATATGACAGTCTATCATCAAGTATTACATTATGGTACAGACTCTATTTCAGGAATTGAAATGAAAGGAAAAGCATCCTGGAAGTGGTCAGGGAAGGTGTTTAGGACAAAAAGTCACTTGGGCCAGGTCACATTGGGAGGCTATTGTTGGATCTTCCCTTTGCAGAGGAGACCCAGGCCCATGAGGTTGAATGAAAGGATCTAAAGTCAAAAAGAAAGTTTTTCTCCCCCTAGCCTTCTACTGAACAGAGGAAAAAAAAACCAAAACAGGGTCTATTTTGGGTAATGTGTAGTTTGGAGAGTAACCAAGCCCAGAAATAGATCCACTGAGTTGTTAGGACATCCTCCTCCTCCACCCCCAGTCGGAGTGAAAGAATGCACTGGAAATCTGGAGGTCTTTCCTGACATTCCTCAGAAGCTATGTAACAAGCCAGAGGTCTCAGATCTCCTTCCCCTCCCCCTCCCAAGGGCTGGAATGCTTTTACATTTTGACTGTAAAAGGGAGGTGCTAGGATTATGGGAAGAGGAGAGGAGAATGGGATGCAGCCTAAAGTGAGAGTTCAGAGAAAGTGATTAGAGGGAAAAGAATCTTATTAGAAAGAGGGAGAAAGCTGAGAAGGGAGGCTGGTGGTCAGAGTGGGCCACAAAGGGGGAGAATCAGAAAGCCGTATACAGCAGTATAAGGCCATCTAGGAAGAGAGGGAGGAGGAAGAAAAGGGCAACAAGAAGAAATAGGAAAGAGAAAAGTTCAGAAGAAACATGAAGGGAACTTGAGGGGAACCTGGGGACTGAAAGTGAAAGGACAGCAAAGAGATAGGGAAGATAAATGCTTATTCACTGGCCCCAGCTAGTGGCGAGGGCTGAGGAAGGGGTCAGACTCAGTACTGAGATGAGACCAGTCAGCAGCACCATTACATACCACCTTCTGAGGGGCCCAATGGAGACTTTTTCTGGTTGGCTGAAATTGGAAGTTCCCCAAAAAGCTAGTCTCTGTAATCCATCCTCTTATCTTCTGTCCTTTGTGAAACACCAAAATTTCAACAAGTGGGCATTTTTCTTTCACCTCCCACTGACCCCTTGCTAAGGTGAGAGGCCTCAAGAGATCATTTTCTATACTGCTGAAAGGGGAAAAATCAGTGACACAGCCACTTGAGTCAGGGCCTGACTTCTGAGAAGGAATGTTGAAGCATTCCCTGCTGGGGACCAGTGAGAGGTTACGTTGAGTAATAAAGGTCCCATACCTTCAGATAGCCAGTAACTTATCAAAAGGTTTGTGCTATAGGAAAAGGGGAAAGAAGGTATCAAGGCCACAGAGAAGAACAGGGGAGGAAAGAAAAACTACAGGATCTGGATTCTGGATGGCCTTGACTATCTCATGTCACTGGGTGGTAAAAGGAAAAGTCAGTGACTTCAGCCATGTGCCCTCAGTTTGGCCCCAATTCCTAACACCTCCTATGCATATAACACACAACCTTCCCGGCCTTCCTACCTTTTTTGTGAGGGTGGCACCACAGGAATGGGTCAAGAAGAAAAAGTCCAGAGTTCTGTGGAGTTTCTCCCATTCCCTTCTCTTCCATGCTTCAGTCAAACTGAATTTCCCCTGTCCCCAATACACTCTGAGATCTTACTTCTTTCATGCCTCTGATCATATTGTCTTCTATTCCCTGATGCCCACTCTACCTATTTTCATCTTTTAAAAACTAGGGACCATGTCTTATCCAAATTTTCTATTGAAGGAAAGGAAGGAAACAAGCATTTTATTAAGTGCCTACTATGTGTCAGGCACTAACATTTACAAATATTATCTCATTTAATCCTTATAACAATCCTGAGAGGTAGGTGCTGTCATCTGTGTTTTACAGTTGATGAAACCGAGGCATGCAGAGGTTAAGTGTCTTGCCCAGAGTCACACAGCTACTAAATATCTGAGGTCAGATTTGAACTCATCTTGATTCCAGGCTTAGAATTCTATCTACTGTACTACCTAACTGCCTCTAATTGTTTTAAAAAAATGTGTATTATCTTTACTATATTAATATAGTATTATATCAATATATTCTAATTCTATTGATACAAAAATATTCTTATATATTGTGTCATTATATAATTTACTGTTATTTATTATCTTATATACTATACTAATATATTCTAAATATACTATCATCAATAATAATTATAATATATTATTATTACATTCCTAGAGGTCTGGGTTGCTGTCCTTATTTATAGTAATAATAAACACCTACTCAGAAGCAGAATCAATCAACAAGCATTTATCCATCTCCTACTATGTGCTAGGATACAATTACAAAGAATGAAACAATCTCCACTCATAATGAACCACTACCATGACCAGGCCTATCTTGCCTAGAGGCAATACCAGGGGCACTATATAAATTTTTAAAACTTTACCTCCCTAAATGGCACACCTCAAGCCTTAGCCAGACAGAGCTGTTGACACAAGACCAAGCCTGAAAGGGCCCCACCAAAGTCTGAACACACCAGCTTTCTGAGAATGGGCCCCCGGAAGGCAGAAGAGTCACCTCTGCATCATCAAGGACTGGCAGATGGGCAGACAGACAAGCAAAAGAGAGAGGAGCAGAATTTAGTGGAAAATTGCTGCCAGTTCCATTTCCCTAGAGCAGTAGTTTTCAGGACTCCTATAGATAGACTCTTAAAAATTCTTGAGGACCCCAAAAAGCTTTCGTTTATATGGGTTATGACCTATCTATTAATATCTACCACATAAGAAATTAAAATGAATAAACTTCTGAAATATTTATTACTTTATTTTAAATAATAATAAGCCCATCATATAGTAACAAAAATAACATTTTTATGAAAAGTATATTTCTCCCCCCAAAATCAGTGAAATAAGTGGCATTGTTTTATATATTTTTCAAATATCTATCATGTCTGGCTTAATAAGATACAGCTAGATTCTCACATCTGTTTCTGTCCTCAACCTGTTGTGTTATATTGTCTTGGTTGAAGTATATGAAAAAAATCTATTTTTACATAGATAAGTAGTTGGAAAAGGTAAAAGTATTTAAATAAACAAATGATATATTAGCATTATGAAAACGATTTTGGCATAGAGGACCCCATGAAAGGTTTTCAGATACTTCCAGGGTTTTAGAAACCATTGCCCTAAACAGAGGTGAGGAACCTGCAGCCTCCAGGCCGCATGTGGTCTTCTAGGTTCTTGAGTGCAACCTTTTAGTTTTACAGAACAAATCTTTTTATTGTCCAAGTTTTACAGGACAAATCTTTTTATTAAGAGGATAAATAAGAGGATTTGTTCTGTGACGTTTGGATTCAGTCAAAGGGCTGCACTTGAGGACCCAGAGGGTTTCCCACCCCTGCCCCAAGAAAATGTTGATGATCATATGGTATCCTACAAGCCCTCTGGCAGAGGCGATAGGCATAAGTGAATTTAGTCATATTTGACTCTTTGTGATCCCATCTGGGATTTTCTTGGCAAAGATTCTATGTCTTTCTCTCGTTCATTTTACAGATAAGGAAACTGAGGCAAACAGGGTTAAGTGGCTTGCCCAGCGTCACACAGCTAAGTAAGTATCTGAGGTTGGATTTGAACTCAAGTCTTCCTGACTCCAGGTCTGGCATTCTATACACTGCACCACCTAGCTGTCCTCAAGTACAGAGGATGAAAGCCTTCCCTGAAGGCAGATTGAGGCAGAGAGTAGTTGGAATAGTTCAGGGCCTCAGATCATAGACTTTAGGATTTGGAGTCAGAAGACCTGCACTCATTTCCCAACTCTCTAACACTTATTTCCCGTGTGCAGGGCAAGTCTCTCTGACCCCATTTCCTCATCTGTAAAATGAGGGCGTTGGACCAAATGACCTTCCAACTCTCAATCTATAGTCTAATAACCCTAGCTTCTTTTGCAACTTCATTGCCAGTCCTCTCCGACTTGGCAAAAGCAAGAAAGGTTGAAGTGCCTTTATCGTGTTTAACCTGGACGCTGAGTAAAGTCATCAAGAATGCCAGGCATTTCTAACTAGCCCGCACTGCTGGGGACAGAGTGGCATGGGGCCAGGAAAGAGAGAGACAAAATGTGGGGTTGAGTCTGGGGGGGGGGCGGGGTTGGCATTCTATTGAGCTAGGGAGAGCATTTCCTCTTTATAGCCTCATAAACACATGGACTTACATGCAGACTGAAACACACATGTGCACACAAGCATGAGAACTCACACGCACAGACATACTCCCCCTCAAGTCTGGAGTGGGGAAGTGCTAGACTCTTGGTGTCTGGGCAGATTTCCAGAACCTCTGGAAAGTGGGTGGGGAGGCCCTTGGATGAGTTCATCAGACTTCCTGTCTGGAGGGGTTATAAAGAGAAAAGTCCACAAGCCTGAGGAGAGCAGCCACATCTCCTAAACAACTGCTCCACTCACAGCCTCCCCACCAGCTCCTGTTCTACACAGGCTTCCACTGCCACAGCTGGACAAGAAGTTGAGGAAGTCAACAGAAACCACCACCAATTCCTCTAGGAGATTTTTGGAAATAGTCAGGTAAGGGAAAGTCCATGTCCTTCCAATCCCCTTTCTTTAGCCAGAGTAGAAACTGTCCTCCTTGTCTCCTTATCCCAGGCACCCAAACCATTAGGTGTTTCCCTCCTTAGCTTTATGGGCTGAGGAACAGAGAACACCATCTAATAGAATGATCTGAGGAAGAAAGGATTGGTGGCCAGAATCTGGAGCAGGGAGCCAGGCACTGAACTATACGAGCCAATCCTTTCCACCTCTCACCTTCTAAGTTCCCCACCACTTCCCTCGAATGTTTGTTTTCTCTCTTGGCCAAAAGGATGAAAAAAAGGGTCTTCTGTTTTTCCAGCTTCTCATGAAAGTTATTTTGTGAAAGTGAAATTCACTATAAAAAGATGCTCCAATAATTTAATTCTCTAGGTGTATGGAACAGAGTGGGGAAAGTTGGGAGTAGAAATCTTTCTCCAAGTTTCCCAAAGAATCAAGGTCCACCAAGGGCAGTAGAACCCCAAGCAACTTGGGACCTTAGAAGGGATCAAGAATCAGTCAGAGTAAGAGAAGTGTCCAGGCACCCATCCCTTGAATTTCTCAGATGGCTCAGGCTGTCTTGTTCTGCCAAGACCACCAACCTCCTCCCTGTCCTTATGCTAGCAACAAAGATGAGAGACTCTTCCTTTCCCCCATCTCTGGCCTCAGCAATCTACAGTTCTGTCAAATCTCTTCTCCCTTTCCAGAGATTTCACTAGATTTTTCATCTTGTCTTTTCTAGGATGCAGTTCTCCAGGGCCTTTGCCTGCCTCTCCTTGGTCCTCATACTTGGTATAGGGGATTCTTTGCCTCAACACAACCCTCACGTAGCCCAAATGGTCACAGACTTCGGGATGAAAGTGTTTTGGGAAGTGGTCCAAACTTCTGGGGATGGCAATGTGGTCTTCTCACCCTATGGAGTAGCCTCAGTACTGGCTATGCTGCAACTGACAAGTGGAGGGAACACCAAGGAGCAGATCCAAGCTGCAATGGAATATAGCATTGAAGGTGGGAGACCTTCCTGGGAAGAAAAGGGTGAGGGGTGAGGGGGTGAACTGTGTGTCCTTGAGCAAGTGAGTTAACGTCTCTGAAATTCTATTTCCTCATCAGTAAAATAATCTGGCTGAATTAGGTGATATATAAGGAACCCTGAATGCTATTATATAATATTATCATGTAATATTTTATAATATTATTCACCTAGACTGAGAGAAGGCTCACACATCAGCTGGCCAGGATAAACTCATGTGTTGCTAAAACACAGAGATTACAGCAGCTTTCTTTGATAACATCCACCAGAACATAAACTTTGATTAGTCTCAGGGCAAGTTTGGGTCCATCCAACCAAGCAGGAAAAAACAGAGAACCTCAGAAGAAGATCCAGAGGCAGACCATTGATGTTACAAAAGGGCTATAACATCTGATGAAGTGAGGGTGGGATAGCAACAGAGAAGGGAATAAGAGAGGGTATGAAATCTCCTTCCATGGAGTTTATGAGAAGAGAGATGCTTGATCTGAAATGAGTCAGGGGTCAGTTTGTCTGTGGTAGGATCTCAGCATTCTAAGGAAACCTCTGATTCTATGAGCTTGATGTGTCTTCTCTTTCTTGCCACTGTCTAGAAAAAGGTCTGGCTCCTGCTCTCCGAAAGCTCTACAAGGAGCTCATGGCACCTTGGAACAAAGATGAATTCAGTACAGCCAATGCCATCTTCGTCCAGCGTGATTTGGAACTTGTCCAGGGCTTTATGCCTTACTTCTTCAAAGTGTTCCGGAGCATGGTCAAACAGGTGGACTTCACTGAGGGAGAGAGGGCCCGGTTCATTGTGAATGACTGGGTAGAGAAGCACACAAAAGGTAAGAAGACCAGGAAAAGTAGAGGTCTTACCTCTACCTCGGGAACTTGCAACAAAAGTGAATCTGAAACATACAGGCTAAATATCTTAACTTTTCCTTATGATAATACTTACAGTCAGTCAAGGGATAAAGAAATATTAACTAATTTTATTAAAACTTTGTCTCCTCATGCATTGACTCTAAGAACAGCTACAAAATGATGCTTGAGGTAGTCCTTCATAGCCCCAGTGCCTAACGTAAAGTAGGTGCTTAATGAGTGCTTGCTGGATGAATGAATGAACAAATGAATGAAACAAAAACCAGAACTAAGTATGACAAAACACAAAACAGCACACAAGGCAATGTCTTGAGGTCCACTCAATGGGAGTGATCCTTATGAAAAAGTCTGATCTTTACAAGGGTAGAAGACTAGACATGGATGATGGGTTTGAGAACTTTTCCCACTACTTTTTGTAATGCAGAAGGTTAAAGATTGCATAGTAGAAGATAGAGGTGGAGGATAAATTGATCCATTTCAGACTCCCAGACAGACAATCACAATCTGGTCTGACAAACAAAAAGGCTAATGCAATTTGAAATTACATTATAAGAGGAATGGCATTTTTTCAAAGAATAATAATAATACCAAGAATGCACTCTGCAGTTTAAAGTCAAATCTGCTAGAAATAATTCTTATTTAATTTAACATTAATCTATATCCAAGTCATTTCTAGCTTGGAAAGAGAGATATCTAGAATGGTATAGACATGACTCTCTGTCCTAAGATGATCTGAAGTAACATTTATAGGAATCTCGAACAAGGGAAAATCATGTTAAGATCAAGTTTGGAGTTAACATCCCAGAATAGTCATTATGCAGTTTCAGCCTAGACCTTTAAAGACTGAAAAGAAGTCATCGTCTTAACTTTGATTCCTGAGGTCAGTATCTTAACCTGGAATGAAAAAGAGAACGCTGTCCTTAGGTGGACCATTGAGATAATCACATCAAGTGGTAATAAAGACAAAAGTTAAATTTGATTATCATCCTTTTTTCCATTTCCTAGAAAAGCATAGCTTTTGTTTTTTTCTATGTTGCTAAAGGGAAAAGTCTAGAAAAGGCATAGATAGGATAGCTAGAGAAATATAAATTTCTTAATATTTCTAGAGAAACTAAAAAAGAGATTTTTAATATGTATAATTTGAAGCATATCCCATGTTTACTAATTCTAAGGTCTCAATTTTGAACATGCTAATCAATAACAAAGTTATTTATTATTATTTTATTGTTATTTTAGTTATCCAAATCGTGGAATTCTCTGTGTTTTGCTATTTTTCAAATTCAGCAAAACAGTGACACAATCAAGATTATTCTCAATGCTATAATAGTATGTCAATGACATTATAGTCCTGCCTTGAATTGGGGTACAGAAAACAACGCAGTGAGTAGAGATAAAACCTAGTGTTTTAAACATTTTTGAATCCCCAGCCACCTCTTTAACTAGCCAAACAGTAGCCAGAAAGGTATGCAGATTAATAGCGCTTTCTGGGATTGAGGTATTCCAAATTCTACTGGTCAGTTGGCAAGTAAATAGGCTGATTCCCTTAGCAAATATAGGTATTACAGAACAAATATTCTAAATCCAAAAACTCATTTTTCCAATACAGCTATTAACTTGTACAAACATTATAAAATATTACAATTATATCTTCATCTCAAAATTTTGTGCATAGTACAACCAGATGGTTGTAAGGATCAGAAAGTCCATTCAGTTCCCTATTTCATGCCAACTATCTGGCAGGAGAACTTATTTATGCTAGGAATCCCTGGGGAGAGTTTGAGCTCCTACACATCACAACAGACTAATCAGTCCCATATGCATCTTTTCCAGGGTCCCTGAGTCATCCCAGACTCCCTTCATGGGGACATAAGCATATGAGTGGCTCGACTTCACTGCATTCTTAGCCTGATAACGTCCAGGCATAGCTTCATATGGTCAGAGATCAGTAAGCATTCTTCATCCTTGAACTGTCCGGCTAAACTTTACGAATGAAATCACCATATAGGGCCCTATTGCTGGTCATTCAAAAAATTCAGAACCTCGGATCATTGCTCTGTCTCAGTCAATTAGATTTATTCATTTAATGAGGAAAAGATAGTGCTCATGTGCTTTGCCTAGTGCAGAAATGATGTAGAACACACCCCAAACCACCTAGAACTGATTTGATAGGCTCCTCCCATTAAAAAAAAAATGGCTTTCCTAATTTTTTTCTCTCTAGGCCTTCACACACATCCCAGACTGAAATTGAAGAGTTGGTTTAATCCAAAAACATCCAATTAAAACTTGCTTACATCCCCTAAGTAGAAAGTACATTCAAGTACTAGTCAGGTCCAATCAAGTTGTGTTACACAGCTATAGTCTTAGAGCAATGAAAGCACTGGGAAACAACATGTATTAAAAAAGAATAATTTCTTTCCCCATTTCAGATCCTGTACCTAGCAATATTCTCCCATTCTTAGAGCACTAGTACCAACAACCATGGCTAGATCTATTACCTTACAAAATACAGAAACATAATGACAAAAAAATACATATGGTCACCAAGGGGAACAATTTATTCATAACACTTCATAGAAATTTTGCACACCAGGATGGATACTCAATACATACTTTCTTAAAGAATTCATTCATAGCCAGCAAGGTAAGAAGTAACAGACAAAGGTTCATAACAATATGTGGCAATACAGCTCACATTTTTAGCTAAACCTTTTACGGTTCTTTCCGGAAAGGCATTCATCGGAATTTGCCCCGGAGATGGTAGGCACACTATATAACAAGATGTAGTATGTTTGCTCTGATGTGGCACATCTTCTCTGGACACAGGAGAAGTAGAAGAATTTTCGCCTCAAGCTGTCTTGGAAACAAAGGTTCATTTAGAGCGAAATATATTAACTCAAAATTGAAGACTAGCTTTCAGCAGTTTGGTATTAACAGTAATTTGGTTATAAAGGTTCTTCTTGATTACAGTAGTTCCTCTTATGATTGCTTTGGAGGCTACTTCAGTAGCAGGGTAATTTTTATTCATTGTAAACACACCCACATACCCACACATTATAACAAGAATATGTCCATCAATTAGTTACTTGGAAAGCATCAACTTGAAAGGTAACAAAAGAAAAAAAATCCAACAGGTATGCTGCTCTCTTTATCTTAATAGCTAGAAATTATATGGCATGAAAATTAATAAACTCCTTGACTCTCACTACAAGCTTGTAAAGTAAGTACTATCATTATCCATATTTCACAGACAAGAAAGCTAAAACCAAAAGCATTAGGGAACTTGGCCAGAGTCACACAGCTAGTAAGTGTCTCTGACAATTTGAAATCAGGTTTCTTTCACTCAACTTTGTCTTGGCTTGGTTTTTCAGTTTTATATGCCTGCTTGATGGATGAGGCAGATACAATAATACTGAAATACAATGTTATTGTTGGTCTGTTAAAGACAAAATTTCAACCAAATTTTCATTCTGTGACTGCACTAATTTTCTCTTTTTCTCAAGCGTATTATGCCAAACACTGGGGCCAGGTAAGGAAGAATCAGTCACAAAAAACAAGCCTTGTGTAAGATCAAGATCTTCTAGAATGGCAAACAGAGGCTGTTGAAAGAGATAAAATTGTCTTAATTTTTCTATTTATGAGGTGAAAAAAGCTACAGATCTTGCCTGAGGAGTTTGCATAGATCTCCTTTTTCTAAATTGCCTGGTTGTTTCCAAGATGGCCTTCTTCTGAAATATCCCTCTAAATAGGCTTCATGCAACCTATAATGGTTTAGGTATAGATGAATTTTATATTAAATAAAATTGTTTCTGGCAGACTGGAGCCTAAAACGGAGTACTTTTTAAAAATATCTTATAATCAATATGTTCAAAATGAGGGAGGTGATGGCCCCATTGTACTCTGCTTTGATTAGATCACGTCTGAGGTATTATATTCAGTTCTGGGGATCAATTTAGGAAAGACATTGAAAATCTGTGTCCAAAAGAAGGCGAAAAGGATAGTAAAAGGTCTCAACATCGTGCCATATGAGGATCCACTGAAAAAACTCAGGAAATTTGTGGAGAAGAAAAGATATTGAAGGAAAATGAAAGCTATCTTCAAATATAGAAGATAGATTAGACTTGGACTTTTTGGCTCCAGAGAGCAGAATGACAGGAGGAAGAATGAGTAGAAATTGCATGAATTTTATTAGGTTTATTGGAAAGAAAAACTTCCTATTTATTAGAGCTTGCCAAAAGTGGTATCATCTGTGCAGGAGGTAGTGGGTTCCCCTTCACTAGCAGTTCCCTAGTTCAAAAGCTGGGAAGACCACTTGTGGAGGAGGTTATGAAGGAGAGGTACAGATGGGCCTGGATGATCTCTGACAGCCCTGCCAGCTCTGAGTTTCTATAGTTCTGATGCCTCTCCAAATATATCCAGCAGAGAACATCAGACTGGAGAGGAACAATAAATACAGAGAAATGAAATCTTAGCCTCCTAACTATCAAATATTCTCTCGCCTTTCCACTTAGGCATGATCAGCAACTTGTTGGGAGAAGGAGCTGTGGACCAGTTGACCAAAATGGTGTTGGTCAATGCACTCTACTTCAAAGGCCAGTGGAAGCTCCCTTTTCCAACCAAGGGCACCCACCATCGCCTCTTCCACAAATCTGATGGAAGTACTGCCTCTGTGCTCATGATGGCTCAGATCAACAAGTTCAATTGCAGTAAGTAGAAGTGCTCCTCTTTTTTTTCTCCATGACTTTCTCCTCTCTCTCTCTCTCTCTATCACTTTTTTGCACCCAGAAAATCTTGTTGCAATGGGGATGGAGGGTGGGAAAGTCTGGATAGATTGTACTGAAAGAGCAGATCCTCAGGTTATAATTAGGTGAGGTGGTGGGAAGGGAAGGAAAAATTAAAAAAAAAATAAGAGACAGCTGAAATCTAAAGATACTGTAATGGTACTAAGAGGCAAAAGAGTAGGAGGGAGAAGGGAATAGAAAATGAAAGAAACTTAAAAGTGAATTTCAGGAATATATATGAGAAACTTTAAGGATGGGAAAAGTGGAGAGGTCCTCCCCTAGGGTATGGTTGAATTTTAATGGCTATTTTTAATCATCAGTAGATATTTTTCCTATGTAATTTTCTTATTCTTTCTAGCTGAGTTCTTGACCCCCAGTGGGCACTACTATGACATTGTGGAACTGCCCTATCATGGAGACACCCTCAGCATGTTCATTGCTGCCCCCTATGAAAAGGAGGTACCCCTCTCTGCCCTCACAAACATCTTAGATGCCCAGCTCATCAATCAATGGAAAGGCAATATGACCAAGCTGCCTCGTCTACTGGTTCTGCCCAAGTAAGTCCTACCAACCTTGCCCCCCCCCCACCTATCTTTACCATCTGATTCAGATCTTGGCAAATTCTGTCTGCCCTCAAGATAAATTCAGGATTCTCTTATGACTTCATAATCTACTAGTGTTTCCCCAGGCTCTGAGACTCCAGTAAAAATTTCTGGTGGTCTGTAATGGTACCTCCCCTTTGCTTTTGGTGAGGTGTAGAGAGAAAAGAGGCTATTGGAGCCTATCTCTGGTCTCTTGCCCCCTAACACACAAAATAAGAGCCAGTCACAAGAAAATAGAAATCTATAGTGGGGGACTGAGTGTGGGGCATGTCTGAGAGGCCATCAATTTTTTTTAAGATTTCTCCAACTCTTGAAAATTTTAAGTGTGTGTGTGTATGTGTGTGTGTGTGTGAGAGAGAGAGAGAGAGAGAAAGAGAGAGAGAGAGAGAGAGAGAGAGAAATATTTCTTCTATTGAATTAGTACATCTAACCTACAGTTCTTAGGTAAAGCCTCAGGTAATAAAGCAAATTCAAAAAAATCTTTCTAAAGGGGGAAGAGGAGGTGATTAAGGCTGAGGTTAGGTAATTTCAGAACTCCAGGGAAACCTCTCCCTATGTCTGCCCCACTTTTCAGATGCTTTCAATAGCTGACAGACTTTTTTCTGCTTTTCTTTTTTTTCTTCTTTTTTTAAAAAACAAAAATTGTGGCAATCAGTTATGTCCTGGTGAGAACTGAAGAGCTCAGAAGCCTCCCTGCTTGAGCTCTCTTCATGACTGACTCTAGAAAACAAAATCTACAAACGAATTTTTTTTTCTGAGATGTCCTTTCACAAGAATTTGTCCTTGACTCTCAACCAGACTGGGTAAAACAATGCCAACATTTCTGGCTTACTTAAGGAAAAAGGTCAATCATTGGCCATGACTTCCAAACCTATATATTTAACCCTAATTCATCTCCAGAACTCCAGTCCTATATTTTCTGAATGCCTGCTTAACATCTCCCACTTGGATGTCAATTCAGGATCTCAAATTCAAAATGTACACACCAGATCTTATTCTTATTTCCTCTAAACTTATTCCTCCTCCAAACTCTTGTTTGTGTTCAGGGCACCAACAGGTATCTAGCGGAGGTGCCTTGATGTTAACCTTACCCATATTTGTAAACTTGGGAGATTTCTGACTTTTGCTTTTCCCTCACTCCAGCTGCTAAATCACATTAATTCTACCTACACAGCATCTCCCACATCTACCATGCTACCACCAAGGCTTTCATCACCCTTCTTCAAGACTATTGTCATAGTCTCCTAATTAATCTGTCTCTCCAACTTCAATTCTCAAATCCATCCTTCCCCCAGATGCCAAAATAATATAATGAAAGCACTGGTATGAACATGTCATCTTCCTGATCAAAAATTTTCAGTGGTTTCCTTCCATAATCTAGCTTCCACCTACCTTTCCATCTTTGTCTCACATTACTCCTCTTCATACATTCTTATTCCAACCAAATGGGTCTACTAGTTGTTCCCCAAACTCAACAGCCTCTCCTTCCACTATCTGCATTCCTACAAGCTCTTCCTCATATTTGGAATGCCCTCCTTCCTTTCATCTCTACCTTTCAGAATATCTCTCCTCCTTCAAGGCTTAGCTCATGTAATGGTTGGTGCCCTCTCCTACCTCAAATTTTTCTTCTAACACTTTTTATCTTCTCTCCATTGCCTCCTTCTTTAATACAATATAATGCACCCCATATTGCTTCCCTCTAGTGAAATATAGGTTCCTTGAAGGCAGGGACTATTTTGTTTTTGTCTTCATGTTCCCAGCACAGTGACTTTCTTTAAAAATGCTTATTTAATTAAGAGACTCATCAATACCAGAAATCCACCTCTAACTTAGATAAACAGAGCCTGCAAACAAATAAGTATCTCACTCTCCCCTCTTTCAACAAGTTCTATATTATCTTGTGGCAATGAGGACAATAGAATGTTTAAGAACAAGGCTTTTGGAGAGAGCACAAGCTCAGAACTTAGAATCTTGGGTTCTGTTAATGATGTGTGTCCTGAACTTGAGTTAAGTTCTCTGACTTTGTAGGTTTTCCCTGGAGAGTGAAGCTGACCTGAAAAGGCCTCTGGAGAACTTGGGGATGAAGGACATGTTCAGGCCAGGGCTGGCAGATTTCACTAGACTGTCTGGTAAGGAATCCTCTATGCATTTTCTTGGTTCTTCTCCCTACCTCTGGGAACTTAAATCATCTGTGAATGTGAAGATGGGTGGGGAAAGCATCATCCAGAAAACATGCTGACTGGCCCTTTCTGTCTCAGACCAAGAAATACTCTACGTGTCTCAGGCCTTACAAAAGGTGAAGATTGAGGTGAATGAGAGTGGTACTGTGGCATCCTCAACCACTGGTAAGTCTGGCTCAGGCAGAAATGAAGGGAGGGCAAAGTGGGGCAGTTCTTGAAATAAACTCCAGGTACTGAAGAGAAGGTTCAGCTCCAAAGATATAAGAAATGGTTAACCAATCCCTTGTTCCCCCAGGATGAGTTAGGGTGTGGCATAGTCTGCCAAATCCATCTCAAGGTGGAATAAACTTCCCAGATCAAGGTTGTCTTCTCTTCACAAATCAATTCCTTCTCTGGTCAAGGAAGGAAACAGCTCTCATTCATTCATTTACCAAAACTTTCTTCAATCACATTTCTCTGTCTAAAAGTGGGGGGTCCTGCTTTTCCTAGGATCTGACTTCTTCCCTCTGTAACTCCTGTAGGACCCTGGTTATTAAAACATCTCCAAAAAACAAGCTTTTAAGCAATAGGTAATAAGTATGTGCAAGTTGGGAAACAAAGGGGGAAAAAGGAAAAGAAAACTAGCTTTTTAGTCAGAGGACCTAGATGCAAATCCCACTTCAGATGTTTACTTACAGTATGACCTTGGCCAAGTCACTTAATCACCCTTAGCTTTCTCACCTATAAAATGGGGGGAGAGGAAACTAGATAACCTCTAATATACCTTCTAGCATCTAGATCTACGATCCTATGAACCTCAAGACATGACAAAGATTGATAATATATGTAATTTCAAAAAGAATCTTTAGATAAAGTCACAGACAATAATAGGTTAAGAGAAATCAGGATATTTCAGAGGAATACACCTAATTTTTCAAGGTTATTGGTTTTGGGGTTTTTTTCGGGGGGGAGGGAAGAAAACCTAGACCTTCTCCCAAACCATTCTTCAATTCTGTTATCAAGGCAGAGTAATAAACCAGATAGACCAATTATCTGGCATGGTTCCAACTCTTCAGTTCTTAAGCTTTAAGAGGTTTGTTTTCGTTTTTCTTTTCCAGCCATTGTTGTCTCTGCTCGAATGGCTCCCCAGGAGATCATCATGGACAGACCCTTCCTCTTTGTAGTCAGGCACAACCCCACAGGTGAGTGATTAAAAAATGCCACAACTCTGAAGGCTGTTCCATCCTGCCTTGGGCAGGACAGACTCAAAAAGACTATCTCTGCTCCTAATTAGGGAGTTTCTAAGGAAAATGATCCTTATTTACCACTCATGTACATTTATCTTCCTGTGAGGTGAGGCATTTTGATGAAGTGGAAGAGTGCTAGCTGGTAATCAGGGTCTGAGCTCTACTCTCAGTTCTGCCAATTAGATGTCAGTCAATAGACAAGTTATTCATTCTAAGCCTTATTTTATTCATCAATTAAATTTATTCATCAATTAAAGGACAAAGTTGGACTAAATGAGCTGTATGGTCCCCTTTGGTTCTAAAATTCTACAATTCTTTTTATCTCCTCTAGGAACAATTCTTTTCATGGGACAAGTGATGGAACCCTAAGAGATCAGGTCTTCCTTCTGGGAAAAGGAGCGCTCATTTGGAACAAAACAAAAAGTGACATACACAAAAAAGATCCTCTGAAGAACTAATTTTTGCCCCATTTCTCTTTCTAGAAAAAGACAAAACAATCACTTTTCCCTTTTAAAATCTCACCCTCAGGTCTTGGCCTCTCAAACACAGGCTCTATGAGTCTCCTTTCTTCCCATAATGGGGGAGGCAACCACTGAAGCAATTTCCAAGAGGGTCCCAAGCCAGGTGGTTAAGACTTGCAGGATCATTCAGACATCTGCTTCTGTTTGGTCAACCCTCTGCCCCCTGGTTCCCTCAAAGACCCTGAAAAGGAAAAAAAACAAGACTGCTGGGAGCTTCAGCATGCTTGGTAGAAGCTGTCTGCTTCCCAGTCATGTTGCCTTCACTCTTCTACTGTCTGCCACTGCTGAGAAGGCTGGCACCAGGCCAGAGGAGGTCAATAGAAAGAACATCCTTTAATCCTGTTCTAACTGGATACTGACCGTCATTCCCTTCAAAAAAGAAGCCTTCTAAGGATGGGCAAAAGATGGCACCCAGACTCACTCTGGCACAGTTATCTTCCCTAGAAAACAGGATTCAAGGACTCCTTTGGACCCTAAGTGATTTGCTTAGTCAGAGAAGCCGATCTTTTGCTCTTTTCACCCTTTTTGTTTTGGGGAGGAGAGGAAGAAGAGCCAGATAAATATGAGTGGATCTTCTCCAGTTTTATTTTCCGGGAACAGGAGAAGTATTAGCATAGCATGTGTGAATACTGTATGTTTACTTAAAGTGTGTGTGTGTGTGTGACAGAGAGATGTCAAGGAAGATTTAATATATTCGTGTAGTGTTATTGTTACTTTGCACTTGTTCTGCTTCTATGTAGGAGAGAATATCAGTGAGGCTCTCTAGCCCTGGCATAATTTACTGAGCTCATTAGGGAAAAAAACAAAACCAAACCTTACAACCTAGTATGTAATGAGGCCTGCAACGCCACCTTGTGGCCACATAAACACCTGTAATTCCTCATTTCAGGCCAGGTTAGAAAAGCCTTCAGATGCTTTCATCTGTAGTTTTGACTCAGAGGGGTATACAGGTCAGGTCTTTGCACATGCTGACCCACCACCTTTTACAAGAAGGTGGTTAGGTCCTATCTGGGGAAATCCATTTCATAATTTCCTGCAGGTATGTCATGGAGGTCAAGTGAGGAGAAATAAGTATTTGTTTTAATTGCATACTTCCTAATTACATGGGATGAAATATGGACATGATATGGTAGAAGTTCAATCACCCACTATGTATGAGTTCCATAGCAAGTTCCATTAAGTAAAGGGTCCTTCCTACTAATTTTTCATTATGCACTGGATGGTGAGAGCTACATATAACACCCACAATGTGATCCAAATTTCTTGAAGCAGTTTGTATATAATTATATAACCTTTTCACCCTCTTTTGATATGCAAATAAAATAATTTTTTAAAAAATTAATAAAATATGTCAAAATAGTACCTTTGTCTTTTATTCTATTTGGTACCAGGGGTCAGACCAAAGGATTTATAGACTAACAGGTTGCTACATCTGGAAGAAATCTCGGAGAAATACACAAATTTAAAAATTCTGACCTATTAAAGATTAAGAACATAAGCACAGAAAATTAGCCAGCCCTCTATTTCAGGTGTTAGCACTCAGTGACATTTTATGTAGAGATACAATTGTACTGGGTGTAAGCTTCAAAAAAACAGGGAGTATATCCTGAAACATGCTACCTCCAATCAGAATGGTTTCCTTCTCATTCCCAAAAATAGGCCATGGACAACCTAACCTTCTATTTCTTCTCAGACTGGTAAGTCTGCCCCATCTTGGAATCCCATATCCCTTCCCTCTTTAAGGTCCAAACTAAGTCCATGAATCATTTCTACACCCCTCCAACTCTCGGTTACCTTTCTAGACTCTGTAACATTATTTATTGTCTGTATTACTCCTTTGGAGTTTTATCATCTCTCATATACTTCTTTAGTATAGTATAGTAAATTTAGTATAGTATAGTATAGTAAATTTAGTTCTTGCATTGTTACTTAATTTTTAGGTGCTTGTTTTGTCCCCTAACTAGAATATAAACTTCTTGAGTGAATGGATTTTGTGATATCTATTCTTCTTTGTAACTCCCTCAAACTTTACAAATATTTCCTTTAAAAATTCATCATCAGTAAACAGCCTCCCTTTAACAGCAACTCCTATCTGTGTTGCCATAATTATTTTTTAATTGAAAGAATCCCCTCACCTTCAAAAAAAAAACATTTTATAAGCTAGTAATAAGAACCAATCATTTAAAAAATGAAATTACTTAAAGGACCAAATATCAAGTCTTTTTTGGCACTTTTCTACCCTACACTCTACTCCCACTCCATGCACATCCAGCCATATTGACCTACTTTGATCTTCAAAGAGAAAACTTCATCATCCATTTTGCTGCCTTTAAAATGGTAATACTCTCATAACTAGAATTCTTTCCCTCTTCCCTCTTTCTCTCTTAGAACCCTTTACACAGGATGGATTGGTGGTGGGGAAAGAGGGATGAAGTTTAGACAGAGATTAATGACAGTGATTTTTAAAAAAAGGAAGAAAATAAGGAAAAGAGCATCAATGAAACTTTTTTTTTTAAGAAGAAGAAAACACAGCTGGAAAGAAGACACAGACCAGCAGCACAGCTTTGGACTAATATATTGAATACTTTTTAAAAAACAAATGAAATTCTCAATTTTACCTACAATCCTCTTTTTCTATTCTTTGTGTAAAAAGGACATCCTGATGGAACTTTAACAAAAGCTGAAGGTCCGCAGAGGTTAAAAAAAAAAAACAGAATCAATGAAATGTAAAGGATAAAACCTTCAGATTCAAAATAGACATTCCCTACCCTTTTAGAGAGGAGGCTTGATTACCTCAGTTACCTAGAAAGAGTCCAAGACGGAGCCTGACTTTAACATCAAGCCCAAAGTCAGAAAGGAGCTTGGAAGAATGAGCAAACAAATGAACAAAAAAAGCTCCCGCTATAAAAAATCTATTACAGGGATGAGGCTGGTCAAGAGAATAACTTCAAAACATCTACAAGCAAAGCTTCAAAGGAAAAATAGAGCTTCAGAAGAAGTTCAACTAGAATTCCTGGAAGAGGTGAAGTAAGAGTCTAAAAAAAGAATCTAACAAAGTCAAAAGACTAAAAATATAGAAGAAAATAAGGTAGCTCACAGCAAAAACAACTGACCTGGAAAACGTATTGAGGAAGAAAAAAATTAAGACTCATTGCACTACCCTGAATACTAAGACCAATAAAGATTTCAAGAAATCTTAAAAGAAAACTGCCTAAACATCTTAGAACCAGAGGGAAAAGTAGAAAGAAAAGGAATCAACCAGTCAATCAATTCCTAAGAGAAATCCTAAAATGAAAACTCTTAGGAACATTATAAGACAAATCCAGAGCTTCCAAGCCAAACAAAAAAATACTATAAATAGCCAGAACGAAAGAATTCAGTCACAATCCACAATCAGTATCGTATGTGATTTAGCACTCACTCCTTTACAAGCAGAGAGTTTGTTCTATTATATATCATATTCTAGGAAGCAAAGGATATAGCTTACAGGCAGGAATAACTTATCCAGGAAAACTGAGTATAATATAAAAGAGGGGGAATCCAACCTTTAAACAAAATAGAAGAGTTTCAAGCATTCCTGATGAAAAGAACATTTTGAAGTAAAATACAGAAGTGAAGAGAAACCCAAAAAGGTACATTTGAGTGAGTGATCATAAGGGACTAAACAAGGATAAACTTCTGACATTTTAACATGAAAAGCGGATTGATATATGTCCCCTTGGAACTCTATCATCAAGAGTCACAGAGGAAGTCTAATTAAGACAGAGGCAGTGGTTCTGTGTCTTTATGATCTTAAAAGGGTGGAGAGGGAGAAAGGAATACTCAGGGAAGAAGGGAAAGGAAGGTTTGGGGAAATTATATAATCAGGGTACATAAATAAATATCTATACAAAGGAGGGGAGTGGCTGACACTTGAACCTCATTCTCATCTAAAATGGTTTAGGGAGAGAAACACACACACAGAGTTGGGTACAAAAATACATTTCATTCAACAGAGAAATAGAAGGGAAAGGGGGGAATTAGAGAGAGATTAGATTAAGGGAGAGATTAGTCCTAAACAAAACAAACTCTAACTCAACATATCAAAAAAATATTTGGAGCTCTTTTTGAGGTAGGAAAGAATGGAAATTTGAGGAGTTATCAACTGGGAAATGGATGAACAAGTGTATGAACGTGATGGAATACTATTGTGCTATAAGAAATGATAAAGTATATTATTTCAGAGAAACTTGGGAAGACATATTAATTGATACAGAGTGAACAGAACCAGTAAAACAATTTATACAATGTTGACAATATGGTAAAGACAAATAACTTGGAAACAATAGGAATTCTAATCAGTATAATGACTAACCACAATCTCAGAGGACTAATGCTGAAACATGCTTTTCACTTTCTAATAGAGAGGTAAATGACTCAGAATGAAGGGGACATTTTTTTTTTTAACATGGCCAATTCAAAAATTTGCTTTGCTTGACTATATATACATATTTGAAACAGATATTTCGTTTTTCTTTCATTCTCAATTTGGAGGAGGAGATGAAGGGCATATAAGGCACATTTTTACTAAATGAAAAAAATACATAATTTTTAAAAGGAAAAAAATAACTTAAGATCTCTGATCAATGAAATGCCCAATTAGGACTCCAGAAAAACAATGACCTATCATGCGTCCCTCCTCTTGGCAAATATGATGGACTAAAGGTACAGAATGTCTTGTACATTTCAGATGTGGACATTATGTAGATTTGTTTTGTATGATTATACTTGTTACAAGGAGGACTTTTTGGCTACAGGAGAGAGGGAAAGTGGGAAAGAAGTGATGATAATTTTTAAATGGAAGAAAAAAGCATAAATAAATCACCCAAAAATGAATAGAAGTGAAAAGAAGAAGACATGCTGCACATTTTTGTAACTACAATGTTAACTGTGAAAAAGACAAATTAAAAGCTAGCTACATTTAGTGGAGATTCGTGGTTTTGTAAGCAGTACTCTTTTTTTTTCTCTTTTTGTGTATGGAAATGTTTATATTAGTAGGTATTAGTCACGTTCATGATAATAAAAAGGAAATTTTTTAAAATATTAAAGCAGATGCTAAAGACCTTAGCATTTGGGGGAGTTTAAGGGTGTGTGGGTGTGGCTGTATATATGAGTATGTGAGAAAGAGCAAGAAAGCGCCAGACAGAAAGAGACAAAGACAGAGAGAAAAAGAGATATACACAGATTTTCTTCAGTAAACTTACCTCCTTGCAAGCTTCTAGGTTGACATGAAAATAAATGCCCATAATTTCAATTATGTTAATAAACTTTTTTAAAGCATTTGATTAGATGTGCTGGAGAAGGAGAAAGAAAGAGCCAGAACCATGCCTGAAAGCAGTCTGTTCTTATTAGGTAAGTCCTCCTGGAGACTGGATTCCCCTAACCCTTGCAGCAGAGTCCTTCTCCTTCCTAGGGAGACACAGCATGGCTTCTTAGAGGTTGGACACCCAACAAGAACAGTTAGGGGCATAATGATAAAGCTATTAATTTTTGTTGCTGTTTAGTCATTTCTGTTGTGTCTGATCTATTTAGGGTTTTCTTGGCAAGGATACTGGAGTGGTTTGCCACTTTCCTCTCTAGCTTATTTTACAGATAAGGAACTGAGGCAAACAGAGGTAACTTGACCAGGTCACACAGTTAGTAAGTCTTTGAGGCCAGATTTGAACTCAAGAAGAGGAGTCTTCCTGACTTCAGCACTCTATTCACTGCACTACCTAGCTGCCCAGCTGTTGATTAGCAAAGGCAAAACTCTTGCTCTAAGATGAGGGTATGTGAGGGTCAATTTGCCAGTTGAGGTTAGGTTGAGGACCATTTATGCTGTTAGGTTATGGAGGTGATCTAACTGGTACAAGAAGCCCAGCTGGGTAATAATAGCTGCCTCTTTCTTAGTTAGGGGGACCATATGGTCCTATGCCCAGCACAGTAAGGCATCACAACCTGACAACTGACCCAATATCTGCCATCCTTATAATAACTAACTTGGTTGTTCAGGTCAGTGAAAGTTTTTGATGGATAAGAAGTCTGATGGCTGCTGACATGTCCTACAGAAAACCTATATGTAGTGAGAAGTATTGGTAAAATCTCTGACACCAAGGGGAGAGTCCTTGATTGTCCAGTCCTACACTCTCTGGAACCCCAGACCACTCGACCATACCCATGGCCACTGCCCAGGTATTACTGCAAATGAAGATCTTCTCTACCCCATTCTTCAAGGCTCTCTCACATGCCAGCCAGGTAGACTGCAGTCCAGCCCTTGAGGAGGGCCAGGATCCTCATTCCATAGGATAAACCCTGTTACGACATTAGTTGCTAAATTCAGTTACATATGCCTTTCATGGAGCCATTGGTAAAATGACATTTCTCGGGATCCAGATCCTTGTAGGTAGGGATCCCTTTGGCTAGCACAAGAAGCAAGTCTGGGCTGGAAGCCACAGTCTCTAGCAAAGTCACTACTTGTTTGTGAAGAACACAAACGATGGAAACAGTTCTTAAGATAACAACCAATTAATGACAGAGGTCATCTGTACCTTACTCATCTTTTCATAGGGACCATCTTGTATCACCCAACTCAACACAAGGACCTTTGGACAAAGGGTGATTGCATGACTGTCATATTTTCAGAAGCAACCAGAGCCCAGTAACAGGTGGGCTACTGCTTTTTAGAAGTGGTAGAATGAGTGATCACTTTGGAAAACTTGAAGTTCCAGAAGCCTAACAGTCACTTATTTTGACCGCTCCTTGGAGTCTCTCCAAAGTTCTCCTCAACCTGGTCTATATGGATACATAAATCACTTCCAAAAACATGAGACCTACAGAGTCATAAGGACCTAAGGAAGAGACTGCTGGATGGCCTGCTTTATTTGTTCCAGGGCTACAGCCTCTTCTAGACCTCCTTGAAAAAAGCCAGATGACTCAGTAAATAGGGTCCAGTAGATGGGAAATGTGGGTTCTCCAAAACCTGAATAGTCCAATAAGCCTTTGGACTTCTTTGTAGGATTGAAATTGTGGGATACATGGGTCAGTAGTTTATTCCTGACTATGACCAAAATCTTTTGGGTTTTGCCCAACCAGTTATCTTCTCCCAAACTTGACTGACTTTATCAGTCTAGGTCCATTACTGCCATGGCCTTATCAAACTGTTCAGCAAGATGTTATTGGTGCAGTGAGGAATGTCGAAGCTCTCCAGAGGGAAGTCTCTTTCAGATCTCTGCCCATCAGAGGAAGAGATGTGGCAGGAGGAGGGAAATGTTCAGGTAGACCTGGTGAAAGATTAAAGGCATACTGGACTCCTTCCCAGTGAAAGCAAATTGCTCCTGAACAGCCTCAGCAGCAAGAATAGAAATAACCACATGGTCAGTAATTACATACTATTCATTCTGGTCCTGGGCTATCATGATCCACTATACTGATGAGATCAGAAATGGCTACTGTGATAAGCATGGTGACCTGGTTCATCTTCCTGTGGTCTACTGTAAACTGCCAAGTCCCATCCACCTTCCTTACAGTCTACACAGGATTGTTAGAAAAGGAAGTAAAGATTCTGGTGTCTTTCACCTCTGTCACTTGAAAAGAAGTATCTTTCATACCCTTGGAAATCTGATACTGTTTTGTGTTAACCATAGGAGATGGGATGGTTCAGGGTTAATCTAAGGGTTTTCATTTGGCCCTACTCACAATAACCTGCATACAAGTTGCTGAAAGGGCTCATACATGTGCTGACACCCAAGAGTTTGTGACACTTCCCTCCATGGTCTGTAACCTTGCCCAAACCTCCCCTGCTCCATGATCCAAATGGGGCAGAGGCATGACTTAAGGTTTGGATGGGGTAAAGGGTCCGAACTGCCCAGGTGCTAGATTTCACAATAAAATTTTACTAGTACCCCCAAAGGCTGGACCATCAATTGTTTTCTCATCAACCCCAAGTTTCAGGAGCCACAATCAAAGCTCTCTCCAGAAGGGGCTGTCATTTCCCTTGACACATTTAGAAGGGTGGCAGGCTCTATATCTCCTTCCTCCACTGCCTGAACACCTTTTTCCACAGAGAGTAGAATTTGCCCAGGCCACTGCTGTCCCATTTCCTGATCACATTTCACCAACTGGCCCAGACTTGTATAGCTGGATAGCAAAGGAAAACAACAGATAAACCTGAAGTCTTCAGGTACAAAAGGTGCAATCTAAATTGCCTCTGAGGCAAGATGATCGTGGAGTGTAGTATATCTTAGGGGTGCTGCATATATCCAATCTATCAAAACAATTTCCTTTAAGAAGTGTGTTTCCTCCCTTGCAGATCTCTACTGGGGAGCCAGGTGCAACAGCAATTCATCTCATGGGGCCAAAAATCTATAACTTCCATCTTAGCCATCTGAAAAAGACAAGGGGTAGTTACCCTGTGCATCTGGTAACTGATTCATTCAATTGGCTCTGCAAAGTCCTTGGAGATCTCCTCAAACCTAGGAAATGGCTACTCTGCAGAATATCTCATTGGCTCTACTGGACCATGCCCTTTAGCAGCCACTGCTCCCTTGACTCATAGAGTGGTTGTTTGATTTTCTCTTGCAACCTCTCCAGTTCTTGGATAGTGCCCCTGCTATATCTCTGTGGAAGAAATCACCTTCCAGGGGAAATACAGCAAGATGATCCCTAGGATTTCTTACCTTCAGTTCCCAAATCTTTCCCACACTCCTACACTTGATCTCATGTCTTATGGCTCTGATCTCAGCACAACATATTACAGTAAAGCCTTGGCAGGAAAAGTACTTCTGGACAGAGGCCCATCAGTTCCTGTCTGTGGTCTACCATTTCATCCGAATTATCAACCATTCCAAATGGAATATAGGCCTTGCAGTACTGGAACAAAACTGTAGGTCCTTCAATAGTTAAAAAAGATGTTTACTTAGCTATAACAAATAAAAGATATTCAACAAGGACAACGCCTCACTTAGTTTGGACAGGTATGGGCCCTCCTTGAAATCTGATCATCAGGTCAAGGTGTAGTGACTCTCATGACCTTGGAACATCCACTAAGCCAGACTCCACCTGAGAGAGACATTTTATGCACACAAGCAACCAGGAAGCCACACAAGAGGCCCACATGAAGTCTCTATTAAGAAAGGTGCAGCTTGAACCTTAGGCCCCTGAGCCAATTAAGTCCTTGAGATAGCTGTGTTATATTTCAATGAAAAACATGATCTAACCCAAATAGGGTGTGGGGAAACCCCAATAGAAAGTGATCCTATCAGAACATGGGCAGGAAGAACATTTATAAAACATTTTTAATGAATAAAACAAACATAAAAAACACAGAAGAGGACACAGAACAACTTCGTTATCACCTTTTAAAATTTAATTCACACATACACACACACACAGTTCTTTTTTAAAAACTGTAAAAAGTTCACAGTTTCTTAAACAATCTGCTTCATCTTTCTCTGTGGCTTGAAATGTTTGGTTTTATTGATTACTAAGCCAACAATAAACAATTTTAAAATGTAAAGCAATAATCTATTTGGGGGGAACTTTATAAAGGAATTTACTGTGAAGTATTTGTTATATCAAAATAAAATATCCATAAATTTCAAACAATGATGATATTTCAAATAAAAGATGGTGGATAGACAGAGTGTTGAACTTGGAGTCAGGAAGACGTGAGATTGACTCCTTCAGACACTTATTAACTATATGATCCTGGCCAAGTTATTTAACCTTGCCCAGCCTCTGTCTCCTTATCTACAAAATAAGGATAAAAATAGCTCAGGGGTGGGGAACTTGCAGCCTTGAGGCCACATGTGACCTTCTAGGTCCTGAGTGCGACCTTTTGACTGAGTCCAAGTTTTACAGAACAAATCCTTTTATTAAGGGGATTTGTTCTGTGAAGTTTGGATTCAAAGGGCCACATTTGAGAACCTAGAGGGTCACATGTGGCCTCAAGGCCCCAGATTCCTATCCCTGGAATAGCTCTTAACTCATAAGGTTCTTTTAAGGATTATGTGAGATAATATATGTAAAGTGCTTTGCAATCCTTAATGTACTCTATAAACATCATCCATATCTGTCTCTTTAGAGGATTCTCTCTCACCAAAATAAATTTGTGTTATAAGAATTGCATTCTTAAAAGCATTCCATCTTGCTAAGACCAGCTTCTCCTCTAGAATATTAGGCCATAAGATTTTACCCCCCTTACCTCTGAAATCTGCTCTTCTAAAATCCAGGATTCACATCATACTATGTGCCTAGCTCACTCCATTTATTGGTCATGAACTCTAAGATGGAGGGCTTCTAAGACTCTACTTTGGTGTTTAGATCTTTCTTATTACTCAGAATCAGGTCTTAAATTATAAAAGTTCCTCATCATTTCCTCAACCTTTTGAAGAATGAAGTAATTATAAAAATCAAGAATTTATCAGCTACTCTCCTTTTAGTGGAGAGCTCCAGTGTCCAAATTGTCAAAATTCCCCTTTCTGTACCATATCATCCCAGATTTGTGGTCTGTTTTTTTCATACTAGATAATCTAATCCAATACCCTTATTTTACAGATGGGGACCCTAAGGTCCAGAAAGGGAAAAAGAGACTTACTCATGATCATGCAGTGAGTCATTAGTAGAGCTGGAATTGGAAACCAGGTCTTCTGACTCCTAATATAAGGATTTTTTTCTATTTCACCATTCTGTTCCATAACCCAGAACTGAAAGAGTTGGCTGGCTCTGACTGATATCTCTCCATCATTGGGGCTGTATATTGATCAGGTCAATGGCCCCAGGAGAGGAAGAGATAACAGCAAAATACAACAGTAACATAGGAAGTCAGTCATAAACACTTATTGAGTACCTACTATGTATCAGGCACTGTGTTAAACACTGAGGATAAGGTAAGAAAGGGAGCTCAGTCTAAGGCATGAAGCAACGTGCAAATACTTATGTACAAACAAGCTACATACAAGATAATTTGGAGATAATCGATAGAGGGAAGGCAATAGAATTAAGGAAAATTGGAAAAGGCTTTCAGTTGAAGGTAGTATTTTAGCTGGGAGGGAGTCAGGAAAAGAACATATGTGAATCCTTATTAGTGGGCCCCACAGACCTGAAGGCTCTTCACGCTGAGAGTTTCTAAAGCTAAAACCACTGACATCATAACTCCCATCTGGGATTAGGTAGACTTGGAGGTCCATAATTAGCTGTTGAATTTTTCCTTTTCTCCTTTGCATTTCTAAGTTATGATAATACTTTATCTCGTAAACTGTTACAAGCAAAGGTAGGCTTGGTATCAACCTTCTGGATAATTCAGAACAGATATTTCCCTGATTTCCAGATTGGGGATTTATAAATCACTATGCAGAAAAATCTCCCAAAGTCACTTGAATCTTCATGACATAAGTCAAAGGTTACAGAATTCAGAAAGCACTTTTCCACAGAAACAAGGGTTTATTTGGTATATTAGATAAGTTCACTGACATAGAGCTAGTTTAAAGATAATTTTGATATGCCTACTCAATTTGATCAGTATTTACTCAGTTCATTGTGTTCTGCTAAGTATAAATGATTGCTTTAATGAGTTAAGTGCAATAGAACTGAGTTTAAGTTAGTTAACACTGTTAGAATAGGAATTATATGTTAGAATTAACACACTATGTGTTGATGGTTATATTATTTCTATCTTATTCGTAGGACAGATTTATATTTTCTTACAGCTTTATACTGTTAGTTAGGTTTATATAAACATATTAGAGAGAGATCTGTTGTATTAACACTAATCCTGAATGTACTGAGAACTGTACTCCATAAAAGCAGTTTCCTTATGTCTCTTTGTTCACTTATGCCTAATGTTCAGAACTGCTAGTGGAAAGTCCCAGAGTCAAGCTGACTAAACACTGATTAAACTTTGGCAATTGATTGACATTTCCCTTATCCAACCATAAGATTTCCCCACTTCTAGAACTGACCAATCTTGAACTTGTAACACCCATTAGTAACCTGTGAAAATCAATAAAACCTTACAGACAGTGAGCAAAGGGTGCAGAGAGTATTGGATCCAATTGATTAGGGACCATCAGTGTCTCTAATAAATTGATATATGCTTAGAGCTCTGCTTCAGTGTCTTTCGTTGCACATTGTTTTGGGGCATCCACACCAGAAGATGAGACCAGAAGGTCATAAAAATAATCCAGATTTTACAAAGGAAGATCTGAGTCCTAGAGGGGTGAAATGAACTGTCCATGGTCAAACAAGTAGTAATAGCAGAGCCAGGATTTAAATGCACATCCACTGTCTACAAATTCAGTACTCTTTTCACTGAACCAAATTACCTCCCTTAAAGACCTTGTCCTCTTTCAAGGTTCAGCTCAAGTGTCCACTCTGATGATTCCCTAAGTGTCATTTCCCTTTTCAAAGATTCTTCAAGTACTTTGGCATGGATTTCTCCTTTATCCCTAACACTCCACACCTTGTATAGTATGGGCCAGGTGTGACTCAAGTTTGGGATTGGAATGAAATGAGACATTCGTAGACCACATAACATTTAGCAAAATGAGTTTATTCAACAATAGCATGGAAAGGATATTCAGCAAGGAGTCAGCATTGATTCACTTGAGCACAGTTCCCCTAACTTCTGTATTTACTAGCCCAGTCACTGTTTCAAACCTAAAAAACACTGATTAATTGTGGGCTGGGCTTTTTAATGTCTTATACAACTAGGAATTATGTCAGTGGTTGGAGCCTTAGTCTTCAGAACCAATTAAGTCTTACTGATGATTTCACTGATTTTTTAGGGGGAAAACTAGACTATGTGGTAGGTATCATATGGTACCATGGGTGATGCCAATCAAATTAGCAGTAGATGCTGCTCTTGTTATACTTCCTCCCATGTCATATCCTTCCCTATCCTCCAATAAGTTTTTCATAGACAGGGAGTATTTAAGTCATTTTTATTTTTTGTATCCCCAGTGCATAGCACGCAATAACCACTTAACAAATGAATTAATGTAAATTAAATACTTAATATTTTAATGAAAATAATAATAAATAAGTGGAAAGGCAACATAGCATGGTGGATAGAGATTTGAGATATTGAAATATTGTCTTGCCTGACATATGTTGGCTGCCCAATCCTGGTAAATCACTTAATCCCTCAGTGGTCTAGTCAACTGTCTAAGAGTATAAATTAGAGGGAAAGTGCCAATTTGCCTTTGTTAAGAAAGTCTCCTATGGAACAGAGCTTAGACCTAGCTCCTCACCACACTATGATCAATGAAATCACAGGTCCAGTACCTACTCCCTAGTTCTAACAGAAAACATACTATTGACTTGTAAATAATTTTAATTGTTATTTGTAATAAGGAACCTTTAGGAAAACAAAGCCTTAATCAACACATTTAATATAGATGAAAAATTCTGATAAATCATCTTAGTCTCCTATGATTTGGGGGAGGCTTGAGGGGGGGGTTGTTTTTCATTTTCCTGGTTTTTCCCCACTTAATAGTATTTTATTTTTTTCCATTTACATATAAAGACAGTTTTCAACATTCACTTTGATAAGATTTTGACTACTAGATGTTTTTCCCTCTCTCCCTATCCTCCCCCCTCTTGAGGACAACAAGCAGTCTGATATAGATTATACATGGACAAGCATATTAATCCTACTTCCATCTTAGTCATGTCATGTTGTGAAAGAAGCATCAGAACAAAAGGGAAAAACTATGAGAAAGAAAAACAAACAAAAAATTAAAAATAATATGCTTCAATCTGTATTCAGACTCCGAAGTTCTTTCTCTGGATGTGGATAGTATTTTCCATCATGAATCTTTCTGGAATTATCTTGGATCACTGAAAAGAGCTGAGAAGAGCTAAATCTAATCTGTGATAATTGATCATCACACTGTGATGCTATCGCTTTGTACAACGTTCTCCTGGTTCTGCTCATTTTACTCAGTGCCAGATCATGTAAGTCTTTCCTGGTTTTTTCTGAAATCTACCTGCTTGTATCTTAAAGCAAAATAGTATTCCCCTGCATTCAAATACTACAACTTGTTCAACCATTCCTCAACTGATGGGCAGCTCCTCAATTTCCAATTATTTGCCATCACAAAAAGAGCTGCTATAAATTTTTTTGTACATGTGGGTCCTTTTCCCTTTTTTATGATCTCTTTAGTATACAAATAGTAGTATTGCTGGATCAAACGGTATGCACAGTTTTATAGTCTTTTGGGTATAGTGTCAAATTTCTTTCCAGAATGGTTGGATCAGTTCACAATTCCACCAACAATGCATTAGTATACCAATTTTCTCACAACTTCTCCAACATTTATGATTTTCCTTCTCTATCATAGTAGCTCATCTGATAGATGTGAGATGGTACCTCAAAGTTGTTTTTAATTTGCATTTCTCTAATCAATAGAAATTTAGAGCTTTTTTTGTATAACTATAGATAGTTTTAATATCTCCATCTGCAAACTGCTGATTCATATCCTTTGACCATTTATCAATTGGGGAATGGCTCACTAATAATTAAACAAATATAACCACAAAATTTAATATGAAAGAGAATGGAGTTCAACAGTTATTGGGTTTTTAAAAATTTAATGCTGGTGCTTAGATTTTTTTAAAAACAGGCTTAATTAGAGAAAGTAGACAGCAATTTTTGTAGAAATTCTTAATGGAACTGCAAGGTATATTCAAGGGCTTAAAATACTGACATCACTATTTTAGTATGTCTAATTTATCTTTAGGACTTAATAGCATTTATTTCCTTTGACACAAGTGTACTTATAAACCATAATTAGGATTTTTTTTTGGCTCACAAATGACAAAGAGAAGAGAGAAAAACACATACACACATACCAGAATTTACTTTCAGTTATCACCAACATCCAAGACTAACTAAATTTTACTTGGCCCAGTTACCTAATTTCTTTAGAACCCTAGTCAGAGAATCATTTACCGAGTGGAGATGATATCATCTATGTGAAACTTTTTGAAAGACCTCAACCACTAAGGAAATTCTAAGCAAGATGAAACCTATCTAGGAAATCATTTATATTGCAAAACCATCTATCAAAAATTAATATCTTTTTTGGGTTATTTGACAAAAGCAAATCCAAAAACTAATTTCACTATATCCTTGAATAATAATTCTCCCATATTATAAAGAGATTATATCTGCATATGTGACCAGTTCTAAGGAAACACAAATTCTAGAGATTTGTGCTAATTATCAATATGTTCTAGTCTTCAATTTTGCCCTATAAGCTTGAATAAGCCTTCTAAATTGCATAACTGAGTTGACTATTTTTGTAATCCGGCCACCAGATGTCACTTTGATTCCAATGGAAAATCCTTCTCCAGAGTAAAGCAGCTATGGGTGGCTTACAAAATTTCAACTTTGATTTAACAAGTTGCAACCCCAGCATTTAACACAGTGCCTGGCACTTAATAAATGCTTGCTGAATTGGTTTGATCACCTACTAGGTGCCTAGTACTAAGCAAAGCACTTTAGGACAAAAGGAAAAGGATATCCAAAAAGCATAAGCCAGCCTCTGCCCTGAAAAAATGCATTATCTCACTAAGGAGATAATATGTTTATTTATGAAATAAATAAAAATGCAAGTCAGTTTTTATTAAGTACCAAAATTGGTATAGAAGACAATAAATATAAATACTTCAAAAGGGTATGAGATATGCAGCTGGACTTTGAAGGATGGGAGTGAGGTTAATCCCAGCAACAAAGAACAGCATGAGAGAAAACACAGGGATGAGAATAAGCATCATGTATTTGGAGGGTAATGAGGATACCCGTCAAAGCAACTTCTACTGGAGTTCTTCCCTAAAAGGAAGGGAAGCCATCCCAGAGATTTGATTGGTTCAAGCGACCAGAGCTAAAGTTGTTGAAATGGCTTCCTAGTCACCCAAGGCGTAAAAAGCTTGGCCCATGAGGCCCTTCATACCAGACAGAAGTCACTGTCATGTGAATCCAATACACTCTTCTTGAATAGATATGTTTCTGGATGGCCATACTACTATGTGACCCTGGGCAAGTCACTTATCCTTGTTTGCCTCAGTTTCCTCATCTGTAAAATGAGCTGGAAAAGAAATGGCAAACCATTCCAATATCTTTGCCAAGAAAACCCCAAATGGGGTCATGAAGAGTTGGACATAATTGAAAAAAAAAAAAAGACTGAACAACTAATGTTAGATGCTCTATATGTATCTCATTTCATTCTAATCTCAATCCTGAATCAATGGACTGACATGAGTAAGGCCTGGCCCAGGAAAGGAAGAAGGACTGGGTGATAAATTTAGATAGATAGTTTGAATCAGGTTATAGAGGACCTAAGTCAATCTCAGTTGATCATAGGGCATAGAACTGGATGGTTCCTTACAGATTATCTAGTGCAGCGCTTCTTAAACTTTTTCCACTCACAACACCTTTTCCTGTTTGGCAGTGTTCACTAGTTACGTGGCCTGAGGGCATGTGCAATGCTAAGAGCACATGCTTTGTATTCTGAACCAGCACATGCTTTGTATTCTGAACCAAGGCTGCAGTGAAGTTGCTAGATATAAGATGGGCAAGAGCTGCCAGAAACACATCAGATTCATTACATTTGATTTTTAATTAACTTTTGGCCATTGCATGTTCAGAAACTTATTACTGTTGCCAATTTTTTTTGAGACCCCACGTGGGATCATGACTCACAGTTTAAGAAGCTCTGAACTAGTACAATCATTTTACAAATATGGAAACTAAAGGCCCAAAAGGTTAAGTGACAACCAAAATTTCACAGATGGGCACAGAATTGGGATCTGAAAACAGATACTTTGACTCCAAATATTGTACTTAACATTGAAGGTAATGGGGAACCATATTATAATAAATTACACAAAATAATATATTATTGATAATAATAATGAGGGATATAATATTCTGAAGCAAGAAAGAGTCAATATTAAAGCAATGTTTTAGGATAATTAATCCTATGAGTGAATAGATTGGAGGAGGGAGAGAAATAGAAATAGAGAGACCAATTTCAAAACTATTAAAATAATCCAAGAATAAAGTAAGAAGAGCCTCAACAAGGTTGATCACCGCAACAGGGCTGCAAATGGAAAAAGTTTAAGAAGCCCTGCAACTAGATAATCTCTAAGGAACCATCCTGTTCTATGCCCTATGATCAACTATGATCAACTTAGGTCCTCTATAACCTGATTCAAACCATCTATCTAAATGTATCGCCCACTCTTTCTTCTTTTTCTGAAGAGGAAGGGAGAAATATCAGAGAAAGCTTCTATTTGAACTTGTTTGGAGTTTGGTGACTGTTTGGATATAAAAGAGGAGTTAAAGATGATTCCTAGCCTGGGAGGTTAAATGAATGATAGTACCTGGTTAACAGTCTTCTTGTTCTAGGCCTATGGCGAAAAACACCTTGAGCTAATTTGTAAACAGTCAGTGTAGAGGGGTATGTGGGGGGGGGGGGAGGGGACATTTTTTGTTTTGCTTATACAGGTTAGATGTACCCACATGAATCTTTCTAGATGTCTCTAGAGTCTTCTATCCCCACCCTTTTTTGATTCTTGCCAGGAGGGGAATCAGAAGGTTGAGGCCAAAGGCCACCACTCTGCTCTCCTCAGAGAAAGGACATACCAGGCTATAAAATTACATAAGTGTTTTCTTAAAATTGTTAGTCTAGGGAAAGTAATTTTTTAGTTCAAGCTATACTCCTAATTGCTCACCCTTAACAAGAAAGAAGGACGTCAAGTTATATATCTAAGGCTTGACTCATTTCTCACCAAATGCCAGTTTCACAATGAACACATATAGCAAAAAAAAGCCATTTATCCAAATGGACAGCAAAACAGAAATCTAACAAAGTATAAATAAGAGAACATGTACCAGATAATACACAAGGAGGAATGAGAAAACTCAGTTTAACCAAGAGAGAGAGCTCACCTAAGGGAAAATCCCCCACAGTCCCTAGGGTAGCAAGCTAGGAATAGGGACATGACTGAAGTGCCAACTCCTTTATATGTTGGTTTCTTCTTCAAATCTTTCTCTCTTTAGATAGATAAATCTGGAATAGTATGACTTCTCTCTTAAGCTAGAAGCCAGATCATGATTTCTCTTTTCTCTTGCTCTCACCAACTCCAGCCCTTACACAAGTTTGGAGCAGAGGAAAATCACTCTCCACCAATGAGGAAAATTTTATGCAAATGGACCTTTAAGCCAAGAGTTAAACTAAGTTTTATTAAGAGCAATTACACAATAGATGAAAGTAGTGGAAGGATACAAACAGTTCTCAAAAGAACTATTAACAATCATATGAAAGACTACTCTAAATCATTAATTAACAGAAAAAATGGAAATTAAAACAGCTCTCAGGTTTCACCTCAAACCAAGCAAAATGGTTAAAGACTACAAAAGATGGAAACAGAAAATGTTAAAGGGAGACTGGGTGTATTATATTAAAAAAAATACACCTTCACTCAAAGATTGTACTGCTAGGTTTATACCTCAAGAAAGACAAAGACAGAAAGCTAAGTCCCATATGCATCAAAATATTCATTGCAGCATATTTTGTAGTAGCAAAACACAAGGGAGGGAAAAAAGTTTGTACCTATCAGTGGTTAAATAAATTTTAATTAAATAAATTAATTTAATTTATTAATTAATTAATAAATTAAATAAATTATTTAATAAATAAATTAAATAAATAATTAATATAAAGGAATATTACTGCTTCACAGAACTTCAGAAAGATTTATATGAACTGATGCAAAGTGAGGAGAACCCCCAAAATAATATACATGATGAATACAATAATATAGATCGAAAGATCAATGAAATAAATATGTAATTACAGTGATCAAGCACCACCCTGGAAAAGAGTTGAGAAAATGCACCTGCCGCCCCTCACTGGAGAGGTAGAGGACTATGGGTGTGTGATATTTTAGAGAAAGAGTCGGCAAAATGTGTTATCTCTCATGTGTGTGTTTGTGTGTGTGTGTGTGTGTGTGTGTGTGTGTGTGTGTGTGCAAATGCAATGTGTTAGTTTTGCTAAACAGTTTCTCAAAATTTCTTTACAGGTGGGTAGGGGAAAGGAGAAAGGTGTACTCAGAAACAGTAATAATATTTATATAATGGTTCAACATTTGCAAAGTGTTGTATATGTTATCAGACCTTAGCTGGGTGATCTAGAGTAAGTCACTTAATGTCTTTCAGCCTTAGCTTCCCAATCTGTAAAATGAAAAGTTTGGACTCAATGGCCTTTAAAGGCCTTTTCTTTTGGTTTTCACAACAGCTCTGTGAGAGAGGTGTTATTATTATGCCCATTTTACAGATGAAGAAATTAAGACTGGGAGAGGTTAAGTGACTTACCCAGGGTCAAATAGCTAGTAAGGATCAGAGGCAGGATTTTAACTCAGTTATCCTGACTCTTAGTCCTACACCTTTTCCACTGTGTCACCTCCAAACAGCTGATCTCCTTGGAGTTGCCTGCCTCTCAGTTGGGCACCCATGAACCTGCTTACCTTAAAGATGAGGTAATCCTCACATGGCTTCAAACGAAGTCTACAATCTTATCACGTTGATTGGGAACTCCCTTACATTTGGAAAACATGATCATTTAACTCTCCTGACCTTGATCTCTGTAAAAAGGAACTGCACTTTACCACCTCACCTTTAGAAAATGTTTTAGAGCTAAGTGGGTCTAAAAACAACTGTATTGATGTCATAGGTAAGCTGATGATGCAATCTTCCATTCCAAGTTTTCACTATAGATGCATTCTAGCTGTAAATTGTCCATAAGGTCAATAAGGTATGTTCATAAAGTAAACCAGAGTAAGGCAACAAGAAAGGAAATGTTATGGACTGTGTTATGGGCTAAAGCCTTAGCGTTCTGACTCAGTGGCCATGGTATCTCTGGAATTTCACAACTTCTCCTTGAGACACATATTTCCAAAGAATCATAGGCTGCATGAAGGAAACACTAAATGTTGAAAAGAAAACAAGTACTCCCACCACTACTACCCCTAATATTGAACCCTCAGGGAGATACCAGCTGGCACAAGAATGCCAATAAGGAAACCAGAGCATCAGAATGGAAAGTAATCAGATCTAAGCCACAGCCAGCATCTCTTTATTCCCCTTCAACCTATGCTGTATGTCTAGACCAGAGAAAGTTAAGGTATCACTATTTTTTTGGTTGTTTTTCCCCCTTTTACATTTATTCTTTTTTTCTCCTGTAGCCGTAGGCTCAAAGGAATGAAGAATTCTCTAAATGACATTGTTTGATCTATATTAGGTTTCTCTTGAGCTATGAACCTTGTAACTGCTATCTGAGAAGTATCCAAGGATGCTATACTAATTTCTAAATTAAGAGAGAAGTGGGGAGATTTAAGGATGGCTGCAATACCCTGAAAATGGATAAGGATCCATGCAGGGAAAAAGCCGTTCTTCCTCTCTTACCCTACCTGCTCCATCACTTCATGCAAATACACAGACTGTACATTTAAAAAGCAGGAACGGCTCTGTTTTAGGGAGATCTGAGTTCAGATGCAGCCTAACTTATTAGCTGTGTGACCTTGAGCAAGTCACTTACTCTCTCTCAGCCTTAGTGTCTTCACCTGTAAAATGAGTAGAATGGATTTTATGGCTTCCAAGAGCCCTTCTCACTCTAAGTCTATGATCCTATGATGAAAGTAGAAATTCATTAGACCTCCAAACTCTCAGTCATAAAAGTCTAAATTAATCACTGGAGAAAGCTCTCATCTCAGTACCCCTACTCCCAATCCAAAAACAACAGATTAAGACTGGGTGAATTCTTTTCCAGATTACAGTTTAACATACCTTAAAGGAGATATGATCCAGAAACAGTAACCTGGAAAAGAAGTAGAACCCTGGGAGACTTTCACTCAATTTTAGCATCACAAAGGACATCAACTAGGAGTTTACGCCCCACCTCTTACTGAACTGTTTGTCCAGTGTATAATCGCTATTACTCAAACTGTTCTGAACACTCAGTGTCTCCCCATGAGGAACCATGATACAGAACCCAGTTTTCATGCCACATTTTTTGATAAAGGCTCCCCTTGACTCTGGCCTGCAAGCAGCTATCATAATAAATCAATGTCTGTCTTTTAAGATACTGCCTTTCTGTGTTAAGAAATTTAAAAAATCAGTTTAATTAAGAAATACGGCATGGAGGTAGACAATGTGATACCAACATTGGTCTCGAACCACAGGTCATAGAATACAATAAGGATCAACACTTCTTAGATATTGAGTTTATAAGTCTTATGAAGAGATGTCCCTGGCTAGACCTCCTGAGCAACACTTATCATAAGTATTTCATGTCACATGGACCTATAAGACTGAGAGGAGCTTAAAAATAATAATGACAAAATCTATTTATGTACTAAATTTCTCTCTTTCTCATAACGGTATCAACATTCTCCCAGTCTCTCAGGTTCGTGTGATACAAAGTCAAACACAAACATATCCAGATGCCTGGATCTGTTGGTTTCTCTCATTTTTCTCTCATTGACTATTGAGGTTCAAGACTATGCCAGTCAGATATCTACTGTAGACGATACTAAGGGTGGGATCAAACACTGCTCCTCCCTCATCAATTTGGCCCTGGTGCCTTGACTAGGTATACTTTTTGAATGAATCAAAAAATTGGAACTGAGTAAGAATAAGGCCTTTGCACCTTTCTGAATCAAGCAAAGCCATTGTGTGAAACGCTAGGTCAGGCCATAAGTGATTTGTATAAAAACAACAAGCTATCTCAGAATCAGAAGCAAAAGATTCTGAGCATTTGGATTCCAGAGGGAAGACTAACCTGTGGGAGAGTCATTTTCTCTGCATGAAGCTTGGCATAGAGGAATCAGGTTGAGAGAAATTCTAAGGAAAGGTCTGCTCTTTTCTCAACTTTCCTCCAATCATAGACACAAAATGTAATTTGCTATTTCATTACCCAAATGTTTTCATTAAACTAAATTTTTCCTCAAACACAAAAAGGCGAGAGTTTAACTAGAGACAGATATTACATAAAGCAAGGGAGAAAGCCCAATCTCTGTCTAGGTGTTAGGCATTTTCTGTGAACTGAACCCAGGACTTTTCATCTAAAATAAACTCCCTAAAATCAAAGAGAAAGAAACCATGCAGACTTTATTGCGATGGTGGTGGTGGTGGTGGTTTAGTCGTTCAAACCTAGATTGCTCCCTGTGTTTAGAACGAGCTAATTATTGCAATGGAGAGTTATACCACATACTTCTTACGTCATTTAAATTATTTACTGCCCATGGACTGGGCAATGGGACAAGACAAAGATTCACAAAAGGATGAAGGGATTTGGCAAGTGTTCTGTGTATTTATGCAAAGGTCTGCTTTCACCCCTTTTTGTCTTTTGCCTCTGCCCCTGAAAACTCTTCTTCAGCAGGAGGCCATGCTATAGTAAGGGAGCAGGCTGCCACAGAACATGAACTGACTCTCCCAGCATAGTTACAAAAGCTATTATCACTATACTATATGCTGGCAAAGGAAACTGCCTGAGGCCAACACTACCACACCAAGTTAAGTCCAGAGAACCGAGAATTAGCCTAAGAAAAGGAGCAAGAACCAAAAATGTCAGGGGCAGTCCAAACTTAAAGGCAGATCAGAGAGTTAGGGGCTATGATATAGAGGAGAGACCAAACCCACAGATAATTACGTAGAAAGGTGGGGGGAGAGGGGGAAGGAATAAGCATTTATTAAGTGCTTACTACGTGCAAGGCACTGTGTTATGTACTTTACAAATATTACCCCATCTAAAGAAAGTCAGGGGACTGATCCTTCTTGCAGCATTTTCCTTCACCACCACCACTTTGACCCCTCACATGCAGAGAGGGATAGCCCAAGATAGTGAACCCCCAAACCTCGGGCGTAACAATGTTTCCAGCCCAATGTCCTCAGCCATCATCCTGTGCCCTGGAAACTTCCTGCAGGTACTAAAGACCCAAAAAAGAAAGTTCTTGCAACCCAAGTCTCTGCTACTGTCAAATGGTTCAACACCAGAAACTGATGTGATTTTATCAATGGAAATGACATTAAAGAAAAGTATTAACTATACTCTAAGGACCACAGGATTTTCCTGTGTGACTGGCAGCTGAAACCTTCCACATTCTTTTCCCCATTAGAATGTGAGCTCTTTGAGAACAGGACTGTTTTATTTTTCTATTTTCATCCCCAGCACTGAGCATAGGGTATTACACATAGTAAAAGTTTAATAAATTCTTCATTCATTCATTCATTTCCTATTTTTCGTTTGCCTTTACTGGTATAGTCTGGAACCTAGAGATGGGCCCTAAACACTAACACCACTCCCTTTATTCCCCTTCCATTACTTGTGAATGCAGAAGAGTATTCAGAGATGGCGTCATCAACCATGTAACAGAGTTTAAAAGGTTTTTTTTCGCTGTTGGTATGTTAAATAAACTCTTAACAGAAGATAACTACTTACATATTCTAAAAGATGAGAATCATTTAAACTGGAGGAAGAAATTCTAGATGCAAGTTGTGATCATAGATGAAGTGGTGAGGTGAGTCACATAGCTTTTCTTTATTTTAAAAATATATTTCTGGGAAATATTTTCATTCTTTATCCCCTAAGAAATTATTGCCTGAATCTAACCAGCTTAAAAAAAAAAAAAACCAAAACCTGCTCAGCACTGCCACCTAGAGTCACAAAGCCCTGAGCGTGGGAGGCTACACGTGCCAAAAGGGCTTGAGACCACTTGATGGTCTGGACCAGTTGGAATAGATTGCCACCTGGTGGACATATTATCTATTACATTCCATCACTGGTTAATTGCGACAAAGCAGTAGGTTTGAGGAAAGCCGCACAGGAACTGATGTGGGCTGCTGGACAACTTCAGCACCCCGGCTATCACATCTCAGCATATAACTATGTCATACTAGACTGCAAGGCCTTGGTCATTACAGCTCCCAAAGCATGAGAACCAGTATAAGACCCAGGGCTGTCAAACTGCACAGATAGAAATTAGTTTTGAATGGCCTGGAATCTATTTCCTAGGCACCTTGGAACAAAAAATTCCAAGGATCTAAACTGGGGAATACTCTTCGTTTCAATAACTAACTACAGAATTGACTAAGAGGAAGATTTTGAAACAAGGTGGATATGAAATAGCTAAACAAATATGAACACAACAGAATAGAAGTATTCATTGAGAAGTAAGTAGAAAGAATTCAGGGAAGCCTTATATAAACTGATACAGAGTGAAGTAATCAGAACCAGGAAAACATATAATGAAAAAATGTAAATGACAAAAACAAGAAACAAAAGTCAATTCTGAGTGATTATAATAATCAAGCTTATTTCCAAAGATATAACAAAATTCAACTTCTTCCCTTCATTGGTGAGGTAGGGGAACTATGGGTATGAAATATTGTATATATTAATAGATTCAGTTTATGGGTTGCCTCCTGAACTCCTCTTGTCTCTTCCTTCCTTCCTTCCTTCCTTCCTTCCTTCCTTCCTTCCTTCCTTCCTTCCTTCCTTATTACAAAGTATGGCTGTCTGGAAAGGGAAGGGTAAAGGATCTATTCTTAAATGAAATAGATGTAAAAATAAAAAATATCAATACAACAGCCCCAACACTATCTATAGCTGGGAAGAGAAGACAATGACTAAGGATCCACTGAGTCAGAAACTATTCTTTTTCAATGACCAAAAAGGAGTTTGTTTTGTTATCCCTGAAGCATCCAAGTCCTTCAGCACTCACCAGAAGGAGGCAGGGTAATTCTATGTATGCTCCATGGCCTCTGATACATTTTTCAAAGTAGTATTTTTTTTTTAACTGGCTACAAGAGTTTCCACTTGGACACCCTTTCTTCCTTCACATTCCCTCTGCAGTATTGTATTCTTGCTCTACATTCAAGTGATCTAAATTTAATTTTCTTATTTTCCCATCAGACTCGATTTCATGCAGTAACTTTTCATAGCCCAACTCAAACACACCTAGGAGTCATATCTTGTCACAATCTCAAACCACCAGATCACTGCCACCAAAGTATACTGACACTCCTTAGGATGGCCTTATCTAGGACTCTTGACTGACTAACATCCTTAACTAACATTCTTTTCCCCTTCCTACCGAGTCAGTGTCCAAGAATCCAGAATCACAGAACCTAAGAGTCAGAAGGAACAATTTAGAGAACATCTAATCCAACCCATACCTAAACCAGGATCCCTTCTATGACATAATAACAGCTAATAATAGATAACATATATGGTGGCTATTCTGTACATATTGCATTTAGAGCATGCTAATTGCATCATAATTATTTTCTCATTTGATATTCACAAGAACTCTAGGAGGTAGGTGCTATTATTATCCCCATTTATAGATGAAGAAACTGAGGCAAACCAGTTAAGTGACTTGCCCAGGGTCACATAACTAGTAAGTATTTGAGGCTGGATGTGAATTCAGGTCTTCCTAGGCCCAATGTTTATCCAGTGAGCTACCCACTTGCCCCAACATACCCAACAAGGAGTCATTCTGCTTCTTCCTGAATAGCTCCAGGGAAAGAAAATCCACTATCCCCTGAAGCAGTCCATTCAAGTTTTACATAGCTCTAATCATCCAGAATTTTTCCATACCTCAAGTCTAAATATGCTTCTCATAATTCTCCCCATTACTACTAAATCTGACTTACAGAGTCAGACAAAAACTGAATCCAATCCCTCTTTTATACTGGCTACTTGAAGATACTTCAAATACTTGAAAATAACTATAAATTCTTCTTTGTCTCTTCTCTAGCAGAACCCTCAGGTTCTTCAAATGATCTTCACAATATGCATCATCCCTTGGCCCTTCAACATCCTGGTTACCCCTCCTCTGGAAGTCTTCCAGATTACCACTGCCCTTCATAAAATATGGGGCCCAGAACTGAATACAATACTACTACAAAGATGGTCTAGTAGGGCACAAGTTATTATCAACTTCTTCCTTTAGACATTCTTTCTCTTTTATTACTTTAGGTTTTTTGATAGCCATATCACACTGTTGGAACTGAAATACACTAAAACCTCCAGATGTTTTTCAGATGAAGCACTATACAGCCATGACTCCATCTTGTATTTCTGAAGCTGATTTTTGAACCCAAGCATAAAATCTCCCTTTTTATTTAACCCTTTGATGTTTGTTCAATTTCATCTTCTTAGATTCAGCCGAGGCCTGCACAACCTGCAGCCCGCCAAAGGATTTCAGGTGGCCTGTGAAAAATGTAGAGGAAAACGCTGCTTGCAGCACATCAAAGGACTTAGGGTGGCCCACAAAAAATATAGAGGATTTTTTGTGGGTCACCTGAAATCCTTTGGCAGGCTGAGGGTTGTGCAGGCCTGATTCAGCCCAACATTCTCTCTAGCCTAGATCTCTAGCCAAGATCTTTTTGGATGCTCACTGTCACTGACTGTGTTAGCAACTGTTCCTAGCTTTATGTCATCTGCAAATTTAATAAATATGCCATTTATGTCTATATCAAAGTGTAGCACCTAGGGCATCTTCCGCTCACACATAAGTTTCGCTTAAAAGTTACCTCAGATTGAAAGTATTCTGTGGGTCTTCATCTACTCAAAAAGCATAAATCATGACTTTGCAATATTGTGTTTACTTTAATCATCAAGAAAACACAATTAGTTGAAAGCAAAGCATGAAATAGCATAGTATTAAAAGTAATAATAAAATATTTTCCATATAAACCTGGAGCACATTCTACCATAAATAAGCAAACCAGAAATTAGAAGTCTGCACACAACTACACTCCTTATTCTTCTTCTCACAAGCAGGATTGTCTCCCAGACAAGCGACTAGGCCTCAAAGATTTTAACACATTCATCTTCAGAATGTCTACACCACGGCCCTATTATTCTAATGGATAAGTACCTCACCTGGCTTACTCTCTCAAACAGGACTTGGCCAGGTTTCACTTTACTCTCCACTCTCCAGCAATCCTCCCAACCACCTTACCATGACAGAGGTACGATGATTCTACCCTAACTCTCCATTTCTGTAGCCATTATCAAACCAACTGCCATTACACCTAAAAAGGATGTATGCCTTCTGCCATAGCCATCACCATCCCTGTAGCTTTCCAGACCAAAGTGCTACTCCATGAGTACCACCACCTCTATAACTGATCTTTTTCTCTATTATATGTATAATCATATATATTATTATAATATAAATTCCTTAAAGGAGGGATTATCATTGCTTTTGTATTTGTATCCACAGCACTTAATAGAGCGCTTGGCATACAGTAAATGCTTATTCATTCAGTCAGTCAGTCAGTCACACAGAGTGAGATGTGTAGGCAATACTTAACTGAGAGACACACCTCTAGGGGCAACTCATACTTCTAATGCTAAAGAGCAACTGATATCTTCTAGTGATATCACCTTGCTAATTCTGCAGAACTTTCTCCCAACTGGTGTGGCTTGTGGTCTTTGCTGGGCAATGTTCCACTGGTTTTATGGTCACTGTCGGATGGTGCTCTGTGGGTCTCATGGACTTGCTCTACCTCTAGCCTCTGATTTCAGCTACAACCTTCAAATGAGGTATTTTTTCTTCATCATGAAGGAAAAAATGTGCTTTATCATTTGTCTTTTAGCTTAGAGGGCTAAACTTCAGTTTGTTTAGGGACCATACTAAGGAAAACTCTGTTGCTTTTCTGCTCATGAGGAGGAAGATATTCATCCATTCCCAGAGTTTTACCATGAGTAGAAAGTTTCCACCTCAAGGAGCAAAATTTTAGAGCTCATGGATATATAATACTTTTTGAAACCTACTTCCTCCTCACAAGCAGATCCTTCTCTCTCAACCTTGTGATTTAAAAATTAGAAAGTCCTTATCACTATTTAATTTCACCATGGAAACCTTGTTCCCCCAAAATTCATCTTGGAGAAATGAAGGGACTCAAATCCCAAAATACCTATGTGAGTGTCAAACTCTGAGGCTTTACTCTAAGCTGCCCCCCTTTCCTACAAACATTCCTTCATCTTCCACTGAAACAAAAGAAAGTAGAAAAAATAAGAACAAAAACAAGTCAAGTGGTATCACCATTAGATATTACATTGCATCTCAATCTCTTTCTGAATTTCAGCCTACATAAGACACATACACACACACACAGCCAGCAACAAGTAGACTTTGAGCTTCCTACATAAAACATTGATAAAACTGATAAGCAGAACAAAGACCAACCAGAACCTTGGGGTATTCCACTGACTTTCTTCAAAGTTGAATTAATGAACAGAATGAAGGAATGAAAAAATAAAAAACATCAACGTGTCCACTAACTGCCAAACACTGGGGATATAAATTCAAAATTGAGACTGTTCCTGACCCCAGGAGCTTACATGCTAAAACAACAGACATAAAGGAATGTTAAAATAAGTACTTAACATGGAATGACAACTCTTTGGGTTTCCTGGTTCAATTAGCATCAAATCTACTCAACTGTACAACAATCTAGCCCTAACTTAGCCATCTTTTCCATAAGAATCTCATGAGACTTTGTCAAAAGCTTCGCTAAAATCTTGGTAAATTATTTCTGTCCAAAATGACTGCCTGAACAAAGGCAGACCACCCAGATATATACCTACTAGAGCAGAGATTTGAATCAGAATAACAATTAAGACAGTCAATGAGAAACTACAATAGAAGGGATCTCTTCCACCCCAATACTCCCCCAAAAGTTAACCATAGGCAATAGGCAGTAGGAAAGAACAAAGCCACCAGCAAAGCCTGAAAAAGACCAAACCAACAAGTCCAGCCTACAACAGCAACAAGCAGGTGCAAGACTGCATCCAAAGGCAATAAAAAGGGAAGCCCTCCTCTCCCCACCAAAGAAAGCCTTAGGAAAATCATAAAGTCCCAAGGTGGTCTGAAACTTCTACGGTGAGGAAGTTGGATGTACCAAGGAGTGGAAAAATTCAAAGTGGCAGGGCAGTATTCAGGTCAGGACAGCCCTAGTATCCAGGAGCTCTGAGATTACTCTGAGATACTGTGAGATGCCACAGAGGACCCTGAAGAGTCAGTGTTCTGAACCTCAAAGAACCAGAGAGGCCTAACCATGGCTGGGAGAGATCAGTACAAGAACCCAGGTGACCCAGGGCAAGGGCAAGCAGGGCCTTTGACCACCTACCCAAAAACACAGCAGGGAGCAAATCCTGGCCCTGGCACAAAGCCCCAATTCAATAACTAAAGCTACAGAGATGACTAAGTTAAAGAAGACCTTAACCAATATAAAAAAATGTTTACAGATCTACAGATGTCCCCAAACCCAATCTCCTTCTAAGTAGAGAAAATCACTATAATAACTATAAGCACAAAGTCAAAGGGAAAAAATGAATTATTCACAAGGACTAAATGCTGGAACCAGTTCAAACTGGCTTGCAAGACACTACTGTTAAATTTTGTGTGAGTATTTACACTTCAGAAGTTCAAAAATGCTATAAATCACGGCTTGATTTGTTTTGTTGATTATCTTAGAGAAAATGTTAGTAATACAGATTAAATTTAAAATTGTGTTCTATGTACTCTCCCCCTCTCCCCCCAGAGAGCCAGTTGTTGAACATTTACCAGCATGCTATGCTACTGACTACATGAATGCGTAGGAGAAATGAAGCAATAGATTAAAATTAAATGAAATCTCTGGAGGAAAGAACTGGAAGAAAAATAACTTAGAAGAGAAAGTAGTAAACCTTACTCAAGAAACAGACTCCCTGACAAGGAGAATAAACTAAACAAAAATCAATGACTTCATGACACAGTATGAAATATTAGAACAAAATCAAAAAGATTGAAAAATTGAAGAAAATATAAAATCTGAAATAAAAAAAAACTGACATGGAAAACAGATCATGGAGAGATAATTTAAGAATAATTGAACTCTCTGAATACCAAGATTTTTTAAAGCCTAGATACCATGTTTCAAGAAATCCTAAGTGAAAACTGCCCAGTTCTACTACAGCCAGAGGCCAAAGTTCCTAAAAGGAACCCGAAAAGAAAAATTCTCTGCAATGTCATAACCAAAAAATCCAGAGCTCCCACATCAAAGAAAAAATACTGCAAGCATCCAGAAAGCATCAGTTCAAACACAAGAATCACAATCAGGATCACACAAGACATGAGAGCTTCCACTTTAAATGAAAAGAGCTTGGAATATAATATTCCCAAAAACAAAAGAGAGAGGCTTATGACCAAGAATAACTTAACCCACAAAGATTACTATAATCCTAGAGGGAGGTAAATGGTTTTTTAACAGAGTAGGGGACTCTCAAGTGCTCCTGATTTTAAAAAAAAAGACCAGAGCTAAGCAGGAACTTTGAAAAACATGATCAAAAAGACAGAGAACAAGACATTTTATCTGATTCCCCATGACCTCTCAAAATTCTCCAAAACAAAAATTATGCACAAAAGATAAAGCAACTTTAACAATCTCCATTGTCTCAAGACCTGGAATCCAACAGAAGGTTAAAAAATAAAATAGAGAAATAGTTTCCAAAATATAAAATATTCAAACTCTAAGACCAGAATTAGATAATAACCCAATCTCAGAAAAGGAAATAAATCTACTGATAGAGAAATACCAAAACACTAAAACCTTTTCCAATAAATACAGGAGGGAAGCAAAGATATTCACTCTTGCCACTATTATCTGATATAGTCCTGAAAATGCTAGGTACAGCAAAAATACAAGAAAAAAGAAATTAAAAGTATAAAAGTAGGTAAAGATAAAACTATCACTATCTGCTGATGAACTTGGAAAATCCTAAGGAATCAGCAAAGATACTAATTGAGACAATTAATCTCTTCAGCAAAGTTGTAAGCTACAAAATAAACTAAAAAATCTACAGCATTTTATATAATAACAAAACCTAAGCAACAAAACAAAAAATTTAAATGAAAGTTCCACTCCAAATAACTATAAAATGCAAAAACTATCTGAGGATTAAAAAAAAGCACACCAAGGACATGTATAGATTAAATTAAAAGTGTTCCTCAAAGAAAAAGAACAATTTAAACTGGTGAAGGAATATTTAGTCTCAGGCTTATATATAAGCTTAGGCTATATACATATGTGTGTGTGTGTGTGTGTGTGTGTGTGTGTGTGTGTGTGTGTGTGTGTGTGTGTAAATATATATAGCTTAGGCTATACCAACATAATAAAAATGAAAATACTATCAAAGTTTATTTTTGGAGTGTGGGAGGAGAGGCAAGATAGTGGAGAAAAGGTAGTAAAGTGCCTGAGCTCTCTCAAATTTCTCTCAAAAACACTAAAATAACTCCTCAAAACACATTCTGGAAAAACGATGAGCACAATGTGATCATTCTCCACATCTTTCAGTCAATTGTGAAATGGTAAAGAAGTAATATATTGTTGAACACTGTATGTAATAGGCAGAGTGCTCCCTTATTAATACCTTTATTAATACTGAGGATATTAATATTGAGGATACTTTCAATTTATGTATAGATGACCTTCATAAATATTTTGTATGGATGAAAAGAATATAGGTCAGTGGTTGCTGGTATTTTGTTACTTTTTTTAATCAACAGGATCTGAGATTTTTTTATTGTCTTTGATGACTTCTCCTTGTAACTTGGTCCCTCAATAACATTCCTATTTTACCACCTCCAGTATAGAATTCTTCTGTATAAACTTGATCCTATGCATTTTTGTTTTCTTTAGTGCCATTTATGAGTTCTCTGTAAGCACCTCAGAGACTGTGATAATATGGTTCAAATGTAATACCAGTATCCTTGACAGCGAGAAGAGCTTGTAATAATTTTTGCAAATCTTTTCCACTTTTCTTTCTTCAATGTCCCTGAGGTAACTTTGTTTAGGTACCTATCTTGCCAGGTTTTCTTTAGACTGGTTTTATAACCTCCACTGCTTCTTCCTACTTTGGGACAATACTGCTCATAATCATCAATCAACCTTTTCTGTAATTGTTACAGATAAGTTTATATTCTAATACAGGATTGCCTTGGGCAGTCACCTCTCTCCATTTGGTAAAGAAATCAAAAGTTTGCTAATTAAGATACTTCCTGCATTCTTTTGTTTTCCTGTAGCAGTTAATTAATTTACATTGGTTTAATTTCTGGATTAAATTATCATTATTTTGCTGTTACTGTTGTTGTTTCAGTCCTGTCCAACTCTTTGTGACTCCATTTGGGATTTTCTTAGCAGGGATACTGGAGTGGTTTGCCGTTTCCTTCTCCAGCTCATTTTACATATGAGGAACTGAGGCAAACAGGGTGAAGTGACTTGTGCAGGATCACAAAGCTAGTAGTCTTAGGTTCAATTTGAACTCATAAAGATGAGTTCTCCTGATTTCAAATCAATTTTCTATCCATTACACTGTCTAGCTGCCCAAAATGATTATAATCAACATGAATGTAATTTATATTGTTCATTTCCTTTTTATTTTCAATACCTTGTTTAAATTCAAGGTTCAATCTTCTTAATCGTATGCCATATCTTTTCATTACTATTTAGTTGATATAACGATATCATATAATGTAACTGATTTAACACATTGTTGTTATAAAGCCACATCTTTTTCTCATTATTATGTTGTAATGTGATATAGGTGATCTAAAAACAAAAAACATCAGTAACAATTTTTATTAAAAACCAATGTTAAGATAAAACTGTAGCTAACCCAGTGTATTATTGGCCTACGTATATTTCATTTTCACAAGGGAGGTTTGAGGCAATTATAGTCAACTACAGAGAAAGAAGGAAATTCTAAATCTCTGGCTTTCCCCAACTGACGGATGGCTCTACAGAACAAAGATGATTTCCTTTATAAACATTCTTGCAACTCCAAAATATAGGATGTCAAAGAAAAAATATTAATATTGTAATTCTAAGTTTTAGGAACAAATCTGACAGACACAATTTGATATTAATCTAATATCCAAGCATTTCTAGCCTAGAAATAGAGATGTTCAAAATGTCATAGTACTCCCACACCCTCAGATGTGTTCCTCACCACTAGACTTGAAGGTAATATTTTTTACAGGACTATGTCATGCTTTTGTCTTCATCCTCCATTACCTAATCTTGCTCTCATTTTTGGTATGCCTCTTTTAAAAATCTGAATCGAACTCTGTAAATTGGCAAAGATAACAAAAGAAGAGAATAGTCAATGTTTAATAATGCATAATTCCAAATTATGTAAATTAAAGGGATTAAAATGTCCATCCTTTGATAGACAGATTTCATTACTAAGCTTATACTCCAAGGAGACCACTGAAAAGAAGACCCCATAAAGATACCCACTGATTGGGGAAATAACTAAAAAAATTATGGTACATGAATATAATGTAACTGTTTTGTAAGAAATTAATAAGAAATTACAAATTACATGAACTGAAACAGAGTGAAGTAAGGAAAGCAAAGAAAATAATCTGTGCAATGAACTACAACAATGTAAACAGAAAGAATCATGGGGAAAAAATCAAAAGTGATGTTCCAAAATTATAAAGTTACTCAAAAGCAAAGTAAGAGAAGACATGTCCATCCCACCCTTCTGAACAGGCAGGACATCTACAAGTGTAGTACACTGCACATATTTTCATGCTTTTTCTCTCTATTGATATGCTATGCTACTTTTTTGTCTTCCTTTTTTTAATCTTAAAAAAAATGCTCTTTGTTGTATAAGATGGCTCCCTGGGAGAAGAAAGAGGGATATGAGAATATTATGGTGATGTTTTTAAAAAGAACTTTTTTTAAAAATCAAAGTCAATATGAGTCTTCCATCAGGCTTTTTAGATGACTCTCCCTTTCCTTTTCCATCAGAATTGCTTCTCTTTCTATCATAAGAAGTATATTCTTGAGATCTTCTTATCCTTTCTCAGGCTCATGTTTCTGCAGAACTTTAGTATAATTTAGTATAATAGATCCTACCAATCCTTTCTCTGAGCCCTCTGAAATAAATTCAAAGTTAAATTACTTACCAATATCTATTTTCCTCTCCTCTACTACAAATTCTAAGATAGAGTGGTCATTCCCCACCCCCAAGGTCCCCATCACTTCTATTTCAGCAACCAGTGACTACTTTTGGTAGGAGTACTTAGTAATATCTTTAATTTAGCCTTCTTTTTCTAAATCACCCTAGAGTAGTTCACTTTCTTACACTTAGATTAATACTCCTGACTACATGATGAACTCTATATCCCTACTTTCTGTCTCAATCTATTCTCCACATTGTTACCACATTTTTTTCTGAAACTGCTTTCATCATGTTGTTGCTCAAGAACATAAAAACGACAAATTCTGGAGGGGATCAGGGAAAATAAGTACATTAATGAACTGTTGATGGAATGGTGAACTGGTTCAAACATTCTGGGGGCTATAAAACTGTGTATACCCTTTGATCCAGCAATACTTCTACTAGGTCTATACCCCAAAGAGATCAAAGAAAAAGAAAACGGACCTCTATGTACAAAAATATTTATAGCAGCTCTTTGTGTTGGCAAAGAATTAGAAATTAGAGGATGCTTATTAATTGGAGAACAGCTGAATAAGTTGCGGCATATAAGAAATTATGTGCTATAAGAAATTAAGAGGGGGCTGGTTTCAAACAAAAAACATCACAAGACCTATATGAACTGATGCGGAGTGAAGTAAGAAATGGGAGAGCATTGTGCACAGTAACAGCAATGTTGTCATGATGATCAATTGTGAAAGTCTTGGCTACTCTGATGAATATAATGATCCAAGACAATTCCAAAGGACTCATGATGAAAAAATGCTATCCACTTCCAGAGAAGAAAACTGGTGAACTCTGAGTGCAAATTTAAGTATAATTTTCTTGCTTTATTTTGTGTTACTTTTCTTTTGCACTATGGCTAATATGGAAGTATGTTTTGCATGATGCCACATGTATAACTGTTAATACTGTTTGCTTCTCAGTGGGTAAGGAAAGGGTGAGAAGGAGGGAGACAATCTGGAACTCAAAATTTAAAAAGAAAACAATGTTAAAAATAAATATTTTTTTAAAGAGCATGTTCAGTCTCCTCACCTTCAAAATACCCTCAATTGATCCTTCCATTCCTGATAGCCATTGACTTATATTTCTTATGTCCTTTGTGGTCTCCCTGAAAAGGCCATCTACAATAGGTGCCTCCACTTTCTTTCCTCTGATTCACTTCTTAGCCCCTTAATTCAGCTTTCAACTTCATCATTCCACCAAAGTTGCCAGTGATATCTTAAGTGCCAAATCTAATGACCTTTTCTCAATCCTCATTCTTCTTGACATCTTTGCAGTGTTTGGGTACTGATCACTCTCTTCTCCTTGATATTCTCTTCTCTCCAGATTTTCAAGACACTACACTCTTCTGATTCTCCTATGTGACCTTCTCCGTCTTCTTTGATAAACCTTCATCTAGGTGATGCCTACTAATGATGGGTGTCCCATAAGGCTCTCTCTTGAGCTCCCTTTTTTCTTCCCTCTATGTTTGTCCAGGCTGACACTTGAATTTAATTCAAGTCTTCCTGATTCCACACCCAGTACCCTATCCATAGCACTGTGGCTTCCACCTTTCTAGTCTTCTTAATTCTTACACTCACATATTCTTTGATCCTTGAACAAGACACTCCATCTTCCAACACCAGTCATCATCACTGATGGTCTCCCATGCCTGGATTGCTTTCCCTACTCATCTCTGCATCTTATTTTCTGTGAAATCCCAACTAAAACCCCACTGTCTACAGGAAGCCTGCTCCAAACTTCCTTAATTTTAGTGCCTTCTTTCTGTTGATTATTCCAGCTTATCCTAAATATGACTTTTTTCCTACATAGTTGTTTGCATGTTATTGCCTCCATTAGAATGTGAATTCCTTGAGAGCAATGACTTTCTTCGTATCTTCAGGGTTTAGCACAATACCTGGCACATAGGAGGCATTTAATAAATGTTTACTGACTGAGTGACTGACTGGCAGAAATTAGGTTACCTCACATCATACAACAAGGTAAGCTCTAAATGAATATGTCACTTAGATATAAAACGTATCATCATAAGCAAATTAGAAGTGGAAAGAAGAATTTGCCTTTCAAATCTATAAATAAGAAGAGTTCATGACTAAACAGGAGCTAGGATTATACAAGATAAAATGGATAATTTTGGATTTGATTACATAAAATTAAAAAAAAACAAAAAAAACTTGATTACATAAAATTTTAAAAAGTTCTGCACAAAAATTTACTACATTAGTAGTTAAAAAATATAAGGAAGATATGTAACTGGTGGGTGATAAGTCTTTGCCACAAGTTTCCCTGATAAAGGTCTCATGTCCTAGATAGATGGAATGATTCAAATTTATAAGTTTTGTCATCCTCCTACAGATAAATGGTTATGAACGTGTATTATTTGAAGGAAGAAATCCAAGCTGTAAACATTTTTATGAAAAAGAATCTATAATCAATAATGAGAGAAATGCAAATTAAACAACCTTCAAGGTTTTATCTCATACTTACCAGACTGGCAAAGATGGCAAAAGAGGAAAATGACAAATAGTGAAGAAGCTGTAGGAAAACAAATACACCAGAGCTGGTGGAGCTGTGAGATGGTCCAGTTATTCTGGAAAGCCGTTTAAAATTATGTTCAGAAAGTTACCAAACTGTGCATACCCTTTGACTCAAGCTGTACCACTACTAAACCAAATGCCAAAGAAACAGAAGAGGAAAAAGAGCTATCTGTGCAAAAATATTTATAGCATATCATTTCATGATAGCCAAAAATCATAAATATAAGGGGACTTCCTCCTATTGGAGAATGGCTAAACAAACTGTGGTATAAGACTGTAAGTAAATATTATTGTACCTGAAAAATGATGAAATAGACTTTCAGAGGGAACTGGGAAGACTTTAATTTTTTTAGCTTTTATTTTTATTTTCAGTTCCAAATTCTCTCTTCCCTCCATTCATTGAGAAAGCAAAAAAAAATGCAATACCCATTATATATATGAAGTAATGCAAAACATATTTCTATATTAGAAATATTCAAAATAAAAATACAAGAAAAATAAAGAAAAAAATGTGTTTCCATCTGTACCGAGTCTAGCAGTTCTCTATCTGGAAGTAGATAGCATTTTTCATCAAGAATCTTTTGGAATTGTGGTAGATCATTTTATTAATCAGTTACTAAGTCTTTCACAGTATTTCACAGTAATCTTTTCAATGTTGTACATATTAATATTGCTTTTATCTTGGTTATAATGTGCTCCTAGTTCTTACTTTACTTTGCATTAGTTCATAAATGTCTTGGGAAAACTTTTATGAATTGATTAAGAATGAAGTAAGCAAAACTTAAACAATTTATATAAAGATAGCATTTTAGAAGAAAAAAAACTTTGAAAGACTAGCACACGGATCAACAAAATGATAAAACGTGAGTCCAAAAGAATGCCAACAAAACATGCCACTTATCATGTCACAGAAAGGTGGTAAACTTAAAATACAGGAATATGCATTTTCAGACATAGCTAGTGTAGAATTTGTTTTATTATTTTAGGTTTTTAAGTTTGCTTAATGAATATGAGAGGGAAGAAGAGTAGGAGGTACAGACTAATAAAAAGTAAAACTTGTTTAACTTGAACCATTAAAAATGAAAAACAAATATATAAAGGCCAAAGACCTTTTTCTTGTTTAGGTCTCTATAATTTGCCCCCATTCTGCATATTCAATGTTTGTGTCACACTAGTTCACAACAGGAACCACTCTGCTCAGTGTTAAGGATAACTCCCTGTTCCAGGGGTGCTTCAGGTGTTGTTTTTCAGCTATAACCGAATTGATGGAGAGAACACTGACACAAGGCTATATGCACATGTGAGGGCAGAGTTGGTGAGAGAACTTTGCAGCAGGCAAATGTTCTTCATTGTGGTTTCAAGAACAGATACAATGAGATTCCAGACTCTGCTGGAGGCTGACTCAAGACACAGACAAAGAAAATCTAGAAGGCAAACTTAAAAGTAAGGCTGGCCCCTCACCATATCCTGGACAAGAGAGGGCTCTCTCTTGATTGAGCACAGATCTCATCTTGCCACATCTAAAGAGCTCATTCCCTCTTTTTCCAGTATACTCTAATGTGCATAACTTCTCCAATTTATGTTTGCTATTTGCTTTAAGAAATGATTCCACTTACTATTCAATATTTCTAATGGCCTGCTTATAAGTAACGAGCATTTGGTCAGAAAAGACCAAACTGGTGGGGATAAGCTTAGTGACCAAGGAAGATAATGAACCTAAAAACTTTTGAACCTAAAAACTGTGCCACTAGATTGATTAGTAATATTTAATAGGGTGAACAGAGGTAATTCTAGGCTGCTACTACTGTCTCTCAGAGGAGAACAAAAAAGCCAGTCTCATGACTCTTCTTCCACTTCCTAAAAGGCAAGAATCACATTTTCCCTTAGAGAAAGATAGGTAAGATTTCAGAGATATCTATCCATGCCTTTCCTTGAGCTGTCTGTCTTTAGTTTTAGACATTCTCTGTGAATACACACATCTTCCTTGGGCAGCATACCTTACACACAGAATGATGGGACAAAAAACACATTTCAAGAGCTTAAAGAGGAAATGGATGAAGTGGTAGCAAACTAATGTGTATAGTGGGAGAAAACTATAGTGCTAGGTCCAAGATAAAGTATTTTCAATATTTTTGAAGAAAAAGATGTAGAAATCAAGAAAGGCAATATTGAAGATGCCTTAAAAAAAAAAAAAAGATGAGCTTGGAAACGAAGACCCTTAAGGAACAGTTCCTCTAAGACCAGTATAGTAGATGAGAGGGAGTTCTCTTATGAATAGTCGAAGGAAAGTATGGTCCCATTATCTCAGTATTGTCTCCTGTTACACAATTATGCTATGCTTATGGATTAAACCGTACCTAGTTCTAGTTAAAACTCACCAGCAAGCTTGCTGATGCAGCATAGTTATAATTCCACCTTCCCTGTCCTGGTTAATTTTTAGAAACCCCCTACCTTTTGCTACTGATCCGTCCTCCCTGACCCCATTGCCCCACTGTCAAGTTGCCATGACCAACCTTTTGTCTGAAAACTCCATGAAAACCCAGGTTCCAAAGGGCTTTGGATCATTGATCAGAAAACACATCCCACTATTGATTTAGGCTACCACTTAGCAAGCTGACCTGTGGGAATGACCCTCTATCTCTACCTCCTGAGCTAGCTGGCTAAGCAGCAAAAAACCATTCCAACCCATACATTGTATACCATTCACCCAAACTCTGCCCTATATCTGCATGACATTTTATTACTTTCCTTATACTTCATGCCCATTTAAATATTTCTTCTTCTCATGAAATCAGCTGGGGTATATTTGGCACAGTTCTCCACATTCCCAGTTCTGGAAAGTTCTCTGTGTACCTAGGAAGGCTCAGACACTGTCCTTACGCTAAACAGTTTCCACAGATTTCATGTGACATAGATCTTAATGACCTCACATGAAGACTTCTAGACAATCTAAAATTAACAATCTTTTTTGATGGGCCAGTTATACTATGGCTGCTGGGCCAAGGTTGCATAGAAGGAAACCTAGCTGTTGTTGTTGAAGTTGTTGTGTTTGTCCTTCGTTCTGGCAGAGGACCATGACGTCAAGATGATGACACGACTTGCAGTTGACTTGGATTTGAGTGAGGGAGGGCTGGGCAAGGTCACCAGCCTCACTTTCTTGTCCTGAGCCCTCTGGGTCCAGTGGCCTGATACTCATCAGGATGACTGGAGATGGCCCAGAATGCAACGGGAGACCCTGGCCCTTTCAGGCTAAGGTCTTATCACATTCTCACTTGGAGTGAGATTCACCCATTCAATGAATGGGCTTCTTTAAGTTACCCAAGGGACGGCCCCTTTAATCAAAAAAATCAGACTGGGAGGGGAAGACCCCAGAGTTCCTGGGTAAAAGATGAACAGTTATGGATGTGATAACGCGAAACAGCTGGTGGGGGCCCGGGTCCCCCCAGAGAAGGGCGGCCCCCCAGCGAAGCCCCTCTCCTTCCATGCGGCCCCTGCACACACCAAGTGCTCAGGGATTACCTGCTGATGCGCTTGACTGACCGTCGCCCCCCGTTTCTCTTTGCCCTCCCTCACGGCCCCCCCGCCGCCTCTCGTCGAACCCCTTTTCCCGCTCTTTCCCCCCGGCGCGCACAAGCGTGAGGCCCCGCAGTCCCCATTACCCAACCTCAGAGTTAGCGCCGGCCGAAGTCTCCCGGTTGCTAAGGGCAACGGCGGGGCCGGGCACAGCGAGGCCCCGAAGGGAGTTGTCATGGTTTCCGCTCCTCCTCCTTCCCCTCCACCTTAGGCACCGCCCCGCCTCCGCACCCCTCGGCGCCGGCGCCTACGCAAGACGCTGGGGTGGCAGCCAGGCTCCACCTGGCGGAAAAGGGGTGGGGCTGGGGTCCTGTGGTGGAGGGGGAGGGGAAGGGGAGGGGGCGGGAGAGGGGGGAAGAAAAGGGAAAGAGAGGAAGCGGAGCCGGCCCGTACGGTGGCCGAAGAGGGACGCGCTGTGCCAGAGGCTGCAGGATGGTAGGGAGCGCGAAGCTGGGGGAGGGGAAGCGAGGGGCGTGGGCTGCACCCGCTGGGACATCTCGGGGGCCCAAGCCCGAAGGGAAGGCGCACGCCTCCTCCGCCCCAGAGGTGCCCTCCCCAGGTCGGGCGGGCCTGCAGGGCAAGGGGGGGAGGAGAGGAGATCGAGGAAGAAGCGCCGCCGCCCCTGGTGGAACTCCTCCCTCCCCCCCTGCCCGGTCCGTAGGGACTGCAGGGAGGGGGCGTCTCGAGCCCCGGGAGCCCCCGGACCAGCGAGGGGGAGGGGGGCCCGGAGCGCCTTAGGACGCTTAGAGCGCGTGGCCGTGGGGGCTGCCATAGGAGGCCTGAGTCCGGGGCACCCGTCTGTGGGCACTGGCACTGGGCGGAGGATAATGGTCAGCCCCGGGGGAGATGCCTCTGCCCCGACCCCGTCCGCCGGAGGGTGAAGGGGGCGGCATCTTCTGGACGAAGTTTCCGGGTCTCCATAGGCACTACGCTCTCGGAAACCCAGGCGTCCCACCCTGCCCTCCTGCCCTCACCCCAATCAGACCCTTCCCTTTCGTACTCTCAGCACATGGCTCCCCCACGTGCACAGGGACTCCCCTTCGACACTACCCCCCAGTGGTTTCCGGCCCTGTCGCCCTCTTCTGCAGTTCGACCACCCCCACCCCAGTGCCCCACTCACCTGCCCACTTCCCCACCAGCACCAGCCTCCTACACACTTTCCTCCCAACCCAGCACCCCAAGAGCCATTCCCCACTGGCTTCTGTTCCCCCAAGTCTGTTTATAGTTTGCCCACATACGTAGTACCCTCCCCACCATTCTCTGCCTGCTGTACCTTTCACCCCCACCCATTTCCTTCCCATGCCATTATAATAGCACACTCCATAGTTCCCAGAGAGGAACCCCTTGAAAGAAACAACTGACCGATCATGCAGGTAGTATCTTTGATAGTTTCGGGCTCTTTAGAGTAGGAAAGACCATGCTATACTCAGTTTCTCCACTTTCCCTCCCTCATCCTCCCCAAATTTCAGTCAAGATTTGCCATCCAACCTAGAAAATTAAATATTTCCTGACCTGACATTGTCATTTGTTTCCCAATGAAGAAATAGTCCTGTTCAAGTTTCTAGATGATTTGATTTCTGTGTCTCCAATGACCAGGGGGTCAGGAGTGGGACAATCTAGGAGGATGATTTTAGAAAAGGGAAATTACAGAGATGTATATGTGGGTTCTCCAAGGGAAAGGGGGGTTGGAGAGAAAAGGGTAGGAGAATATGAGAGGTAAATGCCTGAGGGGAATGAGAGCTTTGGGGGAGGAGGTAGAAGAACCTGAATCTAGGCATAGGATGTTTAGGGTCTAAAAATCCCAGAGCCACAAGGAACCTCAGAGTTCATCTAGTTCAACCCCTTTCAAGGACCTTTGGTATTGTGAACTCTAGAAATCTTAAATTGGAGTCAGAGGATCTGGGGTTCAAATTTCTATTCTACTTGCTACCTATTTTACCTTGGGCCTCAGTTTCCTTCTGTAAAATAATGGGTTGGATCAGCTTAAAGATACTTAACCTGAGGTCCACAAACTTGTTTTAAAAATATATTTTGATGACTGTTTCCACATAATTGGTTTCCTTTTCAACCTTATGTATTTTTTTTTTTTTTGCATTTAAAAGTATTATTCAGAGAAGGGATCCCTAGCTTCCCCAGATTGCCAGAGGAGTCCATGACACCAAAAAAATGGTTTAAGAATGCCTGGACCAGATGATCTTAAAGATCCCTTTCCCCTACGCAATCCCTTTCTGTCTGAAATCCTATGATTATGGACAAGTGGTCACCTAGCTTATGGTGAGGACTTCTATTAGGCAACTATCTCCTGAGGCAGACTATTCCACTGTTGAAAAACTCTTTGTTAGGACTTTTTTTCATTATCTTAAGCCAAAATTTGCCTCCCTGGAATTTTCATTCATTGACCCTAATGTTGCTCACTGAAGACAGGGTTAAGTCCTAGAAATCTATAGGGGGGTGGGGAGGCTGGGTTGGAAAGGAGAGGGAGGGGAAAAAGTAGGGTTTCATGGGTTAGGAGTAGGACACTTGGAGACTTGTATACATGGTTTCAGTGCTGTATATCAGACCTCCATATCTGCAAACACTACTACCCCCTCCACCCCACCCCTAGATGCGGTTCATGCTGCTGTTCAGCCGGCAGGGGAAGCTGCGGCTGCAGAAATGGTACCTGGCTATGTCAGACAAGGAGAGGAAAAAGATGGTTCGAGAGCTTATGCAGGTCGTCCTGGCCAGAAAGCCCAAGATGTGCAGCTTCCTGGAGTGGAGAGACCTCAAAGTTGTCTATAAGAGGTGATACCCAATTCTCGAAAGCCCCTATTCTCGTCTCACATTTGCCTGGGTCCTGCTGAACGGGCATTTGGAGATGTTGAACAGTATGTCTGAGAGAGGAGGGACTGCTTCAGGACTAAACCCCTAAGATTAGGCATGGGAAATAGGTGGGGGCTGAGAATAAGGGAGGAATCAGTCCCTGACTCCAATCTCCGGTCATGACCACACTCTCATTCACAAACTTTTCTCCCCCATATCTCTAAAACCTGTCCCTGAGCAACAGGTTCTTCCCCTTCCTCCAGCTTTATTTAGCAGCCCTATGTATATTTCCTCTAGCCCTCCATTGCACACATTCTAGTTCCTCCTCTGGGTAGGTAAATGATTCAGGTTTTTGCTGAGTCAGACACAGTAGGTCAGAGGACAAAAAGGAAAATTTATGTATGTCTTCATGTCTGTTCCTAAGATCAAAGTGTCAAGGGGAGAGACCTGGGGAGGTGTGTCTAGCAGAACCACTCCCCTAACATTACCTTGGGGCCTTTTCCTACTAGGTGCTCCAGGAAGTAGTGGGTGGGGTTTGGAGGAAGGGGGTAGAATGGGAAGGGAGCTGGAATCTTGAGGATCAGATGCCTGGGACCAGAGGCTCAAACAGTTGTTTGGGACTGGAGAGTTAGAACCCCTGACCCCACCATCCTGTTTCCCCAGTTGTACAATGTGCCCCTTTCCCCAGATATGCCAGTCTCTACTTCTGCTGCGCCATTGAGGGCCAAGATAATGAGCTCATAACACTGGAACTGATCCACCGATACGTGGAACTCCTGGACAAATACTTTGGCAGCGTAAGTTTCTCCCCAGTTTCATCACCTACCCTCTCCCTCTGCCAAAACCAGGGAACCTTTTAGGCTTCCCCTAAGAGATCAGGAGATGAATTAAGGGCAATGATAACAGTAATCCCTTTTTATAAAGATTTAAGCCAATTAGCCATGTCTCCTAATGAGCCCTTGGTGGGAGTGGAAAAAGAAATTTACCTCAGTCCCCAAGGTATGGCCATTAGACTTCAGAATTAGGAAAGACAGCTCAGATCTCAGATTTCAGGAGATGGTTTAAAACAGTATGGCTTTAGTAGAAAAAGAGCTGATTTGGGGGTTAAAGACTTGGGTTTGAATGCTCTCTGTGTCACATTATGTCTCTGTGACCTTAACCAAGTCACTTTGCCTTTCTGCGATTTACTTTCCTCATCTATTAAATAAGGAAGTTAGACATGATCTGAAATATCCATTCAAGTTCTGCATCCTATGAACCTCAGACAAAGGTTGAGGGCAGAATCTCAGAACCTGGACAGAAAAAGAGATTGATGGTGGGGGATATGACAAAAGTTCAGTAAAGAGAAGGAACAGGGATTGTTGTGGGATATGGGGAAGTTAGCTGGATGAAGGAGAGGTGGGGTGAGGAATCTAGGATAGGAGAGTCATAAGCTAAGAGAATATAAAGAAGGTTGTTAGGGAAGGGAGGCAGAATTGGGAGGTTCCATTCTCTGATGGCTCATTCCTATTCCCTATCCTGGAATATAGTATTGTGGGGAAACTGCTGAATTTGGAGACAGAGGACCTTAGATTGAATCTCAGCTCTGCCTACCACTTTCCTAACTATGGGCAAATGACTTAAATTCTCTGGGTCCAATCCCATCTGGGATTGGATTAGATTACCTCTAAAGCCTCTTTTGGCCCTAAATCTATGTTCTTGTGATTCAGGTATGTGAACTTGACATCATCTTCAACTTTGAGAAGGCCTACTTCATCTTGGATGAATTTCTGATGGGTGGTGATGTCCAGGATACCTCTAAGAAAAGTGTGTTAAAGGCCATAGAACAAGCAGATCTATTACAGGAGGTATGGACTGGGGACAGTGAAGAGGAGAATAGTGGGTCAGATTTCCTTTTCTCTACCTCCCTGCTACTGACGCTGGCCCTATGGCATTTGTCCCCTACCTCAAATAACTACCCATATCCACCTTAGGCCCTAAGAGAAAAAAACCAAGGTCCTAGAGGGGATACAGAGATCCCAGTTTCTTATATTTCCAATTTTTGCCCTTTCTCACCTTGAGAACTAAGGTGTCTAACTCCTTAAAAGTGATATAAAGGGAAGAGCGAGTGTGACCCTAGTTTTCTTCTTTTATCTTTCCCTTATGTCATCAACGCAGCTTCTGACCCCCCAGGATGTTAAATTTGTGAACAGTAATGAGGGTTTGTAGGCTGGGGTCAAAGGAGATTAATTATTGGCTCTTCTATTTACTGAGGCCACCAGCCCCCTCTGTGGCACAGCCGCCCAGCCTTCTGGTGCAGGAAGATGAGTCACCAGAATCCGCAGTGATGAGCAAAGCTGACTCGGAAGGAGGGGATGGGGGAATGGGTGGGAGGGGGTTGGGGGGGCTCAGCTTTTTGGTGGGAGGAAAGGCAAGAACTAAACTGCCTCACACAATAAGTGTCCAGCTTCTCTATTCAGCTGCCCCCTCCCCAGTCTCCCCTTTGTCCATCGCTTATCTTCAGTGTAGCACACTGCCCTTCAAGGGATTTGGAACTCTGGCCTTGAGCTCTACCCCAACACCCTACTAGCCTTTAGCCATCTCATCTAAGCCCCTATTCCCTTCTGAAATTTGGTTCTCCTGCCACTTAACCCCTAAATCTTATAGTTTCATATACCTAAAACCATGGGACCTGAAAGGCCATATAGTATAATCCCCTCATTTTATAGGTGAAGAAACTGGAAGGGTAAGCAGTGGGACCAAGGTTATCCAGGAAGTAAGCATAAGAGGCAAGCTTTGAGCACTGAGCCTCTGATTCCAGAGCTAGTATTCTTTATGCTATATAACTCTCCTTCCCTAATATCTGTGGCACTCAAGCTTCTTGTGCTTAGCTTTTTACACTCCTGACTGGGTTTTTTAGGAGGTGATGGGCTGACTGGGACACTCCTATATAGAGTGTGCTGTGGGTGGGGGTTAATGGGGACAGAGGAGCTTCCTTATGGGCAGCTCTCAACTGTCTCAGCTTTGGCCTCACATTACTTCTCTCCCTTTCTCTCTCTCTCTCTCTCTCTCTCTCTCTCTCTCTCTCTCTCTCTCTCTCTCTCTTCCCCTCTCTTTCTCCCTCTCTCTCTTTCTCATTCTCTCTTACATTCTCTCTTTCTCTGTCTCTCACTCTCTCTCCCTCTCTCCCTCTCTTTCTCTCACACACTCTCTCTTTCCCTCTCTCTCTTCCTCCCTCTCTCTCATTCTCTCTCTCCCCTTCTCTTTCTCTCTCTCATTCTTTCTCTTTCTCTCTCTCTGTCTCTCTGTCTCTCACTGTCCCTCTCTCTCTTTCTCTTTCTCTCTCCCTCTTTCTCACTCTCTCATTCTTTCTCTCCCACTCTAACTCTCTCTCTCTTTCTCTTTCTCTCCCTTTCTCTCTGTCTCTCTCTCTCCCTCCCTTCCCTCTTTATGCCCAATCTTTGTCTCCCAATCTCTCTTTCGCTGTTGTCCTCCTCCTTTGTCTCTCCTTTGCTCTATCTCCCTCCACCCCACTCCCATTTCTATACCCTTTCTCTTTCTGTTATTCCCTGTCTCCCTCACCCTGTCTCTGACGGCTTTAGGAAGATGAGTCACCTCGAAGTGTCCTGGAGGAAATGGGTTTGGCATAGCTTCCCACCCCGATGGGAGAGACGTTGCAGGGTTGCCATGCCTTGACAGACATGGCTGGTTGCTTCCAAGTCCACACACGTTCAGATCCCTTTTCCCTGTGGAAGACCCTTCCTCTGCTCTCTCAGTTTCTCTTGGAGAGAGCTGTGGACTGGAATCCTTCACACATTCCTTCTTTCTCTGACTCCCATCATTTCCTGTTCCTTCACTTTTTCCAGTTGATGTTTGAAAAATTGGATGGGAAAGACTTTGACCAAGAAGAGAGGGGTGTTAATGTATATTTCCTTCTCTTTCCTCATCCTGAGAAATGACTTCACCTAAACCTTACTTCATTCTCACATAAACTGTAAATATATAAATATGTCAGGTTAAATGGAAATTGTTTTCAGCCCTCCACCTACCCAAAGAAAAATAACATACCTCCATTTCCTTCCCTTCCCTACTCCAATCAGCCAGGCCTTCGTCCTTTCCTAGGGAAAGGGATTTCTAGTATATTAAGGAGGGGTTTCTCTTTCCTTACATCTCTCACCCCTGTCCCCCTCTCAGAGTGGGTTTGAACCATAGGGGAAAATAGAGCTAATTTCAAAAATCTTATGACTTTGAGGGAAAGGATACAGGAAGGCTTGGGCCTGTCAGGAACTCAATGGAACCCCAATGCTCTAATTTAGGGGGAGGGAGGGGGGAAGGGGTGTTTATCTGTCTCTGTTTCCTTTCTTCCTGAAATAAAAGGACTATCATTTCTGGATTTTCTGCCCATGGTATTAGTAGCTCACAATGCTATAGCATTTCTAAAGTTCACAAAAAGACTTTCATTCTAAGGGAATAGTGCAGGTATCAGTATCTCCATCTTATAAGTAAGGACTTGCCCAAGGTCATGTGGAGAAATTGAAATCTCATTAGAACCCATGTCTCTAGTCTAGATTTAGCACCACTTTCCTTGTCTATTTTCCTGTCCCCTCCATCGGCTTCCCTTTGGGGAGGGTGAAAAACCTCTGGAAGTGATTTCCTTATGCCAAGTCTCATCTTGTGGGAAGAAAGCTAAAGGGTTCAGACTTGCCACTTTAACCCAAATTTAGAGAGTTGTAGGTGCCGAGGTCTTTCAAGCAAATACTTTTTTTGCCCCCTCCCCATCGCACTCAGAATTCCCCTCCCATCCATGACCTCTACCCTGGTGGGAGTACACCCAGGAAAGATTAAGATTGGGGTGCGTTAAGCCCTTAAATATAATTTGATTGACCCTTGATGGGATTGCCTCCTTTGCTTCATCATGCATTGTGCTTTTTGCCTAGGGTAGGAAGGAGAGGAAAGAAGTGCTCGATGAAAGGAGAGTAGGAAGGTAGGTGGCTGATATTCCCTTATCCTCTTAAGAGGAAGTAGGGGGAGGGGGAAAATAAAAGAGAAGAAGTCCTAATAAAATAGTCACTTTTATTTCTTAGCAAAACTATTTTCCCCTTGAGGGGTATTTACAACAGAGAAGGGAAGAAAGGGGTTGAGTTGTCTCAGTTTAGGGAGAGTGATCAGGGTCCTAGGAAAACCCTGGGGTCGGGAGGACTTCGATTCACAGGCGGTTTCTACACAACTGGTATGGTTTTTTTGTTTGTTTGTTTTTTGCTTTTTATTATTATTGTTCACGGAAGGGGAAATTGGAAGGGGGATAGGGTGGCTTAGGGCAAGGGAACAGGTCCCCGATGGGGAGACGAGGGTAGAGCAAATCTGTACAGTCCGGTTTCAGCTGCTCCTTCGCTACATCGCTTGTGAGTGGAGTGGAAGGACACGGGAGTTTTCGGCTCTCAAGTTTCGGGACTCGTGCTCCTTCCTTTTCACTTAGGATAGTTTTATATTTTCTCGTCCACTTTCACCCCCCACCGATCTGATACCCTACCAAGAGCGTGTGGGCTGCTCCTCTCCCACCGAAGATGGTTAGAGGGAAGGAGGCGGGACTTAGTAGTGGGTGGGGCCAGGTTGGCTGAGACAAAAGGGGTGGGACTACCCCCACCTCGCAAAAAGGGTCGGGACCGCATGCAGAACATTAAAGAGCAACACAGGGAGGCTTAGGAGGTTAGCACAGGGCAGGAGAGAAGGGACCATTACGAATGGGAAAGCGAAGTCATGGGAACAGGCCGGGGCGTCTGAGCAGCACGTGCTCAATATAATTCTCCAGCTCCTCCTCCTCCTGCTGCTGCCGCTCTTCCTCCTCGCCCCGCCGCCCTTGGGGGCTAAGGCCGAAGTGGTACTGCGACCCCTCTGCGGGCTGTGCGTGGTAGTGGTGGCGGCGGGTCGGTGAAGAGAGAGGTGGGAGGAGTGTCCGGGGCTGGATGTAGTTAGGAAAGGGGTAGTTGGGCTCCGGGGGAAACACCTCATCCCTATCCCAGGGTGGGAGCACCTCGTTCCAATCCTGCAGCTCATCTTGGGCGGGGAAAGATTGGGGTGGTGGGAGCTTTGGGGAGCGAAAGTGAGTAGGCGCGGGGGGGGCTCGAGGTGGGGGCAGGGGCTCAGGAGGGGCGTTCTTCTTCCGCTTCCGCTTCTCCTCCACCTCCTCTATGATGCTGACCACGTCGTCGGCTGGCAGGTGCAGTTTAGTAGACAGCTCAATTAGGCTGTCGATAGTCTGCGGGTCCATTTCTTCCTCATCTTCTTCCCCTTCTTCCACCTGCCCCTTTCGCTTTTGACCTGGTGTCTCCTCTTGGGAGCGCTTGTCCTCAGCCCCAGCTTCCCCTTCCTCCTCCTCTGCGAATAGCAATGCATTCTGCCGCCCCCTCTCAACCTCCTCTGCCTCTGCCTCAGCGTCTTCCTCATCCCCCTGCTCGTCCTCCTCCTCCCCACCTCGGATCACTCCCTCTTCCTCCTCCTCCCTCTCCCTTTCTCTCTCCTCCTCCCCTTCCCCCTGAAGTCCCCGGTCCCCCACACCTCGCTCCAGGCCGCCGCCGCCGCCACCTTGCAGCAGGTATTGAAGCAGCAAGTCAGAGGCAAGATCAGCCAGTCTTTCCTCTTGGGCTGCCGCCTGTCTCGTAGCCTCAGCCTGCCTCCTACCTGCCTCTACCTGGGCCAGCCCCCGCTGCAGGAGGCGCCCTCCAGCTGCAAGCCTACTCATGGCTGCGCTTTCTGGGCGGTGCATTTTGGAGAAAGGTGCACTCTCGATCTGGCGCGCCTTGTAGAGGGGTGCGATGCTCTCGCCCTGGCTTGTTTTTACAGCAGGCTCGCTCTCACCCTGGCGCACCTCAGGGAGAGACACGCCCTCAGGCAATTGCTCCTGAAACCGTCGAGGAAATGAGGGAGGGGGAGGGACACGCGCCTGGAACTCTCCCCAAGAGGCCCTCCATACGCGCTCAGGCCCGGGACTCTCCAGGTTAACCCGGGTCAGTGTATGGGTATGCGTTTCCGCCTCAGCCGCAGCAGCCTCTGGCTCTCGTTTAGCATTCCCTGGGCTGAAAGCGCGTAGTTCCTGAAGCAGGGATTCAAGTGCCTCTAGTTCCTCGGAAGGATCGGAACCCTCCGAGCTGCGCTCCTCTGCGATACGGGAGAGCGTCGGGGGTACCCCTATCTCTGGGGCCGGGCGGCTGTGGGTCTGGCTACGCACAGTTTCTGTTAGCAAAGCCTCTCCTTTCTGCTGCTGCTGCTGCTGCAGTTGCTGCTGCGGCGGCTGCGGCTGCGGTGGCTGCTGCTGCTGCTGCTGCTGCTGCTGCTGCTGCTGCTGCTGCTGCTGCTGCAAGACCTCTGGAGCCGGGGGCGAGGCAGGATGATCTAGCGCCTGTAACAAGACCGCGGCCAGCGCCCGTGGATCTACTCCCTGGAATAGATCTTCTTCCTCAGGCTCGTGTTCTGGGCTTTTCTCCTCCCTTATCTCCGGATCTAGGCTCTCTCTTTTCCCTGGCTTCCCTCCTCCAGCTGCCAAGTTTTCGTGTTCAGATATGGGAAGCGACAGCGACTGATCTGGGCGCCCCGGGGGCGCTGCTTGTAGACTGTTCATCTGTAGCAAGAGGCAGAAGAAGGCGGCAGCAGGCAGCTGTGGGAATCTCATGGTCGAGACTGGGAGAAGGATGGTTTCCAGGGGCTATGAAAAAGAAAAACAAAGTGGGAGAAAGGCGAATGAAATAAGAGGGGCTGCCAGGGCTTCAGGGTGTCTTTTCTGCACCTTAAATTCCCTTCACGATCTCAAAATCTGGCGTTTCTCTGGGAGCTACCCTTGACGCACTACCTACCCCAATTTACCCGACTTCTCTCAAACCCAGAAGTGTCAAGACAGGGACCCTAAGGAAAAATGGGGCTGTGCTAATCCTAAAACTGGGAGGGGAACGCCTGGCAGCACTCTCGTCTGTGTTCCCCCACCTCCACTTCGCCCCCGCTCCTTCTTGGAGCTATCTTCCTGTCACCGCCCACGTTGCATCGAGGCTGAGAAAAAAATATCTGCTCCCCACGGGACTCTCCAGATCGAGCGTGGGAGGCTTTATCTGGGAAAGGGAGGGGGGGACATTACCCTTCTATCTATCTTCTTAAGGTCCTTTTGGCGTTACCCCTTCCCCCAAACTAGGGGAGACACGTCCCTCCTGTACACAGCCAAATCCTTGAGGGTTGGACAGACTGACAAAATAGTATTTACCAGATGGATTCGAGGAATGGGAAGGGGAGGGATGAGGGTCGGGGTTTCGAGGTAGGAGACTGCGGATGCTTCGGGTTTCGGTCCCCGTCCTGCGTTCAATCGCCTCGGTCAGTTTCGGGCCGGTCTCTCCGCGTGGTCGACTCTCCGTTTCTCTCGCTAGCTCTCTCCCCAAGCTTCAGCACGCTGGACAGCACCCGCCCCGCCTCTTTATAAAGGGGAGCCAGTAGATCACGTGGGGGGTCTTCTCCGCCCGATTGACGTCAATGTTCATTCATGGGGAAGCGGGGTGAGTGGTGGAGGGGTCCTAATTGCGGCCGGTGATTGGAAGATTCTTCTCCTCCTCCCTATTCTGAGCCTGCGCACTGAAAAGTGAGGACTAACTGGCACGCTAAAGCCGAACGCCGGAGAAATGAATGAATGAATAAATGAAGCGAACACGGGGTTGGGGGAGGAGGACAGTGAATGAATGAAGGAGAATGAAAAGAGAAGGAGGGGAAGGAAGGAAGGAAAGAAGGAAGGAAAATGGGGAAGGGCAGAGAGTTAAATATAAGCCCAGGGGGTGAATGTAGCCTATAGCTGCTGGAAGCGGTCAATCTGTGGATTAAATTGGACTGGGGTTCTAGGGCTTGGGGGAAGAAGGGGAAAGTGGTAGGACACGAAAATCAGGGCATGAAAAATGCTTCCCCAAAGCTCCCACCTGCTTGTGCCACACGCTATGAATGAAGGAAAGACAGGCAAATTTCTGTGCGTGTATTTGTGGATTCGTGTCTGAGTGTGAATGGTGCGTGTGCCTGGGTCCGTGGTTGGTGACTAGTGAGGTAGGGTGGGAGAGATGCGTGTACGTGCGTGTGTTAGAAGAAAGAGAAGGGGGCTGAGTGGGTACATTTGAGAGAGTGGACTGTGTGAGTTCTATTTGTTCTTGCCTATGGGTTGGGAAAGTGTGTCCTTCTGCCTCTCCCATTCACTACCCCAGCCCCCACTGGCCCATCACACGGCTGCCCCCATCGTCCTAGTGCCCCCTCCTCCATGCTCCTCTTTCATCCAGCACCCCACCCCCCACCCCATTCCTTCCTTGCAGGAAGGGAAGGACGTTTGGAGGGCGAGTCCATAAGGGGAGGGGGTTATGAAGATAGACTAGGGAATTCAACTCTTGCTTTTCCAGATTCTTGAAAGCAAAGGTTTGACTTCGCAGAACCCCTAAGTGACAAAGATCGTCCCTTCCCCATTGCTTCCTCCCTTTACCCTCAGTCCTTGTCCTGCGCCAGGGGTTTGAGCTTGGGGGGCTCAGGGCGGCTGGAGGTTCCGGCTGGGGATGGGAGGGGGGCGATGACGCACAGATTGCGCAAAGAAAATCCATCAGCAAGCCAGGTCCGGTGAAGGGAGACCGGCCGTGGGCGGAGGGGGTGGGGGCGGGGTGGGGTGGGGGGAACGGAAGCAGGGTATAGGGGAAGGGGGAGACGGAGGGAGGTGAGCTGCGTCTACAGGAATGATGCTGAGGTAGGGTAGAGGGCGTTGCTTGGAGGGGAAAGAGAGGTGGGGGCTTGAACAGCAAGAGGAGAGTGACTAGACTTACACCGACACGCTATGAGAGGCAAAGACACAGAGATACATATGTACACAAAGCGTGTCTCTGTGATTATCGCTCTCAGTTTCTGTGTCTGTCTCTCTAACGCTCTCAAATACACTTTCATAGTATTTTTCTCCTTCCATCCCCATCTTCTTTCGTCTTTCTCACATTATTTCACTTCCTCCCCCGATTCTTCTGCCCCCCTACCATCCCCCCTCCCCACTCCTTCACACACATACTCACGTGCTTTCCCTCCAAAGCCACCAGTGGCTTCTCAGCTCCATCAGCAGCTTTATTTTCCCAGAAAGAAATGCCCATCAGCTTAGCAGGGGGGGTGAGTGGGGGAGGGAGGGGGGGAGAGAGAGATTGAGAGAGAGAGAGAGATTGAGAGAGAGAGAGAGAGATTGAAAAGAGAAGAGATTGAAAGATTGAAACTAAAGACAGGTGAATGGGGAAGATGAGATGGAGAGTGGAGATGTGTGAAGGAACAAGATACAGAGCTTAAAGAAGGAACAGGAAAGATGACCCCCTACCCACTTCTCAACTTCTTCCTTCACCCCACTTTCCTCTTTCCAGGACCTCCTTACCTACCCCTATTCTCCTCCTCTTACTGACCTGGTAATTGAGTTGGTGGAGTGAGGGTGGGGAAAGAGTCACATTACCTTCCTGAGGAGAATGAATCAGATATGGCAAAGACCTTTGTGGAGGGGGATGGGAAATGGGTGGGGTTGGTAGGAAGAACATAGAGAGACAGATAGACATCGACAAAAATAGAGAATGAAAAGAGGCAGAAATATACATATAAAGGGCTAACAAAGAAAGAGAAAAAAATCCAGTGTGTTTCTGTTCTCAGCGCTAGGTGTTGCCGTGAATCTAGGTGTGTGGAGTTCTATTGTGGGAGCATCTCTTCAAAGCTGTGTGTATTGGTATATGCTTCCATTTCTTGTCTGAATATTCAGATGTGTATCTATGTTTCCAGATATTTGTGTGTGTGTCAGATTCTGTGTTTGCCCATTTCTAGGCATCTGGGTTTTGGTATTTCTGTCAACGGCAATTCATGTGTTGTATATGAATAATCATTTGTTTTGCTACATGTATGTTTGTGCCCTTTGTCTACATACCTAACAGTCTCTTCCACAATGGATACTAAATCCATGTGTACTGAATGAACATATGAATGAACTGAATGAGTGATGAATGAATGAATGAATGAATGAATGTCTGCCTTCCTGGTTTTCTGTATCTGTGCAGAACTATATTGTGAGTATCTCTGCATATTTTCTACTTCTGGGTCATAATCTCCCTAGGTCATTATCTCTGTGTCTCTATAAGTTTTTACACGCCTATCCTACTCCTACTTCCCATGATCCCCTTCTTCTTGCCCCACATCTAATTTGCCCTTCCTCTCTCTTTCTCTCTTCTTCTTTCATTCCTACCCCACTACCCACTTCAAAGTGGTGGGGAGCTAGCCTAGATTAGCCAAGAATACTGCTTTCATGTGGGAAAATGAGGGCCCTAGATTACGGTAAGGTGGGGGAGGGGACAGGAGCAAAATAGTCTACTTATTGTTTTTTCTCTGATAGATAACTGATGGGTGGGGAGGAGGCTTGAGGAAATACATCCTTCATGTCTCTGCATCTATCTCTGTCTCTCCCTATCTGTTCCCTTTTCAGTATAACTCTCCCTCACTCCCCCACCCCCACCAAAGCCTTCTATCTCACCTGGTGCCCTTCACACCCTGCTGCCTTTAACAATCATTGAAAGAGAAAGAGATTGGGATGAAAGTGAGAAAGGGCAAGCCATGGGGATGTGGGAGGTGGGGCAGGGAAGAAGAAAAAGGGATAGAAACCTGCAGAAAGAAAAAGAAAAAGAGACTGTGATAGAGAGACCTGAACCATACATTCTGAGGGTATAAATGTAGCCTTTCTCTGTGTAACAGTCTACCTCGTGTGTGTGTGTGTGTGTGTGTGTGTGTGTGTGTGTGTGTGTGTTTTACTTCCTCCCTGAGTCCCATTCTCTCTATAGGAAGGTAGAAGGAGAGGGTAGGACTCTAGGGGTAGAATAGGCAGAGTATGACAAAAGCTTGGGGGTGAAAAAAAATCAGTGAATTCCTAAACTGTGCCCTTGGTTTAGGAGGAGGGGGGTTTCGGTCCAGTGACTCCATATCCCCTTCCCTTCCCTCCCCCCCTCCCCCAGCCAGTGACTCACCTCTGCAGCCTCTCAGTGCGTCAGCAAAGGGTGGGGGGCGGAGGGGGAGGGGGCTGCTGAGGGGAAAGAGATAGGGGTCTGGACTTCAGAAAGGAAAGAAGAAGGGTGCTGGAGGGTACCCAAAATTCCACCATTGCCCCATCCGCAGCCCCAGCCCAATGGGGTGAGGGGGGGTCTTGAAAAGACTTGGGGAGAGGTTGGGGGAATCCTAAGACAAGAGAGGCATAGCGTAAGCTTCTGAATGTGATGACCTGTCTCCCAAGTCCCCATCTCTGGGGTCCTAGCTTCTTTGGTCTCCCCCCCACCACGGGAGGGGGAGGGGAGACCTGGAGAGACTAGGGAGGGCGAGACCGCCGCAGAGATGAGTCACCAAGAATGGGAGTGAAAAAGACAGAGATACTGAGAGAGACACAGAGACAGAGAGATGCAAAGAGACAGCTCAGAGGGACAGAGAGCCCTCTAGAAAACACACATAAACACCCCTATTGAAAGGTAGGAGCAAACTGTGGGGGTGAAAACCCAAGAATTTGTGTCTCCCTAGTTTTCTAATCCCCCCATCTCCCCTCCTCCCCTTCCCTTCTTCTCTCTCTCTCTCTCTCTTTCTCTCTCTCTCTCTCTCTCTCTCTCTCTCACACACACACACACACACACAGAAGAAAGCACTAGCGCACATAATATGCACAATCTTTCACATACTTACACACATGTAATTACACGATTACACACACATATACATATAACATGTAACACACAAACAGGAATACCCAAAGTCACACAGGCACACCCACATATACGTACAGTTTCACTCGGAATCTGACAGTTTCCAAGACTCTGAGTTCCACATACATAGTCTCATGCACTCTCATAGGACCATGCTGAGGGTGTGGCTAGTATGGCTAAGATAGAGCCAACTTAACCCTTGTGACCAGAGTTCCTTTATCTAGTATGGGGGGGTTTGGGGAGGGGTGCTAAAAATGTGGAGAGCATGACATTGGGAATGAGGAGTCAGTACAGTATGGTTTAATATTTCTCAAACACCAAGTCAGAAACACAGATGGACAATCCTGAACACACATACACACACACACATACACATACACACATATACATACACACACACATCATACACACACAGACATTCCAAGAAAACATTTATTCAAATAAAAACATTTATTAAATACCGTTTTCAGTCACACGGTCTCACAGACACCCACAAAGATGCACATAGTTCTGTACGCATGCACACACTCATACAAGGCACAAAGACATAAACACATAGACACATTCATAAAGACACCACCTCTCCTGCTTCAGTCTTCTTCACGTGTTTTGGACGCCCCCGTGTGCTCCATCTAGGTACTGCAATCCATGCCACCCTTTGAGTTTTGACCTTTAGTGTTAAGAGGCAGGCAGGGGAAGTGAGAGTTTAGTTCCTAGAAAGGAGAAGGGAACTGGAGAAGAGGGTCTAAATGTATCCTCCAGACACCTATTTCTTTAAAGGAAAATAGGGATCCAAAATTGGGTCCCAGATATGCAGCCAGACCAAAAGAAGGAGTCTTTAGAAGGAGGAGAGAGGAGCCAGGCTTAACTCCCCCACTCCCTTTCAGTAATACCACAACATAAAGCTGTACCTTCAAATCTTGGCCACCTGAGACTGAAGAGGAGAGGGTAATTCAGGGGAAATCCTTCCTTTTCCATTTCTCAGAAACATAACCCCAAGAATTTGGAAGAAGAAACTCGGAGCCTAGAAACCAGAAACCTGGTCTAACACCAACTAGGAGGGAAAAAGGAGGCCTGGACAAAAAAGTCAAAATTTTTGCTCTTTTCTCCTCTCTCCACCCTAAAAGCTAAACTTACTTAGAGAAAAGTTTGTCATTTCATATTCAGATGAGAGCAAAATTCTGTGGGAGCCCTGGGAACCCAGAGGACCAGGTTCTGGTCTCAGTTTTGCTACTAGCTAGGTATTTAATTTTGAGAAAGTCACTCACTTTTCTCTCTGAGCCTTCTAAATAACCTTCTAGTTTTGACATCCTAGGTCTGTATGATAGTAAATAGAAATTAACACAAAGTTTGAAGAGTTAGTGGTTCTTATTGTAAACATTTGGGGGAAGAGATAAGCTGGATAGGAAATGTAAAGGGACATTTGTCTTTGTGAGCCAAACAAAACAGCAAAACCTGCTGGGAACTGAGCAGTCACAGGAAAAATTTCAAAGTTAGGTAAAGGGTAACTTTTTGCATCCCTTCCCATGTCCCAACAGCCCTTCCCTATATTGCTTCCTCCAAACCCATGTCTGGCTCTTACACTTCACTCTTACACAGTTCACTTATCCTAAATGAACCTCTTTCTTGCTGAGTAAAATGGAATAATTTGCACTTTCCTCTTGCCACGGTTGTTGTGAGGAAAGAATTTGATTAATCACAATATCCTTGCTGTTTCTTAAACAAAACGCTGGCATCAACCTCCTTCAGGTATTTTTACTGTCTGTCTCCTGTGCCTGGAATACTCTCCTGCCTCACCTCTACTTCCCAACTCCCCTGCTTCTTTCAAATCTCAGCTAAACTCCCACCTTCTACAGGAAGCCTTCCCCCAAACCCCTTTAATTCTAGAGCCCTCTGATGATTATTTCTTAGTTTTTTGCATGTTATCTCCCTCTTTAGATTATGAGTTTAGATTATGAGTAAGGACTATCATTTGACTTTTTTTTTTTGTATACTCAGTGCTTAGCACAGTAACTGGCACATTGTAGGCATTTAATAAATTTTTATTGACTGACTGATTACTTTTTTTCCCAGGTGTTAAGTCAATTGCTCTAGTCAACTCCCTGTCAGCAGCAACTTTGATCTATGAACCTTTTAAGAGAAGGAAGGTTTGTATTTGAATAGGGAGTCCCTGAAGACCAAAACTTCTTGAGGCAAAAGAAATTAATCTCTAGAAGGACATTTTCTGGAATATGTTTTATCAACCATTCCTATCCTAAGACTAACCAGGGTAGGTCTACAACTTGTTTCCAAGACACAACTACTCCCTAATCAGTGAGGAAGGCCATACAAAAATATGCTATGCCCCATTCCTTGGAGTGCTTCTCAGTTTCATCCAGTTATGTTTGAATTGGAATATCCTGACTGAGGAAACTACCTCTTGTACTGCTGTCCAGTTGATAGGGCATCAAACCCTTTCCTCTGCTTTTGGAGAGTTAAGGGGACTATGATGTACACACAGTCCAATTATTTAAGGCTAGAGGGAGATATATAGGGGGTTGGCTAGGGGAAAGGGAATCTTCAGAGAAGAGGAGGTGGAGGATATTGTGTGGAATCCAAAAGTGGAATTGTGATGGCATTTAGAATTGGCGGGGTTGACATAAATGCATCTAATTTACAGGCTGTGTGTGTGTGTGTGTGTGTGTGTGTGTGTGTGTGTGTGTGTGTGGCTGTGTGTGTCTGTATTTATGTAAATAAGTGCTCAAAAAAAGCTGGCACTAAGGTGATTAAGAGAGAGGGTTCCTCAAGGATAAAGGAGAGTGATTTGAATCCCTAGAAATTCTCCCTAGTGCTCGGGTATCAGTGGCCTGTCTAGATTTGGGAAGGACAATAGGGAGGGAAAGGATTGAGGGGCTAGATGCAACATAGAGGAATATAGAAGACAGGTGAAGATAGAAAATAGAAGATGGCAGAGGGGAACATAGAAGTTGACAGAAAGATGACTTAGAAGGAAGTAAAAAGGCAGATGACCATGGCTAGTTCTTTGAGGGAGGGAGAAGAGGGGAGGGAGAATAATGGCAGAGGTGGAGGGAAAAGAAGAGAACACAGAGAGGTAACAGAGAAGGAGACAAAAGGAAGAAAAGAGGAGGCAGGGGAGAAGAATGGAGGGAAAAGGAAAGTGGGAACAGAGAGCAAAATAGAGATAGAAGAAGGAAAAGTATGGTTGCCTCCCTGAAGGTAGGAGATGAAGAGCAACTTAGGTTTGGGGAGGGGAGTTGGGGGAGAGTTTCTAAAGTGTTTTTCCTCCCTAGATAAGTTAGATATGTCTCCCTAGCTTTGATGGGGTATTCCCAGTTCCTTCCTTTCTCCCCTAGATGCTGGCTGCCAGCACATACTTTCCAGTATAATCATTATCATCTCCACCCTCAATCCAGCTTAGGAGAAATTGGTCAACTGTAGCCATGGTGAGGGTGACAGGAACAGGTGACACATGATACTGAAGCCAACAAGTCAAGGGACCTGAAGGGACCTTGGCACCTGAGTAGGATCCCCACAGAAAGCATCAGATGTTGAGGTAGCACCATAGTCTATCCACTACTATACACCCTTGGCAGCTAGAAGGCTCTTGCTGGGTTAGTAAGGTTTCCAGTCCCCAAAGTTAATTCTGTCCAGGAGTACATTCTGATGCTGGTGACATTGGTAGCAGAACTCTGTCACCACTAGCCTCAGAAATGACTTCAGATGGTAGCAGAGAGCTACCAAAGGTCCAAAGCTACAACAGCCATGCCAGCAGAGCTGAAGCATTGGATTGAACCAAGAGGATTCTCTGTAATAAGGAAGAAGCTGGAGGAAAGAAGGAGGAGAAAGCTGCTTGGCTCATCACTCGTCCTCTCTGGGCTAGTATCTTCCTCTATGAAGTGAGGGAGTTGGACTAGATAATGTTTGGGAATCTTTCTGATCTACCATAATTACATTATTCCAAAAGGGAAAACCTTAGGGAAGGGGAGGATTGCCTAAAATACATTCTGAAAGTTGGAAAAGTTGGGCCCTGGGAAGAAAAAAGAATAAGAGATAAGTGTGGGAGTGTCATGGAGCTGATGGTCAGGATACTGACCTGAGTTCCCAAGAGCAGAGAGAGCATATTAAATTGAGGGTTGAGTCAAAGGAAAAGACATGTGGCTCTCTGAGAAAGTGGCCAGAAGGATTCAGAGCACAATGTCTTTCTTGGGGCACCTAATACCAAAATGTTTATTGAATTGTATGACTAGGCCCCTAAGGAGGATGACCACTAAGAAGAAAAAGGATTGGCTGGGCATCCTTGGGGCCAGAAAGCAGGTGAAAGATTACTAAGGAGCTAAGATCCAGGAGATACTGAACACCTGCCTATTGAGTTATTGCTTCAGCTCCTGAGGACCTACTTAGTCACATCACTGAACAGTGCCACGCTGACCTGTGGGTGCCGCTACTTGACTACCTGCAAACAACTGTGGCAGCAGCCAGCTCTGCTTACAATTTTGGCACATGATGCCCCTATACTAGGACAGTCTCATGAACCAACTCAAAGTGATCTGGAGGGAGGATAGTATGAAGAGAGATGAAGTCTGCTAAGTCCCTCTCTTTTCCCTCAGCCTGACATTCAGGAAATCATTCACCACCTCTACTGACCCCAAGATTTCAATAATCCCTTTTGGAAGAGAGATTCAAGAGAAAAGTCCCTTGGATCCCCTCACAGGGATACTGTGGCTCCAGGCATCCTCATCCTCCATGATGGGACATCCCAGTGGAGCTTCGCATCCCACACACATAGATATATATAGATATACATATATAAACACATACACACACACACACACACACACACACACCTTCAATCACTGCTTCCCTCTTGTGTTCTCCCAATTATTCAGTCTGTCTTGTGTCTGTATACCTTCCTATCTTCCATCCCTCAGGACCTAGTTGCCCTTGCCTTTCTCCCACAGTCCAGACTGTCCAGGTCTGGTTTCCAATGCCCCCTACCCAACATTCTGCCAACACCTGTTTGATTACATAACAAAGTTCCATCTTCAATTAGTCGTGCCCTTAGCCTTTGACATAGCCTCAGTTTGGCCCCCACCTTCATGCCCTTCAGTCTTTTCTCTCTACTCCATCATCTAGCACTCTCTGAGTCTAGTTTCAATTTACTGCTGTCAGGGCACACCAGCTAACAGGTAAGTTATAGCTTGGAGCTCTCTTTCTCTCTACCCTTCTCCACTCTTTTCATTAGCCTCAAATATTTTTAATCCCATCCCACAGTTCACACCATTAGTGGTTCCTTTTGACTCCACCTTCAACTTCTTGACCCTGTCCTATCAAAACTCACCACAGATTCCTATTGACCTCATTCTCCAATGCCCCACCTTGGTGAATCCAATTCACCCCCTAGTAAATCCACTAGATCCCAGCCCTGCTCCTGTTCTTTGCCCTGGCTTAGGCAGTTACCATACTTCTTTTACACGTGAGGAACGAGAAACTGGACAGGTGATGGAGGCAGCTATAGATGCCTCTAGTGATAATATATTTTAATGGGTGGGGACTCTTGCTAGGCAGCCACCACAAAGTACAAAGGCTCTGCTTCTGTCTCAGGCCTGGATGCTAACCCAGAGTAAGTCTCCACCTCAGCTACTCCTCCCCTGGGCACCACTCCACTTCTGACTCTGCTTCTTGTTCCATCTCTAGCACTGGCCCTTCAGAACTACCTCCACCTCCTTGAGTTTTTCATGGAGAGGTAAGGTAAAGAACACTGTGGGTGTCCCCTCCCATACACTGTGACACTGAGGTCCTAAAATCCTTCCTTAAAGCCTCCCTCTCCCTCCCCTCTCTATCTACTTCCTCTACTATCCTGCTCTACAGGATACCCTGAAAGGAGAGAGTCCTCCATTTTCCACTTAGAGCTTTCTAACAACCTCTACCTTGCCTCTGCCCCAGTCACCTTTACTCTTCCAGGGCCTAGATTATTTATTTCCTAATCAATGTCTAATTTTGAACTAATGCTAAGACGTTAGGGATCCCATCTCCCAAACCATTCCCCCCAAGACCAACTTTATTCATTCTTTCTCCATCATCATCATCACTACACACACACACACACACACACAAACAAAAAAAACATACACACTCCAAGATTATTAACTTTGGGTAATAGATGACCTGTTCCAACCTTTGCTGGAGCTGGATTCCAAAAGCAAGCAGGTGGCAGATTCCTCAGATCTACTCTCTGGTCTACAGGCAACCTCAACAATTGTTCAATCAGTCAAATTAATGGTTAGTAGTTCCGTGGTAACGCTAGCTATTTCATGCAAAGCTTAAAGGGCATATGACACTGCAGGCTAGCAGATGGGAAGACATTTAACTCATCTGAGTCACTGGCAACAGTTTTCCTCTAACAGCACAGGAAGATTTAGGAAGGCATGTTCCTCTTATCTTCCAGAATGCAATTTCTGCTGGAGTGGGAGGCAGGGAAGGGAAGGAAGGCCCCAGGATCACAGATAATGGAAAGCTTCCTCTACATCCTGGCACTCTTCGACTTCTCTGTCTTCCCATTTCCAGAAAGTTTTTCACTGGGACTCCAAGTCCCATTGGTCAAGTCAACAACCATTTACTAAGCACTGTGCTGTCAGGCCCTGAAGCAGATGGTGTCCACAACAGGAGAAACTTCAGGGCCTAATGGACTGTCCCCACACTCTCATCCATGCTCTGTCTCCACAAAATCACAAACCCCTTTCTCTTGAACCACCTTCCTCCTTAGAATTATATCTTCCATGAGGCCAGAAAAGAGGAAAGAGAAGGGTGGAGAAAGAATGGGACTTCCTTTCCTATCTCCCAAGGCCACTGTTCCCTTAGAGTCCTCATGAATATGAACATGGTATGATTTGAATGGAAAAGAAAGAAAGTAACTGCATATTCTGATAGGACTGACATTTCTCTGACCATGCCTCCCTGACATACATCTAGAATTTTGATGTCCTCAGTACCAAGAGCATCTCAAAATTACTGAAGGAGATGAGAGGGAACATAGAAATTGATGCCCAGAGAAAGAGGTAGCACAGAGCAAAAAGAGGGAGAGTCAAAAGTGAGAAAAGTATAGAGATAATGGGAGAGAACTAGAAAAAAAAGAGAGATGGAGAAACTAAGGAAAGCCTAGGAGGAGAACAAGCAGGCCATAGGTGCAATACCTCATGACTCCATAGCTAAGGGCCACTACTCCTCTCCTGAGAACTGAAAGTAGGAATTACTGTGACTGTCCCCTTTCTTAGAAGGGAGAGACTAGAGCTAGGTCTGAGATAAAGAAATGTAGAGAAACAAGGTGAAAGAGGAGAGAGAGAGAGAGAGAGAGGAGAGAGAGAGTGTGTGTGTTCTGAGCAAGGACTAGAGACAGCTAGGACTGAGTCAGAGATATCCACAGCTGAAGAGGGGTTTCCCAGGACTAGATCTTCTCCAACCTTTCTCCTGCGCCAGTATTATTTCCCTGAAGGGGGAGATCCAGATGGTGGGATACTTACCCAGTGGTACAGTGCCCCCTAGGGAGTTGAATGGCTGTAAGAGGGGGCAAGAGGAGACCAACTCTGGCCATCATTAGTGATATTTTCACTTCTCCTTCAATGATCTAGGTCAGCAGTTCTCAAAGTGTGGTCCACAGCCCTCAGGAGTACCCAAGGTTTTCAGGGGATCCAGGGAGTCAAACTATTTTCACAATTATACTGACATTTTCATTTATAATACAGTAAACAGCAATAGATATAACCCACATCTTTTAGCTAGGGATGGGAGTGCTCAGTAATTTCTAAGAGTACAAAGAGGTTGTGAGATGAAAAGTTTAAGAACCGCTGACCTAGATTACCTAGAAAGGACTTGCCTCATCTTATACCACCACCCTCCAAGAAGGGTCAGAATAGAGAAGTGGCAGATAGATTAGAATTCAGATCAAATTTTTCACAATGTCTATGACTTCAGTTAAGAGTCTATAGATCCATAGATCCTGAGAATCAATTCTGCGACACACCTTTCAAGTTCTGCTTCAAGATTAATAAGGGATTTCAACTTCTAGGCAAGTTACTCTGTCCCTGGGGGGCTGCAAGATGCCTCAGACCCCTGCTGACTTCAAGGAAACATAGGGCAAGTCTCAGTAGGTCTACCTGTCCAGCTCTCAAGAGATCAGGGACTTAAGGGGAGTGAAAGTGAACAGGGGAAGAAATTGGTCTCTCTGTCTCCAAGGAAGTTTGGAAAGAGAGGGGCCCTCAGATGACTCTGACCTTTTCTCTTAGGCTCTGTATCTCCATTTCTTCTGCCCCATTCTTCTTTCCCTGTATCATTCCAATTCCAACATCTCTCTTGTCCAGCCTCATTCTCCCAAATCATTCAGAAGCACAAGACAGATAAACAGAAGGAAAAAAGGAAGGAAGGAAGGAAGGAAGGAAGGAAGGAAGGAAGGAAGGAAGGAAGGAAGGAAGGGAGGGAGGGAGAGAGGGAGGAAGGGAGGGAGGGAGGGAGAAAGGAACAAAATGAGACAAGACTTGGACCAATGTATGAAGAAAAAGACACAAAACAGAAGAAAGGCAGAAAAATTACTTTATTTGCCACCATCCAACTTCACTTACCATCAGCTACTCAGCTTAGTTTTAACTCCAAAAATCTGCTCATCACCTGAAATCTTATCATCTTGGAAATATTCTGCTTTGATACTTAATACCTCCTTAGCTAGAAGCAGCTAGATGGATAGAGTGATAGACCTAGAGTCAGGAAGACATCTTCCTGAGTTCAAATCTGGCCTCAGACACTTACTAGCTGGGCAAGTCATTTAACCCTGAGTTTTCTCATTTGTGAAAAGAGCTGGAGAAAGAAATGACAAATTACTCCAGTATCTTTGCCAAGAAAATCCTAAATAGGGTCATAAAGAGTCATCACTGAACAAACTGCCTCAACATCCTAAGTGGCCTCTCCTCTCTGTTTGGAAGGCTAAAGGGTGAAGCAATGAACTTCTCCCAAAGATTCCCTTTATCTCTATAAAGCTTAGACCAGAGGTTCCCAATTGGCCTACTGCCCCCTTTTTAAAAAATTACTCAGAGTCCCCTGGAAATATACTTTCTTTAACCTTTTAATGGTTTTTTAAAAATGTGTGTCATTTAAAAATACAGAAAATATGTATTTTTTTAAATGATGCATCTTAAATTTAATAATTTATTATAAATTTGTGAGGTTTTTCCTGCATTTAAATTTTAATGACACAATATTGCACCTTGTAACCATATAGTATTATATTGTAAAGAAGTCACTTTGAACTTTGTTTTGTGCTCTGTCTTCTCTCCTATTAATAACAAGCTCCTTGAAGGAGGAATGTCTTTATTTTCTTTGTAACCTGAGTGCTTAGCACAGTGCCCGGCACCTAGTAGGTGCTTAGTATTTATTGACTATTCACTGGAGGGTTAGAAAAGGAGAGGAAGTGACAGAGTCCCAAAGAAGTACCAACATTCAGATTATATTTCCAGGAGAAGTATAAGCAGTAAGTCACTCTCACTCTCCCTTATTGACCTCTAAAATCCCAAAAAATATCACCCAAGGAAAAATCCTGGAATAAATTAACCAGAAGATAGCCCAGGAGGCTTGGGAGATTAATGAGAAAGGTCCCTCTTGCTCTGGTGGAAGGGGATCATTACAGGATGAGAGGCATACCAGCAAGCGAGCAGCAAACCCCACCTCAGCAAACCCTGAACCCCAGGGTGGTAGAGCAGGTAAGTGCCAACACTAGGACCCCTCCCCACTTCCCTTCCCCCAGTTCCTTAGAAAAAGTAGGGGAACCAGTAGACTCCAGGTTGGAAAATCATGTGCGCTGGCAAGCAGGCATCCTCTAGCAACTAAACTTTCCTGTGTTTCAGAGCAACCCGAGTGAACAGGCATCATCCAGGGGTCAGACCCCCCACATGTACCCTAAGAGCTTCAGTGTAGCCCTGGAGAAACAGAGAAAAACCCCTCCTGAACACAGCACATGCCAGACACTACCACTAGGACCGCAGCTTAGCACCAGGTGAGCTGCCAGACCCCACAGCCTCTAGCTGACAATACTTGAGGCCTCAGAACATAAAGCCAGTGATCAGATCCCTGACCCCCAGCACAAGAAACTTAGGACAGTGACCCCTGTGCTCCAGCAGGAGAGTTCAACTTTAAAAGCCAGGAAATAGGCAAACACCATGGGCAAAAAGCAAAAACAGACAATGATCGTAGATTCTTTCTATGGGGACAGAGAAGATAAAAATGCAAATTCAAAACAGGACAACATTGTCAATATACCCACATCTGAAACCTCAATGGGGAATATGAACTGGTCTCAAGACCAAAAAGCTTTCTTGGAAGAACTCAAGAAAGATTTTCAAAAGCCAAATAAGAGAGAGAGAAGAAAAATTCAGAAGAGAAATGAGAGGTATCCAAGAAAGGGTCAATAGCTTGGAAAAAGGAAGGACAAAAATTGACTGTAGTAAACAATTCCTTAAAAAATACAGTTGGCCAACCCAGCAAAACTGAGTATAATACCTCAGGGAGAAAAATGGAATTTCTTAGAAACAGAGGACGTTTTAGCATTCTTGTTGAAAAGACCAGAGAGCTGAATAGAAAATTTGAATTTCAAATACAAGAATCAAGAGAAACATGAAAAGGTGAACAGGAAAGAGGAGCCTTTAGGAACTCACTGAAGTTGAATTGTTTACATTCCTACATGGAAAGATGTTATTTGTAACTCATGAGGCCTTTTTCAGTATTAGGGTAGATAGAGGGAATATATATACATATATACATATATGTGTGTAGGTGTGCATGAGTATATATGTATATATACATGGGTATATGGGTGTATGTATATATAGAGAGAGACAGAGAGAAAGAGACAGGGAGAGACAGAGACAGAGGGTGCATGGTGAGCTGAATATAAAGGCAGAATACATAAAAAAATAAAATTTACTGTTGAATGTACTAGGAGTAAGAGAAAGGAAGAAGTAGAATGTAGTGAATCATCTCACATAAAAGAGGGAAGAAAGAGCTTTTACAATGGAGGGGAAGAGCGGGGAGATGAAAGGTAATAATTGAGCCTTACTCTCATGGGATTTGGCTTAAGGAGGGAATAACACATACTCAATTGGATATGGAAATCTATTTTACCCTGCAAGAATGCAAGGGGGACAGAGATAGGAGAGGGAAGATAATAGAAGGGACAGCAAATTGAGGAAAGGTATAATCAGAAGCAAACACTTTTGTGGGAGGACAGGTCAAAGGAGAGAATGGAATAAATGGAAGGCAGGATAGGACAGAGGGAAATGTGGTTAGTCTTTTACAACATAACTATTTTGGAAATGCTTTGCATTGTTACACATGTATGACCTGTATTGAATTGCTTGTTTTCTCAATCAGAGTGGGTGGGGAGGGAGGGAGAGAATATGAAATTCAAAGCTTTAATAGTGAATGTTAAAAATTGTTTTAGCATGCAACTGGAAATTAAGATATACAGGCAATGGAGCATAGAAATCTATTTTGCCCTACAGGAAAATAAAGGGAAAGGGGGATGGAAGAAGGGTGGATAATAGAAGGGAGGACAGACTGGAGGAAGGAGTGGATGGGGTGCATGCTGTCCTGGGGTGGGAGGTGGAGAGAGATGTGGAGAAAATTTTGAATTCAAATTCTTGTGGAAGTGAATGTTGAGAAATGAAAAATAAATAAATTATATATTTAAGAATTTAAAAAAATACAATTGGCCAAATGGAAAGGGAGGCACAAAAACTCACTGAAGAGAACTCCTTAAAAAGCAAAATTAGCTAAACAGAAAAGGAGGTACAAAAGCTAACTGAAGAAACTAATTTGTTAAAAATTAGGATGGGTCAAGTGGAAGCTAATGACTCTATGAGACATCAAGAATCAGTCAAACAAAATCAAAACGATGAAAAAGTAAAAAAAAAAAAAAGTAAAATACTTCATTGGTAAAACAACTGACCTGGAAAATAGATCCAGAAGTTTTCTCCCCCTACTTCCCCCTCCCCCCTCCCCAAGACTGCATGCAATCTGATATAGGCTCTACATATACATTCCTATTAAACATATTTTCACCTTAGTTATATTGTATGAAAGAATTAGAACAAATGGGAGGAACCATGAGAAAAACAAAACAAAACAACAAAAAAGAAAATAGTCTGCTTTGCTCTGCATTCAGACTCCGTAGTTCTTTCTCTGCATGTGGATGACAGATCCCACCTTTCTGGAGAGTAACTTGGAACTCTCTGAGTTCCTAAAGGGTAATCAAACTGAATACCCTTTGATCCAACCATACATCTTGGGGAAGTAGCAAGGGAAAAGAACTATATGATCTGGGTAAACATATTTATTTAGTTCTGCCTCTATAAAATTTCTCACATCTATACCCTTCTCTGATCAAAGGGCCACCATCCTATAATTAGTCCCTCCTTACTTGTAACCTGGACTATTAGAATAGCCTTCTATTTGGCATCTTCTCCTCCAATCCATCCTTCACACATCTGAGCATTCCAGTTCCCTATTCAATATAAACTCTAGTGACTCTCTATTCTAGGATCAATAACAAAACTCCTTTTTTTTGGAATTTAAAATTCTTCCCTACTTGTCCCCTATCTGATTTTCTCAGTTCCTTATACATGACACTTCAGAACCCATATCTCTGTCTTTGCATGTCTATCTCTTGTTCTTGAAATGAATTTCTCTTCTTTCTTTCTTTGTTTCCTTTTCTTCTTTCTTTCATTCTTCCTTCCTTCCTTCTTTCCTTCCTTCCTTCCTTTCTTTGTGTCTGTTTCTCTGTCTGTCATCCCTAAAACCATAGACCCAGTGCACTCTGAAGTCCACAGATTGAATAACAATGGGTCCCTGACCAAGCTCCATTCCATGACTGCTTTTTGGACCCTCCTGGCTTAGAGTGAATGTGAATAGTAACTGTTTCTCTTCTAAACAACAACCCTGAGGCTTCTGCCTCTCCCCTGCTTGATTTATTTATTTTTTTTCTTTTCTATTAAAGGGGCCATCCCCCTGACTACCTTTTAAAGAGGCCTATTCACTGAATGGGCATTTCCTCAATTTAAGTGAGTACCTGAAAAGGCCTTAGCCTAAAAGGCCAAGGTCTCCCATTGCATCCTAAGCCATCTCCAGATATCCTGAGGAATATCTGGTCACTGGATCCAGGTGGCTCAGGAGGAGAATGTGAGACTAGTGACCTTGCACAGCCCTTCCTCACTCAAAACAAAGTCAAGAGTAATTCATGTCATTATTTCTCTGATGTCATGATCCTCTTCGAAAACAAAGGATGAACACAACAATACTACTACTATGTCTCTATCCCAAAGAGATCATAAAAATGGGAAAAGGACCTACATGGGCAAAAATATTTAAAACAGCCCTTTTTATGGTGGCAAAATATTAGAAATTAAGGGGATGCCCTTCAATTGGAGAATGACTGAAAAAGCTGTGGTGTATGAATGTAATAGAATATTATTATGCAATAAGGAATGATGAACAGGCAAATTTCAGAAAATCCTGGGAAGATTTGTACAAACTGATACAAAATGAAATGAGCAGAACCAGGAATACATTGTATACTGTATCAGCAACATTGTGTGATCAGCTATGAATGACTCAGCTCTTCTCAGCAACACAATGATTTAAGACAAGTACAAAGCACTCACAAAGGAAAACATTGTCCATATCCAGGTAAAGAACTGATGGATTCTGAATGTAGATAGAAGCATTTTTTTTCACTTATTCTTTCTCATGGTTTTTTTTTTCCTTTCATAATTGTGACTAATATGAATTTTTTTTTATTTGATGGCACATGTATAAACTATATCAAACTGCCTATCACTTTCAGAAGAGAAGAAGTTCCAGGAGGAAGAAAAAATTGGAACTCAAAATCTTGTAAAAATTAAGGCTAAAAATTTTCTGGACATGTAACTGGGGGAAAATACTATTAAAATAAAATAAAAAATTAATCTAATATGTACTTTTTAAAAAGCAAAAAAAAAAAATACATAAACCCATGAGAGAGAGAGTCCTAGATCTCACCCTAAAGGAGAATTCCCCCAAATTCCTAATATAACAAACTGGGGTTAAGGATTAAGAAAGAAAACACTCTAGTAAGCTTCTTTTATAAGTCAAATAAGCAAAGTGGGAAGGCCTGCAGGAAGATAAATATATTGATACAATGTTGGTAGAGGTTTGAATTAGACTAATCATTCTGAAAAATAATTTGTAATTATGCTTTAAAAATTAACAAAAATATCCATACCCTTTGTTAGATTTCCTATACTAAGCAAATGCTTCAGGGAGATCAAAGACTGAAAATTCTCATATACACCAAAATATTTCTGAATATATCCTTCCATCAACATCTATTTTCTTGCAACAAAGATAGAAACATTTGTGGGCTGATTTTACTCAACTGGTTTTTTTCTTTTTTTTCAGTCTTTGTGGCAAGAAAAGATAGAATGGTGGAAATATATATTCAGAAATGGATAAAGGTAATAAAAAATTTTAATAGGGGTCTGACACATGTATAGTGTGTTGAGCTGATGCAACCATCTCTTCAGATTGAGAACCCTGGGGAAATGGTTTCCAAGAGGGAGAAAGGCTTTGAAGAGTGTTCAGTACACAAGTCCATGTGGCAAGGAGTCATTTGGTCCTTCTTCTCCTCTGACATCATATGGTCCCAGATAAAAGGGCCTGGGTCCTTGGCCTTTTCATTCTCTTCCAATCTAGGTACTAGAAGTGAAGTCTTCAATATTGAGGGTTTCAAAGGCCTGGAGAAAGAATCATGGGAATCCAGGAGTTGAGATCCAGGCTGGATTTGAAGTTAACAAGGTTCCAAAGAACAACTAGAGGTTTTTGAGAGTGACCTTTCTGATACCAGACCAGCAGAAAGATTCAACTGTGGACATGAACTAGGTGTGATCAATTCTCTTTAAGCACTAACTTGTTTTGTGCTTACTCCCCCTAGAGACTGAGGTGGTAAATGAGAGAGAGAGAGTACATTGTGGAGGCATTGGGAAAACTATTTGTGCTCTCTTCTTGCTCTATCTTTAAAATAAATGTCCCTTTATAAAAAGCTATTCAGTGTTAAGTGGCTAAATGGAACTGATGGGGTGCTTGGGCCCCAATTCTAAAATCACATTTCTCTTTAAAAATTACACTTCTTCCTAGCCTCAAAATACTATCCCAGCCCAAGGACACAGTTTGCCCCACCAATGACTGTTATCTCCTTTCCTAATATAGTAGCCAGCTGCCCCTATAGAATTTATTAGTCTGAACCAAACGTGTACTGACTGAACTGGCTGTGCACTGGGTCATAACAACATTTACTACTCACTGACGAATCATATGTATCCTAGACTTAGATATATGTATACTCCCTTATATTTGTCTTGTCTAACAAGACATTGATGAGAGCAGCTTGGTATTTCTGAGCCAGCCCTGACCACTAGTTGACTTAGTGACTTCAGGCCTCAAACCACACTTCTGTGTAGCTCCCCCTTGCATTATTTCCTGATGAATTTTGAGTAAAATACTTACACAGTAGATACCAAAAGTGCATGTTCCTTTAAGAACTGCCTACTCCTTAACCACTCCCTAATCCCACCCCAAAACACCTAGTTAGCATATTTGGCACATGTTTCCTATAGAATATCCTATATAAACTTTCTCTGTACTCCTTTAAGGCTGCAGGTCCCCTAAGAACTCTTGCCCCCTGAAAAGCATAATAAATCTTTACCTTGACCTCAACAATGCTTGAGTCCATGAATTCTTCTCCAGGGGATCTGCCCCCAGTACGCGTAGAACACAGCCAGTGGGAGCTCAAGCCAATGGCAGCAATAGATACCCCCAAAACCCCTCAGGGTGCCCTGGATCCCTGAGGAGTTATATAGATGACCTGGCCCTGAGAAACTGAAGTCTGAATAAGCACATTATTACAAAAACAAAAGTCATCAAAAATATAGATAAACCATGTAATGATTATTCTCTTTAAGTGGCAGTGAATCTTACCTCTCCAAAAATATGTTTAACAATTCAACAAGTGAGTATATTCTTACTTTTTAGATTAATTTATCTTGTGACCCATGAAATAGATAATCACATTTTCAAAAATGAAAAATCCTGGCTTTCTGAGTGCAGACTAAAGCATATTTTTTACTTTATTTTTCTTGCCTTTTTTTGGCAACATGGCTAATATGAAAATGTGTTTTGCATGTATATAATGGATTTCACATGTGTAAAGGATACATTTTTCTTGCCTTCTCAATAATTGAGGAAGGGGCAGGAAGGAGGGAAAGAATTTGGAACTCAAATTTTTTAAAGTGAATATTAAAAATAAATAAAAAATTAAAGAAAAAATAAAAGGAGTTACTGTAGATATTCTTACACATATAACTCCTTTTCCTCTTTGATTTCTTTGGGGGATAGGTCCCATAGTGGCATAGCTGGGTCAAAGGGCATAAAGAGTTTGGGAATTTTCTGGGCAGAGTTCCAAATTGCTTTCCAAAATAGCTGGACCATTTCACAGCTCCTCCAACAGTGCATAGCTGTACATTTTCCCCCCCACAATCCTCCAATGTTTCTCATTTTTCTCTATTATCAGTCATTTTGATCAGTTTGATAGATGTGATATAGAACCTCAAAGATGCTTTAATTTCACTTTTCTAATTATTAGTGAGATAGAACATTTTTTCATACAGTTGTTAATTGTGTAGATTTCTTTCTTTGAAAAATGACTATTCATATCCTTTGACCATTTGAATTGCTCTTAATCTTATCAATTTAAATCAGTTCTTTATATATCTTGGATATGAAATCTTTATCAGATGAACTTGCAAATATTTCCCTTCTAATTATAACTATATTTGATTTGTTTGTGAAAAAAGTTAATTTTATTTGCTCAAAATAAAATACTATTACTTGTCATAAACTCTTCTGTATCCATAGATATAAAAGGTAATTTCTTCCTTGATCCTCTAATTTGTTCATGATATAACTTTTTATATCTATGCCATGTATCCATTTGGAGATTATGATATGAAGTGTCAGTTGAAACCTTCACTGTCCAATTTTCTCAGCAGTTTTTGTCAAATAGTAAGGCCTCCAAAACTGAGAGCTTTGGGATTATCAAACACTAGGTTATTGGGCTCATTTGCTTCTATATATTGTGTACCACTGATCAATTTCCCTTTTATCCCATAGAAAATCATTTTAATGATTCTCCCTTTGTAGCACGGTTTGAGAATAGATTCTCTTTATTACCACTTTTTCATTATTACCCTTCGGGTTCTTGACCTTACGTTCCATCAGTCAAATGCTTCTGATAACAGTTAACTTACAATTTCTTATTTTTTTCAATCTTTTGATTATAATATTTCTTGTCTCATGGAGTCACTCATTTCTCTTTGTTCTAATTTTCATAAGTTTGTTACATGGTAAATTTTATCACTTTCTCTTCTAAGCTATTTTTCCCCTCATTCTTTCCTCCAAACTTTTATTTCATTCTTTTATATCTCTTGCTCATTTTTCCCCTCAGGTATTCATGTAGCCTTTATAGAAAATTCATTCTCCCCCTTCGAGGTTGTAGAATTAGCCTCTTTCTCTAAATTGGATTTTGGGGCATCTCTGGATCTATTGTGGTTTGTGTCTTCTGTTTACTCACATCTTAGGCATTAGAGCTTGAATTGGGGTTATATTCCAAGGCCAGGCTCTGATTTCTGCTGCACTTTTGGGCAAGAGAGTCTGCCCTGCTTGGTCTCAACATGGATCACTCAGTTTCCTGTGCTGACCTTCATCTCCCAGGGTGTGTCTATGCTAAGGGCACTAGTAGGTTTTAGGCTCCCTTGGATATTTGAGCTTCAGAGTATTGGATCTTCAAGGTATTCCATCCCGTCTCAGGACAAAGTGCTAAGGATGTCAGAATCCCTAGACCTGAGATGTTCCTGAACTGGTCACTGCCATTCCTGGCAACCATCTTGGGGCTTTTTTGGAGATGCTAACCACATTTGCTGCCTCCAGAAAGTTCCTTTCAAGTTACAAGTATTTCTGGTCTATTTCTGGTCATTCTGGGAGGTTATACTGAGGCTTTCTGGAAGATCCCCTTTCCTATTTCACATGGATTTCTGGTTGACTTGTACAGTTCTGGGGTGAGTGGAGTCATTTAATGCATTTTCTCAATGGATTTCTCAATTATTATTTGTTATGGAGTAGGGCTGTAGGAGCTGGGTTGAGTAGAGCTCCATTCAAGCAGTCATCTTGATCAGAACTTACCCCTACTCATTTCAGGTCATTCTTTGGCTTCCTAATTTCAAGGAATTATCCTGAATTCTTTCCTTACCTTCCAAGGAACACAGCATATCTGTGTAAGGTCTTTCTAGACCCATTTACTTACTTTTCCAGATTAGATCTGGTTGTTTCCTCTCTATATCTACCTAATTGACTTCAGTATTTTCTTGATCTCAATGACTCCACCTACCCCCACCTACCTGGGTGCCCTTGCTTCTTAGGAAAAATATGATCTCCAGGGCTCCAACTAGTCTTTACCACCTTATACCACAGGAAGTCCTCTACCCTTCATTGTCCAAGGGAACTTTCAAGTTCAAAATTATAGAATGCTGAAGCTTTAAGGTACCTTCATAGATCCAACTCCCAGTGCTTTTTTCTATTTGTTGTTTGGTTGTTTCAGTCATGCCCAACTCTCTGTGACCCCATTTTGGGTTTTCTTGGTGTGATTTGCTGTCTTCTCCAGCTAATTTTACAGATGAAGAAACTGAGGCAAACAAGGTTAAATGACTTGCCCAGTAAGTGTTTGAGGTCATATTTGAACTCAGAAAGAGGAATCCTCCTGACACCAGACCTGGTGCTCCACCTAGCTGCCCTCAAGGGACTTTCAGAAGTCATCTAATTCAACTCCCAGTGCTTTTTCTACTGTCCTAGAGGAAGAGAGGTCTCAACCTGGACTCTTCACTTTACATACTGGCTTGGTTACACTAGTATACCTATGCAAGAATGGAAGAAGGTATGGAAAAATCCTGTGTTCTCTCTTAACTGCTAGCACAGACTATAGGCTACACTAAAGCCCTCTTCACAGTCTCTGTTTCTACCCTGTCTCCTCAGTCTACTAGTATCACAGTGAGCAGAACAAGGGACCTGGAGTCAGGAAGACCTAAGTTCAAATCTAGCTTCAGATAACCATTTCCTGCAAAAGATTACCATTAAAACAATTCACACTTCTCAAATCAAGATGGCCCAATTTCTAACAAAATCTAAGAACTCCCAGATTATTAGATTGGTTAAAATATGGAATATATCAAGAGTAAAAAATAATAAATGCATCACCCAAAGAATATGCTGGAATGCATGAAATAGAAAATGACTTAGAACAAGTACTCCAGAAGATTGGGTAAATGCTTTTGGGGAAAATCAATGGGAGAATCTGCTTGAGAATCACACAGAATAAGAAAGCATGGATGAGTTGAGATACGCACCCATGGGGGAGGTAAGTACTCTCATCAGTGAGATTGCAGATTTGTTGAAATATTGATTTTTCTTATTCTATTAATGAAGGGTTAAAATTTCATACTATTCCTGACTTTTTAGTTATTTCTCTCAAGACTATTAGCTTTTCCTTTGTTGTTGTTCTCACCTCCATCTCTTAAAATCCTCAAAGTTTAGCTCAAGCACTATCTGCTATATAAATGTACTCCTGATGCAGCCCTTGCTATGTTTATTTTATTCATAGCTTCTTTACATATATAGAATGTATATATGGAAGTTCCGCACATAAATCTGAACATATTATTTCCCAGGTACAATGTAAGCTCCTTAAAAAAACAATTTCATTTGTGTCAGTGTATTTCTAGCAACTAGCATAGTTTCTAGTTTGTGCCAGAGAAATACTTTTTGACTGATTATTGATTTTGTTATAGTTCTAATGTATCAGTTCAACTTTGCCTAAGACCATCCATTCCTGCTTCCTTTTGATTTGCTGGCTACCTCATCAATTTGAAATTATCCCTTTATTTTGAGTTTGGCTGAGTCTTTCTGGGTTAAATGTTTCCAGTAAACAATATGTTTTTGAACACTGCCATTCTACTCAAGCTTCTATTCCACTAATTCATTTCTACTTAGCATTATATGCATTAGGCGTAAGTATTCTGCAATCATTTGTTCAGAAAAAAATAAACCTCTGTGACCTTGGGCAAAATTAAGTTCACTTAACCTCTTTGGTCTTCAGTTTCCTCACCTGTAAAATGAGACTAGACTTAATTACGTCTAAAAAGTCCCTTCTAGCTTTTAATCTGTAATCCTATAATTCTATTAATGTACACATTCTTAATATTTTTCCTATTGACACAAATATAACTAAATACTTTTTAAACCCTGTCTTAAACTAACTACATAAGTTTATTTAATTTGAGCATGCTCTTTCTCAGAGACAGATCTTTTGCTCTAAGATAACAAAATCCATTGGCATTTTACTCTTCATTTTTAACTTTGATTCTCCATTATTTCTTTGTTTATCTAAAATATTCATTTGAAATACTCAGATTTAGCTAATGCCATAAGGGAGGTTGAAATTTTGTTACCTACTTTTTAATCCTAATATGAAAATTGAATTGTTTTAAGTGTTTTTCTTATTAGAAGCATAACTGTTGCTTAAAGGAGATCTGCACAACATACAGTCCGCGGGCTACTTGTACCACTAAATGAATTCAGGCAGCCCACGAAAAAAGTAGGGAATGTGAAAGAAAGTAAAGATGTAATGAATGTTTTGTCTATACCCCACTTAACCCACTTTCCCCACTAGTCACTATTGTGCCCCTCATGTAACTTGGCAGGTGGGATGCCACTGTGCACTATCTCCTGTTTGTCACATGACCTGTGGCAATGCATTCATGGTCAGTCTGTCTCAGACTAGAGATGAGTGAGAGTTGTATATTTTCACTGTTTTCAGTCATCATTAAATATAAACAATAAACAAGAAGAAAACCTGAAAAATTTATTAAAACTTGTACCACTTGGCAATTTTTAATTTTAATGTGATTTCATGATAAATAAAAATCATAAGAAATAATAATAATATACAATATAAATAATAATAAATTCATGATAAATAAAAATCTTAAGAAATAATAATAATAACAAAAACAAATCTAGCCTCAGACACTTGTACTAGCTGTGTGATCCCAGGCAAGTCCCCTAAGAAGAAGATGAGGGAAGGGAAGGCAATAGCACCAGCTTGTGCTAGGTACAGTGCTAAGTGTTTAATTTCTGTCTGCTTCAGATTCTTCATCTATAAAATGGGGATAATAATAGCACTGATCTCCCAGGGATGTTGTAAGGATCAAACAAGAAAAAATAAGTCAAAAGCTTTGTAAACTTTAAAATGCTATGTAACTGTTAGCCAAAACTGGTGGCAAAATCCCTTGACCCCTATTTGGGACATGGAGAATGGCATATCTTCTGGATTTGGGCCAAGGGTACAAGATAAGGGAGATCCTGTATCACTCCACTGAGCCTCTCTTGTGTTATTGCTATTTGAGGCTGGTCCTACTCCATGAAAATGAACCCTACCAGGAAAGGTAAAGAGACAGAGTACATGTTTGAAGGCTTCTGTGTGAAAGAAATAAATGGCAAAGTAATACATAAGGTCGGAGCTGGGACAAGAGCAGAGAGACTATTTAATCTTGTTCCTTTATTTTATATGAGAAATTGAAACCCAGAGGGGTTATATAACTTGTCCAAGCTCACACAAAAGGCAGTAGCAGATGAGTGAGGGGAGCAGAACCAGAAGTACATTATACAGAGTTACAGTTACGTTGTTCGATGACTAACTTTGATAGACTTGGCTCTTTTCAGCAATGCAAGGGTCTAAGACAACTCCAAAAGGCGCATGATGGAAAATGCTGTCCATATCCAGAAAGAATCAAGGAGTCTGAATATCGATCAGAGCATACTATTTGCTCTTTCTCTTTCTTGTGTTGTTTCTTCTTTCTTGTGGTTCAGTCCATTGGTTACAATTCTTCTTTGCAACATGACTAATGTGAAAATATGTTTAATGTGAATGTATATGCAGAGCCTATATCAGATTGCATGCCATCTTGGGGAGGGAGGAGGGGATGGAGGGGCAAAAAAATTCACAACTCAAAAGCTTGTGGAACTGAATGTTGTAAACTAAAAATAAATAAATACAAATAGGAAAAAAAGGTAGTAGCAGAACCTAACTAGAACCCTGGGCTCAAATGTTTGTTGAATGATTTCTGAAGACATTGGTCAAGCATTTTTCCCCTCTGAGATATTATATTAGCCTTTCCACCATCCTTCGTATTAGTTCACCCAATCCTTTTCCCAGTTTCTGTGCTAAATGGTGTCTCCCCTACAAGATAAGTCTCAGGCAAAAAATCATGCCCAACAGAGCTGGCTTTTATCAGTTGCCTTTCATCTCCCCATAGACCTGTGACTGGGGCTGTGGACTGCCTTCCTTCACATGAACATCTTAGCCAGATATGGCCTCCTCTGAAAGCCTCTATCCTTACATCATAGGATTTAAAGTTAGACAGCATGTTATTTGGAGTCAGAAAAATCTGATACTGTGAACAACCACAACATTTCACCAGAACTGGTAAGGCTTAAGCTAGCTAATTCTCACATACCCACCTGTTGAGGGCCAGGGTGGAGTGCTGTTGACAAGATCAGGAAAGACCTTTGGGGAAACTGTTCTTTGAGACTGTGCTCATTATTATCCGGAATGGCTCTCCATGCCCCCCAGATGTTGCTGTCTCTATAAGACAAACATGGGAACTACAGAAGACAAGGGATATGTAAAATAGATGTCCTCTAGGCTAACAGTCTTTAAAGACAATAGGACTGGCCAAATCTCTGGGAACTGGAGATGAGCAGAATCTCATGTAGACCTACAGTTTCTGTCTATAAATACCTTGACCCTCAGATCAATAAACGGAACTGGTCTATCTTTTCCCGCCTCCCGTGCCTCTTTTCTTCAACCACTTCACCGAGCAGTGTAGGGACGCGGGCCGTCCCCTACACCCACCAAGCCCTGTTGAGTACCAAAATGCTACATATCAGATGTGGGACAGTTTTAGTAAACTTTGTTCCAAGGTAGACTGATTTGGGACCCAGCTGTAGGGCCCTTTGAAGAGGTATAAAAACAGTTTTAAGACTTTAGAGGGGAGGTCCTGAGACACCAAAGAACCTCTTTGCTGACTGATTTTCATTTCTTGCTGGTGGTTTTTACCTGCTTTTATTTTCCTGATACTGCCTTTTACTTCCTTATGGATTGTATTTTACCTAAGGGATGGCAGGGGGATTTTTTTGGTGGTGATTGTTGTTTTCTGGTTTTTTGTTTGTCTGTTTTAATTAAAGGGATTTGAACCCTCAGGCTCTGTGTGACCCATCTCACAAGAAATGGAAACATAATGAGGCTGCCTTTCAAGATCACTACTAGCTGTAGTCATCTTAACTAGTACACATCGTGGGACTCCTTCACCTAAGAAGGTGCTGGAGCCAGTGTACAGCCTCTGAAGAATTGGTTATTAAATTCTCAATGTGAGTATTTACACTTCAGAAATCAGCAAGTGGTACAAATCAGGGCTTCATTTATTATTTTGTTGATTGTCTAGACTCAAGAAAGTGATGGATAAAATCTTAATAATGCAGATTAAACTTAAAAGTATGTCCTGCACACTTTTTTTTTTTTTACCAAAAGCTGATTGCTAAGCATTTACCAGCATGCCACTGTCTCCACACCCAGATATTGAAATTTTCAGAACTGACAGAGGAGACATGACCTAATATGAACAGCCATGTGGTAGCAGTGGTGGTAGTGCTAGTGGTGGTGAGTATGAACCCTGGTCACAGTTCCAGGTTGAAACAGAGTGCTTATGGTCACTTACAGACCAGAGTGCAGACCAGGAGAGTAGTAAACACACCTTTTCTTCCACCTTGTTAGAACTGAAAATTTACAGTACCCCCCAAACTAGCTCTGAAAACAACTGCACAAAAACCCTGAAGCTTAGGCAGTGTCTCCTCTACCCCTAGAGCAGTGCCCAATTTTAACATAAGGTTAAAAGTTAAGAAATTGACTGGAAAAATGAGCAAACAACAACAAAAAACGAACATGACCATAGAAAGTTGCTATAGTGACAGGGAAGATCAAAACACAAATTCAGAAGAAGACAACAAAGTCAAAACTGTTACATCCAAAGTTTCAAAGAAAATGAGACTTGGTCTCAGGCCCAAAAAAGAATTCCTGGAAGAACTCTAAAAGAATTTGAAAATCAAATAAGAGAGGCAAAGAAAAAAATGGGAAAAGAAATGAGAGTGATGCAAGAAAATCATGAAAACAAAGTGAACGTCTGGGTGGAGGCACACACACACACACACACACACACACACCACACCACACACACACACACACACACACCACACACACACACACACACCACACACACACACACACACACACACACACACACACACACTTTAAACAACAGAATAGGCCAAATAGCAAAAGAGGCACAAAAATCCACTGATGAGAAAAACTCAGAATTGGTCAAACTGAAAAAGATATGCAAAAGTTTATTAAGGAGAAGAACTACATTAAAAAAAAAAAAAACAGAATTGGCCAAATGGAAAAGGAGGTACAAAAGCTCACTGAAGAAAATAATTCCTTAAAAATTAGAATTGGGCAAGATGACTCCATAAGACAACAGGAAACAAGTAAACAAAATCTAAAGTTAAATAATAAAATAAAATGTGAAATATTTCATTGGAAAAACAACTGACCTGGAAAATAGATCTGAGAGGGATAAATTAAGAATTATTGAACTACCTGAAAGCTATGATAAAAAAAATCATCAAGTAAAACTGCCCTAATATCCTAGAACCATAAGGTAAAATAGAAATTGAAAGATTCTACCATTCACTTCTGAAAGAGATCTTGGATGAATACTCCTAGGAATATTACAGCCAAATTCCAGAGCTCCCAGGTCAAGGAGAAAGTATATTGCAAGTAGCCAAAGAGAAACAGTTCAAATATGGTGGGGTCTAACAGTTAGGATACCACAAGATTTGCCAGCTTCTATATTAAAGGATCACAGGGCTTGGAATATGAAATTCCAGAGGGCAAAGGAGTGAGGATTACATCCAAGAATCAGCTACCCAGCTAAAATGAGTATTATCCTATAATGGCAAGCAAGATGGGACTTTTTTGTTGGTTTTTTTTGAAATTCAGTTTCCCAGCCTTGGGCTAAATTGTGAATATCTGAAGGATTAATCTCCTTTGACATTAGGTGTTGAGGATCCTGGACTCTCATGCTTTTGGCCATTGAGCTAATGAGATGCCGAGGTTCAGCACTACATACCTAGGCTCTCTGCTGTGAAGCCAGTCAGGTAACTGCATGTGGGCTATACAGATGGGCTCAGACAATCACATACAATGTTCATGGGCTATGCACATGGGATCTCCTCACTGAGTCAATCAAATGCTGAGTTAAGCCATATATAAACTGGAAGATTAATTTCACTTTGGGGCTCACTCCTAAGAACTCTTGATGTCCTGAAGGATACTCTGGTAGTCGTTGTTAAGTGCCCCCTCCTCTATGGATGTGAACCCAGAAGAAAATGAGCATCGAGCATTGAATGTTGACTATTGAGCATGAAGAGAAAACCAGACAGAAGAAGAAAATGAGCATTGAGTTGGAACACTGAGAAGGCTAGTGGTAGTGGAAGTAGCAGCAGCAGCACAGACTTACTGGAGAAGCCTTCCAGTTGTGACAGTGAATTGAGCTGAAGGGTAGAGATCCACCCACAGGAAACCAGCTTAGTTTAGGCCCTTTTAAGAACTGTTATCAAGGAGCCTCTGGGATTTGCAAGTGAATTGAGGTGGTGGTGCTGATAATGTGTGTAAATATTGTTGCTGGCCTGGTAAGGTTTGTTTTCCCAGAGACAGAAACTGCAGGCAGGAGCCTCTGGAACCTGTGGCCAGGCAAGAGGAAAGAGAGCTTGGAATGGAGCAGTCCCTTCCCCTGTGAGCTAAAGCAAGGAGCAGGAGCAGAGAGCTGCTTGCATCAGGATCCAGGTAGGAGCCAGGAGTGGTCAGCCCACAGACCTGAAGGAGGAGCCATGGAGATCGGTTGTCAGCCCCGAGTCAAGATGAAAGCCTTGCAGCAAGGCAGGAGCAGTGAGAGGGCCAGGTGGGAGCCTGCAGCAGCCATATGAGGGAAAGGACACCCCCCCCCCCAAGAGGACTTTACTTGGACACTCTGTTTTGATTGAGGGGTTTGTAACCTACCATGACCTAGAGGTGGAATGTGTGCTATTCTCTGCTACTTCTGAACGAAGGTTCACCCTTCGTTGCTGAAGAAGACCATGCCATCAGAGAAATGATGACATGACTTGCATTTGACTTTGTTTTGAGTGAGGGAGGGCTGTGCAGGTCACCAGTCTCACTTCTCCTCTAGGGCCATCTGAATCCAGTGACCAGATATTCATCAGGATGACTGGAGATGACCCAGGATGAGGCAATTGGGGTTAAGTGACTTGTCCAGGGTGTTGTGCTAAGGAAGACCCTGGTCTGGGACCCCCTGATTATATAAACAAGTATAAGGTGAGGGCATGCTATGTTATATACTGAATGCAATGATATATGCTGTGTGCCATGTTACATACTGTGTTATGTTATATATTGGATGATGTGTTTCTTTTAAGGCCATATGACCACCCTGGTAATAAGTTGTTATGGATTCTGAATGTTATGCTTTAGTTTCTTGAATAAGTTTCACTTTTGAATAGAGTGTTTATTATACTGTGCCATTTGACCCTGTATATTCACAGCACCAGCCTTGTGTGTTGTGTTGATTGGCATTATAAATCCTTGTGGGGGGAAATGGATATTTAATGAAACTGAGGATTTTCGAGCATTTCTGATGCAAAGACAAGAACTAAATAGAAAATTTGACTTTCAAGTATAAGACAACTCAAGAAAAGTATAAAAAGGTAAACAGGAAAGACACCATTCATTTTGGGGTATATGATTGTGATGTAATACTATTGTACTCTTAGAAATGATGAGCAGGATGTTCTCAGAAAATCCTTGAAAGACTTACATGGACTGAAGTAAAGTGAAATGATCAGAACCAGAAGACAGCAGTATTGTACAATGATCAACTATGAATGACTTAGCTATTCTCAGCAATAAAATAATCCAAGACCATTCCAAAGAACTTACCATGAAAAATGCTATCCATCTCCAGAGAAAGAACTGATGGGAGTCTGAATGCAAATTGAAACTTACTTCTTTTTACTGTCTTTATTTTTCTTGGGACTTTTTGGTTTGTATTTTCTTTCACAACATGACTAATATGGACATATTTTTGAATGATTATACATGTATAACTAATAGGGTTCCTGTTGGGAAAAAGCCATGAAATACAGTAATAAGTGAAAAACCATAAAAACTTAAACTCTGTGAAAGGTGGAAGCCCACACATGGCAACCTGTTAATAACCATAACTTAGATATTGAATTATATCTTAGACACTAAGTCATAACTTAAGATACTATGATCTATGAAAGCTATAACGAGAATATTGTGACATATATGTAACTGGGATATGATTGATACACAAACTTACGTTTGGGAATAACATTGGCTTAACACCCAAGCTCACTACTGAGCAGAAAACCAAAAATATCATCCTATCAATAGTGATGCACTCTCTAGCTCCTCCTACCTTTGTTTTCTATTATTATTACAGTGAATTTTTGGAATTCTTTGCAGGGATCCACTAAACTGTCTGGCTGGCGCCCCAGACCAAAGATTGCCCCTGTTTTAAGTATTCATAATGACTGATTAAACTACTACCTATAATCAGTCTGGGGATACTTGGTCTCTTCCTTTAGTATCAGAAGAACACCCCATAGAGTTATGGGGAAGGTACAGGGATCCCCATCAAATTGCTTGCTGTCTCAGGAATGGGGGAGGTGAGGAAGGGAGGGAGAAAATTTGGAACTCAAAATTTTAGAAAACAAATGCTAAAAATTGTTTTTATATGTTATCAGGAGGAAAATAAAATACCAAATATATTAAAATTTTACAAAAATAAATGATATGCAAACAATAAAGAAAGAGAAAGGAAGGAAAGAAGAAAACAGGCAAAGAATTGGAGGCACTTATGGTAAAACACCTTCATAAGAAGTTTGGCCAATAAAGACAGGAGAGATGAGATGATGGTTAACAGGAATGGAAGGATCAAATGAGGGCTTTTTGAGGATGGAAGAGACACAGGCATATTTATGGGCAGTAGAGAAGCAGCAAATAGGGAGAGACTAAAGATAAGTGAGTGGAATGGTAGAGGGGACAATCAGTTGGAGAAGATGGGATGGAGTAGGATCCCTTCTGCATGTAGAAGGGTTCTCCTCGGCAAGGACATATAGCTTTATAAATATTTGTTAACCTGAAAAAAAATAAAATATTTTTATTTTTTAATATTTAATATTTATTTTATAAATATTTGTTAGTCTGAAAAAAATAAAAAGAGGCCACTGAAACATTTTTTAAAATGCACAGAAGAGTTGATAAGAAAGCATAGACAAGCAGACTAGTTTTTAAAGTAGCATAAGAACTTATTATTTAGGTTTTTTTTAAATAGGCAGCATGAAGTGGAAGTACATCATATCCTCTTTTGTGTTCTGATGGACATAGAGAATTTTTTTGGTGTTTAAATTCAGAATTTAAAAAAAAAAAAGAAAAAAGGGATCCTCAGCAGGCAAAGATAAGGATGGGAAGAGGAGTGAGGAAATTGAGGAAGGGAGAGTGATGCAAATATAGGCAAAAAGGTAAGAGAATGCATATCAAAGTGAAACCATGTTGAGTTCCAGGAAGGCCAACATCACCTTTTACCAAACCTTCACAGCAATTCAACTTGATGTCCCAGGTGTTGTAGGAACTCAGAAGGGAAATCAGTGAGGGCTGGAGCAATCATCAAAGTGGAGGTGGCAGTGAAACCAAAGTTAGATACTGAAGGATAAGTGGGATGCAGCTACTTGGAGAACATTATAAGCATTTTGTTGGAAAAGAAATAATAACATGGGCATGGAGACAGAACCTTAATAAAGACCCACAGAGTAAGTATGTAATAAATTCATCTAAATAAACATTTCATTGAATTCAAAGTTTAGTATAGCTGAAACGTACAATTATATATAGGACAAAAGGAATAAGGTTGAAAAAGGTAGGTTACTGTCAGACCCTATAGCCTTGATTACCAGGCTAAATGAAGTTTCCATCTGTAAAATGAGAAAACTATAGACTGTATTATTTTTTCCTTAGGTCCTTTCTAATTTTATCATTCTACAATTCTAGGAATAAATAAGTCCCTCCTCCATCTACCTTTCCAAGGAATCTCTACTACCTCATCTTAGGGAGAGGCAAATTCAGCATAGCCAGTCCCTCATCTGACCTCACCCTACATTACCAACTTTATTTCTTGCTACTTCCCAGGGAGCAACCAACCTTTCCTTTCAGGCTGCCCCTGTAGCTAACAAAACTCACTTCCTTGTCAACAAATGTTTATATTTCTTCCTCCTTCTTCCTCTTCCCAGCCCCACCTAAATCTTGGAAAGTCTCTGAATAGCCAGATTCTACCTACTTAACTCCTTCAAAATCCAGCTCAGGTCCCACATTTTACAAGAAGACTTCACTGACTGCTCTAATCTTTACTGATCCCCCACAGATTAGCACTCAATTTCACACCATTTTAAATAGAGCTTTCTAATTGCCTCTCAACTCCTGGGTAGAGGGTATTCCTGTGTTCTATCTAGGACAGTCACAGCTACATTAGTAACATAATAGGTGCTCTTTTCATACTTGACTTATTCCTCCATGTGACCAGAGGGAGGGAAGAGTATTTATTAGAGGGAGAAAGTGTTTTCCAAGCAAGGGCAGGTCTCAATCCACTTCTGAGGGTCACACCTGCAAAGGGCTAGGCCTAGGGCTGGAATGGGGAAACGTATAGAATCGGGGTAATGGGCAGTGGTGACACAGGGACAGAACCCTAAACAAAAGTGAGATGGGTGGAAGGAGAGAGCCCGTAGCTTTCTTTGTGTTCCTCAAACATCTGTTCTATGGCCTCCATGTAGAGCTTGTGGTACCAGTCAACCTCCTCTTGGCTGGGATTAGGATGATGGGGAACTGGGATGGGGCGGCCCACTAAAGGAGAAAAGGGTTTGTGGGTTAAAAGGAAACCCAGAAGAGGTGACCCTGGTACCCAGAGCAGCAACATCAGAGAGAAAGAAACTCACCAACAGTGGTAATAGGCACAGGAAAGGGCAATAGTCCCCAGGGGAAGAGGAGACCACAGCCCCAGAATATGCAGGGAGCAAAGCCTATCAGTCTCTTGAAAGCTTCCTGCAAAGTCCTGGGCCAGGATCCTTTCCCAAAAGATGCTTGCATGAAGATCTCATTCTCCCCAAAGGAGTATACAGGAACCAGAGAGGCCCTGTAGGACAGAGATTTGTTATTGTTCAGTTGTCCTCAGTTGTGTCTGATTCTTCACATTCCCGTTGCCGATTTTGGGGACAAAGACGCTGAAGTGGTTTGCCCTCTCTTTCTCATTTGCAGATGAGGAAACTGAGGCAAACAGGGTTAAGTGATTGTCCAGGGTCACATAGCTAGTTATTTGAACTCAGGTCTTCCTAACTCCAGACCCAGCACTTTATCCACTGGGCCACTTAGCTGCCCTAAGCCTCCATGGTATAGCCCTACATCCAGGGCCATTCTTTGGCGTTGATATCAACAAACTTACCCATGCCTCAGAGCCAGGCGCACGAACCCCTTGCGCTTACGTAGTGTGAGGCAATGCTTTCCCGGGACCCCATGCAGTGACTCATCAGCGCCCCCGACCATGATGACCACAGCCTGGCCAAGCTGGGGCCCCGACAACAAGAAGTCCAGGCTATGACGGCTCACTGCGCATAGTCCTGCGGACAGACTCAGACTCCAGGACCCGAGAGCTCACTCTTCTCCCCCAATATTCCCCCAACCCCCTTGCCCTAGGTGGAATGATGAGTTCCTTTTCCCTCCCTCCCCACCACAATCACGGACACACACACGCACACATGCATGCATGCATGCATATACACACTCATGATGTAGCCCCAGTACACCGATCTCGGAAGCCGTCTCCTCTCCACCACAATCACGAATTCACACATATGCATCCATAGACACTCACCACAGCTCATGAGGTAGTCCCGGTATACCGGGAGTCGAAAGAGGCCCGCCAGTCCAGCCACGAAAGGCCGAAGACCCGGGAATTGACGGGAAAAGCCGTTGCTCTCGGTGGCAAAATTACAAAAAGTTCCAGCGCACATGATCCCATGAGGGTGTGAGGCCAGCACATAGTTTCTGTCTGGGGGCAGTTCTGCCGTCTTCACCAGCTTTGCGGAGAAGGGATGTGTGTGGGGATGGGGAGCTGAGCAACACGGGCTGAAACACCAACACCGACCCCCGCCCGCAGATCTCTCTGGTTAAAAGCCTCCTTCCTGAGATTAGAGAACCCTTCCCTCTCAGCTACCCACTGGAATCCCGCCCCGCCCTCTCCCAGGAGCAAGCATGGAAATTTAGGAATTTAATCTCTACTAGCAGTCAAAAATACCCAAAGATCAGCCCCTGAAGGAATGGGAAAACCTTTTACCATCCTAACCTTTCAGCTCGAGAATTGCAGGTATTAAAATAGGCGTCGGCACAGGTAGATTACAGGCACACCAACACCCCACGACCACCTCCCTTTTCTTACGGTACCCCAGACACAAGTTTTATATATTAGCCCATTAAGAAGAGAGGATGAACGAATGATCAGAAGGACAGGGTGATTAAGGAGAGAGGGGCAGTATTAGGAAATGAGGGACAGGCAAGCCCAATATCCCTCTCTCACCTTGATGGGATAATAATCTCTAAAATGTTCCCAAACCTTGCACTTCCTTATCCACTCAAAGCGCCGACCTCCTGCGGAGAGGAAAGGGGGAGGTGGAGAGGTGTAGTCTGAGAGGCGCCCTTACCCCCACCCATCTCTCCCTCATTTTCCCTCCGTTTGGGTCATTCTTCACCTCTGTCCGGTGTGTCCCAGTCCAGATAAAGCCACGCCATGTAGAGAACTGAGAGGAACCAGAACGGCGTAAAGAGAAGAAAAATGAGAAGAAAGGAGAAGAAGAGGCCTGTAAAGAGACGAGAAGGGGTGGAAGTTGGGGGAGAAAGACCCTAATGTCCAGGAACTCACCCCTCCCTCTCTCTATTCATACTCTCCCCACCCCAAATGCCCTATCCCTTCAACCACCCAGATAAAGGCCAGTCTCACCCATGAAGAGGTAGGTGAGTACAAAATGATAAACGCTGAAGATTTCTATTTTCTGCTTCTTCAAGGTCTTCATGGTGGGAGACGGTGAAAGTTAAATCTAGCAGGGAAAAAAGTGACCAAAGGGAGGCTAAGGAATGAAATCTTAACGGACAGTGAAAGTAGGAAGGGATGGGAAGAGAGGAAGAAAAATTGTGGGCACTTCTCCCCAGAGGAAAGGTCTAGAGTGTTCTGAGGCTCTGAAATTTTCCCAGACTTTCCTTGTCTACACTTAAAATTAATCTTTGACCTTTGACTTACCTTTCTGGTTAGCCTCAGGGAGAAACAGAAAAAAGTCAGCAGTAGGAGGTACGGCACTGGAGGGACCAAGGTCCAACGTCCCTGAAGGCAGCTATTTAAACTAGGTAAGAAGCTGCACACCAAGGTGCTTACTGATGACTGAGGTTGGAGAGATCTTGTCTTTCCTGCTAGCTCCGTTTTTATGGATCCTGGACAACCTACTTTTAGATACGGATCTTAGGGGGATGGGTCAAGACGACCGAACTGGTCACCCCACCCACCCCCCTGCTCCCATCGAGGGCTTCTTGGACATCTCAGCTTTCCCTAACCCCCTCCCACCACACACGCATAAGAAAGACAAAAATTTTTTGTCTTGCCCCCGCCTTTTTTTTTCGGTCATAGAGGCGGGGCGGTGGTCTGGAAGATACCATTTCCCTCAAGGGTGGGGCATGGGTGAGTAGAAGAGGGCTGGACCTCGAACTAAGCAACTCCTAGACCAGAAAAAGGTGGCAGTTCTGAGATACTCCTTGAGTTCTTTGCAGAGCTGGAATGAGGCATTCTATCTAGTTTTTTTTATTAATATAATAATCATGGTAGAGATCGTTCATTCTTCTGTAAAGCCTACTGATCTGGTATTCCCCTTACCAGAATTTCCACCTTCCCCAAATTGTGAAGTCTTTTTCTTTATTCCACCCCTTGGAAAAGATAATTTAAAGCACATGAGTAGTTGTTGGAAGATTCGAAGTGCTTGGCAATAGGGTAGATCTCATAGATCAAGTCTTCCCATCAGATAATCCCATATTTACCAAGAAATTTTGCAATAAGGGCAATTCTCTGTTTCAGGTTTGTCAATGGAGTCATTCACAGACTTCACCTTTGGATAACCCAATGCCAGTGCATGGTTCCACAACCCTCAGCACATTAATTGAAGTCATATGAAGCTTAACAAAAGTACCATTGAAGATTTGGTGAAAAGGAAGAAACCTCAATACTTAAGAAGTTGAGGATTATGCCATTGATATCTATGATTCTCATCACAAAAACTAACTTAGTTGCCAGCTTTGTGTGCCATTCTAGCTGGACAGATTTTCCTTCTGTTCATCTGTCTGTACTCCTTATGGTAAGCTTTAGCTTTTTCATAGATTTCTTTTTTCCATATCTTATGGAACTTTTTTATAGCCGTCTTCTTCTTTGGGTGTCTGGCCTTCAGTATTTCAAAGGTCTTTCACTTTTTCAGAAGAGATTCTGGAACCCATAGTAGTTTCTTCTTTTCTACTACACTTACCATGATTACAGCCAGAAAAAAAAAGAGAGAGAGCGCTCTATATAGAGTCTTTTAAAATTATTATTATTTTTTCAACATTCACTTTTATAAGATTTTAACTTTCAAAATTTTTTCTCCCTCCCTTCCTCCACTTCTTTTCCCCAAGATAGCAAGTAATTTTATATAGGTCCACATTAGTTATCTTTATAGAATCTTTGCAAGCTCTTCCACCTTGGCTCTGCTGAGGATTGGAGGCTCCCACTTTGAGACAAAGGTTTGACGCACACAGAGCCACTCAACCTCCCCCATGACACTCAAACACCCCTGATACAGGGCTTTTACAGAGCAGTTCACACACACACACACACACACACACACACACACGCACACACGCAAAATCACTCTCAAATGATACACAGGCTTCCAGCTCCTGAAAAGATCCCCAAACCTACTCTCCAATAAGGAGCAAGTCAAGGTTTGGGGGAAAAGGGAAGCAGGACCTAATCTCCTTTTCTATGCCTGCCATGTCACATGTCTGCATTGCATGTAAGGTTGGAACCTCTTCCAAAGTCCAGGCACAGGGAAGGCAAGGAAAGAAGAGACCCAGAGTCACTCATGGGACAATAGTGGATGCGTGTGTGGTAAATTCTCTGTCTGAGAATTGTAGTGTTGCAGTTTCATGGTGTGTTGTGGGGGTTGTCTCAAAGAATTCAGACTCAGACCACCTCCAATCCAAGTGAAGGCATTTATTGAGAGTCACACCTCTCATGAAGCAGAATGGGTTCCAAGCTTCCAGTAAGACAGGACAGTCAATTTTATAGTGCAGTGATGGTGATTACACAACAAAAATTATGAATATCGCAAAGGCAGAAGGGTTTTGTCAAGGGTAATTAGTTAATGGGAGAAAGGTCTTGGCTTTCATGGAACTGCACACCTACAACACATAGAGAAAAGCCCAAAAGGGGGGAGCATTAATATATGATAATGATATCACAATAAGCTTTTCTATTTCATAAATTCACCCAAAGGACAGTTTTTGTCTATTTAGCCTTCTGTTGTTTTGGGGTCCACATCTTGCTCAGGTGTCCTAGAAGTGCTGCTTTTTGATGGGCTAGCTATTGTGGTCCTGTCTGAGATTAGGTGGATATTGATTATGGTTGAGTACATGGACACACCTGCTGTTTCTGTGGGAAATATGAGGAATGAGTCTGGGGACAATGGCTAACTAGAGACGGTGACTAGCATTCCATCACATGGACACTCCTGCTATTCTAGCGAGGCAGTGAGGCATGTAATTAGGAAGTTAGGATACCGGTGGTGATGTGGTGCTTGGTTGCATGTGCTTGGACCCCAATTCTAAAATCCCATTTCTCTAAAAATCACATTTTTCCCTAGCCTCAAAACACTATCCCAGAGTTTCTCCCCAGCCCAAGGACACAGCCTGCCCCAGCAACAACCATTATCTCCCTTCTTGGTAGCCAACTGTACCTATAGAATTTATGAGTCTGAACCAGTTGCATACTGGCTGAACCAGCTGTGTACTGGGTCATATAATAATATTTACTTTCACTGACCAATCACATGTATCCTAGACTTAGACATAGGTATACTCTCACATTTATCTTGTCTAACAAGACATTGATGAGAGCAGCCTGGTATTCCTGGGTCAGTCCCGACTGCTAGTTGACTTAGTGATGTTTCAGGCCTAAAACAACACCCCAATGTAGCTCCCCCTTGAGCTATTTCCCAATGAACTCTGGGTAAAATACCTTCCCAGTAGATACCAAAGTGCATGTTCCTTTAAGAATTAACCACTCCTGTGCATACCCTTTGACCCAGCAATATCGCTACTAGGACTATATCCCCAAGAGATCATAAAAATGGGAAAGGGTCCCACATGTACAAAAATATTTATAGCAGCACTCTATGTAGTTGCCAAAAACTGGAAGTCAAGGGGATGTCCATCAATTGGGGAATGGCTGAATAAATTATGGTATATGAATGTAATGGAGTACTATTGTGCCATAAGAAATGATGAACAAGAAGACTTCAAAGAGGCCTGGAAGGACTTATATGACCTGATGCTGAGTGAAAGGAGCAGAACCAGGAGAACTTTGTGCACAGCAACAACCACAGTGTGCGAGAGTTTTTTCTGGTAGACTTGGAATTTTGTAATAACGCAAAAACTTCTTATAAAAAAAAAAAAATCCCAAAGGTGGTTCTCAAGGCAAAATGCCTTCCACACTCAGAGAAAGAAATATGGAAGTCATTCACAAAATGTAGCAGATCATGTTTGTGTATGTGTATGTGTTTGTGTATCATGTTTTGATTTGTTATACGATTTCTTTCATTTATCTTAGTCTGACTACATAGCATGACTATAGTGAAAATATACTCAATAGGAAAGTATATGTAGAACCTATACAGAATTGTATGCAGTCGTGGGGAGGGAGGGGGGTAGTGGGGGGTAGGTGTGGGGGGGATAAAATCTCAATTGTATGGCAGTGAATGTTAAACATTAAAAAATAAAAAAAAAGAATTAACCACTCCTTAACAGCTCCCTAATCCTGCCCTGAATCACCTACTTAGAATATTTGACACATGTTTTACTATAGAATATCCTATATAAACTTTACCTGTACCCCTCCAAGTTTGCAGGTTCCCTAAGAACTCTTGCCCACTGAAAATATAATAAATATTTACCACCATGACCTCAACAGTGATTGAGTCCCTGAATTCTTTCCCAGACGGCCCATGCAGGGATCTCCAGTCTTGAAGTTCCTATACCTCTGTCTCTCCAGCCCTCATTAGTGGGGGGATGGTGGCTAGGTAGGGGCAGTGGGCCTGCTGTTTAGTAAGGCCTATGACTGAGTCTGGGGGCCTGTAGTGTAGTTAAAGCCAGATGGTGTGGTTAAACCAGGACATGTCTTCTGTTCAGTGAGGCCCATAAGGAAGTTAGAATATTGGGGCTGAGGGTAGCTTTATTAGGATTCCATCAGTAGGAGACTTAGAGTCTCCTGGGATATCAACCTCTCCAACTGGGGGAGCAGAGCTGGAAGAACAGATGTCTGGGATCACTCTGAAGATTCAGGGCTCTGGGTTTTGCCTCTGTGAGACTGTTTCTGCCCACCATGAGAACAGCCATGTGGCCACTTCCTGCCCAGTACAGCAGATGGGCAGGACTAGCCTTATTAAAGGAGACCAGACTTGGAGGAGAAAGAGAGGAACGGATGGAGGGGGCAGGGAGCTGAGAGATTTTGGTCACTGGGATCCTGTATGGGCAGGGTTAGCTGCAAGCCTGGAAAGAGGTGAGAGAAGATGATAGTTTCAGTGAGAAGTTGCTAGCAACCAGAAGAACCCTATGGAAGTAAAAGCCAAACAGATAGATAGTTATGGGAAGAATCCAGCTCCACTGTATTCATCAGTTAAGGAAAAGAAAAAGGGAGAATACCCAGTAGGGTGAGTGGGATGAATAGTTTGCCCCGAAATCTGCCCACCCAGCCAGAGCACCTCTCTATCCTCCTTTCCTATCTGAGTTTCCTCTGCTGATAAAGCAGGTGTGCAGGGTTGTAGAATTGCTGACATTCACATATATGGGGAAATAATCTCAGAAAAATCTCCACACAGCCTAGTTGCAGACCTAGACTGAATGTCTGTCCCCAACCTGTGCATGTTCTTGTCACTGTAAAGCCAGACAATGTACAAGATAATGAGGAACCAGACTCATCCCAGTTACAGCTGCCAGAAGAAATTTAATCAGACAAACCTGAGCTGAAGATTGGGGTAGGAGGAAGGAAGCAACCTTCAAATTCCAAAGATCAGCCTCTCCTACTGCCCTGAGAAAGAGTCCCACAGACTTCAGGAACACTGAAAACTCAGGAATCTCCAAAGTCAGTCACCCAACAAAATAAACCCCCACCACTCATAGTCTTACTTGGCGGGGTGGGGAGCCTGCAGCCTCAAGGTCATATATGACCCTCTAGGTCTTCAAGGGCAGCCCTTTGACTAAATCCAAACTTCATAAATAAAAGAATTTGCTCTGTAAAACTTGGACTCAGTCAAAAGGCTGAACCCATGGACCTAGACGGTCACATGTGGTCTCCTGGCCACAGGTTCCTGGACTAGAGAAATGGACTTTCTAGTTTTGTTATACCTCACACCCTCCTCTGCTTTGGAATCCAGTGACAATGGCCTCCTTGCTGCTACTTTCTTGCTGTAGATTATTTCTTTTTCATCTTGTATGTAATTTGTTTGTACACAGCTTTTGGCCTGTTGTCCATTCCATTGAATTGTTAGCTCCATATGAGCAGAGACTAGCTTTTCGCCTTTCTTTGTACCCCTATTGCTTAGCACGGTGACTGGCATATAATGATAGACATTTAATAAATGTTTATTGAATGACTGACTAGGGTCCTGGGTTGTTTTCCAGGAGGAAGTGAGATAGAAACAGACATTTGTCAATTTACAAATTGAGCTCCTGTGCTAGGCACTAATGTCCCTTTGTTAGATGTTAGATTCTAACCAGTTTATCTCTCCCACCAAAAGATTAAAACCAAAAAAAAAAAGGAAATTTGTTTCCCCTGTTCCTTAATCCTTATCCCCCTAATTTTTTTTTTAGAAAATAAGTCTTTATGGATACTTTCAGGAGGGTTTGGGGGAAAGCTCGAGCAAGTCCCTGCTTTTACTCTGCCATCTTGACTCTGCCCCCCTATATTTTCTGTTTCTTATACCGTTATAGTATCCCATGTATCCCTCCTTCTCTCCCTCCTAGAGAGCCATCTCATACGACAAATAATTGGGGAGTTTTTAGAGAGGAGAAAAGTCAGAAAAGCCCAAAAATGTGTGCAATGTGTAACAACTGTTGACCTCTCACTTTCACAAAGGTATAATTTAGGGGTTTCTTCTCACATCTCTTCATTCAAGTCCTGTTTGATCTTTATAATTTTGTTACATTTATTTTTTATTTGGGAGGATGTCATTCCTTCCATTTACATTGTTATACTGTGCATATTGCTTTCAGGGCTCTGCTTACTTCAGTCTACAGAAGTTCATGTAGATCTTTCCATGCTTATCTAGATTCATCAAATACAACATTTCTTACAACACAGTCATTTGCTTAGTCATTCCCCAGTTGATGGACATCTACTTTGTTTTCAATTTTTAGCTATCATAAAATGTGCTACTTTAAATATTTTGGAGTATATGACACCTTTTTTTTCTTATCAATGACTTCCTTGTAAAGCTCAGTCATGGAGTCTCTGGTTCAAAGGATATAAACTTTTAAGTCACTTTGTTTGCATAATCCCAAATTGCTTTCCAAAACGATTGCACCATTTCACAGGTCGATCAACAATGTGCTAATATACCTATCTTTCTCCAATCTCTCCAACATTGACTATTGTCATGTTTGTCAGTTTGCGGGGTGTGAGGTGAAACTTCAAAATTGGTTAGATTTGCATTTCCCTTATTGGTGATTTAGAACATTTTTTCATGTGCTTGTGAATACTTTGAAATTCTCTTGAGAACTGTTTGTTTATATTCTTTAACCATTTATCTATTGTGAAATAGCTATTAGTCTTACATATATTTATTGTTTATGAATCTTGGATAGCAAGCCCTTATCAGAGAAAATTTGATGCAAAGAATTTTTTTCCCATTTGACCACTTCCATAGAACTCACATGGTGGTCAGAAGAAGCGATACAAGGACACTCTCAAGGTCTCTCTCAAGAACTTTGGATTTGACTGTGCAACATGGCAGACGCTGGCACAGGACTGCTCAGAATGGCGTGCCCACATCAGAAAGGGTGCTGTGCTCTATGAGCAAAGTAGAATTGAGACACGAGAAAGGAAACGTAGGATGCAAAAATTTGGAGTAACCACACCAGATGTTCACATGGGCTATCTGTGCCCAACTGTGGTAGAACATTCTGAGCTCATATCGGTCTGATCAGGCACAGTCGGACACACTGAAACTTCACTTTATCATGATGGTGTCATTTTGGTCCTCTTTGAAGATGAAGAACAACAACCAACAACCAGGTATATTAATGTTATCTGTGCACAAGCTTTTCAATTTCAAGTAATCAAAGTTATCTGTTTTATCATTTGCAATTGCCTATATTCTTATTTGGTAAAGAATACATCTTCTACCCATAGCTATGAGAGGTATATGATTTGTTCTAACTTTTTTTATCTTTTCTATTACAATATTAGGGTTGCATATCCATTTAGAATGTATTGTGGAGTGTGGTCTAAAATGTTAGTCTAAGCCTAATTTCTGCCAAACTGCTTTTCTGTTTTCCCAGTAAGTTTTCACCAAATCAAAAGTTTTTTCCCTAGGTAATGTGTGTTTTCCACTTTATCAAACAATAGTTATTAAATTTCATTGTTTTCAGAAACAATCTCCCTTGTCTTGTCTGTTCCATTGACTTATTTCTCTATTCTCTAACCAACACCAGATGATTTTGATAACAGTTGCTTTATAATATAGTTTGAGGTATGAAAATGATAGTTGCCCTTCATCCTTACTTCTTTTCATTTCCCTTGATATTCTAGATCTTTTGTTTTTCCACATGAATTTTGTCATTTTATCAAGTTCTATAAAGTATCCCTTGGTTGTTTTCTTGGTATAGCATTAAAAATATAAGTTAATTTTGGTAGCATTGGCGATTTTGTTATATTGGCACACCCTAGCCATGAGCATTGAAAAGAGAGAAGCTGGCAGCAGCACAGAAGGCCTTCAGGAGCAATCAGGGCCCATCCCTGAGTGGATCTTCAGTGTTCAGATGGTGTGAAGTGATAATAGAAGGAAAATGGTGAGTTTCACTGATCAGTGGGATAGATGCCTGGAAAGGCAGAAAGCCAAGACAATCAGCCTCTGAAGTATATTGCAGACCTTTCACCACCACTACTATTCAGTAGGCAAAAGAGGAGTCTTGAACAGAGCTGTGATTAGAGCAGCACCCTATAAATATTACTTTGGCAGGACTGTGAAGGATGGAATACAGTGGAGACCAGGAAACCATTTATAATAATTATTGCAATAGCAAAAGTCCCATCAGATGATACTGAAGGCCTATATTAGTATGATGGAGTGGAAAAAAGGACAAAATGGAAACACTGTTGAGACCGACAAGGACTTCTTCAAGTGAACTGATGTGACAAGTGAGGAACTTTCAGGAATGAGAGATGGCTCCAAGTTTTGTGACTGTTTGAATGATTGGTGATGCAGTTGACAGTGTTAGGGAAGTCAGGGGAGACTTCAGGTCCTGTGAGCAACAAGATGGAGGACTAGACATTTTTTCCAATCCCCATTACCTCCTAAATCTCTCAAAACATAAATTATGCATCAAAGATAAAACTGTTTCCATGGTTTAAGACACACAGAATCCAAAAGAAGGTAAAAAAAACATAACAAACAACCTGTGAAGTGAAACTCACTGACCTGATCTCACTCAGCACCTATCCCCCAGGTCCCATGTGACTATCAATGAGACTACACTAGCAGACCCAAGGACATGACACAGGCTTACATCAAAACACAGCCCTGTTCTCTGCTTGTCCCTACTTCTTTCCAGTGCCATGGAGATCCTGACTCTAAGCTCCTAAAATTTGTTCAGGCCCTGACAGCCAGCATGGCCACAGCCCTTCAGGAGCAAAAAAGGCTTCTGGGGGCTACAACCCAAAGGCACCAATACTGCAAAGCTCTAAATTGTTGGTGCTGGGCCAGAGATCTAATGAACAGAGAGAGTGGGACAGTTCATCAGGACAGAACACCATGGGTGTGGGGGGACTGTGCAGAACTCCACCAAGCCTGAGGGAAAGAGCAGAGCATCTTGCTGGGGCCAATTTTGACCACTTTAAAAATCATTTAGGGTATAGACCTAAACCATGAATAATCCAGTGTGAGAGGAGGTTAAGATGCTTTGAGATTTGACCCCCAGAAGAAACCACAATCAGAGGAGGAGGGAGTCAGAAGGTGAATAGTAGGAAAAAATAATCCTTCTTTCCAAAACTGCTTCAGGCCTTCCCTCTTTCTCTCTCCTCTGTCAACTTTCCTTTGGTGAATATAAGTCTCCCTGTATTCAGTGATTTGTAGGGAGAGTGGGAAGTCAATAAGGAACAGAAACCAAAGTATCATGGGATTTAAAGCTAGAAAGAACTTCAGATATCAACTAGTCCAGCCCCCTCCTTTTGCAGATAAGGGACCTGAAACTCAGAGAATTTAAGCGATATGTATGTGCAGGGTTACACACTAAGTAGCAGAGTCAGGGTTTTAATATAAGTCCATCTACTCCAATTCAATGTTCTTTCCACTACCCTAAATGAAGACAACAAGAATGGGATACTCTTCCCAGGACAGGTGCATGGTTGTAGGATAAACATGTGGACACAAAGGTAACAAATCCTCCTTTATTCAATAACTTATCACACAGGGAACCTCTCCCAAACACACCACCACTTTACCATTTGTGGCTGTGGGTAGGAAGAGGAAGGACAGGAGTTGCAAGGGCTACCTGAGAGGGTCATGTCAAGGCAAGGTAGACAGACACACATTGAACTGACAGACAGGTGCACAATAAATACACATCATGGAGCAGAACTCAGAGAAATTCTTCTGTCCCCTTCCCCTAGCAATGAGGAAGGGGGCTGGCCCTAGGGCCCAAGAAGGCACAGTGGTGATAGGAAAAGGAAAAGTAGTTAACTGTCAGGGATCCACAAAAGACACCATGATGTATCGTGTGCCTTTTGTAGTGGGCAGTCCTTCATGGTAGTGGGTGAGGCGCCCAGGGTGCAAAAGCCCCCAGCCTTTCCTTGGAGATGAGACAATGCAGTCGTATCGCAAGAATCGGCAGCCTCCTCCCTAAATGAGGAGAAAACCCAGGAAGACAAGATGTCATGGTAGATACAGTCAGATTTCCCCAAGGGCTAATGTTGGGATAGGAGAGGAGAATTAGATTAATAAGAGACTGAAGTAAGAAGAGGAAAAAAAAGAAATAAGAGAGATTTAAAAAAAAAATAAGAGAGTGTGATTACCAAAGAAAGAGAAATGGGAGACAAAAGGAGAGATGAATATGTATATAAGATGAGAAAGAGAAGCTGTGGGGATTTTTTGGGGGAGACATCTTATGTTATTCAGTCTTGGGGCCAAGGGGTTGTGGAGATCTCAAGCGTATCTCAGAGGGTAATAAGAAGAGGGTCATTTCATTTGGTTTCCAGAAGGGGGAAGGGATATCACATGGGGAGGGGAAGGGTACCCCTGCTCACCTCATAGTCAAGACCCTTGCTATTGAGTGCAATGTTGAGGGTAAAAGTAGAAGAATCATGATGTGGTCGCAAGGATGGCTGCTCATCTGGTCGGTACCGGACCACAAAGTTCATTACTGCTCGAGTCTGGGGAAAGAGAGAAGATCACGGCCTGGGGTCTGGGATGATCCCATAGAATTATGGCCAGGAGGATCACTGAGACGAACTTGGGAAGGACAAAGGAAAATCCTAGGGTCTTCACCAGCACCTCTACCTTTCCTTTGAGCTCCATAGGTACAATCCCGTGACCAGGGCATTGAAGTTGGAAAGTGCCTCAAGGAGGCACCAGGCAGGCCACAAGGTAGCACTATTCCTGCCAGAGCTCAACGGGAACCAAAGTTTGTATCCTGAGGTTTATACTTAAATAGTCGAATGCAGACCATTTCTGTTTGTCAAGCAACTCCACTCCCCTGTCTCTAACCCATCTCTCAGGCTGCTTAAGGCATCATTTTATGGCAGTTCTTCCCTTTCTTGGGACTCTCGATGTGCCGACCTCATCAGTACATGCAAATTAGGTACAGATCTGGTGGGGCAGGTATAAGCCCTGGATCAGAAGAACTGAGAATCCTGGCTCTGCCACGTCCCATTTATGTGATCCTAGACAAGTCACCTCTCTGAACCTCAGTTTCTTTATCCATAAAATTGTGAGCATCAGATGAGATCATGGATATATGAGTTACCTGTAATCGCTGAGTACTAAGTGAATAAGAGCTATTTGCTTTCTCAATACCCTCTTACCAACCCCTGAGGAAGGACCTAAAATCAGAAATTACAGTTCCAAAGTGAGAGACATCAGAAGCTCACAGGGATCATGCAGGGAAAGGGAGGGCGGATACTGAGATCTGATGGGGGAAATTAGATCGTTTGGGGGTGGGGGGGGAAGGCTGTGAGGAGAAGTAGTTCCATGTCCCCTCCCATCATCCAACCTTTGTGTGGTACCCTGGGAACAGGTTCTCTGTCATGGGTCCCACATAGGTTCTCAGGAATTGTAGCCATTCATCCTCATAACCCAGCTGCTTCATATGAATGTCTACAGTAGGCACGTTCTCATATCCTCCTGCTAGTCTGGAGTCCTAAAGGGGAGAGTTTGGGCACACAGAAGTTGAGCCATCTCTACTCTCTCCTGGGAATACCCTTTCCCAAGAGTTTCTTAAACCCTTATTGCCACTATTGCCACACCCCCCAATACTGATCCTACATTACCTGGCCCCTGCCTAGAATCCTATGTCCCCCTTCATCTCCTGGGTTTATGTTTCTTTTATCCCCTTCCCCTACCCTCTCACTCACTCCCAAATGATCCTTAATCCTCTGTCTTTTCCCTAGGACTCCTGCATTCTCTCTACTCCTCCTTTCCAGAATACTCAGTGCCCCATCTCCTGACTTTCTCCAAATTACCCCATCCTACCTCATGCTTTCCCCCAGACCACTGGCCAAAGTTCTCCATCTCTTCTACTAGTTCATCACACATCTGCTCCGACAACAGTGGAAACCAGTACACATCTGGACATGGCTAATGAGGCAGGGTTGAGGGAGGGAAAGGAAAGAAACACAAGAGCTCTAGAATTCTGATGATTATTAGACAGAAAAAAAGGATCTGGGTTGAGTGACTCATTTTTGATCTGGCAGAGTTGGTGGGGAAACAAAAGAGGGGGTAAAGGGCCAGAACTGGGAGGGGTGGGTGGGAGGGTGATAAGGACTGGGAGGGGTGGGTGGGAGGGTGATAAGGTAGGGAGGAAGAGGCAGTGATAAGGACTGGGAGAATTAAGTGACAAGAATCAGGGGATGAGAGAGGGCAAGATGTGTGTGTGTGTGTGTGTGTGTGTGTGTGTGTGTGTGTGTGTGTGTGTGTGTGTGTGTTGGGCTTAGAGGCTACGGCTGGGATACTCCCTAGTATATGATGTATGGTGTTTTAGTGTTTGGGTGATTGGGGATATTCCCTTAGAGGGGCTTACCTGTTCCACCACACCATCCCCATCAAGTGCCCAACTGTAGTTCTCATGGATGTACTGCTCTTGCCAGTCCTACAAGTAGATTATGAAGGAGACAACACTGATTATCTCCCCCTCCCCCCCAGTACCAATAGGCTACCACTCTACTATCAGACCCCTCAAGATTACTCCATTCCCTCACTGCCTTTGGGCAAGATGGGATTTAGGGAGAGGGACTGAAAGGCAACTATTCAGGCATCAAGAACTGGAGACAAAGCAGTGGCCCCTTCCTCACCAGAGGGTTGTCAAAGATCTGCCAGAGGTCAGGGTAGAGGTGGTCTGTTCTGTACCGGGCTGTGGACAAAAGTCGCCCAAACTCCTCCTGGTTACTGAGATGGAGGAAGATACCCTAGGGAAGAAAAAAAGGAGAGATTAAAAGAATTGGGGAATGGTCTTCCCAGTCTCCCCTTCCCCAGGGACCTAGGGACCAAATTTCATACCTTATCACGGACTGTCTTGCAGAAAGCCATGTCAGGATCACTCTCACTCTGTGAGAACACTTCTCTCTGGGGCAGCTCATTCCGAAGTGTGTTCCCCTTAATCAGATAGGCCTGGGATATGTATGGTACATTCCACACACCCCTATGTATGTGTGGAAGACAGCAAGGTTAGCAAGGTTAGCATAGTAATAAAGCTTTTGTAGTATTTTGTAATTACAAAGAGAAATTACAAAACTCTTATTTTATTTGATAGCTCATTTCCATATTACTTTACTTTCTTCACAGTCAGGTAGGTAATACAAATGTCTCCACTGTACAGAGGAGGAAACTGATATTTAAAGAAGCTAACCAATTCCCTCAGTAAGGGAAAGAGCTCAAAAGGAAACCAGGTTTGCTGAGACCCCATGCACTGCTTAGGACTTCATGCTGCTTCTGTCCAGGTCAACAGAGAGTCCTTCACCCCTGAGGATGCACTTGCTTAGGGATTAACAATTGTCTTCCTCAGCAGGGTTTGGCCTGCTTCCTGCTACCCCAAACCATTGGGAAGATGTCTGGGAGACTGGTCAGGAGGCAGTAGTTCAGGTGAGAGTAAGTCAACAAACATTTATTAAGAACCTACTATGTATTCAATGGTGATAAGAGCCTGAACTAGGGTAGTGGCAGTGTTAACGTTGAGAAGGGTACAGGTGCAAGAGATGTAGTGGAAGGTAAGGCAGGGATTTCTGCAGAGGAAAAAAGACTCACACTCGTTTCCTCTGCACCAGCTCCACATAATCCTCAGATCGAGCATAGTACTCCTCAGGACTCAGTGCCCCCCAGAAATTGGACCAGAGTTTCCCATGTCGAGACAACATAGGAGCTATCACCTTCCTGGAGGGAAAGGGAAAAGGGAAAGTGAGGCAAGAACTGGGCTGAAGAAACCTGGGGGGTGACCTAGGATATGCCCTGGGGGTGGACATAAGGGGGCTCTTCTTGAGAGGAGGAAAAGAATTTGAGAATCCCTTCAGAGATTTGGGGATGACTCAGTTGGGTGACCTGTTCTCCTCAATGAGGATGCGTAGGGTCTGGGGGTTGGTGATGACAGCATCTGCATCCAGGCTAAAGTAGAATTCACACTCAGAATCCTGACGACAGTTGTCCCTGCAGACAAACAAATAAACTGGTGAGTCCCTAGAGGCAAGCCTCCCCTCCTACTTTCTTTTCACACCCACTTTCAGCTCCCTGAGAAGAGATTGAAGCCATAATAAGACGAATCAAAGACAAAATTCTGGAAAGAATGCTTACTATGGGGAATGGATAATGTAAGGAAAAGCAGCGGTTCCACTTTCCCCAGACATGTGCAGGCACGACCCCACCTAAGCATAGGGACAGTCTGATTGGCTCAGGTACAGGGAGATGGGATGGCTCAGTGCAGAGATGGACAGTATAGGCATAAGGATGGCCGGGCCAACCTGTAATTCCGGAGACGGCCAGAATATAGCAGTGGAATGACTAAGTAGGTATCAATGTGGCTGAAATGTCCCCGTCCCCACTCCAAATTTACTCACATGGCCATGTCCCGGGCCTGGGCTGGAGTCAGAGCCTCCTCTGGTCCAACAAGCTTCACAGCAGAGAAATGGTCCTGGAGCTGAGGCCAAGCAGCTGCGATGTGGGGCTCATGATGGACCTCCTAGTGTTGAGGAGAAGAAGGGAAAGACAGAAAAGGATTGGGGAATAAGGGGCAAGAAAGATGGGGGACATGGGAGGAAATTCAAGATTGGGGTGATGGTGAAGAAAGGACAAGGGAAGAAATTAGAAAACATGAGGTCAGGGCCACTAAAGGAGGCAAGGTTTACATTAGGACTTTATTTGAAATTGACAAGCATTACTGGGACTTGGGGATACAAATATAAAAGGAAAACAGTCCCTGTCCTCAAGAAGCTTATATCCTACTAGGGTTATCTCAGGAGGTGATAAGAGGCAGTTTGGGGAAGTGGAATGAGTTTATCTCACATTATTATGCAGGAAGAGTGTAATCTGCTCAGGTGGATAGTCAAGGAATAGCAACCTCTGTAGGAATCTTGGCAGGAACGGAGTTGGCTGTTCCACAAATACAGACAGAAGCACTCTGGGGAAAGGCTGCTGTAGATGGAACACATGAGGAAGATTGTCACTTGGAAGCCTGTCACTCCCACCTCCTCCAGAGACAGACACTATTTCCCTGATGATACCCGAGCATATTTACAAACCTGAAGTTCTAGAGGAAAGGGGAAGTTACCTAAGGGAAAGAGACCAAAACCCCACGCTCTCTAGCAATAGCCCCCCAACAAACAAAGCCAACAGAAATGGGCTAGGGAAAACCAGACACTCTTTCTCCACCCTGTCCTCCCCAGGAGCTCCCTCTGACCCAGCTTTGAACACTGTTAATGTTTGTTACATTAGATGGAATCCTGACTAACTCCTCTGAACCATTTCATTCCCCCTTTCTCTTTCTCATTCTCACAAGCTCCTCACCTGCCGCTCCTCTAGGTCTATCCGGTCACGGTCACAGAACCCGCAGCCTCCCTCTGGAGTCCAGCCATTAGGGATGTAGTTTCCCAAGTAATTCAGCTGGAGCTATTAGGGGGGAGAAAAGCAAGCAAAAATCTGAGTTCCAGGAAGCTAAGCGGGTCAGGAATTCCACAGAAGGAAGCACAAAGAGGTGGGGAAAGACATTAGCAAGGGGAACGAGAGAGACATTGCACTCTTCTCATCGGTCCCATCTGCTCTACAGAAACTAGGTGGCACAGTGGATGGAGCACTGGACTTAAAGTCTGGAAGATGAATTTGAATCCTGCCTCACATAAATTCTAGCCACAAGACTCTGGGCAAATCATGTAACCTCTGAAGCCTCAGTTACTTCATCTATAAAATGAGGATAATAATACCACCAATCTCAAAGGGTCATTGCGAGGATCAAATGAAATAATACATCCAAAAAGTTTTGCAAACCTTAAAGCACTATGTAAAGGTTAGCTTTGGTTTATTGTTTTTATTATGAGAAGGGTCACTATGCAGGCATCCAAGTTACTGTAATCCTTGGGATAGAAGGGTTCCTTAGGGATGCTAACAGGTCCATGGATGGGGAGAAGGTACCTTGGTGGGTCCATTGCCATGGATCACAACAGGGAGTGTATCATAGGCCACATTCCGAATTCGAACCTGATTCCGGTCAAACTTTAATACCACCTCATCTAGGGGAAAGAAAGAAGCCAAATTTTATACTTCCCTTTCCAGGGTCCATAGTGCTACAGATATGAATAAATTTTTGTATTCCAAAAGTCAGATTCTTCAGGGGAGGGACCTCAATATCAACACAGTTACATGAAGTACTCCTCTTAAGTCTGGGATTTTCCCCACATCAGGTAACCCAATTGCCCATGAGAACCTCCCAACCACTCATAAACCTTAGTTGCTCCCCCTTCAACTCCCTGACCTATGGCTCCATTGAGATTCTGAAAGATTCGAGATTTGTGATCCAAAGCCAGGCCAAGTTTTTCCTAGAGGGGTCAAAATAGGGAATGTTAATTGAAGGAATTTCCCTAACTTCTTTCTTCCCACATTTCTTTCATAACCCCCAACACTTCTTTCCATCGTTCAGCCTCCCAGAATTTTCTCCAGCTGTATTACTTTCCCTCTCCCTCCACCAGGGAGTTCCAACCCCCACCCCAGTAAATAAGGTACCCCCTTTTCTAGGTGTTTCAGATTTCTTCTCAATCCCCTCTCCTCACTCTGAGTTTGGAGTCCAGGTAGAGCCGAGTGTAGAACAACTGGTCATCATCATCATCCTTGTATTTCCACTGACGAACAATATGATGGATAGTGGGGGCAAAGCCAATGAACCCTGTCCAGGTGGGTGAGGGCAAACTTTGGAACCCAGGTATCCAACTCCTGATAGACCAGGTATATAACCCTCCTCCCCCTAGTTCTCTGTGCCAAATCTTATTTCTAAGATTCCTAAGGACTCAGGAACTTACCTTTCCTATTCTACAAGTTCCTATCCGAGACCAGGTGACCAGCCCAACCCCACCCCATCCCATATTGTCTGTCTTTCATTCCAACCCTGAGATTGACCTAGCCCCAGTCACCAAAGTGACCCAGCTGCCCAGTTCCCCCTGGCCACACCTCCAGAATTGAGGAAACGCTTTCCATTTCCCACAGTGGGGTACTTCTCTGCTAGCCCCCACTCTGGCCAGCAGAAACTCTCAGCTGAAAAGAGCAAGCGGCTGCCACTCTGAAGAAATTTCCACAGCAACTCTTTGGGGCTCCCAGCTAGAAGTACATCATAGCTGTGTGGAGAAGGAAGAGAGCATATTATTAGAACCACAGCCTTCTCACTCCCTAGTTGCTACTTCTGCCCACTTCTTAAAGAGGTCGATTCACTGAATGGGCATTATCTCACTCAAAGTGAGAACTTGAAAAGACCTTAGCCTGAAAGGGCCAGGGTCTCCCATTGCATCCTGGGCCATCTCCAGCCATCCTGATGAATATCTGGTCACTGGACCCAGATGGCTCTGAAGAAGAAAGCAAGGTTGGTGACCTTGCACAGCCCTCCCTCACTCAGATCAAAGTCAACTGCAAGTCATGTCATGTCCCTGATGTCATGGTCCTTTTTGAGAACAAAGGGCAAACAACCTGTGAGTAACAGTTCCTTTCCTCTCCTCTCCTCTCCCTCCTTACCTGGGGTGCTCTGCCCAGGAGAACATACACTTCAATGGTCAAAATCCGCTTTTTTCTTTTGGGTTTAATGGCTAGATTTCTTTCTCAAAGACTAAGCCTTAAACCCAGTTCACTCTGGAACTCAAAGGTTGGACAACAGGTCCCTGCCCTCCTAGCACAGAATGAATGTAAATACTAAATAGTAACTGTTTCTCTTTTGCCCAGGAACTCAGAGAGTCTTCCCCTCCCCATTCGATTTTTTTTTTTTTATTAAAGGAGTCATCCCTTGACTCACTTCTTAAAGAGGCCTATTCACTGAATGGGTTTTACCTCACTCAAAGTGAGAACCTGAAAAAACTTTAGCCTAAAAGGGCCAGGGTCTCCCATTGCACCCTGGGTCATCTCCAGTTGATGAATATCTGGTCACTGGATCCAGATGGCTCTGGAGGGGAAAGTGAGGCTGGTAACCTTGCACAGCCCTCCCTTGATTAAATCAAAGTCAATTGCAAGTCATGTCATCATCTCCCTGATGTCCTCCTTGAGAATGAAGGACAAACACAACAACACAACTTCTGCCCATACATTTTGGTGCAATAGAAAGAATGTTGGATTTGAAGTCAGAGAACTGGACCTGTAGCCTTCTTGCCCCAAGAGATCCCTCTGCACTCAAGAGCCCTCTTTTCCCAAGGATGAGTTCCTCCTGGAACTTCTATTTTGAGGAAGTACCCTGTGAACCATCAAGTTCTCACCCGGGAAGTTCCCTCATCTCCTATAGTCTTCTTACCCTGGAACATTCCTTTGCCCCTGTAGCCTCCTTCTCCAATTGGTGAGTTCCTTTAAGAACCTCCCTTTTGAGAAAGGGCCCTAGCCAGTCATCCTTCATTCCTCTCCTGGCTGTGCTTCTGATTTTCGGGACTTTGCCACCATACTTTCCTCCCTCCTCCTCTTATGTGTTGTTTTCCCCAGTTAAAGATGTAAGCTTCCTGAGAGCAAGAATTTTCTTCTTGATTGAATTTGTTTACCCAGTACTTGGCACAGTGCACCATTTACAAGTGTAAATATATGCTTGTGGACTTGACAAGAATTTAAATCTTGCTTCTGCCCAATTATTATGACCCCTTTGGATCTCACTTTGCACATCTGAAAAATGGTAGGGTTGGTCGACCTCCAACATCTCTAAATCAATGATCTCATGATGTTGAGCCTTTGTTCATTCAGGATCTCTCCCAAAGATCTTTCCCTTTCCCCACCCCCAACTCTATCAATCATTCTCAATCCTTTACCTGTCCACAAACATGATGACCATGTCCTTTCTTTCTGCATATTTCTCCATCTCCTTCTTCAGCCATCGAACCTTCTGGCCCCCTCCAACTGTTCGAGCCACATCTCCTCCTCTCCATTCTTCTCCTAGGCCCAGTGTCTGGAAGATCAAGACAGAACGCCAGGAAGAAGTCTTAGCCAAACAAACCCTGCTCCCCTCAAGGACCCAGACATGCAGTGCACAGCTCTTGCTACTTCCCTTCTCCAGCTCACATTCCAAACTACCCCACCCTCCTGGGGGTTCCTCACCTGAACAGTGTAATTGAAAAACTTTGCAGACTGCAGGAATCTCAGATATCCTTCTGTCTCCTCTGTGGCAGCAGTGATTACCAGTAGTTTATCTGAAATGGTGACCGGTGAAAAAGGAATCCCCCCTAAACAACTCCTAACCCTCCACCTCAACCCAAGGCTCCTGTTTCATACGAGTAAGAATAAGAACGTCAGATGGGGAAGGGGAGCTAAGGAAGGCCAGATGTAACCAGAGGGGGGAAAAAGGAGGACAATGTGTTTATTGCCCCCTTGATGAAAAATAGAAGCCAGAGAAAAATGAGTCGGGACTTTGCTTCTCAAACTTCCCACTCCTTTTCACCACCCGGGGGGCTCCAGAAGGAGGACTTCGGGGGCCGTGGCCCACTCTGCCCCCTCCGACGCTATCCCAAACCCAGCAAACTTCTTCCAGGTCCCCAGCCACGGCCCCTCCCGCACCTTGCGGCCACTAACCAGGATTGACTCTCTCGCCACCGCCCAGGCTAGCGGCACCTTCCGCTACCGAAGCTGACGACGAGGCCGAGGCTCCTGAGGGTCCCAGCAGCTGCCAGCCAGGCGGCAGCAGCAGCAGCAGAGATGACAGTCCCAGCTGAAGTCGGAGGCTGAGCCGGAGGCCAAGCGAGCCTGGGGAGCTCATGGCTGGGCGTGGACTGTGACACTGACCAGGCCGGGCACCGGCGGGCGCGCGCCAGCCCGGGCTGCAGGGGACTTGGCTCTAGAGATCCCAGCCCGAGAATGGGAGCATAGGAGAAGGGGAAGGATTGGGGGCAGCTTCGGGAAGGGAGAAGGTGGTGTTCTGGAAGACCTAGAAAAAAAAGACGTAACCCGAGGCGACGGAAACCGAAATCCAACTCTCAGACAAGGCGGGGATTGTGCTAGGGCTAGCAGACTGTACTGGGGGCACGTCTAGGGAAGTGGGCAGGGAAAATTAGGGAGAGTAGGGCGGGGAGGGGAGAAGGGAGAGGATTTGGGAGAACAGGAGGTGGAGAAAGGGGATGAGGAAGAAATTGGAGAGGAAAGGGGGCAAAGGTTTAGAGAAAGTGAAACTGGACGATTGGGGGGAATTGCGGAAAGAAATTAAGGAGAGTAGAGGGGATTATAGACTTTAGAAGGGCAGAGGAGTCAGGAGACCTGGATTCCAGTGCAGACTCTGCCACTAATTAGCTGTGTGATCTTAAAAAAATTTCCCTCTCCCTCTCTATTTCTCAGTTTCCTCACCTTTAAAAAGACTAGATGAGATCATCTTTGAGGGCCCCCCAGCCCTAATATACCACGAGTCTTCGGAGAAAGGAGGGTATAGATAAAGGGACAGAAAGGGAAAGGTAAACTTGAAGGATGGAGAGATGGAGATGAGAACACATGGGAGAAAGGAAAGGGGCACGAGCTTGGGAGGAGGACCACCGGCTGCAGGATAAAGAGAGGGGGCACTAAAGTTTAGGATACAAAGCTAGAAGCAACCCATTTACTTTATCCATAAGAAAATAGGTACAAAAAGGTTGGGTGAGTCACCCAAAGAAAAAGCACTTTCAGTGAGTAAGGATTAGAAACCAGGGACTGGTCCATTTCCACTACCCTGGGCAGCCCTCAGAGAGGAAATTTCCCAGGACCTCTCCCCTCCACTTCCTGAGAGACAAACTACAAGATGAAAATTATCATCCCAATCTGGCTCCAGTCTATCATGCAAATTCTTATTACTCTCTCTCTCTCTCTCTCTCTCTCTCTCTCTCTCTCTCTCTCTCTCTCTCTCTCTCTCTCTCTCTCACACACACACACACACACACACACGCACGCACACACCCTACCTGGACCACTTGTTCCCCATGAATTATATTCTATCTCTCATTTCTCTGTATTTGTATTTGCAAAAGTTGTTCCCCTATAATGCTCTCCCTACTCCTCCTCACTTCTTAGAATTCCTAGTTTCCTTCAAGACTCAATTCGAGTGTCTTCTTCAAGTAGTCTTTCCTGATTGCCCCATTTGTTAATGCCCCTTCCTCCAATGCTATGTATTTTTTTAATTTTATTGATGTGTTTTGCTTTTGCTTACAGATTACTCTCTTTCCGTAAGAGGTGTCTTGTAACAAAGTAAAACAGTTAAATACCTTATCTGAAAGTGAATGCAACATTCCATAGATAAAGCACCCCTTCTCAATTTTTAATAATTAACAGAAATCTACTTTTTTCTCCCAACACCCTACCCTAAGGGGGAGAAAAGAAGAAAAACAAATTCCTTGCAACAAAGAAGTATGGGAAGAAAAACAAATTTTCTGTATGACTGTATAAATGCATAAACATATGCATATAAATGGATATGTATAGATCCAGATATGCAAGTCTCAGTCTGCACCCTCAATTCATTCCTTCTCTGTCCTTTCTGTCCTCCTTGTATGAATGCTCCTAGTTCTTAGAGCTTTCAGAGTTGTTTTTATAGCAGAGGTATTGGATGAATTGTTCTGCTTCTGCCCATTATTCATCAGTTTATGTCTCCAAAATTTCCAAACCCAAAAAGTCATGGGATCACATTTCTAAATCTGGAAGAGACCCTAGAAGCGATCCAAAGCTTTCATCTTTACATATGGGGAAACTGAGGCGTCGCTGGCACCGGAAGTGACTTCTCTAAGAAACAAAGTGTAAAGCTTCCTTGTCTCCTAGGCAACACGTGGCAGCTGTAGGGCCCAGCCTTTGGTTACGCTCAGGTGCCCTTAAGGAAAATGGTGGCCTCGGCATTGTCGTCCTTCCTCTGACGTACGGGCTTCCGCCGGAAGCAGCCGTGGTCTTCCCGGAGAGCGCCCGCGTCTCCGCTTGCCGGTGTTCGTGAGCTGCGTTAGCCACCATGGTGGAGAAGAAAACTTCGGGTGAGTGTGAGCCTCCGCGCACGGGTCCTCCGGGGCGGCCGGCCGCCGCTCCCCCCCCGACGGCCCGGGCAGCCGCTCCCCCCACGACGGCCCGGGCAGCCGCTCCCCCCCCGACGGCCCGGGCAGCCGCTCCCCCCACGACGGCCCGGGCAGCCGCTCCCCCCCGGACGGCCCGGGCCCGGGCAGCCGGCAGCCGCTCCCCCCCCGACGGCCCGGGCAGCCGCTCCCCCGACAGGCCGGGCAGCCGCTCCCCCGACGACGGCCCGGGCAGCCGCTCCCCCCACGACGGCCCGGGCAGCCGCTCCCCCCCCGACGGCCCGGGCAGCCGCTCCCCCGACGGCCCGGGCAGCCGCTCCCCCCACGACGGCCCGGGCCCGGGCAGCCGCTCCCCCCACGACGGCCCGGGCAGCCGCTCCCCCGACGGCCCGGGCAGCCGCTCCCCCCCGGACGGCCCGGGCCCGGGCAGCCGCTCCCCCGACTGCGGGGGCAGCCGCTCCCCCCACGACGGCGGGGGCAGCCGCTCCCCCCCCCGACGGCCCGGGCAGCCGCTCCCCCGACAGGCCGGGCAGCCGCTCCCCCGACGGCCCGGGCAGCCGCTCCCCCGACGGCCCGGCCGGCAGCCGCTCCCCCCACGACGGCCCGGGCAGCCGCTCCCCCGACGGGCCCGCCTCACCCCGCTCTCCCCTCTCCTTCCACCCAGTGCGGTCCCAGGACCCCGGGCAGCGGCGCGTGCTGGACCGGGCGGCCCGGCAGCGCCGAATCAACAGGCAGCTGGAGGCCCTGGAGAACGACAACTTCCAGGACGACCCCCATGCCGGCCTTCCCCAGCTGGGCAAGAGGCTGCCTCAGTTCGACGATGATGCCGACACCGGTGAGCGGGGGCGAGAGGGCGCTGGGGACCCCGACGGATTGCTGCACCCCGGGGGGTTGGGATTTAGAGCTGGATCTTCTGAACCTCTGGTTCCTAGCCTCTTTGGTATCGTGGGCCCTCCTCTTGGCAGCCTGGTGAAGCCCTTGAACCCTTTGCAGAATGTTTTTAAATGTATAAAATACGAGGCAGCCAATTATATTGAAATGTGGTTATCAATATATATTGTGGATGTTAGGACTGGACCAGGGGCTCTTAACCTTTTTGATATCATGGGCTCTCCTCTTGGCAATGTGGTGAAACCCTTGAATGGTATGCAAAACGTTTTTAAATGTATAAAATACATAAGATTACAAAGGAAACGAATTGCATTGAAATATAGTTATCGATATATATTATCGAGGTTAGGATTTAGAGCTGGAAGAGACCTAAGAGATGTGGACCAGGGGCTCTTAACTTTTTTTTGTCTCATGAACTTTCCCCATGGCTACACTTTGCTGATTGTTTTTAAATGTATAAAATGCACAGAATTACAAAAGAAACCAATTATATTGAAACGTAGTTTATATAAATTGTGAAGGTTAGGATTTAGAGCTGGAAGTACTGAAATACGATTATCAGTGTATTATGTGTATGTGTATTGTGTTTGTCCTTCGGTCTCAAAGAGGACCATGACATCAAGATGATGCCGTGACTTGCAGTTGACTTTGATTTGAGTGAGAGAGGGCTATGCAAGGTCACCAGCCTCACTTTCTTCTCCTGAGTCATCTGGGTCCAGTGGCTTGATATTCATCAGGAAGGCTGGAGAGTGCCCAGGATTCAATGGGAGACCCTGACCCTTTCAGGCTAAGGTCTTATCACAATCTTTAATTTGAGTGAGATACACCCATTCAGCAACAGGGTTCCCAGATAAAAGAGAAACAATTACTATTTGAATGACACAGTCTGGGAGAAAAGGTGAGACAGCCTAGGAGTAACGGTGACCAATCCAAGTGCTGAACTGCTACTTTTCTTTTTGTGAGACAATCAGGGTTAAGTTATTTGCCCATGGTCAGAGAGCTGCTAAGTATCTGAGGCCACATCTGAACTCAGGTCCTCCTGACTCCAGGGCTAGTGTTCTATCCTAGCTGCCCAGATACTTTCAAAATATGAAAAGAGACAAAAGAAAATCCTGCAGTGTGTTAGTTGATTCTCAAAGGAGAATGTATGTGAAGTCCTGGACCAGGGTCACACAGGATAGGGTGTATATTAAGGAGCTTCAGTCAATGAGGGTAGAGGAAATACTAATAGAGATGAGATATGGCACTGATGTATTCATTTCGGAAGGAATTATGTAAAAGGTGTGTGTATATCCTCAAGTGAAAAACCTCTGTTCTTTTCCAATCCCTGACCTACAGAGAAAGAAAATGAGACCCAGACAGGATTAGTGGTTTGCCAGAGAACACATGAGGAGTAAGTGGGAGAGTCAGAATTCAAACTCAGGTCTTTTGACTCCAAATATGGGCTTCTTAATGCAGTTCCATTAAACAAGCCTGTGTAGAGGCCCAGGCCCTGTGTTAGATACTGGTGTTAGACAGAAGCATATGGTCCCCATCCTTAAGGAATTCATTTCTCTTGCACAGAAACAACACCGAAATTGTGTGTGAGTGTGTGTGTGTGTGTGTGTACACATATGTAAATATGAAATATATATGAAGTAATTTTCCTGGTAGAGGGTACATACTTAATGTATAGGGTAGTTTAATAAAACAGAAATTTTAGAGGACACCATACAAGGGTAGGGAAGAGTGAGATAGAGACATTGGACAAAGGGAGCTCACATGAGTTTTAGGGAACAGAGACTGGTGGTAGAGAGCTTTAGCCTAGGCAGCCTTCTGTAAACATGAATTCTACTTGGAGCCATAGGGCACTAGACTTTCAAGCCTTTCACAGCAGAAGAGGCAACCTTCACTTCATTATCAATCTGTAAAAAAGAGGTGGGGGGCCAGGGAGAGATGGAATGTGTAATAGTAGGGCAGATAGCCAGTTCCTGGTCCCGTCTCCTAGTCTACCCAGGTAGAGTTCTAGGGCCAGGCTGGTCATAGAGATGAGGTGTGTTTGAGATGTTGTCTTCATCCTCTGCCAGAGGATTCAAGGCAGTGCTTCAGAAATGAAAGGGACCAAGGGAAAAGAAAAAAATTAGACAAAATAATACAAGGCAGCTTGTAAGGGAAAGAAAAACATCTTGATAGAGGGAAAAAAATTATTGTTTTGATTGTCAGGGGTACTTTCTTGTTTGCCCCAGTGCTGCCATTCACTCTTTGTCATTTTGGGCAAGTCGCTTTTCCCATCTGAGCTCATTTGGTCAGCAGAACCCTTAAGATTCCTAATCCCTTCCCAGAGTTGGAGCCCTCAGTCACATTTAAATTCATAGACTGACCCTGCTAGTCTTTGTATCTAAAGCAGCATGGTCATATAGAAAGAACACTGGACTTGGAGCTAGAAAACCTCTCTAAGCTTTGAGGTCTCCTTTACCTTTCAGTCCATGACCTCTGACCTCTGCTTTTGACATAATAGGTGAATGAAGTAGAAAGATAAGGGAGCTTAAGCAGGAGGAAGGAAAATATCTGATTTTCTGAAAGGGGCAGTGTAGAAGTGTGAGGAACTGGGGGGATGTTAGCCTCAAGATGAGGAAAAGTGTGGAAAGAAAGGCAGCAAATGGAAAAGTTCACAGAATAACTCCTCCCTTCTGTTCCCCTTCAGGAAAGAAGAAGAAGAAAACTAGAGGAGATCATTTTAAACTACGTTTTCGAAAGAACTTCCAGGCCCTTCTGGAAGAGCAGGTGAGGAGAGTGGGGAGAACTTAGAAGCTGAGGTTGGTAATATAGAAAATATATGAGGGAAGGGGGCAAACTTGAACTGGACAAGAAGGAGGTAATCGCAGGTCCATGACCCCACTCCTTTCATTTTTCCAGAATTTAAGTGTGACTGAGGGCCCTAACTATCTCACAGCCTGTGCAGGGCCCCCAACCCGGCCCCAGCGCCCCTTCTGTGCAGTGTGTGGCTTCCCTTCTCCTTATACTTGCGTCAGCTGTGGAGCTAGATACTGTACTGTCCGCTGCCTTGGCACACACCAAGAGACTCGGTAAGACCATACCTCATTCTTTCCCTCCCCCAGTTCTGCTAACCCCTCTTTAAGCCAATCTACTTCTACCTCTTCTAATGTGTTTTGTGCTGGGGAAACCTGAAGATGTTCCCTTCCCCCTTGTCCCCATATATATTGTCCACTAACGATTGCTTACTGTGAAGTAGCCTAGGTAAATTCACTGATGGAGACAAAGACCAGACCTCCTTTTCCATAAGAGACTCTTTCCTTTCCTGTCTCTGTAACCTCCCCTCCCCTCCCCACCTTCCCCTGTTCCTTCTCTATATAACTGATGCCTCAACTCTGTCCCCAGGTGTTTGAAGTGGACAGTGTAAGTCTGGGACCTTTCCCCAAGGAAAGAAAACCCTGCCTTTCTCTCTCTCAGAGAGAAAAGATGAAACTATTGGGATGTTACAGCTTCCTAGACAGGACTGTTCCTCAGTCTCTCTTTTCTTTTTTAAATTTTTTTATTTGTCATTCTGTACTCCACAAATATCAATATCAGCATTTTGAAAAACACAGAAGTCGCAAAATACGATTATACATACCTTCTTATATACATCTTACATTCTTTAAAGGATATAATAAATGCAACATGTTTATTTCAGAGCTGTCCTGCTTGTTTCTCCTTCTGATCCCTTTTCTGTGCATTTTAAAAGTGCTTTCCTGACCTTCTTTCTTCATTTTTTGGCACATCTGTTGCTAGTTCTTTTCTCCCTTCTAAATCCCTCCCATTAAAAAAAAGGCAACTTCCTGTAATAAATAAGCATAATGGAGCAAAACAGATCCATACCTTTGCTGTGTCTGAAAAGGTATATCTCTTAATGCTGTTCCTTTTCCAACAAGGAAGACGAAAACTGGGGAAATGAATATCCCTTCTCTAAGTCCTGCCCTCAGTGTTTCAGTTTACATGGGAGAGGTGGTATGGGACTAAATTCACAAAACATTACTGTTCAATCTATTTGTTTCTAATAAAGCCGTAAGAAAAAGCTTTGCTGTGTCAAGTTGACATTTTATTTGTTGGGGGTGAGTATGATGGTTGAGGTTCTTCTATTTCTTCTCATAACTCCTCATCCTTGCCCTTTCAATGTCCATTGGGTCCTCAGTATCTGTACTCTTAACCATCCTCATGTCATTAAGTCTTACAGTTTCTCCTTTAGTGTCTATGCTCTTACTTTTCACTTAATTTCCAAACAACCTATATGTGCAGAAGACTGGGCCACCTACTGAAGTAAGAGGGAGTGAGTAGAGGAGATGGTGCAGAAGAAATTGAAGAGTCTACTGACCCTGTCTGTGCCCTTAGGGTTTTCCAGTCAGATGGACAAGAAGACTTCACCTTTGTAACTAACTCTCAAGCCAGTTGGCTTCTGTTACCAGAAGTAATGATGTTTGAAATGTCTGGAAATAGGGCAGAGGGTACTAAGATATATATAAATATGCTTCTTTAAGTTACTCAAGGTAGTCCCTTTAATTAAAAAAAAAAACTGGGAGGGGAAGAACCTCAGGGTTCCTGGGTAAAAGGGAAACAAATCACTTTTTAGTTATTACATCCCCTCAGTGCTAGGTGGGTGGGGACTTGTTGTCCAGTCTATGAGTTCCAGAGTGAATTGGGTTTAAGGCTTGATCTTTAAGCAAGAAATGTGGCCAGCAAACCCAAAGGAAAAAAGGCAGCTTTTGGCCATGGAGTTTACCTTTCCCTGGGCATAACACCAGAAGAAAGGAGAGGGGAAGGGAGGGAAGGGGACAGGAGAGGAGAGGAGAGGAGGTGCTACTCACTCACAGCTTGTGTTTGTCCTTCGTTTTCAAAGAGGTCCATGACATCAAGATGATGACATGACTTGCAGTTGACTTTGATTTGAGTGAGAGAGGGCTGTGCTAGGTCACCAACCTTACCTTCTCCTGAGCCCCAGCCCACTGAGAACACTTGTCAGGACCCCCATACCACAAGGTATCACTTGTTACCTGATGAATTGTTGCTGAGTTCTAGTTGCTTATTATTAGTACACAGAAACGTTAATAACCAAGAGAAAATGGCATTCATTATTCAGGAGCCAGGGCTTGATTGTTGGGGGCTCATTGGGCTATCTGAAGAGATAGGGCATCAGGGATTAAACTGAAGGCCTGTCTCTGTTGGAGTCATAAACTGCTTGTGTGAGGTCCCCCAGGCACCCAGGCAAGCATGATCATGAATATAGCATTCTCATTGATGAGTAGGGTCCCCCTGTCCCCTACTCCTCTTAGTGGTACTGTTTTGCATCACTTGACTCATGATGGGCAGATTTGGACAAAGGTATGACCTTGCCTTTTCTACTTTGTGGTAACTAAGTCTATTAGTGACTGCTTCAGGGTGTTTGCACCCCCAGAAGCCTAATAGGGACTTCTGGCCACCTCTTGGTTCTTGCCAAAGGTTCCATTCAGCCTGGTTTTTAATAGACAAAAGTTTCAAAAACATGAGCCCCAAAGAATCTTAAGTCCCAAGAGGAAGAGCCAACTGATAGTCTGTGTTAGGTCTCATAGAGCTTTAGTGCATTCCGGGCTTTACTCAAAAGCGTTAGTCTTGTAGTTGACTGAGTAAATGGAATCATCAGAATGTCCAGGTTGGAAATATGGGTCCTGAAAAACCCAAAGATTCCAAAAAGCCCATGGACTTTCCTCATAAATTCTGAGGAAGTGTCAGTTGTTTATTTTGGACTTTTCCCAGCATTATCCACTGCATTCCCCAAAACCTGACAGTCTGGACCCTGGATTTTCTTAGGACTGATTTCTCACCTCTTATCCCAAAATGGAACACAGTCTAATCCAGGAGCTCAGCTACTGGTCACCATGTCCTCAAGGCCGTTAGGAAAAGAAACCTCAACTTACCAAAAGGTGGCAGTGTGAGAGAGAATTCAGGTATCCCTTCCATATCACAGGGGTTAGGGGTGTGGAGTCTCGGCTATCTGGAAAATCTGCTTAAAACTTTTTGCCCCCCCATCCCCCTTCATAGTAGAGAAGAAATCTGATTTTTTTTTTCTTTTATGAGGTGTGTACAGTATTAAAAGGTCAAATATGTTCAATACTATACATATATTTTATGCATTTCTGAGTTTCTAAATGTTTTCTGTGTCATCAGCTGGCTTTTTCATGTCATCTGCAGCTTCCACAAAATTCCCATTTAATTTCTTATGCTGACCCGTGATATATTGAAACCACAATGGGGAAAGTCACAATATGGACTTCTTTTTAATTGTTTATGATCTTTTCTTTCTACCTGTCTATTCTTTCCCAGAATCCTTTGCTGGATCTTCATCTACTAAATACAGGTGTCACCTGTATAACCTATCAAACTGCTTACCATCTCAGGGAGGGAAAGAAGAGAATATGGAACTCAAAATTTTTTTTAGATGAATGTTAAAAAACTGCTTTTTATGAATAATTTGGAAAAATATATTATTTTAAAACAAAAAGCAAAAAAATAGACATGGGTATCCTCCAAGGATCTGTCTGGGGTCCTCTAATCTTGTTATTCTGTACCTTAACAATTTCACCAACTCCCCTACATTCAATAATAATCTCCATGCAAAATGATTCCCAGCTCTAATGTCTCTTCTGAGCTCCATCTCCCATCCCAGAGGCCTTTTGAACATCTTAAATTCGATGTTTCACAGGTATCTCAAACTCAGCAAATCAAAACAGAATTCATTATGTTTTCCCAAAACTCACCTCTTCTGAACTTTTGTATTACTGTAGAGAGCTTCCTCCCAGTTACCTAAGCTTGTAACCTCAGTGCTCTTTCACATCTCTCATATATGTCTCCTCTTCATTCACACAGCCAACCTCATCCCTAGGCCACCTAGCTGCTTCAGAGATTCTGTACCTGACAGTTGCCACCAAGAGGGGAAAGAGCTCAAACTCTAACCTGATTTGCCAGATAACATGGAGTTGGAGGGAGTTGTTTGGACAGTGCAAGACCAAAGTGAAATGTAACAAAGCTATTTAGCAGTCCCACGAACTGCTTCATGTTCCAATGTTTAAGTCTTAATTTTCCAGCATAGTTGTTGTTGAGTCATTTCAGTCTTGTCTTACTCTTCATCATCCCATTTGGAATTTTCTTGGTAAAGATACTAGAGTGGTTTGTCATTTCAGGAAACTGAGGCAAACAAGGTTAAGTGACTTGGCCAGGGTTACACAGCTAAGTAAGTGTCTGAGACCAGATTTGAACTTAGGAAAATGAGTCTTCCAAACTTCAGGCTGGCACGCTATCTACTGTGCTACCTAGCTGCCCTTGGTATAGTAATAGCTATTACTTATTGTTTAAATGTCTGTCATAGCCTTTTGTGTTTAACATTTCTTTTGTGTTGAGGAAATCAATACATGTCTAAGCTTGACCCATAATTGTTAGGAATAAAATTTCTAGAGGAAAAACAAAGACTCCTGAAGTAGATGAGGCAAGCTCCTTTATTCTGTGTTCTTGCAAGAAGCAGATGTTCTGATAGAACAGATACTTATGGAAGTAAGATCAAGTAGTTATATATCCCTGTCCCGGAACGCCATGTCCCTTCCTCATTTCCTCATTGGCTGAGTACTCTGGGGTATATAACTTCCCAATATGCCTACTCCACTTTTCCCCTTGATATGTTGGCTCAAATTTCTCTTGGTTTCTATAACACTGATCACACCAAGTTCACATGCAAATACACTATTGCTACTGGGTGAGCCTTATCTCAGCTACTGTTGGCTAGGTCTCAAAAGTCACTCCATACTCCTCAAAGCTGGACCAACTGACTGCAAACACCATTAAAGACTCAAGAACTTGAGGCTTTTATTCATGGGCCATATGTCTGCTTTAGATGAGGACCCAAGATGTCTTCCCTTACAGCACTGTCTTTCTTCTTTCACCAGAATACCATCAGACTGGAAGAAGTCAACCAAAAAGAGCAGAGAGGCCAGCTGGGGCCTTTTGAATGCACCCCAGTTTAGGTTACACTGCCACAGACAATAAAAGAGCATCCTAGTCAGCATACGGTTAGGGACCAGAACCAGTTATAAAATAGGTTGCAAATCTCCACAAGGCACTTCTATCACAAGTCATCACCATTCTCCCAGAATCAGGCCCTCCAGGAGAATTGCATTGTTGCTACTGTCATGTAAATCTAAAGCAGAATTCAAGTGAATTTGTATGGTTATGTTAGGATCGATTAGAATGGTTTATTTGTATTCACAGACAAATGTGGTCCAGAGGGTACGGACTGATGAAAAAACACCATTTCCGTCAGAGACAGACTTGTATGTTTCTACCTTCACCCCCACTGTCCCACGGAGTAGCATTCCGGGTGGTAACCCAGATAAGCAGTGGGATATGCCCTCTAGTTAAAGATACAGAGCTGCTAAGTGTTTGGATTTGTATAGGGTTTTTAACAAAGGACTTGTCATTGCAGTTGTCACATGATGAGATAAGGGGGGGTCAAGGAACGTGGACCGGTTACAAAAGGGGTGGAGATGCTCTAAAAATTAACCAGGAAGGCCCACTTAGAATGAGGAGCAAGGAATTATAGCTGTGCCACATCAGAAAATTTGCTGGAGAATAGAATTTAACCTCACCTGTACCAGAGAGACAAGGCACCTCAGATCACCTCCACAGCAGTAGTTTTGAGGCTGTTCCGAGTACCACATCACAGTCTCTGTGGCTACGTAGGACTTCTCAGTCCAGCCAAGGGGAAGCTGTATCTCTTGGTGGGAATTCAGCCCCTGATGTTTGCTGAGTCCTACATCTCGCTTTTCTTACAATGGCAGCCTGCTCTTCAGCCTCAATGTCAGGGCAAAACTGGGGGAGGAGGAGGTCAAGGAAGAGGATGCTGGAAAATTTCTGCTTGAGCCAGCAGGCATCCTAATCTCCTTGGAGATGGCATGCTATTTCGGCTTGGCCAAGATAGGGTGTCTCTTCCATTAGTTTTTCTATACTACTTTAATGCTAGTCTATTTTCACAGGTTGTCTATCCTCCCCCCCGACCTCCGCCTCTGCTTTCCATTTACCTGCCCTATCCCAAGTTCCTTGAACTTATTTATGTAATAGGGCATGCACAAAGTTGCCCTGACTACTTCAGCAGGCCACATGTGTTAGCTCAGTGCGTGGGTGCTTTGGGGATGATGAAACCCTTTGATGTATCCAGCTGGCCATGGGTGACTCAGCACTGAAAAACTCAGGCACTTTAGAGGATGACACAGCAATCCCCATACTGCCTACTAATTCAGGAAGGGCCTCAGTAGACTTTTAAAAAAGAGCCCATAATACTGCCCTTGTCTCTCTTTTTCCTTTGAATCTCAATGTGGGAAGTACTTCTTTGAGAGGTAGAAGGAGCTGCCCCCTTAGCCTACCTCCGTTGCATGGCAACCACTCTCGCATGGCAACTGAATTGGTGCTTGGCTAGGTGAACTAAGTCTAGATCTTGGGGTTTCTGGCTGCGTTGAATGCTTTGGGTTTCCTTTCCTGAGCACAGGTAGCCAAACAGCAACCCTAATTTGTATACATTTTGCCTTGTAAGCCGTCTTACGAGTTCAAAAGGTTTTGGAGATCCAGGGTCTTCACTTGGAATTAACTGGTGGGAAGAAAAATGTAATACCTTCACAGCTAGCATTTAAATACTGCTTCAAGTTTTGCAAAGCACTTTACAAATATTATCTCATTTGATCCTTAGCAGCAGAACTGGGAGAAAGGTGCTTATTGTCCCCATTTTATAGATGAGGAAACTGAAGCACACAGATGCTAAGTGACTTGCCCAAGGTCACACAGCTAATAAGTATCCAACACCAAATTCGAAGTCAAGTTTTCCTGACTCCAGAAGACAATTGATTTCCCTGCATCTGGTATGTATACATTCCCACTCTAAGCTCTACATCCAATTGCAAATGCTACTTCCTACTTTGGGACCAAGACCTGTTTGATTAAAGCAATATCTGCCGAAGGCGCTAGAGACAAGGGGCTATGTAGGCCATTCTGGGGTGGCATTAAACCTGACTTCAGCCTTATTACTCAGAAGCCATTTTGAGGGCTGATGGGAAACCTATCATAGCCATTTGTCTTCTGTTTGGGGCCCCCTACAAACCCAACAGTTCATCAAGTTAAATGCACCAGTCACAGCCTCCCCAACTTGTAGGAATGTATTTTGACTTCCTATTGAAGGTGGTGCTAGGTGTGGGGCTGAGACATAGGTTCCAGTCAGAGCAAACTGATCAAGAGGATCCATGTAATTAGACTCATATACATCCTAGTGGAAGTGTGTATGTCTGATAGTGTCCTTCCACTGGCAGAGGGAGGAAGGAGGTTTCGCTGAATATTACTTTTCACCTTTTCACCCAGTAACACTCTCTGTCTATCCTTACATCTAAAATTTGGATATTCACTGTTTCCCACTATGTCATTTCAAAGGATCCAGATTAAGGAACACTTTATATTTATAACCAAGCTCTTCTCATCTGGCAGGATCCATTTTCCTTTGTCAGTTTCAACAGCCTCTATTTCTCTGAAGTGTTCTTTCTCTGATTCTGTGAAAGAAGGGGTTACTTTAACTTCTGGTATATATGGGAATCAGCACTTGGATCTTTATACTTTGAGTATCACTAGTGGCTTCCTTAGCCTTTTCATACGCCAGTCTATTACACCTTGCCTCAAAGCTTCCCCCTTTTTGGTGTTCAGGTACATGGACAATAGCAATTTCTTTAGGTAGCTTTACGTCTTCCAACATCTCTTTAATTATTTCCCCATATATCAGTTCTCTCCCCTTACTAGTTATGAGTCCTCTTTCCATCCAGATCTTTCCAAAGATGCGTACCACCCCATATATGCATATTTAGTGTCTGTGTATACAGTTCCTTCTTTGTCCCTTAGAAGCTTCAGAACTTGATTTAAGGCAAAAATTTCACAGGTCTGAGCCGACCAGGAAGCTGGCAGCTTTCCCATCTGTCTCACTGATTCACCCATTCCATCAATGACTGCATATCATTCTGTTTCCTTCCTTCTACCACCCTGGATGATCCATCAGTGAACAGGTGTTCCCCAGCATACTAAATCAGGCCTGACCTTGGTTTGGTAGCAAATGATGTCCCAACAATCATCTTCTACCCTTGATGGTGTCACCTCCTTTCTCTGATAGGAAAGAGGTCAATTTCACATGAGATTCTGTTGTCAGTAAAAGATCATCCTTTTCAGTTAAAATGGTTTCATATTTTAAGGTCCTAGAATCCATTAACCATCTGCCTGCCTTTTGTTTCAGAATATTGCTGAAGAGTGGAAACTATTAGTGCTCCCCAAATGTTAATTTCCTACTTTCACCTACCAGAATGGCAGTTGCTACAACTGCTTGTACATATTCTGCCCCACCCCCCACCAAGAAACCTCATCTAACTCTTTTGACAAGAAGGCCACTGGTCTTCTCATTCCTCCCTAGGTCTGCGCTAAAACCCCAGTTTTCCACTGTCACAAATAGGTGAAAAGGTTTGTCAAGTGAAGACAGAGCTAATACAGGAGCCAGGATCAGAGACTGTTTTAGGTCCCTCATCAGTTGTAATTCCTCCTCTGTTCATCCAATTGTCCCAGTTCCTCCTCTAATAATTTAGAATACAACGATTTAGTCCTTTGGGTGTAGGAATCTATCCAAAGATGACAATATCCAATCATTCCCCAAAACTCTCTAAGTTCCTTCTTAGTTTTTGGAACAGAGGTTTTAGTAATTCCCTCAGGGCCTGTCTTTCCTTTCCCTTCACTAATTAAGTGTCCCAAATACTTAACCTCTTTCTCCACAAACTATAATTTAGTCTCAGATAGTTGCAATCCCTTTGACCCCAAGAAATTTAACAATTGGAAAGTGGCCTCAGCCACTTGTTTTCTTTTCTAACTTGACGCTAGCAAGTCATCTACCGCTGTTGTCGTTAAACATATTGCAGTAGAGTAGTCCCATAGGGGACTTGAAAATCTTCTAATATCTATTCTAAAACCTGCCCAAATAAGTTGGGGGACTCTGGGAAGCCCTGAGGTAAAACAGTCTATTGGAATTATTGCTTTCTCACTGTAAAAGGATTTTCCCACTGTAAGGCAAAGAGCTCCCTGCTTTCTTGGCACAGGGGACAAGCCCAGAAAGCATCCTTAAGGTCTACTACACTAAACCATTAGTCTTCATAAGGGATCTTCCACATCAGGGTGTAGGAGTTTGGAGCTATAGGATGACTAGGAGCCAAAATTCTGTTCACAGCCCTAAGGTCCTGCACCAATCAATAAAACCCATCCAGTTTCCTCACAGGTAATAATGGGGGTGTTATGTGGGGACACACATGATTCTAATAATCCATCTCTAACCAGCCCATCAATAATGGGTTGGAAACCCTTTCTTCCTTCACCAGGTATCCTGTATTGCTTAACTCAAACTACCTCCCCTTCTTGCTTAAGATTTATCTTATGAACATTGTTCTCAATCCTCTTCTATTGCCTTGTCTTACCCACATGGATTCTTCTATTTCTTTCTCATCCTCCTCAGTAAGTATGGCCATTTTCACCTTGATCCCTTGATGCTATGTTTCAATTTGTAAATTTAATCGAACTATTAGATTCCTTCCTAACAAATGACTCCCTACTTCTGCAATGTATAAGAACTGAATAAATGTTCTCCCTTTTTCTCGTTGGAGCCAAGTCACATCAAAAATTGGCACCAAAACCCCCTCCCCCATTACCCCTGTCACTCTTAATTTTTGTCCTGAGAATTGTACATCTTTGGGTTTGAAATGAAGAGCATGCAGCTCCAATATCTACCAGGAATACTGTTTCCTCCTCTCTAGGAATTTACCAAGGGTTCTGGGTGGGCTTCTTGTCTCAAGAACCCTTCACTCACCTGTTCTTCTTCAAATATCATCAAGGGGACTATTTTCTCCTCCCTTCTTAGTTCAGGATATTCTCTTCGGAAATATCCATGTTTTTAACAGAAATAACCTCGGCCTGGTGAGAGGAGTTCGATGTAAAACTACCCCTATTCTGCCCTCTCACCATAGTTCTTGACTGAAAGGGGGTCTCTTGGGGGGTTTGCCTGTCTTCCCCTTTCATTACCTCCTGCACAGTTGCAACCATAAGTTTGAGTTTCTGTTTCTATCCCTCCTCCCTTCTCACAAACACTTCCTGCGCATATCTTAGGAGTTCTTCCAGGGGCCTCTGACTCCAATTCTCCATCCTCTATATCTTTTTCTGAATATCTAATTCACTCTTAATTACAAAATGAACTTTTAGGAGACTTGTCCCTTCATTGGAGTCAGGGTCTATACCCAAATACCTTCTCATTTGGTTCTTTAGCCTGTGTAAAAAGACTGAAGGGCTCTCATCCTTCTCCTGATATATATCCAATGCTTTAGAAAAAGTCTGAGACTTTGGTACAGCTGCTCTAATTCCTTAAATTATCAGGTCTCTAAGGTCTCTCATCTGGGACCTATGCCGCTCATTACTGTTATCCCACCCAGGGTCTATATTTGGGAACATTCTTTTGGCAGGCAGCACTCCCAGGGCAGAGGATACCTCCGTTCCCAGTCTTTCATGGCTTCCTGTCTTATCATTCCTCTCTCTTCACCTATAAATAATATATTCAAAATTGACATTTCTTTTGACCAAGTATAACATATTTGATCCTAAAAACTGATCTAACTGTTCTGATAATCCTAAGGGATTCTCTATGAGAAGCTTCATTTCCTTTATGAAATTTCTTACCTCGATAGCAGTTAGCAGCATGTTCACATTCAATTTCCCTTTGACCTAATGGGACTTCTCTCAAGAGGTAAGTTTTAATCTCCCTCTCCTTCTCAGGGAAAGGAAAGTTCTCAAGATCTCTCCTACATTGCTCTCTCTCCTCAAAGGTGCATGAGGAGTAGAAGGTGTGCTGGGCTGCCCACCTCCCTCAAATGGGCCCTCCAATTCCCTCATATCAATCAAACGTTGTCCTGGGGAGGGAGGGGGGGAGCGGGGGGTAGGTGGGGGGGATAAAATCATAATTGTATGGCAGTGATTGTTAAACATTAAAAAATAAAAAAATTAAAAAAAATTAAAAAAAAACCGTTGTCCTGGTAATAGGGGAGGGATATAGGAAGATGGGAGGGATACAGGAAGGTGGAAGGGCCTTGAGAGGATCCCATGGTTCCTTTTCCTTCTCCTGAACCTCCTCCTCCTTCCTGTCTTCAATTTTAAGAAGGAAAGCTTGTGTGGTGGCCCACCCCTCCTTCCAACAAGAGGCATGATCATTCTCCTCTTGACTGAGAGGTTGCTTCTCATTTATATACAGATTTAATGCTTGACAAATCCAATCCTCACTGGCCCCATACTTGGGCCAAAAATACTTCCGGAGGCATAATTCTCTCCTTGGGGCAGATAACACAATAGCACTTTATTATCTGTTTCTTACTCTTATTTTTCATGCATTCATTCCATTCCAATTCTCTAGCATCCTCCCCAAGGTACTGTTTGGAGGAACTCTACCCCAGGGCCCTTCTCCCACCCCTTCCCAGTGCCTTGGTTCCTTTATTCCTCATTCTACCCACCTAGAAGTACCAGTCCTACTACAGTTCCTTTAGACAGAATATTCCTGCTCACAAAGTAATACTAAGAAGTCTGAACTTTCTTGCATAGTAACCATGGTTTCCTCTTATTTCTCCAACTGCAGCACTCTACCTCACTTCAAATCAAAGTCTCAAGTCTGGGCAGTCAGAGGGGAAGACACTCACCAGCAATCCACAAAGCTACCGACTTTGGGGAGGCATACCTGTCCATCCTTCAGTGGTGGTTGGTCCCCCTCCCTCCACATAACTCACATGTATATTCAGAGAAATTAGTATTCATAAAGCTATTACGCATGTATACTCCAAGTGGAGTTGTGACATTTGTTCTATAGTCTACATTCTTGGCCCCAATGCCTACCTTAACTGGTTTCTTCTGGTTTATATAGATACATCCAGTTACTGGCTAACTTCAGCTAAATTAATATCTGTCTCTCTCTTCCTATTCTGTGTGGGAACCATACTTCTATTTTATCACTTCTCTGTGGAAATATAATTCTTTATACTTTACATAATGTAGATCAAATATATTTCTGTTCTTCAACTTGGGGAGACTCTAGATGTGATCCAAACCTAACTTTTAAGTAATTTTTCCTGTGGTTATAATGAAGCAAAGAGTATGAAAAAAAAAGAAAAGGATTAAACCTTTCTTTTAGTCAGTCAAGATCCCCAAGGACTGAACCTGGTTGGGACCTATAAGACAGATAAACACAGGAGGGCTGCTAGCACAGGTTCACTCTTGATCTGCTCAGACAGGAAAGACACTAAGAAAGGGTTAATAATTTTACTTTATTCTAGTCTAGTTTTCTTAGGAGAGGATTGCTGATAATGCAAGCACAATTCCTATAGCATTTCCTAATCACCCTTCTCCTCACCCTTCTCCCAGGGGCTGGCAAGAAGAGGGGCAACTACCCCTATGTCTCTATGGGGTCAGTTGAAACAGGCACAACTTGTCCTTCCCCTGAATCCCCTCAGGCCTCAATGGGGGTCAATCAAGGCACTCACAACATTCTAGCTTGTGCATTCAAACCTAAGGTGCCCCCCAAGTTTCCCCATCCCTTGACTAGTGACCACCTGTTTTATAGGGCACCAGACAAAGAAGGCATCCTGCCAGCAATAGCCTCACAAGTTTACATCACCTCATCCCTGTATCTCACTGTGCGGTCACAGTGGATGCTTATATTATTTACCATTCTGTAACTCTGCACAAGCGTGGTGGAGATGTTTTGAACCATAATTGTGGGAATTCATATCTAATACCTGAGAACAAGAGATTGTTATGGCTATGGATCCCGGGAAACTGAACTCTAAGAAATAATTACAAAAATCCACTTTATACGCACTATAATCCACCTTACTTACACACTAAAATTCACCTTATATACAGAAGCATATGTATGAGGCCAAAATAGATAGACCGGTTAGTTGAGAGAGAGAGAGAGAGAGAGCACAAAATCTAGCTCCTTGAACCTAGGAGTGATTCCTATTGTTACCTAAATTGCTAATTTATCTTTCTTTTTATTTATGTAGGTGAGTTGTAGTATACACCCATGGAGTATGTAAGGAGATGGAATGAAGAGGGGTGCCACTCCACTGGGCTTGCTCTGAGGTGCTCTGGCTGCTTCCAGCTGACCATGTGTGATTCAGTACATAAGTACTTCGGTGCTTTAGATTGATGAAGCAATTCCCTTGAAGGTCCCTTGGTCCTATGATGGCAGCAAGGGGGTGTTTGCATTAGAAGAATTTGCTGCTGATCCAGGAAGAACTATCAATTCAGTACTTTCAAAGAGGAAACATCTCACTCTACGTCCTTTTCTTCCCCTCCTGTTCCTCTCCCTGGAATATGTGGCCAAGTAGCTCTCTCTCCCTGGATGTCCCATGAGAAGTTGAGGAATCAAGGGCTCCTTTTCCTTCACTATAAAAGAAACTTCTAGAACATGACAGTCAGCATTATGTGCTGGCTTAGATGGGCTTGAGACTATATCACAAAAATCTAGCTTCTTCTTTTGCTTTGTGTTTCTTTCCTGAGCATAGATAACTGAACAGCAATCCTGAGATGGATGTTTCCAGACTCGTAAGCAATTTTGTGTTTGAAAGCACCTTCAACTGATGCTGGCTATACAGTGAAAGGGTAAAATTTGATAAATCATAGGAACTTCCAGTGTAATACCCAGTACTCCAATGTGGCATGTACCTAGGGATAAAGTGAAGATCCTAAATCATCATCTGTTCATTGGGATGATACTTGCCTTTAGATGGTTTGCCTAATCATTAAAAAGAAACTTTTGGATTCTGCTGAATTGAGAGCATTCTTTGATAACTACCTCTCCTTGAGATCAGCTATCAAACTGCTTTACAGAGGAGTGTTCAGTATCAGTATGATCAAGAATTATTTCTGCTACTAGCATTTAGATGTTGCTTTAAAGTTTGTAACGTCTATTATCTTACCTATTATCTATCTCCCTTAATCACAATGATCCTGTGTGTGTTAGTACAGCAATTATCCCCATTTTATAGATAAGGAAACTGAAGTTTCCAAGAGATTCAGACTTGCCCATGTTACATGGCAATATAAGTGTTGGAGGTGGGATTTGAGACCGGGTATTCTGACTCCAAAACTAGCACTTTGTCCGCTACAGGCTAATGACAATCTGGTAAATTCCCAAAAAGAGTAGGTATTTCAAGATTGCATATGTAATCCCCCTCCCCCAAAATAAAAAAGATATCCACTAACTTCCTAAACCAGTTGAGTTCAGTATTAATTTTTTTGCAGGGGGGGGGTAGATAGTAATGAGTTCAAGCATTCTCATTTTACAGATGAAAGAACTGAGCTTCAGAAAAGCTGTTACTTGCCCAAGCGCGCGCGCACACACACACACACACACACACACACACACACACACACACACACACACACACACACACACGACGTACCTATACTGTATATATTTGCCTCCTCACTCATGCTCTCTCCCCCCATCTCTTCTTTCCCCCTCCCACCTCCCCGCCCCGGCACCATGAATTCCTTTGTTTCAGCGCTAAGGTTGTCATACAAACTTTTATTTATACAAAATACACGTACTCGGTGTTTTTCCCACCTCCACCCCGTACCCCAGAGGGTCTCTTAAAGTCTGGCCACAGAAAGAGGCAACGGCGAGAGAGCTGTGCCACCGGCCCTCTCTGGAGCCGTGGGACAGGACACTGGGGGCGAAGCCCGGTATCGGGGCCGGGTAAGGGTGGGTCTAGACGGAGGGTGGAGTGCTTGGAGCTGGCTGAGAACTGAGGCGGAGCCGAAGAGCGGGGGGCGAGGTCTGACTTCGGGGAGCTCGGGCCCTCTCCTCCCGTTCCTTCCGAGCCGGGTCGACAGAGGAGAGCCGAAGCTGCCGCCTGAGTCTCTCTACACGTAGGCGTTTTTCCCGTATTTGCCGAAGCTGGCTTCACTGTTATCTGAAGCCCCTGGGGGCAAGCGAGAAGTAGGGCTCACGGTGGGCAGTACAGTCAGAGGGGCCTTGTAGGGTACGCTGCAAGTAGGATGGGGACGAGAGTCAGGCAATGAGGTCCCTTCCCCTCCTCCACACCGTCCCTCCCTGTGCCCCCCGCCAGGCTCACCGATTGGAGGAGCTTTGTGATGAGCAGCAGCAGTGGCTACAGAGAAGAATACCCCCGAGGATGCAGAGCAGGGAGGCACTCCAGCCTAGGTACAAGGCGGGGCCCAGCTCGTACCTGGGGCGGCACAGGGGTGGAATGGTGAATGGATGGAGCCCTGGGGCCCCTGCTGAAGAGGGGAGCTGAAAGGGGCTGGGGTCCTTACAGATGTGTAGGATGGGTTCAGACTGAGGTGGGTAGGGCAGAACCTGAGAGTGGAAGAGTGGGAGAGGGCTGAGAAATCTTGTTGCTGGGGAACCTGGGGACAAATAGAAAGCCAGAAAGTTCCCATACTTACTTGGTCCCAGAATACAAGGGGTCAAAGAATTCTCGGGTGATATTAGAGGCATACCAGGAGATAGTCACCATCCCACAAATACCTGAGAGAAAAGATGGGAGGGAGGGAGAATTACACTGAATCTCCTCAAGACTCACTCCTCCACTGAACACCCCAGGTTTCCCCCACTCACTCCATGGAAGGAAAGAGAATAAGGAAGAGAGGAACAGAGCCTTGGGAGGGAAATGGGAAAACAGAGAAGCCCTAAAGGGAACCTTTAGGTGGGGGAGAGGTCAGTGAAAAGTGGAGGCATAGGTCCTAGAACACTTTTATCTGCCAGATCCTCTATGAAAGCTGTGAAAGGCTACCCCATTACTCACAAGGAAAGTAAATGTCCTGGGTCAGGTCCTCCAGTCTGACTCCCCACTCACCCTCTAAGACTTCTTTATTTACCATGAATCTAAGTCAAAATGATTTTCCCTGACTGTACTTCTGGTTGATTTCATCTCCACTAGTTCAAATTTTCCCAGCCCTTCCAGCTCAAGACACACCTCTTACATGAAACTTTCCTGGAATATTCAGCCCAGAATGTTCTCTCCCTCCTATAAGCTGCCAAAGCATATTCTGCCTGGTACTAGTTTGAAAGCACCTTCAACTGATGCTGGCTATACAGTGAAAGGGTAAAATCTGATAAATCATAGGAACTTCCAGTGTAATACCCAGCACTCCAATGTGGCATGTACCTAGGGATAAAGTGAAGATCCAGTTCTGGATCTAGCTCAGTTCTCTTTCTATCCAGTTATGAGTCTATTTTGTCTTGTGAGAAAACTTTATTCAACTGTGGGAATTGTGAGAAAACATTTTTGCATTGTTTGAAACTAAGCCCTGCATGGCTGGGAAGCTGTACCTCCTCTCCCTCTTTCTTAAAGACCATTTACTAAGGACCTAGGTTATGCTGACCAGGAATGTAGTCAGATCCAAAGATTGATGCAAAGAGTTTTCTCACAATTATACATCTCAAGCAGCCCATATGTTTTATCTGAAACTTGGCTCCCTACTAGTCAGTCAGTTACTGTTTTCTTGTTCCTTTGATACAGACACTTGGAGGGGACTGGAACACCTCTTTTCCTGATTTTGGGAACTATTCACCACCACCACTACCCCCTTCTCTTCCTGAAAAGTCCATAATCCTTCCTCCAGTTAGAAATCAGACTATTTAATCTTTTCTCCTGATTTGTATTCTGTTAATTGTTTTCTTTTAATGCATAAATATATGTCTCCTCTTGTATTTGGGGTCCAGAGCCAAGCTGATAAGGCCTGGTCCCAATTTGTTACACAGTTGGCATACATTGTTTAATAAAGCGATATGCTCAAAAGCAAGAACCTTGTTTCCTCAGGTATTTCAGATTTCACTTGTCACAGTCCCTATCCCTATTTCACTCCATACATTAGGCATTCCAAATTTTATTTTGTATCCTCAATCCATCTACATTTGTCTCCAATCCTTTCATCTGAGGACCTTGGAGCTTATTTTAATTAGCAAATTTAGGAAAATTTTCATCATGAACTCTTTCTTCTCTCCTCTTTAAGCTTAAAACCACTTGATTAACATCATCCCTCTCCCTTCCAAGGCCAAAGCCTCTGTCAGACAAGTAGCTTTTATTAAGTGTCTACTATGTGTGCTAAGTTCTAGGGATACAAAGAGAGGCAAAAGCCTCTCATGGAGCTCTGCTGAGGGAGTCAACATGCAAACAACTGTGTGTGTGTGTGTGTGTCTATGTGTGTATGTGTCTGTGTGTGTGTGTTCGTCCTTTATTGCTGAAGAGGACCTGCCATCAGAGAAATAATGACATGACTTGCATTTGACTTTGTTTTGAGTGAGGGAGGGCTGTGCAGGTCACCAGCCTCACTTCTCCTCCAGAGCCATCTGAATCCAGTGACCAGATATTCATCAGGATGACTGGAGATGACCCAGGATGAGGCAGTTGGGGTTAAGTGACTTGCCCAAGGTCACACAGCTAGTGAGTGTCAAGTGTCTGAGATGCAAACAACTATGTACAAACAAGATACATATGCAATAAATTTCAGAGGGAAAGATTAAGGAAGACTAGGAAAGACTTCTTGCAGAAGATGAGACATTAGCTAAGAGTTGAAGGAAGCCAGATGGAAGATAGTGTCATGCTCTAGAATACCAAGGAGGCCAGGGTGTCTCTGCATCAGAGTACATACCAGGCAGTAAGGTGTGAGAAGATTGGGAATTTAGGAAGGGAACAAGTTATCAAGGACTTTAAAAGCCGAACAGAAGATTTTACATTTGATCCTGAAGATGACAGGGAGCCACTGGAATTTACTGAATAGGGAGGTAACATGGTCAAATCTGGGTATGAGGAAGATCAATTTGACAGTTTAAGTGGGGGATAGATTAGAGCAGGGAGATTTGGGGCAGGAAGACCAGGCAGAAAACTATTATAATAGTAAGGGCCTGAAAGAGGGTTGTTGGAGTTTCAGAGGAGAGAAGGGGCATGTGTGAGATGTCACAAAAGTAGAGACAGCAGGATTTGACAACTGGTTGGCTACGGTATTGGATATGATCTCATCCCCTGCTATATTCTCTAGCATATTACTCATTCAACTATCCCCTCCTTCTCTCTAATCAGACATCTCCCTTTATCTACTGTCAATCAGTTAAACATTTGTTAAACATCTGCTATGTGCCAGGTACCGTACTAAGCACTGGGGACACAAAAATTAGAAAAGACAGTTCCTGCACTCAAGAAGCTCATAAACTAAGGGAAGAGAAAAGTAAACAAATACGTATAAACAACTTATATATAGGATAAATAGGAAATAATTAAAAGAGGAAAGGCACTGGAATTTAAAAGGAATTAAAACCCTTTCTACAGAATATAGGATTTTAGATGGTATTTAAAGATAGCCAGGTATGAGAGCAGTCAGAGAAAATGTCCAGAGCTGAGAGATGGAGTGTCTTGTTTTTACAAGAGCCAGGAAGTCAGTGTCATTGGATCAAAGAGTACGGGGCAAGGAATAAGGTGTAAGAAGAATAGAAAGGTAGGAGGGGGCTAGGATATGAAGGCTATTGAAAGCCAAACGGAGGGTTTTGTATCTGATCCTGGATTTTAATAGTGGCTCCTTCCCTACTACCTTCAAATATGCCCAAGCATCCTTCATTCTTAAAAAAAAAAAAATTCATTAAACAATACTATCTCAATTTATCATCAAGTATCTCTCATCCCTTTTCCTACCGAAAGTATGGAATACCTCTATACTCTCATCACCTCCATTTCCTTTTCTTTCAGTCATTCCTCAACCTTTTTACTTCATCACTCAGTGAAACTTCTCTGTCTCTCTCTCCCTCTCAATTTATCTGCTGGCCTTTGACCCTGCTGACAGCCTTCACCTCCTAGTACTCTTGACTTTCTGGGTTTTGTAAGATTTCTCTCTAGTTCTCTTCCCACCTGTATGATTGATTTTTCTGTTTCCTTTGCAGGTTCATCATCCATCTGAAAACTTGGGGTATTCTCCAAGGCTCTGTCCTGGCCCCTCTTCTCTTTTTATGTTCTTTCTCAGTGATTTTCATCAGCTCCCATGGGTTTAATTATCATCTTCATGAAGATGGCTCACAGAGCTATATATCTAGCCCCTGTCTCTCCCCTGAGCTTAGGTCCCACATCAGCAACTATTAGACATTTCAATTGGATGTCACAGTCATCTCAAACTCAACATGCACAAAACAGAACTTAGAATCTTTTCCCTCAAGCCCACCCCTCTTCCAAACCTTCTTAATTCTGGCAAAGGTACCCCCAGCCTTCCCATTTCCCAGGTAATAATCTTGGTGCTATACTTTAACTCCTCATTCTCCCTCATCCACAGAGCCAATCAGTTGCCAAATTTCACCATTTCTATCTCTGCAATATCTCTACAATCCACCCCTGTCTGTCTGTTCACATAGCCACCCCCTTAGTTCATGCTCCCATCACTTCTCCCCAGTGGCCTCCTATTTAATCTCATTAATTCAAGTCCCTTCTCACTCCAGTCCACCTTCCATGCAGTTCCCAAATTAATTTTTCTTAAGTGTATATCTTACTCAATAAACTCCAGTACTTCCCTATTGCCTGTAGAAGAAAAAAATGCCTCTGAGTCACTTTTATGACCCTTAACAACCTGGCCCCAACTTATTTTTCCAGCTTCACTGTATATTACTCCCTGCAATGCTGCAATCTGGGCAGCTGTTCCTCACACATTAACACTCTATCTCTTGTTCTCCTAGGCTCCAGGGGCAGGGAACCTTTGACCTCAAGGCCACATGTGGCCTTCTAGGTCCTCAGGTGTGGTCTTTTGACTGAGTCCAAGTTTTACAGAACAAAAAATTCCACAAAATAGCAGGGCCCATGTCTTACTAAAACTTTGTATCCTCCATAGCATCTCACAGTGTTTCTTAACCTATAGTAGATGCTTAATAAAGATATGCTTTGGATCGCATCCATTCTCCTACTTCAGTTATCATTTCTATGAAGATAGATCCCAAATCTCTTGTGAGACCTCCATCTCCAAGGGCCTACTGGTCATCATCACCTGGTTATTCTAATATTATCTAGACTGTAGAATGTACAAAACAACTTATTAATATAATATACTATGCCTTTCATAAGTGAAAAGTTTAATTGCTAAAAGGGAGCAGAAAAAAAAGAATTGTATAGAGGGAAAGGATGAAATCAACTTGTAAAGAAACAATCTCATAGAATATTGGACATAAATTAGTCTGTCAGCTTATTTGGATGTTACTATTTTTAGAGTTTTAAAGGTTATAACTGGCAAAGGTGTTCATCAAATAATTGCTTAGAAACTATGGGAAGATCAGATAAAGACTGTTGGTTTCATTACTGACAGAAAGGTTAATTTCTTGAGTTTTACCTCATAAGGTAAAGTTGAATTATTGACCATCAGAAGTCTCTCATTTGAAGCATTGTGTGTTTGTCCTTCGTTGCCAAAAAAGACCATGCCATCAGAGAAATAATGACATGGTTTGTACTTGACTTTATTTTGAGTGAAGGAAGAATGTGCAGGTCACCAGCCTCATTTCTCCTCCAGAGCCATCTGAATCCAGTGACGAGATGTTCATCAGAATGACTGGAGATGACCCAGGATGAGGCAGTTGGGGTTAAGTGACTTGCCCAAGGTCACACAGCTAGCAAGTGTCAAGTGTTTGAGGTGAGATTTGAACTCAGGTCCTTCTGACTCCTGCACTGGTGCTCTATCCACTGCACCACCTGGCTGCCATTTGAAGTATTAAAAGAATAAAAAAGCCAGTTGTGAAGAAGCCAGCACAGAGTAAGCAGGAAGGAGGGCCTACTGAAGAGAGGAATTGCTTTGCTAATTGGCTGGAGAAATCACTGGAAGAGAACTGAATTTTTCTATTTGAACTTGATGCCTTGATCTATGGCCTAAGACTAAGGGAGACTACTCAAATTGATGCCTGCTCTCTACTGCCCTCTTTGGTTTGAAAGGGAGAAATAGAGGGGGAAGGAAATTTTTGCATTTGTTTTGCTGTGAGCTTTGCTTTTCTATGAACAAAGGCTTGACTGAGAATTGTTTGGACAAGACAGGATCCTGTTGAGTAAAGAAGTCGCTAAGCTTATCTGCATGGAACAAAAAAGTGAAACTGAGGAGCCTTGCAGTTCTCTGGCTTAAAGGAACTGCTTGTTATTCAATGGTGAAACACTTTCTCATAGTCCTGTCATGGGTAAACTGTGAGCTTTATCAGTTCCAAAGCATAAGAGTGGATTGATCTTAGACAAAAGAGCTAGAAGGACCAGAAGGGGAACAACTAGCAGAAAAAACTTTCATGTGGTAGGTATTGTTCCTGAACCTTCTAAGGACATCAAGACCTGCAGTGCTGATTTGTGAGTTGCCCCCAAGAACATTCCCTTGCTAGATTTCTATAATGCACATACTACTCCATGGATGCTGTGTGCATTGGTGAGAGAATGTGGTCGAGGTTTATGAGTGTATTGTAATGTATTAATTATTTATGAATTTTCCCTATATTGAGTAACTGTAATGTTAATGATTGCTTTTTGCCTTATCATTAAGTAAATATTTGTCAATGGTGTCATAAAGGTGTCTGTCTCTTCAAGGGCCCTTTCATAAGAAGTTCTTAATAATTAAAAGAGAAAGTGTTTTTGTGTAAAAGAAGAGATTTATATCAATCATCAGATGATTTGGAACATTGCCACTGTTATGGATGAATATTTTATATTCTAACGAGTAAAAGAACCTTCATTTTAATATACACTGTTAAAATATGCGTATGAACAAAAATAGCTTTTAAATGAGCTTTGGGCAGTTTGGGAAAGAAAATGTTATGTTCTGTAGATATGAGGACTCGGATCACCACGTGTGGGAACAGTTTAACCTCAAAGAAATAGATCTTTTGTATATTAAAAAGTAGAAAAATGTAAATGTGAAGAAATATAGTTTCAAGGGCACCAAAGAGGCAGACTACCTTGTTGGAGACTTTGGAGCCAGGCAAGATAAGCTGATCCCCTACTTTGCATCCAGGTGTTTTACATATGGGAGACTGAGAAAATGAGACACCATTCAAACTGAGAAAATGAGAAATCATTTAAACACTTGGAGGCTATGGCACGATTTTTTTTAAAAGATTCAATTTAATAGGGAAAATTGGAGGATTTCAGATTTTTTTAAGCAAAAACATCCCTGAGAATCAGATGGTTCTCAGTTAAGCCATTCAAGGCAGACAACGAAGGCAAAAATCCTCGGAACAGTGAGAGCGGGGCAAGGAGAACGGGAGAAGTGAAGACACCGCAGGAGGGCAGAAAAGCTGCTCTGCCGGAGCTGGGGCAGAAGAATCAGCTGAGAGGTCTCACCTGACTGACTCCTGAATGGACAGAAAGAAGTGACGTCTTTAGTCACGGGCTACAGGGAAAGACACAGTCCGTCAGCACCACAGAGAGCCTCCTGAGACAGGAGAAGCTTTTCATAAGGGCTTGTTGTTCTCTACTGCCACCTCTGGTTTAAGAAAGAAAAGCAGAGAGGGTTTGGAAGGCTATGGAAAATTCTGGTGGCTGGGCGGGATTAAAAAAAAAAAACCAATCTGAAGCGTGACTGCGAGCTCCTTTCTGATTGGACGGTGGAAGATCTAAGTGGATAACTGATAGGACTGATTTGTATAACCAGACCTGAAATTAACCAGATCTGATAAGATTGGTAGTTGTCTGACATAGAGAGAACGCTATTCATATTAAGCGTTAACCCTTTCCAAATGCCCTTTTAAGAATGATGGTTAATTGTGAGAGCTTATAAAATCAGTGTTCAAGATGAGATGTGTATTGTAATATAGTTTATTACATGTGTATTTGCTTTAATAGATTATCTATTGTTATTCGCCAGCTTCCAAGATAAACGCAAATGGGGGGCTCAAGAGTTAAGAGTCCTGAGTAGGGGAAGTATATTTCTCCTCAACAAGGTTACCCTGGGGTCCTGAGAGGGTTTGGATATAACCATGTGGTGGTGATCTATCTTTGGGAACTGTGTCTTTTGGGAACTATCTTGTGGGCTACTAGTGTAAGAGCAGGTTCAAAGAGTGAGCAAAACTCACAGAGGTGACATGTTTCACACACCTAGGTGAGATGTACAAAGCCCCAAGCGTGACATAGTAAGAGGGTTTATATTCCACAGTGCCTGTAGTTACCAGTGGAACACACTTCTCATTACATTGTGGGGACATTGGAATAGACATTATGCATTACAGTTGGTACACAAAAAATACAGAGATGGGAGATAGAATTGTACAAGGAATTGCTAGCAGGCCAGTCTGACTAGGACAGAAAGTAGAAAAGCTAGGTTTAAACCAGATTGTGGAAGGTTTGAGGTTCAAGGCCAAAAAGTGTATACTTAACCTTAGAGGAAATAAGAAGGCACTAAAGATTTTTGAAATTTTTGACAAATGTATTATATCCTAAAATACAAAGTGTGTATTTTAGGAATACCAATTTGGTAGGTGTGTGGAAAACGAATTGGAGAGGGGAGAGATTGGAAATAATAGTCCAGATGATGGATGATGAGGCCCTAAACTAGGGCTGATGTTATGTGAGCCAAGAGAGTTGGGCAATGTGAGAGCTGTTATGGAACTAGGGACTGACAAACCTTGACAACTGACTGAATATGGGAGTTAAGGAAGAAGTAAGAGTTAAAGCTGACTCTAAAGTTGTGAAATGAGTATCTGTAAAAATGGTGATGCTCTCAACAGAAACAGGAAAAGTTTGAAAGAGGGATAGTTTTGGGGGAAAAGATAATAAGTTCTATTTTGGATATATTAAGTTCAAGATGTCTACAAGTCATCCAGTTGTAAATATCCAATAGACAGTTATTTGGGACTGGATAGAGACAGGAGAGAGATTAGGGCTGGATATACAGATCTGGGAACTGTCTGTGTAAAGGTGATAATTGGCCCCAGGGGAGCTGATAAAATCACTAAGAGGACAAAAGAACGTCCAGGATAGAGGTTTGGGGGATGTCCCACTACGCGTAGATATCACAGAAGCCAAAGGAGGAGGCTATTACAATGGCCCAGAGTCAGTCTATTTAATAACCTCCCAAGTGGCCTACGGGTCCATAACTTGGGATACCTGAACTTTTTTTTTTAATGTTTAATGATTAAGTATTTCAATTTAATTGGTTTCCATTGTAATCCTATGTATCTTATTTTATGCATTCAAAAACATTATTCTGAGAAGGGATCTCTAAGTTTCAGCAGATGGCCAGAGGAGTCCAGGGCACAAAAATCCTGGTACAATGCTCTCATACATCTCCTCATTCACATGACTGGCTCCCAAAATGATTTTCCTAATGTCTCGGTCATGTCACTCCTAATCTAGTATTAGAGATCCACAATGATATGGTTCCAGTCTTTTTTATTCCACCTGATTTCATACACTTTCTTACATGTATTTACCCTGGGCTCCAGCTGCTCTCAATGACTTGCTGTTTCCTTACCTCATCTGACCTTTCTTGCCTTTGTGTCTTTGTTTCTTCATCTTCTCACATCCCATTCAACCGTCTGTACTGGCCCCAACTTCATCGAGTCCCTGCATCTACTCCAAGCTTTGGTTTCTGCTCCCAAAGAACCATCTGACCTCCAGAGACCACACCCTGAGGGAATTATTCTATTCAAAGTGAGATGTCCAGATTGATGATCAAGAGCAAATTCACACAGCCCAAGCCATGTTTCGAATCAAATCCAGCTATCCACTCAGCCCAGCACATGCCCAACTCCCCCAGTAATTAAATCAACACAACCATTGTTTCTAGAAGACAATCAACTGCCCTGTCCTACAGCTCCACTCTCAATCCTTGTAACTTCCCAGACCAAAACACCCTTCCCTGGCCATTACTCCCCTATCTGTGTTGTCTCCCCCATGAGAATGTGAGGTCCTCTAGGGAACGGGCTTTCTTATATTTGTATCCTAGCACTTAGCACTTGATGCTTAGTAAGCACTTAATAATTGTTTTCATTCATCATCTATATCTGAAATATACCCTTTCTTCATTTTGAAGTCTTTTCCATATTTCATGACCCATCTTAAATGCTACTTCCTCCAAGAAATCTTGCATTACCCCCTCAGTCTAAAGTGTTCTTTCATTTGAAGTCCAATAGCACTTTTTCTTGCATTTTCTTACATATTTCAAATGGTCTCTCCCTCCTCAAATCTTCCTGGTGTTTTTTTCTCATTTCTTCTATCATGTTCTGCCTTATATTCCATCCACCTGTGTGTATGTTATACCTCCTTTCCCTTCCCGTTCCAATGTAAATTAGTTTTGTTTTTATCTTTGTGTTCTCTATGAATATTTTTCATTATAGTTATCTGTGTACATATTTTATCTTTCATATTAGATTCTAAGTGCCTTTGAAAGCAGGGACTATGTCCTACTAATATTTCCTATCTCTTCTCAATACCTAGAATAAGGCAGTTGAGGTGGAAGAGGAAAGTAGCAGCTGTGACATTGCTTGGCAGAACTACAAGATACAGAGGGCAAACCCAGTCAAGTCCCTCCAGAATGTCCCAGGTTTCCTCTGTGCCAGTTGCGCCCCTTTTCTTACCAGCCACTATGTCCAGGGCCCCTGCAGTAGCTGCCAGTTTGGCCTTGCTCTCAAGTGTCAGAGACCCAACTTGTGTACATCGAAGGCCAACAATGCCTACAAAGAGACCCAGGAAGCCAAAAAGGATGGCTGTGATCATGAGTGCCCGGCAAGCCTGGATAGTTCCTGGGGAGAGAGGGGTAAAGGTAATGGTTAGCCCCATATCTCTCTACCCCATTCCCATCCCCTCAAAGAAGCCCATTTCTGCCTTCCTTCAGCCCCTATTGCAACTTTAGCCCTTGCAGGACTTGTAGAGCAGAGGAAATAAATATAGCTGGTTCTCCTCTATTATATTTGGGCCCAGCTTCCCAGCCTGAGTCCCCACTTTCCCCATGAGCTCCTTAGAATTGTCCCTTCTTCCCTTAAAATGGTTCATTCCACCAGCTCTGACCTCAGGATTCAGGACAACCCCCATCTCACTTTGAAATGTGACCTTTGTCTTCCGGTAAAATGGGGGAGGGCCAAGGACAGCATCTTGGGACTGAGGTAATAGGTATTATCCCTTTCCTAATCTAAAGCATCACATTTTCAGGAACTGACCACAAGCACCACCTCTCTCCTTTCTCTCAACAATTGCCAGATACTCCTAAGGACCTTGGCCCCCTCTCCTGGGGTGGGGCAGAGCTGCTGAAGGGAGGTAAGAGACTGGCTTATAGCCAGGAAAGAGACTACAGAAGTGGGGGGAGGGCAGGGAAAGGTGGAGGGAGGGACAAAGTACTCTGGGAGTACCCACTCCCATTCTAAGCTTTCCATTTCCCTCCTAGGTTTCAGTTGCCTTTGTGTAACTGCTCTCCATTCCTCTTTCCACATTCTCATGAGACTCGCTTTGCCCTCATCTCTGGACCCTAGAAGCTTTGGTGCTGAGGGGGAAGAAAATAATCTCAGACCCATAACTGTCAGTTATAGAAGGTACCCTAAAGGTACCATCTCTCATTCAACTCATTGTTTTTACCCATTTATGTTTTTCAATATTTAATTAATTTGTTTTCAGTTTTCAACAATCACTTCCATAAGTGTTAAATTTTCTCCCCCTCCCTCCCCAAGATGGCAGGCAATCTTATATGGGTTCTACACATACATTCTTATCAAACACATTTTCACATTGGTCATGTTGCATAGACGAATTAAAATGAACGGGCAACTCCCTCATTTTTGTAAAAAAAGTAAATTGCAGCCCAAAAAGAGGAATGGATTTAGCCCAGATTTTGCAACAAATTAGATCACAGCCTATGTCAATAGTAATTGCAATATGGGGAGGGGGTGACAACCAGGAGAGATTCCCCACCTCAAAGAGCAGGGTAAGGAGGTGAACAGCTCCTTCCTCCCTATCATCCCTAGGCAGTAGTGTGGTCACACCTACCAGAAAAACCTGATCCCTCTCAGACCACAGAGATAAGAGGTGGTCTTGAGGACTATAGTAAAACTAGCATCCTTCCTAGACACCACTATTACAGGAGACAGAACGATACAGTAGACTTGGTCTGGGAGTCAGGCAAATTGCTCAACCACTGTCTTAGTGTATGATTTGGGCTTTGATATTCTTAACTATAAACAGCTCTGATGATCTGTAGTTCTAAGGTCCCTGGGGTTTAAAGGCAGCTTCCAAAAGGGATTCTGGGAACAACAGAATTGTGCTTTTACAATTCTATTTCTGTTCAGGGGAATAAGCTGAGGAACAGTCTCCCATGAGGGGAGCCATCTCCCACCAGATTACTGGAATCTGGTGTGTTGGGATGGGGTGAATTTGGGTGAAGCTCCTGAGATGCTCAGGGGCTACAAGAAAACCCTCCCTAAAAGTCTGTAAAATGCACTGAGATTCCTCCTGCCCTCACACCATTGGAAGGTGTATCATCCTCACTGATAGGTAATGGAAGAATGGAAAGACACTGGACTGGAGTCAAGAGAAACAAAGTTCAAACATGGGCTCTGTGGCTTATTATTTGTGTGACCTTGGGCACCTTCTCAGGCCCATTTTCTCTTCAGTAAAATAAGCGATTTGGATTAGATATCTCTAAGGTTTCTTCCAACTCTAAAGCCTATAGTTCCACTGTCCTTCGGTGTCAATATTTTTCTCTCTCCATCTTAGGTAACTGCAGAAATGTTACACACAGCCCCATCCAGCTGGCAGTACTCTTAAGTGGGGCCAAAACCATATTAAAATGTACCTGGGAAATAAAATAAAGATAATGGTAACATATGGCCCACAGAGGTCCTTATGTGCAGTTTAGTGATCCACATTTCTATTTGAGCTCAACACTACTGATCTACAGGGAATCAAATGTGACACCTGCGGGGGTGGTTCCAGGGTAGCAGAAGGTAGTGTCCGATGCCAGAAGGACTAGACTCCCATTCTAGGGAAGAAGCAGAGCTTGGAAGCTAACATGAAGCTTGAGAAAGAGGAAGGCAGGACTTGAGATTGGGGTTCTTATATGTGAGAAGCTAAAGGCCACAGGACATCATTTCTTTACTCCTTTTCCACATAGGAGAACTGTTTTAGGAGTTATAAGGAAAGTTGTCACCTTGTGGCCACAGCAACCTGTAGTGAGCCTGGGAAACTGGCACAGAATACCGAGAGACCCTTCTGATTATCTGTGGACGTATAGTGAGAACCACTTCCAGGCCACTAAGAACAGTGAGAGCTGAGAGTCATTCCTTCTAAATACAGTATGAATTTATAGAACCAAAAAATATCAGAGTTAGAAGGTAGCTATGAGTGCATCTATCCCAGCTCCTTCAGGTCACTATTATGAGCCTTCAAGGTTACAGAGTAGCAGATGCCATTAGAGGTACCACTAATATTTCCCATCCCAAGTGCAGTGAGAGTCATAGCAGGTTATACAACATGGCTATCCCAGACACAGGGCCAGTAATTTCTGGCCACAGTCCTTGCCTCCCAAGGCATAGTACAGGGCTATATCAGTCAAGGTAACGTGAGGCTTGAGAAGCAGGTGCTGCTCTCCCCACTCCCCAACTGTAAAACATAGAGGGTCAAACTTGAAGAGACCTTAAAACATAGAGCTCTTACAGATCAAGTTACTTTTCCCATTTTACAAAAGAGAAAATTCAGGCCCCAAAAGGTTGCATAGTAAAAGCTGGGCAAGGTAGCCAGAATCATCCAATGTCCATCCCATTACACCAAGCTGCCTGCCAGATACAATGCTTTCCCATTTTTCTCCCTTGCAGAGCACAGGATGTAACCTTAAGAACACAGATTCCAAGCTGAAAAGGATATTAGAGATTATCTAGTGCTAAATCTTATATATAGAAGAGGAAACTAAGGCCCAGAGATTAAGTGACTTTCTCAAGGTCACCTAGATAGTAACAAATGGAATTCAATTCTGTCCCTTCCCTTTCTGGGGCTCCTTTTTTTCTAGTGAAGTATCCCTTCCCTCCTTTTCCCCCACATCCAAAATTATACCAGACAGGGCAAGCATGGAGGGAAACTCCCAGCAGTTGTAGACACCAGTGGAGTCTGTGGCGCAGCTATACCAGAGGTTCTCAAAGATGGTCGATGTTGTAATGACATTGCCATGGATAGAAGACACACGCCAATAGCCGTTGGGAAGTGTTACTCCAAGCATCAGTAACCCCAGCACACCCAAGAAGAATCCAAATGTCTCTACAGCAACTGACATGATGGGAAGACAGAAGCCTGGGGGGATGCGGGAAGCAGAGAGGCTAGAGTCCAAGCCTCTGCATGCCCCAAAGGGTGGAACCCCACGACAGCAAATAAAAACTACAATCCAGGAACCTGGGCCGGGGGATGAAGAAGGGGTAAGGGGTAGGAGCTCCCTTTTAGTCTGACTGGAGTTCTGTCTCTCTCTTCACGTTGGGTCTTTCGATGTCTCCCTCTCTCTTCTCTCTGCCAAGTGTCTGTCTGTCTCTGACTCTGCTCTCTGCTTGGTTCCAGGACTGAACAGAGAGAGCTATAGCTGCTGACAAGAGAGGAGATGGAATGAACAGGCCAAAAGTCCACCCTCTCCTCTCCTCCCCCACCTCACTCCACCCCAGGTCCGCCTAGGGCTCCCCACCCCCCTCCCACCCCCAGGGGGAGGAATTGACCGGAGTTAACGGAAATACCCAGGAAGATACCCCATGGGAGGGGAGGGGCCAATGTGGGGAGGCAGAGGGAGGTGTGTGTCTATATTGGCTCAACTTGCATGTTGGGAGGAGGGGGAAATAGGGAGAAAGGGGAGATAGAAGTAGAGAATTAAACCATAGTCCTCTCTTTCTCCTCTTCTACCCAAACCTGTTGTCCTCTTCTTGTCTATTCCTTCTTAATACTTAATTTGAAGGCAGGGATGCTGAAAAGAGCAGGGGAGTGCCTAAGGAAGATACAGAGAAGGCCTGCCCTGGCGCAGTCTTAAGACTCCCTTACTAGTAGCCCATGGGTGATAAGAAGCATAATCTCAGTCACTCCAGGGCTTAGAAGGCAGGTTCTTTGGGTCCTCGATGAAGGGATGGTATTAAAGACTGAAAATATGTTGCCACTGTACTTGAGAGTCAAGCTCCATCTACCATCTCCCTCTCCCTGCTCCCCCTCCATAAAACTCAGCTTTTTTTGGGGGGGAATATTAGTTGACCTTTGACTCTTGGTGAAACTTGATCCTGAAACAAGGGGCACCCAAGGAGGGAGGGGAATGGGCCACAGGCCCAGAATGTGATCCTGGGTGGTTAATCTCCTTTAATGAGCCCAGAGTTCTTAGGATTTATCATCAGCTGTAGTAATGAAGATGGATTGGAAATTAAAAGCTACTGTACTGTGCCCTGCCCCTTTTGAGATAGGGGGACCCTGCCCCTCAGCACCTGCATCCTCCCTTAGGGCACAGATCCAGATTTTTAGGAACAAGGACCAGTTTCCTGTCACCTAGCAGGCAGCCGCAGGCAGGGGGAGTTGGTAGGACATCAGCCTTGTTCTCCACCCTCAGTTAAGGAAAGCAAGTAAGGTTCTTGAAGTTAAGCACCAGGGGACTGTCAAGTCTCTGGCTGCTAATGCTTGGAGCGATACTTTCCCACATCCACTTCTAGGTCCTGGTTTGCAGCTGCCCCAAAGATCCTCTGACAAGAGCACATGCTATCAGACTAAGCAGGAATTGGTTAAAACTTTGGGGTCTGCTCCACTCCATCTTGTAACTCCCACTCATCATCACCAGGTATCTATCTACTCCACCCCCCCTTTACTTTCCCTTTCAGGTCCAGCCCTGCACTGGGCTGTGGAACGAGAAGTATGTGATGAAGCAAGCATCCCCATGCTGGGCCTGGCACCAGAGATGTGAGATGCTGAAGAGCAGGGCAAGAGCTGAGTTATAACTGAGCTGGAATGGGAGAAAATTGGAGTCTGTGCCTTCTAATCCAAATCCTAATAATCAAGGATCTGAGATCCTGAGTCTTTTCTTAACATGTTTTCATGCCCTGGGTACCTCAGTTTCCCCTTCCTCCTCAAGAGGAAGGACTTGATGGAGGAAGCAGGGAGACAAAGGGAGGGGAAGGGTGGGGCCTATAAAGGAAGCTAAAAGGAGGAAATTCATAACAACCAGTCCCCACCCACTGCCACCCCCTTCCAACACGTTGGTATGGAAAACTACACATCCTACAGCTTCAGCCCAGTGGATCAGAGGGCAACAGGGCACTTAAGATTTGGTCCTACTTCACTGTACCCCTAATTTCTGTCCTTTCTCATGCTCAAGAGATTTACGCCACCACTTCTGGGTGCTACCACTGTTCAATGTCATAGGGGAGGAGAGCTTAGAGGCATGCCTTCTAAGTTCATTAGTAGTTTCTGGGCAAAAGGGGACATAAGACAAAAAAAAAAGCACAAAATAGGGAAATGCCAGATAGGCATGACATCCCTGTTTGCCACTCCATTCCTCCCTCCCCCCAACAAGCCCCACCTTATTCAAGACACAGAAGCCTCAGTCCAGAGCCCTCAGTTTTATTTACATTCTACCAAAGCACAAAATCCCAGGGGAGGGCAAGTCTTGGGAAAGAAACTGAAGGGCATGAAGTAATAAAGGAGGGAAATGGGAAGAGGATGAAGATGGAGGGAGGAGGGTAGAACAGAAGGAAAGGTACAAAAGAGACAGGGCCCTCCCCTTATCCCCCTCTTTAAATATCCTCAGTATCAGCATCTCCATGGCCCCAGCTGGCTGCTTCATCTCCGAGGGTGGGGCAGGTCAGAGGTGTGTCCCGAGGGTAGCAGAGGTAGAGCAGCTCAAGACTTAGACTTGGCCACAGCAAGTCCAATTAGCCCAGCAAGCCCAGCCACACCCAGGGCCATGCCCCCCACGATAGCCATGCCTACCAGTCCATCTGGGAAAAAGAAAACAGTGTGAGGACTTGAATGAGAAACCTGATTCTACAAATCCCGTTCCCCCTGTTAAACCACTGGTTGCCACTCAAAGCCTCCTGAAGTGTTTGCATATGAAATAATATGGAGAAAAGAACACGGCTGAAGGGCAGAAAGATTTCTGGGGAGAGTGAGGGCTAAGAGCAAAATGATAAATGAGGGGGAACTTGAGGGATGATGAGGAGCGAGGGTTGGGAAGGTAACTGGGGAGGGGTCAGGAGTTCAGAGAGAGCTGCAAGGTGAGAGGTATAAAAGGCAGGAAAGGAGGAAGACTCACCTTTCTTCATAGCCTTATCAATAAGGCTTTCTAGCTCCTTGGCCTGGTTGTTCTGGGGCTCAGTCTGCAGTAACCCTCTCACGTACTTCAGAGCCTTCTCATATTCCTGTGTAGAGGAGATAAATGTTTATACTGTTTTTCCCTTCTCCCTCTCTTCCTGGGCTAGGGGCCATACTCTCCCAAACCTGTGCCCATCCCAAGCCCGCCTAATGCAGTGTAGTTCATAAAAAGCACCAGCTGTGTGGGGGAGATAAGACAGGAGAGATAACAACCCGATACTTGAAGTTGCACCCAACCTCAGCACCCTGACCTCACTCCACTCCCCATGCCCTCAGTACCTGTCCTATCTTTTTCTTATCCTCTCCAGTTTCCTGACTCACAGTTTTACCTCCACCCTGATACCACCCCAGCAGTCCCCTCTCCCCATTCAAGTGGTACTATTATGAATTAGGAACGTAATCAGAATACAGCACACTGAAGCCCAGAGGGAAAGTGAGAGAAACTGGGGAGGGGTCCCTCACCTTGAGGCGGTAGTTCCCCACAGCCAGGTAGAAGACATAATCTCGTTGCTCCTCTTTACTTCCTTTAGGTAGCAGTTCTGGGGAAGAGGTGGAAGAAAACCACATCCAGGCTGAAATGCCCTCTGTGACCCTGGGAAAGTCAGTGCCCTAGTCTGGGCCCTGAATAACCCTACCTACCCCAAATAAGCCCTCTCTGATTCCAAGGATGGCATTAGCATGACATGTACTGCTTCAAAGTGCATTGGCAAATGATCCAGAAAGTATTAGTTTCATGGTCAACTCATTAATCTGCATGAGGGAAAGTTAAGGCACAGACAATACTACAAAATAATAGTATCACACACATCCCTTCTATTTGGCTTTGGCCAGTACTAAATAATTTGGCTTCCTTTCCCTTTTTCAAATACCAGCACAAAAGTTGCTTCCCAGAAGCCTTCCTTGATTGACCCTACCCAAGTTTGATGCTTTCTTACTCTATGACCTCTCACTGATTTATCATCTGAATCTGCACTACCTGTACTAACACTCAACGGTATGTAGTTTTTCTATGCAGTGTTTAAAATCTCTACATGTTGTCCTGTCACACAACTAAGTTGGTTACCTGGAGAGCTAAACTACAACTGTGTTTAAAAAAAAAATCTAAAATTTTGAAACATATAGAGGGGTGCTTATTTGCAAAAACATCTTACTTTTATATATATAAACTTCTTTTTACAGACCAATTTTTCTAGTAGGGTTAGTATTTACAAATCTTTAATTATTCTATCAAAGTCCAGAAAAATTTAAAGGCAGTTTCTGAACCAGTAAAGACTGATAAGTAAAGGGTCTTTTTATCAATAAGAAACTAGAATTCTCCATGTAAAAATGCCATTTACTCGTAATTTTTGAGAAATACATGTACAGGTAAATCTGTTACACTACCCCCAGCCACCAATAAAAGGCTTCAAATAGAGAAGGTATTTAAAAGAAATGAATATCTGAGTATTATTTACCAACCAATGACAAGGGTAGTGGTAAGGAAAGTGCTGAAAGAAACCTGTCACATATGCTGAACTGAGAGTTGACTGCATTATGGAGTCTTGCGTTGAAAATAAGACAAGAGGATGAGTCAAAAGGCTAAGGTCAATGGCAGAGGAGAGGGATAGGAGGGTTATAGTGGTCAGTAAAGAAAACTGGGAAAGAGAGGGATTGGGGAACTAGGCACCTCACCCTCCAGCAGCACGATGCCCTTTCGGATGTCATCGTTGTATCTGCTTCTCACCAAACACCAGGCATACTCAAACTGAGTGCTGCGTGACACAGAGCCCCCTGCCTGCTCTGACTGGAACTTCTTCTCGAATTTCTGCCACCAGAGAGAAGAATGATTCAGAACAAACAGCAAGGAAATATTATCACCACCACAGCATCCTCCTCTCCTTGTCCTCCATTATTACTACTGCCTAATCTGGCAAACGCCCTCCTTTTTCCCCTTCTTTCAACTAACCAAGACATCCAACATCCCAGTCTCTGGCCCGTCTCCATTTGCAGTGGCTCCTACTCACCAACATCACCCCTCACAAACACACTTAAGAATGGCACTGCCAGCTGCCTGCAGGCATGAGGTGAAGGAACCACATGGTTATTACTCAAGGTGCCACTTCCCCTTCCCTAGAGGAAGACTCAAGGCTGGACCCTCAGAGTACATCCCCACCCTCTCCAAAACTCTCAAGGATGCTGGAGACCATCTCTACCCACACCCCGAGGGACCACGCTTCCCTTTCCCCCTCGAGGACCCAGGCGACAATCTCTCCCTCTCCCATTCCCTTCGGGGATCCAGGCGATCATACCCCCTCCCCAATTCCTCTCAAAAGCCAGGCATCCATCTCCACCCTAAATTCCTCTCAAAGATCTAGTTATCCACCTCTGCCCCCAATTCTCCCCAGAGACTCAACCCTCCAACTTTTCCCAAGCTCCCTCAAACCTTCTGACAAAATTCTGGGGTGCTGAGGACGAAAAAACTACAATCCCCACCAAACTCAGAGCAAAGAGGCAGGTATCCACAGGGGGGTGGCCCCCGAGGGCTTCTGGGATTTGTAGTTCTATCGTGTCCCCACAGAGGAGGAGAAGGCAGATAGGCCCAATCCAAATTTTCAGCCCTTAACGACACGCGCCTCTGGATTCCTCCTGCCCTCTCCCGAAGCAAGGCCTCACCACTAAATCGTCAGCGGCCACCAGCTCGCTCAGCACGGCCTCCATAGCAACCAACTACCCTGCGGACTTCTCAAACCCAAGTCACCAGAACCTTCGCCATCTCTAATGCTTCCTGAGAAGGACCGGAAGTCAATTCCCGTGCCCTACTATATGTAACCAATCACCGAGTACAGCCTAACGTCAACTTCCCGCCTCCGTGCCGTCGAGAAACATTAATAGCCAAATTTCACCTCACTCCGGGGACTGGGCGGAGTTAGGAGGACACATCACCAGGGCGCAGCCTCACAGTAAGTCCGCACAAGATGGGGCCGCCGCCCAAACCCTGAAACCAAGGTCCTGGGATACAGCCGGAAGTACACACGCCCTGAGGCTTCCCGGTTACTCTAGGACGGCAGCGCCTCATCTCGATGGTACGCCTGGCGGACCCTCTAGGTTGGGGGCATGCGAAGGAGGCGTGGAAGGCAAAATAAGACTAGTGTGGGAAAGAAGGCAGTGCTTGTCTACTCCAGCACCTTCCTTTGAGAGGCGGGGAGGCTGAGGGCCAAAGAGAGCGGACCTTCCCAAGACTGTTAGTGTGCTGGTAGCAGAATTGGAATCAGAAGCTGGATTTCTCCCCTGCCCCACCCAAAGTCAGCTTGCTGTTTGCGCAGTTGGGCAAACTAGGGGACCGAATGGGGTCTTTCCTGTGATACTCCTGTGCTCAGGGCGTGTCTTACACTTTAAAAAGTTATTATTGATATTGACATCACCCTTGTTACAAAGTTACAAGCAAAACAACTAGAAACAGTAACACTGCATTGTAACCTAAAGCATGTGCTGCATCTCTACAGTCCCCCAACTCTTCTCAGTTCAGCAGGTTTATAGTCTTTTTTCCGTGTTATTTTTTTTAAAGAATACTCTATATATATATATATATATATATATATATATATATATATATATATATATATATATATGTGTGTATGTGTGTGTATGTGTGTGTGTGTATGTGTGTGTGTGTATATATATATATATATATATGTATATATATATATATATATATATATATATATATATATATATGTGTGTATAGAGAGAGAGAGAGAGAGAGAGAGGTCCGTATTAGTGAGAATAATCAGTCCATACAGTTAAAAGTTATAATTAAGTATACAAACACCAAAATAGTCCTTGTCCTAAAGGGTTGTATGTTGCAGGTGATAATGTTTAATATAAAATTTTGGAATAATCTCTTTGTTCTCTCTGAAGCAAACTCAGAGAGTGCCTCTTCCTATGTCAGCAAAAGCCAGCCAAGGCCGACTCTACATTCCTTAGGAGGCCTTTAACCTAAGACACTATATCTTGAATAATGAGGCTTTCCTTTGTATCTTATTATCTATAGACACATACTATGTTATGGCATATCTTGAATAATGGGACTTTCCTTTGTATCTTATTATCTATAGACATATACTATGTTATGGCATGTTAATGGTAAAGAAAATATAGACATCTTAGGTTGTAATTTCTATTGAACATAGTTTACCCTTTCCTATGTCAATTATATGTTTAGGGGAGGAAGCCTGCCACTTACTAGTGGTGGGGTTTCTTTCCTGATCACTGAGACATATGCTTACCCAGCCTGGAATCTCAAGGCCTGACTAACATTGCTTTGTTAATTGTCCTGTCTTACTGAATTTATGATTTGCTTAATTAGGAGAGTTTTTTTTCTCACGGCAGAATGTACTTAAAACAGATGATTTCTGTATTAGGTAGTCAGAGTCACCTCTGACTCCATAGCGCTATGTAACTGTTTTCTTTATGGGGAACTGATTAACTAATTAAATCATAAAATGTATGCATTTAGCCTGTTGCCTTTTCTCTAAACAAGTTTTCAGGTCAACACAGGAGATAACATGTAAATAATTAGGTATACATACAAGATATATACAGAGTAGATGGAAAGTAATCTCAGTGGGGAAATTTTATTTCATCTTTATCTCATCTATTTATAGAGCCATTATAGTAGTTCCTTGTTTATAATGTCTGTTTTTGTCTAACTTTTATAAAGTGTATAATTAATAGAGAAGTATATGCATATATTTTATGTTTGGGAGAGAGGAGGTATTAGACTGATTACCAAACTGAAGGTCTACAGAGCTCTTGTGCTGACCTCATTGTTATATGCCTGTGAAAAATGGACAGCCTACCAGCACCATGCCAGGAAACTGGATAGCTTCCATTTGCATTGTCATAGGGAGATTCTGAGGATCAATCACCTGGCAGGATAAGGTAACAGACTAAAGTCCTTACTCAAACTCTTCTGACATTATCACCAAGTGGTAATGGTGAATGCCAAGCATTCAAATTATGCTTCAGAGAGTGCAATTCGGATGGACTGGCCATGTTGTTTGAATGCAAAATGTACGCTTGCCAAAAAGACCATTTTATGGAGAGCTTATATGGGGCAGGCGATCACATGGTGGTCAGAAGTGATACAAGGACACTCTCAAGGTCTTCCTCGAGAACTTTGGATTTGACTGTGCAACATGGGAGACACTGGCACAGGACTGCTCAGCATGGTGTGCCCACTTCAGAAAGGGTGCTGAGCTCTGTGAGCAAAGCAGAATTGAGACAGCACAAAGGAAACATAGGATGAGCAAGTTTGGAGTATTCATATGGACTATCTATGCCCAATCTGTAGTAGAGCATTCCGAGCTCATATTGGTCTGATCAGCCACAGTCAGACACACTGAAACTTTATTTTATCATGGTGATGTCATTTGGGTTCTCTTTGAGAATGAAGGACAGCAACCACCAAGTACGTTTACGTAAATTGGGGATATACAATCAAGAAAATTTGTAAACCAGTGTATTAGGGATGACTCTGAGTTATACATTTGTTAATTCCTTATATATTTCACTCTGTACTTTAACACCAAAAACATCATTTCCATAAACACAGCAGAATACAGAAAGAGGCTTCTATAAAAAATCATGAATCTCCATTTCCTACCCCTTGCTTTTAAAAAAAAAAACATGAAATAAATTCTAAATGTTAATTTTAAAACTTCCCTATTTATCTGCATCACCTTCCATACTATCATCTCTCTGGTTTTGCAGTTGCTCTCAATACTCTGTTTCTTTTCAGAATCTTCATCCAAGTCCTACCCACTAACCATGCATGTCCCCCAGGGCTCTGTCTTGGTCCCTGGTTTCCCTCTATACAGTGTTCCAAAAATCTTGCTACGGTTTTAAACTATTAAAGCATAAAACTGCACCAAGACTTTTGGAACACATTTTACTATTTGTCTTCATGAACTCAGCCCCTATAGGTTCAATTTTTATTTCCATGCAGATGATTTTCAGATATGTTTATCCAGCCCTAATTTCTTTCCTGACCACTATTCTCATATCTTCAGCCACAATTGGGTGTGCCATAGACATATTAAATTCAGCATGTGCAAAAATAAATTCATGAAGTCTTATGAGGAACCTAGGTGTCCTTGTGAATACGGAACTGCACCTACCAGAAGAAATATCTGAATTGAAATGTAGTCTTAGATGCTTACTAGCTATGTGACTTTGGGCAAGTTACTTAACCCGTCTGCCTCACTTTTCCCTTCTGTAAAATGAGGATAATAACAGCAGTTTTTTTCTTCCAAGGTTTGTCATAAAGATAAAATGAAATAATATTTGTGTTTTTTTCCAACTTAATTGAAAATTGGTATTACTATAAATATTAGCTGTTATTTTCCCCTAAATTCTCCCCTATTCCTCTTTCCCACTATTGTCAAGGGCATCAGAATTCTCCCAGTTACTCAGGTTCACAATCAAAGAGTCATCTTTGACTCTTACTCTCTCTCACCTCCCATATCCAATCAGTTGCCAAGTCCTGTCAATTCTGCCTTGGTAATATTTCTCCTATAAACCCCTTTCTCTCTTCTGACATTACCACCAACCTGGTTCAGGTCTGTATCACTTCACAGGTGAACTCTTGCAATAGCTTTCTGGTCAGTTTCCCTATTTCATGCTTCTCTCCACTCAGGTCCATCTTCCATTTAGATGTCAAAATAATCTTCCTAAAGCATAGATCTGACCATGTTACCTCCACACACACCCACACTCACCAAACCACCTCCCCACCCTATCCTGCCCCTCACTATTGTATAAATTCTTTATCACCTCCAAGATGAAATATAAAAACTTTTGTTTAGCTTTTAAAGCTCTTCACTTTCACCTGGCCTTTTACCACCTTCCCAATCTTCTTACACCTTAACTTTTCCTCCTCCTCTACACACAAACCCTTGAAACAAATATGAAGTCAAGCAAAACAAATTCCCATATTATCCATGTCCATGCATATTTAATCCATCACCTCTCTGTCAGGAGTAGGTAGCATGCTGTATCATTGGTCCTCTGGGATTGTGGTTGATGCCATATAGCTTTCTAAGCAGGAGAATGACAGAGACAGACCTTTCTATCACAATATATAATTTTGGCTGATATGTGAAGAATGAATTGGAGAGGGTAAATATTTGAGGCAGAGGGACAAAGTAGGAGACTATTTGCACCAATTCAGAAGAGAAGGCATAAGGACCTGAACCAGGGCCCAGTACATTTTATTTCTCTGCACCTAAAATTACTTCCATTTCCTAATCTGGACATGGACCTCCTTGCTGTTCCTGGAACAGAACACTTCTGGTTCCAGGCATTTTTAATGACTGTAGCCAAGCCTGAAATATTCTCCCTTATCTCCTCCACCTACTGGTTTCCCTGACTTCCTTTAAATCCACACTAAAATCTTATCATCCACAATAGTGCTTCTTAAACTTTTTCCATTTGCAATCCCTTTTCACCTGAGGAATATTTATATAGGTATGTAAAAGAGGTATACAAATCAAACATTTACTGATAATAAATCAGAAAGACAATTTTTTTAAAACAATTCTTTGATAAATATATATATAATTTTACCATTTATTAAAGATGAAAGCAAATTTGCATACTATTGAGATGGATGTGCTTGTTTACTTTTACATAAAGAATTAAATCTTGGCTGAATTATTGTTAATGCAGAACACAGAGAATCATCAATATTTTGTCAGAGTTAATGGATATTTTGATTTTATAATCATCAGTGCTGAGAGTGCCACTTCACATAAATATATAGTATAAAATGGCAGAAGTATGTTTAGGACCATTTCAGAAATTGTTGGAAATTCTGTCCTAATTCCCAGCCAAAATTCATTTAACAATTTTTTAGGAAACTCAAGTTTTAAACTTGTGTCACTTGACAACTTGGCAAATTCTTCTTGAACTTTTAATGGCAGATGACAGACATTTTTTATTTGAATTGAGTGTGATTTAGTTTTTTGGAATCAGAATTTGAAGGGAAGTATTTCTGAAACTGTATCTCCAGGCACTTCAGATGATCAATTTTAACTCTTACAATTAAATCTTTGGGAAGGTTATTTTCAATTATAAAATCATCTGTAGCTGTAAACATTCTAATAAATAATTTTCGACTCTATTCTTCCATAGATTAATTTTTTTAAGTAAAACTTTCAATTTTGTTTTTTAACAATTTTATTGTAACATAAATTTAATTGTAACATAAATATGTTACAATTTTTTTCTTGAAATGATATGTTTAAATCATTGTTTTTTGAAAATATCCAACAAATAACACAATTTTGAAAGTCATAAGTCATTATGAAAAATATTGATAAAATCTAATTTCTGCTCAGTCAAAAATATAACTTCATCTTTTAATTTCAATAATCTATTTAAACTTCACCCCCTTGAGAACTATCTTGCTTCTGCATATAGTAATAAGTAATAAGCTCTTGTAATCAGAGGCCATGTCTTTCCAAAGGTTTGAAAACAAACAACTGTTAAGGGCACAGCTTTTAATTAAGTTAATGATTTTGATAGTGTCTGGAAGCACAACATCTGACTCTAGTGATATTTTTTGGCTATGAGTGCCTCCCAATATGTTCACTGCCATCAGCTTTAACTTTTGCTACAAATCTAACTTCTTGCCCATCATTGTTCCAGCATCATCTGTACAGACTCCAATGCAATTTTTCCACTGTCAACTTTTATTTGTGAAAAATTCATCAACTTTAAGATATATATCTTCCCCTTTTGGTTGCCCTTCCAAAGGGTGACAAAGCAATAATTCCTCATATATGCTTCCTTATAAATATATTTTACATAAAGTAATAACTGTACCATGTTAGAAATATCAGTTATTTCATCTAACTGAATTGCATACTTTGGGGTGCCCTTAAAGCCTGGTGATAAGCCACTGGAAATGGTCATTACTAATTTCAGAAATACTTTATGAAACAGTACCATTTGATAAAGGAATTTTATGAATTTCATCCCCATACTTTTCCCCGCGAACTATTTCTGACATTTTAATAGCAGCAGGTAACATGAGATCTCCTGTCACATAGGGCTTTTTAGTTTTTGCAATTAAATAAGTTTCATAAGATGCAAGAAAATACTTCATTGACAGATTTTGTAACAGATTTCTCAAAACATTGTTTTTGTTTATTTGAAGATTTAAAGAGTCATTCAAAATGTCCCTTTGATTTATGACAGTACACTGCATGTTTGGCATTAAGATGTCATTTTAGTTTGACTGGTTTTATGATCTTCACAGACAAAAACAAAAACAAGCAAAGAGGTTTTTCTACACCATTATCATTATTAGAAGTAAATCCATATTGCAAAAAATTTGACATATTTTCTTTTTATTGTCAATTTAGGTATACTACAACTTAGTAGCAAAGACTCTGCTGCATTGTATTTTTACCTCTTCTGCATAAATTTAGCCACTTATCAGTAACTGAAAAATATTTTTGTCCTAAAATCTAAATAAATGTTGCTAATCATTTCTCAAATAAATACTAGCTTTAGTTTATGAAATTACATTTGTTTGTGCTTAATTTTAAAAATTAGTGTTCACACCTATATACATTGGTTGGTTGTTGCCTTCATTTTCGAAGAGGACCAAAATGACATCACCATGATAAAGTGAAGTTTCAGTGCGTCCAACTGTGGCTGATTGGACCAATATGAGCTTGGAATGTTCTACCACATGTTGGGCACAGAGAGTCGATGTGAATATTTGGGGTGGTTACTCCAAATCTGTGCATCCCACATTTACTTTGTGCTGTCTCAATTCTGCTTTGCTCATAGAGCACAGTACCGTTTCTGAAGTGGGCACACCATGCTGAGCAGTCCTGTGCCAGTGTCTCCCATGTTGCATAGTCAAATTCAAAGTTCTTGAGAGAGTTCTTTAGAGTGTCCTTGTATCACTTCTTCTGACTACCATGTGATTGCCTGCCTCATATGGGTTCTCCATAAAATGGTCTTTTTGGCAAGCATACATTTTGCATTCAAACAACATTGTCAGCCCATCAGAGTTGCACTATCTGAAGCATAGTTGAATGTTTTGCAGTTCAACTTGAGCAAAGACTTCAGTGTCTGGTATCTTATCCTGCCAGGTGATCCTCAGAATCTTCCTAAGACAGTTCAAATGGAAGTGATTCAGTTTCCATGCATGGTGCTGGTAGACTGTCCATGTTTCATAGGCATACAACAATGAGGTCAGCACACGGGCTCTGTAGACCTTCAGTTTGGTAGTCAGTCTAATACCTCTTCTCTCCCAAACTTTTCTTTGGAGTCTCCCAAACACTGAGCTAGCTCTGGCAATGCATGCATCAACTTCAAACATCAGTGATGAAGGAGAAATATTATTAAAGGACTTTCTTGATGCAATTAAGCACTTATATTTCTGTAAAAGAAAGAGATAACAATAATTTTAAAAATCAAACATTCTAACATAATACAATCCAAAGATATACTAATTTGATATTTACATGCTGAGGAATGAGGAATAATGAGGAAAATATTAAAAGTCTTTATTCTTCATAATTAAACTATTATGTTTCTGTAAGAACAGAAAACTTTGTGTATATAGTAAAAACACTACATTTCATAATATATAATAGTCTCAAATCTGAGCCAAGGTATTTTTGGTAGCGATTACATGGTGTTGTGTGGCATGATGGCATGCACAGTACAAAGTGCACATCTTGTATGTTCAGAACCAAGGCTTCAGTGAAATCACATGATGCAACACAGGCAACCACTGCCAGACAGAAATACCTTGAATTCATTACACATTTGATTTCGAAATAATTTTTGGTTGTTGTGCATTCAGAAACCTTTTACTCTTGCCAAATTTTTTACAATCTCATATTCAGTTGCATCACTCCATACTGGGTTTCAACCCACAGTTTAAGAAGCACTGGTAAGAAAACCTTTCTCTTAATACTAATGCCATCCCTCTGTGGTTATCTCCAATTTATCCTGTACGTATCTTATTTGTACATAAGTGTATTGAGAGAAATGATTATTAAATAGTCAAATATTGGGGAGATTCAGGATTTTTTCCCTTCCAAGAGGGAAGATTTGGAGATTAGTCAAAGCTTAGTTCTTTGAAGGGTAGGGTGGATGATGAGATGCAATCTTGGAATTGTTACCCTACCCAACTAGAGAACCTTACAAAGAATTTAATCTAAGGTGAATTTTCTCCCATTGTGTTCCACTCTGCTAGGTCTGAGCAGAGGTGGACCCTTTTGTCTAGATTGCCATAGTATGGATAAGAAATAAGTCTTTGTTCAAGACTGAGTGATTAGTCGTGTCTCCCCAGACCCTCATTCGAATAATCCCACCTCTCATTATAATATTCATTCTCATTAATTGTTAACCAATCAGAATTGATTGCCATTCTCAGGAACATCCACTCTCCTACCCACCTATAAGTGCTGAGTGGGTTCCATGAGGGATCTTTGGCATTTGAGCGTGCCACTGACCCCTTTTATTAATTATCTACTAGCACGATTCATAAAATGATTAATTATTCAGAAACTATGACTCTCAAACATTTTACACATCACAGTATACATATTGTTCCTCTTATTAGACTGTAAGCTCCTTGAAAGCAAAGAACGTTTTTTGCTTTTCTTTGTATCCCCAGTCATTTAGCACATTGTTTAACACATAATTGGCCCTCAACAAATGTTTGTTGACTTGATTTGACATGACTTGGTTCCTGCTAATGTTCCTTCTCTTCTGTTCATTTTTTAAATAAAAAAAAAAAACCCAGAAAATGAGGATTGCACATGAAAATGTGGATCCCAGTTGCATACAGATTGCTTTTCAAGTACATAATAAATTCAACGTGCAAATTTCAAAGCTGTCTTACTTGCCTGTGTTATTGCTGGCCTTCTTTCTGTTCTCTCCTGTGCATTTTTTTCTTCTCTAATCTGCCTCTCCCACTCTCTGACACTACCCCCCCACACACACACTTGCACATTGAGCAAATATTTTTAAAAATAAAGAAAACTAAAGGTCTCATTTTATATATGTATTATAATATATATATTATTTATATATATAGTCTGGCAAAGTATATATATTATATATATTAATCATATATGAAAATGTATGTGTCTTCTGCATTTTAAAGTCATGACCTCTCTGGCATACATTTCATCTTCATTCTTTTGGACTTTGGTTTATCATTGCATTGATCAGAGTTCTGAAGTATTTCAATATTGTCTTTCTTTATAATCCTTGTAGAAAATGTTCTGTACCATCTGCTCTTTTTGATTTGCATTGGTGCATAAATCTCCTCCCAGTTCCCTCTGAAACTATTCACTTCGCAATTTCTTTATGGCACAGTAATCTGTTACAATCTTCATAAAAATGTTTCAAACTCTTCTTTATTATTGAATGTCCATCTTTTCTCTTGTATAGCTAAGCTCAGACTTGCAGGATACATCACCCTGGGCTGCATCCTAAACAATGGCCTTTGGAACACATTATTCCATTCCTTCTTTTTCTAGTGGGCACAACATAGTCTTGTGCTATTTTGAATGTCTTTTCCTTTGTATCTGAATGTCTTTCTCCTGATGACTTGCAGATTTTGTTTCTGAATTGAATTGTTAAATTTAACCACAATGAGTATTGGAGCTTGCAGCATTGGTTGGTTTGGTTGGTTTTTCTCGACACAATCTATAAATTCTTTCAACTGTAATTTTACTTTCTATTTTCAGAAGTTCTGGACAATTCTCTTCTATTATTTCCTCCATCGTGGTGTTGCTGGGTTGTTTTTTTTGTCCTGTTGTATTCACCTAGGAGATCTATAATCCTTACATTGTCTCTATACATCCTGTTTTTAAGATCCATATGTTTCATTTGTATAGTGAGTATATTTTCCTTTAATGTTCTTGTTTTTTTTTCTCTTCTTCTAGAATACCTTTCACTTCTGCTTATTTGCATTCCTAAACTATTGCTTTCTCTTTTGTTTCCTTAGTGAGGTTTGCCACTGCAGATTCTAGTTTTTCTATTCTGTTCATTATGTTTGCTATGCAGGACATAAACTCTGCTCTCATAATTCTCATTTCTCTTTTGAACCACTCAAGAATAGCATGGTGTGGTTCCATGTTCTCCTCAAATTCCACAGGGTCCTCTGTCTCATCAATTATTGGATCATTTCCCTTCATTTAACAGTATTCATTCATAGATGCCTGAACTCATTTACGAGATCTGGAAGCCACATTTCCTTCTGTTGTTACTGTTTTTTGTGTTGATTTATCTGTTTACATTCAAGGTCTTTGAGATTTATTCTTCCTGGAATATTTGGTAATGAATGGTAATCTTTTTCCCCCTTATTTTTCTTACCAGTCACTTTCTGACTCCCTCCCCTTTGATTGTGGTTTCCTTGGGGGTTGGATCTCAAATCATCTCAGACTCCTCCCACACTGAGCAATTCATGGTTCACCAGCCTAGGTTTCTGTCTAAGGTGACTTTTGAGGGATCAGAGCTGCCCTACCTCAAGCCAGATGCTATAGTCCTTTCCTCAGGCCTGGTGAAGTGCTAAACAGCTCCCCACCTCCCCTGCCCCTCCCCCCCACACACACAGTGTCCTGTCTTCATGATCTGTCCCACTCCCTCAGTTCCTTAGTTCCTTGGTATGACACTACCAGTTCCATCTACTTACTCTAGTACTGGCAGTTCAGAGCTTTGCAGCCACCATCAGACTTTTATTCCTGAAGGGCTGTGGCCAAGTTGGTTGCTGAGGTCCAAGCAAACTTCGACAGCCTAGAGCTGAGGTCTCTATGCCACTAGAAAAACAGAAAGGGGAATGGGGGCCAGTGAGTGTGTTTTGCTGTAAGTTTGTGTTGTACCCTGAGGTCTGTTAGTGAAGCTTCACTGCCAGTAGCATAGGAGGTAGAGGAGGAATAAACTCAGGATTAGTAAACATTAGTTCCTGGGTTTGGGGATTGTTGGGTTTGTTTATTTTTAACCTACTTTTAGATTCTAGATATCCTAGACCATGGACACAGCTAAAATTGTTTTATCTTTGGCATACAAGCTCTGTTTTGGAGAGGTTGTAGGGACTGGAAAAAAAATACATCGAATTTACCATTTTATTGCTCACATAATCTGGAAGTCCTCCATTAAAATCATATACCACAATTTGGTTAGCCATTCTTCAGCAGGAGGAAATTCCTTTAGTTTCCAGTTTTTATCTACCATGAAAAGAGTTACTGTAAATGTTTTTCTACATATAATTCATTTTCCTTTTTCTTTTGTGGTGGTAAGAGTCTGAACTGACTGAGGAGACAAAGTTCAAGCTTCTGAGCATATTGATTTATTAAGCAATGCATGCCAATTGCATAACAAATGAGGCCAGGCCTCTTCAGCTTTGGCACTGCCCTGAATACAGGGAATGACAGATTTTTTTTTCACATTGAAAACAATCAAATAATACCAGTAGCCTTCATAGTCAATGAAAGGTTGAGAAAAGCATTACTGGGGTCTAATCTCAAAAATGACAGAATGATATGTTTGAATCCAGGGCAAACCTGTTTAAGATCATGGTAGTACAAAATCTGTGCTCTAACTACTGATGCCAAAGAAGCCAAAGTTGATCAGTTCTATGAAGAACTAGAAATAACACCAAAAAATGATATCACATTCATCATAGGGAATTGGAAGGCTAAAGTAGGAAATCAAAAGAAAATTGGAATAACAGGTGAGTTTGTCCTTGGAGGAGAAAATGAAATAGGGCAGAGACTAACAGAGTTTTGTCAAGATAACTTGCTGCTGTCATGATGCTAGGAGACATCGTGTGTGGCAGAGCTAAGACCCAGAAAGCTATGCCCTGAACTTGGCATAACAAGAATCTTTTTCGTCCACCCTTTGGATGATCTCACCCTCTGATAGAATCATGTAATTATTGTACTGCTCGCTGGGCAACCATTGGTATAAGTATTTAGATTTGGCCACACTCAAGAGGGTTCCCCCATCACCCCACTAGGGGCGGGGCTCTAGCAGGTGTCCTTGCTTGCAAGCTGTTTCCCTGATTTTGAAATTAAATTTTGATTGATTCCTGACTCTCCTATCTCTAAGACTGCTCTGTTCAGTTTCAACCACCCACAGATTAGAGGCTGGTTCCCTCCAGATCAAACAAATTCTCTTTTTCAACAACCCAAAAGGTTGTCATTACCAGATGGTCAATATATCCTAATAAGCTGTATTTTCAGAATTAATTTTGGTTATTACCCTTAATTCATTTCCCTAAGAAAGAGCATAGCATTTTTTACCTAATTATTTTCCTAATGGGAAGTCTGGAAAGGGTTTTAGGCTAGAGAATTTCTATTTCTAAAGAAATAGTGTAGAGTGTAGAAAATAATTTGAGGGAGTTTGGTTCTTTCTCATCACAGGAGAGCTCACAGTAGGAAACAAAATCATGATTGAAAGGAAAAAATGTAGGAAAGCTGTTAGTTGCACAGTTTTTGAACATTTGAACATAGTTGAACATCTGAACATTCATACTAGGGGGAAATCTTTGAATGTGAATAACACATTAGACAGCAAAACATTCAAGAGGAAAGAGAGACAGTCTAGGTGGTTTGCAAGCTTGGGAGTACTCTAGCAACCAATTGGGATATTGCAGATCATTAGAAAAATTATCTTTTGCACTTAAGGCAGAGAGAGACAAAAAAAGAGGCCCCAGGTTCTTGGTTTAAGTAATTTGCCATCTGGTGGCCAATTTGTATATTGCACTAATGTAAATAAAAATCCTTGACTAGATAACTGCTTCCCAGTATGATTAAGGGACTATCTGTGCCCAATCTGTGGCAGAGCATTCTGAGCTCGTGTTGGTCTGATCAGCTACAGTCAGACACATTGAACCTTGACTTTATCATGGTGATATCATTTTGGTCCTCTTCAAGGATGAAAGACAGCAACCCTGTCCGTAAGGGAGTGTCAACCAGACCCAACTGGAGTCTAATCTGCAGATGAGCAGAGCCAAACAAAGCAGACTGGAGACAGGAGAGTTAGAAGTTTAATTTCAAAGTGAGGGAAACGGCTTGCAAGCAAGCACACATGTGCCGGGGCCCTACCCCTAGTTGGGGAGGGGGAACCTCAGGTAGTGTGGGGAGATCTCAATGCTTATACCAATGGCTGCATACTGAGCTGTAACCCTGAGAATGCAGGGAAAAATAATCATGTGACAAGTGTGATTCATAACTGGGCTTCATGACCAGAACATGGATACAGCAGGTGTATGAGCTCAGAGAACACCTGGTGCTGGTCAAAGCAATACGGTAATTATGTGATTTTGCCAGAAGGTGAGATCATCCAGAGAGTGAATGCAAAGGGCTGTTGCTATGCCAAGCTCAGGGAACAGCTTGCTTGATGAGCCTTAGATCTGGAAAACAAAGTGTTGTAAGGCCAAGCAAAGTAGAATCTTTTGCTGTTTTTGTTTTACTCAAAGTGCCTCTGAATAATGTGATTAAGGAGGATCTTTCAGGTCTGGGAAGATTTGTAGGAAGGTCCATGCCTTTTTTAAATGAGGCACTGGTTCTCAAGGGATGTGATGTCCTCTGGTTCTAAAAAAGTATATAAAGACTCTGAGGTGCAGTTTTATTTTGGGGCTTAGTTTTTGGAAGTGTTTGTTTGACCAGAGGAGGACTCTGGGAAGCCACTAAAGAGTTCTCCAGCTTTGAAAACTTAGATGTTAGTGCTTCCGTCTCTGGTAACTATGGTCAGACAGTTGGATCTGTCAGTTGAATTGTGATGTATTTATTGATTATGGTCAAGCATAGGAAGCCATGTCTGTTGATCTTTGATTTCTCTGTATTTTCTTTGAAGTTCAGGGTGCTGACTCCCCTGAACTAGGTGAATGATATATATATATGCTTGATTAAAGTGATTGTTAACCCCTCAAAAGCTGCCTTTTCTTTTATGAATGCAAACATAAGAACATGTGATCGCAGGCCCCCCGTGTATGATGGGGTGCTTGCTGATATAGGTGTCTCCTAATGTCTTGACATTTCCTCCTTTTGGCCAAAGGGAAGGAGTCTGAAAGAAGCTTTACCTTCTGGCCAATAAAGGAGAGGCAGGTAAACCAAAGTGCCAAGAGAGGTCATTTGGGCCAAGACCAGATGTTGCCTAGGGGGTTAGTCCCTTGAGGGGACCTATCAGGGAAGTGTGTCCCAGGCATCATTGTTAGCCACTGTTTGCTTGCAAGCAGAAAAGAGGGGGACAAGAATATACAGGGAGAAAATAACAGCAAGCCTTGAATCAGTGCATACTCAGCTCTCGTCTGGAATCTTAGGGCAGCTCTCTCATGTGGATGCCAACTGCTTCTGGTCTGTACTAGATGAACCTTGAGGTCCCCAAAGAGTTCTGCTGTCCACTCAGGAGCAGGGTTTTCTTCAGCTGATCCAGGAGTACATACACACAAGTTTGAAATCTTCGCATCTGAGTTTCTGGTCAGCATAACATAAGTCCTTGGTTAAGGATCTCTAAACAGTACATAGAGATAGTCCAGTTTCCCAGTCATGCAGGGCTAGGTTCAAAGCAATAAGGTTTTTTCTCACAATTCCCATAATTGCATAATTACATTAAATCAGGCACAGATCAAACTATTTAGAGGACTCACAATGGACTAGTTCTGAGAAGGGAGATTTACATGTCACCAAGGTAACCAAGAAAACTTAAACATAAACCAAAATCTCAAGGTTGAGATCAAAAACCAGTCTTAAAAGCTGAGACTAGAGTCAACAATGCTAACTAACATCAAATCTCCTTGTATCATAGTAACTCATTCTCGATATCCATTTAATTAGTACAATTTGAGTCTCAGATGTCTCGTGGTTATCTGGTCCCTAGATATCTTTTCTTGGACAATAGGCTTTATTCTCAGGACAGTTCTGAAGGGGACTTTGCTTCTCTGGTTCCAAATCTAAAGGTTCCTAGATAATTCTGACTTAATGTAGTACAATCACTTAAATTTGGTTCTCCAATTTTGCAACTTTGGAGAATTTCAGTTTAGATACCATTTGCTGTTTCTATCTTTACCTAAAGCCTGCACCTTACAGAAGACTCTTTTAAAAATTTATGAAGGTCCAACTGCAAAATGAACTCTTCTTCCCTTTAAGATTATTAGACAGAGAGACTCACAATTAGAGCTGAAGAGGTTAGGCGAAACCAAAGCCCTTGGAGTCCACATTGCCATGATCCAAGACTCTGAGGTGGATATGGCAGAGGTGGACATGAAGGAGGTGGAGCTCAATGAGTTGGAACCAGAGAAACAGCCCTGCCAACTGCCACCTTGGGGCCAAAAAGAACAGTGTGGTCAAGGTCAAGGTGGCCGACTGCTTGGCCTAATTGCCATGGGCTACCTGAGTCTTCTTACCTTTCGCAGGTCTTCAGTGATCAGCCAGATAAACGTATTGAGAGAAGAGACTTTCCAGAGTCAAACAAGGTGGTAGGCTTTATTCAGGGTCTTGGTTACATGTCCATATGCAGGCGAGTTCTTCCCCAGGAGAAAGGAACCCTCCTCCTCCCAAGGAGCAAGGATCACACAGCGAGAGGACAGGGCAGAAGAGGGGAGGGACCCCTGAAGGGGATCCCGCAGCAAAAAAAGAGGGCTGCCTCAAGCTTTCCTGTCCCTGCTTAAGCTCTCCCAGTGGCATAGTTTGCACGTGAATACCGTGCATGTGTGCTCTCAGCCCCTAGCTAATTAACAACAGGTGTGCTCAGACCAGGGACCAATCTCAAGGGTGGGATGCTCTCCCCAGCAAGTTTCCACTGAGAAGAGGTGGTCACTCTTCAATTCCCAGCTGTTCCCTGGGGGACCTCGTGAGAGCTCTGAGGTTTAGAAGCCCTTACCTTCACCTGACCCGAGACTGTTCACGTGAAAACCAAGCTTACACCCCAACAGCCGACGATGAAGCCGAGGCCACTGTGGCCTCCAAGTTCACAGGCATGTCCAAGGAGGAGCTGCTGAAGGTAGCTGGGAGTCCTGCCTACCCTCTGTGCCCTGCTACTGCTCTTCTGGCTGGGCATACTGGCTGGTGTCATGGTCCTTATCATGCAGCCACCCCACTTCCACAAGCTGACAAGCTGCCTGTCCAGTGTTGGTGGCACCAGAGTGCCCTGTACTGCATCAGAGCCCTGAAGGTCTTCCAGGGCCAGGAACATTAATGGGAGTCTGGCTGAGGTAGAGGCGCATCTTGATTATCTGAGCACCTCAAAGCAAAGGCACTGGTGGTATTGGGCCCCATCCATAAGAACCTTGAAGATGACCTTGTTGAGATGAATCTGTTGCAGATCAACCCTACCATTGGCTCCCAGGAAGAATTTGCCCAACTCTTGGAAGCAGTCAAGAAAAAGAACATCCCAATCATTTTAGATCTCACTCCTAACCCCAAAGTCAAAGTAGCTGGTTTCTGAAGTGAAAAGAGTGAAGAAATGAAGGGAAGATGAATGGTATCCAGGTCTACAATATCCACAAACTTACCAATGTTGCTTCATTCCCATCTCATTGGAAGAACCTCACTCATAGCATCAGTGATGACAAGGTCCTGATTGCAGGAACAGGAGCCTCAGACCTTTCTGAAGTCCCAAGCCTGCTGAATGATACTGATCTGCTCAGCAGCTCATATCTAGAAGACTCTGAGAAAAGAAACTCCTCAGGGAAATAGCAGAGAGAATTGGTCGATAACTACCTGAGCACTGTTGGTGGCTACTGATGCAGCTGCACATATTCTCAAGTTGGGTACTTGGCCTCCTACATGCCTGCCCATTTTCTCCATCTTTATCACCTATCATTGTTCACACTTCCTGGAACACTCATCTTTAGTTATAGGGATGAAATTGACTTGCAGACAGCCGCTCTCCTCAGACAGACTGCTGAAGCCCCCTTCATGCTTTGTGATGAAAAAACGTGAGTATTCTGAGTCTGTGAATCTCAACATGATTGTATAAGGCCAGAACAATGACCCCGCTTCCCTCCTTGCTCTGTTCCGCAAACTGAGTGATAGCCGAGGGAAGAAATGGTCCTCGCTGCACAGGGACTTTGTGGTCCTGCCCACCCAAGACAACCTCTTTGCCTACATTTCATTCTGGGACCAAAGACAAGTGGTTCATTATCATCTTCAATCTGGGCCCCATGGGCCAGGAGGCTGAGTTGAGGATGCCCCCTGTGGCCGGCAGCCAAAAGCTGGAGCTTTCCTAGGAGGCAATCCTGTTGCTCAGCACCCAAGGGGGTCACCAGGAATGCAGCATGCTGTCCCTGCACAAGCTGGCCATGGGCCCAAGGGAAGGGCTGCTGCTCAAATTCTCCTACGTGGTCTAGGCTCCTGCTGGGTACCCTCTTCTCATTGAATCTTTGTTGTGTTTGTGTGTATTGGCAAGGCTCAGGGAGGGTTTGGGATTTTTTTTTACTGTTGAAGATGCCATGGGATGAAATTCTGAACCTGTATCTGTGTATTAAAATGATAGTGATGAGGGGAAAAAAAGATTATCAGACAGATACCTTAAAATCATGGGAAAATAATTCACTTTCTTTACCATTAGCCATACAATTTATGTGTAAAATCTTAATCCATTTTTGAGAACTTATTACTCAAATGTACTCAAAGTCTGAATTTCCATGATAGGTAAATTGAGAAGTCAATTGTATAATCCTGTTGCTTTCTCAAAATTTACTATTCCATTTATTTAGAAAATTTTTATATTACATTTTTGTCTTATTAGTTTGTCTAATCATTTCCTCCTTAGGAGTATAAAATCCTTTTATTATAATTTGATTACAAATACATGTTAAAATTGTAAGATGTTTATACTTGCATCCTATTATAGTAACTCAAAAATATTCCAGTACTAATTTATTATTTAATAGATTTAGTATTATATTTGTTAAACTTCCAGATTATAGAAATTTGATATAAAAGGAAAAAGAAGGACATAGTTATAACAATGTCATATATCATAACAGGGAGAAAAACTCCCTTAGCTCTGTTTCATTCCAGACAGAAAAATCATGTAGTCACAGTGTATCAGAAGCAAGCCTTGGGATTAACCGGGTGGGAAAATTTCCCTTTCAGAAAGGAAATAGCATGATGGGGAAATGGAGTCAGGAGGATCTTATGTAGGCTGTGTCATGGTTGTCCCCCAAACTTTTCCAGGCATAGACATCCACCTTTAGTAGTTCTCAGACTGCAGCACATGCCATTTTCTACCATTGACTTAATGATAATTCAGACAACTATTCCTGTAATCAAAGCTCAAACAATACTAAATTACAGTCCCAGGAATTTTTACCTTAAATAGCAAAATTTCACTAATCACAACTTAGGGCTTAAATATCTTTCCTAATGTTCCTCTAACAGATAATATTTCATTTATCCTTTACTTATAAATTAAAACTACCCCTATTCTGGGGTTTCAGATATACAGCAAATACCTGATAGTTGACTCAACATTAATATGCTGAAGCTACATCTTTAAACCATCCTATATACTTTCATAATAGCCAAGAATTGCAAATGAAAATTTACTATTATCTATTATTATTATCTGCTTCATAACAAAATATAATTCATTAAATATTTAACAGTTTTCAAAGTTTTTCAAAGACCTTTTGACTGAGTCCAAGTTTGACAGAACAAATCCTTGTATTGTGGGGATTTGTTCTGAGAAGTTTGGATTCAGTGAAAGGGTTGCACCTGAACACCTACAAAATCACATGTGGCCTCAAGGCTACAGATTCCCCAACCCTGGTTTAAACAATATTTTCTCTTTTCATGGTCAGAAATGTCAAGGAAGCGTTAACAAGAGGTTGCTATAAGGTGCAGACTGTTAACCTATTTTTTTTTTCTTTCTTCACTCTACAATTACTTCCTCTACTCTAGAACAATAAAGCTATGAACCTTGCCATTGACTTTTAAAACTTTAAAACCTTAATCTGCTAAAATGGTTTTAGTAATTCCACAACCTTTGATTATCTGACTTTATTTCTGTAATTCCAATATAGCCAAAGTTGAAATGACAGAAAAAAAAATGTCTTACAAAGTTTTTTCTTTCCTTTTTCTCTTTTCTTATAACCTAGTCACCTGTGGAAAGACTAAAGTGGGAGTTAGTCCTGCTTACTGGGACAAAAATGCTTCAACTGTGAAAGTTCATCAATCTTTCTCAGTGTTCTGAACTCTCTGGCTACCAAGCAATTTTATGACTGACTGCATTTTAAATCTTTCAAGGTTTCAGAATCTACACAGACATTTCACAGGATACAGACATTTTATATTTTACAAAGACATAAGTACAGGCAAAATGACAAGACAGACACAAACAATTCTAATAAAGCATGCAGTTACAATCCATAGCCATAGCCAGGAATGTGTTTACTGGTTTAACAGAGCATGGAGCTAACTGAGCACTCTCTTAGTCTTCAGGGGTAGGGTGAGGGTAGGAGGAGGCAAAGCCAGAACAGAGCAGATAAGAGCCTCCTGGCCTGTGGAGACTGGAGCCAAACAGAGAAGGCAGTAACAGCTGGTTAGGGGAACAGAGTGTCCAGAAAGCATACACTTACCAGAGAGACCCAAGACAAATCAAGTTACCAGAGGCCCCGGAGTTTTCCTCACAATGAATGGAACTCAGATATTGGAGCAGGAACAAGGGCAGAGCATGCACCAGATTGGGGTGGGGGTGTTCTGACTCTGGAGAAATAATCTCTGGTGGTACATAGTCTGTTCCCATTGGTCCTGGAGAGTCCTTCGGCCCAGTTTTATGTCCAATTCTACTTCTATCCCTGCCCCTAGTGGAGGAGTGTGGGGAGATCTTAATACTTATACCAATGTCAGTACAGTGAGCTGTAGCCCTGGCAACGAGGGTTAACAGACAAGTCTGATTCATGGTACTTGTCCAAGCTCAGAGAACACCTGGTGCTGGTCAAAGCAATAAAATAATTATGTGGGGCAGCTAGGTGGTGCAGTGGATAGAGTACCAGTGCAGGAGTCAGGAGGACCTGAGTTCAAATCTCACCTCATACACTTGTCACTCACTAGCTGTGTGACCTTGGGCAAGTCACTTAACCCCAACTGCCTCATCCTGGGTCATCTCCAGTCATCCTGATGAATATCTGGTCACTGGATTCAGATGGCTCTGGAGAAGTGAGGCTGGTGACTTGCACAGCCCTCCCTCACTCAAAACAAAGTCAAGTGCAAGTCATGTCATCATTTCTCTGATGTCATGGTCTTCTTCAGCAATGAAGGACGAATACACAATAATTATGTGATTTTTGCCAGAGGGTGAGATCATCCAGAGGGTGGATACAAAGGATTGTTGTTATGCCAAGCTCAGAGCACATCTTACTTGCTGGCCTTAGCTTTTAAAACAGGGTGTCTCCTAATATTTTGACAGGAAGCAACACAGAGCCATAAATGTCATTTATGTGTGGCAATGATCTCAAATTCAAATAGAAAGAGGGGCCATTAAACTATACAGAAGCATCTCTGAGTACCACATATTGACTTAGTTTTAAAATAGAATATTGTCTATGTATTATTGTATTCTTATTTTAAAAATATTTCTCAATTATATTTTAATCTAGTTGAAGTGCACTGGTTAGCCATTTTTGACATAAGGTAATCCCAGCTTAGAACTTCTTTCTTCTGTGAAGATTAGAATCTTCAGGGTTCCCCACAGTGTTCTTGTCCTGGATCCTCTTCTCAGAACTCATGGATTTAAACTACCATCTCTATGCTGAGGATTCTCAAATCCACCTATTCTTTCCATACCTCTTTGCTGTTATACACTCTCACATCTCTAAATGCCTTCAGATATCTTGAGCTAGATGTCCAGTAGACATCTTAAACTACCAAGTTCCAAACTGGTCTCTCCCTCCAAACTCTCCTACATTACTAAGTTCTCTATTTCTCTCAAGGGCAACACCATCTTCCAAGTCCCTCAGGTTTACAGCTTAGGTATCGGTATCGTCTTTGACTCCTCTGTGTGGTGAAAGGCCTCATCACTGCACACCTGTATTATTGCAATAACCTGCTGGGAGATTTGCCTGCCTCAATTCTTTCCCCCACCGATTAATTCTCTATTCAACAGCCAAAGTCATTTTCCTAAAGAGTAATTCTGACCGTGGCACCCCCACCTCCCCACCCCCCCTCAGTAAACTCCAGGGGCTCCCTATCATCTCCAGGACCAAATAGAAAACCTTGTGTTTGGTGCTCAAAGCCCTTTGTAACCCAGTCACCTCCTACCTTTCTTTATTCTTACACCTTACTCTGACATATACTCTTCATTCAGTCCATCGGTACTGGCCACCTTGCAGTTCCATGAAAAAGACACACTCTCTCTCCTCTGACTACTGCATTCCCTAAAATCTCATCTTCTACAGAAAGCCTTTCCCAGCCCCTCTTAATTCCAGGACCTTCCCTCTGTTATTTCCAATTCATCCTGTATTTAGCTTATTCGCACTTTTGCTTGCTTCTTTTCTTGCCCTTTAGATTGTGACCCTCTTGAGGGAAGGAACTTTCTCCTCTTTTTGTATCCCCAGTGCTTATCACAGTAGCTAGAAGAGAAACAAAATATCCCCTTCGGGTGAGGGTGGGAGAGTACACAAACCCAGGATCAGTACCAAGAGAATGCGAACACTTCTTAGTAGCAAAAAAGGCAAAAGCGAGGGAGAGGAGGCACCCGCAGGGAAACCCAAGGCAAAGATTCTGGGTCACCGGCCCGGAACCCCTTGCAGGCCGCCCTGCCAGTCGCGTAGGACTAAGTACATCCCGTCCACCCGGAGGCCGCCGTCCCACGCCGAGCATATCGTAGAGGGCTGCTCCGCCTAAAGGGAGCCCAGAGGCCAGAACCCAGAGAAGTGGAAGAAAAAGAGGGTGTGGCCAGGAGGCCCTACCGGCGAAGCCCCAGGTGATCGCCTGGACAGGGCAAGTAAGGTCTGCACTGAATCACCGCGACTAAGCCCCCGAGCTAGGAGGGGTCCGGCCCGGACCTAAGCGTCTGCCCCAGGGGCTTCGAGGGGCTGGGACGCGGGATGACTGCTGCGTGGAACAGTCAGGAGGCCGGGAGGGGCTGTGGCGTCTCAGAGGAGGTGAGAGATCGCACCTGCCCTGGGTACCAAACGAAAGGGGCTGCACCAGGGCCCTGGGGATAGGGGCGGGACTCCTCCTGCGAGTACGGTTCCCACTAGCGTGTACACCTGCCTACGAGTACCACACCCCCTCCGCGGCTGGTGCTGGTGCATCCTCTAGTGTACACTACCCATCCCTCACCCGCTTTCTAGGGGCAGTTTAAATTACAGTAGTAAGAAACAAGTTTCCTGCCCTTGGGACGCATCCAACTTCGTTGGAGAGAGGAAACTCCTACATGAATAGCAGTTTGTAGGACAGATAAGTGTTGAGGTGTGTGTGACAGAAAAGTATTGCAAGCTTTCAAAGAAAGAAGGAATGAGTGGGTGCTGCAGCTGGTCCTGGAAGGATAGGTAGCGTTTGTGTAGTTGTGAGGGAAGGTCGGAATTGGAAGACCTCTGAATCCTACCCCTGGCACTACCTATGTGACTAAAGGCAAGGGGGAGAGGAAGAGGAAATAATTGAAGAGACAGAACAGTCAGAGAGGTAGGAAGAGAACACATTAGTGTAGGGATGAGAAAACCAAGGGAGAAGGATTTCCTGTGTATTATATAATGCTAGATGGTCAGCATCAAATGCTTTAGAGATGTGGGAAGATGATTTCTCAGTCTGCAAAAGAAGTTTTAGAATTTATGCGGCGGCGGGGAGAGGGACGTGTTGCCGAAGAATCAGACTTGAATTAAACAATAGGGTTTTTGGTACGACTTGTTTTGATTCACACAAGGGAAGACTCAAGACCTAAAATGAAAATCTCTGGCGTGGAATCATGGCGGATGCACAGACACCATGAGGGCAAAGAATATTACTGGGTCTCAGTTGCTGGAAGGATCAATTACCGGAGCCTCATGTACCGTGGTCTTCAGGCTGAAGCAAAAACAAAAGGTGGTCAGTAATGGACTTTGGGAGAGGATGCCCTGGGACTTGGCACACCTTGCCAAGCTCTAGGTCACTTCCTGGTCAATCAGGTGAATGAGATGACTAGGCTGCACTCCCTTTTATACCGGGACAGCTTACTGTGGCAACTCAAAATCAAGGGCTGTTGTTTCTAGGTAGGGTGGAAGTAGGGAAGGAGTTTCATTCAAAAATGTCCAGCTGGTTTTCCTGTCTTTGATTTCACAGGTAGAATCCTAGGTATTGGTTAATGATAACAATGGGAAGTACCAATATAGTATGGAAGTTTCCAGAATTTTTAGAGGGCTGGGGACAGGCAGATTACAAAGGAATAAAGACCATGCCTAAAGAGAACATATGTCACCTACTGCCAGTGAACTTATGGGTCACAGAAGCCCAAAGGTTCTAGTTTTTTGGACTATTCCAGATGAAGAATAAGAAAACCAAGTCACTGGTGGCCTTTGAGGGGAAAAATAATGTAGCAGGGTGGGTAGGAAAAGGGGGGATTAAATGACCAGAAGAGCTGGCATCTATACAGTCCTTTAAAGTTTGTGAAGTGGTTTACATTCTTGAGTCACATATTAAACAACCTGACCAGGTGTGAATACTACTATAGTTATTATCATTCCCATTTTACAGCCAAGGAAACTGAGGTTCAAGTTAAGTGAAGCCACTGATCACACAGTTAGTAAATGTCAAAGGCAGCATTCTGATTCTAAGTTCAATACTATGTCTGCTATGCGACTCTGAAATATAGAAAGTGTATCAAGCAAAAGTAGAATATGTTTGAATATATCATTGAAAGGAAGGAGATTCTTGACAAGTGGAGAACTGTGGGTGAGAACATTGTATATAGTCAGACTTGGTTGATGTGTCAGTTTTGCTGAATTTTTTTTCTCTTTTATTTGTTAGAAAGGATGGCTCTCTGCATAAGGAATGAGGAAAGAATATAATTGAACCCAAAAGAGGAGGAAATCAAACAACTATAGAGCACACAGAAGCATTTCTGTAAGAACACAGTGCTAGAAAATAATGGGAACATAGTCTCTTTGGGTAAGGATTTTTTTCCCTTTGTGACAAAGATTATCCCTTATGACTACTTGGATCACTCCTTTGTTAAAATCTGGAAAGGGGTGGGGCATAAATTATTGAATTTTGAGTCAAAGTTTCTCCATTCTTAGATATCTGATCTGCTCAATTAAAAATTGAAAATGAGTGGCCTTTTGGCGTATACCTGAGTTTGCACTTCCTCATCCACCAAGTCTTGCTACCAAGTGTCTCCAACAAATACGATCTAACAGACCATTTTACTGGAAGATTTCAATATGTCACAACTCTCCCAGAAATTTATTTCCAGTTTTATTAGGCTAGCTGACAAAATTCACTTTAGCCCTTAGCAGTTTGGAGGGCTTTAGTAACTTCCTACATGGGTCACTATCTAAAAGAAAGATTTCCCTGAACTCTACCATACTTCTCTGAAGTACACATCTGGAAGGCTCAGAGCAGTCAGCCAAGTTCCTTGCCTGGTAAGGGAGAGGGAAAGGTTGGCAATTTGCTACACTCACGACTGTGGCAAAAGGCTAAACTTAATGGGGTTCATGCAGAGAAAACCTCCCAGAAAAACTCTACATTTTCCTCCTTCCATCACCTCTCTCATAATTCTTTCCCCATACAATCTCACTGAACTTCCTTGAACAGTTGAGAATCCTAACTTTCATATTTCTCTATGTAAGCAACTATACAAATCTAAAACTGTGCCACTGAATACAAAAGAGATGACTTTATAGACATTTTCTTCTCCTTCGTATCTTTATCTCTTTCCAAATCTTAATGAGAATGCTTCCATGTGTCAGAATTTTTCATCCTTTTATCAGGGGAGAGTAAATGAGCTTCCCTTTATCTAGGTCATCACATGTTTGACTAATCGTTGTCATAGGAATACATTCCTGAACCTCATCATATCTAAGTGAACTTTATATAAGGCAGCATTTTAATAAGTTGCCTATAGGTGGTACAGCAGATAGAATGTTGTGCCTGGAATTAGGATGACCTCAGTTCAAATCCAGCCTCAAACATTTACCCACTGTATGATCCTGGGCAAATCATGTAGTCTCTCTGCCTCAGTTTCCTCAACTGTAAAATGGGGATCATAACAGTACCTGCCTAAAGGCTTATTATAAAAAAAATGAGGTGATATTTATAAGGCATTTAGCATAATGCCTAGAACATCGTAAGTACTATGTAAATGCTTATTCCCTTCCCCTTTTCCCCAAAATATATTAATTTTTTTGAAAACATGGATGTCTTAATAATACTCTGCTAAATGAAACATTGAATATTTTAGCAATGATTTTTAAAATATTTTTTTCAAAATAATAACATTAGACAACAGAATGATTTTGGTTGTATTATTTACTAAAGTGTATAGTTTGGTTATATACCACATAAGTGACTACTGAGAAGCTACATTGTAGAGGATAGAGAGCTGGCCTTAGGGTAAGGGAGACCTTGATTCAAGTCCTGAATCTGACAGAGTCTTGCCTTGTGACCTTGGGCAAGTCACTTAACCCTACAATGCAACATTTCACCTTCTGAGATTATAAACTGCAAAATAGTTGTGGATCTGCATTGATAAAAATTTCCTCCTTTTGTGTTCCCTGGACAAATGAGATTACTAATCTTGAGCTGTATGCCTTGGCTATTGGGGCAGTTCTTTCCTAATGAAGAAAATTTCCAGTTTACAAATCTTTGGAGCAAAGGGAAAAGCTGATGATACAGGGTCTGTTGGGAACTTGGCATGCCAAGGAAAATCCTTATTTCAAGATGAGATTCAGTCCCCTTGAGGGGCTCTTTGACCTTAAGGCATCTGCTGACATGTTGGCCACCCCTGAAGGTGGCACATCTACAGAAAGATCGTGTTCATCCTTCCTTGCCAAAGAAGACCATGCCATCAGAGAAATGATGACATGACTTGCGCTTGACTTTGTTTTGAGTGAAGGAAGGCTGTGCAGGTCATCAGCTCCAGAATCATCTGAATCCAATGACCTGATATTCCTCAGGGTGACTGGAGATGGCCCAGGATGCACTGGGAGACCTTAGGCCATTGAATAGGCCTGTTTAAGAAGTAGCCAGGGCATGGCGCCTTTAATGAGGTCAAGAAAAACAAAGACATCAGGCTGGGTGGGAAACAGCAACCAGTTACTATTGATAATCACTCTAAAGCTTCGGGGATCCAGAAGTCCTTGGCAGGGACCCCTTGGAGTCCCAGTTTCAGTGTAGTAGGTTTAAGGTTTTGGGAGAGGACAGGGGACAGGGGACAGGACAGGGGAAAGGGAAGAGAAGGGAAGGGAATGAAAAGGGAAAGGAGACAGTAAAACCCAGGTCAACTGAGCAACTTTTGGCCATCCAAATTTACCTTCCTTTGCAGAGAAGGAAGGGGAGGGAGAGGCAGACCGGAAGGAAAATGGTAAAGCCCCCATATGTTTCACCTTGGCAAAATTCAGACCTTTTTAAAGTAAAGTAGCTTTTGTGTTCCATCATAATTATAATAATAGGATAACGTTCTTGATGATGATGCTGTTTTGGTGGCCAGTGGTCTCTCTCTTCCTCTTCCCCACCCCCATCCCTAATACTATTTATGAGAGGAGGCAAATGGTTTGATAGTTTTGGTTTCCCAGCCCCTGATACTTGCTGCCTAAGGTTTGGTTTGATCTGCCCCTTGATAGGACTCCCAAACATTAGTTTATAAATAAAAAGTCTCATTTCTTTTCCATTTTTCCCCCTCAAAATCTCTCATTTGCTTTACGAAAGATTTTTTAAAAAAACACAAAACTTTTATTTCATCTCTTCCAGGATTTCTAATTGAATTTTATGTTTTTCTCCAAGGTTTTGTTTGTCAATCTTTAGGAGCCATTACCTTCTTTTGTGTTTGTGTATTGAGTGTCCCTGCAACCATAATAGCTCTTTATGGTGCAATTCTTACTTTGTTTGACCTTCTTCCAGCCTATTTTGACTTTGGATTTGACCTTAGGACTGTTCTCTGCCACACTTCTAGAGAGGAGATTTGAGCTGATCCTCTTGCTTTCTTAGAGTATTGAGTGTTGTATGATTCCAGGATCTCAAGGACAAGCTGGGGACCTGCAGGCTTTAAGTGCACGAAGAGAGGTCTGATCCTGGGCAAAGTCTGATTTCTGCCCCTCTGTTCTGAGTTCTGCAGGTTCTTGACCTGGGTGTGCATCTGAGCAACAGCAGACTGCTGATGGATTCTCCACTCCTTTCTTAGCTATAAAGTTCTGCTAGTTCTGAGTGACAGAATTGCAGGTTCTTCTTTGGTCTGGGATTCTGACCCTGGTCATTCCTCTGTAGGTTAGGCTAGATGCTGGAACTGCGACCCTGCTGTGGCCCTGGGGTCTGACTTACTTACTGCTTGCTCTTGAAATTTCTCCTTTCTTGATAAGCTGCTCTCTACATGGGAGCACCATCCCCAGAGGAGGTCTACTGTAGGCTGCCCTAGCTCAGTACCCTGGAACTACGTAGTGGGTGACAAAACCATCTGTTGTCACCTGTCCCTGGTGCACAGACTTTTTCTGGGCACTGGAGTGTCATAAAAAATACACACACATATTTTCATTAAACAAGATAAAAATTTGTTTTATTGATTTCTATGGATACCTTGACATTTAAAATACAGAAATATGAGGTAATGAATGGAAAGCTAGACTTAGGAAGTTCTGAATTTAAGTCTTACCTCTATCATCTACTGTTTGAATGACCCTGGGCAAGTCACTCAACCTGTTAATAGTAGGCTAGCCAGTTGGCAATTTAGATTGTGGGCTAGCCTGCTTTCACCCAGAGGCAGAGTATGTATCCACATTCCAATACTGATGGTTTCTAAAAAATACTAAGATCCTGACTACCTAGTGGTGGAACTTGTGGCTGTGACTCTTGGAGATGGGAATGGAATCTTCCCTGATGACTCAAGTTGTGGGAGCTTTAACATTTCTGTGGGGAGAGTGGGGTAGGGAGACCAGATTTGGGAATATCTATGCCAGTGTCTGAGGGAAAGTTGGATAGGGATGTGATTGGCTCTCCATAGTTTTGGCTCTCCTGTCCCAGTGAAATTCAGCCCAGAAAGTTGCACAGACTTTTCCCTGGGCACTGGAGTATCAGCATGCCCCAGTCCCCAGTGTCTGCAAATGTTTCTGTTTCCTTGTGCTAACCTTTGGTAGACAAAGGACTCATTGTGACTTCTGGATTTCTGGTCTGGGTCTGGTGCTTTTTCTAGGTTTGTTTGAAGGAATTTTGTCTAGGGAAGTTTGGTTGTATTGCTTCCTGCTTCTTCACATTCTTGACTGCTTCATTTCAAAGTGAGGTTCAAGTGATGCTCACTCCCCTCACCTCTTCCTCCTTTGTATAGACTTCTACTTTTCTCTTCCCTTCTCTCCCTTCTCCCCACCCCAAACCCAACCCTCTAGCTGCTGGCCTGGGCCAGGGCTGTGTTCAAGATCAGTTCTAGATGTCCTTGGACCACAAGCCTAGCTCAGAGCTTTGGGTACTGAGTCCAGGCTCCTGTTCCTTCCAAGAGATCCTAAACTTTTGGCTTGGGCCTGGGGCCAAGTTCAGGATCAGCTCAGGGCTTTGAGTGCTGAGTCCAGGATCCCAAGCCACTCCGGTTCCACAAGTTCCATTTCCTTGTCAGTTGACTTTGTGATGTTAGCTGGAAAGATGATCTGCTGTAGCTTCTCTGATTATCTAGTCAGTACTTGATTTGGTGCTGTTAAATTATTGTTGGAGCAGTGGGAGAAACTGAACTATTCTGCTTCTTCTTTTGTCATCTTGGCTATTCTCCAGGGCAGTTTTTTAATGTGCAAGGATGTAAAACCTGCTTCTATGGTTTCCCTCCTTTTGTCTTATAAAGGACAATAGCTACTCATATTTAATCGCTTAACCTCTGTTTGCCTCACTCATTACCAGTTTATGTGCGCGTAGCCCTCAAAGTCATTCGTGATCATACAATCTCTTCCTCCCTCCCTCAGCCCTAATCCTTGTGCTCTACCAGAAGGAAGGTAATTCTGGGGAGTGATCCTTGTGAGGCTGTTGGCTTTTTTCTTCAGGTTTTGGCACAGGGTAAGTCACAGGGAAGGAAAATCAAAGGGGAAATAGAGTTTCATGATGGTTAGGACAGATTGCCTCTCCCAGGTCACACACAGCACACCTTGAAGTTCATGATGGCTACTGTCCAAAGGACAATGGCTAGAAACATGGGGTTCATTAGACATAATGGGAATTTGGTCCTTGTATTGCCAAGGCAACATTCACAGCATTGGTGGTGACTATGAATATGCCAGGGTAGTTCTCAATCGCAAAATATAAGACTCTCTATATAGAAGACAGAAGAAAAACGTTTATTTAAACACCAGAAAGCAAAATCCGTCATGGTGACCAAGAAGTTAATAAACATGGTCACAGCAGAAGGCAAAGTCATTCTCAAACCTCCCCTCCCTCAGCCAGGGCCTTCTCACTGTCAACTGTCACACTGTGTCAGTTGACCAGTGTCTGTCAGTTGGCCTGTGTCAGTTGACCTGTGTCGGTTGGGCCCGTGTCAGTTGGCCTGTGCCAGTTGGCCTGTGTCAGTTGGCTTGTGTTCTGTCCCCTCTGACCTGATCCCACTCACTCACTTCCTCCTAGTTCTGCTCCACCCTTCCTGTTCCACCTCTTCCACAAGCTCCTCCCACCACATGTGACCCAGACTTCCAGGAGATTTAAGCAGATCATATGGGCCTATTAATTAATGAGAAAGATCTTTCCATTTACATGACTATTCTAGTTCTTTCATCTTATCCTATAAACAGTTCTATGGCCAGTTCTGTCACCCCAGGAAATGACATGCCTCTCTCTCCAAGTTGGTGTTAGCAAGTGGGTCCTACATTTTTATCCAGTTTTTTAAGCCTTTGTTAAATTTTTCAGACGGTCCCAGATAGTCATCCTTACTGTGATAGACCAAGGGCCATTAACAGTACAGAACTCATGTTGTGGATGCCAAATGATAAGACGGTACAGTAGGTTTAGTGGGTACATTGGCAATTTTTGGTGAACTTGGTAGGACCATTTTGCAATGGCTGATGTGCACTTAGGCTTCATGTCCTTGGAGAGATGTCTTTTCTATGAAATGACCAATGAACATTTTACCCTTCCTCATGTTGGACCTTTATGGGTCATGGTCTCCAGAGGTGAGTTAGTAGTAGCATGGTCCTTTGAAATTATTCTGGAAGAGGGCCTAGAGCTAGAAGTAAGAAGACTGAAAACCACTCATGAAAGCATGGCAGTAATTTAAAGCAGCTCAGGTCCTCTAATCATTTCAGTTTACTCATTTCTCCCAACCCCTCTGCTTGTGATAATTATAAATAATGTGTCATTTTGAGAGGAAGGTGGAGCTAAGTCCTGGAGGCAGAACAGGTCCTTAGGGTTCTCCAGGCCAGTTCATCAACTGAGGCTCACCTGCTGCTTCCCTTTTATAGACTTTCCAGTTCATATCCTCATCACTGAGAATCCAGGATTTGGGATCACTTAAACTTGGAAATACATGGCCAGAAGATTAGAGTTAGGGCGGATCTGGGTCACAACCGAATGATGTGTCAACTCTGGTTGTTTAAATCCCATTCAAGTGGGCTCTCAGTTACCAGATGTCTATATGTACACAATCCCAAGGTTCCCTAGGTACTCTTTGATATAAAACTGTCATCATGGCAAGCCAATCTTATAATTCTCTCTATTTTTTATTTACATTTTGTGTTCCCCACTGGAATGTATGTTCTTTGAATGTACTTTCCATCTTCTTTTTCTGTGCTTTTGCACTGGCTGTCCTCCATAACTGGAATGCTCCTATTTCTCGTCTTTGCCACTTAGCTTCATCATTTCTTCTAGCATAACTGAATTGCATCATAATCATATACCACGACTTGTTCAGCCACTCTCCAACTGATGGGCATCACCTCAATTTCCAATTCTTTACCACCTGTTACATTTGAAAATTAAAGTAAACTGAGACACAAAGTTCTGAGCATTATCAGTTTATTAGTAGAGCATGAATCTACTAACAAAGTGGGTCAGTGGCTACCACTGTAACACCAGAGACAAAAATGAGCAGAGGCAGCTCCTTTTTTAAAAAGCAAAGAACAGGATCAGAGAGAAAAAACATGATTGGTGGTAGGGTTGATACCATCATGGGAACAGGAACATTATGATTGAATTTTCTGAGGAATTCAGGCTAGTAGCCATGTGGGGCTAATGATCACTTCCCTCTGTTATTAAGGAATGCTGCCTGATTTATGGGATTCATCTGCAACCTGTAATCTTTGCTGCTGGATCAGAGTTAGCAGACTCCCTGGCACCTAGAAAGTTTGTTAGGGAGATAATAGCTTTTCTTAATGATGCAAGGAGAGTTCAGGGACAGTATATCTCTTAGAGCTAGCTTCAGGACTTAAAGATAACACCAGATGTCTTGGTATTTACCCAAGAGCTAATGGTATAAAAGATGAAAATTCTTTCCTTTTAACTACAATGACTTATGATCAGACTGACCTTTTAAACTAACTCAGAGGGGAAATCTGAATTTCTAAACTTAACTAAAGGACACAGAGAGTGAACTTACATAGATACAGAATCAATTACAGTAAGAAATCAATACAATATAGAATCAATTATAAAGTAGAATTAATTTGAATTTCATAAACAACAAAAAAAGGTGCTATAAATAGTTTTGTACATATAAGTCCTTTCCCTTTTTCTTTGCTTTCTTTGGGATACATACCTACTAGGATTTTGGAAGTTTTAAATATAGAGGTGGCACATTTGTCGGTGATGGCAAGATTATGACCATCTTTGTGAGTGGAGGAGCTGGTCATGGGAAATAAGCAAGGAGAGGAACTGAGTGATCAAGGTGTTTGAGGGAGAGTTAGTAAGGATGTTGATGTCCCCTTAGTGTGAGGCCAGGAGTTATGGAGGAAAGAAAAATTGTGAACCAGATACCAAACTCATTTGCAAAGGAGGGAGAGTGAACCGGAAGTCTGTAGACAAGTTACTGGGAAGTTGATTGAGTAGTAGATATACATCACATGAACCTCAAAGAAGAAAAGATTAGTGAGTGATGGGAAGCAGTGGGAGAACCTAGAGGTGGCAATGGAGAGCAAGGAATATTCCAATTCACCTCACCTTGACCAGTAAGCAGAAGAAATAAGTGAAGGTGCAGTTAGTACTTCAAAGTATGACCACGGAAGTTGTTTCATCAGGGTGGAGTCAGATTTCATTAATAGCTAGAAGATGGAAGAAGTGAGAGAAGAAAAAAATTAGGATGAAAAGAAGTTTGTTGCCTAGAAAATTCCAGAGGACACAGTGGGAGGGGTGATCAGAATTTGATTGAAAGTATGGGGTAGGAGGTTTGAGGTGGATGGGAAAAGACATCTGGTGGTAGGGGATGGGGAGTGGGGTTTGGATGTTGACTTATAGGAGTTCAGGATCACTAGGATGTATAGGGTATACAAGTATGAGAATATTCATCTTCTAGTGGAAGGTGCCACACTACTCTTCTCAAAGGAGGCTAGAGACAAGTAGAGCTCAAGATGGAAGGCAATTGGTCACATAGGAGGCCCTGGTTCACTCCTTCTTTTCCCTCTATTGGGAGGGAAAGATGGAGCAGGAGATGGAAATCCCTTTCCCCACCACTTTTCCTCTTCCTATTCTCTCAAGGCACAGGGTTAGCAAGAGGTGGAAGGTCTAAAGTCATAAAGAAGCTCGTTCCTCTTAGCACCAACCAGTGGTTCTCCATTTTCTAGTTGGGAGATTAAGCTGGCAGCAGAAGGTGGAAGTTCCCTTGTAAAACCTTCTCTCAGGGAAAGATATGGACCTAGTTATTTGCATGTTTATGTATTTACATGTTTCATGTATTTCCATTAGACTGTGAGGTCCTTGAGAGCAGGGAAAGTTTTTGCCTTTCTTGTATCTTACACATATTAAATACTTAATAAATGATTATTGTCTGGTTCCTAGAGATTTAGGGGTGACCGGTGTTCAGTCTTAGACCTGGTTGGCAAATTGTATTATAATAGTTATCTTGGGTGTAAGTGAATAGGAATAGCTTTCCTCACAGTGTAGAGGAACTGATCCCTACCTTACTGCCCCATGATCTTGCCAGGACTCAAAGGTCATTGCCCTAGGAATAGTGAGAAAATTGGGCTGAAAGTAGGGCATCTTCTAGCTAGATTAACAAAATCTCTCTGAAGAAACTGTTCAGAAACCTCACAGACCTTCTATACTGTGGGCTCTTTAATAAAAGACCCTTTTCTGAGTTCATTAAATCCAAAACAATGAACAATTACCTGAGACAAAATTGATTTCCTAGCTTAGAAAAGGCAATCAGTCCCTTTGCTTACCAAGGCCCAAGTAAAAGGTTTTTTTAACATTCACTTTCTAATTTTGACTTCTACATTCTCTTTCCCTCCAGCCCCTTCCTATCCATTGAGAAAGCAAGCACTATGATCCTATTATACATATGATGTCAGGCTGATGGGGGCTGGAGGTAGGAGGGGAGTGAGGGCCCCCCCAAAGACCAGTGTACCAGGGGCAAGCTGCCTGGAAAGAATTTGCGGACTCAAGTATTGTTGAGGTTAAGGTAAAGATTTATTACGCTTTTCAGCGGGCAAGAGTTCTTAGGGAACCTGCAACCTTAGAGGGGTATAGGTAAAGTTTATATAGAATATTCCAGAGTAAAGCAGGTGCCAAATATGCTAACTAGATGTTTGGGGGTGGGATTAGGGAGTGGTTAAGGAGTATGTTTGTCCTTCGTTGCCGAAGAAGACTATGCCATCAGAGAAATGATGACATGACTTGCACTTGACTTTGTTTTGAGTGAAGGAGGGCTGTGCAGGTCACCAGCCTCACTTCTCCTCCAGAGCCATCTGAATCCAGTGACCAGATATTCATCTGGATGACTGGAGATGACCCAGGATGAATGAATTGGGGTTAAGTGACTTGCCCAAGGTCACACAGCTAGTGAGTGTCAAGTGTTTGAGGTGAGATTTGGACTCAGGTCCTCCTGACTCCTGCACTGGTGTTCTATCTACTGTACCACCTAGCTGCCCAGGTTAAGGAGTGGCCGGTTCTCAAAGGAACATGCACTTTTGGTATCTATTGTATAAGTATTTTACCCAAAATTCATTGGGAAATAAGCCAAAGGAGGGCTACCTGGTATGGTTTTAGGCCTGAAACATCACTAAGTCAACTATTGGTCAGGGCTGGCTCAGAAATACCAGGCTGCTCTCATCAATGTCTTGTTAGACAAGATAAATGTAAAGGAGTACACTTATGTCTAAGTCTAGGAAACATATGATTGATCAGTGAGTAGTAAGTGTAGTTATGACCCAGTGCACAGCCAGTTCAGTCAGCACTTAGTTGGTTCAGACGTCTATAGGTGCACCTGGCTGCTGTAGCAGGAAGGGAGATAATGGTTGTTGCTACGGCAGGCTGTCCTTGGGCTGGAGAGAAACTGCCTGAGATAGTATTTTGAGGCGGGGAGAAATGGGATTTTTAAACAGAAATGTGATTTTAGAATTAGGGTCCAAGTGCATGCACCCAAGCACCCCATCAATGCAAAACTTGCCAAATAAAGAACTTTTAAAAAATGCTTCCTTACCCTCAGAAATGCTGTTGATAATTAGGAATCAGGTGATCTGGTCTTGAGTATAAAGCCAGTGAGAATTATTGGAGATTTTAGTGGAACCTCAAAAAATTATTATGGAATAAAGACCACTCTCTGATTGGCAGGTCAGATTGCTTGAAGCAGTAATTCCACAGCCAGATTTTAGGAAGATCAGACCTCCAAATACTGGATTCTGGTAAAGAAAAGAACCACGAAAAGAGCAGGAATTTCTAAGGGACAAGGCAATAATAATAAGGATAACTAATATTTATAGGGTGCTTCCTATGTAGTAGGCATTGTGCTAAGCACTTTACAGTTATTATCTCATCTGATCATCAGAACAGCCTTGGGAGTTAAGTGCTATTATCCCCATTTTACAGATGAAGAAACTGAGGCAAACAGGTGACTTGCCCAGGGTCACACAGCTCCTAAGTGTCTGAGGCTGGATTTGAACTCAACTCTTCATGACTCCAGGCTATATTCTCTATCCACTTCATCTAGCTGCCGAAGACTTACTGAATACAAAAATTCAAACATTTTGTAGTTGCTTAGGCAAGACTCAGAAGTAGCAACAAGTGTATTTGTTCACCAGATTCAGGGCTGATCAAAGGTAGTTTCTTAATATGGAGCTACTCATGCTCAGTCTGGTTCTACAGTACTATTGTTTCTCAGTGCTGGTTCTACAGGCATCTGCTTTCTCTGAAACAATCTTCCTCTTATTTAGGGCTATCTATCACACTTTTATGCCAAAATAGTTTTACCTCTCAGGTTTATTTCTTGCCGCGCTGGTCTTGTCTTACTCTGTTGTGGTTTAAATGAGAATGAGGTCATGCTCACTGTTTTCAGGGTTTGGGACAACCTTCCTCTTTGGCCCCATCTTCGTTTCCTGGTGCTGATTTCTTGGAATTCAGCCTCTTGTGCACCAACTCCGCATCCTCACCTAGATGCATGTGTTACTCATAGGTCCATCCAGCTAACAGATGTAAAGGAAGAAAAATCTCCTTCTTCCCTTGTCCTGTGCTGGTGGTGACACTGCATCAGACCACTGGGACCTTTTCTGTGGGATTTCTATCTTCCTGTATAGGACGGTATTGTCAAAAATTCCATAATTCAATAGATTTTCTGTGAGCTTTTGTTTTTCAATCTGTGCTATCAAAGTAATAACTCTTTGTAACACAAAGTGTTCTAGAGCTTGTTGAAGTTGAGCTGGGTTTTCTAGGTATATTCTCAGCCCATTGCTCAAATGTTTTGATTTTTCTAGTAATTGCATACAAATCAAATATTTATTATTCAATATAGATGTTCTCCTCTGTTTTAAACTGTTGCTGTTTGCTTTGTTTAAATTTTTTTTAATTCTAACTTAAGCACAACCTCCCCCACACACATACAGAAGCATATCCATATACAAAGTAGATTAGAGAAAGGATTGTACATAAAATCATAGAAATAATAAAGTATCTTCCTTATGAACTTCCTTCTCTTCTCTGCATTTTTAAATGTTTCAATGACACCCTTTCTTTTTTTCCATATCACTACTGCTAGTTCTCCCCAATCTTTTGCCCAATTAAAAAAAATCCCTTTGCAACAAATAAGTATGATTAACAAAACAAATCCATACGATAGCCATATCTGGAAATATGTCTCTGCCCCCCATCAGGACTTAGAGTGCTTCATCATAGATCCTCTGGGGAGATAGTTGGTCATTCCTTTGAAGACCTGCTCTTAAGGAGCACCTAGGCCCCCTCAGCTCCTTTACTGCTTGTCTTGAATGAGATGAGAGCCACCAACTCTACTTCTACATCAGGCACCTGCCACGTAGGATCCCCCTAGCCTTACATCCACAAAGCCTCAATGCCCTGGAAACCACAGCATGATTATCTGAACTACTCACTAGGAACCCCTGAGCCTTGCTGTCTGCTCTTCCGCTGAATCCTTAGGACTGATGTGCCTTTATGTCTGCTCTGCATCTGAAATTTTATATGTTGCCTCCTCCAGTTAGAGGATGAACTCCTTGGAAGCAGGCATTGTTTCTGTAGTGCTTGGCACATGGTAGGGGCTTAATAAATGCTTTTCCCCTCATTCAGTCATTTGTGTTGTTATTGAACAAATTGTTTTTCTGCTTCTATTCAATCTTAATTAGTTCACCCAAGTCCAAGGATTTTCTGAAATCCTTATTTCTTACAGATGAATAATATTCTATTATATTCCTGATTTGTTCAGTCATTCTACAATTGATGACGACCTCTGTAGTTTCAGTTCTTTGCTATAACAAAAAGTAGTACTAAAAATAGTTTTGTACATATGTCCACTTAGGCTCTGTTACTCCACTTTTCAGCTCCACTTTTCACGTCCACTGAACAAGGTGCCCCTCCCCGGTTAAACTCCTCACTTCTAATTTCGTTCCCTGCTGCTAATTCAAGCCAGTCTCTTGACAGTCTCTGGGGCAGCTAGGTGGTAAGCACTGTGTATAGAGTGCCAGGCTTGGAGTCAGGAGGACTCATCTTCCTGAGTTCATATTTGACCTCAGAAGAGCTTGAGCAACTCACTTAACCCTGTTTCCCTCAATTTCCTCATCTGTAAAATGAGCTGGGGAAGGAAATGACAAATCACTCTTGTTTCTTTGCCAAGAAAACCCCAAATGGAGTCACAAAGTATCAGGTGTGACTGAAAATGACTGGATAACAACAAAGTAACCCCAGGCATACATACCGCCAGCTTTTCATGGGCACTGTGTGGATTGGTGAGAGAATGGGACCCAAATCTATGAATCAACTGTTATGCTTGATTATTCGCGTTTTTTTGCTAAACGTGTTATGTTTAAGAGTTAATGGTGTCATTGTAACTAATCTGAATAAATGAGAAGCACACTGGTAAGGCCTGAAGAGCTATAGTGGTAAGTAGTAGGAATGTAGTGCCCCCACACCAGGGTTACCCCTAAGATCCTGAGAGAATTGAGTTATAGCCACCTGGCTATAATAGTGACTGGCCTCCCTACAAAAATTTCCGTACCTGACATTGTGAAAGATTGCTAGATTGTACCATGTCACTAATAATAAGGAGAACTGCAAATTAAAAGAACTCTGGGATTTTACCTTACACTACTAAGTTGGGAAATATGACCAAAAATGGGAATAGTCAGTGTTTGATGGATGCAGAAAGACAGACACATTAGTACACTATTGGTGGCACCATGAATTGATCCAGTTATTCTGGAAGTTAACAAACTTCTTGCTCCAGAGACCCAGGGCTGGGTCATATTTTGAAGCCATTTTAGGGAGTGTCCAAATTCATTGTACCTTAATAGGAATTAATTTCATTTTGACAAATTTCTAGTACCTTCTAGCGGAGAGAAGAGGTGTCATTTGTATTTTCTTTCTTTTATTTTCCAGATTATGAGAACAGAAGGAAGAAGGAATGTAAGTCAAAGCAGGAAATTTCTAGAGATGAATCCATGTGGGTCATGTCAGGAAGGCTTCAAAGTGATTCTCCATAAATATGAGTCAAAGTCAGTGAAAGTAAAAACAAATTAAGTGACATAGACACTTCAAAGGATGAACTGAAACCGACCTCTTCCCAGGAGAGAGAGTTCATTGCCAAAAATCATATTTTTTCTGAAAGAGAAAGGTCAGGAATCTAATGAGAGAACAGAGAAGCTGTCACCTGAGTTCAAACCTTATTATGCATCAGAAAGTAAATATAATAAAGAGGGACCCTAAGATTGTGAAAGACATTGTCAATCTAAGATTAGTCAGAATTTAGTAGATACTAGAAAATTCAGAGTGTAAAGAAAAGCTATGAATGTAAATATTGTAGAAAAGTCTTTATTCAGAACTCAAACCTTAACATACATCAAAGAATTCATTCAGGAAAAAAAAACCGTGGATGTAATAAATGTGGGAAAGATTTTCATCAGAGCTCAAATTTTATTATACATCAGAGAATTCATGCAGGAAATAAATCCTATGTATATAATGAATGTGGCAAGAAAATTAATCAGAGCTCTAATTTTATTAGACACCAGAGAATTCACAGTGGAGAGAATCCCTATGAGTGTAATGAATGTGGGAAAGCCTTCAAATAAGGTTCAGATCTTATTATACATCATAAAATTCCTACTGGAGAAAATCTTTTGAATGTTATGAATGTGAACAGACATTCATTCAGAGTTCACACCTTGTTACACATCATAGAATTCACGCTGGGGAGAAACCCTACAAATGTAATGAATGTGGGAAAGCCTTCCAGCAGTGTTCTCTGTGTGTATTACAGAGCATCAGAGAATCCATAGTGGAGAGAAGCCCTATAAATGTAAAGAATGTGGAAAGACTTTCAATGGAAAAACAGCTTTTCTTAAACAGAGACTTCATGCTGGAAAGAAAAACTTAACGAATGTGAGCCAACCTTTAATCAGGATTCAGACCTTACTAGAGTGCAGAGAATTCCAAAGGAAGAAAAGCCTTATGAATGTAATGAATGTGGAAAAACATTCAGAAGTACTCAGATTTTACTAGACGTTGGATAATTCATACTGGAGAGAAACCCTATGAATGTAATGAGTGTGGGAGAGCCTTCAGTGGGCATATAGCTTGTCTTAAGCATCAGTAACTTTATAACAGGGAGAGATTAAACGAATGTGAGAGAACCCTCAAATAGGACTTAATTTAGTGGATAGCATAATGTCCATAATAAAAAGCAGGGACTGTCGAAGAATGCCCAGAGGGTCAAGTCCAGCCCATTCTGGTTTTTGTATGGTCAGAGAGCTGAATAAAAAAAAATTCTCAGTTCACTGGCCCTATAGAAACAGGCAGTGGGCCAGATTTGACCCTCTGGCCATAGTTTGCTGACCCCTGATATAGAGAATGCTAATGAATTAATAAATGTTGAAAATTTTTGGAGGAATTCAGACCTTATTGCATTTTATATGATTCCTACTGCAGGGGAGGCCATTAATGTAGTGAAACTGAGAAGCCCTTCAGTTTGAGAACAGACCATGTTGGACATGAAAGAATTCATACTTGTTAGAAACTTACTAATGTAAGTGTTAAAGAGTTTCGTCAGTCATGATGGTAAAGGTTATCCACATCCAGAAAAAAACTCTGGAGTCTAAATGTAGATTGAAGCATACTATTTGCTCTATACTTTTTTGTTTTGTTTTGTTTCTTTCTCATTGTTTCTTCTTTTGGTTCTAATTCTTCTCTACAACATGAGTAATGTGAAAATAAGTTTAATGTGAATGTATACATAGAGCCTGTATCAGATTGCATGCCGTCTTGGGGAGGGAGGAGGGAAGAAATGAAGAGAAAATTTGGAATTCAAAATCTTATGAAGTGAATGATGAAAACTAAAAATAAATTTAAAAAAATAAAAGCCTTTTTAAAAAAAAAGTTGACAAAATTTAGTCAGATTTCAGACCTTATTCAGCAACAGAACATCCATGCTGCTGGAGATAATTGTTTGGATACAGAACACTAAAAAAAGATTGGTTAAAACAAAATAAACCCCCAACAAAGGTATAAGCACATGGTTCTACCGTTGCTTCTCTCATGTCCATTCTTTCCTGCTCTAGGTAAAGAAGTACTGGAGATGGAACAAATTGGGTTGCAACTTCTGAAAGGTTGGGAGAGCCACAAGAGAACTGGGAACCAGAGTCTAGTCCAGAGTTTATGGCCACCTGAGCCCAGATGCCATTAAAGTCCCAAGAAATGACCATCAGGATCCAGGCAAGCAGTCAATTGACCCACAACAGAGATGCTAGATCCTACAAGAGGGAGAGATTTATTAAATTAGATTATGTTACATTACGTTATATTTTATCGCATCATATCATATCACTTATCCTATATTATAGTATAGTATAGTATAGTATAGTATAGTATAGTATAGTACAGTATAGTATAGTATGAACTTAGTGGGATGAGTACTTTATAGCAACTGATTTAAGGTCAAAGCAACTTTACACAAGGACAGAAAAAAGGAAGGCGTTCCTTCAAGTGTTGGGAAACAATGCTTTATAACTTCTTTTCTTGCCATATATCCTCAATAAATACCCTTTTATAAAAGCTTACTGTTCATTTTTTAAAAATTTAATGGTATTTTATTTTTTCCAATTACATATAAAGACAATTTTCAACATTCATTTTTTTGAAAGATTTTGAGTCCCAAATTTTTCTCCCTCCCTTCTCCTCTCCCCAAAACAGCAAACAATCTGATATAGGTTATACATGTGCAGTCATGTAAAACATGTCCACATTCATGTTGTGAAAGAAACAGAACAAAAGGAAAAAACCCCAGTGTGTTTTCCAGGTCAGTTGTTTTTTATATCAGATATTGTAGAACTTGTATTTATTTCAATCTTTTGATTTTGTTTTAATATTTCTTACTTTCTCATGGAGTTGTTAATTTCTATTTGGTTTATTCTAGTTTTCAGGGATTCCATTTGTGTTGAGGGTGTAAGCTCAGTTTTCACGTGAATGGTTTTGGGCAGGTAAAAGTGAGGACCTCTAAACCTCAGAGTTCTCACGAGGCCCCCCCCTAGGGAACAGCTGGGGATTGAGGCGTGAAACAAGGGCTATCTTGTGTATTTCCACCTCTTCTCAGTGGGAAACTTGCTGGGGAGAGCATCCCACCCTTGAAATTGGTCCATGGTCTGAGCACACCTGTTGTTAATTAGCTAGGGGCTGAGAGCAGGCATGGTATTCACGTGCAAACTATGTGGCAGGAGAGCTTAAGTAGGGACAGGAAAGCCTGAAGGCTCTTCTTGCTGCGGGGTCCTTAGAGCGAAGAGGGTCCCTCCCCTCTTCCACTCCCATCCTCTTGCTGTATGATCCTTGCCCCTTGGGAGGAGGAGGATTCCTCTCACCTAAGGAAGAACTCACCCTGCATATGGATACGTAACTAAGACCCTGAATAAAGCCTAACCCTTGTTTGACTCTGGAAAGTCTCTTCTCTCAATACGTTTATCCGGATGACCACTGACCTGTGAAAGGTAAGAAGACTTGGGTAGCTCATCAGCCTCTAGGCCGAACACATTTGGATAAAATTTACCACTTTCTCTTCTAAGTTATTTTCTTTTCAGTTCTTTCCTCCAGAGCTTTTATTTCTTTTTTTAAAATCTATTGCTTTATTTTTTCTAGGTATTCATATAAGTCTTGTGGAAAAATCCTCTTTGTTCCTTTGTCTTTGTTTAAAGTTGTTAGGAAGTAATATTTGCAATAATTTTTGACATAGGATGGTGTTTTCTTTGATTTACTCCTCTCTCTAGCTTTAGTTCCTAAATTAGGACTTTATGCCAGGACTAAGTTCCATCCCCTACTGTGCTTTTGAATAGTATAGTCAGACCTTCCCCTGGATTCTCTGCAGTTTTGTTTCACAGATAGCACATAGGAGGCCCTGGAGTTTTAGGTCTCTACCCTCTAACAGATTCACTCTTGATCTGTTCAGAGAAGTAGACACCTTCAGAGGGGTTAATAATCAGCTTTATTCTAGTCTAGTCTTCTCGAGGGGATGCTGATAATGGGAACAACAACTCCTACAGCATTCCCTAATCACCTTTCTTGCAGGGGTGGTGGAGAAAGGGGGGCAACTACTCTTACATATGAATGGGGTCAATTGAGAGGCACAGCTTGTTGACTCCCCTAGATCCCCTCAGGCGCAATTGGGGCCAGTTGAGGCAGGTACATGTATTCCTCTATGCATTACCCATTGTTTCCCCCATGGGTTCCCTGTGATTTTCCCCACTCAGTGACCAGTGCCCACCTTCTTTATAGGGCAACAGACAAAGAAGGCATCTTGCCAACTTTAAACTTACAGGTTAACTTTAGCAATATTGTCATTCTATGCAAGTATAGTAAATATTACATTATGTCACTCCTTATCTCACAGTGCAGCCTCAGTAGGACTGTCTGTCACTACAATTCTGGGAACTACTATCTAGAATCCTTTGGGCTATTCAGGAAGTTATTGCCTAACACCTAGAAACTAGACATTCCCATGGTCACAGATCCTGAGAAACTAAACTAAAAAGGATAACAAAATCCTCCTTACATGACAGATTCCTATGCTAATTTCCACTTCTCAGTGTTCAGCCCAGCTGGATCTTTAAGGTTGAGAGTGCTGAATCTTCAGGGCCCTCTATGGAGTCTCAGGAGAGAGTATTAGGGATAGTAGTGACCTAGAACCAGCTTATACAGGCTCAAGAGAGCCAATTATTAAATTTTCAGCTAACCATTTTCAACTCTGAAATCAGCAAATGCTGCATGTCAGAGTTTGATTGTTTTGATTTCTGGACTTAAGAAAGTGATGGAAAAAATGTCAGTAATTCAGATTAAATTTAACTGAGTATTGTATATACATTTTTGCAGAGATGTGCCTGAGGTGTCTCAGTGTGAGCGCTGGGGCACTGCCCCAGCTCATAACTGTGCTGCTCCTCAGGGCTACAAAGATATCCATTCTGTGTACTTGACTTTCTCAAGAGAGCCGTCCATTCCTTTTGCCCTGGACACTGTGTTGTGAAGCAACCTTATCCGCTACAGCTTAATTTACTTTCGGTTCAGATTGGTTCAGAAATGACACAGAGTCTCAAGTCTGATATGTATATACAGTACTAGCATTTGTTTTAATAATTAATATTATTATAAAGTTTCATTCAGTAAGTCCCAATAGTTAAGTCATAATCAGTAAGTCTCAATAGGTTTGTCACAATCTTACCACAACTGATCAGCACTGATGGGGGAATTATCTATGTCTGGATCACACAGTTGGGGAGTCCTGGGTCAGCCTGCAGAATACTGATGGGAAGATCCTGGGCTACACAAGGGGCCTCCCAAAGATGGCTCAGGACTACCGTCCTTTAGTAGTTCCTTCTAACCAAGAAGGCATTTTGCCAATTAAATTCGTGATTGAGGAGAAAGGAGGTGTTCTCAAAACATCCTTGAGAGCATTTCTCTTTAGGAATGTCTGATTCCAGGAGAGGTGGCCAGTCCTCCCAGGAGCAGACATCAGACATAAACAGTCCTTCAACATTTGGCTAGGAATAAGATTAGTTAGAGTCAGGATTGCAGGCATGTTGAGCGAGGTCAGACTGTCCTAATGAATTCATGCATCATGGACACAGAATGTTGCAGGCTACAATTGGCCCTGGCTTTTTCTGTTTGCAATGGGAGATTATACTGAGCTTGGCTAACAGCTCCTCCCTTCCTCTCAAAACTGCCCTTCCTTTTTGTCCAGTTTTGAAGTAGGAGAATTCACTTTACTATAATTTCATACTGGATTTCTTGATCATCATTTGGTCTGATATGAGGTTCAAGCTTTTTATCATGGTGTCAGTAGTGTTAACAGGATTTTACTGAGCCAGTCTCTAATCTGGGAATTCTTGGTCTGGCACAAAGCGGGCCTAGAGATAGGAGTGCCACTGATCACGTAGCAGTTTAATTAATTAGTTTCATTATAAGGAACAGATTTGCAAACCGGGAATTCTCTTGATCAGAAGTGATAATATTTAATATAAATTCTGGACTTTAATAAGGGCCAAAGCTTGAATTAAGAAGAGTCTGGACCTAATGGTCTCCCTTGTTAAGTAAACTCCGAAAATGCCTTTTGTCAGAAAAGCTGATAGGGTTGACTTAGTAACTTCCTTAGGAGACCCTCCTCCTGGCATTTTAGCGATAAAAAGAAAACACAGATGTCCTGAGTTGTAATTTCAATTGAAACTTTGTTTACCCTTTCCTGTATCAGCTATTTTGAGTACCTGTTTAGGACAGGAAGCCTGATGGGATTTTCTTCTTATCGTATGTCCCAGAGACATATGTTTACACAGCCTGGAGTCACTAAGCCGAACCGACATTGCTTTGTTAATTGTCTTGTCTTACTAAATTTACAATTTGTCCAACTGAGTTCCTTTCTCACGGTAAAATGTATATAAGCCAGAAGATTTCTGTACCAGCCAGCCAGATTTGATCCTGGCTCTGTAGTGCTATGTAACTGTTACCTTTATGGTGATTTGTTTAATTAATTAAATCATAAAATGTATGCATTTAGCCTGTTGCCTTTTCTTTAACCAAGTTTTCAGGTTAACAGAAGTCCACCTTGCTGTAGTGAAGGCAGAGATTATATACACAAAACACAAGTGGGAAGGAAGTGGGAAAGGTAGATTATGAACAATTGTTTGCCAGAGCCTGAGTACTTTTCCATGACAAGCCCATGGGTCCACAATACAGGTATCCTGGAGTCCTGTGGGAACAATGTTGTTTCAGGTCCTCGGGGGCTGTTACTCTGGTCACAGGACCAGAGATATATGATGGGAACAGGTTCTACAGTCTTTGATTTGATTCACTTGAGGTACACAGGCACAAGAATGCGGTGATTGTGAGAGTGTTCCCAAGGATTTCGTTGATCAACCTGTGTTGTAAGTTTCTGACTTGAAAGCCAGAAAAGGCAATCCTGAAAAATGTAATTTATTAGTATATTCATTACAAATATCATATCAATTAATATGAAAATCATAATTCCCTTCACAGTAGATATATGGAAATTGAGCAGCCTACCTCTTGTTCAGGTGGCCAGCTTGGCAGGAAGTCTGTGTTTTTTATTAGATTTGCAAACCACCTGGCAAATATATTCTTAGACTTTGTTGGATGTACTCCATTTCTGGCCAAGAATCTGTCATCCTTATATTGTAGACTGTAATCTGAAAATCTAAACCCCATTCTCAGACCTCACCTTCTTAGCCATCTGTTTATTTCCTAAATTAATTTTTCTCTGTCTCCCTTGCCTTTGTAAGGGTGGAGTTGAAATTATCTTATTTGGTTCTAGTGATTTGAGTAAGTGAAAACACTTTTTGATTGAAGCAGATAATCAGAACTGTGTGAAAAGGACCTGTACAACTCTTTAAATCAATGAAGTCATTGCATAGAGACTGGATCACGCCCTTAGCAATTTGCATAAAAAAGGGAATTGATTTCTGAATCTGGGAAAGAAGAGATTCTGAATATTTTAACTAGAACAAGCATGAAGCAAAAGGGGAACAGAGCTGTGGCCAAGAAGAGAAATAACCAGGAAAGTTGTTGGTTATCTGAGAGAGGTCCCAAGAAAAGATTCCACTGGACTGCATGACTGGGGAGATAACAGCGCACTTGATAGTAATAGAAAATTAGAGAGAGGGGAGGTTTTATGGTTTCTTAAACAAGACACTCCATCTTTAGATTCTGGGCATTTTCACTGACTATTTCCTATGCTCGAAATACTCTCCCTCCTCATCTCTGTCTCATAGCTTCTCTGGCCTCCTCCAAGTACCATCTAAAATCCCATCTTCTAAAGAAAGCTTGTTCATTCTAATATCTTCCCTCTGTTGATTATTTCCAATTTATCCTGTATATCTTTTTTGTACTTACTTTACATGATGGTCCCCATTGGATTGTGAGCTCCTTGAGAGCCAAACTATTTTTTAGCTCTCTTCCTATCCCAGGAAGGTGTTTAATAAAGGTTAATTGACTGAGATGGAAGGTATAGTACATCTTCAGTCCTGTGGACTCCTGATTTTTCATTACTGCTGTTTGTTTTTCTGTCAGTGTACCTCTACACTTGTGGGTCTCCTGTGTATTTCTTTTGTGTAGAAGAAATAAGTAACTGTCCTATACCTGATCTTTGTACACCAAGTACTTTTCTACTTCCCCTGGCTTTGAGTCAAACTTAACCTTCATATAATTTTCCCCAGGGCTCTGGGGAGTGGTGTAAAAAGCCGGAGAGTTTAAGATCCCTTTCTTTAAAGGCCCAGCTCCATCAAGCCCCCAAGCAGGTCGGTCACCATGGGTCCAGAAAAGGGGCCGCGGTTCTTACTGTGCGCTGACTTCGGTAAATGTTTTATCCTCTGTCTCCATGCCACCTCCCACCCCCAAGAGCACTGCCATTTCTTCTTTGTGCCTCCAGCGCCCTGCACTTACACACACTGAGGGTACGAAACGCTTAACAATGACAGCTTGGATTGAACTGACTCTCCAAGTAGCCAATATGCTGGAAGTCTGGTTCCTCCCGGACGCTCTAGGAAAACCGGAGGACCGGGATGTCAGTGGTCCTCGGGAGGGGACTGGAGCTGAATGGGGGGAATAGGAGGACGGGGGAAGGGGAGGGAAGGAAACCGGTTCCTGGCTGGTCAAAGAGGGCGCCGGAAGTGACCGTTCCCATTTGGCCTGGTCTCGAGGGGTGGCGGTAATGGAGGCTGCAGTGGTTGGGGCGCGGGCGATGAGCGGGCAAGAGGCGGGTGACACCCAGGAGAAGGTGAGACCTTTGTCTCTCCGCGGTCCGGAATGTAAAGGGTTGAACACCTCCCCTCCTCCCCGCTTCCCCAACCCCCAGCACACGCACACTGGTGACAATGCTCCACGCTGGGCGTGTGGTCCCGCGTGCCTATAGAGGGATTACACACCCATCTTTCCATGCATTCATTCATTCATCTCTCCATCCACTTGGCCTCTTCGGCACCAGCCGAAATTCTGCTTTCCCACGCCCTCTCTCTATTGTCACGCTTCACTTTCCACCACTCCCTGGATAAGCACCTTCCTCCTCCATCCCCTATAGGCAAGATTCCCCTGTCCCCCCCGCGAGGGACCAAAACACTACCCCTGTGTCCCAAACCTTCCCTCGGCGTTCGGGAACCTAACAGGCATTCAGACATGCCCCACTGTTCCTTAAGCACACTTCTCCCTCCCTTTCTTTGCCTCCCTTCAATACATCCCTCCCCAACATACACAGCCCACACCACACACATAAACCCCTTCTTTACACACACATACATCTCTTCTTATACACTCATTCTCTTTTGTGCCCCCCACCCCATAACTAGTCTTGCCTCCCACCCTCTCTATTTTCTGGTCCAGTGTGAGATGGGAAGTTCTGAGTTTACAGTCAGCAAGTACCTGAGTGTAAATCCCACTTCTATACTTTTTTAGTTGTGGGGGGCTTGTGTGAACCCAGTCGCTCTGACACTCTGTTTTCCCATTTATAAAATGGAAAGAATGATGCCTGCATAAAGCACCTCGCAGCATAAGGAAGGCTGAGTAAGAATGTATATGTAAAGCATTTTGTAAATGTCTTAGCTCTATATGAATTTGGGTTCTTATTACACAAACACACACACACACACACAAACACACACACAACCCTTCTGGATCCCTGACCACTTCCTAATAACAACATCCCTTTTCTTCCTGCCAATATACCCACATCTTGAAGTCAGATCAAAGCCCATTATGTCCTTTCCACATCATTGGTTCCAAAGCTTTCTTCCAGGGTTTTCTTCTTTGCATGTTTCCTCATAGCAACAAAAATTCCTCCTTCAGGAGCCCAATATGGAAAAGGCAATGGCTGTGTTTCTTACCCAGGAGGAATCCAAGAGACTGGTCTTCCCACAGAAGGATCTCTACAAGGAGAATGATGGAAACATGAGCTCATTGGGTAAGCTCTTACTTCTCTGACCCATAATTGGACTTTCAGACATCGCTTTTAAAATTAAAGATCAAAACAAAAGCCTTAAGATGAGAATGGGAATTTGATATCTAAAGAGATAAATTTAAATTGGAGTTAGTAACTATAGATTTCCATTCTCTCCATGAGGTACAGAGGCTGGATGTTTTGGTTTCTTGTGCCAAGGTTATCTGGCCTGGTGAATGAAAAATTGGGAAATGAATGAATACACTATTCACTGATTTCTTCCTTAATCTGTACCTTCTCTTTCCTTAAGAGTCTTTCAAGAAAAAGCCTTCTTTCAATGTGATGGGAAAATCATTGCAAAGACTTGGCCTTTTCTGGAGTCTCTAGTTCAGTTTATTTTTTTGGAGGGACCCTAGGGCAAGAGTCTAGTACTGACTATCTTCTGAGAAAAATTCCTTCCATTAAAAGAATCATAGACTTTAGAGCTGGGAGAGCCCTTATAAGACTGTCTAGTCTACCCTTCTTCATTTTACAGATGAAACAACTGAGACCAAGAGAGAGGAAATGACTTGCCCAAGGTGCCACAGGAAGTGGAAAGCAAATCCAGTATTTGAACTCAGGTTCTCTGACTCCAAATCTAACATTTTTTTCTATTACAATAATCTCTTTCCCTCTGTTACTCCTATATACTTGGAAGGATTATGTTAATTCAAATTTGGGAGATGCCTTATGCCCCAGTTGGTCACCATAGCTACCCTTATCTTGCCACTTATTTTTGTATGTATGTGATGATGAAGATGGGGTACTTAGAAATGCTGTATAATGAATTTTGCATCAAGGATCAGAAATTTCTGGATCTGTGAAAATGTGCTGTGGTCAAAGTCCAAAACGTAATGGGACTGATACAGAGGATTCCTTTCCCTCCATTCTCTTCCTCTTATATTTTCTACTCCCCAATCCCCCTCTCTTACAGCAATCACCTTTTCTTAGAGCAGCTGAGATTCTGCATTGAATAGATGGACTTTCTTCCATCAACAGGCCATGGAAATTATTCAAATCTAGAAATCTGGAAGTTATTCAAATGTGGAAATCTAGACGTTATTCAAATTCTAGGAATAAGAAAGGATAAGAGACAGTTCATACGCGTCATCTCCATCTCCCCCAGATCTTGAACCTTTCTAGACTGTGACCCTGATTCAGGCCACATCCCTGGTGGTTTAGGTTCAATGTTGGAACAAAATGAGATATTCATAGGTCATTCTACAGTTAACAAAAGGAGAGTCACTTAATCATGGCAGGAAAAGGATAGTCAACAAGGATAAGTATTGAGGACCCCTCTAGCTGACTCAGCTGAGCAAAACCCCCTTGCCTGAGCTGCTCATTGTGATTCACCAACCCAAGATCCTTGTGACCATTTCTAGTCACCACACAGGTGACTAGGAAATGATGTCAATAGCCTGAGCCTTTAATCCCCTCAACCAAAGAAGTCTCAAAGATGATTTCAATACTTTTTAAGGAAAAACTAGCCTAACTTGCATGGAGGCAGGAGTTAGGATATTATTCCTACCATAATGCTTCTTGAATGTCCTTGAATATTACTCTATAGAAAAGAGAGGACAAATGAGCTGATTTTCAGCAGAGTAGAGAAGTGGTATTTTAGCAGAGTAGTCTGGAAGCAGTTCATAGGATAATACTCATTTTCCTCAGTGCCATCAACCTCAGCTAGAATGGTAACAATGAGACTAAAGATATAAAAAATATTTCATAGGTGAAACAGACATGCCTTTGTGACTCAGCCTTCCTTCTTCATTTCCTATATTCAGATTACTCTAAGGTTCTAAGCCAGAGTAACTGTGGAAGACGCGGTGCTATTGACAGAAAGAGAGCAGTTGGGAGAAGCAGTTGTTTTGGACAGAAGTTATGATTGGGGGATCCATTAATAAAATATAGGTATTTCAGAGCCTTGTCTGTGCTTGGCAATGTTCCATAAAGTAGTAACAAAGAAAACAAATGGTGGGAGTGATTCAGGGTTGAAGGTAGATGTGAAAAGACCTCAGAAAGGAATGAGTGTCCTTGGCAGTATTGATGTGGTTGACCCTTGATCTTGTTTGGATGAGGCAGTATGGGAATTCGTAAGCAGTTATGGAAAGAGTGTTATCTAAAAATGTAGAAAGAGAGATTATCCAAGAGAAGAGAGTGGTCAGTAGTGTCAAATTCAGCAGAGGAGTCAAGAAGGATGAAAACTGAAGACTTGGCAAATAAGAGAACATTTACCTTTGGAAAGAGCAGTTTCAGTTGAGTTGGACTTAAGTTGAGGTCAGAAGTCAAATGGCTGAGGAGTAAGTGGGGGGGGGGCATGTGGAAGCAACAGGTGCAGAAAACTTTTCAGAGGGGTTTGGGAAAGAGAGAAGAGCGAATTTAGGGTTAGGGTTAAATGATAGCTTGGGGGGATGGTAGGTTGCAGTCTGCTGGAAAGGACCGGAGGGGATGGGAACAAGGTTACATGTGGAGAGGTTTGTCTTGGCAAGGAGGATTACTTTAATGTCATAAACAGGAAGAAAAAAAAGGCAGTAGTAATGGGAACATGAGTCTGTTTTGCAAATACCTATTCCCCTGACCCATAATTCATCCCCTGGGGATTTAGGGCTTTTTTTAAACTTTTCTTTTTACTTCCTGATCTTTGACTGTTCAGGGTTGAGTATGTTTTCATTATAAATAATTTTGGTTTGAGTCTTATATAAAAATTTTAAGTGTACAAAAGAATAGCCCTCTTATCATTTCCTTACTAGAGTTATAGTAGTCTTTAATATAAATGAAAGGTTTTTTTGTATCTATAGACTTTTCTTATTTTTGTTATCAATATAATTTATTATGCTAGCAGTTGTCTTAATATTTCCTAATGCCTGCATTTTTATGTAAGTCCAATTGATCATAATAGATTTTGTATTTTGTTGTTGTTGTCTTTTTGCCAGTGTTTTATCCAGGGTTCATTAGTGTTCTCAATATATAATTCTCTTTCTCTACTTATCCTCAGTTTGAAAATCAAGGTCATGTTTGTCTCAGAAAAAGTTTAATATGATGAGTCTTCTTTCTGTATTTTGAAAAGTTTTTTTGTCTTGTTTTGTTGTTCCTTAAACGAATGCTGGAAATCACTTGTTAAGTTGCTTTGGACCTGCTGTTTTGTTATTGTTCCTTGTGTTTGTTCCATTTCCTTTTATGATATTGGGTTATTTAGATGATCTATTCCCTATCTTGTTAGTTTTGTTATTTTGAAACAAAGTATGGATCAGTTCTCTGCTGCTTGTGCTAATTTTGGTCTAACAATTAACACCAAGAAAACACAGGTGCTCCATCAGCCATCACCACACCATCCATACGTGGAACCATCGGTTATAACAAATGGAGAAGTTTCAGATGCTGTGGATAAGTTCACTTACCTTGGTAGTGTACTTTCCAGGGATGTACACACTGATAAGGAGGTTGACGCATTGCCCCAGCTAGCTCAGTGTTTGGGAGGCTCCAAAGGAAAGTTTGGAAGAGAAGAGATATTAGATTTATCAATTACTAAACTGAAGGTCTACAAAACCATTGTACTGACTTCATTGTTGTATGCCTGTGAAAACTGGACAGTCTACCAACACCATGCCAGAAAACCAAATCACTTCCATTTGAATTGTCTTAGGAAGATTCTGACGATCACCTGGCAGGATAAGGTACCAGACACTGAGGTCCTTACTCAAACTAAACTGCCAAGCATTCAAACTCTGCTTCAGAGAGGGCAATTCCAATGGGCTGGCCATGTTGTTCGAATGCATATGTTTTATATGCTTGCCAAAAAGACTGTTTTATGGAGAACTCACACAGGGCAGGCATGGTGGTCAGAAGAAGCGATACAAGGACACTCAAGGTCTCTCTCAAGAACTTTGGAATTGATTGTGTGACATGGGAAACACTGACACAGGACTGCTCAGCATGCTGTGCCCACATCGGAAAAAGTGCTGTGCTGTGTGAGCAAAGCAGAATTGAAACGGTTCAAAGGGAACACAGGATTCACAAATTTAAAGTAGCCACCCCAAATGTTCACACAGACTATTTGTACCCAACCTGTGGTAGAGTTTGTATGGGTCTGATCAGACACATTGAAACTTGACTCTAGCACAGTGATATCATTTTAGTCCTCTTCAAGAATGAAGGACAACCACCAGTTTTGTTGGTTTATATTTTTATAGATATTAGTCCACTTCATTTAGATTTTCAGCTTTGTTGCCATTAGATATAAAAGTGTCTAACACATGTTTAATTTCTTTTTCACTTGTGAATTCCCCTTTCTAGCTTTTTATCTTGTTAATTTGGTTTTGCTTTCTCTTGCAAAAGTAAATAATTACTGGCTTATCAACTTTGTTAATTTTTGGAGAAAAAACAGCTCTTAGTCCTGTTTAATAATTTACTACTCTAAAATTTTTTCAATTTGTTTGTCTCACCTTTAATTTTCGACTCTCTTTTTTTTTGTTTGTGACTATACATTTTTTCATTTTCTAGGTTAAAAAAAATTTAATTCTCAACAGATTATTCCTGATTGGTTGCAGAACACCATAATCTCATTATTATCCACTATCATTCTCTTTAACATAATTATTCATTGTTTCTATGATTTGGTTTGACTCACCAATTATTTAGAGTGTCTTTTCTTAGACTCCATTTAACTCTTTGTCTTTTGATCATTTTAAAAAGGTTTTTATTATATTCTGGTCTATAAAAATGGGCTTAAGATTTCTGCTTTTCTACATTTTTTGAGTTCTATGTACACTAGTGCTTCCACAGTTTTTGTGTAAGTACAATTGCAGCCTAAGAAATAACACATTCAGAAGTTTCCACAGATCTCTCAATATAGTTTTCACTTAACTTTTGTTAAGTTTGCAATTTCCTTCTTTATCTCTTTTGTTGGGTTTAACAAACTCTGGCAGAGAAACATTAAGTTTGCCTATATTGCCTATAGTTTCCTACTATTAGGCTTTTAAAAATAATAGGTAGCTTTTCTTTAAGAAATTGGTTGCTTTGTCATTTGGTACATACAGCATATATATGTGTATATGTGTGTGAATACATATATTTGATTATGATATTGTTAAATTATTATCTATGGTACCTTTAATCATTAAGTAGGTTTCCTGCTTATCCCCTTTCTTTTAAAAAATAAATTTTCATCACAATTTTTTTGTTTTCACATCACATGTATTTCTCACCTGAAACTAACCAGCAGTGCCAAGAACGTAAACACTTTATAATTGTTTATTCATAGGCTGATAGTAACATAATTCATAGCAATGTATTAATAACATTGTATTTCTGTAAAACAATGGGGAGATCCTAATGAGCTCATTAAATAGTGTTTTGTCACTAACATAGAACTGCCAATAAATTCTAATTGTTTTGGCAATGACAACTATCAAATCTTCTTTGACCCAGGCACCGATGTCCTTCCAGATTCCCCGGTTGATAATCTTGAGATTATTTTCAATCTCTGTCTCACGTACCTAAATAGGTTTCACATCTTGCCATTTCTACCTCCACAACATCTTTTGATCTCACCTCTCTCCTCCCACAGCTATCACCTCAGTTCAATCCCTTATTATCTTGCATCTAAGTGATCACAGCAGTCTTCTGATTGGTCTCTGTTGGGTAAGACCTAACACCAGCACCCTTTCAGTTCAGGTTCAATGTTGGGATCAAATGAGGCATTCAAAAGTCATCGAACATTTAATAAAAAGAGGTTGACAGTCCTAGACCACCTAGGACACAGTGAGGTTTAGCTTTTGTACGTGCTGCCCCCTTGTGTCTGCTCAACCACTTGAGTGATCTTCAGATATCCACTCATCATGCATGGAACATTTTTATGTCCTGAGGGCACGGACCATTCAGGTCTCAGGAATCCTGGCCTCAAGTCTGTCTTCAATACAGTCCTTCTTACATATCACCGACACAGTGACTTTCCTTAAAAACAAATCTGACTACAAATCACTTCCCTCCCTATCCAGTCAACTCCAGTGGCTTCCTCTTTCCTCTACCTGGCACTAACCTATCTTTCTAACTTCCTTAAATATTAATCCCCTTCTCACTTTATGTGATGCAGCCAAACTAGTATTCTTTCTGTTCCTGAAATACTACGATCCCTCACTTGTCTTTGTGCTTCTTTATTGACCGTTATTCCTGGAAGGAATTCTGTTCTCACCTTCACCCCACTGATTTCCCCTGAAGGAAGCTGCAAGATGTAGCCCAAGTATCACCTTCTATGAGAAGCCTTTCTTGATCACCCAATGGTGATCGCCCTTCCTCCCAAGCTATCTTATATTTAACTATTTTGTTTTTATTCTTTTCACATTTATTCTGAATGTATAAACATACATGCATATAAACCATTAGAATGTTCCTTGTGAGTAGAATGTTTTATTCCTTGCATCCCTAGCACCCAGCCTCTGCCACGCTCATAATAGGCCCGGCACATAGTAATGAAAGTTGGTTGATTGATTGATTGACACTTTTAAAAATACTGCAATTTTTAAAATATTACGGTCAAAATAGGAGTGTACTAGAGTCAATTCAAAGCTGCTCATAATAACCAATTGTTAAATTTTCAGTGACTGTTTATACTTGGAAATCAGCAATTCATGGTTTGTTTGTTGTGTCAAATTGTCTATTCTTAAGAAAGTGATGGAGAAAATGTTAATAATGCATATTGAACTTTTTTCCCTGGAAAGCCAGTTGTTAAACCAGCATACCACTGACTAAAAGGAAATAAAACTGAGGCCAATGGACAATATTAATGCCAAGCTATTGAAGTTAAGGAGGCATCTAGGTGGTTCAGTGGATAGAACTCCCGAGGCCATTTAGAGGACTTTCAAATTCTTTTTTCTTGATGAAAATTTGTTTCATTTTGATTATTCTTTCTGCCTTCAAACAGTTTCCTTTCTCCTAGAAAAAAATGAACATTTATTCAAATATTTTCTTTATTGTTTCAGATTGTGAGAACAAGACTGTAAAGAGGGAATGGATGCCAAAACAGGAAATTTCTGGAGACGAGTCATTTCATGCAACAGCAGAAACAATTTCAAGTCAGATTCCCCAAAGATTTGAGTTGATCGAAACCAGGGTATGTAAAGATGAGTTAGAGAAGCAAAATTTAAACGTCTCAGAGGATGGACTGAACCAGACCCATTCCCGAAAGAGAAGGTTAAGGCAAGTGAATATCACCCAAAGGAAAAGCTTTACAGGAGAAAGCAACAAGGGATGTAATAAGAGAGAGAGAAAAGTCGAATGGAACTTAAACCTTGTTACCCATCGTAGAGCTCCTGCAGGGGAGAAGTCCCAAGATCAGAGGCTGAAAGAAAAGCCAGAACTTACTGAGTATCCAGAAATTCATACTTTAAAGAGAACTCATGAGTGTAATGAATGTGGAAAAGTGTTTAGTCGAGGATCAAATCTTACAATACATGAAAGAATTCATACAGGAAAGAAACCCTATATATGTGATGAATGTGGGAAAGGTTTTAATCAGAGTGCCAATCTCTGTAGACATCAGAAAATTCATACTGGGGAGAATCCTTATGAATGTAAGGAGTGTGGAAGAGCCTTCAGGGGGAGCTCAAACCTTATTCTGCATCGGAGAATTCACAGTGAAGGGAAACCCTACGTTTGTAAAGAATGTGGGAAAGCCTTCAATCAGAGCTCAGATCTCATTATACATCATAGAATTCATACTGGAGAAAAACCCTATGAGTGTAATGAGTGTGGGAAATGCTTTAGTCAGAGTTCACACCTTGCTACACACAAGAGAATTCATACTGGGGAGAAACCCTATGAATGTAGTGAATGTGGAAAAACATTCAGACAGAGTTCACTGCTTCTTCAGCATCAAAGGATCCACAGTGGAGAGAAACCTTACAGATGTCACAAATGTGGGAAAACCTTTAGTGGACGCACAGTCTTTCTTAAGCATCAGAGACTTCATGCTGCTGATGAACTTGAACAAACCTTCAGTCGCGACACAGACCTTGCTGGACAGCAGAGCATTAATAAGGAAAAGAAACTTTATGAATGTAATGAATGTGGAAAAGCCTTCCGGTGTAGCTCAGATTTGATCAGACATCAGATAATTCACACTGGCGAGAAACCCTATGAATGTAATGAGTGTGGCAAAGCTTTCAGTCGGAACTCAATTCTAATAGAACATCAGAGAATTCACACAGGAGAAAAGCCTTATAAATGTAGTGAATGTGGGAAAGCTTTCAGGGGGAGCTCACAACTTATTCAACACCAGAGAATTCATAGTGGGAAGAAACCCTATGAATGCAATGAATGTGGGAAGACATTTAATCAGAGTTCAGACCTGAATAGACATCATAGAATTCATAGTGGAGAGAAGCCCTTTGAATGTAATAAATGTGGGAAAGCCTTCAGGTGGAGCTCAGATCTTGGTAGGCATCAGAAAATTCATATTGGAAAGAACATTTATAAATGCAATTAGTGCAAAAAAGTCTTTAGTCAGAGTTTGGCCTTTACTCAGCATCAGAGAATCCACACTAGAGTACAATCCTGTTAATATAATCATGAGGGAAATGAAAGCTGATTTTTACTTTTGCTAAATACCAGAGAATACATTTTATGATACAGTTTCTTAGGAAACTAAGATCCTTAAGAGTAGGAGAGGTTTCAGTGTAACCTATTTTAATCGTCAAGAATTCTATAACAGAGAGACATGCTAGGAATGGTTAAGATGGAAATGTAGTATCCTTGCTTAAAAGCTTCTGTGGCATCAGAAAATAGTATAAATTGGGTAGAACAATGTGACATCTCCTTATTTAATGTCCCCACTAGCAATGTACCCACTAGGTAGCAAGTCCAGCAGCCCCCCAAACTATTGAGGTCTTCCCAGGACAAGTTAAGTAGGCTGAGTGTGAGGACATAGTGTTCTGGGGAAAAAAAGTTGGATCTAGTACCAGAGGATCTGGTAAGAAATAGACAAGCTCTCCGCCTCAGTTTCCTCATCTGTAAAATAATAGTGCCTATCTCGCAGGGTTGTTGTGAGGCTCAGTGACATTAAAAGACCTTTGTAAAACTTAAAATCTTATATAAGTATTAACATAATTTCAACCCTAGAGCACCTTTAATTCTATTTTTCCCTTTTTGAATTCTGAAATTAAATATCATTAAAATAGCATTTCCATATACACAACAAAAAATAGAGGATTGTTTATAAAACCATGAATTTCCATTTCATTCCACTTGTTATTTATATTACAAAACAGTTATAATAAATTCCAAACATAATTTTTATGATTAAACTCCTCTCCCCTTTGCACCCAACCCCTTAAATCATCCTGTATTATCAGGTAAACCTTCCTGGAGGTTGGGTCCAAGAAACTGCTGAACTGGAGAACCTTCCTTCTTCCTCGAGTGGCTTTGACTTATTGAGCACACAGTTTTAGGGAGACAGGACACCCAATTCTGATAGTCACGAGTATGATGATGAAGTTGTTATTTCAAGAACCCGTTCTAGCCTTCGAAAATGCCAGTTGCCTGAGGCTGATGTAATTGGTGGAAAACCCAGTACATGTGATGACAGAATACCCTGATCAGAATAGAGAGGGAACAGAAGGAAGAAGAAAACTAGGGTAGCAGATTTGACAAGCACAGTAATGCCGTATCCTGAATAGATATCAGCCATGGAAAGGGTTGATAGCTGCAGGATGGAGGAACAGGACCAATATAATCAATTTGCCCATTAGAAGCAAATCAGAAACTATAGCGGTACTTGCCTATGGACACCATTAGATAGCAGTAACAACTTTATGCTTAGTTAAGGGGATCAGATGGTACTGCAACATGGCATCATGACCTGCATGTCTTCAACCTCTACTTTTCTCATAATGAAATCAACCTTATTCAGTTCAGCAGGGAGCAAATCGTGCCTGATGGATACTGATATATTCTATAATCAAAGATGTGGAGGTCATCAGCAAAATCTCTTCATTAGTCCTGATCCCAAAGGGTAATTGATTGTCCAGTCCTATTTACTCCAAGCTGTTATGGGAAACAAAAAAGGAATTTTGTTTCCACAGGGTTAAAACTTCCAGCTTTAAGTGATAGCAGTTAATCAGAGTTGTGACCTAGCATGGGCAGGTAAAAGGTCAGAAACTTGTGCATGCGCAGGCTTGACAAGCTGTTTGAGAGGAAGCCTATCAGAGAGGAGAACGTGAAGTGAGGTGTTCAGGAGGCTTCTTCTAGCCAATAGATGGTGAGGCGGGAGATTCCAATTTGGAACAGTATAAAGGGGCTTGCCTTGGTCTGAACAAATTGTAGCACTCCCCCAGGAGCTCCCTGTTCATTCAGGGGGAATGAATGTAAAAGTTTTCCTGATTTCACAGCAAATATTGTTCTTTATTTAAGGTGAGCATGTCCCTCACAGTAGGGAATGCGCCCTCTTCTTACAAGGACCATAATAAAAGATTCTTCTTTCACTCTGGTCTTTAGTTTTGTTATCAGGGCAAGTGTGAGCCTTACTCTAGATGGGGAGGGAGATTTATTTATATTATATTATTTTATAATAATTTTATATTACTTATTTATAATAGTGTGATATCTCAACACCACCCTGCCCCTACATAGATTAGGCCACTTTTTCCTTTAATGATATTGAGATATGATGACTCAAGGGACTAAGGAATTATTGACATCATTTCCTCATCACCTGAGTACAAAGCTACCTGGAGGAGCTGAAAAGGCTCCCCAGATGCTTGCCTGATGGTTATGATGACAGGGGCTCTCAATGTCTATCTCTGTCAAATATCATCCTACTATGGCTCAGTATGTCTCTCCTTTTTTTTTAAACTTGAATGACCTATCAGTCTTATTTTGCTCCAGTATTGAACCTAAACCACCAGGCAATTGACCTGAGACTAGCCCAACCCACAACATTTGTTGTAGTTTTACAGAACTGGAATGAACTGAGCTTGCTGCTGGAGGGCATGGGTAATACAGAGGAAGGTGAGACTGGATTGACTTGGATGCTTCAATTGGAGCTTTTGGTGAAATCTTTAGAAATGATGGTTGTTTACTGTAAGGCATACCTTATACCCAGGAGATTAGAAAGTGAATTGTCTGTGGTCATTCATAAAAAAAAGAAAAAACAAAAACCAACATACACATATGCCTTGTCCTTAAAAACTATACCTTGAAGATAACTGGATTAAATTGTGTTTTAAGCTATCCAGTTTTGCTAGGCCTTCCAATGTGATAGTTTAACCCTCCTCCATGTTCTACTGGGGCATCTCTTCGGAACTATTTACCTTTAAAGCAGACACGAGAAATAAATTTAAGGTGATGAGAAAAGATTTTCTCTCTCACTAGAGAAGGACAAATTCAAAAGAATTAGTTACATTCAGTCCTTGTTAGTATCGGATGCCTTTTTATTGCTAATGGGCATCTTTACTCAATTACCACAGTGGACACTTCCTGAAAAAAGGCTTCATCCTGTGTAAACTGGTCTTGTTTGAATGGCTTTTTGGAAATAATTATGCAGTTTCTGGGGCAGCAAGGTGGTGGGTGCAGAGGATAGAGTGCCAGGTCTGGAGTCAGGAAGACTCATCTTCCTGAGTTCAAATCTGGCCTTAGACACGTAGTAGCTGTGTGACCCTGGACAAGTCACTTAACCCTGTTTTCCTCAGTTTCTTCATCTGTCAGATGAGCTGGAGAAGGAAATGGCAGACCACTCCAGTATCTTTGCCAAGAAAACCCCAAAGAGGTCACGAAGCATCAGACAAGACTCAAGCAACTGTGTAATAACCACAAATGCAGCCTCGAGACCTGCAGTCCTCAGTCCTTACTAATGTAGCTACATTTAGATGCATTCTCTAGCAAGCAATACCAGTTTATTTACATCCAAAAGAAAGGAGGATGGCACTTGGAGTTACAAAAATCCTAGATAGCAAATCTATCCATGCACAATGGAGAGAGAGCAGTTATCATGGAATACATCATAGAACACACAGTTTGGCTCCAACTATCCCTCTGTGCTATCCTGCCTCTGTGTCTGTCTTTGCTCAAATTTGAAATTATGTAAAAAACTATTTGGAATTATGCAAAGTGCATACCCTTTCATCCAGAGACTCCACTATCAGGCAAGGAATCATCCAAGGAGGTCACTGGCAAAAAGGAAGGCTCCACAAATATCAAAATATTTATAGCAGCGTTTACCTGTATGCCATCCTTCTCCAAGACCTCCAGAAAGTGGCTTGAGAAGAAGAAGTATGTGTAGTTATCCATTTCCCAGAGTCCTTGAGTTTCTATTCCATTTTGCCCTTGAAGATACTTTTTTGCTACAAGTTTCATGGACTGGGGGAGGAAAAGAGATTCCTGGTAGAACTTCATTCAGTGATACTGAGTTGGGTAGAGAGGCAGGAACTGAGATCCTCCTAGATTAGAACACTATCAGGCCTAGAACTGTGTAAAGATGGAGATGATACAAAGCAGATGAGCAAACCAGAGGAACATTCAGGACTGACTATATGAAGGGGAGTAGGTGGCTGGGAAACAGCCACTGTAAAATAAAGCTGAGTTGACTCTACCATTTTCTTCCCATTATTTTCTTGCCTCAACTAGACACTTGCTGGGCAAATCTGAGAGTTCTCAAACTTGCTGAATCCTTTTCCATTTTGTCCTCCCTAGTTTGCTGTCTGGGAGTGAGAAGTGAGTGTGGGGAAAGGAAGTCAGTCCAAGCTACAGTGAATCCTCCAGTTTGATACTTGAAAGTCTTTTATACTTGTATACTTTTTATGCTCTGCTATATATTTCAGGCTTTTCTGTTTCTGTTTCAATAAATTACGTGACCTGTAATTTATTGATGGATAAATTGATAATTTATTTAAATTATCAATAAATTGATCTCAATATAATATCAATAAAATAATGATTATTTAAAAAATAAAATAAATAAAAAAGAATGAACTGTCCAGTGTATAAAACCAAAAAACCATTGCCTAATAGAGAAATGGTCAAAGGATATGAACAAATTAATCAATAAACATTAATTTAGCACCAACTATTGTGCTAAGCGCAGCTCTGAAAAGGAGAATTGCAAACAATTAACAATCATATGAAAGAATGCTCTAAATCACTGCTCCTTAATAAGGAAAAGGCAAATCAATATGAAAGAATCCTCAATTGTAGAAATACATATCAAAGAAACCCTGCGGCTTTACCTCATAACCAGAAAATTTGCAAAGACGGCAAAAGATAAGAAGATGTTAAAGAGGTTATGGAAAGGAACACCAATTTATTGTTGGTGGACCTGTGAATCGGAACAACCATTTGGAAAAGCAATTTTTAATTATGGAAAGTGACTAAAACATCTTATACCCTTTCATCCAGAGATCTCACTGCTAAGTATATACCCCATGGAGGTCATTGACAAAAACGGAGACTCCATAGACACCAAAATATTTATAGCAGCATTTTTTGTGGGTGTAGTAGCAAAGAAGAAATGCCCATTGATTAGGGAGTAACTAAAAAAAAATCGTGGTACATGAATGTAATGGAAGATTGTCATGCTGCATAAGAAACAGCAAATGTGACGTATACAGAGGAAAGACTTGCATGAACTGATGTGAGATGAAACAAGCAGAGGCAGGAAAGAGATATACACTTTGACTACAGCAGTTAAGTGAAAAGAACAACCACCACAAAACAACTGGAATCAGAAAGTGCTGGACTTTTAAGATGACCTGAGTTCAAATCCAGCCTCAGATCCTTACTGTCTGTGTGATCCCAGGCAAGTCACTTAACCTCTATCTGCCTGTTTCCTCATCTGTAAAGTGGGGGTGATAATAGCACATATTTCCCAGGTTGTCATGACAATAAAATGAGATAATATTTGTAAAGGGTTTGTAAACTTTAAAGCATCATTTAAGTACTAGTTATTATTCTTGCAAGTTACAAAGAACAGACTTGGCCCCAAAAAAAGAAATATGAAAAGACACTTTCCCCAACTTCTTTGCAAAGGCCAGGCTTCACAGATTGAAGATATTGCATGCAGCGTCAGATTTGTTCTATGTATTGGTTGGATTTTCTGGTGTTTTTTTCTCTTCTCCCTTTTTCTTGTTAAACAATTTTTTTAAAATTTTGAATGGTAATAAGCAAGTAATAGACAATATAGGCAATATACAATATTGCTGCAATACAACAATATAACATTATTATTACAATAGGTAATAATCAAGACTTGCTGAAAGGGGAAAGAACATGGAAAACCTAGGTGATATAAAAGCAAAAGATATCAACAAAAAATTCTTGAAAAAGAACGAATCAGAGAGGATTCTGGAAGATGGCAGAGTAGGTCAGAAAACGTTTTGCCCTCTGCATTTCCTCCACAGGAAAAGATAGAACATTGCCTCAGAGGGAATGTAGAGCCACGGAAGCAAAAGAAAATAAGGGTAAAGCAGTTGTTCTAAGACTACTGAAGAAAGCCTCAGGAAAGACCCAAACTCTAGGGGCAGAGGTGCAAACACCTCCAGGCCAAGTCTTTGGAATCAACAATTAACAAGCTCTGGGGGCAGCTGGGGTTGGGAGGCAGTCTCAGCCTTGGAAACTTTCATTTCATGGACAATGTGGGGTCTGACAATTGAGTAGGAGAAGATTAAAGGACCTTCCGCTGTCAAGAGATGCCAAGCACAGCTGTGCTGTCCAGACTCGTCCTGAGCTGGACAGCTGCTGCGGGGAGGAGTTAGCACACTCCTGGTGAAGTGCAGAAGCAGAGGGGCGGGGACCCTGATAGCTGTGGGCACTTGCAGGAGAGCAGAGAGGCTGGTTTCAGTTCCAAGGCAGAGAGGACAGTTGTAGTTTGTAGCTACCCAGGGGACTGCAGGGAGTAAGACAATTTGTCAGGACAATGTAACCAGGAGCTCTAGCTGTGACTTAGGAGTGGAATGGAGAGCCTTGGGACAGATGTCAGAAAATAACAGTAAGAAGGAGCTGAATCTTGGGACATGATTATTCCCCATACCTCAGGACTAGAAGTTGATCACACTAATAGCCACTAAAAAACAAAATAAAAATAAAAATGAGCAAACAAAGGAGAAAGAACCCAACCATAGATGGTTGCCATGGAGATGGAGAAAATCTGGATCCATATTCAAAGGAAAATAATGGAGCTTTTAAAAAGCCACTCCTTTTTCTTATGGTCTCAAGTACAAAAAGATTTCTTAGAAGAACTTAAAAAGGACTTTAAAAATAAAATGAGAGAGACTGAGAAAAAATTAGAAAAAAATAAGAGCAATCCAAGAAAATCAAGAAAATTATGAAAAGAAAGCCAACCAACTTGAAATAGTGAATCAATAATTCCTTGAAAACTAGAATTGGGTAAAGGGAAGCTAGTGACATTCTAAGACACAAAGAAATAATAAAACAAAATCAAAAGAATGAAATAATAGAAGAGAATGTGAAACATTTCATCAGAAAAACAACTAATTTGGAGATCAGAATGAGGAGAAATAATATAATAGTTGAACTGACTGAAAATTATGATAAAAAAGAGTCTTGATACAATATTATGAAAAATGATTAAGGAAAAGTACCCTGAAGTTCTAGAACAAGAAGGCAAAACAAATAGAAAAAAATAGAAATAGAAAAAAATCCACCAATCACCACTTGAAAGAGATCACAGGAAGAAAACTTACAGGAATATCATAGCCAACTTCAAAGCTCCCAGGTTAAGGAGAAAATATTGAAAACAACAAGAAAAAATTTAACTATCGTGGAGCTATAATAAGGATTACACAAAACTTAGCAGCTACTACACTGAAGGACCACAGGTCTTGGAATACTATATTTCATGGAGCCAAAGAGTTAAGGTTACAACCAAGGGTAATATACTCAACAAAATTAAGTATAATCCTAAATGGAAAAAAATGAATATTTAATGAACTAAAAGACTCAGGTATTTGTGACAAAAACAGCAGAACTTGGCAGAAAATTTGACATGACACATGTCAAAAACACATGACATCCAGGAGAAAGGACCAATTATAAGGCACACAATAAGGTAAAAGTGTTTACTTTCTAGATATGAAAATATTATCACTTTCTTTATGTCTTATTTTTATTTGGGTAATTTGAAAGAAGGTTTGGACTGAACTGAGTATGATGGGGTGATTCTTAGAAAAAATAAAACTGTAGGGAGAGATGAAAAGGAGAAATTACCATACAAATAAGGCAAAAAAATTGAAAAATTGATACAGAAGATGTGGGGATGGCAGGTAGTGCTGAAATCTTACTGTCATTGGAAATTAAAGACGGAACAACATATATATCTAGAAGGATATAAAAATCTTCTAAATTCAGAAAGAAACAAGAGGTCAAAGGGATGGGGGGAAGAGGATAATGGAGGGATTCTTGGAGGATTGGGTAGGTTAAGGAATAGGAGGAAAAGGTAGTGGGTAGAGGAGTGAGGAAGGATATAAATAGGATGAGAAGGATAGTGAGGAAAAATAAGGAGGAAAATATACAAGTAATTATAGCTTAGAATGTGAATGGGATGAATTTACTCATAAAATGGAAACTGATAACAGATTTAAAATGTTAATTCAACAATATGTTGCTTTCAGGAAATGCTATAAAATTGAGAGATACATATAAATATAAAATAAAGATCAGGAGTAGAATTATTATGTAAAAAAAAAAAGGTAATCATGACCTCCGACAGTTAATGCTAAAATAGATATAATCAAAAGAGAAAAATGGGGAAGCTACACCATGTGTCATTCATATTATTCCATATTGTTTTAGACCATTCAAAACCACCATACAGTATAAAATGCCTGCAAGTATACCTGCCAAAGCAGAGACAGGAACTATATGAATATAAACATAAAACACTTTTTATAAAAATAAAGTTAGATCCAAATAATTGAAGTAATAATTGTTGTTCATGGGTAGCTAAAGCCAATATAATAAAAAAATGACAATTTTACCTAACTCATCTATTTATGTAATGCTATCCCAATTAAATTACTAAAAGATTACCTTACTGAACTAGAAAAAAATAACAAGATTCATTTGGAAGAACAAAAGGTCAAGAATTTCAAAGAAACCAAGGGAAAAAATGTAAAGGAAGCAGATTCATCAGTATCAGACATTAAATTTTATTATAAGTTGAGAGCATTGTGGAAGTATAAAATGAATAATTTTCATTATTTTAAATTAAAATTTTCTTGTATAAATAAAACCTATGCAGTTAAGAATAGAAGGAATGCAGAAAATTGGGGCAAAACTCTAATAGATCTCTCAAATAGAGTGTGATTAAATTGGAATATTGCTGTGCTATAGGAAATGATGAGCTGGTTGATTTAGAAAAACGTGGAAAGACTTGCACTTATGAAGGAAGCTACTGTCCCCCTTCAGAGAAACAGATGACAAATGGAAATAATCATAGTACAGTCTTACATATATGTGTATATATACGTGTATGTGTATACATTTATAGATCTCTCTCTATATATATACATATATCTGCACTTAATTGTAGCCTTCTGGGAGGGGAGAGGGAGCAAAAGTAAAAAGTGCACACCAGAAAACAAAAGAAAACCTACAAGGAAGCAAAGAAAAGTTGAACAGCTTTGAAAACAATGTGTAGCATTTATTATTTAAGTTTTCTTGAAATGGAAATTTATTGCTTCAATATTGAATCCTCCTCTTCTGCTGGAAATGCTTTTTTCTTTTCTTATTTTGTATTTAAATTTAAAATAAAAACAGAAAAAAATTAAATTAAAAATAAAGAGAAAAGAATGAATCATCCTCTCACCAAAAAAAAAAAAAAAAAATGAGTAGTCAAATCCTATGAATGGGGCACATTATGAATGAGGAGGGAAGAATCCTAGGATGTAGCACTCAAAAGAACAGAGATGAAAGAGATTCCTATTTTTGTCATATTTAAAGCATATTCCAGAAGATCATAGCTCTAGACTTCTATTGAAACAGATGCAGCACCACATGAGGCCCCAGGAGAGAGAGATGATGGGTAAGGGGAAATCAGTTATTTATAGGTACTCAGATCACCATCTGGTGGCTAAATAATATACTACATGTCCTAAACTGGTAAATGAATAAATCCTATGACAGCCTATGTAACAAGCAAAAAACCAGGAAATAGAAAACAGATGCCACTAGATATGATCCCGGCAGTGAAAGTACATGCCCCAGTCACACTTGTAATCTTCCACCTATATATCCTTTATGTTAGCTCAAAAGTGATTCTCCTCCATCAGGACTTTCTCCTTTTTCCTACACTGGATCTTTTCCTACTCAGATCTCACGTGCCCCTGTGAGGCACTTCGTATACTTTATTTAACATTAGAGCTGTATACGTGGTTATAGCCCCTCATAAACTCCGTGAAGACAGGGATTACCTAATATTGGTCACCCTTAGAATTATAATCATAAAGCTAGGCATTAAATGAATATTTAATTTTTTAATTAATTTTAAATTAAATTTAATTTAATTTAATATTTAATTTAAACAATAGTTTTTGCTTTTACAATGCTTTTGCCATGGTATCTAATGTGAATTTAGTATTTGTGATGTTTGAATTAAAAGCATTGAATGGTGATACAAGTAACTAAACTTACAGTCCCTTTACAATAAAATCCATTTCAGTATCATATTATTTTATTCAGATTTCATTGTCCATTCATTCTCCTTTATTTTTCTTCATATGCTTATAGAGTATACTTCAATTTTTTTAACTTTACACTCTTTCGATAATATCTCCCCACATTTCTTTGTGTTGCTCTTACATGTCAATGTTAATTGCATCTCAATTAGTTTCTGTTATGTCAATGTTCTACAATTTAACCATTCCATTTTTTTTTCAAACAAGCCTATATTAAGCCTAGGCATTGTGCTAAGTGCTTTATAAATATTATCTCATTTTAATCCTCACAACCCTGAGAGATAGATTTATTATCCCCATTTTCTGAGTTGAGAAAACTAAGGTACACAGAAGTTAAATGACTTGCCCAGGATCACACAGCTAGTAAGTACCCAAGGTCAAATTTGGATTTAGGTTTTTCTAACTCCATGTCTAGGGCTTTGTCTATTGGATCGCCTAGCTATTGTATTTGACCCACTTCTGTCAAACAGTTGTTTCCAGTTTTGCAACTACATAGAATACTGCTAAGGAAATCTTCGAACAGATCTTTTAAAAAAAAAAATCCTTTCAGATTGCAAGGAATATTGTAACTTCCCAATGGGCAAAATGAAAAAACTCCAGAGAAACCTGGAAAACTGCTGTCAGAGTAAGATCTGCAGCAGCCTTGAAGCCCCCTTTGACTATCAGCTAGCTTTCCATTTCCCAGAGTGCCTGTTCCCCCAATGCCTGATCTTATTTGACCCGGGGAAGAATAAAATCCACACCACTACAACTGTGTTGGGTGCCTAAATCCCTCTCAGGCCCCAACAGACTTCCCTGCTGATATTCTTCCAGATCACCTCTCCACTGTGTGATTGGCTCCTTTCTATAAAGCTGGCTTGCTTCACTTTCTGTTTATTCTAGTCTCATGATGCCTCTTCTTCCTCCTCTCAGACATGCCAGTTTTCTTTTTTGAAACATGAACCTCCTTCATGAATATGGCTCAGGATCTCAACAGTCACAGCTCTATCACAAGTTTTTGACTTATGAATGTAAATGCAAAGGTGATTTAAATCGAACTGCACTTGGCCCAGTTCTGGGCACAACCCTTCTTCTCCCCAGGGCTGTTGAGTAAGGACCTTGTCTCAAACTACATACTTGTGATAACATGAGTGACAGATAAAGTTACTATCTTTCCTTATACTGTACTATGAGTCTGAATTTCCCTGAATCTGTGTTATAACAAAAGTACATTCTCAACAGTTAATTAACAGTTATCGTATTTAATAATTAATAATTATTGTAGTGTAATTAATAATTACACTACAATAATTAGTTATTGGACCAAAGGGTAACCAAGGCTCTAAGATTACAAAATGATTACTTTTGTAACTTTTACTGAATATTGCCAGACTACTCACCTAAAAGATTCTTCAGTATTAACTTTTTCATCACCATGAGTGTACCAGTTTCCCCAGAACCCCACCAACACTGAATTTTATTGCTTCATTTTTTGCCAATCCAATGGATTTGAAGTGGTACTTTAAAGTTGTTTTAATTTTTATCTGTTTGGTTATGAGTGAAATTGAGAATTTTTTACTTCAAGTGCATCCTGGGTCATCTTCAGTCTTCTTGATGAATGTCTGGTCACTGGATTCAGATGGCTCTGGAGGAGAAGGGAGGCTGGTGACCTTGACTCAGAACAGTCAAGTGCACATCATGGCATCATTTCTCTGATGGCACAGTCTTCTTTAGTAACGAAGGACAAACACAATTTGTATCTACTTGGTTATGAGTGAAATTGAGTATTTTTTATTATATTTATATTCCTATGTTATTATTTATATATATTATATGTAAATATAATATAGATCATATTTTATATATTTATTATATTATATTTTTATTAATAGTTTCTTTTCTAGTAACAATTTGCTCCTGTCTTGAAAATTGTATCTACATCCTTTGAACACTGATAACTGGGCATTATCATTTTGACTTTTTACTAACATCTAGGGAGTATAAGGCAGGAGTTGGCAAATATTTTCCATGGGCCACATCTAGTCTGTTTCTATATGGTCCATGAGTTAAGAGGGTTTTTAAAATATTTTTAAGTACCATAAAACTTAACTTTAAAATGTAAAAACTATCACAAGCTATACAAAAACAGGCTAAGGATTGTAGTTTGTCAGTTTCTGGTGTAGTGGATATCAGAGTTGGAGTTATGAAGACCTGAACTCAGATCTTGACTCAGACACTCCTACAGTTTGGTGATCCTGGGCAAGTCACTTAAACTCCCCCAGCCTCAATTTTCTCATCTGTAAAACTGGAATAGCAATAGCACCTTCTTCACAAAGTTCTTATGAGGATCAAATAAATAATATATGTAAAATGTTTTACAAACTTTAAAATGCCATCTCACCTGCATGCTCCAGCCATATTCTCTTAGGGTCAGACAGGCTGCATCTTTCCCCTTGGGGTTCTAAGGGATCCTGAGGGGTTTGCGGGATATCTCTTTTCTTTAGGTTCAAGCTGCCAATGGCTGTGCTACTTCCGTTTTAGGGGCCCAGTAGCTAACACTCTATTGCATTAACCACTTAACAAAGCTTCAAAGATAAAACATTAATGAACATACAAACCCTTCCTGTCCCATCCCCCTCCACACACACATACACACACATCATTTTGGTCTCTAAACTACATAGCATCAGACACAACACTGGACGCAAAGAGAGAACCGACCAGTTCAATGACCTGGTCCTGGCCGGAGTTCAAAGAACAGATCAGTTTGCTGGCTCTAAGATAGCAAAGGTAAGTGTGGATCATGCTGGCTTAATAGTCAGTAGGGAATAACAGTTGCTCCAATGTCTCTTTTCACCCTCTGTCCATTGGGGTGGCACTTCTGCACAGGCATCCAAGCTCCAGTGTACGAAGGGGTTTTAGGTTAAACTGAGCCCTTCTCAAGTCCTCCCGTTACAGTTGTGACCTCCAAAGTGGAATTCCCAAGGGGTTCATGTTCACCCATCTAAGAATGGGAAGTCAGGTCACATCCCACACACTCCCTGCCATAGAAAGCCAATGTGAGGCTAATCTGTAACACAGCCACATCTACCTTTGTGTCCCTCTCCCACCATGTATCATCCCAGTGATTCCTCTCTGCTCTACAAGCTGCCAACTTCCCCACTCCCCCACCTGCCACACACACACACACACACACACACACACACATTCTGAGTTCCCTTAAGGTACTCTCACATGTGCCATTGGGAAATTTCCAGCTCCCCACTCCCTTACCCTTCTAAATCACCTCATAATGACATCAGGTACCTGCCTCCCTGGAGGATGTAGGCTCTGTACTTGGGTGCAGTGACTAAACCATTTTGCATTCACCCGAGACAGAGTGAGTCACACAGAGTGAGCAGACATGATTGAATGATGAGCTGGGTTGAAGATATCAGTTTCCCCCATAACCCCACCCATCTTTCACATTTCTCTGCTGTGCTTGAGGGAAGCAGTATCCTTCTAGTCACTCAGGTTTTCACGCCTTCAAGGTCAGCTTCCACAATCCACAACTACCTCTCCAATCAGTAGCTAAATCCTGTGGGTTCTATTTCCATGTCTCTAGTGTCTGTCTCCTTTCCTTTTACTCACACAGCTGTCACCTAGTTCAGTCTCTCATCCCCTCTTATCAGGACTATTGCCATAGATAACCTCCTTTGACTTCCACATTGATTTTTGTAAAGTGTGTTTCTGACCATGTCACTCCCCAACTCAATAAACTCTAATGACTCCCTGTTACCTCTAAGATCATTTCACCTTTATATCATCCTTTTAAAATGTCTATTTTTATAAATTTTATAATACACACACAGTATATAATATATACGTACTATATACATGTATATAATGTACACACTATATGTATGTAAGGTATAAATAAGTAAATATGCACATATTGAGGTACTTTTTTTTTTACTGACAGAGATCAATAGTTTGACCCTATAAGCAAAAATTGCTCCGGAGGACTATAGAGTAGTGTTCTCAAAGAGTGTCCAGGGTACCCAAAAACCTTTTTAGAGGTCCATGAGGTCAAAACTATTTTCACAATAATACCAAGGGGCTTTCATTTCTAACACAATTAAAGATCAACAGATATCCAGAGATATGCTGGAACTTGGCTCGAGAGAACTGATTGTTAAATTTTCAATGGTAGGCAAACACTGCAAATCAGGGCTTGATTTGATTGACTGTTCCTTGAGACTTGTCATTTGTTCATATTCCCTCCACCCCCACCCCAAAGCTGTTTGTTAAACATTCACCAGCATACATCAGGATATAACCCACATAAACATAACTCATTCAAGGGGAAGGGGACAGGGATGATTTTCAACAGTTTTTAAGATTGTAAGGAGGTCCTGAAAACAAAAAGTTTGAACACTACTGCTGCAGAGAAACAATGGGAATTATGGGAGGAGATTCTGTCAAGGTCTGTGGTATGGGAGAGACGGAAAGGGCACACCGTCCAGAGTTCTAGAAGAATGATGGAACAGTAAGATTTAGACCAAATGACACTTTAGTGACTAGATGGATTCTTAACCTAGGAGCCATTTAACTTTTTTTAAAATTTTATAATTGTGTAAGGATATAAGTGGTGAGCCCTACAGGTAGAGAGGGGTCTATATGTAAAGAGTCTCATTTATGGTAAAGACACTGTCATTGGGTGGCTTGAAGGGATATAGAACAGACATTGTCAGCCTCTTCTCCTTAACCCTTATCTAAGGAAGACTTTTCATTCCTGACAGGAGAGAAAGCAGGAGATTGGGGCAGGAGGCTACCACTCTGCTTTCCTTAGAAGGGAGGGTACCAGGCTAGCAGCCTATCTATCTGTTCCCTTAAATATCATTCATCTAGAGTTTATGATTGGGTTCCATCTAACATTTTTTTTTGTCATTGGGAGGGAGGAAGAGGGACCTCAGCTCTATATCCAAGTCTTGACCCCTTTCTCATTTGATACCAGTTCCAGAATGAACTGAATAGCAAAGAAGTCCATTTATCCAGCTCACTTTGTGGTAGAAGCAATATCCTAACTCCATACCCTATGCAAGTGAAGCTAGTTTATATGTGTGTATATGTATATTTATACACTTACATATATATGTATATATATATATACACACATATAAAATCTCTATATGTGTATATATATGTGTATACATATATCATGCATATATACATATATAAAATCTATGTCTGTGTATATACATGTGTATACAAATGTGTGTATGTGTGTACACACATACTCACACACACACACACACACACACACTTAAAAAGGTATTGAGACCATCCCCAAGATTGGGTTTGCTCAGACGACTAAGCTACTGATACGTCTTTCTCATCACCTGGGTACAAACCAGTCATGAAAAGCTCCAGGTGCTCCTCTGAGGACTAGCTGATGGAAGACAATGGACCCCTTAGGCAAAAGAACTCTGCCCAGCTGAATCAACTGAAGGTGTCCTTATGTCCCTCCTTGTTGAATATGTTCCTCCTGCTATGGCTAAGTGAATCTATTTTTAACTGTTGAAAGACCCACAAGTATAAGTACATTTTGTTCCAGTATCACATCTAAACTACCAAAAGAGGGGCCTGAGTCAGACCTAACTCATAATAACCCTCATTTCACAGATCAGAGGAGCATAGATTTAGAGCTGGAAAAGACCAATTTTCCCCCATTAAAAGAAAATGTTTGTTCAGCTTCACCCTCAATAATGAAGCAAACTCAGGTATTGTTGTCAGTCATTTCAGTTGTGTCCAACTCTTTATGAACCCATTTGGGATATTTTTGGCAAAGATACCAGAGTGGTTCACCATTTCCTTCTCCAGCTCATTTTACAGATGAGGAAACTGAGCTAAAAAGAGCAAAGTGACTTGCCCAGGGTCACACACCTAGTAAGTGTCTGAGGCCAGATTTGAACTCAGGAAGATGAATCTTCCTGACTCTAGGCCCAGCATTCTATCCACTGTGCTATCTAGTTGCTCAGGTACAGACAATCAAGAGGAGTTTTGCTAAGTATCTCAGGGTAACAACCAGCTGAGGATTTCAAATTGCCCTGCTGCTTTTATAGACAACTTTTTCTTAACAAGAACAAGACGATCCTGATAGGTATATGTGTCCAAAAGGACAAGGGTCATTTCGTCTCAACTCCTTCCCCATTGCCACATCATAGGGAAATGAGGTTAGAGATAGGATGAGAGCAAACATGACTACATACTGACTAGAAGGTAACATAAAGAGGGAATGGGAGTAAAGTACATGGTTCTTTTTCTAACAGACTGGATAACGTGTGTGGAAAGATAAGCAAGACTGGAAACTATGGGGTCATTCAAACTGACTCAGCACAAATTTACATAAGAGGACATTGAGGCATGGAAAAATTAAATGGCTCCCCAAGGATCATACCACCAATAAGGTTCTGAGGTGGGATATGGGCCTAGAAGTAATCTAGATTCCAAATCCAACGCTCTTCCCACTTGTGGTAGGGTAGGCTAGTTTTCCTTAAAAGGTCTTTAAACTGACCCCAAGACTTCATTGTCTCAAGGGACTATGTACTCAGGCTGTTGGAGTAGTTTCCCAGTGGCCTAAGTATCAAAGGACTACTCCTTCCCCAGGCTGACCAGCATGAACAACATAGGGTCAAGAAAGCTGTACCTAAACTGCATGCTGTATCCTCCCTGAAGATCCTTTCCCTGATACAGCTAGGTAACCTACTTTTGTTAATTGTTAAATAATCTGTAAATACGCCATTTCACTGCAGTCTCAAACCTGAACTTCAAGACCAGCCTGACTCAGGCTGGGCTTATCACGCCACTAGATTATGCTGTAGCCCAGACTGGGAAAGTGTCTTGCCCAGGTAACAAAGTCAGGAATTGTTTGTATTCAGTTCTCTATCGATTGTACTGAGATAGGGAGAAACAGAAGGTAATTTGGTGAAGAACTGCAACAAAACAACATTGGACCAAGGTGGAAATAATGGGCCAATGAAAGACAATAAAGGTTCAGTCCGGGACACTTGGGTTCAAGTCCTACCTCTGAGATTTATTAGTTGTGAGAACATGGGCAATACATTTAATCTCTGGGCCCTCCTTTGCTAAGCCATAAAATGGCAGTTAGGTGGCACAGTAGCCCAGGAATCTGGAGGATCTGAGTTCCAGTCTGGCCTTACTAGCTGTGTAATCCTGGGGAAGTCACTTAATTCTGTTTGAATCAGTTTACTCTTCTGGAAAATGAACTGGAGAAGGAAATGGCAAATCACTCCAGCACACTAAAAGTCTCACACCCTTATAGCCTTCAGAAACACAACTAATTTAAAAAAAACTACAAAAAACAGAAATAATCACATCCTCACAGGGTTATTGTAGAGAAAAATGCTACACAAACTTTGAAATACTATCCCAGCTCTAAATTCTAAATATTATAATGCTATAAACCCCAGATTCAGTGAAGAAGATGGATATGAGATGATCACCTCATTTAGAAGGTCTTCATAGCTATGTGAGAGGCCCCTGTGGACCTGACTCACAAAAGAGCTGGAAATATGTTCAATAGTCAGAGGGAACATTGGTCCTGGCAGTCTTCATGTAAGAACTGTATCACCTTCCCTAGGGAACACTTAAGTGGCAGCGATTAAGGCAGTAATACATGGTGAGGCAGCAAAAGAAAGTAGCAGTAGACGAGGAGTTCCTTGACCAAGCTCAAGAGTTACAGGTACCAAAGAAGCAGCAGAATAGCAGCGTTAACAAAAGAAAAAATCCTTGTAGCATTCTTTATTGTGTATAATAAAGGCGCTCTACCTTTTATGCCTTGTTAGTCTGGTGCTAGCAAAAGAACAGAAGCCATTAAGAGTTAGAAACAAGACAATGTTAGACACAAGACAAAATTAAATACAAGAGACAATCCTGGGTCTTGAGCAAAAAGAAGCCATTAAGAGTATTATTTCTTGAAATGCCTCAGATTTTTATTTTATTGATGCCTTTTGTTTTTACATCACTTTCAATTTAAAAATATGTCCCTCTCCCTTTCTAGTGTGTCCCCACTGGTAACAAAGATTGGAAAAGAAACAGTTCAGCAAGGCCAGCCAACACATTGCCCTCATCTGACAGCTTACGCAACATACCACACCCATCTTTCCCCACCTCTGCAAAGAAGGGAGGAGGGTTCATTTTATCAACTGTCTTGTAGGGCCAACTTTGATCGTTATTAATGGCACAGCATTTTATTTCATTTTGTTGTAGCTGTTCTATATGTTGTTTTCCTGGCACTGTTTACTCTGCAGTTTACCTGTCTCTTCTTATGAGAAGAGGGAGGGCTCATGAAGGACCTGTGATCCATACCTTTTGCAACCTCCATCCCATTCTATTTATTTGATGAAAGGAAGGCTATAAAGGTGTGAGACTTTGACTGACCCATTTTTATCTCATAACTTGCTTCAGACAATGAGGCGTCTATTTGCATATGAAAGTCGTGAAACTAGGCTGAGGTTTAGTAGAGACAATGAATTTGCTCCAGGGGGTGCCCAGTCTTCTACTTGGCTAAAGGAGAGGAGAAGAGAGGGAAGAAAAGGAGAGGGGAGGGAACAGGTGGGGAGGAAAGGGAAAGGATTCTTAATTTCGTTCTTCTTTTGCCTGTGATAATGTTTAATATAAAATTTTGGAATAATCTCTTTGTTCTCTCTGAAGCAAACTCAGAGAGTGCCTCTTCCTATGTCAGCAAAAGCCAGCCAAGGCCGACTCTACACTCCTTAAGGAGACCTTTAACCTAAGACACTATATCTTGAATAACGAGACTTTCCTTTGAATCTTATTATCTATAGACATGTACTATGTTATGGCATATTAATGGTAAAGAAAATATAGACATCTTAGGTCATAATTTCTATTGAACATTGTTTACCCTTTCCTATGTCAATTATCTGTTTAGGGGAGGAAGCCTGCCACTTACTAGTGGTGGGGTTTCTTTCCTTATCACCGAGACATATGCTTACCCAGCCTGAAATCCCAAGGCCTGACTAACATTGCTTTGTTAATTGTCCTGTCTTACTGAATTTATGATTTGCTTAATTAGGAGAGTTTCTTTCTCATGGCAAAATGTACTTAAGACAGATGATTTCTGCACTAGGTAGTCAGAGTCACCTCTGACTCCATAGCGCTATGTAACTGTTTTCTTTATGGGGAACTGATTAATTAATTAAATCATAAAATGTATGCATTCAGCCTGTTGCCTTTTTTTTTTAACCAAGTTTTCAGGTCAACACCTGGGATAACTCAAATAGGACATTCAAGTTCCAGTGCCCTTACAAGGTACAAATGAACCATTCAAAGTGTCAAGCCTTTACGTCTTCCCTTTCATCAGGTGGGGTAGGGGACTCAGAAGATCAGAGATACTGTGATCAATGCCTCCCCTACACGTTTCTTGGAAGTCTTCATGTTTGTCATATCTCATGGCATGGTGATATTTCTAGCATCACAATTTGTTAGCTACTCCTTTGGTTCCAGGTTTGTTTGGGTTTTTTTGCTATAATCACCCCCTCTTAATTCCAAAGCCTTCCTTGTATTTATTATTTTGTGTTTATCTTATACCTAGTTTGCTTTGGATATATTTGTTTGCATGGTGTAAGCTCCTTGAGGTAGGGATTGTCTTTTGCATCTTCTTATATCCCCTTCCCTTAGTACAGTGTCTGGTGCATAGTAGGCGCTTAATAAATATGTATTGGTTGATTGATTGTTACAAAGATGACCCTGGTATGTGTGGAAATTGTTTTTCTGTCTTTGACTTCCTAAGCAATGGTATCTCTGAGTCAGAAGTTATGCTATTTTAGTCTCTTTTAAAATATAATTCCAAAAATAATAATAATAAAAGACATTTAGGCCACTGAATATTTCCAGTGTCTAAGATCTAAAAAAAATAAATAAATTCATCCTTTTTCAACAAAAAATAAACTAAAATATAATTCTAAATGCCTTTCAAGAATGATTTCATCAAAGCCTAAAAGACTGAGTCTAGGTGAATCTAGGATTGCTTTTCTCTGGCAACATGTATCAGATGTGAATGTGGGCTCCAGTAAAGCCATCTTCCAAGGGCTTATCATATTCATCATAATAAGTTACATTTAAATATTGTTTCAAGGTTGAATGGGAACAGATTTAGTGAAGACTTCTCAGGAATATGGAGTCTTCTCCCTGGACTGGAAGAGACCTTGGGCCCAGGTTTCCATTCCTCCAGAGTTGGGTGATTTCCATATAAGGCTATGTATTGCTTTAGGATCAGTGATTGGATATGACTCACCAACTCCTCAGCACTTAATTTGCCTATGTGTAGGAAGTCTGCAGTCCTCACACAGGTCCACCTGATTTGCATAAGTTCTCAATGCTCCATTTGCATGAGTCATCAATGCTTCATTTGCATATATTTTCAATGCCTAATTTGCATATAATGATGTGTATTTTCGCGGGCTTTGTAACGTCCAGGAGCAGGAAATTTGAACCGGATTTCAAAAGGGATTGGTTAGATTTCGAGCCTAGAACGGTAAGACCTTGCTTCTCAGCCAACAAGGATAATGGTCAGTGGTGGGAGGGGGATTTTCGCGTCAGGGTCTATATAAATTGCCATTCTGCTTCTGTAAGGTGCCTCCCTACTCCAGCTTTCCTGGTGAAGGGACCACCTGGTTTCTCGAGAGAACCAAATAAAGGAGATTTTCTGTTTTTACCTTGAGACGCCTCTGAGTAGTCAATCTGAGTAAGGGGGTTTGTGCTTTCCCACACACACAAGGTAAATAAAGCATTTTCCTCACAATAATTCTCTGAACTAAGTGTGATCTCTATTTTAAAGATGAGGAAATTGAGTCTGTGAGACTTGGATTTTCAAAGTCTCAGCCAGTAAATCACAAGTGTTGGCAAGTCTTCTTGAGCTGGAAAGTACAGGATCCATTGATGTGGTCTGAGGACAAACCACGAGGACAGTTTGGCTACACGGCGACCAACTTTTCAACTAATCCACTCTCAAAGACCACCTACCAAGTTGTGGAGAAGTTGTCAGCTGGATCTGTAGAATTAAATCTGATGTTCTTGAAATGCTGAAGAAAGGTATTCAAAACAGCTCCAAAGTACAGTTTCCATCTTAGATTTAAATTCAGTTCTTTCCTTAAAAGCAAAATAAAGTGAAACAAAACAAACAAATCTTGAGGAAATTGAGTTTGTGAGACTTGGGTCATTAGTAATTGCTTCTAACCCATGACTACCATTTTTGAAACTAGAAAAAGTTGCCCATGTTTCTGTCACTCATCTTTCACTCCTTTGCCATTACTTAACAAAACAGACTCTTTGCAAAATTAGCAGTGATCTCTTGATTGCCAAATCTGATGGGTTTTTCTTTGTCCCCATTCTTCTTGATCTATCTACCGCACTTGACACTGTTGACGGTGTTGGCATTTGATACCTCACTTGCTAGATATTCTTTCCTTTCTGGGTTTTCATGACATTAATCCAGGGGTTTGCTAGAGCTATACCAAAGATAGTGCCAATTGTTACATTTTCAAAGTGAACATTTACACCTTAGAAACTGACTTCAACCTAGACCTTAGAAACAAAGCAAGCTTTGTTTTGTTGGTTGTCTAGACTTAAGAAAGTGAAGGAGAAAATGTTAATGATGCAGATTAAACTTAAAAGTGCGTAGGAGCCTTTTCGCAGAGTTAAACATTTACCAGCATAATTCTGCCTACTCACTGGTCCACCTCCTATCTCTTCCTTTTCTGTATCCTTTGCCAGCTCATCATCCAGCCCCCTAACTGTAGGTAATGGATAGTTTCAGCGGAAATTAAAAGACCTCTATGAACTGATATTAAAGTGAGAAGAATTAGTAGAACAATGTATATAATTAGCATCATTGCATCATTATAGAGAAAAACAACTTTGAAAGTCTTTAGAACTTAGATCAATGCAATGATAAGTTACAAGTCCATGGGACTGAAGATGAAATATGCAGTATGTCATGAGAGGTATTGAACTTAAGCAGAATAAGACATGCATTTTCAGACATGACCAATGTGGGAATTTGTTTTTCTGGACTATAAATTTTTGTTATATGGTTTTATTTTGTGGTTTTTAAAAAACATATCCAATTGGGGAAGGGCAGTTGGAAAGGAGAGAAAAATAAATGCTTGTATAACATGTTTAAATGTGTACAAAAACAAAAAGGGAATGAAAGGAAAAAATTAACTTCTCCAGTCACCTACATTCAGTCATCTTCCCCATTCTCTTCCTATTTGACCTCCCAGTTCTTCAGGTAGGATTCATGGATTCTCACATCACATATGCCCCCCAAATCCAGGAAAGGGAACAGGGGATGGTTTTGTGTCCAAGATTTCAGTGCTGGATCATGAACTCTACTGGGGAAAATAGGGAGAAGCAATGAGCAAAGGAGTCTTCCCCTTCAGTTCACTGGCATTGCTGCAGGAATCTAGCAGTCTCAGAACTGATTTGATAGCCTCTGAAGGACATGTTCCCAGCAGCCAGCTGCTTAAATCTTTGGCTATGGCAGCAGCAGTAGCCTGCTATTATGGCAGTGTGTCACTTTATGAAAGTTCTGCAGTCTCAAGCTATTGGCAAGAGCTATTTACTCCCTGTGGCTCACATGGTAGCTCAGAAGTTGCAATCCCAAAGTCAACAGATGCACCAGACTGATCAGCAAATGAATCTGCATCTCAAGGGATGGAAAAGGAAAAGAAAGGCAGCCAGTCCCAAACTCTAACACTCATCTCCTGTCTGTTCTATCCTATCACAGTGTTGCCAGAACATTTTCCCCATACTCCCAATGAGAAGATGAAAAGACAAGTACCTGAGAGCCCAGTACAGCAGGCAACCTGGGTGCCCTCACTTACCAGCCTCCCCACCTGCTTAGCTGAAAAATGGGAAGATTTATATGAACTGATTCAAAGTGAAATAAGCAGAACCAGAGAAACAGTATACACAACGACTATAACAACAGTAAATTGAAGGAACAACAATAAAAACTGAATGTTGTAAAGTTATAGGAACCAAATTTGACCTGAAAAGAAATATGAGAAGGCACCATCCTCTCTCCTCTTTGCAGGCATGAGTGTCAGCCTTTTTTAATGTATTGGTTAGTTTGCTAGATTATCTTTGTCTTGTTTTTCCACTTTTTTTATTCTTTGTTCTCTGGATGGGGAACGAAACATAAGTGAAGCAAAACAAAAGATAATAAAAATTTATTAAATAAAAATAATTTGCAATACCTCCCTCATTGAGTTGTGAGTAAAATACAGTGTGGGCAGCTCCCTCTAACTAAAGATCTTTGTAGTTTAGAAGATAAAAGTTGGCTAAAGAACACAGTAATTAAAATGAATTGTCCAGGATCACATAGCAAAGTGTCAGAGATAGGATTTGAATTTAGGTCTTCTGGAAAACATTCTAGTCACAACAGCATTCTAGTCACAAAGTTGCACTGCTCCTTCTACCCTAAAGGTGTGAAAATGAGTTCCTGTTATTGTCTAGGGATAGCAGCATGATTTCTTTAAGTGCTTAGGTAATCTATGAAAGCCACTCAATGGGCATAAATGTGTGGAATCAATGGACATAATTTAAACATGAGTGAACTAATGGAAATTATTTAGATTTTCAAAAGTTCCTACCAAAGGTTTTGTCATAAACAGGGGACAGATTTATTGACAGGAGAGAGGGAGAGGGAGAGGGAGAGGGAGAGGGGAGGGGAGGGGAGGGGAGGGGAGGGGAGGGGAGGGGAGGGGAGAGGAGAGGAGAGGAGAGGAGAGGAGAGGAGAGGAGAGGAGAGGAGAGGAGAGGAGAGGAGAGGAGAGGAGAGAAGAGAAGAGAAGAGAAGAGGTCAACCTGGAAAGAGGGCTGCAAAAACTTAAGTTTGAATCCTGCCTTGAACAACTCATAATTGTACAATCCTGAGCAAGTCACCTGGGCAATATACCTGAGAGTTCAGTTCCCTCATCTGTGAAGCAGCAGTAATAATGTAGAATTAATTCTCATGAAGCTGTGTGAGGATCAAATAATATATGTTAACACCCTCTATGGGTCTTAAAATTAAGGATAGGTGGGTAAACATCTCCGTGACAGCTGGGAACAATCTTTTTCTGGGGGGGAAGGGAAAATGTTTTTATGATACTTATGGTCTGCATGTACCCTTTGTGACATCTGGGGTCTCGTAATAGAATAGTGGCATTCTGAAGTGCAGTAATGACATTAGCCCGGTACTTGTCACATAGGTGAATACACTACTGCTGCAAGCTGACCAGGTTTGGAACTTAAACTTGGGAATGGTATGAAATATTTATCAGGACACCTAAGGTTATAGCCCCCAATCCCCTATATGGAATCTTTTCTCCTTCTCCAAAGACCTCCTACCCTGTAGGTAGCATGGTGTATTAGACAGAATCAGGATTGGAAAGGATTGGAGTCAGGAAGATCTGAATTCAAATACTGCCTCAGACACAATCGTGTGGCCCTGAGAAAGTTACTTAACCCTTTCCTGTTGGTAAAATGAGGGGGTGGAATTCAATGACCTCTAAAGTCCCTTTCAATCCAAAATCTATGATTATGTGACAATATACACAAGTGCAAATTCAATGTACTTTGGCAACATAGTTTATTGGACATAATCAAAATGAAAGGAAAATATTAAACACTACTATGTAGCACCCTCCTCCAACCACAATCTCCCAAAACATCTGCTTATCTTCCCAGATTTTGGGGGGCACTAGAGGAACAAACCTCAACCACTCACTACTGCATGTCATATAACAAATGAGGAAGGGAATCTTCATGGGAAGTATGGTGTGAGTGGTCTCCCTTCCATTACCCCCATTCCAGACTTGCCTCTACTACACTGATTCCTGCTGTTTAGGTCTTTGGGTGCTGTAAATCTCAGGAGAGCTGTCTCAGCTCTTGGCTCTTTCTCCTATTTGAGTCCTAATCACCAATCTCAGTTTGAGGCAGTTTGTGGCTGCTACCGTTTAGCAGGACTAATCTCAAAGTTGCTGCCTACCCACAGGGTCATCAGTAGCCTTGGCTCCATCAATAATTGCTGGGTACTCCAATTTCCTCCAAGACGGGAAACTCCTAAATTGCAAGAGCAAATGCACAAAAAGAGTTCCTGACCTGTACATCCATATCTAGACCTCCTTCCCTTTCCTTTGTCCTTGAGCACATTTATTTTATTTCCAAGGTAGGGACATCTCTTAGATTCTGTTCCATCTACCTCCTATATGGGAACTTCTAGGACCCCTCAAGTCCCCACAGTGATGATCATACAAAAATAGTGACTACATCTTAAAAGAGTGTATTGGTACCTTCACCCCTTGGTTGAAGGGTGGAAGAATACAGGTACAGATAATAAACGTTGTGATTGCGATGTTTAGTTTTAACTTTCCTTACAACAGTGGGTTGGAGAGGGAAAATATAAAGAAATGGCCATTTTGTTTTTAAAATCAATCATCAATACCAGTTTGCTCTAAAGTGTGTGGGTAATCAAATACAGAAATGAGAAGGGCTGATTTCATAACTTCACCATGGATAAGTGCTTTCTTGTTGAGCCCTGGGTGCATTTTGTGTGACCCCCCACAACTCGTTCTCATGCATATTCTACACTGAATTATAGTAACTCAGTTCAAATGGTAACTGTGCCTATTAACAACACACCCTTTCTAAGCCAGTTGCCCCATTTGTAAAAAGGTGAGGATGCTGGTTCTACCTACTTCACAAGAATAGTTCTGTTGGGAGAATTCTTATACACCTTACTCTATAGACATGTAAGTCCTTGGTTACATGTGCAGTTAGTGTCCCTAAGTGGAGTACACACTTCTCATGGGCAAGAATAGTTTCTTTTCTTATCCTCTGTAAAGTCTTGTACAATACTAGGCACAGAATAAGTGTGCCAGCGAATTCAATCCCAGTGAATGAGTTAATGGCCTATCAGTTACAACCTAGATCTGGAAAGGTACTTCACTCTGAAACACTAGTCAAAAGTTATCTCTGCAATTGGCTGCCAAACTAGAAATGGGTCATCTTCAAGTAAGGATGTCAACAGCAAAACAGAAAGTTTCCTACTCTGGTACAAATTATTCATCGGCACTTAGAAGACTGCGCGTAGGTCCTATCATCATTCAAAGCAGACAGGGTGAAGCTGCAAAAGGTCTAGTGAACAGCTGAAGTACCAGAGTTGCAAAAGTTTCCATGAGGAAAGACTGAAAAAAATCAGGCTCTCACTGAAAAGTTGAAGACAACAATCAGACAATCTCTAAGACTGTCAAAGGCGTGACTAAACTACAAATGGGTTTCTTCATCAAACCACTGACTCCTAAAGCAAGTAGATTCTGAAAAATAGTTTAGGAGCAAACAAAAGTAACAGAAAAATAACTAGAAATGCTTGCACCTGAAAAAAATGACTACACACTGAACCAGGGAAACCAAACATGGTGACATCTCAGTGGAGTTGCTTGGGGTGGGGGTGAGAGAGGCAACAATTGGAGAAAATCATCCCAGACCACCCTCAGGTAGTAGTAAACTCTGTTGTTTCTATGTTGTTGGAGGACAAGTGCTATTAGCTCCTTCTAAATTTAGCACCTGGGGATAAAACTTAAGTTGCCCTGGTCTAGTTATGGCATAGGTAGGTGCAAAACTTAGGGTACTCACTCCCTTAATGATGACAAAGACTGAGAATGTAAATACAATCCAGAAAGGTTAATACAAGTGCATAGACAATAATAGTTCCACTGAGGGATATCGCTTGGTTAAATACAGATATTAGGGTGACATTCCTTTTTGTGGAAAACTGCTTTCCAACAAGTAGCATGTTAGATACAAAATACTCAACTGGCCAGGATGCTGAATGGATCCAGTATGGCATTTCTTACACCCTCTTACTTCTCCATTCAACTGCTCTTCTTTCTTCCAGGTAATGAGAAAAGGGGTGATAGTGACACCTGATAAGACTTTGGTAAGGCAGCATGTTTGGGGAGTGTAACTGTAAAGTGCTGAATAAATCTAAGCTCTGTGATAGCACAGAACTAGTTCTCAGAAGGTGTGCAGTACTATTTGTGTGGAGTGAGTTTCTGCTAAGTGTGTTATGAAACCCCTGTCCCCATCCCCACAGTAGGACACTGACTTTCCTTGGTTTAGAATCAGGAAGTTCACAATAATAGCTCTATCCAAAGGGGTACAAATCACCTTCTTCTCCTCTTCTATAAGTCCTAAGGAGGTAAAGAAAGTGAAGTATTTGGGGAGAAGTGGAAGAATCCCAAGGCCCCACTGCCTGGAAACCTTTCTTTGTTGACAATTTAAATGTTCAGTGTATTATGACTCCTCATGGCAAACACTATGCTGTGAGTAAAATAATTTTGAAAATTCCTGGGCTATAATCTTTATAAAGAAAAGAAAGACATGCCCAAAACTGTATCAGAGTGAGGGGTAAATCAAAAATATTTCCTCCATAGGTGCCTTGCAAGAACAAATAGGTAGGGAGCAGGTCTCCCTCATTAAAATGGCATTCCCCTGTCCACCACCCCACCCCATCCCCCCCCAAAAAAGCAAAGCAACACAGGGTGTGTTCAGCCAAACAATACACTCACACACCCGAGACAAACTTGTATAGAGCCTTGCTGACTCTCCTAGCCTTCTATTCTAATCTCTTCCTCAATCTTTGTTACACAGCTCTCTCCTTGTGCCCCCCATATACACCATCACACCACCAATAATGAGCCACAGACCTCCCTGTTTGCTTCCTTTTAATGAAGGGTCCCACCATGCTGTGGGAACCCAACCAAACCTGGCATGCCCCTGAAGATATAGTGGAAGGCCTGGAGGGGGAGGGGAAATCTTAGGACAGCCCCATCCCTTTAACACGGAAACCCATCATGAACACTGGTTGGGGGAGGGAATTTCATAATGCCCTCTTAGTGTCATCATACCTGCCCCACTTGAAAACAAAAACAAAAAAACACACAAAACTGGCTACACAGCACCCCACTCTTAGCAGCAATTGGGGGGAGGTGCTCCCTGTGGGAGGCATGGCCTCAAAGCAGCCTATCCCCCTTTCCTTCCCTTCCCTTTGGTTTACTCCTGGCAACACTACACTGTGCATCCTACTATTTCCTCCAACTCCTAAACCAACCTGCTCAAGTCCCCCATCACCTACTCTGCCCCTCTCGTCTCTGTCCCTGCCTGTGTCAATAATCCTGCAAGTGGGGGAGCAGCAGCCCACATCTCTCCTCGCAGCAAGGGGCCCCAGGTGGGCCCTCTCCTCACACAGCTGCCCCTTTTTCCTTGAGGTCAGGGGCTGAGCGCTGCCGTCTCATTCGAGGAGGTGTGGTATAGGGAGGATAACGGGGACCAGAGGGCCGCTGAGCTGGGTAAGGCTGAAGCTGCTGGGGATAATAATTGTGCTTCTTGGGTTGAAACTGTTGGGATTCAGGTTGGCTGGGACCCCCACCCCGGGGGCGGCCCCCTCCATCCAGGGAGTTCCTCCGGGGCCTGTGAGGCCTTCGAGGACTGGGGAGCCGTCTAGGAGCAGGGGCTGATACAAGAGTACCCTCATCAGGGGGTTGGGGTATGGCCAAAGCCTCCCCACTTTCCCCGACCCCAGGCCATGACTCCCGGTGCTGGGGGTTGCTCTTGAAGGGAAATCGCAACTTGCAATCATGGGGTGGAACAAATCGGGCAGGGGGCCTTCGAAGCCCCCCACCTCGGCCTCCAGCAAGACCTTGTAGCCCCTGTAGACGCTGCTGTTCCTGCTTGAGCCACCTAAGCCGGCCACGTCGGAAGGCGGGGTCCTCTTCCATCAACCTGGACACCCGCTCCCAGCTTGAGGGGGGAGGGGATGGGGGCTGGACAGTGGGGGTGACAGCCCCAGCGGCTGCCTCTTCTGGACCTTCTATCCCTTCTGAGCCTGCCCAGGTCACCTCCACATCCTCTTCATCCCCATTATCCTGTGAAAAGAAGGGAGAGAAAAGTGAAAGGGCAAGATGGGTGGGAAATGGGGATAACTGGGTCTTGGAAGACAGAGAAGAGGGAGAAAAAAACCCAGGGAAAAGAATGGCTCATTCATTCAGCATTTATTCAGTGCCAACAGTTATTTGTTGTGCCTCTAAGCAAGACACTTAACCACTAAGCCTTCATTTCCTCATATGCAAGACAGAAACTATACTAAATAGTAATGCTACCTATCACTTTAAAGAGTTATCATTCCAGTCATAGAATTTAAAGCTGGAAGAGATCATTAGTCCAACACCACCTCCTCCCTTTTGCAAAAGAAACTGAATCTTAGGAGATGAAGTGACTTGGCCAATGTCACAAGCTTGTGCACTTTCCACCCTACCGTGACGCTGTGAGGACAGCATTTCATGAACTGTATTGAAAGGGTCCCTTCCAATCACTTCTCACTACACAGAACCAACTTTATCAGGGGTCTTACAAAGAACAAATGTAAGGACCAAGTGCCAAAGAGAGGAAGAATCCAGTGATGGAAGGGATGGCTAGGTGGGGATGGGTAGGAAGGGAAGTTTTAAGAACAAAGGTTCCTCAGGGGTGGGAGGAGGATGGAGAAGTGAACAAAAGCCAGGCACACGCACGCCTGGGTCCAGAGATGCCAGCCTGCCTCACCTGCGTGAGGGGGATGACTCTTTCCATCCTCAGCATTCGATCCCTCAGTGCCCGAAGCTCCCTGTCCTTGGTGCTGTTCTGAAGCTTCACCTCTTGTAGGATTCCAGTCAGCTTGTCAATGTGCGCTCGGAGATCCTCCACCTCAGCCCCTCGTGCTCCCTCCTCAGTAGACCCTCCTCCTCCACTTCCCTCTTCTTCCCCTACTGTATCCCAAACATCTCTTGCCACAGCCCGCCAGGCATCCCCGGGCCCTTCAGCTTTGCCATAGGTACGGCACAGCTCCTTCATCTTGAGGGCAGCCAGTGCCTCGATCTCTGCCCTCCCATGTCGGAAGTCAGCCAGTGCCACCTCGTAACAGATTTCCTTCACTGCCTGCATCTTCAGGTCTGCCATTGTGGCCCAGCGGGGGTCCTTGCCCTGCAGCCGCCGCCGCTGGGGAATCTGATAGACTCTCCGTGGGGCCCGGCGCTTACCACTACTTGGCAAGCCACAGCGCTTGACGATGGACTGGACTGTGGTAGGTGGAAGCTGCTCCCGCAGTGACGATATCAGCCTCCAGCTCTCCTCACAAGAGCGTTTGTCTGAGTCATCCCCGCTGTCTGAGTCTGCATACTGGGGTCACAGAAAGGCTTGGAGGGTTAGGGTTTATAATACACCCTGGGCCTACTGGTCCCAGTACGTCATAGGAGAGCTAAGACAAGGATGGTAGCAAGCATACAGCGGTTGTTCAGTTAACTGGGGTACAGTAGAAAGAATACTAGGTAGGAAGTGAGAAGACACAGATTGTCTTCCTGGCTCTGCCACTAATTAAATGTATGATTTCAGGCAAATTATTTCCCTTTTCTGGTCCTCCATTTCCTCATCTGTAAAATGAGGGGTAGGACAGGATCTCAGACGTCCCTTCTGGCTCTAACAAACATTTTGTAACAAACTCTATTTTTCTACTCTCATTTTTTCCCCTATCCCACTATTAGCTTTATTTACTCCTATTAGATCCCTGAAATTCTCTCCTCACCCTATAATTCCAACTTCTCATCCCCACTATTTCTACTGCAGTGACAATCCTTTTGCCTACCCTCAAAGAAACCATATTCTGCCTAATCCTACTGTTGCTCAAAACTCTATCACTGGTCATGAGATCAACCTCGTCATCACCACTAGGGGCCACCTTCTCTGCCAACCTCCCCACTCTTCCAGCTCCCCTGTCCCACTCACCAGTCGATGCTGCTCTAACAGAAGATCAGCCTCTTCTTTCTCCTTCCGGTACTGATTCTCTAGATCCTGTAGCCTGAAGTGATGGAGAGAAAGACAAAGCTCAGGACCAAGTGGGGTTAAGGAGGCTTGCACGTGGGAGAGCAATATTAGGGGCTGAAAAGGGAGTCAGATGTCTGGATCCCCTAATAAAGGAATGGTATCACAGAGATATCCAGAAACACTCCTCCCTCTTCTACTGCCCCACCCCCCAAAGGCACCTCTTCTCCATCTCCAGCTTGATATCAATGCCTTGCTGTTCTAGCAGTTCTTTTTGGGCAAAGTTCCAATCCACAGGTTCAGCAGGTGGCCCTGGGGGCGGAGGGACCCCACGCTCTCGTTCTAGTCGCGCCTGCTCAGGGTGATTGAAGCGGAAGACATGGTTCTTGCCCAGGACAATTCGGTTCCCTGGAGATGGGGGAAGGAAAGAAGAGAAGGTAAATAATCTTTCGCCATACATTTCTCTGCCCACAATACATCTTTACCCATAGCAGAGATCTACTGGCATCCAAAAAGTGTGCTAGAATTTTCCCAAGAGATAGCAAGGAGCCATAGCACCCTCTCTCCCTTCCATCCCAAGTTAGACTAGAGCTTCTATGTAGTCAAAAAAAAAAAAAAAAGCAAAGAAAAAATCCCAATTATCCTTCCCTTCCCTTTACCCAGTTACAAAGAGCTTCACCACAGCCTGATCCTATTAGCTATTCTAAGGACCAAAAAACAGTGAAGCAAGAGGAAGTTAACAGACTCTGACTCCACTTTCCTGTTCCCTTGGAACAGAAAGAGTAAAAGTGATTTAAACTTGAATGCCTGATCCTCGCTCCTATATCCCTATATCTGTTCAACCTATCTTAAGTTCCTTTCCCTTGACTACTCCCTTGTACATTTTTGGCAAAGTATATAATGTTTCCCATGCCATCTAACATTGTGGATAAGAGAAGCAAGAGGAAGAAAACAGTCAGTTAATAAATATTAACCTCCTACTAAGTGCAGGGCATTGTGTTTTTTAAGCACTGGGGTACAAAACAAGGCAAAAGACAGCTCCTGCCCTCCAAATCTAATAGGGGAGAATATGTAAACAAATATGTATGAACAAACCATATACAGGATAAATAGCAAATAATTAAAAGAAGGAAGGCACTAGAATTAAGAGGGACTGGGAAAGCTTCCTGTAGAAGAAGGGTTTTTAGTGGGAACTCAAGGGAAGCCAGGGGGCAGAGATGAGGAGGGAGAGCACTGCAGGCATACAGAACAGCCAGAGAAAGTGCCTGGAGCTGAGAGATAGATTTTCTTGTTCATGGAAGAGTCAGGAAGCCAACGTCACAGGATCAGAGTATGTGAAAGGAAGGAAGATATGTGAAGTCTGGAAAGATGTGGGAGGGAGGAAAAGAAAACATTATGAAGTTATGAAGGGTTTTTAAGGTCAAACAGAGGATTATATATTTTATTTCTAAGACGATGAACAGCCACTGAAATTTATTATGAGCTTAAAACATGGTTGGACCAGCACTTTATAAATAAAAAAATCACTTTGGTGGCTTAATGGGAGATGAGGTGGGGAGAAACTGATGGCAGGCAAACCTACCAACAGACTCCTACAACAGTCCAGGTATGAGGTGATGAGAGCCTGTACTAGGGAGGTGACAATATCAGAAAGGGGCTGTACTTAAGAGATGTTGCAAAGGTGAAATCAACAGACTGGGGGAGAGTAAGAGATAGTGAGGAGTATTGTGTGACACCCACATTGTGAGGCTGGGGGACTGGAAGGATGGTGATACCCTCAACAGTAATAGTGAAATAAAGAAGAGGGGAGGATTTGGGGGAAAGATAATATGTTGCACATGTTGAGTTTAAGATGTCTTACTGGACATCTACTTTGAGATGTCTGAATGGCAACTGAAGATGTGAGACTGGAGGTCAGGAAAGAGATTAGGACTGGATAAACAGATTTGAGAATAATCAGTGTGGAGATGACAACTGAGCTGATGGGAGCTGGTCACCAAGTAAAATAGTATAGAGGTAGAAGAGAAGAAGACTCAGGACAGAAGCTGTGGGGCAGAAATGGTTATTCAGTGTGACTTGGATGAGGACCCAGGAAAGAAGAATGAGAAAAAGCAATTAGATACGTAGGAGGAGAACCAGGAGAAAAAGAAGTCCCAAAAAACTAGAGATAAGAGAGCATCAAGAAGAGGGTAAGTGACAGTCAAAGGTTGAAGAAGGATGGACACTGAGAAAAGATCACTATTTTGGCAATTAATAGATCCCTGGTAGCATGCAGTTTCAGTTAAATAACATGGCTGGAAACCGGATCGCAGGGAGTTAAAAAAAAGGCGGAGAGATACCTATTATAAACAACTTTTTCGAGGAGTTTAGCTACAAAGGGTAGAAGAGATACAGAATGATAATTAGTGGGGATGGAAGATTAGGTTAGAGTTTTATGAGAATGGAGGAGACATGGGCATGTTTGTAGACAGCAAAGAAGGAGCCAGTAGACAGGAAGCTTTTAGTTTTTTCTAAAAGATCCTAAAACTGCCTTAGAACCCAATTTAATGGGGTCCAGGAACAATTCAAATGGAGCAACTAGATGCAATCCATACATGGTACAGACTGTTCTCTGAGACCAAAGCCCACAGTCCAGAGCTGCAAACTGTCCAGGGCACATGTGTTTTTCTAATGAGTCTCCTTGTCAGAGTTAACAGCGTCATCTCAGCTAATTTGTTTAAATGGGAAATATGCTGTAGGGGTTTGGAAGCTATAGTTGTGAGCAACAGACATACAGCTTCCCCACACCAGGGTTACCCCTAGGATCCTGAAAGTGAATTGTAGCATCATGGCTGCCCACCTTATGGAACCCCGAACCTGATGGCATGAATGTAAAGTGGGTGAATGAAATAGCCTGGAGAGAGAGAAGGGGATGGGGTGCTACTCCCATACTACATAAGGATTGGTTAAAGAGAATGAGATAAACTTAAAAGGGCCATAACAACTGTTTTCAAGTAATTTAAATATCACATGGAAGATGGGCTACATTTCTTTTACTGGATCCCAGGTAAAAGAACTAGAAGCCATGGGTGGAAGTTGCAGAGTGGCAGAAAAACAATGAATTCTAACTACTCCAAAGTGAAATGGGTTGCCTCAGGAGTTCCTTCTCATTAGAGGTTCTCAGAGTCCTTTCTAACTCTCAGATTCTATGATTTTATTTCCATGCCTCTGATCTCGGTCTCCATCATACATACTCCAAACCCACCCAACACCAGAAACCCCACCCTGGAGGCCCTTCTACCTGATCTTAGCACCAGTGGTTGGGTCACAGGGTTCCCATTTACATATGTCTCAGCTCCCTCACAGGGCTCCAGAGTCACCACAACTGGGAAGAAAAAAGAGAGTTAAATATTGGGGAAAACTTGGGGATATGGGGGGGGGGTAGCTATGGAATTGTAAATTGTAACTGCCCTGCTTACAGATCCACCCTCCTCCCAGCTCCCCAGAACCCCAAACCACTTATGCCAACCTTCGAGCATACTTACTCACACCAACATGCACGCATGCACACACAGACACTCACACACACTCTCTCTCTCAATGCCCCTCCCCCTACCTGTGGGGGATGGAATGGCCCCGCTGGTGGCAGCACAAGGAGGGAAGAGTAAAGGAGTGGTTAGTCCTAATTCAATTGCCTTTGCTGTGGACCTCCTCACCCACCACCACTATCACTGTCTGAAAAGCCTGGAAGTCCCAGGAGACAATTCTAGTCAGTCACTTTGACCTCTAGTCGTCCCCCTGCTTCCTCCCCGTTCCCACTGCCATTGCTGACACAGTCCTACCTAGATGATAACAGGCTCCTAGCTTTCTCCCTACTATAATTCATCCTCCAAAGGGTTGCCTGACTAATCTTCATCATCTACAACTTCCACCAGATAATTTCCCTGATCAATAGCCTTCATAGAATCCCAACTCTTCTTAGAATAAAGTCCAAAGCCTTAGGCCTGGCTCTCATATAACTCCTACCAGTTATCTCCCCTACTCTTCTCTAGTTAGATCCAGCTTCTCCCTTGTTTCCCACAGACATCATGCTCAGCTCTTCTGTGCAGTCTGCTCAGGATTCTCTCCACTCCCTCCTAAAATGCTTTCTTCCCATTCTCTTTGTCCTTCCTGGATTAGTCTAAGGTGGCGTAGTAGATAAAGTCCTCAGAGTTCTGGGTATTTAATGGGGATGAGCCTAGGGACTGTTGATAGAGAACAGGTGCAGAGTATAATTTTTAAAGTAGGGGCAGGAATCTGGTGAGAGGGGGTGAAAGAGAGAGTTAGTTTATGGAGGGGTTCAGGGAAAGGGAGATCTGGAAAAAGCTGGCCTGAGCTGAATCCTGAGAAAGTCCTGTTGTTATAGGGGAAGGAAAAGAGAAATTCCTGATGTGTATTGGGGGGGGGGACCCGGAAGATAAGGTTCCCTCTAAGAGATATGGCCTGAGTTGAAGGCTTAGGGAACTGACAACGTGGGGAAAGAAGTAGAATCATTTAATCCCATGTTCCAAGATGAGGGACATCTGGGCTATCTGGGTCCTAGGTAACTCCAAGGCATGGGGTTGGCTTAGAAGATGTCCAGTGTTGGGACTGCAATGTGGTGTAGTGGAAAGAAAATGGATTCAAAGAAGTCAGAAAGACCTGGGTTTGAAGCTGGTGCTAACTACTTTATCTCTGTAATCCAAGGTCTCCTCTCTATAAATGCAGAGGTTATTTAGACCAAAGGACTCAAACTTTCCTGGGCCACATGCAGCCTTCAAAACTCCAGAGTGAGGCCTGAACCAGATTAAAATGTAACTGGGAAATATTTTGCAAAATAAAGTAAAACACAATACAACAGATAATGTGAATTTGTGGTTTTCTATGTCAGATCTGTTTGTATTTGAACTGGACACCACCAGGATGACAGTGCTAAGACTTTTCCAGATCGAAATCTTTTTCTGAATTCCTCTACTACCTACCCATACCACTCAATTCAGTCCTTAGACATAACCTTGCACTATTACGGACCTATTTTTCATGCATCTGTATTCTGCTCCCAGGCCATACTTGTATCTCTCTCTCCTGCCAGAGTGTGTCAGCACCAAGCTGGACAAATATTTAACAGAAACTCAGCAAGTATCTTGTTAACTTCAACCTCACAGCTGCCTGAAGAGATCTGAACTGAGTCGGAACAAACCACATTAACCTGCCGAGGTGACCAAGTGTGACTAATTCCGAGGCTGACTGTGAAGCATCATGCTTCAGGTGGCTGGAGATGCAGAGTGAGGCAAACACATTTTCAGACGTGGTTACTGTGGTGATATGTTTGGCTCAACTGTACTTATTACAAGGCAGAAATTTATTGGGGTGGGAGGGGCAGAAAAATCACCAGAAAGAGGTGATGACTTAAAAAAAAGGAAAGCACCAATAAAACATTAAAAAGAATTATCTGCTGAACCCAAGCATGAATTTTATAAAATGAACTATGATCCAAAACAATCATGGGGGGAAGAAAAGAAAAGCCAAAACCTCAACCTCAGTGACCACAAGTGTTCCTCCTCTCCCAACCCAAGGGCAGGAAACGGGTATCTTGCGGTCACAGCACATGAGGCCCCCCTCCCCGCCCCATGCCCTGCTCTCCTCTTCCAGTTCAGCTGCTGTTCACTTAACGGGGCCTGACCACATGTGGATCCATTGTTTTCCCAAAGCTATTTGACTGGTTTTATCAACAAAATACTATCTGAACCAAAATAACCTTTTGCTTAATTTGAGTGCTTAGATGGTACAGGACCCCTGGGCCTACCACGCCCTAGAGCCTGTTTCTCCAAAGAACAGGCTGACAAGCCTCTCTGAAGACTCTGGAGTTCATGCTCATCAGGTCTACAGTTCCCCAAAGTCCTCACCGCTTACAGCTACTCCAAGACTAAAATTCCCAAAAGTCTTTGCTTAAAAAGACAAGCAGAAGCAACTTCTGCTAAAACAAACACATATTCCCCAAATATGCCTTGACGCTGCTCCTGCCTGCTGAGGAACCCGAGGAAGTAAGGATGGTCCGTCCTCTTCACCCAGTCCCTGTCCTCTCTACCCCACTCCATTCTCCAACATTTCCCTGGGTAATACTGCCCCAATCTATTCACAACATTATTATTCATAGACGTAGGGATGGCAGAGTTAGAAAGTAACTTAGAGATCACCTAGTCCAGCTCTCTAATTTTACAGATGCTCAAAGTAGCACACAGGGTGGCAGCAGACCTGGTATTACCTGCTAGGTGTGTTTTGATTTGCAATGACCTTTATATTCTGATATACTGATGTACACCTTCCAAAGCATGCACCTTGTGTCTCCTTCCTGAGGCTACCCAAGGCCAGGAACTGTATCTCTCCATTAAACATTTCCCCCAACAGCACTGGTAAAAGGCTCTGTATTCACTGGGTGGTCAGTATATATGCCCAGCTTCCCTGCTCAGCCCCAGTTACCTTCTCCATCAGGCTGAGTGAGACTCCGAAACACACAGTGCTTCTCTAAGATGAACTGTCCAGTCAGTTTGATGTCCACATCTACCTGGCCTACTCTAAGGAGGGAAAGAGGGAGAAATGGTAGGTGGGTTATAGTGGTAGGGAAGAATCTGTGAAAATCCCAGGATCCTAGTTAGCTGAAAGTGAGACTTTCAGAAAAAAATGAAGTCCCTGGATTGGTACTAGAACCTAGGGTCATTCCAAGAGGTGAGGTCCCTACCTTTACCTATTCTCCCATCCCCAAACTCTCTACCTTTTTTTTTTTTTAACATTTCTATTCAAGTGAATTAGATTAAAATTAATGCGAAGAACAATCCTGTAAGGGTAAAGGAATTCCCAAGAAGAAATCATGAAACATAGGTGAAAAGGGAAATAGACTAGTCCTACCCCTTTGTCATGGTAATGGAGAGAACCTGGATTAATTTTATCCATATAAGCCTCAGGTGTAGAACCTGCCTCCTTTCTCCCCCATCCTTGGAGCTCCCAAAGCAATTAACCATGAGGGCACTTAGCTCAGGGGCACTGGGATAGGAACAGATATCTTAACATTTGATTGGATTTCTTCCTTAAGCCTAGATAACTATGGTCACAACCTCACAAACAGAGTAGAGAAGTGAGGTTACACATGGGCAAGGGAAGCAATTTTCCAGGTACTTGTAGAGTGCCTGAGGGTTTCTAAGGGCTTCATTTCCAAAGACAGGTGTTACCTTAAGTAGACCTCTTTCTCAGTGAGCAAAGACAAAGGAGAACACCAGTCTCACTTCTGCCAACCCAAAAGGTGGCTGACCCTGGAAGTTAACAAAAGGTCAACATATAAAGGATCACTGAGGAGAAAGGCTACCTGGTGATACCATCTTTAATGTGATACAGCAGACACTCTGACATCAGGGGATCTTCATTTAGGTTCACTAGATGAGGGGTCTGTAGGAAGGAAAGACACAAGTTATCAAGAGGAGAAGGGAACCAGTCATGGAATAAAAAGGGATAAAGGGAATGAGTAGAGATCTCAGGAGTCATGAAAGCAGTCACAAGAGAAAGATCAGAGAGAGCAAAGGGATGAGTGAATACAGACAGTTAATGTCAGAGATTGAAAGGGAAAAATCAGAACAGAAGACAGCCATGAAGCACACACAACGCAGTGGAACACAGTCACTTACTAGGCTGGAAGCCAGGATGCAAGACTGAAGCTGTGTCACCTGACTGCTAAAAGGAGGCAGGGGCGGGACCCCAGCTCCTTTTGTGGAGGCTGACCCCATTCTGCCCCATGTCCCCAAAGGTTCACCCTTCTATTACCACTAGGTAAGTGCCAAGAAAGGTTGATGTTACCACTGATACTAAGACTCCTACCTTAGCACCTTTTTCCTTCTCCACCTCTGGATCTGAAAAGATGGGGCTCTAGCTCTGCTTCCTCTTAGGAAATAGATTGGAAGCCCCCGCCCCTGCCTCAGAATTTACATAATTTATCATGCATCAAAACCTATGAGGAAAGGGACAACTCCCCTGCCCTCTAGAACCTCTGAATACTTAAACAGCCAGTCTTTTCCTGCCAGGACCTCACACAGGTCTAAGGCTTCAGCTTCCCTATACCCCCATTATTACCTGCCCATTAAAGGATGAGGCAAAGTGAGAATTTAGTCAGACCCTGGGGATCTGATCCCCAAGGACCGATTAATTAAGATCTTGCTGCCTTAACTCTCTACCTCCCTGATGTCTGAGACAGAACAGCATCCTGCAGGACAAGAGGTCCAGGTAACCAACTAGTATATAGCTATCAGATTTGTACTTCCTCCTCCCTTAATCCTTTTCATTTAATCACCATGAAACCCCAATTCAATCTTTGACAAATTTTCCCTCATCTAAGAGTCCTTCCTTTTACACTCTCAGAAACTTGGTTCTCTCCAAAAGACACAGCATTCCTGGCCATCCTCTGCAGTACCAGGTCCTCCTTTGCCCCTAACACAGCAGGCAAAGAGCATATTTTTCACACCTCAAAGCCTCTTCCAAATGCTCCCTCTGCTACCGACACTAAGCAGCCTCTCTTCTTTTGACGGTCATCCTGTTCTACTATCCTAATCTCTTGTTCTATGAGACAGCCTTTTCTTTCTCAAGGAATTCAGTAGCTGGCTTCCTCTCTATCAACCCCTGCCCTCACACTATGGGACTTCAAGATAAACCCTGATGTCCCTCAAACTGACTGGCCTCTTAGTTCAATTTTGCCATCAACCGAAACTGAGCTGTTTTCAGTAGTTTGGTCTTTGAATTTCCTTTTTTTTTGATCACCTCTCTTATCTTTCTATCTCTCCTTGGGCTTTATTCTTCTACAAAAGATTATAGTAATGGTCTGAGAGCCCGAAGGGATATCACTGCAACCTCCACCCTCTGTATTCTCCCAAATCATTATCACTTCCCTCCTTTCAGTCTTCATCCTATAGTTAATCAGTTAAAATTATACCCTTGTCTTGTATCCTGTAAAATCCCTAACCTGGATTACACAGTTTTAGAGCTGGAAGTGACCTTAGAGCCTATCTGGTTCAAATTTTACAGATAAGAAAGTGAGGTCCAGGGGTTAAGCAACTTGCCCAAGGTCACACAACCACTAAGGAGCAGGGCCAGGGAGGTTTGAACCAGGTCCTCTGACTGCAAATTCAGCATTCTCTTCCCTGTACCGTACTGCTGCTCTGCTCCTGCTCCCCCAGCGCTGAATACCCCAGTGAAGAAAGTTACACCACTACACTGACCGAATCTATTACCAAGTTAAGCAGATACAGAACAATACACTATGTGTATTACAATGACCATGTGGAAGAACACCAGGCCTCCCTCATCCCTTTTACAAATATTAGGAAAGCTGTTTTCTCAATACCCTAGCCCAAAGTCTTTGGATTACTCAACAGAATGAGAAACCCTTATCAAGTTGTGCTATCAGTTCTGAAACAAGGCCCTGCAGTGAAATATTCTTATATCATTCTTTTTGAGGCCTAGTTTCTAAAAGCAGAGGCCCAGTTCAGACCAGAGAAGACTATTCTCCAAATGATTAGAATAATATTTTGATTACTTCAGTTAAAAACCTCTTAATACCTCCTGAGTTCACCTCTGAAGAATCCTTAGGGGAAATGGTTAAAGAGGGAATGAATGGTTTTAGCAAAATAATTCTCCAGGGAATTCCAAAAGTTAAGGAACTACTGTTCTGTTTGATGAATCAAAACCATTCCTTGAACTTTCACCTGAGATCTTTCTACAGAACTGTGTCTTTGGGGGGATTATAAATTGCAACTCAAAGATGGCTTGTTTTATAGTGAGATGTACAAAAGTATTGGGAAAATCTGCCCCCTTTGGGATCCTTTTCTCTTTGAGCAGAGATGCTCAGAATTAGAATTAAATAAATCTGTCTCTGGCAGGCTTATGTCCCAAATGCAGAGTAATTAATTTGTTTCTCCACAACTACAATTAGTAAATTAAAACAACACTAAAAAAGAGAGGAACTTACATTATCTACAGGGACTAATTTTAGTCCCAAAGATTTCGCTCCTCTCAAAAAAAGAGAAGGGGAATTATACTAAAACAGAATGTTATATTCTCTCATACAGTTGTTTTTACAGATGAGTTTTATTTAGCTGTTTTTGTTACAAAGGAGGGTTCAGTGGGGAGTGATAGTATATCAAAACCACAGTGTGAAAACCAAAAAACATCAACAACTCTTTAAAAAGGGAGAAAAACACTTCCTTTCACTTGAGCCTATCATCCCTCAAACTATTTTCCTTTCTTTATCTCTTTTATCTTTCACAATCAAAGTCCTAGAAGTTCAATTATATCTCTTAATCTTCCCCTTACTTCTCAAACTCTTGCTTCTCTTCCGATCCCACCATGAAACTGAAACACACTCCCCTGAGAGCTAAATGGCTTCTCAGTTTTGAGCCTACTTTTCTGTAACTTCTGACACTGTCAACCACCCCCTCTCCTCTTCTAGTTCACCTTCCACCATCTTTTAGCCTTTGGTGCTTCACTCTCCAAACCTGACCTCTGGAGACTATTTCCAGGAGGAACGAAGTCACTCAGTGCTGAACCCCCAGGGATCATGCTTCTTCAGACTAGCCACCACGTTCCATCCTCTCACTCCTGAGTACCTCCCTCTCTCCCTTTCTACTTTTTGCTCACAATCTAGTGGAGGAGACAACATGCAAACATGTATGTACACACAAGCTATGACAGAATAAAAGGAAATAATCAACAAAGGAAAGGTAGTAGAATTAAAAGAAATCAGGAAAGGTTGCCTGTAGAAGGTGGGATTTTAGCTAGGATAAAAAGGAATATAGAAGGCAGAGATGAGGAGGAAGAGCATTTTAGGCAAGGGAGGATAGTCAAAATGCTTGGGATCAGGTGATGGAGCATCTTGTTCAAGTTTATAATCTCAGGCATCATTAACTGGTCCCTCTTCCTCCTCATTCCCAATATCATCAGCTGCCAAGTTTTGTGGCTAACACCTCCACAACACATCATCCCATGTAACACTTTCTTTATATTAACACAGCAACTATCTTAATTTTAGGCTTTCATTGTCCAGATGACTGCAATAGCCTCATGGTCTCCTTGCTTCTATTCTCTCCCCTCTCCAATTTACAAAGCCTTCCCCCAAACTTTCCAGGTGTCAGTGTCCTGTCCCTCCTCAAACTCCCTTGTTTTTATTAAACTGTATACATGATATAATTTCCCCCCAGGAAATTCCCTGAGGGCCAGAGCTGTCATTTTTATTGATCTATGATTAGCATTAAGGACAGAGCCTGACACATGGGAGATGTTAAATAAACGTTTGATAAACTGAATAATAACATCCGATGTCGTAACAGATTGAGATTATATATAACGTTGTTTTCACTTTATAACAGCAGTACCTATGTCTTATCTTATTCTTCTCTACAGTTTCAAAAGTAAACAGTTTTCCTTTGCATCTCAAGAACTGACCTTTCCACTTTACTTTGAACCACATTCTTGCCTAATAACTCACATTTCTAAAACACTCTTAAGATTTAAAAAGTACTTTCCTCACGACGGTCCTGTGAGATGCTGACTACAAGTACTTATCGCCATATTACAAAGGAAGGGAACTCACACAAGATGGCTACATGACTTGTCCACATTCATATGCTAGGAACATAGGGTCATGGGTTTCATGCTAGAAAGGACTTCAAAGGCTGTCCAATCCAAGCATCTCATTTCATGAGGAAACTGAGGTCCAGGGAGGTTAAGTGACTTGCCCAAGATCACACAGGAAATAGGTGTAAGGGTAGGAAATGAACCCAGGCTTCTTTCTACTGCCCTATGTGGCCTCCTTAAATCTTAGGTGTCAGATCAAGGATTCAAACCAGTTCTCCAGATTTTGGTTGCACTGCACATACCACGCAGTCTTCTACCTCTCCTAGACCTTCATTTCCTCAATTAAATGCCCACCTCTAGTATATTCACTCTCTCTTTCTCTTTCTCTCTCAAATGATCAAGAGGAATAATCAAACATGCTCCTATCTCTCATTTCTTAAAGAAGGCTTCATTTAAAGCCCTCCCCCATATTCATTTGCTTCTTCTGCCTATTACACTCCTTTCATGGGTGCTATCTTTACTTTCTGGCCTCTCGTTCCCTTATCATCTGCCTTAGACCTCACTGATGCCCGTACACTTCTACTGGCACATCTCTCTTAGAAATTAACAATGACCTCCTTCTTGCCAAGTCTAATGGCCCTCTCTAGGTCCTTTTGCTCCTGGACCTCTATGTGGCATGCAGCATTGTTGGCCATCCCATCTTGAGAATGTCCCCTCCCTTGGCAGGGTTCTGGTTAGTACCTAACTCTAGACTTGGTTTTCTTAGCTCTCTATATTACTCTATTATTGAAAAGGTGGGATAGCCACATTCTGTGACTGGAGCGCTGAACTTGTAATCAGGAAGGTCTGAGTTCAAATTTCACTTTGGATACTTTGCCACATCGCCTAACCTCTCTGAGCCTTAATTTTCTCAAATACAAAATAAGATAATACCACCAGTATTACCTACTTCCAGAAGAGCTATTGTAAGGTTTAAATGGGACGATGGATATAAAGCACTTTGCAAACCTTCAAGTCAGTCAGTCAACATACAATTAAGAGCCAACTATGTTCCAGGCACTGTGCTAAGCACTGGGGATGCAAAGAGACAAAGACAGTCCCTGTCCTCAAGGAGCTTCCAATCTAATGGGAGAGACAACCAGCAAATAAATATGTACAAAAAAGGGTAAATAAGAAATAATTAAGAGAGGAAAGGTCCAGAAATAAGAGGGGTTGAGCAAGGCTTCCTGCAGAAGATGGGATTTTAGTTGGGGTTTAAAGGAAGTCAGTTTAAAGGTGGAGATTAAGAGGGTGAGCATTCTAGGTATGAGGGACGGTCAAAGAAAATGCCAGGAGCCATCAGATGGAGTGCCTTGCGTGTGGAACATCCAGGAGGCCAATGTTACTGGAGTAAAGAGTATGTGTCATGAAGTAAGGTGTAAGCAGTACATAAATGTTATCTACTGTTTTTACTACTAGCTTGTCCTATTCCTCCCACGTCATAACCATATGTGCCCTCTAATCCTATCCCTTCTAGGCCTCTGTTCTTCTCCAGTTACTAACTATGGAGAGTTTATCTACTACTGTGGATCCAGTTATCACCATTATATCAATAACTCTTACATCTCTAGACCTAATCTTACCATTAGTATGGTTCCCTTTTCCAGTTGCCTAAAGGACTCCTCCACTCAAATGTTCCATTCTCATATAAAATTAAATAAGTCCTAAAATAAAACTTACCACTGCAGTCTTTCTCGATTTCCCAATTTCAGTAACTCTGTCTCTCTGGTTAGAAAACTTCAGGGTCATCTTTAAGTCTTTTCTTCCACTTATACAATGTCACCAAATTTTATCATATCTACAAAATTTCTCTTTTTAAAAATGTTTTTCCCTATCAATTTCCATTGCCACCACTTAAATCCAAAATCTTACTATCTTATGCCTAAACCAATACAACCGTCCCAAACCCAAGTCCTATTCTGGAACTTATTCCCACTCTCCCTTCCTTTCTAATCCTATCCTGTATAAGGTTGCTGACTAATCTTCCTAAAACACAACTTCCTAGTCTTAGAACTTTAGAGTTGGAAGGATCCTCTGTGGCCATCTAATCCAACCCAAACTCAAAAGGAGTGGTCACCAACAAATGGTCCTCCAAACTCTATATAAAGATCACCAGGGAAGCATGTACCTCCTCCCTCTGAATGCAGCTAATTTAATTATGGGATAGTTCTAATGTTAGAAGTTTTCCCTGACATAAAGCATAGATTTGCCTCTTTGCAGTTTCTATCCATAGCTCCTGCTCTAGTCCTCTGGGGCCCAATAGAACAAATCTCATCCCATCTCACTTCATGTCCCTTCATGTCATCACATCCCTTTCTTGCTTAAGAGGCCACTCCCAGCCCCTTACAACATCCAGTATGACCTCTCAAGTCCAAACTGCTTAGCCTGGAATTCAAGGCCTTCTAATTCTAGATGAACAATCTCAACTATCCAGTATGAAGTATCTGTTCCAAATTAGTCTCTTCATGTTTCTGTACACAAACCAAGGTAATTCCCATTTCTACTTCTACATATGCTATTTTCACAAGCTAGATTGCCTTATATTCAGTCAAATGTACTTATTCAGTACCTACTGGAAGACTGTAAGCCTTACCTGACTATTCTAGCATCAAGGAATTTTGCCCTTCTCTGACTCCTATTATACTCAGAATCAGGACCATACAATTTAGCATTTAATTTTAATGTTCTTTAGCTTTGTCTCTTCAAGTATATTATAAGTTCTTAAGGGATGGTTCCTTTCCTACCACCTTCAAAAATATATTCAAGTCTCTTTCATCTTTTAAAAACTTTCATTAAGCCCTACCATGCTTCAAGCTACCATGCAACATTTCTCTACCCTTTATCAGCCAAACTCCTAAAAAAAAAGCTTTTTTTATCTATATTTGTTGCTTTCAATTCCTTTCACTTAATTCTTTCTGCAATGTGGCTTCTGAACATTCAAACTACTCTCAGCAAAGTTATCAATGATCTCTTCTAATTACCAAATCTAATGTTTCTTTCTCAGTCCACATCCTTCATCTTTCAACTGAATTTGACACTGTTGACCACTCCTCACCCAATACTCTGTCCTTTTTGGCGGCTTTTTAACCCTACTCTCTCCTGATTCTCTTCCTGTGATCTGATAACTTCTTTTCAGTGTTCTTGGCTGGCTCATCATTCATAATATATGCATCCTAATTGCGAATGTTTCCCAAAGTTCTGTTCTAGGTTCTCTTTTCTTCTCCCCCTATATCACAGGTATTTCACCTGGATTCCATGAACTTGTCATTTTAATATTTTGATAGCTATTTCCATATAATTGGTTTTCTATGAGTTTCATTTCGTCCACTTAAGAAACTATTATTCTGAGGAGTCCAAAAGCTTCACCAGACTACCAAGGGGTCTGACCACAACACAAAGAAGGAGCTAAAAACACCTTCTCTCCAAGACTCTTTCTCCTGATAACCTCAACAATTCCCATGTGTTTAACTATCATCTCTCTGTAGATGACTCGGATACATCTGACCTATCTTCACTGAGCTTCAGTCCCACATCACAAAATGTATAGAAGGACATTTGAAACAATATGTCCCAGAGGAAACTCAAGATGTCTAAAATTAAACTCATTTTCTTTTCCCCAAAACCTTCCCTTCTTCCAAACTTCCAGGGTCAAGGGCACCACTATGCCAAGTTCATAGCCTCAGTACTATCCTGTACCCCTCACTCTATCTAACCCCATCATTTCTATTTCCATGATATGTCTTCCATCACACTCCTTTCCATTGAACTATCAAATTATCAAGGCCTTCATTCTCTCTTTTTTTTTTTTTGTTGGAGGGGGGTGATGAGGCAATCAGGGTTAAGTGATTTTCCCAAGGTCACACAGCTAGTAAGTGTTAAGTGTCTAAGGATGGATTTGAACTCAGGTCCTCCTGACTCCAAGACCAGTGCTCTATTGACTGCACCCCTCATTCTCTTTCACCTAGAGTATTCCAATAGTCTCCTAACTGGCCTCCCTCTCACAAGTCTCTTACCATTCCAAGCAACATCCTACATAACATCCTGTCAAAATAATAGTTCTTAATCCTAGGTCTGACCATGTTACTCCAACATTCAATCAATTCTGATGGCTTCCTACTGCCCCTAGGATTAAAAAACAAAAGCCCACCCCCCTCTGGTTAGCTCTTAAAGCCCTCCACGACCTGGTCCAACCTACCTTTCAGCCTCACTGGACCTCCGTACTCTGCAATCCAGCCACAATGGCCTTCTCTTATACATGACAGGCCATCTCTCATCTCTATGCCTCTGCACTGCCTTGCTCCACACCCGGGGTTCTCCGCACTTTACCTCAGCTCCAGAGTATTTCTTCTATTAAGATGTAGCTCAAACACCACCTGCTACAAGAAGCCTTTTCTGATACCTCCAATTACTAGTGTTTTTCTCCTAACTCACACTGATACTTTGTATCTACTTTGTTTCTATTCTGTATTTATATTTGTGCTGTATACATATAAACAGATACACACACAGATATGTAAAACTTGTCTCCTCCATTAGGATGTAAGCCTCCTTGTGTAGGAGACTCAATCTTTTTCCTTGAATTCCCAGGAGGTTTCTATCTTTGTCCTTGCAATTTCAGTTCCTGGCACACAGTAGGTACTTTAAAAATGTTTGACTAATTGATTTAGAGCAGGGACTATTCCATGCTCCTACAGAGCAGGTCACACAAGCAACTAAGAAGGGAGGTAAAGAAGATAGAAATCAAGAAAAACAGGGAGAAATGTTAATGATACTGCAGGGACAGGTCACGGAAGAGACAACAGAATCAAATATAAATAATCTTTTTGCTCACCATCCCTACCACCCCTTCCCTCATTAGTGCAGATCTCCCCTTTGACTCTTCACCTGGCCTCCTCACCTTCTTGGGGGAAAAGACACCCACAGTTCCCCCATCCTCTCGTACAGCCACACCCATCTCTGCCAGCAATGCTTCTCTGTGGGTAAGGAAAAGAGATGCTCAGATTGCTTCCCTTTTGCTTCCCATGCTGCTTCTTCTCCACAGGGATAAATAACCCAACCCCTTTCTTCCCATTCTGGATACCTAGGTATCCACAGACCTCACAGGCCCATACCTCTCCATTCGCAGGGCTTCCGTCTTACGAAGTTTCTCTTCCCATGTTTCGTTCAGCTCTGCAATGATCTTTTCTGTCTCCTGGATCCGTAAGAGACAATGGATCAGCACATCCCCTGACAAGCATCTCTCATGGAGATCTCTCAAGCACACAAAGCCCCAACTCACTCCCACTGCGGTACTCTCAGCTCCCTCTCCCACCAGTTAATGGAATCCTAGGTTTCTCACCTGTAGTCTCTCCATAGCTTCCTCAGGCCCAATATGGGGCTCAGCATTAGAAGAGAAGGATGACTCCAGCTCCCCATTGTGAACTGGAGGACCTAACGGTGAGTCTGGGACAGGTGGGGATGACAGAGCAGGCAAGCCAGTCCCACAGCTTCCCTCCTCCAGCTTTGTAACTGCGACAGAGAGAGAGGCCAAAGAGAATGAGTCTGAAAAGACATCTAGAACCATGGAATCTTACAGAGTTAAAAGGGAATTGAGAAATCATCCAGTCCAAAGCAAGAATCCTTCCTACAGCTGTTCATCAACAATTCAGCACACGAAGCTCCTAAGCTTAAGTGCTTATACTACACAAAAGGGACGATACACAGAATCCCTGGCCTCAAAGAGCCTCTGTTTTACTGGGAAGATACAAGTCCAAATATAAATGAATACAAAGTAATTTGAGGAAAGGAAGAATGAGGCAAGGCTTCAGGTTAATGGCCTCTGAGCTGGACAACAAAGATTCTGAGGAAGTGGGAGGTGAGCATTCTAGGCTTAGGAGATGGTTTGCAACAAGGCATAAAAATAGGAAATGGCATGTTAAATTCAGGGAATAGCCAGAGACATTTTATTGTCTAAAATTAGACAATATTAAACAGTAATATGAAATATCAAATCTGGAACAGGCTGGTATCAAGTTATGGGGGACTTTAAATGCAGGCTGAGATGTTTATACTGCATCCTAATAAAACACTTAAAATTGTTTTTAACAGGAGGGTAACATGGCCAGATCTACAACTCAAGATTATTATTGTAATTTTGTGGAGGATAAATTGAAGAGTCAAGAGAGAAGAAGAAGAGAAACTAATTAGGTGGTTATTTTAATAGTTCAGGTAAGATGGGATGAAGGCCTGAGGGTCTGAACTAGAGTGATAACTGTGTTGAAAGAAGGAAAGGGATAGAATAAGGGGAAGTAATATCACTAACCCTTGGCAACTAATAAAATATAAAAATGAGGGATGTCTCCAAATAAGAAAGACGGTAATGTATGTCCTCAAAGAAATAGCGAAGTTTGGTATAGGGGAAGACTGGTGGGTAGGGAGAAGAAATTTTATTCTTCCAGTCCCACCTGAGTATCTTCAAGAACAGGAAGCTCACTGATGGCCTCATTAAGTAGTTCAATCCATCTACTTGTTAGAAATTTTTTTTTATATACTGAGCCTAAATTTTCTCTCTTGTTAATATTCATTCACACATTGGTTCTGCCCTCTAAATCAACAGGGAATAAACTTACTGTCCCTGCTCCATGGCTGTCTTTCATGTTCTCTAAGGGCAGAGATGGAAATGATTATGGAAATTAGGTGGCACAGTACATAGGGTAGTGGACCTATAGTCAGGAAGACCTGAGTTCAAATCCTGTCTCTGACTTAGCTATGTAATTTTGCTTCAGTTTTCCCCTGTATAAAATGGGCACAGTCAGGAAGATTTAAATGAGATAATAATTGTAAGGTGCTCTGCAAACCTTAAAGATCTTTGCAAATACTGGCTGTTACCATTATCATTAATATTGTGGCTTGTGTAAAGAACAAGACGATTATGTATCCCCCTTACTCTTTTCTTCTGGACATGCTTCAATTTATCAACATCCCTTTAAAAATGACTCAAAATAGAACACATTAGACAGGTGATCTGACCAGTACAGAATATATTATGGTTATAGCCTTCCTATGACCTGGACTCTACACACTTTTGAAAATTTCCAGATCTTTCTCTTAACAACTGCTACCAAGCCAGGTTTCTGTACTTATAAAGGTGACTTTTAAAACTTAACTATAGGAATTTCTATTTATCCCTATAATTTGCTGGTTTGGTCCCAGAATTTTGTTCTATCAAGATAATTCTGAATCCTGATTCTTTCCATGGTATTAAGCTATGAACTTTGTGACATTTACAAGTTTTATGAGCATCTATCCTAGGTATTCATTATGTAAGTAATAAGCACCTAATAATAAATATTTGTTGAATTGAATTCATCCAAAACATTAACAATATTAAGGAGCACCCTGACCACATACAGGAATCTATGGTAGATAAAGGATGGAACCCCAGCTCCCAACCTCCCAGTCCCCTATACCTCCCAGAGCAGAGGCTGAGAGCCCCTGGGCCAGCAGCAGGTCTCGGAGCCGGGCTACCTCCTCCTGTAGCTCTCTGATCAGCCGGGCATTGGGGTCCTCATTGATAACTGCATTACAGCGGATCTGCTTGGTGCGGTCTGCATATCTGGGGCAGGGAGGGAGGGTCAGGGTGACCTAGACTTCAGCCAGCTCCCTTTTATTGGTCTGTTTGTCTGTCTGCATCTCCATCTCTTCCATTCAATCAACATGTCTAAAGGTGTAGCAGGAGCACTACAGAGCCCTTAAATCTGGGTCCTAAGCAACTATTCCCTAAGTCCCTGGCTTCCCCTGCCTGTCCATCTGATGCCTTCAGTGTCCCAGAGTCCCAACCTGAGGGTGCTGAGTGTCTCTTCATAGTTGATATCTGCAGGGCTTAAAGCTGCAATCATTGCTGTGCGTGAATTTCCTCCTGGGAATAAAGGAGAGGAACCATTGACCTGGATTTCAACAGGGGTCAAGCTGGCTGAGGGACAGGTAGTGAACATAAGAGCCATGGTGGGGCAGGGCAATTGGAGGACGGAGAGTGGGAATTCAATGAAGAATTACAAAGTTAATAGTAGAGTCCTGGTGTCAATGAGAGAACTGTGAAATCCCTGTGAAGGTCCTGGGGTTAGGGAGAGGCATGGGAAGTGACTAAGTGGTTCAAGGGATAGCAATGGCATAACAGAATCCACAAAAAGGGGGAGGGTAACATAAAGAAAGGTGAGGCACAGGAGGTCTCACCTAAATTCTCCTTTAGTAGCCAGGTAAGCACAGAGTCCCTATAAGGGATGAAATCTGATTTCCGCTTCTTTGATTGCTAGGGACAAAAAGAAAGTGCAAAGAGCAATGAGATGGGAATTCTTTCACCACTATAACTCCCTCTTTCCACCAATATTGGTCTAGGTCTCACCATCTCTGCTAGGGCTGAGATCACTTTTCCTAATGTGGTAAGGGACTTATTTATATTAGCACCTTCCTGGAAGGGGAAGAGAAGAGTATGGGCAGTGAGATGACCCCTAAATCACACCTCCTACCTCCCCAACCTCCCCCACCCCCTTCGTCTTAGATCCCTACGTCTCCAGGATCCTTCTCACCTTCAGTCGCATGCCTCGGGCCCCTGAAGAATCAGCTCGTTCACTCCCAGCCAGATCCACTAAACTAATTTTACTGACCTGGATGTCAGAAAGAAGAGACAGGAAGTGATGAGTTAGGTCAGGGAAAAGAAGAAAAGAGAGAAAAGCAAGGAGGAAACATGACGGAACGACCCAGCAGAAACTCGGGCAACTACTCAGCGGATAGGGGAAAAGGATCTACAGGCATATTATTTACTTTTTCTTTTTGAAGGAAGTGGTGGAAACCAGAGGAAAGACAATCAGGATCAAAGTGACATACTCTTTCCAGTAATGTGGGAAAGGGTGTTTCCCTGCCCTGAGAGGAAAAGCGATGGGTCCTTGGTTCAAGAAAAACAAATCGTAAGGAACCCAGAAGGAGAAAGCCCCACCTTCTCTGTGTCCAGTCCTGAGAATTGGTCATGACAACGTTGGGTAAAAACAATGGTGAAGACAGCATGGGAACGGCTACTGGTCTCATTCATGTTGGTGGCAGCCACTGTCCTAAAGAAAGGGAAAAGGAGGGACTGGGGTCAAAAGATCCAGCCTAATCGGCCATAGCCCTCTTCTGGGATTCAGGTGTTTAGAGCTTCCGGCTCAGACTTCCTCCCCCTCCAGCACTATCTCCCTCAGGCTCCCAGCCCTCACCTGGCTTTATTGCCACAGTCCATTAGGTCAGCAATGTCAGCATAGGAGGTAACCGCCAGCTTGGACAGGTCCTGAACATAGGGACCCAAGATGGGATGCTCTCGTACTCGCAATCCCCCTCTGCTCTTGGGGTTCAGAAGGTCCCGTACACGCTCACAGTAGATCTCCATGTAGCTCACCTGGGGTGGAAGGTATAATGATCCATGTATGTGTTCAATTTTAACTTGCTTCTCTGTCCCACTTAACCCAGTTCTGGGTCCCCCAGGTGCTCAAGCATTTAACTCCTCCAAGGCCTTTTCTCACCTCCACAGAGTAAGACAACTGGGCATTCTGGTTCTCATTAACCCGGGAGAAGAGGTCTTCACAGAGCTGAAGAAGAGGGAAAAAGAGGAACCAAAAAAAACCCAACAACAAGGGTCAAACCTCTCCATGGTACCACCAAAAACTCCACCAAGAAAAGGAACCTAGCTCTAGAACCCAGTCCTCCCCCTCATATCTAGCTAGTTCATGTTCTCCTTCCAACCTAAGCCCAGGAGCTTAGTCCCTTGGGCCTAAGCTCTCCAATCCTCTACTATTTAGGCTCTCCCTTTACCCTGAAACCTCTCCTTCCTTCCCCAAACCAAATACTTGTATCCCTTGCTACTGATTTCCCTCAGGGACCCAGGGATCCCCCATCTCAATTCTCTCTGGTACGTCTGAGGGATGTACCTGGGGCACAATGCCTTGCTGCCCAGGCTCCTGCCGCCCCATCATGGTATAGGATTTTCCAGCACCTGTCTGCCCATAGGCAAAGATGCAGACATTATAGCCTTCGAAGGCATGAAGCAGCATCTCTTCTCCGATATCCTGATATACTTGAAGCTGAGATGCAAACTGAGGGTCCTCTGCCTGAGAAGGATCAAGAACAGGGAAGTAAGGTAGGAGGGCAAAGAAGAGATGAGAGCCAGCTGTTTCGGTCTTCAGTTTCTAAGACTCAAGTGTTTTGTCCCTCAGTCCCTATTCCCTACCCAGACAGAACCCAAGAACCACATCCCAGCTTTCCCAGGTCTTCCTCACTACCTCAAGTCCTACTCCTCACCCCTCAAATCCTCAGCTCTACCTTCCCCTGCTCCCACAAAGGATACTGTGATCTACCCTCCCATACCAAATAAGTAACCTCACCGAGGTGTGGGACCAGTAGGAATAGTCGAAGGTGAAGCTTTTGGGGGCATCCTTGCTCTGCTTGGGGTTGGTGATGGCTAACAAAAGGAAATGAGGTAAGGACAGGACTGAGCTCCAAGCTCCCAGATCCGGAACTCCTTCCCCATATAGCCTCAGCCCTTGGATCAGGGAACCAGGAACCCTCTGCCCCAGTTCACAGCTCCCATTTAAGACTCCCCAACCCCCTCTAGTCACTAGAGCTAATTTTGGCTCCCTAAGACCTGCCTTCTCACTGAGCTGCCTCCCTGATTGGGCAATGAGGGCTGCAGGCCAACATTCCTTACCCCCCCCAACCCTCCCGCCCCATGGCCCAGAGAACACACAAGGGAAAGAACTGCTCCCACCCCCACCCTGTGCTCACCTAAAACCCTCCCAGTGCCTCTAGTGGGCATGTCCAGTGTCCTCCAGCCTTCCCCCAATCCCAGAAATCCCTGTCAGTGCCCCTGGGACTCACTCACAGGTGGTGTTGCCCTGCATGCTGACCACACACTTGGCATCATGGCTGCTCTCTCGGGCGTTAAAGGGTCGTACCCTCACAGCAACCTTCACTGAGGCACCTGCCATGGCCCTAGAGACTTCTACCCCACTCAGCTGGAAAATGGAAGGGGAAGATTGTACAGGTAGTACCACTGGTGACAAGAGACTGCCATCCCACAATTTCATCCCCCCAGGGCCCCAAATATCTCCTACGTTTTCCAACCTTCCAGCCATACATGCACTTAGAAACCCACTTCCACCTCCCAACCCTGGCTCTTTCCCTCACCCTTTGTGTCCTTTCCTCTTTCCTTCCCCCCTCCAACTCCCAAGCCCGTTACCTGGTGTCCTGGCCCCAGGTTGGGGGTACTGTGTTGCCTCTGGCTGCCACTGGCCCTTGTAAGTGGGGCCCCATCCTATACTATAGGCCTGGTTGCTCCTGGGTTGAGGGGGACAAAGGGATAACACTAGGCTATAGAGAATATTGGATGGAGTCCACTGAAATCTCTAGGTTCTATCCAGGGGGCATGGCCAGGATGGCAGGAGGGTAATGGAGAAGAAAACTAAGTGCCTAATGGTCTAGGTGAGTTTTGTCCAAAGTGAAACCAACAACTTTGAAAACTATTCTAAACCTGCCAATAAAGGCTAGGGCACAGAAACCCCAGGTAAAGAATAAGCGAGGGAAAAGTTTGGGAGTGGCACTGAATGAAAAGAAGATGCAAGAAAAAATACAGTGAAGCATAAGTGACTAAGTGAATAATTAGGATGGGACATAGAGACATTAGAAGAGAAAAGAGTTCTGAGATAGATAGAAAATGGGAAACAAGAAGAAAATGAGAAAAACACAGAGAAATCTATAACAAACTCCCTACCTTGAAGAATTCTGACCCCATCTGCCTAGTCAGCTGATAATTATTTATTAATCGATACTGTGTTAAGTGATACTTTATATCCCTAAGGATATAAAGAAAGGAAAAAAACAGTTTATCATCAAGAAACTCACATTCTAATGGTGAAGACAACATGCAAACAATTATGTATACACAAGATATACCCAGTATGTATATACTGGGTAAATTGGAGGTAATCTCAGAGAGAAGGCACTAACATTAAGCCAGCATGAAAGAAACATACATAGGGATATATAAATTATACACATACAACAGCCTACTGGCCCATCTCCAAATGTAAATGTAGAAAGATAAAGGTTATGACAGAAAAGTCCTCAGGCTCTGTGGTTCAGCACCCAGAACCTAGTATCTAAACACCCTAAATTGCTTCAAGATTCTTCAAACCCACCTACCCCCAGTACCCCAGCTCTTCCTTACAAGGACAATGAGATTGGGAGGGTGGGGCCATCCTGTTTCCCTACAATTCTCTAGGGAAAGGGGATAGTGCTCTTACCAAGAAGGAGTAAAGGGAATACTAAGTTCCTGATAGGGTAAGGGGAGGGAGAAAGAGCCAATGAAAGGGAGCTTGGGTGTCCAGATACCTGGGTCCTCAAAAGAAGAAACAGCCTTACTTCACTCCCAGATCCAGGGCCCAAGCATCCAGCATCCTACAGTCTACAAGGTGTCAGGCAGGAGCCTAGGAATGTGGATGAGCTGGTGCCTACACCCTGGGAGGAGAGAGTCTGAGCCAGCCTACGCCCATACAGAACAAGGGCAGGGAGGGCATGAGAAGTTAAGTGATCCCAGGGTTTTCCTCCTGTCACCCCAGACCCCATTGACTCTATTTCTCTAGTTGGGCCTTACCTCAGGTTCTACAGGCTGGGGCTTGGGAGGTAGGGAAAAAGAAATTGAGAGATGGGGCTGTCTGGACAGTGACAGAAAGATCTCAAAGTGAGACCCAGCAATTGCCTCCGGAAGTACAGCCCTGACCTGTAACTCCCCATTAGGGAAGGGAAAAGAAGAGACAGTAGGTCGGGGTAGGGGTTGAGGACAGAGAAGGCTGAGAGCGGGGGCTCACCCTGGGAGGCTACAAGAAGGGTAGAGTGGCCTCTTGGCCGGGCACTGAGGGTAGAAAGTGGGGCTTGGGGGATGGGGGGGCTCAAAACAGCCAGTCAGTCCCAAGGCCCGAGGAGAAGAAACGCAGATTGGATTCGATAAGAGACAGAGAGCTCCCTGAAGGATGGAGACGGTGGGAGGTGCACGGGCTGCCCGCGAGGCCGGGACGGACTGCCCAGGAGAGGGGATGGGGGGAGACCGGCGGAACCCGCAGGGAAATGCCAGGGTGCCCAGCCCTGCCCTCCCAATGCCAAGGCCCCCACTTCCTCCCCTAGCCACTGGGGGCAGCCCCGGCGGGGCCGCGGCCCGCACGGGGGCGAGGGGACACCGCGGCGCCCTGAGGGTGGGTGCCCAGGCCGGCCCGGCCGCCCGGCCGGCGCACCTCGCCTCCTGCCCCGCGCTGAGTAATGCGCCAGGAATTCCGCCGAGGCCCCCATGGCGAGGCCGGCCCGGCCTGGGCCTGCTGCTCCTCGTCCGCCCGAACCTCGGGCGGACGCGGGGGTCTTCCCCGCCACGCCCGTACCCCGGGCCCGGCGCTCCTCCGGGGCCGCAGGCGCTCACCTCGGCTCCCCTCCTCCTCGTCCTCCTCGTCCCGGGATCCGCTCTCCTCGCCCGACTGCCCAGCTTAGGGCGAGGGGGCTCCGGGGCGATTTCCCCCAGGCCCCTCGCACCGGGGCCGGGGGAGGAGGCGGCGAAAGGCTGCGGGCACAGCGAGCGAGGCGGCAGCGCGGCTGCGCCCGGCCGCGGCGGCTGCAGCGAGCTAGCCAGCCAGCGAGCGCCCGGGGCGGGGGGCGGGGGGGGGGGGCAGGGGGCGGGCTCCGCGCGCACGCACACGCGCGATCACGCCGGGGCGGGCAGACTGGACTGGCTACTCCTCTTGTTAAAAGGGCGATGCGCCCCGCAGCGGAGATCCGACCTGCGGAGCGCTACGAGAGGCTGGGCAGGGTGCCCCGGCTCCACCGGAGAGGAAGGGAGGGAAGTGGGGCATCCCTGTCCCCACCCTTCGGGGCGCCACCTGGCGGGGCCTTCCTCGCCGTCCATGCCAAGCTTGCCCGTCTGCGGCTGTTTCGGGTGCTGACGCCGCCACCTGCCAACCTCTCAGCCTGCTGGCTGTGAGACCTCTCCACGCTCCCTTCTCCGTGTCTGCGGCTCGATCTCAGGCTACGCCAGTTACTCCCTGCCCACCAGTGACGGGCTCCCTCTGCCTACGGTCATAACCCTCATTTCCGTAGCATCTCAACGTTTACCAAATGCTTTCCTCGTGACGTTTCGGGGAGGCAGGTAGTTAGTGGAAGTATGAACAATGCAGGGGAGATTTCTTCACAATTCTCCCGCTGACCCTTCTGCCCCCTCCCCGCTCCTTTGTTAATCTTCATGGTCCCTAACCAATTCCACGGTTCGCTGTTAGTTATCGACCATCGTTCCCGCGTCCATCTCTACACATCCGAATTGTCCCCCGCACTCCTAGCACAAACCCAGCTTCCCCTGTCTGTTTCTACCTCCAACTGGTCTTTCTGTCCACCCTTAACTTTCCCTAACTGCTCCTTTACCATTCACCTAGTACATTCATCAGTCTTTGTCTCTGATTTTAGGTGGCACTCCCAAATTCTGTACCAGCACCTGTACCCTAAATGCCTAGATTTTGACACTACCTTTCCCCATCCTTTTACCTGGCTTCCCTCTGATTATCCCCAATTGCCAATTTAATGCATTCTGCAACCTGTCATTTACTACGTTTATACCTGTGACTCTAACGGCTACCTTCACTTGTACCCCTAATTCTTGCCCTACCCACCTCCTCCCCCACAGGACACATTCAGATCTTGTGACCCCACAGCCCAGCCCAGCAACCTGCACAATCCTTTACCGTAGGGAAGAGGATGGAGACCTTCCTTTGACCATACTGTCCATCTCCTACTTCACATGTCCCCTGAAGTTACAAGGGCCTGGACTGGACGATTCTGCCTCAAAGGGACTTCCTTCTGTTGCTGTGTTAGGTAAGAAGAGAGGCTACACCTTCTGACTGAACCTTTCATCTCCTACTGATGGTGTCCCCTGAGGGAAGGCCTCTAGACTAGGCCACCAAAGCAAATTCCATCTTCTGCTGTACCTTTTCCTTGATGGAAGAGAAAGAAAAAAGTCTCTGGGGAGTAGGATTTCCTTCCCCTGCCACGCAGTTTTCTACCGAATCTCCAGCTTTTGGAGGGAAGAGGAACAGTAAAATAGAGCCTCACATCTAACTTATCTGCCTTCTGTCTCATACACCACTTGTCTTCAACCCACTTTCTAATCTCTTCTGAAAAAAATTAACATTCTCACATCTGGTCATACCCCACACATTTCAATGATTCGGAACCGTAAGTAAGTCATCATTCAAACTCTATTCCCGTGCCCCATCACCCAGTTCTGTATAACCATCCCCCTCAACTTCACCCCAAAGTTCCAATGAAATACCACCTACTCCTTCTTCTATGCTCTCTGGAATGCCTGTTCCATTGGTAATACGCTTCTCTTTATCCTAAATTTTTTACTTTCTCCCTCCCAATCTTCTACCTATTACTGAAATCTGACTCCCCACTGAGGACACAGTCTCCTTGGCTACCCTTTCCAGTGCTGGCTGCACCTTCTTTCATTCCCCTTAGCTCCATAGTTGAGGCAGGTGAGTTGGAATATTCCTTGCTCCACATTGCCACTTCTGGGTCCCACCCCTAACTCCATCATCCAGTAACTTCCCCTTCTTTTGAGGGGAGTTCATAACTACTGTGCAATAAAAATTCTGATAGCTGTTATCTACAGTCTTCCAGGCTACTCGCCTTCTTTCCTTAATGAGTTTGATACCTGGTTCACAATTTTTCTCTCCTCCCCAACTCCTGCTCTCATACTTGGGGATTTCAACATATATATTGACTCTCCCTCAAACACCTTGACTACTCAGTTCCTCAACCTACTCACTTCCTATGACCTGCTCTATCACCCCACTTCAACTATACACAAAGATGGCCATATTCTTGATCTTGCCATCACCTTCATGTTTAAGAATTTCCAAATTCCTTTATCTGATTATAATCTTTTAGCTTTTTATCTTTCCTGACTTCCCTTACCAGGCTCTGTTCTTTGTCCACACCATGACCCTTGACTCCTCGATTTTCTTCTAGGCCATCACCCCTGCACTAGCCACTATTTCCATTTCCCCGACTTTGACTCCTTGGGGAACCAGCTAAACTCTACACTACTCTCTTGTGAGTCTGTAGCCCTCTTATGATATATCACTGATTGCACCCTGCTAAGCCTCAGCCTTGGATGACTCCCATTCTCTTTTGCCTTTATTCCTACACATGTGATGATAAATGAAGGTGGAGAAAAATCACACAGTCATTCTGACTAGGTTAGTAAAAATGTATGTTATCCAACCTCAACTGGGCTCTCAGTGCTGCTACTATACCTCCCTTATCAATTCACTATCCCACTCTCCACAGAGGCTCTTCTAATCCTTTTCATCTCTCCTAACACCTCCCATGGCTCCCCCTCCCCTCCTTAGACAAGAAGTTTGCCTCATATTTTACAGAAAAAAAAATTAAAGCCATAAGCTCCCTCTTCTCCCCTCTTCTTCATTTCATATCATTCAAATGCTTTCTGCCACTTGCTCCTCCACCCCATGTAACCTGTCTACATGTACATGTCATCCTATTCCATCCCACCTTCTCCAATAGATTGCATCCCCACACTGTCACTTATTTTCAGTCTCTCCCTGTCTACTGGCTCCTTCCTTACTACCTACAAACTGCCCATTTCTCCTTCATTCAAAAAACTGTCACTTGATCCTTTGGTCCCTAATTACTATCTTCCTGTCTTTTGTTTCTAAACTCCTGAAAAAGGTTCTCTGCAATAAATGCTCCACTTTCTCTCTTCTCCCTCTCTTCTTACTCCCTTACAATCTGACTTTGGACTTCAAATTGCTCCCTCCAAATTTACCAATGATCTCTTAACAGCCAAATCGAATGGCATGTTCTCAATTCTCATTCTTCTTGATCTCTTATAATTCTCTTTTCTTTGGGTTTTTGAGACACTGCTCTTTCCAAACTATTCCTTCTCAGGCTCCTTTGCTGCATCTTCATCCAGATCATTCCCTGGAACTGTTGGTGTCCCACAAGGTTCTGTCTTGGACCTCTACTCTGCTCCTTCTATATTTCTTCACTTGGTGATCTCATCAGTTCCCATGGATTTAATTACCATCTCTTAACATTTAATTCTCATCTCTTCCTATCCCACCCTAATGTCTCTGGTGACTTCCAGTCTCATGCTTCAATGTCTTTCAGAACTGGAAATCCAGTAGACATCTTAAACTCAACATGAACAAAACAGAACTCATTATCTTTCCCCTAAACACTTCTCCTCTCCTAACTTCTCTATTACTTTGGGCAATACCATCCTTTTGGCTCACAACCTAAGTGTGATCCTCAACTCCTCCCTATCTCTCAATCCCTATATCCAATATGCTACTAAGACCTGTTGATTTCATTTTTGCAGCATCTCTGAATACTCCTCCTTCTCTCCTCTGACACTGTCACCCACTCTAGTGCAGGCCTTCATCACCTCATCCTGGACTATTGTAATAATAACATGCTAGTGGATCTACCTGCCTCAAGTTTCTCCTCACTCCAATCCATTCTCCATTCGGCCACTTGAATGGTTTTCCTAAAGTGAAGGTCTGACCATGTCACCTCCCCCCTTAATAAACTTCAGTGGCTCCTTATCATCTCAAGATCAAATATAAAATATAAATATCAAATATCAAATATCTGACATTCAAAGCCTTTCATAACCTGCCTCCTCCTATCTTTTCAGTCTTCTTACACCTTACTCCTGGACACATACTCTCTGATCCAGTGACACTGACCTCCTAGATGTTTCATGAAGGAAAAAAAAAACAGTCTATCTCTCAGTTCCAGGCAGTTTTTCTTTTCATACTTCCCCATGCCTGGAATGTAATCTCTCTTCATCTCTGCTCACTGGCTTCCTTTAAATCCTAACTAAAGCAGCATCCTCTACAGGAAGCCTTTTCTAACCCCTCTTAATTCTAGTGCCTTCCCTCTTTTAATCACTTCATTTTATTCTATATATAATTATATATATATAATTATATATATATATATAATTTGTAATTTCATGAGGGCAATGATTAACTGTCTTTTGCTTCTTTTTTGCATCCCCAATGCTTAGCACTTAAGAAATGCTTATTAGGGGGGAGGAGCCAAGATGGCAGAGTAGAAAGATACACATATGCTAGCTCCTACCCCACAGCCCATAAAATAACCTGTAAAGAAGAAATCCCAACAAATTCTGGAGCAGCAGAAGCCACAGAAAAATGGAGTGGAGGAGATTTCTGTTCCAGAGAGACCTGAAAAACTGACACAAAAGGTCTGTCACACACCAGACCCGGAGCAGAGCCCAGCCCTGCCTTGGCCGCACAGCACCGAGAGGAGCAGATCCGAGCAGGCTTCAGGGACAGAATCTCCAGCATCAGCCCAGGTCCCTCCACCCACAGGCACCAAAGGTCAGTGAGAGGGTCTTTTCAGCTTGCCGAGAGGGGAGCGGGGTGTCTCCATAACTCAGGCCCCCTCGGGAGGCAGCAGCGGAGGCAGCAGCAGATAGGGGCTCCCAAAGCAGGCAAGAGCTCAGATCCATTGTTGAAGGTCTCCACATAAACCCCATGAGGGAACTGAGCCCTGTGTGGCGGCCCTGCCCCAACCTGAGCACCAGATCTTAATCTCACACTGAATAGCAGCCCTGCCCATGCCAAAAGCCCTGAGGCTGGGAAGCAGCATTTGAATCTCAGCCCCTAAGTTCTAGCTGGGCGGAGTGGGAGGCGAGGTGGGTGTGGAGAGGAAACTCAGAAGTCAAGTAACTAGCTGGGAAAATGCCCAGAAAAGGGGGGAAAAAAAAAGAACATAGAAGGTTACTTTCTTGGTGAACAGATGAAGATGAGGAAGAACAATGCTTACCATCAGGGAAAGACATAGAAGTCAAGGCTTCTGTATCCCAAACATCCAAAATAAATATTCAATGGGCTCAGGCCATGGAAGAGCTCAAAAAGGATTTTGAAAATCAAGTTAGAGAAGTGGAGGAAAAACTGGGAAGAGAAATGAGAAAGATGCATGAAAAGCCGGTCAACACCTTGCTAAAGGAGACCCAAAAAAATGCTGAAGAAAATAACACCTTGAAAAATAGGCTAACTCAATTGGCAAAAGAGATTCAAAAAGCCAATGAGGAGAAGAATGCTTTCAAAAGCAGAATTAGCCAAATGGAAAAGGAGGTTCAAAAGCTCACTGAAGAAAATAGTTCTTTCAAAATTAGAATGGAACAGATGGAGGCTAATGACTTTATGAGAAACCAAGAAATCACAAAACAAAACCAAAAGAATGAAAAAATGGAAGATAATGTAAAATATCTCATTGGAAAAACAACTGACCTGGAAAATAGATCCAGGAGAGACAATTTAAAAATTATGGGACTACCTGAAAGCCATGATCAAAAGAAGAGCTTAGACATCATCTTTCATGAAATTATCAAGGAAAACTGCCCTGATATTCTAGAACCAGAGGACAAAATAAGTATTCAAGGAATGCACCAATCACCACCTGAAAGAGATCCAAAAAGAGAAACTCCTAGGAATGTTGTGGCCAAATTCCAGAGTTCCCTGGTCAAGGAGAGAATATTGCAAGCAACTAGAAAGAAGCAATTCAAGTGTTGTGGAAATAAAATCAGGATAACACAAGATCTAGCAGCTTCTACATTAAGGGATCATAGGGCATGGAATATGATATTCCAGAAGTCAAAGGAAGTAGGACTAAAACCAAGAATCACCTACCCAGCAAAACTGAGTATAATACTTCAGGGGAAAAAATGGTCTTTCAATGAAATAGAGGACTTTCAAGCATTCTTGATGAAAAGACCAAAGCTGTAAAGAAAATTTGACTTTCAAACACAAGAATGAAGAGAAGCATGAAAAGGTAAACAGCAAAGAGAAGTCATAAGGGACTTACTCAAGTTAAACTGTTTACATTCCTGCATGGAAAGACAATATTTGTAACTCTTGAAACTTTTCAGTATCTGGGCAGTTGGTGGGATTACACACACATGCGCACACACACACACACACACACACACAGAGCACAGAGTGAATTGAATAGGATGGGATCATATCTTTAAAAAAAATGAAATTAAGGGGTGAGAGAGAAATATATTGGGAGGAGAAAGGGAGAAATGGAATGGGGCAAATTATCTCTCATAAAAGAGGCAAGCAAAAGACTTTTTAGTGAAGGGAAAAAGAGGGGAGGTGAGAGAAAAACATGAAGTTTACTCTTATCACATTCAACTAAGGAAGGAATGAAATGCACACTCATTTTGGTATGAAAACCTATCTTACAATACAGGAAAGTGGAGGAGAAGGGGATAAGCAGGGTGGGGGGGATGATGGAAGGGAGGGCAATGGGAGGAGGGAGCAATTTGAAGTCAACACTCTTGGGGAGGGACAGCATTAAAAGAGAGAATAGAAGCAATGGAGGGCAGGATAGGATGGAGAGAATTATAGTTAGTCTTACACAACACGACTATTATGGAAGTCATTTGCAAAACTACACAGATATGGCCTATATTGAATTGCTTGCCTTCCCAAAGGGAATGGGTGGGGAGGGAGGGATGAAGAGAAGTTGGAGCTCAAACTCAAAGTTTTAGGAACAACTGTTGAGTACTATTCTTGCTACTAGGAAATAAGAAATACAGGTAATGGGGTATAGAAAGTTATCTGGCCCTACAGGACAAAAGAGAAGATGGGGACAAGGGAAGGGAGGGCTGATAGAAGAGAGGGCAGATTGGTGATAGGGGCAATTAGAATGCTCGGTGTTTTGGGGTGGGGGAGGGGACAAATGGGGAGAAAATTTGGAACCCAAAATTTTGTGAAAATGAATGTTAAAAGTGAAATAGGTAAATTTTAAAAAAAGAAAAAAGAAATACTTATTAACTGACCCCTATTCTATTCTAGGAAATCAGATATAAGGTACTTAGGTGAAGGTACTTTCTTATATGAATAATTTGGTTGTTGAAAGGGACAGATCATTTTTGTGTATGAAGAATTAATAAAATCCACTTTGAATGTATATGTTGTCCAATGTGTTTATATGAAGAAATACAATTTCTCAGATAAAATGTGGAAGAGAGAGACACACTATTAGGAAGACCAGATAGAAAACTGCCCATCAGATCAATGTACTGAGAAGACCTGGTTCAAGGCAGAGAAATGATGAAGGTTACAGTTCCTTGTAGTCCATTTGTAAGTGATTGTTTTAGAGCTGAGTAGAATATAATTGACGGGTAGGAAATCAAATAACCAGAGCCTGAGGAGATGGACTGTTAGGTTTATACCTGAAAGAAAAGTGAATTTTGTGAGGATTTATTTCATCATAAGGGAAGATGAGTCACTGACCACCAGGAAGCTCTGACTAGAGAGTAAATAGTTGGGGAAAATAATTGAGAAAAAGCCACTTGTGAAAGACCTCAATGTGAAGATGTTAACAAGACAATCAAATGATGGGAAAATTTCAGCTACTGTGCTGGGAGCTTGCTGATTGGAAGAAATGCATTGCTTTAACAACTGAACAAAAAGGCTGGAACAGTTAGTGAGCTCTTTGGGAAAAAAAAGTCAAATGCTGATCTACTGCCTTCTAGCACCATCTACAGCTTGAAGAGGCAAAACTTCTCAAAGGTGCCTAGATCTCCCTAGATCTCCCTAGATCTTCCCTCTCTGGTTTGAGGGATAAACAGACAGTAAGACAGATTTTGCATCTCCTTTGTTATAAGAAGACATTTGGAGTTGATTTGGATAAAGCAGAATCCTGTTGAGCCAAGAACTGGAAGGGCTTTGTCTGCATTACTTGGAAAGCCAACTTGGAGAGTTTTATGGTGAGCTTTGCTTTGCTGAAAGGAAAGATTGAAAGGTGATTAGACAAAGCAGAATCTTATTGAGTGGAGTGGGTTTGTCTGAGAACCAACATGAGTTGCTTATAGTTGTCTGTCTTAAGGTAACATCTTACTACAAGAGCATAATACTTTCTCAGTGTCCTATTAAGAGTGATTGTGAGTGAAAATAGTTTGTCATAGCTTAATCAGCCCCCAGAACAGAAGAATGGATTTGAACAGCAGTAGGGCAGTAAGATGAGAAGGTTAGCAGCTAGCAAAAAAGGAAGCTTCATGTGATACAGACTGTTCTTGAAGGGACCAAGAGCATCAACAGGTGTGAGTACCCCCAAATGCACAGGCACTCATATGCCTCCTTGCTAGGGTTTTCTAAATGTCTGCCTACTTTTCCTCACCAATATTGTGCATTAATGGGAACATATGACACCATTATATAGGTGGACTGTAACTTTTTTATTATTCCTGTATCTGCTATATGTTGAGTAACTGTGATATTTTCAACATTCTTACACTAAGTAAGTGTCTGTATTTAAGAGTTAATAGTGCCACTATTGATTGATTTTTCTATAAATAGGAAGCATAACTGTGAAGGCTCTGGAGCTACAGTGTCAAGTAGTATCCCCTCTACAATAGGATTATCCCTAGGACCCTAAAAGAGGTTGAGTCATAATTATATAGTAGTGGTTCTTCTCCTGGAACCCTAGACCTACCAATGTGAGGGCAGGTTGGACTGAGCAAACCAGTTCAGAGAATGATAATGGAGGTGGGTCAAGTTATGTGCAGGTGACACAAACATCCAATTTCTCAACTCTCAGATCTGCCCTGACCCTATTATATCCTTTTCTACCATGAATGCCTCCTTTTTCTTCATTTTCCAAAGGCTCAAAGAGGGAACTCGTTCAACCACCCACCAGTGCTGCATGAGTTCAGAATGTATGAATAATTTCATCCCCTTTCCTGATGCGTCTTTGTTCTACTGTGGGAATACCCTTATTTTAAGTTGGGAATAGGGAGAAGGAGGGCTGAAGGGAAGATTATAAAGCTTGTTCCCTATCAGTCCTGTCAATCAATCAATATGTATTTACTGAGCAAATACTATATACTAGTCACTGTGCTAAGTGCTGAAGATACAAAGAGATAAAAAAAACAAATGGTCCCCGCTCTAAAGGAGCTCACAGTCTAATGGGGAAGACAACAAGTAAACAAATATGTACAGACATACTATATGTAGAGTAAAAAGGAAATAAATAAGAAGGCAGGGAATACTTGATTTTATGGAGTCAAATTTAACCAGTTAAGCTGAGAGATGGTACCAGGAAGTGATGAGAATGGTACTCAAGTAGTACAGAGGCAGGGAATTCCTGTTGACATTCCCTGCCAACACTTTGTTTTCCATTTTCTGCGACTCCTAATCTCAGTCATCTCAAACACTGTAACCTTGCTTTTGGGATGGGAAAGTACAGTTCAGAAATTTCCTTCCCTTACAATAGCTTACATGGATGTGTTGCTTTATCACTCCACATGCATTTTTTTTTCTCATCCAGTCATACTAACAATCCTGCATGTATGGGGAGGTGGGGGAAAAGGGAGAACCACACCTGTGATTTCCTTGGCAAAGGAAGTCCCAATGAGGAAACTCCCTCTTCCAATTCCAATCAATAGGCAACTACTCTGCACCTTACTTAAAAAATTTTTTTATTCATTTTAACTTAAATACAAAATGAGAAGAGAAAAGAACATTTCCAAGTACACAGCAGAACATGAGGGAGAATCCGATATAAAATAATATATACACATTTTACAAAAACCTATGTAATAAATCCTAAGTAACTCAGTTTTCCTAAACTCTCTTCTAGGTTTTCTTTCATTCTCTGCTGTGTACTTTTTATTTTTTTCTCCCTTCTTCCCCTTCTCTCCAGAGAAGGTTACAATTAAACATGAATACATATATGCATCTATGTACACATACATCCATATCTATATATGATACATATATACATATGTGTATATGTATGATATATACATATACATATATAGATACCCATACATATATGTGAGACCATGCTATGCATATTTCTATTTGTCGGCTCTTTCTCTGGAGATAGATGTCATCTTCCTTCATAGATTCAAGACTTTCCACATTTTTCTAAACCAACCAGCTCATCATTTTTCATATCACAGCAGTATTCCATAACAATCATATCTATCTGAGAGATTGTCTGTGAATGTTTTCCCCCATTTTTCTTCTTTCCTTCTAATCTTGGTTTTCCTTAGACAAGAAAAATTTAATTTAAAATAATCAAAATTATCCATTTTACACTTCAATAATATTTTTACCTTATAATATAGTTTAAGGTCTGGTACTGCTGAATCTCCTTCCTTTACATTTTTTTCCCTTAGTTTCTCTGAAATTCTTGACCTTTTGTTCTTCCAAATGAATTTTGTTATTATTTTTTCTAACAATAAAAACTTTTTTTTACTAATTTAATAGGGACAGATTTGAACAAATGGATCAGTTAGGTAAAATTGTCATTTAAAAAATATAGACTATCTTTACCTATCCATGAACAATGTATAATTCTCCAGTTATTTAAATCTGACTTTATTTGTATAAAGAGTGCTTTATGTTTATTGTTCATGTAGTTCCTGTGTCTGTTTTGGCAAGTATGCTCTCAGGTATTTATACTGTCTAGTTATTTTAAATAGTCTCAAACAATATTGGTGACAGTGTAGTTTTCCTTTTTTTTTCTTTTAATTAAATCTATTTTAACTTCTTTGTCTGAGATAATACCCCTGCTTTTTTTTTTTACATAATAATAAATCCTTCTCCAGCCTTTTATTTTATCTCTGTGTGTATCTCTCACTTTTATTCTGTTTCCTGAAAGCAACATATTGTTGAATTCAGATTTTTAATCCATTCTGCTATCCTTTTCTGTTTTATGGGTAAATCCATCCCATTCACATTCTATGTTATAATTGCTTGCTACGTATTTCACTCCATCCTATGTTTCTTCACTATGCCTTCTATGTCTAATTTAATTCTATCTGCTACCTTGTCTTCCTATTCCTTAATCTATCCATCCCCTAAGAGTCCCTCCCTTATCCTCTCCCCCTCACCTAAATTTACCTATCTTTCTAAGAGTTTCTCTCTTATACTCTCCCCCTTCTAATTCTTAATCTACACACCCTTCTAAAAGTCTCTCCCTTATCCTATCCCCTTGTCCTCTTGCTTCTTTCTAAATTTAGAAGACTTTTATACCCTTCTAAATGTATATATTGTTTCATCTTTAACCAGTATCTGATGAGAGCAAGGTTCCAGCACTGCCATTCCTACCTCTTTTCTTGCTTGTAACATTTTCTCCTTAACCTGAGAGTACCTTATTGTCTTAAGAGAATTTCATAAGACACTGAGGATTAAACAGCATACCCAGGGTCATACGAGCTTGGATGTGTCAGAGGCTACATGCAAATGAACCAAGTCTTTTGACTCATTGGCAAACACTAACCTTCATTTACCGTTGAAGAAACTAAGCTTAGCATGACTGAGAGACTTTCTCAAGGTTATACAGTCAATTAAGTGATACAACCAGGACTGGAACTCTGGTCTTATAACCTTAATTCCTCAATACCAATTTCTATTTTCTAGTTTTTTCACATCACCTGAATAGCATCCCCTATCCAACCTGAAATTACACCTGATTATGAAGAGAAATACTCTTTAGCAGTGGGACCTAGAAGCTTGAGACAGTGAAGACTGAGGTGACCTGGTCCCATTCTCCATAATCTCCTCAACCTGCTCATAACTGAATCTCTATCCCAATTCCCAGCTATGGTTGCTAAGGGAGAATATCTTCCAACCAAATCTGGGAGCCTGAATGAATCTTCACCATTCCTATGATGGTCAAGATGACTGGTGTGAAGGGGTGTAGGAAGTGGAAAGCAAGATCTAGAGATAGACTCCATCCTCTAAAACCCTCAAGAGGTCAGTCATGTTCCAACCTCAGTCCAATTCCTCGGTCTGTAAGCCTGGTATTTCAATGATATGAAGATAGCTTCTAAAAGAAATTCAACCATAAGAGAATAACTGTAAATGGAAAGTGAAGTAATATCCAGATTAGAACTGGGTTCCAATGGGAATTGTAGCTGGATGAGAATATAGCAACATGAACAAGTGACTTTTGTGTCCCACAACTTCATCCATACTGAAGAAGAATGCACCATCCTGGTACTATCCACCTCCCAACAAAGCCCTGTTAATACTGTAACATGCCTTATTTCCCAGTCATCCTATCTTTAAACTCTCCCAGTCCCCTTCAAACCCTGACTACTTACAACTCTTTTTCAGAGATGAAAACATCTTCCTTTCCACTCCCTAATGTTTTAGCTCTACTCCCAAACCCAAGTGTGCTATAGCTTTTATAGCTTATCCTTGATCCTTTCAGAGATTGAAAGTTCTTCCTAGAACCTCTTCCCAGTGGTGTGCTGGTAGGTGTTTAATAACCAGGTCTCCAGATTAAAATATGTGTGTAAAGTCATCTTTCTAGTTCCAGCCTTCAACTGGGATCAATGGTGGCTCCTATGTTGGTAACAAGCTGGCTGTGCAGGAGTTCATGATCCTCCTTGATGGAGCAGCAAACTTTAAGGAGGCTATGAGCATTGGAGCTGAGGTCTACCATAACCTGAAGAGCGTGATTAAGCAGAAATATGGACAGGATGCCACCAATATCAGGGATGAAAGTGGCTTTGTTGCTAACATCCTGGAGAATAAAGGAGCTCTGGCCCTGCTAAAGAACTCTGTTGGTAAGGCTGGCTATAGCGATAAGGTTGTAATTGGCATGGATAGTGCTGCCTCAGAATTCTTCCGATCTGAGAAATATGATTTGGACTTTAAGTCTCCTGATAATTCCAGCAGATACATCTCCCTTTCTAAGCTTGGGGACCTCTATAAAAGCTTCATCAAGGATTATCCAGTGGTGTCTTTTGAAGATCCCTTTGACCAGGGTGATTGGGAAGCTTGAAAGAATTTCATTGCTACTGCTGGCATCCAGGTGGTAGGGGATGATCTCACAGTGACCAAACCCAGGCACATTGAAAAGGCTCTGAACAAGAAAGCCTGCAACTGCCTATTACTCAAAGTGAACCAAATTGGCTCCATGCCTGAATCTCTCCAGGTGTGAAAGCTGACCCAATCGAATGGGTGGGGAGTAATGGTTTCCCGTTGTTCTGGGGAGACTGAAGACCCTTCATTGAAGACCTAGTGGCAGGTCTCTGCACTGGGCAGATCATGACTCCATGCTGATCTGAGTGTCTGATCAAGTGTGACCAGCTTCTCAGAATTGAGGAAGAGCTGAGCAGCAAGGCTAAATTTGTTGGAGGGAACTTCAGAAAGCCTCAGGCCAAGTATGATCTGAGGCCAATAGGCCCAAGAGCTCGAAGGTGTCAGTCACCTCTGTAGAAGTCTGCTCCTATCCTAAGAATGAGCAGCATGAAGAACAAGACCAGTTTTTGTGGGGGGCAGAGGCCTCTGCTGCTTAATTTCCCCCTCCCTCCCACCTTTCTGTGATGTTCTCACTGCTTCCTTAGACCTGTCATACACTAAAGACTACCTGATCATCTGACTCTGTCGGAAGACCATGATCATCTTGTGACTGGGATAGAATGACCTATTCACAACCCCAACCCTGGTGCTGATGTGTGTATCTGTGATGCCACCCCAACAAGCCCCCAGGCCAGATCCTTAATGGCTTCTATGTGCAGAAAAAAGTGTGTATACATATAGATGTGCATACATACACACACAACATACTTTTAAGTATGATCTGCATTATTAATTCTGTCTCTACCACTGTCTTAAATCTAGACAATCAACAAACAATAAACCAATCCCTGATTTTTAGTGCTTGCTGATTTCTGAGGTGTAAATGCTCATATAACAAGCTGGTTTCAGCACACCATTACCTTTTCCCCCTCCTCAGTTGCCTAAATACCCCTAACTGGGTCTAAATACCCCTAACTGGCTTCTATATCTTCCGATGTTAGGAAGAAAGAAAAGGGAACTAGTTTTAGGGACTTTAGCCAAACCCAGACTAGAACCCAGTTATCACTTTTTCCCTGTAGGAACTAAGGAGGCTCTTGGAGTTCTGAGATGTAACCAGGATGTGGGAGTGCAGAATAACTAAACCCAAGGAATATTGAGGACTGGGGACCAGAAACCTAACTGCTTGAAGGAACCGGAGATTTTGTGAATTATATATGCCTTGGAAATGGGAGAGGAAAGGGAACCCTGAAGGAAGGGGAAAGGTAGAATAGATCACAGACGAGATACTTGAGTTTTGCTAAAGAAAAAGGATCTGGGAATTGGTAGAGGAAATAGGGACTTGAAAGTATGTCTGAACCCTGGATGAGGATAAGTCCTAGAATGAAAGTTGAAGAGATAGGGAAAGGCTGGGGAAAAAGGAAGAACCTCCGGAGGTTGGGTCATGATGCCTGAGTTTCTGAGGAAAAGAAGAATTCTAGATGGTGAGTTAATAAAGGGAGAGGATTGGAATTCCTGGGGATTTGTCCCCTAATCTCCATAGCCTGAAAAGTCTGGAATGCGGGCAGCTCTGGGGCTGCTTTTAATTGACCCACCATATTTAAAGAGACTATTTCCAGTCTGGCCAAGAAGCATTCTGTGCTATAAAGACAATTCCCTTGCAATGGGAACATTCAAATATAGACCCAGGGAAGGCTTATGGGTTTGAGGAGGACGTGGGTTATTGGATATGGAAACCAAAGACTTCTAGACTGGATACCTTTGTCTCTGACAGGTAAGAGCCTCTGTCTAGAGAAAAAGATGCCTCAGTTATGGGGCCAGGGTGAGAGGAAATCTAGAAAGCTACCTACCATCTCATCCTCTCTTCCTTGTTTTCTCTTATATTCTATAGCTGTGTTGGATAAACTGAGTCTTTGTGGTAGCTGAGGTTCTTAGTATCCTCACTCTGGAAGCTGGAGCGAAAGACTGAGAAACAATGACACTGTTGACACTCTCCCTACAATCTCCCACCCTGGAGATCCAAATATCTTGTTCTCCAGCTTCAGTCTTCCCTCCTCAGACTCCTCTACTCACTTCTAGAAAATAATCATTAATGTTTATTAATATAAATGATATATTAGAAATATTAATATAAATATCATTAATATAATCATTCTCCCCTTTCCCCACACCTCAATTCCTACTCCTGTTAGGCACCCAGGCTCCACATCACTCCCCTTATCCATATTCACTCTTGAGACAGTTTCCACCTGTACTTACATCTTGTTTTTCCCTCTGTTCTCTTATCATCAAAACAAGTGATGAGTGTAATGTAATATCTCAGAATTGTTTTAATTTGAATTCCTCCGTTAATGATTTTCAGTACTTTTTAAACTGATGTCCCATGGCTTACTTTACTTTTGAGTGCTACTTGTTCATATACTAAGACCACTTAGCTATTGGGAGATAATGCTTATTCTTAGAGATTTGGCTTAATTTTTCTCAGAAATTTTTTTGTGCAGATATTTTCTTCTTCCATATTCATTTTGATATTTGTACAAAAGCTGGTAGGTGGCACAAAGGATAGAGTGCCAAGCCTGGAGTCAGGAAGACTTATCTTCCTGAGTTCAAATCTGGCCTCAGACACTTACTTAACTGTGTGACCAGGGTCATCACTTGATCCTGTTTTCCTCAGTTTCCTCATTGGTAAAATGAACTGGAGAAGTAAATAGGAAACCACTCCAATATCTTTGCCAAGAATACCCCAAAAGGAGTCAAAAAGAGTCAGACACAACTGAACAATAACAACAAAAAGCTGTATATATACCCAAGAGATACTGGTGCTGGCCCAAGCACTCTCTCCTACTTTTGGGTTCATGAACTCATGGATCCAGAATCAGTCCTAGACATTTCTTCTCCAAAGAGAGTAACCAGGGTCTCTTTCTTATTGTCTCTACATCTTTATGCCCCACCCCAGGATCCCTGGGAAAATCACTTAAACTTTAGGTTTGGCTAATGTCTAGGATCTTCTCAGAAAGTAGTATGAAAGGCACTAAGCATATAATGTAGAATATACCAAGTATATAATGTAGTATAGGATAGCTATTTATTTCCTCTACACAAAAGAGATACTAAAAATACAGAAGATTTAACAAACATTGTATATTGACAAACACTTAAAAACAACACAGTAACCTATAACTCCTATTATTAACATGGGAGATTGCTGCTTAAAACATTAAAACATGGAGCATTTAGTGGAACTATTGAATAGACTTGTTTGCTTCTCCCTTCCTTCCTTCCTTTCTTTTTTTCTTTCTTTCTTTCTCTTTCCTTTCTTTCTTTCTTTCTCTCTTTCTTTCCTTTCTTTCTTCCTTCCTTCCTTCCTTCCTTCCTTCCTTCCTTCCTTCCTTCCTTCCTTCCTTCCTTCCTTCCTTCCTCCTCTCTCTCTCTCTCTCTCTCTCTCTCTCTCTCTCTCTCTCTCTCTCTCTCTCTCTCTCTCTCTCTCTTTCTCTCTCTTTCTTTCTTTCTCTCTCTCTCTTCCTTCCTTCCTTTTTAAGCTGGGTGGGCCTCACTTGACCAGGCTGTAAAGACAGCAGCCACTCAGAGATTCAGTATGATCAGTATGGAAACCTGTTTGAGAAGATTTTTCACCTTTAACATATCTCTAAACAGCTCTCTCAGTATCCATGTCTTCTGGCAAGCCAGACTAGGGATTAAAGGGCTTATCCTCTTCTAAGTTTCTTCTCTTAGAAACACTAGTAGCCATAAGAAATACCTTTTACAGAGCAGTCAGCATCAACTGAGAAGACCTTCTGATTCTTGAATTCCTAAGGTCTAGAAACATCCATCTCAGGATTGCTGTTTGATCACCCATGTCAGAGAAAGGGAATACAAAGCAGACAAGGTAATCAGGGACCTGAGAGTCAGGTTCTAGGCAACATGAACTCAAATTGCCATGTATGAGTCTGATGTCATGGATGATGAGGGTACAGATCTTTTGACCCCATTTCATTGGGGGGGGGGTACCTCTGAAGAGAAGGAAAGAAAAGTAAGGTTGAAGGTTGTCTATTTTTTTAAAGTCTACTAAGTGGGTGGTTCTTCCCGGCTAAATGTCCAATCCTCTTTGAAAGGCACCTCTTGCCACTTTCATCTGACAAAAGAACAGCTATCCCAAAGCACCAATTCATTAAGCACTTTGCTTCACACCTCTAGAAGTGGGTCCCAAAGATGAGGATAGAATAGGAATGGACACTAGATGATTATCCCCATTACATAACTGAAGTAGTCCATTTTGGCATACTCTGTGTTACAGCTCGTTACAAATTCATTTTCCCCATCCCACTTTGGAGGCATAACTTTCCATTATCTTCTATTTGTATAATGTGATTCTTTATACTTAAATCAAATATCCAGTTGGAATTTATTTATATAGTGTAAGATGCTAGTCTAAATGTATTTTCACTAGACTATGATCTGTTTCCCCCACACACACACACAGTTCTTGTAGTATAGAGTTCTTCCCCCAGTACTTTGTGTTCCTAGATTTATCATGATGTATTATTAGCTATACGTTTTCTCCTAAGTTTTGGTTACTTAATCTATTCCATCGATCATCTCCACTGTTTTTTAAAGCTAATACCAGATAAAGTTGATAAAAGCTTTATAATTTGAGATATAACAATGCCAACCCCCTTTCTTTACTATTCCTATCATTATTTCCCTAGATATTCCTGACTTTTTAATACTTCCATATGCAGAATGATTATTTTTGTCTAATTATATAAAGCAACCACTTGGTTATTTGATTGGTATAGCATTAGATCTATGGATTAACTTGGGTAATGTCACCATTTTTACTATATTAGAATGAACATTGCTATCTCTATACTCAATTCGGTCTTTAATTTCTGCCAAATAATAATGAGGACAATATGCATCCTTGTTTTATCCCTGTATTGAGAAAAGCATATAGTACTTCTATATTACACGTAACTTTAGCTTTGGCTCTATTTTAGGAAAATGCTTTTGATCATATTAAAGAAAAATTTGATCATTCCTATGCTTAGTGTTTTTTAACATAAATGAGTGCTACATTTTATTTTTTCTGAGTATTTTAGAAATTTATTTTGTATTTTAAAGAAACTACTATAAGGAACACTAAGAAGAGTGATGAACTCAAGATTCAAGTGAATCTGTTCATATCACACCTCTGATACTTACAAGTCAGTTAAACTTTCTGACCTTTAATTATTTCAGTTATAAAGTGGTGGTAATACTATCCATACCCATTAGGATCATAAATCTAGAAATGGAAGGGACCTTAGAAACCATCTAGTCCAAATCCTCCCACCACCCCATTTTACAAATTCCATGGGAATGAATGGAGAAGTATTAATTAAGCATGCTTCAGCTCTGGGGATAGAAATAAGTAAAGCAAATGGAAAGGTCCAAAAGTCCTAAGGGTTCAGTGTAAGGGTAAAGGGCAAGGTTCAGAGGTCCTGGTGCAAGTGTAGGTCAGATACAGGTAAAGGGGTTTTGAGGTTCAAAGGATGTTGAGACTCAGAATAAGGGAACATAGTAAGACCTGGTGGACCTCCATCTTATTGGAAGCATTTTAGTTGGTGACTCCCAGCTCATCCAAGTGGTGTGTTGCTTTCCCCACATCTGGGGAGATGCTCATAGTATTCACTTCAATATTGTTGTGAGGTTTAAATTAGATCATATAATTAAAAGTGCTTTACAAATGTTAAGGTAAAATGGCAATTATTTTTAAGGCTTTTTCTGTGCCTCTTGCTAAAACTATGCTTGTTTTTTTGCTGTTCTATTATTGATATTTTATCCAACTTGTTTTCCTAATATAGAACTATTCTTGCATTTCAGGTTTAAATTCAATAGCCATAATGAATAATTTTTGGATATATTGCTCTAATCTCGTCACCAGTATTTTTTTATTTTTCATCAATGTTCATTAATAATATTGGTTCCTTTTCTATTTTATCCCTCCTTGTTTTGGGGAAAAGGATCATGTTTGTTTTACAGACTTTGGGTCATATAAAGTTTGTCTTATAGAATTTCTTTGTTTTTTGAAAAGTCTATGTAGTATAAGAATTTATAATCAGCTCAGATTTTTTAAAAATTATTTTTCTTTATCACAAGGCAGGGTTCAGTTTTGGATATTTAAATTAAAAGACATTCATTGGATGTGTAAAATGTATATAAATCTGTCTGGGCCTGGAGTTTTGTTTTCTTTGAAAGCTAATTTATAGCTTGCTCAATTTGTCTGAGAATAATGGGGATGTGGGAAAATAGGAATACTGCTAATGGAGCTATAAATTGGTCCAACTATTTAAAAAATAGTTTTGGAATTATGCAAGAAAAATTACCTGTTTATTTAGTTTTATACCCCTACCCAGATATTACTAACATGAAAAAACTGAGCTACATAAAATATCAATGCAACACTGTTCATAATAGCAAAAAAAAAAAAGTGTTAACCACCCAACACTTTTGATGGCTGAATAAATTGTATGTGAATGCACTGGAACAAGAGTTTATCAGGAGGAATAATGCAGAATATAGAAATAGAGGAAGATACAAGAAACGAAGCAGAGTGAACGAAGGAAAACCAGAAGACTTACAACAATTACAACAGCTCTGTAGAGGAACACAACAAAATTGTTGTGAAAAACACAGGACAAGGTTGGTACTAACTTAAGAGTGCGTATATCCTTCTTTTCTTTTAGAAAATAGAAAACTGCAGTTTTCAGAGTGTAGAGTCTTGAAATAAATCAAAGCCATGAGTTGAGGAATAAAGCATCTTTAATTGAGATAACAAGGTAGCAAAACTGCCACCCTGGGGGATGTTCAGTGGATTTCCCAACTTCAAGATCCATGTAAAAGTTTTTTATACCTTTAGGAGGGGAAGAAGCAGCAAGACCTGATCATGAAATCCCAGCTGTCTCCAGCAATTTGAGCAAGGGAAACCACTTAATTCTGGTCATTTTGCCCTTAATGCCATGAATCCCAGTGGAAGGGGGCAAAGCCGTCAGAAGCCTAGATCCCATTTCCTCCACAAGGCAAGATCTCAGGATGGGACTTAAGTTAAACCTAACTGACACTATCTTTGCTGAGAATGCTACTGACATTCTGACCTTGCTGGGGTCATTTAGGGAATGGCAGGTAACATAATATTTGATATTAACAATTTCTATCCTTGTAGTAACAATGTTCTGTCAAGATTAAGTCGGCAGGTGCAGGCAATGGGCCAGCGGTTATTAAGTATCTACCATGTGCCAGCTGTCTTGGAAACAAAAATATAAGCTTACAGTCTAACTTGGGCGACAACATGCACATACACGGGGGAGGGGGGCGGGGCATTCGGTTGCACTAAGACTTTTGGGACATCCTCTATAGGAAACACCTCCAAAGGTAACCTGAGTGGGGGGGGAGGGGAAGTCTCAAGTGGAAGGTTGTGCTTGAGCTGAGTCTTGAAGGAAACCATCAATTTCAGACTCTACGTTTTGGGGAAATGAATTAGGAGTATAGTGGAAGTTTGTACGTATGATACATTGAATCAAAGTATCCGTTTTTAAAAAATGGTTAAGACGTGACAAATCTGAACTTGACTTTGCCTTTGTTCGGGGGTGGGCAGGGAAGGGACGACTGACATGAGAAATCCCTTCCTGCACAAGAAGTAGGTGAAAGAAGCTAAAGCTAGGCTTGGAGAAGAGCCCAGGCAGAAGCTTCTTCGCCATCTCTCTCCCCACTGCTGCTCTGGGACTTCGGGGTTCAGAGCTCTCCTCATCCCCTTCCCCCTGGGCTCCTCAACCCAGTCCCAACTCCAGCAGGAGCACGTGCAGCCCAGCCCTAAAGGGAAAGACCTAGCAGGAGCGCCAGCCCTTAAACGGAGGCTGCCCCCCCCCATGCGCGGTGACGTCACACGCCGCTGTCACAGCCGGCGCTGGGGGGGGGTTTGGTGTGGGGGAGAATGGCCGCCGCCGCCGCCAGCGGGACCCCGGGAGGTAAGAGACTTGGCCTCCTGCCGGCCTCCCCACCCCGCGCCAGGGGGCGCAGGTCCGCTCGTGCCGGCCCCTGCGGCTTGGCCCCGCGGCGCCCCACCTCTAGCCCCTGGCACTCCCTTCCTCCTTCCTCCTCCTCCTCCTCCACCTCCGCCCCCTCCCCCGCAGTAGGGGGCGCCTCTCCACACAGCCCCCAGCGGCTCCCTCCCACCGCCCCCCCTCCCCCTGTTCCTCTGCTGGGGGACCAGCGGCCCGAAACCTCCTCCTGCCCCAGGGGCGCCCCTCCCCCACCCGGCTGCACCTGGGCGCCCCCGCAGGCGGCGCGAACCCCCTTGACCCCGAGCTTTGGCCCCATCTGCACCAGCCCTCACCTGGCGGGCACCTTGCGTTGGTGCCCCGTGATGGCACCCTCCCGACCCCCCCCCACTCACATTCTGCCATCGCCCAGGCTTGTCATCCCCCCTCCAACCCTATCCATCTGGGGGATCATTGCCCCATCCCCCTCAGATACCCTGGCTCAGCCCCGAGCTGAGATGACATCCCCAGACTACTCCCGTCTGTTCCCAGGAAAGGGGGGGGCTTGCGCTCTACGGGGGAGACAATTTGGTGGAAGTGGAATAGGCAAAGGAACCTGAGAGAAAGGATGGGGGGGGCAATATATTCTTAATTTCCATATGGGGTAGGAAAATACCATGAGCCAAGGGTGTGTGAGAGAAACGAGCTCTTGGGCCTGGGGCATAGAATGGGGAAGGTTGAAAGAGCCCCAGCATCTCACCTGGGCCTCAGTCACGGTTGAGAAAAAGGGGAGGAGGCTAGAATAAGCTTTCTGTGAGGTCCTTCACTTAGAACTGCAAAAGGGAAAAGGAAAAAAACAACAGGACAGTATCTGAGAGCATCGCAGGGCCATGGACCTTGTGACTTACCTTCTATGATCTAAGTGTCCTACTATCAGCTTCTCCCAGCTCTCCTCCTCTCTAGTCCTTGTTCTTTTCAGACACTCAAATATTCAAGTTCCCAGCCTGGTCTTTGGGGCATTTGCTGCCTCAGAGCCATGTGACCCTTAGGTCCCAGTTTTCTACTCTCATCTTTCTCAGTCATGTGAAAGACTCAGTTCTGGTTCCATTTCCCTCACCCCTTATTCTTAGTTGCCATCCCCTAGAGTGCAGTGGAAAGAGGGGTGATTTTGAGCTCAGAGGACCTGAGTTTGAAATCCCCTCTGCCTCTAACTACTGGCCTCAGTAAACTCATCTAAAAAATGAGCAAGTTGGACTAGGATGATCTCTGAGGTCCTTTCTGGCTCTAAATTTGTTTCTCTATGACTTTGTTCCCTTGCCCTTATCCTCCAAGTTATCCTTTTTCTGATACATCTTGGTTCCCATTGCAAATCTTTCTGCTTTTCCAGTCCCTTCTTATCTTCCCTTCCCCACAAGCTATCCTTCAGACCTCTCTATCCCAACCCTTCCCTCAGGAATCACAGCTTCTCCAGGGGCTATGTTCTCCTCTTAGATGAGATAGGAGAGGGGGAGATGCTGAGTATGAGCCTGCCTTATCTTCTTTCAGAACATATACCCCCTCCCCCTGGCCCATCAGGCAGAGGGTGACCTTGCCATTGGAGCCACCTTCACCATGAATAATAAGGACACCACTGAGGTTGCTGGTGAGTACCGTGCTGCTTTCTCTCCCCCTCCCACCCTCCAATACACTAGATTTCAGAATGTTAGGGTTGGGGGAATGGCTGAACAAGTTGTGGTATATGAATGTAGTGGAATACTATTGTGCTATAAGAAATGATGAACAGGCAGACTTCAGAAAAACCTGGAAAGATGTATATGAACTGATGCTGAGTGAAATGAGCAGAACCAGGAGAACATTATACACAGTAACAGCTGCAGGGTATGAGGACTATTTCTGATAGACTTAGCCCTTCACAGCAATGCAAGGACCTAAAACATTCCCAAAGGACTGTTGAGGCAAAATGCCATCCACATCCAGAGAAAGAACTATGGAATCGGAATGCAGAATGAAGCAGACTATTTTTATTGTGTCATGTTTTGTTGTTTTTTTGTTTCATTTGTTTTAATTCTTCTATGCCATGTGACTAATGTGAAAATGTGATTAATAAAAATCTATGTGTAGAACCCGTATAAGATTGCATGCCGTCTCAATGGGTAAGGGGGAAGGAGGGGGAGAAAATTTAAAACTTATGGAAGTGATTGTTGAAAACTGAAAACAAATAAATTAATTTTTAAAAATGTTAGGGTTAAAAAAAACCTTGTCAATCCTCTTGACTAATTCTTCTCATTCTCTAGTAAGAGTACACTGACCGATGGTTTCCATTTCTTCTCAGAGAACAGCCATCATTTGAAGATCTTTCTCCCCAAGAAGTTACTGGAGTGTCTTCCCAGATGCCCACTGCTGCCCCCTGAGCGGCTACGATGGAATACAAATGAGGTACCCCAGAGATGCTAAATGGACAAGGGTGGGAGGAAAGGCTTTTGTCCTTGATCTAGGAAATTCTGGTGGGCAGGAAGAAGGGAAGAGTTTTGTTTTGTTTTTGGCAGGTATGTGTGTCTCTGTGTGCATATATAACAGTTAAGTGATTGAGAACCTACCACATTCAGGGCACCATGTCAAGCATGGTCTTCAAGCTTCTTCAAGAAGCTCATAACTAGTTGGGGAAACAAGATTTAATTATATAACTAGACCATTAGCTCCTTGAGGGCAGGAATCCTGAACTATCTAATATAGTACTCTGATATAGTAACATAGTACTTTGAAGGTAAAAACTCAGTGACTCTTCATTGGTTCAGTGGGCTGAGGTGGTATAAAAACATAATTTAGCTATCCATAAGTGATCAGTGCCAAATAATCATACAGATAGTAGGTTCTATGGGATGTCACAGGATGGCTAGTGAGGGAGAGGCAACGTGGTATAATTAAAAGAATGCTGTATTTGTAAACAGCAGCTCTGAGTTTCTGGGCCTCAGTGTCATCATTTGTAAAATGATGGGATTGGACTAGATAGACCTCTGAAGTCTCTTCTGGCTTCTGTATCCTCTAAGGGTAAACTTCTGAGGAACTGCTATATTTTTTTTCTTCATAGCCCATGTGCCCTCTATTAAAGTCAGTACATAATTTAAACTGTTTTTTTTATAGCACTATTAAGTTTTATTTTATCTAGTGATATAAAGTTTTATTTTATCTAGTGATATAAGTATGCAGAATGAAGTTACTCAAAGATTCGCTGTATTTAAACTTTTTAAAAATGAAAATGGAGAAAATGTGAGCCTGAAGTTGGGCTTAAAGGATGTGCAGGTTTCACATAGGTTAGGGGTTTGTTTTCTTTTTCAGCAATGGGCTACATTATCAGAAAGCCATATGTGTGATAGCCACATTATTTTTTTTTTAAACCATTATAGTTATTAATTGATCTAAGCTTAATATTATGATTCCTAGGGAGCAATGAACTACATACCTGTAGTAGCAGGCTGGTAATTAGGCCCTGGTGGCCTAAGAGTTCATGTATAATAAGAGTCCATGGTAATAAGGCAAGACTTTTTTTTTTTTTGCTAATCTTAGCTGTATTTGGCTCAAAGACCTCATATTGGATACAGGGAAGATGGGTGGAAAGATGGGGACCATCCAAATGGGGAATCATTCTGAGTTGAGTTGGAAGCTAGACTATTTTACATTTGTTGAGGGGTGGGGAATGATGTGACTAGGGTGAAGGATTGGTCTTGTAGAGAAACAAGGGCAGCTCAGACTGGAGAGGAAGGTTAAAGGGATATAGTACAGGTGTTAGGGGTGGGGAGGGAAGGGAGGCAAGAATTCTTGACTTCAAGGCTAAGGAATTTGGACTTTACCCTGTAGGCCAGGGGTGGGGAACCTGTAGCCTTCAGGCAAATCCCCTTGTTCTGGATTTCAGTTTGGATTCAGTCAAAGGGTGGAACTTGAGGACCTAGAGGGCCACATGTGGCCTTGAGGCTACAGGTTCCCCACCCCTGTTGTAGGCAGTGAGAACTTGTTTAGATGAATTTGAACATATGGAATAATAGAGTGTTTTTTTCATGAAGATTATTAATCTGACAGGAAGAAAAGACTTGATGGAGAGATCAGTTAGGATTGCAATAGTCCCAAATTTGAGATAATAAAGAAATGCACTAGGGTGGAGGCAATGGGAACAGAAAGTATCTACTTGGATTGGAGTGGAAGAAAAAGATCAGATTTTTTTGTTATTGTTCTATTTATGAGTCAGGGAGAATAACCAGTTTTTGGAAAATCTCACTAAGTCCTTATGTGAAAGGCTTCTGGGGAAAAAGGTCATAATTTCTTTGTGTCAAGTCAAAGAAAATGGAGCTTCTGAGCTTCCTTATGGCAGTTGGAAGGGATAATCAGGCCTTAATAGGGCCTATTCCCAGGGATATTTCCTCCAGCATCCAGGACTTGGCAGTGGGTAGGCCTTTTGAGTTTTGACATGCCAGGGAGAAAAATAAAGGTAGGAGCTTGGAGAAAAAAAGCTATAAAATAAGGGGATTGGGGAGAGAATGAGGAGGAGGAAGAGAACAGAATGAGTATTTTTTCCCTTCTAGGAGATTGCCTCATACTTAATCACCTTTGAGAAGCATGATGAGTGGCTGTCCTGCTCCCCCAAGACCAGGTAAGGGGACCTGGAGAAGGTTGTTAAGGCTAAGCATGCAGAATCCCAGAGCTTGCTTTATCTTCTTCTATACTTCCCCAGGCCTCAGAATGGCTCCATTATCCTCTATAATCGCAAGAAGGTAAAGTACCGGAAGGATGGCTACTGCTGGAAGAAGCGGAAGGATGGAAAGACCACTCGAGAGGACCACATGAAACTGAAGGTGCAGGGCATGGAGGTAGGGGAAGGCCCTTAGAGTTTGGTGTCTGGTTCTCCTGTATCAAGTTTTTAATCACTCCTGCCCTGTCTCATTTCCTAGAATCCAAGTGTTACTATAGTCACCCCTCCCAGCCAGTCTTAGGTCAACCATCCCACTTCTTGGGAAGTAGACTGGAGTCCCATTTCCTTCAGTAACACAGTTGTCTGGGCCTTTGTTTCTCACAGGGACTCATCTGTCCAGTCTCCTAGCTTCTCTGATATTTTCCTTAGAAATCCTTGTATATGACCCGAGGCCCAACTCTAGCTTTTGTCACTCCCCTGTTCTCAGTGTCCCAGTATCAATTTCATGGATATTCCTTAAATGTTCTACTTTGAAAGTCCCAAATATCTCACCCCCTTTTTATTTTCACACCCCCTTGATTCTGTGTTATTTGGATTTAAGGGGAACCTAGGTTCCTGGGGGTTGGGCGGGACTCATAGGGGAGACAAGTCATTTGAAAGGGGACTAAAGAGAAGAAGTCTTTCCATCCAACTATCTCTTGGCAGTGTCTCTATGGCTGCTATGTTCACTCCTCCATTGTTCCCACATTCCATCGTCGCTGTTACTGGCTGCTACAGGTATTGATGGGATTGGAGAGTCAGACTCTTGGGCAGTAAGGAGGGAGTGAAAAGAGGAAAGATTGGGCTCTTAGAGAGTCTGAAAAAAGCTGAATTAGAAGAAAGGGGCTTATGGACTAAGAAGGCCAAACACCTGGGTACTTGGGAGGAATGGGAGTTTATGGGGGAGGTATAAGAGCTGAAGAGGTGCTGGGGGAGGTGGAGGAGAACAGAATTCTGGGAAGGGAACTAAGTATTATGGGGCGGAATATCTAGGTCCCAGTGTCCACTGGCACCCTGTGTCTACCATTGCTGCCCTCAGAACCCTGACATCGTCCTCGTGCACTACCTGAATGTCCCCGCCCTGGAAGATTGTGGGAAGGGCTGTGGCCCCATCCTTTGTTCCATCAGCAGCGATCGGAGGGAATGGCTCAAGTGGTCCAGGGAAGAGCTGGTGGGGCAACTGAAGCCCATGTGTAAGAACCCCAGGGTAAAAGTGGGTCTCAGGGTGCCCTCACAGAAGCCAAGACTATTTCCAAGTGCCTCTGGAGTGACCAGCTTTCCCTAGGTATTGAAGAGGTTTGATCCTTGGTGCTGCTGGGAGCTGAAATGCTGGTGGATTCTCAAGGCCTTATGTTGCAGAAGTGGTGGGAGTAAGGGAAAGAAATGGACTACATATCCCAGGAATGCTTGGAACAGCTACCTTTTCCCCAGGCTACTAGTCCCATGGCATCATGGGAGTTGTAGTCCAGTAAGGGAGAGAGGGACAGCAAGGGGAGTTTAGTGGCTGGATTTTCTTAGGTTCACACAGCAGGCCCTCCCTCCTCCCCTTTTCAGTTCATGGCATCAAGTGGAGCTGTGGGAATGGGGCAGGTGAGTTCTCAGTGGAACAGCTGGTGCAGCAGATTCTGGATACCCACCAGGCCAAGCCCCTGCCCCGTACCCATGCCTGCCTCTGCAGCGGAGGGCTCGGTTAGTGATGGGACCCAAGGGCTCCCTCTGACTCTGAGTTCTATTCCCCACTGGGGACACAAACACCCTTTATATTTGTTTGCATGCTAATTTATATATGTTTTGCACATTGTTTCCTAATAGTCCAGTGGGACTGAGGACATCTTCTCTAGGCCTTAGCTTTCATTTGGAAAATGCCTTCCCAGGCTTTCGGCCAGTTTGTCACTCTGTCATTTATCTTTGTGACCCCCAGTCTCTGTGCACTATTCATGCATAGGCATCAGCTCACTGCCTTTTTCTTTCTCTCCACCAGCCTGTTTCTTCTCCCCTAGCAACCTTGCAATCCCCCTGTGCTCTTCTCCCTGCAGTGCCTGTTCAACCAGAATTTGTGGCATCTCTGCTTCCCCCCAATGGCCACAGTCATTATTACACATCTATCTGTACTGGGGCCCCAGTGGATAGAAAATCTCCACTGGAGAAAATTGGGAAGTTGTCTTATTCTACTCCTTTTCTTTCTTCCCTACCCCATTCTTCACTACAGGTTCCACAGGGAGCCTACCCCACAAATGCAGCAATACCAAGCACCGAATCATCTCCCCTAAAATTGAGCCTCGGACCTTGGCCATACCCCCAATTCCACCTCCAAGACCTCCTGAGCCCCTTCCACAGCCTCTCCCACCACTTACTGAACCCCCTGAACTTCCCAAGGTTGATACCTCACCCTCTTCCTCCTCTTCTTCCTCTTCTGGCTTTGTTGAACCCCCTGAAATTAGCCCTAGACCTCCGGTAACTCCAGGAGGGCTGCCCAGGGGGGGACCTGCTCTCCTCCTTCTGACAGGTTTGGAGCAGCTCACTGGGGGTTTAACTCCCAGCAGACATTTGGCTCCTCAGCCTGAGTTTGGGCCCTCTCTGGGCCTGGCCCTAGTCCTAGGCCCTCAGCCTCCTGCCCCACCCGGCCCTCCCAGTCCCGCCTTTGATCCTGATCGATTTTTCAACAATCCCAGTCAAGGCCAGACTTATGGAGGTGGGCTGGGGGTGAGTCCCAATTTCCCTGAGGCAGAGGCAGCCAGAACACCTTGCCCAGCCCTGGAACCTGCTGCTGCTTTGGAGCCTGTGACATCAGATCAAGGGACTACTCCTAAGCCTGGAGAAGAAAGAGAAGGGAACCGATTCTTTATCCGAGATGATGCAGGAGGGGAGGGAAGTGGGCCTGCCACAGTCTCCTCATCCCCATCCATGGAGTCATCGGCCCGGCCTGGAAGAGGTGAAGGGCTGTTTGGAGGACCAGGGGGGACCAGTGAGCTAGAGACTTTCAGCTTGTCTTCCTTCCCAGACCTCATGGGGGACCTGATCAGTGAGGAAGCTCCAGGGCCTCCTGGCCCTCCAGCTCTTAGCGTTATCACTGACTTCTCTCCTGAGTGGTCCTATCCAGAGGTGAATATTATATTCTTTCATCATTTCTCCTCATTACTTGCTGTCCCATTCCCACCCTGAGCCTAGCCCCTAGGTCACCCAAGCCTAAGTTTCCACAGTAACCATAGCCCTGTAATCTATGTTCTAGCTTCCTTAACTTCCTTCAGATTTTTATGGCATGTGGCCATCTTGTTTTCCATGCTCTTCCTCCCTTAATTACCTTTATACAGGGTATCCCAAAAGTCTTTGTACAGTTTTGAACTTAAATAGATTAAAACTGAACTAAGACTTTTGGGACATCCTGTATATTTTCCAGAGGGTACTCCCAATCTCTGGTGACTCTATGTTTGGATGGGGATATTTGCTTGTTCACAGGGTGGGGTCAAGGTATTGATCACAGGTCCTTGGACAGAGGTCTCAGAGCGTTATTCTTGTGTCTTCGACCACATCCTTGTGCCAGCCTCACTTGTCCAGTCTGGTGTCCTGCGCTGCTACTGTCCTGGTATGGAGGAGTGGGAAGTACTGATCAGACAAGTCAGGGTGGGACAGTCTATAGATGCCTTATCAGGAGCTTCACCATTAGAGTGGAGGCTGGAGACTTAATATGGGGAGACCCAGAAGGTTACCAAGGCTGTATGTGAAATTAGTCTCTTTTCTTTTCTCCAAAGTAGCCAGGACTAAGGAGGCAGCAAGGGGAAGGAATCCTGCCCTTGGAATTAAGAAACCTGGCTTCTAATCTCAGCTCTTGTTATTCACTGTGTGCCTTAGCCAAGTCATTTAACTTATCTGAGCCTCATTTTGTTTTGTCTGGTCTCTAAGGCTGTTCCTAGCTTTGTACATCTGTGGAGTTAAGGGGCCTGACAACTTTAATCCAAGGTAGAAAAAAGAGAAAAAGTCTAGGGCGCTTAGAGACAGAAAGGGATAGTGGAAAAGACTCAAGTCCTAGCTGTACCACTTAACTAGTTATATGATCATAGGCAAGTGATTTCTTCTTATGTAAAATGGAAATCATTCTTGCCACTCTAATCGCATGTGATTGTTGTGCTTTGCAATCTATGGAGTACTATGTAGGTATGAGCTACTATTATTATTGACTTTCATCTCAGCATGCTAAAATGAAGCCTGGCCTCATAGCCCAGATCCCATTGCCAAGAAACATCTCTACCCTATCCTAACATGCCAAATATCAATCAGAATCAGAGAAAAGCCTCAGAGGTTTTATCCCTGATAAATAGAAAGATGAGGTCTCTAAAACAATCCAGGAACCATAGGAATGACCTGCCTCAACAGGCTTTGTTGTATGTGGGTATCCTACCCCTGCCAATACCACCACCTTGTGAGTTGAGAGGCTTGGGGATGAAAAGAGTAGAGTTGGACTTTCTTAGCCTCTAGTCTAGGTGATCAAGACCTTAAGTTTTATACTCAAAGGGCCATGAGAATCACCAGGTCATAAGCCAAACTAGACCCCGCTCCTTGGAAACTTTATCCACTTACTCAGTAGTGAAATTGGATGGGAGTGGAGGGAGAGAACATAGGATGTCTACTAATCAAGGTGCATCAGAGAGTTCAGGCTATACCTGGCCAAAAACTTGGAGTCACCGTTGCCAAGGAGCACATTTCTCTTAACATCCAGGTTGGCTGGGGCCTCTGGGAGATGTAAGGCAAAGGGAAGAGTATAGTAGGATAAGGCTTTAGGACTTTGATCCAGGTCTCTGGGTTGCTGGCAGGGGTTATCTCAGTAAAAGAAACTGACATTCTTCCCCTTCCCCTTTGTCTTCCCTAGCTCATGAGGCAGGTTTGGTGTCTCTTCAGGTGGCAGGAGAAGAGGGCCCACTCTCTGCTTCTGTGCTCTTTGAGTACCGAGCCCGCCGCTTTTTAGCTCTTCCCAGCACCCAACTCGACTGGCTGTCCTTAGATGGTAAGTACCTAACCTGACCTGGACCTGGATATCCATCCTCTAACCCCTGTGCTTCAATCTTTCTCCTTACCCTCGGTTCCTGTTTCTTTCAGGGATTTGATTGGGTATCTAGTCTGCCAGTCAATAAGCACCTGCTTGCTACATACCACACACCATGCTAAGCACTGGGATTACAAAGAAAGGCAGAAGATAGTCCCTGCCCTTGAGTGCACAGTCTAATGGGGGAGATAACATGCAAACAACTGTTTGCAAACAAGCTGTATACAGGATAAATAGGAAATAATCAACAGAAGGAAAACACTAGAATTAAGAGGATTTAGGAAAGACTTCCTGTAGAACATGGGATTCTAGTTGGAACTTGAAGGAAGGAGGAGGAAATGAAGAGAGAGAGGACTCCAGGCACGGGAGACAGTCAGTGAAAATGCCCAGACTAGAGAGATGGAGTGTCCTGTTCCAGGAACAGGAAGGAGGCCGTTATCACTGGACTGAAAAGTATGTAGCAGGGGAGGAAGGTATAAAAAGACCAGAAAGGTGGGGCAGGTGGCTTGGTTATGAAGGACTTCAAACACTAGGGAGAGGATTTTATACTTGATTCAGGAGCCACTGGAGTTTGAGTTTTGGGGAGTGGGGAGGAATGTCAGACCTACACTTAAGAAAATCACTTTGGCAGAGTCCTCTAGCTTCCAACTTTCCAGTCATGTCCAGGGCCTAGTTTTTTCTTGATCTATAACTGGCTTCTTCTCCATCTCTTCTTTCCTAGATTTCTTAGACTCTGTCTCTAAGCCCTGGGACTTTTTCTGTTTCCCTGTCTGAGTTTTGGCTATTCCTGTCTGCAGAACTTTCTCCCTTGCGGTCTGATGCTTGGGCTATCTGTCCCCCTCGTAGTTTTTCAGAGTTCCTGTGTCATTCTTTGTCTTGGTATTTTTTTTCCATCTCTTTTTCCCTCTTCAGCCCTTCTTATAGGAAAAGGAGTGTATGATGTAGTATAGTGAACAGCAGGGGGTCTGAAGTCTGGCAATGTGGCTTCAAGTCCCAGATCAGCTGTTGAACAGCTATGTGACCTTTGGCTTCTTTCCTTCTTTGTAAAATGGGAATTTTGTGTCTTAGTTACATTCTGTACCTAACAGCATTTTCATGAAGAAAATTTTTTATGAACTATTAACATACTTTTTAACAACCATCATTGTTTGTGCCCCATCCCGACAGTTTTTTTTTCTGGTGAAATTCTCAATGTTACAAGTCTTGAGAATTTCTATATCCAAAGCACTGGCTTTGGAGTCAAGGTTCAAGCTGTAGCTCTCTGACCCCTATGTGACCTTGGGCAAGTCACTTAGTTTTTTCATCTGCAAAATGAAGTTGGCCTAGATGGCCTCTGAGCTCCCTTCTAGCTCTGGATTGTATGAACCCGAGGTTCACGTTTGTGTTTTTTCGTCTCAATTTTCTTTTAACAGTTTTTCCCCTCTGTCATTATATTTTCAAATCTTACTGGATTTTTGTTTCCTGCCCTTTCTCTATTTCACTTAAGTTTCTATCCATCTTACCCCTTGTCAACATCAGTGCTTCCATCCTCCTTCACCTATCCCTTCTCTACCATGTTAAGTATAACAACACTCAGCCTTCCCGCTCCATACCCTTCACCCCCCACAAGGGGAGGCTGGTTTTAAATGACTCTTTTGGGAAGCAGTCACTGAAGAGGAGAGGCAGAGCACAAGGAGTGTTGGGCACAAGGAAGAGAGAGAGAGAACCTCTGGGAGATGAGGCATAAAGTAGGAGAGATTTCCAAAACCCATTACCCAACCCTTTGCCATTCTCTCTATATTATCATGTAAACTGATTTGGGATCTAGATGTTTCAGTTGTGCTCTGGGTCCTGGCATATGTTCAGGGTCCCTGGTTCAGGCTTTAGGGAGGTATCTTTCCTTCTTGACTATCCTTTTCCTCCCCAGATCTTGGGATATTTGCTTGTGGTACTTGGAAGGTTGTTCACATCATTTCCCAACTCAATCTCCTATCCTTTTCCCCTACAAGACAATCAATTTCGGATGTCCATACTGGAGCGACTAGAGCAAATGGAAAAACGGATGGCAGAAATGGCAGCAGCTGGACAGGCTCCTCCCCAAGGTTCTGACCCTCGCCCAGTACAGGTATTTGGAGAGAGGGAAGGTGGAATATTTGTTGCACCTTCCCTAAGCAAACAGCTGTGGTGTTTGACCCACCTTATTTTCCTTCTTTCCTCTGCATCTTGACCTTTTTAGCCTGGTGCCCCTCTCTTCTTCCTGATACACCATATCTCCCAACACTATCTTCTCCTCTTCCAAGGGTAGCTATTCTTGGTGCCATCTTGGCATGCCTACTCCTCAAACTATTTCTGGTCTAGAAAGGGGGAGAAACTGGGGAAGGTAATGGGGGGAATCTTCAAAGATCTGGGGGTCCTGATTTATACCAATGAACTGGCAGCTGTATGGCACTGTTTCAGGGACAAGGACACTCAGATGTCTGACCGGAATGGTCCGGAGAAAACTAAGAGACAGGAGGCCTGGTTTCCAGAGGGAAGTGGAGACTGAGGATAGAATTAGGAAGTGGAAGTAAGAGAAGAATATCTGGGTCTCAATAGGTGAATGAGACTAGACAGTTGGATTAGGGCTGTTTGAGGATTATGGGAGAGAATGTTTGGGTGCCTGAGTCGAGAGACAGGGTTAATGAGCACTAAGGTAGAGAGTTGACAGCTGGAAGACCAAATACCTGGGCCCCTAAGGTCAGCAGAAGTCACAAGACAAAAATCTAGGCCCTTGGATGAGGGTGTGTGTATTACAGGGAGGTGTCCCGGGGCCTGGGTTTGAGGCCCGTGTGGTGGTCCTAGTAGAACGTATGATCCCTCGTTATGGCTGGCGGGGCCCTGATCACCTGGTTCACGGGGGACCCTTCCGGGGTATGAGTCTCCTTCACCTGGCAGCAGCCCAGGGCTATGCCCGTCTCATTGAGACCCTGAGCCAGTGGAGGTGAGTACAGGTTGGGAAGGGAAACGGTTGGGAGTGGGTTGGAAGGTGGAGAGCCAGAATAGTAGATCTAGAGTCAGAAAGAGTCAATGAAGTGGGGGGGGCATGGTTATTGTAGGTGAACAAGATGGGATTGAGGAGAGGTTAGAAATTGGGAACCAAGAGAATGTAAGTGCCCTTAGTCCTTGTCTCCCAGGCTTAATTTCTTTAAGGTTTCTTGACCCCACCCACACCCTCACCCCTTTGCCCACTGACTTGCCCTTTTTGATGTCTTGACCTCTGGTCCCTCATGTCTGCCCCTCTTAGTACAACCTCAACCTGCACCTATCCTCTTGTGCTCTGATTAGCTTCCCTTATCTCTCTTCCTCTCTTGCCACCCCTCTAGGACTATGGAGGCAGAAAGCCTGGAACTGGAGCAAGAGGTGGATCCACTTAATGTGGATCATTTCTCCTGTACTCCTTTGGTAAGACCACCAGATTCCTTGTCCCTCAGTGGCTACTGAAACTGGGGTAGGTATGTGGGAAGAGGGGAAATAGGGAGGCTGTGGGGTTCATAAAGCCTAAATTCTTTGCGGGGAAGAAGGGCAGAGAGATGTAGAAACAAAGTCATGGACTGATGGTTGAGTTCCTAAGAAGACAAAGTTATTTGTGTCCAGTCCTTACAGTCTATTCTTCCATCCTAAACTCTTCCTTCCCTAGATGTGGGCCTGTGCCCTAGGACACCTAGAAGCTGCTGTGCTCCTTTTCCGATGGAACCGCCAGGCACTGAACATCCCTGATTCTCTGGGCCGATTACCCCTGGCTGTGGCACATTCCCGGGGGCATGTACAACTTGCCCGATGCCTAGAAGAGCTACAGAGACAGGAGGCTTCAGTTGAGTCCCTGCCTGTCCCTTCACCACCCTCTGCCAGCCCTGACACTGGTAAGGATGTTGGCAGGGAACAGGAGAGAAAAAAGGAATGGAATTGAGAAATGTGAGAGGGGAGGGAAGCCTTGGGGCAGGGAGCAGCTTAGAGAAACGGAGATGGGATGGATGGGGGAAACAAATGCAGCCAAAAGCCTAGAAAGTGAAAGAAAGAAGGTAGGATACAAGTGGTAGTATAGAAATAGGGAGAAGGAGTAGGGTGTGGGCATGAGGAGGAGTAAAAGATGTAGGAGGGAACTAGCAAGACCACCTTGGACAGCACTTGTCTTGATCATAAATAATTTTTGAATCCTTTCTCTCCCACACTTCTAGGTCTGAGCAGTGTTTCCTCACCTTCAGAGCTGTCAGATGGCACATTCTCTGTCACTTCGGCCTACTCTAGTGCCCCAGACAGCAGTCCCCCACCTGCTTCTCTGCCTACTTCTGAGGGAGCCACTGAGGTGACACAGCCAGGTCAATCTCCTCATGGTCTCTCTGAGGCTCCCAGCGTACTCATGGACCATAAGGCCAGTAACCCCAAGGGGCTTCCCTCACCCTCCTCTGTGAGTGAGGACTCCACAGTAGAGGCTCCAATCCAGGTTCATGGGGCCAGTTCAAAGGGAGCTGATTGCCATCAAACTGTGGATATGATACAGGTATTTATCAATCTCAGTCTGGGGAGTGAGTATTTAGGGTTAGACGTGAATGAGGGTAGAGGAGAGGGGGTTAGCTAAAGTAAGGTAATTTGAGCATCTGTGAAGGGACCAAGAGTTCCCTTTCTGGAGTGGTTTGGATCTGGAACGCATTGGGGTTGATCGATGTTTTTTCAGTCCTTGTGAGCCTTACCCTGAAGTAAGGAACAGTGGTAGGCTCACAATAAAAGTTTATAAACTCTTGGGAATGAAAGAATGGATTTTTCATTTGTCTCATCATTGTTGACAAACATTTATTTAGTATTATATATATTGTGCCATGTTTTGTTATAAGGCACAGCCTTACCCATGAGGTGTTATAGTCTAATTGGGAAGGGCATATACATAAAAAAAAATAAATAAGGGAAGTTATATAAAAGAATGGTAGTATATGCTCAGTGTCAAATGTGTTATATTGATAGTAAATTCACGGGAGACAGCAGTCATCAAGGGAAAGCTAAGAAAGGCTTTCTAGAGGATATGATAGAATCTGAGCTGGACCTTTAAAGAAGGATTAGACTTAAGGGAAAAGGAGGGGAAAAAAGATTTAAGACAGGAATAATAGTATGAGCAAAGGTAGCAATAAATGTGGAATAATGAGGAAATTAATTTGGCAAGAGTGGAGGATCTATGTAGGGGAGAAGAGTAGGCAGGGGATGGGAAGGCAGTTTAGAGTCACTAATACTAGGCTAAGGAGTTTGGACTTTGTTCCTAGAATATGTTGTTTCAACATGAAGATTATAAATCCTTCAAGGGCAGAGAACTTTCTCTATTTATCTTTTACTTAGTGCCTCTTGTTGTTCAGTCTTGTCCGATTCTTCATGACCCTGTGGACCATGCTAATGCTGCCCATGGGGTTTTCCTGGCAAAGATACTGGAGTGGTTTGCCATTTCCTTCTCCAGTGGATTAAGACAGAGGTTAAGTGACTTGCCCATAGTCACATAGCTAGTAAGTGTCTGAGGCTGGATTTGAACTCAGATCTTCCTGACTCCAGGCCCAACACTATCCACTCAGCCACTTAGCACTGTGTTATAATAGTAACTCAGTAAATATTCTAGCATGATCAGAGAAATAAGGGAATCAAAAGGAAAGGCCTAGTGGAGTCTCAGGCAATGGCAGTGAAAAAGCAAAGGCTTGGAGATAGGATCAGGGCTCATTCGTTTATAAGGCAGGATGAAGAGCTGATGGGTGAGATCTTTCACATTTTCCACTAGATGGACATGATCTCCCTGGCCAAACAGATTGTTGAGGCAACACCAGAACACATTAAACAGGAAGACTTTGAAAGTGTCCCTCAGGCTGGAGGTCCTCTTCAAGAACAGACTGGAGCCATGGAGCTCAGTGAGACTATGTCCTGGCTGGCTAGTTACCTGGAGAATGTGGACCATCTCCCTAGCCTCACGCAGCACAGGTGACCACATTCAGGGTGGGTCCTCTGGTCATTTCCCTTAAAATTGGATGAGGAAGCAAGGGACCACCAGGCTGTGACCCAGGGACTTTGGGTAGAGCAGATGTAATCTCTGGTGTTCAGTCTAGGAAAGGACCCAGTTAAGACCTTGCCCACAGTTCTGGAACCCTGAAAAGGAATAATAGCTCTTTAAACTCAGTGATCAGGAAGCATCCCTCCACAGAAAGCCCTGTGATGGGAAGGAAGAAGAGGTGGGCCACAGTCTGATACCCTTCCTCCCCCTCTCCCTGAAGCAGTGAGCTGCCCTTTGAGCAGGGTCGCCTGGCTACTCCCCCTGCTCCATCTTGGGCAGAGTTCCTTGGGGCCTCAGCTAATGGGAAGATGGAAAGTGACTTTGCACTGCTGACACTGTCTGATCATGAGCAACGGGAACTGTATGAAGCAGGCCGTGTCATCCAGACTCCCTTCCGCAAGTACAAGGTTGGGGAGAAATGGGGGTGGTAGAATCAGAAGGGGTGCACAGGTCCCATTATTAGAGCTGAAGACACAGGGGAGAGGCAGATAGGAGTACTTCCATCGTTAATTATCCTGTGGGCTATAAAGAGTGCTAGGTGATGTTTGACACGGTGGGGTGGGGTGAGATATGATTTCTGGGAGTGTGTGACTAAGGTAACTGAATGAGAAAAAAGAAATGAGTGCCAGAGGGAAAGAACACAGTGTGGATCAGTTATTGAGTATATAGAGCAGCAGTAAATAAAAGGGAAGAGAGGCATTTCAAGTGTGGGCCCTAAAAGCCAAATCTGTGTTCACCACCAGCCCACTAATCCCCATAGGGAGATTACATTATTTTGGAAGCTGGGATGACAAAGCATCAGAAGATGTGAGATTTCTGAATGGCATAGTTTCTGCATAGGAAAAGACAGTATTCAAGGAAAAGCCAGTGGACAAGAATTCATTGTGATCATAATTATTAGCAAGTGGAAAAGTGCGTATTGGGGAGCATATGCTGTTAGGTGTGTAGGTCCATGCAACTCAGAGGTACTGGTTTTAGATGGGATCTAGAGACAGAAGAAGTTGGTAAGGTCATATTGCAGCCCATGGTTGTTAGTTATGGTAGAATAATTAGATTCCAGACATGTCATGCCAAAGAGTCATGGATCATTTAAGAGGACCACAAAACAGGTCTGTGAAAGTTAAATGTTGTGGGGAACCATGATCTTAGGGATAAGATGACCCTGTCCCAGTGGGGAAATGTTAGGGACAGGTCTTCAAATTTCCCCTGCTCCACCCACCCTCAAGGGCCGTCGACTAAAGGAGCAGCAGGAGATGGCAGCAGCTGTGATCCAGCGCTGTTACCGAAAGTACAAGCAGGTAAGATATACTCCCCCACCTCCAAATACACACTGCTTCCTGAGCCCCTCTCTAGCTTAGTTTGGCTCTAACTCCACTTCTCTTCCCACAAGCTAACGTGGATTGCACTTAAGGTAACTAAGGGAGTATTTGGGAGTAAAGAATATATATGTCAGAAGGAAGAGAGTCCTGCATCCATCTTGGCTTGAGAACAGGCCTCTAGGTTCTTTGCCTTTTTGGAGGCTTGCTTAGAGTAAATAAAATAGCTGTGGACTACAATGGATTCATAAACTGCTTCAAATATTTAGTAGCTGTATGATTACAACTTCAGATCTTCAGTTTCTTCATGCTGCAAAATGGGGATAATATCTACACTAAATACTTCAGGGTAGTTCTGAGGAAAGTGCTTTTCAAACCTTAAAACATCATAAAAATGTGAGTTTTTTGTCTTTTTCCCCATGATGCTGTCTCTCTTTTGGTCATGTTTGGTCTCCACCTCCCAAATTCTGTCCTCCAAGTTTGCACTCTATAAGAAGATGACTCAAGCAGCCATCCTGATCCAGAGCAAATTCCGAAGTTACTATGAACAGAAGCGATTTCAGCAGAGTCGACGGGCAGCTGTACTAATTCAACAGCACTACCGTTCTTACCGATGCCGCCCTGGGCCCTGCCACCGGCCTCCTGGGCCCTCAGGACCTCTGCCTCCCCGTAGCAAGTATGTTACTGAGCCCCTGTTACGACAGGTCCCAGACTCCACAGAAAACTGCTTCCTTCCAGTGTACACCCAAATTTCCTCTTTCTCCCACTGTAGTTGTCAGAAACCTTGTCTTCTTTATACCTAAAATTTCACTAAGTTGGGCTGTCTACACTCTTTCTATCTTGACCTCCCCTTTCCTATCCAGCCTTCTCAGGGACATAGTATTGAAGAGGAACCTGTACATTCTCCTTTATCTTGTTAGCTTCCCCTTCTCTCCCTTTCCAGAGGCTCCTTCCTCACCAAGAAGCAGGACCAGGCAGCTCGGAAAATCATGCGTTTCCTGAGGCGCTGCCAACACAGGTACCAGGCACTTCTCAACAACCTTATTTTCCCCATTTATGTCCAATTTCCTTTCTCTTCACATTCATTTCCCCAATTATTTCCTTTTTTAAAAAATTTATTTAATTTTTTTCCCCAGTTACATGTAAAAACAATTTTTAACATGTTTTTAAAACTTTGAGTTCCAAATTCTCTTTCCTGCCTCCGCCCACGCCCCACCCCCCATGGAGAAGGCGAGCAATTCGATGTAGGTTATACATGTGTAGTCATGCAAAACATTTCCATATTAGTCCCAAACATTTCCCTCTAAGACTCTATTTTACCACTTGGCCTCTTTCTATGTCTCCCGCATAGGATGAAGGAACTAAAGCAGAGCCAGGAGCTAGAGGGTCTCTCCCAACCTGAACTGGCCACCTGACAGCCCACCGCCACCACCTGGAAGAGGGGCGGTCTTCACCAGGTGACCCCCTGTTGGGACAGGGACAGCTTCGCTCCCAGACTCCTCGGAGCCTCTTCCCTGTAGGACTCTCCTCTTCGCCCTCCTAGGTGTTTGTTTCGCCCCCTGCCTTCCCCTCCCCCTATCTTTACCGGCCTTGGCCTTCAGCTGTGATCTGTCCAGCCCCGCGTCCGCGCCGGAGGCCCCCCTCTGTGCCTGTGAGGGCCCCCTCTTCTGCCTGCCTGCCTCACGTCAGCCTCGGAAAGGCTCTCCCGCTTCCCATCGCCACGTCTGCTTCCTGACTTTCCGTCCGTCCGCCGCGTCTCAGCCCGGTCACGCACACCCGATCCTGGAGGAGCCTCGCCATGGTTCTTGGTCACTTCTGGGCCCGGATTCTCGTTCCCTGCCCGCCCCTCCTTCCCATCTCCCTGCCTGTACTGAAGGGGTGGAAAGGGAGAGCGGGGGAGGGTGGATAACAGCGTGGGGTGGCGGTGCCTGGGCCGAGCGCTCCCCCACCCCGGGTTCGAAGTGGGTGAGCCCAGATGGTCACTGGTTCTAAGTGTGCATGGGCTTGGTTTCTACCACTCGCCATTAAAACATCGCTGCAACCGTCCGACTCCGGCTTTTGTTTGGGGGGGGGAGGGGCGGGCCTCTACCGACCGGCGCAAATCCGCGTTACTTACGGACGGGGGGTGGGGGTCAGGGGTCGCGGCTGCCGGGGTGCCCCGCCGGAGGAAGGCACGGGAGCTGGCTTCAGAAACCTGTCCAGCGGGCAGGAAGGTGGAGGCAGCCCCTGCCCCAGGTATTTGGAGGAATCGAGGAGCCCAGGCAACCTTGGCAGCGGCCCCTCCTTCCCCTTTAATAGGTAGGGCTATTCCACTGGGGGAGGGGGAGGGATGATTTTCCGCCTCCGGCAGTCTGCTGTCTTAAAGGCGTTTCGTACTTCCCTTTAAGGCGGCAGTGCCGCCCCCACTTAGTCTCTTCCAAGATGGCGGACCTACTGGGCTCAATCCTGAGCTCGATGGAGAAGCCGCCCAGCGTCGGGGACCAGGAGACCCGCCGCAAGGCCCGAGGTAAGGAGCCCCGCAGTACCCGCCCTGCTCCTGGCTTACAGGAATTCTCTCCCTGCGCCCGACCTGGCGCTCCCTTAACTCCGAGGACCCCCCCGTTGGGCCCCTCGGCGCCCCCTGGAATTCCCCATTGGGCGCCAGCGCTGTCAGTCCGCGGAGGGAGGACGCCAATTGGCCGCGAGCTGGCGTCGAGGCCCAGCGCCTTTTTCTCACCCTTCCCCTCCGCCGTCCTTGATCCCTATTAGCGGAAACACCCGCTAGTCTCTCTGCCCCTTCGCAAGCGGCGAGCTGCCATTGGCTCGCCCCGAACCGGGTCACACCCATCCCCTTTGTCCCTGCCCCAGCTCCAATTGGTGCATCGACCCCCTTCTTCCGCTCTTTGCCTCAGTCGGTCAATCAATCAATCAATCAATCAATCAATCGAACCGGCCGTAATCGAGCGCTTCCTGCGTTGTCGTTACTGTGCTGGGCTCGGGGAGCACAAAGACCTAGAAAGAAACAAACGCCAGCTTCTAGTAGCTTCCATGCTAGAGCGGGGGCTCTTTAGGAATATAGGGGGTAAGGTGCCCACTTCAGGAGACGGAAGTCCCTTCTCTGCCTTAGGCTGGCTAACCCAGTGCCCGGGCGACCAGGCCCTTAGCCTCAGTTTCCTCATCTGTAACACCACCTGCCTCACCGGCCTTTCTTGAGGATCAAATGAGACACCCCGAATCAAGGGCTCCAGCCAACCTCAGAACGCTCTAAGTGCTAGCTGGTAACTGCAGATGGGGTGCTGACCTATGTAGGCAACTGGGGAGCCCCCTGCGATAGAAATCAGACTTGGGTGTCTTCTTAAGAACCAAGTTGTTAGAGGGGAATGGCCTTAGCAGTTAAGAGGATCAGGAACAGTCGTATAGAGAGTGCTATTTGTTTTGAGGCTTAGGTGAGGAGGGAGTGCCCAGCAGGCATGGGTGTCGCTAGTGCCAATGCAGAGACTGTAGAGGCTACGCCATTCTAGAGGAGGAGAGAGAAGGCCAATCTGGCTGGATTAGAGAGTATGTTATCTTCCCCTCCACCCCCCTTCCAAACTTCATTACTGCCCAGTACCATCGTCCCCGCAGTCTCTCAGGTCACTCTCAACGCCTCCCTGTCTCTGTTCACCTCTCTTCCCTATCCAATCTGTTGCCCAAGGCCTATTTTACCTTTGCAACATCTCTCAAATATACCCTCTTCTCTCCTGCCATAACTGTAGTGCAGGCCCTCCTCACCTCACCCTTGTAACTGCTGCAGTAACCTGCTGGTGGGTCTGCTTGCTACAAGTGTCTCCTAATGCCAGTCTGTTCAGCCTCCAAAGTGATTTTCCTGAAGTGCCAATCCAATCACATCATCCTCCTGCTCAGTAAACTCTAGTGGTTCTCTGTCACCTCCTAGATCAAATACAAAATCCTCTATCTAATGCTCAAAGCCTTTTATACCCAGCCTTGCCCTTTCCAGTCTTCTCATACCGTACATCCCGCTGTGTACTTTTCAATACACTCCACTTCTCAGCTCTGAGCATTTTCTCTGGCTGTCCTCCATCCCTGGAACGCTTTTATTCCTCATTTCTGCCTGGTAGCTTCCCAGACTTTATATAATTCCCAGCTAAAATCTCATCTTCTACAGGAAACTTTCCCCAACCCCTCTTAATTCTGGTGCCTTCCCTTTCTTATTTCCTATTTATCTTATATGTAGCTTGTTTGTACATTTCTTTTTGCTTGTCTCCCTCATTAGATTGTGAGTCCCTTGAGGGAAGGGACTGTCTGCCTCTTTTTTGTATTCCCAGAACTTAGAACAAAACACAGTAGGACCCTAATAAATTCTTATTGACTATGGGGCCAGGGCGTTAAAAGCTAAAGAGAACATATTTTATTCTAAGGAGCCGCTGATGTTTGAGTAGGAGAATGAGATGATCAAATGTGGGCTTAAGGAAAATCACTTGTAGCAGTTGTGTGAAGTAGAGAAAGGACCTGAGGCAAGGAGTCTTAAGAGGCTATTGAGACAATAGCTATGTGAATAGAAAGTTTTGAGTTTAAAAAGAAGTTGAGATAGAAATGGCAAGATTTGGAAATGATTGGATATGTTGTGTTAGACAAAGTAAGGTGTCAGGAATGAAACTAAGAGAAATACTGGAAGGCTGGTTCCTTTCCAGAAATAGAGAAGTTTGGAAGGTTTAGTTTGGGGGTGGGGAAAGATGATGAGTTGTGTTTTGAACATGTTAAGTTTGAAATTTCTCCAGGACATCCAGAATGCAAAGTCCAAAAGGCAGAATTGGTCATGTGGGACAGATAGAAGCTCAGGGTAGAGACAGGGACTGGCATTATAGATCTATGAAACATCTGCAGAGAGATGATAATTAAACCCATGGGAACTGGAGGTCACCAAGAGAGCACTCATAGTTGGAAGTGATCATAGGGGATGTAGATTTTAGACATGGAAGGGACCTTAAGGCCCCAGAGTGCAAGCCCTTCCTTTTACAGCTAAGGAAAGGCTGAGTGACTTGTACTAAGTAGTCAGTCGGGCTGAAATTTGAACCCCGGGTGCCCCTGACCACCAGTCAGGCGTCCTGTGACACTGACAATGGAAGTGAACCCCAGGGCACAAGGCCTGGAGGCCATGCAGCGAACGGATCCAGAAGGATGATGAAGAGATCGTCACTAAATGTGTCAGTGGAGAGCAGTTTTAAGTTGAGTGTTGAGGTCAAATGCCTGCCCGAAAAGGGCCGAGTGAGGGCAAGGAAAGCAGAGGCGAGGAACGGATGGAACCAAGTTTGTTGAGAAAAAGAGGAAAGGTAGATGAGGGCCGCAGGGAGGGAATCTGCATTCCGGAAGAGGCCTGGAGGACCGACCGATTGAGGGGGTCTGCCGGAGAAGCCGGGAGGAGGGTCTGCCGGGACCGGCCGGGAGAAGGGCCGCCGGCAGAGAGTGGGAGGAGACGTCGAGGGGTTCGGAGGGAAGGCAGGGACAGAGGAGGGGGCCCATGGGCCTTGGGAAGGCTTACTTCCGCTTAAAGTAAGGCCTGGCTCTCGGCCGGGGAGGGTGAGGAAATAGGGAGGGGCGTGCGGGCAGCCTGAAGGCGAGGGAAGGTTAGGGCTTTGTGGCTGCTTAAGCGAGGAACCTTCGGGGCCCACTCGGCTTCCTTTCCTTTTTAGGACCTGCCTGTCCGGGAACGGAGCGATCCTATTGGCTCTCTCCTGCGGTCCGTCCTTTTGAATTGAGCTCTGCCTTCCCCGCCTTTGCCTCCTTGGCCCCTATTGGCCAAAGTCCCCCGTCGCCCGCCTATCAGTGACTATCTTGCCGTTTTTTTTTTTAACCCGCTCTTACTTTCCCCCCTGCTCAGTCCATCCTGTCCTCTGCTGTGTTATGTTCCGAACTTTTTGGCAGGAAGTGGTCGATGAGCGGTTTTTACCTGTTACATCCTTGTGGGGAGCCTTCCTTTCTTCTTGCAGCATGCAGTCAAGCAGCTCGTGCATTGAATGTAATGCGCAGTAGAAGGAGCCCAGCCCGACCGTGCTGCTCGGGACGCTCATTAACTTCCCCTGGCTGCTGCCCTGAGCAGACCCCTTTCTCTGCTCTCCCAGAGAACATGGGAGCTGTTCACCGTGAACGCTCTCACACACCTACATTGTGCGCCTTTCTCCTCTCTGGCTCTGGTCTTGGAAGAAGGGGTGACCCTTACCTCGGCCAAGGCCAACTCCAGTATCTGTGTGTACTTTACCCCATGCCTCCAGTTTTGTGCAGGGCCTCGCCCCATCGCTTCCTTTTCTGCTACCAACAAACCCGTGTGCGCACGCTTTCAAATCTTTCTTGAAGAAATCCTCCCCCCAACTGATTCTGCCTTCCACTCAAGCTATTGGCTTTTCAGCCCTTTGTATTCTGCCTTTGGTTTCACCACTCAGCTGAAACATTTCTGATGATGGTAACCATATCTCCGCTCTTGGCTTACCTTTGGCATTGACAGGTGATTACTCTGATACTCGTGATTACCTTGGCCTCTGGGACTTTTCACCCTTGGTTTTCCTCTGATCTGTTTGCTCCTTATTTCCTGTATTCTATATGTAGGTGACCCTCAAGGTTCTGGCATAAACTTTTTTTCTCTGTCTTTTCTCTTGGGTGATTTAATCTACTCCTGTGTTCAGTTATCACCTGTATGCCTATGACTCCCTGATTTATGTATCCAGTCCTAATCTGTATCTCCAGTTGCTTTCTGGACATTTTACCTGGCTGTCCAACTGCCTCTTTCAAGTCAGCACATCCCAAGTTGAATTGATTTTTCTTCCCTAAATCCTCTCCCAAACTTCCCTTTTTCAGCTAAAGGATGCACTATCCCCCCAGTCACCTAGGGTTGAAACCTCATAATAACTATCTTTGGCTCTTCCTTCTATTTCAGGTTTCTCATCCAAACATTTACCACCTCCAAAAGCTCTCTTGCATCCATCCCCATGACCATTCTCTCTCTTACTGCCCTAGTTTAGACCCTCATCATCTCTCACCTGAAGTTTTGTAATAGCCCCCAGATTCAATGGGCACCACCCTCTAGTCACCCAGATTCATAACCTTGCCTTTATGTTTATTCTTTCCTCTTCCTCAACCTCCTTGTCTAGGTTTTGTTGATTCTACTTCCATAACTTAACCTGATGTCCATCCTCTTTATCTCCACTTTTTATCTAGACTATTACAATAGCCTCCTAATTGGACTCCTGGCCTCTATTTCAGATATTTCTTCCATACCACTGCTAAAATCATTTCCCCAATCAGTTCTAATCATGCCTCTCATTTTCTGGAACTTCCTCTTGCCTCTAGGATCAAATACAATTTCCTTAACTGGGCATTAGAAGTTCTTTTCAGTCTTGCACAGTGCTTGGCATGTAGTGGACTCTTAGTAAATACTTGTTAATTCCATCCATACTGACCCAATTACCATTCTCTAAGCTTGACAGCTGTTGGCTTACCTTCCTCCCTCCACCTCCCAACCCACCTCCTCTCCCCCAAATCTGGAATTTACTCTCTGCCTCCTCATCTTCATCTCTTAGAATCCTTCCTTTCCTCCTAATTTATTATGTTCTCTACCTCCTCAAATAATTACGTATTTACATATCTGTATTTTACTTCCCCAGTAAAATAGAAGCTCCTTGAGGGCAGAGCCTGTTTTCCCAAGCCTAACACAATGTTCTCCACATAATTGTTGTTGTGCAGTCACGTCTGACTGTTGGGGTGTAAGCTCAGTTTTCACGTGGACAGTCTCGGGCTGCAGTAGTGTGAGGCACAATATAACCAAAGCTCTAAAGCAACAAGGAACAATTAAACAATGTTTTAAATCACTTCAATCAGGCTTGAGTTCCAAAGAGGCCTTCACAGTTCCTTAAGGCAATTCAAGGCTTTCCTTTGCTCCAGGAAAACAATTGTTTGACTGGAAAGAGGGTAATACAAAACAGCCACTGTGGTAGATCTGACTCTTCATCATCCACATTTGGGATTTTCTGGCAAAAGTACTGGAGTGATTTATCATTGCTTTCTCCAGCTCATTTTACAGATAAGGAAATGGAGGCAAACAAGATTAAATGACTTGCACGGGGTCATACAGCTCGTAAGTGTCTGATGCTGAATTTAAGCTCAGGTCTTCCTTACTCTAGGCCCAGCATTCTATCTACTTTGCTCCCTAGCTTTGAACAAATAGGCAGCTCCTAGGATTGGATTGATTTCCCTGATCCTTTTCTCCCCAACTCACCCTTCATTTCTTCGACTTTAATTTCAAGGAATTGTAATTTCGGTGGTGTGGGTATATCCATTGTACAGTTGCCAAAATAATCTTCCTAAGGCATAAATCTAATTCTGTTACTTCTTCACTCATTAAAATCCTCTAGGGACATCTTACTACTTATAAAATACAAACTCCTCTACCTGAGAGTTAAGACCTTCCACAACCTGGTTCCAGTACTCCTTTCCATCCTTATTTAATATTTAATATTATTCCCTTTTAAACACTGTATGTTCACACCAAACTTGACAGTCAGATAGTATCCGAATTTGATATGCCCTCTTCCACCCCTATTTGAGATATAAAGTTGCTCTAATCTCTATTGTTTCAAACATCATGACCTGAACCCACAGCAGAGTCAAAGAAGTCCATTATGAGGTCGTATAAAACTGTTGTTACACCACTTACAACATTGTTCCTATAGAACTAACTGTTCCATATAATACTAAAGTTTTCCCTAAAGTCATATTTTCCTGGAGCTGATTAATTCAGGCAGCTGAAAATATGGGACCACAGAACTAGAAGATACCTTATGCAGAACAACCTAGTGATTTTATAGAGAAGGAAGTAGAGGCTTGGAGAGGAGAACAAAATTGCAACTTTTAAATTGGATGACCTAAAGGCATCTCAAACTCAACATGTCCAAAAAAGAACTTAATATCTTTCCTACAAAATCACCCCTCTTCTAAACTTCTGAACTGATTCTGTTAAAGGCACCAGTTTATAACCTTGGTGTTATGCTCAATTCCCCATTTTCCCTCATCTAACATTTGCCAGATCTTGGCAGTTTCTAGCTTCAAAACATCTCTTGATTTCGAATCGTTCTCTCTATTCATTGAGCCACTACCATAGGTAGGCTTTCATTGTCTCCTGCTCCCAATCCCAGTGGCTCCCTGTTGTCTTTTAAATTAAATATAAGGTCATCTGTTTAGCTTTTAAAGCCCTTCACCACTTGGCCCCAATCTGTCTCTTCAGCCTCATTGTATAGTATTCCTCTTTCTGTATTGTGTGATCTACCCAAAAAAGTCTTCTCCAGTCTCCATGCTTTTGCACTAACCGCGCCCCTCACTATCACCTCATAAAACCCTTCTTATCCTTTAAGATGAAGCTAAAGTACCATTTTCTGCACAAAGTCTTTTCTGATTTCCCATTTCTCCAATAGTAATACTCATCCTTCCTAACTACCTGTTGTCTCTAACAATAGAATATGGGAGGGATTCTTTGTATCTCTGTATTTGTATTTAATCCTGACACATCTTAATAAATGCTTGTTGGTTGTTTGTCCAAGATTATGCATCTGGTTAGTGACAGAGCCAGGACTAGAACTTAGGTTTCCTGACTTCAGTTTCTTTCTACTACTTTCTGGAGTGAAAGTTGAAGCTTTAGACTGAAAAAAAGCAGATGAACAAACTGAGCCATGTGGAGCACACATTTAGAATGCTAGAGAAGAGTAAGTAGCAAAGAAACCTAGAATCTAATAATTCTTTCCTTTGTCCTGTTTATCCCAAAAGAACCATGATAACCCTTTTAGAAGTCTGTACTCAGGGTTCTTCTCAAAGAAGATGGATAAGATGCCAAGCTGACTCCTTATGGATCAAAGGGGACAACTTCTCCCATAAGACCTATCCAAATAGATAGTGAGATCTTTAAGGACAGGAACTATATGTAATAATAATAGTAATAGCATTTATATAGCACTTTAAGGTATGCGAAGCATTTTGCAAATATTATCTCATTTCATTCTTACAACAACCCTGAGAGGTGAGTACTCTTACTGTCCTGATTTTATAGATGAGGAAACTGAAGCAGATGGAGGTTAAGTGACTTGCCAGGGTAGTTGGTGTCTGAGGCAACATTTGAACTCAGGTCTTCCAGATTGCAAGTCCTGTACTCAATCCTCTGCATCAGAATAGCTAATCTAGACTTCTCTTCTTTCTATCACAAGTTCATAACACAGTGCCTTATATTTAGTAAAGTTTAACTGTGGAATTGTTTTATACCTTTCACTTATCTGATGTCATTCTTCTGCCCAAAAAATCCTTAGTGCTTCCCTTTTACCCACCACGGAACACTGACCCTGGCATTCGGAACCGCAGATTTTCCTTACCCTAAAATTCAATCAGATTGGACTCTCATTGTGCCCCATATGTACTTCATACTTTCCCATCTCTTTGTCTTTTCTCAAGCTGTTTCCTATACCCAGAACACTCATTTCTCCACACATACACATACTTCCGCCTATTGAATTCTTACCCAACCAGTTCAAATGTCACCTCCTTCATGGAGCTTTTCCTAATCCTTACAGTTCATATGATCATGGATTTAGAATTGTAAGGACCTTGAAAAGTTATCGTGTCCAACCTGATCATTTTACAGTTGAGGAAACTGGGAGCCAGAAAGGCTAAGTGATTTACCCAAAGTTGGTAATGACACACCCGGGAGCTCACACAGCATTTTTGTTTTTACTTCTCTAATGTACTTAATCTGTAATATTGGGTTTTCCATAATAATGATAATAATGATGAAGAGGAGGGAAGAGAGATCTGGTCTTGGAGTCAGGAGGATCTAGGTCATTCCCATTCTGGCTGTGTGATTCTGGGCAGGTCACTGAATCTCTTGGTACCCCAAGAAACCCTTTTAAGACTTTAGATTAAAATGCAGGTGCCAGTCCCAGCATTGATAAATAAAGTTTCCTCTATGGGAGGAAATATAAGGAGGTCCTTGTATACCAATGAACTCACAGATACAGTCCAAAATATACTACTACTAATAAAAGCACTTTATATGCAAACAGCTTTGAAAATGAAGTACTACCGCTACTATCTTCATTTTATAAATAAGGAAACTGAAGTGACTTAGTATAATAGGATCATAGCCTGAGAGTTGGAAGGGACCTTAGATACTGCTTAGATAGAGCTCTTCACTGAAGAAACTAAGACCTGGAGACATGAAGTGACTTGCTTGAGATCCAGTGATCTTTCATTATACAGAGGTAGAATTTTAACTCCGATCTTGTTCAGTCCATTATACTGCTATAGATCTGAAGTGTTCCTATGCCTAGCCTCCTCAGCGTATTTCATATTAGGCTTCTTCAGCCAGACTAGACTCTTGGCTGTCCCCTAAACTTCCCTTCCGTCTCCTACACATGTATTTGCATAAGCTGCCAAATGAACCTTTCCTTACCTTGGCCTCTCAGAATCTTGATTTCTACCAAGGCTTAACAGAGCTGTCACCTTTTCCAGGTATCCTTCCCTTTTCCCTCCTAAATTAGCTTGCATTTATTTAATTCTGTATCCGTTGAATCCTCCCTAGTAGAATGTAAGGTACTGAAGATCAGGGAATGTTTTCTTTTTAGCTTTGCCTTCCTCACATATATCTTACCTTGCACACAGTAGATATTTAATAAATATTTGTTGAATTGAATATCCCCAGTGTGGATGAACACGAATCAGATTTTTGTCAGATGGATAGCCTTTCCCTAAAACAGATTCTTAACCTTTTTTGGTGTCAGTTTCCAGTCAGTCAGTCTTCAGCCTATGAACTCTTCAGAATAATGTCTGTCACCTACGTTTTTCATAATTGAAGGAAATGCTACATTTCAGGTAGAAGTTAGTGAGAACAAAAATGTCGTTCCTATCCCCTCACCCCAATGCACGTGTTGAAATCTATCCATGACTGCAACTTTAACTTCTGCCTTAAAACATGGAATCAGAGAGTCAGCACTGACACTCCAGAACACTAGAAAAGACAGCAGAGGCCATAGAGTCAAGCCTTTACTTGATCAGAATCTCCAAAATATAACAAATAGTTACTCAACCTTGGCTTTAACACCTGTGTGAGGGGGAGCCCATTACCTCCCAGAGCATCTCTCTCTCTCTCTGTCTCACACACACACACACACACACACACACACACACACACACGCACACACATCAAAAGTGAATGCTGCAAAATTACAAAGGACAAGCATAGCTGTAAAAGAAAAAAGGAGAAAATACCTCCTCCCGTTCCCACCCCTTTCTGGGAAACAGCAAGAAAAAGGAACATTGCATTTATTATCAAATTTTTAAACCATATTTGTTAGTTTAGCTGACTTTTTTCCCCCCTCTTCTTCCCCTTTTTCTTTAAAAAATATGGGATGAGCAGGAGGGGATTGGGAAGGGAATGCAGAGGGGGAAACTTAGTTGGTTTAAAAACACAAAAAAGTTAATAAAAATTTATTTAAGATAGTGGTCTTATAAGAAACAGTGATTTCTTATAGCTCAGCTCAAGCACCCACCATCTACATGAAGACTTTCCCTCCAAATCATCTTGTATCTACTTTGAACATTCCTATATATGTACGTCTCCCTGTAGAATGTAAGTGTCTTACAAACAGGGATTGTTTGACTTTCATCTTTGAATTCCCAGCATCTAATAGAGTTCCTGGCACCTGGTAGGTGATTGGTAAAAATTTGTTCATTTATTGATTGCTCAAGACTACCTTTCTCACTTCCAGAACAGGCTGCTTGCCTGAAGAAATTGCAGGAACAGGAGAAGCGTCAGAAAGTGGAATTTCGAAAGCGGGTACGTGTGATAAGAGGGTTAGAAAGTAAATTTTGGGAGAAACTCTTTAAGTTACAGAATTGGGAGGTTGGTTTGATTTTCTAGGAGAGGAGGAACCTTGATGAACTTTGGGTATGGAGAGAGGCAGTAGAACTGGAAGTGTAGCTGGTTCCTTCTGAGTGCAGTCGGGTGGGAGTGGAGAGGAACACTCCCATCTTATGGCTTCTCTCTTTCTACTTCTTCCCAAGATGGAGAAAGAGGTGTCAGATTTCATCCAGGACAGTGGTCAGACCAAGAGAAAGTTCCAGCCAATGAACAAGATTGAGAGGAGTATATTGTGAGTGAAGGGGCTGAGAGACTAGGGGTGGAGGTGGAGAAGTGGGGCAAGACACTTGGGGAGGCAGTCATGGTGAGAGGATTAAGTTTGGAGTCAGAATGACTGGTTCAAGTCACTTGTTAATTTTGTGACTATGGGCCAGTTCCTTTCATTTTCAGACTGTCAGTTTCTTCATTTGTAAAATGGTCAGTTATGAGCATCAAATAAGAAGTGTATGAGATGGATTGTAAATAGTAAAAATCTCTGTAAATGAAAGATTATTATTGTGATAATTATTAGAGATTAGGGTAAGGGTGGGAAGAAATAACAGGGGATAAAGAATCCTTTAGGAGAAGGTCACAGACCTTCCGGGGCCCTCTGCTATTCTCACCCTTCCATACATATTCTCCTCTGTTCTTCAACCCAGACATGATGTTGTAGAGGTGGCTGGCCTAACATCCTTCTCCTTTGGGGAGGATGATGAATGTCGATACGTCATGATCTTCAAGAAGGTGAGAAAGACATCTTTCTTTTCTCTCCTACTTCTCCAGTCTACCAGTCCTTTTCCCAAGGGGGTCAGGAGGTAGGCCTCTTTGGATCGAGGTGGAACCTGGGGCCCTGATCATCTTATTCCCTTCCCTCCCTAAGGAATTTGCACCCTCTGATGAAGAGCTTGACTCATACCGCCGTGGAGAGGAGTGGGACCCACAGCAGGCGGAGGAGAAGCGGAGACTTAAGGTAACACTTGGAGGCATCCTCTAGCTCCTGTTTTCCACAGGGAATCTGGCAGCCAGACCTTTAACCCCAAACTACACTTCTTCCCACTCTCCCCTTTAGGAGTTAGCCCAGTGGCAAGAGGAAGAAGCTGCCCGGCAGGGCCCTGCTGTTGTGAGCCCTGTGAGTGACTACAAGGATAAATACAGTCACCTCATTGGAAAAGGGGCAGCCAAGGATGCTGCCCACATGCTACAGGCCAACAAGACCTATGGCTGTGGTGAGAGAACAGGGAACACTGGTGGACAGGGCTGGAGGGGGTGAAGTGAGGGAGAAACAAGGAGAAGAGGAAAGAGATTTGGATTCAAGGGAGAACTAGGGCTCAGGATGTCTTGGTCTGTAAGGGCAGTGGTGGTAGGATAGAAAGCTGAGTACAAAGGGAATTCTTAGTCCCTTCACATCCCTCCTTTACTCCCATTCCTAGTTCCAGTAGCCAATAAGAGGGACACACGCTCCATTGAGGAGGCCATGAATGAGATCCGTGCCAAGAAACGTCTTCGTCAGAGTGGAGAGGAAGGGACTCCCAGCTCCTAGGTCCTTTGGCTTTCTATCTCCTCCCCTTACAACCCCGCTGTGGCTTTGAAAAGGGGGAATGGGGCCATGGATGAAATTTCAGGCTACAGTGCCACCTTGTCTTGACTTCTGATGACCATGCCAGGGGTTGACCTCTGACCTCCCAATGGAGCCATTAGGATGGAGAGATGGGTATGGAGACTATCCTAAGGTGATCTGGTCTGTGTGGCTTTAGAGTTTTTGAATGTTGGTTATATGGGATAGTTGAGTGAATCTCCTTCCAATTTCCCCCAAAAGATGTGTGACAGAATGTAAGAGTGAATATTTAATCTATATTATACTTCCTTTTCCTGGGGGTGTTTCTCTTCCCTCAAGGCTAAGGTAACTTTATGCTCAATAAACACTGTTTGACCCCATGTGCTGGTTTGTGCATGGGGCAAACCAGATACCTGAATCCTTCCTGGGAATGACTTGGGTGTGAAGAAAGGCATGGACCCTGGTACAAGGATATTTGCTTTTGGGTGAGGATCAGAAGCTGGAATTAGAATTTTTAGAGCCAAAAAAAACCCCTTGCATTCCCTTATTTAACAGATGAGAAAAGTGAGTCCCAGAGAGTGTAAAGTTGACTTGCCCATGGTTACATGGGGAGTTAGTGGCAAGAGCTGGGCCTAGAACCTTCAGGCCTCTTGCTGCTGTATCCTATGGACCTCTCAAAGTCTGTTTTGTTTTGTTCAGATCTGATCCAAATTTTCTTCCCCTCACAGCTATATAAAATACAGCTGCCACTGTTTCCACTCCACCCCTACTGGGACATTTCACTTCTTTGACTTTTTCCAACAACTCTGCTCTCAGGATCTTGTCTCTCTCCTCCCATCCCACCCCCATGATGTTTTTATATTGTGTCTCCTTCCTACAACCCAGTCCAAACAACTTTCCTTTTCTCCTGCTTTCCTCAATGGTCATTTACTACTAGTAGTAGCTGACTTTTATGCAGGGCTTTGATTTAACAAAATGATTTCACATCTGTCATGTAATTTGATTTTCAACCTCCCCAGGAGGTGGATGGTACAGATACTATTACCTCCATTTTATAAATGAGGAAACAGGCTGAGAAAGGTCATATAGACCTCCCCCCCTCAAGGCTGCTGCCTACAAATCTAGTCTTTTTATTCCACGGTGCTGTTGCTCCCTTTTCAACATGGATGCCACCTTCTCCTGTCCCCTCCCTGAGATGAGGATGTACTTTTCTGATCCCAAACCATGACACCCTAGTCATTCTTGCTGTCCAAAGTGCTTTATTGAGAGAAGTGGTAGAGATGGTGATGGACTCAGATGTCTCTGTTGATCTAACACTTGGCTCCTTCAATTTACTTGGCCTTGGGGTTACGGAACTTCCGCCCAGCAAAGACAGCCTTGTCTCCAAGAGCCTCCTCAATTCTAGGCAGGGAAAGAAACAGCAGTGAAAATGGCCACTTCCTGTTCTACCTCTACCTCACTTTTCCCTTGGACACCTCCAACCTCCCCTCACCCCCTGCAGCATTGAAGTACCTCATGAGCTGGTTGTATTTAGCCAGACGCTCAGAACGGCAGGGGGCGCCAGTCTTGATCTAATATAATGAGAGACAGGAGGAAAGTTACAGAGTCAAAAGAAGAAGTGTCACAATCCAGTGACTGGGGTCAGATTGAGAAAGAGGAAATTCAGGGATGGGTGAGAACCTCCAGAAGACTTGGCTCTGATGGCCACAGATGAGGAGATATCCTGTTCCCTACCTGGCCAGTGCAAAGTCCTACTACCAGATCAGCTATGAAGGTGTCTTCTGTTTCTCCAGATCGGTGGCTGACCATCACTCCCCAGCCATTAGTCTGTGCCAGTTTGCAACTACAGAGAGAAGGGTCTAGGCTCATTACAGTGGAAAGAGGTCAGAGGACTTGGGTTCTAACACCTCCTATCCAGAAGACCCTGGGCAAGTCTCAACCTCCTTACAGATGAATTTTCTCATCTCTATAAAGGGGGAACTGGACTAGATAGCTTGAGATCTCTTCCAGCTCTTAGGTCTGTGATCGCATGATCCCTTTGGTTTGAACCCAATTCATTCATCCATGCATGCTACAACCATTTTTAAAGTACTTACAATGTGTTCAAAAAACTTGGTTGGGGGAAAGGATCATGTGTACATAAAACATGTATCTGAATTCTTGATAGGGGTGAAAGAGTAATGGTGAATGATTGCTGACCTTTTGGGGAAGAGGAGGAAGTGAAAATTTTTTTACCTTGAATTTTCTTGGTGAGGCTTCTGGATAGAGGAAGATTAGACCAGGGATATGTATGTAGGAGAATAACTAATTCATGGGTGAATTTCTAGAGCATGGAGTGATTCCCACCTCCCTCCATCTCACCCACTGGGGACTCACGCCTGGATGGATTCAGTGACAGAACCAATCTGGTTGACTTTTAGCAAGAGGCAGTTACAGGCTCGCTTTTCTACAGCCTGGGCAATACGCTTGGGGTTAGTGACAGTGAGGTCATCACCCACAATTTGGATGTCAACTCCAGAAAGAAATTTAGTCCAGGTGGCCCAGTCATCTTGGTCAAAGGGGTCCTCAATGGAAACCACTGTGTGAGGAATGAAGGAGATCATCGGGAGTGGGTTAGAATGAGAATAGAGAGAGGTGCTATGATGGAGTGGGAAAAACAGTGGACCTGCTGTCAGGGACCCTTAATTTCAGTCACAGCTCTAACCCTGTGTATGTTCAAACAAGGGGCAGGACCTACGCTGGGAACACTAGCTCTGCTTCTCAATATGGGAGTAACCCTGGGCAAATCATTTGACCTTTCTAAGCTTGTTTCCTTTTCGGTAAAAAAGAGATGTTAAACTAACTAGATGTTAAACTCTGCCCACCCTCCCACGTCTCCCCTTTAACTCTCAATTTAATAATTTCTGACAGTGTTTCCTCATTTGAAAATGAGTGTTGGAAAAAAAGCTCTTTGTAAGCCTTATTTCACTAAACATATAGGAGCTATTATTATTAAGTGTAGCAGGAAGAGAGATCACTAAGATCAAAGAAAATACAGTAGAATAAATTAGGGAGTTCTATAAGGGGGAAGGGAGGATGGGGTCCTTGCATCTCTCACCAGGGTAATTCTTGATGAAGCTCTTATATAGCTCCCCTAGTTTCTCCCCAGAGATGTGCCGGGCAGGATCATCAGGGGATTTGAAGTCAAGATCATATTTCCCATTTTTGTAGAACTCAGAGGCAGCAACGTCCATGCCAATCACCACCTTGTCTGGGTAACCAGCTGCCTGGATGGCTGTTTTCAGCAACTCCAAGGCTGGGGGTAAAGGAGAAATTAAAGGAGTAATACCCCATTTTCCCCTCTAGCCCTTATTCCCTTTATGGACCCCTCCTTTTCATCCCACTGACTGACCTTCATTGTTCTCCAAGATGTTGGGGGCAAACCCACCCTCATCGCCTACATTTGTGGCATCCTTTCCATACTTAGACTTGATGACACCCTTTAGATGGTGGTAGACTTCAGCCCCTATACGCATTGCCTCTCTGAACGATGCAGCCCCCACGGGCAGGATCATGAATTCCTGCATGGCCAACTTGTTTCCAGCATGGGATCCCCCATTGATTACATTGAAGGCCTGGGTGAAATTAAGTGGAGGGAGATTCAGATTTTGACCACAGAGAAGGAGTGAGATAAGACTAGGACTGTAGCATGAGGATAGACTTGAGCTATAGAGGGAAGGCTGGACATTAGATTCAAAAGACTTCCAAGGGAGGAATTGAGTTCAGTGATTCAGGAGAAAACTCTTTAAGATATTACCTCTACTCTTAAAATGGCAGACAGTCCCTTTGCACAAATGGGGAAAAATAAGACTGATTCTAGTTGATTCTACTTCTACCACAGCTCCTAAGTCCATCCCTCTCATGCCACTCCCCTTTGTTTATTCCCTTTTTCTCAGACTTTCACTCGCCTCTCAGCCCCGTCTCTCCTCTCCCTTCATCCACCCCACCATTCCTTTTTCAACTCCAAATTCAATAATCTGCAGTTTTCTTGGTGCTTCCTTCACACAACTTCTAAAATCGTGAGGCAAAAGTCTCCTCAGAAGTCTTCAGTGGCCCACTATCCTATTTTATAGAGTATAAACTCTGTACGTTTCATTTAAGGCTGTTTACCATCCAGCTTCAACATATTTCTAGTCTTATCTTACATTAGTACTACAAAATGTGATGACCAAACAGTCTGTGAAATAACATTTCTCATAGTTTTGGGCACATGATATTTCACTCCAACTGCTTTGTTCAGTCTGTATTGCAGTCCAATATCTTGGTCACCTGTTTTCTCCCTACCCCCACTTTTTCATACATTCTTTCCACATTTTTACCTGTTGAAATAAAGATTATAAATTTAGAGCTGGAAGGAAATTCTCTTCCTTGGAAGGAAATACCTTTACTAAGCTCAGGTACTACTTCCTCCAAGAATGGATATATACCTGATAACACAGCTACTACTCTTTGCTGGAAGGAACAATTTTCCTGCCTGACATTCTACCTTATATTATTCCTATTTGTAGTTTACATGGCTTCCTCCCTATTATCCTGTAAAATCATTGATGACAGGATTGTGCCCTATTTCATTTTTGTATCTTCAGTGCTTGGTACAGTGCCTTGTACATGATAGGAATTTAATAAATGCTTGTTGATTTGAAGTTAGACTGCTATTGAGATGTAAGTGGTCCAGACTACATAAAGCATTGTAGAGAGTAGGATGAGAGTTAAGGAAAGACATTTTCAGGCACTTATCTTAGAAAAGAGAGGATAGGATTCTGAGCTACAAACACACAAGGAGGCTATACTTTAGGAAGTGATCTCTCTGGGCAGTGAATTAGCATCTAGACTTCCTAAAGAGTTTTTATTCTTGAAAAAGGGGGGCATCCTCTGTCTTAAGGCCAAGTTCAAAGGAATGTGATCGAGTCCCAGGGTTAAGAAAAGCTAACCGGTACTGGCAGCACAAGGTCTGGATTCCCAGCGAGGTCCGCAATGTGTCTGTAGAGGGGGACCCCCTTCTCTGCTGCTCCTGCCTTACACACAGCCAGAGACACACCCAGGATGGCATTGGCCCCAAACTTGGCTGTAGAGAAACCAATGATATGAGAGACTTCTTCACATAGAGTGAGAAACTTCTCCCTTCCAGCCCCCTCTCCCATTGGGAATGGGGTTATTCTCTGGTCCTCTCTCCCTTGAAATCCCCTCACTCACATTTATTCTCTGTCCCATCAAGTTCAATCATGAATTTATCGACTTTTTCTTGATCCACAACACTCAATTTCTAGATGAGTGAAGACAAAAAAAAAAAAGACATACAAGAGACTGACTGTGGTAGGATCATCTTACAGAGACTTAGGCAAGGACCTAAGAGGCTCAGGTCATAAAATTAATGGCTATGGGGAGAAGAGGGGGGGAAAGGGGAAAAGTACCAGGAGTAGAGGGGACAGATTTGAGGAATTTCTGGCCATTCCCTTGACTATTACCTTTTCCAGTAAAGCAGGAGCCAAAGTCTTATTGATGTGTTCCACAGCCTTCAGCACCCCTAGGGAAGAGAGCAGAGGTTAGGGATCAATAAGTTCTGACTTCCTATACTAAAGAGATCCCAGGTTCACCAACACTCTCCATCTATGCGATCCAATACTCTGCCCACCCTCCCACTTCTCCCCAAACAAATACATTCTCTTTAAAGTGATATCTCACCTTTCCCCAGGTATCTGCTTTTGTCTCCATCTCTCAGCTCCAGAGCTTCATAAATCCCAGTGGAGGCTCCACTGGGTACAGCAGCTCTGAATCGGCCTGAAGAGTAAGGGGTAGAAATGAATTGAGACTACTCCCCTCTCACAGCCCAAGTGGGAGAAACCCCAGGTTCCTAGGGTCCCAAAACAGAAACCAAGGGATAAAGAGACTTTGTTTTTGAGTCCTGGGGCCTGGAGAAGTGGTTAGCTGAGAAGTAGTCTGGGAGGAACCAGGGTTTGGATGATTAGGGGACTCAAATTAGTTCGGCCTGGAATATATGAGGAAGGGGTAACATGGATGTATGGATTATGGAATCCAAGAAGAGCTGTAGAGGAGGGGAGAAGTGAGGAAGAGGTGTGTTTGGAGATACATCTGAAGACATGCAGGCTCCCTCCTCACCTTTGGCTGTGTGGAGATCCACCTCCACTGTGGGGTTCCCCCTAGAATCTAGGATTTCTCTTGCAAAAATCTTCTGCATTGCCATGGCTGCGGACTTTGTCAGTGGGGAAGCTTTTAAAGAACCGAAAAAGACACCCCCAAAACCTCCCATGCCCTTTAAAGTCTTTCCTCAAGCCAGGAAGGCAGGTGCTGGTACTAAAAATAGCCCAGAGAAAGGTCAGACCAGAGAGGCCCAACTCCCTTTCCCTACTCAGAACTCCTCCCATCCCCCCATCTTATGCTAGAAAATCTTTTTTTTTCCCTTTTAATGCCCCCAATTGCTTTTATTTCCCCCCAACCTTCTCAGACTCTCCTCTTTCCCTTCATTTCACTCTGATTACCTTGCCACCCTACAGCATTCCTACCTCCAGTCCCCCAGTACCATCCCTGTTTTAATCTGTTCCCTATACCACATCTCCATATTCTTCCTCTCCCCCAGTCTTGTTTTGCCCCTCTCCATCCTATTGCTCCCTTACCCCACCACTTACCCTACTCCCCACATTCCTCCCCATCATTCGCAAATCCTGGCTGTGCCTCTACCTTACCGTACCATCTCCCTTTCCTCTTTGTCCCTTTCTCCCCAAATCCTTGTGTCTTCCTTTAGGCTCTACCCCATCCTCTCCCCCATTCAGCTACCTCTCCATCCCCTCCAACCTTCTCATTCTCCAGTCTCTCCCCAACCTGTGGCTGAGAATTACAACTTAGTGTAGCGGGTGGAGGAAAGAATCATCCGTGCCCCTGCCCTACCCCTCTAGAATCAGGCCTGAGAGGTCTCACCACAGCTGGAGTTCCTTGGACAAGGTCTGGGGGTATGGACTGCTGCTGGGATAGTGTCGGGCTATCACTCCTAAGCCTGGCATTTATTACTGACCCCGCCCCTCTGCCCAGCCCCTCCCCTGCCTACCCCTCCCCAGCTCACTGACTATCAACAGTTGCCCACCAAAGGCAAATTCATGGTCCCTAAGACACTCCTCCCCCCTCCTAAGGCTGTGCCCTCCCCAAAAAAGTCATACACCCCCCCTTAATTTCACCACCCACAAAGGGGGCTCAGCTGGGGAGGGGGGGGGCGCAGCTATTAAGTCTTTCCCTTACCCATTGCCTGGATTCAATTTCCAGCAGCAAAGGTTAAAGAGGGACCTTTAGGAAAGGGCGGACGGGTAACCTGAGCCTCTGCCCCTTCATGCATAGACTGCAAGAGGGTCTTGGGGGAGGGGAGACTACACCCATCCTCATACCTCCTGGTAAGGAGGCACTGTCAGCAGTGAGGCTTTGGGTCTTAAGGAGAAATTGGGAGGGATCAGGGTTTGGCTCAAAGTTTCTACCACCACTCTCAGGTTTCTTAAAGCTGCTGCTCCCTCCTCCCTCCAAGGAGAGGAGCCCTGTACCTCCTACACAGTGTGCAAACTTAAACACAGACCTTTGTGGGCCTCAGTCTTCCTGTCTCTTTCTCTGTGTCTATTCTGTCTCCTTGTATCTCCGTTGGAATCTTGTCTCTGGGTTTATCTGTGTCCCTCTAAGATTAGTCTCTTTTTGCTCTACTTTTTTCCTTTTCTCTTTTTTTTTGTAGTTGAGCCTGTTTCTGAACGTCTTTCTCTGCCTGAATCTGACCCTCTGTCTCCTCATCTCTCTGTCCCTTAGTATCTGTGTCCATCTGAAGTTCCCCCAATGTCTTTTTCTTTCACTCAATGTTTAGTTCAAATACAGTCTTACTGAACACCTGTCAGTGATGCCCCTAGATTCCTACATTGGGAAGTCGGGCTTACATGACCTTTTAAGTTTTTTCCAAAATCAAGACTGCATAATTTGAAATCTGCTTGTTTTGTTGCGGTTCACTGAATCTGTCTCGAGTTTCTTTCTATCCTGGTACATTCAGTAGTTCTGAATTTGTGTCCAAGGACCCGATTGAGTCCTCATTCTGCCATTTTGTGTGTGTGTGACCCTGGGCAAGTCTGGTAGACCTCAGTTTCTAATTCCCGTCTGCCTCTAAAGTTATGGTCATACACACATCTATTCTTGTCAGTTTATTTTTGGGTATCTGAGTATTTTTATGTCTAAGTATCTTATCCGCTCCCCTTTGCCCATTTCCAAGGCTGTTTGTATTCTTGAGTCGTCTCCCCATGTTTGTTTCCCAATCTGTTCGTTTCTGCCTCCCTACGTCAGTCTGTCCTGATGCCTGCTTCTGCACGAAACTTTGTAACTGTCTCGTGGTCTCCGAGTTAGTTTCTGCCTCTCCTCCCTTCGCTGGGCGTTTGCTTCTACGTGCATCGTTTGTATCCTCCCGTCTCCCAAGTCCTGCCTGCCGTGCCCGAGTCCCTCATTCTACCTTCGCACCTCTGGGAGTGTTTCTGTGTATTTCTCAGGCCTTAAATCTTGAGGCTCAGCCTCCTCTGGTTTCTCTTAACGAGACTTTGCCCCTGGGTTTTCCTCCGTGCTCCCTCCCTGTCTCCGGAGGAGCGAAGTGCGTTTGCAGAAAAGCAAACGTTCCCGGCTGGGAGTCCTAGTGTCTAATCCCAGACGAGAGCTCCTTCTCCCCAGGCGCCTGGGAGCCTCACTCCGTGACTCACCACCCTCCCAGCCCGGGCGTGCGCCTCCAATCAGTCTGTCTGACTCACTCAGGTCTCGGGATTCTCTGCCCACAGTCCCATGGCCATCTATGCCCAAAGCAGACCTCACTTTATCTCATCCGTGCCCCTCCCTCCCCCACGCTTATCTTCCAGAATCAGGGGCTGCCCCGCCCTTCGGGGAGTGCGGACCGGGGTGGGGGGCAGAGGTCAGGCCATCCGTGGAGACGACGGCCTGCCACGAGCCCTAGAATCCGGCACCGCCCTGGGCAGGAGTCCGGGCGGCGTCGGACACGGGCACGGACACCTGGGTCCCACCGGACTGCAGAGACCCGGTGGGATTCTGGAAATTCAGTGGGAGCAAGCCGACCGGAAGCGGCCAAGCCCCTAGCTGGGGCGGGGGAATATGGGGAAGGGGGGGCTCGCTCCGTCAGCCCCAGCAATCCGGATCGCCTGGGCCCCGCCCTGCCCCGCCTCGTGCCCAGCGCGCCCGGAAGCTGGCAAACCGCTTCGTGTCCCGGCAAAAAGTTTGGAGAGAAAAAAAAGCTTCCCCGGTCCTCGCTCCTCCAGCGTGCTCTAGCCTCTCGTCCCGTCCCCCATCTTCCCCCACGCCCTCGCGGCTCGTCCCTCCCCGCCTGGGGCTTCCTCCGGTCTCGGCCGGCCCGCTCAGCCTCCAAGCCGGCGGCAGGGGAAGGGAAGGGGAGCTCTGGGTGGGGCTCTCGTCCCGCCGAAAGCGGAGGGATATAGAGACGGGAGAGCGGGTGCAGCCTGCTCGCGGTGGGGAAGTGCACATGTTCCCAAAGGGGCAGTGGAGGAGCCTAGTAAGCCTTCCTCTCCCTCCACTTTCCCTCCGCCTTGAGAGAAAATAAAAGACTGCACTGGCGGGAGAAGGGAGCGGGGAACCCGGGACGAGACACGTTTCCTTCCCTCCCCGGTTAAAAAAAAAAACCCGAGCCTGCGTAAGCCCGCGCAGGCGCAGCGGCGACCCCCAATTTCCACTTCCACGAGCCCCACCCCTTTACTGCCCGCTGGGGAGGAGACTTTTGCTTCCATCCCTGCCCGCCTCGCCCAGCCCTCCCTAAGTTCCGGCTCTTCCCGGGCCTTCGAGCGCATGCGATGGGGGCTGGGGCAGAAAAAGTGTTAAAAATTTAACCCGGTTCGTGCCAGGCCTTCCCTCGATTTGCATCATTTGGGGCTTGCCTAGTCCCCGTTTTCACCGTCCTCGTCCCCTACCGGAGTTTGATTTGTCCCCTAAAATGCCACTAACCGCCTAACCCTAACCCGACGCCCGCTCCCGCCCAGAGGCCCTTTCATTGCACTCAGCAAATTTGGCTACTGAGAAGGGGGGAAGGAGGGGGGGAATTTTAAAAATTGTTATTTGCGAAGTTTTTGCTCGCGAGGGGGAGGGGGAAGAAGAGGCGGCCCCGCCTCCACTGTCGTTTGCAAAAAAAAAAAAAAAGGAGGGGGGAGGGGGGAGGAGGAGCAGCGGGACGAGCAGGAAGCAGAGCTAAAGGCAGCAGAGAGAACGGAGCTGCGAGTCTGGACGGCAGCGCGTGTTCCGAGCTCTCCGCCACCCCCTGCCCGCAGTAGCAGCAGAGCCAGACCGCCAGCGCTATGGCCGGTTGGAACGCCTACATCGACAACCTCATGGCGGACGGGACCTGTCAGGACGCGGCCATAGTCGGCTATAAGGACTCGCCCTCGGTCTGGGCCGCCGTCCCCGGGAAAACCTTCGCCAATATCACGGTATACGGAAAGGGAGCGAGCTGGGGCCTGGAGGCTGTTGGGGGGGAAAACGTTCGTTTCGTGGTGCATTTGGAGGTTCGGCCGGGTTTTTTGTTTGTTTTTTGTGTTTTTAATTTCAGGGCTGGTGGGGGGATGGGGCAGCTGAGGGTGAGGAGCGGAACAGCCGGACCGATGGGGGGCCGGAGGGTCGGTTTGGCCGAGAAATGTCGGCCAGGCTGGGCGCTGAGAGGGTGTGAGTGAATCTGGGTAGTTGTGGGGACGCCTGGGTGCCGCGCGGGAGACGCTGGCGCTGGGCTAACGGGACGAGGGGCAGAGAAGTGGTTTCCCATCTTCCCTCTTCTCCAAGGCCTGGCTTTCACCCATCACCACATTTTCCTTTGACTTTCTGCGCCGAGGCCTTTACATGGATTCTCAGGTTGCATTGCAAGCCCGCCCTCCCCCCTTGACCGTTTTTTCCCCAAATTCCTGGGACTCCCGCTCCATGGTCGTTCCAGCACCACCACGGTTCTGAGGGAGGGCGTTACATCCGGGGCACAGGGCGGGGAGGGGCGCCAGCCGCCCGGTTCATCGGACACTTCCGCCTCCCTCAGGGCGGGGCGGGGTGGATGGGAGATTTCCCCCTTAACCTTTTTTTAAGGGGATGGCGGGGCGCCCCTCCACTTCCGGTTGCATGCTTACGTGCCCCCACTCGTTCCACCATTGTTCGCCCCCCGGGGGGGAGGAAGAGAAGGAAGCCCGGGCTCCTGGAGCTTCTTGGTGCCTCAGGGCTGCTCCCGGCCCGGCCCTCTTCTCCCAGGGCATGGCCACTCCCAGCACCACCTTACCAGCTTCCCCTCGGCCCCCATAGTTCCCCATGGCCCTGCTCCTTTGGGGTCCGTGGGTAAATTTCCGTGAAGGAATTCATCTCCACTTCCCCCGTTCGGTTTTAACGTCTGGAGTGGGGTTGGACAAGGAAGTTTTGGGGAAGTTTGGCTGGAGGTGGGGGGATGGAATAGGGAGTCATAAAGGTCAGAGGGCTCTCTCCCCAGTTTAGTTTGCCCGGAAGTGGGGAGGGGGAGCGGAAGTTTGAAGTGGGGATTTCCGGGAGCTCAGTGGCCGGATGTGGGGTTGGTGGGGTGTGGGGGATGTATAGGGGAGAGAGGGTGCTTGAAGTTCTTTTTGATGTGAGAGGTCTACCACCTCCATGGGATTGGCACCACCACTACCAAAAAAAAGTTTTCTGATTGCAGTAGAGTTGCGGGATTCGTTGGGCTCCCACCCTAGTTGTCATCTGGGCCCCAAACCACCAACTAATGTTCTCAGACCCAGGAATCCAGGGCCCCCACTCTGAGCTTGGCTGAGTCTTTGCCCAAATAAGGGCATAGCAGCTTTGTTCCATCCCCGGCCCCTCCTCCTCTGCTTCTGCTTTCCTGAGGGGAAAAAGCCATGTGCTTTGATATACCCTCATCTTTCACTGACTCTTGGCTCTCCTGCTTTTCGTCTGAACAATTTTATAGTGAATTTTGAGCTGACTCTCCTAATCTTTTAACTCTTTGGGGGAGAATGGTGAAGAGGGGTCATTGAAATAAGTTCTTAAGAAATAATACGTTTAAAATCCGTTTAAATTCAGACCCAAACTTACTTGAAAGAATTACCCACACAAATGGGCAGGGGGAGGAATGGGAGAAAGCCACAGTTCTTAGGTTTTTAACTTCACTTCCATACGTGCCTTCCTTCTTCCATGCTATAGCCAGCTGAAGTAGCTGTATTGGTTGGCAAAGACCGTTCAACTTTCTTCGTAAATGGGCTGACACTTGGGGGCCAGAAATGTTCGGTGATCAGGGATTCGCTGCTAATAGATGGAGAGTACACCATGGACCTTCGTACAAAGAGCACTGGGGGTGCTCCCACCTTCAACCTCACTGTTACCATGACTGCCAAGAGTAAGTTGTGACTCCTTTAGTCCTTAATCTTGAAGGCAAAATGTTTAATGCAGGTGGTGTGTTTAAAGTATATTGTTAGATAAATACTGACTGAGATTTCTTTTTCTGATGAGAGTATTTCACTTCCTTAGCTTTTTCATCTCCTATTTTCCCACCTAGCATAGTGTGAGATGTTACAAGGGACATTGCTTGGGAATACTTGGTTCCAGGTGGTGGGAGTACTCAAATCTTCCTTTTCTTCTGTTCTTAGCGCTAGTCCTGCTGATGGGGAAGGAAGGTATCCACGGGGGAATGATCAACAAGAAGTGTTATGAAATGGCTTCTCACCTTCGACGCTCTCAATACTGACCCTCCTTGCCCCCCCCCTTCTTCCCCAGGCTTCTGCACCATTTCCCTCACCATTGTTTTTTTGGGCCATTCCCCCCACCCACTTGTTGCTGCCAAAACTACACCTGGGGGGGTCCAGGTTGGATGGACAGGTGCCCCCCCCTTTCCTTTTGAACCTCCTTCCTGTGTGTAGTTGGGAAGACTTTTTTTTTTTTTTTTGAAAAAAATTTTGTTGGTTTTTTTTCTGGAAACTTATATTGGAATATGAATAAAAGATTCTACTAATAAAGATGTGTGTGATGAGGACTGGGATCTGCCAAGACAGGGAGAATTCCAAGAGCTGGCACTGCCATTTGTAGGCTCCAGGGAAAAACAAAACTGTTCAGGAATGTGCCTCTGCAGTCCTGGGAGGTTCCAAGTCTTAGCTGTTTGAAAACTTCTCCAAAGGGTTGGGTGCCTCTTCCCCCTTGTAGAAGACTGGAGCCTCCTAGTGATCAATAGCCATGGAAGGCTACTTGTCATTTCTGCCTGCCTGCCATTCTCCCCTCCACTCAAGAAAAACAACTAGACGAGATTTTTGTGGGGGAAGGGGTCCCAAGAAAGACCCCACCCCTGGTCCAGAAACAAAGCAATTTTATTAACCCAATAGTGAAAATCTTCAGATGTAGAAGGGGAAGGACCTGGCCCTAGCCCAGGAAATCCTCAGGAAGGTGTGAATTCAGGTCAGACTAGGAGAGCCGAGGAGGATGGGGAGGCAGAAGGTTCTTCAGGAAGGGTAGGAGAGAGGGCACCAAAGGAGGGTGGGAGGGTGGTAGAGGGGCCTAGGAGGGGGGTCCGCTCAGAGACTGGGTTCCCACTGTCCCCATCTTCCTCTGCTTCCTGCTCTTCTTCCCCAGGTTCTTGGTGAACTGGCTGCTTGCATATTGGGCAAGTCTTCCGGGTTTGGGTGAGCCAGGGGTCCACACAGTGGCTATGATAGGCTAGGAAAAGACCAAGACAGAAATGGGTCATATAAGAAGGGGAAATAGGGGAATGGCACCCTTGGGAGCAGAGGATTCCTCACCATGAGCACAGGGTAGTATCCTCAGCTTGTCCCCATCCTCATATTCTTCCAGGCAGATGGCACAGACATCGTATTCATCACCTAGTTAGAAGAATGAGATGAAGGCCCCTACTCAGCCTATCACAAACCTGATTCTAGTTTAAGGGTTATTAAGCTCTTTTGTGTTATGAGTCTCCTTCCATTCTTAGAATGTTTTGTGCGTTTGCATAAAAGTACATATGAAACCAATTGTGTTGAAAAAGTTATCAAAATATCCTTTAAAACGCCAGGTTAAGGATCTCTGTTTTAAGTGTTTTCTGTAACTAAATCCAGCTATACAAATTCAAGAGTAAAAAGTCCCTGCAATGTGTTGCTTAATTCAACTTAATCCAACTCAATCTACCTGGTCTCTCTACCTTCCAATCCTAATCACTTTTTTAAAAAACAAATATGGAAACTAGAGGCCAGGAAAGAGAAAAAGATTTGTCCAAAGTCAATGGTACAACCCAATGCAGAAAACAAACGAATATGATAGGAGAGCAAGAAGTGATGGGAACGAAGGGATCAAGCCTGCAAGGGGTAGAGGTGAGGGGAAGTGGTTTGGAGGAGGGAAGATGAGCAGAAATGGGGAAGGAAGGGCCAGGCCTCAGCTCTAGCCTTATATGGACACTAGGCCTGAGGATTTGCGTTTTTCTTGCTTTTTCCCCTTCTCTCTTTCACCCTTACTCTGATCTATGGAGCCTTTCTTGCCTTTCATCTCTTATTTCCTGACACTGAGACCCAGAACTTGATAGTGTTTGGACCTGCCCACCCCTGCCTCCTGCCTGTATGGAAGGTCATCCCGGAACCCTGCCTCACCCTTCTGATAGTTATGGGTGGGAATCTGTTTCAGCTGCTCTTTGCTCAGTCGGTTCCTTTGGAGCCGCTTCCGGTGCTGTATGCATCGAACTACCTGGCGGGGGAGAGGAGAGACGCTACCTGGCAGAACAAAGGAGAGGAACCCAACCTGGGAACATTAAAAAAGCTGGACCAGTTCGATCCAGTCTTCCTCTCCCCTCATGGAGTTGGTGTGATTTCCCAAACTATGCCTCTTTCCCAAACCCCTGGAAAAACAGACCTTGCCCAAAGTTAACTCACCAGCACAGCCCCCATGGCCAGAACCAGCAGGCCCACAACCCCAGTGAAGGGAATGAGGTAATAGCCTAGAGGGAAGGTGTTGTCTGGGACCAGCAAGACTCGGGCCCTAGGAAGGGACAAAGGGAGGGAGGGGTCAGAGAGCCCAGCAATAAGGGGCATTCAAGGACTGGAGGCATGGGAAAAGGAAGGGAAATAAAAACTCAAGCACAAAAGCTCATATTTCTCTAACACTTTATGGTTTACAAAACTTCCTCACAACAAACCCGTGGCATAGGCAATACAAGTTGCCTACTTCTATTTTACAAATGAGGAAACAGGCTCAGACAGACATGCTACAGCCATAGAGCTTAAGCAAACTCATGAGTCCTGTGCCCTTCCTAGCAAAGTTTTGTGACTCACATGGTATGCCAGACTGAGATAAAAGAATAATTATGGGGGGGGGGGAAGGAGAGACACAAGGTGGAGAGGAAAATAGTGAATGAAAAGATCGGGTGGGAAAAGGAGATTAGGAACACACCAGATATGAATCAGGATTGAGGACAGGGAAGACAAATCATACCCCTTGTCGTAGACATAGAGGGAGCGCAGGTACTCTGAGCTTGTCTCTCCCACAAACACTGATGGGATCCAGATCTGCTGCTGAATTTCCTCTGCAGGAATGGGACTGTCATACCAGGGACTCAGGCATCCCCACCTCCTCTCACCTCCCCCCACCCCAAGGACTTGGGTGCTCAGGTACCCAACTCTTACCACTATTCCACACCATGTTCAAAAGTTCATTGGAATTCACATTGTAGACTATAGCTGCTCTGTACCCAGCCTTTTGGGCATTTAGAACCTGAGAGGATGAAGGGGAGTCACGGTAACAACCACCCAATCACTCTAAATTCCTTCCACAATCCCCATTCCCATTCCCCACCTTGAGATCAAAGTTGCAGTCAAATCTCCGAAGCAGGGCAATAAAGGCAGAACCATTGGCAGGAGCAAGAGGTGGAGGATTGATAGGACTACAGGCATTGGCAGGATGAGCCTCAACTAGGAACCCCTGGGGGGAGGGAATAAGATTAGGTGCTCTTCCTGCCTCCATGGATCCAAAAATCCCTACCCTTTATCTCCTCCAGGCAGCAAGAGACACAAGTTAATTAGAAACATCCAATTCTAAACCAAAGTTTCTTTAGAATAATGATCCCAAACTCTCCAGTAAGATTCCTCCACAGTTGAGAACCCTCTCCCCTAACAACTACTTTCTTCTCCCACTTTAGCCTCTAGTGTACCCTGCTCTCCACGCTTCACAACCATCTGACTCCAAGCTTTCTTCAAGATAAGCTTTTGCTCAGGATATTTACCTTGAAATACTATTCACTCTCATAGGAAGTAATCTTCAGTTATAAACTCTCTTCCCTCTCCCACATACAAACCATCAATCTCTCCAATCTAGCACCAATTAAATATATTCCGCCATAAAGTTCTGATATGCTGCTATATAGTTCTAACTATAAAATATGGAAAAGCACCTTGTTGATCACGTATTTTAGGGCTTAATTTTGTGTCTCGGATCTTTTGAAAGTCTGGTGAAGCCTTCTCAGAACAATGTTTTTAAAATGAATAAAATGAAATGCATAAAATTACAAAAAGATTCAATGGTAAAGTCATCAAAATATGAGAAAAAAATTCATGAACCCCAAGTTAAGAACCCCTGACCTAGTCTAACCCTTTCACTTTACAGATGAGAATACTGAGTCACAGAAGTGATTTGCCCAATGTCACAGGTGCAAAGTAACAAATTCAGGTTTCTAAACTAGAACTTTTCAGTAGAGTTGCAGTCCTTTTCCCATTATATCACTAAGCTTACTGTTCACCTAGCCCTTCTTACCCCCTTGATCCAAACTTCCAGAGGATAAGCAACTTACCAGGAGCCCTTCTTGGCTCAGGGAAGCCCCAAATAGGGCTGGAAGATCTTCAAAGTCCATGCTGCTATTGTGGTCCGAAGTCTGGGAACATAAGACTTACTGCTTCCCTTTGTCCCCGCTGAAACCCTGCTCCCTCCCTTCCTCTCCCTTCACCAATTCTAATATTGGATATATATAATTTAGAACTGGAAGGGGAATTAGTCCAAACCTCTCATTTAGCAAATGAAAAAACTTGAGGCCCAAAGGTGGGAAGTAATTAACACAATGGTAGTAACTGCTGGAGAGTTCAGGTCCTTTGGTTCCCAATCTAGTATTATTCCTAACACCCACGGAGTAAGAAAAGGTTGGGGATCCACTTTGCGTAGGGAACCTGTTGTCCTAAGCTCAGCTCACCCTGGGCCCAGGTCCCCAGACTCACGGCTCGGATGAGCCCCCAAGTGGGGGTGATCCCCCATAGCACGGTGACCATTAGCACAGGGAACGGAAAGGCCTCAGGACGCATGGTGGCAGCAGCAGCCGCAGGTTGGGGAGGACGGGGTCCTGCAGCCAAAAAGAGAACGGAGTTCTGTTCGAGCGCCCCACGCCCACCCCACAAACCCCAAATGTATCCCACCCCGGCCAAGTAATCTAATCTTTCACCCAGCCCGAACTCCCCATGGTATTGGGCGGGAGGGGGGAGAGGAGAGATGGGGAGATGACAGTTCTGAACCAGGTGGGGCAGTAGGGGTCTCTAGGTCCACTCAAGTTTTGTGGTTTGTGGGTAAAAGGGGGGGAACCCAATGATAAGAGGAACTTCCGGTAAAGGAAAGAAGCCACAAGGAGCACTTCCGGACCTGCAGGATCCCCCCGCCTTACCCCTTAAAAGGGACTTCCGGCCCCCGACACCTGGGCCCAGGGGACATCAAAAGTGGGCCAGCGGGTTAAAGCAGAAAATGAGGGCGACAAGGACAGCTGCACATGTGGAGGAAGCCTAGGTGCCCAAAGAAACCTCCTGCAAAGTCCTTCCCATTCTACTGGGAAGATTTCCGCTCCCGCTGCCCCCGGTGATTCCCAGTTTACAAACCTCTACTCCCTCCCAGGGCTGCTGGCGCCGCCGCCGCTACCTCAGGTTCATTTAAGTCTCGCGAGATCTTCCTCACTTCCCCCGTCCTCCAAACACTAAAGCCAATTGTCGCGAGAATCTTCCTCGTCACTCCCCGGCTTCCTAGATCTCACGAGATTTCCCCCACTTTCTCTCATGCCCCGGGGCCTCCGTACTAATGATGCCCATGTGGTATCCGCACGTTTGTTTCGGTTTACCCCGTTCGATCTCTCTCTCTCTGTCTCTCTCCCTTTATTCACGACCCTCTCCACGAACCTCAAACCCACTCCCACTCCCAACATTATCCTCTAAGCTCCGCCTCCATTCCTGCGCTTCACTATTCTGGTTCCGTCCTCTCTCCGGTCGCCTCTTTGTGCGCCTGCGTGCCAACCTCCCGCTGAAGTGGTGATGGGGCTGACCCCGGGGTTTGGGGAGGAGGCGGGGCTGTCTGGGCTGTCTGGGCTGGTGGAGAGAGCTCACGCAAGGACGCGTGCGCGCGCACGCAGTGTCACCTTGGGTGCGTGGGGGGGGCGCGCGCTCGCGACTCCCTGGTGTAGCTGGGCATTAGTGGAGATGGCGGCGGCGGCGGCGGCACCTCCGGGGGGCAGCGAGGTGACTTTGAAGCCCCGCACGTCCCCCAAATCGGTCAAGTTCTTGTTCGGGGGCCTGGCCGGGTAAGCGTTCTCCTCCCCACCCATCTACCGGCCCGGGCTGGAAGCTAAGCGCTTCTCCGGACCGACGAGGCTGCACTCGGGGGCGGCCTCGGGGCAGCGCGGACGTTGCTCCCGGCCCATCCCCCCCCCGCCGCCCCTGCGCCGCACGGCCCCCATTGCACGGTGGCCCCGGACTGCCTGACGTGTGGCCCTCCTTCACGGAGCCCCCGTCACACCTCCATCCCTTCTCTGGCCTTCGGGCCTGCAGATCCCCGGGTCATTGCAACCCGCCGTGCCGCCCCGAGCGCAGCGCGACCCCCTGGCCTGGCCCAGCCAATCTCTGGAAAGTTGCGTGAACACTTAACCCGAATTCGGACCTCGGTTGGCACCCATGGCCCGTCCACTTTTACGTGGTGCCCGTCTGAGCACCCGAGGCACCCGGGATGGAGATTGTGAGGGTCCGTCTCTGAGCCCCCTTCTTCCCCCACCTCAGGATGGGGGCCACTGTTTTTGTGCAGCCTCTAGACCTGGTGAAGAACCGAATGCAGCTGAGTGGGGAAGGGGCCAAGACCCGTGAATACAAGACCAGCTTCCACGCCCTCACCAGCATCCTGAGGAATGAAGGGCTAAGGGGCATCTACACAGGGTAATTCTAGGACTGGGGACCTGGGAGTTAGAGGTCTGGGCCTTTGGGGAAAGGAAGGGGGCAGGCACTGTAGGTGAGGCATGAGGACTAGCAGCTGTGTGGCACCATGCCCAGCCCTTCTCTCCAAACTATGAGAAGGAAGGGCCAGGGAAGGGGTTTTCCCTTTCCCATTGGGCTTTGATTCTGGAGTGCCTGACCTGCTTTCACCTTCCATCAGGCTGTCTGCCGGGCTCCTTCGCCAGGCAACCTACACAACAACTCGCCTTGGCATTTACACTGTTCTCTTTGAGCGCCTGACTGGGGCAGATGGGACACCCCCTGGCTTCTTGCTGAAGGCTGTGATTGGCATGACAGCAGGTGCTACAGGAGCCTTTGTGGGAACACCTGCTGAAGTTGCCCTGATTCGAATGACTGCTGATGGTCGGTGAGTCATGCCTAAATCCTCCCTAAGGACCTAGGACCCCATCCTCTCTCTGGGCCATTAGCCTGAAAAAAACCAGTCAATTAGCAATCAGGAGGCACAAGTTCTAGTTTCACTACTTCCCCTCCAATTTTGGGGCAAGTCAGTTTATTTCTCTGAACTGGTAAAATGAGGGAATTGACTTTTTGGCTCTGAAGTGCTGTGATTCTTTGTAATGCAAAGAGAATGGCATTATCAGTTGGTAACTCTTGGTTTTTTCCTTCATGACCTTAGCTCTTTCCAGATCCTCTCTCCTGTCATCCTCTCCCATTTTCACCATTACTCACTTTCTGCAGGTTGCCCCCGGATCAGCGTAGAGGCTACAAGAATGTTTTTGATGCACTCTTGAGGATTACCCGGGAAGAGGGGGTCCCTACCCTTTGGAGGGTGAGTGGAAGAGGCTTGATGATTAGGGGGGAGCATGGAAAGGGGAGGGGGTCCAAAAGGAAGTAGGGGGCTGACACATTCCTTTTTCTCTTAATGCTAGGGTTGTATCCCTACCATGGCTAGAGCTGTTGTTGTCAATGCCGCCCAGCTTGCTTCCTATTCACAGTCTAAACAGTTTCTCTTGGATTCGGGTGAGCCCCAGACCTTCCCCACCCACCTGAGCATCTGGTCCCCAGTCCTTCGTGCTCCAGTCATTCCAAGGATTTAAACTGACACATCTTTTTCCCCTGCCACTATAGGTTACTTCTCTGACAACATCTTCTGTCATTTCTGCGCCAGTATGATCAGTGGGCTGGTCACCACAGCAGCCTCTATGCCTGTGGACATTGTTAAAACCAGGTGGGCTCAGAGTCTCTAAGAGAAAGGGGGAAGGATGTCTGGGTTTTCACATATGCACTTAACATTGTTCAGATGGAGGAAATGGTAGCTCAGTAGGACAGCAAACCATACTATTTTTTGAGCTCTGGACTTGGAGTCAAGAAGACCTGGTCTCTTTTCTTCATTTTTCTCTATTTGTAATATGGTAAAATGAAACTAGAAAACTTTAAAGGGCTATTCTTATTTTAAATCTATCATCAAAGATTGTAAGCCTTGGTCTCATTCCATCCCACCTAGGCCCCAGCTTTCCCCACAGCTCTAACCTGTTATTTACCCCTCCTTGTATTCACCTCAGGATCCAGAATATGCGAATGATTGATGGGAAGCCTGAGTATAAGAATGGACTGGTAAGAATTTGGGGAATTCAGAGAAGTTATTCACCTATCTCTTCTTTATAATAAGCTAATATTATGTAAAACATCTGATCTGTATTCATCCGTGGACCTAGGCCTGGGAATCTTCATATTTGGGTCCTTTGGTTGGAACTGTGTAGGTGGGGAGAGGTTGGTGTTCCTCTCATCCTCCAAGCCCACCCCTTGTTCCTTGACAGGATGTGCTGGTGAAGGTCATTCGATATGAAGGATTCTTCAGCCTCTGGAAGGGATTCACTCCCTACTATGCCCGGCTTGGCCCCCATACTGTCCTCACCTTTATTTTCCTGGAGCAGATGAACAAAGCTTACAAGAAGCTCTTTCTCAGTGGTTGAGGAGCCTCAAAGGTGCCTGAGGACCAGGAGGACATGGCTCCAGGAATGGGGATCTGAGGGGTCCCTACCATGCCACACCCCCATGAGCTTCAGTTCTCCCAGCCCTTACCATACATTCACCTTCCAAAGGGGATGTCTGGATTCTGTCCTCCTCAGCTTCCCATTCTATTTATTTCCCCCATCTCCATTCTTCCCCCCCCCCCATGTGGTTTCTCCTGATATAAAGGACTTTGATCTGTCCCCTGCTCCAGCTTGGACTCTACTTCCCTTTTCCTGTGGCCTCTAGGTTCCCCCCAAAGATCCTGGGACTTTTCTTCATAACTCTTGGAACCTCTACCCCAGAACACCCCATGGAGGAGGGAGGAGGATAAAGAGGGCCTGGCAGAAGCAACATTTTGGATAATTTTAAGTTCCATGGAACAGTTGACTGATAGAGTATTTCTGCTTGCTTCCCAAGCAGGGAAACTAAGTTAGTAGGAGACAAAAGAGGAAGGAAGCAGAGGAGCTAGAACAGAGGAGAGTGCCTATGTAGGCAGGGAGGCCTCATGGTAAAGTAGAATACTTCTTTTAGTCCCCATCCCCAGCAAAGGACCTAGTAAATGCCTAGTAAGAGACAGGTTGAAATTTGGTGTCTGCTCAGCTTCCACACTGATCAAGACCAGGGCCCCTCCATACTCCACGTGTTTCCTCATTTCTGTTGTAACAAGTGACAGTTATAAGGAAGTAAGAGGTAGGAAAAGAGAGCTGTTTGCCCCTACTGTGTGCTTGGATACTCTATCCTCCCTCAGCCTGAGGAAAGGGGCTGCTTTGATTGATCAGGTTCCTGAGGAACAGGTTGTCTATGCCTTTTTTTTTTATCTTAAAAATTATGGTAAAAATACACGATGATTTTATGAAAATATATTTAACTATGGTAAGGGATTTGTCATTACTTCGACTTTTTTGGGGGTCATGAAAACATTCTGCACTTCTTATATTCCCTTTTGTTGGGAGCTGGAGTGGGAGATGGATGTCCCTTGAAAGGGCTGAAGCCCAAATGCTGCAAAGGAAGAATGTGGGAGACAAATTGACTTAGCAGTCTGAAGGGAGGGTGGATGGGACAAGTGAGCAATATTAGTAGAGTCAGTGAATGGGGACCAGTCTTTCTAGTGAGCACTGATGAACGCCTCCCTGTTTGGAGACAGACAAGTTGCTACTGGTGGGGGGCCCGGATAATCTATTCAGGGAAATAATATGCAGCATCGGGGGGGGAACAGGGACTTAAATCCAACTCTGTAAATTGGGATTTACAAAGATAAAGGAAAGGGGAGATATAAGATGTGTTTTGGGAACAAGGAAGCAGGTAACCTAGCTATCTGGTTGTGGGGGGGTGGGAAGGGTCATTTAGGGGAGTAAGAGAGTGAAGTGCAACAGGTCCTTGGATTTGGAATTAGGATCAGGTTTCAGATTCTACCTCTGCTGCTTACTACCTGTAATGATCTTGGGTAAGTCACTGGGCTTTGAGTTTCTTCATTTATGAATGGTTTGCTAGATGGCTTAAGCTGGAAAGGTTGAGTTGAGGTCAAGTTGTTCAAGTTTACATCTAGACTCTCACTCTTCTGCTAGGTTAGGATTATCAACATTTTAATGGTATAAGCAAATCAAAGTAATGACATCTGTTTTGAAGGGACCTTGGAGCACATCCAGTTCAACGCTCATGTTATAGAGGAGGAAATTAAGAGCTAGACAGGGAAAGTAAACTCCATAGTCATGCAATGGCAGACACTAGAATCCAAGTCTCTAGATTCCAGGACAGTGCTTTTGATGCATTTGTACCATTTGCATCATTTGGGCCCTTTGATGTAACCTGAACCTTTCTCTGGCTCTAACACTTTCTTAATACCCACTCCAAGATGGAGATAGGGAGCAGTAGGCTCTGCTAGGACCAGGAAGGCAAAGAAACCCAAAGTATGGGAAAGGAACAGTCCCAACAAAAATGGTGATGGATGTTCAACAGACCCCATTGGCATTGGGGGAAGGGAGTAAATATTCCACTGAGTTAAAAACAAAGCATAAGCTTAAAACCAGCTGTGTGACCTCAAGCACATTACTTGATCTCAGGGTATCAGTTTTCACATTTGTAAAATGAGATTGGATTCAGTGATCTTACAGGCCCCTTCTAGCTCTGATGTTCTGTGGGTATTACTAATAATGTCGGAGAAAGCATTCTATGCTATGGTCAGTTGGGAAGTAAGGTAAACAGGCATAAAAGATGAATGGTGGGGTAGCATCTTCTGGCCTTTTATCTGTAAAAGATAAATATTTGTTGGGTTTTTTGCAATTGCAAAATGTGAAGGTGTAAATGTGAATATGATCATTGGCTACTTAACCCATAGGCAAACTAAAATTAACAAAGATGGTCATTGAAGGGTCTTTAAGAGTAGAGAGGACAAACTTTTTTAATATTAACCCTTTTAAAACCTGTGATGTGTCAGGTTTGAACCTGGTGAGTCATTCCATAGTAAAGATATTCCATAGTAAAGAGACTTTCATATTTTTAACCTGGATGACTTTGAGGATGGTATTTCCTTTGGCATTGAATAGTGAAGTCAAATAGAGGTGGGTGGAAGGCTTGGGGAGATTGAGATTTGTCTGGATTTTGAAATTTTGAGTTTGAAGTGGTGGGAGACCCAAGAAGAGGTGTCTTGAAAGGTTGGAGATGTGGGGCTGATGCTCAGGAGACAGTTTTTGAGTTGAAATTCTAAATACTTGTTCCATTTATGCTGGGTGCTGGGAAAAGAGGTTAGGTGTTGGGAAAGAAGATGACTCAAGGAAAGGAGAAAGGTCTGTGTTGGAACTCATTTGGGAAGGTAACTGGAGGCGAAAGTCTTTCCAGGAGATAAAATATTTGAGATTTTGGGGAATAGGAAGTTAGCACTGGAGGACCCTGGGGTTGCAGGAGAACAATCTACCTATTTTCCTCTTCCCCAAAGGATTCCACTTGGGGATGGGGGTATTCCACCAAGACATTGTGATATAGAGTTTCCTCTACATCAAGAGCATCAAGAGAGTTCCATGACTCAAACTTAAGAAAAAGCTAAACTTTTTTGCAATTAAAAAACATTAATGCATGTGACCCAGAAGTTTAGTCTTTTCCCTCCTAATACTGTGCCCCATATCTGTTTCCTCCAATGCTTTCCCCCTATCCCTGGGTTGGTCTTCTTTGCCACTATCTCTGATTCCTGCTTTGTTACCCACTTGAACCCCTCTCCAACTATTTTTGGAACATCTCTCCTTGAATGTCCCACCACCACTTCAGATAAAAAAAATTGTGGTGATGAGGAGAGGGAAAGTGGCAATGTAGGTCCTCCTACCCCACCAGTATATCATAACACTCCCAAGACCCCAAATCTTTCCCTCCCCACTCCTATCCAGTACACACAATAAGAACTGATTACTGGAAGAAATTTTTATTATGGGTTCAGATACTGCCTCTAAATTTCAGAAGATCATGCCACATCCACACTTAATCTTTCCCAAGTCATTCAGGGTACTAGATTCTGTTTAGGAAGCTGAACACGACAGGGTTTGTTTATAGGAGCACTTCTCAGAGGCTGTGACCTGAATACCTGATGTTGACTGACCCCAGCAGGTCTTCCCCTCTACCCAGGCTTATGGCCGATGGCTTCCTCTTCAGAGTCAGAGGTCCCACTCTGCCATTAGACCTTACCCAGAGAAAGAGTCTGGTACGGAAGGAGGGTATTAATCCCTCAAGAGAAAGAAGGTAAGCTCTAGGGATTATCACCTCCTTTCCCTTAAGGAATTCCAGGTGGACCGTAGCCCATGGTTTAGGGATGTGTTCCATAAAGGCATGGGTCCTTGGCAGGTGAGGTGGGGGCTGGGCAAGAGCTAAGAGGAGAATGAGAACAATGGAAGAGACCAGAACCCAAGCTATTCCAAAGATGTAGAACCTCAGAGAGAGAAGGCAGCAGGAGATGGAAAGGGGAGAGGAGGAGTCGCTGGGATCACCTAAGCTTTCTAGAGCCACAGCTTCATTTGGTGGGAGAATGTTGGACTTCATGAGGGTTAAAGTTGAAGAGAGACTGGGGAAGCTAACAGGCGTGGAAGAAATATGTGCAGTGGAATTTGTGGATGGAGATGGGACAAGTTCTGGGGTGCTTTGGAGCATGGTTTCTTCTGAGGTTACTGGGAATGTGGTGGCTTCTAGAGAGGTTGGGAATCTGGTTGTTTCCAGATTTTCTGAGAATGTAATGGGTTCTGGGGTGGTCTGGACTGTGGTAGCTTCTGAGGAGATCAGGAACTTAGCGAGTTCTGGCATTGTTGAAAACACAGTAGTTTCTGGGCTGTTAAGAAATATGGTGGACCTTTGGGTATTTGGGGAGGTGCTTTTTTCTAAGGTTACTGGGAATGTGGTGGCTTCCAGAGAGGTTGGGAACCTAGTTTCCAGATTCTTTGAGAATGCAGTGGGTTTTGGGGTGATCTGGAATGTGGTAGCTTCTGAGGAGATCAGGAACTTAGCGAGTTCTGGCATTGTTGGAAACGTAGTTTCTGGGCTGTTAAGGAATATAGTGGAACTTTGGGTATTTGGAGAGGTGCTTTTTTCTAAGGTTACTGGGAATATGGTGGTTTCTAGAGAGGCTGGGAAGCTAGTTTCCAGATTTTCTGAGAATGTAATGGGTTCTGGGGTGGTCTGGAGTGTGGTAGCTTCTGAGGAGATCAGGAACTTAGTGAGTTCTGGCATTAGTGGAAACCCACTAGTTTCTGGGCTGTTAAGGAATATGGTGGACGTTTGGGTATCTGGGAATGAGGTTATTGGGGATGTAATGAGTTCTGTCATGGTCCTTTCTGAGCTACTAAGGACTGTGGAATGCTCCAAGGAAATGGTGGTAAGTTTATGATCCAGGAACCCTGTCATAGTTACCCCATCATACCCATCATAACTGTCATAATCATAATCCCCAATGACGGGACAGTTCGCAGAGAAGGTGTAGACAGGTGTCCTAGAGGGAATCTTACACTCTACACTCCTCACGTTTGGAGTCATGACCTTGACATCTACACCTTCCTTCCAGACATAGACATTACCCTGATTTTCCTGTAGCCAATGACGTAGGTATCGAAGTTCACAGTCGCAGTTCCATGGATTGGAATGGAGGAAAACATAAGGCAAGAGATGATCCCCGAAGAAGCCAACGGGAAGGACAGAGAGCTGGTTATTCTGTAAGAAGAGGGTGTTTAGATTTTCGAGACCTTTCAACAGGTCTGCTGACAGATGTTCTAGGTAATTGTTTGCCAGGTTCAGCTTCTGCAGTTTGGGTGTTGCTTTCAAAAAGTTTGGGGGCAGACTCCTCAGCTTGTTGTCTTGAAGGTAGAGGTTCTCTAAGAAATCCAGACCAGTCAGGGCTTCTGGAGACAGAGACTCTAGGGCATTTCTGGAGAGGTCAAGCAATGTGAGAGAGGGGAGAAAGTGCCCTAGCTGGGGAAGAGTCTTTAGGTCATTATCAGAGAGATCCAAGTTTGAGAGGAGTGGAAGTTTCCCATCTGCCACCAGGATACTCATATTATTTTTAGCTAAGTTGAGCTCAGTGAGTTGGGTTAGAAGACTAAGGGAAGAAGTTAAGAAGGATTTCAGAGCATTGTTCTGAAGGAAGAGGATGTTAGTATCTGGGGGCAGCTTCGATGGCACAGACTTCAGACCAAGGGATTCACAGTTGGTTTCCAGCTTGCTACCCACTTTATGAGTCTCACAGGGAGTTTGGGAATAGGAGCGGCCCAGGAGGAGGAGGAGGAGGAGAAGTAAGAGTAGCCTGGGGTCCTGTGGAAGGGGAAAAGGGAGTGTGGTGATTACTTCCCTATTCTTTCACATTCCAGATTTTACAAGAACCCAGGACCAAACCCACCCAGTCTCCTGACTTTTCACCCCCTCCCATTCCCAGGCTCCTAATTCCCTTCCTACCCCCTGCTGGGCAAAAATGTCTCCCAATCTCTCCCTTCTTATTCCTCTCCATTTGATCCTCCCAAAGACTCAAGTGTCCAGTCCCTTGACCCCATAGTCTCTTCAGGACCCAGGTATCTGTCCCTAAGTCTCTCTATACTATTTTCTCAACCCTTGTTTACCCCCAAAGGACTCAAGTGTCTTCTTCCTCTGACGCCTATTTCTCATCTCCCTAGTTAACCCCACTAGCCCCCTTGAATCTTTCCAGAATCACTTTCCACCACTTTAGTCAACTGGCTCTTTGCTACTACCACCACCCTCAATCCACCAGACTGAAAAATTGATCCCTCCTCAGCCCCAGCTAGGTCAATGTTCCTTTTCAGTCCTCAGGTATGACCTTTCTCTCCCACTACTCACCATTTCCCATGAGCTCTTCAAATTCATAGTTCCTACCAGGAGCAGTATACCTCTATCTGCTCACCCTACAGAGAGGCAAGATGCTTTACTTTGGGTAAGAACAGGAAGGTGGATGAAGAGAGGGGAGGAAATGCTGACTTGATAGGAGTCCCCGGTTTTCAAAAGGAGGGAGGAATCCAGACAGAACCCTTATCATCTACTCTCACAGTTTCCTTTCCCCATATCCTCCATTCCCCAACCCTTTTCCCAGAGTTCTGAGTCCAAGGGGCCTATATCTGGGAAGTGAGGGGTAAGGAGTAGGGACAGTGGGCAATATTGTAAGGGTGGCTTTATTAAGTTAGGCAGCTACCCATTTTCCTTCCCACAAGACTTCTTTACCTGTTTTTTAATGGTAAGAGCTACTTCATTTACCCCTGTGGTTTGGTAGCTCAATATTCTAACTGGGAGTTATTTGAGATAAACACACAAACACATACATACACCATGTTGATAGTGGGTTAGGGAAAATACAGAGCCAGAGGAGTTCCCCTACCATCTCTGATGGGGTACTTGTGCTTGGACCCCAATTCTAAGATCATATTACTCCCTAGCTTCAAAACACTATCCCTGACAGTTTTCTCCCCAACCCAAAGACACTGCCTAGCAATAACTCATGAGTGGGCCCCAGTAAGACAAACTGCCTTTCTCCATCACAAGAACAAGCTGACCTCTGAAGAAATTCTCTTGTAAAAACAGGACTATCTTATAATCACAGAATTATCATGAATTGATTCCCAAAGTTATCATATTCAATCCAGAGGTCAAGCTATACATATCAACTCTCAAAGCTATCTTGCTACAGATGTATCAAACCAAAAATATACCCCCGACAATCCCCTTTCCCCTGGTTTCCAGCAGCGAATGAGGCCTGTGACCAAGGTTGTAAGTTATCACCTAATTAGTATATCTCCCAGATAATCCATACTTTTCATATATTACCTTTAGCATCATTCTTGTTAAGTTGCAAATTCCTTAAGGAGCTCTGCCCACTGTAACAGCATAAGAGTAAACCTTTGCCACCTTGACTTAAAGAATGCTTGAGTCTGGAAATTCATTCTAGATGATCCTCTCCTGTACATCAGTCCTTGGAGGGGTCCATGAACCTCTCAACCTCATCACCCCCATAAGATTGAAAGGCTACCGTGTTGAACTCGGAGGGGCTGGAGGCATCTAAAGGTTACCACAAGTCAAGGCAAGTGGTATGGAGTGCCCTCTTGGGTAAATCCTCACTCAAAGATAAATTAGAACGTAATAATAGTTGTCTTCTCATATCCTATTGCCTGCCATAGACACAGGAAAGCATTAGTTGGCCTCAGCATACATTTGAAAATGAGGAACTCTCATGTAAGTGCCAACAAAGAGTTTAAAAACGGGACCCACATAGAATACCCACTGATGCACCCTTCCCTTCTGCTCCTACATCCTTGATGGCTCCAAAACTTATTCTATGTCTATTGGCTTTCAATTCCCAATGATTCATCTCTCTCTGATTACCACCTGTCCTAGGACAGTACTAGGAAGAATACTATTACCAAGAGACACTAAAGTTTTTGTAATTCTCTAGGGGAAGTCGTTAGCTCTGCTGGCTCTGCTGCCTCTTACTGAGGTAGAATCTCTCTCCCTAGTTCTATTCAGATTCACTGATTTCCCTAGAGTTCTGTCAGCACTGGTAATAACAGAACATAGGACAAAGACTCACAGCTGCTAGTTTTTTTCCTAGAAAAGGGGAATGAATTGTGGCAATGTGAGGAGGGAGAACAGAGGCATTAGTAACAAGATACCTCTTGAATTCAGATCCAGGCAAGTCGCTTAACCCATGTTTGCCCTCAGTTTCTTCAACTGTGAAATGGGGACAATAATAGCACTTACCTTCCAGGGTTATGAGAATGAAGAGAGATAATATTTGTAAAATTCTTAGCACAGTGCCCAGCAAATACTAGGTATTTATAAATATTTGTTTCCTTTCCTCCCCTCACCCCACCATAAAACCAAGACATTCTCCCATAGATATGCATAGAATTTGTGTTCTCACACAAAGTATACCTGTAGTTAGGCATATAGGGATAGCCAAGGAAATTCACTTTTGGTGCTGCAGGGCCCCCAGTGTCCTTAGGGTATCCTCAGTACTGTTCCTCCCTAGACATGGTGTCTCTGCTGGGCAGGTCGCTCAGCTGGGCTTCTTCTCTGCACTTAAATTTTTAACTCTCATGGCTGATTCCCTCTCAACTCCATAGATGAACTTTGTGGGCCTTTTCTTTGGGGAATGTTGATCAAGTTGCTTTGCCACAAGATGACATTAATGCTGGGGCAATGGGCGAAGACAGAGATCCCTTCCCTAAAGTCTAGAACTTCCTCCAAAGCCAGGTTCTCTCTCCTCCTTCAAAAGCTAGATTGTTCTCTCATAGACTCTTCTGGACTGCTCAGACCAAATGTCTTACAATTGACAGGACAATGAAGTCTCAAATCATTCCTTAGAGAGTATGCCTTGCTTTTTAAATGCTGCCAGGGTCCTGGCTGATCATGTAGCCAGCCAATGAGTCTTATGATTCCATCAAAAAGTTGATTAAAGAACTCTTTAACTTATCCTAAAGGAGTAACAAAGCATAGACACTTAACATTTCCTTTAAGACCTTGTCCCTGTTACTGACAAAACAGAGTGATGACTGGTTACAAAATGGAGTTGATTTGGTATGGAATTGAGAAAATCAGTTAGATTCTATCTCATGAACACTAACTCCATCTTGTGCTGTCACATGTATTATCCTCCATATTGTTGTTTGCAAGTCATCCATGAAAAATTAGATGGTATGAGCCTTCTGTTGTTTCATACATGCAGTAATTACTCAGCATCTCTCAGTTCTGGGAAAAGAAAGATCCTGAAACCCACTCCCAACTCAACTGAAACTCTTCCCCAATCCCAACTTAAAAAGCCCCTAATCTTTCCTCCAGTTAAAAATCAGATTGCCTAATTTTGTATCCTGTTAGTTGTTTTATTTTAATTAATTGCTCTTATTTGATTAATTGTTTTGAATACATAAGGTCTTTGGACTGACTAGAGAGTCTGTTGACCCATTTACTACGTCTATTTTGCTAATAAATCATATAGCTTGGATTGTTTCCTCAGTTGTTATTAATTATCCACCATACTACCTGCCCTTTATATCTTATAATTTCTTCTTGGGAGTTAGAAGAACTCAACTCATGAAGAATCCCCTGAGTAACTGGTGACTATACCTGAAAATATATTCTTCAAGCATCCCCTTTTTTCCAGGAAGAGGGAAGTATGGTGTATCATCAGTCTTTGGAAGTCATGATTGTTCATTCTCCACATTGTCCCAGGTTCTGAAGTCTTTATATTACTGTCATCATTGTGTGATGACTCACTTTTCTCTTCCTCCCAGATCCTTAGTGGTTCTAAGACTTATTCTACTATATCTACTGGCTTTTGACTCATTTTAGGTGATTTATCTTTCTCTGATTACCACCTCTCCTATGAATCTGTTTGATCTAGGTAGCTAAGGTCATCATACAAATCTTAGTTTTGGATTTCTGTCCAAGATGACTACCTGAATCAGAGTCAGCCTGCCCAGTTCCCACATACCTCCTCCAGCAAAATCATGAAGTTCACACCAGATCAAAGAAGAATTAAGAAGTTACAAAAAGTAACTTATTCTGTAAGAGGATCAACCAGAAGCCCAAATAACTTGAACTCACCAGCAAAGCTAGTATCATTGTTGATGACAGACAGAACAGGGATATGTATAGAGGACAGGGACACATATGACACACAAGGCTCTATGTCCTGATGTGGTAAAAGCTGAAGGCTTTTCTGAGAAAGCTCCAGGTTAGGGACCTTGGAAGCACAATGAGTAATGACTGCCATGGCTGAAAAACCAGGATAGCCCAAGTCCAGGGGCTATAAGACCCTGAAATGCCAGAGAGGGCCCTTAAGATCCCATATTCTGAACCCCCAAAATCTAGAGAGGTAGAAGTCAACATAAGAATCTAGATGATGCAGGTTCATCATTTGCCCTCAAAAGTGCATCAGGACTCAAAGCTCCAATTCATGAACTAAAGTAGGAGAGATGAGTCAATCAAAGAAAATACCTACCAGTATCAAAAAAAAGTATTGCAGATCTAGGGATCTCCCAAAAGAAGTTAAGGCTGTAATAATCACAATTATTCTCAAAGGAAAATGGGACTTTCTACAAAGACTTGCTATTAATGAGAACAAGCCTCAAAATCTTAAATAGTTTTAGAAAAAAAATTATTTGGTAGAGGAGGAAAGTTGGAAGAAGTCTTCCTGCTCAGTCATGGTCAGGCTTACTTTACATATGGTTTCAAAGAAGAGTTGTTGTTTGTCCACCTTTCTGGAAGAGGGCCATGACATCAGGGAGATGATGACATGACTTGCAGGAGCCTTAGATTTGAGTGAGGGAGGGCTGTGCAAGGTCACCAGCCTCACCATCTCCTTCAGAGTCATATGGGTCCAGTGGCTAGATATTCATCAGGACAACTAGAGATGGCCCAGGATACAATGGGAGATCCCGGCCCTTTTAGGCTAAGGCCTTTTCAGGTTCTCACTTTGAGTGAAGTTATGCCCATTCAGTGAATAGGCCTCTTTAATTAGTGTTTTAAGGGATTGGACCCTTTAATTAAAAAAAAAAATCAAACTGGGAGGGAAAGACTGAGGGTCACTGGCCAAAAGAGAAACAGTTACTATTTACATTTACTCTGAGCCAGGAGGGCCCAAAAATGGCCACAGGAGGCAATTCCTGAGCAAGGTTCATTAAGACGTATATTAGTAAGCACAAACATTCAAATTTGGAGAACCCAAATAACAGGCAATTGGGCAGGACTCAAGACGTAGGTAGGATTCTATCACTCCCTACAGTCAGCAGGCTTCCCAAGATGTCTCTGAGGTCAGCCTGATCACTACTGTAAGCTTTTGGGTCAGACAATGTCTAGCTCATCAAATTAAGTTCAAATAATATTAATAAATAAGTTTTTCTGAACAAATATTTTCTTTTACATTATACCTAGAAAAATGAATTAATGAATTAAGCCTTTATTAAGAATTTACACTGGGGATACAAATAGAAAAATAAGGCCGTTCCTGTCTTCAAGGATCTCACATTCTAATGGGGGTGGAGGGGGAAGAGACAACACACATGAAAGCTTTCAGTTGCAAGTCAGATGGAAAAGCCCCATGATCCTTAGGTAGAGTAGCAAAGCAGATGCTTCTTCTTTAATGTCATTTCCACTGATAACATCCTATCTGTTCCTGATGTTGAACCATTTGGCAATGATGACTGGTGACAAGAAGTTTCTTCTTTTGAACTTCAAAAGATGTGACCGTAGTACCTGCATGACCAGTTACTAGGCTATATCTCCAGAGGGATTCCTTTCCAGGATGACGGTTTGGGACACTGGGTTGGAAGCTCCTCAGGTTTTTGGATTCATAGTCTGGGGCTGTCTCCTTCCAGGACTGAGAGGAGATAGTGATAGTGAGTTGACTTGTCTGATACATGCTACCTTCCGTCTCTCCCTCAGGGTGTCCTGATGCTTAATTTGGCTGTCTTGCCTGTTCTGTGGGTGACAGTTGGTTGGCTATTGATGGGAATGGCTGGGCTCTTTCCACACAAGCCACCTCCCCTCAAAAGGGTGATGGTGATGAATGTAAGTACTGGTACAGAAGTAGAATTGGCAACCCAGGAGGTGCTACCACTCCCAAGACTCCTATGTTTACAAATGGAGTATGTGAGAAGATTATGCAAACATGAAGGAAGGGGCAGGGGGAGTAAACATCAGATGTATCTTGCTTATATCTGAAAAGAGTTGAAAACACATACACACACAGACGCACACACGCAAACACACACTACAGTTTGGTTTAGATTTCCCAACAGAGAAAGAGCGGGGATATGAAAGAGAATGTTGAGAGACAAAAATAATCAGGGAATAATTACAAGTGTGAAATATGTGTGTTTGTGTGTGTGATGACTTAGCTTATGTGTGTCCACATGCGTCTGTATAAATTGGCTCAGACAGATTTCTAGAGTCTTTTCTGCCTACTTTTCTCCAAAAGAAACTTTAATTCATGGCAGGAGGGGAGCAGGAAATCCGGAGCACCAGGGTGGCCAATTTGCTCTTCTCAGAGGGGGAGAGGGTACGAGGCTAAAATTACATTTATCCATCACCATAAGTATTGCTATTTTAGGGGAAATAAGTTTTAGGTTCAAGCCACTCTCCTGATTGCTGTCCCTTAACAGTGGAGAGATACTCCAAGGTATATATCCAAAGGCTTGACTCCCTTCCCATCAATGATCAGGCACATAAAAATTGTCACATAAATAATAGCAAATAAGCCCATTTATCCAAGCTGATAACAAATAGACCTCAAAGAAGTTATACAGATTAGAATATACTGGACAATACACAGAGTGAACGAGCTCTCCAACTTAGTATAAGATATTTAACTAAGCTCAAATAGAAGAGATAATTAATGTTCCAGATTTCACCCAAGGGGACATTGCCTGAAGTGTCTAGTGTACTAAATCAAGGGTAGGGTCATGACTGAGGTCTACATGTCATCTTCTTCCCAGAGTCTTTTTCTCCCTTTAGGGACCTTTACCTGAAGAAAATCTGTAAATAAGCATCTCTTTTGCAGAAACCAGAAGCCCAAAGAATTTATAGAATGCCTACCATGTACTATCCTTACAATGACCCTGAGAGGTAAGTGCATTCCCCTGTTGAGGAGACAAGAAGTTAAGTGACATATACAAAGGCACACAGCTAGTAAGTACCTGAACTATGCTCCTCCCTCCCAAGCTCTTCCCCACCCTCCCAACACCCTGCACCCCCACTGCAGGCATGGATCATGAATTAATCATTTGTCAATGAAGACAATCTTATTCAAATGACTTTGAACACCAGATTACACATGCAAAAAACCCCAAAAAAAACTTTTGGAAACCGAAGAGGGAGTTGAAAGGGGAAAAAAACTAAAAGACCTAGAATCTAATGGAGTGTCTCTTAGACAGCTGGGGAATGGATGAACGAATTGTAATGCAGAATGGAATCGAATGTTAATGCACTATAAGAAATGATAAAAGAGATAATTTCATGCTGGGTAGTACTTCATTGTAGGTAGTGCCAAATGATATATACACGGTAAAGTGAATAATACCAGGAGAATAATTTATACAAGGATGGCAACATTTTAAAGAAAAACACCTTTGAAAGAATTAAAATTCTGATCATTTTAATTACCAGTCATGTTTCCAGAAGGTCCATGATGAAGAATATTGTATAACTCCTTTTTTTAAAAATTTATTTATTTAACTTTTAACCTTCATTTTCACAAAATTTTGGGTTCCAAGTTTTCTTCCCCCTTGTCCTCTCCCCCCACCCCAAAACACCGAGCATTCCAATTGCCCCCATCACCAATCTGCTCTCTCCTCTATCATCCCTCTCTGCCCTTGTCTCCATCCTCTCCTCTGTCCTGTAGGGCCAAATAACTTTCTATACCCCTTTATCTGTATTTCTTATTTCCTAGTGGCAAGAACAGTACTCGACAGTTGTTCCTAAAACTTTGAGTTCCAACTTCTTTTCCTCCCTCCCTCCCCACCCCTTCCCTTTAGAAGGCAAGCAATTCAATATAGGCCAAATCTGTGTAGTTTTGCAAATGACTTCCATGATAGTCGTGTTGTATAAGACTAACTATATTTCCCTCCATCCTATCCTGTCCCCAATTACTTCTATTCTCTCTTTTGATCCTGTTCCTCCCCATGAATGTCAACCTCAAATTGCTTCCTCCTCCCCATGCCCACCCTTCCATCCTCCCCCCCCACCCTGCTTATCCCCTTATCCCCCACTTTCCTGTATTGTAAGATAGGTTTTCATACCAAAATGAGTGTGCATTTTATTCCTTCCTTTAGTGGAATGTGATGAGAGTAAACTTCATGTTTTTCTCTCACCTCCCCTCTTTATCCCTCCTCTAATAAGTCTTTTGCTTGCCTCTTTTATGAGAGATAATTTGCCCCATTCCATTTCTCCCTTTCTCCTCCCATATATTTCTCTCCCACTGCTTGATTTCATTTTTTTAAGATATGATCCCATCCTCTTCAATTCACTCTGTGCACTCTGTCTCTATGTGTGTGAGCGTGTGCATGTGTGTGTGTGTAATCCCACCCAGTACCTAGATACTGAATAGTTTCAAGAGTTACAAATATTGTCTTTCCATGTAGGAATGTAAACAGTTCAACTTTAGTTAAGTCCCTTATGACTTCTCTTTGCTGTTTGCCTTTTTATGCTTCTCTTCATTCTTGTGTTTGAAAGTCAAATTTTCTTTTCAGCTCTGGTCTTTTCATCAAGAATGCTTGAAAGTCCTCTATTTCTTTGAAAGACCAATTTTTCCCCTGAAGTATTATACTCAGTTTTGCTGGGTAGGTGATTCTTGGTTTTAGTCCTAGTTCCTTTGACTTCTGGAATATCATATTCCATGCCCTATGATCCCTTAATGTACAAGCTGCTAGATCTTGTATTATTCTGATTGTATTTCCACAATACTTGAATTGTTTCTTTCTAGCTGCTTGCAATATTTTCTCCTTGACCTGGGAACTCTGGAATTTGGCCACAATGTTCCTAGGAGTTTCTCTTTTTGGATCTCTTTCAGGCGGTGTTCTGTGGGATTCCTTGAATCCTTATTTTGCCCTCTGGTTCTAGAATCTCAGGGCAGTTTTCCTTGATAATTTCATGAAAGATGATGTCTAGGCTCTTCTTTTGATCATGGCTTTCAGGTAGTCCCATAATTTTTAAATTGTCTCTCCTGGATCTATTTTCCAGGTCAGTTGTTTTTCCAATGAGATATTTCACATTATCTTCCATCTTTTCATTCTTTTGGTTTTGTTTTGTGATTTCTTGGTTTCTCATAAAGTCATTAGCCTCCATCTGTTCCATTCTAATTTTGAAAGAACTATTTTCTTCAGTGAGCTTTTGAACCTTCTTTTCCATTTGGCTAATTCTGCTTTTGAAAGCATTCTTCTCCTCATTGGCTTTTTGAACCTCTTTTGCCAATTGAGTTAGCCTATTTTTCAAGGTGTTATTTTCTTCAGCATTTTTTTGGGTCTCCTTTAGCAGGATGTTTATTTGTTTTTCATACTTTGCTTGCTTGTCTCTCATTTCTCTTCCCAGTTTTTCCTCCACCTCTCTAACTTGATTTTCAAAATCCTTTTTGAGCTCTTCCATGGCCTGAGCCCATTGAGTGGGCTGGGATACAGAAGCCTTGACTTCTGTGTCTTTCCCTGATGGTAAGCATTGTTCTTCCTTATCAGAAAGGAAGGGAGGGAATACCTGTTCACCAAGAAAGTAGCCTTCTATAGTCTTATTTTTTTTTCCCTTTTCTGGGCATTTTCCCAGCGAGTGACTTAACTTCTGAATATTCTCTTCACACCCACTTCACCTCCAGATCCGTCCAGCCAGCGCTTGGGGTCTGAGATTCAAATGCTGTTCCCAAGCCTCAGGGCTTTGGTGGGGGCGGGGCTGCTATTCAGTGTGAGATCAAGTTCAGGTGCTCAGGTTGGGGCAGGGCCGCCTCACGGTCTCGGTTCCCTCAGGGGGTTTATGCAGAGACCTTCAACAATGGATCCTAGCTCCTGCCTGCTTTGGGAGTCCCTGTCTGCTGCTGCCTCCCGAGGGGGCCTGAGTTATGGGGGCACACCACTCCCCTCTCAACCCACCAAAGAGACCCTCTCACCAACCCTTGTCACCTGTGGGTGGAGGGACCCGCACGGCCACTGGAGATTCCGTCCCTGAAGCCTGCTTGGATCTTCTCCTCTGGGTGCCACGCAGTGAAGGCAGGGCTGGGCTCGGCTCCACATCCGCAGCGCAATGGACCTTTTGCGAGAAGTTTTCAGGCTCTCTGGAACAGAAATCTCATCCACTCAGTTGTTCTGTGGCTTCTGCTGCTCCAGAATTTGTTCAGAGTTCTTTTTTTACAGATATTTTATGGGCTGTGGGTTCGGAGCTAGCGTATATGCGTCTTTCTACTCCGCCATCTTGGCTCCGCCCCCCATATTGTATAACTCCTTACAGAGAATGATGAATATACTGTGCATAGACATAAATTTTTTCACATGGCCACTGTGAATTCATTTTGCTTGACTTATCCTTATTTACTACATGGTTTTTCTTTTTTTACTTGGTTTTTAATTAGAAAGATATTTGGAGGAGAGCTTGCTATAGTGATGTCTTCCCCCAAAAGAGGGCCATTGTGATATTTAAAGAAATATCTTCTGTAGAAGATAAAGGAAAGTTCAGTTCGGAACAAAAAAACTTGTGTGTTTGTGTTTGAGTTCAAATACAAATAAATATTTTTTTAATTAAAAAAATCTTCCTAGGTTTCTCTTAAATTACCCTTTTCATCATTCTTATGGCACAATATATTCTATACCATTCATATACCATAATTTGTTCAGCCATTCTACAATTGATAGAATATGTTTTGTTTCCAGTTCTTTGCTACAACACTTTATGTTTTCTTCCATTTTTTCATTCTTTAGATTTTGTTTGAAATAAAGTATCTCATTAACAAAACAACTGACCTACAAAGTAGATCCAGGAGAGAAAATATAAGAATTATTGGTCTATTGGTAAGCCATGATGAAAATAGGAGCCTGAACAGTATCTTCCTAAAAATCATCAAGGAACACTGCCCTGAGGTCCTAGATCCAGAGGGCAAAATAGTCATCGAAAGAATCTGCTGTCACTTCCCTAAAGATATCCCAAATTGCAAACACCAAGCAATATTGTTGCCAAGTTCCAGAATTATCAGATCAAGGAGAAAATAATTCCAGCAGCCAGAAAGAAACTATTTAAATATCGAGGGACTCTAATCAGGATCACACAGGACCTTGCAGATTCTACATGAAAAGATCAGAGGAATTGGAATAAGATATTGCATAAGGCAAAGGAGGTTGGACTATAAGCAAGGATCAATTATCAAGCAAAATTGAGCCTAATCTTTCAGGCAAGGAGATAGACATTCAATGAAATAAAAGATTTCCAGCCTTTCCTTATGAAAAGACCAGGGCTCATTAGGAAATTTCATTTTCAAATACAAGACTCAAGAGAGGCATAAAAAGATAAACAGGAAGAGAAAAGAAAAAGAAAACTTGTTATTTAATATGGGCAAACTATTTACATCCCTATATGGGCTTTACCTCCCTCTAAATGAGTACCTGAAAAGGTCATTCTAAAAAGACCAGGGTCTCCCACTGCATCCTGGGCCATCTTCAGTCATCTTGATGAATATCTGGTTACTGGACCCAGATGGCTCAGGAGGAGAAAGTGAGGTTAGTGACCTTGCACAGCCCTTCCTCACTCAAAACAAAGTCAAGTGCAAGTCATGTCATCATTTCTCTGATGTCAGGATCTTGTTTGAAAATGAAGGACAAATACAATCAGGATAACACAAGATCTAGCAGCTTCTACATTAAGGGATCAAAGGGCGTGGAATAGGATATTCCAGAAGTCAAAGGAACTAGGACTAAAACCAAGAATCACCTACCCAGCAAAACTGAATATAATACTTCAGGGGAAAAATTGGTCTTTCAATGAAATAGAGGACTTTCAAGCATTCTTGATGAAAAGATCAGAGCTGAAAAGAAAATTTGACTTTCAAACACAAGAATGAAGATAAGCATGAAAAGGTAAATAGCAAAGAGAAGTCATAAGGGACTTTACTAAAGTTGAACTGTTTACATTCCTACATGGAAAGACAATATTTGTAACTCTTGAAACTATTCACTATCTGGGTACTGGGTGGGATTACACACACACACACACACACATGCACACGCACACGCACACACACATAGAGACAGAGTGCACAGAGTGAATTGAAGAGGATTGGATCATATCTTAAAAAAATGAAATCAAGCAGTGGGAGAGAAATATATTGGGAGGAGAAAGGGAGAAATGGAATGGGGCAAATTATCTCTCATAAAAGAGGCAAGCAAAAGACTTATTAGAGGAGGGATAAAGAGGGGAGGTGAGAGAAAAACATGAAGTTTACTCTCATCACATTCCACTAAAGGAAGGAATAAAATGCACACTCATTTTGGTATGTAAACCTATCTTACAATACAGGAAGGTGGGGGATAAGGGGATAAGCAGGGTGGGGGTGATGATGGAAGGGAGGGCATGGGGAGGAGGGAGCAATTTGAGGTCAACACTCATGGGGAGGGACAGGATCAAAAGAGAGAACAGAAGTAATGGGGGACAGGATAGGATGGAGGGAAATATAATTAGTTCTTACACAACACTACTATTATGGAAGTCATTTGCAAAACTACACAGATTTGGCCTATATTGAATTGCTTGCCTTACAAAGGGAAGGGGTGGGGAGGGAGGGAGGAAGAGAAGTTGGAACTCAAAGTTTTAGGAACAGCTGTTGAGTACTGTTCTTGCCACTAGGAAATAAGAAATACAGGTAAAGGGGTATAGGATGGAGACAAGGGCAGAGAGGGATGATAGAAGAGAGGGCGGATTGGCAGACAGGGGCAATTGGAATGCTCGGTGTTTTGGGGTGGAGGGAGGGGACAAAAGGAGAGAAAATTTGGAACCCAAAACTTTGTGAAAATGAATGTTAAAAGTTAAAGAAAGAAAGAAAGAAAGAAAGAAGAAAATAAAAGAAAACGAAAGATAAACATAGACAGACAGACAGCTACAATAAAATGTGCTGCTAAAATATTTTTGTAATGTATACATGAGTCATTTACTCCCTCTCTTTGCCCTCTTTGGATGCTACGAATGATATCTTCATTGGGGGAGGGAGGGAATGATGTAACTCCAAAATGCTTTCCTCAATATCTGGACCATTTTATAGCTCCACTAATATTACATTAACAAAACTATCTTCAAGCAGCCCTTCAACAATTAAGATATCTTTGCCAATCTCAAGAGGTCTGAGATGGAAACACAGAATTCTTTTAATTTGCCTTTCTCATGTTATTAATGACTTGGAGAACTTTTTTTCATGTACTTGTTAATAGGTTGCCATTTCTTTTTCTGAGAATTGCCTTTTTGTGTCCTTTGACCATTTATGTATTGAGAAATGACTCTTGGGGTTCAGACCTTTCTCAGAGACATTTGCTGCAAATGTTTCCTCCACACCCACAAACACACCTTATCCCCTTTCCCCAGTTTTAGAAGGTTTCCCTTTTAATTCTAACTGCAGCTAATTCTAAGTGCATTGATTTTGCTTGTGCAAATTATTTTTATGTTTTATATATTCAAATTTGTCCTTTTTATTTTTATAATTATCTCTATTTCTTGTTTAGGCAAGAATTCTCCTATGATCTGAAGTTGTGACTTGCTTATCCCTAATTTATTTTTGATACAATCTTTTATATTTAGGTCATGTATCCATTTAGAGCTTATTGATGTATATGCTGTGAGAGGGTATCTAAACCTAATTTCTGTCAGACTATTTCCAGTTTCCCTAGCAGTTTTTATAAATAGGCCAGGATGGATATCTCACTAGTGTTAGGTCCTGTATACTCTCAGAGATCATGTTGGCTTTTGGTCTCCCTGAATGACCCCTGACTTCTTCTTGTGCAATCCGGGACATATTGATGGTTCTCTGTCTATATTGAATCTTTGCTTCATCTAGAGATCTTTTTGATCTTTGCTGGGATGTTTTTCCATTTTTAAAAAAATATTTGCTTGTTTTAGTTTTCAATATTCACTTCTATAAGATTTTGAGTTCTAAATTTTCTCCCCCTTCTTCTGTTCTTCCTCCCCAGGATAGCGTACAATCTGATATAGACTATACATGTATAATCCTACTAAATATATTACCACATTAGTCGTATTGTAAAGAAGAATTAGAATCAAAGCGGGAAAAAAAACCATGGGAAAGAAGAAACACAAAAAAGAGAGAAAATAGTATGCTTCTATCTGCATTCAGACTCCATAGTTCTTTCTCTAGATGTGGAGAGCATATTCCATCTTGAGTCTTTTGAAATTGTCTTAGATCCTTGTATTGCTGAGAAGAGTCTATCAAAGCTGATCATCGTACAATGTTGCTGTTTGCTGGGGATGGAAGCTCAATTCCATGTGGACAGTCTCGGGCGGGTAAAGGTGGGAACTTCTAAATATTAGAGTTCTCACGAGGCCCCCCCATAATAACAACAGGGAATCGAGGAGGAGACCGAGCTATCTCGTGTATTTCCGCCTCTTCCCGTGAGATACGTGATGGGAGGAGCATCCCTGCTCTTGAGGCTGTCCCGGATCTGGGCACACCTATTGTTACCTAACAGGCTCGGTATTGACGTGTAAACTACGCGATGGGAGAGCTTAAGTAGGGTCAGGAAAGCCTGAAAGCTCTCTTGGGCGGAGGGGCCACGTGTGTGGACAAGGCTCCGCATTTCCTCTTTCCTCTCTCCCCTCCCCCTCTCTCCCCACTTACACTTCTGCTTCCAATCTCTTATTGTAAGATCTTTGCCTCCTTGGGAGATTCCTCGCTCCCTCCTAAGGAAGAATTCCCCTGCACTTGTAACCAGAACCCTGAATAAAGCTCAACCCTTGTTCGACTCTGATAGGTCTCTTCTCTCATACGAGTATCCGGTTTGGCCAGCCGAAGACCTCCGATAGAGGTAAGGTAAGACTCGGGTAGCCCACAGGCCTCTAGGCCTGGCAGCTGTTACTATGCACAATGTTCTCCTGGTTCTGTTTGCTTCACTCAGCATCAGTTCATGCAAGTCTTTCCAGGTTTTTCTGAAATCTGCCTGTTCGTCATTTCTTATAGAACAATAGTAATTCCATTACATTCATACACCACAACTTGTTAAGTCATTCCTCAATTGCTGGGTATCCTCTCAATTTCTAATTCTTGACCACCACAAAAAGAGCTGCTATAAATATTTTTGTACATGGGAGCCCTTTTCCCATTTTTATGATCTCTTTGGGATATAGCCCTAGAAGTGGTGTTGCTTCCAAATTGCTCTCCAAAGTGGTTGGATCAGTTCACAACACAACAGTGCATTAACATTCGACTCCATTCATACATTACAATTTGTGCAACCATTCCCCAGTTGTCTAAGAGGTACCCCATTAGATTCTAGGTCTTCTATTTTCATTTTTTCCCCTTTCAATTCCCTCTTCAGTTTCTAAGTTGTATTCTTTTTTTTTTTTTTTGCTTGTGTAATCTGGTGTTCAAGCCCATTTGAGTTAAGATTCTTTTCATTGACGAATAAGTGTTCCAATTTTCCCACATCTTCTTTGCTGGTATGTTTTTCATGGAAGCCAGGCTTAGTGGGAAATTTTCTCGTAACTACACTTTCAAGAAGTCCTGACAAACACATCACTTTTATTTCTGCATAACCTTCCCCTTTGTACTACCCCATGCAGGCATCCCTTGTAACAAAAATTTTAAATGGGTGGGGTGGGTGTAAGTATTTTTAGCAAGAAGTATTTTTACTAATAATTAAGGAACCATTTAGACAACATATGAAATATTCCAAACTCATAATCTGCCACCTTGCAGAGGGAAGAGGAGTAAATTTTCTTTGAGAAATTGTAAGCTTTTTAAGGTCTAGGACTATGTTTTATTCATTTCTATGTCACCATAACATCTCAGCACAATGCTTTGCACACAGAAGATTCTTAAAGGTTTGTTGAATTGGATTGCTTGCTCCAGGAAGGGTTTGAAGAAATAATAGAACATTACTTTACCCCAGAACACTGGTCCTTCCTTCTGGACCTAATCTGAAAAACCTTGAGGCTAGTTCTACCACCAACAAATTGTGTGACCTTGAGCAAATCACTTCCCTTTTTAGACCTCTGTTTCCTCATTTGAAAAATAAGGAGGTTGGACTAGATCAGCAGTTTTCAAAATGTGGTCTATGGATTCATTATCTCCAAGACCCTACAACCTCAAGGTCAAAACTATTTTTGGATTAAAATTAAGACATTATTTACCTATTAAAATACTCCTCCCCTTGCTAGCAACATATCTATGTGAGGTAAGCTTCTTTTCATATACTTCAACAAAAGCAAAATATCCCAACAGAATGTAAAAGCAAATGTGAAAATCCACCTGTCTTCTACTTAGCAGATTTCAATGATACTCTTCTCACCAAATGTTTTGTCTTGGAAAATATTTTTTTTCATTTAAAAAGTATGTAATTTGTGTTAAAATGTAATGGGTTTGTTATTATTTTTAATGAATTAATATAGGTTTTAAAATTTTGTTTTAATTTTTAATATGGTATTTATAAATAAAAGCCACACAAACAAAATTTCTTTGGGAGAGACTTCAATGATTTTTAAAAGTGTAAAGGGGTCTTGAAACCAAAAAATTCAAAAACCTTTGTACTAGATCATCCCAGAGGTTCTTTTTCCACTTTGATAGTCTATTAATACTGTCTCTAGCCACATGGGGGCAATATGGAGCCCCAGATTCAATAAGGATGTTATTTTTCAGTCCGTCTTTGGTAGAGTTTATATGGGTGAATGATTCAAAGGATCATACGATTTGGGGATCAAAGAAACCTTAGACATCATCAATTAACTACCTCCTTTTCCACATGAGAAACCTGATGTCAGGAGAATTGTTGGGGATGTAAGCTCAGTTTCATGAGGACAGTCTCGGGCAGGTAAAGGTGAAGACTTCTAAACCTCAGAGTTCTCATGAGGCCCCCCAGGGAACAGCTGGGAATTGAGGCGTGAAACACGGGCTATCTCGTGCATTTCCACCTCTTCTCAGTGGGAAACTTGCTGGGGAGAGCATCCCACCCTTGAGATTGGCCCGTGGTCTGAGCACACCTGTTGTTGACTAGCTAGGGGCTGAGAGCACGCACGGTATTCACGTGCAAACTATGCAGTGGGAGAGCTTAAGTAGGGACAAGAAAGCCTGAAGGCCCTCTTCTGGATGCGGAGTCCCCTCCGGGGGCTTTTCGAGCTGAGGGGCCCTTAGAGGGCAGAGGGTCCCTCCCCTCTCCCGCTCCCATCCTCTTGATGTACGATCCTTGCCCCTTGGGAGGAGGAGGATTCCTCTCTCCTGAGGATGAATTCACCCTGCACATGTAACTAAGACCCTGAATAAAGCCTAACCCTTGTTCGACTCTGGAAAGTCTCTTCTCTCAATACGTTTATCCAGTTGGCCGCCAAAGACCAGTGAAAAGGTAAGACTCAGGTAGCCCTTTGGCCTCTAGGCCGAACAGAGAATGACTTGCAGAAGGTGGGCTGCTCTATATTATAGTAGGGTATACTTTGTTGTGATACAGACTTTATACTGTTATCTATCATAGCCTGTTTTCTTATCTGGAAAACTGAAATATTAATACTTATGAGCCTTAATTCACAAATATTTTATTACACTCAATTCAACAAACAAGTTTTTATTCTAAGGAGGTTTATCTGGACAACCTTAGGTTGCCTAAAATGGAGGCACTCTGCCTGCTATGCATAGGAGGGGTAAGCCTCTTCTGACTGGTTTTGTAGCCAGAAATGCTGCCAGATTAAGACAGTCTCTCTCTTTTTTTCTGCTCTTTTTCTTGCAGGCTCTTTGCTACTTCATCCAGAGGGTGAAGATCCCAGTTTTCCCATTGCAGAGCTACCATGAACTGAATCAGTGAGAGGGGAAAGACTTACTTCCCTTGCTCTCCCCCTTTCACCCTGGTTCTGATAAATGGGTTCTGTTTTGCTTCATTGCTCCTTCTCAGTGGAGATCCCCTCCAGACTTGGGAGTTTGAGCCAGGATTTCAGAAAGGATGTTGCAGCCAGCCAGACTGGCCTGGAAGCTGTGAGAAGTCAGGGTGTCTTGGATTCCAGCCTGAAGGAGATTCTAAACTTGAAACTAGAACTGTGTGTGCTCTATAGGAACAGAACTCTAAACCTAATCCTCTTTCTCTCCTTGGAAACACAGGTGGTGCAAGGTGAGGAAGAAGGAGTGCTGGGGGAGTACATTTGTATATCTGTGTACCTTTTGAAGCAAAGGCTAATCCAATGAAGTAGCTAAATGGAACTGGAATGTAGGGGAACCACCTCCTAAACAGTGCAAAACTATTGGTGGTTGCTGGAGCCATTTGCAAAGAGCCTCTATGTCTCTATTTGAGACATCCATGCTCTCAACCTCCTTCAAGATACCAAAGAACCCTGTGGGAGGGATAAGATGTGACCTATCTGTCCTTCCTACAGTGGGGACAAGCGTAGTCAGTTGTTATGTTATCAATACGTCAAGAGTTGCTGCTGCTGCTGTCTCCCCAGACTTAGCCAGGCTTGTCCTAAGACAGTTGACATGATCTCAGTTGGTCTAGTTCCAGTCTGGTAGAACTTGCCAGAGCTTGTGATGAAGTGACATGGCCTTAGAGAACTGATGTTTAACTCCAAGACACGTCATAATGAGGGGACTTAAGTGCAAGATGGAGAAGGGATTAGAATTATGATTTGTTCAGAGCCGTTACAAGATACTTTTCACTATGGAGTTTACAAACCTGTGTTTGCTCATGACATGTGTTAATATAGTTTTGCTTCTGACTAATAAATTATGTTTTTTTAAAAACAAGTACTTGATTAAGAACTGTAACAAATGGTAAATCCATGAAACTTAGATTTACAACTTTTGGGGGGAATAGATCTGTCTTTTCTTTGATATATAGGGCATCTAGTAAGGAAACTCTTTTTTATGCCAATTTAAAATAAATTTTTATCCTTCAGGACAACAACTGCATTTCCACTTGTTTGCACTGATAAAGGACTGCCAGGCCTAGAGGCCTGAGGGCTACCCGAGTCTTACCTTACCTATCGCAGGTCTTCGGCTGGCCAAACCGGATAAATGTATGAGAGAAGAGACTTTCCAGAGTTGAACAAGGGTTAGGCTTTATTCAGGGTCTTGGTTACATGTGCAGGGGGAACTCTTCCTGGGGAGCGAGGAATCTCCCAAGGAGGCAAAGATCTTACAGTAAGAGAATGGAAGCAGAAGTGGAAGTGGGGAGAGAGGGGAGAGGGAAGAAAGAAGAGAGGAGAGAGGGAAGAGGGGCCTTCTGTCCTCTAAGGGCCCCTCAGCGCTAAGAGCGCCTTCAGGCTTTCCTGACCCTACTTAAGCTCTCCCGCAGCATAGTTTGCACCTGAATACCGTGCCTGTTAGACAACAATAGGTGGGCTCAGACCCGGGCCAATCTCGAGGGCGGGGATGCTCTCTCCCAGCACATTTCCCACGGGAAGAGGCAGACCGTCTCACGAGATAGACCGTCTCACACCTCAATTCCCTGCTGTTCCCTGGGGGTCCTCATGAGAACTCTAAGGTTTAGAAGTCCTCACCTTTACCTGCCAGAGACTGTCCACATGGAACTGAGCTTACACCCCCAACAAAGGACAATGTTTATTTTTCTCCCTCCACACACAATCAAGCATTCTGATTGCCCAGAATTTACACAATAGCTCAAAATTTATGTTTCAATTGCCACTTCACCTAGCCTTGGCAAGAAAAAAACTGTGTGGAATGCTGTTTCTTTGGGTGTTTTTAGTGAACCTCTTCAATGGAGAGTCCAGAAAAGGCATTTCTGGATAGGGCAACTTTGCAGCTGGGAATCTACCTGGCATGCCCCTTGTACTCTAATATAGCTCAGTGTGTATTCGTCCTTCATTGCCAAAGAAGAGCATGCCATCAGAGAAATAATGACATGACTTGCACTTGACTTTGTTTTGAGGGAGGGAGGGCTGTGCAGGTCACCAGCCTCACTTTTCCTCCAGAGCCATCTGAATCCAGTGACCAGATATTCATCAAGATGACTGGAGATGACCCAAGATGCGGCTATTGGGGTTAAGTGACTTGCCCAAGGTCACACAGCTAGTGAGTGTCAAGTGTCTGAGGTGAGATTTGAACTCAGGTCCTCCTGACTCCTGCATTGGTGCTTTATCCACTGCACCACCTGTATAGCTCAGTAATAATGAGACTGCAGATGCCTAAAAAATTCTCTAATTCTTTTTTTTCTGATGTTCAAAGTCTTCCTTCTCAGCAGTCCTTATCAAGCTGGTTGTCATTCTATTATATTTGTCAAGGATTGTATATTTGTCTTTGTAAAATCCCCTATTTTACACTGGAAGTTTTTCATTCTTGATGTAGCCTTCTTGTGGAAAGCATAAAAAAATTCAAGTGAATTCCTGGAAGACCCCTTGTCTTTCTGCTTTCTTCAGCCTTGCATTTCTTAGATTCCTGTCTGCTTTGCTTTGGCAGTCTTTACCAGTGGTGGTAGCCCTCTTATTCTCTTTATCTGTACTTGGCATTGGTGTTAAAAGTTAGATTCCCATAAGCTTAAACTTGCCAAATAGATTGCTGTCCATTGTCATTGTTCTCCCGTTTTCTGGATAAGTCTGGATAAGTCTATCAGCTGGTTGCCTGAGTCCATTTGAAAGGTCTGGATTTGCCTGCTGGGAATAGTTTTTGAGCAGAAATGTCGTTATTCCACCAACCATTAAAAAATTAGGGGAAAGAGAACTGACAAACGTCATGTGATGAATATTCTCAGATTTATTCCCAGACAAGATGGCAGCCTAGACCATTATCAACAACCTCATCAGGACTGACTTTTGTACCTACCATGAGGACTTCCATATTTCTTTATCCTCCCATGGTCTAGTGCCCTTGTTCCATCTTCATTTCATCCCTCTACAAGATTGAGGCAAAACAGTTCAAATATACACTGTCTCCCATGCTTGAATCCCTAGAACTTCGTGCTTTTTGCCATTCGTGCCACCGTGCCAGTTCCCAACCCCAATGTACCCCCACCCACCTGCTTTTTTTTTTTCTATTCTTGAACTGCTGAATACTGCTACAGGAAATCATAAGACCATGTGAACTGGACCCACTATTATACAGAAATCCTTTTATTAACCTCTGTGGACTATCACATGCCCCACAATGGTTGTGCCAAACCTTCCACTCTTCTCAAGTGCCTAATGCCACTCAGACTTCTGGGTCTAAGCAAATAGTAGACCCGATCTCCTACTTTACTGAAATTAATTAATTATGAGTTCCCTTGAATCACCTACCTGAAATTTTCTCTATGTTTTCAATTGTCTTTTCTTCAAAGGATGGGGTAGCCCTTTTTCAGAGACCAATCTTACCACAGCTTCTGCCTTTGACTTCAGTCCTCCCTTATCTCCTTTAGGATTTTACCTCATCTATCATTTTGTCCTCTCATTCTATTTTAAAATCTTTACAGACTCCTTTCCTGTTACCTACAAACAGTTTGCTTAGGTCCTATATCAGATTGCCGTCTTGGGGAGGAGAGAGGGAGAAAAATGTTTGAACTTAAAATCTTATAAAAAGAATGTTGAAAACTTTATGTGTAATTGGAAACAAATAAAACACTATTTTTTAAAGAGTGATCTGAGACAGTAGAATCCCCAAAGAGATGGTGGCTTTGTGTCAACTACAGATGAAATTTGTATCTTAATATATGAGCAATATTTCATTTTATCTTGTAGACCAAACTTCAACCCAGTCGGCAAGGAGTTATAATAAAAGCTTTGGGTCAAAGGGGAAAGTGTCATCCTTCCCTCCCTGTCCCATGTTGGAAGTGAAGATAGATATTTCACTGGTTTGCTTGTTTCCAGCCCTGCTATAAAGGGACTAGCAGTGAAGCCTTTGGAGAGCAACTAGAGACTCAGAGATTTGTGGGCATTAAATTAGTATATCTCCGTTAACTTGAATATTGCACCCTGATTTAGTTTAAACTCCCTTGGCTGGATAATAATGCCAACAAACAACTTCTTTTATGAATAAGGGGGCCATTGCTTCATTCCCCACATTCAGTCTGTGGGGTTCTGGCAAATGTGATTCTAAAACCTATTTTGCTTCCATTCTCTTCTCTCCCTTTATCACTTAATATCTATCATAGGTTCCCAAAGTGGATGATGCTGCCCCCAAAAGTGCGGTAGCCTCAGATGCAACTGGAGAAGGGCGTGTTGAATAAAAATAAGGGGGCAATGGAAGCATAAGGAAAGAAGAAAATTTTTAAAAACTGTTCATACATGTTTGTTGTGTAACATTTGTTGTGTAACAGAATTAAAGTCATAGTGATTACATTATTTTCCAAATAAACATGAAATGCAAGTTATAACCAATTAGTGGTCAAGTCCACCGACAGGTCTTAACAAGCAAGTGTCGGCAGGTGAGCAGGTCCCAAATTGTTGGGAAGTCTAGCGTGCTTCAGCAGAAATATGGGAATGTAGTGATTTGTTTATAATATAATACTGTATGATATGATGTGTACATGACACGTCATCAAAATTTTAATGCAGAAAAAAATACAATAAATTATTATATTTAAGGTGTGTCATTTAAAAAAAATTATATTTTTTGAAACAATGCAAATAAAAAAATTAAATGGTTAAAGAAAGTAGATTTTCATGGGGGGGGGCTGAGTAATTTTTTAAAAAAAGTTGACAGTAGGCCAAATAAATTTGGGAACCTCTGGTCTAGATTTATAACCTCCTAAACAACACCCTCTCTTCAGGCTTAGCCTGACTCAGGCTGACACACCCTAGTAGTCCAGTTTCAAAACTGACACAAAATGAAGACACTGGTATTACAAAAGGAGATTTACTTAACCAGATTAGGGGAAAGCTATACAGAGGAAGAGGTAATATTCATCCAGGATAAAGCAGTGATTCATTTGAACAAAGCTTCTCACGCTTTGTTCACATGGCTAGTCTGAAGCCATATCCACCTTGCCCAGAGTCACACAACTCGTAGATGTTTAAATCTGAATTTGAACTCTGGTCCTCCTGACTCCAGGGATAGCACTCTATCCCCTGTGAAGCATTTGTTTGAATATGACTAAAAAGAAAAATGAAAAATGCTGGAGGGCATATGGAAAAATAGGTAAGAGAAGATTCTGGGAAGATAGCTGAGCAGGTCAGAAAACTTTGGGCTCTTCTGGCTTTCTCAGTTAATATGGGGAGGGGGCATGGATGTGGGGAGGTGGTAAGTGAAAGGAAAAGGGTATGCATTCACAAATAAAATAAAACTTAATTTAAAAAAAAGACAAAACTTAGGGCTCTCCAAATTTCCTCCACAAAAAGAGAGAACATCACCTCAGGGCAGCAGAAATAAACATGGGGTAAAACGGTGGTTCTCCTAAGACCACCTAAGAAGACCCCAGGAAAGATGTGACCTCTATGGACCTGAGTGAAGTGCAAACACTTCCAGGCTGTGTTTGGAATCAACAAACAACAAGCCCTGGGGGCAGCTGGGGTTGAGAGGAAGCCTCAGCCTTAGAAACTTTCTTCTCACAGACAACATCAGAGCCTAATCACTGAGAAGTTTGAAGGACCTTCCACTGTTGAGGAACCACAGATATGCTGACTAGACGCATCCCAAGCTGGGCTGCTGCTGTGAGGAGAAGGACCTAGCACACAGCTGATGAGTGCAGAAGCAGAAGGGCAGGGATCCTGCTGGTCATGGGCACTTGCAGGAGAGCAGAGCCCCTGGTTTCGTTCCAGGGCAGAGAGGACAGCTGTAGTTTGCTGCCACCTGAGGGACTGCAGGGAGTAAAACTGTTTGTGGGAACAGCAGGATTGGGAATTCTAGTTGTGGCTTAGGAGTAGAGCACAGACCTCAGAAAAATAATAATAAGAAGGAACTGAGACTTGGGGTATTACTCTCCATACCCCAACTCTAGAACTTGTTTACACTAATAGCTGCTAAAAAAAAAATAATACTAACAATAAAACAAAAAATGAGCAAGCAAAGGAGAAAGAACTCAACTATAGATACCTATTATGGGGATAGAGAAGATTTCAGTTTACATTCAGAGGAAGATAATGGAACTAAACAAGTTACTCCCTTTTCAATGAGAAATGTCAAATGGTCCCAATCCCCAAAAAAATTTCCTGAAAAAATTTAAAAAAGACTTTAAAAATCAAATAAGAAAGTGAGGAAAAATAAGAGCAATCCAAGAAAATCAAGAAAATTATGAAAAGAAAGTCAACTTGAAATAGTGAATCAAAAAGTTAAGGAAGAAAATAATTCCTTGAAAACTAGAATTAGGCAAAGGGAAGCTAATGACAATTTAAGACAAATAAATAATAAAAAAAATCAAAAGAATGAAACAATAGAAGAGAATGTGAAACATCTCATCAGAAAATTAACTGATCTGGAGAACAGATGAAGGAGAAATAATATAAGGATAGTAGGACTGCCTGAAAATTAAGATAAAAAAGAATCTTGATACAATATTATAAGAAATTATTAAGGAAAATAATTTTTCCTTTAGTTCTAGGATAAGAAAGCAAAGCAGAAATAGACAAAAATCCACCAATCACCAACTGAAAATGATTCCAGGAATAAAACTTAAAGGAATATCACAGCCAAGTTTCAAAGCTCCCAGGTTAAGGAGAAAATACTGGAAACAACAAGAAAGAGAAAAATAGGGAAATTCCACTATATGTCAGTCAACCTATTCAATATTGTTTTAAATATTGTGGAGCTACAAGAAGGATTACACAAGGACCTAACAGCTACTACACTGAAGGACCATAGGTCTTGGAATATTCTATTTCATAGAGCAAAAGAGATGAGCTCATGACCAAAGGTAACTTACCCAGTAAAGTTAAGTTTAATACTACATGGAGAAAAAAAAAAGATATTTAATGAACTGAAAGAAGATATTTAATGAACTTTCAGGTATTTGTGACAAAACCAGCAGAATTTAATGAAAAAATCAACATATAGCATCTAGGAGAAATATAAAGTAAACATTAAAGACCAATTACAAGGGATACAATAAAGTCAGATTGTTTATTTTTTAGATATGAAAATATTGGCTCTTTTATGACTGTTATTTTTATTTGGGTAATCTGAAAGAAAGACTTGGGTTGAGCTGAGTTCACGATGGGACAAGTTTAAAAAATTAAAAGTGTAGAGAGAGATAAAAAGGAGCAATGATCTTGTACAAATGAATCAAAAAAGGAAAAAAGATACTGAAGAAGCTAGTAGAGGAGAGGGCACATAGTGCTGAAACCCTACTCTCATCAGGAATGGGTTAAAGAAGGAACAACATATATGTATATACATATATATAGGTATAAAAGTCTTCTATATATGGGTGAAGAGATAGGGTGGGGAGAGAGGATAAGGAAGGGATTCTTGGATGTTGGGGGTGTAAGCTCAGTTTTCACGTGGACAGTCTCAGGCAGGTAAAAGTGAGGACCTCTAAACCTCAGCGTTCTCACGAGGCCTCCCAGGGAACAGCTGGGGATTGAGGCGTGAAACACGGGCTACCTTGTGCATTTCCACCTCTTCTCAGTGGGAAACTTGCTGGAGAGAGCATCCCACCTTTGAGATTGGTCCCTGGTCTGAGCACACCTGTTGTTAATTAGCTAGGGGCTGAGAGCAGGCATGGTATTCACATGCAAACTATGTGGCTGGGAGAGCTTAAGTAGGGACAGGAAAGCCTGAAGGCTCTCTTCTTGCTGCGGGGCCCTTGGAGGGAAGAAGGTCCCTCCCCTCTTCCACTCCCATCCTCTTGCTGTATGATCCTTGCCCCTTGGGAGGAGGAGGATTCCTTTCTCCTGAGGAAGAACTCACCCTGCATATGGATATGTAACTAAGACCCTGAATAAAGCCTAACCCTTGTTTGACTCTGGAAAGTCTCTTCTCTCAATACATTTATCTGGATGGCCACCGAAGACCTGGACGAAAGGTAAGAAGACTCGAGTAGCTCATCGGCCTCTAGGCTGAACACTTGGAGGGGTGAGTAAGTAAAGGAATAGGAGGGCAAGGTAGTGGGTAGAATTAAAGCAGAGGAGAAAAGAGGGATAGGAATAGGGTGAGAAGTGAGGGAAAATAGGAAGGAAAAAATATATAACAATTATACTTTAGAATTTGTTTGGGATGAATTTACGTATAGAGTGGAAACTGATAGCAGATTAAAAATCCTCATTCAACAATACGTTGTTTTCAGGAAATGTTATAAAAATAAGAGATACACACAAATTAAAAAAAAAAAAGGTTAAGACTAGAATTTATTATGCAAAAAAAGCATTATGAAATTATGATTTCAGATAAAGTTAAAGCTAAAGAGAAAAATAGGGAAACTACACTATATGTCAGCCATCCTATGCAATATTGTTTTAAATTTAGACCATTTAAAATAACTAGACGGTATAAAATACTTGAAAATATACCTGCCAAAACAGACATAGCAACTATACAAAGGCAAACATCAAATACTTTTTATAAAAATAAAGTAAGATCTAAATAACTGAAATAGTATTTGCTGTTCATATGTAGGTAAAGCTAATATAATAATAAAAAATACAATTTTACCTATTTATGTAATGCTATACAAATTAAACCATTAAAAATTATCTTACTGAGTTAGAAAAAAATAATAACAAAGTTCATTTGGAAGAGCAAAGGGTCAGAAACTTCAGAGTGACCAGAAGAAAGATGTAAAGGCAATATATTCAATAGCATCAGCCCTTAAACCACATTATAAGGTGAGAGCATTGTTAACGTGTAAAATGGATAGTTTTGATTATTTTAAATTAAAGTTTTCTTATGTAAATAAAATATAGATAGCTAAAAACAGAAGGAATGCAGAAAATTGGGCAGAGGCTTTCAAGGACTATCTCAGATAGAATGTGATTGGGTTGGAATGTTGCTGTGGTGTAGGAAATGAGGAGCTGGTTGAATTAGAAAAGCATGGAAAGACTTGAACTTATCAAGGAGGATGCTGTCCACCTTCAGAGAAACAGATGATAGGTAGAGATAAGCATGGTATGACCTTACATATATGTATATGAGTGTATATGTATGTATGATTATTAACATCTATGTATATGTGTCTAAATGTATATGTATGTACATGTACGTAGAGGCATGTGTACATATGTGTATATATATCAGCACTTAATTGTAGCCTTTTTTTTTGGAGTGGGGAGTTGTGGGGATTGGGGAGGGAGAAAAAAATAAATTAAAAGTGCACAGCAGAAAACAAAAGAAACCTCAAATGGAAGCAAAGAAAAGCTAGATAGCCTTGAATGCAATAAGTAGTATTTATTATACAAGATTTCTTGAAATGAAAATTTATTGTCTTGTATTGAATTCTCTCCTACATTCTGCTGTGTACAAGTCAATCTTATTTTTGTCTTTTCTTATTTTGTATTTAAGTTTAAAATTTTAAAAATTTATTTAAGATAAAAAAAAGAAAAATAGGTACACTAATGCACTGTTGGTGGAGTTGTATACTGTTCTAATCATCCTGGAGAACAATTTGGAAATATACTCCATGGGTTTTAAAATTGTGCTATGATACCCTTTGGCCCAGCAATACCACTACTAAATCTGTATCTGAGAGAGATCAAAGAAAAGGTGAAAAGGCCTATTTATACAAAAATATTTATAGCAGCTTGTTTTTGTGGTGGCAAAGAACTGGAAATTGAGGGGATGCTCATCTACTGGGGCAGCTGGGTGGTACAACGGATAGAATTCCAGCCTTGAAGTCAGGAAGACTCATCTTCCCGAGTTGAAATCTGGTCTCAGACACTTACTAGTTGTGGGACCCTGGGCAACACATTTAACTCCGCCTCAGTTCCTCATCTGTAAAATGAACTAGAGGAGGAAACAGCAAATCATTCCAGGATCTTTGGCAAGAAAACCCCAAATGGGGTCACAAAAAGTTGGATGTGACTGAACAACAATAGCCACCATCAATTGGGCAATGGAAATTTGTAAGATTTATATGAACTGATGCAAAGTGAAGTGAGCAGAACCAGGAGAACATTGTATATAGTAAGCAACATTGTAACAACTGCCAAAGACTTGGCTACTCTGATCGACAGTGATCCAAGACAGTTCAAAGGACCCATGATGAAAAATGCTATCCACCTTCAGGGAGAAAACCGATGAACTCTGAGTACAGATTAAAGCATACTTTTTTCACTTTTTTTATGTTTCTTGCTTTTATTTATTTATTTAGTTGTGCAACATGGCTAATACGGAAATACGTTTTGAATGACTTCACATATATACTTGGTACCACAGTACTTGTCCTCTCAATGAGTAGGAGAGAAACAGAATTTGGAACTCAACATTTAAAAAAATGAATATTAAGAATAAACAAAATGAAATGTTAACAAACAAAAAATTACATTAAAAACACATAAATAAAAATAGGCATTTGTTTGAATTATTCAAGTTGCCACCAGAATTTGAACAGAGGTTATCTTTTTATGGCTGGGAGGAGATTGAGTTCCTACTTTATTTAGTAGGTTACAAAGAGTCTGATTAAGAATGACACTAAAGGATTCTGGGATATTTAGGGGAGGAAGAAGGGTAGTAGGAGAACAGTTGTCTCTGGAAGCAGCCAAGACATTGCTGTTCAGAGCAGGTGGTAGGGATGGCGGGGGGAGGGAGTAGGATAATGTTAATAGTCCTCTTGCCCCAGCCGGAACTAACACCCCTCCCCCAAAGCTGGCTAAGATGGTCTTTCCCTTTACCCCTGATCAAGGCTCAGAATAACCTGGAGGAGCCAGGAGGCAGATGGAGGGGACTGTGCTCCGGATACTGCTTCTTCAAGGGCTTCTGGGTATGGAGATAGTGGTAACAGGGCAGACACAGAAACAAAAAGATAGAGACAGAGACTGAAAAAAGGAGAAAGACAGATGGAAAGGGAGACAGAGCCAGAAATATAGAGGAAGGAAAGAAGGGAGGGAGAGACAGACAGAGAAACAGAGACACAGAGACAGAGATGGGACAGAGACAGAAAGACGGAGGGACACAGAGATTGTAGACATACATATTCGATAAAGACAAATGGGAGATAAAAACAGAAAGGAAAAGAGAGTCCTAGAGAAAAAGAATCAGGGAAACAAGGAGAAAAAAACACAAGATACACAACGAAACAGAGGTAGAGAAATGGCTGGTTGTAAGGAAGAGGCCCAGGGCCTGTCCTCAGAAGACCTCCTCCCCCACCTCCCATCCTGTCTTGTAGGCCTTGCATGGGGGGAGAATGAAGAACTTCGCCTTTATCAGCATCTCTTTCGTAACTATGACCCTAGCAGACGGCCAGTGAGATGGCCAGAAGAAAGAGTCTCCGTCAATTTCAAGGTCACCTTAACCAACCTCATCTCATTGGTAAGATTCAGCTTCTGCCTTTTTCCTACTCCTCAACCCCTCCCCCTGAACCTTTTATGTGACCCTAAATCCATCTCTGATTTCCCATTAATCTCCTTCCCTCTATATTATTTCTCATTTCAATCTCTTAAGAATGAGAAACAGGAGACTCTCTCAACCAATGTTTGGATTGGAATTGTGAGTAGGGGTTTGGTCATGAGGGCAGAGGGCTGTGGTAGATGATGATCATGGTGGTCCCCATCTCACACCTCTGGGGGAAAACTCTAATACCCCTTAATGATATGATATGTAGAGGAGGGGGCTGCAAAGCAGGGAAAACCTTTATCCCATACTTTTTGCCCAAATCTCCCAGGATTGGATTGACTATCGACTCAACTACAGCAGTATGGATTTTGGGGGCATCACAACCTTGAGAGTTCCTGCCAACCTCGTATGGCTTCCTGACATCGTGCTGGAGAACAAGTTAGGACAAGACACCTGAAACCCTGTAGGGATTGGGGGGAGAGGGGCAGCGGCTGGAAGGTTGAGGGAATTTGAGGTCTAGGAGCCTGAATATCTGAGAAGCTTGTTGCCCCAGAACAACTTCCTTGTTGAAAAGGTAGCTGGGGAGGCGCAGGCCTCCAGTCCTTCCTCAGCAAGTCTCAGATATACAGGCAGCCCAGAGGACATTGTTCTCTGAGTCAGACCAGACCACCACAAACTCCCATATATCCCCTAGGCTGGGGACCTGGACAACTGAAGTCGGTCCTCAAGGACTTGGGCAACTGGAGAAAACTGTATACTTTAGGGAGGGGGTTGGATGCCTGAAACCCTGAAGGGACTGAGGAGCTGGCAGGACCTGGGCACAAGAGGATTTAGGGGGCTGGGACTCCTGGATCCCTTGGTACAGGTGGTGGGCGTACTGAAGGTTGGTGAATTGGGTCAGAAGAGCCCCAGATGGGGTTGGGGTACCAAGCAGCAGCTGTACATCAGAGGCTTGGGTTTCTCTGTGTTGATAGCATAGATGGCGTGTTTGAAGTGGCCTACGAGGCCAATGTGCTGGTGAGTGAGGGCGGTTTTGTGAGCTGGCTCCCCCCAGCCATCTACCGAAGCACCTGTGCAGTGGAAGTTGCGTATTTCCCCTTTGACTGGCAAAACTGCTCCCTAGTTTTTCGGTAGGACAAGGGTGGGTAATGGGGGTGGGTTTTTGAAGGGGGCGAGTACTGGGAGGAGTGGGGTGTTGGGATCAGGAGACCAGGCTAGAGTGTGAATTGGGGGGGGCAGGAATATGTGGAGGGCACTGACCCATTCTCCAGAACTGCCTCCTAAGGTCTCAGACATACAGCGCTGCAGAGGTGGAAATTGTCTTCTCGGAAGAGTCTGGCGAGATTCTAAACAAAATCCAGATTGATGAGGAGGCCTACACGGGTAACAGTCCAGTACGGGGGCTTTTCAGGGGCACTGGGAAGGAAACACTGCTATGGAACGGTCCCATTTATGGGAACAAGTGATGTTATTCCAATCATTCAATAATTAAGTGCCTACTGGATGGTGTTGGACCCTGGGGATGCAAATACAAATGAAAATCCCTATTTGCAAGGAGTTTACATTCTAATAGTGGAGCCAAGTACACCCACTGAGAAACATTTATTAAGTCCCAGCTATGTACCAGGCATTCTGCTAAGTTATGGGGATATAAAAAGAGGCAAAGGACAGTCATTTCAAGGAGCTTAGATTAGGTGAGACAACGTACAAATATAGGAAAGCAAGGAGGAATAGGATATATTCCAGTATAGGACAAATAGAAATAATGAAGAGAGAATTAAGAGAGTATGTATGTGTATATACAGAATGTAAAGATAACACCAATTAAAAATAATTAAAAGCAAGTTTGGGAAAGAAAAACTAAATAGAGGCATTTATAATTTATCCTAGAAGCCACTGGAATTTATGGAATAGAGAATGCATTGTCAATCAATCAGCAAATATGTGTCAGGCATTGTGCTAAAGCAAAATGGAGACAAAGCCAAAAAAGAAACAGTCCTTGCCCTCAAGCTACTTACATTCTATTGGGGCAACAAATGTTGGAGGAGACACTAAGAGCAACTGGATTGGGAAAGTTCCTCGTGTTTAAAGTTACCTTTCAGCTGAACTCTGAAGAAGGCTTGGGGTTCTGAAAGGCAGAGAGGAGGAGGGAGAGCATGTCAGTTTTGGGCAAACAGTTGTTTGTGCATAGATTAGTGATTTCATAAACAATGGTCTTTTTGTATTTTGCTATGTGTATAGAAATACTCTGTGTGTGTGTGTGTGTGTGTGTGTGTGTAAGTTCAGAATTTAAAAGTGAGCAAAGAATCTGGAAATGGAATGTTCTGTGTGAGGAAGGGGAAAAGAGGGAATAAGCACTCACTAAGCACCTACTATGTGCCAGGGACAGGGCTAAATACTTTATAAATATGTCATTTGATCCTCACAATAACCCTGTGAGGGAGGTCTTGTTATTCTCATTTTACAATCCAGGAAACTGAGTCAGACAGATGTTAAGTGACTTGTCCCTACAGCTAGCATCTGGGGTCAAATTTGAACACAGGTCTTCCTGATTCCAGGCCCTGCACTCTTTACACTTCACCACCAATGGATATAGGGGTAACAAGTAAACCATTTAGTCCAGTATGTAAAAGGGAATAACCTGTAATAAACCTGGAAAAAACAGGCTGGAAGCAGATAGTGAAGGACTTTAAAAGCCAAGCAGAGGTGTTTGTATTTTTTCCTTGAGGAGAGAGGGAACAGTGAAGCTTATAGAGCATTAGAGTGACAGGGTCACTTTGGCAACTGTCTGTTGAGGACTGATTAGAGGAAAGTCTAAGAGACAAGGAGATCAATGTGGAAGCTATTTCCGTAGTCACACAGGTGACTATTGCTTAGATGCTGAAGGCCTGAACCATAGTGGTGGCTTTGTGAGTGGACAAGATCTTGAGAAGGCAGAATTTGCAAGAAAAGAAAGTGACCGAAAATGGGAATGAGGAAGACGGAGGAGTAAAGAATGACTCTAAGATAGTGAACTTGAATGGATGTTACCATTGGCATAAATAGGGAAGTAAAGAAGAGGTAACTTTTAGAGAAAAGATAAATTCTCTTTTGAACATAGGATGGATGGTAGGATCATACCTTTAGTTCTGGAATGGAGTTTACAGGTAATCAAATCCAATCCCAGCACTTTACAGCAAAGGGAACTGAGGTCCTGAGGGTGACTTGCCCCAAGTCATAAGGTGGCAATGCTAGTATTTGAACCTATGTGCTCTGACTTCCAAATCCAGTGGTTTTTTTTTTTACTGTACCACACTGCCTATGGGGTTTCTTTTTGGAAATATCTTCCAGGTAGTTGGGAATGTGAGACTTGGGTTTAGAAGGAAAAATAGGGTTGGATTTGACAGTCAACTGCTTAGAAATGACATTGAACCTACAGGAGTTGATAAATCACTGGGAGAGAGTAAAGAGAGAAGATGGGAGTGGGACATGGCTGACTGATTATGCAGCAAAGGAGTCTGAGGAGTAGCTAGACAGGCAGGAGGAGAAACAAGAAAGTGTGATGCCATAAAAATTCAAAGACAAAAGAACTTCTGGAAGGAGAGGTTGATCAGTGATGTCAAATGCTGTGGAGAGGTCAAGAAAGACAAAAGATTGATAAAAGGCCATTTGATTTGGCAGTTAAGAGATCATAATTTTGTAGAGAACAGTTTCAGGTTGAGTGATGATGAAAGTTAAAAGGAAGATTACAAAGGGTGGAGAAGTGAGAAAGTTGGTGGTAGTGAAAGTGATGCCAAAAAAAGAAAGAAAAGCTAAACATTTAAAATATACAGGAGAGAGAAGGGGGAAGTTCAGAAGGAGACATAGACAAGCAGGACGGTACAGGCACTAGTGTTAAGTTTAATATGCCCATTTAAAAGCTATGTAATAGACATTCAGTTTTACAATGGTAGTGAAAACAGCATTTATCTGGGAGTCGATGCTTTTTTCTTCATGTAAGGGGGGATTTTTTGCTCATAAAATAATAAACTAATAATAAAATTATAAATATCTGATGATATAGTAATAAACTAAATAAAAATAAAAGGAGAGGAATTGGATTCAATGGGAATTTGTGAAAAGGAAGGAATATGTCAAAGGAAGGAGAAAAGTCATCTGTCCACCAGAGAGTGGAGTAAAAGAGGAAAGAGTGGAGAGTGTCAGGGAGTTTTGAGAGGTAACTTCTAAAGGTGCTCACAGGAAGTGATTGCCTGGAACGATTACCTTTCAAGGGGCTGTGTGGGAGCTTGAAAAGGTTTAAGGGCACTTAGATAAATCAGCAAATCTCTCCAAAAACATAGAATCATTACTGGACTCCTGTTTCATGTAGTAAAGCCTACCGTTCAGCAACTCAAAATTTTAAAAGCTCTACGAACAGATTTCGATATCACTTTTAGGTTTACAAAGTACTTTCTCCACAAGAGATTGAAGCAATGCCATTATCATTCCCCATTTTATAGAAGAGTAAGCTGAAATTCAGAGCGATTACACTGTGTGACCTCAGGCAGGACCCTTCCCTTCTCTGGTGAAGTGGAACTAAATCTTGAAGGTCCCTCCCAGCTCTGACGCTAGATAGTGGATAGCGATTTGCCCAGGGTTACACGACTGGACTAGAAAGTGGTAAAACAAACTGAAACCTGTTTTCCGACTCTAAAACAAGTAGCTCCTTCCCCTACTCCTAGGCTGCCTCTTTTGACCAACATCATTAACCACCATGAGTCTAGCGGGTCATGCTCTCCCCACTGTTACAGACCTAGCTCACTTTGGTGATCGAATCCTTTCGCAAGTACTAGATCTGTCTTCACAACCTCTCCACCCTCAACAAGTCTTTCAGCTCGAGGGGCCAGATGTGGTTTCAGTCTGTGTGTATTCCCTGAACCGCTACCCCTGGCATAGTACTAAGCATGTGTGACAAAGGTGGCAAACAAGGGTGGACTGACTGAGCTCCCTCATCCGCAGAGAACGGCGAGTGGGCTATCGACTTCTGTTCTGGGCAGATCTGGCACCATGACGACCGCCCGGTGGATGCCGCAGGGAACCTCGAAGTCATCTACACGCTCATCATCCGCAGGAAGCCCCTTTTCTACATCATCAATATCATCGTGCCCTGTGTCCTCATCTCGGGCCTCGTACTCCTAGTCTACTTCCTTCCCGCACAGGGTAACGGGACCCGGGGGCCAGAGCTGCACACAAATTCTCCCACTGCTGCAGATGGCCTTCTTCACTCCATTCAGTCATAGTTAAAGGATGGCCCCAGCAGCCCCCTGGCGTATGGAGATAGGGTGGTCGGGGTGTGTGTGTGTTGTTGGGCTGGGGGTGGGAGGATAGAGCAGAACCAGAACTCACACCGCAATCCTTTCCAGCTGGTGGGCAGAAGTGCACAGTCTCCATCTCGGTCCTCCTGGCCCAAACAGTTTTCCTGTTCCTCATAGCGACAAAAATCCCAGAGACTTCTCTGAGCGTTCCTCTGTTGGGGAGGTAAGTGGGGCAAGAGGCTGGATCTGAGCCTAGGGAATGAGGCCAGGAGGAAGGGACAGATCAACGGAAAGGGAGAGGGGGACGGGAAGTGAAAAGATGAGCCAAGAGGAAAGCTGGGCTGAAGAGTGAACAGTTGTCTAGGGGTGGGCGAGAAAATTGAGTCTGTAGGCAAGGGGGCGGAGTCAGGGAGGGGTAAAACCCGAGCCTTGTGAGGAGGGATTAGCAACTAGAGAAAAGCAGAGAACCTGGCTTTCCCCACTGCTTTATTTGCGATGGTGGTGAGTCTACAATTCCCCGGATACCCTTCTTCACCTCAGTTTCATCTCGAGCCTTCCGGAGTGTTCCTGCTAAAGGAGTGGCTAACTGAGTGTCTCCAACCGATCCACGGTCCCCAGACCCCGGGAGCATCCCCCTCCTCCCGCTTTATTCCTGCCTCCCACTTGCTCTCCAAGTTTCTTCTCACCCACATCCCCACTTGGAGGCCCCGCGGTCCGATCTTAACTCACGCGTTTCTCTCTGCCCGGCCCAATGCGCCAGGGCCCTAGGGGCGAAGCTGTCCTCCTGGGGCACTGTGAATCCCCGTAAATCCCAAGCCTACCGGGCAGCAGAACCGAGCTCCACGGAGGAGGAGCTGCGCGCTAGCTCTGGACGCGGCTCCCGCCTCTCTCACGCCCCGCCCTGCGGCCAAAGCCACTCGGGCCAGCGCGTGGCCAGGGTTCCCCGAACTCAGATGGTGGAGCTGGCCGCTGCAGCCACAGAGGCGCCGAGTTCCCAGCTGTAGCCATAGGACTGAGATCTGAGGAGAAGGGCAGGGTACACAGTGAACTCCCACCGTTACCCTACACATCCCCGCCCCGCCCCCGTCAGTCTTTTTGCTGACAAAGCAACCCTTCCTTTTCCTTCCCACTCCTCACCTGCAGCAAGGTGGTTCCAAAGCTCAAGGCACTTCCCATTGCCTCTCTCAGCACCAGCCCTAAGGAGGGTTCTGGAGAGGGTGGGGAGCCGTGTGACTCCATCTTCACTCCTTCCCCCTCTTCTGGCAGCTCCCCTTCCTCCCCGTCCTGGCCCCCAGGCCCCAGAGGCCTCAGCTTCTCCAGCCTGATCTCCAGATACTCATGGGCAGCAGCCAGGGCCAACTCCAGGGAGCATAGAAATGGAGGCCTGAGGGCCACCTGGTGTTGGGGTGAGAGAAGTCACCAAGAACGTCTGGGGGAAGGGGAGTTTGGGAGTCATCAGAGGGTTAATTTCCGGATTGAGGGCCATCCGCAGATTATAAAGTCATTCCAAGGTCAGAACACACTAATCACTGAATAAAACCTAAAATAGAATGTTAGTACTGGAAGGAATCTTAGTCATCAACTACATCCAAACCCTTCGATTGAAGTGTTTGCTGCTGTGCTTAGATGAATGGGTTTTTAGGAAAAGAGGTAACTCTAGTTAGAAGTTCACTAGTAGGTTTTGGGAGAAGAACCTGGGGATCAAGGGAGAAACAAGGTAATGGAAGGGTCAAAGAAAGGCTCCGAGAGCCCAAAGGGGCCAAAGAACTATTGGGCTCCCTGGTGGGCCCTCACCTGTGAGGAGCTGTGATAGCGATAGATCCATAGCAGAGCGTCGAGGGAGCCCGAGGACCCCTTCATAGATGAGGCCGCTTCTCTAGGGCAGAGTCAGAATGTAGGGCAATTATGCTACTCTCACTTGGGAGAAGCTGCCGGGAGGGTAGGAGCTTTCAGATCCTCAAGGAACACAATTTTAGGGCTGTCAGGTCCTATCCTACCCCGAACCACAAATGCTGCATTGTGAGGGAGGAAAGAGGGCATGAGACGGTGATGGTGATGTAGAGCTGTCCCAGCAGGCAAGTGCCTTTTGGAAATGGTGGTTTAAGTTTTCGGCGTTGAGGTGGCAGGAGGGGGATTATAATTTAGTCTCGACTGTGATGTCACCTTCAGATTGAGGGAATTGTAACCCTTCTTCCCTCCTCTCCTTGCCTTGGGTGGGAGACAAAAAGGATGAGGACACTATAAGGCACTTCCGTCTCCCTTATCTCAGGTATCTCATTTTCGTCATGGTGGTGGCGGCACTGATTGTCATGAATTGCGTCATCGTGCTCAACGTGTCCCTACGGACGCCAAACACTCATGTTATGTCCCCTCGGTTACGTTATGTAAGCCTTTGGGGGTGACGGGGCTTTTGTATAAACGTGTGTAGCAAGGCGGGTTAAGGGTAAAAGACTGGACAGACTGGAGAAATCCCGCGGATCTCCCGTCCCCCAGGTTTTCTTAGAGCTGTTGCCAGATCTTTTGGGTTCTAGTTCACCTCCACCGGCGCCAGGAGCGGGTTCTTCCCAACGTAGGGCTTCCTCCCTGGGAATTCTACTCCGTGCGGAGGAACTGATCCTGAGAAAGCCCCGGAGTGAGCTGCTGTTCGAAGGGCAGAGACATCGGCATGGGCCAGGTCCAGGTGACAGGGTCATTGGAGGTCGAGGGGTGTGCGACAGCTTTGAGTTTAAAGAGGTCTTTAATACCCCCTTTTCCTCCCTCTCTCCCAGCTGTCTCCACTGCCACCCTATGTCAGAGCCTGGGAGCTGCTGCACCAGAGATTCGTTGCTGTGTACAGGCGGTGAACTTCTTAGCGGAAAGCATGCGGGAGCAAGAAGACTCTGGAGAGGTAGGGAAGGTTTAGGACCAAGGGTCTATGAGCCAGGCGAGGGATGCAAAGAAAATCGAAAGGCAATCCCTACTTTCAAAGAGCTCCACAGTCTAAAGGCAAACAAGACATAGGATAAATTGGAGATAACACCGAGGGAAGGCACTAGCATTAAGGGGTTTAGCAAATGTTTCTTGCGGAAGACATGACTAGCTTGAAGGAAAGCAGAAATGAAGAGATCTAGACATTGGGGACAGCTAGAAAAAAATGCCCAGAGACTGACAGTGTCTAGTGGGAGGACCAGAAGGAAGGTTAGTGTCACTGGTGTGCTTTGAGCTTTCCTGGGTTACTTGGCTGAGTCTGGGTGCTTAGGTAGATCAGACTTAGTGCCTGTTACCCCTTCTTCAGGAAGTTTCCAGCTGGGTCCTCGTGGGAAAGGCCTTGGACAACCTCTGCTTCTGGGCAGCCCTGGTGCTCTTTGGGCTTGGCACGTGCATCATCTTTCTTGGGGGTCATCTGAACCGAGTGCCTGACCTGCCCTTCCCCCCTTGTATGTAGACTCCTTTTGGACCAGCAGGCGCATAACCCTAAGACTCAGCTTCCACCCTGGATGGGTCTCTTCATCTTGACCTTTGTAGGCCAATCCTATCATGAAATAAATCCTCCAGTGACCAGTCACTAAGGGTTCCCACATTTCACTTCACCCTCCCCCAAAACCTTTGCTGGGTGTCTAGATTTGAGCTGACCTCAGTCTCCTTTACTGAGTTCTTTTCAGTCCATTGACAACTCACACTGAGGCTTCTCTCTTCTATGACACAAGGACGTTAGTCACCCCCTACCCCTGGTCTCCCATCAAATCCCCTGAATCATGACCAAAGGAAGGCCACTAAGCCTGTATTAAAGTCTCTTTTCCCAGTAAATGAGAGTTTGAATATCAATCAGCCTGCCAGTTTCCCAGGCACTTCCTCCTTCCTCCCCCTCCAGAATCAATACCAACAACAGTAGTGGCTAGGATGTATGTAGTGCTTTCATGTTTGCAAAGCCCTCTGCATGGTGGCTCAACTGATCCTCACAACTATTATCTCCATTTTAAGGATGAGTAAACAGAGGTAGAGAGAGGCTACATGACTTGTCCCAGGGTCACACAGGTCGTGTGTCTGAGGCAGGGTTTGAAGTAATCTCTTTCCTGTTTCCACACACTCTCCACTGAACCATCAAACCTTGACCTGAACACTGCCGAGTGTAGGTTCCCAGTTCTCCTCTCCCCCACGACAAAACATCCCATCTTGCTTCACCCAGACAACCCTACAAAAGCCAGAATGTGTGCACTGCTGGCTGTGGCCCTTCTTCCACAGGATACACAGTGGACCTGACCTGTTTCCATCTTCCCTGACTGCCCCCTGTATCATATTCCTCCTCAATAAATCTTGCTTCTGTTAACTCTCTACTGAACAGTATTTTGTCTTAATGGTCTCTGACCTTCTCGCCATGTCTTTTCCATTCCAGTGAGATGGGAAGCCCTGCCCTTTTTCTACCAGGCTTATGAGGCCCATTCAGCCTGATGGTTAGCAGAGGTTAGAGGCAGGGAAAAGGAGAGTAATCAGAGCCTTCTAGAAGAAATTAGAGAATTATGGGTATTTCCTCCCTATCTCCCTTCCATGAATGTTGCTGTCTTCTTCCCTCAACTCTGACACATTCCAATCCCATACAAATATTCCTGGCTTCTGTTCACTTGATTCATTTATCTTGCAGTCTATTCTAATCACTGCCTCTTCATTATGGAGTTAGTTATTGAGCATATCTTTGTACTTGTAATTTGATACTGGTTTCACTGAGTAAAAAAGCAATGGGAATAGAAGAAGCTGATTGAATTCTGTCTTTATTAACAAATGAGGTTTCCAAGGCCACTACATTGAGATTGGGGGCAGGGAATAGGGTGAAGGGGGCTACTTGCTGCTCACACTATATACAAATGCAAGCAAGGTAGGGATGGTGGGTAGATGAGAGCAGTAGCCAGCCCCATGGCGCCCCCATCAAGGAAGAACATTGGAAGAAAGGAAAGGAGGAATAATATTGTAAAGGGGGAGGAATATTTTGGCTGGCTGCCCCCCTCCCCATTCCCTGGAGGTGGGGGGGAGATGATTAAAGTGCTTTCAGAGAGTGATGAGGAAATGGTCCCTATGGACCACCTCCCCCCCTTCCCTGGGAGTGACTGGTGACCTCCGTCTCTATGCCACCCCCCCAGGGTCTGGTACATTCATTGGGGGAGTCAGTCCCCCTGGCGTGCAAAAAAAGGGGCCCTGGGACTCTGCCCTAGACAGCAGCAGTAGAATGAAGGGAGGCATCCCCAAGCACTTTCCTCTTTGGTGGGGGCAAAAGAAGGGGGGAAAGGGGCTGGTTCCCAAATAATTTCTGGTGGGAGGGAGCTGTACCTCTACCCAGAAGTGGGGGATGGGCAGGCACAGTTTTTTAAGAGAAAACATCTTGAGAGCAGGAAAAAGGAGGTCACGTGATCACAAAAAGCTTCAGGGGTCATAGGTCACGTTCCCAGCAGGCTCCAGTGAATCAAACTAAAAAAAAGCAAAAGCCCAGGGAGGATAGAGAGGGAAAGGCCTGGGAAGCCTGGCTTTCTGTTGTTGTTGGTAGGGATGGGGGGGGTAAAACGTGGGTTATATGTCCAGTGTGGACATATACCCCACCTACCCCTACTCAGCCTGGGGTCCCCATCACCAGTTCATGATGCAGTTACGGTTGAGGGTCATGAAGTAAACTTGGCTGCTACCTCCAGAGCGAACTGAGGCAAAAAACACCTGCAGGTTGGGGAAATAGAGGGAATGGATGGATTAGGGATGGCGGTAGTTTCATGTGCTGTTGAAGTCTAGGAGGAACAAGGCTCCTGGTGAGGTGAGTCTCTTCTTCCTAGCAGTGCGCACGGGCAAAAAGTCTGAAGAGAATCATTTGGGTTTATAAAAGAGAGCCAGAGGAGGGTGGGGTGGAGTGGGACTAAAGCTCTGTCTGCGGTAGCAGTTAGTTGGCAGGCTACTAGAGCTAAAATCTCTGAAGAAGTGACCCATCTCTGGAACCCCAATTCCCTCAGCTTTAGCTCTATTTTCCCTAGAAGCACTGACCACAGGCCTCATGGAATGTTACTCTATCATTCAGGGAAAAGAAGGTGGTCAGTGGCAATTGTGGGGGTGGCAAGAGGTCTATGAAACTCCCACCTTGTCATTCCTCTCACACAGGAATTTGAGTCTCTGTGCTCGCTTGTGCATGAAGACTCCATCCAAATGCCCTGTTTCCACGGAGCGGATCTCAATGGCCTTCTCACCCCAGCCCATGATTTGGTTGGAGCAGATGTAGGCTTCCAGAGAGGAAAGAGGATGTCAAAGACAATGGAGTGGCCTGGTTCCATTTTACAATACAAACCCTTCTATCTAGGGCCCCCCCTTCCCTATTTCCCTAGGATGTTTCAGGAATGGAAACTTCTAGGGAAAAGGTCATGTAGCTCCTAGGGAGAGAAAAAGAGGGAATGGGAGCTGAAGACTGGACTGAGCTCTGGGAACAGCTTGAAGGGTGGACTGAAGCTCACCTACAGAGGTAGGCATTTCTCCCCACTGCAAGACCACATCCTTGATGATCCGGCCATAAGTATTGACATATACACCCTCATCCTCATAGCAAAGAAGCATCTCCATGCCTTCAGCATTTGGAAGGAAGATGATGGCGTGAGGGGTTATCTGGCTCTGGATCTGTAGGGGATTGAGAAGTAATTAAATCCAAACACTAACTCTGCTTCTTTCTCAGGCCCCTAGACCCCCTTAAAGACTTAGCCACTTTTCCCACGAGCTCACATGCACTGGGATGTAGATATCGTAGCTGTTCCCTGAGTCCACATCAACAGCATGGAAGCCAGCACTAGAGCCATAGATGACCTTGAGCCGCTGCCCCTCCTCCACCGTCAGGTCAACCAGCAGTGGCCGGTGAGGGAGGTCAGCAAAGGACTGAAGGGGACAGGGCAGTTCAGGGCGAGGAGTGGATATGGGATGGGGAAGGGGCTGGGGCTGGGAAGATGTGGAGAGGATGAAATGGGCCTGGGGCTAAGAGGCAAGAGGGATGGGAGTGGACAGTTGAGAACAAGATTGAGGTGCTGGAGATGGGGAGTATGGGGAGTAGAAGGGAACAGTAAAAGCCCTGTAAAAGAAAAATTGGGGAGGGAGTGGGGGATTCAGAGTGAGAATATGGGACTTGGGGGAAGAGAAGGGATGTGGCTGGTAGGTGTTACCTTGAAAGCCATGAATTTATGGTAGGGCTTGGGGGCCCAAGCATACACCTCCACTGAGTTCTTCAGGGCAATTACCAGGAACTTAATGCGTTCGTATTTCACTGAGGAAAGTGGGGTGGGGATGTTGTATGAGAAGGGTACAGTCAGGTGAATATGCACCTTTATAACTGCCTTCCCAATTCTCCTTTAAATGCTTCCCCACTGTTTCAGCTACAAGCCCTCTGAGATCTTGAATGTAGAGTGAAATGTTCATCATGTGGTAGGTAGTGTTCCCCTCCCTATATTCCATCCCTCCGATAGGATAGTGTTCACTTCCTGTGTCCCCTCCCCTTTGCCTTCCCACTGCTGACATGGTACCATCCACCCTTTGTTGCCCCTTACAATGCCCAGTGAAATTTCCCTCTCACCAACTCGGTAGTGCCCACAGCCCTCCATGTCCCCCACAGTAGTCCATCCCTGTTTCTTCTCCACCTCTGGGTCATTGTGTAGGATCTTGTTCCGGAGCCAGGATAGGTAGTAAACTCGAAGCTTATTCCTTTTCCCTGGTGGTGGTACATGAAATATACCCTTTTTAAGAGCCAAACTTCTTCCCCTGCCCCCACATCTATGCTAATGTTACTGCACTTGACGAATTCATGTCACTTCCTTCTGCCCCGCCCCTACCACCTTCCCCCTTCCCATTCCCTTGTCAATATCAAGATTTGATGAGAGGGTTTAATTCTTTCTTTAGCTCAAATCCACAGCATTTGAGATAGCAGAAGTTGATTCCTTCCAACTTCTAACTCCGTCTCCCAAACATCTCTTCCTTCTACCCACTCTTCAGATACCTGAGATGGTGATGAGCAGGTTAAGCCCTTCCAGGACATCCATTTGTTGGAATCGTCTCCGCCCGATGAGCCCATACACTTTCCCCTGCCCACTTCGATCCAGCAACATCAATCCATTCTCTGTGCCTACCAGCAAGTTCACACCTGAAGCACAAATCCCCATATCACCCAGTGAGAGGGGAATGGGGTCTTTCTCCCCCTCAACTTCTAATTTAAGACCAATATGCCAGGAATCACACTCTCCCTTCCTTCTAATTAAGGAGGGAGAGACATATGGGACTCATTTATGTACTCCAATAAATGGACTTATTTCACCCCCTGCTAGGGGGTGATTTCCCCAGCTTAGGTCTAGCATCTTCCCATCTCCCATTTATACTTACCCCACAGGGCAGCACAGAGGATCTCTGAGTTAAATCGTTTCTTATACTTTCGAATTTCAGGGGTGTCACTGTGGGGCCGAGTGTTAGTGGGGTTCACGTTGACCACAGAGCCTTTTCGAACCTCATACTGCAACTGCTCCAGACGCCCACCCTCTCTACCCACCAGGGCTGCAGGGAGAGAAGAAGTTGATGAGGGCCATAAGACCCCAAACAGGACCACAGATTTAAATAGACCGGAAAGGGACCTTGGAATTTAAGTACTACAACCTTCTAATTTTACAGATGAAAAAACAAAAAACAAAAATGAAAACTGCTTTTCCCACTGTACCATACTGCATCCCTAAAGATCTGTTCTGGACCCTAATCATTTATCCCAGACCGAAAACTCTTTTCTTGACACTGACAAAAATGGTTCAAGATGAAAGAATGATGATTGGGGTAAGAAAAATGGTCCCTTCTCTCCTTTATCTGTCTCCCTATCTCCCTGCACAGCCCTCCCTCACCCAAATCCAAGTCAACTGCAAGTCATCATGGTCCTCTTCGAGAACAAAGGACAAACACAAAAATAACAACTACAAGTCTACAATGTCTTTCCAATGTCTCAGGCTAGTTTCTCCCCAGGGGGCACAGTGGATAGAGTCAGAATGATTCACCTTCCTGAATTCAAATCTGGCCTCAGACACTCACTAGCTGTGTGACCCTGGGCAAGTCACTTAACTCTGTCTCGGTTTCCTCATCTGTCAAATAAGCAGGAGAAGGAAATGGCAAACCACTCCAGTATCTTTGCCCATGAGACCCCAGCTGGGGCAATGAAGCTGGACACAACTGAAAAATGACTCAACAGCATTTCTCCTCAGGGATGGTAACAATGTTTTCGTTATCCTCACCTGTAATGGGGATAGTATCCCCACTGCCTCCTGGCTGGTAAATTCCCAGATCCACAAACATAGTGAAGGAGCTCTTGCCTGGGGCCTTCACCAGGCCACGAGACTGGTACTGTGGAGATAGCATGGTGTGGGCAGAGTTGAACAAGCAGGAATTTCCTTTCTATAGACTTCTGCTCAGGATTTCTACTATGACATTCTATAATCCTTGTCAAATGGCCCCTCTTCCCCACATCTGGATTTCTCAAATTGTCTCTCCCATTCCAGATTTCTCTCACCCCTTTCTATGGCATTTGCTTCAAAATATCTTTTCTCTCCTTGGCCCCTCCACAATTCCCCTTCCCTGCTCCACATACATCACTACTTCCATCTTTAGCTGGGGAGCCCTGGCCTTTGCCACTCTCAGTGGGTGAATGGCTGGGCTGGACCACATCAGGCAAGTTAGTGTAACCATTGCTGTCAGTATGGAGTAGTCCTCGCTCCTCCTCAGGAGTCTGCAGGAAGGAGATGAGTCAGTGCCAGCTTGAACGGGAAGTGAATTGGGTAAGTACGAGGTGGGAGGAGAACTCACCCGTTGAACCACCATGGTGCCTCCTCCGTAGGGGGTCTGGGCCCCAGATAATTCCTCAACATCATGGACAACCATGGTGCTGATACTATCTGTGTCTCCATCACTGTTGGGGAAAAGAAGGCAAGTCAAGGGTTTTTATTCTAGTTCTACCCATCTGTTTCTGAAAGAAGCATCTTGCATTTAAAATTCCAGCATCATTCATATCACAAATACTGAGTGACAATGAATGTAGGCTATAAATATGACTTCCATTATTATTACTGTTATTATTATATAAATATGGCTCTGTCAAAAACTCCCAAATCTGTCCCTACCCCTAACCTCTCCTTCAGGGCTCATATAAAGTGTGTGCTCAATATCTCCACCTGGAGGTAGAAGCACTTAGAATTCACTCTATGTCTCACGTTAAATTCCCCAGCCTTTCATGCCTCTCTTTTCTGTTTCCCTTGATGGTCTCAGTTATCTAAACTCCTAACCTTCTTGTTATCTTTAACAATTCTCTTTCCCATACCCCCCACATAATCAGTTTATAAATTCTATTAATTTTATATTTGAAATATTTCTCACTCAAAAGAATCAAAACCAAATGCTGTGAAATTATGATGATGGGGCCTGGTCCCAAAGAAGAGATAGGAAAATATGCCTCTCTCCCTTCTTTGCTGAGGTGAAGAATGCTACGTGTGAAACACTACATATAATATTGGACTTGGCTAATATGTTGGTTATTTTTGCTCAACTGTTCCTAAAATATTTTTATTTTTGGTTATATTTTTGTTTTGGGAGGGAGAAGAAAACAACGAAAAATGTGGTTGGTGTAAAAACAAAAAAGGTCAATGAATTTTTTTAAGTGTCTCTCACTCCTTTCTTCTTCCCACTCTCATTTCCACTACCTTTGTTCGGGTTTTACCTAGCCTATGTCACTGCCTCCTCATTGCTGTTCCTGTCTCCAGCTCTGTCTTCTACAATCTAGCCTGCATGCCACCTCCTAAGTGATCTTTCTACTTCACTTCTCTCTTAAAAATCTGTGCGCAGTGCTTGGTTAAGAATCATGGGACTCCTACATTCTACCATCATCACAGCTTAGTCTCTGTGGTCCTCTGTACTCAGAATGGATTCCTTTCTGCCCTCCTTCTGTATCTGTAGAAATAAGTCTCACTCCTTTTTCCTTTCTTCCTGTCTCCTTGTCAAGGTTAATCTCTTTCCAAGGGTCCTCTATTCCATCCCTTGCTGTCTTCTCCAGAAAACGGAATCATTAGTCATCTTTTTCTCTCCCATCCCTAACTACCGGTACCCTTCCCATTGCCTCAGAGAAGCCCAAATCTCCTCCATCCTTAAAAGCTTTTACCAGACCCTCCAGCGACCATCCTGCCTCTACTCCCTTTCTCAGCCAAACTTCTAAAAAAAGCTATCTATATCTGAAACCTTCGTTTACATGTCTTTCACTTAACAATTAACAATTCACTTAACAACCTGGCTGCTTCATCACTCAATAGAAATTGCTGTCTCAGAAGTTACCAACTATTTCTAAATGGACAAATTCAATGACCTTTTTCCTCAAATCTCACCCTTCTCAACCTGTTCCATCTGATATTGTAGACCACCAAGATATTCTCTCCTCTATGGGTCTGCATGACAACAACTCTACTTGTCAACAACTCTACTTATCTACTTTACTCCTTGTTAAACCCCTTTGCTGGCTGGCTCATCAGCATCCCTTAACTGTTGATGTTCCTCAAGGTTCTGTCCTAGGCCCTTTTCTCTTCTTTTTCTACATTCTTCTCATGGTGACCATTCAGGTTCCATGATTTAAAAAACCCCAAGTCTTTACCATGAGGTTTAGTCCTATATCACCAATTGTCTATTGGACATTTCAAACTGGAGGTCTCAGAAACATTTTAAACTCAACGTATCACAAAATGAATTCATGTTCTTCCCTAAACCGTTCCACTTCTCCATTTCTATAGATGGTACCACCATCTTTCTGGTCTTCCAGATTCATACCTCAGCATTATCCTGGACTCTCTCTCTCTCTCTTTCTTCTCTTCCTCCCCATATACATCAATCAAATGGCCAAATCTTGCCATTTCTACCTTCACAATATTTCTTTCATCTTTTTCCTCTCCATTCATAGAGTTACCACCTTAGTTCAGGCCCTCATTACTGCTCAATGAGATTATTACAGCAGCCTCTTAATTGGCCTCCCTCCCTCAAACCTCTCACCATTCCAGTCCATCCTACACACTACTGCCAAAGTAATTTTCCTTAAGTGCAAGTCTGATCATGTGACTATACTGCTTCCTATTTTATACCTCCAGCATAAAACATAACCTCCTGTTTAGCTTTTAAAGCTCTACACAACCTAGCCCCAACCTATCTTTCCAGCTTCCCTGGACATCATCCCCTCTTCTGTATTCTGGGACACTGGGATCAAGCCTCTTTGTTGCACACGACACCTTCTCCTGCCTTTGCACTGGCAGACCCCTTGCCTGAAATGTTCTCCCCCTCCTTACCTCTGCCTTATAGAGCCCCTCTTTTTGTTTAAGCTAAAGGTCAAGACCCAATTCCAGTGCCAGATTCTCTGTGAACCCTTCTCAGACTCAGAATGTCACCCAACACTCAGAATGAAAGTGACCCTTCTTTCCTCATGTTTTTTTACACAATTTTGAACTACTCTTTGCACTTATCACAATTATTTGGGGTACATGTTTTCCTCACCCCCAATATACACAATTACATTGTAAACTCCTTGAAAGCAAGGTCTGTGTTGCATCTCTTTTTACATCCCTACCACAAAATGGAAAGCATTGCACAAAGTAGGCACTAATAAACGCCTGCCGAGTGTGCAGGACAAATGACATCTACAAATAATCACAACTCAGAGCAATGCGCAGTAAGGACCATATACATGGGCACTTCAGTGTGAAAAGTCATTCAGAGGGAGTAACTGATCCAACACAGTGGTCATCACTCCTTCAAATAGGGAAATCATCCCTTTTCCAAAACTGTGTCCCTTGTATCCTTGTTCTTCCCCTAACATAGTCATTTGAAGTTTCCTTCCCATTTCTGATTCTGTGCCGTTGCCCTCCTACAGAAACCCCATACCGAATTCCAGGAGCGTCCCTGCTCTCCTCAGAGTGGTCCCCATCTCCTTCCTCCTCTTCATCATCATCACTGCTCTCCACCTCCTCACTAGATGATGAGTAGTCCATGGCTTTCTTGGGAGGCCGAGGGGCCTCATCTGCCATTCGCTCCTTTAGCAGCACAAAGTCCTTAATTGGAGAAAAGAGGAGGATTCAAGGAGGCTGGACAGGGGGTGCTAGTCCCCAAGATTAGAAGGGCACTAAAGGTGGGAAATAGGGTTGGATCAGGGGTTCCACACCCTGTCCACAATAAATCTCTTGCACTAACCTCGCCAATTGCTCGCTTATAGCTCTGAGGGGAATCCCAAGGGAAGAAAGGCAGCCAGAAGAAGTAGGAGAGAGATTAAAAGAGGTTAGTATTGTAGGAAAAGCCCTCTGACTACCACTCCAAGGTCTGCTCCTCCCACTTAAATCCTTCAGACTTCCACCTCTGCTCCTACCCCCAGTTATTAGCTCCCAAGAGAGGTTCAGCAAATCTCATGGTGCACTCCCCAAGCCCTATGTTTGGGAGAGCAGCACCTGTCAATAAGACTACTCACTGCAGGCCGGCCAGGCCTAGAGCGGTGGTCATCAGGTCTGACTTTGTTTCCTGGGGACAGGATGGGAGAATTGTCCAGCTTGGAGGATGCTGGAGATGGGGGTAGGAAGGAAGGAGAGAGTGTTGGTGGGAACAGGGATATACTCTCTATTCTATTACTTCATGCTGACTCTTAATTATCTCAAATAGGCTCCCAAGTGCTCCTCCTCCTCTTACCACAGTCCTTCCCAGTCCCTTAAAGGGTAACATAGGATCCTATTCTGTATCTGTCTCAGCCTGGAAACTACTTAGGGTAGGGTCTAGGTCTTTGCTACATGTTGTCTCTAACACATAAAAGCTTGACAACAACGGAGAAGATGGCTATTATTTTTAATTCCCTTGACTGTCACCTCATTAGCTATACTTTATTCCCACAATGACCCCCCCCCCCACACCTCCTCTTTGCCTCTCCATCAATTCCTTTTGGTTTAGGGGCCTCACCTCCTACACGGTTTCGCTCTAGTGAGCCAGCCTGTGGTAGGTGGCCATGGGACTGGAGGAGGCTATCTCCACGCTCCCAGCCTGGTTCACTCCTTCGAAGGTCTGGGTTACTATGACAGATGTAGAGGTCAGGAGAGGAGGGAGTGAGTCAATTTTTCCTTAACTCAGTTTGTAGAATTAGCATAGTTTAGGGAACTAGCACCATGATGGGATGGATCAGGGCCATGTAGGGAGGGATGAGGGAGTGACAACTGCATTACCTACTGGTGCTGGGTGGGCTGGGGGGTTGAGTGGGAGGCCCTGGAGGCCCAGGGGTCACCCACTCTGCCTGAGTTTGCAGGTAGGTTTGCCAGACGGAGTTGCTTCGAGGTCTGTGAAGGGAGCATAGGAGTGGCTGGGGGTGGGGTGGGGCTGGGATGGTTAGGCTTGGGCTTCTCCACCCCCAAGTGGGAGATGGTATGTCCTCTATATCCCATCCCCTAGCCCATTCTAGCATGGCCATTACCTGGCACAGACAGGTTGGGCTGGACGGGAACCTCCAGCTCCGCTGGTGTTAAGGGCAACGGCAATGGACGAGGTCCTCTGGGGAACCTGAAGAATGGTAAGAAGTACCAGAGGCAGCACAAGAAAGGAAGGAGGGGACAGAGGCTGAGCCCAATGAATCTGTATATATTCTTCCTTAGGACCTCTCTTCCCCCTTCCATTTTTATTTTTTTCCTTTCCCATAGTCCTTCTCACTCACTTCTTATCTCCCTGCCTCCTTTCTCTTCTAGCCATTCCTTTATTCCTTTTCCTGGGAAGGAGTGCTGGAGTAGCTTCAAGACTACACTTACCTTAGGTGGGGCCTCACTGTCTGCCCGATTCCAAGGTGGGGGGGCTGGAGTGGGGCCAGGACCCTCAGAGGTGGGGTCTGAATTTTGTCGGATGATGGGTCCACGAGGAGTGGGAGCAGCAGTGGGTGGGGGGGCAGTGGGGTCAGGGTCATGAGCAGCAGGGAAGGCAGCCAGGTTTCTGGTGGGCTGATCTTGTAGGGATTGAGAACGGGGCACAGGGGCTGCATATGGCTTCAGTGGGACCCGATGGGCAACGAGGCTCTGTGGGGAAAAGAATCAGGGAGGAGGAGTTATCTACCCTCTCCATCCAGCCAAGGAAGGAAGGAAGACTGACCCTGGGACAGGAGCTCTAGCTTCTGTCTGGAATATCTTTCTCCTTCCTCCTCCCCTGCCCTCACTCTCTAAATTACCTTTCTGATAGCTTGGGGCTGTTGATGTTTATTATGTGCAAGACAATGACAGAAAAAGAAACGCGTAGAAACATCTGTGTGTTTTTATGTATATTTATAGGTATATGTGCATAAGTCTCTTTATATACTCACTTGTATCTGAAAGTATCTGTAAGAATAAGCCACATCTTGTGTAGTCTCGTGTGTGTGTGTGTGTGTGTGTGTGTGTGTGTGTGTGTGTATCTGTGTGTGTGTAGGGGAAGGTAAAGACTTACTTTGTGTGGTCCTTCCTGGGGCTCCACAGGTCTCTGCATGGGTGGGGTTGGGGAAAGGGGCCCAGAAGGCCCAACAGGGGCTTGTGGGGGACTGGGGTCTGCCCCTGTGCTGTTTGGCTTCGACTTGGCCAGGGGGGAGTTCTGCTGCTTGTTCATCCTTGTCCTCTCCTCTACCTGTGAACAGGAGGGGAGGGTCAGGTGTCAAAATAAAACCTCTGTTTCTATTTTCCTCCTTTCTTCATATGGTTACAGAACCCTAGCCCTTTCCTCTTCACCCCCTCCTCCATATAATTATATCCCCTTTCTTTAGTTCTGAGCTCCTTTCCACAATTTCCTCAGTTCTTTTGTCAGATTCCAAGAGCAAGGACTAGACTCCAAGTCTTATGGAGCGCTGGATAAGACCCTGAGGGGTAGCTCCTTGAGGAACACAGTACAAGTTTAAGAGAATACCTCTCGGGCCCAGGCTGGCTTGTCAGCAGGGTTAGCGCCCCGGCTATAGTGGTACAGGGGTTTTTTGTCTCCTGGCGCGGGCGGCTGTTGCTGCTTCTGGAGTTGCTGCTGCTGCAGGGACTTGAGATAGGCATGTTCCTGCTGCAGCTGCCTCTGGAGCCTCTCTGACTGTCGCTGTTCCTCTAGCTGCTTTCGCTTGTATTCCTGGCACCATGGTGGGGGAAGGGAAAAGGAGATTTAGCACTGGAGGAGTGGATTGGGGATGCCCTTATGAGACTGGAGAAAACACAGGCTCTCTTCTTTCCACATGCCTAGAGAGGTTGTTCAGCCCTGCAGTCTCACTGGAACCTTTCCCCTATCTCCATCTCCTATTCTAAGCAAAAAAGCCCTGAAGGCCACCCTACCACCCTTCCCCAAAAGGAAATAAGGTAGTGGATGAAGGACCCCATTACCAGCAGCAGGGCCTGTTCCTGGAGCAGCTGTTGCTGAAGGATCTCAAGCTGTCGCTGCTCCTCCTCCAATTTATGTCGAATATACTCCTGGGGGGGAGGGGAGGGGGGCAGGGACACAAGAGCAGGGCAGAAAAGAGAGGGGAACAAGAGGGTAGGAAGTGGAGGGATAGGAAAGGAGAAAAAGAATACAGAAGAGAGAGGATGTGTGTATGGAAGGTGGGAGGAAATAGGATAGTAAAGGTAATGTGATGGGGATGGCAAGAAAAGAGGAAAAGGGGAACAGAAAGGTGGAAGGGGTCAGAAATGGATGGGCCAGGAAGAGACAGGGAATTGAGGAAAAAGAAACAGAGACAGGGAAAGACGAGGGAGCCAAGGGTAAGGGGGTGGGGGGGTGGTAGGAGAGAACACAGAGAGAGAGAGAAAGAGATAGTGAAGCTAGAAAAAAGACAGAAGAACCTGAGGGGGTGGGGGACAGGAGAGGAGGCGTGGGGAGCAAGGGAAGTGGACAGCAGAAGCCAGAGAGGGGGTGTGCACAGGTGTGTACAGAGGGCAACTGTACCTGCTCTCGCTCTGCCTGGCGGCGCTCTTCCTCCCTTCGAAGGGCCTGCATATCCTCCAGTCGTTGCTGCTCCTTCTTCTCCTGGAGCTTCCGCTGCTCCCGATCTCGACGTTGTTGCTGTAGGGGGTTGGGGAGGCCAGGAAGAGATCGACCAACACTATTTAAGTCCTCATACTTCCAACATCAACTCAGCTGAGCCAAATAATGGGAAGAGCCCTCATTTTCTTTCTCAAGGAACCATCCAAGAATACTGGAGGTTAATTCTAAAGATTGATGTGGGGCAGATTTAGATTGATTTTTTTCAGAATTAATCCAAAGACTGCGTGATCTCAGAGGGCTAAGAGGGAGGGTATATGAGCAATTATTTTCATTTCTTTTTAGGTTGAGGAGATATTGGTTATTCTTCTGGGGGGGAGAGAACCTTAATGTTACACTTTTGTATCCTGATGACAGGCAGTGCCCCAAAATATCCCTAATCAGGACACCTACAAAAACCACATGGAACAGGCTACTAGGATATCTCTTTAAAAATACTACGCATAAAAAGACAGGAGAACTACAGTAAAGCTTCACCAATCAGGTCCATACTCATTTAGAATTTGATAACTAAGGCTCAATTCTATATCTTTTTGGTCTTTAGGAAGAAAAAGTTTGCTAGAAAAATTAACAGAGTTAGTCTGTGTGGACTTAAAAGAACAATCTACTTAGGAAGGCCACTTCTGCTACTTGCCTTGCGTGTCATTTGAAGGAATCCCTTAATTTTTCTAGCCTTAGTTTCCATGTTCGTCAGTGAGAGAACTGAATTAGATGATCACTAAGGTTTCTTTCAGCCTTAAATTCTGATGGTCCTAAAATAACTTAAACCTATTTATCTAGAAGCAATTAATGTGGTAATTACAAATGATTCTCAATATTTCTTTAAAAAGCACAAGTGGCAAGACCTCTCCTTGACAATTTTTAGCCATTAGTCTGTAGAATAAAAACGTATTTTTAAAACGCCAGACTTCTCACTAACTCACATTTGCCTTTCACCCAATTAGTCCGAATTGTGAACCAGACTACATGTTTTCACATCAGGAAAATGGAAGCATTCAAGCAGGACTTCATTAAAGAGACAATTCCTCCAGAAACCTAGATTCAAGTCCCTGCCATGACAATACTTGGGTGGCCACATCAAATCACTTAATCTCTTCATGCCCCAGTTTCCTCATCTGTCAAAAAGGGAGGAAAGAACTCTGTAACACTTTTTGTGTGCTACGTAAATGTAAATGTTCCTTCTCCAACGCCAGGGGCGCCAGTCCTGCTTTAATTCATTGCCAGGACATTCCTGCAGAGCAGCTTCCAGGCCTTCTCAGTGGCCAGTGATTCTGGTTCATGTTCTTTCATGGAAACTTCACAAAAGCTCCACTCCACATGTGGGAGGCATCTCTCTAGACCTTAAGGTTATCGCACAGAGCTGCCTGTCTCCCTTCACTCTCGTCACATGGCCCCCGTAACTGGCCTAATGCCTTTTACCATCACATATTTTTCTTAGCGATATCTTTTATGACATGGAATTATCATTAATATTAATGTTAATATTAATGTGGTGATGGTATTTAAAGTACCATTAAGTGACTGTTTACAGATCCCTAATCACTTACTAAGACAACTGATTGGGATGGTGAGGAAGGGGAAGAGGGACGTTAAAATATTAGAATGGAAGAAAATTACTGAATGACAACCAGTGACACAGTCAACCAATGGAGAAATAGAATACATATGATTAAAAAGAGGTCAGTTTCTAAAAATGTGTCCTACTTGAAGTGAGGTGCCCCTGTAAGGGGTCTACATGACTCAGAATGCAGGTTATGCAGCAATGAAGTCATTGGGGTCAGTGGGGAGGGAGATGAAAGTAAGCATCTGCCAATTCTCTTTGTTAATGGAGAACAGTGGAAAAAAGAATCTTAAGAAAGAAATGAGGCAGCAATTCCCTTATTGTAACCGGAGGCCCCCACCTTTGCTACCTCTGCTTACAACAGGAATGGGATCTAAATTTCAAGTTTCACCCTTTGTCCCTGGAACAATTTCAGAGACCCAAGGGAAAAAATGCCCTTCCCAATAACTCGAGGAATAATAAGGGTGAACAGTGGTAATTAATAATGAAGGAGCTAAACAGATGCATTTCGGGGGTCCCTGCACTGCTTTTTCCCAGAACCCCTGCCAGCTCCTCCCAGGGCTTGCCCGACCTCCTCAACACGACGTCGCTCTTCCTTTTGCTCCTCGATCCGCTGTTGCCTTTGGTGGAGGAGGTGCTTGATGTGAGCTTCTGGGTCACGCTGGAGCTGCTGCTGCTGCTGCTGCTGCTGCTGCTGCTTCAGGGCCTCTGAGTTGCTCTTGTTTTCCTGCTGGAGACGGAGGAATTCTCGTCGGAGCGTTGATTCACCAGGCACATTCATGATTGAGCTAAAGGGAAAAGAAAGATGAGACTAGTCACATACACAGTCCCCCCTCCCTTCATTACATGTCCCTCTTCTCTCGATCCTTCATCTCCTAGGACTCCTTGTCTCTGCTAAATCTCTCTCTCTCTGTCCCTTCTGTCCTATCCTGCTCCTCTCCTCCCAAACTGCTACCAACTAATACTCCCTCCAGGAAGCTTTACTTGGTAACCCTTCCTTATAACTCACTCCACATCCTCTCAGCACTTGGAGATTTGTTTACATCTCTGCCCTTCCCACTCTGCCTAGTTTACCTTGGTTCTCCTTCCTCTCCATGGCTGTCGTCTTCCTCTTCGCTGCCACTGTACTCATACTCGGTCTCCTCTGCAAGACAGAAATCACTGCTGATTTCCTCAATTGCCCAGTGCAGTTCCCCTCACACTAACCTAGGAAGACCTGATGAGATCAAGATAAATACTGGGCTGGATCAAAGGGAGACCACCTTTAGTTCTGCACTTGGCTGTCAAGCCTCTTCTACACAGAGGCCTCAAGTTTGAGACTCAGGCAAAAACCTGGGCTATCATGGGATGGTAGGAGCTGAGTCAGCAGCTGGCCTACATTAGGTGTTAAAAATTCTACAAGAGCACAGAGGTCTCTAGAGTTCAAAGTTCATGACTGGGTATTCCTTGGAGGAGGAGGGAATGAGGTAAGAAACTAAGGACTTCAGAGAGAAAGTCCAGGGCTGGTCATGGTAGGGAACTAGATAATTGGATGCTGAAATTTTCCAAGGCTATCCCCACCCTCCGCTCCCCTTTCCCCTGCTGACCCTTCTCGCCCCTCTTCTTCCGAGAACGGTCAATGTGGTCCTTCAGCTGGATCCGGACCTGCCGCTCCGTGGGCTGATCACGGATGAAAGGGGACTTGAGCAGCTGCTCGGTGGGCGGGCGGCTCAGGTAGGCCTTGATGAGACACGTGTCAATGAAGTCAATGAACTTCTTAGACCTGGAAGTGTGTCAAGAGACACATTGGGAAGGAGGGGACAAGGCTGACAAACCTGAATCTAGTCCTGTCTCTGTGAACAGCATCCTCAGCAACTCAAATACACTTTCACAGACTGCCTAATCCTTACTACTTTATTAATTTCGTGCTTTAAGGTTTTCAAAGTGCTTATGTTGTCCCTTCCTTCATGGCATTACCCAGTTGTGGGACTGATTCTGCTGTTCATACCCTAGGGCTTGCTCAGCTCTAAATATATAAAGATGGAAGGGAGGTTCTACTCTATTTTCAGACACCACCCCCTGCTGAGCCCACAGTTCCTAAAGGCACCTACCATTTCTTAGACTTCAGCTTCGGCGGGGGGTTCCGTGGGATGAGGAAGAGGGCACGCATGGGGTGCATGTCACACAGAGCTAGGAGGGTGAGAAGGACCACAAGTCCTCACACATCTCCTCTTCTATCCCTGTTCTGACAATTTAATAATCCCCTCCCAATAGGCCTATCTTTGGATTCAGTTGTGTTAGCCTCCCTTGGGTCCCTCCCCCCTAGAACTTGCCTCCTCCCACTAGTTACTGCCCTGCCCCTGCTTCCTTCCCCATTACTCACGAGGGGCTCCCTCTGCCATCTCAATAGCTGTGATTCCTAGAGACCATATGTCACTCTGCAAGGGAAAGGCCAAAATTATGAAGGCTCCTATTCTGTGACACCCCCCTCCCTTGACGCACATATTTTTAGGTCTTTGCACATTTATTTCCAGGGCCTCTCTTTTCAACCTCTTTTCTTTCTACCACTCTTTTCTTGGCCCACTCTCTTCTCCAATCTATACTCTCTTTCCTCTCTACATGACCCTGTACCTCAGTCAGTTTAATCCCATCCAAGCCCTCCAACCTCCACCTCGTTCAGTAGTTCTCATCTCAGTCTCAGTCCTATTATCCCCATCCCTGCCACCACCCCAGCTCTTCAGCTACTACCCTGTAGTCATAGGTGGCATCAGGATTCTCATCACAGGCGATAACCTCTGGGGCCATCCAGTAGGGGGTACCAATGAATGTATTCCGCCTGCCCACTGTTCGATCCAGCTGGGCGCTCACCCCAAAGTCCACTAGGAAGAGGGAAGGAATAAGAAAGCAGTAAGAAAGGACAATCTCCCCCATATCACTCCACTATGTAACTGTTATACAGCATCCTATGTGCCTGGTCTTATCTTAAGTACTGTATGTTACACTTTATCTGCTTTCTAAGGAGAGGCCCCAGTGTATCTAGAAAACACAGGGAAAGAGACATGGACAGCCTTGGCCGTCATAGAGGGAAGATGTAAAGAAAAGGAGAGAGTAGAGGGCCAGAGCTTCTAAAGGACATTGGTAGTTTGCCTCCAAACAGAGGAGGAAGAAGAGGGCTTTATGACTCTTCTTCATACAGAAAAGGAACTATCTTACTAGCCTGTCCCAAGACATGGGGAAGGATTTCTATCACCTGCCCCAGGAGTAATTTCCATACCTAGCTTAACTTCCGCATTCTCTGTCAGCAGCACATTTTGGCCTTTGATATCTCGATGGATCACTTTGTGGGCATGGAGGTGGGCCAGCCCCTGGAAAGGGTAGAGGGGGAAAAGTGAGCTTCTGGTGCTGGTTTGGGCCAAAGGAGGAGAGGGACTGAGCAGACAGCTGGCAATAATCAGCAAGAAGTCTAGCTCAGGCAGAACTGAATGGAAAAGTTGGATATTCTTTAACTTTAGAGGATGACAATTAAGTCAAATTTGTTGGAAATATGGGGGTCGGGCTGGGACATAAAACACCCTTTTATGTCACTTGTAGATGGTAGGTTAGAAGTGTAGCAGAGCTGGGACTCTGGGAAAGAATGGGATGGCCCTGCAGGATGGAGGGGCTGCCTCTCTCTCACCAGAACAGGAGCTCCCCTTAGTACTTATTCTAGAAGCCTGCCAACAGAGATGCTCAGGGGAAGGGAAGTATAGACTGGGCTGGTAGACAGGTTGTGGGGGAAAGAGGATAGAAAGAACTTGTCTCTCACCCTGAGGATCTCCCTGCAAATGTAGGCGATACAATCTTCCTTCAGAGCATTTCCTTTAGTGTTCTTCACCAGATCTGTCACAGAACCAGCACCACAGAACTCCATGACCAGCTACAGACCCAGGAGGGAGCAAGTAGAAGGATAAGTCACCAGGCTGGTAGATCCTCTCCCTTAGCAATCAGGGAAGGACATACGGCTCAGTAAGCCATTCTAGATCCTATTGAGGTCTTGGGGCTAGATGGTGACCTTGGCTGGAGACTATCATTAGGTAATACAGGGAGCTTTGTGCCAGCAACAATCTGTTGAAGTTTTTTGGAATTAGGAAAGAAAGGACTGCAGGACAGGAAGGAGAAGAAGGTGATAAAACAATAGGGAGAGCAACTAAGAATTTGAGTCTAGAGGCAAGAAATTCAACTAAAGAATGATGGCACTGAACAGGCCTAAATAATAGCAAGCTGTTTCAACTAACTGGGAAACAGAAAAGTCAGGGAGATGAGGAATATCTGTCCTAAGAGAAATTTCAATATATTCAGCCAGAGGAAGGACCATTAATTCATAGAATCATAGAGATCTTAGAGGCCTAGAACTGAGCAGGAATATCCTCTATAATAGAGGTGTCAAATGCCCCTCAAATCAGATTAAAATGTAACTGGAAAATGTTTAACAAAGTAAATAAGACTATAATAAAACACAGATAATGATTGTTAATTAGTGATTTTCTAAGTCAATGTGGGACCTGCAGGGATCCATTTCTATTTGAGTTTGATACCATTTAATAAGTTGTCATTCAGCCTCTCCTTGAAGACCTCCTGAGAGGGAAATTCATTACCTTGACACACAGGTCATTCAACTTTTGGATAGTTCTAATTGTTAGGAAGTTTTTTCTTACATCAAGTCTCAGCAACTTCCATTTATTGCTCCTAGTTCTGTCTTCTGATGCCAAGCAGAAGTCCCTAAGTACAATGGCCAGTGCAGCAATGGAATCAATGACTCCGGTGCTATTAGCACTATGCTCTATAACCTCTTGAGTCTTAACCATTCAATACAATTCAGTACACATCTGTGAAGTGCAGAGCCCTGTGCTGGGGAAGATGAAAGCATAAAGCATATGTGGAGCATAAAGACTAGTAGAGGAATATGACATATACACAGATCATATAATACAAAACGGCAAACACATTAAACAACCAATGCAACTGAAGTGTGATATCTAACAGGCAGAGGTTGTAGATTCAAACTAAGAAAGGAATAAAATGAATTCTGGGAATTTCCCCCTAGGAATAAGGTAGAAAGAAACTGATGGGAGGCAGAGAGTTCACCTCTTTTCAAGAGCCAGGGCCATAGGATTTTATTTTTTTATTTTATAATTAAAAAAAATCATCAAGTATTTATTTTTTTCCTTCCCACATCTTCCCCTGTTAGAAAAAAGAATAAATACAAAATCCTTATTATATAAGCATGGTCAAACAAAACAAATTCCCATACTGACCAATATGTACTTCTTATTTTTTATATTAGTCTGCTATCTATTTGTCATGAGGTGGAAAATATTCTTCATCAGTCCTCTAGAATCAAGGTTGATCATTATGGTATTCAGACTCTTAAATCTTTAAGAATTCTTTTTTTTTTTAAACAATACTGATTTGATTGCATTCCTAGTACTGTTCATTTCACAGTTCATACAAGTCCTCCTAGGTTTCTTCAAAGCTGTCCCACCACTTCTTACAGCACATAGTACTTGACTACATTCATACCCCATAACTTAGCCATTCTCCAGCTTATAAGCAATCTCTTAGCTTCCAGTTCTTTGACACTACAAAGAGGGCTACTACGAATATTTTTATACATGTAGGACCTTTTCCTCTTTGTTTTATCTCTGGGATACAGACCTCCCAGTGGAATAGCTGGGTCAAAGGGCATGCATAGTTTAGTAACTTCTAGGGTAATTTCACTGTTCCAAAATGACTAGACTATAATGCAGTTCCACCAATAGTGCACCACTGTGCCTGATTTCCTGAAGCCTCTCCAACACCTGACATCTTGTGAGCTTTGATAATCTGATGGATATGAGGTGGAACCTCAAAGTTACTTTAATTTGCATTTCTTTAAATAGTAGTAACTTGGAATATAGATATTATTTCTTCCCTCAAGAACTGCTTGTTCATATCCACCACTTATCAGGTGGAGAATGGTTCAGATTCCTGAATCAGTTCTTTATATACATTTTGGATATGAGACCTTTATCAGAGAAACCTGATGTAAAGATGTTCCCCAGTTAAAAATTTCCCTTCTAATCTTAGATGTACTGGATTGGTTTGTGCAAAAACTTTGGAATTTCAGGTAATCAAAACTGATTCCACTTCCACAATCTCTCACACTCATTCACTACTTTGTATTACCAGTATCTATCAGAATACTTTGAAGAGATTAGGTGCTTAATAAATGTTTATTCAACAGCTGAACCTCTGGATATGTTCCAGGTTCATGCTCTATAATATGCCAGAAAAGAGCATCAGATGAAGTTCAAATCCTACTTACTCCTGCCTACATTCATTTCTTCCTTCTGGGAATTCTTATAGCATTTAGGTAATGAACATTTACTATCTAAACAACTAATTTGGTAATAATGTATGTATGTATGTATGTGTATGTATATATATACACACGTATGTACACACACACACAAACATATACATACATACACACACACATACTGCCTTATGTCACTAATCATCTTTACACTCTATCGTCTCCCTGAGAACAAAGAAACACAAGGAAAAGGTGTGCAACTGGTCAAATATCTGACAAAAGATGGCAGGATCTACTAGAAAAGAGAGAAGAAAAGGGAAGGCAAAACTCTGAGTCTCCTAATATGATCACCTCTTCTCCTTCCATCCCTCCAAAAAGACTGGAGAGCTGTGAGCTGATTGAGGCAAGAACGGTTAGCCAAAGGCCTCATGAATATTTCAAACAATACTATAAACTCTTCAAGTAGCTGAATATCACTGTAGCTGGGTCCCAAATCCCAGTTCTGCCAAGCACTAGAATTTAACTTCCAGGGATAATACTTTATGATGGTGAGGCAAAAAGGTGTGGGAGTAGAGCAGGGGAATGGCCAACATAGCCTTTGGTAAAACAATGAGAATTTTGTGGGAGTTACTACATGCTTAAGTCCTTCCTACTAAAATGGCAGATGAATGGGGGAATAACTCCAACTCTTTCCCTTCAGGATCTTTTTAATGCTCACAAAGATCAAGTTAACTACTGCCTATTAAATTCCAATTAGGGCAAAGTATAGATCTTGTCATGTCACTGTTCCGCTCAAAAATGTTCAGTGATTCTTTACTGCTTACTACAATTCATTTGCTAGCGAGATCCAGTAGGAACCACCTGACCTTTCCATCTTTTACTACCTCCATCTTCTGTATATATATATATCAGTTACATGGGAATACCAGCTCTCCTCTACACACACTCTACTCAGGAAATGTTCAGGGTTTTTGTTCATGCTATTCCAAATACTTGGAATGTGAGTGGAAATCATGGTGAATGTGGATTCCAAAGACTTGAATTCAAATCCTATCTGCACCTTATACCTCTGTGACCTTAGGCAAGCTACTCAACTCTCTGGACCTTGGTTTTATTACAAATTAAAGGTTTCAAACCAGATGGCCTTGAAAGTCGATTTTAGCTCTTTTGGTTTCCTTCCCCACTCCTGAACACTTACCCATTCTCTCAGGTTAGATGTAAAAGCTGACTCTTCGAGTGAACACATACCTCTCCAGGCACAAGAGCCAGGACCAGCCTCTCTGGTATATATTATATACTAGAGGGACTGCTGTATGTACTTTTTCTGTCCAAGTCACCAAGAAGAGAACTCTGTACAGCAGGTGACTAAAGAACATTTGCTGCACTGAATCAAAAATGATGCAAAATTAAAAAGCCCTAACCTCAAATCAGTGAGGTCAAAGAGACTTAAGGGAGCCAACTCTTCATTTTATAAGTGAAGAAACTGAAAGGAAAGTGTCTGGAGTCACATTCTGGTAATCAGCAGAACAGAGACTGGGACCAAGTTGGTGACATTCAGTCCCTATAATAAACAGCTTATAATAGCTAGAAAGACAGAACACATGTACATATAATAAACAAAGGACAAAACAATATAATCCATGTGCTTCTAAATATAATTCCAGGATGTTCCACAGACCATATACACTCTCTGGTCACAGAGAAGGGAAAAACCAGCTGAGCTGAAGGGGAGAAAAGAACAGACTCCAGGTTCTCTTGCTTAGCGTGGTATAGAGAAAGCCTTGTTTGGAAGGGTGGTCTGAAGAGTTTAGTGGGGGCTTGGCCTACCCAGAGCTGGTCGTCATTTCCAGGAGGGCTTTTCTTGACAAAGGCTCCATAGTACGTTGCAATGTTACGGTGGTGGGAATATTTTTTCAGCATATTGATCTCTTGTTTGATCTCTTCTTCCTCATCCTGATTGAGGTAAAGGAAGGTGAATCCTGGGGTTTTCTCCAATTTCCCTTCCCACCCGCTATCCTGACCTCTTTACCTCTGTGACATCCATAACCTTGATGGCAGCCAGCTGCCCTGTCTTCACATGTCGACCCTAGGGAATAAAAAAAACATGAGGGATCTAGGTATTACTTAGAGACTACAACACAATGCTAAGAAAGTCAATATTATGCAGCTGATCCCCGTATGGGTCACTTAGTTTTGAAAGAAAAGATATTATCTAACCCTGGTCAGAACCTAGTACTATGTGCTATTGGTTACAAATGGGAGAAGAAAGGGTAGACGTGAGGCTCCTTCCTTGAAATTCGGGTAAAAGAAAGGTGAGAATACCTGTCTTTTGGAATAATGTGACGTCTGAGGTAAAGAAATGAACAAGACCCTGTGCCTCAACATATAGAAAACAATATACTAGGGAGGTAAAGGGCATCTTCTGTTGCTGTCCAAAGGCTTTCTACGCCACTGGAGTAGGACCAGGTACAAGGCCTTGACTTTTTTCCTGCATCCCTCTCTCTACCCTAGTTTGTGGGACATCTTTCCAAGCTTTTGTTGTTGGGGTGAAGAGAAGAGTGAAAGGCAGAGCTGAAATTTTCTAAAAATGATGAAAGAGATATAGATAAAGATACCAAGGAAAGATATTACTACCTTTATAGACTGGGCTCCACCATCCTTCCTACTCCCCTTGCCTTGCCACCAGCCAAGCATTTTGAAGTAAATCTTCCAAAGTTCTTACAGGGGAAACTCAGCATCTGAAGCTTCCCAAAGAGGAAAGAAGAGTAGGAAAGCCCCCACAGGCACAGACACAAGGATTGCTAGTCCCACAGGTTATTTTTACTCTCAGCAATGATTTAAGACCCTAGCATACAATAGCAGGAAGAATATAGAAATTCTATTTCCATAGCAACAAGAAAGAACTTTTGGGAAGGGGTGTGTGCACACCTCCCTAAACCTACGTGGATTATATATGTATATGGGGAGAGAGGTGTAGGATAAATGTACATAGTCCCAAGTATTCCAAAAAACACACACACTCTCAGATCCAGAACCTCCCTCCCCATATGACACCATAATCACTATAAGTACAAGTGGTAGCACCCCCAGTTTGATAAAAGTGAAAACTAAAGCTAAAACACTTTCTAGGTGACACAACTAGTAAATGGTACAGTCAGAATTCAAAATCAGGTCTTCTAAATTCAAGTCCACAGTACAGGCTAGATTTTTTTCTTAAAGACCATTTTTTTAAACCTAAATCTGACTCTTATTGACTAACCAACAATAAGTCCCAGGCCAAGCCCACTTGGTCATTGTTTGGTCCCTGAATGCCAATTGTTTCTGTTTTGGCCAGAAACCTTGACTGTGTTCCCCTTTCAGATTGATTTTTTTTTTTTGACTACTGAAAGAGACCACTCTGTGCCTCATTTCTTACCTACCCTAAATCACTGAATGGGTCAAACTGGGACCCGTTAAAGATCTTAGCTTAAGAAGGCCAAGATCTCCTACTGCATCCAGGCCTACCTCCAACTGATCTGATTTATATCTTGTCACTGGACCCTGATGGCTCTGGAGGATCAAGTAAGGCTGGTGACTTTATACAGCCCTGCCTTACTTAAATCCGATTCCCTTGCATGTCATGACATTACCTCCCTGATAAACAATGACAATGAGAACAACAGTTTTCTTCTACCATGTTATTTCTCCATCAAACTGATATCTTTTCTGGTAGGGAAGCAGGACATTTGATTCGTTTGTTTCTTAGTGAAAATGTGTTTATAGTGAGCCATCTAGTCTTATCAGTCCCTCTTGCGTCCATTATTATATAAGTAATGGAGATATCAGTCTATTAAAAACACTGTTTCTATGGGAAGAATTAAAGTAACTTATGTACAGAACCCAACCTAAAACATTCAGCTCATACACCACCCCCCTCACCCCCTTGCGTCTGTACTTCCTAACGTAGTAATTATTTCCTCTCTGCTCCTCAGTTTCCTTATCTGCAAAATAAAAGGACTGCGTTAGATGATCTCTAAGGTTCCACCCAGCTCCTGTGAAAACATACCTTTTCTCCTCAATTCTAGTTCTGGCTTTGCTCTTTTCTATCGCACAACCTGCCCAGCTCCAGGTCTGTTTCCAACACGTTAGTATAGGTTCTGTACTAACCTTATCTGAGGAGAGAGGGCAGCAAAAAGCTGTCCCCTTTTCCTACTCTCTTTTCTTTTTTCCTCTGATCCCCACCCTTCTTCTCTTTCCCAAGGCCCCCAATTCATGTGCTTTATACATCAACTTTTCTCAGTCTTTAGGAAAAGGTCCCATTTTCTTTATACTTTTTGAAGAGTCCCCTAGAGTCTTACCTTATACACTTGTCCATAGGTACCATTGCCAACCACTTCCACCAGCTCAAAGATCCCAGCAGGATCCTGGAGGAGAAGGGGAATGGGAGGAGGAAAATAGAAAGAAATATTAGGGCTAAAGGAACATAGTATGTTCAGTCCAGGCACGGGACTGACAATTCCCAGAGAGCTGAGCCGGGAGTGGGTGGGGCACAAAGCTGCCAGAATAATCATTTGGGTCTTGATGGGTCTGACCATGCTACTTTTTATTTTTTTAACTCAGAAACAGTTAATGGTTCCTTACTGACTTTAGGAGAAGATACAAACTTCGGAGAATTTGGCATTTAGAGTCTTCCACAATATGGCTTCAGCCTACTTCTATCTTTACAGACTTATTTCACATTATTCCCTTTTGAATACTATAATTTAGCTAAACTGGGCTTCAGTTCTGCAAAACGAACATGCCATCATCCAGCTCTGTGTGTCCTCACAACCATTATCCTCTGCCTGGAACGTGCTCTCTTCTAAATTCAAATGGTTCCACTCCTCAGCTCAAGTGTGACATCCTCTATGACACCATCCCTGACTCTCCAGTTGAAGGTAACTGCCTTTCCTCATACTTCTGCAGAGCACATTGTCCTAACCATGTTCTATGCTGTATTCTACTTATCTGTGCATGGGTTGCACCCTTCATTGTACCCTTTACAAAGCCAAGGACTATAACTGGCTATACAATTTTCATCTTTGCTTCCCCGACCCTTAGAACAACATCTGGCACAAAGCAGGCACTTAATAAATATTTTTCAAAAGTGAAATGTATTTATTCAAGGGCTAATGGAATATGGGAACGAGTGGTGATCAGTGATTCTCCCATGTTGCTCTGAAGACTTCCCAAGTGCCCTTGTGTGATTAAGAAGACAGAAGTGTTGAGACTATCCCTTAGCAGTCTTTTCTAAAACAGTAAGTATTAATGATGCAGTTGGTTTTCATATCACATTGATCTTCAGTCTATGACTTTCCTATCCAATAAGCCTTCACTTGTAACAAAGATTAAAAAATTAAACAACCAATCAACCCATGGCAACAAAGTGCTACAGTGGATAGAGGGAACCCTGAAATCAAATCTTGCTTCATATACTTACTACCTTTGTGACCCATGGCAAGTTACTTAACTTTTTTCAGCCTGTTTTTTCATCTGCAAAATGGGGATAATAAAGCACCTAACTCACAGAATTGTCCTGAAAGGATCAAATGAGATAACAAGCATTTATTAAATGCCTTCTACATGCCAGGTACTGAACTAGGTGACAGGGATATAATGACAAAAAGTGAAAGTTTCCTTAATCTGAAGGAGCTGACTTATCTGGGAAGACAACATAGGTACACAAACCTATACAAGGCAGTTGGGGAGAGAGGGCACTGGCCAATAGAAAAGGGGTGGAAATCAAGAAAAGTTTCCTATAGAAGTTGGTGTTGAGCTGAGTCTTGAGAGAAGTAAAGGAGTTCATGAAATTCAGGGTCCCTCCAAATTCAGGGTCCAGCCTTCATAAAGGCAGAGGCAGATCCTGGAGAGTGGCAAGGAGACAAATCAGGATTACTGTCCAGCAAAAAGACGATGGAGAACAAAGCAGATGTATGAATAGAGAGAAGAGGACATGTTCAATAGATGTCACAGGGTATAAACTGCAAGATTCAGGATCTAGTGTGAGGGAGCAGGAGTAGTTAAAGGCAATGTTGATGTTGTGAACCTGGGCTACTGCAAAGTCATTTCTAAATGCCTCTTAGATATCTTGAACTGAAGATCCCCAAAATATCTTAAATGTTGTTGTTCAGTAGTGTCCAACTCTCTGTGACCTCATTTTGGGGTTTTCTTGGCAAAAAATGACTTGCCATTTCCTTCTCCAGATCATTTTACAGAAGAGGAACTAAGGCAAATAGAGGTAAGGGACTTGCCCAAGGCCACATAGCTAGCTATCTGAAACCAGATTTGAACTCATGAAAATGTCTTCCTGATTCCAAGCTCAATGCTCTATCTACTGGGCCAATGTATCCTATTGAAAACCAAATTCATTATGTCCTCCCCTCTTCCTCACTCTCTCATTCCTGCCAAGGGCATTACCATCTTCCCACTGATCCAGGCTTAAAAACTCAGTCTTCCTTTGACTCTTCACTCTCTCACTGCCTATAACCAATCTGTTGCCAAGTCCCATCAAATCTTTCTTCACAACATCTCTCTCATAGACACACATCCTATCAAATTGTAGGTTATGAAGGAAAATGCAATCACTGCTGAAAAATGGTGGTGGAGAAAGCAGCGTCATCAGCAAACTCTCAGTTCTCACTGAGTTTCAGAAGATGGAAGGAAGAAAATGAGAAAGGAAGAGGTTTAATAAGATAGGAAGTTTACTAATTATGAAGCAAGGGTTCTAGAGGACACAGTGGAAGAGGCTGGCAGATTTAGAGTGGGACATGGGAGGTCTGGGGTAGGGCTGCAATAGATGAAAGTAAGGGAATGGGCAACTGGAGATGAGGAATGAGGCTTACACAGCAAGTAGTGGGCAAGTTTTTGAATCACTGGGATGAGGACAGCATAAGGACCATTGAGGGGTGGTCCCACCCAAAAGAAGAATGAAATCAGATTGTTCAAGTTCTAGGCCCAACCTCATGGCAGATGGTGAGGTTGCATCCTGTGAGGTTCACTTTATATGGAAGCCAGTTGAAGAAAGCTCTGGGGGATAGAAGACGTAAGGGGATCTAGTCCTGGTAAGGGAAGGGGCAAGGCCATGGAAGCTGCTAGGCAGGGTCTTGACCCTTTTGAGCTCTGTGACACCAGGCATTTTTCTGCAGCATCCAGAGGGTGAAGATCCCAGTTCACCCAAAGCAAGGGCTCCATAAACTGAACAGGGAGGGGGAAGGATTTTGCCTCTCTTTTACTATAACTCTGAGGAATGGACCCGGGGGAGTGTTTGTTTCTGTTCTGTGTTGTGTGTCCTCCTCAATTTCATACACTAGGTGATCCCCATGGGAACAGAAGAATCATGATTGTCTGAGCCAACACTGCAGGTGGGATAGTGCAGCCAACCAGCCTGGCTTGGAAGCCCTGAGAAACCAATGCCTGAGACTCAATCTCTAAGGGGGATTTTGGACTGGGAACTAGGACTGTGCTATAAGCCTAATAATCCTCTTCTCATCAGAGACTGAGGTGTATGGTGTCCCCATGGGACTGGGGAGTCAAGCCATCATGATCTTAACCCTTTATCAAAGCTAATATTATTATTGGGGTTAAATTGAACTTAGGTGCTAGGGAGCCAAACCACACTTGAAGGAACACTATCAGAAGGGGCTGAAGCTATTTGCAAAGAATTTACACAACCCTCAATTGCCTTAACAGAACCAAAGAACTCTGGGGGAGGAGTGAAATCTAACCTACCTGGCCTTCAACAGTTAAGGTAGTAAAGCCTCGTCTGGGATAAATTGGGCCCTTTGCCTTTGCAGGAATTCCTAGAGATACTATACATGGGATTTTGATTTTTGAGATACCCTAGACTGTGAAATCCTAGACAAATTTGGCAATTTTTTAAGGCTATAAATATACAGCTGATTTTTTCCCCCTGATGAGTGTTCCCTCACAAGTTCATTGGTGTAATTTTCCAAACTTTTCATTTGTTGATCACTTTGACTATTTAAGTTCTGATTCTTTATGTATTATTGAATTCTGAATAAGGATTGAGTGAAACAGGAAAGTATAAAAACTGACTTAAATTTTAATATAAAAAACTAAGATCTTGGCAACTAGTCCCATCACTTCCTGGTAAACAGAGGGAGAAGAAATGAAAACAGCATCAGACTTTATATTCTTGGGTTCAAAAATCATTATAGATGGCAACGGAAATCATGAAATCAAAAGACACTCTCTCCTTAGAAGGAATGCTATGGAAAACCTGGGCAGTCTACTAAAAAACAGTGACATCACCCTTCTAACAAAGGTCCATAGAGCCAAAGCAATAGTGTTTCCAGTAGCACAGTATGACTGTGAGAGTTGGATTATAAGGAAAACTTGAGCACCGCAGAATCATCACTTTCGAATCGTGGTGCTGGAGAAGACTTTGGAACAGTAAGGAGATTGGAGCAGTCAACACTCAAAGAAATTAATTCTGGCTATTCACTGGAAGACCACATAATTAGAAGACAAGATTCACTGCAAAAGACTCTGATATGGGGAAAAACTGAAGGCAAAAGGAAAAGGGGATGGCAGGGGATTGAGATGGACAGTAATGTGACATAAACAACAAACATGAACTTGGACAGACTTTGAGAGGTAGTGGAAGTTGGAAGGGCCTAGTATACTATGATCTAGGGGGTCACAAAGAATCAGACACGTCTGAATGAACAACAAATAAGGAATGGCACACTGTGTTCTATATTATTGTGTCCTGTATAAATGCAGATATCAAGTTGTCTGTGAAAAATCTGGAATCACTAGATTGTTCTAGAAATGTTCATATTCTTTTTGCATTTAAGCCAATTTCTATTGCTTACCTTTAATGAAAGCAAAATGCCCTACTTCTTGAAGTGAGAATGTCTGTGCTTAGAATCCACAGGTAGCTGAAATTCTTTGCTACTCCTTTAACTAAGTCCAATTGTCCTCATGGGTGAGTTTGCAATTCCATTTAATTTGCCCTGGCAGTTGCAAGTATTCATGGGGGGAATTTCAGATGCCCTTTGGGATAAGGAAACGGCCTGGACTTCCATGGAGATCACTTATGCTAGATGGAAAATTTTAATATGCCCTGTGTAGAAATGGACACTTTTTTTGTGCAGACTGCAAGTGGATGGTCTAGTACACTGAGAGAAATATTGGAAAAGTTTTCACCCAGGACAGTTTTTTTCTCATTTAAGAAAGGGCAATGCCAAGTTGACCCAGGTCCCAAATCCCTGCAGGGGGCGCTCCATGTAGCTTGGAAAGCTCAGTGAGGACCCGGTTTCTGCTCTTAGCAGGAGCCAGTCTTTGCTCTCTTTTGCATGTGGATTGAGAGAGGCCCGGTAAGGACAAGCAAGCAAAGTATTTCATAAAATTTGTAAAATACCTTTTATTTTGTTGGCTTATTTGTTCCTTGTTCTACAAATCTCCAAAATGTTGTATGTAAAAATAATTGTGATTTTTATATCTGTACATGTGGGGCTGCCTATGACAATGTAACACTGGTTTCTTTAAGACTTTATAGCACTAAGAAAATAAGTGAAAGGACATCATGCCTTCTCAAGACCACAGAGAACTCATTTTGAATTTGGGATGAGAACTGTGTAAAACATTTTTAAAAAAAAGCACCCCTGCCTATGTTCTGGGGACAACAAATTTCAAACAGGGAAATGTGTACCCTAGGCTTCTCTGGGCATGCTCAGTTCTGCTAACATGGAGACACCTTTGAGGGGCTTTCTGAATATGCCCAGTTTGCCTACCATGTAGCCTCTGTCATTCCAACCACATGGGACACATGAAGGCATAGCTTCCTTTTACAGGCTATCTTCATCTTTGAAACTGGCAAGACCAAGCAGGTCATCTGCAGAGTTCTTTCCGCAGCTCTCCTACAGAGGATTAAGACACCATTTTACTGACAACAGGACTTGTTGGTTCAAGAAATGGGCCAGGAGGGAAGGGGGAGGGGGGAGGCTCGAAGGGGAAGAGAAGTGTGCTTGTCCTCTTCAGTTTCAGGTGCCAAAGGTGATTCTCACGGGACTAAAAATTCAACCCATGGCAGCCTTAGAGCCAGGACTGCAGGCACAGAAACCCTGATAACTAAACTAACCCTGAGAACCCTGCAACTAAAACCAGAGGGGTGTTTGGACTTAGAAGGAGGATTGTGTCCTGTGGGAGAAGCAAGCTAAGCTATGAACCTAATATTCTTCTTCCCCTCCCCAGAGACTGAGGTGGTACAAAGGGAAGAAGGGTTATTCCTCCCACATGTCAGGGGAGTAAGTTTGTATACTTGTGATTATACCTTTAGAAGTAAACTTGTCTAAGTTAAAAAAAAAAACCTAGCAAAGAAGACAAGGTGAGGGGTAGGGAGAGTTGGTGCTGTCTGTCCTTCGTTCTCAAAGAGCACCATAACATCAGGAAGGTGAGGTTTTAACTTGCAAGTGAATTGGATTTAAGTGAGAGAGAGCTATGCAAAGTGATCAGCCTCCCTCTCTTCTACAGCCATCTGGGTCCAGTGGCAAGATATCTAGATCAGGACTACTAGAGAGTACATAGTAAAACTAACGGAGGTACTACTGAACTTCAGATCTTTAAAATCTGGATTGAAAGGGACTGCAGGGTAATTTTGTTGTTTAGCTGTGTCTGACTCTTCCTGACCCCATGGACTAATGCATGGTATAATAGATGTATTAGTGGCTCCAGAACCTGGAAGATCTGAGCTCTAATTCCACTTCTGACACAAATGGTGTGAGTCTGGGCAAGTCAACTAAGTTTTCAGTGCTCGATGCTACTGAAGACAATAAGCTGGAGAGAAGGTGCTGCCCTACGATGGTAGAGGGGCTACTCATCTGACATTTCCTTATACCAATGAAATCAGATTTCCAATCTTCCTTTCCCCTTTAAAGGAAAGGCCCTTTTGGGCCTTTCTAAGTTTGGAGACAATGTTTTTTGGGTCTTCCAAGGACCAATCCAGAAAAAATGAATTGATATAACAGCAGGAAGGATCTAGGTGAGATATGAAGAACATTCCCTAACTGCTCAGGATAGAAAATGCTAGGAAGTATGGTCATGGAGCAGACACTGGAAAAAATAATGGCACAGGATTGAGAAGGCCTGGATTTAGCTCCCACAGGAGACATTTACTATTCTCAGGCCTTGGGCCACTACTTTACTTCTGATCCAACTTTAGATTTCTAATCCTACATATGCATTCTCTTACGGAATATTTCCATCTGTCCCTGCCCTTTCTAAGAAATAAACGTTCCTAATTTAGTATCTCCCTCTGGTCCAAACCTTTAAACACCCTCTCCTGGATACTGACTCTTCCTCCAAACTGATAGCTTCACCCACTGTTACTAGATATGTCATTCATTCAACATTTTTTTTGTCTTGAATTGTTTCCATTTTGTCATTTCTATTTACTGCATATATGTAATTTATTTTTATGTGTATGCTATTATATATTCTATATATTTTTCTCATGACTGTTTTCTTCTCCCAGGTTAGACTAGGAATTTCTAGAAACCCCAAGCTTCTCCCCGATGGCAAGGATCATATCGTACCCCTTAGGGATAGCTCCTTAATAATGAGATAAGTTTTTACATTTCTAGTTCTAGAAGCCTATATACTACACCCATATACTATATATATATATATATAATATACATATATATGTATATGTATATATACACATACACACTATATATACTATGTATGATAACTCAGTGGCAATCAGAGGTACCATGTAGCTGTGGAGTCCAAAAGCATAGATTTTATTATTATTTACTATCACTTAAAAACTTCTAGCTTCCTTTTGCTTCTAGAATAAAATACAAACTTTTCTGTTTGGCATTTAGAACTCTTCCAGACTTATTTTATGTTACTGCCCTTCACAGAATCTAAGTACCAGCTGAACTGACCAATTTGCTGTTGCTCACACAATACATTTCATGTTCCAACCCCATGCCTTTGCAGTCCATCCCCCAAACCCAGAATGCACTTCTCTCGCACACATGTATCTCTTAAAATTCTTAAGTTCCTTAAAACACAGCTCAAACCTCTTACATGAGGCCTTTACCCTGTGTGCCCCCCCCCACTCAACTGGCAGTGCCTACTATCCCATAACAAATTACTTTAGATATATTTTATAGGGACTTTTATGTATAAATGATTTTTCTCTCAGTAAAATATGAGGTCCTCGAGGGGAAGAACATTTTTGTCTTTGTCATCTCAGGCCTTAACATAATGTCTAGCATATAGTAGCTCTTTAGTAAATACCTGTTTCAATGATATTTAGAAAGGTCAGGCTTAATTGAAGTAAGCATGTTTTTTCAAGTGATTCTGGAAGATTTCTTGAATGAAGGAGGTTTTCTAGGAGCCAAATAAACAATGGAAGAAAAAAAGTAGACGAAATGAGATTGCTATTAATAGAAGGATTGGAATTTAAGAATGCCTCAAAGGACCAAGCTACATCAGTTAACACAGTGTATTTTTTATCCATGAGGCAAAAAATATAGAGATAAGATTTAAATTTTTATTTCCAAGTAAAATTATAATAAAAATTTGCATCAGCTAACACAGCTGGTCTTTCTGGTCTTAACCACATAACATAGGAACCTGTGTCTACTGGCCTAGACAGTTATCCTTGCACACCTACCACCAATAATTATAGGGTAGAGTTCTCACTCTTAAGTATGAAGTGTATAACCTATATTGGATTGCTTCCCATCTTAAGGAGGAAGGCTGGGAGTGAAAAAATTTGGAAGTCAGAATCTTATAAAAAATGAATATTGAAAACTATCCTTACATGTAAACGGAAAAAATAAAATACTACTTACAAAAAAAAGTACGAAGGCCAGGAAGAAAAGAATATTAAAACAATCCAGAGCGGTACTTTCTGGGCATCTTCAATAGTGTGAGCAGTAACGAGGAGGGAATATTCTTACTCTAGGGTCCTTTCCTTCCTGTAAAGGGTCAAATCAAAGTTCTCCTATTCTAAAAGGTCTTACCAGGTTAATTCTTAGCTAGTCCTATTCCATTAATTCTCCTTCCCTAAACACGTTCAATATGTACTCTATTAGTTCAAGGACCTATGCTTTTGTCACTGTGGGTATTCGTCCCTGCAGCACAGGTTACAGCTACTCTATAACACGGTGGATGTTTTTTGAGAGTTATGGTTGAAAAATATCTTATGCTGGTGCTAACCTCTCCAAGTTTAGCTAGAACCCTCCTTGGACAACAGATATACAGGCTATGATTAGGACCATACTTAAAATCCTCCTAGCCTGTAGGATTTGGTGAAGGGTTACACTCTATTGACATAGGCTTTGAGAACTCTGGGAAATCATACTATGAAGTATAAGTAGAGGATTTTAGTGGAGAATATACTAAATTAATTTGGTCTTATTAATATACTTTGTGATTGTGCTTCAGTTTTCTTCCCCAAGTAAGGAAAAGATGATATGTTCTAAATGGGGATAGCCATCTTTGAGGGTTTTTCTGAGGGTCAAATGAGAGATTCTAAAGAAAACACTGAAATAATGAGAGATATTTATGTAAACATTAAATACACAAGTTTTTCAGACTAGGTCTGAGATTTAATCTCCAGTTTTATTTCTTCTCTACTAGATTCTCTGTTCCCCTGAAATGAGCTCAGTACAATCATTCCTTTTGTTCCCCCCTACCTTCAAGCAGCTTCTCAAAAGATACTACTGGCTCTCATTCTAACCCTCCCCCACTGAAACTTCTCACTTATCAGAATCACAGAATGCCACAGCTACAAGAGGCTTTCTAATCTGACCTCATTTTTACAGAGGAAAAAATAGGGAAATGACTTTCCCAAAGTCACACAGTTAGACAGTGGCTGGTCCAGAACCCAGGCAAACCAGTCAGGACTGCCTCCTTCTAGTACACATGGTGGTTCTCTTTCACTTATCTCAAATATTAGAAAAACAATTGAGTGTGCCTGTTTTATTAATATTATCATAAAGATGAAGAGGATAAATAGTTTTAAGTATAGACAGGTTCACAGAATCCCTTTTCTGTGGAAAAATTTTAATAATGTCTAACTACTAGGCAAGCCCTTAATGGGAAAGATATTTGGGAGGCAGAGATGTCACTAGAAAACATGATAAAAAAGAATATCGCATGAAGCTTGAGGTTCAACAAATCATGCTGAAAAATTCTCCTACACTTATACTTACAGATACCTTGCTCAATCTAAGAAATAGGTGGGGTTTTAAACTGTAGCAAGAGGAATTAATGGACAGAATTACCCAATTAAACCAGGATTGGAAAAACACTAGAAGACAACTCTGAATATTCTTTCCTCTAAATGGCCTTGTGAGGTAGAAAATGGTATCTTCACGTTACAGATGAGGAAACTGAGGCTCAGAGGGGTTAAATGATTGCCCACAATCATATGGAAGGCAGTAGAGCTACTGGGCCTGTGTGTCCCTTTTTCTCTCCACCCTTCCCATCCCACTGAAGGTAATGATAAACCTAGGAATGGAGCAAATGAGAAGAGGCAGGGAAATAAATTTCAATCATAAAAAAGTCACTTCAGGCCAGAAAGGGACAGGAAGTAGTATATCTATTTAGGAGCACCTCAGAGTGAAGCAGGTATTGGCATGTACGTGGAATTGAACTGGCCAGGAGAGACAACTCCAGAGTATGCCCAAGGCTCTCTCTTTACTACTTAACCCTACACAGGAGTCATTGACTTTTTTCTTTCTCTACCAAAATAACCATGGTTCCCCACCCCAAAGACGTGGAGCCATTTAAGGTCTACTCACAAGTCTACCTCACCCTTCCTCCTCTCCCCAAACAGACTCTCAACTTCCTGCTTGAACAAAAGTATTGCCCTGCCCAGTTCTGTCAAGGGTGGCTTACTTCACCCCTAGGGACAGAGTAGATGATGTGAGAGAAAGAACACAACTTTCCAGTTAACCAAGGCACAAATCCACACAAGTTTTCACTTTTCAGGAGTAAATCCCTTCTTTTGGGTATGACAAAACTGCTAAGCATCAACACTCATTTATGTCCCTAAATTCCGTTCTCTCTCATTTCCTTAAGGCATCTGCATGAGGAAAGGGAAGGAGGGAAAGAGGCTGAGAATAGGTAAGAATATTAATATCAGAAGACTGGTACAAATGGGAAGTAGTTCTGGAGAGAGCGTGGAGGATGAGTTGCTGAGAGGAAACTTTGCCATTATTCCTAGTAAGAGTGCTCACAGAACTAGGAGAACACTACACAGGAACAGCAACGCTGCGCAAGGACCAACTTTGTTGTACTTAGTTCTTCTGAGCCATGCAATGATCTAAGTCAATTCCAAAAGACTCATGATGGAAAAACTATCCACATCCAGAGAAAGAACTATGGAGTCTCAATGCAGATTGAAGCATTTAATTGAATTGAATTGAATATTAAAGCATATTAGTTTCTCTTTTTTTGGTGTGGTTTTTCTCATGGTTTTTCCCTTTTGTTTTGATTCTTCTCTACAACACGATTAATGTGGAAATAGGTTTAATATGATCATACATGTGTAGCCTATATCCGATTGCATGCTGTCTTGGGAAGGGGGAAGTGGAGGAAGGAGAGAAAATTGGGAACTCAAAATCTTATGGAAGTGAATGTTGAAAACTAAAAAATAAATAAATTTAAAAGAAAGAGTGCTCACAATGCACCCCTCCACACCGCTCTTATTTTTAATAATGTTAAAAATCAAGAAGAAAGGAGTCAGTCAACCAACAAGCACTAAAATAGGTTCCAGGAACTGTGCTACTTTAGCACTGGGGATATAAAGAAAGTCAAAAGGGCAGTCCCTACTCTCAAGGAGCTCACAGTGTGAGGGGAGGCAATATGAAGACAATTATGTACAAATAAGATACATAAAGCTGCCCCTTCTGTTTCTCAGGTCTACATATTCTTTTTCTACTCCAACTGAACTATAAGCTATTGGAGGGCAGGGATCATGTCTTATAGCTCTTTTATGCTCACATTTTGTAGTATGGTACTATCCTAATGAATGAAGGAATAAATGAAATCAAACTTGAAGCAGCAAGAAAGGAGACAAGGCATTAATATACCCTTGGCAGAGCTATAGATTGGTCCAACAATCCTGGTAAATGATTCTGAATTATACAAGTCACAAAATTGTCCAGCCCCTTTGAGAGAATGCACTATTAAGTATATATTCCAAGAAGACTGAAGCCAGAAAGAAAAGAAACATGGTGTATATGATGAGGACCCTGTACACCAAGAGGAAAACAGGCTCAAAAGTAGCAGCAGGGGGTCTCCGTTCCAGCTTCTAGCCAGTTCTAAAGTCTGCATGAGAATAATCAGAGCAGGAATCCCAGGCCTGCAGTTCTGTCACTCTGAATCAGCTCACTGACAGTAGCTGAATCCAAAAGCAATCTACTAAAATTCCAAACAGACAAGCCTACAGGCCCATGGCTCACAGCAGGAGCAACAGTCAGACTTTGCCCTGAATCAGACTACTTTGGAATTATACCGAAAGTCTGCAGGTACTATCAGCCCAGAGATTCATTCTAGAAGTGGGAAGAACCTGGACCTAACACAAAGTCAGTAGTCAAGAAGCAGGCTCAAAGACCGAGAAACCGAAGAATAGTATCCTTCCATAAAAAGCTATTATGCTGATAGGGATGCTCAAGACCCAGAGAATGACCTCCAAACAAAACAAAGCCTCAGAAAAACAAAAACAAACAAAAACCCTATAGCCTTGGTACAAATTCAACTAGAATTCTTGGAAAAGATGAAGCAAGAGTTTTAAAAAGTAAGAGAATTTAAAATGCTTTTATAAATGAAACAACAATGATGGGAGGGGGGAAGATGAGAAAAGAAATGAGAGCTACAGAAGGATTAGAAAGGGAATTTACAGCTTAGCAAAAGAGGTGCAAAACATTGCCTAAGCAAAAAACTCCCTGAAAATTAGAATGGACCAAATAGAAGACAATGAATCCATGAAGCACAAAGAAATGTTAAAACACAGTTAAATGACTGGAAAAAAAAAAAAAAAGAAAATGTAAGACATCTCATAGCAAAGAACTGACCCAAAAACTGACTGAAGAGGAAAAAAAATCAAGAATTACTCCAGTACCTGAAAGTCATTACTAAAACATGAGCGTAAATATCATGTTCAAGAAATCTTTTTTTAAACATTAATTTTATTTTGAGTTTTAAATTTTCTCTTCTCTTTCAGCCCCTCCCCACCCATTGTGAAGTTAAGCAATATGATATAAGCATGTGAAGTCATGCAAAACCTATTTCTATATTAGCCATGTTGCAAAAAAAAAAAAAAGAAAGAAAGAAAAGAAAAAGAACAAGAAACATAAAGTAAAAAACAATATCTTTCAACTTGTACTCGGAATTCATTCAGTTCAAGAAATCTTAAAAGAAAACTGCCCAGACCTCTTAGAAACTCCTAAGAACATCACAGCCAAAATCCAGAGCTTTCAGGTCAAAGAAAAAATACTGCAAACAGCCAGAAAGCAAAAATTCATATAATGAGAATCTAGTCAAGATTACACAGGACTTAGCAGCGACCGCACAAAGGAGCAGAGAATTTGGAGTTTCAAGAAGGTAAAAGATACAGACTTATAGCCAAGAAAAGCTTACACAAGAAAACTGAATACAATGCTACAGGGGAAAATATCGAGTTTTAATGAAATAGAAGACTTCCAAGTATTCCTGATGAAAACACCAGAGATAAGTAAAAGCTTTGAACTTCAAACATGAGAGTTAAGAGAAACCAAAAAAATAGACATGAATTAACAATGACAGGTGACTAAACAAGGATAAATTGCTTACTTGATTCAAATATGGAAGGAGGATAGACAGTGTTCTTTCTAAACTTTATCATCATCAGGACTCAAAGGGGGAGTCTAGGGAATCTATTTAGACAAGGCTTGGGTTTTGTTGACAATCTTAAAAGAAGACTTGAAAGAGTGGGGAAGAGGAATACATTGTGAGGTGGAGGGAGAAAGAAAGTTAGGGAAAAGTATCTCACATAATGTGCAAGTAGGCATCTATACAAACAAGAAGGAAGGGGTAGAGGGAGAGCTGACATTTGAACCTCATTCTCAACTAAACTGGTAAAAGTAGGGAAGGACAGACATGGACACTGACATAGACACAGACACGGACACGGACACACACCCACACACACACAGTTGGATTCAGAAATGTATTTCAGCCCTGTCTTGGCCACGTGGCACCGAGAGGAGCAGATCTGAGCGGGCTTCAGGGAAGGAATCTCCAGGGCCGAGCAGGTCCCTCCACCCACAGGTGCCAAAGGTCGGTGACAGAGTCTTTTTGGCTGGACAAGAAGGGAGCAGGGTGTCCCCATAACTCAGGCCCCCTCGGGAGGCAGCAGCAGAGGCAGCCTCGGACAGGGTATCCCAAAGCAGGCAGGAGCCCAGATCCATTGTTGATCCCCTGAGGGAACTGAGTCCCATGAGGCAGCCCTGCCCCCACCTGAACAGCTGAACTTAATCTCACACTGAATAGCAGCCCCGCCCCCACCCAAAGCCCTGAGGCTGGGAAGCAGCATTTCAATCTCAGACCCCAAGAGCTGGCTTGGCGATCTGGAGGCCAGGTGGGTGTGGAGAGGACACTCAGAAGTCAAGTAACTGGCTGGGAAAATGCCCAGAAAAGGGGGAAAAAAAATAAGACCACAGAAGGTTACTTTCTTGGTAAACAGATATCTCCTCCCTTCCTTTCTGATGAGGAAGAACAATGCTTACCATCAGGGAAAGACATAAAAATCAAGGCTTATGTATCCCAAACATCCAAAAGAAATATTCCATGGGCTCAGACCATGGAAGAGCTCAAAAAGGATTTTGAAAATCAAGTTAGAGAGGTGGAGGAAAAACTGGGAAGAGAAATGAGAGACATGCAAGAAAAGCATGAAAAACAGGTCAACACTTTGCTAAAGGAAACCCAAAAAAATGCTGAAGAAAATAACCTTGAAAAATAGGCTAACTCAATTGGCAAAAGAGGTTCAAAAAGCCAATGAGGAGAAGAATGCTTTCAAAAGCAGAATTAGCCAAATGGAAAAGGAGGTTCAAAGGCTCACTGAAGAAAATAGTTCTTTCAAAATTAGAATGGAGGGCGGAGTAGAAAGACACACATACACATAGCTCTAAACCCACAACCCATAGAACATCTGTAAATAGCAACTCACTATGAATTCTGCAGGACCAGAGGCCACAGAACATTGGAGCGAAGGAGATTTCTGTTCCAGAGGGACCTGCAAACCTCTTGCAAAAGGTCCTTTGCGCCGCGGACTGGGAGCCAAGTACAGCCCTGCCACGGCCGTAGCACCAAGAGGAGCAGATCCGAGCAGGCTTCAGGGACTGAGTCTCCAGAAGCCGTGCGGGTCCCTCCACCCACAGGTGATGGGGGTCGGTGAGAGGGTCTCTTTGGCGGGTCGAGAGGGGAGTGGGGTGCCCCCATAACTCAGGCCCCCTCGGGAGGCAGAAGCGGAGGTGGGAGCAGACAGGGGCTCCCAAAGGAGGCAGGAGCCTGGATCCATTGTTGAAGGTCTCTGCATAAACCCCCTGAGGGAACGGAGCCTGTAAGGCGGCCCTGCCCTGACCTGAGCACCTGAACTTAATCTCACACTGAATAGCAGCCCTGCCCCCGCCAAAAGCCCTGAGGCTGGAAGCAGCGTTTGAATCTCAGACCCCAAGCGCTGGCTGGGAGGATCAGGAGGCGAGGTAGGTGTGAGGAGAATATTCAGAGGTCAAGTCACTGGCTGGGAAAATGCCCAGAAGAGGAAAAAGAAATAAGACTACAGAAGGTTACTTTCTTGGTGAACAGGCATTTCCTCCCTTCCTTTCTGATGAGGAAGAACAATGCTTACCATCAGGCAAAGACACAGAAGTCAAGGCTTCTATATCCCAGCCCACTCAATGGGCTCAGGCCATCGAAGAGCTCAAAAAGGATTTTGAAAATCAAGTTAGAGAGGTGGAGGAAAAACTGGGAAGAGAAATGAGAGACATGCAGTCAAAGCATGAACAGCAGGTCAGCACGCTGCTAAAGGAGACCCAAAAAAATGCTGAAGAAAATAACACCTTGAAAAATAGGCTAACTCAATTGGCAAAAGAGGTTCAAAAAGCCAATGAGGAGAAGAATGCTTTCAAAAGCAGAATTAGCCAAATGGAAAAGGAGATTCAAAAGCTCACTGAAGAAAATAGTTCTTTCAAAACTAGAATGGCACAGATGGAGGCTAATGACTTTATGAGAAACCAAGAAATCACAAAACAAAACCAAAAGAATGAAAAAATGGAAGACAATGTGAAATATCTCATTGGAAAAACAACTGACCTGGAAAATAGATCCAGGAGAGGCAATTTAAAAATTATGGGACTACCTGAAAGCCATGATCAAAAGAAGAGCCTAGACATCATCTTTCATGAAATTATCAAGGAAAACTGCCTTGAGATTCTAGAACCAGAGGGCAAAAGAAATATTCAAGGAATCCACAGAACACCGCATGAAAGAGATCCAAAAAGAGAAACTCCTAGGAACATTGTGGCCAAATTCCAGAGTTCCCAGGTCAAGGAGAAAATATTGCAAGCAGCTAGAAAGAAACAATTCAAGTGTTGTGGAAATACAATCAGGATAACACAAGATCTAGCAGCTTCTACATTAAGGGATCAAAGGGCATGGAATAGGATATTCCAGAAGTCAAAGGAACTAGGACTAAAACCAAGAATCACCTACCCAGCAAAACTGAGTATAATACTTCAGGGGAAAAAAATGGTCTTTCAATGAAATAGAGGACTTTCAAGCATTCTTGATGAAAAGACCAGAGCTGAAAAGAAAATTTGGCTTTCAAACACAAGAATGAAGAGAACCATGAAAAGGTGAACAGCAAAGAGAAGTCATAAGGGACTTACTAAAGTTGAACTGTTTACATTCCTACATGGAAAGACAGTATTTGTAACTCTTGAAACATTTCAGTATCTGGGTACTGGGTGGGATTACACACACACACATGCACACACGCACACACACGTAGAGACAGAGTGCACAGAGGGAACTGAAGAGGATGGGCTCATATCTTAAAAAAATGAAATCAAGCAGTGAGAGAGAAATATACTGGGAGGAGAAAGGGAGAAATGGAATGGGGCAAATTATCTCTCATAAAAGAGGCAAGCAAAAGACTTATTAGAGGAGGGATAAAGAGAGGAGGTGAGAGAAAAACATGAAGCTTATTCTCATCACATTCCACTAAAGGAAGGAATAAAATGCACACTCATTTTGGTATGAAAACCTATCTTACAATACAGGAAAGTGGGGGATAAGGGGATAAGCAGGGTGGGGGGGATGATGGATGGGGGGACATGGGGAGGAGGGAGCAATTTGAGGTCGACACTCATGGGCAGGGACAGGATCAAAAGAGAGAATAGAAATAATGGGGGGGCAGGATGGGTTGGAGGGAAATATAGTTAGTCTTATACAACACAAGTATTATGGAAGTCATTTGCAAAACTACACAGATTTGGCCTATACTGAATTGCTTGCCTTCCAAAGGGAAGGGGTGGGGAAGGAGGGAAGTAAAGAAGTTGGAACTCAAAGTGTTAGGAACAACTGTCGAGTAATGTTCTTGCCACTAGGAAATAAGAAATACAGGTAAAGGGGTACAGAAAGTTATCTGGCCCTACAGGACAAAAGAGAAGATGGAGACAAGGGCAGAGAGGGATGATAGAAGAGAGAGCAGATTGGTCATAGGGGCAATTAGAATGCTTGGTGTTTGGGGGGGAGGGGACAAAAGGGGAGAAAACTTGGAACCCAAAATTTTGTTAAAATGAATGTTAAAAGTTAAATAAATTAATTAAAAAAAATTAGAATGGAATAGATGGAGGCTAATGACTTTATGAGAAACCAAGAAATCATAAAACAAAACCAAAAGAATGAAAAAAATGGAAGATAATGTGAAATATCTCATTGGAAAAACAACTGACCTGGAAAATAGATCCAGGAGAGACAATTTAAAAATTATGGGAATTCCTGAAAGCCATGATCAAAAAAAGAGCCTAGACATCATCTTTCATGAAATTATCAAGGAAAACTGCCCTGATATTCTAGAACCAGAGGGCAAAATAAGGATTCAAGGAATGCACCCATCACCACCTGAAAGAGATCCAAAAAGAGAAACTCCTAGGAACATTGTGGCCAAATTCCAGAGTTCCCAGGTCAAGGAGAAAATATTGCAAGCAGCTAGAAAGAAACAATTCAAGTATTGTGGAAATACAATCAGGATAACACAAGATCTAGTAGCTCCTACATTAAGGGACTGAAGGGCATGGAATAGGATATTCCAGAAGTCAAAGGAACTAGGACTAAAACCAAGAATCACCTACCCAGCAAAACTGAGTATAATACTTCAGGGGAAAAAAATGGTCTTTCAATGAAATAGAGGACTTTCAAGCATTCTTGATGAAAAGACCAGAGCTGAAAAGAAAATTTGACTTTCAAACACAAGAATGAAGAGAAGCATGAAAAGGTAAACAGCAAAGAGAAGTCATAAGGGACTTATAAAAGTTAAACTGTTTACATTCCTGCATGGAAAGACAATATTTGTAACTCTTGAAACTTTTCAGTATCTGGGCAGTTGGTGGGATTACACACACATGCGCACACACACACACACACACACACACACACACACAGAGCACAGAGTGAATTGAATAGGATGGGATCATATCTTTAAAAAAAATGAAATTAAGGGGTGAGAGAGAAATATATTGGGAGGAGAAAGGGAGAAATGGAATGGGGCAAATTACCTCTCATAAAAGAGGCAAGCAAAAGACTTTTTAGTGGAGGGAAAAAGAGGGGAGGTGAAAGAAAAACATGATGTTTACTCTCATCACATTCCACTAAAGGAAGGAATATAATGCACACTCATTTTGGTATGAAAACCTATCTTACAATACAGGAAAGTGGGGGATAAGGGGATAAGCAGGGTGGGGGGGATGATGGAAGGGAGGGCAATGGGAGGAGGGAGCAATTTGAAGTCAACACTCTTGGGGAGGGACAGCATTAAAAGAGAGAATAGAAGCAATGGGGGGCAGGATAGGATGGAGAGAATTATAGTTAGTCTTACACAACACGACTATTATGGAAGTCATTTGCAAAACTACACAGATATGGCCTACATTGAATTGCTTGCCTTCCCAAAGGGAATGGGTGGGGAGGGAGGGAGGAAGAGAAGTTGGAACTCAAAGTTTTAGGAACAACTGTCGAGTACTGTTCTTGCCACTAGGAAATAAGAAATACAGGTAATGGGGTATAGAAAGTTATCTGACCCTACAGGACAAAAGAGAAGATGGGGACAAGGGAAGGGAGGGATGATAGAAGAGAGGGCAGATTGGTGATAGGGGCAATCAGAATGCTCAGTGGTTTGGGGTGGGGGAATGGGGAGAAAATTTGGAACCCAAAATTTTGTGAAAATGAATGTTAAAAGTTAAATAAATCAATTTAAAAAAAAAAAGAAATGTATTTCACTCAAGAGGAAAATAAGAGAAAGCAGAAGTCAGGAGGATTGATTAAGTGGTAGCTAGGTGGAGAGGGAGCTGGGCCTGGAGTCAGCAAGATTTAACTTTCTAAGTTCAAAACTGACCTCAGACACCTACTAGCTGTGTGAACCTGGGCAAATCACTTTGTTTGCCTTAGTTTCTTCATTTGTAAAAATAAGCTGGGGAAGGAAATGGTAAACCACTCCAGTATTTTTGCTAATAAAACCTCAGATGTCAGACACTACCAAAAAACAACTGAACAACAAGACTAAGTGATAGATAAGTATGAAGCAAAACAAACTCTAAGGATATTACAAAATATTTATAGCTATTTTAGAGGAGGTAAAGAATGGGAATTTGAGGGAGACCCCATATTTTGAAGAATGGTCCCATTATCTCACTCAACAACAACCACCAGCACCCAATATTGACTCCAGAAAATAGAAAATGAAACAGATCTCCCACTTGGCAGCAAAATGGGGTGGGGGATGAAAAAGTAGTAGGGCAGAATGTTGTACATATTATTGCTCATCTGTTTTTCTTTGTTACAATGGATAACTAAAAAAAATGTGAAGGCAGATAGGGTTAGGGAAACTAAAGACATCAATAATACTTTTCAATAATTTTTTTTATTAATGTATTTATTTTTAGTTCTTAACATTCACTTCCACAAGATGAGTTCCAAATTTTCTCCTCACCTCTCCCCTCCCTCCACCTCAAGATATCATGCATTCTGATTACCCCTTCCCCCAATCTGCCCTCCCTTCAATCACACCCCTCCCTTTTCTCAATCCCTTTCCCTCTATTTTCTTATAGGGCAAGATAGAGCTCTACACCCCATTGCCTGTATGTCTTATTTCCCAGTTGCATGTAAAAACAATTTTTAACATTCATTTTTAAAACTTTGAGTTCCATCAAAGTGTTAGAAACAACTGTTGAGTAATGTTCTTGCCACTAGGAAATAAGAAATACAGGCAAAGGGGTATGGAAAGTTATCTGGCCCCACAGGACAAAAGAGAAGATGGAGACAAGGGCAGAGAGGGATGATAGAAGAGAGAGCAGATTGGTCATAGGGGCAATTAGAATGCTTGGTGTTTGGGGGGGGAGGGGACAAAAGGGGAGAAAATTTGGAACCCAAAATTTTGTTAAAATGAATGTTAAAAGTTAAATAAATAAATTAATTAAAAAAACAAAAACCAAAAAACTTTGAGTTCCAATTTCTCTCCTTCCCTCCCTCCCCACCCATCCTCACTGAGAAGGTAAGCAATTAGATATAGGTTATACATGTGAAGTTGTGCAAAACACTTTCATAAGTCACGTTGTGAAAGACTTACTATATTTCCCTCCATTCTCTCCTGCCCCTCATTTATTATATTCTCTTTTGACCTTGTCCCTTGTAAAAAGTATTTACTTCTAATTATTCCCTCCTCCTATTTACCCTCCCTTTTATCATCCCACCCCATTGCCCCTTACACCCTTCACCCCTACTTTCCTGTAGTGTAAGACAGATCCTCATACCAAATTGAGGGTCCACTGTTATTCCCTCCTTAAGCCAAATCCCATGAGAGTAAATTCACTCTTTCCCTCTCACCTCCTCCCTCTCTCTCCATAGAAGTTTTTTCTTACCTCTTTTATGTGAGAGATAGTTTACCCCATTCTATTTCTCCCTTTCTTCTTCTCCCAATAAATTCCTCTCTCATCCCTTAATTTTTTTTTTTAGATATCATCCCTTCATATTCAACTCATTCTGTGCTCTGTCAATATGTATATAATCACTCCAACTACCCTAATACTGAGAAGCATCTCAAGAGTTACAAATATTATCTTTCCATGTAGGAATATAAACAGTTCAACTTCAGTAAGTCCCTTATGATTTCTCTTTCCTGTTTACCTTTTCATGATTCTCTTGATTCTTGTGTTTGAAAGTCAGACTTTCTATTCAGTTCTGGTCTTTTCATCAAGAATGCTAGAAAGTCCTCTATTTCACTGAATGACCATTTTTCCCCTGAAGTATTATACTCAGCTTTGCTGGGTAGGTGGTTTTAACCCTAGCTCTTTTGACCTCTGGAATATCACATTCCAAGCCCTCAAATCCCTTAATGTAGAAGCTGCTAGATCTTGTGTTATTCTGATTGTGTTTCCACAATACTCAAATTGTCTCTTTCTGGCTGCATGCAATATTTTCTCCTTGACATGGGAATTCTGGAATTTGGCTACAATATTCCTAGGAGTTTTTCTTTTGGGATCTCTTTCAGAAAGTAATTGGTGGATTCTTTCAATATCTATTTTACCCTCTGGTTCTAGAATATCAGGACAGTTTTCCTTGATAATTTCATGAAAGATGATGTCTAGGCTCTTTTTTGATCATGGTTTTCAGGTAGTCCCATAATTTTTTAAATGTCTCTCCCAGTTCTATTTTCTAGGACACAGTTGTTCTTTCCAATGAGATATTTCACATTGTCTATTTTTTCATTCCTTTGGTTTTGTTTTATAATTTCTTAATTTTTCATAAAGTTATTAGCTTCCACCCACTCCATTTTTCAATGAGCTTTTGGACCTCCTTTTCCATCTGGCCAATTCTGCTTTTTAGGCATTCTTCTCCTCACTGGCTTTTGGGATCTCTTTTGCCATTTGTGTTAGTCTATTTTTTAAGGTGATACATGCTTCAGCATTTTTTTGGGTCCCCTTTAGCAAGCAGTTAACTTGGTTTTCATGATTTTCTTGCAACAGTTTCATTTCTCTTCCCAACTTTTCCTCTACTTCTCTTATTTGATTTTCAAAATCCTTTTTGAGTTCTACAACCTAAGACCAATTCGTGTTTTTCTTGGAGGCTTTGAATGTAGGAGCTTTGACTTTGCTGTCTTCTTCTGTTTGTATATTTTGGTCTTCCTTGTCACCAAAGTAAGATTCTATAGTGTGGTTCTTTTTCCAGTTTTTGCTCATTTCCCTATTTACTTGACTTTTGAGCTCTTTGTCAAGGTAATTCTCTGCTTCCAGTGTGTGTGTGTGGGTGTACTGTCAGCTTCTCGATCCCCCCACAATCTGTGGGCCTAGAGTTCCAGAAACAGCTGCTGTTGCTGTCCCTGCTGAGGGCTCCTCCACCCCCTCCACCACCCTGGGGCTGGACCACTCTTCTCTCTCACACAGGTCCTACAGGTTTTTTCCAATGACTCGTCCTCAGTTTTTTGGGGTTGTGAAATCTGGAAACCGCCACAGGTGCCAGACATTCAGTCCCTAACCACCCCCCTCCCCCAACCTCCCTCTCATTCTGCTCAGGTCCTGTCTGTGAGGGCATGGCCCATGCTAGACTGTGCTTTGCTCCCAGTGCAGTGTGATAGATGCTGCAACCTTCCTGTCATGGGTTGGAGATTTGCTTTACTCTGTCATTCTGTGAGTTCTGCAGCTTCAGAATTTGTTTAGTCATTTTTTACAGGTATTTGGCTGGGCTTGGGGGGGAGTTCTAGGCAAGTCCCTGCTTCTACCCACCATCTTGGCTCTGCCTCAATTTTTTTAAGAAAGAATGGAAGTGGGAAGTGAAAAAGAATACAGGCATCATTATTACCAGTTCTAATAATCTATCACTATCAGTAATTAATACATTCTGAAACTACTACAGGTCACAGATAGACACCTTGACAAACCTTGGTCAAACCTTAGCTTAAATACATAAAGAAAGGCGAGAGCATGAGTTTAGGACATCCCATATATGATGCTCTTGAGAGTCAAGAAAAGGGGTCTATGGAACTGGTTCAGGAGAGTAGAGAATAACACTTTTGAAACTGGAACTGCCATGGATGCTTCAAAGAAGTATGGTAAAACTGATACCAAGTGATAGAGTAAACCAAAGGAAAAGTATCCACACTGACTACACCTATGTAAATGAAAACATTATTAAAATGGCAATACAACTCTAATAAAATCCATATTTTTAAAAACAAATAGTAAGTTACAGGACTGCTTAAGTTGCATCTACCAACAGCTGAAATAACTCTTATATTGGTTAGCTTGTTTTCAGGAAATGTACTGTGTTAGGGTTTCGTTTAGACTTGTCCGCTATGTCAAAACAAAATGTGTTGGTAATGAAAAACAAAGCTAACAATTATACAAGCCTCTTATAGAAGCCAATGAGATATTTGGGGGAAAATCAATCCTGTTTGCATGGAGGGGGAACAATATGGGTTTAAATACCATACTCTGCATTGTGGCAGGAAGGGGGAGGATCTGTTTAGTCTGCTCCGGGGGGAGATGTAAAATTATAACAAGGACATATAATACCTCCATTAAATTCCTATTCTGAGGCCTCATTATATCACAGAAATGACTGTAAGTTGAAGACAGCAGAGTACAAACTCTAGTGCCAAAAGCTACCAAGCAGGAAAACTCTGAAAAAGGTTCCAGCAATGGACTGTGTCTGACCTTGAAGGAGCAGTCTAGCTATTCAAAGAGGCTTACACCACAAGTTTGTCTACTAAGGAATAGACAGTTAACAATCAACACCAATAAGAGAAATATGGTGCAAGGTGTGTCCACAGATGAAGTCACAGATGTTCTGAGATACTGAAATATTGAACTCTTAAGTGTAAATATTGATATTACAGAGGTACATCATCAGAAAAGGGTTCCGCATGAGATGTGCTGGGGTTTGCAGAAGCAAACAGCATTTGTAATGGGTATGGGAATAGTTACATCCATGAGTAAATAAATGCTTCTCTGGAGGCATTTCCCACGCTAAATCCAGTGATAGTGTCCTCCTGACTGGTCCACAAAAAAGATACTCCCTCTCTTGGGTCCAAGCATTTTCTCAGACTGTTCTCCATGCCTGTAATGCTTTCCCTCCTCAACCCTGCTTACTAGCTTTTTGGGGTTTTTCTGAGACCTTACTAAAATATCATCTCTTACAGGAAGCTTTGCCCAACCCCTCTTCAAGTGCCTTCTCTCTGTTAATTAATTCCTATTTATCCACTATCTATAGAGGATATATATGTTTGTATGATATATTTGTTTGCATGTTGTCTTCCCTATTAGATTGTGATCTCCCTGAGGGTAGGAAATGTCTTTTACCTCTTTTTGTATCCCCAGCACTTAGCACACTGACCGAATCAACCCTAGCCATAATTCAACTTAGGAATATTGAATAAAAGATTTAGGCAAATGGAGTCCCCCTCTCACAACAAAATGTGCTCTGTATATTAAATGCTTAATAAACAGTCGTTAAATAACCAATGCCTCATCTTGGTGTGGAAGCTTGTTTTCTGTTTGTTTGTTTTTTCCAAGGCATTATGCTAGCAGGGTGGAAAGGCTGGAAAGCTCAGCAGGCCTAGCATGAGAACAGACTGTCTACCAGTCATCTCATCAGTCTAGTGAATTCTGGGTCATTTAAGATTGGCTGCAGGGTGATGAATTTTTAGGACCATGGAAACTCTCAGAGTGGGGTCAGTGGAAGCACTGGAATAGTGCAAAAAGAATGAATGAACAACAAAAAAAACCAGTTCATATTCTGCTCTACTTTTCCCCCCAAAATTCCCATACCTCAAAAGTGAGACTCCCAAGGGGATATGAGAATAAACTCTTTCCTTGCAACCTGATGTGGTTCCTAGAAAAAGAGCAAACAACTTCGATTCAACAAACATTTAAGACACTGTACTAGGCAGTAGGGATAAAAAGACTAAAAAGGAAAAGTTTTTACCTTTAAAGAGTTTACATTCTCTTAGAAGGCTACATTGTATATATCTATGGTATTTAAATACAGATAGATACATAGTTATGCAAACTAAACAGAGCCATCTCAAGGACATCCCCAAAGAAAAGTGAACCAGTGGAAAAAAAGACTAGTATCAGGTCCACAGAGTGTTACACATTGCACGTGTTTTTGGGCTTTTTCAATGTATCAATCAGTTGGGCTGACTTTTTTTTCTTTCTCTAAAATAATACTGTATGTCATATGGGATGGCTCTCCAGGAGCAGGAAGGATACACTGAATATTATGGGAACATAAGAAACAGAATATATCTATTAAAATTTCTTAAGACTTTTATCAGTTAATCACACCTTACAGATTGGCTAACATGACAAAACAGGAAGATGATAAATGCTGAAGAAGAGGTGGGAAAGTTGAAACACTAATTCATTGTTGGTGGAACCTGTGAGCTGATCCAACCATTCTGGAGAGCAATTTGAAACTATGCCCAAAGGGCTACAAAAATGTGCATGCCCTTTGACCCTGTAATATCGCTTCAAGGGTTGTATTCCCCAAGAGATCATAAAAATGGGAAAAGGTCCCACATGTGCAAAAATATTTATAACAGCTCTCCTTGTGGTGGCCAAGAACTGCAAATCAAGGGTATGCCCATCAACTGGGGAATGGCTGAACAAGTTGTGGTATATGAATGTAATGGAATACTATTGTGCTATAAGAAATGATGAACAGGAAGACTTCAGAGAGGCCTGAAAGGACTTATACGAATTGATGCTGAGTGAAAGGAGCAGCACCAGGAGAACTTTGTACTCAGCAACGACCACAGTGTGCAAGGAATTTTCTGGTAGACTTAGCCTTTCACAGCAATGCAAGGACCTAAAAAATTCCCAGTGGACTCAAGGCAAAACAGCTTTCACATCCAGAGAAAGAACTATGAAACTGGACTGCAGAATGAAGCAGACCATTTTCTCTTGTGTTATGTCTTGTTTTGTTTTATGGTTTCTCCCATTCATTTTAATTCTTCTATGCAACATGACTAAGGTGAAAATGTATTCAATAGGAATGTATGTGTAGAACCTATATAAGACTGTATGCCATCTCGTGGAGGGAGTGGGGAAGGAGGGGAGAAGAAAGGGAAGGAGGGTAAAAAAATCTAAGATATATGGAAGTGACTGTAGAAAACTGAAAACAAATAAAATAATTAAAAATTTTTAAAAAGACTTTGTTTTATCAGTTAATCATACCTATCAGATTGGCTAACATGACAAAACAGGAAGATGATAAATGTTGGAGAAGATGTGGGAGAATTGGAACACTAATTCATTATTGGTAGAGCTGTGAGCTGATCCAGCCATTCTGGAGAGCAATTTGGAACTATGCCCAAAGGATTACAAAAACGTGCATACCCTTTGACCCAGCAATATCACTTCTAGGGCTGTATCCCAAAGAGATCATAAAAATGGGAAAAGAGCCCACATGTGCAAAAATATTTACAGCAACTCTCTTTGTGGTGGCCAAGAAATGGAAATTGAGGGAATGCTCATCAATTAGAGAATGGCTGAACAAGCTGTGGTATATGAATGTAATGGAATACTATTGTGCTATAAGAAATGATGAACAGGAAGACTTCAGAAAAACCTGGAAAGATTTATATGAACTGATGCTGAGTGAAAGGAGCAGAACCAAGAGAAAATTATACACAGTAACAGCCACAATATGTGAGGACTATATCTGAAAGACTTAGCCCTTCACAGCAATGCAAGGACCTAAAACATTCCCAAAGGACTCTTGAGCCAAAGTGCCACCCACATCCAGAGAAAGAACTATGAAATCAGAACACCGAATGAAGCAGACTGTTTTCTCTTGTGTTATGTTTTGTTTTCTTTTTCTCATGGTTTCTCCCATTCGTTTTAATTCTTCTATGCAACATGACTAATGTGAAATGTGTTTAATAAGAATGTATATGCAGAACCCATATAAGATTGCATGCCATCTCAGAGAGGGAGAGGGAGAAAACTTAAAACTTATGGAAGTGATTGTTGAAAACTGAAAACAAATAAATTTCTTAAAAAGAGTTTTATCAGTTAATATGACACTGATTATGAGTTCTAAAACTGAAGTGTATGAGGAATATTGGCAGTATGTGATACAGTGGAAGGAGTAAGAGATTTAGAGTCACAGAGTTCCAGCCTTGCCAATCTTGGGCAAGTTATTTAATTTCTCTGGCCTTCATTTTTCTTAACTTTAAAATGGGGAAATTAGACTAGATGGCCTCCTAAATCTATAATCATATGTACTTTGGAAATCCTCTGGGTTTTCATCTGCGTCATTTTCTCCATCCCCTGCCCCTGTATCTTTACCGTACCTCAGGTCAAGACTCAGTCAGGGAATGGAAACTTTAATGAGCAAGAATAAGGAATTATCTCCTATTAGTCTGTTTAAGGCATGACCCCCTCAGAGGGCAGTTGTGAAGAGACACAACAGGTTATTCTGCAAGATGCAGAATGCACAAATCCTACAACAAAGTAATCGATAAGTCAACAAATATTTATGAAGTGTTAGATGTGTGCCAGGTACTATACTCAGTGCTAGGGATACAAAAAAATAATCCCTACTCTCAAGGAGCTTACATTCTCATGAGGAAGACAAGAATATATATGTTACAGCCATAAATACAAACTGAAGATGTGTGTGTGTGTGTGTGTGTGTGTGTGTGTGTGTGTAGTAGTTAAATACAAGGAGTTTGGGAGGGTGGGTACTAGCAGTTACAGGGAAAAGAAAAGATTTTACAGAGAAGATGATTCTTGATGCTTAAGAGAAGGACTCTGAAGCAGAGGTAAGGAGGAAGTATATTCTAGGAATGAGGTCTACTAATGCAAAGGCACTAAAACAGGAAACGAAATGTGTGTACAACAGAGACAAGGTCCATTTGGCTGGATCCCAGAGTGCTACAATATACAAAAGGGAATAATGTTCAAGGAAGCTGGAAAGATAGGTTGGGGCCAAGTTGTATAGAGCTTTATAAGCAAAATAGGGGTTGTGTTTTATGTTAGAGGCAAAACAAGAAGTCACTGGAGTAGACTGAGCAGGGTAGTCACATGATCAGACCTGCAATTAAGGAAAATTACTCTGGCAGTAGTGTGTAGGATGGACTGGAGAGGTGAGAGACTTGAAGGAAGAAGGCCAATTAAGAGGCTGTTGTAATAATCTAGTTGAGAAGTGATAAGGGCCTGAACTAAGGTAACTCTTGAGAGTAAAGAGGTAGAAGATGGGTAATTGGATGTGGGGATGGGGGGAGAGAGAAAGGGGAAGAAGGAAAGAGGGAGAGAAAAGAAGGAGGAGGAAGGGAGAAAAAGAGTCCAGGATAATGCTGAGGTTATATAGCTGGGAGACTGGAAAGATGGTGGGACCATTAACAGAAATAGGAAAATTTAGAAGAGGGGATGGTTTTAGGGAAATTACTTTAGTTTTGGAAATGTTGAGTTTAAGATGGCTCTGAGACCTCTAGTTTCATATGTTTAATGGGCAATTAGTGATGTGGGACTGAAGCCCAGGGAAGGACTATGGCTAGATCTCTCTGTCTCTGACTCTCTCTCTCTCACATTCACATGCGCGCGCGTGCACACGCGCACACACACACACACACACACACACACACACACACACACACACTCACATCTATATAAAGATTTTAGTTAAATCCCTGAGGACTGATGAGCTTACCAAGAAAAAGAATATGGGAGGTCCCAGGATAGAACTCTGGGAAACATCCACAGTTAGGGGGCTTAATGTGATCAATACGTCAGCAAAGGAACCTGAGAAAGAGTGGTCAGAGAGACAGGAGGAGAATCAAGAAAGAAAGCCTACAAAGAAACATGCATCCATAGCTCAGGCTCCATATAAATGAGATCCTCTCCATCTGTGATACATAGAAGCTGTGCTCTATACACAGCATTTCTCTCAAATCCAATCTCTGCTGTTGTGGATTTAACACCTCCCCTGAATATGCTGCCCAGTAACTAGCCCAAAAATGGGAGACAGGGCTGGTGGGAGGTATCTTTTATTCCCTGGGGTTCTCCTGAAGTTGGGAACTGCCCCCCAGAGGACCAACATATCATATAAGGCCACTCACAAGCCGCAGAGTCTCCAAGAAACCCTTTGAATAAAAAAAAAACAAAACCAAGCTAGACAGTTCTTGCTCTTTTACTCATCTCTCAGGTTATAGACACATCTGTCTCTACCAAAGTTGCTTTTGGATAAGAGAGGGCTTTTAGGGTGGAGGGAAAGGAGAAGGGGATCCTAGGGAGAGGGGAGTGTAGGTTAAGTAATAGGAAAGCAAGGTAGGAGGTAGAAGTAAAGTAGAGGAGTCAGAAGCGATAGGAAATAAGACACATATAAACATAAAATAAAGATCAAGAATAGAATTTATTAGGTTAAACAAAAAGTCAGAGTAGTAATCATGATCTCAAAGTTAAAGCTAAAATAAGATTTAATCAAAAGAGAAAAACTGGGAAACTATACTATATATCAGCCTTATTAATCAATATTGTTTTAGACTATTTAAAATAACTAGATAGTATAAGGCTGGAATATTGCTGTGGTGTTGGAAATGATAAATTGGTGGATTTAGAAAAATACAGAAAGACTTGGACTTATGAAGGAAGATGTTATCCACCTTCAGAGAAACAAAGGACAGACAAGCACAGTGTGGTCTTACATAGATGCATATGAATTTAGCAAAACTTAGCTTCCATATATATCTACATAGACATATATAGATATAAATAGATACGTATGTGCCTATATATCTATACATCCTTTTCTATCCATGCTTAACTGTAGCTTTCTGGGGTGAGGGAGAAGAACAAAGTAAAAAATGCACAGCAGAGAAGAAAAGAAAACCTAAAAGGAAGCACAGACAAGATGCACACCTCTGAACACAATGTGTAGTATTTATTACATAAGTTTTCTTGAAATGGAAATTCATTGCTGTATATTTTGAATCCTCTTGTGTTTTGCTGTGCACATGGCAATCTTTTGCTTTCCTATTTTGGATTTAAGTTTAAAATGTTTCTTTTCATGTTCTTATTTTGTATTTAAGTTTTAGTATTCAAATTTAAAATAATTTTTTTTAAAGTTGCTTTTGGCATATAGCTCCATCCTGCCGTCCAAATTTTAAAACAAATAGTCCTACTAGCTTACTTTAACCTTTTAGGTGGAAGGAAGGTGGATAAAGTGGGGTGTAAAACTAAAATCTGCCTTCTTCACAAGGAGACTTGACTGCTAATCGTAGATCTGAAACTAATTATATAACACAGGGTAAATTACGAAATCCCTAGATCTTACTTCCTCAACTATAAAATGAAGGAGTTAAATGATTTCAAAGGTCCTTACCAGTGCTACAATTCTCCAGTTCTATGACTTAGTTGGGTGTGACCTTATGAGTCTTTTTTCACTTCCCTGGATCTCAGCAATGGATTTGGAAACGACCCACTGTTCAGATCTCTGCCGCCTATTAGCTGTGTGACTATGGACAAATTATATTTCACCTGAATCTCTGATTCCTTCTCTCCAAAATGAGGGGGTTGGAACAAATGTGTGCAAGATTCTAAGATTCTGGTCTAAAAAAAACCCCAATTTACCTTTAATCGTGGAGAGGAAGACAAAAGTTGTTGGAAAAGATATTTTCCATATAGCAGCTAACTTATGGAAAACATTTCTACCTCTCTCCCAATAATGATCTGTTCTAGATTCATGAGACTCATCCTAAGATTTGGAGAGCTAAGTGGAGTCGCCTATTCCCCAACATTTAGCAGTTAATAGTCTTTAAATGGTAAACACCATCTCCACACCAATCAAATATGAAACAAAAGCCCAGTGCCTAATTCACACATAATCTGGTAAGATTTGCTGAAGGATATGAACTGCTGCAGAGATAACTGCAGCTGGCTAGACCTTGGGAGGATAGAAGTACTAGAGTGTAAAGGCTACCCATGAGGGGCACATTCCTCTGGACCTTCACCAGCCTTCTCCAAGCAGAGACAATTATTCGTACCCATGGGAGAGTTACAGGCTGAAGCTTTGGAAGCAATTCAGTCTGAGGCTGGATTGCTTTGCCTCTTCAGTCTTTATCAGAAGGCCACCTGATCTTCAGGTATTCTTGAAGATTTGAGAACTAATTAGTTAGGAGGCATGTGCCTGAGCCCTAGGACAGTCTTCTTTGTGTGCTAACTAACTGGGGCACTTGAGACTCCCTTAAAAAGGGTCTTTTCATCACTCAAGATTATTCTCCTGGTATATACTCAATGGCTTTTGACTAAGGCACCTCCTGGGGTATTGGGGGGGGGGGGGGGGCGAGAATTATGATGACTACTACGTGCTGGTTCTCACAATCAATGTAAATAGACAAGTGTCAGTGAGAATGAAAGGTGGAGGTTATCTCAGGATTAGTACCCAGGCTTCTTTAGCTTGGATGCTAATATAGTAATTATCCTAAGAACAGCCTTAACAAAAGCTACCTGAAGAGACCTTTTGCAGAAGTTAAAAGAAAAAAAACACCAGCTGTACTTTTGATAAGCAAATGTATATGGCTACAAGTGGCTACACCTCAAAAAGAAACTATTAACTCTTAACATGTAAGCAAAAAGGATGCTCAATAAGTTTCTTCCACCTAGGAAAGAAGTATCCCCAAACTGGGTTTGCAATTCTGGGATACAAAAAGTAACAGATAACAACAATAATAATAGATAATAATACTAGATTGTTCCATCAGTGTCTTCAACAAGGAGGGTATGATACACAGCTGTCAAAAGAGGGCACTGGCTGATGAGACATGGCCACAGCCTCAGTGATGTCCCTCTCCTTCCTTCTCCACCACCCTGGGAAATGGATGCAGAATCTTGAAGAACATGTCTCCTGCCACCTGCTTTTCAGGTTCATAAATCAGTTGTTCTCATAAGCTGAGAAATGCCTTCATTTTTTCATCTATGTCCTATAATGCCTAGAAGGTACTCAAAAATTTAAGGAATTGAAGGGATCTGATGGGAAAAGATCAGTTCTAAGAATACCTAGATCCACATCTGTCATCAATCAATCAAGTATTTTTTAACTCCTACTGTGTCCACAGCACTTTGTTAAGCACCGTGGGAGGATATAAAGACTGAAAGTTTATATTCTAGTGAGATAAGGATTGGGCAGAGAGGTCAGAATACATGTATGTACATATATGTACTTATGTATGGATGCATATGTGTGTATATATGTGAATAGTTCTTCATGGAAGGACTTGAAATAGGCATCAATTCATCCTGGCTCCCTTAATCTACCAGGGTTACAGGAAGTTAGATTTAGAGCTGAAAGGCACATAAGAAGTTACATGGTCCAAAATCCTCATTTAACAAATGAGGAAACTCAGTTCCCCAGTGGTTAGGTGGTTAGCCCAAAGTCACACAGATAAAAGGGCTGGGCTTCAAATCTGGGTCAGGTGAATGAAGGAAAAAAAAATATTTATTAGGCATTTAATATGTATCAAACACAAAAGCAAGGGCAGTCCCTCACCTCAAGAAGCTTATAATCTAATAGAAAACAACCTGTGTAGATAGGGAAGTGGTGGTCAGGAGAAGCACTTTGGTTTCGAAAGTTGTGGAGGGTGGGACTCCAGGGGAGTAGATTGCACATCCTAAACCAGGAACACTGGCAGAGTTGATTTGATTACGGTTCCAGAACTTGGGGGAAGGGGTAAGTAAAAAAGCTATTCCCAGGAAAAGACATCTCTATTCAGGACAGTGACTCAAAATTCATCTACTACTGTTTCCATTTCACCATGCTGTTTGGTTAATTAGAAAGAGGCCTTCTGTCAGCCCAGAGTTTCTCTTACTTGGTAAGTAGTTATTTTTGCAGCTAGCTGCGACTCATAGCTCCAATCTCTGACTTTGAAATACTTCAATGACACTTTCAGGTTGGGGTAAAGTCAATACTTATTACACCCAGTGTGGTGCCTGAACTGATTATACCCAGTACCCAGAATAACTTCAGCAATTAAGAGGAAAGAGAGGGGGAGTTTGACTGATATCCCCTTACTACAAACAGATAACTTATGCTGTCAAATGTAAAGGAACTTAAAAATGTTTTTAATGGAAGGGTGAGAGGAATAAGACTTTGAAGAATTCCTTGCCCATATATTAAAAGTTGTCAAGTCTGGAACTGATGCCCTACAGCTGGGCATGTATTCCACAGATGTTGCCAAACTGGTTGCACCTTAAGAAGCTCCAATCCAGTATTTCCCAATAATAGCTATCAGAAAATTCCTTCTGTCATACCTCATAGAATTCCTCTATGATCCTATGTATTTTATTTTATGCACTTAAAAACATTATTCCGAGAAGGGGTCAGAAGGCTTCAGACTGACAGGGCCCACTAATAATAGCTAGTATTTATATAGCAGCTACTACTTGCCAGGCACCGTACTTTATAAATATTATTTCATTTGATCTTTACAACAACGCTGTGAGGTAGGTGCTGTCATTATCCTCATTCTGCAGCTAAGGAAACTTAGGCAGAGTTACGTGGCTTGTCCAGTATGACACAAGAGTGTGAGTCTGAATCGGAATTCAGGTCTTCCTGACTTCAGGACCAAAATTCTATCTACTGGGCCACCTAACTGTCTATGTTATTATATAATTGTTTTCAAGCTATTTGTAAATATGTATATCAAATGGGATAATATATGTAAAGCACTTTGCAAACTTTAAAGCCCTAAATAAATCATACATACATATATAAGAAATATCTATACGAGTATATATGTGTGTATATAAGTATGTATATATACCAGTTACTTTTCTTGTACATATCCAGAGCAATCAATAAACATTTTTTAAGCACCTACTACATGCCAGGCATTGTGCTAATAAGTTCTGAGGATACAAAAAGAGAAAAAAGATAGTCCCTGACCTCAAGAAACTTACAATCTAATGGGGGAGACAACACGCAATCAAATACAAAGCCAGTTATATGCAGGATAAATGGGGAATAATTAACAGAGGGAAGACACTAGAATTAAGAGGGATTGGGAAAGATTTCCTGAAAAATATGGGATTTTAATGGGAACTTAAAGGAAGCCAGGGAGGTCAGTAGTCTGAGTGGAGGAAGAAGAGCACTCCAGGCTTGAGGAACAGCCAGAAAAAATTTCCAGGCCTGAGAGATGGAATGTCTTGTTTGTGCAAGGAGGTCAGTGTCAGTGGATTGAAGAATCTATACTGGGGAATAAGGTATAAGAAGACTGGAAAGGTAAGGAAGAGGGGGCTAGGTTATGAAGGATCTTTGAATGTCAAATAGGATTTTTTATTTGATCCTGTTGAAGAGGGTAACATGACTGGATCTACACTTCAGGAAAATCACTTTAATGACTAAATGGAGGATGGAATGGAGTGGGGAGAGACTTTGAGATAGGCAGACCAACCAGAAAGTTAGTACAATAATTCAGGTGTTCTTTTTGGTGACCAAAAGCTGGAAATCAAGGGGATGCCCATCAAATGGAGAATGGCTGAATAAATTGTGGTAAATGAATGTAATGGAATACTATTGTGCTATAAGAAATGATGAACAAGAAGACTTCAGAGAGGCCTGGAAGGACTTATATGAACTGATGCTGAGTGAAAGGAGCAGAACCAGGAGAACTTTGTACACTGCAACAACCACAGTATATGAGGAATTTTTCTGGTAGACTTAGCAACTTTGCAGATGTCCTAGATTTTCAATGACTCTCCCCTCCACATTCAATATGCCTTATACCAAGAATCTGTTGATTTTCACCATTGCAACCATCTTTCAATGCTCCCCTTTCTCTCCTCTGACACTGTCTCACTTTAGTACAGGCCTTTTTCTCCTCACACTTGGATTATTTATAAATTATTAAAAATTTATTTTATCTTTATTTATCCTTCAGTGTTCTACAGTCACTACTATATAACTTAGATTTCTCTCTCTCCCTGAAGGAGGGAAAAAAATCTAAGTTATATAGTAGTGACTGTAGAACACTGAAAATAAATAAAATTTTAAAAAAATAATCCAAGTGTGAGGAGAAAAGGGCCTGTACTAAAGTGATGACAGTGTCAGAGGAGAGAAAGGGGAGCATTGGAAAGATGTTGCAAGGGTGAAATCAACAGATCTTGGTAACATATTGAATGTGGAGGGGGAGAGACAGTGAAGAATCTAGGACAATCTGCAAAGTTGCAAGCCTGAGGGACTGGGAAGATGGTGTCACCCTCTATGTAATCTATATACAACAAATATCCAAAAAATAGTTTAGAGGTTGCACTCAACCTAAAGAAAATGGGTGTAGTTCTTCAGTTTGGGGAAAAAAGGTTTCCAGATTTTAAGAGCAGAGAGATAGACATAGGGTAGGATAGTGTGTAATATACATACTTTAGGTAGAGTAACCTACTCCTACTTTGTAATGAACAATATATGATGGGTTTAAACCATCACAAGCCAGATTTAAGGATTTCTTGACTTTGGGTATTGTGAAATGTTAGCACATTTCCCATGGATTTTTAAGGGCAGACTGAGAATTGAAGATGACTTCACAGACTGAGAGTTCCCACAATTCGAAAAACCATTGAATGGCATGCAACACAGTAATACTATGCATGCTCCCTACTACGCTAAAACAGGGATTTTTGTGCACAGCAGATGTTTGTTATCTGGTGAATGATTTGTCTGAAGAAAGGCTTTTGATAACTTTCTCTGGAATGGTGCCTAGAGAAACAGGATCAAATTAGATGGCATCTAATCCTAGGACTGTGTCTTTTACCTTTCTAGATTAGGGGGCTGGGGGAAGAAGGGGGAAGCTATCCTTTACTTTTAGGCCTGCACAAGAAGGCAAGAAAGCAAACAGCTTTTGTACCCTGTGCAGTATTTTGTCCCTTGGATCATAAGTGTTAAACTCAAATTGAAACAGGGCCAGTAAAGGATCATATAAGGATCTCTGCAGCCACATATTGATTTTAAAAAAAAAATCACACATATTAAGATTATCTATATTTTATTATATTTGTATTTATTAAATATTTCCCAATTACATTTTGATTCAGTTCCCTTCCACCTAGAAGTGTTATAGGGCCCCAAGTTTGACATGTCCACCTTGGATAAGTGGGCTCATTCTGCAAATGAATTTTTTACATCAGTCCATCCCAAGCACATTATCATTCAAGGAAGAGACTCTATGGAAGCTGGAGCCATTAGAACGTATAAAGTGAGCTAAAAGGAAGAAAATTGGCTTAAGAACCTATTATTTCTCCTCAGGGCACAAAGTAAACCTCTCCAGATATGGAGGAATCATCTCTAAAATCCAATACTCTTATAAGCAGCCTACAGCCTCATTACAACCTAAATGATGGTAAAGCTTGTCCCAACCTGATGACTTTTTTGGGAAGGTAAAGTATGAAGGCATGGAGGAAGCTGCTGGGAGGACATCATGTAAACAATCCAAACAATCCCTGTAAAAAAAAAAAAATTACCTACTTCTCCTTTCCCTTCCATCAGATTCTTTTTGTGGAGATTGATATTCATATCACACTTCATATTTTTCAGGCTTCCCATTAGGTCACTAAACTGAATGAAATACTCCATCACTAATTCTCCAAACAAAGAGATGTCACCATTTAAGTGCCATTTTTTTATCTGCCTCTTCCTTTTTCCTTCCCTTTTCTTCTGAGCATCTGTCACCAGCATTCGGGTGGCTGGCACACCAGTGTACAGTAACAGGTTCTTATTGATCAACAACTTAGAAACATATGCACTGAACTGCCAGCTTTCCAAGGGCTGCAGACTCCATAACCATATGAAAATAGAAAATCAAGGGGGAAAGAGATTTTTCCAAAGAACAGACACATCAGAACAAAAAAAAGTTGTTAAAAAATATCTTTGCTACCAACTTCTACCTAGCAACATTTCCCAATGACAGTTCTTCTATGATGTTATATTAATACAACACTAAGCAGAACTTCCTAGTTCCAAAAGCACTGTAGCATAAAACTTCTGGTTCACTAAAGGGAGAAAACCTGGAGGAAGGGGTAGAAGAAAATAGATGGGGTCCTGAATGAAGAAAGGAGACACCTCTACAGCAGTACAGCAGTGAGTCTTTCCTACATCACCCTATCTGATTTAGCAGAGCATGCACCCCATAGCTCTAAGAGATATCTTGAACAGCCCTGACCACATTACCAGAGCTTGGATTCAGAGTAGCCCCACATAAACGGCCCCAAACAAGGTGGATGTAGGGGGATAAATCCAGTGAGGTTAAGTGACTTGTTCCAGATCACAAAGCAGCCTTTCCACAGGTCTAAAATATACACTGTTTCTGTTGCAAGTAATACTTTGACTCTCAACCTCAACTGAAAACTAAATATTGAAACAGGAAGAGGGAGATGACTTAGCTCTTTGAGGTCAGCTGACAAATGCTGAAGGTGTGTCCCTTTCCCCACCTCCTAACTTTCTATGATGCAGTGAAAAGGAATGGGCTTTGCTACTGAAGCCTCCATTTTCCATTTCTCACAGAAAGACAGACAGGAACAGAGCAGAAGATGCTTGCATCGTTAGCACTTTGGCAGTACTGTTGGAACATGTATGCATGTACAGGCTGGGTAGGATAGGTGCCTAGTTTCCTGAAGAAAGCCAGTAGGACCTGTCAACAGAGCAACACTCCCAAGTAGGTTCTGATAAAGAGGATTGTATGCACATGTATATGTAAACGGGTGGATGAAAGAATAAGTTAAACAGAAGCTTCTCAGAGACAGGAGTGGTGGTAAGGAGAAATGGAAGCTAGATGCTTACATCGCAGAGGGTTGGGGTGGGGAAGAAGCCAGTAACAGTAGAAACTGGGAGTGTGTGGTCAGAGCCAGGTCTAACATCTCTCTAAACAGAAAGATAAAAGCTCAGAGCAGTAATGTCACATCCAAGGTCACAGTACACTTAGCAGAAGGACTGTGAGGTTCCCTGTCCAAAACTATAAGAGAGACTATCTCAACTTCTCCATCCCCCAACACTTGAGAAATGTGCCAAGCCTAGAGTTTCACATTGCTGTAACGGCAAAGTTTTAACTCATCTGTTTTTAAGAAAACTTAATCACCAGTCACAGGACCTCAGCCACCTGGGTTAATCAATAGCTAAGACTTGTTTGAGGGTGGGGAAGAGATATGTCACAGAAGAAAGGCCCTGAGAATGTCACATAATGTTCCTCTTGCTGAGAGTCTGGATTCCAACTGATCTTTTATTTGAAAGGGTCTACATTAACCAAGTCGAAGTTACTCTACACTTAACCAGTTTTCTCAGTCTGAATCCTCATAATCTCACAGCCACTCACTAAAACATCACTCTCTCCCTCCCTAACAATTTATCACTTCATCTCGAAGAAGCAAAGTCTCATAGACTGACACTACACCAAAGAAAATGATGACCTAAATGGCAGGAAAAAAACTGTGTCACCCAATTAACAACATGACTCTGCTCCCTTTTATTTCATCCCTTCCATCTGCCTCTTCATTCCCTCCAAATGAGGGGCATCTGTAAAGCTAACTATATTCTCCCATTATTGGTCACATTTCCTGGCTAACTCAAATCCCAGCAAATCGGCTGAGCAAGGGCTGACAAGAAGATTAGCCTCCAGATGGAAAACTCTGCTCCTTCTACACCTGTTGTGAAGCCACCAAGGGCACTGGGACAAAACACTGAAATGACAGGTTTAAGTCTTCCACCTTGAAATCACCAAATCTTTCCAAGCCCCTGTCCCCTAAACACCTCCCCACCACACACACCCTAAGGCTCTTCGTTGTCACCATCCACCCACACTTCTTCCCCATCATCCAGACTACACATTCATCTTTTTTTCTAGTGGGCTACAGCTCCAGACTAGCTTGCAGCAAATGTCCGCATACCAGCCTATGCAGTCTGGACAGAAAAGCTTAAACTCCACACCAGGTATAATCGACTTTTTTAATTTCACAATGTTTCATATCTGTAATATGCAGACTACTTCACTCTCAATAGAGAGATCGGGAAAACTGTCTCGGGCAGCGAGATGAGTGATAAAGAGGTAGGCTCTAATATAATGAAGTGAGTGAGACAGGCTTCAGAATCCTAAGTCCTGACCGAAGGTAAGTACGACAAAGGTAAATGAAAGAACCAAGGAGGGGGAGGAAAGCCAGCCATTAAAAACTGCGGCTGGGAGAAGAAGCCACAAAAATCGCATTGCATGTGATTTTTTGAGGGGGGAGGGCGGTTGAAAAGACAAGTGAGGGAGGCTAGGGAATGTCAGGCATAGGAAAAGTGTGTCAGAGGGGCGGGGGAAAGAGAAGGAAAGGGAAGGACGCTCATCTCCAAAACATTCGCAAAGGACGAAAAGTCCCGAGGAAGGGGATACGAGGGTCCAAGGTTGCAGAGGGATCACGAGGAAGATGGGGGTGCTGGGCATGTAGAAATCGCCGGAAGGGGCAGTATAATCAGGGAGGAGAGAAATCTAAATGGCGGAGGAAGGGGGAAAGAAGGAAGGAAGGAGGGAGGGAGAGGCGGTGGTGACGGAGGGCAAGTGCACAGGGGTGCAGGTGTGTGCGGAGGTATTGGGGGGAAAGCCAAGGCCCAGAGGGGAAGGAAGAGAGAGAAAAGGGGAGAGGTGGCTAAAGAGGTCTCCACGTGAGGGGGCGGGGCTTCCCTTAAAGTGGGGGTGCATCCCAGGGACCCGGTGCCAAATCACCTCCTCCAGTCCCTCCCGAGGACCAGGACGCGCGCGCCCCGGGCCAAACGATTCCGTACGTGGAGGGGGAGGGGAAGGGCGAGCGCTGGCGGCAGCCCAGGTGCGGGGGGCAGGGCTCACTCACCCGCAGGGCGGACAGGTCGATGTCGTCCAGGCTTCGGGCTGGGGCGGGGTCTCCCATGGCGGCGGCCGGGCCGGAGCCCGAGCCGAGAGGCTCAGACTGGGCGGGCCCAGGAGAGACGCGGGGTCACTCAGGCTCAGGCTCCGGCTCCCTTACTGCGCTGCCGTTGTCGTTCCTGCCCCATTGGGGGAGAAGAGGGGATCGGCGCTCCGCTTCGCCTCCCCTTCCCTTCGCTGAAAGACGGGTTGGGGGACGAGATGCAGACAAGTTGACCGAAAGGAGCCTTTCCGATTGACTGACTGACAGGAGCTCAAGTTCTGAACTCGCGACCGGGAGCCCCTGAACTCTACTGCGCATGCGTTTTTCGAGCGAGGGTGGGAGGAAGGAGCAAGAGGACAGGCTGTGCGCACGCGCGAGAACCAGCTGAAGGACGGGGAGAGTAGGAAGTGGGTGTGGGGAAAAGGTGCGGGATGTGATGGTCCAGAGTGCACGGAATAACTGTTGCGCGTGCGCCGGACGGAGCCTCTTCTCCCTTGCACGCCACCTTCTCCCCTCCCGCCGGCCAGGATTGCAACTAGCTCCCTAACTTTCTCACTGAGCCACCTACCTGGTGGGGCGGGGCGGGGCGGGGCGGGGCGGGGGAAGGAACGACACCCAGTTCCCCTTCACAACTCTGGAGGGGCTGCCATGGCAACCCCCCACGCTAAGGGGGAAAGCGGGCCTCGGGATAGGGTAGTCTAGGCTAGGCTTAGGACAGGCTGTCCACCCACCCTGGTCGTCACGGCAACCGGAGAACCACTGGGGGAGGGAGTGCCGCAGGGAAAGCCTAGGGAGAATGCAAGTGGGAGAGGGCAGGTACCGGAGCCCAGGAAATGCTCTCCAGCTAGGGGAGGCTTAGAACGTCATTCAGGGGTACTTCTAAGTAGGGACGTTTCTCCAAGTCCTTGACTAAACCAGGAGTTTTTCGTAGTAAATATTGTTGATAGGTCGAATTAACTGATTTCGCTGTCCAGCTGATGAAAGCAGTGTATTTGTTCGGGACAACTTGCCTTGGGGCCACTCACATCACACCCAAACCTAGGACAGCTCTGGTTCTCCCCTTGGTGTGGGAGCTCCCTGGGATCGGGAATATGTGTGCACCTTTAATTTATCTTTGCCCTCAAAGCTCAGCCTTCAAGACTCTCATGAGGGTGGAAAGGAGGGAGGTGAGCCAACATTCATTACTGTGGAAGATGAAAACTACTAAGAGGTAGAGTTTGATAAGGTGACACTTTGTGGGTTTCTGACTCCCCTTGTGCAATTTTATTATGCACTGAGACTGCGTATTGAAGGATGGGTAGGGCTGGAATAGGTGGAGTGAAGTGGAGTAGAGAACATTTAGACAGGAGAACTAAATAGAGGCAAGAATGAACAGGTTGTGTGTAGGAGCAGGGTGAACTAAGCTTACTCAAGGCTTTGAATGCCATGATGAAGAGTTTGGACTTGACTGATTGTCTTTGAATGGGTAAATACCACTGGAATGGAATCATACTGTAAGTTTCTACGTATTAGTGTGGTGCAGGGACCACAATACTTCCAGGCCCTGCCTCCTAGGACTAGAGAAAGGCCCATAAGTCTCTTAGGGCTCCCAGGCTCTCTGGGGCTTCCAGAACCTTCTATGAATTTAGTGTCCAGAGGCTTCACAGGACACATGTGCTATGAGATCAAAACTGGTGGGGGGCAGCCTCGAACCCCTAATCACCTGCCATTCTCAGTAAACCTTTCCTCTATCCACTGATACTATCTGGCCTCATTTCCCAATGGTTCACATAGTTCAACACCCTCCAGCCAATAAGCACCATTCCAGGGATATTGAACTCTCACCTATCAGTCTTTCAAAAAATATCTATTAAACATCTACTATGTGCCAGGCACAAGTGGTGAGAATAAAAATATGAAAAAGAAGTCCCTGCCCTCAAGGAGCTTACACTATACAGTAAAAAGACACACAAAAAATAGTTAAAAAGAAAGGAAAAGGTAAGTGGCTGAGGGAGATCTCTACTTTCCAATCAAGAGGCCCTAGAGACAAAAGGTACTTATCAAGTGTGAGTACCTGGGCTTGGGTGATACTCTAGAATCTAGAGGTTCCTGAGGCTTGATGGAAAAGTCCAGAAGAGTACAGCTGAGTTGCTTCAGGTGCTAAAGAACAACTCACCCAATCCCAGCTTCCAGTCCATATCCACATCAACCTCAACCCAGATCTGCCTCCGTAATATCCCACTCCATATCTTCTTGCCCCTTCTACTGTCCTCTGGATCCTCTGGATCCCCTACTCTGTGATTGACAAATTTCTTTTCATTTTAGATCTTTTCATCTCTTGCCTTTTTTTCACCTTCTAACATTCCCTTGAGACCTGGCTCCCCCAAATGATATTACATCCCTGAATCCCCTTTTCAGTACTGTCTTCACTTCCTTTTATGCTTTCCCTTCCTATGCACACTCACTGTTCCCACATGGGTGGAGTCAGACTATTTCTTGCTGCCCATTGCCACTTGGAGACTTGTCTCTATTGCCTTCACTCAAAAACCTTTTTGCCTTTGAAGTTCACTTTGTCCAAATTTATCACCTAATCTAGATTCTTTTTGGTCATTATCTATCAATCCCCAGAATATCCTCTCTGCTCTCTCAACTAGTTTAATGCCTAGCTCATGGTCTTTCTCCTCCACAACTCTTGCCCTCGTCCTAGGAGACTGAAACATACATATTAATGTTCCTTCAACTACTGTAATTTATCAGTTCTTCAGTGTACTGAACTCCTATTACATTACTCTTTCACTCTGCTATGAACAAATATGATCATAAGTGTGATCTTCCCATTACCCACAAGTGTCGCTTTTCCACATTCATGAACTCTCAAATTCCTTTATCTGACCATATTTCATCAGTATGCCTTACACTACCTAGCCCTCTTCTTCATCTCACTATGAACTCAAATCTACCATGCATTGTTTTCCAAGGCAATCACCTTCATACTGGCTAAACTCTCCTCCCATCCCAATTTTGACCCTTTGGTCAGCTAGCTCAATTCTACAGTTTCTTCCAGTCTTGTTATCATCTACCTCCTTGGATCTACTCATTTGATGCTGAACAGAAAGGAGTCATGAAATTATGCTGACTAGGCCCATGACAAATTCATATATATTCTCAACTGAGTCTTCATTTTAGTACAGCAATCTTTCTGTCCTGCCTCGTTGATTCTCTAACAGTAACTGTTCCATAATTTTTTTTCTCTCTCTCTCTCAAGCTGTCATGGCACCTCTCCTGTCAGCTAAGGACCTTGTTAAATACTTTACCCAAAATTTGAGACTATTTTCTGAGAGTGCTTTCTCTTGTCACATCCTTCTGACGTCATCCCATACTTCATCCTCCTTCATTCCAGCATCTGATAAAGATTTCTGCTTACTAATGCCAATTCCTCTATGTATACCCTTGATCCCCTCCCTTCCCGTCTTCTCCAATAGATTGCCTCTACTATTATTCCCTCTCTCTAATCTTCCCTCTCCCTATCTACTGGTTCCTTCCTTGCTGCAATGGCCATGTCTCTTTTATCTTTAAAAAAAAACCCAAAACCCTCACTAGACCCTATCATTCCTCTCATAACCACCAATTTGAACTCATGTGAGTTCCCATGGATTTGTCTCTATGCCAGTGATTCCCAGATCTTTATATTCATTCCTAGTTTCCTAAGCTCCGGTCCCATATTACCAAATATCTATTGAACATTTTGAACTAGATGGCCTATACATAGGCATCTTACACTCAAAGATTTCTAAAACAGAACTATTTTTATGTTTCCCCCTAAGTCCACCCTTTGAGCAAACTTCTCCTTTTCTGCAACCTCAATGTCATTCTCAACTCCTCCCTTTCCCACACGCCACACATCTAATCAGTTGCCAAATCTTGTCATTTCTGCTTCTGAAATCTGTCCCTTTCTCTTGACTCACTCAGCCACAAACCTAGTTAAGATGCTTATCACCTTTTGACTGAACTATAACAATATCTTAATTTGCCTTCCTATCTCAAATTTCTCCCTTACTATATCCACCCCCCATATAGCTACCAGGTGGCCTATGTCATTACCTCTTATAATAAACTCCCAGGGGCTCCTAGGATTAAATATAAGCTCTGATTTGGTATTTAAAAACTCTTCATAACTTAGCCACATCCTTTTCCAGGCTTCTTAAATATTATTATCTTCCACAGACTTTACAATAACGCCATAATGGCCTACTTTCTGTCCCTCTTGCCTAGAACGCTCTGCCTCTTCACCTCTTGAAATCTCTGTCTTCTTTCAAGACTCATTTCAAGCTCCTCCTTCTGCAAGGGACCTTTTCCAGTCCCCCCCAGCTTCAATGGACTTCCCTCTAAGGCTACCTTGCATTTATTCTATACGTGCTTATATGTGTTTATTTCTATTTTTGTGCAAGCTTTCTCCACAATTAGAATATAAGCTTTATATGCCCTTTTTTCTTTGTATCCTCAGGATTTAATATAATTCCTGGCATGTAACTACATTAGGTGCTTAATAAATGCTTGTTGTTTGATTGGCAGATGAATTGACAGCTAAGTGCTAAGATCATAGGAATTCAGAACTGGAAGGAGCTTTAAAGACAATCCTGTCACTTATTGATAATTATTTTAATTATATATGATAATTATGTGAATAATCTTGTCATTATTCAATCATTATTGGTTAGAGAAATGCAAATTAAAAAAAACCTTGATATATCATTTTACCCCCACCAGATTGACTGAAGTGACTGAAGGGAAAAACAAGAAATGTTAGAGGGGATGTGGAAAAATTAGGACACTAATTTATTGTTGGTGGATTTGTGAAGTGATCTAACAGTTTTGGAGAGAAATCTGAAATTATGCTCAAAGAATTATTAAATTGCCTTTGACCCAGCAATACCATTAATAGGTTTATTGCCAAAGATGTTTAGGGAAAAAGGAAAAGAATCTATATGTTCCCAAATGTTTATATAGCATTTCTAGCTTATATAGCACATATAGCATCTCTTTGTGGTGGCAAATAAGTGAAAATTGCAGGGATGCCCCTCAATTAGGGAGTGGTTGAAAAAGTTATAGTATATAATTTTGATAGAATCCTACTGTGTTATAAAGAAATGATAAGTTCAATGATCTTAGAAAAACATGGAAAGACTTGCATGAAACAGATGAAAAGCAAAATAGGCAGAACTAAGAGATCATTGTATACAGTAATAGCAATATTGTTTTAAGAACAACTGAGCAAATAAGTCATTTTGACTGTTATAAATTCCCAAATTAATTATAAAGGACATATGAAGAAAGATACCATCTGCATCCAGAGGGAAAAAATGATAAATATAAGCATGTTTAGAATAATTTTACATATATATGTGTATATAGAGAGATGTATATGTATATCTATATATGTATTTGTGTCTAATGGTGGTCATCTCTAGAGTGGGGGAGAGGGGAAGAAAAAATAAATTTACATGATAACTTCATTATATGTTTAAAAGAAATAACAAATTGTACATAATATATTCGCAGTTTCATGTGCAATCATCTTTTTATTATAGTATGCTATGGAAATACTTGTTACATTCATAAATTAAAAGCAAAATACATTTTTAAAAAGATAATCTTGTTTAACTTTTTCCCCTTTTATATTTTTCATTTTTATGCTGTAAGAGATTTATTCTTAATTTTAACAGTTATAGATTAGTTTCATGTATTTTAAATTTGTAGTTATTTTCCATGTATGACCCAATTTGAATCATATAAGATGTCTGTGAGGTTCTCCCCATTTTATAGTTGTTCAGTCGTATCTGACTCTTTGTGACCCCATGTGGGGTTTTCTTAGCAAAGGTACTGAAATGGTTCGCCATTTCCTTTTCCAGCTCCTTTTTAGAGATGAGGAAACTGAGTTAAACAGTGACTTGGCAAGGGTCACACAGCTACTAAGTTTTCAAGGCTAGATTTGAACTTGGGTCTTCCTGACTTCAAGCCTGATGCTATACCTACTTCATCACCTAGCTCCCCATTTTAAAGATGACCAAATAGGTCCAGGGAAGTTAAATGACTTTTTTAAGGTCATCTGGCTAATATTTGGCCGGAGAGTCAAGCCAATGTCCTCTTGCCTCCAAATCTAGGATTCTTTCCACTGATGCACTACTAGCTGGAATGTCAGAGATAGGAAATGACTTCAAATATCATCCAGTCCCATCTTCTCAACTCACAAGTGATTAAACTAATAAGAAGATAAAACTTGTGTAAGTCACTGTACAATCTGTATACACATTGTATACCCACTGGCATCCCTATGTACAACATGCACACTCTAAAGACAGACAACTGTAAAACACCTCAACTCTTTGCCCCTTTTCTAGGTTGAGAAGGAAGGTAGGCAAAGGGAGGGAGGAAATGAAGAGATGGCCTTTGTACTTTGTACTTTTTGCTGCCTAGGGCAGTTAGGTGATGAAGTGGGTAGAGCACCAGTGCAGGAGTCAGGAGGACCTGAGTTCAAATGTCACCTCAGACACTTGACACTCACTAGCTGTGTGACCTTGGGCAAGTCACTTAACCCCAATTGCCTCATCCTGGGTCATCTCCAGCCATCTTGATGAATATCTGGTCACTGGATTCAGATGGCTCTGGAGGAGAAGTGAGGCTGGTGACCTGCACAGCCCTCCCTCACTCAAAACAAAGTCAAGTGCAAGTCATAATTCTCTGATGGCATGGTCTTCTTCAGCAACGAACGACAAACAAACATTTTGCTGCCTGTATGCTATAAAGGTAAGGATTTCTTATTAAATTCTCTGAACTTACCCCACTAATTCTTATACAGTATTGAGTGCTTGGTACCCTCGGTAAATGTTTGATAAATATCTGATATTTTGCACTGAAGGAAGATAAGCATGAAGGAATATTCCTCAAGACCAAGAAAGGCTCAGCATATTGTGCCTGGTACATATTAGGACTTATTGTTCCTTTTTGGAGGAGCCAGTTGGGGTTAAGTGACTTGCCTAAGGTCACACAGTTGCGTGATTTGAACTCAGGTCGTCCTTTCTCCAGGGAGGTGCTCTCTCTACTTCTCCACCTAGTTGCCCACTTATTGTTTGTTGACTTAGCTAGGTGGTGTATCAGATGGAGCACTGGTCCTGGAGTCAGAAAGCCCTGAGTTCAAATTTGACCTCAGACAGTTATAACTGTGTGACTTTGAGCAAGTCATTTTCCCTCTTTCTGCCTCAGTCAGTCAATAAGCATTTATTAAGTGCCTACTAGGTGCCAGACACATAGAGTCAAGCATTGGGAATACAAAAGAAGGCAAAATACAGGAAGGAAATCGCAATCTAGAAGAGGAGACAAATATGTACAAACAAGTCCAAAACCTCTCTCAAAGCTCATGTTATGGGACTCCCTCCTCATTGGTAGATCTGAATGCTTTGCTCTTCAGGAAAGGTGGAGGAAGTTGGCAGAGAGGAAAAAGAAAGAAGAACATCAATTTCCTTCAGATCTTCACAGTTCTGGTTTCCAGCTTTAGATGGAAGATGGAAGAGGTCAACCCCGCTTCAGCCTGCTGAATGAAAAGACTCTGGGAAGAAGCCAACCTCAGAAAAGCTGACAATTTCCTACATATCCCTACCCCCAGCTTGCTCCACTGGAGACTTCTGGGAGTTTCCCCTAGGAGGAACCCTTTGTCTTGGTCGAGCTGAGTTGTCTCAATCCCAATGGGAGAGTGCCTTCACTCTGTATTGTCTGGTATATATTCTCTCTGTGTGTGTGTGTGTGTGTGTGTGTGTGTGTGTGTGTGTGTGTGTGTGTGTGTGTGTGTGTGTGTGTGTGTGTGTGTGTGTGTGTGTGTCTCCTCTGGTTTTTTTTCTACCAATTTGGATAAATGGGATATTCTGTGGTCTTTTTCGCTATTTGTTACATGTACTTATTTTGGAACTGGCATTTGGTGTGCAAGGGGTCAAACTTTGGATATAGAACTTGGGGTCCTGCTACTCCAACCATAATAAGGAATTGAACGTGATCACATTCTGCACCGTATCATATTGTGGCCTAGAGGCCACAGGTTCACCACCCCTGCCACAGACTAATAATGTTTAAGGAGCAGGTAGAGAGCAGTGTGGCTTCCTGCCCCAACTTCTGATTCCTGCTCTTGGCAAGAACTGCAGTCTTCCTTGAAGAAAGGTTGGGAGGGGGTGAGGAATGAAGAAGCTAGAGGTGTCTAGTCTGCCCCCCATCCTATCACACCATATATGTAGGCTACACGTAGAGGAACAATCCCTAAATACATACGCTATGCACACAATAAATAAAAAATAATTAACAAAGGTTAATTATACTTCCCTCAACTGTAAAATGGGTATAATAATGGCACCTACCTCACAGAGTTGTTTTGAGGATCAAATGAGATAATTTTTTGCTTTTAGCACACACTAGTTGGCATTAAGTAGGCACCTTAAAAGTTTATTAAATGAAAATAAGATCCTGTGTAAAGCTTTTTTTTCTTAATAGGAATTTTCCTTTAAAATAGGGGTTAAAAAAAGAAGCTTCCAGGGAGGACCTGAAGGACTGATTTTTACTAAAGTATTGCATGTCAGGGTTAGAATAGGCCATAGTTTCTAATATTACAGGGCAGAAAATGAGTGACTTGCCCACTTGGCGGAGTTGGGACAAGAACTCAGGTCTCCTGATCTCTCTAAAAGCTCATACTCTTAGACAAGGGAAATAGGACAAAGGAAGAGACTACTTCCTACAGCTTGATCAAACTAGAGAGAAAACAAGAAAGAAATGGGCAGAAACACACAATCCCTCCAGCTCCTAGGTGGTTGCCCTGCTTCCTCCCTGCCCCACTCCAGACTGTTAACAAGGTAATGACTCTCCCAGAGGAGAGGCACTTAGCTGTGCTAATGAGGCTAATTAACAGACTGCCAATTAGCACTGGAGGACCTCAGTATGTGGAGTGTGGGTGGGACTCCCTCTGGTAAAGCTGTTTCCCCTGAGCTCTGGAGCTAATGGGTCTTGGAAGGAGGCTAAAACTTGAAGTGGTGGAGACGTTCCTCATAGGCTGGGATGCCCGTATTCTTCATTTAATTTTCACCCTTTAGAAGCCTTCCCTGACTTATCATCCTCCCCATTCTAATCCATCAAGCTCTCAGGTCCCTAGCATTCAGGACTTTTGGTGAATGAGATCTAAGGAGGAACTCAGATGATGAAAGAAGAACTAAGTTACCCTTCCTGAAGAGAAGAAATTATGAGAGGATAGGGTTGTTATTGCAACATGAGAAAGCCTAGGGCATTAAAAGGTTTTCCTATCCAAGAGGTGTTCTCTCTCAGTACAGAAGTTAAGTCCATCTCTCTGCAATGTCTCAGCTGTAGTGGAGTGGTTGGGGGAGCAGGGGGTTCTTGCAAAGTCTTTCTCAGTTCTTTGATTTGAGTATGTGGGCGTGGTGGGGAAGGGAGCAGAGGTGTTGGAGAGAGCTGAGAACTGAAGATTTTCTCCCTGCCCTCCCCTAGTTTTGTCTATTGTTCACAAGTTCTGTTCTCTAATTACATTGGTTTGTCCTAGCCCCTCCCTTTCTTTTCCACTAGGGGTCATTGAATCAGCTCTTTCCTCTTCCCCAGAAAATGGATGACTCAGATCCTGAAGGCACAGATTCATAAAGCTAGAGAGAAGGGCACAGATAGAGCCAGGGGAGGGCAAAGACAAGGAGTTGGAGGTAAAGGAGAGGCAGAAAGATTACAAGTCCTTGCTGCCTTGATCTCACAAAATGAGACCCTTTTTTTAACTTCAAAATTTACTTTAAAAAACACCTTTATTTATAAAAATGAATGTGTTTGACATAAAGTAACTATGTGCTCAGTTAGTGTCTGTAAGCAGGCTGTGCTAAGTAAGTAAGTTTGTTTGGCCCTAGTTGTGGGATGAGCTAGGGGATTGATAGTGGTCCAAATTCTGAAACCCTGGCAGCAGATGATCAGAGCTAGGAGAAGAAAAGATGCCTGGAAGACTGTAGCTTTCTCCTCAGCAGCAGGGATTTGAACTTGATTCAGGAGATTGAGAGAAGCAGGAGATAGGGTAGGAGAGAGGCATTGCTCTGCATCATTTCCTCTCCACCCCACGATGCTCTCCTCTGTTGCTCCTGGGATGAATTCAGGTTCTCAGAATGTCAGGGTTTGACCATCTGACTGAATCCCTTCAATTCCACTGAGAAATGGACATAACTTAGAAAAGACAAGTGACTTACTTGTCCAGGGTCACATGGCTGGTTCATTTCAGAGGTAGAACCAGAACCCAGGTCTCCTGCCTTCAAACTGAAGTGTTCTATCATACCATTTCTCCCTTGGATATACTTTCCCCTCTCTCCTCCTGGGAAATGAATCCCTTTTGTGCATCCCCTCATTTGTGAGTGATTTGTCCTCAAGTTGAGTGTGAAGAGAGAGAAATAAAAGGTGCCAGGTGCAGAATTTGGTTTCCCATGGTTCTTCTCTCACTAGCCTCCATGCTCAAAAAATTAGATCCTGGGCTATGTCCATACTTCAAGAGGTATGACACCCTCCTTGCTACCCAGTGGAGGCAACAGAGACTCTTCCTCTAGGAATTTGAAGGGAAAGTGGACAAGGTGGCCCTGGATCTGAGTGAGTTCGGAGCAGGCTATCTCAGGGCTAACAGTGGCCAGAGGCTCCACACTCCCATACTCCCGAAGTACACGAAGTGATCGAGTCGCATTAGATGGCAAGCAACGAAAAATCTAGAGGATAAAAGTGAAGTTATTAAATAACTTCCTTTCCTTCACCAACTCCAGATATCCTGCCCCCCCACTCCAGGGTTTTCAGTTCTCCATCCTTCTCCTACCTAACTCCAACACAGAGATTTTTCCCACCTTATCCTTTGGACTCATTCACCCTTATTCCCCAGCCCTCCCCCCCCAATAAATATTCCTCCCAATCATTCCTCAAAACTGTGCTCTTTTCCCCTTTAGAAAAAAGTTATGATTTCTATGCATAATCTTCTTTCTTGTATCTCACTTTGCGGTATACCACTCAAAATCCTTTACTTTAAAATGAAAACTATTATAGTTACTGATCTTATAAGTTTCACAACAGCAAGGGATCCTGTCTTATCTAAGAATTTCCCCTACTGCTCTGCCTATACATAGGAGTTCCTTGATGCTGGTTGAACAAACGGTTCCATCTTTTCTTATAGCCCATCTATAGACTTCCCACATCTACCTGAAACCTATATTTTACCAGCTTCTGTTTCCCAACACACATACTCCTCCAAATCTTTCCAACCTGCTCATAGATGCTGGCATTTCTTTCCGCTATCTTCTGCCACAGCTGGAAGAAGGTGTCACAGACAGGATCCCGGAGGTCCAGTTCAGACTGGGACTCTGCCCCCAGAATGGTGCTGAAGGAAGAAGGGGGACTGTCAGATTTATCCACATACCCCCCTGAGAAGACAGGGTCCTTGGTAGCCCCTACCTGAAGCAGTGTTTCCGGAGACTGAGGGCAAACCTCCCAGCCTGGTACTCTTTTCCATCCATAAGTGATGGTTCCATCTCAGTGTCTTCAATCAGAATTGCTAATTCACTGTCTCGCTTCCCCAGGAGGCTCCGGTCATTGATGTTTGCTGAGCCTGGAGTGGAGTTGTCTATTAAAAGGGGCAATTTGAAATAGCACCCCTTGCCCCCACTATTACTACTCCCAACCCTATTTCTCCAACTTCTTCAGTTCCTAGTTTTTTCTACCCAACTTCTTCTGTTTCTCATTTCCCCCACATCCTTACCATCCTAAATACCATGCTTTTTCTGTGCTCTCTGCCTCTACCCCAGATCTCTAGAATGCCACTTGCACTAATTCCCCCAGCCCCTTGCTACTTCCTGTCTAGCCATCCCCTTCCCCAATTTTGACCATCAAGCTTCCTCCCTCTATCTTCAGTATTATCCCCTGCTCCCTTGGCCACTCCCTTACCAATGATGACTGTCCTGTCATCTGCGATGAGCAGCTTGCTGTGGATGTAGATGAGCTCAGATATCGGCTTTCCTCTCAGTTCTCCATGGGTTCGGAGCCCACACACTGACACATAGTCTCGCCACAATGTACCCACTGGTACATGTACAGGAAGGGAAAAGACACATGGATGAAAGAAGCAAAGATTAGCTTATGCAAAAAAAAAGACAGCTCTCCCCACCTATCAGTCCTGCTCCTCTTTCCTTGCCTTGGAGGACCTTATTCCTAACCTTGATATCATAAGAGCATAATGGAAAGGATACCAGATTAAGAGTCAAATAAGTTTGAATTCTAGCTCTCCTACCAGATATGTGACTTTGGACAAATTACCTAATGTCTCCATGCTGAAATTTTCTCATCTGTAAAATGGAGGTGATAATACCCATATTTCATACTTAACAAGATTTTTTTGAGGTGCAGATGAGATCTGATCATACATTATAAAGGGTTATGATAAATATCAGCTATCATTCAGAGAGCATGAAACCATGGAAAATGCACTAGTTTTAGAATCAGAAGACTTGGGTTCAGATTCTGCCTCTGTCATGTGAAACTCATGTGACCTTAGGCAAGTCACTTAACCTCTCTAGACCTGTGTCTTCATCTGTAAAATAAGGTGATTGTACCAGATGGCCTCTTAGGTTTCTCCTTCCTCTAAATCTATATGGTCCTATGGTTATTTTTATTCTCCTCAGTTGCTGTAGCACAAGGTCTGTTTCCAGACTGATATAAGATCAACACACAGTTACGCTGAGAAATACTTCACTCTCTCTAGCCCAGCTTCTCTCAACACTTTCTATTCCATCTAGAATTCTCCCCAACTACCATCACTCACTGGCAGCTTTGAGCCGATGCAGGATTGAATATTCACCACGACAGAGAGTCCTGAGGGAGAAGTCACAGGGAGAGTTGGCAGTCAGGGGAAAGAGCTGATCCTGAGAAGGGGGAAAAGAGTCAAGAGGCGAGGGGCAGAGTTGAGAGAGAATGGGGCAGAGTCAAGTAAGAAGTCAAGGAAGCATTAAGAGGCAAGAAGGGCAGGTGGCCATGTATCTGACCTGTAGGTAAAGTGCAGAATTGCCTGGATAGCATTTCCACCACCTGTAGAGATATCACCTTCAAACCCAGGAAGTAGGGGAAGCAGCACGTAGACCCGAAACCGCTGCTGTTGCCTGTGGAAAGGGGTGTAGGGTCATAGCTGGACACCTCTGACCTAGCCTTCTTGGATCCAATTCTGCCCCTTTATACACATATACCCATCCAGAGCATCTCCTTTTCTATCTTACTTGTGGGCTCTCAAAATCCTCTCCACAATAGCATCTCCCACTGTGTTCAGAACCGTCCGTCCATCTGAGCAGCTGATAAAGAACTGATTCTGGTAAGACATGGGGTGTAGTGAGGGAAGAATAAGGAATAGGTAATACAGTCCATCTCCCCTATTTCTCTAGCTCCCAATCTCTGTCATCCCTATCCCAGCAATGACTCTCTCTTAAATCCTAGTCTCCTATTCTTAAACAAAACCTGAATTCCCCACTTTATCCCCACCAACCTCAATGTAGATGAAGTGGCAGCTCTCCCGAATTGTATGGAGGTATGCATTGAGGATGGAGCTCTCACAGGTCCCAGCGGACCAACGGTCCACTGACCGAAGGACCTAAGAGACAAGAAGGAAGCAAAAAAAAATCCTCACACTTTAGCAATGGGGTATAGGGGAAAGGCTCTTTTTTACACTCTGGGGAAGGGAGTTGTCTCACCTGTACAGTGGCGCACTGCCCTCCAGGAAGGGTGAATGGTAACTGGTTGGCTGTGCTGGGTGACTTGGGTAGCAGATATGGGAACAGAGGGATCTTGTACTTGGCCTTGGTGGTCTAAGATTCAGAGTTAGGAGAGAGAGTCAGTGGGACTAAAACTAGCCCCCTCTTTCCCTCCCACAGACCAACCTTTTCCTCAGGTTAAGGGAAACCTTGGTAAAATTCCAGCGCTGGATGAAATGTCGGGCAAGATCTCTTGCTGCTGAACCATGGACAGCGACCCCCACATCCCTCCATGGCATCCGGGGCATCATCTCCCTGTCAATAAAATCTAGGGGATCCCAAAGGGTAAAAATCAAAAAGGGGGTCCTGAAGCCAGTTTCTAGACATTCACATAACAGACAGTCAGGGGGACAGGGAGATCATGCTTGTTACAGAGAAAGCTGTCTTGATCTGAGTTTCAGTCTTGGGGCTATGGAAAGAAAAAAATCTCTCACCTTCGAAGGGCCGGTCCAGTTGTACCCAATCTTTGACGATCAAATTGCTGTAATCCTTGCCCAGCCAGAACAGTTGGTTGTGGGAGAGGTCAGGGGCAACAGGAAGGCTTGAGCATGGGGTGGGCAGCTGTGTGGGGAGAGACCCAGCCCAGGGGGTCATGAAAGACCCAGTCCTGGGGTGGAGTCATGGGAGCCAAAGCCAGGAGAGAGGTATAGCCAGACAGAAAGAGGGAAACATAAGACAAAGACACTGAGAGAAGGGCACATACACAGACTGAGGGAAAGACAGAGAGAATAAGAGATGAAAAAAGGGAAATATTGATGATCCCACCCTCCTGCTCCAAACTCCCTATCCCAAAGGGGCAGAAAGCCAGAAAAATGGGCCCCAGGATGTAATGACATGAGAGAACCAGGAAGATCGAGAATAGGGGTGGTCCTTAAAGAGGGAAGAGGCCTAGAAGGGCAGGCAGAGGGGGTGGAATTGGAAAGGAAAAGGTGGGGTTGGGCCTCAAAGATAAAGAAGAAGTTTCAGGATTAGGGATCACCCTGGGAGAAAGAGGAGGAGAAGAGGTACTACAGTGTGAGGAGAATATCAAGTAAAGTTTACCTGTGGGGTGGTTGTTTCACTATAGCCCTCTAGGTCAGTGATCCGGTAGTGCAGATCATCCCATCGGCCAAAGGCAAGGTCAAGCCCTCCCATGAAGGCCACAGCTTGGTCCACAACTAGCAGCTTTTCATGGTGGGCCCACAGTGTCACGTGGTCTGGGTGACGCATCACCTGGAAAGAGTAGGAAAAAGTAATAAGATTTGGAAAAGGATAAGGTCTCAAAGAATGCTTTGGGGGAAAAGTGGTAAAGTCTACATTGTTTAGTGCTAAAAGCACTGTTGTTATGGTCAAAAAACTGTGACTGTAGGCAAATCCTTTAACCTATCTGGAAATCAGTTTCTTACCTACACAATGAAAATAATAATTATACTCTCTACATGATGGCACTATTTTGAGGAAAGCATTAATGCTTAAATCAGTATCAAAATGTGAACTATAATGATTACAACATGAAGGCTTGAGGAAAATGGAAGTGAGAGGGTCAAGGAGAGGAGTGGACATGGGGAAGTCAGGTGATGAGGGGCAGGGGAGAAGAAGAAGCACAAGAGATAGGGGGATCACCTTGATATTGGGGTGCAGCTGCATCAGAGCCTTTTTGCTGTAGCCACTGTTGATGCCCAAGGCCAATTCCACTTCCTTGAACAGCAGCACAGAAATTCGGACACCCTCCTCCTGGTGAGGGTAGAAGGGGGAATCAGTTGTCAATAGAAAATGCGAAAATGCTTTGGAAACTCCCCCCACACTCACCCCCTCCACTCCTGGTTTTGTCCTCACCTTTTGGCTTTCCTGTCTAATATCCCCTTTGCAGAGCCCTCAAAACTCTGCCTCCAATGAATTCAATTAAATATACATATATTAAGCCCCTAAAATGTTCCATGGACGCCTCTAAGTGATGGGTCTATGAAGAAGAAAAATGACACAATCCATCTCCTCCATATCTACTTAATAATCTTGTAAGGAGTTAACATATAGAATAATCAGATTTTCACATACCACAGATAAAGAACTGAAAACCCAAAGAGGGAGAGTGACTTGTCTAAGGTCACACAGGTCAGAAATAGTAGAACTGGAATTCACAACCAGGTGCTATGAATTTGGTAGAATGTGATGGGATAAAGGAGAAATTCAGACAGTGCCATAAGAAAATTTGAGGAGGGATGAATCCCTTGCTGTCGGGGATCCCTATACTATTCAGTGACTGGTCTAAAGCCTAATCATCTGGACAGTCCCAGGTGTCCTTGCCCCATCCTCATTCTATAGACATTCCCCCTCTTTAGGCCTTGTCTACTTCCTGGCCTCATCTCTTTGTGCCAGACCCAGCTGCCTCCTTACTGCCTTCTTCTTGAGCATAACATCCAGTCTCCAGTCCTCAGAATGGGCTGGACGCTTCAGATAAATTTCAGGACTCAACCTGTGGATAGGCAGACATAGAACAAATCGATAAGTTTGAAGTTCCAAAGGCCCTTCCCCCATTACCTTCTGGAATCTTGGACTCCCAAGCCTAATTTTGTAGCCCCCATGACTCCTTGAACCAGATCTCATCATAAACTCATCTACCCGGTCTACCCAGGTGTTCCAACTCCTCTCACTAACTTTACTCACCACCAATCTGCAATGAAAATCTCCTGCTTGGCCTGAAGGATGGCATCAGCCACAGCAGCAAAGTAACCTGCCCCATTTACAAACCTAAAGAAGGGTGAGGAGCAAAATGGAAATCAGAGGAACCAGAAGGCAAAAGAAAGGGGCATGATAATGGACCAAGAAGACAGAGAAGACAGGGAAAAGTCAGAGATGTGTCAGAGTGGAGGGAGATCAGAAACTGGAGGGAAGTCAGAGAAATCTGAGATGAGGGGAAGAGGAGACAATAGAGAGAACTGAGAAAGCAGGACAGGACATCAGATCAGAGATGGTCTGAGAATGAGAAACCGTGTCAGAAAGTTAGGGATAAGTAGGGGGAAATTAGAGGTAGGAAGTGGTCAGAGAGGGTAGAAGGAGGTCAGAGAGGGTAGAAAGTGGTCTGAGAAGGTGGAAGGAGGTCAGAGAGGAATAGGACGAGGTCAGAGAGGAGTAGAAAGAGGTCAGAACAGGCAAAGGGAGGTCTTACCATCTGGCCAGAGTCACTGGCCTTAGCGGGGCATAGCTCTGGTGTCTGTGTAGCTGTAAGAAGTCGCACCCCTGACTCTGAGCTAGCTCTGTGATTTCTTGACCCCACCATCGAGCCTGCCGGTAACTATGGCACTTGAGGATCAGGGACCTACGGTAGAGACAATGCCAAGGTTTAATTGTTCATGCCCCCAACGCCTGCTCATCATCCTCCAGCTCTCATCTGTCTAAACCCTGAAAAATTCCTCCCCTTTAGGCAATGAAATATTATCTTGATCTCTGATGACAAATAGGATGACAGAGTTCTCCTTTTTCAGGCACCTTCACATACCCCCAGGGTTTACAAACATCTTTCAAAAATGTTCCCCTATGTGAGCCAAGAGAGGAAGAAAGGTCATTGAACTTAGAGTTCTAAGGGACTAAGGGAAAGTTCTAGGTTCTAAGGGAAACTGTTTAATTGTGGAAAAAGCCTTGGAGTGAAAAGACATGAATTCAAGTCTTGCCTCTCACTTACTACTTTCATGACCCTGCTCAAGTTTTTGTGCCTCCCTGGGCCTCAGTTTTCTAAGTTGTAAAAATGAAAGAGTTGGACTATATATGAAGCCTCTTTCACCTCGAGGTCTGTGATCCTATGACTAATAATATAAACTAGTCTCCTTTTATAGATAATGAAAATGAAGGCTAGAGAGGGGAAGTTACCTATTGAAGCGTCAAGCTTCGAACCTATCTCTTCCAACTGCATGCAGCTAAAATGGCACAGTGGATAGAGTGCCAGGCCTGGAGTCAGGAAGACTTTAGTTCAAATCTGACTTCAGACACTTACTAGCTGGGTAACCCTGGCAAGTCACTTAACCCTGTTTGCCTCAGTTTTCTCATCTGTAACATGAGCTAGAGAAGGAAATAGAAAACCATTCTGATATCTTTGTCAAGAAAACCCCATATGGGCTCATGAAGAATCAGACATGACTGAAAACTAAACAACTTCTAACTACAAATCTAGAGCTTATGGAAGTTGAGAATCAGAAAAACTTAAGGGACCTCTTAACAAGTTCAATGACCCAGGTCATACCAGTAAGGGCCTGAATTGGGGCCTTTTGAATTGTAGACTACTGCTTTCCTACTACTCTCTGTCTCTGTATCCATAAAGGATAGGAGACATCCAGAATGTGGTGAGGAGGATGTTCTGGACTCTCCCCCCTGACCCTCCCATTCTGGATCAGGATCAGAAAACAGTTAATGCAGTAACCGTTGGTCTGGGGCTGGGAATATGATGGACAGTATAACAGTGTAAGAATTAGGTAAGAACAAAGAAGGGAAAGGAGTAAAAACCTTTTTTCCACCTCTACCCCCCTCTGCCTCCGCCCTTCTCCTCTCTAGGTTGCCCATCAGGTTTTCCCCAACTATTTCTAACCCACCTCTGTCTCAGTCGAACCCCCCTCATAGTATCTCTATGCTTCTATTTTAAACATCCCACTTCCCTGGATATGTGACTATGTTCTCCAATCCCTCCCACTCTCCTTTTCCAGCACTTGTTGGCCCTGGTCTCTGACCTGTGAGAAGTGTCGATTCGGACGCCATAACGCGTTTCTGTATTCTGTTTGCCAACCTGGACTTCAAATCCAGGGTCAAAAAGCTGGACAAAGGATATAGAGCCTGTCTCTGGGCGCATATACAACAGGAAGGAGTCTTTCACCACCAGCCATCTAGATAATAGAATGAGTTGTGATTAGTGACCCAAGAATCTGGCCAGTTCCACCCTACCCTAACTTTGTCATTAACTATCTCAAGTACACTACATAGAAGTCTGTCTCTCTAGCCCTTATTTCCTTCATCAGTCCAAGCATCTGTCCTACTCTCTGGTCGTCCCCCTCCTCAGTGACCCAGGCATCTGGCCCCTCAATTTACCTCTTGGACCATCGGTAACAAACTTGGTCTCGGCCACAGCAGGTAAAGCCAGGAACTCGGTGACCTCCTGAGCGCTTGCGGATCAAACCTTCCCTGGGGGGGAAGGCACAAGGTACAGAGATTCAGTAGTTCTGGACAGAAGTTCCCTCTACCAACTCAGCCATCCAAGGTGGAAAGAATGGGGCACCAGTAGTTGGGGAGTATTTGGGAAGGGAGTAATGAAAAGAGGGTAAGAATAGGGAGCAAAGAGAGGTAGAACCAAGAGTGTTATTGGTGAAAGGTCCTCAGAAATAATTTAGTCCAACCCCCCTCATTTTACTTAGAAGGAAGTTGAAGTTCAGAGAGAAGTGACTTATCCAGTCACACAGAAAGTGGGATGGAAGATTGTGGGGCCATCAGGGTTACTCACAATCCTTTGGGGCCAAGGTCAGGTATGAAAGAGAATGGACTGACCTCTAGAAATTCTGTCTAATAGAAAAAGAGGAAATATCAGATTCAGGATCCCAAATATCTGGCTTTGTAGGAATCCAACTCCCAATGCCCTCAGGATCCAGACTTCTGGCCTCCCAACACCCATTACCCTCAAGGACTAAAGCATCTGGTCCCCAGCTTCCAATGCCCTTAGGGATCAAGGTTTCTGGCTAAGGCTACCTCACCATAGCATGGTAGTTTCGGTAGAATGAAATGGCCAGGAGGTGATTGAGATAATTCTCTAGGTATTTCTGGAGTGAAAAAAAAAAGGAAGATGTGGCTCAGGTATGCCAGGTTCACCATCCCCTTCCTGTCTCTTCCCCTACCCCCAGGAAAGTAGCCAGACCATACCTGTTTACTGGCCCTGTGTCTGGAGGAACCTTCAGAACCCACTCTGGGAAAAGATGGTATTTCAGCTATAGGAGTAGCTTCTTGGGAAGGGGAATAAGCAACTGCAAACCTGTTGGAAGTTTGGAAGTTGGGGGTTGTAAATCAGATAGGGGTTAGGGAGAGATTGAATATAAAGCCACTGAGTCCCTGACGAGAGAAGTAACCAGTATTTCTAGGCCAAAAGAGTTAGTAGAATATGGCTACCATGGCCTTGGTCTTTAGCCCTTTTTGGTAGTAGAGGCAGGAGGATGGAGGGGTTGGGAGTGGGGAACCTAGAATATACTAGGTAAGCATTGAGCCCTGGTTGAGAGCCTATCTTGGAATCAGGGGCCCTGGTGTGTGTGGGTGTGTGGGTGGGTGTGGATGTGGGTGTGTGGGTGGTTGTAGAGGAGGAAGAATGGGGTAGAAACAGTAAAGAAAAGAAGCAAAAAGGGGTTGAGCTTTGTAGGAGCTTGAAAATGGTCCCATCCTCCTCTCACCGGGCCAGAGGGAGGAGGCTCATCAAAACTTTGTGTCTCAGCAGGTCTCGATGAAGTTCCTGGAAATTTCGGTATTTCTTCTTGGTTGTCCATGTGAAATCACCATGGGATAGTCGGACAGAGTAAAGTGTGCACGTGCCCACCTTTAGGTTCCAAGTACTGAGTGTCAGGTTCTTTCTCTCCTACATTCCCTGAGTCCCTCCCCCACCCACATATACAACCACCCCTTTACTCAAGGGTCCAAGAGTGACCCCCTAACCTTGGATCCACTGGTGTATCTCTCAGTGCCTATGACTTGTGCAATAACAGGGACTCCAGGGGCGAAAATCCTGGGGTGATTCCTCAGGGGCTGAAGGTTATAGATGGTCAAGAAGTGATGCATCCGGTCAGCTGTGTGTGTGTGGGGGGAGGGTTGGAGGAGCTTAGAACCTAGTACCCTAACCTCCATATTTATTCCCTTGGTCCCCACCCTCAGGTCTTCCTCTTTCTCCTCCCTACAGGTGAGACCAGTCAGCTTCTCTGCTATATCCTATATTTCCCCCCTCCCCTTCCAGATTACCTGGGTCTTCCCCTTCTTTCAAGGTGTCCAACTCATCTGGTTCCATCTGGAGCTGGCTGGAGTCAAGGCCACCATCTCCAGGGAACATTCCCTCTGGGGCTGCCATCATACTGGACAGTAGACCAAGAAATCTCAGGAGGAGGGGGAAGGGGTCCTTCCCTCAAGACTACCTCCCTTTTTCAGGCTGGCCCTGATTGGCTATCTCTTCCCTTCATCTCTGATTCTGACCTTCCATCTTAACCTGAATTCTGCTCTCTTCTGGTGACCCTTGTCTCTCACCATAACCCTAGCCCTGAGCTTGACCCTGTTCTCTGACTCCCACACTCCTTCCCAAACACCCCTCATCCAAAAACGGTTTCCCATGCTGAGCCATCTCTGCTCCCTCCTCCAACTCTCTCCTCGATCTCAGCACCCACTTCCCCAGTACCCATTCTCTTAATTCTCCTTGGGAAGAGGGAGAGGGGACAGTAATCAGAGAAAAGGCATGGAGCCCAGCACAGGATGTCTCAGAACTGGGGCAGAGAAGGGGCCCTGGGAAAAGAGTGGGGGAAGGGGAAACCAGAGAAGGCTCAGGGAGGGTCCCTAAGGGGGAAGTGCACCTAGCCTAAGGCAGGAGCTTCAGAGGCATGGGGGGGGGGGTCAACACGAGACATGGATCAGGGAAGGGTGGGGTATGGAAATCAATCAGGAAGTCTCGTTCTACCTCCCAAGCTGGGAAGGGAGGGAAATTCCGAAGTTCCGAAATCCCAGCAGGGCCCCTAGCCCCAGTCCTCCCAGGTCTTCTCTCCCCTCACCACTCAGAGCCAGAACCGGAGCCGAGATACCATTGGATCAGGAACCTGAGCAGACATCCTGAGCTTTTCAGGCTGGACCGGGCCAGGCCCGGAGAGCAAATGGGGATGATTACAATGGCCTCACCCTCTTGGGCGGGACAGCATTGGGAGTCAGAGGGGGCGGGGCACGATTCTGCGAAGCCTCTCCTCCTCAGCATTCTTGTTCATCTTGTTTCTCCATCTCGTGGGGAGGGCCCAAGAAGTGGGGTGGAAATAGGATGTGAGGCCAAAGAGGAGGGAATGATGAAAGCACTTGCCTGCATTTCTGTGTATTTTTGGGTATCTGCCTTCGTACAGAGAAATAAGTTTCTGTCTCTCTCTTACATTCACCCCTCAACCCTCTCTCCTTTCTTCCTTGGACCCCCCCAAAAATCCTAAACTTGTGTATGTGCGTGTGTGTGTGTGGTGGGTGGCGAGGTGGGAGAGTGGAGAAGAAACCCTCTTCTTCTACCGCCCCCATGCCTAATCTAACCCAGCTATGCCCTCTGCCCCCCCTTCCCTATCTATGCTGGAGCCTATAATCACTGAGGCGCCTGTCTGAGGTTAAGTGGTAGTCTGGCTACTGAAAGGGGGTTTGGGGGGCTGGCAAAAGCAATGCCACCCTAACGTCAAGCTGCCCCCTCCCTTCTAGCCCAACACTCCTTCCCCTACCCCCTTCTCTCAGTATCAAGATGGGTCTGAAAGGGCAATGGTGTTTTCCTTGGTCTGGTCTTCGGAGGCAGCGTGGGAACCAAAGGGGAACAGGTACTGAATACTAGAGGCAAGGAGGAACTAAAGAATATACAGTTATGGATGTGGAGGGAGGACATTGTAGTTTAAGAAGATAAATGATTTGGCCAACTCTCTCCCTATCTCCTGTCTCCCCTTTGTCACCTCAACCTCTTCATCTCTGGGACCAGAAAGGGCAGCTACTAAGCTTGTCTCCTTCTCCCTTTTTCCTATAGCCCTGACTTTGGCCTCCCATCCAGACTCTAATCAGGCCAGGGGTGACCCCCTGCCTGGGGGAGGATCCACTCTAGGAGACAGTGCCTACTTCAGCAGCAAAGCTCGACTCTCCTTCCGTCACCAGCTGCACGCCACAACTTCAGCCAATGATTCTACCAACTGAAGTCTGGTGGGGACCTACATCTCTTAGGTGGCCAGCAAAATCCTGGCCTTGTGTCCCACTTCTCATTAAATCTATTCATTGGTAGCCAGGTTTGTGTCAGTATTTTGGGAGGGATGCACCCCTAGAAGTCACCCTTGCTGAGTGACAAAGATGGAGATTGGACTTAGTGATCACTGCTACAAAACAAGGTGTTGCCTGTAGGAAGAAATACAGTAGTAGTGGGGAAGGGGGAAGTGGGCTGGGATGTTGCAGATGAGCTGAGGAGAAAAAACTTAAAAGTATATTGGCTTGATAGTGAGGGAATCTGGGAAACCAAGGCTCCAAATCAGGAAAGTTATACAGTTCTTCTTCACTTAGTTCAATCCCTTCCTCCTAATTAATTCAACTAGTTTTCTGCTTAATTCCAGGAAGCCTTCCCCATAGCTACTGGGTGAATCATCTGGGAACATATTTGTGAGGATAGGGAATCTATGCCCAAGGTCTCCATATGTTGATGGCAGGGTACGTGGGTTTGTCAAGCTGGGTATACAGCTTAACTCCAAGTGTGATCACCTCCAAAGTGTGCCTCTGGGTACCCTGACTTGCCATGAAATTGACTAACTTGCCCTACCATGTTCCCAGATACTGAGAAATAGACACAGCAGACAGAAGAGGAACTGAGGATGAGAGAACCTGGGGTAAGGGAGGGCCCAGAGTTGGTAATCTTTCATGGATTAGTACTCTATGGGAGGGATCCTGGGAATTAGCACCCCCTCTCAGCCCTTTACTAGGAAGCCTAGAACAGGTCTCAAAGGGGAAGAAAGCTTATGGTTTATGGGATCAGAGGACCTCTAGCTTTTAAGCACAGAGCTGCCTGTTAGAGATAAGATTGATACCTATATAACGTAAAGATTTGCAATTTTTTTGGATCTAACTACTCACTCATGTAGGTCCTCTTTCCTCTATTAGGAAATGAGGAAGGAGGCAACTGTAGCACAGTAAGATTACCAAATAATATAGTACCAAACGACTGTGACTTTGGGTGAGCTACTTAACCTCAGGGCTCTAAGCAACGAAGACTAAAAAGATAAAATGCCAAACTGCCCTGGCAGTTTTCCCATATTTTTCCTGCAACCAGTGAAATCACAGGTTCGGTCCTTGTCCCTGTCCAGATGAGCAATGGTCACACAGCTAATAAATATTAAAAATGAGTTCTGAACCCAGATTATCTTCTGACTCCAACTGGGGATGGGCAGGAAGGGAGCAGTTACTAAGCCCTACTGTGTGAGGTACCATCATTCCCATTTTAGAGATGAAGACACAGAAAGGTTAAGTGACTTGCCTAAGATCATACAACTCATGTCTGTAGCTAGAATTGAACTTGGGGTTTTCCTGACTCCACGTCCAGTGCTTTATCCACTGCATGACCCGGCCCATTGTTCTTTCCATTCCACCTGCTACCTCTTGAAATGATTAGATAGGTCTCCTTGAGGTGTGTAGCCTCATGTCTTCTTCCTTCTTCCCTTTATCAACTCAATTATGTGATTCAAAATATGTGAAAAAAAGGAAGTTCAAGGGGTATCAGGTTCCACTGACAGAAGGGAAAGAACACTGAACTTGGCCTCCTAAGGCCTAAAATTCTCACTTTTTTATGTTGTATTTTTGTTGTTACATATTTCTTTTTTAATTAATTTATTTTTCAACATTCACTTCCACAAGATTTTGAGTTTTAAATTTTCTCCCCTACCCTCTCCTCCCCAAGATGGCCCATAGGCACTACTTATATATATACATTACACATATTTTCACATTAGGAATGTTGTAAAGAATTAGAACCAATGGGAGGAACCACAAGAAAGAAAAAACAAAACAAATGCACCAAAGGAGAGCAAATAGTATGCTTCCATCTGCATTCAGACTCCAAAGTTCTTTTTCTGGATGTGTACTGCTACTGCTACCTTTTACTGTGATTTTTAGTCTGTTTTCCCCCTCTATACAAAGGGGATGGTCTCCATAAAGTCCTTTCCAGTTCTGACACTGTGTAGCTTTTTGAGGTGGTTGCTGGCCTGAAAATGGGGTTGAGACTAGAAAGGTTGGGGAAATGTCTAAACCCTGTTTCTTTCTAAATTAAGTAGAATGAGAGCTGCTCCAAGGTAGGACTCTTGCTCCTTTTACCCCTTGTACCTATTCTTCTAATTTAAAGGAATCTCCTCCTCTTCCCCACCCCCCCACCCTCATCCCACCAGGGATCACAGCCCACCAATGATGATCCCAGCACAGACATCTGCAGAAACTGAAAAAAGGGGAAAGAGAGGAAGGAGGCGATAGAGCAAAGAACCAGACATACGAACTCTCCCCTTGACCCACAGTTTATTGACTCTTGGGTTTATTGGAGGATGGCTTATGATTAGGGAGAGGGGGTGGTACAGAAAGAACAGGGAGGAGGTAGTAGATCTCAAGTTGAAGGATAGGTGGCAACAGGGAATCTGGGAAGCTGGTCCCCCAAAAGCACCTGCCGTTCCACTCCTTTCTCAGTAATTGCTGCCAACCGGATTACACCACCACTTGAACCATCTCGCTCCATGGCCAAAGCAAGAGCTGGAGAAGAAAAACAACAGGTGATTAAAAAAAGAGAGGAATACAGGAACCAAACCTGAGTGGGCAGGAGGAGAATAAACAGGCCCAGGAGCCAACATCCTCACCATTGGCAGTGAACTGAAGACACTGCTTTTCATTCATGCCCTCTTGATAGGTGGCATCAACATAGCCATAGATGTAGGAGCTACCTGAACCCCCAATGGAAAAAGGCTGCCGAACCATCATTCCACCCATGGGTACTGAGTACACCTGAAAATGGGAGATAGAGGAAAGGAATAATGAGTACATGTCACTAACCTATCTGAGGGACAAACAGACAGTGATTACCCTTGGGGGGACAGGGTTATTTGCGAAGATTCAATTGTAGAGACTGGAAATGAAAAACAGAAAGAAACAAAACTGGAGACCAAGGTAGAGACTCAGAAGACATACAGAAAGTGGCCAAAGGCATTGTTCTAGGCTCTCATAAGTAGGATTCAAGCGTCTAACCTGGCCCCCCTCATAGGGATCCCAGCCAGCAACGATGATCCCAGCCATGAGATCCTCTCGGTAACGATAACACATCTCCTTGAAGAGGTTAGCAGCTGTGTGGACCAGGGGAGGTTCATTCAGTTCAATGCTATGAGGGTCAAGGTAAGGAGCGTTGGTGCCTGATTCACTCAGGGGGAGCCCGTCTTCACCCCCCAGATCCTTCTTTCTTCAAAGGACTCAGGCACCTGCCTCCCTGCACCCAACCTGTCACCACCTGTGGAAGCTCAGCTGATAGGTGACGGCGTCGGCCACGGCCTGGGTGTCAGCAGCCGAACCGGAACGGCAGCAGAAGATCCGGTCGTGGATGGGGGTCAACTTGTCAGTAACTCGGTTGGCAATGTAGGACCTGGGCAGGGAGGGAACACAGCGCTCAATGGCTCCTTTGTTCTCACCCCTCGGGCTAGGGGAAGGGGATTTCCAAGCCCATCCCCAGGCCGGCGGAACTCACCCGGTGGTTGTCCTGGAGTCGGCTCCAAGGACCACGCCCCCATCAAACTGCACAGCCATGATGGTCGTCTGGGGGCCACAGTAACAAGAGCTACCACTTGTGCAGCGCCTACTGCATGCCAGGCGCTGTGCTAAGCGCCTTACAAGCCTCTCAAGACCCCCTGCACCCCACCCCTAGAGTGCCGCAACTCCGGGGGGGGTGCCCCAGCCTCCCCTCCCGTTACCCCAAAATGGGACCATTCCAAGCCCCCCACGTTCCCAGCGTGCCCCGCGCCCCCGGCATTCCACGCCCCCCACGGAATCTGGGGGCTCCCTGCCTCCCGCCTCCCCGGGTCGCTTCCCGATGTCCCCATCAGCCCCGCGCGCTGCACACAGCTCTCGCTCTTTTCTCGCCCCTGCCGGCCTCACCCCAGTGGAGACGCCCCGATCCCCCCAGTCCGGGGCGAGGCCCATGGGCCCATAGGCCGGGCCTGAGCACGTTCCGCGAGCCGCTACTAACGCCGAGGCCATTATTCCGCGGTTCTAGCGGCGTAGGCCCGGCGTGGTCGGAAAGCGACTGTCGCAAAGTGCTCGGTCACAGCCCCGTCAGAGCCGGAAAGCGGCACCAGCCAGGGGCGGGCCAAGCGTGGGGCTCGCCGAGGGCGGGGCCTCCCAGTGACGCTGACGGCAGCGCGGAGCGGCCGTCACGCCGCAGGGGGCGGGGCCTCCCGCCTCTTCCTCAGGCATCTAGAGCTGCAACAATGGAGTCTAACTAGGGGCGGAGACTTGTCCTAGGGCGGTGCAGTCAGAGGCTGAGACCCTGACGGTGCTTCCCATCGGAAAGCTAATGGAATACGTAGTGCGCCTGGCCCTAGGATTTAGAGCTGAGAGGAGCTCGGAGGTCTAATGCATTTTTATCTCTTAAAAAAAAAATTTCAATTTTTAAAAAATGTATTTCAAAAATATTTATTTGTTGGAAGATAGATTCTATATCGTTCTTCCAATACGAAGTCACCAGCGTATCTCTCCCTTCTCCTTCTAGAGAACCATCCCTTAATACGAAGGAAAAAGCAAAAAAAAATTAAGTAAAACTAGTGTGCCCTCTGTAGAATTGTGTACTCAATAGTTCCCCCTCCCCTGCAAAGAAGGGAAGGCAACTCCCTAATTTAGAACTCATTCAATCAAAAACTGCCCGGAAAACTGGAAAGCAGACTGGCAGAAGTTAGGTATTGTAGCCATTCTGAGCCCCTCAACACCCGAGAAAGGCCTAAAACCTGAACTGGCCAATCAAGAGAAAGACATTTTTTGACCCACTCTGAGCTTGACCTATCACGCTCGGCCGAAACAGACAAGCTTTTGCTTTGCTCTCTGAGTGAATCCACAATGTGCCCCTTTCGGTGTCAGCAGCTACGAGGCCAGATGAAACTGACCAGGAGTGTTCTTCTATTTATGACCGCCAAGGACAAGGCACCTTGAACCGGACACTATTTTGGATAATGGAAATTTCCTTATCTTGGTATTTTATGGACAAGTGTTATACTGTATTATGATTTATAATCATGCTAATTATAAAAGAAACACAGACACCCTGGAACTATAATTTCAATTGACACCTTGACATTCTCTTATCTTATTGTGTTTACAACCTATCCTATTAAGAAATTCTTTTCTCCTATTACAGTTAACACATATGGAGACTATAATTTTGGTTGACACAAGTGCGCTTGACTCCCATGCAATGCATTGTTCTCTGGCTTAATGAGAATAAATAAACACATTTATAGCACATGTACAGCCTGTTTCTCTTTGCTCCTTGTTCAAATCTTTAGTAAGGTGAACCCCGTTCTGTTTGTTATTAGGACAAACCTCAGTTAAAATGGAAACTGATTCCATTTGTTTCTTTGGACCAAACCTTTGGTAAATGGTTGATAGTATATAGATCAACACTTTATACTATACGGGGTGTCCAAAAGTCTTAGTGTAGTTTTAAGTTTTAATATTTTCACAAAGACTTTTGGAATACCCGGCATAACAATATAAGTACTGAAAAGTAATTTGGAACTGTACCTCAAGAGTCACTAAATTGAAAATATCATTTGGCCCTACTATTTGACCTGTACCCAAACTCTCAGCCCTCTCTCACTCAAATGAAAGTCAACTGCAAGTCATGTCATCATCTTGATGTCATGGGCCCCTTTGAGAATGAAGGGCAAACACAACAACCCAAACTCTATCAAAGAATGATATATATACAAAAACATCTACACCAGCTCTTTTTGTAGTGGGAAAGAACTGGAAACTATGGGAACATCCATTAATTGGGAAATGTTCCCACAAATTATAGTATATGAATGTAATGGAAATCAGGTATGCTGTAAGAAATAAAGAGACAATTTCAGAGAATGATATTACATGTACAATAAGAACCGTATTGTAAAGTCAAAAATTTTTAAAGACTTTAAGAACTCAGTTCCAGAGCACCAATGATGAAACACGCTGACCATTTCCTAACAGAAATGAGACATTATTTAGGGACATGCCATATGGAAATTTGTTTTGACTATGTATATTTATTACAAAGGCTTTATTTTTATTTTTTTTGTGAGGAAAAATTGAGAGGGAGAGAAGAATTAGGGATATGGTTGACAAAAAAAAAAAGAGTGTCATTAAAACATTTCTTTTAAACTCACAAAAGAAAACAGAAGGCTAGAAAAATTCACAGAAAAGCAGAACAACTTTAAAAGTTACATGTTGAATTTATCATATACTTAGAAAGCAAATTGTATGTAAGATTTAGTCCTCTTTTTCTGCTCTATGTTGTATATGAACAAATGCTTATTTTAGCTGTATTTGTTAATGTTAGATTTTTTTTTAATTGAAAAAAAGAAAGACTATTCAACAGTAACAACAAAAGGTAAACCAAGGTCAAGTGAGAATGTTTTATTGAAACTGAATTTCCTTTAAGAAAAATTATGTAATTTGGAATCTCTGAAAAATTGACTTCCTGATGATGAATTTATCCTGGCCCCAAGAGTTTGTGGGGATGGTCTACAGCTGCATAAAAGGTATAGGGAAGGGACAGGTGCAGAGCAGAGCACAGTCCAGCATAGGCTTGGAGCTGAGCCTAGGCAAGGACAGGGCTGAAGTAGGCTTCAAGACACCACACCACCAGCAACAGTTGTGGGTCCCAGATTCCTCAACTCACAAATGCCAAAGATAGCTTCAAAGGTCAGTGAGAAACTCTTTCACTTGGGTGAGAAGGGAATGTAGTGATCTAGCCCTGGCCCCAGGCAGCAGCAGTTTCCATTGTTGGAGCCCTAGTCTAAAGCCCCTGGGGTTCAGCTGATCTGAATCTCAGCCCTGAGTGGGGGCCCTGGGGTGAGGAGGAGTGCTGGCTGTCATGGTAGAGCTGGTGGAGACTCTGGAAAGGGAATCCTGCTCACAGACTAGAACACAGGCCAGGAGAGGCATAAACTCCTCTCCCTTGATTGTGCCACTTTGGAGGAACTGAAAACTTACAGGTCCCCAGAGTATACCCTCCCCTTGACAAAGAGCTCAAAATCAAGTAACTGGCTGGGAAAATGCCCAAAAAAAGGAAAAAGAATAAGACAATAGGTTACTTTCTTGGTGAGCAGGTATAGTCTTCCATCCTTTCGAATGGGGAGGAACAATTTAGGTCTTCAAAGGAAGACCGAAAAGTCAAGGCTTCTGCATGCAAAACCTCCAAAATAAATATGCAATGGTCTCAGGTCATGGAAGAACTCAAAAAGGATTTTGAAAATCAAGTAAGAGAGGTGGAGGAAAAAAATTGGGAAGAGAAATGAGAGAGATGCAAGAAAATCATGAAAAGCAAGTCAACAGCTTGCTAAAGGAGACCCAAAAAATGCTGAGGAAATTAGAACCTTTAAAAATAGACTAACTCAAATGGCAAAAGAGACCCAAAAAGCCAATGAGAAGAGTGCTTTGAAGAGCAGAATTAGTCAAATAGAAAAGGAGGTTCAAAAACTCACTGAAGAAAATAGTTTTTTAAAGATTAGAATGGAGCAGATGGAAGCTAATTATTTTATGAGAAACCAAGAAATTACAAAACAAAACCAAAAGAATGGAAAAATGGAAGATAATGTGAAATATCTCATTGGAAAAACAACTGACCTGGAAAACAGATCCAGGAGAGACAACTGAAAAATTATGGGACTACCTGAAAGCCATGATTAAAAAAAGAGGCTAGATATCATCTTTCATGAAATTATCAAGGAAAACTGCCCTGATATTCTGGAACCAGAGGGTAAAATAAATATTGAAAGAACTCACTGATTACCTCCTGAAAGAGATCCAAAAAGAAAAACTCCTAGGAATATTGTAGTCAAATTCCAGAGTTCCCAGGTCAAGGAGAAAATATTGCAAGCAGCCAGAAAGACACAATTTGAGTATTGTGGAAATACAATCATAATAACACAGGATCTGGCAGCTTCTACATTAAGGGATTGAAGGGTTTGGTATTTGATATTTTGATATTCCAGAAGTCAAAGGAACTAGGACTAAAACCAAGAGTCACCTACCCAGCAAAACTGAGTATAATATTTCTGGGAAAAATGATCATTCAATGAAATAGAGGACTTTCAAGCATTCTTGATGAAAAGACCAGAGCAGAATAGAAAATTTTACTTTCAAACATAAGAATCAAGAGAAGCATGAAAAAGTAAATAGGAAAGAGAAATAATAAGGGACTTACTAAAGCTGAACTGTTTACATTCCTACATCGAAAGACAATATTTGTAACTCTTGAAACATTTTTCAGTATTTGGGTAGTTGGAGGGATTACACACACACACACACATACATAGACAGAGGGCACAGGGTGAGTTGAATAAGAAGGGATGACATCTAAATAAATAAAATTAAGGGGTGAGAGAGGAATATATTGGGAAGATAAAGGGAGAAATGGAATGGGGCAAAGTATCTCTCATAAAAAAGCAGGAAAAAGCTTTTTCAATGGAGGGGAAAAGGGGAAAGTGAGAGGGAAAAAGTGAAGCTTACTCTCATCACACTTGGCTTAAGGAGCGAATAACATGCACACTCAATTTGGTATGAAAATCTATCTTACACTATAGTAAAGTAGGGGAGAAAGAGATAAGTGGGGTGGGAGGAATGATAGAAGAAAAGGCAAATGAGAGGAGGGGGTAATTACAAGTAAACACTTTGGGGAGGCATAAGGTCAAAAGAGAGAATAAAATAAATGGGGGGCAGTGTAGGATGGAGGGAAATATAGTTAGTCTTTCACATCATGACTATTATGGAAGTCTTTAGCAAAACTACACATATATAGCCTATATTGAATTGCTTGCCTTCTCAGTGGGGATGGGTGGGGAGGGAGGAAGGGAGAGAAGTTGAAAGTCAACATTTTAGGAACAAATGTTGAGAATTGTTTTTGCATGTAACAGGGAAATAAGAAATACGGGTAATGGGGTATAAAAATCTATCTTGCCCTATAAGAAAAGAGAGAAGATGGGGATAAGGGAAGGGAGGGGTGTGATAGAAGGGAGGGTAGATTGGGGGAAGGGGTAATCAGAATGCATGGCATTTTGGGGTAAGGAGAGAGGAGAGATGAGGAGAAAATTTGGAACTCAAAATTTTGTGGAAATGAATGTTGAAAACTAAAAATAAACAAATAAATAAATTGGGGGACAAAAGAGCATAGGAAAGGAACCACCTTTTGAAGCAGGAATATTTGAAGAGTCTCAAAAGGCCCAAACCCTATCCTGTAACCAGAAACAAGTCTCTGGGGTCGAGGTTGGACTCTCAGCCCATCACATCCTATGACTTCCAAAGATGAAATTCCCCTATCTCTGTTCCTCTCTCTATCATCTGTCTCCTCTATGGATCCTCCATGTCCAGCACCTTCACCCAAAATATTAGGCTCCATCTAAAGCACATACATATCTTTCCCTTCTCAGTAGTGAGGTGGAAAGAGCCATGGATGAAGAGGGAGGAGACCTGCATGCTCTTTCTCATTCTTCTGCTAAGTGCCTGTGTTACATTAAGCAGATTGTTCACCTTTCTGGCTCAGTTTCTCCATCTATAAAATGGATATATAGGATACTTGCCTTCCTTCATCTGTAAAATGAAGCGGGTCAGACTAGAGAACTTTAGGGAAAAGCAACTTAAGTTTCTAGTCCTGGTCTAATCATTTACTTTGTGACCTTGAGCAAGTTAATTAACTTCTCTAAACATCACTTTCTTCATCTGTAAAATGGGAATAATACCTACTTGATCACAACTTTTTAAAAAAATTTAATAAACATTTATTTATTTATTTATTTAGCTTTTAACATTTATTTTCACAAAATTTTGGGTTACCAATTTTCTCCCCTTTTATCCCCTCCCCCCCCCAAACCCAAGCATTCTAATTGCCCCTGTGACAAATCTACTCTCTCTTCTATCGTCCCTCTCTGCCCTTGTCTCTGTCTTCTCTTTTGTCCTGTAGGGCCAGATAGCTTTCTTGACCCCTTAACCTGTATTTCTTATTTCCCAGTGGTAAGAACATTACATTTGATCCTAACACTTTGAGTTCCAACTTCTTTAGCTCCCTCCCTCCCCACCCCTTCCCCTTGGAAGACAAGCAATTCAATATAGGCCAAATCTGTGTAGTTTTGCAAATGATTTCCATACTAGTTGTGTTGTATAGGACTAACTATATTTCCCTCCATCCTATCCTGTCCCCCATTACTTCTATTCTCTTATGATCCTTTCCCTCCCCATGAGTGTCGGCCTCGGATTGCATTCTCCTCCCCATGCCCTCCCCTCCATCCTCCCCCCCACCCTGCTTGTCCCCTTATCCCCCACTTTCCTGTATTGTGAGATAGGTTTTCCTATCAAAATGAGTGTGCATTTTATTCTTTCCTTTAGTGGAATGTGATGAGAGTAGACCTCATGTTTTTCTCTTGCCTCCCCTCTTTATCCCTTCACTAATAAGTCTTTTGCTTGCCTCTTTTATGAGAGATAATTTGCCCCATTCAACTTCTCCCTTTCTCCTCCCAATATTTCTCTCTCACTGCTTGATTTCATTTTTTTTTAAGATATGATCCCATCCTCTTCAATTCACTCTGTGCACTCTGTCTCTATGTATGTGTACGTGTGTGCATGTGTATGTATGTACTCCCACCCAGTACCCAGATACTGAAATGTTTCAAGAGTTACAAATATTGTCTTTCCATGTAGGAATGTAAACAGTTCAACTTTAGTAAGTCCCTTATGACTTCTCTTTGCTGTTCACCTTTTCATGGTTCTCTTCATTCTTGTGTTAGAAAGTCAAATTTTCTTTCCAGCTCTGGTCTTTTCATCAAGAAAATTTGAAAATCCTCTATTTCATTGAAAGACCATTTTTTCTCCTGAAGTACTATACTCAGTTTTGCTGGGTAGGTGATTCTTGGTTTTAGTCCTAGTTCCTTTGACTTCTGGAATATCCTATTCCATGCCCTTTGATCCCTTAATGTAGAGGGTGCTAGATCTTGTGTTATCCTGATTGTATTTCCACAATACTTGAATTGTTTCTTTCTAGCTGCTTGCAATATTTTCTCTTTCACCTGGGAATTCTGGAATTTGGCCACAATGTTCCTAGGAGTTTCTCTTTTTGGATCTCTTTCATGCGGTGTTCTGTGGATTCCTTGAATATTTATTTTGCCCTCTGGTTCTAGAATCTCAGGGCAGTTTTCCTTGATAATTTCATGGAAGATGATGTTTAGGCTCTTCTTTTGATCATGGTTTTCAGGTAGTCCCAAAATTTTTACATTGTCTCTCCTGATTCTATTTTCCAGATCAGTTGTTTTTCCAATAAGATATTTCACATTATCTTCCATTTTTCGAATCTTCACTCTATGTTCTGTGATATCTGTCTTTCTCATAAAGTCCTTAGCGTCCATCTGTACCATTCCAGTTTTGAAAGATCTATTTTCTTCAGTGAGCTTTTGAATCTCCTTTTCCATTTGGCTAATTCTGTTTTTGAAAGCATTCTTCTCCTCAATGGCCTTTTGAACCTCTTTTGCCAATTGAGTTAGGCTAGTTTTCAAGGTGTTAATTTCTTCAACATTTTTTTGGTTCTCCTTTAGCAGGGAGCTGATCTGCTTTTCATGCTTTTCTTTCATCTCTCTCATTTCTCTTCCCAGTTTTTCCTCCACCTCTCTAACTTGATTTTCAAAATTCTTTTTGAGCTCTTCCATGGCCTGAGCCCATTGGGTGGGCTGGGACACAGAAGCCTTGATTTCTGTGTCTTTGCCTGATGGTAAGCATTGTTCTTCCTCGTCAGAAAGAAAGGGAGGAAATGTCTGTTCTCCAAGAAAGTAGCCTTCAATAGTCTTATTTCTTTTCCCTTTTCTGGGCATTTTCCCCAGCCAGTGACTTGACTTCTGAATATTCTCCTCACACCCACCTCGCCTCCTGGTCCTCCCAGCCAGCATTTGGGGACTGAGATTCAAATGCTGCTTCCTGCCTTAGGGCTTTTGGCAGGGGCAGGGCTGCTATTCAGTGTGAGAATTAAGTTCAGATGGTCAGGTCGGGGCAGGGCTGCTTCTCAGGCTCAGTTCCCTCAGGGGGTTTATGCACAGACCTTCCACAATGTATCCAGGCTCCCACCCGCTTGGGGAGCCCCTGTCTGCAGCCGCCTCTCAGCTTCTATCTCCCGGGGGGGGGGGCCCGAATCATGGGGGCACCCCACTCCCCTCTCGCCCCGCCAAAGAGACTCTCTCACCGACCCCCGTCACCTGTGGGTGGAGGGGCTTGTGCGGCCGCTGGAGATCCCGTCTCTGAAGCCTGCTCGGATCTGTACCTCTCAGAGCCGAGGCCGCGGCAGGTCTGGGCTGGGCTCCGCGTCTGCAGCGCAATGGACCTTTTGCGAGAGGTTTGCAGGTCCCTCTGTGGGTGGAGGGACCCGCGTGGCCGCTGGAGATCCCGTCCCCGTAGCCCACTCAGATCTTTTCCTCACGGTGTCGCGGCCGTGGCAGGGCTGCCCCCTGCTCCCAGTCCCGGCGCCCAGTCCACAGTGCGAAGGACCCCCCGCGAGAGGTTTGCAGGTCTCTCTGGAACAGAAATCTCCCTCGCTCCAATATTCCGTGGCCTCTGGGTGCAGAATTCGCCGTGAGTTACTCCCCTCTAGCTGTTCTGTGGGTTGTGGGTTCAGAGCTATGTGTATGTGTGTCTTTCTACTCCGCCATCTTGGCTCTGCCCCCCGTAATAAACATTTATTAAGGGTTTATTGTAGACTGAGCCTCTCTGCGTGCTGAGACGAAGTTTGGATAAGCATACGCAAAATAAACATGAAGAACTTAAATGCAAATACCAGATAGAGAGGGAGGGCACCAATTCTAACCTCATTATGCTTAGAATTAAACTATAAATAAACAGTAAACCATAAGAAGCAGTATCATGCTAATTGCACTGCGGATGCAGAACAAATTGCTTTATGACGTTCAGGGTTAGGGGGTAATTACTCAGCTTGCCCAAAACAGAATTCATTATCTTTTCCCCAAACTCACCCCTCTTCCAAATTTCCATATTTGCAGCATCAAGGTGTCTCAATAGATAGAGTTCTGAGTCTGGAGTCAGGAACACCTGAATTCAGATTGTGCCTCCCTCAGATCTGTAATAGCTCTGTGACCCTAGGCAAGTCACTTAATCCTATATTTGCCTCAGTTTCCTCAACTTTAAAATAATAATAGCACCTATATCCCAGTTGTGAAAATCAAATGAGATATTCATGAAGTACTTGGCACAAGTGACTGACACGTAACTGCTACAGAAAAATGCTAGCTATTATTATTTCTGATCAAGGCATCACCATTTCATTCTCCCAGATTTATAATTTTAGCATTACCTTAGACTTCTTATTTTCCCTCATCCCACATATTGAATCAGTTGCCAAATGTTGTCATTTCTTTTTCATTGTTTAGTCGTTTTCAGTCTTGTCTGATTCTTCATAACTCCTTTTTGTTTTTTTTAAGCAAAGATACCTGAATGGTTGGCCATTTCCTTCTTCAGTTCATTTTACAGATGAGGAAACTGAGGCAAACAGGGTTTAAATAACTTGCCAGGGTTATTGTTATTGTGTTTGTCCTTCATTCTTGAAGAGGACCATGACATCAAGTTGATGACATGACTTGCGGTTGACTTTGATTTGAGTGAGGGAGGGCTGTGCACGGTCACCAACTAGTATCTGAGGCCAGATCTGAATTCAGGTCTTCCTGACTCCAGGGGCAGTACTCTATTCATGTCACCACTTAATAATGTCTCTTAAATTAGACCCTTTTTTTGTATTCACCTAGTCACAACCTTTAGCTTCAGCCCTTCACACTCCTTACCTAGACTATTTCAATTCCCTTTTAATTGATCTCAGCTCTCTCTCCACTCCAGGCTTCCTCCAAGTAGCTGTCAAAAGTGATTTTCCTTAAGGCAAGTCTTTCCTAAGATCTGACCAGTTCACTTTCCTACTCAATAAACTCCAATGGTTCCTTATTGCCCCTAGGATCAAATGAAAACAGTTTAGTTATTAAATTCCTCCACGACCTGGCTCATTCTATCTTTCTAGCATTTTTGTATGTTACTCCCTCTCCTATATTCAATATACTTCTCTATGTTCTTCACAAAAGGCACTATATCTCTTATTTCCTTGTCTTAGCACTATGGTGCCTCCCATCTGGAATTCCATCTCTCTTCATCTCTGCCTCATAGAATCCTGTTTTTGTTATTCAAGACAGCTCCAGTATCACCCACTACATGAAGCCTTTCTTGATCCCCCCCAACTGCCAGTGCTGGCCCTCCCTCCCTTGCTTTTAACTATTTTGGGATGGGGGAATTGTATTTATCTTTCTATGCATTATATACTTATATATGTTGTCTCTCCTATTAGAATGTAAACTCCTTGTGATTAGGGTTTGTTTCACTCTGTATTTTTATTTCTACAAATAGGCAGGGTGAGAAAACTATTTCTCAAGCTACAATCCTCTATATAAATATAGACTGTTATCCCCAGCTGTTCATGTTTGCATAGATACGTACAACTCACACCTTGAAATGACAATTGCTAAAAACATTTTATTTACCCTACCTCCATCTTCCATCTGATGTTCATGAAAGATGCAAATGGAGGCTAAGAATTTTCTTGATTCCAGGGCTGACAGGGAGTGTCAGTGTGGGAGATAAGAGGTGCTTAAGAAATGGTGCTGCTCTCCCAGTCTGCTTCCTCTCTCCCACCACTCAGTCCCACCACTCAGAATTCTTCCAGTGGTCCTGCTTCCTGCCCCCAGAAGGCTTCAGAGTAACTCCTTCTGTCAGCAGCCCCCTTTCAGCCAGCAGTTCTTGGGTTCTGTTGTAGACAGCCTCCAGCATGTCCGATACCTGAGATAGGGCCTCCTGGGTCTCCTGCTGACTGGATCCTGGGCATAGCAGCACCAGTAGCTGGCTTCGTCTGGGGAAGGCCAGGAAGGCTAGGTTTGCTGCCTGGCGGATCAGCCACGGATGGTGGGGGCCTAGCACTCTCTGATAGGCTTCCCCACACAGAGCCCCTGTGTCCTCATTCTGAACTCTGGCGATGCTACTCAGGCAGAGCTGGGCCCAGTGAAGGGCCCGGTGTAGAAGCACCAACATGTAGAGACCAGAAGGGTCTTTAGAGTGCTCTTGCTCCCAGTCAGCCATGGCAGAGAAGGTGTGATAATGGGTGGAGTCAGGGCCTCGAGAATAAGACTCAAGGATCGAGAGTTTTGCCGAGGCTTCCTGGGTGGCAAAAGTAACGAGGGTGCCCAGTGGGTCCAGAAGCCTACAGGTGAAAGAAAGGAGATTGTGGAAAGATATGAGACTGTCAAGGAGTCAGTCAGTCACTCAGTCTCTAAGTATTTATTAAATACCAGGTATACCAGGAACTGCTCTAAATGCTGGGATTACAAAGAAAGTAGAAGGCAATTCTCTACTCTTAAGGAACTCACAGTCAGATGGGGGAAATAACATGCAGGCAACTGCGTACAAAGAAGCTATATCCAGGATAAATTATAGATAATACACAGGAGCCAAGGCTCTGCCATTAGTCTAGCAGGGCTTCTTGGTGAAAGTGGAATTGAACTGGGATGATTGTACTCACATGACCAGTTTCCTCCAACCATCCAGAAACTGGGGCAGCTGTAGGTCTCCCTTGCTTGTTAAACTCTCTCTGAAAGGCCTTATCATTTGGCCTGGCACCTGATCTGGGCCCAGGCAGTGAAGTTCACCAGATTTCAAGCCAGGCTCCACCTGTGGGAACAGACATGGGAGGGAGGCTGGGGAACTGGGGGCAGCCTAGGCCTCTGAGGTCCAACTTGCATCCCTCTTACCTTAACTGCTCCCCTCCCAATTTCTTGGAAACAGGCAAAGGAATCCTTATGCTGGTGCCTCTACTTCTCCAGCTCTAGTCTTCTCTGAGCTCCTCAGATTTAACAAAAAATGGAGGCCCTATGATTTTTTTTGGGTGGTAATGGTTCATCTGACAATTCCTTAGACCAACTTTTAAAAAAAAAACCAAACTATTCTCTAAATATCTTACACAGAAATAAATAGAAAAGGTATAATTAAAAAAAAACAAACCCTTGGTCAGGGCCCTTACCTGGGAAGTCAAGGACCTCTCTGGAACACAGAGCTCAGCCCTGAATCCACAGCCTGTGAGCTCATCTTCTGGGGAGGGGAGAGGGTGGTGGTGAAGGGACGAACATCAAGATTTCTCAGGAAGCAGGAGTGGAGGAAAGAATTGAGGGTGGTAGAGGGGTTCTGGGGAGGTGGGGGAGTGTAGACAGTCACTCACTGACCTTCTCTCCCATCAGGTGAAACAGCAACATGAAGATGAAGATTGTGAACAGAAAAGCACAGCTGAGCCAGTGCCTGGGGACCCACACTTTAGCGTCAGGGGGTAACAGCTTTAGTTTCATGGTCACTGTGCCGAATCACTGTCACTTCCCCAGCCCCTCTGGTCAGTATTTGTCCCTCTGATTCCTGGGTGGGTGGAGAAGAATCAGCCACACCTCGGAGGGAAGGGGCTAATAATTAAGCTTTCTTTCAGTCCCTATTGGCCTTTGACCCCTGGGAAGAGCCCAGGCCAGCAGTAAAAGGAAATAGTGGCTCTCTGCAATCCTATCAGACCCCTCTTGCCCTCCTTAGGGATCTAGGCACATGACCAAACCCTCCAATATTCTTCTGAACAGATCTATACCAACCCCAAATCTAACCGACTACCTTATAAGTATTTTGGTTCCCAGGTCAATCTGCCTCCAGAACCAGAGAAAGGTAGAGCTGGAGGGATCTTACAGATCATTTAATCTAATCCTGATCTGAGCAGTAATCCATTCTATAACATCCCCATAAATGCTACTCTAGAGGAAATAGTGCAGCTATAAGAAAAGTTACAAAAATGTTCACACCCTTTGATCTAACAGTCTTGATCTTGTGTTTAAAGGGTCTAAAGACAGAAAGAAAGGACCATCCAAACACAAATATTCCTGGCAGTACTATTGGTAATACGAAAAAAAGAAAGGAAGAACTACTGAAAATGGCTAAAATAAATTATGTTATATAAAAGTAGTACCTGGGTTCTGAGGCTGCTATGCCAACTTAAACTCAGACTGGCAAGCTGGGTCTCCAGAAGACGGGCTTGCTATTGAACTCTTCAGGTATATAGGGGCAACCCTTTGGGGTTGGGCTTAGAGAGTTGGGTTAATATTTCAAGTCTCCATGAGGATTGGTATCAAAATTTCTCCAGGCACCTCTGTATCCTTGGGGGTCTTCTTTGAAGATACTGGCAAATTTCCTCTGAATCTCTATACCAAACGGCAAAACAAATTCCCCACTGGATCCCTGCTACCAGATAATCCAAATAGGATTCTAAATTCATCCAGCAATAAGACAAGCAGAATCAATTCAAGAGGAGAGAAAACAGGAGCAGGTAAATCTGGAACACGTTGGGTCTTCCTAAAAGTGGTTTGATTGCCTGGGTTGACAATGTTTCGAGATCAGCAAGCAAACCTCATCCAACAGACCATAAGGATCTCATACTTAATTCTGGTTCAGTAGCCCGTTAAGAAGTTTTTCATCATCACAAAATAAGCCAACGGGAAATAATCTGAATATCTGTACGTACTCTGAAATAGGGGGAAAGGGTCCTTCCATCATGTATTTCCAGAAATTGTTTTGGCAACAAGGTTGATAAGAGGCAAATTATGTTGTGATATTCTAAGGCAGAGGTGTCTAACACTGCCCATAGGCATAAGGCCCACATCCCCAATCAGATTAAAATGTAATTGCGAGATATTTAAAAAAACAAATAAAAATGCAATAAAATGTAGAGAATATTAATATGTGGTTTTCTAAGTCAAATGTGCCACAGACAGGGATCCCTATGTAGGGTTTAGTGGCCCCTGTTTCTATTTGGGTTTAACACCATTGGTGTGAGGAAATTTATTGACCAGTCCCTTCTTTACATAAAGGTATTAGAATATTATTACACCTTAACAAATGATGAATATGAAAAATAAAGAAATATGAGGTTTATATGAAGTGCTATAGAGTGAAGAACGTAGAAATGAAATAACAATAGGCATACTGACTTCAAGTATTTAAAGGACAATCATATCAAATGGTAATCAAACTAATGGTAAATACAAAAGACAATTTTGATATCATCTTTTATTTTTTGTCACTATTTTGTTAAATGTGAATGCATATGATCTTCTATTTCTTTTGCTAATATGTGCATTTGTCATTCGTTGCCAACGAAGACCATGTCATCAGAGAAATAATGACATGACTTGCACTTGACTTTGTTTTGAGTGAGGGAGGGTTGTGCAGGTCACCAGCCTCACTTCTCCTCCAGAGCCATCTGAATCCAGTGACCAGATATTCATCAGGATGACTGGAGATGACCCAGGATGAGGCAATTGGGGTTAAGTGACTTGCCCAAGGTCACACAGCTAGTGAGTGTCAAGTGTCTGAGGTAAGATTTGAACTCAAGTCCTCCTGACTCCCGCACTGGTGCTCTATCCACTGCACCACCTAGCTGCCCCTCTCTTGCTAATAGGTAATCGCAGAATCTGACAGGCTGTCAAGTCTAACCCACATCTAAGTAAGTATCTTTCCTGAGGCCCTGGTCTTCCCATAGCAGCTCTGCCTCAAAACAGCTGGCCAGCATGAAGGCCTCCAATTAAGAGAAACCTATTACTTGCTGAGGCGTCTCATTCCACTTTTAATTTTAGGAAGTTTATTCCGCGTGTGTGTCTGTGTGTGTGTCTGTCTGTGTGTGTGTCTGTGTGTGTCTGTGTGTGTGTCTGTGTGTGTGTCTGTGTGTGTGTCTGTGTGTGTCTGTGTCTGTGTGTGTCTGTGTGTGTGTCTGTGTCTGTGTGTCTGTGTGTGTGTCTGCGTCTGTGTGTGTCTGTGTCTGTGTGTGTGTGTCTGTGTCTGTGTGTGTCTATGTGTGTGTGTGTCTGTGTCTGTGTGTCTAGGTGGCACATCAGCTATTTTTCTGGTCTTACTACATCACCCTCTTGCTAGACTGGATCTCTGGATATAGTCAAACCAGCTTTTTCTCTGTTCCTCACAATAAACCTCTCTCATTTTCCTGTCTTTGCAATGGTGATACAAACATACATTGAGATATTATGGGTTTGGTTCCAGTGAGTTTCACAATAAAGTAAGTCACATGAATCTTTTTATTTCTCAGTACATTTAAAAGTTATGTTTACTCTATACTGTAGTCTCTTAAGTGTGCAATAGCATTACGTCTGAAAAAATGTACGTACTTTAATTTAAAAACATTGATAAAAAATGCTAAAGATCATCTGAGCCTTTAGCAAGTTGTAATCTTTTTGCTAGTAGAGGGTCTTACCTCACTGTGGATGACTGCTGACTGATCAAGGATGTGGTTGCTGAAGGTTGTGGTGACTGTGGCAATTCCTTAAAATAAAACAGTAATGAAGTTTGCCAAGTGGATGAGCCCTCCTTTTCACTTGAACACTTAGAGGCTATTGTAAGATTATCAACTGGCCTAATTTTGATATTGTGTCTCAGGGAACAGGGAGACTTAAGGAGAGGAAGAGAAATAGGAATGACCTGCTAGAACACACACACACACACACACATACACACACACAACATTTATCGATTAAGTTTCTTGTCTTACATGGCACAGTTCATGGTAGCCCCAAACAATTATAATAATAACTGATCACAGATCACCATAACAGATATAATAATAACGAAAAGTTTGAAATATTGTGAGAGTTATCAAAACATGACACAGAGACACAATGTGAGCACATGCTGTTGGAAAAATGACACCCAATAGACTTGCTCATGGCAGGGTTGCCACAAATCTTCAGTTTGTAGAAAATGAAAATGTAGAAAATGCAGTATCTGCCAAATGTGAAATATCTGTGAAGCACAACAAAGAGCAAGTGTAGTAAAATGAGGCACGCCAGGTCCTCCTCACCCCTCGATGTCTCAGAGAATTCTTCCCTTCCTTGAAGCCTCAATTCAGGTATTACAGACTACTGTACATGATGCCTTTCTTGATCCCTTTAAATACTACTGCCCTCTCTCTCTAATTACCTTGTATCTGAGCACTTTGTATTTCTCTGTATTTATTCTCTTTAAGTTTATTTCGCATATACTTTTACATGACATTGCCTTCTCCATTAGAAGGTAAAAGCTCCTTGTTTCATTCTTTGTATTTCTATCTGCATCTTCGACACCATAGTGATGGATGTATTGAAATGATGAAACACCCCTTTATTTCTGTTGATGAAGTACTGTAGGGGAGGAAAGCTGCATGCATTGTATCAGACCAAAAAGACAAAATCACTTGGCATTGTATTTAGTGGTCAGATAGATTATAAACAATATTTATTATGTCAGGTAGCTGTTGGGAGGTTGGTTGCCTGATATACTAGGGAAGCTAGGTGTGAAGCAGATAGAAAGCAAGGTCTGGAATCAGGAAACCTGACTCAACTATGGCCTTAGACACCTGTTAGCGGTGTGACTCTGGACCCTGTTTGCCTCAGTTTTCTCATGAACTAGAGAAGGAAATGGCAAACCATTCCAGTATCTTGGCAAGAAAAGTCAAAATGGGGTCATGAAGAGTCAGAGATAACTGAGAAACAACAGTCAATTAAGTGTCCATACAAAAAATATGGGCTGGAAAGTTCTAGAAATAACATAGATATATTTATCGAAATTTATATATAATTATTTATAGCGTTATAATATTAAGATATTAATGTTATACTAATTATTATCTCATATAGTATAATATTAATTAATAATGAACCAATTATTAAGCTGATATATAGCAAATACAATTATTATATGTGATCTAATTCATATTTATAATACTATAATTAAATACCTTGGGTTTGTATTAGAGTTATGAATCAAGAAGAGTGTTTATAAAAACGAAAGAGGGAAAAAGCCAAAGATACATTTGTGTTAAATTAGATCATGATAATAAATCTTCTCCTCCTTGGAGCCTTTAGCAGTCTTCATAAGAAAAGGGCCCGGGGTGGGCAAGATGGAGAAATCATTGTTTTCCACATTCTGCTTTAACCTGACAGCTTCAAAAGAAAGGCAATACACACCCAAATCTGGCATAATTAAAGCTGGATCCAAAGGATAAGAAAACACTCAGTCACTAAGTACTTGTACCTCCTGGGGTAAAATAGCAAAAAGGGTTATTTGAGATGTTTTGATTTCTGTGTTTAAACAGATGCTTCTTCAGGAAATGAACAGCTGCTCTATACTCCATACACATATTACACATTGAATATCTTTCCATGAAGAACTTCATTCTCCCCACATTTTGGGGAGACTCTAAACATGAGTCACATCTCAGCTTTGTTTTAGAAATTTTTCCAGAGTTACTCTGGGGTGGAGGTGGAGACAATAAGCCAGAAACACAGAAATTGTATATTCATCTCAGATCTGTACTCTCTAAACAACTCACAATATCGGAATCTTCTGGCCTGCCAGGGAATGGCTTTCTTTTAGTTCAAGTTTAGGATAATCCTGTCATTAGAGAGATCCTCCCAGATCTTCTAATATTTAATGATGGCACTCCGGGAATTCTCCTCCTCATTTCCCATCCAACTACTTTCTTGAACTTTATCTTCTCCCGAAACTAATCATTCTGTAAGATTAACTTGGAAACTCACCTCTTCAGATCATTTCCCACCCAATCTGTGTAACTTCAGCATGCACCCTACAGAGGATCTTTCCTCTTTCAGGTTTATTAAATGTAACTCCCATTACATTGTTAGTGTCTTCAGGACAGGGGCTGTCTTATGCCTTTCTTTGTATCACCAACACTTAACACACAGTGCCTGGCACATAGTAGGCACTTAAGAAAGGTTTATTGACTCTCATTGACTCAGTGGTCATCTTCTCCCCTGGTATAGAAGTCATCCATGACAGAAACTTTCAAACTTTCAGATTCACGCAGTAGCTGCTCAGATTAGAAATACGTATTTATCAGAATCTCTGGTCTCATGACATACACTCAGGGAACATATTCTCACAGGTATGTTCTTGTAACTGCCATTGCCACCGAAAGGAGAGGGGAATTTATTTTCTACTCCACTGGAAGTCCAAGCAGGGAAAGCATTGGATCAGAGCTGTTTTTTTTTCAGCCCACAGAATGGTCAGCTCATCTGACTTAGTCATCCATCACCTTCAATACACCTTCCCCCACCAGGAGCCAACAATAGGAATGCTGTGTCATCTCATGAAGGTATTTATCTTCCTCAAGGAACCAGAGTACACGTTTCATGGAAAGGATGTGTCACTCCAGGAGAGCCCCGGTCTATCTTTGCTACAGAGGCATTCCAGCAAACAACAAGCGCACAAAGAGGTAAGTAGCACGCTCAGCTTGCAATCACCCCCAAACAAGATGAAGACAGGAGGCTAAATAAGTACAATTAGCAAGAAAAAGTCTAAGCAATAAGATGACTTTTTTTTTCATGTTACAGTGGACAGAGGATTAAAAGAAAAAAATAGAGTAGTCATTAAGGGATAAAAAAATAAAAATACTAAAGATTTAAGATGGTCTTAAAGAAACCATGAGGAAGTTAAGGGAAAGAGGTGAATTAATATTTCATGGATTAAATTCCATGCTCATCTGTAAATGATTCACATAGATTACACAGTGGGAAATCTCCAGCAGGGAGAGGAAAGATAAGATATGGGGGAGCCAAGATGTACCTCCATCCAGTATGGAAGTGGCAGAGAAGGCACAGTAAATTCTTTAGTCTTGCAACACAAGTTGAGGTAAATGGAAAACAAGAATAAAAACAATGGAAAAGATGGTCTGGGATATAAATTGAAGGCTGAGGTTAGAATCAGGGAGCATCTATTTCCCTTTAGAAAAGGGAGACCTTTTCTTGTTACCATAGCAACACTAGAAGACCCTCTGACTTAGTAACTCTGGTCAATGATCCACCACAATTCCAAAGGATTCATGATAAAAAATGCTATGTACTTTCAGATATAGAATTGATTGACTCAGAGTGCATACTGAACTACTATTTTTTTCTTCCTTTTTTCCCCTGAATATGACTAATACTGAAATATGTTTTGCATGATTTCATATGTATAATGGATATTGTAATTCTCGTCTTCTCAATGCGGAGGGATGGAGGAAAGGAGAGAGAATTTGGAACTGAAAATAAAAATAAAATTGAATTTTAAAAAAAGGCATTGAAAAGGCATTAAAGAATGTCTCATGGAGGATGTGGGATGAGGGAGGTGGGTGTATATCTTTGATAAAAGACTGGTTCTCATAATGGTGTTCTGCTTTGGAAAATGAACAGAAAAGGACATTCTAGCAAATTTATACCTTTCAGGACTGAATCCTACCCCAGAGGAGGAGACAATGTTGGGTCTCCTGGGGCAGTCAGTACCCAGGATAGTAGGGAAGGATATAGAACCAGACAAAGAATAATGTGACCTTGTGAGCCTGTGGGTGATTATGATAAAAGCTCCCACAATACTAGGCCTCATGCCATGGTATAGAAAATAACTCCTACAACATAACACTGCTTCCTTCACAAACTGATATTTTTGGGATTATAGCATAAAAAAAAATCAAACAAACATACAAACAGAAGGGAGGAAAGAGTAAGATCTACAAATTAAATAACACAGAAATGGGATCAAGAATTTGGCATTTGTGTTCTACCTTCATAAAGACTACCTTCTGGACATCTCAAACTGGATGTCCTGTAGACATGTTCAGAACTGAACTCATTATCTTCTTTTATCACCCCTTCCTAGTTTTCAGATTACTGTGAAGGATAACACTGAACTCCTTGTCACCCAGGCTTGAAATTCAGGTGTCATTCTCTACTACTCCCTCTCTTTCACCTCCATTTCCACCACTCTGGTGCAGGTTGTCAACCTCTCACACCTACCTCTGCCTTTCTTAAATCTCTTCCCACTGTAGCCTTCCTCCACTCAGCTCTCAGATCTATATTCCTGAAGCACAGGGTCAAACATGTCAAACCTCCCTCCTCACCCCAATCAACTCCAGTGGTTCCGTATCCCTTCCAAGATTAAACATAAAATCCTCTGACTTATAAAGCTCTTTACAACCTGACCCTTTCATACTTTTTGCCTTATATAAATGGCAAAAACCCTCTGGCCTTACTTTCTCTCACTAAAGCTGGCTCCATCTCCCTCTCAGGAGAGGGATCCCTGAAGGGCTGAGATGTCACTCTTTTTAAGACTATGAACTCCTCTATGTGCATAAAAACATTTACAACAGTCCTTTTAGTGGTGGCAAATAATTGGAAATGGAGGGGATGTCCATCAATTGGGGAATGGCTGAACAAGTTGTTGTATATGGTTGTGATGAAATACCATTGAGCTTTAAGAGATGATGAGCAGCATGCTCTCAGAAAAAAACACTGAAAGACTTACATGAACTGATGCAAAGTGAAATGAGCAGAACCAGGAGAACATTGTAAATAGTAAATACTATGAATAACTTAGCTATTTTTAGCAGTACAAGGATCCAAGACAATTCTGTAGGACTTATGATGAAAGGTGCTGTCCATCTCCAGAGAAAGAATGCAGATTAAAGATACATTTTCTTTACTTTCTTTATTTTTCTTGGTTTTTTTTGTCAGTGTTTTCTTTCACAGAATAACTTACATGGAAATATGTTTTGTATGAGTGCACATATACAACCTATGTTAAATTGTTTGCCTTCTCAATGAGGGTGCAGGGGAGCGAAAGAATTTGTAACTCAAAATTTGGGGAAAAAAGAACGCTAAAATTGTTTTTACATGTAATTGGGAAAAATAAAATATCAAATAAGATTTTAAAAAAAGAGAGAGTAGTTGGTTTTTGTGTATAGCCCAAATGTCAACACTAATTTAAAAGTTTGATGTTGCCTCCAATACCATTCCTGAAATTTAAAATTGTAATACCATTCAGGTAGCATTTCTGATTCTCTAGTCTACTGATTTTCCACTATATAAAAATTTATGTGGCATATTTAAAAATTAATAAAGTAAAATTACATTTAAAAAGAAAAAGTCTACCAGCTTCAGTCACCCATTCTAGGTATGTTTCCTCTCACTGTTAACTGGTGGTGACTCACATCCCAGTTCCATTTAAACAAATAGTATCAATTGGCTTTTACAAAAGGGTATTCTTGAAGCTCAGATTTAATTCAATTTCTATAAAGCAGATGCACATATAGTATGATGAGTCTACATTTCTCTTACCATTTCTCTGGGGCATCAATGGTGGGATTGCTGCAAAACCCAGCACGAATTCAACCCCTGGATTCCTGGACTTTGGGTGACTTGCTACCCTAACTTTTCTTTTTAAATTTCAATTTATTTTTTTTTTTCAATCCACAGAGATCTGCTTTCTCTCCTCATCTCCTTTCCCCTCACAACTGAACAAGAAAAAAAAACCTGAAGTCCTGTTATAAACATGTGTAGACAAGCAAAACAAATTCCACCTTGGCTATGTCAAAAAAAAAAGTATTATTTTGCACTGTGAGTCTTTCACCTCACTCTTGCGGGGGTTGAGCAGCATCATTTCATCATGAGGTCTCTGGAATCATGGTTGGTCATCGGGTTGATCAAAATTCCCAAGTCTTTCAAAGTTGTTTGCTTTTACAATATTGTTGTAATTGTATAAATCATTTCTGTTAGTTCTGCTTACTTCACTTTGCATCAGCTCATACAAGTCTTCCCAGGTTTCTCTAAAACCATCTCCCTTTCATTTCTTACAACATGATAGTATTTGAACATATACTATATATGTATATATACACACATATGTGTGCATATCTATATAAATAGATATACATATACACAAGCATGCATACATACATATGTATACCTCAAACTTTTCCCCACTACAGTCAGCTATGTATAGGTGTATTCCTAAAGCACAGGTCCAATCTCGAATGCATGTCTAGTTTGTTTAACAGGTCAAATTTTATTCTCTTTCAGGTAGGGATAGCCTCCTTGATTGGCTCCCTTCATCTTTAAAAATGGGAGACCTAGGTTGCTCTCTCTCTATCTTTTTGGCTTCTCTCTTTCCTGTGAAAGCGTGGAGGCTTTGAATTGAACTAGTGAGCAGGGAGGGCCTTGCTTTTCCCTGCTTGCCTCTCTTTTACTTCGGCTTCAAGAAATGGGTCTGAAGCTTGTTTGTTTCTATTCTGTATCATTTGTTATCAGTTTCAGGTCCTGGAGATGATCCTCATGAGACAGGAAGTTGAGCCATGGTGACCTTGGAGCCAGGATTACAGGAGTGAGGTAGGGTTGAGGTATAGCCAGTCAGGCTGGCATGAAAGCCTTGAGAAACCAGGGTGCCTGGGAATTGAATTCAAGTAGGGTTTTGAACTTCTCTCCCCAGAGACTGAGGTGATGTAGGGGGAGGGGTTTATGCATCCCACCTCCCACATGTGTATATGCATGCATACATATATGTGTATACATATATATGTGTGTGTATATATATATCTCCTCCCTCTAATTCCTTCCTCCTTCCTGCCCTTTCACCCTGTTGAATAAATCATATTTCTGTATCCAATTGTGTGTCTGACAAAGGATAAAGTTAGATGTGTTAAACAAACTACACATGCATGCAAGATTGGACCTGTGCTTTAGGAATAACAGCCTAACAGCCAAGTGGAGTAGTAGGGAGAGGCTTGAGGTATACATATATACATATCACAAGTATGCGTATATGCATGTGCATGCGCTTTTTTCCCTTCTTTGACCAGTTCAGATAAGAATGGAGTATAAGTGTTGCCCACTTCTATCACCTCTTTCTCCTTATTTATAAAGCCTTCTACTTTCATGTGAGATAATTTTCCCTAGAATTCTTCTCCCTTCCTCTGCCTACTATATTCCTCTTCCCCCCTTTCTATTTTTCTTTTAAGATCATCAAGACATAACAGAACCTCTCTTCCCTGACCTTTCAAAATGCATTGTTTTAGCTTCTGGATTAATCAAGCTCCTTTATCTACAATAGAAGAGCAAAAACTGAAGCCAAGAATCTAGGCCCACATTCATGGGCACATGCTGGCTTCAAATGGGGAGAGCCAAAGGCTTCTCCCCTTCCAGCATTATCTTCCTTTGGAATGCTGCCAGATGGGAAGAAATTAAACCAAGATACAAAGGGTGAGGTTGTGTTCTAATGGTGGCTTTTGAATGCTTCACCAAATGCCTAAAAAGTCTCCAATTTATGTGGTTAGCAGACCAGAAACAGTTACAGAATGTCTACACGTGCTCCAATGTCTCTCCAAGGCATACAAACTGTCATGACTCTCTTGAAAGTACACCTCTTAGGTGTGAGGAATTATATTCATGAACCTTATGCTCATAAAGACTGGGCAGTCCTCATGGACTATCCAATCCTCATTACAAATGTAGTAGAATATTCATAGTAGTATTTTTTATGGAAATGGAAACAATTGGATAATGGCTAAACAAATTGTGGTTCTCCTAATTAAAGTTTAGGCTCACCTGATTACAGTTGTCAAAGGCATAGGATCTGGGGAGGGAGGAGTTCAAATGGTTGTCTTGGGTAAAGCAAAGTTGTAAACTCAGTCATTAATGAGGCAGCCTCAGCCGTGGGCATGGAGATGACTAATGGAGCAGCATGTGCTAATTTTATTGAAATAAGGATTATCTAAACTATAACGTGAATGTCATTTCCCTTTAGGTCACAGGAAATGGGGAAACAAGAATTTTAATAGGAAGTGAGGTATAACCTATATTTTTGGAGATTTTCCTGGAGTTTTAGATGGAAATAAAATAATAAGCCAGTTTTGTGATAAATTAATGAAACATTGAGAATGATTTTACTTTTTTAAAATCCCTATGAGCACATTCAGGCACTGGTAGCACCTCTAGGGTGGTGTTGCTATGGTAACAGTGCAAGCACAGTTGATTCCTTGTTTTTCCTTTCTCCTCTAGTGGTTGTGCTTTTGAAAATGGCAGTAGGAAGCCAGTCGCTCCAAGCCTCTCAAACTAGAGTCACAATAGCTTCCTCTCCCTCCTTCCCAGGTTGCTGATTTCAGTTTGACATACTTCACCAAACAGAAATAGACCTAGGTGTATTCCTCTATATTTGGTCTTGGGTATTTAAGACTTGTGGTAGATAACACTGGATCTTTCTTTGCTTCTGCAAAGTGGGAAAATAAATCTTTCATCTCTAAAAGAGGAAATTTCTTATTTCTATCTGCACCCTAATGGCTAAGTGCTAAGGATAAAAAGAAAAATAAAACCCTGCTCTCAGGTAGTTTACACTCTATTGGTGGAGATGGCATGAACATACAAAAGTATTAAAAAGTTGGTCTTTGAAAATCTAGGAACTAATCCTAGAAAAGAGATATTAAATTCCCAGTGAATATGGGGTCAAATGATCTTTTTACGAAGTAGGAACGTGTCCCTTAAGTGAGCCAGAAAGGAGCATTTGTTATTAGAAAATGATTAGTCTTGCTCTGCACCTCCATGCTCCACCTTCTTCCCCTGTGACCTTGAAATACACAGTCCAGTTAGCTAGAGAAAGTTCTGGAAGGAACTAGCAGTTGGAGAAGAACCAAATTCTTTTTTTTTTTTTATTTAACTTTTAACATTTATTTTCACAACATTTTGGGTTACAAATTTTCTCCCCTTTTATCCCCTCCCCCCCCAAACCCAAGCATTCTAATTTCCCCTGTGACCAATCTGCTCTCTCTTCTATCGTCCCTCTCTGCCCTTGTCTCTGTCTTCTCTTTTGTCCTGTAGGGCCAGATAGCTTTCTTTACCCCTTAACCTGTATTTCTTATTTCCTAGTGGTAAGAACATTACAGTTGATCCTAACACTTTGAGTTCCAACTTCTTTACCTCCCTCCCTCTCCACCCTTTCCCTTTGGAAAGCAAGCAATTCAATATAGGCCAAATCTGTGTAGTTTTGCAAATGATTTCCATAATAGTTGTGTTGTATAGGACTAACTATATTTCCCTCCATCCTATCCTGTCCCCCATTACTTCTATTCTCTTATGATCCTTTCCCTCCCCATGAGTGTCGACCTCGGATTGCATTCACCTTCCCATGCCCTCCCCTCTATCATCCCCCCCACCCTGCTTGTGCCCTTGTCCCCCACTCTCCTGTATTGTGAGATAGGTTTTCCTATCAAAATGAGTATGCATTTTATTCTTTCCTTTAGTGGAATGTGATGAGAGTAGACCTCATGTTTTTCTTTCGCCTCCCCTCTTTATCCCTCCACTAATGAGTCTTTTGCTTGCCTCTTTTATGAGAGATAATTTGCCCCATTCAATTTCTCCCTTTCTCCTCCCAATATATTTCTCTCTCACTGCTTGATTTCATTTTTTTAAGATATGATCCCATCCTCTTCAATTCACTCTGTGCACTCTGTCTCTATGTATGTGTGCGTGTGTGCATGTGTGTGTGTGTACTCCCACCCAGTACCCAGATACTGAAATGTTTCAAGAGTTACAAATATTGTCTTTCCATGTAGGAATGTAAACAGTTCAACTTTAGTAAGTCCCTTATGACTTCTCTTTGCTGTTCACCTTTTCATGGTTCTCTTCATTCTTGTGTTTGAAAGTCAAATTTTCTTTTCAGCTCTGGTCTTTTCATCAAGAAAATTTGAAAATCCTCTATTTCATTGAAAGACCATTTTTTCTCCTGAAGTATTATACTCAGTTTTTCTGGGTAGGTGATTCTTGGTTTTAGTCCTAGTTCCTTTGACTTCTGGAATATCCTATTCCATTCCCTTCTATCCCTTAATGTAGAGGGTGCTAGATCTTGTGTTATCCTGATTGTATTTCCACAATACTTGAATTGTTTCTTTCTAGCTGCTTGCAATATTTTCTCCTTGACCTGGGAATTCTGGAATTTGGCCACAATGTTCCTAGGAGTTTCTCTTTTTGGATCTCTTTCATGCGGTGTTCTGTGGATTCCTTGAATATTTATTTTGCCCTCTGGTTCTAGAATCTCAGGGCAGTTTTCCTTGATAATTTCATGGAAGATGATGTCTAGGCTCTTCTTTTGATCATGGTTTTCAGGTAGTCCCAAAATTTTTACATTGTCTCTCCTGAGTCTATTTTCCAGGTCAGTTGTTTTTCCAATGAGATATTTCACATTATCTTCCATTTTTCCAATCTTCTCGCTATGTTTTGTGATATCTTGCTTTCTCACAAAGTCCTTAGCATCCATCTGTGCCAATCTAGTTTTGAAAGAACTATTTTCTTCAGTGAGCTTTTGAATCTCCTTTTCCATTTGGCTAATTCTGCTTTTGAAAGCATTCTTCTCCTCAATGGCTTTTTGAACCTCTTTTGCCAATTGAGTTAGGCTAGTTTTCAAGGTGTTAATTTCTTCAACATTTTTTTGGTTCTCCTTTAGCAGGGAGCTGATCTGCTTTTCATGCTTTTCTTTCATCTCTCTCATTTCTCTTCCCAGTTTTTCCTCCACCTCTCTAACTTGATTTTCAAAATTCTTTTGGAGCTCTTCCATGGCCTGAGCCCATTGGGTGGGCTGGGACACAGAAGCCTTGATTTCTGTGTCTTTGCCTGATGGTAAGCATTGTTCTTCCTCGTCAGAAAGAAAGGGAGGAAATGTCTGTTCTCCAAGAAAGTAGCCTTCAATAGTCTTATTTCTTTTCCCTTTTCTGGGCATTTTCCCCAGCCAGTGACTTGACCTCTGAATATTCTCCTCACACCCACCTCGCCTCCTGGTCCTCCCAGCCAGCATTTGGGGACTGAGATTCAAATGCTGCTTCCTGCCTTAGGGCTTTTGGCAGGGGCAGGGCTGCTATTCAGTGTGAGACTTAAGTTCAGATGGTCAGGTTGGGGCAGGGCTGCCTCTCAGGCTCAGTTCCCTCAGGGGGTTTATGCACAGACCTTCCACAATGGATCCAGGCTCCCGCCTGCTTGGGGAGCCCCTGTCTGCAGCCGCCTCTCAGCTTCTACCTCCCGGGGGGGGGGGGCCCGAATCATGGGGGCACCCCACTCCCCTCTCGCCCCGCCAAAGAGACTCTTTCACCGACCCCCGTCACCTGTGGGTGGAGGGACTTGTGCAGCCGCTGGAGATCCTGTCCCTGAAGCCTGCTCGGATCTGTTTCTCTTGGTGCTGTGGCCGCAGCAGGTCTGGGCTGGGCTGGGCTCCGTGTCTGCAACGCGACGGACCTTTTGCGAGAGGTTTGCAGGTCCCTCTATGGGTGGAGGGACCCGCGTGGCCACTGGAGATCCCGTCCCCGAAGCCTGCTCGGATCTTTTCCTGTCGGTGCCGTGGCCGTGGCAGGGCTGCACTCAGCTCCCAGTCCCGGCGCCCAGTCCGCTGCGCGAAGGACCCCCCGCGAGAGGTTTGCAGGTCTCTCTGGAACAGAAATCTCCCTCGCTCCAATATTCCGTGGCCTCTGGGTGCAGAATTCACCGTGAGTTGCTCCCCTGAAGCTGTTCTGTGGGTTGTGGGTTCGGAGCTATGTGTATGTGCGTCTTTCTACTGAAGAACCAAATTCTTTACCTCTTATAGTGCTGGAGAAAGCAACCTGCCCAGCAAGATCTGATTTGCCCAACAGGGAACTTAATGAGGACTCCATTGAGAGAAAAAAAAGTCTCCTAGGCCTTGAAGTACCTGCATAGGAAGCAGCCTTGGCTATATATACCTCACCACTATTGTATGCTAAGTTTGTTCCCACTCTTCTAAGGGACATTGTGTACATTTGTGAGAAAGTGTACCCTAGGCTTAAAAAGAGAATGTTTTGAAATTACTGTTTTTAGTATACCATTTTAGTAAATGCCTTTGCTAAGTTCTAGCTGTATCTAGTGCTGATTGCCAGTGGAAAGCAGACCAGTAGGAACTCATGAGCTATAGTTTTGGAAGTAGGTACCTAAAGGCTACCTCCTTAAACTTGTGAGAGTAGTTACCTACTCATGCACACAATTCTCACCTAGGTAGGAGTGAAACTACATTACAGGAGCTTCAAGCTTAATATTGGCCTTGTGATATGGAATTTTTTTATGGCCAAAACCACTTTGATTTAGGGGAGGGTCTTTCTCTCACACACAAAGAGTACAACTTCAGTATCAAGTTGAGCTGAGTAAAGTAATGGAACCAGGGAATTTATTGGAATAGTCAATAAGCATTTTTAAAGAACCTACTATGTGCCAGGCAGTTAGGTGGCACAGTAGATAGAGCGACAGGCCTGGAGTCAAGAGGACTCTTCTTCCAGAGTTCAAATCCAGCCTCAAATACTTACTAGTTGTGTGACTCTGGGCAAGTCACTTAACTGTAAAATGAGCAGAGAAGGAAATGGAAAACCACTCTAGGATCTCTGCCAAGAAAACCCCAAATGGGGTCATAATGAGTCAGATATGAGTGAAAAATGACTAAACAGCAACAAATGTGCCAAGTTCTGTGCTAAGTGCTTGGGGATATAAAAAAGGGGCAAAAGACAAATCTTGCCCAAAGAAGCTCATAATCTAATAGGTGAGATAACAAACAAACAAGTTTGTATGAACAGGATATATACAGGATGAACAGGAAATAAACAACATAGGGAAGGCCATATCAAGGGGCAATAAGAAAGGCTGCTTATAGAAGGTGTAGTTTTAGCTGGGACTTGAAGGAACACAGGAGGTAGAGATGAAGAGGGAGAGCATTCCAGCCAGTGAAAATGCCTGGAGTTGGGAGATAGAATATCTTGTTACAGGATCAACAAAAAGCTTAGTGTCACTGGATTGAAGAGTATGTGTGCAGGGTATAAGGCGGGGAGAAAGGCAGGCTTGTGAAAGGCTTTGAGTGACAAAGGGTTTTGTGTTTCATGCTGGAGGGGAAAATGAGTCACTGGAATGGACTGAGTAGTGGGGTGACATGATCGGATCTGTGATTTAAGGAAATCATTTTGACCTGGAAAGACTTGCATGGGCTGATGCAAAATGGCATGTACTGTGTCCAAAGTAAGCAATGTTGTAAGATGATCAGCTGTGAATGACTTAGTTATTCTCAGCAATATTCTCAATCTAAGACAACTCTGAAGGACTTATGATGAAAAATGCTATCCATCCCCAGAGAAAGAATTGATGACCTCAGTACAGATTGAAACATACTTTTTTTAACTTTATTTTTCCTGAGTCTTTTTTTTATGTTTTCTTTCACAACATGACTATTACGGATGTGTATACACAGATGTATAACCTATATCAAAACTGCTTGCCTTCTCAATGGGGGATGGGTGGGGATGGAGGAAAGGAGAAAATTTGGAACTCAGTTTTGAAAATGAATGTTAAAAATTGTTTTTACATGTAACTGGGGGAAAATAAAAATAAAATACTAAAAAATATCATTTTGGTGACTGAATGGAGGATAGACTGGAGTGGGAAGAGACCTGTGGCAGGCAGATTAAGCAGCAGGCTATATTGCAATAGTCCAGGTGTGAGGTGATAAAGACCTGAACCAAATTGGTGGCATTATCATCAGAGACAAACTCTGTGTCTCTGTGTCTCAAGCGCCATGACATGATGAGAAGAGAAACAGATATCAAGGTCTTGAAATGCCTAGGGTGTGAGTTGCCATGTGTTCCCTACCTGTGTGACTCCCTACCAGTATATTCCAAATATGTACCCTGGGATAAGACCCCACCACCCATTTTCAGTGCTAGAGATTCCCTCAGCTGCATCTTTGAGAGAGGATTTTGAGGAGTGTCTTTACCTGCCTCTAACCACTGACTCTCTACCTGGACTCATTGAAAAAAGATTAGCATAGTCTCACCCTCTTATAGTTTCCCTATTGCAGTGATTTTCAACAGCCAACTACTGATATACAAACACTGGTCTCCATTTACAATTACATCTTTTCATGATCCCATGATACATACCTGCCTACTCCTTACACTGTGTCCTCTGGTGTGCCTGTTGTATAATTAATATAGCAGGTAGAACTGGGCCAAATGGACCCAGAATTGCCTGTGTTGCAAGGATTTATTTAGTTAAGTGTGATCTGAAATGCTCTACTTTATATCTCCAAGGGCATTTCCAATTTCTGACTTAATGGAGGGTAGAAGGTGGTTGTGATTGGGATTTAACTTCTCCATTTTCTTATCTTCATTACAGAAAGGAGAATTCAGGTTAGAATTATTCCTGTCTAAAGCAATCCAATATTTGTGTCTAGGGGTATGATGCTCTTTCGGAGTTTAAAATAAAGCCTACTTTCTCTGTTTACTCTGGGGGGAATGCAGGCTTGCCACAAGCGGGGAGGATAACAGGTGGCTTAATGTCTGCCAGTTTAGCTCTCCTTCACCAAATGCTTATTACACAAAAGACAATCATGGATAGAGAGCAAACATTTTTCAAAGCAGGCAGTAAAACAGTGATTTGGAAAATAATATAGATTAAGTTAAATAGGATACACAAGTGTTAGGTCTTTTTGACTCTGGAGAAAGATGAAATCTTAGCTCAACCAAGGAGAGAATGATCTCTCCTGAGATCATGAGATCTTGGCAGTCTCTGGGGGTGCAGGCATGGAGAATCAAGGTATATGTCAGGGTGCTGACACCCTGCTATATCTACATGCCTGCAGCATTGGGAGTTCCTGCTAAGAAAAGTCCACATCTGGCCTCTTCTCTTTGCCTTATCTTTCTCCTTCTCTCTTTGAAGTCTGTCAATCAGGAATGATGTCTTTATACATATATGTGTGTATGTACATACACATACATACACATACACATATCCTTTAGGAGATCACCCAATCTCACCTGGGTGGTAGTGGAACTACATTAACAAACTTCTTTTCATTTGAAACCTTTTCTATTATCATTCCTTCTATCTTCTCAAACTCATTAAGACTTAGTTCCTTCTTGATGACAACACTTCCTTTGCTACCATTTCCAGTACTGGGTACATTTTCTCTCCTAACTCTGACTCACAGATTGTGGTAGGGAGTTGGAATATCTCTTGCTCTTTATTGCCACTTCCAACTGTTCCATCACCACTATCACTCCAGTACCTTCTTTGATGTTCAGACTATCCAAATTTATTACTCAATCTAGACTGTAGTGGCCATTATCTATTGAATGTCCAAGACATTCTCAATGATTTCCATACTTGACTCTTCGTCTTTCTTTCTACTACAATTCTTAGCCTTTGGACTTTAACAAATATATTGATATTCCCTCCAATACTCCAACTTCCCTCTTCTTTGATCTTCTTATTTTATAGGATGCAGTGCTCCATTCCACCTGAGCTACACACAAAAATAGTTATACCCTTAATCTTCCCATCATCCACAAATATTCCATCCATTCTTCTCCATAAATTCTGAACTTCCTTCATCCAATCGTCTTTTTAACAAGAGGCTGTAAAATGAGAGCTGAATCCTGAGTCCATGTGCAAGGGACTCACATAGCAAACCTATTCCTGGAAATATATGGCTACCTGGAATGCAATACTTGGCTCTCCAATTCAGAACATGAATGGTCTACTATTTTTTGGGAGTGGTGATGGTGGTGGTTGAAGATTAACTAGAGGTTTACACTTGAGTCCTGAAGATCACCCTACAGGATCCATATCAGTAGTGCATTGACTCTAACATCAGAAACGCTACATCCTGCAAACAAGGAATGAATTAACTGTCTATTGGCTATGCTACATTAGAAGTGAACTTGTGCATGATTAAGGAAATTTATGGTTCAGATTCACACCTACAATAAGACACACTTGAGAAGAAGCTGGATATTTTATTGATTTACAGAAAAGACAAATGCATGGACAGTTCAGAGCTTTAGCAGCAATAATTAATATATCCTAATACTAATATAATTATAGCAATACTAAAATAGATATAAGAGGAAATAGAAAAACATCACCAATCCAGGGAGGCACCAACTCCTGAATTTTCTCAGCTGGGGAATCCTAGGATACAGCTTTCAGGGTCTGGATTGGGAGCAAGGGGTCCCAGGCAGAGCATCCTCTCCATGGATGAGATTCCAAAGTTCTCCTCGGAACAGAGACCTAATAAACTCTTCCAAACAAAGAAGGCTGACTGCCAACAAAGAGACTAATTGCCAACTATCCCGTATGTTGTCCATCAAGAGGGTAGCCAAACCTTGGGATGTTGTACACGTGCGATGTTCATCCTTGGAGAACTGGCTAGGTTCTCAAGGCAGCAGATGTTCCATATTTGTGCGGAATTTATCGTGTCTTTAAGATCTGAGTTCACTTGGGGGACACAACAGCCTAAGTGTAGGGCCTGCACTGAAATATGGAAGAACTTCTAAATCCATTTACCATTCAACTTGGTAAGGTGAATGATTTGTATTGACCACTTTATGTTTGGGCTCACTATCTCCAGGGAGAAGGCATAGAAGAGAGTGTGTCCCCGGTTTGGGGAGGACTTTTTTACTTCAGTCCTTGTTATATCTATTCTGTAGATCTCCCTTTGTAAAAACTAATTAATATTACTGGCTAACTGGCATTGGCAGAGGATAATGAGTTAGGAACCACTGTTAATTGGTATTTGGGTAAACTCATCAGAATGGGGGCTGAAGTGAATAGCATTAAAAAGATAAAATAAACAAAATGCTAACAAAAGTCCACATCTGGCCTCTCTTTGAAGTCTCTCTGACAATCAGGAGTCATGTCTTTATACATATATGTGTGTATATACATAAGTATACATACACACATATCCATTAGAGGACCACTCAGTCTCATCTGGGTGAGCAACCCAGTTGAACTCTCCCACCATTCCCCTCTGAACAACTTTAAGATAACTCCTCAAACCAAATTTTGGAGTGGTAGAACCAACAAAAAGTCAGAGGGAGACATTTTTTCAGCCTAAGACAACTTAGGCAGGAGAGGTTTATGACATCGAGAGGGGGCCAGTCTAATGTACAGTAGGAGCACCACTATTGAGCCTTGGAGGCAACTCCAATAGCTGTAGTAGCAGCTGCAGCTTCAGGAGTCCAGAGAGGTAAATGGGTCAGACAATCAGTCAGAAAGAGATTGCAAGGGATCCTTTGCTGCCACTGGATGTAGCTGGCACTGATTGGCAACTCTATTACCCATAGGAGAGGAGCACTTGTGGTTGGTCATAAGGGAGCAGGGGTCCTGGTCACAGTTCCAAGGCAGAGAGGAGTGCTAACACTTGCACCTGCAGAGGAACAGAGGCCCTTCATGGGTAAAGACCAGAGCCAGACCAGGAGAGCAGTGACCATACCTCTACCCAGGTCACACTACCTTGGAAGCACTGAAAACTTGTAGACTCTCAGAACTAGCTCTAAAAACAGTAGCATGATAAATCCTGAAACTTGGGACAATGCCTCTCCATCTTGAGCTGAGCAGAATCCAACTTTAACATAAAGTTGTAAGGTTAAGAATAGTTTGGGAAAATGAGTAAACAACAACAACTTGACCATAAAAAGCTACAACAGTGACAAGGAAGACCAAGACATAAACTCAGAAGATGACAATAACGCCAAAAAGAGCTACAAGCAAAGCCTTAAAGAAAAATGCTAAATGGACCCAAGTCCAACAAGAATTCCTGCAAGAGTTAAAGAAAGAGATGAGTGGTAGAGAAAAATATTGAGCAAAGAAATGAGAGGGATTCAAGAAAATCATGAAAAGAGAATTAGCATCTTGGTAAAAGAGGCACAAAAAATGCTAAAGAAAATAACAAAAAACAAAATTGCCTAATGGTAAAAGAGGCACAAAAATTCACTGAAGAAACTAATGCCTTAAAAATCAGAATTAAACAATTGGAATCTAATGAATCTACCAGATGTTAAGACACAATAAAAGAAACTCAAAAGAATGAAAAAATAGAAGAAAATGTGAAGTATTTTATCAGAAAAATAACTGACCTGGAAAACAGATTGAGGACAGACAATTTAAGAATTATTAGACTACCTGAAAGTCATGATCAAAAAAAGACTCTATAGACATTATATTTCAAGACATTATCAAGGAAAACTGCCCCAATATCTTACATCCTGAAGATAAAATAGAAATTGAAAGAATCCCCCAATCACCTGAAAAAGATCCCAAAATGAAAACTCCAAGAAATGTTATAGTCAAATTCCAGGCCTCCCTGGTCAAGTGGAAAATATTGCAAGCACTCAGAATGAAACAATGCAAATATTGTAGTCACAGTCAAGATCACATAAAATTTCACAGCTTCCTCATTAAAGGAGTGGAGGACTTGGAATATGATATTCTGAAAGGCAAAGGAGCTAGAATTACAACTGGGAATAACATATACAGTAAAACTTAGTAAAATTCTTTGGAGGAAAAAATGGATATTTAATGTTGTAATGAAATAAAGGACTTTCAAGTATTTTTAATGAAAAGACGAGCTGAATAGAAAATTTGTCATTTAGACTACAACTCAAGAGAAGCATATAAAGGTAAACATAAAAGAATAATCATGAGACTCAATAAATTATTTACATTTCTAAATGGGAAGATGATACTTATAACTCCTAGACCAGTTAGAAGTAGTCTACATAGACAGAGGGCATGACTATGCATTGATAATGTTGAAGTAATATAAAAAAAAAAAGAGTGATAAAAAGGGATGCACTGGAAGAAGGGGGAATGTTGGGGGTATAAGCTCAGTTCCATGTGGACAGTCTCAGGCAGGTAAAAGTGAGGACTTCTAACCTCAGAGTTCTCATGAGACCCCCCAGGGAACAGCTGGGAATTGAGGAGTGAGACACGGGCTATCTCATGCATCTCCGCCTCTTCTCCGTGGGATACATGCTGGGGAGAGCATCCCACCCTTGAGATTGGCCTGGGGTCTGAGCACACCTGTTGTTGACTAACAAAAGGCTGAGAGCATGCCCGGTATTCACGTGCAAACTATGTGGCGGGAGAGCTTAAGTAGGGTCAGGAAAGCCTGAAGGCGCTCTTTGAGCTGAAGGGCCCTTAGAGGGCAGAGGGTCCCTCCTCTCTCCCCTCTCCCCTCTCCCCTCTCCCACTCCCGCTTCCATTCTCTTACTGTAAGATCTTTGCCTCCTTGGGAAGAGGATTTCTCTCTCATGAGGAAGAATTCCCCCTGCACATGTAACCAAGACCCTGAATAAAGCCTAACCCTTGTTCGACTCTGGAAAGTCTTTTCTCTCATATGTTTATCCGGTTTGGCCAGCTGAAGACCTGCAACAGGTAAGGAAAGACTCGGGTAGCCCTTAGGCCTCTAGGCCTGACAGGGGAAGGGAAAGGTAGAATAAGGAAAATTTTCTCATATAAAAGAGGCACACCAGAAAGACCTTTTATAGTGGAGGGGAAAGTGGGGGTCGGGTGGGCAATGCTTGCATCTCACTCATCAGAATTGGTTCAAAGAGGGAAGAATACACACACACACACACACACACACACACACACACTCACACATATACATTCAATTGAATATAGAAATCTATTTTACCCAATAGGGAAATAAGAGAAAAAAGGAATAAGGAGGGGGAGGGGATGATAAAAGGGAGACTGGATTAAGGGAGGCAGTGGTCAGACAGAAAAAATTCTTTTGAGAATGGACAGGATAAAAAGGGAGAGAGAAAGATAAATAGAAAAAAATAAGACAGGAGAAATACACAGTAATCACAATTGTGAAGGTGAATGGGATGAGCTCACTCATAAAATGGAAGCAGACAGCAGAATAGATTAGGAACCAGAACCCAACAATATGTTATTAACAAGCAACATACACACAGAAAGACACACACAGAGTTAAAATAAGGGTTGGAGTAGAATCTATCATGCTTCAGCTGAAGTGAAAAAAAGCAAGGATGATCTTAGACAAAGTAAAAGCAAATTAATGAATTAATTAATTAATTAAAATTAATTAAATTTAAATAAAAAAATAAATAAATTTATAAATAAATAAATAAAAATTAAAAAATTAAAAAAATTAAATTAATTAAAAAAGATAATCAGGGAAAGTATATTTTGCTAAAAGGTACTATAGATAATGAAGCAATATAAAAAAATGTACATCAAGTTTCTCTGATAAATGCCTCATTCCTCAAATATATAGGGAACTGAGTCAAATTTATAAAAGAGCCACTCCCCAAGGATATGAAATAGGCGTATCAAAGGATTTGAGCAGGCAGTTTTTACAAGAAGAAATCAAAACTATCTACAGTCATATGAAAAAATGCTCTAAATTACTTTTGATTAAAGAAATGAAACTGTGCATACCCTTTGACCCAGCAATACCACTACTAGGTCTGCACCTCAAAAAGATCGAATAGAAAGGAAAATTACCCATATGTATATAAATATTTATAGCAGCTCTTTTGTGGTGACAAAAAATTGGAAATGGATACTCGTCAGTTGGAGAATGGCTGAACAAATTGTGGCATATGATTGTGACGGTGTACTATTATACTATAAGAAATTATGAGATGGGTAGTTGCAGAAAAAAACATGACAAAACCTATATGAACTGAAAAAAAGAACTGGAAGATCATTGTACAGAGCAACGGTAATGTTATAATGATAATTCACTGTGAAAGACTTGGCTACTCTAATCAACATGTTACAATTCCAAAGGATTCATGATGAGAAATGATATTCTACCTCCAGAGAAAGAACTAATGAACTCTGAGCACAAACTGAAATACAATTTTCTCACTTAAGATTTTTTTGCAATATGGCTAATATTTTTGCATGATTTCACATGTATAATTTTATAATTTCATATGTATCATTTCGCTTGCCTTCTCAGTGGGTGGGGGAAGGTTAAGAGGGAGGGAGAGAATTTGGTTCAAAAATTTAAAAAGAAGAGAATGTTAAAAATAAAGATACATTTAGCACAAGTGATGCACCCTGCAGACCCCCCCCCCCCACCAAAAGAGGGCCATTGAAACAATCTTTTAAATACACAGAAGAATACAGAAGGAAAATTAGAAGGAAGCAGAGAGAATCTGAATAATTTTGAAAGTAATGTGTGGAACTTATTAAAACATTTTTTATAAAGCAAGCAGTATGAAATAGAGATTCATGGTTTCTTAGACCATCCTCTTTTTTTTTTTTTTTTTGATGTGTATATGGAAAGGCATGTTTTTCTTGATGTTTTAAGTAAAGAATAAAAAATAAAAATTTTAAAACAAAGAAGAAAATAGAAATAACTCTAACTCTTCAGGTGTATTCCTAAAACTTCTGAGCAAGGAGACACAGTCACACTCTGGAAGCCTACCCTATATGTGTGAGTTGGGAGGGTAGCATTTCATTTTTATCATTCCACACTTTCCTAGGCTTTACAGCTCTTAATCCTCTTCTTTATTCGCACCATGACCCTCATTCCTTCCACTACTCAGTTCTTTCCTAGGCAATCATTCCAGTACTGGCTACACTTTCCTTGTTGTCCTGATGAATATCTGGTCATTAGATGGCTCTGGAGGAGAAAGTGAGGCTGCTGACCTTGCACAGCCCTCCCTCACTCAAATCAAAGTCAATTGCAAGTCATATCATCATCTCCCTGATTTCATGGTCTTCTAAAACGAAGGACAAACATAACCTGTGAGTCAGAGCTGCCTGAATGGTGACTCAACCAGATAAGAAACTCAGCTCGTCCTTTCCTCTCCCTCTCCCTCTCTTTCTCCTCTCTCCAAAGGTAGATAAATTTTAATGTCCTTCCTTCCTTCCTTCCTTCCTTCCTTCCTTCCTTCCTTCCTTCCTTCCTTCCTTCCTTCCTTCCTTCTTTCCTTCCTTCTTCCTTTCCTTTCCTTTCTTCCTTTCTTTTTTCTTTCCCAAAGATCAAACCTGAAACCCATTTCACTCTGGAGTTCATAGATTGGACCACAATAGGTCCCCTCCCAAGAACCACTTAATGGCTATATTTTGGACTCTCCTGGCTCAGAGTGAATGTTTCTCTTTTGATCAGCAGCCCTGAGAGTCTTCCCCTCCCAGTTTGTTTGTTTTTTGGGTTTTTTTTTTTTTGTTTAAATTAAAGGGTCCATCCCTTGACTGACTTCTTAAAGAGACCCCGTTACCTCACTCAAAGTGGGAACCTGAAAAGACCTTAGCCTAAAAGGGCCAGGGTCTCCCATTGCATCCTGAGCTGTCTCTAGTCCGTCCTGCTGAATATCTGGCCACTGGACCCAGATGGCTCAGGAGGAGAAAGTGAGATTGGTGACCTTGCACAGTCCTCTCTCATTCAAATCAAAATCAACTGCAAGTGATGTCATCATCTTAATGTCATGGTCCTCTTCGAAAACAAACACAACAATGCTCCACTTGATGCCCTATTTGTACCCCTTGGTGAATGTACCCAACTCCACACCATCCTTTCATTTTGAATCCCTGTCCTGTTGTTCTAATGTTGATCGTGCTCCTCCTAACTGGAATCCTGGATTGCACTTACCATATACCTAATAATAATAATGATGATCACTAGCATTTATTTGGTGCTTTAAGATTTCACTAAATACCTTATAAATATGATATCATTTTATCCTCATCACAACACTCAGAGGTAGGTACTATTATTATCCATTTTATAGTTGAGCAAACTGGGGTAGACAGAAGTTAAATGACTTGTCCAGTGTAACCAAGTTAGTTTGAGGCAGGATTTGAATTCAGATCTTCCTGACTCCAGGTCCAGCACTTTATTAGCCACTACCTGGTTGCCTCCATTTGCTTGTATATTGTGCTATGAATGAAGATAGAGAAAAATCAAGAAATCTTGTGGATTCAGGCCTCATCACCTCTCACCTAGACTATTCCAACCATCTTCTGGTTGGTCTCTATGCCTCAAGTCTTTCCTCACTCCAATACATCCTTCACTTAGCTAAATGATTTTCTTAAAGCATACATCTGACCTTGTAACTCCCCAGTTCAATAAGGCTCAGTGGTTCCATCAAAGATTAAATATAAAGTCTTCTGCTTGGAATTTAAAACTCTTCACAGTCCAGTTCCTTTCCTCTCTTTATAATTTTCCCATATTTTCCTTTTCTCTGTACATTCTACCATCCAGCCACATTGGCTGACTTGCTCATGCTCCAACTTTCCACGCTGTTCCTTTGTATGTGCCTGGAATGCCCTTCCTCTTGATTTCTGCCTCTTAGTTTCCCTGGATCCAGCTCAAATTCTACCTGCTGCTAGAGACTGTTTCTGGTTTCCCCAGCAGCTAGTGACTTCCTCTTTGGGAATGCTTTCCATTTGCTCTGTACATATGTTGGACATTATATTCTACCTCCAGCATTTAGCACAGTGCCTGGCAGACAGTGAGTGCTTATGAAATTCTTGCTGACTGCTTAAATTTTCCTACTCACACTGTGTATTTGTTAGATAATGTACCTGTAATGCTAATGAGATTAAAGATCTTCCCCACTCATTAATGGGCCTATTCATTAAGCCTCCCCTTGATTAGAGGAGATTTGTAGGAAAGCACACATCTTTTGCTATTGAGGCACTGGTTCGAAAGGGTTACGATGCCCTCTGGCTCTGAAAATAAATACTCTGAGGTGAGGTTTTATTTTGGGGCTTACTCATTGGAAGTGTTTGCTTAGCCAGATGAGACTCAGGGCAGCCCCTAGGGAGCCCCCCAGCTTTAAAAACCCAGATGTTGGTGCTTCTCTCTCTGGTAACTATGTATGTATGGTCAGACAGTTATCTGTCTGTTGATCTGTGATGTATGGTCAGACAGTTGGAAACCCTATCTGTTGGGTGATCTTTGTTCCTTTGTATTTTCTCTGAAGTTCATCGTGTTGACTTTTTCCCCTGAACCAAGTGAATGATATATGTGTTTGGTTAAAGTGATTGTTGGTCCCTCAACAGTTGCTTTCCTTTTAGAAATGCAGATCTAAGAACCTGTTCAATAGGCCCCCCTGTGTATGTTGGGGTGCTTGCTTTTACAATATCCTATGTTGGTGGAAAAATGTTTTGTTACCACTTTCCATGCTGTGCTATTTCAGAAAATGCCTTTGCTTTGAGTTAATTGTGTCAGCAGGCTGACTATTCCAGTTTCCTACATACAGGTAGAGATTACTCAGCTACAGTTTTAGGAGCACTTTGAACTTAAAGCAGTTCTCCACCCTTTGCCCTGTGGGATTCAATGGATGAGTGGGAGTTAGAAGGGAGTACAGAGCATGTATCACACATAGGCTTGGTTTGTCAGAGGCTGCCTATTTCTTAGGTATATCCCCTCCTGCTGCCTAATTACCCATTCCCTTTTGGAGAAACTTACATACTAGAAACTTTTTTGGCCACACAGAGAGCAGAGGGTCTTACTGACTAATTCTAATATCTCCCTGTCTGTAACAATACAGTGCATCTGAAGGAAACTCTGCTCCTCATTATAAAATCCACCACTCCCATGTGCTAGAGCACTGTACCAGCTTGTGACTTAGTTGTACATATATATACATATAAAGCAAATTGTAGATATGTCAAATAGGAAATAATGAACAGAGGGAAGGCACTAGAATTAAGATGGGTTGGGAAAGGCTTCCTGTAGAAGGTGGGATTTTGGTGGAGACATAATGGAAGGTGGGTACTTGGAGTGAAGGAGGAAGAGGATTTCAGCCCTAGTGTGGGGGCTGTTCTAGTGTGTGAGGAATGCCAGTACAAGGTCAGTCTGCTGCTCCAGTGAGTAAAATGAGGAGGAGACATCAACCTAGCTGCTCTTCACATTTATAACAAGGAGTGATCAAAAAGCTGGCAAAATTAGAGGAATTGGCCCATGGAGGAAGCTCACTACGTGACTGATGATCCTCCTATTGGTACCTGAAAGCCATCACATACCAGATACATGTACTAGTCCTTTGTGAGTTTTAGAAGTGTTGTCTGTCTGAGTTGTTGATTACCACATTGGTTAGATACTTCCTTTGTTTACATGTCAGTCTTAAGCCTTCTTTTCAGTAATTAAAGATTTGTCTATTATAAAGAACTTCAGCATTTATATTGCCTAGTCTGTTAATCAATCAATAAAATTTATTAATTGTCTACAACATGCCAGGCACTGTGGTAAGCCCTGGGGTACAAAAAGAAGCAAAAGAGCTCAAAAAGCTTACAATTTAGTGGGGAGACAACATGCAAACAAATATCTGCAAAGCAAGCTAAAAATAAGAAAAATGTATAAATAGGATATATAATTTATAAATATATTTTACCAACGTATATTTTATATTTATATATATATATATATATAATTTATAAATTTATAAATAGGATATATAGAAAATAATTAACAGAGGAAAGACGCTAGAATTAAGAGAAGTTGGGAAAAGCTTCCTGTACAAAGTGGGATTTTAGTGGAGACTCAAAGACATCTAGAAAAGTCAATAGTGGGAACATAGGAGCGTGAGAATAGTAGGAATGTTCTAAGTATGGGAAAAACAGCCAGAGAAAATGTCTGGGCTCAAGAGATAGAGTGTCTTGTTTATGAAGCAGCCAGGGAGTCAGTGACTGGTTTGAAAAGTTCATTCTGGGGAGTAAAATGTAAGACTGGAAAAGTAGGAGGGGGCTAGGTTATGATGGGCTTGAATGCCAGAAAGAACATTTTCTATTTGATGCTGGAGGTAATAGGGAGTGACTGGAGTTTATTGAATAGGGTGATAACATAATCAGATCTGCAATTTAGGAAAATCACTTTGGTGGCTGAATGGAGGATGGATTAGAGGAGGGAGACACTTGAGGCAGACAGATGAGCCAGCACACTATTACAAGAGTTAAGGTGTGAGGTTGATGGGGTGCTTGGGTGCATGTGCTTGGGCCCCAATTCTACAATCACATTTGTCTTTAAAATTCACATTTCTCCCTAGCCTGAAAGCACTATCCCAGGAAGTTTCTCCTCAGCCCAAGGATACAGCCTGCCCTAGCAACAACTGTTATCTCCCTTCTTGATACAGTAACCAGCTGCATCTATGGAACTCATTAGTTTGAAACAGCTGTGTACTGGCTGAACAGACTGTGTACTGGGTCATAAAGACATTTACTACTCACTGACCAATCATATGTATCCTGTCTAACAAGACATTGATGAAAGCAACCTGGTATTCCTTAGCCAGTCCTGACTGCCGGCTGACTTAGTGACATTTCAGGCTTAAAACCACACCTCCGTGTAGCCCACCTTGGACTAGCTCCTGATTAATTCTGAGTAAAATACCTTCGAAGTAGATGCTAAAAGTGCATATTCCTTTAAGAACTCCTGAACCACTCCCTAATCCCGCCTTGAATCACCTAGTTAGCATATTTGGCACATGTTTTACTATAGAACATCCCATATAAACTTTACCTGTACCCCTCCAAGGTTGCAGATTCCCTAAGAACTCTTGCTGCTGAAAAGCGTAATAAATCTTTATCTTGACCTCAACAATGCTTGAGTCCATGAATTCTTTCCCAGATGGCTCATGCAGGGAACTCACTTCACTCTTCTTCCATTCCCATCTGCCAGTGTATTCTTCTTTCTCTTTCTTTCCATTCTGTTAAGATCATCAAAATATTAAAAAAAAAAAACAAAAACAAATCCTCCCAGGCTCTCTGTCTTATTAGATTCCCTATATGACCCTTGACGATATTAGGATTCCAAGGCAGGTTCTTTTATAATTTCCTCCTATTAGATTATAATTACTTCATCCTTGTTTAGTCTTTCATGGTTACTTACTCACATTTACCTTTTTACATTTCTCATGATGCTTGTGTTTGGATTCCCAAGCTTCTACTCAGTTCTGATCTTTTCATCAGGAATGTCTGGAAGTCCTCTCATTAAAGGTCTATTTTGCCCCATATATGATTGTGCTCAGTTTTGCTGAGTCAGTTACGCTTAGTTGTAAGCCTTTAGTTTTTGCCTATAGGATATCATATTCCAAGCTTTCCATTTCTTTATTGTGGTGGCTACTAAATCTTGTGTGATCCTGACTATGATTCCTCGCTACTTGAATTCTTTCTTTCTGGCTTAATGCAGTATTTTTTTTCCTCTTTGACCTGGAAGCTCTGGATTTTGGTTATAATGTTCTTAGGAATCTTCATTTTGGAGTTTCTTTCAGGAAGTAAACTGATGAATTCTAGTTTTGTTTTGCCCTATGATTCTAAAAGACCAGAGCAGTTTTCTTTTGATATTTAGACCCTTATTTTGGTCACAGCTTTCAGGTAGTTCAGTGATTCTTAAATAATCTTCCCTTGATCTATATTCCGGGTCAGTTGTTTTTTTATTCTACCTTACATTTTCTTCTATTTTTTTCTAGTCTTTTGACTTTGTTTTACTATTTCTTGTTGTTTCACGGATTTATTGGCTTCTATTTGGTTCATCCTAATTTTCAGGGAGTCTGTTGCTTGGGTAAAGTTTGTATTTCTTGTGCCTAGTTATTAATTCTCTAATTTAGCTTGTATAGCAATAATTTATTTTTAGGCTTTTTTTTTCCATGCAGTGCTCTAATTTCATTTATAAAATCATTTTAAACACTTAAAAGACTCTAAAACCCTCTTGCTTTATTTCTTCCAGGACTTCTATTTGAACCTGTGCCCAAATTATGTTTTTCTTTGAGGCTTTGTTTTTAGATGTTTTGGAGTACTTCCTTGTTTTTCTTGGTTCATGTAGCCTATCATTACGCTCTTATGGTGACATTGTTTGTTTTTTTTCTGATTCTTCAAGCTTAACTTCTCCTGACCTTCAGACTTTGTGTTAGAGTCAGGCTCTGAACACTTCTGGAATGTCTGGGTCATGCTAGATCCTGTTTTGTGTTCCCTTGGGTCCTTCTACTGCTTTCTTGGGATGCTGAATATTGTGTTATTCCAGGATTTGAGGAATAGCTCAGGCTTTCAGTGTGCCCTAAATAATGTGATCTAAGGTAAAGACTGATTACTGCATCCTGGTGTAAGCTCTACAATCTCCTAACCTGAGTTTGGGTCTAGATAACATAACTGTCAGTTTGTCCTGGTTGCAGTACTAGTATTCTGCTGTGGACATAACTACTTTCAGCTGAAAAATCTCTGTTGTTTCAGAGAGACATAACTGCAGGATCCTCTTTGTATTGAGCTGCCTATCCTGGTTATTTTACTGTAGACTTCAAACTGGCCCTGCACCCTGGATCAGAGCAACACAACTGTTTCTTGCTTCTGTTCCTGATCTTTTCCCAGTACACAGCCTCTGGTCCACAACAATTGCCCTGGATTCAAGACTCAGGTCCCTTCCTAATTCTAAAATGCATATGGTACCCAGCTCTCAGATATGAGCAGCATTGATTCTAGTTGGCATTTCTTCCTATTCCCTGCATCAGAACACTTTGTGCTGAATTTAATATTTCTTGCTTTCTCCTTCTTCAGACTCTGTGCTGGGAACAGGCACCTGGCTAGACATTCATTCTCAGTGTTTGCAGACCTCTCTTTCCCTATGTAGAAATGAGTTGGGAAAAAAATGACTCGTGATTTTTTTCCTTGGATTTTCCAATGAAGACTTGGTGTGGTGAGTTTCTTAGATCTTTGTGAAGTAGTTGTGAGGAGCTGCTCTGTACTGCTTCCTCCTATCCTGCCATCTCAGCTGGTCCTGGTGGTTCATTTACAGTGAAGGATAAGGATGATTAGGTTTGGTCTCATTAATTTATACTGGAGTTCCATGCCTTTTCTTCACTAAATGTAAAGAGCTTAGAGGTTGCAGCTTCCCACAGGAAGCAGAGGCATAGGCAAGGCAGCAGGGAATTTATCTTTAGATGAAAGTCCACAGTTCAAGTGGCCATGGATAGAGTGGAAAGGAAGCAAAGAATCCAGTTGGATTTGGCAAAGCACTTTGATTCCTCCCCTCCTTTTTCTTCTGTACTTTAAATATTGGGTTCAACATATCTAGGGGTGTATGGGTAGGATACTAAGTAATTGTCTTTGATCTTTATACAGTTCTTGTCTTTTATCAGGGATACTTAGGGGGTATTTAAAATTGCATTAAGACTTTGGCACAACCGTATTTCTCCTGCTTCACCCAGGGATGGTTTTATTGTGGAGATAGCTCATTATGTTCCCTCTAGGGTTCTCAAGCTAAGCACTGGTTGAATCTTTTATTTCCAGAACCACCTGGCCTCTCTGCTTCAGCTATTTTGCTCATAAGTTAAATCAGATATTTGGCATTTGTGCTTAAATCAATGTCATATATGTATATGGACAGACCAAGGAAGCTGATAAAAACAGACACTGAAATATATGAGATGGAGTTTTCTGACTGCAAGGAGTAAGAAGCTTCCTGCTTGGGTATCTGGAGAAAGCAGATAAGTACCTTGGGTAGGAGGTGGGAGGAGGAGGAAGGGATAACTTCTGTGAAGAGGGGTTGTCTCACCCAACTGGAGCATTTTTACAATTGGTTCTCACATTCTTTTTGGATGTAGTCTCGGGAAACCTGCAAGGTCATGACCTTTGGAAGAGGAAAGTCCATCTACCATTCAAATTCCAAGCCTCTCTCTCCCCTATCTTCTTTCTCCTCCCAGAAATCTCCAGGAACTAGTCACAGTCCTACACACACAAGCACAGCCTCCAAAATCTTCCCGGAAAATATCCATTTCTGTGCATTCTGGGAATCTGACACCTCCATTAGCTTCCCCCCTCCCCCCCCACACCCAGGTACTATAATGGCTGGAATTCCCTGGGTAGGGTACGGGAGGGTAGCACGTCAATCTTTGCTGACTGTTTGTTAGAATTCAGTAAAGAGCTTGGGTTTGTTTTGTTTGTTTTGGTTAAACTTGTCACCTTAATTCAATCTCTCCAAATACTAATCCTGCTTTTGTGACCAGTTTGTTGTTGGCCTAAGATATTAAAACATAATTTCCTAACATTCTACCTTTCTCTATGCCTTATTTCTTATAAACCTATTTGTTCTCACTAGGACCTGCAACTTTTACATCCTTCAGGACTCTTCCTAGGTCATCACGCTTTCACTAACCTCCTTTTACTTCATTCCAAATGTAAAGGATGTGTGTGTGTGTGTGTGTGTGTGTGTGTGTGTGTGTGTGTGTGTGTGTTGCCTGTTCAGGCTATGTGTATATGCATATGGGTTTTTCTAAATATAGCTCAAAAGGAGGCATGGACAGAAGGAAGACTTTGATTCCTGTCTAGAGAGGACCAGGGCATTGGGACCAGGGCATTGAAACTGCCCTAGTCTGCTCTCCTCAGAAGGACGAACAGGCCAGAATCATATCTCCCTCCTAAAAATTGTGAAAGTTGTCATTATTACTATTTTTAGGATTAAGGCTCTTCTCTTTGTTGTCTTGCCTTAATATAGAGTAATTTGAACTATATTGGAAGGCTTGACTTCCTTCTTGCCACACTCAAGTTTATACAAGGCTGTCACACATATCGAATGGTACATAAGTCCATTTATCCAAGCAGAATGCAAACAGAAATTGGAGAAGTTATACAGATTAGAACAGAAGTAGAAGCCTGGACATCTCCACCTGGAGGTTTATGCTTGGTTATCTATTCAGGAAAAAAAAAAACCCAAAAAAGTCATTCAGGGGCCCAAGGGCAAGCTTGCCTAGTGGGATTTCCGCTACCCTGGTTGCCATGTAAAAGTGACTGACATTTCCCCCACCCTTCATGGAAGTGTCAACTTATATGATGTCTAGCTGGAAGATTTCTCTTTTTAAGTGAAATATCATTTTGGCCCACTATCCTGTTACATGGCTAAGGGAGGATCAAGGGACCGCTGAAGATTTTCTAGATCATACTAAAGTACAAGCCATTTCAGTTCTAGGTGACCACCAAATCCCTGGAAGTTTTCAGGGGACTTCTTGGCTCAGGCTTCCTTGGAACGGCCAATTCAACCTCTCCTACAATATATTACCCCTGGTTTCCAGCACTTTCAGTTAAACTGTCCTTCTAGCTGTGCCACATATGCAACATTCCATTTCTAACTCTCCTTGCTTTTGCACAGGTTGCTAAAACCTTGCCCCACCCCCAGAAAAGAAAGTACTCTGAATTCACCTGTACCTTAGAATCTCTCCATCATTCAAAAATTCAGCAGCTAGTATCTCCTCTCTTAAATACCTCATATTTTCTTGTTGATATTTTGTGGATACTTATCTGAATGAGTGACTTCTCTTCCTCACTCCACCCAGCCCCCATACCATAATAAGTTCCTTAAGTATAAAAAATATTACATTTTTGTCTGTAACCCCAGAACCTAGCATAGTGTCTGATTCATTAGCAAGCCTTTAATAAACCCTTGGTAAATTGATAAGGAAAAAGTCGAGTGAAAAATAGACCTTCCCTCTCTATTACTGTCCCCTTCTACTCTAAACTCTGTTTCCCAAAAGTCGTCGGTCCCAAAGCACCAAGGCTTGGTCTCCTTCCCTCGGATTAGTGTCAGGTGTTCCTTAATCTCTGCCTCAGCCACTGCCCCTTCCGCAATTTGAGCCCCTGGGAGTGGTAACTATAAGAACCGTGAATGCAGTGGAAGATGTAACAACAAGGCAGGATGGTTTCGGGAACCATGGCACCACGTCCTGTGCTGCTCCTGCTTCTTCTGGGATCATGTCTCAGGCCAGGTTCTGCGGTGTACAGCGACCCCGGGGAGCGCGAGGGGCGCCTCTACGCAGCGGTTATCGAGGTGCCCAACGGCGGGCCCTGGGGAGATTGGGCCTGGCCAGAGATGTGTCCGGATGGATTCTTCGCCAGTGGTTTCTCCCTCAAGGTTGGGGACACTGCGTGTGGGTCTCTGAGGAATCCAATTTCGTAGTGGGGACAGGAGCTAGATGTCTGGGTCCCTGACTGGTGGCGGGAGGGGCTTGGAGACGTCATCCCCGCTACTGCCTGAGTTGGGAAACCAGGTTTTCGATTCTTCATTACCCTCACTCCCTAAGGTCGAACGCCCGCAAGGCATTGCTGGAGATGACACGGCGCTGAACGGGGTCCGGCTTCACTGCGCCCGAGGCAACGCTGAGCTCAACACTCAAGTGGTGGAGTCTCAGTCCGGAAGGTATTAAACAAAGCCTCTTCTCCAGGAACCCTAGAGACAGAATCCTTTCCCCCCTCCTCTAGGAAACTAAAGAGAGACAGGGCAAGGCCTTGAGGAGACCTGGGACAGTATTTCCTGAAATTTTCTTAGCCGCTTCCAGTTTGACCCGTGCCCAAAGAAAGGCCCCTAATTCGTATCCTCTAGGGACAGGAACTGTAACTAGAAATCCACTGGGTAAAGGGGTTAGGAGAGAAAAGCTCGACTATTGGGTGATGGGATGGCGGGGCGGGGGAGGAGAAGAGGGGAACAGTACTGGGATTCCCTTTTCTTGAGACTGATTGGGAGGGAGTTCACTAGGTGTACCAAAGGTAGACAGAAGCCGAAAGCGCTTTAACCACGGTAAGCAAAGGTGAATGGGCCATACATTCCAGCGCCCACGCCTGCCTTTCCCTTGAGTAGACTCCTTATGCAACCAAGAATTTAGTCTATCCTTGGGAACTGGAAGTCTGGTGGGGAGGGAGGGGTAGCGTAAAATGGAGATTCCCGTATCCCAGAGGGTCCACCCCTTCTGCTCTACCCAAAGGTGGGGCACATGGTCTGAACCGCTGTGGTGTCCCGATGGCGGCTTCCTCACTTCTTTCTCATTACGGGTGGAAGATCCCAGGACTCTGGGAGATAACACTGCAGCTAACAACGTGCGCTTTCGCTGCTCTGGGGGCGAAGAGCTAGAAGGGCCGGGCCTGGAATGGGGCGAGTTCGGGTCCTGGAGTGACAGCTGCCCCAAGGGTGTGTGTGGCCTCCAAACCAAGGAGGAGGCTCCCCGTGGGGTCCGGGATGATACAGCACTCAATGATCTTCGTCTTTTCTGTTGCAGCAGCTGAGATCCACAAGTAGCTTATCAGTTTCTCTCCCCTCCAACTTCTCTTACCCCAAATCTCTCACCAAGTTCCCCACAAAGCCTGCTCAAAAGGCAGTTTACTCCTTAAGGAAATCTAGTGTTGCCCAGATATGTCCTCCCCACATATACTCCACCCTCCCCAACCTTTTCTTTTATTCATCCATATTAAATTTCCTTCCATCTCAATCCTGCATCTGTATTACTGAGGAATCTAGGAACTCCTGCCCTGCCTCTTTATATGTATTTCCCCCACTAAACTGTAAACTGCCAAGGAGAACAGCCACCAGGTTTTTTTCTTTGTACCCTTCACTACTCCCCTCATTGTGTCCTGAACATTGGTAAGTGCTCTAGCTCTGTGATCTTAGGGGGGAAAATCTCTTCCCTTCTCTGCAAATCTTTTCTACTCTAAAAGAAGTATTTCCTTCACAACTCTGTGAAGCAATGCTATGTTTATTCCCATTTTATAGATGAGAAAATTGAAGTCACCATTATCCTCCTCACCGGGGTTTGAAACTTGACTCCTCACTCATTCCACATATCTAATCTGATGCCAGATCTTGTACTTTCTACCTTAATAACATTTCTCCTCTATGTTCCCTTCTTTCCACTCACACAACTATAACCTTAACTCAGTCCCTTATTGCTTCTCCTTCCACCATTGCAATAACCTAACTGGTCTCTGCCTCAACTCTCCCCTCACTCCAAACCATTGACTACTCAATTGGTGAAGTGATTTTTCTCAAGTGTAGGTCTGACCATGTTGTCCCTCTGCTTAATGAGTTCCAGGGCTCCCTATTATCTCCAGAATCAAATATAAAGTTCTTTGGCATTTGAAACTCTTCATAACCTGACACCTTCTGACCTTCCTAGGCTTCTTACACTTTCCTTCCCTCTGTAAACTCTAAGATGTTTCTAGAACTAGACACTCTAACTTCCTTATCCAGGCCTTTGCACCAACCCCATGCCTAGCATGCTATGCCCTCTCACCACCACCTCCTAGTTTTCCCTGACTTCCTTCAAGACTTACTACAAGCTTGAGCTTTTGCTGGAGGTCTTTCTTCATTCTTCTAGTTGCTGGTGTCTTCCCTTCTCTGATTGCATTCTACTCAATCTGTATATGCCTTGTAAGTACCTAGTAATGTACAAGTTGTTTTCACCATTAAAATGTAAGTTCCTTGAGGGCAGGGAACATTTTTGCCTTTCTTTGTATCCCCAGCACACAACACAGTGCCTGGTACATGCTAACTGCTTAATAAAAGATTAAAGCAATTTGCTAAAAATAACACAGTCAACTCAGGTTTCCTGACTTCTGTTCCAACACTCTCACCTCTGGAAAAAGCCCTGTGGTGTTTGTCAAGGACAGCACTGACTTTAGAGTTTTGGTTTGGGTTCAAATCTAGATGATGCCATTTACTGTTATATAGTTTTGGGCATGTATGTCAAAACTTCCCCAGGCTTCATTTTTTTCACTGTTAAACGGGGGTTGGACCAGATAGATGGCCCTTGAGATATTCTTCCAACTTTAAATCTATGAACCTATGGAGATAATAAAATTAGCTAGATTTGGAATCAAGATATGGATTCTAATCCCTCCCTGTAATAACAGCTCCAGGGAACTTAGTATAACAGATGTTTTTCAGCCTCTCTCAGTAAATCTCAAGTCATGGTGTTTTGGGAAAACTCAAATGAGATAATGTACGTTTTAACTTTAAAGGCCTATTTTAGTTGTTATTACACTAGGCTGCCTCAAAACCAGTCAAGACTCGAGCCGAGTCAACACTTCCTAGCTGGGAGTTGACGGTGCAAGTTAGCCCTGTGCAGCCCTCAGTGGAAAACCATGTGGAGTGAAGGCAAAGGACACCCAAAGTTTTCTCCTGGTCCACTAGGATAGGAGAGGAGGGCACTAGGAATTCATGGGGTTCTCAGAGGAGACAGGCAGCGCCAATGGTAGTGCGAATTAGGGTGCTTTATTTCAGCTGATGGGGGAAAAGGGGAGTAAGGAAAAGCCACCCCCGTCTCCCAGCTCCTTGGAAACAGCGTTCTGGCAGGAACGTGTCCCCCGCAGCTTCAGGGCTCAAGCATCTGTAGGAGGAAGAAGAGAAGAGCGCATTCCCAGCGTTGGCCAGCCCAAGCCCCCAGCCCCCGCACCTCCGCCGCAGCTCTGGGCGCCCTTACCTTCTGTTTTCCGGCAGTCCCCGCAGAAAACTCCTAGGACCCCGTTCACTAGCTGGATGCCGCACAGCACTAGCTCCAGAGCCGACACCGCCGCCAGCATTGCGAACAGAGTCACATTCCACGCTACCACTTTCGGAGGCTCCAGGCACTGTGTCCACAGAGTACTGTTGCCCAGGTAATCCCCGCTACGGAGGCAGTGGCCAAGGGGTCAGTCGCGAAACTCCCCACGCGAGAAAGGGTAAAGGTCCCTATCAGGCGCCCACCCGGGGGGAGGGGGCGGGGCTACCCTTTAGTTTGGAGCCGTGTTTAACCCGCTGGGTGGAGGATTGCGCTCTGGGAAGACAGTCTGGGATTTTTCTGTTGAAAGCGGGAGGTTTTCCAAGGTGCTGGGCGGGGAGGCTCGGCTGGGGTCTTGAGGATCGGGTCTGGCCTTACTTGCTATTTTCGAAGGGGTAGCTCCATGTGTTATCTTGCTCGGTCAGGCACTTCGGCCCATTCTTAAGGCCCGCTCCGGACACCGAGAGGCAGTAAATGGCCCCGAGAGCCCCGACAGCCGAAGAGAAGACGGAGCTCAGCATCTGGAAAGCAGGACACGGAGATCTGAACCTGGAGGGGACCTTAGGAGTCTGTTTAGTGACTAAATGACTAAATTCTAGTCCAGTCTTTTCATGTTGCAAAAGAGGAAATGAGGGCAGAGCAGCCTAGTGACCCAAGATCACATCCCGGTATTAAGTGACGGAGCCCATATTCAGACTCATATCCTTTGCTTTCAAGTCCACGGTGTGAAAATGGAGGGGCTCCGTGACCCCTTGCCCCTCCCCCCAGGGTAGCCCCAGCATTACTGCTTCCAGCCTAAACCCTACCCCCACAGCCTCCACTGATTTATTCCCTATTTAAAAACAAAAATACACCTCCCTAGCCTATAGAGCACAAAATTCCAGGGTGGTGCAGTACTCTCATCCTCTGGAGGGAGATATGCTGACTTGGAGCTAGTGCAATTCCTTCATTTTACAAAAGAGGAAATTGAGGCCCAAAGAAGAGAAACAGCTTGTCTAGGGTCATATATGGGAAGTTAAGGGGGCTTAAAACATTTGTCCTGATTCCCCAGAACAGTGTACTTTCCAATGACTTAAAAGATCATGTATGTAAAAAGGCAGCTATGCTATCCTTGACATAGCATTGACAAGGAAGGGATTCAGGACATTGTGGATTTCAGCCTGACTAGTTATGTGACTTTGAGCAAGTCAGATTGTAGGAAAGGACCTAGAAGTTCATCATTCACTAGGCCTAACCAGGTGCCAAGGGCACATTCCCCATCCAGGATGTCTTCTAACATCATCCCCAAGCCAACTCTGGGTAAAGCAAAGGAAGTGGTACTCAGTCACCAGGTACTTACTGATCTAGTTACTAAACACCGATGATACAAAAGTTTAGTTTGCTCTGTCAGTGAGTAGACCAAGCTGCCTGAATGGGGACCCAGCTAGATGGGTAACTCAGCTCATCCTTTCCATTCTGTCTCTCTCTCCCTTTCCTTCTCCTCTCCAAAGGAAGGTAAATTTGGATGGCCAGAGGCTGCCCAGTTAACTTGGGGTTTATTGGCTAGATTTCTTCCTCTCTCTATCCTTCCTTCCTTCCTTCCTTCCTTCCTTCCTTCCTTCCTTCCTTCCTTCCTTCCTTCCTTCCCTAAAACCTTAAACCCATTACTCTCTGAAGCCCATGCCTGCCCAAGCTCCACTTAGTGACTGCTTCTAGACCCTCCAGCCTTAGAGTGATTATCAATAGTAACTGTTTCTCTTTCCCTCCCTGCCTGATTTCTTTATTTTTTTCTCTTTCTTATTAAAGGGGCCATTCCCTGACTACTTCTTAAAGAGGCCTGTGGGCGTTACCTCAGTCTAAGTGAGTACCTTAGCCTAAAACAGCCAAGGTCTCCCATTGCATCCTGGGCCATCTCCAGTCATCCTGATGAATGTCTGGTCACTGGATCCAGATGGCTCAGGAGGAGAAAGTGAGGCTGGTGACCTTGCACAGCCCTCCCTCACTCAAAACAAAGTCAACTGCAAGTCATGTCATCATCTCTTTGATGTCATGGTCTTCTTTGAAAACGAAGGACAAATACAACAACTAAACACTGATGATACAACTGTGCCAACCAGGATCCACTACAAATATATGTTGTTTGATTTCAATTGGATCCTCACTTCTATGTGGCAGTCCATTTATTCTTTGAGTGGCTCCATCACACCCCCTCCCTAGAAGAGCTATTCCAGACCTTCTCTTTTCTTCTTACAAGCTAACTATTATTATATCTCCCTCCTACCCCCTGCATCCCCTAGCAGGTACCTGTCTCCTACTTTACTGAGAAAATAGGTCATGAGATCCCTCTTCTTTATTAAAACACCCCTATATAACCACAACCATGCACATTCTCTCCTTCTTTGAACCAGGTTCTGATAAAACAGTCATTCTTCTTGTCAAAGACAAATCTTGTAATTGTGTCCTTTACTTCATTCGCCAATGTCCCTTCCGGGAACTTACCTTTTCTCATCACATCTTTCTCATTTTCAGTCTCTAATTATCACTGGTCACTTCGCTTCAATCTAAAAACATACGCAGATCCATTCCCCCCCATGTTTAAAAACAAACATTTCACTGGACCCTCTTATTGCCTCAAACAGTAGTCCCATATCTTACTTCTCTTTTACAGCCAAACTTCTTTTTTTAAGGGAGGGAGGGGGAAGTCATATTTCCTTCCCTGCTACTTATTTCTCAACTCCTTCAACCTGACTCCTGAACCCTTTGATTAAATGTGCTCTCTCAACAGAGTCAAGAAAATATACAGTGACTACAACTATGTAAATGGACACAAAACAATTGATGATATTTTATGAACTTAATTTAATGAACTATGAATTTAATGAAATTGTGAAATTTAAAGAACAAACTTGGCCCAAAGAAAAAATATGAGAAGACACCTCCCCCACTCTTGTGCAGAGCTAGGAGGTCCAAGGGTATGGAACTTTGAAACTGCTCTCTTCAAGGTCACTGTCAATTTCTTAGTTGCTAAATCTAATAGTCTTTTCTCAGTATTCATACCTGTTCTCTCTGCAGTTTTTCACACTGTTAATATTGTCTGTTCCTTCTTTTGTGACACTACAATTTTCTTGTTTTGTTTTATCACTCCACTCGGTTTCCCTTGTTGGACTACGTCCCACCTTCTAAGAGTGGTTCTGTATCATTTGTCTTAGGTCTTCTTCTTAAATACTCTGTTGGGGTTCAATGATCATTTCTATACTAAAGATACACAAGTTACAATTCTAGCTCACATTCTTCCTCCTGAATTTCAGTTATCTATCCCCAGCTACCTGCTGGAAGTCTCTATGTCTGTTGGAAGTCTTTACCTATACATCCCATAGACATCTCAAACTCCACATGTCCAAAACAAACACACCTACAATATTTTTTACCGAACCTTCTCTTACTTCAACCGTCACACCTTTTTTTTTGTTCTGGGTCACCTCCATCCTTCCAGTTATCCAGATTTGAAACCTCAGTCATCCTTGTCTCTTTACTCTCCCTTACTCTACATACTCAGTTGATTGCCACATCTTGTAGATTTTAACTTCAAAACATCTCTTCCATTAGTTCTCCTCTCTCCATGGACGAGGACACTACCCTAGATTAGACTCTCATTACTTTTGTCTGGATCATTGTACCAGCCTTCTAATTGGTGTCTCTGTCTTACATGTCTTCCCTCTTCAATGCATTCCATGCACAGTACCAAATTCATCTTCCTAAGGTACAGATCTGACCATGTAATTTCTATAATCAAAAATTTTCAGTGACTTCTTATTGCCTCTTGGATAAAACACAGACTTCTCAGCCTGGCACTTAATATTCCTTTACTTTTGGCTCCAGCTTTCTCTTTCAGGTTTATTTCATGTTACCAACTTTCATATGATCTATATTCCAGCCAATTCATTCCATTTCCTGCTTTATGGCCTTGGCATAAGTCATTTCCAGTCCATCTCTCTACCCCTCAACCCTATTCCAGTGACTAGAATGTACTCAATTTATTAACAATCAGTTCCATTCAGCAAACATTTATTAAGTGCCCACTTTGTGCAAAGGCACTGAGAAGAGAAAGACTGAAGAAAGCAAAATCGAGTCTTCAAGGAGCTTATATTCTGCTGGACTGAATATTGTATATACACAGATATGTAAATGCCAAATATCTACAAAGTTATTTGGAAATAGGAGAATATTCAAAATCGAGGTGGGGAATCAGCTAAGGCCTTGTGTAAGAGCTGGCAAATGGGATGAACCTAGAAGGGAGCTCAGGATTCCCAAAAGCAGAGGGTTTTTAATAACTGCTTGCTGAATTACTGATGTGAAAATATGTTTAATATGATTGTACATGTATAGCCTGTATCAAACTGCTTGTTGTCTTGGGGAGAGGACGGAGAGAAGGAGAAAAATATTTTGAACTCAAAATCTTATAAAACTGAATGTTGAAAACTATCTTTACATGCAATTGTAAAAAAATAAAATACTATTAAGTGGGGAAAAAATAAATGCTTACTACAAACAAGAAAAAATAAATAAGTGCTCGTTGGTTAATTGAGTACATTCCAGCTATTGGGGGGAGAAGGGTAAGGAGAAAAACAGCTTGTACAAAGGGTCAGGAAGTGCAAAATGGAATACCGAGTTCCAGGAGAACAGCCAATCAGTCAGATTGACGGACTTGAACATAGATCGTGTTAAAGTGAGATCTGAAGGAAAACCTACAGCCGAATTGTGAAGGGCTTTTAAATTTCAGACTGAGAAGTTTATGTTTTATCCAAGAGGTAATAAAAAGCCACTGAAGATTTTTTTGTCATAGAAATGACATGGTCAGACGTGTGTTTTAGGAAGATGATTTTGGCAGCTGTGTAGATGAATTGGAGAGGGAAGACGAGTCAGGAATGTTAATTTAATAGTTATCCAGGGCTTGGCAAACTATGGAATTCAGCATGTGGCCTCATTTTATGAAGCCTAAGAGTTAAGAATGTTTTCTTATGTTTTTAAATACACTTTTATTTCATTAAAAATGTATAAATCATTCATAGTTCTCTGATTATAGAAACAGGTGGCAAGCGAATTTGACCCCCCGGTCATAGTTTGCTAACAGCTGCTACGTAAGAGGTGATAAGGACCTGAATTAGAGATTGACCTGAAATACACTGATCCAAGGTCAACTGTGGGCTCTGAGAATCTTCATTTTTTGAGATGACAAAAGACATTTCATGATCTGAAACTGTTGCAATCTAGGGGTGCTGGAAACTCCAAAATTCAAGGGTAAAAGACATGAGTCCTGCCTCAAAAGAATTCGACCCAAGACTTCTTTTGGCCAGACAACTAAATTGTTGGTGGAAAGAAAAGGACTGATGGAAGAGATACTGATGTTTTAGATGTAGAATCTATAAGACTTGTCAACTGATTGGACAGGAAGTTGAAAGAGAAGGAAGACTCAAGGATGACTTTAAGAATGCAAATCTGGATGATTTTAAGGATAGACATGACAAGTAGGGAAATTAGGCAGACGACAAGGATTTAGGGAGAAAGATAATGAGTTCTGCTTTGAGTTTGAGTACTGAGTTTGAGATGCCAATGGGACATTCAGGTGAAGATATCCAGAAAGCAGCTGGTGATACAAAACTGGAGAAATGTGGGCTAGATGTGTATATCTGGGAGTCATCTTGGCTGATGATATCAACAAAAGAGAGACCATAGTGACTGAAGAGAAGGGAATCCAGTAGTTGGTTGAGAAATCGGTGAACCCAATCCCTCTCATTTAACAGGTAAAGAAAGTGAGGCAGTCTCTCACATCATCATCATCATCATCATTAATGGCTAGTATTTGTATAGCACATTAAGGTTGGCAAAGGGCTTTACAATTTTTAAAAATTTTATCTTCTTTAGGCCTCTATTTTCTCACCTGTAAAATGGGAATAATTATATCTTACTGGATTGAAAACCTTAAAGCACCATTTACATGGAAAGACTAAAGCAGGGGTGGGAAAACCTCAGCCTCCAGGTTACATGTGGCCCTCTAGGTCCTCAAGTTTGGTCCTTTAACTTAATCCAAACTTCACAGAACAAAACCCCTTAAAAAAAGAATTTGTTCTGTAAAACTTGGACTCAGTCAGAAGGCCGCACCCAAGGACCTAGAAGGACACATGTGGCCTCAAGGTCACACATTCCCCACCCCTGGGCTAAAAGCATTTTTAAATACTGATGGAGAGAGAGGCAGGATTAAAGAATAGACCCCTGGTGTGAGAGGGGTAAGGGATGGGGAGTGGGGGTGCTTATTGTGTGCAAAGAGCACCTGATGGTGGATAGTGTGTGGGTGTGGGTGTGGGCCTCACCCGACAACGACCTCCACAGCAGCCAGCTCCACAGCACCCTTTGCCCCCAGCTCGAATGGCAGATATCCCAGGACATAGCACCTATAGGAGAAAAGGGAGAGGGATGGTTATCAGACCTTTCTGCCCACCAAAGCTGAAAGCACAGCCAGACAGACTGATAACTCCCAGTGACTATTCCTATTCCCAGAATCTTCTTTTCTTGGTTAGAAATGATGAAAGGGAAAGTGCTGATTTAGGGAGAGGGATAACCCAGATCTCAGCACCTGAGATATGATGGGTGTATATGTTTGTTGGGCTCATCTTGGATTCTGGAATACTCTGAAGATTAGTCGTGGGGTCTCTGTCTTTCTCTTTCTACTCTCTGCTTTATCAATTCTCTAGAGCTTCCACTTCTGCTTTATTTATGGGTGATTCTCAAACCTAATCTGGACTTCTCTTGCTCTAGATCCACATTTATAGATTCATAGATTGTCAAAGAGATTATAAAATAATCCAGTTCATGCTCTTGCCACTCTTTATTTTATAGATGAGAACAACAGGGCCCAGAGATATCAAGTGACTAGCCTCATTATTATAAATTTATTTAGCAGAACTGAGGTTAAAACCTTGGTCTCCTGATTAGGTTGCATTATCATCTTTCCCAATTCACTTTCTTCATCTATAAAATGGGGTATTTATATATATATATATATTCTTGTATGTTGTGAGGAACATACATAATAAAATGTAAAATGCCAAAGTTCTTTCCCATTTTTTTTTAAACCACTAGTTTTATTGCTGCCATATGTGCTGCCTTTTCATTATTTGCCTACTTAACAATCCTCACTGGTACCTCGGAAATTCCTGCCTCTCTCCAGTCTTTCCATTAGAACCAGAGGGTAGCTGGGAAGGAGTACAGCAGGAGAGATGAGGGTTAGACCTTGGGAGGAACTTCCTAAATATGAATGAAAGTGTACCTTGGACCAGGGGTCAGGGATGGGGAGCAGGGTGGGTAGAGATGCCTTATCTATACCATTTTAGCATGATTACAACAGAACAAATCACAGAGTTGAAGGTCAATACCTGTATATCCCAGTCTCTCTGCCTGTCCAAGTAAACCCTAAAATAACTTAAATAGGATTAAAGGTGGATAAGATGAAGAGGAAAACCAGGAAAGCCCATCCTCTCTAGACTCCCAACCACCAAAATATCAACATGAGAAAGGGTACTGGGCACAGGGGTAGGACAGAGAGAAAGACCCTTGGCAGGTGTGGCTGGCCGTTACTTCCCTTTCTGGCTTAGTATCACTGTATCTCTCCTTCTCCCTCCCTTTTGCCTCAGCCAATGCTGATTACTTTGCACTGATGACCACCAACCCATCAGCCACTCTTCCTCTCTCAATACAGACTAGGTAGCCAGGTGCTTTCACCACCCCATCCAAATAATAGGGGTATTTGGCAGAAACAGACATACCCCTAGAAAATAAACTGGGAATCCCAGGAAAGAAGCTGGTTAGAAAAGTGGGGCTTTTTTTTCATTTCTGTACTAATATTGTCATCATTTCACCCAAATACCATCTCCTTAGGAATCTAAGCCTCTCCCCCCCAACCCCCACCCCCAACTCTATCCCTGTTTCCACCATACGTCTTACCATAATGCCCCCTCCAATAAAGCCTGCTGCGAGCTGCACATGCAGGCTGAGATGTTCAGTCCACTTGGTCTCACCGTTGGGCACCAGGAGGAGGATATTGACCACTATGCAGACGATGGACATCGGGATGAGGCTCAGTCCGATACATCGGGCACACTTCCCTGTACACATGATGAAAGGAGGAGAGGTACCTTCTGAAGAAGAGGTGAAGAGGGAGAAGACTAAGAAATAGAAGAGCAGAGAGAGTTTGAGGGGAGAGAAAGTGATCTCACTATCTCAGGAGTAGGGAGCCTGGTACAAGGGACAAAGGGCAAGTGGGAGGTGTGGCAAAAACCTGGAACCAGGAAAGATCGATAAGGGAGAGACACACAAGTGGAAAGAGGCAAAAACAGGAATGATGACGTTTGTGGCTATGAGTGGGGTAAGAGAGAGAGGATGTGGGAGACAGGGGAGGTTGAACTTCAAAGAGGAAGTTGTCAAGGGTCAATATCTGCAGTCACCTGCTTTTCGTTGCTCCAGAACCTTCCACAAGTTTTCAGGAGACCTTTCCCCCGAAGAGAAGTCCCACGTTCTCCCAGTTTTTCTCTATTCTCCCAAGACTAGGGCAGTCACTTTGACATTGGAAAACTATCCCAGGAGGAAAGAAAAATAGAAGACAGAAAAGCATGGATAGAGCTCAGGGACTGGGTTTCCTCACAGAATGGGCCTTGTATCCCCTGAGGAGTACATTGGAAAATGTTGCACTCCCCTTTCAGAGACAGAGGACCGCAGGGAGAAACAAACCACTTCCTCCTCCTGCTCTTAGAACAGGAATACTGTAGGGCTGAGACTTAAGCATAGCAGAAGTTATAGAAAGAACTCTTGAATTAGATGTCTTAGACATCTCAAACTGAACATATCCAAATCTGAACTCATTATCTTTTCCCTCCAAATCCTCTCCTTTTCCTAACTTCCCTATTACTGTTGAGGGTACCTCCACCTTCTCAGTCACCCAGGCATTCTAAGTGTCATCTATGACTTCTCACTCTCACCCCCTACATCATATCCAATCAATTGCCAAGCCCTGTCAATTTTTACTTTTGTATTATCTCTCCCACATATTTCCTTCTCTTCTGACACTGCCACCACACTGGTGCAGACCCTCCTCATTCCTAGACTATTGACTGGTGTTCCTGCCACAAGTCTCTCCACATTTGAACCCTTCTTCTAGTCATCTGTCAAAGGGATTTTCCTTAATTGAAAGTCTGACTATGTCATCCTCATCCCTAGTCAATAAACTTCAGCCCTTCATAATCTGATGGTCCACCCCCACCTTTCCAGTATTCTTATACTTTATCTTATGCACCCCGCCCTCCCATTACTCTTTGATCTGGTGACGTTGGCCTCCTTGCGTTTCTCAAACAAGGCACTCCCTCTCTCCACTATGAGAGTTTTCACTGGCTGTCCCCCATGCCTACATGATTCTCCTCATCTCCACCTCTTGGCTTCCCTAACCTCCCTCCAGCTAAAATTCCATATTCTACAGAAAGTCTTTCTTGATCTCTCTTAATTCTAATGCCTTCCCTCTGCTGGATTATTCCAAATTTATCCTGTATATAGTTTTTGTACATAGTTGTTCACTTGTTGTCTCCCCAGTCAGACTATGAATTGGCACTCTCTTTTACCTTTTTTTTTTGTATTCCCAGAAATTAGCATAATGCTTGGCACATAGTAGGAACTTGGTAAATGTTTGGCTGATTGAATCAGGGGACTAGACTGGGTAGGAATTGAGAATTGGGAGAGATCTGAATACTACTGTGAAAGTCTAGGTGTTAGCCAGGATAGGATAGAAGAGATTTCATAGATCTTCCATCTCTCCTCCTCACTGGCTCCTTCCTAAAGCGCCTATCGACATACTTGGTTTTTCCATAATTCTAAAAAAATAAATGTAATAATAAAAAGATTTTAAATAAAAAAAATAAATCACCTTCCCTTGTTCCTTCTACCCTATTCAGCTATTGCCCCATTTCTCTTTCCCTCTTTGAAGAGTTGTCTTCACGCTGTTTCCACTTTCTCATTGTCTACTGCCTGAACTACTTTGTCTGTTGTCTAGACTTACCTCCTAAATGCCAAATTTAGTGACAGCTTCGGAGTCCTCCCTCTTCTTGCTGACCTCTTAAAAAATTCTAACATGCTGACTACCTGCCGGCAGCTAGGTGACACAGTGGCTATAGTGTTGAACTTGAAATCTGGAAGACATGAGTTCAAATTCTACCTTAGATACTTAGCTGGGTGACTCTGAGTTTGTCACTTAATCTTTCAGCCTCAGTTTCCTCTTTTGTAAAATGGGGATTATTAGGAGAATCAAATGAAATAGTGGATGTAAAGAACTTGGTAAAGGTAAAAATACTATGTTCATACTAATATAAAAGAAAAATATTACTATGTTAGGTATTTTAAGTACAAATCTGCCAAACTATTAAATGCTATTAAATGTATTCATCTAATATCCAAGCACCTCTAGTTTAAAGCTATCCAGACTACCAAGGTTTTCCCATTCTCTCCAATATGTGTCACCATCCCAAGAAATTTTAGGCAACATTTATAGAAATCTTCAAGAAGAAAATCACAATTTGTAAAAATTCAGTCTGGGGTTGACTTTCCAGAACAGTTGAGTAATAAAATCACTCTCTGATTCCTTCCTTGACCACCCTCCTCTAGGAATCGGTGAGAAGTGTTGAGAATATCTTCTGAATAACATAAGAAGGGGCTTTCCTTCAGATGGAATAGAGGACCTTTCCTTAGCAATAAAGAGCACAAGAGGCCACCTTTGTTCAAACCAGTTGCCATCTTTAAACCATTGCCTTCCCTTTTGGCCTCAATCTATCTTTTACTTTTTTCAAGGAAACTTTCTAAGGAAAGGGCTTTTTAGACCAGAGAAAACATTTCTTAATATTTTCATTTTTATTTAAAAAGCCAACATCTTTTAGACCATAATTGAAAATGCTATCCACAGCCAGAGAAAGAACTATGGAGTCCGAATGCAGATCAAAGCATAATATTTTCACTTTTTCTGTTTTTTTTTTCTTTGTGGCTTTCCCCTTTTGTCTTGTTTCTTCTTTCACAACATGACTAATGTAGAAATATGTTTAACATGATTGCTGTGTAGAGTGATAACATTTAATATCATTTTGGGGCTTTAATAAAGGCCCAAGGCCTGAACTAATCAATCAGACTGCTTTGCTTTGCTCTAAAAATGCCTTTTTCTGTGTCCACAATTTCAAAGACCTGTTTATGACAGGACACCTGCAACCAGAGTGGTGGGATTTTTTCTTTTTTTCTTCTTTTTTTTTTTTTCAAACCAAGAACTGTTTTATTTGGAAAGAGGAAGGTGTAAGATAAGTGCAGCAAGGAGGACTTAGGTTGGACAAGAAAATATTTGTGGCTAGCAAGGGCTTGATGAAATGTATCCATAAGCAGCTTGGGGGAGCCCTTTTTTCCTTAGAGAACAGGGCACACACAGTTTTTATTGAGAATAGGTTAGATATAATCCTGCCAGGAGGCGGACCATTTGTTTTCTTGGACTTATCCAAAATTCTGTTCTCTAAATCCCAAATAGATAGGGGTGAATTCTGGGACAGGAAGCATCAGGTTTATCTCAGCTTTGACTAAGTTGGGCAACTCCTCCTCTTCTTCTTTGGTGTTCATCTTCCTTCCTTAATTTTTAAGACACTCAGTTTCCACATCTGTAAAATGAAGCATGGCTGACTGTTATTCTGTAGCATGAGCAGCAAAACGAGCTACATGATTGACGATGGGGGAGAAGTTAGTAGGTCCACAGAAGCGAATATGGGGTAGGCAAGCTGAATATGCCTGGGCAATGCCATCCACACCTGAGCAGAAAGTGTTGGTGGGGTTGAAGTTGATAGCAAACTCATGAGAAACCTTCCAGTTTGGGGGTAACTGGGCGCCAAATCCCAAAGCCAGGAACATTTTATCCGTGTCATAATCCTGAATAATCTGTCCAACAGCCCAGATGGCTGACAGGTATTCATTGATGCCCATGGGGTTGATGTAGTGCAAGGAGGAGGGATCGCGGGGGTTCCCATTAGAGGCTGTGAAGTCTATTCCAACAGTGAACATAAGTTGGCATCCTCCAAGGATATAATCTAGGGAAGAATAGTCCCGGGTTATCTTACAAGAACGGATAATGATGATGCCTGAGTTCTTATAATTCTTCTTCTTCCTTTGTTTTTTAGGGTTGATACATTCTACCTCTAGCGGAACACCATCTCGGGCCTCACACATCTTCACCACTGAAGTCTGGAACTCACCGATGAAGTCATGGCCACCATCATTATCATAGTCATAGCACATGACCTGAATAGGCTTCTCCAAGTCTCCATCACATAGCGACACCAAAGGCACAGTAAATGGCTTCCACACAGGATCCAGAGTGTACTTTATCACCTCTGTCCGGTGAACAAGCATCCATTTGCCATCATCTCCTGGCTTATAAAACTCTAGAAATGGATCTGATTTCCCAAAGAGGTCCTTCTTGTCCAGTTTCCTGCCTGCCATGCTCAGCGTGATGACTCGGTTGTCTGATAGTTCCTGGGCAGTGATCGTGATCAGGCCCTTCCCTGCTGGCTTCTCGTTCACCAAGACCAGGGGCCGGGTGATTTTCTTGCTGGAGACAATCATGCCCAAAGTACAGGAGAACTGGCCCAGGAAATCATGCTCATCCAACTGCAGACTCGACTTGTCCTGATCAAATAGGGCAAACTTGAGTTTCTGTACTTCCTCAAAGTGATAGTCAATGACAAACTTCTTAGAAAATGCTGGGTTCAAATTGTTGATAGCAGTTTCTGTCCTGTCAAACTCATACCATTTGCCATTGTTCTCAGTGAATAAAACACAGAAGGGGTCAGATTTGGAGGTGACATCTCGGTCCAACAGGTTTTGGCCACAGACAGAGAGTTCCACCTTGCATACACAGTACTGGGACCCAATGGGCCCTGCAGGGGAGCTGGCACCCATTGTGTAGGCCATGACTGCTGGGGGCAACAGTGGTTCCTGACAATCGCTCCTCGGTTCTGGGCTCCCAGATACCCACTGCAGACGCCGTAGGTCCGGGGTGCTACCCCCGCCTCACCGAGTAATCGCCGCAACCCCTAACCGGTACCTCTGGGGCATCCCCGAGGGGATCGTTCCCTCCGGGCGCGGGACTCCCGGCCACAGCTCTAGCCCAGGACAGGGCTCAAGCTGCAACCCACATGACCGCTCAGCCTCTTAGTTCCAGCCCCAGTCCTGCTCCAGCTCCGGGTCCGGTCCTCCTCTCCTGGGCCGGGCGGTCGATTTTTTCTTATCTTGTATCACAGAGACAAATGCTACATAGAGGAAACTCAGATATCCTGGAAACATAAATTCTAACTGACACTACTTTGTTAATTGACTTGTCTCACTGTATTTACAACTTATTCAACTAAGAAAATTCCTTTCTCATGGTATAGTTAAACACATATAGAGACCACAAATCTGAGGGACACAGACATCCTGAGATTGTCCTAAAACAGATTTAAGCCTGGTCATTCTTGTATCAGACAATCAGAAGTTTCCTTCTGGCTCCATGGTCATGTAATTGCTAGCTTTAAGGGAATAAACAATATGAATTTAGCCTGTTTGCCTCTTTTACTAGACTTTCAGGTCAACAGTATGGTGCTGTGACAGGAACTGATGGACTCAGAGAGAACATCTCCCCACCTCACCAAGGTCAAAAGACTCAGGAGCCTCAGGATTCATTTTTCCTGGAGTCTTAACCTTGATGGAGTTGGGTAAATTCTTCTATTCTCAGCTTCCAAAGGACCCACTAGTTTGGCTGAAGTCTTCAAATTCCCTTTAAGCTAGTTTTGGGGAGGGGACCAATTCTCATTAAATCGCTTTGCATTACTTAGATCTCCTTTGACGATAAATCTTCAGAAAAATTAGCACAAGTGTTGCTAGCACTAGTGTCAGCTAACTAAAGATAGTCCTAAATTAGGTTGGCCAAGATAGGGCTCTTTTGGACCAATCAAAGTTACTTTATCTTAAAACCAAATTAAGTTTAAAGGCCAACAAAACATCTAACCAGCAGTGGGAATGTTGCATCTTAGGCCTGCTGAAATGGCTGAGAAAGAGCAAAAGGCAGGGGTCTCTTCCCTCAAGGCTCCCAAACTTCTTCAGCACTAGCTAAGTATTGGTTAACTCCCTTTATTCCACCTTCCTCTTCCCCAAGGGCCCCAGCCTATCCTTCCTCTTCACTCCCTCTGCCTTATTCCTCACCTCCTTCCTTCCTCCCCCTTCCCTTGAAGGCTTTGATCTGGGGGGGATGACTAAACTTTGCCATTATCTCCTCCTTGCTTGCCTCCCCTTACCTGTTCTAGTCCTGAAGAGGATAACTTTATTCATCCTCTGTTGCCTCCTCCTCCCTCCATCTCTCCTTTCCTTAAGGGCTCTGATCTTGAGGAGGACAGTTATAATCCACCTACAGACAAGAGGCCTGAACCTATTCCCATGGGCCTATCCCTTTAAGGCAGTGAGTCAGAAACTTCTGGGCACCAAGGTTCCCCACGCCTTTTGATTCCCCCTCTCACTGTTCTGTTGTTAATTGTGAGCTCTGTTTGCATTTGTCCTGTCATTAATTGTCAATTTGTCTGTCAGCATGTGTCTGTCTGTATTATGTGTGCTGTGAATGAGTCTGTTATCTTATAAGATTTTAAATGCAGACAGCCAGAGACTTCTAAGGTCTGCAGCTAGGGAAACAAACAAAACTTTAAGACTTTTCCTTGTTCTGGTCTGGCCAACCTGGAATTACAATGAAAATTAGAGACAGCTGAAAACATTTTAACAGAATCTGGAATTAATCATTAAAAAGTTTGGAAACTGATCATTTGACTTACTGGAAAAGAAGTTCCTGAGACTATATGTAACTCTAGGAGCTCACCTTGCTAATACACCCCCTTCCAATCCTGATCACTTAGCATTGCCCACTCCCTCCCCAAGAGTTAAGAGGGTATCTCAGAATAGGGATTTTTAACAGCCACAAGGGTCCATGTTAACCCCTCTCATCCCAGATCAAATTATAGAGAAGAGAATGCACGAGAAGTGTAGGGGCAGTAATTCGAAGACTGGCAGGGATTCTAACAGTCCTGTGCCACTGGGCACCTTGTAGCCCACCCTTTTAGGTAAAGCTTGGAAATATCACCTAGGTCCTATACATTCTGCCCACCCTGTCCCAGCAGCTAGAAACTGTCCCAGGCTTAGTAAATTCTGCAACTGTAGAGGAAGGGAGAGATGGATGAATCAGGCCTGTGGAGAGCATTCCCTAAACCCTGCCTCCAAGAATTATCACCACTGGTACACTGGCCTCTCTGCTGTTCATAAACTCCACATTTCTCTGTTCCAATTGCAAAAAATATATTTTATCTCTGTTTGAGCCGTTTCCCGATTTGTAAAGGGAAAAATAATAATGGCTGTTGTTATGGGATCAAAATGATATAATGATTGTAAAATGCTTACCATAATGGCTGGCAAACTTATATACAATTTTATTATTATCTCTCTCTCTAATTTAATGTAATTGATAATTTTTTTTTCATTGTGACCTTTTATTCAATGTTTTAACAGTGGTAATTCATTTTTTTTTAATAATTAAATTTATTTATTTAACTTTTAACATTCATTTTCACAAAATTTTGGGTTACAAATTTTCTCCCCTTTTCTCCCCTTCCCCCCCAAACACCAAGCATTCTAATTGCCCCTGTGACCAATCTGCTCTCTCTTCTATCATCCCTGCCCTTGTCTCCATCTTCTCTTTTGTCCTTTAGGGCCAGATAGCTTTCTATACCCCTTTACCTGTATTTCTTATTTCCTAGTGGTAAGAACATTACAGTTGATCCTAACACTTTGAGTTCCTACTTCTTTACCTCCCTCCCTCTCCACCCCTTCCCTTTGGAAAGCATGCAATTCAATATAGGCCAAATCTGTGTAGTTTTGCAAATGACTTCCATAATAGTTGTGTTGTATAGGACTAACTATATTTCCCTCCATCCTATCCTGTCCCCCATTACTTCTATTCTCTTTTGATCCTATCCCTCCCCATGAGTGTCGACCTTGAATTGCACTCTCCTCCCCATGCCCTCCCTTCTATCATCCCCCCCACCTTGCTTGTCCCCTTATCCCCCACTTTCCTGTATTGTGAGATAGGTTTTCCTACCAGAATGAGTGTGCATTTTATTCTTTCCTTTAGTGGAATGTGATGAGAGTAGACTTCATGTTTTTCTCTCACCTCCCCTCTTTATCCCTCCACTAATGAGTCTTTTGCTTGCCTCTTTTATGAGAGATAATTTGCCCCATTCAATTTCTCCCTTTCTCCTCCCAATATATTTCTCTCTCACTGCTTGATTTCATTCATTTTTTTTAAGATATGATCCCATCCTCTTCAATTCACTCTGTGCACTCTGTCTCTATGTATGTGTGCGTGTGTGCATGTGTGTGTGTGTAATCCCACCCAGTACCCAGATACTGAAATGTTTCAAGAGTTACAAATATTGTCTTTCCATGTAGGAATGTAAACAGTTCAACTTTAGTAAGTCCCTTATGACTTCTCTTTGCTGTTCACCTTTTCATGCTTCTCTTCATTCTTGTGTTTGAAAGTCAAATTTTCTTTTCAGCTCTGGTCTTTTCATCAAGAATGCTTGAAAATCCTCTATTTCATTGAAAGACCATTTTTTCCCCTGAAGCATTATACTCAGTTTTTCTGGGTAGGTGATTCTTGGTTTTAGTCCTAGTTCCTTTGACTTCTGGAATATCCTATTCCATGCCCTTCGATCCATTAATGTAGAAGCTGCTAGATCTTGTGTTATCCTGATTGTATTTCCACAATACTTGAATTGTTTCTTTCTAGCTGCTTGCAATATTTTCTCCTTGACCTGGGAACTCTGGAATTTGGCCACAATGTTCCTAGGAGTTTCTCTTTTTGGATCTCTTTCATGCGGTGTTCTGTGGATTCCTTAAATATTTATTTTGCCCTCTGGTTCTAGAATCTCAGGGCAGTTTTCCTTGATAATTTCATGAAAGATGATGTCTAGGCTCTTCTTTTGATCATGGCTTTCAGGTAGTCCCAAAATTTTTAAATTGTCTCTCCTGGATCTATTTTCCAGGTCAGTTGTTTTTCCAATGAGATATTTCACATTATCTTCCATTTTTCCATTCTTTTGGTTTTGTATTGTGATATCATGCTTTCTCACAAAGTCCTTAGCCTCCATCCGTGCCATTCTAGTTTTGAAAGAACTATTTTCTTCAGTGAGCTTTTGAATCTCCTTTTCCATTTGGCTAATTCTGCTTTTGAAAGCATTCTTCTCCTCATTGGCTTTTTGAACCTCTTTTGCCAATTGAATTAGGCTAGTTTTCAAGGTGTTAATTTCTTCAACATTTTTTTGGGTCTCCTTTAGCAGGGAGCTGATCTGCTTTTCATGCTTTTCTTTCATCTCTCTCATTTCTCTTCCCAGTTTTTCCTCCACCTCTCTAACTTGATTTTCAAAATTCTTTTGGAGCTCTTCCATGGCCTGAGCCCATTGGGTGGGCTGGGACACAGAAGCCTTGATTTCTGTGTCTTTGCCTGATGGTAAGCATTGTTCTTCCTCATCAGAAAGGAAGGGAGGAAATGCCTGTTCGCCAAGAAAGTAACCTTCTATGGTCTTATTTCTTTTCCCTTTTCTGGGCATTTTCCCAGCCTGTGACTTGACCTCTGAATATTCTCCTCACACCCACCTCACCTCCTGATCCTCCCAGCCAGTGTTTGGGGTCTGAGATTCAAATGCTGCTTCCAGCCTTAGGGCTTTTGGCGGGGGCAGGGCTGCTATTCAGTATGAGATTATGTTCAGGTGCTGAGGTCGGGGCAGGGCCACCTCTCAGGCTCAGTTCCCTCAGGGGGTTTATGCACAGACCTTCCACAATGGATCCAGGCTCCCGCCTGCTTGGGGAGCCCCTGTCTGCAGCCGCCTCTCAGCTTCTACCTCCCGGGGGGGCCTGAATTATGGGGGCACCCCACTCCCCTCTCTACCCTCCAAAGAGACTCTCTCACCAACCCCCGTCACCTGTGGGTGGAGGGACTTGTGCGGCTGCTGGAGATCCTGTCCCTGAAGCCTGCTCGGATCTGTTTCTCTCGGTGCCGCGGCCGCGGCCACAGCAGGTCTGGGCTGGGCTCCGCGTCTGCAGCGCGACAGACCTTTTGCGAGAGGTTTGCAGGTCCCTCTGTGGGTGGAGGGACCCGCGTGGCCACTGGAGATGCTGTCCCTGAAGCCCGCTCGGATCTTTTCCTCTCGGTGCTGCGGCCGCGGCAGGGCTGCCCTCTGCTCCCAGTCCCGGCGCCCAGTCCGCAGCGCGAAGGACCCCCCACGAGAGGTTTGCAGGTCTCTCTGGAACAGAAATCTCCCTCGCTCCAATGTTCCCTGGCCTCTGGGTGCAGAATTCGCTGTGAATTACTTCCTTGTAGCCATTCTATGGGTTATGGGTTCGGAGCTATGTGTATGTGCGTCTTTCTACTCCGCCATCTTGGCTCCGCCCTGTAATTGATAATTTTGAAGTGGTTTTTGAATGCCAAAAGTAATAAGATGAATAATTTCTACATGTGATAATCTGGAAATGCAATTGATGTCATTTAAAATTTATTGTTTGTGTTACAATTGTATTTCTAAGATTTTATTTCTAAATTCTCTTAGATTGTGAAATTTGGGATGCCATTGTGAGGTAGAAATGTTGTTAAATCAGTTTTAATTTGAATCTTGTTGTATATGAATTAGGATTTTAAAAGGATGCGATAAAATTAGATAATTTGATATTTACTATGATAGCAGATATTTCCATTTGAAATCTTGGCTATTATTTAAAAAAATTGTGGTTTAACTTTATAGTTTCTACATATTATGTAAGGCAATTTAGAAATGCACTGACTTAAAGTTCTTAGAAACTGCAAAAGTTTCTGTGCCATAGAATTCCTATTGAGCAAATGAGAATCCTTAAAAAAATTTAAAAAGAGAAGAAGGAATGTGATTTTCAAGTCTGTTTCATCTAAAAGATATGTTTATGTATGTTAATTTGAAGGTTTATGAACTATCTACATAAAATGCCAGAATATACTTAATTTATAGTGATATATTTAAGGAAATGTTGTTATTGTGATAAGGTTAAATTAATTGGATATGTCCTTCTTGACTTATAGAAACTAAATCTCCTCACCATTACAAACATCTTTTGACTAAGGAACTTTGTAATATCTAGGAATTCTGTAATAATTAAGAATTTAGTATTGTTATAATACTTCATGAATTTGTGTTACTTTACACCAACATGGTTTAATGAATTTTAATTTTAAAGGTTTATTCTTGCTTTAATGGAATGGAATTTAATATCATTTGAAAAGTTCCCAACTAATTTTTCTTCATAAAAGTTTAGTGAACATCAGAAAAGTTCTCAACTAATTTTCTTCATAAAAGTTTAGTGAATATCAAAATAAATTTCTAAAGAAGGGGAAATACTTTTAGAAGAAATGTTTTGAAAAATCTTATGTAATTTTTAGAAGACTTGCTAAATTTTTAAGATAATTTATTGCTAAATTAATGTGATGAGCTATAAAGCAGAAGATATCTTGCTGTTTTGATCTGAATTTGTAGTTATTCCATGACCTAAGCAAGAGTGAAATTAATGTTTGAACGTGTCATATGTATAAGATTCAAATCCTGAAGTATCTCATTTTTTCAGAGTGAAAATAATTAAGAAAGAATATAAACAAGCTTGTGAAACAAGGACATAAAATCCATTCAGCTGTGCGGTTAGCTATTAACCTCTTTGCTTTGTTTAAATTAGAATGGGATTCCCATATAAACAGTTATGTTAGTAAAAAGTAATAACTTATGAGTTATCTTCTCTTATGGTTAAAATGTAAAGGAAAGCTGAATAATCTGAATAATGGGATTGAGAGATTTGAAAAGATAAATAAAGGTCTGAATGAAAGTAGGGAAGGTAGATAAGAAGGTTTGGGGAAAAATGGGGGTTATTTAAACCCCTCCTGTCTCTAGATGGTTGATTAGGATACCTTTGTATCAGTTACAGATGGCTTAAATCTATTTAGAGAGTATGAGGAAGTATTTTAAGAAGACAGGAAAATTATGTAACTTAATTTGATAATTAATAGCTCAACCAAATTTGAGATGGTCCCATTTGAAGGATATCAGCCAATATTTATTTGCTATTTAAGGCTTTATGGGACAGCAATTTACTATTGTTTTAAGCTCTGATTACAGGAATAGTTGTCTAAAATATCATAAGCCCAATTGACATGTACTGCAGGCTAAGGAGTGCTAAAGGTGAATGCCTAGGAAGGTTTTGAAGATGACGTTGGACATGGTCTAGGTAGGATCTTCCTAACTTTATTTCCCAAATGTGCTATTTCCTTTCTGAAAGAGGAAATTCCCCACTTGATTACTCTTAAATCCTGCTTTCACCACCTAGTAGTTACATGATTGACTATCAGATACGACTCATTCCTGGAATCAGACAGATCTAAGGAAATCCTTTTCTTCTGTTAAGATATATGATATTGTCCCTCTTTTTCCTTTTTTTTAAAGCAAATTTCTAAAATCAAGAAGTTCTGTAAGAACAGTACTAAGTCTTTTAAATAATAGATGGAAACTGGAACATCTCTGAGTTACTGTAATGGAGTGTAAGAATAAATAGCTTATATTTTTCAACCTATATTTATGGCCAAATAAACAAAAGCAGGGATAACATCCTTCAACGGAGGAAATGATTAGACCAGGCAATAAGACAAAGATGTAATGTGATAGATGTCTAATTAAATAGGATAGTAAATTTTGAGGAAAAGCAACAGGACCAGATTGATTCCTCTAAGAATTATATACAAATGTATATGATTGTCTTCCAAAATTTATCATGTCTTGGTAATGAGATCTCAAATTTGAATTTTTGCAAAAAAAATTGTATAAGATAGAAGTAAAAATGAAATTATTTCTTCTATATCAAAGTATCTGGTTGATGATTTAAAGGCAGGTGAACTCATTTTATGGTTGAACCCTTACATTTTAAAAGATTCTTGTACCAGGTACAGGATTTAGGTAAGGATAGAACAACACATGATATATAAACTGAAATTTTCTGAGTTTCAAACATGGAGAACCAAATTTAAGTGACTGTACTAATTTATACTAAGTCAGAATTATCTGGAAATTTCTAGATCTGAACAAGAGAAGCAGAACTCCCTTTTAGAATTGTCCCAAGAATAAAACCTATTGTCAAAGAAAGAATATCTAGGGATCAGATAACTACATGAGACATCTGGGATTCAAAAAGTGATGCTTAAATAGACATTAAGAATGGATTATTGGGATACAAGGAACTTAATGTTAGCAAACACTGGTTGCATTGATTCGTATAGTTCATGTTTAATTTTTCTTGTTTATCTTGTAAATCCCCTTCTCAAAACTATTCTGTTGTGAACCATCTAAGTTTAATCTGTACCTGACAATGTAAAAATGCAATTTTGTGAATTGTGAGAAAAACTTTATTGTGTTGTTTGAATCTAGCCCTGCATGGTTAGGAAACTGAACCATTTCTATGTGCCTTTAGCCATATTTGCTATGTAGTGCTGCTTCCTCTCAATTATCAAATCATATGTTTTCTGGGAGCCCCTGCCAGGTCTTTCTGACTATATGAACCCTTGGATCCAGCTATCACATCTAAAGACTGCCCTTGCTCCTGAGTGGACAGGTGAGCCCATAGGAAACCTTGTCCTTCAATTTCGAAGGGTCCTGAAAAAGATGACATCAGGCATGGACAGGTTTCCCAAGAGTCTGGACCAGATCTGTCTGAAGAACAGCTCCCTCCCTATTTGAGCCCCTTACATATCCAGGACTGGTTACTTATATCTTTGGTAGCATTATGCTACCTACCTTGATCCTCCTTTCAGCCTACTACTTTTGCTTGTTCACAATTGCTTTGCAGTGGCTGCCCATCTCTGGGGATGTGCAACCACAGGGAAAGAGTAACTCCTTCTCCCATCTCCCCACTCACCCAATGAGTCTGACAAAGAATTCAACCTTATCTTTGGTGGCCCTTATTTCAGAAAGCAGTTAAAAAAAACCTGAATCCACCTAGATAAGGTTTTTAGAAACCCCTCCATCCCTCAGAAGAAGAGAGAGGTTTTTCCATACCTTCCTTGGTCTATAGGTGAAGGCTTCAGCTTGCATTTTACAAAAAGGAGGAAATGATAACATTTAATATCATTTTTGGACTTTAATAAGGACCACAGCCTGAACTAATCAATCAGACTGCTTTGTTTTGCTCTAAAAATGCCCATTTCTGTGTCAGCAATTTCAAAGACCTGTTTATGATCAGATGCCTGCAAATAGAATGGTGGGATTTTTTCTTATTTTGTATCTCAGAGACATAGGCTATATAGATGAAACTTAGATATCCTGGAATTATAAATTCCAACTGACATTGCTTTGTTAATTGTCTTTTCTCACTGTGTTTACAATTTGTTCAGTTGAGAGACTGGGATTGTCCTAAAACAGATTTAAGCCTGATCATTCTTGTATCAGACAGTCAGAAGTTTCCTTCCAGCTCCATGATCATGTAACTGCTATCTTTCAGGGAATAAGCAATATGAATTTAGCCTGTTTGTCTCTTTTAACCAAACTTTCAGGTCAACAGTACCTATATCAAATTGCTTGCCATCTTGGAAAGAGGGAGGGGGAGGAGGCAGAAAAATTTGGAACTCAAAATCTTATAAAAAATGAATGTTGAAAACTATCTTTAGGTATAATTGGAAAAAACAAAATTCTATAAAAATTAAAAAAAATCTTTCAAATATGCTTCCACACTTGCTATTACTATAGAAAATAGTAGAAAACCCTCCTGGCATCAGTTACCTTTGTCCCTCCAACTGTCTATTTTCTGTCCCCTTTGTTGCCTCCACATTCAGTCCCTCACCCTCATCTCTTCAGAGAATAGGTATATTGTCTCTTTCTGCAACCTCCTTTGAAATGTGATTTGACTTTAATTTAAACTTAAATGATATGTGTGAAGTACATTCTTCCAAATCTCTTTCTTCAGTTTTGATAGCTCTTCTACATTTCAGAACTACATTGTCAGAAGGACACAGCACATTAAGGTTTACAAAACATTTTTTTCACATGTAACACTTGTGATGATCCAGATCTCCTAGCTGGGCCCCTTTGGGTTTGGCTATGGCTCAAGTGCTATCTTCCTTAAAACTATAAAAACACATCTTCTCCCTTTTAATTATAGAATGAAAGGGCTCAATACCTGATTTGCTCACCAGATGGCACTTTGCTTGAGCTACCAGTCTATGTTTGTCAAGGGCTATCTTCCTTAAACCTATAGAAAGATCACTGGTCAGTCTTAATCACTGAATGAGTTTACTATCTGAATTGTGCACCCGATGGTGATTTGCTTGAGCCCAGGTTGGTCAGAGGAGGTTCCAGACTCCATAAAATGGGATCTGACCTAGTGCCAAGAGGCAAATGAATGGTTCTAAACAGGTGCCAACTGGCAGCTCTGTCACTCATTACCCAGTGGCAGGCCCCAGATCCACTGGGCATCCTCAGAAGGGTTCTTGTGCTCAGAATTGGCAGTGGTAATTAGCCCTATGCTGTATACTGATGGAATACTGCAACTACAACTGCTACCACTACTACAAACATTTATACAGAACCTCCTATACATCATGTATTGTAATAAGCACTTTTCAAATATCATCTCATTTGATCCTTGAAACAACCCTATAAGATACATGCTATTATTACCCTCATTTTACAGTTAAGGAAATAGAAGCAAAAAGACTTTGTCTTGACCAGGGTCACACAACTAATAAGCATCTGAGGCTAGGTTTGAACTCATGTCTTTTTTAACTCCAGGTCCAACCATGTAGCCACTGTCTAGTCTAACTGTTTACAGTAATGTGACTCCAACCCTGGGAGCTGAGTAGGGTCTCAGTTTTAGAGGCCCCCCAACCTACTCTGAAGCCTCTAGCAGAATAACCAAGGCAAGAATTCTAGAATAAAGGGGAACTTTCATTTCTCTCCTTCCTTTCAAACTACTATGAGTTTCTCTACCATACCCCTCCTTTCTCTATCTCTCCCTCCCCCTCCTTTTAACTTTCTTTTGTGTTCTATTTTCCCCCATTAGAATATAAGTTCTGTGAGGTAAGACACTGTCTTTTGCTTTTCTTTGTACCCCTGAGTCTTAGCTAGGTGCCAAACACTTAGTAAGGACTTAATAAATATTTATTGAGTGATCCATTGTCCTTCCAGAGCGTTCCAGAAGACTGGAGTGGTACTGAATTCCAACCAAGACAAGTCCATTGCTCAGACCCAAACCCAGGAGCAGAGATTACAGAGTTCACACCAAGAAGACAGAACTCATACTTTGCTCTGGATTCATTTTGCTCTGGATTACTAAAAGTTTGCAGATCCCCAGCTCGAGCTGCCTTGGAAATACTGGAACAACACAACTATAATCACCTAAAATGGCGTCATCTAGGTGGGAGTACTTAGAAGAGGAGGACTGCCACATGTGTAGATATATTGGTTGACCAACCATGTGGTTGGGAGGCTCTTTGACTTGGCTGTGTAACCAGAACTGTCTATGTCTTTAAAATTATGTGATTGGAGCAGTCTGTCTGTATCACCCTTCTCTTCCCTTCCTCTTCCCTCCTTTCCCCTCCTCTTCTCTCTTTTCCTCTCCTCTCTTTTAGTAGGACAGGGCCTCAGGCCCACTTACCTTCCCCCCACCCCCACCCCAGGTCATGGCCCTAAGAAACAGAGGCTTTGGCCTTTCACTGGTCAGTTTCACATCTGTGTGTAGGGAGTAAAGTGGGATGGTGGAAGGAGAGTTAGGCTTGGGTTATCTCACATAACTGGGGTGCACTATTAAACAGGGGAGGAGGAGGGGACTGGGAGACAAACTTCTGTTTCATATGAACTGGTCAAAAGGAAAAAGAATACACGGAGTTTGGTGCAGAAATGCATGAGGTTAATAAGACTGAGGGTAGATTAGGGGAGATCATTCCTCAACAAAACAATGGAGGAAGGATCACAAAGGATTTAAAGGAAAAGAAAGGGTAAAAGTCTATGAATTAGGCCTTTTTTCTGTCTTCTGTATTTGTCTCCGGTTTTTTTTTTAGCTTAATCTATGTGAAGGTAACCCTATTCCCACCTGTTTTCTTCCCCTCTTCCTTACTCCTCTCTCCCCTTTGTCACTCCTTTCCCTGGTTTTGGAGTTTTATCTAACATTCCATTTTCTTTCTTCCTTTTATTTAATTATCTAATTCTCTTTTTTTCTTTCAGTTAAGCAGTTGAGGAAAACTGCCACTTTTCCTCCTCTTCAATTTGTTTTGTTTGTTAGCTTTTGTATTTAATTTTCTGTGCCTTTTTTTACAAAGGATTTTTTTTCCTTCATTCTTTTCAAAATTTTGTCTACTCTAAACTTTTATTCTTTCATTTATGATTTATTTTAATCCTTTTTTAACCTCTGAAAAAAAGGGATAATATCTTGGTACAGTGCCTGGCACTTAGTAGGCTTTTAATAAATGCTTGTTCTTTTTTCAGCCCCCTCTTCCCCACCCCCAACCCCCTTTTGCGCCTGGAATTCAAGCTTCTAAAAAGTTTATTTTGAGTTTGATCTTCTAAGCAGTTTTGGTGTTATTGCTTTGTAACTCTTATCTTCTGTCCCTCTTTTTTCTGTTAAGTCATGAATGTCATGAGCAGTGGCTCCAATCCTAGACTCAAGACAGGGACCAGGAGCCATAAGAATTGAAGATTCAGAGTTAACAAGACTGACAACTATTGTGTAATAGGTTAGTGAGCTGGGGGAAATTGATTTTCCTCTCCATCTACCCCAATGTCTCTTGTTTCTTACTGTCATCTAGAATGCACATTTTTCTATGAACCTAATTGAGAATTCAGCAAGCTTGAAGTATGGTCTGGAAAACTTCTTGGCCCACTCCAGTCATTAACCTCATTCCTCTCTGGACTTCTTTCTCCAACAACTCCCAGTAGCCTTCTCATTCAGAAAGATTCCTCTTTCCTTGCAGTTTTCTGATGCTGGAAAATCTCCCTCTTCCTTTGGCCTCTTCCTCTGATGGTGAGTTCCTTCTGGAATTTTAGGAAGAAGCCCAAGCTAGCCATTCTTTTATTCCTCTGAACTCTGCTCTGCTCTTGACTCTCCAGAATTCTTTCTCCACCATGTCCTTACATGGGTAGCTTTCTTCCCCTTTTTAGATTTCTTTTTTTTTTTTTTTAGGTTTCTTTTTTATGTGTTGTCCTCCCTATTGGAATGTGAGATCCTTGAAGGTGGGTGTAACAGAACCAGTTTTTTAATGACTCAATTTCTCTAGCCTTTCATCTATAACATGAATAGGTTTTACAGAAGACAAAACCATCCCTGGGACCCACCTCAGCAACTCTGATGTATCTTCTCATTCATCTAGGGACATTAAAGGTGCCCAGCCCAGAGTCTGGGCCTTTCAGAGTTGATGAACACCAAATCCTGTGTGAGTCACCATACCCTGATCACCACTAACCAGATGAGTTTCCATATGAACATAAGAGTGACTGGATTTAGAGAAGTTATGTATCACTATATCCTTGTTGCCTATCCTTGGTGTGTTAGGGTAAAGTAAACTTCCTTTTGTAAATGTTCAGTGACTTACTAGTACCTCATTTCATCTCAAAGTTGAATATGAATTAAGAGCCCTACCTCCAACAGCAAACTCATTTTTCTTTTTCTGCTATTTATTCACAGCCCTTAGCACAGAGCCAGGCACACAGTAAATGCTTAATAAGTGCTGGTTGTTGACTTGTTGACTTTACCATTATTACTTTCCCATGAGTCAGCAGTGAATGGATTCCATCTGACTTTCCCCCCAAGATCTAATGTCTGGGGGGAAGTCTGGGGGTATATATCTTCATTTGATCTAGTTCCTCTTCACTTGAGCCAGAAGCAGCTAAGTGATACAGAAGTGTCAGAATGACCTAAGTTCAAAACCAGCCTTAGACACATTAGTTTTGTCTAGACAAGTCACTTAACCACTGTCTGCCTCAGTTTCCTCATCTGTAAAATGGAGATAATAACACCTTCCTCCCAAGGTTGTTATGAGGATAAAATGAGATAATATCCAACTATTTCAATATCTTCATTGATATTTATTATTTGCTCAGGGTCCATGTGGGATTAAAACATTGGCACTGTAGTTTATGGGAAAAGCTCTTTTTGCTTCCTTCTCCATCCAGTCACTGCCTTAACATTCTTCCTCTGAAGAATGTGTAGTTCAACCATCTCATCAGTATTGCTAGATCTTTTGAGAGTCTGTCAGTTTGTCATTTCTTTGGCAGTATATTTACCAAATTTATCATAAGCTTAGGTATGACACAAGATTTTTTCTACCTGCCCCATCTCTGTTTTCTCAGATTAAATGTGTAGATTGATGAGTGAGTGAAATGCTATCTGATAAAGGTTAATGCCATGGACAAATGCAGAGGATAATTACTGCCACCTTGAGGTCCCTCTCCTTCCTCCTTGGTCTTGGGATGAAACAGAAACTAACAAAATTTAGCCAGTTAATGGTCACAGTGACTAAGATGGAAGTCAGGTGTACATCCACAAGGAGAGAATTAACCTGGGAAGGTCTGGCCTTGACTAGCTCAGGAGCATCTTCTCTTTTATGGCCATGGAAGCAAAAGAAGAGAGCCACACTGCAGACACCAATGTGAAGGCAAGGAGTTCATAGAAAATCATTGACACATGGAGTAGTGAATAAAATGATTCTACTTGGAAAGAAAAGGAATCAGAGGAATAGAAATCATGCCAACCTGATCCCAAAATACAACTAGCAGGACACAATGAGGGAAACAAGAGCTATCTTTTGCTATAACTGTGACCATGGGCTCTTCTTCCTTCTTTAGCCAGAGGATGACCTTATAAACTTCAACAAGTTAGAGAATGTGGGCTTCTCACTAGTGTTCTAGAAGTGTTCACAGAACAGTAGTGGTTAGTGGCGGTGTCTGCATTGGGAACAAAGGTTAAACTAGACTCACTGAGCAAAAGAAGCTTCAAGACTCCAAGAGACCAGTGGAAAACTACACTGTACCTAAGAGAAATATCATGAAGACTCAACATACAAAAAAAGAAAAGGACTTCCATTCAACTAGCAGCAACATGTACTCTTTGCCACATGTGCTCTCAAAACATTCATCCAGTTTCCCTTTCACCCCATGTGTATTCTTGGGAGACTATATCTTGGACTTCTGACAGTATGAGGGTCAAGGCAAGATGTTTATACCGGTTGGTTTTACTATACCACATGTTGGTGGTAGCTCTAATGCCAACACCTTCTTAGTTCAGTTTCAATTTTGCGATGAAATGAGGCATTCATGTCATTGAACAGTTGACAAAAAACGTGGTTTATCTCACCCTAACGCAGAAAGGATATGCAACAAGGACACAGTGGCATTTATCTTCAGTTTCGGTAGATGCAGCCTCCCTTACCTCTTCATGGAAATAGTCTGATCAGAAGATCATCCAAAGGTGGCAAGGTCAGAAAGATCTTCTATAAGACCTTCCACCATTCAAATACTTTCAGGGCTTTTACTAGACAGTCCTTCTGGCAAGGGAAAAGGAAGGAAAACAGAAAAAAATGAAACAAAGTGAAAAAAATTGTGAAGATCAAAATCTAGAAATCCTAGGTCTTTCCTCCAGCCTTCAAAGGGACCTAGTCTCAAGTCTGTTTTGATTACATGATAAGTGATGCCAGATCTTCGCAGCTCATCTCCTAATACAAGATAGTAATAATGAACCAGAGTAGCTCCAGGAAGTTCATTACCAATAACCATGATGGTGTGGTTACTGATCTAGAGCCAGACATCCTAGAGAATGAAGTCAAATAGACCATAGAAAGCATTGCTAATAAAGCTAGTGGATATGATGGAATTCCCATTGGACTATTTAAAATCCTAAAAGATAATTCTATTAAAGTGCTGCACCCAATATGCCATCAAATTAGAAAAAGTCAACAGTGGCCACTGGATTGGAAAAGATTGGTTTACATCCCAATCCTAAAGAAGGACAATGCCAGAGAATGTTCAAATTGCCAAACAATTGCACTCATTTCACAAGGTTATACTTAGTAAGCTTAATAAGGTTGTGAATTGAGAATTGCCAGAAGAGAAGGCTGGTTTTTGAAGAGGCAGAAGAATTATAGACCAAATTGCCAACATTGGTTGGATAATAGAGAAATCAAGGGAATTCCAGAAAAAAACATCTACTTCTGCTTCATTGACCACACTAAAGCTTTTGACTGTGTGGATCACAGCAAAATGTGGCAAATCCTCAAAGATGGGAGTACTAGATCATCTTGCTTGTCTTCTGAGGAATCTGTATGTGAGCCAAGAAACAACAGTTAGAACCAAATATGGAACAACTGATTGGTTTAAGTTGGAAAAGGAGCATAAGGATGTATATATTGTCACCTTATATGCAGAGTAAATCATGTGAAATACCAGACTGGACAAATCAAAAGTTGGAATTAAGGTTGTTGGAGAAATATCAGTAATTTCAGACTTGCAGAGGATACTACTCTCATTGTGGAAAGTGAAGAGGAATTAAGAAGTCTCTTGAGCATAAAAGCTGGCTTGAAGCTTACAAGAAATATCTAAGATCTTGGCAACTGGTCCCATCACTGGCAAGTAGCAGGAGAAGAAATGAAAACCACGTCAAATTTTATGTTCTTGGTCTCAAAGATCACTGAAGATTGATGACTGCCACCATGAAATTAAAAGACATTTGCTCCTTGGAAGGAAAGCTATGGCAAATTTGGACAACATACTAGAAGAAGAGATTACCTTGCCAACGGAGGTTCATATAGTCAAACTTATAGTTTTTCTAGTAGCAATGTATGGCTGTGAGAGTTGGAATATTAGGAAAGTTGAGCACCGGAGAATTGATTCTTTTGAAATGTGATGCTGGAGAATACTTTCAAGAGTCCCTTAGAAAACAAGGAGATCATATCAGTCAATATTTAAAAGAAATTAATTCAGGGTCTTCACTGGAAGGTCAAATACTGAAGCTGAAGTTTAAATTCTTTGGCCCCATAATGAGAAGATGGGACTCATTGGGAAAGACTGATGTTGGGACCGAAGGCAAAAGGAAAAGGGGATGGCAAAAGATGAGATGGATGGATAGTGTCATGCAAACAATAAACTTGGACTTGGACAGACTTTGAGAGATAGTGGAGGATGAAAGAGCCTGGTGTACTATGGTCCATGAGATCATGAGAAGTTGGATGCAAATGAACAAAAACATGCTCTTGGAACCACTTGCCAGGACCCCCACACCTAACCCTAATTTTGTTATCCGTCTCATCTCAGGCAGAGACATTAGTAAACCAGGCAAAATGGCATTCAGGAATAAGATCCACATAGGCAGGAGCTGAGGGCTTGGGCTGGAGCCAATCTACTTAAGCTATAATAGTCACCACCTGTTTATTATGGGTCCAGGTGGCCTTGAATGTACCATTTTCATTTGACAATAGAGGCCTCTTGTGCTCTACTCACCTTGTCTGTGAGAAGAGCATCTTGCATTATCCAACTTATAATAGGCAACTTTGGGTGAAAGGTGATAATAGGACCTTGTATCATCTGCTTAGTAGCAACTGGCATCCAATAACAAGAGAACTGCTTTTCAAAAATATTATAGTGGTAGCTGTTTTGGGGAGCTTTTGGCTCCCAAAATCTTATGGTCATTTGGTCTGGTCATATGGTCTGGCCACTCCTAGGTGTCTGCCAAAATCCACTCTCCCAGTGTCAGAAGCTTTCCTGAACTATGTCTGGAATCATCTGGGTTTTTGGACTATTGTGTTCCCAAGAACTTTAGTGAGTGGGCTAAATCCTGGATTTTTGTGGGGTTAATTTCCTACTCTTTGTCACTCATATGGGTCACCATTCAACTCAGGGTCTCAGCCATTGTTGCCCCATCTGGCCCAATCAACATTTTATCATCAGTGTAGTTATGCCCACAAATACCTTTAGGAAGGAAAGTCTCTTTTAGGAATTTGCCCATCAGACTGTGACAGCATGAGAGCAAGTACAGATAATCCTGGGGAAGGACAATGAAAATATGCAGGACTCTTTCCCTGCTGAAAGCAAACTGATCCTGACTAATCTCAGCCACAGGAATGGAGAAGGCATTGGCAAGCTTGATATCTAATACCACTCACCCTAGGCCTGGGCTACCTGACTATTTATCACATTGCCAAGATCAGGAACAATGCGGCAGCAATAAGCAGGATGACTTTGTTCAGCTCCCTGTAGTCTGCTATAAACTGCCAGGTGCCATCTGCCTTGGGTATATGAAGTGTTTCAGCCTCCTTCATCTTCATCACCAGAGAGGAAATGGCTTTTACCTCTCTCTCAGGATCCAGTGTTGTTTGGTATTAGCTATATAGGATGGTTTGGGTAACTCCAAAGGTTGCCATTTGGTCCTACCCACAGTAACCCATATAGAGCTTGCTAAAAGGTCCTGAAAGGTTACTGAAAGTAACTGAAAGGTTACTGAAAAGTCACCTGAAAGGTGACTTCCAAGAACTCATTATGTTCATTCCACAATATACTCCCGATTAGCCACAACTGTGATCCACACAGGGTATCTTCTACAGGAAGAGGAATGCCTCTCCCCTCAGTGATCTGCCTCTCAGAACCTCCTAATGGAAATTTGAGTGTTTTTACGTGTTAGTTTAGGGTCCTCTGATATTATAGTAACCCAGCTGCTGGTGTCAGCAGCATTTCATACATTTGACATCCAACCACTCTATGTCACCACAACTCTGGCATATGGTCTTGAAATCCCTTGAGGTCCTACAACTATGACAATCCTAGTCTCAGGGAAACCCTGGCCTTGTCCAGGGACAGATTCATCTCTGAAGCCCCTCAAATCTGAAGAGAGAGATTTGAGTGCCACTGAGGACTGTCACTAAGGTTGGGAACCTTAGGGCATACCTTAGATCTAGGAGAGGTGAAGAACTCTTACTGTCTCTGTCCTGGGATTTCCAGATACAATTTCATTAGCATCCCCACAAAATACTGATCTTTGTTTTCTTATCAACCACCTTTCAGAAGCCACACCCAAAGGTCCTGGCCGGAGAGGGTTTTATCACTCTCTGACCATTTGGTAGGGTAGTGGATGTAGGGCTTCCTTCCACTGCTCTCAGAGTACCTGTTGGCACCCATAGCTCTGTTTGCTCTGATCTCTCCCAGTCTCTCATTCAGATATCACCAGTTGATGTGCCCAGGCTCGTATGATTGTGTCTAGTTAAGTCCTGTTGCTAATATGAGGCTCCACCCAGAGAGTGAGACCTAATTGCTCCCAAGGCAGGTCATATATAGGGTGTACAGGCCGTGGAGAAACTGCATAAATCCAATCTATCAAACCTCATTCCCTTCCAGAACTTCACCCCCTCCCCTGCAGATCACTATTGGAAAGCCAACTTCAAAAGAATTCATCTTTATGGGTTCCCATACAAGTAACTCACCATCTCAGCCTCCTAAAAAAGTGACAAAAGGTACTTCCTGTCTGGATCATGTAATTGATTTAGCTAACTTCTAAGTCCTCAGAGAGCTCCCATAGTTTATGAAATTGGCAGAAACCCTGAACTGACTTTATTAAATCATGCCCTCAAGATGACTCATCAGAAATGGAAATTCCTTTACAGGGGAGTGATCAAGGAAGTAACTGAGTTGTTCTAGTTGAAGATTAAATTATTTTTCTGGAATGTTAACCCAAAACTTATACTAAGTTTTCTTATAACCTAGAAAATTCCTTTGTAGTAAAAGCTGGCCCACCCTGTACTCCCCAAAGGAGGAAATCACACTCTGCGGTGTAGTTATAGGGTAAGCCTGGAGTACCACAAATGAAATTCCTAAATCTCTTCCTTACTTCCAATGGGTAATATGTATGTTTATGTAATAGCCCCTGGAGCAGGGAGGACAATTTATCACAAGCTCCTATTGCCCAAGAATTAGTTAGACTCTCTTGATGAACAGAAGGAAAAACTAACGGACAATTAGATTAGTGGACTCTTAGTAAAATAAATAGCTCACCATTTGGACAAAGGATATTTGAACTCTTTGGCTCAGAAAGTGATGCTGCAAGTGATGAAGACTTTGTATACTGTAACCCTAACAACTTTGCCTGGAGATGGGGAACCCAGAGAAACTAGAGGCAGTATCTTTCCTGCCTCGAATTTCAGTTTTAGAGACTCCTCTATTACAGGGCCTAGAAATGCTCCGAGTGAGCCAAGGTCAAGTTTAGAAATGTAGGCACATAGATTTAATGGTGGTGATTAATGATGATAAGATTTCATCACCAGCCAGGGGCAGAAAAGTTTCTCAGTCATAAGGGAGCTAAATCTATCTTTGACTATGATAACATGTAACAGGAAAGGCAGAAAAATAGCTACATATGTATTGAGATGACAATACTAATGTTTTTCCTTGTGTCATGTCTTGCATGTAATTGCATATATAATTGCAAATGTTAATAATTTAATGTTTCTCAGTTATGTTTGTTTTATTTTGCTGTTTAAGCTAATGTCCTAGTATCATGTATTTATTGTTAGCTGTGTAGTTCTAGGCTTTGTTTATTTTCATATTCCAGTGTTTATACATGCTTGCTACAACTATGCTTTTTAAAAAATATTTATGACTTTTTGCTTTTGTATTATATTTATGTACATACTCTCATGATGCCACCATGTAGTACATTTTGGAAGCATAATAAAAACTGAAAATATAAAGAATTAATATTTTCTCTCATTTAAAACCATTTCTGGATTTTTTTCCTTTAGGAAAGCGGGTAGAACAAGGGTAAGACTCTTCTACAGGAAATGGATTGAGAGAACCAATCCTAAGTCCTGCTTAATTCCATGCCTTGATGTAGTTGTCCAGGGACCTACCAAAGGAAATGTACTTTACTACTGTTTAGAAAGGATTGCAATATTGACCTCAGGAGATCAATATTAATCTCAGGGTGGAAATTCCTTTCCATTCTTTGAGGGGAGTGATCAAGGAGGGAACTGAGTTGTTCTAGTTGAAGATTAAATTATTTTTCTAGAATGTTAACCCAAAACTGTATTTTCCTTGTTTAAGATTACTATGTTACCTCAAACTTCTTGGGCAGGGAAATGCCTAGTAAACTTTGGACATTTCTCTCTCTAAAAGCTAGAAATGCTTACATCTTAGATTAATATTTAATAGAAATGTTTTTGAGCAGACTTGTGCCTAAAATGAAGTATGCATATTTTTCTTTGACAATGCCCTGCAGGTACCAGACATAATGCTTTGAATTTTGCTATTTCCACTTAAAGGACAGTTAGGTAGTACAATGAATAGGGCACCAGGCTTGGAATCAGGAAGATCTGAGTTCAAATATGGCCTTAGATACTTACTAGTTGTATGACTTTGGTCAAGTCACTGACATACAATATGCCATACTCATAGCCCTTTACTATTCCAATGAAGGGAGGAAAATAAATTTTACTATCTCTTCTTAATGGCCAAGATTGACATTAGAATTTCATGGCATTCAGTTAGGGATTTGGAGAAATTTTTCACAAGTTTATTAATAGTGTGCAATGATTCTTTTGAGAACTTTCTTGATATCCGTTAGGGATGGATTTGCCTCTATTTGCCTCAGTTCCTCATCTGTAAAACGGGTCACATTGGAGAAGGAAATGGCAAATTCACCCAGTAACTTTGCCAAGAAAACCCCAGTGATCATTTTCATGGTGTCATAGAGAGTTGGACATGATTGAACAACAAAAATGCTGAGTGTAACAATATACATTTGATGTAAATGGCATGATAGCACTGATGTCAGGTGAATAATAATCATTTAAAGAGATGTTTATTTTGATGCCACATCTTCTGACTTCAAATTCAGTATATTTTTCATGGCACCATAAGACATTTAGAAGTATATACCCATAGCTGGAAAGACATTACCCAGAGTTCTTGAAGTCCCTGTGACTTTTGATCTTGAAGAGACTTTTGAAGCTAAATGGAGACCCTATGGAGGAGCAAAATGGAGGCAGAGTGGGGAGAATAGAAAGGCAGGATAGAAAACACAGAACTGAGTAATGCATGGTAGTCATTGCTCATTTGGCAAATGAGAGCAGAGGACAGCAGAGAATTGTGGAGATGGAGGCTGGAGCATAGGAAATACCCAGTAGAATAAGGAACTGAGAACAGACTGGGTGTCTGTTGGATTAGTGAGATGAACAAACTCATTCCACTACATTTTTCTTTCACTTCCCTCTCTGGAGCAGGAGAGCTGATCTTTTTATGTGTTCACTATTATTACTTGTTTCTTCTCCAAACCAGTATATGTGTGTTTAGGCAGAGAAAAAGCCCTTTGCCCCCTCTCAGCTGAAATTAAAATAATAGTCATCTGAAAGCCTTATTCACTTGTTTCCTTCATTTCCATGCTATATAATACTGGGTTGTTGTTTTTTTCTAAAAAAGAAATCTCATTTACAGAGAATTTGACTATGCATAAATGGAGTGGGACTGAGAGTGGCATAGCCAAAAGGAACTGTAGGGTTTTCTTAATGCAGGCTGGATGGGGGCAGAGTCAACTGAAGAGAAAATATTTGCTTTTAATAATAATTTTCCAGAGTGCATATTTTTATGTCCAGATGGCAGCCTTTTGAACCCAGAAAGACTTATGACCAAAGAAACCTGAAAACTGATTCCCACAGTTGTGGGGTGTGGGTATAGTTTTTGCACCTTCTGTTCTTTCAGGTTAAACGTTGCTTGATGTTGAGGATTGTGGTATATACACAAACTCCCCTTCCCCCAAAGGACTTACATTAGGAATGAGATACAGGATGGGCTGATGAAGGGAACTATGGGGCTAACTAAAGGTTTTTTTGTTTGGTTTTTGTATATAAGATAAAGGAGACCAAAGCATGTTTGTAGGCATCAGGGAGCAAGCTAGTGGATAAGAACATATTGAAGATGAAAAAGAAAATAAATCACAGATAGCACAAGCTTCTGGAGGGAAAAGGGCAGGGATGGTACCAAGGCACAAGTATCAGGGTTAGTCTTATCAAGAAGGACCATCTCTTCTTGAAGGAGGAAGCAAAGGTCAAGACTACAGTGTGTTATAGAGAAGTTCTGGGCTGAAGAGTAGGAACACAGAAAGGGGTAGTGAGAGTAAGTCTGGACAAGCCAAGCACTGTCGTAAGCACTTCACAAATATTATCTCATTTGACCCTCACAACAGCTTTGGGAAGTAGGATACTATTCTTATCCTCCTTTTACAGTTGAGGAAACTGAGTCATACAGAATTGAAATGATTTGCCCAGGGTGACACAGCTAGGAAGTATCTGAGGCTGGATTTGAACTCAGGTTTTCTTGATCTCAGACCCAGCACTCTTAGGCACTGTGCTGCCTAGCTGCCTAGAAGATCTAATGAGGACAGAGTAGGCCAGTTCACATTGCTTCATTTGCCTCTCAAACCAGTAATTTTATTCATCTTTCCTGTTTCCCCAGGTATCCCTTCCCCTCTGCCTGAAGGTTCTTCTTTTTAACAATTTTATGGGAAGTGATAATTCCATCTCCGGCTCTCACCTCCGCCTTCGACCTCCACGACTTGGCCTCTTCTCTCCTCTTCGCCTTCTGGCAGGGACTAGAGGGACTGTTGGGGCTGGGACAGGGGGGGCAGGTCCAGGGGCAGGGCGGATCCCACTCCCCTGAGGAGGTTTGTAGACCAAGTGAAAGATGAAGGCATTACAGTACCTAAGGGTCAAGGCCAGGGATGTGAATGAGAGAGTACAGGGTGGAAGGTAGCGAGGTTTCTGAGTGGAATTCTATAGATAGGAGATTACAAATCTGGGTGTATGGAGTGGGGTGTTAAAAGGGATGGAAGAAATGGGCATCATGAAAAGGGTCATGAAGGAGGAAGAAATGTGAGAAGTCTAGGAGCCTGGGAATGGAAGGTTCAGGATGATAACAGGGGAGTGTTAGGGAGACAAGCAGTAGTGGGGAAGGAAAGGACAGGGGATTTAGGGATTCCCCTATCGAGGGAGAAGGGGTTCAAGCACCAGAAGAGGCCCTCACCAAGGCATGCAGTTGTCTGCCGCCCGGAGGCGGAAAGGTGATCTAAAGGGGTTGGGCTGTGGGGGGCTGGTCCCTCCTCCTGTGGCCCCAGCCATGGTCTGCTCATCCATCACACAGCTGTACTCACTGCTCTCCGTGAAAAATGCAGGGACTCTAAGAGACTGGAGGAAATATTCAGGATTAGAGGCCCCTTTTAAGCCTTCCCAAATGGGGAATATCACCACCCCCCAGAGATCCTTACCAAAGGGAAAAAAAAGAAGAGGATAGGGGCAAAAAAACTTCACTCTATGTCCACACTGGAGAATTAGAGGAGGGGAAAATATCTAAGATAAAGGGGAAGATGATAGAAGACACCTTAAAGATATCCAGAGCGAAAAGGTAGATAAGGGTGGTCAGTAATAGAAGAAGGAAGAAGGGATAGTCCCATTGCCCCTCTCCCCCTCCTTTCCTTTCCACTCCCCATACCTGTAATCGAGGTAGAGAACTCAACCAGGTGTCCTTGAGACCAAAGCCAGAGTTAAATCCTGAGGAGGAGGCAGAAGAGAGAGAGTCAAGAGAGTACTCTAGCTCCCTTCTCCCCTACACTCTTTCTCTCTCTCTCTCTCTCTCTCTCTCTCTCTCTCTCTCTCTCTCTCTCTCTCTCACACACACACACACACACACACACACACACACACACACACACACACACACACACACACACACACATATACACACACACACATACACACTCATTTGGGCCTCTCACCAATCACCAGGTCAGGCTTGGGTCCCTGAAGTAAGTGGTAGGGCCGGGCAGAAACCTTGATCTGAAGATCCCTACGGCTTCCCTTCTCTTTAGCTCCTGAGCCTGGACGCACAGATACCCCAGATCCTGGACGGACAGATACTCCTGACCCATCCTGATGGAAGGAGATGAGGGAGAGCTTGGGGCAAGGATTTTTGGATATGGATTAAGAGAGGAAGAAATGAAAGTGAGAGAAAAGATTAGTTACGGGAAAGAAGAGCACAGGCTTTTCTGTGGCTGTGGTGGGGCAGAGGCTATATCTGGACTGTGTCTGATCCTCTTGATCAGGGTAACTCTCTCCCCCCAGGACCATCATACCCTCTGAAGGGTAAAATGTTGCTGGTCATTCTCAGGAGGCAAAGCACCACCTACAAACTGCAGCTCCAGGGCCACATGAGGAAGTAGAACAGAGAGCTCCTAGGTAGAAGAATGGGGAATGTCACAGCTGACTGCCCCTCCCCCAACCACCACAACACCCTTGTCCTCTCCCCACCTCCATCCAGTTCAGTTCCTTCTGAATGCCCTAGGTATCTGCCTCCTCAACTTCCCTTCTTGATCCTAAGGGATAATGGTCAAATATTCCTACCCCTTTTCCAAGACCCCCAGGTGTCTTTTTTTTTTTTAGCTTACTCTCAACAAAGACTCCAATCATTCAGCCTCCCAGAACCTCCCTCTTCAGGGACAGCCATCTGCCTAGTCCCACCTAGTCCCATCCACCCCATCCACTTTCTTCTTGGGTCTCACCCAAAACACCATGATGAGATCAAACTCCTTCCCAGCCTCTACCACATGGATTTTCAAGGACTGTTTGTTCTGGATGTTCAGCTCTGGGACTAGGGGTATATGTGGAAGGGGAGAAAGGGAGGGACAATTTATTAAACCGATAATCCCTTAACCCTGTCCCACTTTTCAGCCCTCTGGTTCCCTACCTTTTCTTACCTCAGTCTGACCCCAGCCCTCTCCACTGTTTCCCCCACCTGTAGTCCCTCCCAACTCCACCCATCTTTTCTGTTCCTTTCTTACAAGATTGGGGCACCAGATGGGTTATAACATAGTAAACAGTCAGTGGGTAGGTAAGGAGAACAGCCAAGGGAGAGTCCAGGCCCAAGCCACGCCATGCATAGTAATCTTGCCAGGAACCTGGTGGTGGTGGGGAGATGAGGAGGAGTGAATGGATAGGTAGATGAAGGCTTGTTCCCTTTCTACACACTCCTCCCCACTAGAGTACTCATTGTTCTTAGGGACTCAGACAGCAAGACCTCTGGCTCCTGTCTTCTCCATCTTCCTTCCTCCTTTCAGAGGTGAAGGTATTTAATTCTCCTTACCAAAAGGGCCTCGAGGTGGATCAGGAGGCACTGGAGGCATCAAGGGGGGTCCATCTCCCTGAAGTAACTGATAAGGATCTCCTGAGAGAAGAGGTAGGTAGGAATGAAGGAGGGATCCCTATTAGCCTCGCCCTCCTTATCCCTTGGAGGCAGGGGAACTCTAGGCTGGTGTCTCTAGATCTGAGAGGAGGGAGAGGGACTCTGATGAATCATCATCACAGAGGAGCTGATCTGAAATTACACTTCGAGGCATGTGAATAGGAACCAGGAGGTGGGAAAGGGGCATAGGGGAGGAAGTGACTAAGGGGGAGAAGGTGCTGGCTTGTAGAGATACCTGGGGACAGAATGGCCTTGAGGTGGCCCTTGTTTGTGTACATATATGTGCTTCAAGTGGATTTGGAGGGAAGCTAAGACATTTTCTTGGAACTCCTCTCCCTTCCCCTTTGGTGTGTGATCTACCCCACCCCCATTAAAATGTCAGCTCCTTGAGGGCAGGGAATAGTCTTTCTTTTGGCTCTGATTTGTATTCCCAGCCTTAGTACAATGCCTGGCACTTAGTAAGAACTTAATAAATGCTTGTTGCCTGTTATGTAGGACATCCTCTGGCTCTGCCTCCATCACCTCCCTGTAATCCCCTCCCACATTTCTGTGGTTGTATCCCCTATAGCCTTTGGAACAGGATAACTAGAAGCAAGGCTGGGAGGAGGTGATAGGAAAGAATGGGACACAACACTCCCCCCCCCCAAGCCTCCCAGGATGCCCTACTAACCACTGAGGAGGAGGCTGAGGGGAGGCCCATTGCCTGGGGGGTATCCTGGGGCAACAGGACCTGGGAGGAGCATGCTGAGTTGAGTCCAGTACCCTCGTGTAAGGCCTCGGGAGGCCAGGAATGCCTCCTTGTTAAACATCTCGCTTGTTACCTCTGGAGGAGCAGAGATGGAGGTCAGGGTCCAGATATTTGTCTTCCTGGTCCCAGGAAGTCCCAGGTCCCAATTTTGACACACTAACCCAGATGCTAGTGTTTTGTACCTGAGTGCCCACCCAAGACACCCCTCTTCTGGCCTCCAGCCTCAGAGTATCCCCTTTTTCTCCCCACCAACCCTCCATCATTTTATTTTAGGGGCCCAGCATCTTTTTCCTTTCCCAGTTCCTTGGTCCTTTCCATACTCTCTAAAGGCCTAGTTCTTGGTCCCCCAGGCCCCTCAGGGGCTCAGGTATTTCTGGTACCAGCAGTGTAGGTGAAGGGCAAGGCTGCCAGCTCCCCAGCCCGCCCCATGAAAGCTGCAAGTCTTGGGCACCAGAATCGATGGCTCACATCATCTGGCCTGCGTCGCCAGTCAGCCCAGACACAGGTTTCCCCACAGTACAGGACTGCACCACACTGGGGGCTGGAGGAAATAGGACCAAGGGTAGAAGAGTTATGGGGAAGGACAAGACAGATAGCCTAACATACCTGTCCCTCTCCACCTTCAGTGTCTAACTCCTACTCATGACATCTGCTCACCAGGGCATCAGCTTCACTTCAAAACTGTGTCTGTGACACACATGGCAGGCACGGGCACGGAGAGAGGCAAAAGTGAAGCCAGGACGGGGGCCCCACGTCCTCATTGGGGCTTTGGCTAGCTTCACCCCAAGCCTTGGGACCAAGCTTTCTAGTTCCCTGGATAGATAGGAAGATGAACTTCAGCATGAGGCCCCAGCCCTCCCCCCATCAGGAGCTGAGGCATGCAGCATCCAGGTCCCAAGCTCCCTTTTCAGTCCCTATATTCCTTAGGGACACAGGTATACACACCCTCCATACCCTTCTGAAACCAATGCATTTAGGACCCCATGTTTCCCCTTTCTCCTTCCTCTGCCATTTTCCACACCCTTTTGGGACCCACATCTCTGTACCGATGTAGCTGGGGGTCTCCCACTGTGAGCTGTCGAGGTCTTCTAGGGTCTCCAGCTCCCATGGGGCAGGCCATACTGTGGCAGAGGAGAGTATAAGCTCTTTGGGCCAGGCCCTCAGCCCCAGTGACTCTGCCTCCACTCCCTTGGGGTCCACCCATGAGGAGGTCAATGCCCAGGATAGTGCCATGTTCATCGGTCACCAGAAGTAGGCAGGCCAGGTGTAGGGGGGCAGCATCTGAGAAAAGAGGGGAGAAGTCAGATGAAAGGGAAGGAGAGTTGAGGTTCAAGGAAAGGTAGAGCAGATAGAGGTAGGGGTAGGGGTTCAGGGAAGAGGGGGAGCCTGAGAAGAGTTTTCCCATATATAGGGTAAATTCAGTGGAGTTGGGAGTGGGATTGTCCATACTCATCCCCTACCCCACACATCTTGCACATTTAAATCTCTTTGAATTCAACTGGAAATATTAAGAAATACATTTTTCTCCAGGCTAGTCCTTTTCAGATTTACCACAAGGAAGAAAATTTTATCACTACTTAAACTCCTCAGGAAATAATGACCTCCGCTAAAAACCTTTCTCCCCTTTCTCTTAAGCCCAATCTTTTTCTTTTAGGAAAATGTGAAAAGGATAGAGAAAGAAAGCTAAAGGTCCCAGAAAATGGGTTAAGGATGGTCACCATTTTTAGGAAAAATATCTCAGATCTAGTAAAGAACATTGCTTCCTCCCCATCCCCTGAAGAGATCAGAGTAATGCCCCACTTAAGGACACTACTCTTGGTGTCCATTATCCCAAAAGCGATAAGGGAATCTATCCAAGGAAGAGATCTTTTTTGTTTGCTTTAGGTAACCTGGGACAAGCAGGGGGGAGAGATCTTGAGGAAAGTGATTGTTTCAATTCTCCAAGAACTTTCCTGAAAGATTAAGTAACTATTTTTCTATTTGTTGATATGAAATGTTAACCCATTTTAAATTTAACTACATTTTTTTCATATTGTAAAATGCTCCTCATTCAGGATTCACATAAGTGTTACTTCAAAATATCTTCTATTGGAGAGAAATGTCCAAGGGCATAAGAGAACTATGTCAATGTGAATATTTCTCTCTCCAAGCAGAATAGAGCAAAGATAGGAAAAGAGCCACTCTTGGTGGAAAGTGAATAGTTGGATCAAAACTGGAAGTGAGGTGGTATTTGGGTCTCTCACCACCTCTCTTTCCCTTTCTCTTCTCTGGCCCCATTTCCTCCTCTCCTCCATCCTCTCTGGTGTCCCCTCCGCTGCTGTCCTCTCCTGCCTCTTCCTCAGCATCTTCCAGTTCCCTAGGTGTCTCAGCATCCTGGGTAGGCTCCCGGCTGGTGGTGGCCTGCTCTCCTTCCTCCTCCAGTTCACCTTCTTCTCCACCTGCACCTTCCTCCTCCCCATCTTCTTCTTCCTCTCCATCTTCAAGGCTAACAAAGCTAACATAGGGACTGAGGTCTCTGAGGCAGAGAGGGGGCTCATCTCCCAAAAGACGGGCAGCACCCAGGCCTGGTCCAGGTCCCTGCTTAGCACCTTGCCCCAGGCTGATACCCACACTACGGTTGGGCAAGATGTGAAGGACCCAGAGGGCAGGGTCTGAGGGCAACCGTCTCACCTGGGCTTCCATCAACCTTGATCGACCCTCAGGCCCATGCCCCCCACCCACCCCAGTTCCACGCTCTGAGGCAAACTTGCGGAACCAGACAAATAGAAGGGCAGCAAAGTCGAGGAACTCATCCCGATAACCAGATACAAACTCCATGATTTCTAGGCGAGCAAAGGAGTTGAGTCACAGAGAAAGGAAAGGAGCACAGGAACCTCATGTGAGGGACTGGAGTTAGGGCAGGAAAGGATGGGGTGAAGATAAGGAAGTGAGGACTATGATTTAGGGCTGAGTTGGGCTCTTTAGGGTTAAAACTAAAGAGTGGATAGGGAAGAAGGCCATGGATAGGGTCTTGTGGATAGTGGCTGAAGAGGCAAGGGCAGAAGGAGGAGTTAAGGAAGGAGGGCTATGGTTTAGCGTTAGACTAAATGGGTTACCATTCAGAGTTGGGCGTGGAGGCTGTAAATAAGGGAATATTAGCTGTTGAGAATAGGGAATAGGAGCTGGAGATAGAGGTTAACAGGGATTGAGTCAAAACCAGAAAGTGAATCTGGGATGGAGATTATTTCAGTTGGGGTTGAGTTTTTTTGTTTGTGGGAGGAAAACTGGGACATCACCAGTAAAGAAAGGTGAATTTCATAACGGCTTAAAATCAGAAAATAAAAGGAAAAGGGCCAGGTTGCCCATGGTCTAGGTCAGATTTGGGTTGGATGGGTATGTATATGCTTGAGGGGCTCTATCTTTCCATTTCAATTTCTCCTCCACCCTGTCTCCCTTACCTGCAGCGGCCGTCTCTGTTCGAAGGTAAATACTGTGGCAGCGTGGGGGAGGGCTGTGACATCACCTCCCCCCCCCCACCCCCACAACCTAGACCTGGCACTCTCGCGCAGAACGCCCCACCCCCATTCAGAGGCTAGACTCCCGCTACAGCCGAGTCCGGAATCTTCGTGCGCCAACACTCAAGTACCTTTGCTTCTTTTTTCATTTTTAAAAATGTCTTATGAACGCACTATTTTCTACACAATACATAACAGTAGCCTCCCTTTTCCCCTTGCACTATCCCTTCTTAACATTGCAAAAAAGAACCAAACCACCCAACAGTCAACCAAAAGCGTTTGATCCCATAACTTTGATTGAGTTTGTAACATTCTGCACTTACAGCCCTCCAATCCTCTACCAAGAGGAAAGTAGAGTGTTCCGTCATTCGTTATCTGTAACTAATATCGGCCTTTAATAATATTGACATTTGATCATTAGCAATCACTGCATATATTATTGTTTGGGGTCTGCTTTCTTTTTATCTGCGGGTTCATACATGTCTCCCCAAATTTCTGAGGATCTCATATTTATCCTTACTCAAGGCACAATACTTTTATATTCATATACCACCTTTACAAATATTCCCCTAATCAATGAACACCTACTTTGTTTACAAGTTTTTGCTACCACAAGGGGGGCTGTTATGAATATTGATACATATGGACTCTTTCGGTCTTTGACTAGTAGTGGAGTCGCTGGGTCAGAGGGCATATATACTGAGTTCAGTGACCTCTCATGTGATTCCGAATTGTTTTCCAGAATGACTAATAAGCTAATTCCCAGATGAAGCAACTAACTTGCAGTATAGCAACCCTTTCACACTATTTCCATCTTTAACCGTCTTTGCCTAGCTGAGAAATGTAAGGGGACACTTCAAAGTTCCTTCGTAGTTGTCTCTTCTCTCAGGGAAGCAGCTAAATTCTGAATCTGTATTTCTTCTCCCCAGTCTTGTGAGCGCTTGTTTACTGGCGCCTACCACAGAAAAAAGGGGAAGTGAAAGTACCTTGGGTCACCAGGCTCTGTCTGCAAAGAATCCCAGACTCCTTGTGGCACCCCTTCGATGCCCCTACTCCCTGCCCTAGCCATCTTTCCAGGCACTCCAGTCACAAACTTGGGGAAAACAGTGGGAATTTTCCGGGCTGTGCAACACCAAGTTTCGGCTCCATCGGAGTCGATTTCCATTTCTTTGCCTGTCCCTGGATGTTTGTGTTTCCTTTGCTTCTCAAAATCTGTCTGCCTTGTGGTATTTCCTGCCCTCCCACGCCATCCTCTTCCTAGTTTGGGAGGCAGATATCGTCACTTTTTTTCCCCACCTTCTACTGAAACCAAAAAGGATTCAATACCCCAGCCTTACTGAAATACAGGCGACTTTTAAGTCAGAGCTTTTTTTCTCTGAACTTTTCCTCTGGAGAGCCAGTCACTGAACGTTTCCGGAAGCGGGGACCAGTGAGAGATAACCTATTGGTTCCACACCCTTCAGTACTAGCCCAGTCGTTTGGGAAGCCAGAGCTCATGCCTGGTAGCTCTGAGGTAGCCGTAGCTGGGCACCGGAGCATGAGCGGATTCTGCACAGTTTCGTTGGTCTTGTTTCTGAAGCTGATCCAAGGAGGTTTGAGGGGATGGCGAATGGCTCGGGTCCATTTCGGGGACGTAGAGTTCATGGATTGAAAAACGAAGTGGGAACGAGAGGGAAAGGAGGAATTGCCGGGAGATTGAAGTGCCCTCGTAATTTGGGGTCGGACCCCAAGTTGGACATTTTGAAGTCCAAGGGGAAGGGCTCATGAGGGGGCGACCTACCGAGCTCCTATAGGCAGAGGAGCAGGAATTAGCATACCTATTGTGGCTGGTGCGGAGGCAAAAAGTAGTGTATGGTGCTAGGACTAGGGCGGGGCCGGGAAAAGAGAGAGAAAGAGAGAGAAAGAGAGAGAGAGAGAGAGAGAGAGGGAGGGAGGGAGGGAGGGGGAGGGGGAGAGGGAGGGAGAGAGAGAGAGAGAGAGAGAGAGAGAGAGAGAGAGAGAGAGAGAGAGAGAGAGTGAGTGTGAGAGTGTGTGAGTGTGTGAGTGTGTGAGTGTGTGTGAGAATGTGTGTGTGAGTGACTGAGAATGCGAGTGTGTGTGAGAATGTGAGTGTGAGTGTGAGCGAGAGTGAGAATGTGAATGTGTGTGTGTGAGTGAGAGAGAGAATGTGAGAGTGTGTGTGTGTGAGAGTGTGTGTGTGTTGGGAGAGGGGAATATCCTCAGCTTCGGTGTTCTTCCAGGTTACTGGTGTTGATTAGCAGGATACTTGAATTCTGGGGATGGATACACTGGGATGTGGCTGGTTGTGGTCCCTGTGGAAGGAGCTGGAGAAGTGACTGTCACGTACCTGCGTCGTTACTATTCTCTCTCTCCTTTAGTTATTGGAAATCAGGGCAGCATTGCAGGAAGCTGCCCTTGTGACTCGAAGCTACCTGATTCCCCGAGTCCTGCACTGTGGCAATTACTCACTACTAATCTACAGGGATATGAAAGTTGCCACAAATATATAAGGTAGGACCCACCCTATCCCCCACTTTCCTCCCCATCCCCAACTGCTTGCTTGCTTCCAACACACCTTTCCTGGCTGTGTATTTATTTCCAGGAATCCATAGTCCCCAGGGCTTAGGCTCTCTTAAACTCTGCCCTGCCCCTGTCTAGGTAAAGTTTACCTTGCCCAGTAGCTGGGGAATTCCAAGCTGTTTCATTGCTTAGGAATGAGGAAGGTAATTTGGAACTGAAAGTGAAAAAATAAATGTAAAAATGAAAACAGTTATAAATATCTATTTTTTCAGATCTAGAAAAATTGAGCCATATTATATATACAGTTGAATTTTTAAGATGTCAGAAAATAATCAAGTTGATCATTTCTCAATGTGTTTTGTGACCATATTGATATTTCTTTCCCCTATATTAAAGTCCTTTCACCTCTATGTAACTAGCAAAAACTTTAAGTTTCCACAGTGATTTCAGGAAATAAAAATTTTTCTTAAAAAAAAAAAAAAGTAATGAGGAAGGGTCAACTGAGCTAGATTTCTAGCAGTGTAAAAAGGGGAAAAGTGAAACTTCAGAATTGGGAACTGAGGCAGTACACCTTCTGCAATTCCTAACCAGGTTCCACCTGCCCAGAAAAACTCTGTGTTCAAGCTTCAAAAACACCTGGGGCCAGAGGCTAAGGACTTGTTTCGACAACCATGGTGAGAGTCCATCTTCCCCCCTTTTCCCATTATTAACATTATTTCTCTTCAGCTTTTTCTTTATTATGTATTCTAATTTTCAAAGAGTTCCATCACCTCTTGACCTCAGTTCTTTCTTTTCTTCCCATCAGTTAACTATTCCCTCAGCTTCCCCTTTCCTGTGTCTTCCTTTCTGCCTCCTCCCAAGCTATTTATCTTCCTTCCATTCTCTCCTCTTATCAGTTAAATTTAATAAACATTTGCTGAGCAATTCAACAAGCATTTACTGAAACCCTACCATGTACCAGGCGCTATGATTGAGGAGACAAAAAATGAAACAGTCCTTGGACTTACATTCTACTGGTGGAAACAATATTCGGAATATAAAAAAATTTTAGGGGAGAAGGCACTAACAACTGGGCTGATCAGGAAAGTGGGCAACTGAGGTGGTTTTTGAAGGAAGTTAGGCAGAGATATGGGCAGCTAAGAGGCACTGCAGGTAGAGTGCCAGGCCTGGATTCAGGAAGACTTCTCTTCCTGAGTTCAAATCCAGCCTCAAGGCACTTACTAGCTGTATGACCCTGGGCAAATCACTTTACCCCATTTGCCTCAGTTTCCTCTTCTGGAGCTGGAGATGGCAATGGCAAACTACTTCAGTACTTCTGCCAAGAAGACCTCAAATAGGATAACAAAGAATTGGACACAAATGAAAAAAACTACTGACTGAGGACTGAGATAAAAGTTTGGAGTTCAAAAAAGAGGTGAGGGCTGGTTTAACAGATCTGGAAATCATCTGAACAGAGATAATAAATTATCCTATGGTAGCTGATTAGATTAAAGTAAGAGAGACAGAGAAAAAGAAGAGGGAAGAGGACAGAGCCATAGGGGTACATCAAGGCAAAGGAGAAGGGACATAGATGATGATCCAACAAAGGAAAATGAGGCACAATCACCTAGTCACAGGAGAATAAGGAAAGCATAAAAACCCAGGGAGAAGAGGGTACTATCAGTGATTCCAACAGTGCCAAATGTTGAATAGGTCAGGAAGGATAAGGACTAAAAAAAAAGCCCTTAGATTTAGCAGTTAAGAGATTGTGGGCGACATGGAAAGATTTACATGATTCGATGAAGAGTGAAGTAAAATAAAAAATCGATATATAATATATAATGATTACGACGATGCAAATGAAAGGAATCACCAAAAAAAAATCAAAAGGGATTGTTGCAAATGGCTCCAAAGAAAAGACATGACGTACTCCTATTCCTCTGCAGATGTGGAAGATCCACAGATGTAAAATATAGTATATATTTTTAGCCTAGTTTGGTTTGCTGATTTTTTTCCTCTTCTTTATCTTAAAAAAAAAATGTTATTTCTTATGTGGAACAGCTCTCTAGGAGGGAGAGGGGAAATACTGGGAGAAATTCTGAGAATGTAAAAAACAAAAGATAGCAATAACATTTATTTTTTAAAAAACTGGGGGAAAAAATAATATTAGCTCTTTTAGTATAAGTTTTTGCTTTTTATTGTATCTCCAAGCTTAGCACAGCTCCTTACATAGTAAACTCTTAATAAATGCTTGTTGATTGGGGAGGAAAAAGATGGTTGGCAAGATTGGATTAAGTAGTTATATTCTTTACATCTATCCCCTCTTTTAAGTCTTCTACTTAACTCTCTTACCCACCCCTCTCTCTCTACTAGATCTTTCACTTTAATTCCCTATTTCTTCATGTTTCTCTCCAGCTCGTCAGATTTCTCTCATCTTGTTTTCCCAGAATGTGGAATCGCCAAGACATACAAATCTGGATATCAGGGCACCCAGGATAATTACCTTACTACCACGATCCAAAGCCTGACAGGACTAAACCGATTACTCCCATTCACCACCACCGAACCATCCTCCCAGACCAACCAGTCAACAAATACCCAGTCTAGAGAAATGGGGAATAGATATCTCAATGACACCACCAGTGCTCCTCTGGAGAACAGCAGCATGGCAAACATGAAGGGGGAAGCCAAAAAGGGACAAATGGACCAGATGGGTACCTCTGCCACCATACCTATTTTGTGCCTACTTGGGATTGTCTTTGGTCTTACTGGAGTTCTTGCTTATGTCTGGTGTCGGAAACAAGAACCTCCAAAGAGGAACCCCAAAGGTAAACATGGGATCCATGTGTTTTGGTCCCATAAATCTCAGTTGCATCAAGGACCAAGCGAATCTGCCCTTCTAGATTCAGCTCCCTTTTCAGCCCCTGATCCTTCTCAGAGGGTGCCTAGTATACTATAAAAAGCACTGCATTTAGAGTTGGAGGATCTGGGTTCAAATCCTGACTCTGCCATTATATGACTTTAGATCTCCATTTCCTCATCTGTAAAATAAGGGCCTTGGATTAGACGACCTCTAATGTCCCTTCTAGCTCATATAATGCTATGAAATAATTTTCTCTTTCTGGGTCTTATTCTCGTCTGTACAGCAAAGGGTTTAAAGACCCTTCCAAATCAAAATCCTATAATCTAAGTGGCAGAATCAGGAGCTGAAGCCAGATTTTCTGACTCAGAGTACAGTGCTCTATCCATTATACCACAGTCTCCTATCCAATCACTTTACAGAAGAGGAAACAGAGTTTTAAGACTCAATTGAGATCATCCTTACTGATGAAGGAGCACCTAAGCTGGTTAGTGGCAGAGTTAGGTCTGTGACTATGGTCTTCTCACTTGAATTTATGGCTTTATCTTGAGTGGCACTACAATCACCACATGCTGAGTGCCTACTGTATGCAGAGCACCATTTGGACCCCTGAGAACTTAAAGAAGCCACAAGACAGTATTTGATTTTGAGAGGCTTACTATCTGAGCAAACAGAAGATATCCCTAAAAAATCTACTTAAAAATACAAAGATTAGCCAAGTGCCAAATGGTAAAGGTAGTCAATGTAGCACAGATGAGGCCAGTTGTGAAAGGCTCCACACATGACTTGAGAAGGACTTTTGAGAGGGCATAGAGAGCAGGTACAGGAACATTTTAGGATGAATTATTTGAACAAAGACAGAAGACATATTCAAAGATCCATTAATAGGCCAGTTTTGTTAGAGCAGAGGAAAGGAATGGTGGGAAATAAAGTTGGAGAGACAGGCAGGGCCCAGGCTGTATAGGGTTTTGTCACCTAATTCCACAGTCTTCAGGAATAGTCCGCACTACGCACTACCCACAACTCCCATTCTCTTCAGGGATCCAGCCTTCCTTTTCTCTCATCTTTTTAGGTTTTGAACTGATAATCCCTTGTGAGACAGATCCACCTGACTCCTTGATAGAAACCATGCTTCAGCCATTTGAAAACAGCAAGGCAACTATTCTACAATAATATTTGCTTCTCCCATTGAATCTAAAGATTTAGTATTCATTTCATTAAAAATGATTATTTTATAATTTCTGAGTCTATTCTGCAATCAATATCTCCTAGAAATCCTTTTTTCTTTCCCCAAGTGCATCCCATCAATATATCCCCCTACATTGCTCTACTCTCTAGGGTGTACCTAACCCAAGTCAACTAATTTATTCTTCTTGCCCCCCGACTGTAGTAGAAAGGAACTGCCCTGCTCCTTTTTACCCCTCACATGACCTTGAACTCCACTCTCCTACTATTCTCTCAGCTTTTCTCCTTCTACTCCCTCCCTAATTAATTAGATGCCCTTATACCTTATGATGCATGGAAAATTTAGACTTATTGAAAACAGTCAGATCTACTTGCCCATTTTGTATTTCTGAGCTGGACCAAAGTAGCAAGGAGAATCCCAAGTATCATGGGAAAATGGAAATGTAAGGTGGAAGAAAGGAAATGCATATTAGGATCTCCAATTTCTGTTTTAAGAGGTAATCTGTGGACACTTCTTGGGTGAAGTCAGTCATCTTTTTTCTTTCCCATGGTTTTTCTTAATGGTGAAGTCTGGTGGGACACCATCTCCTCCTCACTTAGTATCATGGCCTGGATTACTTCTCTTACTTTGTCCAAGACAACAGAGGTATGGAAGAGGGGAAAGGAAGGGCCTCTACCCTACTTTAGGTCTCCAACACCTGTTCACAGGTCCGTGCCAGCTCACTCAGTTTCAATCGAGCATAATCTACTCGTTTCAGTGCCATCTGGCAGTCCTTTCTTGATGAGTAGCTGGAACCCTCATGAGGCTGGCCAGTTGCTACCTAAGAATGAACATGAACATCAGCTGGTTCTTATCTTTATCCTAGTCCACACCCCACCACTTCTTTCCCGTGAGGCATCCAGACATCCATCCAAATTCCACTAATATACTTCTTCAGGACCCAGGTGTCCAATTGCTTTCACTAATTTATTAAAAAAATATATATATTAAACATATGCTTAAAGTTCTGCTCAAGATACTTGGAGTGATACAAAAATAAGCAAGTCACAATCTTTATGAAACTTATGGTTTCATAAATCTTTCTGTCTAGTTGCTTCCCGGCTTGTTTTAGGGTTATCGATTTTGAGATGGAAAGGTGGTCAGAGGTCTTGGAATCATAGATTTAGAGCTAGAAGGGTCATTAATGGCTGTTGAATCCAATTCCCTAATTTTACAATTAAGGAAAATTAAGTACAGACCAATTACATGACCACATAAATAGTAACTTTGAGAAAGTATTTGAAAACAGGTCTTCCTGGCTCCCAATTTCAGTGTGCTACCTGATTCTGTACTTCCCCCTGTCAATACTGTCACTGCAAACCATAATGTCCAGCTATTTAGGACTTCAGAGCAAAGTCCTAGGGCTGAAGTCATTGAATTTGAATGTGCACGTATTTCTGGGACGTGGCCTGCCGTATCATTCAGTTTCCTGGCATCCATTCGGGTTTGGATTATCTGAGGGGAATGCCCAGCACAAAGGACTCTCCTATTGCTTTTCCCCCATCGAGGTAACAGATGAGGATGAAGAAAGGACTACCTGGGTTGCTGACGTTTTAAACACCGCCTACTTTTGCCCCGATCAGCTACCCAAATCCAAGCCTCAGATTTTAACTCCCAAGCCTTGGCCCACCCCCTTCTCCAGGCACAGATCCCTCCAGGGCACCTACCTGGGTCAGGTATCGGATTTGGGCCGACAGTTCGGCCTCCACGTGCTGAACCGAGGAGGTGAAGGCTGCCGCCTGCCGGTCCAGCAGCCGTTCGTTCGCTTTCTCCTTGGACAGCTCCAGGATCACGTTTCCTACCCCGCAGAGAGCCCCAATTTCGCTCAGTGGGGAGGAGCTCCCAACATGGCCCCGCCCCCTCATCAAGCTAGGAGCTCCGCCCTCCGACTATTAAGTAGCCCGGGCCCGGAGTCTCCGCCCCGCCCCGCCCCGCCCCAGAATAAGGAAAGAACAAGAGGAAAGTGGGTTTGGCGCATGTGCGGCAAGTCAGGCCTACTGGCGCCTAAACTCGACTCTCACCGGCGCTCTGCAGAATAGTCCCTATCTCCCGTTCGATATCCTCCAAGGCCCGCAGCCGCTCGTTCGCCAAGCTATAAGTCGCCATGAATGTCACGGGAATCCTTGCCGCAACCGTTTCCTAGCGGACAGCCAGTTTGAGAAACCCGCAAACCTTTCCCACGTCGGCCCAGCCAAAGCCGACCTACCGGTTGTAGATGCACTCCAACTCCCAGGAAGCTGCGCGCAGCCGCCTGTCTCCCAGTAAACTACCGCTCCCAGAAAACACCGCGCAGCCGGACACTCCCCTCCTTCTCGAGGGGCCGGCCCAAGGCTGCTTCTTGGTAGACTACAGCTCCCAAGAAGCCCCGCGCAGGGGCACGCTTCTCTGCCTCTGGTGGACTACAGCTCCCGAGTTGCTTAGGGCTGCTGTACTCAAGCGCACTTCTAGGGTAAGGTGAGGACTAATTAAATTATATATTCTCTAGGGTTAATCAAACCTGTCTTCCCTCCTAGGAACCCTTCCAAAAATTGAGCTACACCCCAGGCTTCTGACCGGGTGTCTGTCTGCTTAGGAATGCCCGAGAGGCGGAGGTGCTTTGGAGAGATCTTGGGGCTCTAGCATCCCCAGAAAGCAACGAGGTGGAATTAGATCTTGGGCAGCTAGCTTGTGCAGTGAATGGACCACCGGACCTGGAGTTCGGGAGACCCGAGTTCAACTGTGGCCTCAGACAATTTCTAGATGTGTAACTCTGGCCAGCCACTTAAATGCTGTATGAACTCAGATCTCCCACAACAGTGAGGATCAAATGAGGTAACTGTAAAGCACTTTAGCACATAGTAAGCAGTATATAAGTATTTATTGTTGTTCCCTTGTCTGACTTTTCGCGACTCCCATTTGGGGTTTTCTTGGCAAAGATGCCGAAGTGATTTGCCATTTCCTTCTCCAGCTTATTTTACAGATGAGAAAACAGGGTTAAGCGAATAGTAAATATCTAAGGCCAGATTTAAATTCAAGAAGTCCTTCTGACTCCAGACCTGACACTCTATCCATTGTGTAACCTAGCTGCACATATGAACGTTTGCTATTATTATTAATACTTGGACTGAAATCTTACCCAGCCACTCACTACCTCTCTGACATTAAGCAAAAAACAAAAACAAAAACAAAACCCAGAGGGGTTAAGACCCTTCCAACTAACATCCTGTGATCTATGCCTCCCCAAGGCAGGTTGGGATAGTCTCGGATAGCCTGGTTTCAGATGAACTCAGGGCTGTAGGAGAAACACCAGGAAACCAAGTAAAAAGGTGAGTTTGGCAAAAATTCAGCTGGATTTAAGATCTCTTTAAAATAAGCTGCAGGTTCTCAGGATGTGTATGGCTTTTTTTGTTAAGATAGCTTGCATACATAGTTCTACATTTCCCCTTTTCACAACACTCATCATCACTGAATATCACAGATCTGGTACTGGACATATATTGTCTTTTTGCCCACCTGTAAGTCAGTGGTAAGACTAATTCTCTTCCCAGCACAGAAACTGGAAAAAGTAAAATTAGAGCTTTGTCAGTTTGTCAGCAGCACGTAAAAAGAAGAATAGGGATACTCCAGTAGGCTGACCAAAGAACCCATATGAACATTAGAAGTGAAAAGGATAAATAAATTCTGGCTATATAAAGCTGTATCCTTCAGAGGGAAGTGATGAAATTGAATTTTTGAATTTGGTGAGCTGAACGCTCAATCCTAAGGGATGAACACACACCCTACGTTGGGACTACCCTCAGATTCAGAATTGAATCTGCTACTTCTTTGCTTGTGTGACTTCGGAGGCTTCAATAGTGCAACTCCTTTCTTCCTCTCTCCTCCCTACTTCATAGGGCTATTATACTTTCAGATTCTGATCATTTGGTCTTCTCAAGAACAAAAATAAAATTGTATTACTGCTATCTCTTCCCCACCCCCATAATTTTTACTAATCCCCAGGTCAGAGAAAACACACACACACGTTCAGCTTTAAAAAATTATTCTCCTTTTTGCTTAGATCCATAGCAACTCCCCTGCCTCCCAGGGGACCACTTTCCTCCCCCTACAAATAAAGGGGTATTACAAAGGGGTTCTATAGAGGCAGTGACAGGTATATGTGTGGAAGGCGAGGGATCTCTCTTTTCTCAATTATTCCTCACTCCCCCCAAAAAACAACCACCCCAAATATAGATATACAAACACAGCCTGCTGCTATAGGGGGCCACTATAGCTTAAAATGAATGCCCAACTTCAATCAAAAATTGTGTACAGTGTTTTTATGCCTTGGGGGACATACAGAACCCTATTAGAATAGGAAGCATGGGCTTGCTCTTATTCCCCCCAACATCTCATTTCTCCTCTTCCACTCTCCCTCCCTAGCAGAATTGGTTATCTTAATCTTCATCCTTCATCCCTTTGAGCCGAAGCCTGGCGAAGTCCTCAAACACAATGTCATCATCTGTGCCATAGCTGGGAAAGGAAGCGAGGCAGGGCATGAGATAGAGAGGCTCCAGATTCCCCCACCATCCCAACCAAAAGAGAAAGAAGCAAGAGTGCCGGTGCTACAGATGACACGGAGATTTAGCAGTGACAGGGTTGAGCTGTAGGGCAGCCTCTTCACTAAGCCAGGTATTGTTGAGGCCTCATCCCTCCGAATCTTCTTCTCCCTTTACCCCCACCCATTATTAGAGAGGGCAGGGCATTGATGCTGTAGCAGGGTAGAGGAAAGTAGACTTAAAGCAAAAAGGAGTCCTCTTCCTTTTCCATGGAGGTAGGGGGAGGAGGGGTAAAGGCAGAGGTCTTCCTTACTTGGTCTCAAATTCGATGAGATTGGTGTCCACTGGGTCATTTATCTCAGGGGCAGCTAAATGGAAAAGAAGGGGATAAACAGTTAGTTGGTGGGTCTAGAGGAGAATAAATTCCTCTTTATAGCCCTTTCCTATTACATTCCTTTAACAGACTCCTGGAAATGGTTTGAGCGGGTGGAGGAGTCTCACCTGATTGAGGTTTCGAGTGGGTGGAGTGGTCATGAGGCTTAGGGTGCATTAGGACAAAGGGGAGCTCCACTGAAACATCCCTAGAGAAAGAAACACTATGAGGGGAAAAGACAGGTAGATATAGACACTAGAAAGAAGAAATAAAATAGAAGCAGTACTCACCCTCCCCGAGACACAACCAGCTTAACTTTGACTCTATAGGACACAAGGATGCCTAGTACCTCCTTGTTCGCACCTTCCTTCACTCTGCAAGGGGAAAGATGTTCAGTCTAGGGTTAAGAACTACAGTATGGATAAGCACCAGCCTGGTGGACTGGCCTCTGCCCTATCCCACCTCAGATCTCTAACTCTCCCAGAAGCCTCAGGAGTGCCTAATGCAGACTACAAGGAAAGCTTCCGGTGGATTTGGGGGCCTGAGTTAACCGCACATAATACCTGGCGCTAGAAGGATCTTCCAGCTAGTTCAACCATCTAGTGTGACAGGGCAGAGCACCAAGGCCAAGAAAACACGGAGTCAGCAGGAGTGGGTCAGTTAAGGTTCTGCGATTTACTCATCTACAACCTTGGGCACATGGCTTTGCTTCCTAGGGGCTGAAATTTCTAAGGTCCCTTCCAACCATAAATTCTGCCTTATGAAATTACTTCCCCAAATTGACAAAGCTTGGATTAGAACTCAGGTGTCCAAATTCTCACTCTAAAAAACTTTTCACTGAATTACAGCAGCTTCTACCAAGAGGCTAATAGGAAATGTAGCCTCAGCTCTGTTACCAAGCAGGCTGAAGGCAAGAAAAATGAGAAAGAGGTGGAAAATAAGGAGGGGGGGAAACAAGATATGAACTAGCTAAGAATATATAACAGGCTTAACACAAACAGGAATCCCCCTGCCCACTTGCATAGTACTGGAGGCCAGATTGGTGTCTTCATGTTTGAGCTTCCCGTCCAAGGCAAGTCCTCGTTTCTCCCTATTTTCACTGAGTAGTGGGGTTATATTATACACCTTACAGAATGTGGAACTGGGAGACACCTGGTCACTGAAAAGAGAAGGAGTGGTTATTTAGTAAGGGACGTTGGGGAGAGCGCAGCTTGACTCCACCTCTCAGAGCTCCAAATTGCCACCAAAATTTACTTATTTGACACTAGTCACCATTCTTTAATGGGTGGTAGTTACAATGGAAGAAGATATTTGCTCTAAGGAAGAACTTTCTAGAAATTAGAACAATTACACTGTGAGCTCCCCATCATTGAAAGTATTCAAAGCACAGGCCAGATGGATGACTCAAGATTATATTATTCCTTGCCCCTTTCTAGGTATAAACTAGTCCCTCCCTCTCCCACCCAGCCTGGAGAGTTCTTTCTTGGTGCTTGCCATCTCTCCTTTTCCCCCAAGAAATGTGTCACTAGGGAGGGCCCCATTACTCACTCTTGTTCTATCAGAGCCACTGGACATTTATATTGTGCAGTACTGAAGAGGCAGATATCAGCATATTGTCTCACTGTGGTGGAGAAAACACCAGGCAAAGAATGGGAATGAGGAACAGGAAAGGAAGTTGGGTCATAGCACCCCCAAAAGATGGGGAGACAGCTTGGAATCCCTCACTCTCACAACCCTCCCTCTACTCCTCTCCATTCCAGATCTGGCCTTTATCCATGCCTCCCAAATTCCTTGCCATCACCCTCATAATAGGGGTCCCCAGCCCCGTCTGCCCTTTGTTAAAGTTCTCCCACAAAATCCCCTTATAGCCTCAACATTCCCTAGTTTGTGCCAGTCAGGGTCTTTCTCACATTCTTTATTAGAGTTCCCGCCAAATGTCTCTTCTATAGTCACCACCCTCCCATTCCAACCTCCCTCAATTCCTACTCCCCAGCCCTTAATTCTTCACTTCATACCAGAAACTTTGATCTTCTTGACAGTCTTGGTGGAGTTGTTGGTGACATGGACATTAACGCTAAGTGGCTCCCCATGGTAATATAGCTAGGAGAGAGGATGGGGAGAGGAACCTATTAGCTTGTCTCATCACTTGTCAAACTCTACAAATCACTGTTCTGCACTATACTTGATGAATCTGTTTTATCAAAGATGGGCAACTCCCTTCTTCAAAGGTATAGAAAAAGACCATCTCCATATTTTCTCAGTCTATATACATCATACTATGTTTCCCCATTAGTCTAGCCCCATTTGTGGCAGGCCTTCAATCTAGGCCTTGTCCTTGAAATATTAATTATAATAGCTAGCATCCCTATAGTGCCTACTGTGTACCAGGCTCTACACTAAATGTTTTATAAATATTGTCTTCTTTTCCATCCTGTCATCTATCCCCCTACCCCCAAAAGTTCCCTGTTGAGAGTATGAAGTCCCTTCATTATGATTAGCAACTCCCCTCTCTCCTCCTTACCTCTTTGTCCAGGGAGGCCTCGAGGTGCAGGGATCGGTCAGACATGAGGAAGTGTCGAGCGGTTTCAGCAGTGGGCTGGGGACCTGGTGTCTCTGGGGCAAACTGTACCTTCCTAATCACCAGCCGCACGGAATTCCTAGGCCAGGAAATCAGTGGGATAGGTAGTTGGTAGTCAGTGCATTCCCCTGATTTTCCAAGATGCCATCTCTCCCCAATGTGACCAGTAAGTCAGTCAACAAATATTTATGAAACACTTACTATGTGCCAGACACCATGCTAAAAGTGCTGGGGATACAAAGAAAAGTAAATGACCATCCCTGCTCTCAAGGAGCTCACAGTCTAGAGAGGGAGACCACAAGCAGACAAGCCATATACAGGATAAACTGGAAATAATCAACAGAGGGAAGGCCTTCAACAGATCCAAGACATTTCCATGCTGACTCCCACCTCAGAAAGAACAGTAACAGTGACTGGGAAATGACAGGAGGTGGGTGGTATTGATCCCCTCACCTCTTGTGGATTTTCTCTTCCAGTGTTTTGGCACAGAAGGCTCGAATCTCAAAGTCTACCCCACAGGCCTCAAGGAGAAGAGACAGAAGCTAGAGTCAGTTCTCTGCATAGCACCTCAACCACTGGCCCTCCCCCAACCTGCCTCCTAACCCTTCCCATTCTTCTTCCCATTCTTTTATCCACATCTTCCTCCCAGACCCTCCAATCATAATTTAGCTTCTTTGCTGCCCACAACCACCACCCCCTCACCCTATCCATACCTCACAAATCATTAGTGCACAGCCATAACTCTTTTCTTTCCCATTCCATGCCCTTTAAAAAAACATTTCCTACTTTCTTTTATGGTCCATTTCCTACCACTGCCTTTCAGGTCGGGGTCAGTGACCTTCTACCTTCCCTTCCCCCCAACTGGCTCCCATTACCTTCCCTGTGTCCTCAGGTCCAGGTTGCAGTGTGACAGAACAGGGCAGGTTCTGTGGAATCTGGGAGAGTGGGAGGAAGGTGGTAAGTTTGCCCTGACCCTCTTCTCCCTCAAGAAAAAAATCTTTCCCCAACTGTCTAACACTACAACCCCTTCTCTGAAGAAAAAAAACAACACACAAAAAATATGATAATGCTAAGAGGAAGGGCTGGGAGAACCCCATTTAGATAGGGGAATTTGGACTGGACTTTTCACTTCATGAATGTAGGGAATTCCTGGGAAGGAAACCAACTCTATTAATGCAGACCAACATCTGCTCTGCATTTTATATTCAGGGAGTTGCCTGAGACACAGAGAGTGACTTGTCTGGCATCAGAAAACCAGTATGCTTTAGGGGCAGGACTTGAATCCAGATCTTCCTAACTCCAAGGCCCAAAGCCCACTCTCTATGTACTATATCAAGCTGCCTTTCTAGTTGGAGTAATTAAGTAGGGAGGAAAGCCAGCTAAGAGCTCTCTCTCTGAAAGCTGGCAGAGAAAGTATTAGCTTGGACACTATTTGGGTACCTGTTCTATTATCCCTAGATAGCCTTCGACATCCCTATTATGTCTAGATCCCAAGGCTGCTATCAGTGAGGTATTCCAGTCTTCCCAAACACACACTGGCAGGCCCATGCCACCCTGAGGAGGGGGTTCTAAAGGACTTGCTGTAGAGAGGGAATCAGGTTGACCCTGATAGGCAAGAAGGTGTTGAAGGGCTAGAGGTGAAAAAAATCCTTACTGTGAAGGAGAAGGGGTGAGCATGCTGGCCCAGCTTCCTCAGCAGTCGTTCCTGAAGGCGAGTGGTGGGTTGGGGTGGGTCAGGGACGGGGGGAAAGGCTTGGTATGTGGCAGCAAACAGGTCCTTTCGGAATGACAGGCCCAAAACATCCAGGTCCTCACGACCATATCGGAAGGCACAAGTCAGTGTCACATATACTAATGGGTATGTGGGGAGGAGGAGAAGGAGAAAAAGATGTCAGAAGAAATCATCCCCTCCCCTTAAAGAGCCCATTTTGGATTCTCTTAAAGGCTAGCAAGACCTTCTGACATTTGCCATGGTCTTCCCAAGCTCACTTTTTAATTCTGTTAAACAGTCTAAAAACACCATACACCTGCCCTGTCTGTTCCATTACTAATTCTATTAAGGAGTTCCCTCTCCTTCCACTCCCTTCTGCATTCAGGGGTAGAAAACCTGCAGCCTCAAGGCCATATGAGGCCTTCTAGGTCCTTGGGTTCAGTCTTTTGATTGAGTCCAAGTTTTACAGAACAAATCTTTTTATTATGGGGATTTGTTCTGTGAAGTTTGGATTCAGCCAAAGAACTGCACTTAAAGACCTAGAGGGCCACATGTGGGCTCAAAGCTGCAGTTTCTACTCCTGCCCTTCATTTAGTTAAAACCTCCAATCCCTAAGGTTCCTCACCTTTTCGGTCCTTCAGGTAGTCTGGGTCCACTAGCACCACTCCATCTGTAAAGGAGACCCAGAGTGTAACCTTAGACCCTGCCTGGTCCTTCCCTATAATCTGTACCTTATCTTGACACTTAAAGATGTCAAAGGGGATGTAACATATAGACTCAAGCCCACCCTAAGGAGCTTTCTTTTTTTCCTGTGTCCAGAGCCAGTCAGAGCTTTTGCCCTTCCACTTACCCACAGGATCTACTCGATCTAGGTGATCCACAAAGTCCCTCTTGCCCAAGTACACTGTTAGCTGGCAGGAAGGCAAAGGAGGTGAGGTAAGGTATCAAGATTAAGTAAGAATGGAAGGCCTCAAGCTCATAGCATCCTCTTTCCACACCTGGGTACCAAGGAGGAAGCCCCTCCCATCTTCAACCTTCCCCACACCCCTATTTCTTACTGATGCCTCAAGTCCCCACCCTGTTCCCCTGCAGCTGCTTAGCACCCTTGACTCCAAAAAAGACCCTTCCCAGGAAAGAAGACCTTAGGGACATGCTACCTCAAGGCAGCCAATCAGAATACCTCCAGGCCTGTCCTCTCTCTCCACTAGGGATCCTGGAATGGGGTACACAGATTATAGCCTACATGCCTAGGCTTTTCCCTTCTCCCCCTTTAACCCAGAGCCCAAGGCACCTGCCTCTACTAACACCTACCTTCAGCTCCCCTAGGACATATACAGGCATGTTGCCATAGTGGCAAGAAGGGAGGGGAAGTTAGCTTTTAGATATGACAGGAAGTGGAGAGCTGGGGGGAGGGGTTGGGGAACCTTTGTAGGAAGATGAGACTATTGAAAGGAGATTGGGAAAGAGCAGGAAGCTCTGAGCTGTGGCTCAAAGGGGCCTCACCTTGCAGTTAGGACTTGACTTCTTGAAGACCCTACCAAAACAAAAGGGAGAATACAATCATGTTCAGAGAGCCAAAGGACTCCCTTACCTTACCCTGGGATATTGCCCCTTATTCCAGACCCTTACCTCATCATCTGTCCTCCTCAACTTTCCAAGAACCTCAGATCCCCAAGTGGGCCCCAACCTCGGACCAGTGGCTAATGGGATTTGGCAGGTCATTTCTATGGCAACCATCCAGACCCACCTTGTCCCCTTTTAACTTAGTTGTACCCCATGAGTCCTTTTCTAAGTGAGAAGGAATGGGAGTTGGGGGGGAGGGTTCTTTCTTTAATATGACAGCTATAAATAATTATCAGAACAATAGGACAGGCCCCTGTCCCTTCTCCCTACTTAACCCTATCCTCGTTTGTTCTTCACCAGCCCTCACAGGAGAGGGAAGACTCTACCAAAAGCATAGCTATTGGTTTCAAGTCACTATCTAGGTCTAACCACTCCCCTCCCCCAATCCAAACCACATTTGCTCTTCTCTTTTCAGAGGCTGACTCACCCTCAAGGATACCAATATGGGGTTGTAATAGTGACCACCTGGCATTTCAATCTATTGCCCAGCCATTTTCCTCATCCCTATTGTCTACCTGAGGGAGAGCAGACATTCCCCTTGATACAGTCTAGCATGGCAGTTGCTGAAATCAGATTGCTGTGACAACAACCCTATGAAATAGGTACCATGGGAGGTGGTATCCCCAACTTAAGGATGAGGAAACTGAAATTGAGGGGGATGTACTTTTGCCCACAATCAGATGTATAGTCAGTATGGAAAGCTGCATTCAAATCCAGGTCTTTCTGACTCCAAGTCTGTCATTTGAAATACTACATGATACTGCCCAAGGGGGTTTCACCATGTGAACTAATTACCTAGGTATGGTCTTATTCCACTAACAATTTTCCAAGGCAGTCTTTTAGGCTATGACTTCACCCTGGGATCAAGAATAGGAAGTCTTTGGGGCTCCAACATGGCATCATTTAGAATTTATTTTTCATAGCAACTGCCAAGGGGATCTGCCTCTTCTCTAGATGAGACACATCCCTGCTTACCCCTCAGACACTCTTGTTTCTCATAAATGTTTCTTGGATAAACCTAAAATGGCCAATGTTGAATGATAACCACTTCAAGCTTCCCCAAATTCCATTTCTCCATTTCTTTTCTTGACTCCCAGAGGGTCAAATTTCCTTAGACTATTAAGTGAAAACCATGAGAACCAACCAGGTGCAACCCTTCTCCCATTCTCCCACACTGGCCTCTACAGAAAAATAGAATGACATTTCAATATGCTACCTGGCAACTAGGTGACACAGTGAATAGAGGGCCAGGCCTTGAGTCAGAAACACCTGAGTTCAAATCCAGGCTCAGAGACTTACTATGTGACCCTGGGCAAGTCACTTAAAGCTGTTTGCCTCAGTCTCCTCATCTGTAAAATGAGCTGGAAAAGAAAATGGCAAACCACTCCAAAATGTTTGCCAAGAAAACATCAAATGGATGGGCTGAACAATGACAAATGCTAGCCATTTGTTTTCTTTTGGTTGTTATGGAAAGTAACCTGTTCTGGTGTTCCCCAAAAGACCCAAGGCTGATCTATGCTTCTCTACTTTTTGTTTGCCTGCCCCTCTCCCTGCCCCCTACTCCAAATTAAACCAAGGGAGAGGCAGGAAAGGACATTTTATTTGGTGTCAAAGGCCTAGTCTTTAAATCCTAGGTCTGCTACTTTAAATGTTTATGGATTTGGGGTAAGTTACTATGTTTGTTTGTTTTTTTAAAGGAGGGAGTCAGTCTAGATTATCTCTCAAGTCTTGCAGCTCTAAATTCTGTGAGCCTGTCATTTTAGAGGCCCTAGGATGGCATTTACCTGGATGCTGGTTATTGGGGCAAAAGCCCTTGCCCAAGAGAGAATTCCGATCCATCCTTGAGAGCAGGCACTGTTTATTTTTCATTTGTGATTTCATATCCATCAAGACTGAGCATAGTATTTTATGGCACATAAGAGCTTAATAAACATTTGTGCAGTTGAGCTGTTGAATGTGGTTAATTGCCCCAATCTAGGGAGGAGTTCATGCTTGTGGAGAGTGTTGAAGATGACTGGGGGAGATCAAGGGAGTTGCCCAGAGGGGAGGGCCAGCAGAAGCAGGTGCCCCCCCCTCCATTTCCTGCTATTCTCTCCATTTCCTGTGGCTCAAAGAAGGGGTAGTGGTGGGATGTGTGATAAATTGTGCCATGTCAGCAGTCCCCTCCTTAGTCCATTCCCCTCCAAAAAACCATGCCACAGAACAGAAAAGGGGGACAATCTCAAGTAAACCACTTCCCTTTTATTTTGTGGGATTCTAACCCACCCACATCCCACAGCCTGCCCTTGTGAACTGTTCCTCTCCTTAACCCAAACATTCAGGTTTGGGGTCAGAAACCTATATTCCCATTTTCTACCGAGAAAGATTTGACCACAATTTGCAAGAGATATGACAGATCAGGTTGCTAGGATATACGCTCAGCTCTTTTAAGGCTTTTATTGGGGAGTGGGGGGCTTTTTTATCCTTCCTACCAGAAACAGAGACATCCACCCCCAACAACTCTAGGTCCTTGAGTGGGTATTGGGTCACAACAGGAAGTAGATTCAGCTGGAGTCCAAAAAACAGAAGTTGGGGTACAGACAGTGTAAGGGGCCCTGACTTAAAATTATGTGGGGAGAGGGTATGCTAAAGGCAATTGGTGCTGGGAGCCAGAGACATAGGAGCACATTAGGGTGGGCTGCCAGCAACATCAGCTTTCAGTCCTTCCTATGTACTCTTCTCCTCCATAAAGCTGCTGCCACTAGCAATCCTTGGGGGGGTGAAGACAAAATATGTGGGTATCACAGGCTAGGATGCAGGTAGAGGGCACTCTTCCAGGGCGGGGGACTACTGTACAGGCGACTTCCTGTTTGTTTGGTACGAGACGGAGGGAGGGGGGCTGTCTCTCCCCAGTAGGTTCAGGCTTCCTTCTCCATGCTCTATCCCCGGGGGTAACAGGCCACCTGCTGCTCCTTTCGGTGTCCCAGCATCTCAGCTACAAGACAGCTCAGGCGTCTACTGCCTCCCCCCCACCTTGTCCCTTTGGAATGCAGACTCCAGGCCCTCACTCGTTTTAGTGTGCCATGCATGCTGCTCCCGTGCACCTCCCGTCCCCAAGGACCCACAAGCCCGGTCCTTCCAGTGCCCCTGCCCCCACTCTCATCCTCATTCCCCAGGCGCCTGGTCCCCGCTTTCCTCCCCATGCTCTCCATCCAGGGAGCCCGCAGCCACCCGTTCTGCAAACCCTGGCTCTGAGCAGTGCACCCCTTTTGCAGACCCTATCCCACTTACCTGGTCCCTGCTTTCTCCCCCATGGTGCGCACAGTAGTCCTCCCGGCTAGTAGCTCACAGCTTTCCTCGCCCGCTGCTTGGCCCAGCTCCTCCCCGCCACCACTGCGCAAGCGCCTCACCACCTCTCTCCCCTCCCCATCCCAGAGAACCCGGGTCCGACGCGTCAGCCGGGGGATTCTACCCCTCCCTCTCCGGGCCGAATCTCCAATTCTCCAAGGTGACTAGACGGTAAAGCGCAGCCCACCTCCCTGCCAAGCGCTGATTGGTGCCTCCTCAGCAACTGCGAGGGAGAGCTCTCTACCCCTCTGCCCCTCCCCTCTCCCAGCCTCTCCGCATTTCCAGACAGCTATTTGGTTCCCCATTTGAAAGGGAGACATCGCCCCGTTCCCGATCCCCGCCTCGGCTAGACAAGCCCGTGTATTGGTTCTTCGTGTTCAGACTCACGCAACCATTTGCGGAATAGATATTCCTTCCCTTCTCTAAACCCTCTTTCCCAGAATATGAGTGATCGCAGGACCAGGGTCAGAGGAGGAGGGATGTACATAGGGTGTCTATTCAACACTCATGCATTTGAGCCACTGAAAACAAGTATTTTCCCCGAGGACTAGCAGTCCCATTTTAGTCAGCCCTCACCATACTCCACCATATAATGTCTCTCTGCCCCACTCCCCCTTTGGCTCAATATCTCTTCCCACCTTCCTCTTCCATACTCACTCCCCCCCCCCATCTTCATTCATTAATTGAATCATAGAAAATTGGGTGGAAAGCCAGCTTTCAGACAGCAGAAAGACTTCTGAAATCTGAATCAGTTTGCAATTCGTTTATTATCTCTCTGTTAAGGGAATCCCTTAACCTTTCCTATCATATGTCCTGTCTTTAAACAGAGTTAATTAATATTTGCACTGCTTCATTCAAGATAAAAAGAAAGTGTTCTGTAAACTTTAAGTCACTATACGAATCAGAATTATTATACAAAATGGCTGAGTTTTTTTACCCCAAATCCTTTTACCAATTGCAACTATCACAATCTTGCACTTAATTATACATGAACTCCATACTACCTCTATTCCTAGAAAGGCAGCACAGTATGGTGGGAACAATGCTGAATTTTCGGCGAGAGAAGACCTGGATTCCAAACCTCTAACACTGTGACCAAGGACAAGTCTCAAACTCTCTTAAAACCTGTGTACTGTTTTCCAAATGGAGATAATGTCTCCAGTATTTACCTGAGGGGCTGCTATTAGGAAAAAAATAATAAGGCGCTTTGCAAACCTTAGTGCTGCTATAAATGGAAGCTATCACCTCTAAGATAGCTTGCAATTCTATGATGCCTAACAGTCTATGATTCTTCCACGTTACATCCTTTGTATCCCCCACTGCCTACCTTGTTTTCCAATACCTGCTCCAGGATTCTTAACTCCCGAATTCCCTGATACATTCCTAAGCTTCTCTTTTGAATTCCGGTTGTACATTGACCTCTATGGACGAACATACACCCAAGCAAATTCATGATACCCTTGAGGAGTTCTGTCTAATAGCTGATCTAGATTTAGGGAGAGTAAAGATAGTAAAAAAGTAAACTTTGTATGCATAAAGGATTTCCTTTAGGAATGATGATTTAGATCCTAAATTATTTTAGGGTTCCCCCTGATCCCAAGGCTGCACGCTTAGAACGCTACAATGCTGATGGTGTTTAGCTAAGGAATGGGCCCATTCAAAACATCCTATGCTGAGGGAGAAAGGAGACCTTCCCCCCCGACACCACACGCGCGCGCGCGCACACACACACACACACACACACACACACACACACACACACACACACACACACACACACACACACACACACACACACACACACACACACACACACAGTTTCCCCTTGCCTCCCCTCCTAGAAAATACTCATCAATATTAATTAAATCACGCGTCCCATCCTCCTGGCTCAGTCCCTCACCAGCCTCAACGCGCACGCGCAGCCTCTTCCTTTCTCTGTGGCGGCAGCCCCCTCTGGTCCTCAGTACGCATGCCTTTAGCCCCTCACACACACATCCCCCCCCACTTCTCCCGCCGCACGGTCGCAGGGTGCTTACATCATCACAGCGCGCAGCGGCCAAGAGTGCAGGCGAAGATGGCGGCAGCCGTGCTGAGCGGGAGCCCCACAGCTTCTGCGGCTGGGGGTCCGGGCGGGGCAGGCGGTCTCCCGGCCGCAGGTCCTGGGTCACGTCTCCGCATGCTGCTGTTGGAGAGCGTATCCGGGTTACTGCAGCCTCGGGCCGGGCCTGCCGCGCCTCCCTCGCCCCCCACAGCCCCGCTGGTGCCGGGGCTCGTGCGTCTGCTGAGGCTGCACGGGATGATGGGCGGGGCCCAGGTGAAGTCGAGCGCCGGTGGGCGGGTCCTGGTTCGGGGGGAAGTGTGGGAAGGGGGTCCCCTCCCAGGTGAGCTTTCGAGAGTGGGGCTGGGCTGAGGTAGCTGGAGGTAGGGTCAGCCCCCGAGTGAGCTTGCGAGTGGGACCTTAGGGGCGAATTCTGGAGGGAGGAGGCACAGGTAAAAGAGCTAAGTAGGGAGGATCGCCTAGATAATAGGTTCTTTGTAAGGAATGGGGAGGTGAACCCTCTAGCAGAGTCCTGAGGAAGCTGGGAGGAAAGCTAGTTGTGAATGGTTTTTCTCTCTTTTCTGCTGATGCTCAGATTATCCTCACCAGGGACCATTCCTCTCCAGACTTCCATGGCCACATTTTCAAACAGTATCTTCTAGTATCATCTCAGACTCAAGGGACTCATAATTAATCTCTTCCTTTTTAAGCAACATGGTGTACAGCCCAGGACACAATTCTGCTACCTTCCTATAGTGTCTAGTCACTTTCTGTATCTTAGCCTTAGTTTTTTTCATAAAATGAGTGTCTTGGACTAGATAGTTTGTAGCCCTTTCTCTTTCAGTGCTACTTATTTTACTTAATCCCTCTAAAAGTTACTGTCTCTCTGAGATATATACTGGCACTTACCCTAGCTCTATGTTTTAGAAGCTTCTTTGGCTCTTTTTAAAATCATTTTGGAAGTATGATTCTTTTCTCCTTTGTTATGCGTATCCCATTTAGCACCAAGTCTTGTGTTATAGAAGATGAATCTGGGTGGATCAGAAGAAGGAGAAACTAAGGCAATAGGACAAGTTATAAGGCTCTTTGCTTTTGTATTTACTTTTTTCTTTGTATTCCCACTATTTTCTCTGTATTACCACTATTTTTTTTTTTGTGCTCTCACTGTCATGGGATAGGTCCATGTTACCCTGTGCTTGAAATGATACAAGAATCTTGTAATTTGTCATCCTTTCCTGAATTTCTCTACATGTATGGAATCCATCTAATATCTTCTTTTAATATTGTATTCATTATGTTACTCATATATCACTTATGAGCTCATAAGGTCTCACTGATTCTCCATTGCTCAAAGCCCAAATTGGCCTTATGAATTTCTTTTCCTAGCCTGGCACCTCTCTTTTGTCTTATATTTCTCAATTTCACCTTTTAAGTGGTTCAAGTCTAGTCACTGTTATTGGGTTATTTGAAGCTCATCCACACATCTGAGTGTTTGCTCTTGGTTGTTCCCCTAGTCTGGACTGCTGTTTTCTGCTCCCTCTTTTCCTCACCTCCCACTTCAGATTCTACGTATGTGACTCACCTTATTTTATACTTGACTGCAGCAACTATCAGTGGCCTCTTCCTCTTGCAATTCTTGTGACATTTGTTTTACAATTCATTTGTCACTTGATTATATACTGAGTTTTATTGTTATTGGTATTCTTCATGTTTATGTGGTTTTTTTTGGTGGCAAGATTTTATTTCCCTTGAAGGCAGAAATTTTTGCCTTGTTTCTTTGTATTTCTATACTGTCTAGTTCAGTGTTGTCCAGAAAATAGTACATATTTACTGATTCATTAACACCTCATCTCTCTTATGTCCTGTCCACCTTGAATCACCTACTATACCATGACCAGACACCACTTTTACTACATTTTCATCATTTCTCTCCTCTGCTTAAGAACTTGTGATGGCTCCCTGTTACAGCATTATGTTTATGGCACAATCTCCTTTGCCTGGCATCCAGAACCATTTGCAATTTGTCCCCTCTTTGTATATCTCCTGCTTTGTTTCCAGTTTTCAACCACCTGCCAATCTCACTGGGTGCCTGGGCACACCGAGTTTATTCTTGCATTTTTTTCTTTTGTTTCTCCTCCACTGGAATACTTCTCTCTTCCTCCATATTATTTAAATCCTCCACATTCTTTCATACTTAAAGTGCACCGTGATAATTAGGCTCCTTCATTGACCTGACCTCTGCTATCCCAGAGATTCCTGTACCATTCTTTGGAGCTTCTTAGTTCTGTTTTCTTGAATCTTTTTAAAAAATTGTTAATTATCTTGAAGGCACCTTCCTGTGATCCCAAACAATATGGAAAGTTCTTTGAAAACCAAGGCTATGTCATGCTTCTCTCAAATAACTTTTAACACTGGGCGTAGTGGACACTCAGTAAATACATATTGAATTGAATGAGGCATGAAGCTAAAGAGTTTTATCAGTTGGAGGCAAGAGGCTAAGACCTTTCTACATAAAAGGATAGAAGTCTTGGTATGATGGCTTCTGGGAGAATTGGGTTGGGTTTGTAGGTCAGAGCTAGGATATCGGGTTTTGGAATAGTTGGGACTTTGCAGATGATAGAAAAGTAATACCATGTGGATTCTCTTACTTCCTTTCCTCTGCCTAATCCTGATTCCTCTCTTCTCTCTCTCTCCTTAGAACCTCTCAGCCGTGGGAGCACTGGTGGGCCTCAGCAATGCCCGACTTGGGTCCATCAAGACTCGGTGAGTCCTTTACCATGTTTTATCCTTCACCTCAAGTACAGCAGCTCAAACACATATCCATCCCTATACTTTTAATTTTCCTTGGGACTCAAGAAGGAACCTCCTACTTCCTCTTGAGATCACTTTGTCCATCTCCTGGCTTCCATATCTTGCATGTGGTGGTGTCTTCTGGAAGTCTCGTTCTTGGTTTTTACAACTTCCCTTGACCAGAAGTTAAAAATTTGCATCCAATTATATTACCTTCTTACCCATTTCTGGTTGTACATTAATATTCAAGCCTTCTTAAAAGAGGCAAGAGTATCTCTTTAATTTTTGCTTCTCAGATTGGAGCTCTTTCTCAATTTTTTGCCAACCTGATTCCCACATCCTTTAGGAGTTAGAACTTAAGTTCCAGGAGCAAGAGATAGGTAAAGAGAGGGAAGTATCACTCCCTGGAATCTAGTTCTTCCTCTCAGACATTGCCCCTCCTCATCCCCTTGCCAGGTTTGAGGGATTGTGTTTGCTTTCCCTGCTGGTGGCGGAGAGTCCCACTGAGACGTTCCAGCAGCACAGTGTTTCCTGGCTCCGTAGCATTCAACATGTCCTTCAGGTAAGCATGTAGCATGTCCTCCTTCCCTTCCACTCTTACTGCTCCCTCCCACCCCCCACCCCCTTTATTTCTTGTGTATTGTGTATTCCTTATGAGAAGAGAACCTGGTAAAGGAATAAGACCCAATCCTTTGTAGAAAGGAAGTGGTCATGGGACAGGAATGCTTTTTAGCTCTTTGCTGTCATTCTTAGCCATTGCATTTACCTAACTTCTTTGACCTTTTACCTGCTGTATTAAATGACTTCCTTTAAAACACGTCCCATTTTAACTTTTTTACTGATTTCTCCACCTTGACTTGCTTCCTTTATTAACATTTTTATCTCTGTTGACTTTTTAATCCTCTCCTATAGACTGGTAAGAGCTTGCTGAAGAAAAGAGTTGAGTTTTGTTCTTCCATACTTAAGATATTCATTTAACAGAAAAAGACTGAAATCTAAGCTCTCCTTTTCCATCTTGATCTTAGGAAAGGTGTGACCTAGCAAACTTAGAAATAAGGAGAACAGTCCTGTTGTAGCTGATGCTTAACTTATATAGGCGATATAGAATGGTGAAGGGAGGAGCTAACATGAAGTTAGGAAGGCTGGAGTTCAAATTCTGCCACAGATACTTGTAAGCTGTGTGACTTTAGATGAGTCAGTCTCAGCCTCAGTTTCTTTCATCTATAAAGAAGTGGTGGTGGTGGTAATAGTATACATCACCAGGGTTGTTGTGAGGATCAAATGGGCTACTAGGTGGGAAAGTGGATAGGGTCCTGGGCCTAGAGTCAGAAAGATTAACCTTCCTGAGTTCAAATTTGATTTTGGACATTTACTAGCTATGTCCCCTTGGGCAAGTGACTTAACCCTGATTGCCTCAGTTTCCTCCTCTGTAAAATGGATTGGAGAAAGAAATGGCAAACCACTCTAGTACATTTGGCCAGAAAACCCTAACGAGGTCATGAAGAGTAAGGTATGACTGAACGATAACAATAAAAGCACTTTTTCCAAGCTGTAAAGATGTGAAGACTTAGACTTGAGTCTGGGAGATGCTGCTGGTCATTTCAGAAGGGAATAACTTGCTAGAAAGAGTTGAGATGTAGTTGGGGAAGGGGAAACTAGGGAGCCTGAAGCTTCTCCAACCCAGATGCAGCTAGAAAGTGCTCTGCCAGGCTTGGGAAAGGATATGAAAGCTTATGAACATTTGATTCTTCTGTGCTATTCCATGTACACCTTTGTCTCTCCCTACCCACCTTTTCAGGCTCCCTTTTTTTTTAATATGTTATCTTTCCCCGTTAGAATGTAACCTTCTTAAGGTCAGGGACTGCCTGTCTTTCTATTTGTATTGATGTCACTTGGCATATAGTAAGTGATCAATAAAATGATAGTTGACTCACTAGCCACTTCTAAATCCTGAGCTCTATGTTGCTTTCTCTGACTGATGCTGGTGTTCTTCCTAAAATCTCCTGGGCTGTCCTTTTCCTTTAATAAGTAAGAATTTGTGTTTTCCCTGGCCTCATCTTTATTTCCCACCTCTTCCTTTTCAGTCCCAGGATCCAGCACCTACTATGGAATTGGCTGTGGCCATTCTGAGAGATCTGCTCCGATACTCAGCCCAGCTTCCTGAGCTCTCACGAGACATCTCCACAAACCACCTGCCGGGCCTGCTGACATCCTTGCTGGGCCTCAAGCCTGAGGTAAGGTTTATACCCTTGGGGCATGGCCTCACAGGGAAAGGTGAAATTTGGTAGGAGCAATGGATGAGGCAGGGAATGGGGATGAAGGCTTAGAAAATATTGGGGCTCAGATGGGGATTTGAAAGCACTAGGGTGTGGGAGAGGCTCTTGCTCACTTTTCTTCTTATTTCCTCATAGTGTGAGCTGTCAGCATTGGAGGGAATGAAGGCCTGCATGACCTACTTCCCCCGGGCCTGTGGCTCCCTCAGAGTAAGTGACTGTGGCCACTTTGCCATCACCCCAGTCAATTATGCTAGCTCTGCTATTCTACCCTCTCATGCTGTAAATTTCATAAGTAATCCACTGATTCCCCAAAGATGTTGTACATGAGAATTTCAGCACCCTTCTCCAGACCTCTCTTTTCTTGACCAGAACCTCAGTTTCTTTCAATTGATCTTTAGTTAGTTGGTCTTTATTACCAATGGCTACAATTATCCCTTTCTGAAAAGCCTGCCAGTGACTCTTATCTCTCTGTATCAACCCCATTGACATTTAGCCAAGGCACCATGATAAACTCTGGGAATACAATGACAAAACAAAGAACAATCCCTCTTTCATCTAGCTTACATCTCCTTGTTGAAGGAGGTGGAGAAATGCAACATGTAACCAAATTATTATTTAAAGATGGAGAAATCACTAACCACTACACAAATCAGGAAAAACTTCTTATCAGAGGAGGCCAACGAGCTGAACCTTGAAGAAAACCAGGAATTCTGAATCAGAAGTGAGAAAGAAGTATATTGTAGGAATGGAGGACCATCTACACAGAAACAAAGAGTCTGGAGAAAGATTATTTGATTTAGAATGATTGAATGAATGAAAAAGTCATTAATAGGTATAAAACACTATGAACAGCAAGTAGGCCAGTTTGAATGGAACTTGACTATGTGGGGCAGTGGGGAATAATATGAATAAGTCTAGAAAGATGGGCTAGAGCCAGACCATGAAGGGTTTTTTAATGCCAAAATAAAGAATTTGTATTTTATCTTCGATCATTAGAGAGTTAACTTGAGGTCCTTGAGGACAGGAGCTGATGTCTGATATCTGTAAGGAAGATTATTTATTTTGACAGTTTTGTGGAAGATGGATTAGGGAGAGCAAAGGTTGAAAGTAGGGTGACCAATTAGGAGTTTGATACAATTCAAGGTGGATGGTAGAGATGTTATGGAGGTAGACTTGACCAGACTTATCACTTTTTAAAATTTAATTTTATTTATTTTTAACGATATCTTCTTTTGTTCTTTTTAAAGAAATTAGTATTTTATTTTTCCCCAGTTATGTGTAAAAACAATTTTAAACATTTGTTTATAAACCATTGAGTTCCATATACTCTCTCTTCCTCCCTACCTCCTGTTCCACCCATTGAGAAGGCAAGCAATTCGATATAAGTTGTATATATGTAGTCATGCAATACATTTCCGTAATAGTCATGTTACGAAAGAAAACATAGACAAAAAATAAAATAAAATAGTTTGCTTCAGTCTATATTCAGATACCATCAGTTCTTTTTCTGGAGATGGATAGCATTTTTCATTAAAAGTCCTTCAGTTATCTTGGATCATTATATTGCTGAGAATAGCTAAGTCAATCGTAGCTGATGATTGAACAGTGTTACTGTTACTGTGTATAATGTTCTCTTTATGTTTACTTCACTTCCCATCAGTTCATTCCAGGTTTCCTGAAGTCTGCCTGCCCATCATTTATTATAGCATAATAGTATTCCATTACTTTCATTTACACAACATGTTCAGCCATTCCCCAATAGGTGGACATCCCTTCCATTTCCAATTCTTGTCCACCACAAAAAGAGCTGCTATGAATATTTTTGTACATATGGATCCTTTTCCCTTTTTTATGATCTCTGGGATATAGACCTAGTAGTGATATTGCTGGGTCAAAGGGTATGCACTGTTTGATTGCCCTTTGGGCATAGTTTCAAATTCCTCTCCAGAATAGTTGGATCATTTCAAAACTCACTTTTATAAATTGATAGGATTTGAGGATTGAAAGCCAGGAACTAGTTGAGAATGATACTGAGATTGGAACCCTGAGTGACTAAAAGGATGATAGTGCTCTCAGCTCTAATCAGCCAGGGAGGTTAGAATAGAGGGGTAGGTTTGAGGGAAAGAGACTGAGTATTGTTTTGAACATGTTAAGATTGAGATAGATACCTGTGGGACATCCAGTTGGGAGATTCAGTCTGTCCAATAGATAATTAGTGGTGAGGGATTGCAGCACAGGAGAGAGATTAGAGTTAGATATATAGATCTGGAATCATTTGCATAGAGATCAATACATTAACAGAACTTATTAAGCACTTTTATTATGTGCTAAGTAACTTTTGTCAAGGCCTGGGATGAAAAGACAAAAATTGAAATAGACACTGGCTTTATGTCCCTGTGCTTACGTTATATTGGAGAGAAACAGTAAGCTTATTTACAAATGTAGAAAATATGTACAAAGAAAACATAAGGTAATTAGAGAAACAGAAGGCAGTAGTAGCTGGAGGTTTTGGGAAAGGCCTTATGAGGGAGGTAGTGCTTGAGCTAAATTTTGAAGGAAAGTAGGGATTTAAGAAGTGGTAAGGAGGGAATGCTTTCCAGGCATGAAACAGCATCCAGTCAGAAACAAGAAATGGAATGTTTCTGGACAACAAAAAAAGGCCCATTTCTTTGGACTGTAGAGTAGTTGAATCAGAATAACTTGTAATAATCCAGAAAAAGGCAGACTGGAGCTAGGCCAAGATTGCCTTTAAATGCAGAATAGAGTTTGTATTTGATCCTAGAGGCAATAGGAAGCCACTGGAACTTATTGAGCAGGTTTAGGGAGTGACATTAGACTCTTGAGTGAGAGGATAATTGATCCTATGGGAACTGATGAGATAATTAATTGAGGGTGAGTGTATAGAGAGAAGATAGTCTAGGCTGCTGTAGTTTGTCCTTCATTCTCAAAGAGGATCATGACCATAGGAAAGTGATGTCATGACTTGGAAGTGAATTGAATTTAAGTGAGGGAGGGTTGTGCAAAGTCACCAGCCTTGCTCTTTCCTTCTGAGCCATCTGAGTCCAATGGCAAGATGCATCAGGATGACTAGAGAAGGCCCTGGGTGCGGTGGGAAACTTTGGCCTTTTTAAACTAAGGTCTTTCGCAGGTCTCAGTTTGACTGAGGCAACACTCATTTGGTAAGAAATGAGTCAAAGAATGGCCTTTTTTTACTTAGTCAAAAAAAAAATCTTGGAGGGGAAGAACTACAGGGTTTCTGGTCAAAACAGAAACAATTGTCTATTTACACTCTCCCGGAGCCATCAGAGCCCAAATGGTGATCAAGTAGGGCTTGGCCTGGGATCTGTTGTTGGCCAGTCAATGAGAGCCATAGTGCCAGATTGATTTGAGTTTAGGGAATGGATGAGTAGTCAGGAGACCTGGGTTACAGTATTAAAGCACTAAACAATAGTGGTGTCAAACTGAAATAGAAACAGGTCCCTGTGAGCAGTATGGTAGTAAAATTAGTATTAACTATTAAGATAGTTATTCATTAGAACTAATTCAATTAATTTACTAAAATTAATACTTACTAACAAATATTTATTTTATATTAACATTTTTATTTTGTGAAACATTTCCTATTTACATTTTAATTTGGTTCTGTTCAAACTAAGGAGTATTGGTATCAGTTTGACAGCTCTGTACTAAGTGATCTTAACGAAGTCATTTAACTCCTTAGGCCTCAGATTCTTCATCTGTAATATGAACAGGCAAGGCTTTGTTTCTAATATTCTTCCCACTCTAAATTTCTCACTATAGGAAAATCTGGGCTAATGAAGGCTCAGGGAATGGGACTGTTTTGTTTATCTTAACTTTATTGCTAATTGGCCAAATCATAATGTTACTGTTTTTATATAACCAAGTGTAGATTCGTAGGATGTCACATGTAAAAAGAACTTAGAACAGGAGTTCTTAATGTAAGGTCAAGGCTCTGTGGATCGACCCTTGGAGGACACACCCAGGGTTTGGGACTGAGATATGGGTAATGATCCAGCAAAGAATAGAGGGAAGTAAGTGAGAGAACTGAGAAAGCCTCTTTTAAAAAAATGCATGGCCTTGTGTTAGAGTGTTAGCCTCTTGAGAGCAGGAGCTAATTGTCATGACTGCCTTTGTATTTGTATTGCTGTTGCCTGGTACATGGTAAATGCTTAATAAAATAGTGTCAGGAGCCGCTGTTAGGTCAGAAATGGTGAAGGCTGAGAAAAGGCTTTTAAGTTTAGCAATTAAGAGATTGTTGATAATCTTGAAGACTGTAGTTTGAATTAAGGGATGAAGTAGGAAAACCAATTGCAAGGGCTTGAGAAATGAGCAGGAGTAGTGGAAGGGGAGGCAGCAAGCATAAATAACTTTTTCTAGGAGGTTGTCTTTGAAATAACCATATCACTTGTAAGTTTTGTTGTTGTTGTTTTGTTTTTTAAGAATGAGAAAGTCTTGTGTATGTTTGTAGAAAAAAGGAAGGAGCTGGTAGAAAGTGAGGTGGAAGATAAGGGTAGCAAGGGGAGGGTGAAGAATCAGGTTCACAAACAGAGATTGGCGTTTTTGTAGAAGCTACTTGATCAAAGATTTCAGCAACGTGTGAGAAAATGTGGCTTAATGTTGAGGAATTCTTTGGATGCTGGGTGAGAAGAAGAAGCAGCACTTCAGGAGTGGTTTCTGTTTTCTGGTAAAGTATGAGTTTAGGGCCACTTTTGACCGGAAGGAGGAAGAGGTGGTATAGGAACCTTGAGCCTGAAAAATAGCCACTGTATATAGAATGGCACAGAAAGTCAACAATAAAAGTATTACCTTGCCGGAGTGAAGACGCAGTTGAGATTAGATGAAAAATTTGTAGTGTTCCCAGTCAGGAAGGTCATGTGATTTTATTTAGCATTGTTGAGAACACATATACATGAGAGGAGTAGTCGGATGTTGGTGGTGATAGGAGAGGGGATTGGAGAGGAAAAGAGGGAGCATAATAATTGAGTTCAATTTTATATATATATATATACATATGTACATACTTACATACATACATATACACATATAAGTTTATTAACTAGGATCAAGACTTTTTTAAGGGAGTAAACAGGCTAGAGGGAGCAATAGAGTGCCTGGAGAGTGGTACAAGAATAAAGAAAAGGTTTAGGAGCAATGAGAAATGGGAAGAGATATACTCAGGATGGGAGATTGTACTCAGATTGAGGAATCCAGAGCTCTGAATCGTAAAGGAGAAGTGGTTATGGGTGATTGTGAGGATTATAGTAAATGCCATGGGAATTCGGGAGGTTGATCAACATGTCATTTCTTAAGTACCTACTATGTGCTAAGTGTAGGAGATATAAAGGCAAAAAAGTCTTTGTTCCTAAGGAGCTCACAGTCTAATGAGGAGACAGTTCAAACAACTATGGACAAACGATCTGCTGGGATAAATTGGAGGCGCAGAGGGAAAGTACCTACTGGCATTAAGGGGCATCAGAAGCTAGGCTTCTTGTGGAAGGTGTGGTTTTAGTTGGGACTGAAAGGTCAGGTGACATAAATGAGAAAAAAAAAACTTTACAGGCTGGAGGGAGAGCCATTGAAAATGCATGGAGTCTTATGAGAGGAACAGCAGGGATAGTTGTCCCTGGATTTCAGAATACAGAGTGGGGAGGGAATAAAGTGTGAGAAGACTAGGTGAAAGCCCTATTAAAAACTAACCGAGGATTTTATATTTGATCCTAGAGATAAAAGGAAGCCACTAGAGTTGATTAAAGGGGATGGTGATGACATGATCAGATTTGTGTTTTAAGAAGATGAATTTGACAGCTGAGTGGAGGATGGTTTAGAGAAGGGAGAGGATTGAGATAGGGAGACTAACCAGAAAGCCATTCCACCAGTCCAGGTGATGAGGGCCTGTCCAAGGGTGCTGAATGTCAGAAGACAGAAGGGTGAGATGTTGCAAGGGACAATATTGACAGCACTCAGCAACACTGATATGGGAGGTGAAAGTAAGGTATAGAACCTGGGCAATTGGCAGAGTGGTGGTGCTCTCATTAATAATAGGGAAGTTAGGAAAAGCAGAGGGTATAGGAGGGAAGATAATGAATTCACTTTGGGATATGCTAAGTTTAAGATGTCTGTGAGACATTGTTTATGATGTCTAGTAGGCAGCTGGTGATGGGAGACTGAAGGTCAGGAAAAAGTTTAGTATAAAGGAAAAGATGGACAAATAGATGTGAAAATGTGCACAGAGATCATTGAATCTGGGATTTGAGGAGATCATCAAGCAAAACACTGTTGAAGGAGAAAAGCATAGGGCCTAGGACAGAACCTGGGGGACACCCACGGGGTTCTGGGATTGACAATAAGAGGCACGAAGGATGTGTACTCTTTTCCTGGTATAATATTCTGAACATTGTGGGGCATGACAGGAGGTGGACCCTTGTCTAGAGAGAGGGTTAGTGGTTGTAACATGTTTGAAGAACTAGCGAAGAGCCTGAGAAGACTCCGTCATTCAGGTAGCAGAGAGTACTTTCATGAAGACCTACAGAAAAGTGATAGACAGCGTCAGAGTGTAGAGAGGTCAAGAAGGGTGAGGATTGAGAAGGCCATTGAAATAACGAGGGATGTTGGTAGCTTTGACAAGAGCAGTTTCAGTGGAATGATGAGGCCTAAGGGAGGAGGTGAAAAAAGAGTGAGAAGAAAGGAAGTAGAGGTGCTCTGTGTATGTGTGTGTCTAGGCTGTTTGAAGGGATAGCAATATATATGTTGGAATCTCTTCTGTCAGGCCACATGGTGTAGTGAACAGAGTGCTAGACTAGGCATCAGCAAAACCTAGATTTTACATCCTGCTGCAGCTACTTACTAGCCATGTAGCCTCAGGCAAGATAGAGTCGCTCTGTGCCTCAGTTTCCTCTTCTGTAAAATAAGGGTTAGGTGACTTGAAAGGTCCTTTCTGGCTCCAAATCTATGATTCTATGTATAAGAGCATGAATTTGGCTAGAGAAAGACTGAGCCAGGTGCTGACCTCCTAGAGAAAGTAGAGAAAATGACCTAGGAGACTTATCACTTCATCCAGAATTTGTATCAGTAATATGCATATAATGCAGACCCCAAGGAGATTGCTGATCAAAGGGGACAAAGGAGGGATCTATGATTGGTGGTGGTAGCCAAGGACTCCCTGCCCTCACTGGTATAATGTAATGAGACTTTGCAGGAGCTAGACTAGAGTTTCTGGGAAGAGATTCTTTATGTTTGAGGAGTCAGGGCAAAGAGGAGACAAGTTGTAATAAGTGAGGTAAGTAGGAGGAATGTGACAGGAAAAGGTCTGAGGTGAAGAGAAGTTCAAAGTCTTAAAAAAAATGTTATTGTAATCTTGTTTTTAAATCTCTCCCATGTTCCTGCTTTACCTGTCGCTTGACCTGCGTTACCATTCACACAGAGCTGTCTCAAAACACAGAACCAGAAAAAGAAAAAAGAAAAACAATTCAGCACAACTCACTGTTAGTCTCGTTGCTAGTTTCCATCTTCCCCCACCTCTGTGGGGCAGGTGTCTTCTCCTATCTTTTCTTTGAGGTGACACATGCCCATTATAATTGTGAAGCATTCAGTTTTTATTGTTCTTTCCATTGACATTGCTATAAGTCATTTGGTAGAGTGTATTCCCGGTTCTGCTTCACTTCACTTTGCATCAGTTCATATAAATATTGCCATGCTTGTCTGTATTCGTTATACTCAGCATTCTGTAGAACACAGTAATACTCCATTATGTGCATGCACCATAGTTTTTTTTCTCAGTGACCTCTTTGGAGTATATGCTTAGCAACGGAATCTGTGAGTTAAAGGCTCTGCACATTTTAGTCATCTCATAATTCCAAATTGCTTTCTAAAATGGTTGAACCGGATATACTGCTTTACCAATGATGTAGTATTAGCACACTTGCCTTTCTACAATCTCCTGTTTCCATTAATTGTGTTTCTCTTATTATTAGTGATTCAGAACTTTCTTTCTTATGGTTGTTAATAGTTCGCAACATTTTCTTTGAGAACATGGTTCCCTCTGACCACTTCTCTATTAAGGAATAGCTTTTACTCATGGGTTTCTATCATTTATATATTTTGGATATCAAATTTTTATTTGATATAGAGAGGGATTTGGGAGGGAATGCAATAGTAGGAGTGGTAGCACTGAAAGAGTGTTTAATTGGAGAACCTGATGCTCTGTCAGAGGCAGCTAAGTGGTTTAGTGGATAGAATGCTGGGCTTGGAGTTGAGAAGGCCTGAGTTCAAGTCCTCACTCAGACACTCACTAAATATGAGGCCTTAGGCAGATCACTGAACCTGTTTGCCTCAGTTTCCTCATTTGCAAAATAGGAATAGTAATAGCATATACCTCCCTGGATTGCTGTGAGGATTAAATGAGATGTTTGTAAAGCACTTAACACAGTGCCTAGCACAAAGTAGGAGATACATAATAGATGCAGAGAGGAAGAGATGTGATTTTGTTAGTCATGGTTGGAGGATATGGAATTATCTGCTTGGGGTTTGATCCTTTAATGCCCAGGCCCCTAATCCTATTTTTTTCTTATGCTTCCCACTTTCAGATGTACTTGTTCTGTGTTTTCTTCCCTTCCTTCCCCTCTTTCCCTTTTCAGAGGGGAAACCCTTTGTTTGCAGAACTCCTATAAACTCCTTTTTTTGAGGAAACTTTGTAAGATATTTCACTAGTCATTAATACCCTCTCTTCCTCTAAAAAGCACTTTATCCTAACCCCAGTAACAGTCTCCTTCCCCATATTAATATTATTTTTTATTTAAATTTAATTTTTTCAATTAATAAGCATTTATTTTTTCACTTCTGCCTTCCTCATACTTCCATTTGGAAAAAAAAAAAGAAAGAAAAAGAAAATTCTTGTAACATAAGCAGGCAAGCAACAAATTCCCATATTGACTGTGTCCAAAAATGTGTCTGTATTTTACATACAAAATTATCACTTCCTTCTCTGTCAGAAAAGGCATAGAAGTCTTCATCATCAGTCCGCTGGAATCGTGACTTACCGTGTTTTCTTAAGGCTCTCAAAATTGTTTGTTTTAGCATTGTTTATGTTATGCATCAGCAAACTTGTGGGACTGAGAAAGTGACTGTAAAATTCATGACTTACGCTTTATTTTCCACACTTTACTCTGCATCAGTTCATGCAAGTTTTCCTAGGTTTCTCTGAAACTATCTCTTCATTTCTCATAATACAATAGTATTTCATTACATTCATAATTTGTTTCTCCTTTCTCTAAATGATGAGTATTCTCTCAGTTTCCCGTTGTTTGATACTACAAAAATAGGGTTATAAATATTTTGGAGTATAGGACTTTTTTCTTTCTTTAATCTCTTTTCTCTCTTTCCCCTTTCCACCACCCCACACGTTGGGAGGGAAAAAAAGTTCAAGTAAATAGGTGTAATCAAGCAAAACTGATTCCCACATTTTTATGTCTTAAAAATCTGGGTCCCAATATGCACATTGAATCTATCATTTTTCTCTCTCTGGAGATGGGTAGCATGTTTCATTGCTGGCCTCTGGAATCAAGGGTTGATCATTGATCAGAGTTCTTAAATATTTCAAAGTTGTTCGTCTTGATAATCTTGTGTAAATTGTTCTTCTGGTTCTGTTCATTTCATTTTACATCATATCACACAAGTCTCCAGGTTTTCCTGAAGTGGAATCTTTCTTCATTTCTTATAGCATAGTAGAATTCTATTATATTCACACATGATAATTTATTCTGCAATTCCCCAATTAATGGGTGCTCATCTTTTTTGGCTCCTTTGACACCACAGAAAGTTTCTATAAATATTTTCGTGCAAAAGAGTCCTTTTCCTTTTTTTTTTTGATCTCTTTGTGGTAGAGGCCAGCATTGCTGGGTTAAAGGGCATGCACAGTTTAATAACTTTTTGGACACATTTGCTTCTTAAGAATGAGTGGGTGCTTGAGCCTAAAATTAAAAAAAAAAAATGACTGGTCCACTTCACAGTGCCAATAAAAGTGCATCAGTGAGTTGACTTTCTGTAGTCCTCCAATGTATCATTTTTGCCAGTTTGTTGTGAGGTAGAACTTCAGAGTTGCTTTAATTTTATTAGTGATTTCAAATATTTTTCCCATATGATTACCGATAGCTTTGACTTTTCCTATGAAAACTACTTGTTTATAACCTCAGACCATATATCTGTTAGAGTGGTTTTTAGTTTAATAATACTGAATCAGTTCCTTATCTTGGATATGAAATTTTTATCAGAAAAACTTTCAAAGATTTTTTTCCCCATTTGAGTGTTTTCTTTTCAATTTTAACTTATATTTGCTTATACAAATATTTTTTTAATTGCCTATTGTCAAAATAGAACATATTATCTTGTGTTAATCTTTTTGTTGCTTAATCATGAAAGCTTCTACCATCCATATATCTGAAAGGTAATTTCTTCTTTAGTCCTCACTTTTGTTATCTCGATAGATATGGTGTGAGGTGTTGATCTAAATCTAATTTCTTCCAGACTGCTGTCAAGTTTTTTCAAGAGTTTTTGTTAAACAGTGAGTCCTTCCCCAATAACTGGGATCTTTGGATTTATCACATTCTGCACTACTGTTGATTTCTATGTATAATACACCTAATTGGTTCCACTGATCATCCTTTCTTTTAACCAGTACTAAATTATTTTAAAGATTACTGCTTTGTAGTACAGTTCAAGATCTGGCACCGAAACTTCCTTTTTTTCCCTTTCGTTTATTATTTTTGAGATTTTTGACCATTTAGTTTCTTTATTTTTCTAGTATAATAAAGTGGTGCACTGTTATTTTGATTGAGGAGACGCTGAATAAGTGAGTTTAGTTGGTATTGAAGGTTTTATTGTATTGGCTTACTCATGAGCAATTTATATATCTCCAATTATTTGGTTCTACCTTTATTTCCTTAAACAGTGTTTTGTAGTTATATAGATCTTGTATGTTTGTTAGTAGGTAGACTCCTGAGAATTTCATATATTGTGTAGTTATTTTAAATGGAATTCTCTATCACATCTGTCTGGATTTTGTTGGTAATATACAAGAATGGTTACAATTTGTGTGGATTTATTTTATGTCCTGCAACTTTGTTGATGTTACTGTTTACTGATGTTAATTTTTTAGTTGACTCTCTGGGATTTTTCAAGCATACATCATATCATCTGCAAAAAAAAGGGATAATTTTGTTTCTTCTTGATCTGTTTTTAGACTGGTATTTTTAACAGTATCAGATAAATACTAGGGGTGATAAAGAATATCCTTGCTTTACTCTGATCTTTTTGAAAAGGATTTTAGTTTATCCTCATTACATATAATGCTGGTTTTTCATTTTAGATACTATTAGGTACTATGTATCATGTTAGGGGAAGGCCTGCTTGTTTGCTTTCTAGAATTTTTAACAGGAATAGTTGTTTCCTTTTTTAAAAGCTTTTAACTATATTGATATAATGATTTGGGGGGTTCTTATTATTAATGTGGCTAATTTTGTTTCTTGATTTTCTGAATTTTCCAACCCTTCATTTCTGGCATAAATCAAATTTGGTTTTATACACACACACACACGTATATGTATATTACATATGCAATATATAGGCAGTTCTTGGTTTATGTAAATTTGTATTATGCAAATTTAACTTTATGTAAGGAATTATGAAATAAATCTGCATTTCAAAAAAATACTTGAGGTTAACTTTACTGTATAGTACTGTGCTCTCTTTCTGTTCCTGCTCCTCAGCTTGACTCCATAACCTCACAACCCCGCTCCCTCCAAAAAAACTTTTTTAAAAAAGCCCTCCAAGTGAAAGCAGAAGAATGAGTATGTGGAGAGACTGCCACCACCAGAGTGGATGCTTGACTTGAGACCTCCAGCACTGAGAGAGGAGACCTTTGCTCTGCTCCACCCACCTGCCCCTGTCTACTGGCTTCTCTGTCTTCCCTCAGCTTTCTACCTAGTGTCTGTCCCTTGTGAGGAAGCATACACACCTGATCCACGGCCTGTTCCCCACTCCTACACCTCCCCTTGTCTCTCATTCTTCATCTATGTCGTTGTCTAGCCCATACGTCTCCTCTGTCCTGGTCTTCATGTGAATTTGAACCATGTGGTAGACACCTTCCTTCCAAAGGCCCCCTGTTCTAGCTTTCTTCCCTCTCTTCCCCACTTCTGCAGGTTAAGTAAAAATTGTTTTTATGTAGAGGTTTGCAGAATGGTCCACTTACATAAAGAGGTGTGTGTATGTGTTATACATACGTAGATACATGGTTTTTTGCATTGATATTCATTAGGGATATTGGTCTGTAGTTTTCATTGTTTTGACTTACCTTGGTTTAAGCATTTAAGGCCATATTTGTATCATAGAAAGAATTTAGCAGGATGCCTTCTTTTGCTATTCTTGCAAATAGTTTGTGTAATACCGGAATTAATTGTGCTTTCAATATTTGATGGAGTTTACTTGTACATCTATCTGGTCCTGAGGTTTTTTCTTTAGGAGTTCATTTATGACTTGTTCAGTTTCTTTTTCTGAGACTGAGTTGTTTAAATTCTCCTTTTCTTGTTCTGTTAGTCTGGATATTTCACCTTTTTTTGTAGATACTTGCCCATTTTCTTTAAGTTGTCAGTTTATTGGCATATAATTACATAAAGATTTCTAATAATATCCTTTCTTTTGTTGTGAGTTCTCCTTTTCATTTTTGATACTGATAAACTGACTTTCTTTTTAATTAATTTAGCTAATGGTTTAATCTATTCCCCCCCCCCTCAAAAAACGACAAATACCCGACTCATTTTATTTATGATCAATGTAGCTTTTTAAAATTTTTGTTTTCAGTTTTGCTAAACTCTTCTATGATTGCTGTGTTGGCATTTAATTGGGATTTTTAAATTTGTTAGTTTTCTAGTTTTTTTTAGTTGCATGCCCAATTAATTGATCTTTCTTTTGTTGATGAAAGTGTTTAGAGATAGAAAGTTTTCCGTAAGACCTGCTTTGACTGCATCCAGAAATTTTTTCAAATGTTTCTCATTGTTATTATCTTTAAACAATAATCGTATCTTTTTAATGATTTGTTCTATATAGGATTTTACTTAAAATTTTTGAATCACTATTAAGTAATGATATTGGTCTATAGTTTACCTTCCAGTTAATTTTTAATCATTCTTCAAAGGTCCCATATTAATATAACTTTTATTGTATTGTGTAAAGAATGGGGTTAATGTTTTTGCTTTTCTTTGTGATATTTTTATGCCCTGATTCATGGCTAATTTTTGTAGATATGCCATGTACAGCTGAGAAATGTGTATATTCCTCCCATTTGATAATTACTAGAGATCTTCCAAAATTTTATTTAGTTCCTTTATGTCTTCTTGTTTATTTTTTGGTTAAGTTTGTCTAGCTCTGAGAGTGGTACATTGAGGTCCTCTACTAGTTTACCATCCATTTCTCTCTGTAACTCATTTAGTTTTTAATAAAATGAGTCTTTGCTATTGCTTTGTCTGAGATCATGGTCACTATCCCTACTATGTTTCTTATAAACAATATACCTTTGGATTCGCCTTTCTAATCCACTTTATCTTCTTCCGTTTTATAGGTAAGCTTATCTTAATCACAGTTGTGATCATTCCCATTTGTCCTATTATCTTATAATTTTTCTTCTTCTTGTTCCCTGTTCTTTTTTCATCATAAGTTCTTACTACTTCGTGGTTTCCACTTAACACCTTCTTACACTTCTCACCTCCATGTACTTGTACTCTTCATCAGCCTGCTTGCTTTGAATAAAACCCAGTACCTCACTATTTCAATGAGGAAAAAGGAGTCCTATCTTAATGAAAGAAAAGGTCATCCTGTTATTTTCAGATGGAGAACAAAACAAATGGCTATCAAATTGTGGACAAATAGAGGTTCTGCCAAACTTTCTTGAATAAACAATGAACCATTTATAATTAGTGTATGAATTTATATGCAGTGTCAGTGAGGGCTGACAAAGGGTCTGTGAATGATTTGAGTATGTTAAATGCACTTGTAATAATAATAACTTGTGCTTTTAATATTGTTTTTTGTGTTTATAAGGCACTTTTATCACAATAACATATCAGGTAGTTAGTGCAGGTATTATGCTGATATGGAGCCCATTCAAACTCCCAGATTTTTTTTTCAGTTAAATTTTTGTCTAGCAGCGTGCTTTCTCTCTTTCATTGTGTAGTTGTCCTTTTTTAAAATCCAGGTTTATAACTTGAATAGTTTTTCCTTTTAAATTTAATCTTAATAAATTTGACCCATTTTTCTCATCTGTTGACATTCTTGGATTCCATTTTTGTTGTCTGGATGTGTTAGCTGTCACTTCTGGTTTTATGTTAGCTGTCAGTTTTATTAGCTTCCTATCTGTAACTTCATCTCTCCTACTTATTCATAAAGAGAGCATAAAGAAACCTGAGGAGACCTAGTCCCTTAACAAACTTCCACCCATTTCATGAACTTAATCTAAAGTTTTCTTGATTTGGTCCACAAAGATATTTTGCAAGACTTTGTCAAGTCACTTGGAAAAATGCAGGTATATTTATGACATTCCTCTGCCAGAAATTAGATTTGTTATTGTTTAGTCGAATCCAGCTCTTTAAGACCCTATTCAAGGGTTCTTGGCAAAGATGCTGCATTGGTTTGCCATTTCCTTTTCCAACTCATTTTTACATTTGAGGAACTGAGGCAAACAAAGTGAAGTGACTTGCCCGAGGTCACACACTAGAATATTTCTGGGGTCGGATTTGAACTCATGAAGCATGAAATTTTCCAGTTTCCAAGCCTAGAGCTCTATCCACTGGGCCACCTAGCTGCCCCCTAATAGGTTAGTATTGCCTATTCACTGTTTTTGTTTTTTCCAGTCTAGCAAGCATTTGTCAAGCACTTGCCTTCTACTCAGGGATAGCAAATTGCATTATGCTACGGTCAGATTCTATTGTGTTTAGTTTGGGACACTACTTGTGTTAAAAAGTTAATAACAGAGGGAAACACAATCAGAGGAGTAGTCTGGGAATTTCTGAAAACTCTGCCATGTTAGAAATGATTTAGGAGCCCATGGAGTTATTAGTCTGGGAAAGAGAAGACATGTAAATGTGATTGCTTTATTCTGATATTTGAAGGGTTGTCTGAAGGGACTAAACATAGTGAGGGGGAGGCAGCTAGGGGAGTCAGTGGAGGCAGTTTTGGGCTCCTTCCCTATCTGTGAAATGAAGATAACAATGGTATCTACCTCCAGAGTTGAGGACCACATATATGTAAAGTGCTTTGAAAACCTCAGAACTAGTTGTTGTTGTTAAACTCTGTACCTCCAGGGGGCAGAACTGTGTTGGACAAATGGTGTCAGAAAGCTTTTCAGTTTCAGAGTGGATTATGGGAGAATTTTAGTTTTGTTGTCCTTTCTTTTATACTACAGAGATATCCTCCACCTTCCATTGTACCCTTCCTAACAACAGAAAAACAAAACCTAGCCAAAATTCTTAATAAGTCTCCTATAACATTCTTAAACCCTCTCTTTACTGAGAGAAGGAAAGTATGATTCTGTCAGCTTAGTCTCTGGCTTCCATTATGTCCCTACTAAAATTCTACCTTCTATTGGAATACTTTCCCCACCCCCTCTTAATTCCAGTGCCTTCCTCTGTTAATTATTTCCTAATTATCCTCTAGTTTGCTTTGTATTTGTTCTCATGCTACTTCCTCTGTTAGATTGTAAGCTCCTTGAGGACAGGATATGTCTTTGTGCCTCTTTTTAAAATCTCCAGCGGCTTGTAGCACTGTGCCTGGCACTTGTAGGTGCTTAATAAATATTGATTGATTGGTCTTATCTTTTTCAGAATATTTTCATAGATATGCAAATTGAGATCCAGAGAAAGTCAAGTTACTTTGCCTAAGGTAATTACAGCTAGTTAGTTGTAGGATGAGTTCTGAAACAATGCTGCCACTCCCTCCCCCATTTAAAAAAAAGAAATAATGAGGGAACTAAGAACTAGAGAATTCAAGTGACTTGTTTAAGGGTAAATCACTTGCCTGATGCGTACTAAATGCTTGTTTGTACCTCTGTAGTTTTTACCACTCTGCTTTTCAGGGTAAATATTATTAAATGCTTGACTGAGAACTTGATTCTGAACTTAAGTCCTATGACTCAAAATTCAGCATTCTTTCCATAATATTCCACTGCCTCCCTCCTGATTCAGAAGCTTTTCACTGTTCTTCCCCTGCTATTGCCTCCTTCATACCCTTCTCCTTGCCAAGGCACTCTTAAAGTTCCCTCCTTCTGCAGGAGATCCATCTCTGTTATCACCCCCCTCCCTCTTTAGTTTTCATCTTCTCTTTATATACCTGTTTATAATTGCCCTCTTTTTAACCTCACCTGATCCAACCTGCTAGCTGGAAGAGATACAGATTTATATCTCTTCTTCCTTTCTTATTTTAAACAATGAGAATTCAGATGCCTCCACATCCTCTTTTCTCATTCACTTCTTAACTCTGTCCAGTTAGGAGGGGAGAATTGGGGAAATTATCGATTGCTTTTTGGACAAAAACATAGACTTCATTATATTTCCCCCCCAGTCCTCCACTCCTAACTCTCCTGTTGCTGTTGAAGGGACCACCATCCTCCCAGTCACTCAGCCTTGAAACCTCAGTTTCATCATCACTCTCATTCACACCATGTCTCTAGTCTCTTGTCCAATCTTGTTTTCATCTTCACGGAATCTCGTGTATACATCCTCTTTGCTTCACTCATAGCCATTGCCATGGTACAGGCTTTCATCACTTGTCCCCTGGGCTTCAGGAATAGTGTCTCATTGGTCAGTTTGATTGAAGTCTCCTTCACCACTTTAATATAACTTTCACTCAGCTACCAAAATCATTTTCCTAAAGCACAGTTCTGCTTATGTCCTTTTTTCTGTCCTACCTGCACTCTCTTCCCCCTTCACCTCCCATCAGTAAACTTGAGTGGTTCCTTGTTAGCTCCAGGATCAAAAATAAAATTTTCCATTTGGCAGTTAGAGGAGTCTAGATGGTTCAGGCACCTGGACTCAGGAAGATCTGAGTTCACATCTAGTCTCAGACACTTGCTAACTGTAACTAACTGTAACTCTGGGCAAGTCACTTAACCTCAGTTTGCTTTAATCCACTGTCAAAGGAAATAGCCACCCATTCCACTATCTTTGCCAAGAAAACCCCATGGATAGCATTGGTGTGCTATGATCCACAGGGTCATGAAGAATCAGACATAATTGACAACACTTGACATGTAAGGCCCTTTACAACGGGTGTGTGTGTGTGTGTGTGTATGTGTGTGTGTCTGATCTCTTAGGATACTAGCTCTGTGAAAACTGGTGGGGAATTTTGTTGATTTTTTGGCCATTCCTTTGTATCCTCTCCCTGGCATATAGCAAATGCTTAATAAATGCTTATTTACTGACATTTAATGACAGTTGCTTCCCATGGAGTAGGTTGAAGTTTACTTGGCACAGTGATGAAAAGATCTCTTAGCAAATTAATTTAGCAAATGTTATAATTTATTTGATTAAGAACCTTTCCTCCCTAAAAATGTTAGCTTTTAAAATTGTGGCAAAAGTTACAAAAATTAGCTGTTTTGGTCTTTAAGGAAATTTTAAGAAATGAGATGTTTTCACCATGAACCTTTCTTGGAGGGGTGGGGAGGCAAATGGTAAATGAATCTTAAATATTCATTAAGGCAAAGAAGGCAGAACTCAGACAACACTCCCAGTAGCAGATATTTCAGACTAAAATGATATTCCTTGAAAAATTTAGTGTAATTCAGAATATTTCTTTCTTTACAAAGATTTTTGTTTGGTTGTATCTTATAAGATTTTTTTTTTAGACTGCTTTTGCCTCAGGTACCTCTTTGTTTTATGAGATAGTTCCTTTTGTTCATCATCCTTCATAAGATTTTACAAATCAGTTTATATTTAACTTGGTGTTATTGCCTTTGGCACCCAAATCTCTTGCTATTCTGCATGCTAGAATCAGTTTTTTAAAAAAAGAATAAGAAATAGTTGAAGCAGTTTAATCCAGAACTATTAAGTGACTGAAAATATTGGAAGTGGACTTCAGAAATGACATTAACACTGATTACAATAATTTTATCCAGGAATTTAATCAATGTAAATTAATTGGCACAACAAAGAGACTAAGAATGTTCAGCATCTTAGAAGATACTGTAAACACCTTCATGGTCAGTATCATTTCATAAAGCAAAGAGAAGCAGTAGAGGGTAAAATCAAGTTTAAAGTCATCCTAAGAGCATTAAGAGGGAGTGGATAGAGTCCGAAAGATTCTTCTTCCGGAGTTCAAATCCAACCTCAGATACTTACTAGCTGTGTGATGTGGCCAAGTCACTTAGCCATTTGCTTCATCTGTAAAATGACTTGAAGAAGAAAATAGAAAACTACTCCAGTATCTTTGCTAAGAAAACCCCAGATGGGGTTGAGAAGAGTCAGACTCAACTGTGAAATGGCTAAAGAACCACAAAGAGCATTCAGAGTAGAATGAGGACAACAGAAGGAAACTAGAAAAGATTTGCAAAAAGCATTTTAACCAATTGTTTCCTATATCTTGGACTACAGAGCCACCACACATATCTACAAGCCTACTATGTTTTACTGCCCCTTTACCCTGCACACTTGGACTGGATAATCATAGCCCTGGATCTCTTATAACAGGAGCAAAGTCAAGAAAAGCAGCCAAACTTTCCTATATTGTATATGGAGGAGGTACATGCTGGAGCAACTCAGTTTTTTCCTCAGGCTTCTAAACTTTTTTCTTAGCATCCAAAGTAGTCAAAGTTTTATTTGTCATTTGGTATGTCCTGACCCCTATGTCCTCCATTAAGATAGAGTGAAGTGCTGTGGGCTTGGAGTCTAGACCCTGTCGCCAACTCAAATCATTTTCCTTTTTTAGATTGCAGTTTCTTCATCTCTGAATGAGGGAGATTGATGTTTAAGGTCCCTTTCAAGCTCTAACATTCTTTGAGTTTGCATTTTTAAATCAGGTTGTGAAATAAAGGGTGATCTGGATTAATGAGATTTGCGCATACAAGTCAGCTTTTGATTAAATATTCCGATGAGGGGTGGGAGGCACTTCGCCTGCTAATATATGCCACCTTTCTTAAGGAAATCATGGCCTGCTTTTTTTTTTCCAATAAAACTGTAATTGTTCTGAGGAACTTCGTAGTTCTAGTATCTGAGTTTGTAGGCGGTCCCTTGCTGTGTCTACTTGGCCCCTTGATTGCATATGCCCAAGATGAAAGTTTGTTTTTGCAATTTTCTCAAGGGCTTGAATTTCTCAGAATTTTTGCACATTTGGACTTTTTATGAAAAATGAGAGCTCTTTTTTCCTCTGATTTGCCGAAGAACCCTCAGGGCCATGCAGACTTTACCCCTAGTGATTCTCTGAAGGAAAGATTATCCAGCATTGTAGGGCGTATTCTATCCCTGTGGTTTACTTGACCCGCCTACTCTTTATTGCTAAAGCATTAAAACAGTTCCTCAGAAATTGGGAGGAGGCTGTTTTGGCTTTTGGTGAAGGCTTGTCAAATTATTGGCTTCTTCTGTTGCAAGGGAGGGTTAAACCATAACTTTGCTCAGGAATCCAGCTTTGATGAATGCAGACCTTTGCAACTATCTGAGAAATGATAATATTGGGAAAACTAGAATTTCAGTTTGTTATTGGGTATGAGTTCTGAGTGACATCTATGTCAAGCATAGAAATGCTTTTGGAATCAAAACTAAAGTGATTTCTGGGCTTTCTATCTACTTTCTATTTCTTGTTCTCTCTAAGTCTAGATAATAAAGATGTTAAAATTGTTCATTCATTGTCATATAGTAACTATGAACACTATCATAAGGAAAAGCTTTTTAAAAATAACTGTCTAGAAGTGGAATGGGTTGCCCAGGAGCTCATGTGTTCCCTGTCACTTGGAGGTCTTTGAGTGAAAGCTTGTCAGGGATATTGAAGAGATTTCTGGTCAGGTTTAAGTTGAAATAAATGTCATTTGAGGTTCTTTCCATTTTTTGTGATTCTGGGATTCTGGTGACTGTTCTGTCTGAAACGTACACAGGTAATTAGCCTTCAAGTAATTTGAAGAGGGAGAGAGCATCAGAACCATAGAGGATCAGCATGGCTTCGTGGAGGAAGATGTACCTTGAGCTGACTCTTGAAGAGAGTCAGGGATTTTGAGGCCCAAAGATAGAGGCACATTGTAGGCATGGGAGATGGCCTGTACAAGTACCCAGAAGTAGGAGGTGGGATTTGGAAATGTTTAGTCCAGTTTGTCTAGAACCCAGAATGCATAAAAGGGAGTAATGAAATGATGAATCAGGTCATGGAAAGGCTTCCAAACTGAGAAATTTGTGGTGTATCCTAGAAGCAATGGGATGCCATCAAAGGGTTTTGATAATGGAGGAGAATGAAGGAATAACCATTTATATAGCACTTATTGTATACTAGGCAATATGCAGGATGCTTTTTACAAATACATCATTTGATCCTCACAACAGTTGTGCAAGATAGGTGATCTTATCATCTCCATTTTACAGTTGAGGAAGGTGAGGTAAATAGAGATTAAGCAACTTGTCCAGAGTCATGAAGCAAGTGAGTGTCTGTTGACCTCAGGTCTTCCGGACACCAGACCCAGCAGTCTATCCGCTGGCCCACTCACTGCCTTTGAGAGATATGTTCAGACCTATGCCTTAAGAAGATTCTTTCTGCAGGGGGTGGAGGTTGATTTGCAGAGGAGAGAGATGAAAACTTATCATAAGTTCAGGCAGGAGGTGATAGAATGGTCGCCATGCAGGTGGAGAGAGAAGCAGAATTGGGTCATCCAGGCTTAGGGATTGTTTGTTTTGAACATGACTGGTGATATCCTCCACACAAATAGGGAAATTTTGGAGACAAGGACATGTTCAGGAGGGAAGATAGTCTGGCTTTGGGCATGTTGCAGAAGACAGTCTATACTGAGGGCATTCACTGCCTTTCCCATCATTTTTCCTAATGCCCAAACAAGTCTCCTCATTTTTCTCTGAAACATCCCTTGTCTGTCAATGTTGCCATAACTGTGCCTCCCGCTAGCTGGTCCCTTGCCTGAGTTGCCACCTTCTTTGCTTCTTCCCCCCATCATCTGAATTCTACCCATCCTTTAAAACCTAATTAAGGGATTGGCTTCTGTCTAGAAAAATGTCAGGAGAGGAAAGAAGAGGATGAGTGGAGACAAATTTGATTTTAGAGAAAATAGAAAAGGTGCTTCCTGTGCTATTCGCACTTTTCACTAGAGCTGCAGTCTTGGTGATCCACAGTAGATAAGCCAGGAGTTCATTTGTTGCCATCAAGGCAGTATGAGATCCCTGAATGTTCCTCATTTCCTCTTTTTGGTAAATACTAATTAAGATGATAAGGATTGTTGGGGGGATTGGGGGAAGGAGTTCCTTCATCTTTCTCAATAATTCCCTTTCCCTCTAGGGCAAACTGGCCTCCTTTTTCCTATCCAGAGTTGAAGCCTTGAGCCCTCAACTCCAGCAGGTAAAAGGGTTGTGGGGAGGACATAGTAATGGAGACTGGAAAGGGTAGGGTGGGGAAGAATGCAGGAAAGGCTAGATCTCCCTGCATTTAACTGTGGCAGTCATATAGAATACAAGGTCCCTAGTATTGGGATGATTCTGTATCTTTGCCCGTATAGTCCTCCCCCTACATTTTTCTCTTGCCTCTGGCTGATTCTAGTCTAAGATTTGTCTTTCTTTCCTACCCAACCCACATAGACACCTTTACCTACTTCCTTGTCTCTTCCCCTATTTCTGTGTGTCTTCTTCTGAGCTCATTGTGTCTTGGTCTTCCTTTCTTCCTTTGTTTCCCTCAGGTTTAGAATCGATTTTCCACCACCATCCCCTACCCCCATTCCATGTTTCTCACTGGTACTTGGGGAGGATCACAGAGTGATTCCCTTGGGTGACCCAGTTCCTGACTCTCCTCCCTACTATAGTTGGCGTGTGAGTGTTACGCGAGGTTACCTGCCCTGGGGGCTGGCTTCTCCCAGGGCCTGAAGCACACAGAGAGCTGGGAACAAGAGTTACATTGTCTACTGGCCTCACTACATGGCCTTTTGGGGGCCCTCTACGAGGGTGCTGAGACTGGTATGGTTGGGTCAGGATTAGTGGCTGGGAGAATGGTGGGGTTGATTGCTGTGATCCTTGGGAAGGGTGGGGAGGGAGATTGTTGCCAGAATGTCGTGGTTGGGGGTTGAGGGATGACTGGCAAGGGATCATTAATTCATTGATTATCTCTTGACTCCTGTGGGAAAAACACCCCTTATGCTAAATAAGGCAAAGATAGAGGTGGGGATCCGAGAAAGCTTGAGAAGCTCTCCTTTTGATGAAACAGAACAGGACCTGTGGAGATGAAAAGCATGTCTACTTTAGGCATGACTATAAGGGTACTTTACCTGAGCAGGGCAGAGTTAATCTGGGAAGATATCTTGAATTTGAATTTTGGGAAGAGTGGCACAATTTGGCAAGGGGATGACTAAAGACAGGAAGTTTATTGGCTTTCATTTTGTGTGTGTGTGTGTGTGTGTGTGTGTGTGTGCGCGTGCGTGCGTGCGTGTGTGTGTGTGTGTGTGTGTGTGTGTGTGTGTATGTGTATCCAGCCCCGATACAATATGAAGGTCCTGGAGTGGAGCTGCTGCTGCCACCCCCTGCAGATAATGATGTTCATGGTCTTCTCCAGCTTCGACAAAGGTTTTCAGGGCTGGCCCGATGTCTGGGTCTCATGCTCAGGTGTGAGAAAGGGAATGACATGGTATGGGGAGGTGGGAATTGGGGGGTGGGAAAATGATAAATGTTGAAGAGGGAGGGCCTGGAAAGAGACAGAGTGAGAGGTGGAGTCACGAGGGATTAGGATTCAGCTCTTGCTGGGTTGTGGAAGGCAAGAAATGATACTGGGCTGGGCCTCAGGGAAGCAATGAAAGGACCAGGGTAAAAAGGGCTGGTCCCTTGGAGGGCCCAGGCCTGATAGCATGTTGTCCCTGCCTCCACTTACAGCTCAGAATTTGGGGCACCAGTGTCTGTGCCAGTGCAGGACATACTGGACATTATCTGCCGGACCCTCAGTGTTAGTGGCAAGAATATTGTAAGTGAAGAACTACCACCCATATCTTCATAGATTACCTGTGCTGTCCTTACCTGCCCTAGGATCCCTTGACTCCCTAAGAATCACAGCTCTTTTTACTCTTCTGGCTTCCTCTCCAAAAATGCCTATACCTTTTCACTTTTCCTCACTTCCTTTCTTCATTGCCTCCTTACCTTCCTTGCCTTTCACCCCTCTACCCTATTCCCAGCCTGCCCTTGCATCATGAACATACTGATTTCTCTCCTGACCAGAGCTGGCTGGGGGATGGTCCTTTAAGGCTACTGCTGTTGCCCTCTATCCACCTGGAGGCCCTGGATCTGCTCTCTGCCCTTATCCTTTCGTGAGTGTGATTGGGGAAGGGGGAGTTGTTGAGGGAGTTGGGAAGTGATCTCAAGTATTCATATTCTCCCCTCACTCTTCCAGGTGTGGGAGTCGACTTGTTCGATTTGGGGGACTTATCTGCCGCCTGCTTCCCCAGGTCCTTAACACCTGGAGTGCTGGGCGAGACCCCCTTCCCCCAGGCCAGGAGAGACCTTATAGGTAATGAAGCTCGAGGAATGTTGTAGCAGCATTGGGAAGCATAGAAGGGTTATAGGAAGAAATCAACTGAGAGGATTGTGTGAGAGGTGGGTTCTGAGAGAGGAGTGGAGAGAAAAGACTGCTTTCACACCCATAACTCTGTCCCTTTGTCTCCCAGTGCAGTTCGGGCGAAGGTGTACTCAGTGCTGGAACTGTGGGTACAGACCTGTGGGGCTGGGGCTGGGGTACTCCAGGGGGGAGCTCAGTCTGAGGCTCTGCTCACTCACCTGCTTAGTGACATCTTCCCACCTGCTGATGCCCTCAAGGTGAGGCCTGGAGTTTTCAACCTCAGTCTCTCCCAAATACACTTCCAACCTGACTCTGCCTCCTTTATTCCTTTCCTTCCTCACTCACCCTGCTACCTTTCTCCTTTTTTATTTATCATACTTCCAAATTACCCACTAATAATACTCTTCCTGCCCTCCCCCCAACATCCACCTCCATCCCCAAGCTTCGTGGTCCCCGAGTTACCCAAGATGGAGGATTGCAGTCTGGGAAGCCTAGTGCCCCCAAGAAACTAAAGTTGGACTCAGGGGAAGCTGTGGTCCCACCCATGCACAGAAAGGGGGATAGCAATGCCAACAGCGATGTCTGTACCACTGCCCTGAGAGGTGAGGCTCCTTGACAGCAATGAGAAATGTTTGCTTAATTTGGGGGAGTCAGTCCAGTGACCCTCACTCATGTGAACCCCTTCCCATCCTCCCAGGTTTGAGCCGGACCATCCTCATGTGCGGGCCCCTCATCAAGGAAGAGACTCACAGAGTTGGTCCCCTGCATCGGGATCTTGGATTTGGGGTGGAGGGTGAAGGGGTGAAGCCTGGCATGTTGGTGACTAGAGTGACTGGCCTTTTCTTCCCTTCCTCCCCCTACAATATGTTGTCTTTGGTGGTAGAATCGAGGGAGGAGAGGGAGTGGGGGGTTGTCGCTTAGTGTGTGACCTCTCTTTTTGACTCCCCCAGCGACTCCATGAGCTGACATTGCCCATGGTGATGGGTACCCAACAGGGTGAGATTCCTGGAGGTTCTCCCTATACCAGTGCCCGATGTCGCCGAGAGCTCTACCGCCTGCTCCTTGCTCTATTGCTGGCACCAGCACCACAATGCCCTCCCCCCCTCACCTGTGCCCTGCAAGCCTTCTCCCTTGGCCAGCGTGAGGAGAACCTTGAGGTACCTACCTCTGAATGCCCTCACTTCTCTGGGAGATACTCCCTTGTCTTAGCCTCTGACCTAAGGTTTCTGACTATCTTGGGCAAACCCCAGTCTATCAGTGGACAGTCCTAGCTCTTTTCCCTATCACTGTGTTACATCCCAGGTCTTCCCTTGCCCTGGAGCTCAGCTCCTGTTTTTCTCCCTTCTGCCTTGTTCAGTCCCTTCCTGACTTGGCTCCTCTCAGATTCTTCTCTGCCCTTCTCGTCTTCTCTCCCCTGGTGCTAATAGTCCCGTGTTCTCTCTTCTCCCTCCTCCAGGTCTCTTCCTTCTGCTCTGAGGCACTAGTGACCTGTGCTGCCTTGGCCCACCCCCGAGTCCCTCCTCTCCAGTCCCCAGGTCCCTCCAGCCCCCCAACTGCTCCCTCAACTCAGCCTGAGCCCCCTTCTCCCTTCCGGGCCCCACCTTTCCATCCCCCTGGCCCTCGGCCCCCAGTCTCTGCCACAGCTAACCACCTGGGCCTCCCTGTCCCAGGCTTGGTGTCTGTACCCCCTCGACTTCTCCCTGGCCCTGAAAACCATCGGGCAGCCCTTAGTGAGGATTCTGCCCCAGCCCCTGCTGGGACATCCCCACCCTCCCAGCCTCCAGATGAGGCCTTTGGAGGGAGGCCTCCCCGACCAGCATTTGTTCATTATGAGAAGGAGGAGACATCGGATGTGGAGATTTCTCTGGAGAGTGACTCAGATGACAGTGTGGTGATTGTGCCAGAGGGGTTACTGCCCCTGCCCCCTGCGCCACCCCAGGGTGGCACACCACCCCCAGCACCACCTGTTGTTGCTACCCCCGCCTCCCCACCTCTGCCACCCAAAGAAGAGCCTGAGGAGCTGCCCCCTGCTCCAGGCCCCCTCCCACCTCCACCAGGGCCTGGACCCCTCCCCCCACCCCAGCTGGTGGCCGAAGGGACGCCTGGGGGAGGGCCCCCTCCACTGGAAGAAGACCTGACAGTTATCAACATCAACAGCAGTGATGAGGAAGAGGAGGAGGAGGAGGAAGAGGAAGAGGAAGAGGAGGAGGACTTCCCAGAAGATGAGGAGGAGGAGGATGAGGAAGAGGAATATTTTGAAGAGGAAGAAGAAGAGGAGGAAGAATTTGAAGAGGAGTTTGAGGAAGAAGAGGAAGGAGAGCTGGAGGAAGAGGAGGAAGAGGAGGAGGAGGAAGAAGAAGAGGAAGAGCTAGAGGAGGTAGACTTTGAGGCAGCAGAGGGTGAGGTGGAGGACAGGGGAGCCCCTCCCCCAGGCTCCTCTCCCCCTCCCCCTCCCTCTGAGCCCCCTAAGGAGGAGCCAGAGCCGGGCCTCCTGATGGAAGTAGAAGAACCCAGTGCTGAGGATGAGAAGGAGGCTGATGGGGCGGCTCCCCAGGGCCCTGAGGCTTCATGCCCTCAAGGGGAAAGGGAGGAAGAAGCTAGAACGGCTGGGCCAGAAGCACCCCCTGCTGAAGAGCGGGCTGGAAATGAGCCCCCTGCTTCAGGTGGGGAGGGGACTGACGGGAGGGGCCATCAGGAGCCCCCCCCAGCCAAGGCTGCTGAGGCGCCAGCAACAGAGACCGAAGCGGCCCCCGTGGGGGAGGTAAGAGGGACGTGGACAGGAGGGGGGTGCTGGCGGGCGGAGGAGGGGGAGGCTGCTTCACAGGCCAATTGCAGCTTCCAACCTCATCTGTACTTCCCTTTTGTCTGTGGCTTTCTACCTCTCCAGAAGGAACAGGATGACACAGCTGCTATGCTGGCCGATTTCATTGACTGCCCCCCTGATGAAGAGAAGCCAACACCCCCACCTGAGCCTGACTCCTAGCACCCCCTCCACACTCACACCGCCCAGGTCTTCAACTTCAATAAAATCATTATCTGTATATCAGCCACAGTCTCTGCTTCTGCTTTTGCCTGCTGCACCCCAAACATTTTGTCTTAGAAGCTATCTCAGACCTGATGGGAGGAGATATTGGCCTGCTCTCTCCCTCTGCACTCATCTCTCCTTTATCTCTTTCCCTCTTCTTTCCAACCTCTAACCATCTCTGCGGAGACCAAAGCCCAGCAGTCTCATCTTTTCTTTTCCATCAGCAGTCGTCCTGGGTTCTGATTGACCATATCAACATTTTTAGAGTGCTTTCAGAATTCAGTCATTGTTTTAACACCCATAACAATAATAATAGAACCACAGTATTGCCTCAGGTAATTAGGTTGAGGGGGTGGGTGTCAAGTATTGTTGTTTCCATTTTTCAGGAATGAAAAGTGAGACCTAGAAGAGAAATGATGTAGAGGAGAAGGTCCCACAGAGAAACTAGGAATGTACCACACCTAATACACAGACCTTCATCTGGATGTAAAGAGGGGTCTTCTATACTTAAAGAACTTTGTGTGGTCTGGTAGGGGAGGTGATATTTCAACTAAAATGGTTGCAAATAGTTGGGTTATCCATAGAGTGTTAACACTGCTGGAGACCTTGGGAATGATGTGGTTCAGCCCCCCAGGGTTATTAGGAAGCAGAATCAAGAGTAGTAAGGTGATTGAGCCAAGGTTACACAAGTAGGTGGCAGAGCCAAGACTTGAACCCAGATCCTCAACTCTTAAGGCAGTACTCCTTTGAGGCAATGTTATGTCCCCAACTGGATTTCCATTTAGGGGATAGACTTAGAGGAAGAACTCTTCATTTGGAACAAGAAAGGCTGAAAGGGGATGCCAATTGAAAGTTATAAGGCATGAAAGGAATGAGTGAGAGGTATTGGAATTTTGGGATCTTTGAAAGTATTCTGAAGAATGGGTGTGACCTCAACTCTCAGCTGCTTTGCAGCTGGACAAATGCTGTTCATTTCCTCAAGGCTGCTGATAGTCCTTGATACTCTGGATTTCCTCTCCAGGCAGAAAGTCTAGCAATCGCCTGTGAATTTGGAGACTTGGATTCTAGTTCCGGCTTTTACTTTGACTAGTTGTACAACCTTGGATAAGGCACTTTATTTCTTATCATCTTAGTGAGAGAATTGGGCTAGATTGTTTCTAAAGTCTCTCCTAACCCAGATTTAATAAACTGTGACTAAATGATCTTCCCCACCCACTTACTAGCTTTGCCCTGGCAGCAAATCTGGTACCTTTTAACAGCTTTTCTTCCAGACCTACTGGGGTCTGTCCCTTTGTGTGCATGTGTCTGTATCTCAGGTTCTGTAGAAGCTGAGTGTCAGGTGGTTGCCCAGGAGTTGTTCAGAAGCAGTGTAGTGTGTTGCAAAGAGTACTCAGCTTAGAGTTGGGAAACCAGAGGTCAGGTCCTAGTTAGCTTCAAAAACTAATACTGTGTACATGGGAAAGTCACTTTATTTCTCTGGGCCTCAGTTAATTAATATTTCAAATGAGAAAGCTAGACTAAATGACCAGGGTGGGAGTGCAGAGATGGGTGGAGGGGAAGGGCTTCTAACTCCAGATCTGGGATCCTGGGACCACTAATTTCAAATTTCCTTCTATTTGGTTGAATACAACATCCAACCATTGTTTCTAGTCCTATAGCACAGCAGGAATCTGGTTCTATCAGGTCCTTGCCTAAATCTTCCTATTTCCAGATTAAATATTCTCAGTTTTGACTGATTCTCAAGTGTCACTGACTCTTATTTTGTTAGTATCCCTAAAATATGGTGCTTAGTAAAGAAAGGAAAAGAACCTCATCTGGGTGTGTGCTTTTCACATGGGCCAAGTATGTATTGAATTGTGTAATGGTTGTGTATGTGTATTTGCTTTGCCACACTGTCATCTCATGAATTTTCTGAAAAGGTCTTTTTCACATGAACCCTTTTCTTAACCAGTTGAGGGTTGGGTTTTTTTCAGACCTAAGTAGAGAACTTTACATTTGTCCCCTATTAAATTTTATCTTATTGTATTTGGCACCATTGTTCTGGCTAGATTTAAGTTTTTAAAATCCTGACTTCCTTATCTAATGTGCTAAGTATCCCTCCCAGATTTCATCATCTACAAATTTGATTAGTAGCCATGTATCTCATCATTTGGGTAAAAATGTTAAAATAAATTCGAACACTCGAACAATCTGCTAAAGATTTTACAGATTAACAACTGAGTCTGGACTGTCATACAGCCTTTGTCTCTCTAGGTTGTACAGCAGGGTAGCATGAGATTACCTTGTAGACTTTAACTGGACTAGGCTGTCTACCCCAAACATACCTGACTGCAAGCCTTAGCTTAGCACTCACTCTACCTTCCCTCTGCTTACACAGTACTGTGTCTCTGAAGACCCTCCTCAGTTCTCACATGTATCATGTAACCTCACCTGATCCTTCCAGTCCACAGCAATCCATCTTTCTTGGGTCTTGTACTTCCTGCCTGTGCCTCTTATGTTGGCACTTATAGCACAGGCCCAGTGTCTTATCTTTTCATATCATTGAGTCTCAGAATAGAGCTAGAAGGGACTTCAGAAATGGACTATCTAGTTCAGCTTGAGTATTTTATGGAAAAGGAAATTAAGGCCCAGAAAAGTGAGGTTTTTTGCCTGAGGTTGCATAGAACAAAGCTGTTTCTTGTCTAGAGTCTGGTGCTTTTTGCTTCTGTACCATCTTACTTCCTCAATAAAACTAACCTACTGGACAGTTGTTTGTTTTTGCTTTTCATTGACCTTGAGGAAGAAACTTCCACCCCAGATTAGGGGCAACAGATAGGGGAGTTGAGATATAGGCATAAAATGAATGAGCATGCCAGCTGGAGAAGAGAGCAGAAAAGAGAGTTGTGGGGCAGAAGTAAATGATTTAAGACTAGGCTGAATCAATGAATGTGGCAATGAAGAAAGTTAAAACCAGTCAACAGATCCTTTATCCTGTTTTTCCAGAGCACAGAACTGAGAACATTAAGAACAGAATGAAAATTGGATTATTTTTCTTCAGAAAGTCCTTCCAGGCTGACTGAGAGTAGGTTGTAGGAAGGCAGAAAGAAGGATGTGAACCCCACATTACTCTTATTTGAATGCTTATCTGTTTCTGCTGTATTTTATACTGTTAATAATAAATTACATATTATCTGTTTCTACTGTATTTTATACTGTTAATAATAAATTACAGACACTGACAATGATTTTCTCAAAGGCCATAAACTCTTGGTTCAAGATTGAGAGAATCGAAGTTAGCCCACTGAAAAAGATTTTCTGGTTTACTTCTGGATGAGGGCCAAACCAATAAGAGAGTTTTGTCAATTTGAGTATTTTCTGAGAATATCTTGGAGCCTGCCCACTTTTGATATGGAAAAAGAGAATTAGTGAGGGGATGAGGTGGTGGCAGAGGGGCTGTCTCTCAGTGCACCTAAGAGGTATAGCATTACATACCTTCTCCCCACCAAAGGCTACAATAATAAAAATTTTTGAACATGTAAAGAGCCTGTAGTGAGAGGTTTATTTTATTTTTTTATTTTTTATTTTTTGCTATGGGGAGGGTGTGTTCTTGAGCCTGCTGGGAAACTAGAGAGCAAACTTAAGAGTGCATAGCTGTGAAGGTCTGCAGTTCCCTCTCCAGATTCGAGGGCAGTCCAGCATCTATAAGCATCTCCAGATATCCCCACCACTTCTGCCTCCAGCTATTCCAACTTTATACTTCCATCCTCAGAAAAATTTTGAGTTCCTAATAACATATTTTTTGTTGTTTAGGACAGTTATCTTCTGCTTTTGAACCTCCTAAGATGGGTCTTCCACCCCTCACCCCAGATTTCCAGGAAAAAGAAAAATACTTGTTCAAATTGTAGGGTCTTCATAACAGACCTTTTACCTAGTTTCACAGGTGAGGAATTTTTCTGCCTGGAACAAATGGCTCCAAATTCACTCCTAGTTGAAGGAGAGAATTAGATCACTGAGAAAACAGAGAGAATTGAGGGCACCTTTAAAAGTCAGGTGGTTAAGCTTGCCTGGAAAGCAGATGGATAGGTAGAGAACAGTGCAGTGCAGAAAAGGAGCTCACCTGATTACCTCTCAATATTAACTAATTATTCTTACTAACTAGGTGTTATAGGGGACCACATATCATGGTGATTAGAGAACTGATGTAGAGTCATTGCTACTTGGCTTCAAGTCCTACCTTTAACATATTGGCTTTGTGACCCTAGGAAAGTCACAATTTTTCAGTATTCCGGTCCACTTTCTAAAAGGCCGTGGTAGACAATTTCCTTTGTCAGTGCTGATGAAGTGACAAGTTTAGAAACAAACAGAACACAAAAAAACAGCCCCAAACTAGGTGACAAGTTGTTATTTCTAGGCTGCTGAAGCCCTCAATTCAGTCCCCTCATTGTCTTACCCCAAGCTACTCCCACCAACTAAGTCAGGCAGCTATCTCTGCTTCTGAAATTCCTTCCTAGACTGGAGAACTGTGTAGGGACAGGGAAGACAGAAGAGCTTAACTGGGATCCCTAGGCTGAGGAATTTGTTGTCCAAAGACTGGACCCTGAGGTTACTGATATCCACTGTTACCCCTTTATTTCTCCACAAGAGAACAAACTGAGATATACTCACACATACCATCTGTCTCAGTCTTCTTCCTCACTGTAACTAGATGAATTCCCCACACAGGTTGGCCTCATACAGTTATGTCCTGTCTCAGTATTTAGTCTATTAGTATATTACTCTTTTCAATACCAGTCCAACTCAAGAGTTTTTCCTTTGAAACTTTTCTGGACCTTACCAAAGATAAAAAACTGCCCTCTTCTCAAGTATCCAAGCGCCATGTTGATTCCTTCCCTAGGTTTTGTCCACAGAATTTCCTCCACAAGTCACTCCATTTCTGGACCATATCCCATGACCCAACTCTGAGGGAGGCTCCCCTGAGTTTCTGTGACTTTTGGTCTTTCACAGTAGCCTTTTTAAAGACCTTCTTATCTCTTTCTAATCCAATGCTTTTGTATGCTTTCTCAATCTAGTTTCTCTACCCCAAACTTTTTTTTCCAAAATTTTCAGCTATACCCTCATCTCCTGTCATCTTCTCGTTTTACCAGCCAACACAGATACTACAGACTTTGAAACTATTCCCAACTTTTCCTTTTTTTCTTTGTCCCCAGAAAAACCTTAGTGTTTTGGGATTTTGTTTTTTGTTTGGACTTGTGATTTCATTAGAGAACTTTTGATGACTAAATTCTGCTAATGCAGACTAGCATTTTATAGTCTGAAAACAGTTGCCTGGGAAAGCGTCTCAAGGTCACACAGCCAGTAAGTATCAGAGGCAGGATTTAAACCTATGTCTTCTTGACCACCAGGTCAGCCACTATGGCCACCAGATCATGTTTCCTCTCTTAAGGCAAAAGGCCTTACCGTATCTAACAACCAATATGTTTTTGCTCCTCTATATCCTCAGACTGGGATAATTGCCTATTCGTGTATGCTGAAGGTGCAGGGTTCTTTTTTGGTCACATTTTTGCCCTTTATTTCCATGCCCGTAGCAGAGATCCATCCAGTCTATGCCCTGAAGTTTCTGCTGTCTAATTAAAGGGATGACAGAGATGCTAAACTGTCTAGGAACAAAGGGGAAAAGCACCACAAAACAGCATTAAGGAAGGGACCTTCAGAGAAAATAAGACTTGCTATCCCTTCCTGAGATCACAGTTTTTTGTTAGCCCCTTCCAGTAGAGGTGCTGTCCTCTCTTCATGGTCATCTTTGGACAAACCTAGGCTATTGTATGTATGTGTAGCCTCTTAAAGTGTCTCTTGCACACACACCTACAGAGGTGCATTATGCATTGGAAAAGACAGTGGGGGAACAGCCCATTGACCCAGACCAAAGTCTTAATTCTTTTGAGTAACTAGACTTATTCCTCTTCCTGATTCCAGGGCTAGTCTTCAGGATCTCTGGACTCTGGAGTTTCAGATGTGTCAGCTTCTCTTGGCACTCAGAATGGAGTGCCTGTGTCTTCCACCCCACACCTCTATTTTCTGCCACAGAGGTTGTGGAGCCTCATATGATTCTAGTCTTAGGAGCCAGGCCTTATGCTTCTTAGAGAGAAATTCTCATCTTGTTTTCTCCTTTCACTTTTCTCTGTCTCCCCTCCCTCTCTTCTTTGTTCTCTCCTTGTCACACAACACTTCTTTGTATTCTCTCTCTAGTCTCTCTTGCCTTCCTCTTTTCCCTTGTTCTCCCCTAGTCACACAACACTTCTTTGTATTCTCTCTCTAGTCTCTCTTGCCTTCCTCTTTTCTCTTGTTCTCTCCTAATTTTCCTTTCTCTTATACAACATTTGTCCCATAGACCTGGGTGTGCCCTTGTTTAACAGGGATTTTTAGGTGAATCTGGAATGCCCCATCCCACTTCTCTGGTGGATTAGATTTCTACCTTTGTGGACAGTATGATGTTAATGACTGAGACTGGGCAATCTCTCCATTCCCTCTCTCTTCAACAGGGCAATCTGGCTGGAATCATTTCCACCACCTATCAGATATTTGCAGTTAAAGGGTATGATAGTTTTGCTTGGGTTCAGGATAAAAGCTGCATTCCCTAGATAAAGGTTAAGGAGGAGGAGGGAGAGAGCATTTGGGGGTGCAGTAGGGAGAAGGGGAAGAGAATTAGTTCCTCCCAGAACTGGAGGGAAATAGCTTAATCTCTGCTAATTTGGCTTCCTCTATATACCATACACTTATTACACAAATTATAACCACAAAGAACAAGCAAACATTTATCAAAGCAAGCAAGTAAAACAGTAATCGTAGAAGCTACGGATTTGGAATAGAATACACTGGTCTCTGCAACCCAGGAGTAAGATGAAAGCTCGGTTGTGAAGAGAATGATTTCACCCTAGAAATCTGCTCCTAGGAGTCCCTGAGGATTTTAGGCATTGGGAATGAAGGTGCATGTTGATGTGCTGACTTTTTCTCCCATGCCTGTGACTTTAGAGGCCTCCTGTTCTCCATTCATAGTCCCAACCTCTCCTTTTCCAGAAGTCTCTCCACCAATCAGGAGTAACAACTTCCTATATGTATGCAGTGTCACAGGCCTATCCTTCAGGAGATCAACCCACCTAGGTGCAGTAGGGCTACACTTTTTTTTTCATTTTTTATTTTCGACTTTTAATAAGCTAGAAAGGATGACTGTAGGTCTATGAAAGTTTGCAGACTCGTTGGAAAATTGCTGTGCAATAACAATCATTAACATTGGATTTGTATTGAGTTTTACATTGACAAAGCACTTTTGATACTTTTTCTTCTTTGAGTTTAATAATCACCCTGGGCAGTAGGTAGTGAAAATATAATCATTTCTGCAGTGAAAAAAATTGAGTTTCAATCCAATATGCCACCAGATTGTGAACAAATCCTATGGAGTTCTCTCATTTTGTAGTATAGATTTTTTTTTCTGAAAAGAGTCCTTTGCTAAATCAGTATTGGCTTTGAATAATGGATATCTGATCTCCTACCAATAACCCAGTCAAAATGTTTTGACATGAAGTATACAGTACCAGATCAGAATCTATTCCTTAGGGAAGATGTGGAATAGTTCCTAGAAAAACTTTTTCAGGCATAAATACTTCATGACATGAAGGTCATTGGAATTCCATTATCCTTACCCTCTATTACAGAATAAGGAATAAAAGTGAGTCTAAGCAAATCAGAAAAGGGAAAGCTGGGAAACATACATAAAGTGTTTCTGCAAGGCATCGTAAAATGAAACAGCCCCTTCATCACAGTCTAGCAAAATCCCTACATAGGGAAATGTATTTGTTGTTTTAGGTAGGCAGGAGTGGTCACAACAGTGTACATATTTCTATTCCATGAAAAAAGGAATACATCCTCAGGAGAGAGAAAACTTATTTCTACTCAGTGACTTTTTGCATACACCAGCTGGCCAAAGACTACCTTCTCTAATATGTTCTTCCCAGTAGTGAATGCCAGATGTGAAACCCCAGATGACACAATTTTCAAATCTATAATTCCACTGGTAGAGTCCATGTGTAACAGTTTTCAGATCATCAGACACATTAAGATGGGGACAACCACTTTTTGGATCCAAGGTGATATCCACTTTGAAGTGTTTTAGCATTTCCCACATTAGTGTGCTTTGAAAAATGGTTGATAGAGCTATAACAGCCTCCGGAATATGATACAATAGTGACTCACCTGGTCAAAGTAGCTCCTACTACCTGCAGAAGCTGAAAATCAGGCTTCTGGCATTTTTGCTCTAGATCTGTCATCTCCTCCCTTAGTCTTTGATGATGCTGGGAGAGTTTGGCCTCAGTTTCTCCTATACTCTTGAGCTTTTCAGTTTGTGAATCTGAGAAGGCACAGCTCCTCTTCTTCCTCCAGCAATTCAGGAAATCTCCCCCTCTCTCCCTCTAAGCTTGTCCCTCTTTCCTTCCACATCTTCTCTTTCTCCCTCTCTTCATTCAGCACATTCTGAACTATCTCCATTTCTTTACAGCAAAGATCCAAAGTCTCTTGGATTTTGTTTCTAGAATTCTTTGCAAGCCTTTTTTATTGCATACACTGCGTGCCTGCTGTGCTCTGAGAATAAGAAACAAGATACACAGATGAGGGACTGTTCATCCTCACAGAACAAAGATTTGCTTGTTTTGGTGTCTCTCATATATGACACTTTCCTTCCTCAGCTTCAATAACTAGGGTCTGAAGTTTTTGGCTGTTCTGGTCAGCTTCCCTAGGAAATAGTTGTGCTCCATGTCTCTCATGTCAAAGGTTCTTCTGCACTCAGGACAAGGGCAGGGTTGGTCAGCTTCTCCCCAGTTCCTGAGGAGGCATGGGCAGCAAAAGCTGTGGCCACAACCTAAGGTCACCAGGTGACTAAAATGTTCCCCATATGTAGGGCAGCTCAGCTGTTCCTTGAGGTTTTCAGTTAAATGAGCACATCCTGAGCAGAAACAAAGTCTAATTTAGTCTCCTGAAGAGAGAGAGAATAGGTCCCCAGCAGTTTTCCACTTGTTCTTATCTCCCAGGGTCCTCTGGCCACTTCCAGTCTCTCACCTGTTCTTTATGGAGTAAGGAGGAAGTTTCCCTTCAACATCTTCAAATCCAGGACTAAGCTTCCAAGAATGAGCTGTCACGCCTACACTCTTAAAGCATGCATACATAGACTTCCTCAACTGACTGGGAAGCCAGCCAAGGTACTTTGAGTCAGTATCCAGAGAACCATTGCTCATTCTTCCATTTGCATGTTTTTCTACTTTGCCAGGGTACACAATTAGTTCAAAAGAAAGTATTGAATAGGTAGTAAGAAGAGTTGTCAGAAAGTATTTCCCACATAAAGCCAGGGCACATTCTCTGACAAATACATAGACCTTCAGAAGGAAGAGTGGACATTTGTAGTCCATATGTTCAAGGCCCAGGTGTAGAGGGAGGCCATAGCTATGAAAGATCCTCTAATATCAGCAGATCACAATCCATCCCTGTCTATCTTGTGCTCCTTTTGTCTGCCACCTACCAGAGATTGGCCAAAGTGATCTACCTAACATATGATGGGACCCGTACTTGCATTTCCCTGACATGATGGAGCACTCTGGCTGTCTACCATCTGCCAGATCCCATCTTCTTTTCCTATCATACAAGTCCTTGATTACATCTTTTATACCTGCTCTTTTTAGTCCTATGTATATGTTGCCATCCACTCACATCCACTCTGCTCCTCTCCCATCATGTGATATTTTTATTTCTTCAAACACTTTTATATTCTGTACTTTGCTATCATATCAACAACACTAGTGGAAAGTTATTTTTTTTTTTTAAGGATGGACTTTTATGAGAAGCTTAAGGCCATTAAGAGAGCTTTGCAATTTCTCAAAGCAATCCATTATTTAGTCTATATCTTCCACTTATTCAACCCTGGGCCCAATTTATCATCTCTCTATATTGTCTGTCTCAGTTATACGTACTGAAGGACAGGCTCTATGGGTTGTCCATTCCAAATGCATGTTGTAATATGGGCAACAGACATTCCTCATCCACTTTTTTTTCTCTGTGTGGATTGTCAGGCAAATGCCTTTGAAGGATATCTTTTAGGAGTCTTTGCAATATTCTTCAGCTACATACATACATCTGAAAGAGCTCACCAAGCCCAGGGAAACATACCTCATTGTGTCCTTCCACTGTAGTGCCAAACCCCTTTGGTAAGCGTACATCTCCCTCTTTTATGCCTCACCTGATATTAACAATTTGAGGGTTGATAAAATAACAGGGTTGTTATCGTGGTTACCTGGTCCAATGAATTCTGAATAATTTTGATGCATGGATGGAGAGATACCTTGTAAAAGAGCATGTCAAGAACATGTTTTGTTCTAACCAGTCAAATGCTTTTTCATAACCAACAAATAATAAAAAAAAAGGAGGCTCTTCTAGTCTACATCTTTTGGTTAATTGTGAAATGGTAAGGAGGTAAAAATTTTTGTTTCCTTGTTGAAGATGCCCTTTATTGTGTATAGATGGTGAGTCAACATGTAGGTCTATAGAGAATGATGCTTTTGACCACATATTTTTAGTATTAACAAGGCCTGAGACTTTTTCTGTACCTTTGGTATCTTCCCCCCAGTTAGCTACCTTGTATATCAGTCCCAGAACATTTGGTCCAGTACAACTGTTTTTCCTTCTTTGTCCATATCTGGCACTATGATGTTGGGGAAGAGGGAGGTGGGGAAAGGAACAAGCATTTATGAAACACACACTGTGTACCAGGCACTGCACTAAGTGCTTTACATCTCATTTATCCCATTTGATCCTCACAACAACTCTTGGAAGAAGGTGCTATTATTAGTAGTAGTATTTTATAACTGAGGAAACAGATTTGCCCAGGGTCACCCAGCTAATAAGTGTCTGAACTCAGGTCTTCCTGACTATTCTATCCAGTTAAACACTTAGCTACCTCTCGGGATCCAATAGGGAATGGAGCCATTAGCCTTGATGGAGAAAATAGTATAATGAGTTTTGCAAATATTTCCCATTTTCTTCTGCTTGTTGTCCTTTGGTTTTCTTTTCATTTTTTTAACAAAAATTTTTCCTTGTGAATTAGAAAACTATCAACAAACATGAACATTTTCCTATAAGAGAAGGCCAGAAAAAGATTATATTAAATGGTTACTCCATTATGTGTGCTTATTTTTAAAAAATACTTATTAATATTCACAGAGTGATACCAACTTTGCCTTCCTTATTTTTGTTACTTTCTGAACTTCTTTCTTTTGTGTATTTTAAAAGTTTGCTGATGCTTTTTGCTTTGTTTTTAGTCCCTATCAGTATATCCTGCTACTCCACCTTCCAACTGTCCCACAGCAAATGAAAGCCCTCCCTTATACATAAATATAATCAAGGAAAACAAATTTGTACTTTGTTGGTTGACTTCCCCCTCATCACCTCTACACCAAGAGGAGAGGAGGCATGCTTCATCATCAGCCTTGTGAAGTCCTGAATAATTGTTGCATTGTTCAGAAGTTTTATTTATACACACATTGTGTACATATATGATACACATACACATATGTAATATATACATATGTACACATGTGTGTACACATATACATATATTTTTTACTTTTCTCCCCAATTATATATTAAAAACAATTTTTTAACATTTGGGGTTTTTTTAAGTTTTGAGTTCCAAATTCTATCCTTCCTTACCCTCCCTGAGATGTAAGCAATCAGATATATGTTATACATGTTCAATCATGTAAAATATTTCCAGACTGGTCACTCTGTACAAGAATATTTGAATGAAAGAAAGTGGAAAATTGCATACTTCAGTCTGTATTCAAACAACATCAGTTTTTTCTGAGAAGGTAGATAGTATACTTCAGCATTAGTCTTTTGGGATTGTCTTGAGTAACTAATTGCATTGCTGAGAATAGTTACGTCATTCACAGTTCTTCATCATATAATATTGCTGTTACTGTATAACATTCTCCTGTTTCTGTTCATGTCATTTTGCATGAGTTCATGTAATTCTTTTCAGGTTTTTCTGAAATCATCCTCTTTGTCATTTTTTGGGTGCTTATTGTAGCAAATGGTTTAGATGTCGATTTATACCTAGTTTCCCTGCTTTGCAGATTTTTCCAGCAGTTTTTGTAGAATGATATGAATCCTTAACACAACAGTTTGTGTCCTTGGGTTTATTGAATACCATGCTACTGTCTTCTTCTCAGTTTTGTGTTCTTGACCTGTTCCGCTGATCAACTATTTAAATTTTTAACCAGTACCAAATCGTTCTGATGATTTCTACCATGCAGTATATCTTCTTTTCTTGATCTTTACACATATTTTCTTATAATTTTGTTTAGTTCTGTAAAGTCATCCTTTGGCAGTTTGATCTGAATCTGTAAGTTAATTTAGGCGGTATTGTATTTTTTTGTTCTAGTGGCAAAGCCCAATTACAATCATTCATTCTTCTCCAATTACTTTAGTTGTCCTTTGTTTCTGCAAAGAATGTTTTGTAGTTTTATTTATATAATTCCCATGTGTGTATTTATAGGTAGATTCCCAGTTTTAAAACTTTTAAAATGATTTTGAATGGAATTTCTTTTTCTCTGTGTTGAATTTTCTTGGTAATGAACAAAAAGACTGATGATTGGGGGAGTATTTTATATCCTGTTACTTTACTAAGGTTATTGTGTCTTTTAATTTTTAGTTGAGTTTCTAGGATTAGAGAGGAGAGATATATTGCTTGGCTGAAAATATTGCTTTTTGTTTTTATTATTGCCATGATTCTGGTCTTGAAAGTGTCAAAAAGTTACCTGAAGTAATTGGTTCTTTCAGGAAAATGTCTGTGAATGTTAGAGTTTGATTAAAAGCCAGATGATTATCATGGGCTTCTATCTCCAGTATAATTAAGAAGTGTAAACCTCCTTTCCCAAAGAAGAGCCAGAGAGGCGAATGCTAAGGAGGGAACACTAGAGTGATTTTGCACAAGTTATTAGGAGCATCACTGCTCAACTACACTTCCTTAGGCCACAGAGCGAGGTAAAAATGGGTTTTGTGGGTGTGTGGGTGTGTGTGTATCCATATATGTCCAAGGAGTTTGAGTTCTGGCAGTTGAGAAGAGAGCCAGCTATCGAAGAAGAACTTCGTTTTTGAAAGGGAATCACTCATTGACCCTTGGGAGGAAGGGAGAAGAGATTTCTCTCTTCTCTTCCTCCTTCCTATACCATTGACCACAGCGTTTTCAAGCAGAGATACTTGTCCAGTCGAAGAGAGTGCTCCCAAGGGAGCAGGCCCAAGGAACCTAGCAGAATGGCATGTCTGGCGTAGTTTCTCTGCCTAGAGGGAACAATATGAAGACACCATGAAAAGTGGAAGGACACTAGGGTGCTGAAGCATGAATGGTCACAGCCAGATATGTTCCCTAAGTATGTACTTCTCTGTGTGTGCCCTCTTTTTCCACAGACACTATGTATTTTGTGGGAGAGTACACCCTATTTTTATATTTTATAGCTACTGTTCTTAACAAGGCCACTTTAGTAAATGCTTTTACTTTAAGCTAACTGTGTCCTCTGACTGACTATTCATGGTGACAACACTGCTAGGGGATCATACACTATAGTTTTCAGAGTGTGAAATCACAGAGTACCTTGAACCTGGGGACCCAACCTCCTAGTGAACCCCTTGTGGACCCATCTTTCAGGTGTGAATTGGGGAGAAGGGAAGAGCTTAAATTCTACACTTGGAATTCTCTTGTCCTTGGCATAGGGGAAATAGTTTTAATGATTGAGTAATATGGCAGTTTGTGTTATGATAATCAATTTTTTAACTCTTCATTTAGGATACAACAATCCTAGGACTTATATTACTGAAACAGAGTGGGGTGTGTGTGTGTGTGTGTGTGTGTGTGTGTGTGTGTGTGTGTGTGTATGTGCGCGCGCGTGTGTGTGCTTGGGGGAGGAGAAGACTGGGAAACAAGGGTACCATGAATTATAAAGAGACTTTAAAACTAAAGAATAGTTTCCATCTGATAAACAAAAAATGATATTTTAAAAAGACTGCTGTCCTAGAAATTGGAAAAGAGGAAGGAAGACTGGAAGGCAGACAGCTAATTATTTCAGCAAACTTGTCGTGAGTATAGAAGAGGATGTGGACTCAAGAACTAACTGTGGGCAGTAGAAAGGAACAAATGTGAATGATATCGTGAAAGAATACCAAGATTTGATGAAGAACTGGATAAAAATGATGACCATGTGTCCCCAAAGAGATCATTTTTAAAATTTTATTTATTTTTGGTTTTAAGCATTCACTTCCATAAGTTTTAAATTTTCTCTCCCTTCCTTCCCTCCCCCTTCCCCAAGACAGCATACAATCTGATATAGGCTCCACACATACATTCCTATTAAACATTTTCACATTAGTCATGTTGTAAAGAAGAATTAGAACAAATGAGAGGAACCATGAGAAAGAAAAACAAAACAAAAGAAAAAAAGGAAAATAGTCTGCTTCACCTCATTCAGACTCTGTAGTTCTTTGGATTTGGATAGCATTTTCCATCATGAGTCCTTTGGAATTGTTTTAGGTCCTTGCATTGCTGAGAAGGTCTAGGTCTATGAAAGTCAGTTTTTGCATAATGTGGCTGTTACTGTGTACAATGTTCTAATTCTGCTCACTTCACTGAGCATCAGTTCATATAAGTCCAGCTTTTTCTGAAGTCTGCCTCTTCATCATTTCTTATAGCACAATAGTACTCCATTACATTCATATATCACAGCTTCTTCAGCCATTTCCCAATTGATGGACAACCCATCAATTTCCAGTTCTTGGACGCCGCAAAGAGAGCTGCTATAAATATTTTTGATCATGTGGGTCCTTTTCCCATTTTTATGATCCCTTTGGAATATAGCCTTAGAAGTGATATTGCTGGGTCAAAGGGCATGCACATTTTTATAGTTTTTTGGGCATAATTCCAAATTACTCTCCAGAATGGCTGGATCAGCTCACAACTCCACTAGCAATGAATTAGTGTTCCAACTTTCCCACATCTTCTCCAGCATTTATCATTTTCCTGTTTTGTCATGTTAGCCAATCTGATAGGTGTGATGTGGTATCTCAGAATTGTTTTGATTTGCATCTCTAATTAATAGTGATTTAGAGTGTTTTTTCATGACTATAGATAGCTTTAATTTCTTCCTCTGAAAACTGCCTGTTCATATCCTTTCACCATTTGTCAATTGGGGAATGACTTGTATTCTTGTACATTTGACTCTTTATATTTTAGAAATGAAGCCTTTATCAGAGACACTAGCTGTAAAAATTCCCAGCCAAACAGATCACTTTCGAAAAATAAATTGCACTTTTAACAAGACTTGAAAAAGGAATGTTCTTGTCAAATCACGTAGACTGATTTTTGATTGATATAACAATAGATATGCAACTTTCCCCCTGTCTTTACCCAACTTCTCTCCCCTTCCCGAAGACTCTTCTCGATCCCCTCATTGTTTCTTTTTGTATCCCTAGTTCTGGGCTCAAACGTTTATTCATTGATTGATCTTCCTTTCTTTAACGTCCCTGGGCCTGGGGACTTTAGTAATGAGCTAGATGACCTCTCAGGTCTCTCCTCGCTCCAGATCTATGATCCTATAGAATCCTTTCTCTCTCTCCTCTGTTCCCCTTCACTCACTTCTTCATTTCCCTCTCTCCTTTTGTCTCCCTTTATCTTTCCCTATTTCTCTGCTCATCTCTCCTTTTCCTCATGTCTCTCCTTTGCTTCTCTTGCCCTTGCTTTTTCCTTCTCCTCTTCATCTCTTTCTAGTCCCACATCTCTTCCCCTGTCCATCTCTCCCCCATTTTCTTTCCCTTCCTCGTTATTCTTCCCCTTCTCCCTTTTTTCTTCTTTTCCTCTCGAGAATCTTTCAACCTCTCCTTTCTTCACTTCACTTTGTTTTCCTATTCACTTTCTGCCCGCGGTGGTGAAGGATTGAAGGGTTAAAGATTGTAATTGAGGGAGCCGAGGGAACAGGACCCAGGTTGGAACAATGTAGGTGGAGACGAGGCACTGGGTGCTTGACTCTGAGCCGCGCGCTCTAAGGTTTAGCTGCCAACACTTTTTTGGTCAGAGAACTTTGGGGTTGAGGTCCCTCATTTGTCCAGCAGGGTCTTCCGGGCTCCGCCCAACAGGGTCTCCACCTATTAAATAGCCGCCTCTCTCCCTCCTTCACCACAGTGACTCGTCTCTTTGAACGCTATGGGCCGCTATCTTGTCGGTGTGGAAACCGGGAGTTCTGTCTTCGCGGGGTCCAACAACCAGGTTAAGCTATGGCTAGTCGGAGAGCTCGGGGAGGAGGCACTGGACCTGCGGCTGCGACCCTGTCGGGGAAAGGTTAATGAGATCTGGGGAGCCCCCGGCACTGGCGATCCAAAGACCCTTCGGGGGGTAGCCAGGGTCTGGGTGGGTGGGGGAGGTGGTTTCCAAATGGGATTCCAAGAACCAGGAATGCCCGGATCCCAGAGGGACAAGAATTTGGAGCCCAGACTCTCTGGGGTCGTGTGTCTTGGGTTTAGGAGTCTAGGTGCCCTTAGTTCGTCCTGTTTTCTGCTTTTCAAATATTACCCTTTTAGAAACAGTTCCTTTTCCTCTCTCAACCAAAATATCTACAGAGCGTTGAAACACCAGATCACTCCTTCGTTCCTTTCTCCAGTCAAGGTCTTTCCTTGACAGTAGAGGGGCAGCCGATTCCTCCCGCACACGGGTGTCCAAGAATCCCGCATCCCCTGTTCATCGCTCCCATTGCTACATGACTTTCTGATTCTCTCATCCCTGTCTCCGTCCCCCGGTCTTCATCTCTACTCATATCATTTCTATCTTGGCTTTCCCATATCCCATATCTATCTACAACTTTCTACCTTTTCATCTTTCTCTCCATCTTAACCTTCCCTTCCTTTTTTCATCCCTACCTACCTCTCTTCCCCATCTGAGGCTTAACTGGGGTAAATCCTCCTTCCTGGGTCGGGGGACTGCTGGATGTTAAGTTTGGATGCTGCCCTCTGCCAGCCTTCCCATCTTCCAGGGCTTTCACTAGTTTAGTTGGATCAGGCAGCACCTTGGATGAACCCAGACTTGTGGTATGAAGGCATTTGAAATTAGAAGCAAGGTGGTGTGGAGAGGGGAAGCCTGAGAGGGAAGAGAGAACTAGTAGTATCTTCTTCCCTATACTGCCCTTATTCAGAGACTAGGGAAGAAGGGAGCGAGGAGAGCTGTTAGGTTTTCAACCTATCCCTGGAACCTCCTGGGACCCAAGCTTCCTCCTTTTGAGTCACCTACACATATAAACACGCCCGCCCTGCGTTGACCTTTAGATTTGGGATACCCCTCTTCCCGGGGGAATAGAGTTCCATTTTGTTTTATATTAAAGTTTATAATTATATTAGTTTATTATTACTATATTAGTTTATAATTAAAGTTTTTTAATTGACCCTCGAAGATCCCATCGGAGTCCTTGGCGTCCCAGCAACTCTTTGGAGAAAACCGAGAGACCAGCTCCCTCCCTTTCTTTTTGATCTCTATATCCCCAGAGCCTACCACAGTTAACTACCTGCTTCCTGAATTAAACTGAATTTTCCCCCTTCCCTCTCAAATTTCCCCAGCCGCACCCACCCAATCCCCTCTTTACTTCGCTAGAAAGACCAGAGTAGCGGGTGAGGGTGACAGAGACTACTTCCCTGGGACTCAATAGCTCTTTCCCTGCCTTTCCCACCTCAGGTAGAGGAATTCAATGTAGAAGTTTCGAAGATCCTGGGTCCCCTCCTGTTCGTGAAGGTGTGCAAACGTCGCCTCCTCACTGAAGACAATTGGTTTTGCAACCGAATCACTGTGCAAGGTCCCGGGGACGAGGGAGAGGAAGCGACGTTTCCGTGCTACCGCTGGGTGCTGAGTGAAGGCACAGTCTGCTTCCCCGAAGGCACTGGTGAGGGAGCAGCGACCTCTCCAGCCTAGTTTTGCATATCCACTTTCCTCCCTTTCTTGTACACGTTAAAATTCCCCAAACTAGACCTGCCTTTCCTGCTCTCAGGCTTTTGTGCGAAGCTGTCCCCAACACCTTCTCTTATCTTTTGCCTGTGGAAATTCTTTTCCAAGACGCGGCTCAGACCCTTCTCTACAGATTAATGCCAGTTGCGATAAGAAGAAAGATAGATATTCTGCCACCTTGGCCTCCTACGGAGCTTTCTCTGCGTCTTGTCTTTGCTTCTGTCACATTCTATATTCTAAAATGTCCCCAGAACTTCTCGAAGGCGAGGTCTGAGTCTCTTAATGCTCTTTGTGTCCTGGGTGCCAAGCACAGTGTCTCCGCTTCCTAGTAGGTCTTTATGGAACCGAATTGGATTGGGGAGAGATGAAGATGCTGTTGAGGGCGGTAAGGGAGATGATGTCAGGAGCCGTATGTGGGCAGGCAGATGGAGACGGGAAAGAGGGACCAGGAAAAGGCTGGGGAGGTTAAGTGACGACTTTGCTTTGTCCCCCAAGCCCGGACAGTCAGGGATGACCCCCGGGGCTTCTTCAAGACGTACAGAGAGGAAGAGCTGAAGGAGAGAAAGAAGCAGTACAGGTGAGAAAAGGCAGCCTCTTCAGCTGTGGTCCTTGAAACCACCCTCCCATCAAAGCCCTTTTCCCTCCTCCTTTCAATCCTCAGCTGCCTTCTTCAGTTCCCCCCTCCCAATTCTTTTAGACTTGATATCACCAGATCCTGTCCACTTAGACAATGAGCTCAGATTCTTCCCTACCCTGATCTCTCCTGACTAATCACCACTATTCCTAAACAAACCTCAATGCTAACTCACTAGATCCTAACCACCCAATTAACTCCCTTCCAAACCTTAACCCTTAAATCCATATCCCCACCTCAACCACCACAGTTGGCAATCCTGGAAGGATAATGTAGTGCGAACAGTCTCCGGGGCTACTCTGAGTGATCTTCCTTTGGATGAAAGATTTCATGAGGACAAGAGAATTGACTTTGAGTTCTCCCTGGCCAAGGGGTGAGTGAGATTGAAGCCATGAGTGTCCGGATTGGTGCTATAAGCCTGGTTGGAGAAAGCTGGGTTCTGGATACCCTCATTCTCAAGAAGAGGAGGTGCTATCTTACCTTGACCCCTTCTCTCATCCTCTTCTCCCCCTCCTCCCCCCGTCCCATCCCAGGCTTAAAGACCTTGCCATCAAGGATACTTTAAACATCCTGACTTCCTGGAAGAGCCTGGAAGATTTCGATCGAATTTTTTGGCCTGGTCAGAGTAAGCTGGCAGGTCAGTAACACTTACCACTTCCTCCTTATGAATTGCACATCATCATCATCATCATCTTAATTTACCAAGCATTTTTACATGAATTATTTCAATTGATCCTTAAAACAACTTTGTGAAGTGGGCAGGACAGGGCAGGCTTTATTATTCCTATTTTACGGCTGATTACTTATCATCTGTAAGTGACGGCCCAGAGATGTGATCTGACTTACAGTCCCAAAGTGATGGTGACAGTCAGGACTCAATTCAAAACCTCCAGACTCCAAATACAGTGTTCTTTTTATTATGCCATATTGAGTGAAAACACTCTTACCCAAAGAACTGACATCATTTATATTTAATTTCCAAGGGCTCTGATTTAAACATTCATCTGACACAAAACCCAGTGCTTATTCTAGCTATCTTGCATTGACTCTTACACAGAGCTTCACACATCATATAGGACTCTAAAGCTGAAGGGGACCTTAGAACTAATTTAGTACAACCACCTCTTTTTATAGAGAAGGAAAGAGGGGCCAAAAGAGGTCACAACACCAGTAAGTGGCATAGCTAGGCTCTTTTGCTTACATATCCATGCCCTCCACACCCCACAAAAGGAAGACTAGGGACTGGGGTGAAGAGGGGGCTGTGAGGGGCTCCAAGTCATCTCTCCAACTTAACTCCACAGAGAAGGTTCGAGAATCCTGGAAGGATGATGCATTCTTTGGGTACCAGTTCCTGAATGGTGCTAATCCCATGATCCTGAGACGATCCACCAAAATCCCATCCCGACTAAAGTTGCCTCTCGGTTCAGAAGAGCTTCAGGTGGAGCTGGAAAAACATCTCCAAGTACTTACCTTCTTTTATCATACTTTTATTATAGATGGTCTATAATATTCACTTTCTCTTCTACTGCTATGAAATAAAAAGGAAAAGCCTGGGCTTCTGAGATCCTGGTTAGTAAAACCTTTGAACTAAGTGAAGCAGATGAGTTGAAGGTGGCAGTGGATAGAGTCTTTCATGTTACCCTCATAGAAAAGATAAAAAGAGAGGAGTCTAGAAAATAGTACAGGTAAGGTAGGTGGGCTTGGAAATGCTAGAATAACTTCACCCAAAGAACAGTTATTAATTGGGTCAGTGTTAACTCTTAATGAAATCTTTAGTGGAATGTGTCCCTGAGGATCAGTCTTTGACCCTGTGCTATTCAACAGTTTCACCAGTGACTTAGTTGGAGGTACTGACAACATGCTTCTGTAATCTGCATGGGACACTCTATTTCCTGCCTTCATGATTTTGCAGAAGTATCCATCTCTCATGCCTTACCTCTGCCTCTTAGAATCCCCACTTTCCTTCAAGGCTTCAAAGCTCAAACATGAGCCTTACCTGATCCCTGCAAATGTTAGTGCTACCCTGCCCCAAATATCTTCGTGTGTGTGTGCACGTGCGTGTGTGGGTGAGAGACATATATAAAAAAATGTACCTTTAAATTTTATATATTGTTTCAGTAGAATATAAGTTCCTTGAAGACAGGAATTATTTCAGTATTTTTTGGTATCCCTAGGGCCTAGCAAAGTGCCTGTAGGTATGCAATGCATGCTCCATGATTGGTGACCAAAGCTAAGAGGAATAAACTAACATGATCTTGTCAAGATAGCTACCAAAAAAAAAGCTATTTCATTCTTAGGCTCTATTAAGTGAGTGTCTTGGGATTTGTTCTGTAAAACTTGGACTTAGTCAAAAGGCTAAACCCAAGGACCTAGAAGACTACATGTGGCCTTGAGGCCAAAGGTTCCCTACTCCTATAAACATATAAGACAAGGGTTCCCTGTAGTCAGGGAATCTGTAGTCCCTTCTGGTCAGGCTATCCATCTGAACTATTCTGTTGAGTTCTGAGTGCCATGTTTTAGGGAAGAATTTGTTAAACTGCAAAGGATACAGTTAGGAAACCAGTTTGATGAAAGGTCTGAAGATCATGTCATTTAAGGATTGGAACCCAAACTAGGGATGTTTGACCCGGGGAGGAGGGTGAGGAGGGAGAAGAGACATGTTTGGTGCCTTCAGATATTTGAATATGGAAGTTTGGAAGAGGTGTTAGATTTGTTCTGTTTGTCACCAAAGGGCAAAGCGATGAGTAGTGGATGAAGTGGCAGAGTCAGATTTAAGCCCAATGTAAGAGAGAAAAAATCTTAACAGAGACAACCCAATGTGGAATGGGCTACCATGGAAAGATGGTGGTTTTGAAATGAAGGCTATAAAAGACCACTTTTGGGGAGATTGTAAAGAGTCAGGCATAAGTTGCCAACAGCCTTTTGGGTCCCTTCTGATGCTGAGATCGTTTAATTCTGAAGAGGAACCAGAAAATGGAGACATATCAAGAGTCCCTGGAAAATGAGGGCAGGAGGAAATATGGATCCAGTCAGTCTGTGAAAATCTGCATTTAGTGGCCATAGGGGCCATAAAGTCCTTGTGAGTGGCCCTGAGGAAACCCAGAGGAAGAAGATAAATCCACTATTTGATGGGGTAGACATGGTCCCTACTCAGGGTATAAAGAAAAGAGACCAAATGCAGAGAGCAAAATAGGGCTTGGTAATTGGAGGTGGAAATGAGCTTATGTTTGAAATGAGAGGCTGGGTTTTGAGGAGGGAGAGCTGATCAGAGAGGGCTTCTGTGAAGAAGAACTGGAAGATTCCTGTGCTCACTCCACCTTGCCCTCTTCCTTTCTGTCCCACCAACAGGCAGGCTCACTGTTTGAAGCTGACTTTTCTCTCCTGGAAGGAGTTCAGGGCAATGTAGTCCTCTGCTGCCAGCAGTACCTGGCCGCTCCCCTGGTCATGCTGAAGTTGGAGCCAGATGGGAATCTGCTGCCCATAGCCATCCAAGTAAGAAGGCCCAGACATCCCTTCACTGAGACAGCAAGCAACTCTTCCATCCTACCCTTTTGTACCATTTCCAATAAATCTTTACTTACATAGATCAGTAGAGTGTAGGAAAGGTCTTTTCAACCTCAGGTTCATTCAACCAAAGATTCAGAGCTGGAAATGTCCTTTTAGATCATCTAGTCCAGCCCCTTCATTTGGCAGGTAAGGAAATTGAGTGGCAGAGGCTGGATTCGAACTCAGGTCCTCTGATATCAGAACCATCTCTCTTTTCCATTTCCACTGTATCCCATTTGCTTATAAGCAGAGGGGAAGAAGCCAATGGAAATGGAGAAAATAGAGATAAGGACCAGATCTGTGATTTCACTAATATAGGGACATCCCAGGCAAAGAAATTCCTTCCACCAATGTAAGTGAGTACCTTCTCTGAAACTTAGAGTTAGAGGGGTAGAGAGACTAAATAAGTTAAATGATTTGTGCAGGGTCAGTATGTACCAGACAGAACTCAACTAAACTCAGCCTTCCTGACTTTGAGGCCAATTCTCTATGGCCTAAATCATCCTGCCTTTGGTCACCACCAATGCCTTTAAAGAGGCAGAAAGAGATGGGATCAAGGGCACATGGAAAGGGGTTAGTTAAGATCTGGAGGAGAAATTTTTTTTCCTCTAGGAAAGGAGGGAAGGAAGAGATGATAGGCAAAAATACAAAGAGATTTTCAGATAAATGAGGAACTACACAGTGGATTGGCCTTGATTTTCACCCTAAATTGGGGGAGTAGATCAAGGAGGGGATGGGAGGCTTGAAGAGAGTGGGAAAAATATGCAATAGCCAGCATGGGAAATGCCTTAGCCAATCCACAAAAGTTAAATAAAATGAGTGCTGAATAGAGATAAAGGCTCCAATGAAGTTAGATACCATGATGACCTGGGATCTAAGTACCTGGCCCATTCTCACAGCCGCAGTGGTCATTCATCCCCTTTTCCTCCACCCTCATTACTTTAGGGACCTAGGCACCCAGGATATTCCTTCTGTTCTAGATCCAGGTACCCAGCTTGAACTCACCAACACCACCAGTGTTCTTGCCCTCTGATCCACCCATGGCATGGCTTCTCGCCAAAGCCTGGGTCAGGAGCTCAGACTTCCAGCTTCACCAACTACAGTACCATCTTCTGAGAGGGCATCTGATGGCCGAGGTGATCTCTGTGGCCACTATGAGATGTCTCCCAACACTGCATCCCATCTTCAAGGTATCTCACCTTCAGGCAACATTTGGGGGATACTGCCCAGTTTCACAAATTTAGGTGGGGAGGGCAAATATTTGATATACATTAGTAGGCATCTTGTCAGTTTGTAAGAAGGTTCATTTAATCAGTATGCAAATGAGAGGCTGGAGATACTTATCTGAATCTTGTGGTTTTTGTTGCTTTGTTTTGTACAATACTTATCATTTCATTAGTACTGGGTGGTCATTTCCAAAGTGAAGGCCCACGCATCACATGGTATATGTAAGATGACTGTTGAGGGTTTGGAAAGGAAAGTCTCCCAGGTCCTCCACAGCAGGTTTCTGGCAGATGCCCCTTTATCTGGGTGGCCTCTGGTCCCTCTCTCCTACCACCTTCCTACAAAGGCTATAGCACTGACATCTGAGGAAGACTGAGGCTGATTGAGGGGCCTGGGTAGTAAGTGGCAGCAGCCCTACCAGGCTGCAGGGGTGACAAAAGGATGGTCAAGCAGATGGAATGACTCATGGGGCCCATCTGGGGGGGCTGCTAGTTTTCTTCTTTCTCCCCACCTCACCTCCAAGGGCTGGGGGGGTAGTGGTGGTGATGGAAACAGATGAAAGCAGAGAGACCTTCAGAGCCATGAGAAAATAGTGGCAGAGGAGGCAGCAATGGCTAGGCTGCAGGACCCAGTGGGCTCATAGGAGGCAACAGTCAACAAATGCTTACTAATTGTATGCCGTGTTCCAAGCATTGTGTCCTGCGCTCGGAATATAAAGATGGAAGTGAAACTATCCTTGCCCATTCAGAGCTTACAGTCTGGAGAGTGAGAGAAGGAGGAAGAGACAACATGTATATATATAGGCTTATACAATAAAGTACAAAATAATTTGGGAGAGGGCATTAGAAGCTGGAATCAGGAAAGGCTTTGTGCATAAAGTGGTACTCATGCTGAGCAGTGCAGGAACTGGGGGCGCTGGCTCAAAACTCTTTTACTCACAGGTGCAACATCAAAAGCTGCTGTTAGGGAAGAAGGCAAGGTGCAGATCAGCACCTGTCCCACTTATAATCTTACCCAGGGTTCCCTGGGTCACCGAGAGGCTATGACTCATCTAGAGTCATACAAGCAGGACAGATCAGAGGCAGGGCTTGTCCCTATCTCTGAGATGGGATCTCTATCCCCAATGTAATGCTGCATCTTGTAAAAACAAATGAACAATAAATGTTTTCAGACCCTCTCTGTGCAGAAAATAAACACAGGTTTCCTTCTCTAGGAAGCCTTAGTCATCTTCCTTCTTCTTCACTTTGAAGAAGAAGTGAGGAAACTGAGGCCCAGAGAAGGAAGCCAATGTTTGAGGAGGTTGGACTAGATGTCTCCTAGCATCCCTTACAGCTCTAAAATCTATTTTTTTAAATTATGCAACTTCTAATGGGGGCTGTACAAAGGAAAAGAGGAATAGTGGGGGGAGGAGGGAGATAAGCAAACAGAAGGTGGAATTAGGTGGGTTTGTCTCATCTGATTCTAGTGATATATGCAAATAAAATAGACATATTTTAAATGAGCTTACTTGCCCAGGCAAGTAAGAACAAAAAGGATTTATTGAAAACAATCAAAAGGGACCCAATAAACCTAGATAAGGCCCCTTGAGAGATTTTGTCCTTCTTATCATAAATCACTTTTCTGTAAAGGAGTATCCGTTTTCAGAAAGACTATAGTTCTGTCCACCTTTGTTTCTCCTCTGGGACCTAAGTATCCATCCTTCTTCTCTGTTAACATGTGTTCTTTTTGAATAAATAGATCCTGATCCCTCATCTTCGCTACACGATGGAGATCAACATCAGAGCCCGGACAGGGCTTGTCTCTGATGGGGGAGTATTTGACCAGGTATGAGGAGGAATGGGGAATTATTTGACCAGGTAAGAGGGGGTACACAGAACAAGGTGTGTGTGTGGGAAACAAATCTTTTTTTTCCCTCCACATTTTCTTTACAAACTGGAGTGTTTGCATTAAATCCTGCAGTATGAGTTCAGGGAAATCTGCACTGAAGTTATATTGAGGACTCAGCCTACACTTTGGTGACGCAATGGGAAAACTCCAAAAGAGAGCTGATGTTCTGAACTACAGTGTCCAGTGAATTGAGGGATGTTCCCCCTAATCTCAATGACTCTGTTTGAGTTTCTTTCCTTCCTATTGATCTCAAGATTCCTTCTTGTTTGAATTTGAATCCTTTTCAAAGGATTTTCTGTGACTTTTTCTTGGTTAAAGGACCCCTCCTAATTTGAGTTTAATCTCTTCTGATTTATCACTCATGACCTCAGGCTCATCCCTACCATTTCCTCAGGTGGTAAGCAGCGGTGGAGGAGGACATGTCACCATACTCCAGAAAGCAGGAAGTCATCTGACCTATAGATCACTCTGTCCACCCAATGACCTGGCTGATCGAAATCTGCTTGGGGTACCATCTTCCCACTATGCTCAAGATGCCCTCCGGCTCTGGGACATCATCAAAAGGTAAACCTTTCTGGTTGAAGATCTGCATCTCTGAGGAGCCAATGAGGAATAAATTGAAATATATCTGTGTAAAGAGGTTAGGGATTGGAGCCCCCCGCCCCCTTCCACAATTAACCTGGCTATATTTTCCATTGGTGGGCAGATATGTGGAGGGGATAGTCCATCTCTACTATGCAGGAGATGAGGATGTGGAAAATGATCCTGAGATACAAGCTTGGTGCAAAGAGATCACTGAGATTGGCCTTAATGGAGCCCAGGACCGGGGTAAGACACATATCCCTATCCTGAGACTTTGCATGGACCTCCTGCCTATGATTTACCTCCCCTGCCTTTGCCTCTCAGGGACCTTCTTTGTCAGTTCCCAACTACCTACCTCATATTTCTTCAGTCATTTATATCCCTAGATATACCACTGTCCACCAGTCTAGAAAAATGCTCTCTCCAACATCTGACGCATTTACCTTCTAATGTGAATTATATTTATGTTTGTTGTTACTGTTTGGTCTGACTCTTCATGATACCGTAGACCATGGTACCATATCCTCCACTGTCTCTCAAAGTCTGTCCAAATTTGTGTTCATTGTTTCCATGACACTATCCATCTCACTCTCGACTGTCCCTTTTTCCTTTTGCCTTCAGTCTTTCCCAACATCAGGGTCTTTTCCAGTGAGTCCTATCTTCTCATTATGTGGCCAAAGTATTTAAACTTCAGCTTCAGTATTTGATCTTCCAGTGAATAGCCTGAATTAATTTCTTTAAGTATTGACTGATTTGATCTCCTTGCTGTCCAAGGGCCTCTCAAAGCCTTCTCCAGCACTATAATTCAAAAGCATCAATTCTGTGGGGCTCAGTTAGTTCGCCTCTCACAGCCATCCATTGCTACCAAAAAAACCATAGCTTTGAGTATATGGAACTTTGTTGGCAAGGTCCTCAATATGTCCTCAATTTACTTCAACAAACATTAAACATTAAGTCATAAATTGGGGCATAGAATAGAAAAGATGAAAATCTAAATAGTCTCTGCCAATAGTCTCTGCTCACAGTCTATAAGGAAGGATATGAAATAAGGATAGTCCAAGGGAGGGTGATGAGGGCAAAGAAACCACAAAATCTGAGTTGGAGGAGACTTCAGCAGAAATCTAGTCCAGTCTTTATCCAAAAGAAATTTCCTCTCTACTTTATCCAGCCAGTGGTAACATGCTGCTCATTCAACTTCTGGACAGCTCTAATTGTTACGATGGGTTTTTTTTTCCCTTTGATATCATGCCTGCAATTTTACACCTGTCATCCTTGATTCCGCTTCCTGGGCCCAAACAAGGCAAACCTCCTCTACATGAGAAATCTTTCTTCAACTGATATTCACACAAAATGGACTCAGGCCTTTTCCCATTCCAGTTGCTTTCTTCTTGACACTCTCCAGATTATCCATGTCCTTTGTAAATGGTGGCCAGTTAAGATGCTCTAGGAAGGAGGGCCAGGCAAGGAGTTCCAGAAGATTTGTACTTTTAGCTATTTTATCTTCTCTCCTGGGAGGCAGCTGCAGTATCCTCAGAACCAGGAAGACTTGGGTTCCAGTCTTATCTAAAGCATTTGACTGGATGTATGACCCTGGGCAAGTCATTTAACTTCTCACTGCCCCAGACAATCCAAATCTATAACTAGCAGAACAGGGGACCTGCATTGTAAAGGAAGTTTTCTTCTCTGGGTGTTCCGTGTACCCATGAAATCACAAGGTCAGGCCTATGTTTCTTTCTTTATTCATTTGTAAGCCCTTTGAGGGAAGGGACACTTGCTTTGTAGCTTTGTATCTGTCAGCTCCTCTAAATCATTCCTCAGATAGTTCATCATTTGCAGCCCAGGTTCTATAAAACTCTGCTAGTAGAGCACAAGTTCTGACAGGTTCTACCTGATGAGGTTGGCTCACGGTGTGATAGACTACATAACTGTCATAGGAGGACTTGCCTAATTAGCCAGTTTGGCTGCTGAGCAATGAAGTTTTTGACCAGAACAACTCTTGAAAACCATCTACTAAGGAACTCTGAGCTATAGTAGTGAAGGGTCTATTCACACAGATGACATTACAGATACTTAAAATATTGTAGTATCTAGACCTTAGTACCTAATGCATTAAATGTACAGAAGAGAAGCTTAATGTTTGTTGAATGAATAATAATCACCGAAAGACTGGATCTGTACCAGCCCCAGAGGCAGACTCCCTAAAACACTTCCAGATGTTTCTCTAAAGCACATCCCTACCCATCGATGATTTCCAACCCTCTCTAAATCTAAAGAGCCCCAAAATATTCCCAAGATTTCTACAGGTTGCTGTCTCTGTGTACCTGCCACAACCCCACCCACTCTCTTCTTTTCATTCCTTCTAGGTTTCCCCACCTCCTTCCATTCCAGGGATGATCTCTGTTTCTTTGTGGCCATGTGCATCTTCACTTGTACCGGCCAGCACTCGTCTGTCCACCAGGGACAGGTACACAGACTATACAGTGAAGCCAGGCTGGGAAAGGGATGAAGCCTAGATTTACTTGTGGATTGAGGTAGCAGAGGGAGTGGGGTTGGACAGGAAACTAAGATACCATCTGCCTGATTATCTGAGGGACTCTAGACTCTGCCCTGTGTTTCCTCCTTCCAGCTGGACTGGTATGCCTGGGTTCCTAATGCCCCATGTACTATGCGTATGCCCCCACCCAGTGGAAAGGATGTGACGCTGGAGATGGTGATGGCCACTCTGCCCAATGTCCACCAGGCATCCCTCCAGATGTCTATAACATGGCAACTCGGTCGAACTCAGCCAGACATGGTGAGGGGATGGGGTTAAAGCTGGGGAGAAGGAGCCAGGCCTCAATCTGGGTTGAAACTGTTGTAGTACAAAAAAAATCACTGGATTTGGAGAAGACCTGGGCTTTATGATCTTGGACCCTCTGAGTCTGAGTTTCTTCTATAAAATGGAGGGATTAACTAGACTGGACAAGACAAAGCCTTAAGGTTCCTTCCATTTCTAAATCTGTGGTCCCGTTAGAGATACTTGAGGACCTCTTTGCTGGTCTTTGGGTTGATAAGTGTTTTTCCTTTCTGACTCAGGTTCCCCTGGGACAGCACACAGAAGAGTACTTCTCAGGGTCTAAGCCCCAGACTGTACTGAACCGTTTTAGGGAAGAGTTGGCCATCCTGGACAAGGAAATCATCGAGAGGAATGCTAAGCTGGAAATCCCCTACGAATACCTGCAGCCCAGCCGAGTGGAGAACAGTGTCACCATCTGAGCCCTGCCACCCCTCCCTGCCAGGCTTCTTAAACCCACCAGCATTCTTATAACACCTTCACTTAGATCGTTGCTCCCTCTGAGCATTCCCTAGCACATTTTAGAGCCCTCTCCTCAAAGCCCTCAGGCTGGAGGAGAAGGAAACATAAATAAAGCTTTTGCTGCACTTGTGTCAGGAGGATGAATCCTAATAACCACTTATTAGCTGTGTGATTTTAGACAAGTCATTTAGGCTCTCTGGGTCTCAGTTGCCTCTTCTGTAAAATGGGAATACTACACCTTACAGGAAGGTTGTGAAGAAAGTACTAGCTAAACCTTAAAACTCTAGAATAAGGTGGGTTATGTCACAGAACATATCATTCTGAGTTAGAAAGGGGATTACAAATCATGTCCTACTATGAAAAGCTTCATTAAAGAAAATTAAAACCGAAAGGAATCACTTAGTCAGACTAAAGCTTCATGGGAGTCAGGAAATTAGCCTTGGTTTCATGTTTAATTTTTTGTTTTCTCCTTCCTTCCTTCCCTCTCCACCCCGCACTAGAAAAAGTCATCATTACACACACACACACACACACACACACACACACACACTTCTATCTGTCAGTTCTTTCTCTGGAGGTAAATAGCATCTTACTTCACAGTACTTCATAGTTGACTTGAGTATTCATAATACTTAGAATAACTTAGTTGTTCACAGCTCTTTGAACAATGTTGCTCTTACTGTATCCAGTATTCTCTTGGTTCTGCTCATTTCACTCTTCATTATTTTGTGCAGGATTTTTCATGTTTTTCTGAGCTGCTCATCATTTCTCACAGCACAGCAATATTCCATCACAATCGATCACAGTTTGTTTATCCATTCCTCTAATTGATGGACAGACCCTTAATTTCCAATTCCCCTTCTAAAAAGCTTGAATCTGCCCTGAGGAGATTCACTGGATGGTAGTGGGCAGGACTCTGAGCAATTTTCCCATTACTTTCCTCAAAGCAGCCATTTTCTGTAGAAGTGATGGGTCACTACAGGTGGCGGTGACCACTAGGAGCTTTGCCTTCTCAGGATCCAGGTGCAGCTGCATGAAGAGGTGGAACTGGGGCTGTGGCTGTAGCCAGTTCAGGTACAGGTTGGTGAAGAGGTGAGGATGTGATGGGGAGGTCTGAGAACTGGGTAGTCTGAATGCCACAGACCTAGATGGCTGAGAGAGGATTGAGAAAGGGCTCTGGGCTAGGGATTTTTAGTGGTTTTATTCTGGTTCCAGACTAGAGGACAGGAGAAAAAAGAAGTTGGAGCACAAGGGACACCTGGAACTCTCCCATTCCTGGCCAATGGACTTGGGCAGGTAGCAACCTCAAGAGGGCATAGTCATGTACAATGGCCTTCTGGAATACCCAGGAGAGGCCATTTACCTCAGAGTCAAAGAAGCAGAGGATTTGGGGAGGGAATGTGTTAGAAAGAATGCTGGACTTAGAGCCAGAGGATCTAGGTTCAGATCCCCTGACTTGGCCACTAGGGAGTTAGTTTGTTACTAGGGGGTGCAAATCACTTTAACCTTCTGGGAATCAGTTCCCCACTTTGTAAAATGAGGATAATTGGCCTATCTCTCAGATATGACGGTTTTAGAGGAAGTTGGGAAAAAGCACTATGGAAATGTGACATGTTCCCACTGCTATCCCTGTGGGCCCCCACCACCTTCCTCTCTTAATTTTTTTTTTACAAATTTTTACAAATTCTGGGTTTTTCTGGCTCCATAAAATCTACCTTCTCTCCCTGTCACCCAACTTTCTACACTTATAGCAAAAAGAAAAACAAAATCTTTTTAACAAATGCAGTCAAGCAAAACAAAGTGACCATGTCTAAATCCTGAATCCAACACCTCTCTATCAGTGTTTCATCATGAATCCCCTGACATCAGAATTAGGCTGATCAGAATTCTGAAGTCTTGCAAAAGCTGTTTGTCATATTTTGGTAGTTATTGTGTAAACTGTTCTCCTGGTTCTGCTCACTTCATGTAAGTTTTCCCAGATTTCTCTGAAACCCTCCCTTTCTTCATTTCTTACAACACAATAGCATCCCATTCACTCATATGCCTTCAGGTCCTTCACTGTGGTGACTGATCTCAGTGCCTTTTGAAAAGTTGTTCTCTGCTGCCTATCACTTATCAATGATCTAGAATTCATAATTATACTGAGATGTGTAACTGATAGAAGCCTGCCTCTAGAAAGGATCTATCTGTCTGTCTGTCTATCTTTTAGGAATTTATATCACTTAAAGAAACACTGATATATTTATTTAACTGAAATGATCCCTACTATCCAACCTAGGCAGCTCTGATGGTATCTTTCTTCATGAAGGTTTCCCAGTTCTTGTCTTTCATCTTGAACATGTCATTTCCTTAAGATATATACCTTTCTGGGCAGTTATGTGGTGTAGTCAATAAAACACCAGCTCTGAAGTCAAGAGGACCTGAGTTTAAATCCAGTCTTAGACACTAGCTATGTGACCCTGGGTCAGTCACTTAACCATGATGGCCTCAAAAAAAAAAAGAAAAAGATATATGCTTTTCATGAACTTATATCACTTGAAGAAACACTGACATTTATTTAATTCAAATGATCCCTACTATCCAACCTGGGCATCTCTGATAGAATATAATGGGTAAGTAGACTATTAGAAATAGAAGGAACCTTAAAGATTTAATTCAACTGGCTAAATATGAAGTGGCAGCTATGAACTTACAGTTCATAGTTACAGTTCATCCTCCTCTAAGTGTAAATGATTGATTTTTGGCTCAAAAATTTTCCCCATTCTCAGACTGGAAACGGGCCCAAAGATGGCATGCTTATCAAATGATCTAGAATTCATAATTAACTGAGATGTGTTACTGATAGAAGTCTGTTTCTAGAAAGGATCTTGGAAGTCATCTGAACTACCTCCCACACTCCTTTACCCGTTGAAATCCTACTCATCCACCCCACCTCAGCTCTAACACCGCATCATGAAGGTTTCTCAGTCCCCGTCTCCTACCTATGTCCTATCCTGGAGATAGATAGATAGATATCTCTATCTATGAAAACTACATTCTCAGCTTCTGCCACCCACTCAGCAAAGCCATTGTCAGATAAGGACTGGAATATGAGTTTTTGGTCACTGGGAGTATTCAAAGACAGATCACTCTTTACTCCTGCATATGACCTTGGGCTTCCATATCCTCATTTTCAAAGTGAAGGAGTTGGATTAGCCAATCACAGTGTAACAGTTGAAGGTGAACTGTTTCTTGTTTAAGTTGGAGCAAATTGTGTCGGATCCCTTCCAACTCTGACGTTGTGCGTGTGTGTGTGTGTGTGTGTGTGTGTGTGTGTGTGCGTGCAGTGTAGATAGTTACCGGTAAAGCTTCTTTTCAGTTCCCCCATACACAAGCAGTATCTTGAGATCAGGAGACCAACGTTCAAATCCTACCATATTTATGACATTAGGCAAGTCCCTTAACCTCTAAAGCTTCAGAGTCTTCATTTATAAAATCTCTAAAAATACATGACTTTGTGAGCCTTCACTCTCACCCTACTTGGAGGATTTTAAAGTTGATGTCTCAGAGGACCCTCCTATTTATGAAGCTTTGTAAAAATCCACCTTCTGCTGAAGGATGCCTGGTTCTGCAACCACATAACTGTTTGGGTCTTTGAGCAGAGCATGGAGAAGAAGATAGTGTTCCCCTGCTACCACTGGGTGCAAGAGGATAGTATCATCTGCCCGCTTGAGGTCACTGGTGAGAGTCAGGGCAAAGAGAGGGCAGAGGACTTAGGACTGGTTGGAAGCTTAGGAGTTATCCCAATTAATACCCTCATTTTAAAGAAAAAGAAACTAATGCTTATTAAAGGAATGTGACTTGCCCAGAAAGAGTGGGGGACAGGGGAGAAGGGAGTGTTAAAGTGAAAGAATGGAAGGGAGTGGATGAGGAAAGGATCAGAAGGAAGGCAAAAGACATAAGGAAGGAAAGGCACAAGGAAGGCAGAGCTGGAAGAAGTTATATGACAAATCAATAGCTCTACCTGGGTGAGGCTGGAGAAATGTGAAAAACTGGCATCCAGAACTAGGGAAGAGGGAAGCTTGGGGTGTGGAAGCCTGCCCTAAGACTGGGCAGCAGGTCAGAAAAGGGATGGGAGATGGGCTTGACACAGAAGCAGAGAGGAACAGAAAATGGGATAAGACTCAGGAAATTGGTGAGCTGGGGTCAGGGGATAGGGAGCAGCTTGGAAGCACATACATGGAGAAGGAGCAGGTAAGTGAGACCTTGTTTCCATGCCTCCCCAGCTTGGATGATGAGAAATGAAGTCCAGGGCCTGGTTCAGAAACATGGAGAAGAGGAGCTGGAGGAGAGAAGGATACTCTATTGGTGATGTCCCTGACCTCTGATCCCTCAGTAACTTAACTTCTGATTCCTGGACCCTACCTTATTTATACTGTGACCCTTGATCCTTTAATGGTATCTAACCACTGACCCTTGATTTTTAACATACCACTGACCTATTAACTTCTGATTCCATGGATCTCCAGTTGGGCCAGCTACAAGAAAGGGTAACCCTTGTCAGTGGCTACAGCATCAGAGAAACACCTGCCCCTGGACATGAGGTTCCATGAGGAGAAGATGATTGACTTTGAGGGGACACAGGTTGCAGGGTAGGAATGAGACCAGAGACAAAACCTGGGGACTGGGGTGGGAGTTCTTAGGCACAATGGCAGATATGGAGATGGGGCATTGGGGGGAGGGGAGATTCAAACATCTAATTCCCAACTCAACTCCCTTACTCTTTATCCTAGAATGATGGATATTGCCCTTAAACGTCTGTACACCCTTTTGAGCTCCTGGAACAGCTTGGAAGATTCTGACCAAATCTTCTGGGGCAACAACAGCGCCCTGGCCAGTCAGTAACAGCCCCATAACCTTCCAATCCAGCCCCATCCTCTCCAATGACCCATCCTTGACATTCTGTGTTCCCCTTCCCCATATCAATAATACCCAACTTCCCCTGAATACTCTATCACTGCTGCTGTCTTTCCACTGTCCTGGAAGGATGATGATTTTTTTGGCTACCAGTTCCTCAATGATGTCAATCCCACAGTGCTGAGAAGGTCCACCTCACTCCCCACTCGACTTGTGATCCCTGCAGGGACAGATCTTCAGGCTCAGCTGGAAAGAAAACTCCAGAAAACCCCTCTTCTCTCTTCTCCAATCCTTTCTTCTAGGCATCATCTCTCTGACAATATGGAATTTAAAAGGCTCCTAGGGATCAAGTTATCTTATTTTCTATATACACTTACCCAGAACATTGTTTGAGATTTAGGGAAAGGAATAGGGTGAAATTACATAAGGATAATTGATTTGAAGAATGGAGGAATCCTAACTAGATCCTGGAGAAACATCGATCAATCAAGAGAGCACAACAGGAAGAGTCAACAGTAGTAATTCAACAGCCATGCTTCATGCAGAACCTGATTTGGGGGGAATCTTGTGGAGACATAAAACACAAGAGAGGCTTAAGAGCAAAGTAAGTCTATTCTTTTTGTGTTGAACTTGGAGTATGATTAGGTAAACAAGACAGAAAAAGAGGAAACAGATGGAGACAGGGGCAGATTAACAAAGAAATGCAGATTCTCCATATGAATCTTAGTAATGGGTAGCTGGACACAGGGAAAGAGAGAAGGGAATTAAGAGATTAAATGACTTGGGAGGCGGAGCCAAGATGGCGGAGTAGAAAGATGCACATACACATAGCTCCGAACCCACAACCCACAGAACGGCTAGAGGGGAGTAACTCACGGCGAGTTCTGCACCCAGAGGCCACGGAGTATTGGAGCGAGGGAGATTTCTGTTCTGGAGAGACCTGCAAATCTCTCACGGGGGTCCTTCGTGCTGTGGACTGGGCGCCGGGACTGGGAGCAGAGGGCAGCCCTGCAGCGGCCACGACACCATGAGGAAAAGATCCAAGCGGGCTATGGAGACGGGATCTCCAGCGGGTCCCTCCACTCACAGAGGGACCTGCAAACCTCTCACAAAAGGTCCGTCGCGCTGCAGATGCGGTGCCCAGCCCGGACCTGCGGCAGCCGGGGCTCCGAGAGGTGCAGATCCGAGTGGGCTTCAGGGATGGGATATCCAGCGGCGGCACAAGCCACCCCACCCACAGGTGACAAGGGTCGGTGAGAGAGTCTCTTTGGCGGGTCGAGAGGGGAGTGGGGTGTCCCCATGGCTCGGGCCCCCCCGGGAGATAGAAGCTGAGAGGCGGCTGCAGACAGGGGCTCCCCAAGCGGGCAGGAGCCTGGATCCATTGTGGAAGGTCTGTGCATAAACCCCCCGAGGTAACGGTGCCTGAGAGGTGGCCCTGCCCTGACCTGACCATCTGAACTTAATTCTCACACTGAATAGCAGCCCTGCCCCCGCCAAAAGCCCTAAGGCGGGAAGCAGCATTTGAATCTCAGTGCCCAAATGCTGGCTGGGAGGATCAGGAGGTGAGGTGGGTGTGAGGAGAATATTCAGAGGTCAAGCCACTGGCTGGGGAGAATGCCCAGAAAAGGGAAAAGAAATAAAACTATTGAAGGGTACTTTCTTGGAGAAAAGACACTTCCTCCCTTCCTTTCTGATGAGGAAGAACAATGCTTACCATCAGGCAAAGACACAGAAATCAAGGATTCTGTGCCCCAGCCCACCCAATGGGCTCAGGCCATGGAAGAGCTCAAAAAGAATTTTGAAAATCAAGTTAGAGAGGTGGAGGAAAAACTGGGAAGAGAAATGAGAGGGATGAAAGAGAAGCATGAAAAGCAGATCAGCTCCCTGCTAAAGGAGAACCAAAAAAATGTTGAAGAAATTAACACCTTGAAAACTAGCCTAACTCAATTGGCAAAAGAGGTTCAAAAAGCCAATGAGGAGAAGAATGCTTTCAAAAGCAGAATTAGCCAAATGGAAAAGGAGATTCAAAAGCTCACTGAAGAAAATAGATCTTTCAAAACTGGAATGGTACAGATGGATGCTAAGGACTTTATGAGAAAGACAGATATCACAGAACATAGCGAGAAGATTCGAAAAATGGAAGATAATGTGAAATATCTTATTGGAAAAACAACTGACCTGGAAAATAGAATCAGGAGAGACAATGTAAAAATTCTGGGACTACCTGAAAACCATGATCAAAAGAAGAGCCTAGACACCATCTTTCATGAAATTATCAAGGAAAACCGCCCTGAGATTCTAGAACCAGAGGGCAAAATAAATATTCAAGGAATCCGCAGAACACCGCATGAAAGAGATCCAAAAAGAGAAACTCCTAGGAACATTGTGGCCAAATTCCAGAATTCCCAGGTGAAAGAGAAAATATTGCAAGCAGCTAGAAAGAAACAATTTGAGTACTGTGGAAATACAATCAGGATAACACAAGATCTAGCACCCTCTACATTAAGGGATAGAAGGGAATGGAATAGGATATTCCAGAAGTCAAAGGAACTAGGACTAAAACCAAGAATCACCTACCCAGCAAAACTGAGTATAATACTTCAGAAGAAAAAATAGTCTTTCAATGAAATAGAGGATTTTCAAATTTTCTTGATGAAAAGACCAGAGCTAGAAAGAAAATTTGACTTTCTAACACAAGAATGAAGAGAACCATGAAAAGGTGAACAGCAAAGAGAAGTCATAAGGGACTTACTAAAGTTGAACTGTTTACATTCCTACATGGAAAGACAATATTTGTAACTCTTGAAACATTTCAGTATCTGGGTACTGGGTGGGAGTACATACACACACATGCACACACGCACACATACATAGAGACAGAGTGCACAGAGTGATTTGAAGAGGATGGGATCATATCTTAAAAAAAAAATGAAATCAAGCAGTGAGAGAGAAATATTGGGAGGAGAAAGGGAGAAGTTGAATGGGGCAAATTATCTCTCATAAAAGAGGCAAGCAAAAGACTTATTAGTGGAGGGATAAAGAGGGGAGGCAAGAGAAAAACATGAGGTCTACTCTCATCACATTCCACTAAAGGAAAGAATAAAATGCACACTCATTTTGATAGGAAAACCTATCTCATAATACAGGAGAGTGGGGGACAGGGGCACAAGCAGGGTGGGGGGGAGGATGGAGGGGAGGGCATGGGGAGGAGAATGCAATCCGAGGCCGACACTCATGGGGAGGGAAAGGATCTTAAGAGAATAGAAGTAATGGGGGACAGGATAGGATGGAGGGAAATATAGTTAGTCCCATACAACACAATTAGTATGGAAATCATTTGCAAAACTACACAGATTTGGCCTATATTGAATTGCTTGTCTTCCAAGGGGAAGGGGTGGAGAGGGAGGGAGCTAAAGAAGTTGGAACTCAAAGTGTTAGGATCAAATGTAATGTTCTTACCACTGGGAAATAAGAAATACAGGTTAAGGGGTTAAGAAAGCTATCTGGCCCTACAGGACAAAAGAGAAGACGGAGACAAGGGCAGGGAGGGAGGATAGAGGAGAGAGCAGATTGGTCACAGGGGCAACTAGAATGCTTGGGTTTGGGGGGGGGAGGGGATAAAAGGGGAGGAAATTTGTAACCCAAAATTTTGTGAAAATAAATGTTAAAAGTTAAATAAAAAAAAAATAAAAAGCAAAAATCAAAAAAAAAAAAAAAGAGATTAAATGATTTAAGGAAAGTTTCCCAGAGTAGTTGAGAAGGAAGCACTTGGGAGTCTGAAAGAGTTGACAGAAGGTTGAAGGGAGGGAAAAAAATTGGGGGGAAGAATGAGAAAATAAGGGAGATGGTAGAAGGTTTGTTTGGGAACGGACAGATAAAAGCCAAATAGTCTGGGAGTTTAGATTGGGTATGGGGAGATTAGAAGACCATCCAAACAAAAGGGCCTTTAATCTGTTTCAATATAGTGTAAATGAAAAGGGCTCTGGAGTCTGAAGACTTGGTTGGTAACCCCTGCTTTGCTTTAGTAGCTGAGTGACCCTGGATAAGTCACTTCACTTCTCTGGGCCTCAGTTTCCTCCACTGTAAAGTGAAGGGTTGAACTAGATAACCTCCAAGGTGGCCTTCCAGGTTGCACATTCTGTGGGTCTGGGACTAATTACGAATCTAGACTTCTCTTTTAGTCCTTTGTGCTGATTCTTTGACTGTCACTGGTATTAAAACTGTAATGTCCACATTAAGCTTTGAACCTAGACCTCAGACTAATATATCCCCCAGGAGGGTTGCTTGTTTGAAGCTGACTTTTCCCTGCTGGATGGGATCCAGGCCAATGTGATCCAGGGAGAGAAGCAGCATCTGGCTGCCCCCCTAGTGATGTTAAAGATAGAGCCTGATGGGAAACTGCTACCCATGGCCATCCAGGTGAGAGAACCCAGGCATCCTTCTACCCAGCTCCCTTATTCATCCTTCCTCTGCCTCACTGCCTCCCCACCTATCTAGCACCTGGGACAAAGACCTCTGACTGTCTGATCTACCTCATCAACCTCTCTCCCTTTCAAAGACCTAGGGATCTAGTTTCCTACCCATGTAGTTCAATTAAAAGAAGCAGTGACTGGAATAGAGGCCCTGGGTTCACATTCACTATGTCTGACCTTCCCTAGGCCTCAGAGGTCTCTTCCATGTCTATGACTGTACTGATTCTTTTGTCCTCCAGCTCCAAACTCCCTCATCTCTCTTCATCCCTCATTCTTCCTGCCCTCAGATCCTTCCCTCATGTGGCTCCTAGCCAAGGTCTAGGTCAGAAATTCTGATTTCCAGCTGCACGAGCCACAAGCACATCTGCTGAAGACTCATTTGGTGGCTGAGGTGTTTGGTGTAGCCACCATGAGGTGCCTCCCAGGGATACTTCAACGTACCCATCTTATCCTACAGTTACCCCTCACATCTCACTCTTGTGAACCTAGAAGAAGGGATTGCCTACAAGGTTTCCTAAAGCCAAATCCAATTAGAGGAGACGATTCAGTTAGGGTTTCTTTTCTTTTTTTAATTCATTTTTTTTCAGTCCCAAATTCTTTTCCTTGTCCTCCTACTTCTCCACCCATGGAGAAGAAAAACAAAACCCATCATAAATATGTATAATCATGCAAAACAACTTTCTGCATTAGCCATGTTCAAAAAAATTGTTTTTACATAAAAATGAAGAAACTTTGCCTCAGTCTGCACTCTGAATCTATTATTTCTCTATCTGGAGGTAGACAAAATGTGAGTCTGTAGGAACTGAGATTGGTAATTATGTTAATAAGTCTTTCAGAATTGATTGTGACATTTCTGTTACTGTCTAAATTGTTTTTCTGATTCTATTCATTTCTCTTTGAATCAATTCACGTCTTCTCAGGTTTTTCTGAAAGTGTCATGATTTCTTATAGTACAATATTATTCTGTTGAATTCACAGTCCATATCTTGTTCAGACCCATTGATGGTCATCTACTCAGTTTCGAATTCTTTGTCATCACAAGACGAGTTGATATTTCCTCCCTCAGTATAGACCTACTAGATGTATTACTTGGTCAAAAGGTATGCACAGTTTAATAGCATTTGGACATAGTTCTGAATTGCTTTCCAGAATGGACAGAGTAGTTCATATCAGAATGCATTAGTGTATCTATTTGCACAACCCTCTTCAGCTTTTGTCATTTTCCTTTTTGATAATCTTAACCAATATGATGGGGTTGTTTTAAAACAGAATTGTTTTAATTAGCATTTCTCTAATTATTAGTGATTTGGAGCATCTTTTTATATGGCTAATGATAACTTCAATTCCTTCCTCTGAAACGGCTTTATCATATCCTTTGACCACTTATCAACTAGAGAATGGTTCTTGTAAATTTGGCTCAGATACATACATACACATACACAACCTTGAGATATCATATTATACCATTGTCTAAAGCAATAGCAGGGAAAAGTGACAAATGGTGGAGGGGATGTGGAAAAATTGGAATCTTAATTCATCATTGGTGTATCTGTGAGCTGATCCAGCCATTTTAGAGAGAGATCTGGAATTATGCCCAAAGACTTATTAAACTGCCTATACCCTTTAACCCAGCAATACCACTATTAGGTCTGTTTCCCAAGAGGATAGGGAAGATAGAAAAGAACCTACATATTCTAAAATATTTATAGCAGCTCTTTTTGTGGTGACAAATAACTAGTAACTGTAGGGATGCCCATCAATTGAGGAATGGCTAACAAATCATGGTATATGTTCATGATGGAATACTATTCTGCTATAAGAAATAATGAGCTCAGTGATTTTAGAAAAGCATGGAAAGACCTCCACAAAATAATGAAAAATGAAATGAGCAGAATCAAGAGAACATTGCATATAGTAACAGTAGTATTTTTTTGAGAACAATTTTGAACAACCAAGTCATTCTGGCTATTATAAATACCCAAATTAACCTCAAAGATCCTATGAAGGAAGTTGCTGTTTGAATCCAGAAAGGAATAATTGCTGTGGTGTAGGAAATGATGAGCTGATTGATTTTGAAAGACATGGAAAGACTTGGACAAAGAAGGAAGATGCTATCCGCCTTTAAAAAAACAGATGATAGGAGGAATGGTATCATCTCACATATATGTGTACATATATTTATAGATATCTATACCATGCACCACTAACGAAAAGATGTATTCCTTTCTATTTCCATTAAATTCTCTCCAGATATATATCATATCTAAAATTCTATTTACTTCCTTAACTTCTTATTTATTTTTTAGTTAGATTTGTCTATTCTGAGAAGGGAAGATTAAAGTCTCCCTTCCCCCCCCCCATTATAGTACTATCTATTTCCACCTACAAGTAATTTAACTGTTCTTTTAAAAATTTAGATGCTATATTTGGTGCATATAAGTTTAGCATTGATATTGCTTCATTATCTATATTACCTTTTATCATAATGTAGTTTCCCTGTTTATCTCTTTTAATTAAATCTATTTTAGCTTTGACTTTGTCTGATATCATGACTGCTACCCCCCTTTTCTTTTTGCTTTGGCTGAGGCATAACACTCCAGCCCTTTATTTTAATTCTGTGTATATCTCTCATTTTTAAATGATTCTTGTAAAAAGCATATTGGTAGATTCTGACTCCATTCTGCTGTTTCCATTTTAGGAGTCAATTCATCCCATTCATATTCAGAGTTATAATTACTACCTGTGTATTTCCCTCCATTCTATTTTTGCTTATTATTGTCCTTCTCAGCCTCTTTTTACCCAATCCCTCCTCTAGTTTACTTCTAACCATTACCCTCCCCCCCCATTCCACACCCTTTTAAAGAATCTCTCCCTTATCCTCCCCCCTTATCCTCCTTTTCTTCATTCTACCTATTCTTCTAAGGGTCCCTCCCTTTTGTCTCCCACCTTCCTAAATCTTAATCTACACACACTTCTGTGGCACTGCTCTTCTTATCCTGTTCTCTCACCCTCTTATTTCTTTATAAATTTAGAAGACTTTTAAACCCTTCTAAATGTATATGTTGTTTCCTCTTTAACCTGGACCTGATGAGAACAGGTTCCAGCACTACCAGCCTTCCACTCTCACCTGATTCCTCTGTATTAGTCCTTCCTCTCTCACCTCATTTGTGTGAGATAATCGTTCTTTTTACTTTTTCTTAGCTTTTAAGAATCACCATATTATTGGCATGCCATCATACTAAGCTCTTCCCCAACCTTTGTTCTAAACTACCCAATTACTAACGACAATCTTAGACATATAGTCTACATTTCCACGTATAAAAAGTAACCAGTTTGTCCTTATTGAATCTCTTGTAATTGGTTTTTGAGGTTTACCTTATGTTTCCCCTGGATCCTCTATGTCAAATTTTCTATTAAGTTCTGGTCTTTTTTGCAACAAAATCCTGAAAGTCTATCAATTCATTGACATGTGTGTCTTTGAATGTCCATTTTTTTTCATTCAGAATTATACTTTAACTTTGCTGGGCAAGTTATTTATTGGCTGCAACCCCAGTTCTTTTGTCTTTAATATATAGTGTTCCAAGCCTCAGGGTCTTTTAGTGTAGCAGCTGTTAGGTCTTATATAATTCTAATTGTGGCTCCACAGTATTTGAATTGTTTTTTGTGGCTGTTGCTCATATTTTCTCCTTAATATGGGGTTTTGGAGTTTGGCTATGATATTCCTGTAAGTTTTCATCCTGGGATCTCTTTCAGGTGGTGATTGTTGGATTTTTTTCTATTTCTACTTTCCCCTCTTGTTTTAAAACGTCAGGGCAATTTTCTTTAATTTCTTGTATTGATTCTTTATTTAATCATAGCTTTCAGGTAGTCTGATTATTCTTATGTTTTCTCTTCTTGATCTGTTTTCCCATTCAGTTGTTTTTCTTCTATTTTTTCAACTTTTTAATTTGTTTTATTACTTCTTGGTCTCTTATAATGTCATTCACTCCCCTTTGCCCAATTCTACCTTTCAAGAAGTTGTGTTCTTCCTTAAGATTCTGGATCTCCTTTTCCAGTTAGTTGACCTTCTTTTCCTAATTTTCTTGGTTTTCTTAGATAGTTCCTATTTTTTTCCCTAATTTTTCCTCAATCCTCAAATCAAATAAGGTTTTTAAAGTCCTCCCAAGCTACCTCCCAACCCAGCTATGCCCAGGGTTTATGTTTTGGAGATAGGCTGGAGGGGTTTGCACTTCATTCGGGCAATGAGGCCTTTCCTGTGGTCCTCCTGTGGTCTCAAGAGGACCACTGCTCTGTCCCAACTCTTTATTTTTACTGCTCTATATTCACCCTGAGATGCTATTTTGTCTTATTTATGAGGGAAGTCTGGAGAGCTTGGAATTTTCTGACCCACTTTGCCATCTTCCTAGAGTCCTCTTCCACAAACTCTTTTACAATCCATACACCTGACAGGTAATTTCTTCCATGCCCCACTAATTTGCTTATGATTTCCTGCTTTATATCTAAATCAGTTTTTGTCAAATAGTGAGTTCTTGTTCTAATAGCTGGGTTCTTTGGGTTTATCAAACATTAGGTTATTGTGCTCATTTGCTTCTGTATATGGAGTTTCATTGATCAACCTCTCTATTTCTTACCTAGTATCTAATGGTTATGATGATTTTAGCTCTGGGTTAGTTAGAGTTACTTTTAGATCTTCCCCTTCCTTCCCATTCTTTTTTCAGGGATTCTTTTAATATTCTTGAACTTCTGTTCTTCCAGATCAGTTTTGTTATTATTTTTTCTACCTCTAGAAAGTAATTCTTTGACAGACTGATTGTATTAGCCCTGAATAATAAGTTGATTTTGGCAGTGCTGTGAATTTTACTATATTGGTTTGACCTACCCACAAGCAATTAATATTTCTGTTCTTATAATTCTCTAATTATCTGTCTTTGGGTGAAGTATTTTACGTTCATATAGTCACTGTGTGTGTCTTAGCAGGCAGACTCCCGAGTATTTTATGGTATCTATAGCTATTTTAAGTAGAATTACTCTTTTGAGCTCTTCCTGTTAGGGTTTATTGATAATACACAGAAGTATTTATGATTTCTGTGGGTTTCTTTTATATTCTACAACTCTGCTTTTGTGGTTGACTCTCTAGGATTCTCTAAGTAATTATCGTCTGCAAAAACTGACCTTTTTAGCAAAAATATACTTTCTTCTCAATTCTACCTTATAACTGAAACTTCAATGTTCAACTGAGATGCTGCCTCTTCAGAAAAGCTTTCCCAAATACTCCAAGCTATTAATGCTCCCTGCCTTCTGATACATATGTACATATATGTCTACTTTCTCTTTTGCCTCACTTCACTCTCTACCCTGCACTATCTTACTCTATGTTCATGTCATATTCTTTAAAAGAAAAGTGATCATTTTGTTTTCTCTTGGCCTATGCTTATTCTTTTAATTCCTCATTCTTGTCTCATTGCTACAGCTAGCATTTCTAGTACAATACTGTATAGCTACGGTGGTAATGGACATTGTAGATTCACCCTGATCTTGGAAACACTTCTAGCTTATCTTCATTACACAGCATGCTTACTCTTGGCTTTAGATAAATAACTATTTATCATTTTAAGGAAAGCTCCATTTATTTCTATTTTGTTTTGTTTTTCTTTTTATACAGAAATAGGTGTTGATCCTAAGATGGCGGAGTGAAAGCAACGACTCACCTAAGCTCCTGGAAAAACTCCTCTGGATATCTCCGGGGGGAGAGTCTGACCAGACTTTGGAGGTGTAGAATCCAGTGGGTGACGGACTTTGACGGATTCGGAGCCCAGGCTGGACCGGAGGGTCCACGGGAGGGATCTGTTCCGCGGGGGTAGGACCCCGGCGCACAGTGCAGCGTGGTCGGTGCGGCAGGGCGGAGGGGACCAGAGGAGCCCGAGAGTGGCGGGCAAAACCAGCGGAGCAGGAGATAAGCCAGGCCGAGCCGGTGAGAGCCGCTGAGTGCCAGACATCAGCGCAGCAGCCCTTGAAATCTTCAGCCTGAAGACGGACTTCGGTGGGTCACTACTTGAACTTCCAGGAACTGGGATGGCAGAGTGATCAGTAAGTGCTCTCTCCTCCCCCCTGATGACCGTGAGGGAACCATAAAATTCTTCCCCAGATTAATCCTGGATCAGCGGGAACAGCAGAAGGGGGCGGGTGGTCTCATAACACCAGAGGCTGGAAAAGTGGCAAAGGGGGATTCTCCCTACGGTAGCGGAGACAGCTGGAGGGACAGATGACCCAGGGCAGAGAAAATTCGCACTGAGACCCAGGCAAGCCTCAGAGCCAGGAGACGAGCCCAAGGAGGGGCGGGAACACGCGTTAGCTTCTAGGCGTGCCCCAGCCCTCCAGGGGAAAAGGGAAGACAATAGGGAAGGTGGGATCACCATCCCCTGACCTTGCCTTTGCCTCAAGTCAGCTGAGGAGATATCCTGAGGACAGACCACCCCTCCCACATACCTAACAAGCTAACTCCAGGGTTGATCGGGGAAACAAAAAACAAAAGCCTGCTTTTAGCCTAGACACACATCAGCTCAACTTAAAGATCTGTACCTTCTGACTGAAAGAACCAAAAGCTACAACACTCAGCCAACATCATGAATCGGAAAAAGCAGACGAAAAGTGAAAAAACCATAGAATCTTTCTATGGGGATAAGGACCAAAACACAAACACCAAAGAGGTTAGAGCTGAGACTGTACTTCCATCTGAAACCTCAGATGGGACTATGAATTTCTCACAAGCACAACTAGATTACCTGGAACGTCTGAAGAAGGATATAAAAGAAAAACTGGCCAATGATTTTAAAACTATAAAAAAAGAATTCACTGATGAGAACATCACCCTGAAAAAGAAAATTGAAGAAATGGAAAAGGAAGTTCAAAAATTAAATGGAGAGAATAATTCCCTAAAAGGAAGAGCTAATCAAATGGAAAAGGAAACCCAAAACCTAATTGGGAAAATTGATCAGATGGAAAAGGAAACCCAAAACCTAACTGGGAAAATTGGTCGAATGGAAAAAGAAGTACAAAAATTATGTGGAGAAAATAGCTCCTTAAAGGGAAAAATTGGTCAGATGGAAAAGGAGATGGAAAAGCTAACTGCAGAAAACACTATGATGAAGATTAGAATTGGGCAAGTAGAAACTAATGACTCAATGAGGCAACAAGAATCAGTCAAACAAAATCTAAAGAATGAAAAGATAGAAGAAAATGTAAAATATTTAATTGGAAAAACAACTGACCTGGAAAATAGATCCAGGAGAGAAAATCTAAGAATTATTGGCCTGCCAGAAACCCATGATGAAGAAAAGACTCTGGACAATATCTTCCAGGAAATCATCAAGGAAAACTGTCCAGAAGTACTAGACTCAGAGGGCAAAATAGTCATCAAAAGAATCCACCGTTCCCCTCCCGAAAGGGATCCCAAACTCAAAACCCCAAGAAATATAGTTGCCAAATTCCAGAGCTATCAAGTGAAGGAGAAAATACTACAAGCAGCCAGAAAGAAACAATTCAAATATCAAGGACACACAGTCAGGATCACACAGGACCTTGCAGCTTCTACATTAAAAGATCGAAAGAACTGGAACCCAATATTCCGTAAGGCAAAGGAGTTGGGACTTCAACCAAGGATCAACTACCCAGCAAAGTTCAGCATAACATTTCAGGCAAGGAGAAAGTCATTCAACAAAATAAGGGATTTCCAGAGCTTCCTGACCAAAACACCAGAACTCAATAGACAATTTGATCTTCAAATGCAGGTCTCCAGAGAATCATAAAAAGGTAAACAGAGGGGAAAAAACAAAAACAAAAACTTGCTACTCAATTAGGGCAAACTGTTTACCTCCCTATAAGGGAAGATGATACCTGTTAATCTTGAGAACTGTGCAGCTATTATGATAAAAGGGATATATGTAGAGGGAACGGGCATAAAGTAAATGATGTCATGTCAAAAATATGATTTAAGTATGAGAAGGGAATGTAATAGGAGGTGTGGAAAGGGGGAAGCAGAAAATGGCAAATTATATCACAGGAAGAAGTACAAAACTATAGTAGAGGGAAGGAGGGGAAGGAGATGAGCATTGTTTGAGAGGTACTCTCATCTGATTTGTTCAAAGGAGGGAACAATAATCTTAAGTAGATAAGCCTAACTAGCTCTATAGGTAGTAGGAGGGGAAGGGGGAAGAAAGGGGAGGGTGGCTAAAAGGGAGGAAAGAAGCAATAAGAGTAAAGGGGACTAAAAGGGAGGGGGGTCAAAAGAAGGAGGGGAAGGCTGCAGGAGGAGGGGGAGAAAAGTGAATACTATTGAGGAGGGGAAGGGAGACGGGAGAGCTAAAAGCACAAATGGTGGGAAAGAGGTTGGAGGGAAATACACAGATTGTAATCATAACTGTGAAAGTGAATGGAATGAACTCTCCCATAAAACGGAGACGGATAGCAGAATGGATTAAAAGCCATAATCCAACAATATGCTGCTTACAAGAAACACATTTGAAACGGGGGGATACACATAGGATAAAGGTCAAAGGATGGAGCAGAATATATTGTGCTTCAGCTCATGTAAGAAAGGCAGGAGTAGCAATCCTAATCTCAGACAAAGCAAAAGCAGAAATAGATCTAATCAAAAGGGATAGGGATGGAAACTATATCCTGCTAAAAGGCACCATAGACAACGAAGCAATATCATTACTGAACATGTATGCTCCAAGTGGTATAGCATCCAGATTCTTAGAGGAGAGGTTGGGGGAGTTGAAGGAAGAAATTGATAGCAAAACTATACTAGTGGGGGACCTCAACCTCCCCCTCTCTGAACTCGATAAATCCAACCTCAAAATAAACAAGAAGGAGGTTAAGGAGGTAAATAAAACTCTGGATAAGGTAGATATGATAGATCTTTGGAGAAAATTAAATGGGAATAGAAAGGAATATACTTTTTTCTCAGCGGTACATGGAACATTTACAAAAATTGACCATGTACTAGGACATAAAAATCTCACAATCCAGTGCAGAAAGGTAGAGATAATCAATGCATCCTTTTCAGATCATAATGCATTAAAAATTACATGTAATAAAAGGCCATGGAAAGAGAAACCAAAAATCAATTGGAAACTAAATAATCTAATTCTAAAGAAGGGTTGGGTTAAAGAAGAAATCATAGAAACAATCAACAATTTCATTCGAGAGAATGACAATAGTGAGACAACATACCAAAACTTATGGGATACTGCAAAAGCAGTTATTAGGGGAAGTTTTATATCTCTGAATGCTTACATAAATAAAATAGAGAAAGAGGAGATCAATGACTTAGGCTTGCAGTTGAAAAAGCTAGAAAAAGAACAAATTGAAAATCCCCAAGTAAATACCAAATTAGAAATACTGAAAACCAAAGGAGAGATTAATAAAATTGAAATTAAGAAAACTATTGAATTAATAAATAAAACCAATAGTTGGTTTTATGAAAAAACTAATAAAATTGATAAACCTTTGGTCAATCTGATTAAAAAAAGAAAGAAGAAAACCAAATTACTAATATTAAAAATGAAAGGGGTGACCTCACCTCCAATGAGGAGGAAATTAAAACAATAATTAGAAACTACTTTGCCCAACTTTATGCCCACAAATTCGATAATCTAAACGAGATGGATGAATATTTTAAAAAATACAAATTGCCCAGATTAACAGAAGAGGAAGTTGAATACTTAAACAACCCCATCTCAGAAAAAGAAATTGAACAAGCCATCAATGAACTCCCTAGGAAAAAATCTCCAGGGCCAGATGGATTCACAAGTGAATTCTATCAAACATTTAAAGAACAGTTAATTCCAATACTATACACTATTCTTGAAAATTGGGGAAGAAGGAGTCCTCCCAAATTCTTTCTATGATACAAATATGGTTTTGATACCCAAACCAGGAAGAGACAAAACAGAGAAAGAAAATTATAGACCAATTTCCCTAATGAATATAGATGCAAAAATTTTAAATAAGATTCTAGCAAAACGAATACAGCATCTTATCACGAGATTAATACATTATGATCAGGTAGGATTCATACCAGGACTACAGGGCTGGTTCAATATTAGGAAAACTATTAGCATTATCGATCACATCAACAACAAAGCTAACAAAAACCACATGATTATCTCAATAGATGCAGAAAAAGCTTTTGACAAAATACAACATCCATTCCTACTAAAAACATTGGAGAATGTAGGAATAAAGGGAACTTTCCATAAAATAATAAGCAGTATCTATCTAAAACCTTCAGCAAGCATTATATGCAATGGGGATAAGCTAGATGCATTCCCAATAAGATCAGGGGTGAAACAAGGTTGTCCATTATCACCACTATTATTTAATATGGTACTAGAAATGTTAGCTGTAGCAATTAGACAAGATAAAGATATCCAAGGAATTAAAATAGCCAAAGAAGAAACTAAGTTATCACTCTTTGCAGATGATATGATGATTTACCTAGAGAATCCCAGAGATTCAAGTAAAAAATTACTAGAATTAATAAACAACTTTGGCAAAGTTGCAGGGTACAAAATAAACCCACACAAATCTTCTGCATTCCTATATATTAGCAACAAAGTCCAACAGCAAGAGATAGAAAGAGAAATCCCATTTAAAGTTAGGGTAGACAGTATAAAATACTTAGGAGTCTACCTGCCAAAACAAACCCAGGGATTATATGAACACAATTACAAGACACTTTTTGCACAAATAAAGTCAGATTTAAGTAAGTGGAAAAACATTAGTTGCTCATGGATAGGCCGTGCTAATATAATAAAAATGACAATTCTACCCAAATTAATATACTTATTTAGTGCCATACCAATTAAACTATCAGACAATTACTTTCTAGAGCTGGACAAAATAATATCAAAATTCATTTGGAAAAACAAAAGGTCCAGAATATCAAAGGGACTAATGAAAAGAAATGCTTGGGAAGGTGGCCTAGCGCTACCAGACCTCAAACTGTACTATAAAGCAGCAATTATCAAAACCACTTGGTATTGGCTAAGAAACAGAGAGGTAGACAAGTGGAATAGACTTGGCACTCAAGATGCAGTAGGCAAGGAATATAGCAACCTTCTGTTTGATAAACCCAAGGACCCCAGCTTCTGGGATAAGAATTCATTGTTTGACAAAAATTGCTGGGAAAACTGGATAACAGTGTGGCGGAAATTAGGCATAGACCCATACCTGACACCGTACACAAGAATAAAGTCCAAATGGGTACATGATTTAGTTATAAAGATTGATACCATGAATAAACTGGAGAAGCAAGGAATAGTGTATTTATCAGATCTATGGAGAAGGGAAGAATTCTTTACTAAAGGAGAGATAGAATGCATTATGAAATGCAAAATGGATAACTTTGATTACATTAAACTGAGAAGTTTTTGCACAACCAAACCCAATGCAACCAAAATCCGGAGGGATGTAGTAAATTGGGAAAGAATTTTTACAGCTAAGCTCGGGGATAAAGGCCTCATTTCTAGAATATATAGAGAACTGATCCAAATGTATAATCATAAAAGTCATTCCCCAATTGATAAATGGTCAAAGGATATGAACAGGCAATTTTCAGAGGAAGAGGTTAAGGCTATCTATAATCATATGAAAAAATGCTCTAAATCACTATTGGTTAGAGATGCAAATCAAAACAACTCTGAGGTACCACATCACACCTATAAGATTGGCAAACATGACAGAACAAGAAAATGATAAATGCTGGAGAGGATGTGGGAAAGTTGGAACACTAATTCATTGTTGGTGGAGCTGCGAGCGCATCCAACCATTCTGGAGAGCAATTTGGAACTATGCCCAAAGGGCTACAAAAATGTGCATACCCTTTGACCCAGCAATATCGCTACTAGGACTATATCCCCAAGAGATCATAAAAATGGGAAAGGGTCCCACATGTACAAAAATATTTATAGCAGCACTCTATGTAGTTGCCAAAAACTGGAAGTCAAGGGGATGTCCATCAATTGGGGAATGGCTGAATAAATTATGGTATATGAATGTAATGGAGTACTATTGTGCCATAAGAAATGATGAACAAGAAGACTTCAGAGAGGCCTGGAAGGACTTATATGACCTGATGCTGAGTGAAAGGAGCAGAACCAGGAGAACTTTATGCACAGCAACAACCACAGTGTGTGAGAGCTTTTTCTGGTAGACTTAGATTTATGTAATAACACAAGAACCTCTTACCAAAAAAAAAAAAAAAATCCCAATGGAGGATCTCAAGGCAAAATGCCTGCCACACTCAGAGAGAGAAATATGGAAGTCACTCATATATTGTAGCAGATCATGTTTGTGTATGTGTATGTGTTTGTGTATCATGTTCTGATTTGTTATACGATTTCTTTCATTTATCTTAGTCTGACTACATAGCATGACTATAGTGAAAATGTACTCAATAGGAAAGTATATGTAGAATCTATACAGAATTGTGTGCAGTCGTGGGGAGGGAGGGGGGGAGTGGGGGGTAGGTGGGGGGGATAAAATCACAATTGTATGGCAGTGATTGTTAAACATTACAAAATAAAAAAAAAATAAAAAAAAAAGAAATAGGTGTTATATTTTGTCAAATGATTTTTTGCATAAATGGAAATAAATGTAATTTTGTTGTTTTGTTATTAATATAGTTAATCATGTTTATAATTTTGTTAATATTGAACCATTCCTGGTATAAATCTAGTCAGGTCATAGGATGTTATTTTTGTCATATGTTGCTATAACCTCTCTGCTAATAAAATTTCTGCATCACTTCTCTTTAGGGCCATTGGCCTATGATTTTCTTTTTCTTTTGGCTCTCCCTCTGTTTAGGTATCAAGATTACGTTTCTGTCATAGAGTTTGGTGGAACTGCTTTATCTACTTTTTCCAACAATTTATGTAGTACTGAAATTATTTTTTTTAATGTTTGGTAAAATTCATTTTTAATGTTTGGTAAAATCCATCTAGGGAGGGGTTTTTTCCCCCCTGGAGAGTTCATTTATAGCTTGTTCCAACTTTTTTTCTAGGATAAGGTTATTTAGGGATTCTACATCCTGTTCTGTTAATCTGTGAAATTTATATTTTTGTAAATATTCATGAATTTCATTAAGAGGTAGGGTTTCTTTAAATCATTTAAGCATTATGTGTTACATCTGACAGCAGAGAATCCTGGGAGGTCTCTGGGAAAATAATTTCTTCTTTGCACCTCTATTGCTTCCTCTGTGAAGTGAAATGGAGTCAATGATGTCTCAGGTTCTTTCTGGTTCTTACATTTTAAGGTTCTAATCTTTAGGCCATGGGAAAGAGTGGAAAGAAAATAGTCAACTAGAGGATTCCAACAATTTTGTAATAATGAGGAAGATGGGTGTACATCAAGCACTAATTGTGTACTTGGCATTGATGAAATCTCTGAAGGATTTCTGCCTCTGCCTTCACAAGCCTCAAATTTAGTTTAGGGTGTGGGCCCACAATCCAAATAGATTAGGTACTGTCTCTCCTTCTCTTAATGTCTCCTTATACAATTTCTCCCTATCATTCCCTCTCCTCCTGTTCATGCTCCTGCACTCTCCTTTTTTCTCTTCTCTCTTTCACTTCCTTTCCCTTTCTTCCTTGACTTCTAGCAGAGGCAGGAATAAACATGGCAGAGGTTAGGAGGAAAGTTTGTGGATCAGGCTCCTGAATTGGAGAGTTTGTGTAGTAAAGCTGTTAAAGAATTTGCAGGCCAGATTCAAGCAGACCTTGAAGGTCAAATGAAGAACTCTGGACACTTTCCTCTAGGCAGTGGGAAACTATGTGATGAAAAGTGGTATTTTAAGAAGACTAATCTGAATAGAGTGGAGTGGGGAAAGACTGGAGACAGGGACACTAATCAGGTTGCAATAGTACAGGAATAGGTAGCAGTGAATCTGGGATATTACAAAGATTCAACAGGGCTGGATGTCTAGAGATTGAGGAACAAGGAAGAATAAGGAGTAAGGGATAACTAATCTTTTGAACTTGTGTGACTGATAGACATTGAAAAGCTGGTGTGAGTAGGGATACAATTTGGGGGATATATATGGTAATAGGCAAATTAACTTTTAATTCACTGTGGAATATCAAGAGGAGAGACTTTTGATAGCTAAGAATACAGGACTGGAGACCCAATAAAAGGTCCAGGATAAAGATGTAGATTTGGAATAGAATTGGAAGTGTAACACAAAAATGATAACTGAAGGCATGAAAGTATGAATAAGTATAACAAGGGACTGAAAGAAAATGACAAAACCTTGTAGAATATGGGCAACAAGAAAGGGAGCTCTGGATGGAAGGTAATGCCGAAAGAAATTTCAGAGATGTAGGAGGAAAGTAACTTATCAATGAGGTTAAGAAAAAGTTACAAAAAGATGTAGAGGGAATGATATTAAAGGCTCCTCTGAACTTCTCAGGAGGGAGTATACAACTTCAATCAGAATCTTAAATGTCCTTCAAAATAGAGAACAAGTGACTCTTAAGATCCTACAACAAAATCACACTCATGGTATTCATAACTTTCCATAATTTGATCCTACAAACAAATCCTTTGCTCTAATCAGCTTGGTCTCCTCCATTCACCAAATATGATTATGTTCGGTTTCACCTCCTACATTTGCTGCTATTTTTCCTCTCCTGCTTCTACAAAATAACCACCCTCCATAACCTTCTCAGCCATCTCTTGTCCTTGAAGCTGCTTTGAGAGGTCATCATATTCATCCTCTTGCATCTAAATCTAATCTTAACCCAAACTAGTTATATAATCTGTCCACAGGTTATGATGTCCCTCTACTGCAACACCATCCCTGTCAAGGGTCTATTGTTTTGGGGATCCAGGCTTTCCTCTCTCTTATTACCACCTACCCTTTTCCTATAGCTGCTCATCCCTCACTTCTGCTATACTATGCAGATTAACACTTGTGCATGGACCACACTCATCTCTGATGGGAGGACTTCTGACCAGGTATGAAGGGGTGGGACTCTGGAGTTGGAAAAACTTGAGAGAAGTCAGGGAGGATCAGACACCTCAATCCTAAATCCTTCATCCATTAAGACTTCCCCCTCTCCCACCTCCAAATCAATGACCTGATTATGTATTATTTTTAATCCAATTCAACGTATATTAAGCATCAAGTATGCACAAGGCACTGTGAATACATGAAGAAGCCTTGCTCTCGATAAGCTTACAATCTGGTAGAATGGAAAAGACATAAAAAAATTAACTACAAGACGATTTAAGCATAGAGGAAGGGTCAAACAGCAGTGCAAGATTCAGAGAAATAGTTCACATCTCTGTGGGCGTATCAGGGAAGGTATCATGGGAGAGGCAAGACTTGAAGGGGCTCTCGAAGGAAGAGAAAGATTTCAATAGATGGAGGTGACGATGGATGATGGCTATTCCACACGAGGTAACTGTTCCATTTGAGTTGTATGTGAAGGGGAGGAAAGTGAAATAAATTGAGAAAGGTAGGCTGGAACCAGATCAGGAGGGCCTTGAATACTAGGCTGAAAATTTGTATTTATACTATAAAAGGAGAGCCACTTGAGATTGGGACAGAGCAATGACAGCATCAAATTTGTATTATCTAGAATGTTCTGGCAGCACTGAAGGATGATTTAGAAATGAAGAGCCTAGAGACCAGAAAAGCTGTTAGAAGGTTATTATGATACTCCAGGTCAAAAGTAACAAGTGATATTATTAATGTATACCTTAACAGCCTGTCAACTGCTTGGAACTGAGGAAAAGGAAAAAGTCAAAAATGACCTGCTTCCCTGAATTCCTTCTGTCCTCCTTTCTAATTCCTAAGTCTCACCATCTACCTCCTTCTCGTCCTAATCTCCATTTAACCATCATAAGCATGGAATGCTGGTGAAGGAGGTCACCTGGATATCTTCTGAAGGGCGCCAGCCTGTCTGACCTATCGATCCCTCTGCCCTCTCTATGACTTGGTTGACCAAGGGCTTCTGGAGATTCAATCATATCTTTATGCTCAAGGTACTCTTTGGCTCTGGGACATTATCTTCCAGTAAGTAGTGACTCCTGGGGAGGGATGAAGTGGTGCTCTAGAAAAAGGGAACATGAACCCAGGGATCCCAATGGTGAAAGGGCAAGATTTGATTGTGAACTCAAGGATTTAAACAAGTCATACAAGATGACCAAGCCTGAAAGGATATATGGAAAAAGCATGTGATGGTGGTCCAAGTCTGAGAAAGGGAAGGTCATTGCAGGGTTTGAAGCTATTTATAAAATTTGCTGTGTTTCTAGGGGAACAATCATAGCTCAAATTAACATGGCACATTACCCACAACTACTTGTGAAATAGGTAATACATGTAAAAGTATTACAAATGTTGGATGGTATATCCATTTTACAGGTAAGGAAACTGAGACTCAGCAACATTAAGTGACTTGTCCTTGGCTATACATGAGAAATGTATATTATATATATGTATATACACATATATATATAAATTAAGTGAGATCTATGGAAAAGAAAGTTTGAATTAAGAAGTAAGGACAAAGTTATCTAGGGAAATCTAACTGTGGAGAGAGATGGAGAGAGAGAGACAGAGACAGAGAGAACAACTTAGGAAGAAGAAAGCAGTAGAGATACTCAATAATTCACAGGAAACAGAATCCTAGAAAATAATTCACAGGAGACAGAATCCTAGAAAATAATTCACAGGAGACAGAATTCTAGAAAAAAATCCATACACATGGCAAAAATTCATGAAGCAGGGGTAATAAGTAAGATGGTAAATTAGCATCAGTAAGATCTGGAGAAAAACAATAAGCACATGGCTGTGGAAAGTTATGTTTTAATCAAAAGGAAAATGAGACTAGGGGAAAAGGTAAGAAACATATGTTAAGCTCGAAACCTGAAACTGTAGAGTATGGTGCTTCTGGTCTGGCACTGTAATGAAATGAGATGCTCATACAACATATCTTCTTTGACAACAGTAAGTTCACTCCAACATAGCACATATAGGATATTCAGCAAAGGTAAGTTCAATAACTAACTTCACTTTCATATTTCACAAGATTGTTCACACAGTCAGTTCACACAGTCTTGAATCACAGGGCATGGGGAAATCAGCAAAACCTAAAGAGTACTGACTACTTGTAGGTTGGGCTTTAATATCTTAGGTCATGGGGCTTCCCCAATTTTTATATCATGTAACAATAATTTTTGAGCATATTCTGAGCAATTTGGAGTACCTCCAAAATATGCATTTATTTAGAATGTGTATGCATTCACTTATACTATATATATGCATGTTAGTGTAGTGTGTTAATGTACTAATAATTATATATCTTTTAAAATACACAAAAATAGAAATACATAAAGGATGAGACAAAGATGAAATAATTTTTAAATCAAAAAGGAACCACAGGAGCTTACTAAGTTAAGCAAGGGAGAGGCATGTTCAGGTTTATACTTCAATAAAATCCTTTTGGACAATGTGTAGATGGAATGGAGAGAGGAAGAAACTAGAAAAACAGATGTTAAGGGTCACTGCAGTAATAAGCCTGAGTGGCCATGTAAGAAGGGGAGTGATGCAGGCGATACCATGGAGGTAGAAATGCTAAGATTTGTCAGCTTCCTGGATATGTGGGATGAGGGAGAGAGAAGAGACAGCACCTAGGTTGCGTGACTTAGCACAAACAGTAAATATCTGAGGTCTAAATTGAACTCAGGTTTTCCTGACTCCTGACTCTAGCCTGGTGCTCGATACACTTCATCATTTAGTTCCCCTAATAGGAAAGCACTTAACTCCTTTGGACAAGTTCCATTCACTAGGCTCAAAGGGATGAAATCCCATGGTCCTAAAGACCTGAAAAATGTTGCTGCTAAACTGATGTTAGTGATGTATGAAAGTTCAGGGGAATGGGAGAGATGCTGCAGGCCTGGAGAAGAACAAAGGTCCCAATTATCCAAAGAAGGAAGAGAGGGTAGAAGACTTGAGAGGAATGGATTAGTTTTCAATCACTTTGACGGACCAGTGCCTGAAGAGGCATTAGATTTGCTCTCTGTGGCCTCAAGGGGGCAGCACAGCCCTAGGAGCAGTGGGAGAAGTGGTAGAGAAGGAAGACCTATTTCCTTTGATGTAAGAGGAAAAGCTGCCTAACATAGAGATTCTAAGAAGAAATGGCAGCAGGCTTCCCCAAATAGTGTTCTTCACATGAAGGCAGAACAGCAACTTACTGGTGATGATATGATATAGAAAGGATTTTTTTTGTCAGTTTTGAGTGAAAGTGATGTTTCTTGAATTTTCTTCTGATTGTGATTATCGGAGATGCCCCGTAAGTTCCTGAAATTGATCTCCTCCTTCCTTCCTCACTCCTAATCTTCTGCCTTTTTGATCCTGCCCTATCCACTGCAGGCCACTACATACAGTCCATGTGCAAATCTAAACTTGACTAAAATACAGGAGAATTTGTCAGAACACAAAGACTTGTGAGTGGAGGAAGTGACTTAAACCTCTAAATCCCTCTAAAAGTGAAGGGAGAAATAAAAACTTGATCACATAATTTTTGAGAGTCAAAATTTCCCTAAATCCAACATCCCAGAATCTTGGTCATCTCATTGGGACACCAACCCTTATTTCTCCCTGGGACTTTTGTTTCTTCTACAAACTCTTCTCTAGAGTTTCCTGTCTCATTTCAGTCCCGTGCTGAGCTCTGCCACTTTGTCACCATGGGCATCTTCACCTTCACAGCCCAACACTCAGGCATTAATCAGGGATGTGTAAAAGAATTTAGAAATGTCATTCCCTGAAAGTGGGGGCCAAATACATTCGTTCATAAGGGGAAGGGTCTGGGGGAGGTGAAATAGGACCAAGATTCCTCAGTCTCTGAGTGACTTTACTGTCTCTCTCATCCACAGCTAGACTGCATGCCTAATGATCCATGTACTACGTATGAGACAGCCACCACCAACCACACAAAGGATGTAACATTAGACATGGTGATGGCCACACTGCCCAGCATCTATCAGTCTTATATCCAGATGGCTACTGTACAGCTACTAAGCTGGACCCAGCTAGACATAGTGAAAGCCAGGGCCAAGAGAGGGAATAGGGCCCATGGGTAAGGGAATAGAACTGGCAGCTAATGGTCTACAGACATAAAGCTTGTGACTGTGAGATGACCCTCTTCTCTGTCTCAGATACCCCTGGGTCATCACAAGGAGGAATACTTCTCAAGACCTGGGGACAAGGCTATGCTGAACTGTTACCAGGAAGATTTAGGTACTCTGGAAAGGGAGGTTGTAGCTCATAATTAAGCCCCAGACCTGCCCTATTATTAGTTCACATTCAGGTCCTTGACAACACTCCTCTCCCACACCCCACACATGCTTCTCTCATTCTCTGGTACTGGGGTTCCTGGAAAGAATATTTCTCTTTGACTCTCCTCCTGGAGCAGGCAGCCCTGCCCAAGGATGGGGAAGCTCCCAGTGTAACATATATGAAGGTTCTAATCCCCATTCCCTGCACTGATTATACATATATATATATATATATATATATATACATACATTTCCCCTAGTTTACTGCTTCTGTATCCTTACATATCTCTGCCCCTTTGTCACAATCTGCAATGAATAAAGGGATGAATCTATATACTTTAAAGCATCTCACCTATGTTACTCAGGGAACAAAATAACCACAATGCTGGTATAAGGCCAGAAACTAGTACTATTTTTCATATCATCAAGAAAGGTGGCATCTTCTCTGGCTCAAAAGGTTGGAGTAACTTTCCAAATAGCCATTCAGGTCTATCATTCATGAATATGCCTAAACTTCTTTTATCTACCATCATTCTGTTTCTATCATCATTCTGTATCACCACTATGGCTAACTGGCTCTACAAAGTCACCGCATATGGGTATGTATGTATGTTGTTGTGTTTGTCCTTCATTCTCGAAGAGGACCATGACATCAAGACGATGACATGACTTGCATCTGACTTTGATTTGAGTGAGGGAGGGCTGTGCAAGGTCACCAGCCTCACTTTCTTCTCCTGAGCCATCTGGGTCCAGTGGCCTGGTATTCATCAGGACAGCTGGAGATGGCCCAGGATGCAATGGGAGACCCTGGACCTTTCAGCCTAAGGTCTTATAGTATTCTCACTTTGAGTGAGATACACCTGTTCAATGAATGGGCTTTTTTAAGTAGTTGCTCAAGGGATGGCCCCTTTAATAAAAAAAAAAATGTCTAACTGGGAGAAGACCCTCAGGGTTCCTGGGTAAAAGAGAAACAATTACTATTTAATTTAAATACTAAGTATATATGTATGTATGTGTGTCTATGTATACATGTATGTATATCACATACACATATGTAATGCCTTTTATCTTGTTCTAAATTTGTGTCTTTCAAGCTTCATGGGGTACCCTGCAGTTTTGCTACAGTTTAATTGGCACACTTTAGTCAGATCCTGTCTTTATCTTTCCAGAATAAGTAACAATTCACTTTTAAAACTGCTTTAAAGATTTGCAGTGCAATTTATGTACTTTCTAAATGTGATCCTTGCAGCTCTGAGATAAATAATATACTTGTTATTATCCTTATTTTACATGTCTGTAAACAGTCTTAGAAGCTAAGTAACTTACTTGAAGTCAGACACCTAGTAAGAATCAGAGGCAGATTTTGAATACAGGACTCTGAAATCCAAGTACAGCTTGCTTCTCCCAATGAACGATCCTCACTCTCCAATGAACAACTATAAACTTTTAGTCTGCTCACTTTAACTCAAGTTCCTTTAGCGCAACCCAACAATTTTCATACTGGTATAAAACTTTAAGACTCACAAAGTGTTTTCTTCAAAACAATTTTGTGAGATGGTATAAATATCATCACTGACAGATGAGAAAAGTGAAGTTTCTAGAAATAAAATAAATAACCCAAAGTCAAAAAGTAAGAGGTAAGAGTTAGGAATGTAACTCTGATGACCTGTCCAGACGTCTTCCCACTACAGTTATATTTGGCTTTCCCTCTGCCACGTCCAAATTTGTTCTACTTTCCCATAAGTTCATAAGCATGAATTAAATACAGAATTCCAGGTTTGGGCACATGATGCTTCTGCAGGAGGGAAAGCATAGAGGAATGGAAAGATTATTTAATTTAGAGAAGTAGATCTAAATTTTCTCCTCAGACACCACCTGTGTTACAGTGGACAAACTACAACTTTTCTGGGACTAAGTTTCCTCTCTGGTAAGAGAAGGCATTTGAATATAATGGTGTTTTAGCTTAAATGAACTATATGACATTCTCAAATTGATTTTAGCAGCCTTTCTGATGATGCCTAGCCTCTGGCTGGGCCACAGAAGCACACTGACTCCAAGGGTTTAGCATTTAACTTTGAGACATGGTCAGAAGACGCTCTTCTTGTTTGGTTCATAACTCTTCTTCTTGGTTCGTAACTAATTCAAACAAGAGGAAAAAAGATCTTTTCCTGTGGATGTCACAGTCCCTGGCTCCTCCTACACATATCCCTCTTCTCCTGAAATGTGAGAAGGTCCTCAAATCAAAACATTTGCTATTGCTCTCATCAAACAACTAGGCCTTCACCACTTCCCATCCAAAGCCGAAGGTGGAAACAGCCATCACCATCTCACCCTCCTGGAAAGCTGGGTAAGACCGTTCCCCAAATCTCCTACTTAAGGGATAAGGGACATCCCTTAAGAGATAAGAGGACCACTAACCTGCCTCCCAAACAGAGTGTTCACATCCAGGTCACTTGTGACTCATATCATGGTCAGTCAGGTGAATGCCCAAGGTATTCTCATTTCACCCTCAAGTGGACCGTCTTTTTGGGAAGAGGAGGGAGGGATCTGTAATTTTCCTTGAAACCTGGAAAACAGGACTTGGTAGGAGTTGAAAGTATTATGAATGTTGTCCTGCCTCCCCTTCAGTACAATCTTTCTCCTTGCTATCTTCTTCTCTGGGAATAGCTGGTCCCCAGAGTCCCCTCTTCTAACCTTATCCCTGGTGCTTTTAGCTCACCTCTCCTCACTTTGAGGTCCACTCTTCCCTGGGCTGCAACGGAGCACAAGCCCAGGGACTAATAATATCTTTCACTGTAATAAAATGAAACATAATATGCAAGAACAGTTGCCTTTCCTGGCCCAAAATGTTAGAGTAGCTTTCCAACTAGTCTCTAAAGATCAGTAATACATGAATATAAATTTCTTCTGAAGCTCTACCATCATCATATCACCAGTAAGGGTAAAAGGTTTCATGCCCTTTTTGTTGCAAATTTGCTTCTTCCAGGCTTCACGGGGGTTCTCTGTAGTTCTGGCATAATTTTCCAGAATGAGTAACAGCTTGCTTTTAATTAACTAATCTTTTAAGATTTTCAGAGAATTTACATAAATTATCGTGTGATGCTCACAACCCTTAGATAAGTGGTAAGGTAAATAATAAGAGGCTAAAGTAAGTAAATATGAGGCTAAGTGACTTATCCTGTATCAACTGGCTAATATCAGAGGTGACACTTGAACCCAAGACCTGGGCTCCAAATCAACCTTGCTTTTTCCACTGCCCCATGTTGACTCTCCAATGACAAACACTAAACCTTTTAGTCTGCTCACACAGAAGCTCTTCTGACTCAATCCTTTAATAACTTATAATGCTTCAAGGCTAATAAGGTGGGTTTTTTTCTCTTAACAACCCTGTATGGTAGGAAGTATAAACAGCCTTATCATCATTGACAGATGAGGAAACAGAGACTCATAAAGGTGAATCAAATTACCCAAAAATCACACAGTAAAGGATCAATGGAACCCAGGTCTACTGATTACCCATCCAGCCCTCTTCCCACTACAGCTACATTTGGCTTTTTCTGTACCAGCTCCAAGTCTGTTCTACTACATAGGTCTATAAGTCAGAATTGAATACAGTATTCCAGGTGTGGGTATATGACGGTTTTGTACAAAAGAAAGTATAGAGTACTGGAGAGGCATTCAAGATAGCAACCTAGGTTCAAATTCTGACTGGGACATCAGCTGTTACAGTGGACAAACCACAATCTCTCTGGGGCTAAATTTCCTTTGTGGTAAAATAAAGGGGTTGAATTTGATGGTCTCATAGCTTTAGGTTCCCAAAGTGAGTGATAGAGCCCTCTGGGGGGGGATGCTACAATAATGGGGGGAGGTAGTAGCCTTGGGTGCAGTTGGAGGGCTTTGAATAAAAATAAAAACTGAGGGGGAAGTGGAAGCATAAGGAAAAAAGAGAAGATAAAAAATTTTGAAAAACCGTATTTGTTTCATCTGTTGTGTAACAGAATTAAAGTTGTAGTGATGACGTTATTTTCCACATAAACACAAAATATAAATTATAACTGATCAGTATTCAAGTCCACTGACAAATCTTAACAAGCAAATGTTGGCAGGCGAGGTGTAATGCGTTGTTGGGAAATCCACCATTCATCAGCAAGAACGTCTGTGTAATGTGTGTAATGATTTGTTTGCAATAGGCTACAATATGGTTACCTAATGCAATATTTCCTCATCAAAATATCAATGTAGGAAAACCCCCACAAATTTACAATAAATTATTAAACTTAAGATGTATCATTTTCAAAAATTATGTTTTTGAAATGATGCAATTTTTTAAAAAAAGTTAAAAGATCAAAGAGAGCAGATTTCCAGGGGGGTGCTAAGTAATTTTTTTAAAGGGGGCATAGGCCAAATAATTTTGGGAGCCTCATGCTTTAAAGTTTAAAACATAGAGCATATATAAGGCTTTCTCTCTTTTATTTCAGTTGGCTTTTCTGATGACTCCTTGCCTCTTGCTTAGGTCACGGAAGCACACCGCCTCTAGGGACTTGGAGCTTAACTTCGAGAAATGGTCCGAAGATGCTGTTTCTAGTTCCTGTTCATAAAAAAGAAGGAACAAAGGATCCTTCCCTCTGGAATTCTCAGCCCCTGGTTCCTCTTACCACCCCCTCCTCTCCCTTCCCCTGAAATTTCAGAAGGCGCACTTGGCAGACCTGCAAACACACAGGCTCTCGTCCCCATCGGACAACCTGGTCTTGCTACGTCCCATCCAAAGCCGAAGGTGGACGTGGGCCTCGCTCCCCTCCTCTGCTAAGATGTGCTGCCAGACCATGTCCAGTCCATGGCGCTCCTGCGGAGCCCTTCACCGCATTCCCCCCAATTCAGCGATGAGGGGAGCCAGATCGACATCCACAAAAGGCGCCTCGGACTGGGAATCCAGAGATCCTCTCCTTGTCTGCGAGAATCTCGAGGCTCACCTTTGGGGGTCACATTACTCTGCAGGCGTTCAGTCACGTGGAGATCTCCCCATCCTTCTTATTTTGTCCTGCCGTGGACCGGACCTTATTCGTGGGGAGAAAGAGGAAAGACTCGTATTTGCCCCCGGCCCTGGGGGAGCCGGAAGCCCTGGGATGCTGCCCTCCGCATCCCTTCTTTTATACGTTTCTCCCCACTGGTCCCTTCTCTGGGAACGGCCCTTCTCGGGGGCTCTAAGCCGGGCCCTCGCCACTGGAGGGGGCTTCCTTCGACACCGCAAGCCCGGAACTCCCTACATCAGCTCTTCGAGGCTTTCGAGTTTGGAGGCCGCACCTCCCTCCCCTCTCCCCGCTCCTCTCGGTGGAGGACCCGCTTCGGCCCTAACCCCGCCCCCTGGTCCACTCCCCCGCCCTCTCGGCCGGGCGCTCCGCCCCCTGACGAGCTCCTCCCCCTTGGAGCCCCACCCCTCAAAGCCCCCGCTCCCGTCCCCGCCTCGTCCTCAACGTTCTAGTCCCGCCCCTCCCTTCTGGAGCTCCGCCCTCACTCACGCCCCTCACGTATTCGGGCTAGGCACCCGAAGCCTGGATTCTGAGATACGTACTTTGGCCCAACTCCAACACTACCTGTCCTGTCTCTTCTGTTGTGGGTCCGGCCTGGAGTGTGGAGATCGATGGGGGCTTAGAGGGAATGAATGACTGAAACTCTTGGGGTGGAACCAGAAAGCAATTGCTAGGGATCAGGGCAGCCGGCTAGAGGTCCAGAGAAAGGAATGGTGGAGACGGGGGTTGAGATTTGGGGAAACTAGGGGACGGAGGAGTGGGACTAGGCAGCAAGCTTTTATTAAGCACCTACTAAGTGCCTGCCACAGGTAACAGCCCGGAACACATACATCATACTTTCAAGGAGTCCAGTCTAATGGGGGTAAAGTCAAGGTTAGGACAAAGGGAAGGTCTGGGCTATTAGGGCTCATAGTTTGTGGACCTGTGAGCTACAGTGGGGAAGGGTCTACCTCACAGATGAAATTACACAGATTTAAAATATTGCAGTATCCATGAGTAGCATTATGTGCACAGCACAGAACAGAACCTCAGTTAAACTGCTTACTTCTCAATGAAGGACAAAGGAGGGAGAGAATCTGGAACTCAAATTTTTTTTAAAAAATGAATGTTAAAAATGTCTTTCTACCTAATTAAAAAAATATTAGTTTCTCAAAAAAATGAACCTCAGATAATAGCCAAAAAAAGAAACAAAACAAAACTACACCCTTTCCCTTCTTCCTTCTTAAAGAAGAACCCTCCCTAAAAGAAAATTAACAATTGGGAAAAGATACAAAATCTTAAGAGAATAACTCCTTGAAAACTAGAATTGGGTAAGGGGAAGCAAATTACACCAAGAAATAGTAAAACTAGAAAAAATAGAAGAGAATCTGAAACATCTCATTAGAAAAACTACTGATCTGGAGAACTGATGGAAGAGAAGCAATATAAAAATTGTCAGACTACCTGAAAGTTATCATAAAAAAAGAATCTGGATATTATGAGAAACAAGGAAAATTGTTCTAGAAGTTCTAGAATAAAAAGTAAGGTAGAAATAGAAAAAGAAATCTACTGTTCTCCTGAAAGAAATCCAGGAGGAAAACCTACAGGAATGACATAGCCAACTTTCAAAACTCCCAAGTTAAGGAAAAAAATATTGCAAGGAATAAGAAAAAAAAATTAAATACTGTAGAAATATAGTTGCAATTTCCCAAAACCTAGCAGCTTCTACTCTAAGGGTCTGTAGGTCTTCAAAAATTATATTTGCAAGAGAAAAGAGGTGGGGTTGTACTCAAAAATAACTTACCCTGCAAAGTTGAGTATAATCCTAAATAGAAAAAAATGACTATTTGATGAACTGAAAGACTTTCACATATTTATAACAAAAAAAGATCAAAACTCAATGGGAAATTCAATATAAAAGATTCAGAAGAACTACAAGGAAAACATTAAAGTCTATATGGCACTCATTGAGGTCAAACTATTTACTTATTCTATATATGAAAATGCTACAAGCATTTTCCAAACTGTCATCATTACTAGGGTAGTTTGAAAAAAAGATTGGAACTGAGTTGTGTATGTGCGGGTGATTCTAAAAAACAAAACCGGGTAGGAAAAGATAAAAGGAAGCAATTATATTATAAAAATAGGGCATGAAAGGAAGAACTAACACAGAGGAAGCAGTTGGGGGTAGAGGGCTGATAACATTGGAACCTTATTCTCATCTGGGTTGAAGAGGAAACAAGATGGACATCTGGGAGGGTGTAGAAGTCTTCTGAACATATAGAGAGGTAAGAAAACTGGGGAACAGTGTGGGGGAGAAACTTTTAGAGAGGTATACAGATTGAGATTGGGAAGGGGAACTCTTGGAGGAATGGATAGGATGCGAGTGGGAAAGTAGGGGGAGAATATAAGATAATAGGGATAAGATAAAAACAGGCTGAGAAAGAAAATACTGAGTAAAAATAAGATGGAGGAAAATTCAAAATATAATTAAAACTGAATTTGAATGGGATGTTTTTAGCAACTCTCTTTGTGGGGCAAAGAACTGAAAATTACAAGGATCCCTAACAATTGGTGAATGGCTGGACAAGTTGTGGTGTATGGTTGTGATGAATGCTAGTGTGCTTTAAGAAATGATGAGTTCAATGATCTTAGAAAAGCATGGAAAGACTTGCACAAAATGGTAAAGAGCAAAGTGAGCAGAACCCAGCAATATTGTTTTGAGTGACTAAGTCATTCTGACTATTAGAAATATACAAATTAAAAATAAAGGACATATGAAGAAAGAAGCTGCCTGCATCCAGAGAAAGAACTGACAGATGTATAGAATAATTTGACATATATGTATTCATATGTACTGTGACCATACCATTTTAAACCTCCATCACCTGAGAAGGGCCTAAAATCTGGATTGGCCGGTCAGGACAAAGACATTTTGGCTTACTCTGAGTTTAACCTACCATAATGCCTTGCATGTTCTGGCATAACAGATATATTTTGCTTTGCTCTCTGAGTGAACCCAAAATACTCCTTCCTGTGTCAGCAACTACAAGACCAGATGAAGCTGACCAGGAACGTTCTTCTGCTGATGACTGTCCAGGGCAGGACGCCCTGAACTGGATGTATTATGAATAATGGAACTTTTTCTTATGTTGGCATTTTATGGATACGTGTTATGTTGTGTGTGTGTGTGTGTGTGTGTGTGTGTGTGTGTGTGTGTGTGTGTGTAGAGAGAGAGTCAAATTAATAATAAAAGAAACACAGACCTCCTGGATCTATACTTTCAATGGACATTTTGACATTCTCCTTATTGACATTCTCCTTTACAATCTATCCAATTAAGAAATTCCTTTCTCATATTACAGTTAACACATATGGACTATAGAGACTATAATTTTGGAGGACTTAGGTATCCTGAACCAGGAAGAAAGGGTAGGGTTAAAAGGGGTGGTAAGAGGGAATTAGTCTGAAGATATACGATCCCCTTTGGCTATCTGTCTTTGGGCTCATTTTCTACAATGAATTCCCATGCACATGTTTTTATGTATGTTCTACAAGCCTGGAGAGAAATAAATATGCACATGCAGCTTAATTTTATCTTCCTTAGAACAAACTCAGTAATGGTTGACAATACATACATACATACATACATACATACATATATTTATATATTTACACACATATATACCTATTTGTGTCTCTAGCCATCTCTAGGATGGGGCGGGGGGGGGGGGAAGATAAAAAGGAGAAACAAAGAAATTTACATGTTAACTCCATTATATATTTAAAAAGAATAGCAAGTTGTACCTACTAAATTTGCACTTTCACGTGAAATCATGTTTTTTATTATACTATGGTACAGAAGTGCTTGTTTTATTCCATAAATTAAGAATAAAACTTAAAATAACTTAATAAAATAATAATATAATAAAAATAATATAAACAATAACTTTATAAAATTTTTAAAAAGAGCCCAACACCTTCCAAATAGTTCCCTAAACTGCACACCCTCATCATGTTTCCGCCAAACTCAAAAAACCCAGATCACCCCCAAAATTTCCACAGGTTGCTATCTCTCTGTGCCTTCACAACCCCATCTAATCTCCTCTGTCTCTATACCTCCTATTCCTCCATTCTAGGAGTGGAGTAGCTCTGCTGCTTTATGATCTGTGTGTATCTTCACTTGTACAGTGTCATTAAGTCAGGCTGGGAAAGGGACCCGTTCATGGATTGAGATGGAAAGTTAGTGGTGCCAGAAAGGAAACTGAGAGACTGTGTGTTTGGTTCGGAGTGACTCTAGATTCTTCTTTTTGTTCCCACCTTCCAGCTGGAGTAGTATGCCTGGGTTCCTAATGCCCCATGCATATGGCCCCACCCAGCACACAGGATGTGACACTGGAAATGGTGACAACCACTCTATCCACTCACCAGGCATCCCTGGTCAAGTTTAGCCATGGTGAGGGGATGGACAGTTAAAGTTGAGGACCAGTGGCTGGATCTAAAGATCAGACGAAAAATGTAGTACAAAAGTCTCTCTCTACTCCACTCAATCCTCTAGCAGTTAAAGTAGTTTTCCTTAAGCTCATGACATCAGCCATGTCACATTCCTCCCACTCTCCCACCCATCCACCCCCACTCCATAAACTCCAGTGATTCTTTATTACCTCCAGGATCAAATACAAAATCCTTGCTTAACTTCGGTCCCTTTTCTCCTACATTTCCAGTTGTCTTACACTATGTTCTCTACCACATACTATATGATAGAGTAACACTGGCATCCTTGCTGTTCCATGGACAAGATACTGTACTCCATCTCTAAGGTCCCCTAAGCGTCTCTATACACACACACACACACACACACACACACACACACACCACAGCTCTAGGCATTTTCTCTGGCTATTCCGCAGGCCTGGAATACTCTCTTTCTTTATCTTCTGGATTCCTTTAAGTCCCAAATAAAATTCTCTCTTCTACAGGAAGCTCTTCCCAACCACTCTTCATCTTAGTGCTTTCATTCTGTTCATTATATCTTCTTTATCTTGTACAGAGTTTGCATGGACACATTTGTTTCCTTGTTGCTTCCCCCGTTAGATTACGAGCTCCTGGACTTGAGTGTCTTTTGCCTTTTTGTAATTCCAGTGTTTAGCATAGTGTTTGATATTTAATAAATATTGACTGACAAATGCCAGGTTTGGAATGAGATCTGGGCTCCACTCCGATGGTACTTTTGTGATCTTGGACAAGTCCTCTCTCTGAGTCTGAGTTTATTCTTGGAAATGACAAGGGATTGGCTGGACTAGTGGGGGGCGGGGGAGGGAAGGGGAACTGGACCAGAGGGAAACTTAAGGTTCCTTCCAGCTTGAAATCTAAGATCCCATTAGGGAACTTCTTGCTAGTCTTTTGGGCTGATAGGCTTTTTCTTGCTGGCTCGGGTTCGCCTGGGACAGCATAAAGAATACTTCTCAAGCTCTGGGACGCTGGCTATGCTGAGTTGTTTTAGGAAAGATTTGGACTCCCTGGAAAAAAAGGGATCATAGAGAATAACATTCAGTAAAGCCTGGCCTATGAATACCTGCAACCAAGTTGAGCAGAAGACAGCGTCACCATGCGAACCCGCCCCGCCTCTCCCAACCACGATTTCCCAAGCTCACTTGCTTTAAGTTCTAGACCTAGTCCATTCCCTTAGCATTCTCAAAACTCTCTTTAAAAAAAACCTTCATGGTGGAGGCAAGGGAAAGACAAATGAAGTTTTTGTTGTACTGAAATAAACGCTAGAGTTGTCAGGAGTACGAATCCTAAAGCTACTTTCTACCCATGTCATTGTAGACAAGTCATTTAGGTTCTCTGGCTCTCAGTTGCCTCTTCTGTAAAATGGGGATACGACTATTTGTGGGAGGATTGTGAGGAAAGCACTTGGGAAAACCTTAAAAGCCTAGAATGAGAGTTATGTTATAAAACATAGTATTTGCTGGAAGGGGACATAAATCATCATGTACTCCAAAAATCATCTTAAAAATTTAGAGAAGTCACTTGGACTAAAGCTGCTTGGGATTTGGGAAATTATCCTTGTTTTTTTAAGAAGAAACTGAGGCTATTTTCTTTCTGGCATCCGCTGGATTGTCTATCAGTTCCCCACATCCCCCCAAAACAAAAATGGCAAATTTCCTGTTCCTGATAACCAAGGCCTCTTAATTTCTCATCCAGGCAGTCCTAATCATCTCGAAATAAACCCCAGACATTCCCCCTCTCGGCCCATTTTCCATGGCAGGTTCAGGCCCGTCCCCCTGGGTGGGGAAAGTAGAAGCTCTAAAAGTCTGAGAAGGGTGGGGACTGTAGGTACACAGGCCGGTGTGGGAAGAGCTCCTTCGCTAAAAGGCTGGAGTCTGCGCTGAGGAGACTCACTGGACAGCAGTGGGCAGGGCTCTGAGCAACTTTCCCGTTACTCTTCTCCAAGCAGCCAGAACCTACTGACGAGATGGGTCGCTACCGGGTACGCGTGGCCACTGGGAACTTTGCCTTCTCGGGGTCCACCAACCAAGTGCAGCTGTGGCTGGTCGGGTTGCGTGCAGAGGCGGAACTGGGGCTGCGGCTACAGCTAGCTCGGGGACAGGTCAGTGAAGGGGAGAGGATGTGAAGGGGAGGTCCGGGAACTGGACAGTCTGAGTGCCACAGACCCAGATGGCCGAGAGAGGATCGGGAAAGGTCTCTGGGCTGGGGATTTTTAGCTTACTACCATGCTGATCCTAGATTGGAGGACAGGAAAATGACGAGTTGGAGCATAAGGGACACCTGGACCTTTCCTATTCCTGTTCAGTGGACTGGAACAGGAAGAAACCTTGGAAGGGCATAGTCACAAATTAGGTATGGCCTTCTGGGATGCCCAGGAGAGGCCACTTACCTCGGAGTCAAAAGGCGGAGGGGTGAAGAACAGCAGAGAGACCTGTAGAAACAATGCCAGCCTTGGAGCCAGAAGATCTGGCTTAAGCCGCCTCTACTCTGCTACCAAGGATCTAGTTCACCTTTCTGGGAATTTTACAGAGAGGGTGACTGAACTACATACCAGCCAGGTTTGGTATAGAGGGAGTTCTGAAAAGCACTTTGGAAATGAGACACATTGCTATTGCCCCTTTCCCGCTTGTTCTTCTCTTAGAATTTTAAAAATTACTTTAGTAAACAAAAAACTTTTTTCTCCCTCCCATTACCCCTCCCCATGAAAAAGAAAGAAAAATATGCATAGTCAAACAAACCAGTTCCCAAACTGGCCAAGCCCATACACAGGTCTTAATCTGCATCCTGAGTCCAACAAATCCTGAGTCCTCTGAAATGATGTTAATCAGAGTTTTTGGGGCCTTTCAAAGTTATTTCTCTTTACAGTGTTGTTACTGTATACTTTTCTGGTTCTATTCACTTCACTCTGCATCAGTCCACACAAATCTTCTCAAGTTTCTGAGTCTCCAACCTTTTTTACAGCACACTGGTATTCCATTACATTCATATGTCTCCCAATGTCAGTCTCTTTGATCTCATTGCCTGTCCCTTGACCATTCTGAAAAGCTGTTCTCTGGGGGCTATCACTAATAAATGTTCTAGAGTTTATTTTTTATAAGATTTATAAATTATCTCTAGAAAGGATCCTAGATTGTATCTAGTCTAACTCTCATATTCCTTTTACCTCCTGAAATCCTATTCATCAAGGCTTAGCTCCAATACCACGTCCTACACAGGCTTCCAATCCTTGCCTCCCCCACTGAACTTGCTCTTTCCCCAGACTTACCATTTTTCATAAAATTATGTCACTTAAAGAAACACTTGTTTAATTGTAACATTTTCAATTGAAACATTTTATTTAATTGTATTGATATCAACTACTCAAAACAAGTATAATCAGATAGCATCCATAATGGTATCTAATGAGTACAAAGAACATAAAAGAGGGAAAGAATCTTAGAGATTTAATTCAACTGACCAAATATTAAGTACCTGCCATGAATTTACACTGATCATCTAATCCAACTCCTTCAGTTAAAAATGAGAACTCGAGGCCCGAGCTCATACATGTTGTAAGGGACCTGATTATCTTCAACAGTAAGTATGCATGAACAGTGGGCTCATTCCTCACATTCTTATCTAACAGTGACCCCCTGACTGGAGACCAGGGCTCTGGGATGCAGTGCAGACAGTTACCTGTGAAACTTCTATTCAATACAAAGGCAGAGTATTTTGAGGTCAACAGACCTGGATTCAAATCTTACTAAATCTATGACATCACCCCTGAAGCTTCAGGTTCCTCATTTATAAAAGTTCTAAGGATAAATGACTTTGTGAGCCGTGACTGCAGATCGCTATCTCCTGATTCTCCTTCCTTTCCATTCACCCACACCCTAGATAGAGGATTTTGAAGTTGATATCTCAGAAGACCTGGGTCCCCTCCTGTTTGTGAAGCTTCGTAAAACTCACCTTCTGCTGAAGGATGCCTGGTTCTGCAACCATATAACTGTTTGGGTCTTTGAGCAGAGCATGGAGAAGGAGAAAGTGTTCCCCTGTTACCGCTGGGTGCAAGGGGATGGCATCATCTGCCTGCCTGAGGCCACTGGTGAGAAGGGTGGATTCTGGGGCAAGGAGAGGGCAGAAGACTTAGGGCTGGCAGGGAGCTTAGAAGTCATCCAAATTATTGCCCACATTGTAAAGAAAAAGAAACTGAGGTTCATTAAAAGAATGTGACTTCACAAAGGTAGGGTGCGTTTGGAGTTCAAGTTAAAAAACAGAAGAGAGTTGTTGAGGAAAGGACCAGAAGAAAGGCAGAGAACATAAAGAAGGGAAGGTAAAGGAAGGCAGTGTGCAGTGAGGGGGCAGGAGGTCAGAAGTAAAAGGAGCCAGAAGAAGTTCCATGACATAAAGCTGCAGCTTTACCTGGGTGGGGCTGGGGCATGAAGAAGAGAATGTACAGTCTGTGATTCTAGGGAGTCAGTAACAGAGACAGGTTAAAGGTCTCGGAGTAGAAAATGTGAGGAATGTGATTGTGGAGAACAGGACATATGGGTGAGGGTTGGGCACAGACAAAAAATATGGCATCCAGAACTAGGGAAGGGGAAAGACGGGGGGTGGGGGGGTAGGAGGCTTGGGATGGGGAAGCCTGCCCTAAGACTGGGCAGCAGGTAAGAAAAGGGATGGGAGATGGGCTTGACACAGAAGCAGACAGGGACAGAAAATGGGATAAGACTCAAGAAATTGATGAGCTGGGGTCAGGGGATAGGGAGCAGCTTGGAAGCACATACATGGAGAAGGAGCAGGTAAGTGAGACCTTGTTTCCATGCCTCCCCAGCTTGGATGATGAGAAATGAAGTCCAGGGTCTGGTTCAGAAACATGGAGAAGAGGAGCTGGAGGAGAGAAGGATACTCTATTGGTGATGTCCCTGACCTCTGACCCCTCAGTAACTTAAGCTCTGATTCCTGGGCCCTACTTTGTTTATACTGTGACTCTTGACTCTTTAGTGGCCTCTAACCTCCACTGACCCTTGATTTTTAATATACCACTGACCTATTAACTTCTGATTCCATGGACCTCCAGCTGGAGCAGCTGGAAGAAAGGGTTACCCTTGTCAATGGCTGCAGCCTCAGAGAAAGACCTGCCCCTGGATGTGAGGTTCCATGAAGAGAAGAAGATTGACTTTGAGGGGACACGGGTTGCAGGGTAGGAATGAGACCAGAGACAGAACCTGAGGACTGGGGTGGGAGTTCTTAGGCACAATGGCAGATATGGAGATGGGGCATTGGGGGGAGGGGAGATTCAAACATCTAATTCCCAACTCAACTCCTTTACCCTTTATCCTAGAATGATGGATATTGCCCTTAAACGTCTGTACACCCTCCTGAGTTCCTGGAATAGCTTGGAAGATTTTGACCAAATCTTCTGGGGCAACAACAGCGCCCTGGCCAGTCAGTAACGGCCCCATAACCTTTCAATCCAGCCCCATCCTCTCCAATGACCCATCCTTGACAATCTGTGTTCCCCTTCCCCATATCAATAATACCCAACTTCCCCTGAATACTCTATCACTACTGCTGTCTTTCCACTGTCCATTTTATTCAGAAATGTCCCTAGAGGGGACTCACTTTAGGCCTCTTTTCTGAGGGTGTCCTGGGCATCTGAGGGTGGGGGGCTCAAATGCTTGGAACCCTTAGGAGAGTCTGAGCATAGAGGCCCTTGGGGTGCTCTGATCTCTGCCTTCTGCTCCCAGAGAAGGTGCACCAGTCCTGGAAGGATGATGATTTTTTTGGCTACCAGTTCCTCAATGGTGTCAACCCCACAGTGCTGAGAAGGTCCACCTCACTCCCCACTCGACTTGTGATCCCTGCAGGGGCAGAAGGTCTTCAGGCTCAGCTGGAAAGAAAACTTCAGGTAGCCCTTTTCCCTTCTTCAGTCCTTTCTTCTTCCTTGGCATCTCTCTGATGATACAAAATTAAAAAGATTTCAAGGGATCCAATTAGGTCAGTTTCCAAACACAATACAACACCTGCTTGAGGTTTAGCAATAGGAATGGGGTGAAATTACATAAGAATAACTGCATTTTAAGAATGGAGAAACCATAATTACATCCTGGAAAAACAAGGATCCATTACAAAAGTACAACTGGGAAGAATCAGAAGTAGTAACCCATCCTTCATACAGAACCTTATTTGGGGGGAAATCTTGAAGATATGGAAGATACAAGAAATGGGGGCATCAGAGCAAAATGAACGTACTATTCTTTTTTGTGGAGAACTTGGTGTATAAGAGAAACAAGACTGAACAAAAGGAAACAGGTAGAGACAGGAACAGATTAAGAAATGATGACTACAGGAATCTTAGTACTGGATCTCAGTACACAGAGAAAGAGAGAAGGAAGGGAGACAAGAGATTAAATGATTTAAGGAAGGCTTCCTGGAGGAATTGGGAGGGGAGGGCTTAGGAATTTGGAAGGGCTGAAAGAAAGGTTGAGAGGTAGAAGAAGAAATTTGGGTGAAGAAAACTAGTCTGGAAGTGGGAAAAGAAGAAGGGAGATGGTAGAAGGTTTGTTTGGGAAGGGACAGATAAAAGCCAAATAGTCTGGGAGTTTAGAAGAGAGGAGCATGACCATCCAAACAAAAGGGCCTTTAATCTGTTTCAATATAGTGTAAATGAAAAGGGCTCTGGAGTCTGAAGACTTGGTTGGTAACCCCTGCTTTGCTTTAGTAGCTGAGTGACCCTGGATAAGTCACTTCACTTCTCTGGGCCTCAGTTTCCTCCACTGTAAAGTGAAGGGTTGAACTAGATAACCTCCAAGGTGGCCTTCCAGGTTGCACATTCTGTGGGTCTGGGACTAATTACGAATCTGGACTTCTCTTTTAGTCCTTTGTGCTGATTCTTTGACTGTCACTGGTATTAAAACTGTTGTCCCACATTAAGCTTTGAACCTAGACCTCAGACTAATATATCCCCCAGGAGGGTTGCCTGTTTGAAGCTGACTTTTCCCTGCTGGATGGGATCCAGGCCAATGTGATCCAGGGAGAGAGGCAGCATCTGACTGCTCCCCTAGTGATGTTAAAGATGGAACCAGATGGGAAACTGCTACCCATGGCCATCCAGGTGAGGGAACCCAGGCATCCTTCTACCCAGCTCCCTTATTCATCCTTCCTCTGCCCCACTGCCTCCCCACCTATCTAGCACCTGGGACAAAGACCTCTGACTGTCTGATCTACCTCATCAACCTCTCTCCCTTTCAAAGACCTAGGGATCTAGTTTCCTACCCATGTAGTTCAATTAAAAGAAGCAGTGACTGGAATAGAGGCCCTGGGTTCACATTCACTATGTCTGACCTTCCCTAGGCCTCAGAGGTCTCTTCCATGTCTATGACTGTACTGATTCTTTTGTCCTCCAGCTCCAACCTCCCTCCTCTGGAGCTCCAGACCCACCACTCTTCCTGCCCTCAGATCCTTCCCTCACATGGCTCCTGGCCAAGGCCTGGGTCAGAAATTCTGATTTCCAGCTGCACGAGCTACAAGCACATCTGCTGAAGACTCATTTGGTGGCTGAGGTGTTTGCTGTAGCCACCATGAGGTGCCTCCCAGGGATGCACCCAATCTTCAAGGTACCCATTTTATCCTACAGCTACACTTCATATACCTCTTGTGAATTTAGGGGAAGGGATTGCCAAATCCAATTAGAGGGTAATGTTCAAGAAGGGTTTCTTTACACCAATTAAGCATTATGTGTTTCACCTGACAGCAAAGCATCCTGGGAGGCAGTGTTAGTACAGCTAAAAGAACAAGTCATTTTCCTTCTTTGGGTCTTATATTTCCTCCTCTGTGAAATGAAATGGAACAAATGATGTCTCAGGTTCTTTCTACTTCTTATTTTCTAAGGTTCTAGGCTGTAGTAATGTGGACATTCAGTGTGTACTAAGTGTGTGCCTGTCATTGATAAAATCTCTGAAGGATTGAGAAATTATGTGGCCTCCACCTTCCTCAAGTTCATGAGATACATATAAACCTGTAACACAATCTGTAATGAATTATGTGCTTGCTTTTTTTTTTTTTTTTAACATCTCCTGGCACACCCTCCCTCTCATTCCCTGTCACATTCTTCCTCTTCGGTCCCTTGCTCCCCGTGCTCTCCACTTTTTTCTTTTCTCCTCCTCCTTCTCCTTCACTTGCTTTTCCTTTCTTTTTTTTATTTCTAATAGAGAGAGGAACAAACAGCATAGGTTGGGGGAAAATATCTGTGGACTGTGTGACCTAAATTGGAGAGCTTGTGCAGAGCAGAAGTGACAGGCTCTTCATGTATTTGGGGACCAAATGTGTGGAGATCTGGAAGGTCATTAAGAACTTTGGATTTTATCCTGGATGAAAAGGGGTATTTTAAGAAAGATTAATCTGCATAGCGTGGAGTGGAGTGAGAATGGAGATAATGATCACAATTAGGTTGCAATAATACAGGAATGGGGTGACAGTGAGAAGGTAGGGCAGGATCTGGGATGTTACAAAGGAAGATTCAACAGGGCTGAGTAATTATAGATGGAGAACAAGAGAGAGTTAAGGAGATGACTGATCTTTTGAGTTTCAGTGAATGACAGAAACTGAAGAGTTGGGATGAGTGGAGATAAAATTTGGGGGACATATGATGTGCATGGGTTTAGACAAGTTAACTTAGAGTTCACTGTGTGACATTCAAAAAGAGAAAGATTTTTGGTACCCAGAAATATAGCAGTGGAGACCCAGTGAAAGGTACAGGCTGAAGATGTAGATTTGTATAGTACAGAAGTGATTGCCAAAACCATGAAAATATGACTAAGAAGACCTGTAAAGGATGACAGAACCTTGTAGGGTATCCACCATTGGGATCAGGAAGAAGAGGAGCCATTAATGGAAGGTAATATAGAAAGAGATTACAGATATAGATGGTAAACAATTCTTCAAAGATTCAAGAAAAAAACTTGCAAGAAGATGTGGAGAAAATGAGATTAAAGACTTTAAGCTGATCAGAAGGGAGTATGCAAATAAACCTGAAACCCTAAATTTCCTCAGAAATACATGTCAGGGGATTCTCTTGCTCAAGACACTACAATGTCCTACTCCCCATCATGGAATTCTACAATTCAGCCTCACATACACACCCTTTCCTCCAATCAGTTTGGTCTTCCCCAAATATGATATACTTAGTCCCACTTTCATACCCTTACTGCTGTTTTTCCTCTTTTGCTCCTACAAAACAACCAACCTCAAATGTCCTACACTTCCCTCTCGTCCAAGTTTTTTGTCCTTGAAAGAACCTTGAGGCCACCATTTTTATCTTCTTGCCTCAGATCTGATTTCATCCCATACCAATTATGTAATCTGTCCACATACTTTATAATGATCCTGGATTGCAGCACCATCCTTGCTTAGGGTCTACTGTTCTGTGGGACAAAAGCTTTCTCTTCTCTTTTCCAACAGCTTCTGATACCTCACTTCCGCTACACACTGGAGATCAACACTCGAGCCAGAACCACGCTTATCTCTGATGGGGGAATTTTTGATCAGGTATGAAGGGGTGGGGGCTCAGGAGTCAGAAAAATATGGGTGGGTCAGGGAAGAATATGGACCTTCACCCCAGGTCCTCTTTTTTTTAATCCTTAGGAGCACATGAAGACTTCCCCGTTCCACAACCTCAAATCAATGACCTGATTCTATCTTATTTTTAATCCAATTAAACATTTATTAAGTACCTAGTATGCACTAGGCATTGTGATAAAACCAGACATAATCTCAGTCCTTCACAAGCTTACAAAATGGTAGAAGAGAAGAGATACACACAAATAATTACAAATTAGAAGATGGTATAAGTACAGATGAAGAGTCAAACAACAATGTTAAAATTACAGGAAAGAAATCACATCTACCTGGGTATATCAAGGAAGGTATCATGGGAGTGGTAGCATTTGAGCTGGACCTCAAAGGAAAAGAAAGATTTCAATAGATGGATATGGAAGGACTACATTAAACATATGGTGACACTGTGCCAGTTTAGAACATACATACAGTGTATGAGGGGGGGAGTAATGTGAAATAAAGTGACAAAGGTAGAATGGAGCCAGGTTAGGGAGGTCTTTGAATGCTAGATTGAAGAATTTGTATTTTATTCTGCCATCACGGGGAGACAGTGAAGATTAGGGGCAAAACAATGACAATATCAAATCTGTGCGTTATCTAGAGTACTGAAGGATGACCTAGAAAAGAAGGGCCTGGAGGCCAGAAAAGCTGTGAGAAGGTTATTTCAATAAACTCTACCTTAATGGTCTGGCAACTGACTGGATGTGAGAATAAGGGAAAAGTAAAAAATGACCCGGACTCCCTAAATTCCTCCCATCCTTCTTTCTAATTCTTAAATCTGGCTCCCCACTTCCATCCCATCCTAACTTTCCATTCAACCAACACAGGTGGTGAACACTGGTGGGGGAGGTCACCTGGAGGTCCTCCGACGGGCAACAGCCTGTCTGACCTATAGATCTCTCTGCCCTCCTGATGACCTGGCTGATCGAGGGCTTCTGGAGATTCCATCAGCTCTCTATGCTCATGATGCCCTTCGGCTCTGGGACATTATCTCCCGGTGAGGAGCTGGTACCAAGGGGAGGAAGAGAGGGAACATGGGCCAAGGGATTCCAATAGTGAAGGGGCAGGTGAGGACTGGGAATTAAGACAATCTAGACCGGCCAAACAAGATGGCCTAGCCTGAAAGGACATATGAAAGAGTCATGAGATGGTGGACAGGTTATGAGAAAAAGACGGTCACTGGAGGGGTTGGAACTATTTGCATCATCTCTGTTTTTGGAAGAAAAATCATAGTTCACATTTGTATGGCATATTACAGTTTCAAATCACTTTCTTCCCTATTACCTGTGAAGTGGGTAGTGCAGGCAGTATAATTACAAACGGTGAATGGTATGTCCATTTTCCTACAGGCAGGAAATTGAGACTTAGCAACATTACATGACTTGTTCTTAGTCACACTTTAAATTAAAATAGAGAAAGCTGTCTAGGTAAATCTTCCAATTTAAATGAAGAGAACAAGACATGGAGAAAGATGGGGAGAGAGAGAGAGAGAGAGAGAGAGAGAGAGAGAGAGAGAGAGAGAGAGAGAGAGAGAAGCAGCTATAAGATAGAAGGAAGAATACCAATAGAGATGCCCAATATTCACAGGAGAGAGAATCCTTTAAAAAAACAACCACAAATTCCTCAAACACGACACAAATACACAAAGGATGAATAAAAATCAAGATTGCAAGTTGGCACCACTGAGACTTGGTAAGTATGATTCATGACAAGAGCATTGCTATGGAAAGTTATACCTTATTCAAATGGAAAAGGATAATAGGGGGCAAAAGGTAAAAAAATGCTATGTGCTAATTTCCAGCCTAAGTAAGAACACTATGGGATTTCAGGTTTGGTACTAGAATGAGGTGAGACACTCACACTCCATAAACCATTTGACAAAAAGAAGTTCAGTCAATCAGAACACGGATGTGATCTGCAAAGCAAACCTAGTTCAATAGCTCCCCATTAACCACCATGGTGCACATGATCACAAGGAGATCTTTCCTCGCAGGGCACTCAAAAGTCCACCAAACCTAAAGAGGATTGATGACTCATGGACTGGGCTTTTACATCTTAGGCCACTGGTCTTCCCAATTCTTGTGACTATGCAACGATTTCAGTAAAAAAAATTTTTTTTACCATGCAATTCCAATATATCTATACTTATTTATGTGTGTATATTAGTACTGTCTGATACTGTACTGATAAGTATGTAAACTGTGAAAGACACAAAAATATAAAATAAAAAATGAGATAAAGAAGAAATAATATTTGAATCAAAAAGGAACCACCGGAGTTTACTGCTTGAAGCAAGAGAATAGTGTTTCGATCTGCACATCCTGCCACTGTGTGCAAGATGCATTGGAGAGAGGAGACACGAGGCAAATAAACCAATTAAGAGGCTGGTCCCGGCAAGAGGTGACAAGGGCCAATAGAGTCATAAAGGGTATTGGCTGTGTGAGAAAAAGAATCATGCAAGAGATGTCATGGAGGTTAAAATGACAAGGTTTGGCAGCTTCCTGGATATGTGGGGTGAGGAAGTGAGAGGAGAGTCCAAGGAGAGCACCTAGGTTGCAAATGTGGCCGACTGGGAGAGCAAATTTCAAAAGCTTCAGAGAAAGTATAGAATAAGATCCCGTGACCTAAAACTCTATAGTCAAAGCAAGTCTAGGAAGGATGGAAAGCTCTCAAAAATGAACATCTGAGGAAGGAAACAGAAAACAATGCCAATGAGGAAAAGTGGGAATCGTCTACAGAGACTTAATGCCTCTTTTGGCAACTTAGCCTTAATTGGAGATGAACACAAAACAGCAGAACAATCCTATAAGAACCGTGTCAAGCACAGGGTGCCTTGACTCTGATAACGAATGTTAAGGACAACAAAATGCTTTCTAAGTGTGCGCAAAAAAGGACCAGAGGAAAGATAGGACTGCTGCTCTGACAGCAGGCATGATGATGGAGCGAAGGCAAAAGCATGCAACTGTTTTCCTGGCTGAGAAGAATGATCTTTGGATTGAAAAGAGAAGAAAAATGATGAAAAGGAAAAAAATCTACAACAAGTAAAAAGAGAATAAGAGATCTACCTCCTTTGGAAAAGTTCAAGCACCAAATCAATCCCACAACTAATGTCAGTAATGTATGAAAGGTCAGGAGAATGGGAGAGATTCAGCAGGACTGGAGAAGGGCAAAGGTCCCAACTGTCCCAAGAGGGAAGACAAGGCAGAAGACTTGAGAGGAATGGATAAGCTTTCAGTTACTTAAAGGACCAGCATGTGAAGAGATGTGAGATTTGCTCTGTGCATCAAAGGGCAGCACTAGGAGCAAATGAGAAAAGTGGTACAGAAGACCACCTACTTCCTCTAATGTAAAGAGAAGCTACTTAACGTAAAGAGATACCCAAAAGGTGCTGAGATATCTCTAGTAGCAGGTTTCCCCTCACTGGCGATCTTCAAATGAAGGCAGAATCACAACATGATGGTGATGATATGATATAGAAAGGGGTTTTCATCAGTTTGGGGTGAAACAGATTCTCCTTGAATTTCCTTCTAATTGATTCTCAGTGAAGCCCTCCCTGTCTCCCTTCGCTACTTTTCCCTGACCTCCTTCTCTCTTGGGGAGCAGGTATGTGCAAGGAATAGTCCATCTACACTATTCAGGAGATGAGGTTGTGCAGAGCGACCCTGAGTTACAGACTTGGTGCCAAGAGATCACCGAGATTGGGCTGTGTGGGGCTCAGGAACGAGGTAAGCTCTGACATCTCCCATACTGAAAAATAATCTCTCTTCTAAACCCTTTCTAGAGATCTCTCTAAATCTCTCTGAGCTTCACCACCTTTATGAAACTGTTTGCATACCTTAGAGACCACTTAAAATGATCTCAGATCCCAGTCCCCTTACATTTCTCTATATCCTGACTCCTTATCTCAGGTGTTTACAAATATAGAAAGAAACAACCCCAGACCACAAACACAAGGCATCAAGGCAGATGACACCATATGGTAGAAGGGTTCTGTTGTCAGAATACAGATCTTAGGATCTCCATCCTCCAACTTCCTCACTTCTACTCAAGGATAAAATTGAGAGACATTTCTTTCATCAAAGACTAAGTTCCTCCTTCCTCATCTCCAATCTTTTGCCTTCTCCAAGAGATAGTACCTTTTTCTCTCACCCTTATCTGCTGCTAGGCCACTACATACAGTCCATGTGCAAATCTAAACTTACAATGTAAAGGAATTTGTTAGAACACAAAGATTTTTGAATGGGGGAAGTAATTTACACCTCTAAATTCCTCTAAAAGTGAAACATTTGATCATACAACTTCTAAGAGCCAAAATTTTCCCAAGTCCACACATCCCAGAATTTTGGCCACCTCATGGAGACACCAGCCCTTATTTTTCCTACTCTTTTGTTTCTACTACAAATTCTTCTCTCTTTCAGGGTTTCCGGTCTCTTTCCAGTCCCGTGATGAGCTCTGCCACTTTGTCACCATGTGCATGTTCACATGCACGGCCCAACACTCAGGCATTAATCAGGGACAGGTAAAGTACTTTGCAAATCTGAATCCCTGAGTGTGTGGGGGCCAAATACATTTCTTTATTTGGAGGAAGGGAACAAAGGCCTCAGATTCCTTGATCTCTGAGTCACTTCACTTTCTCTCCCAACTACAGCTAGACTGGTATGCCTGGGTTCCTAATGCTCCATGCACTATGAGGCAGCCACCACCAACCACAAAGGATGTAACATTAGAGATGGTGATGGCCACACTGCCCAATGTCCATCAGGCCTGTCTCCAGATGACTATTGCATGGCACCTGGGTCGCTTCCAGCCAGACATGGTGAGAGCCAGGGCCAACAGAGGGAACAGGGCCCAGGGTTAGGGGAATAGAAGGGTCTACAGACCTGAAGCTTGTGACTGTGAGATGACTTTCTTCTCTGTCTCAGGTACCCCTGGGTCATCACAAGGAAGAATACTTCTCAGGACCTGAGCACAAGGCTGTGCTGAACCGTTTCCAGGAAGATTTAAAGATGCTAGAAAGGGAGATTGTGGCCCGTAATGAAGGCCTGGATCTGCCCTATTACTACCTTCAGCCAAGTCGGATAGAGAACAGTATTACCATCTAAGTCCAACATCTGCCTGACCACCACTCTGATTGGGTTGGAGAAGCCCCATTTCCTTTTCTAACCCTAGTCCTTTTACAAAAATCCGGTACAAAAATCACAAACTTCAGGCTCTCTCTCCACATCTAACCTACCTCACTTTCTCACTCCCCTACTGAGGAGGGGGCTTTCTTCTTCTGGTATAAAGCATGCTTAACATCACACTCCCGTGTCATGGGTCATTAGTTCACAGTCAGCTCCTTGACAACACTCCTCTCCCACTCCCCTAACATGCTTCTCATTCTCTGATACTAGTGTTCTTGGAAAGAAATCACCTTCCCTTCGACTCTCCTGCTGGGGCAGGCAGCTCTCTCATGTCATTCTGTCCAAGGATGGGAAAACTCCCAGTATAACCAGATATGAAGGTTCCAGTCCCCTCTGCCCAGCACTGATAATCCCCCTAACTATAGCACCTCACTGCTTCTGTGTCCTTACACATCTCTGCCCTTTTGCTACAATCTGCAATGAATAAACAGACATATCTACGTACTATAAGTCTTCTCAAGCTATGTTGCTCAGGGAACAAAATACTTGCAGTGCTGGCATAAGGCCACAGACTAGTACTAAGTTTCACTGCACCATCCAGGTGATATTCCAGGACACAATCATCTTCCCTGGTTTAAAAGATTGGAGTAGTTCTCCAAACAGTCTTTAAAGTCCACAAATATAATTAAACCTTTTTTGAAGCTGTTTCCATCATCCTTCTGTACCATCACTAAGGATAATTGATTTTATGCCCTTCTGTTGTTATAAAGTTGCCTCTTTCAAGCTTCATGGGGATACCTTGTAGTTCTAAGTACGCCATAATTCACAAACTTCAAATTCTGTCTTCATCTTTCCAGAATGAGTAACAACTTAACTTCCAAAACACTTTAAAATTATTCACAGTGTCGAATGTCCATTACCTTGTGATCTTCAAAAGCCTGAGATAAATAAAACAGGTATTATTATCCCTATTTTAGACATGGGTACACAGACTCAGGCTAATCCTTTGTCATATCCTCTATCACTCAGCTACCATCAGAGATGACTTGAAGTCAAGACTTGGCTTCCAGATCAACCTTGCTTTTTCCACCACCCCATGCTGACTCTCCAACAACAAACACTAAACCTTTTAGTCTGCTCACACAGAAGCTACTTCACTACTGCTCCAAGGCTTATAAAGTATTTTCTTCATAATGACCCTGCATGGTAGGAAGTATAAACAGTATTGACAGATGAGGAAACTGAGACTCATAAAAGTGAATCAAATGACCTAAAATCACACAGTAAAGGATCAATGGCTCAAACAGAACCCAATGGAACCTGTCCAGCCCTCTTTCCACCACAGCTACATTTGATTTTCTCTGTATTAACTTCAAGTCTGCTCTACTTTTCTCTGAGTTCATAAGCCAGAATTGAACACAGTATCCCAGGTATGTGATGGTTTTGTATAAAGGAAAGTGCAGGGCGGTGGAAAGAGCATTCAATTTAGAGATCTGAGCGCAAATTTTGAACCTGACATCAACTCTGTTACAATGGACAAATCACAACTTCCAAAAAAAAGGGGGGGGGAAGTTGGATTATATGGCTCTAGTAGCTTTAGAGCATGGAGCACATGGCTTTCTCTCTTTGATTTCAACTGCTTTTGTGAGAACTCCTAGCCTCTTGCTTGGACCACAGCAGCACACTGACTCCAGGCGCTGGAAGAGGCTCTTCCTGGTCCATGACTGTTAACGACAAAGAAGGAACCAAGGCTCTTCCCTCGAAATGTCTGCATCCCTGGTTCTCCCGACACCACGGCCCGCTCCTGACATTTCAGAAGGCCCACCTGGCCAACGCCTAGGCTGTCCTCCCCTGGGACAAGCAGGCCTCGCACCGCATCCCTTCCAAAGCCAAAGGTGGAAATGGGTCTCACTCCCCTCCCCTCGCGATATGCACTACCAGACTACGCCCCCTCCACGACCTTCCCCTCCCCGGCATTCTCTCGTTAAGAGATAAGGGAAACCAGGTTAGCATCCAAAGCACGCGCCTCCAACTGGGAATCCACAGCTCCACTCACTGTCCGCCAGGCTGGAGAGGCCGGCAGGCGAAGCTTCGGGATCACGTGACTCTGAAGTTGGTCAGTCACGTGAAAAGGCTCCCCCGCCTGGTTGCCTCCGCCTTCAGTCCGTACCATGTGCATGAGGAGAAAGGGGAGGACAGATTCGTATTTCCCCCCGCACCCGGTAAGTTGGGACTTTGTGGGATCTGGAAGTGCTGCAGATCTTATTCCCTGTATCCTTCCTTTACGGCGTCTCTCCCAGCCTTTCTCGTCTCTGGAAATCACCGGCCCCCGCGCTCCCCGTCGGCTTCCCGCCCCCCACTCTGTGGTCGCGCCCTTGCCCCCTTGCTCCGGTCCTCCTGGCTCGCGCTCCGCCCTCCCTCCGGGGGAGCTCGCACGTCCGTTCCAGCTTCGCTAAGGTGCCTCGATCCGGGATACGGTTCCCTGGTACCGCGCTGCGCTCCGGCTCCTGCCGTGCCCGTCCCGGCCGGGGTCACCATGGCTTCCCTCTTGTGTTGTGGGCCCAAACTGGCCGCCTGCGGCATCGTCCTCAGCGCCTGGGGGGTGATCATGTTGGTGAGGACGCGGAGGGCGGGCGGAAATTGTGTGACTTCGGGAGAGGGAATGATGGAAACCCCTTTGGAGGGGCACCCGAGAGCGTTTTCGAGGAATCGTGGGAGCTGACTCGGGGAGAAGGGGATGTGGGGAGGGGCAGGAGAATTTGGGGAACCAGGGAAGGAAGGGGTGAAGTCTGACAACCGTACTAAGTACCTGCTAGGTGCCTGCCGCTGCCAAGCGCTGGGGATACCTAGAAACGCGAACGCCAGACCCTGCTCTCCAGGAGCTCAGTGTGATAGGAGGAATCGAGGGGAGGGGGAGAGAAAGGTCTGGGCACCTTGAGGCACTAGAGCTGATTCAGAATCTGATAAAGGAGAAGTCTGGGGTACAGGTTCCCCCAATTCGTCCCTAGCCTCCGGAATGGAGTAGGAAGTCAAAGGAGGAAGTCCACCCCGTGATAGTGACGCCCCCTTGGTGAGAGAGAAGGGCGATGGGGTGAGATCTGTTACTGGATCACTAGAGGAGGGGGGCCTGTCCTGTTTGAATTGGGGGCGTGGGGGGAGGGAAGGTGGTCTCAGTTTCACCCGAGTGACATTCCGAATTAGACGGCTGATTCTGGTTTAATCTGAGCACCTCCCTAGGTATAGCCAGATCTAAAAGCCTTATGTTATGGCAACGAGAGGGTAGAAGGGCAGGTCAAGGTGGACTCATGTGGAGTGACTGGGAAGCTAGATTTCTGGTTTCACCTACCCCCTCATCCTCCTATTCTTTTCCCCAGGTCCTTCTTGGAATTTTCTTCAATGTCCATTCTGCTGTGCTAATTGAGGATGTACCTTTTACTGAGGGGGATTTTACCGAGTGAGTTGTAGGGAATGGGAGGGATTTCTCAGGGCCGGAGGCTGGAGACTTAGGCCCCTGGGGGCCTGGAGAGTTGGCAGAGGACGGAGAGGGCTGGACTTCAAGTACCCTGGGGACAGTGAGGACTTGGGAGGCCCAGCCGCTGTCTTCACTCTTGCTTTCATCCTCCAGGAGTGGTCCTCAGCAAATTTATGAACTTTATGAACGAGTGAGCTACAACTGCTTCATTGCTGCCGGCCTCTATCTCCTCCTGGGAGGCTTCTCCTTCTGCCAAGTCCGGCTCAACAAGCGCAAAGAATACATGGTCCGTTAGGATGCTCCATTCCACTCCCAAGGATCTGGGAGTCCCCCTGACACCGTACCCCATGTCTCTTATTTAAATTCCCTTCTCTCAACCTTCCCCTTCCTTCTTGGGGGCCCTCCCTTACTTCCCCGTTAGGTGCTGAGGGTGGGTCGGGGGTGGGGAAGACTTGCTGGGTTGTTTTGCCCCTGTTACGTGGGGGGGGGCTCTACCTTCCCCTCCCCAGCCCCCCGGCTGTGTCTGCTGGTAACAATAAAGCGAAGGTGTACTGTGCGGCCTCGGTGTGAGCGTGTGTTCGTGCCCCCTTCCCCTCTCTAAGCGCCTGCCGGGGAGGCGGGAGGGAGGGCCCCCCAGCCCCCTCGGGCGTGGAAAGAACGCCCACCCGGAGGGTGGCTAGCCAGGAGCGGAAGTGTCCCGGCGCCTCGCCGGAAGCTGAGTGAGCTCCGCCTCCCAACCCCGGTAGTGGGGCCGAGCTCCTGCGCCCGCCGCCTTCCCTGCATGCCCCGTGGCCGGAGCGCTCCCTCCGACTGTGGTGCGGGGGAGGCCGGGCAGAAGCAGCTCGCCCAGCAGAGGGGCGGGCCTTCCGCGGCCGTTTGTTGGCTGGGCTGCCCGGTGCTGTGCTCGCGCGGCAGCTGCTGCAGCTGCGTCCCCGGGAGCTGGCGTCCAGGGCCATGACGTCAGCTTCCACCAAGGTGCGCGCTCCTCCCCGGCCCGGGGCCGCCGGGGTGGCCGGGGGCCGCCGGGGTGTCCCGGGGGAGGGAGGCCAGGAGGACCCCCCCAGGATAGCGCCTCCCCCCGGACTTGGAGAAAGGACTCCTAACCCCCAGCCCAGCTCTCCCACCCATTCTCCCAGCCCAGAAGGGGCAATTGGGGGCCCCCTGGATGGTGCTTTCTCTGGAGTGGGAAACGAGGTTGGGTGTCCCTGGTTATTCCACTTTTCACCCAGCGGGGAGAATGGAGACCCTTGTATACGTTTCCCCTGGAGTGGGAAGGGTGGTGAATTTTCTAGTAGTACACTCCTCCCAAGGTAGAAGCATGCTCCAGTAGAGTGCCCCTCAGGGGATGAGCCCGTGTCCTGGGCATCGTACCCCGTAATCCTCCAGTGGTGGGATCCATCACCTGCCATCCTCCAGGTTGGGGAGATCTTCTCCGCTGCTGGTGCTGCCTTCACAAAGCTGGGTGAACTGACGATGCAGCTGCATCCAGTGTCGGACTCCTCCCCTGCCGGGTATGTTTGAGCTGGGAGGAGAGGAGCGGAGCTGGATCACACTGCCCCCAGCCCCGGGAGGAGGGAGGACCTGGCACGCGTTCCCGAGGCGAGGGAAGGGACAGACACTGAATACAATCACTATTCCCGGACCCCTGGTTCTCAAATTAGTGCCCTTCCCCTTGACTATGGGGTTAGCTCTTGGCTTACAAGCGTCCGGTGCCTGTACACCACTGACTAAGTAACCTTGAGCACTTCATTTAAAGTTCCTGTGCCTGTTCCCTCATTAGGAAAGGCACAAGTCTTTGGGCTGTTAGAAGAAGCTATTGATTTGTCCAACTGTTTTGTAAGCCTCACTGTACTGTACAAAGTCAAAGTGTTATTTAAGTATTCTAGGCAGATCTTTGTATGTTATGGGTCGAATCATATGTACGTAGGTTTTTCGCACCCCAGGTTGAGGGAGGCAGATCTGGGGGTTTACACAAGGTACTTAAAATTGTTTCTGTAAGATGCCCAGACACACTTAGGGTTTGTGGAAGGACTGAGGGTGCTCCGTGGTTTTGGAACTGAGAATCCAGTGGTGTGTAGGGTGACTTCACCCCTCCTTCCCCTACTCCACTTCCCCATCCCCCTCTCCCCTCCTGACAGTGCCAAGTGGACAGACACCGAGATAGAGATGCTGAGGGCTGCGGTGAAACGATTTGGGGACGATCTTAATCGCATCAGCTGTGTCATCAAGGACCGGACTGTGTGAGGGAGGGTGGTTAGACAGGGAATGGGGGGGTGGGGGTGGACAGCTTATTCTCCTCCCACCCTTTCTTCCTCCCCTTGTACTGTCTTTCCTGCTGTCTCTGGTCATTTTGGTAGGATGCCCCCTGGGAACTGGATATAAACAATATGAGAATTACTACAGTTGAAGCAGGGATTGTTGAAATATTTTGGTAGGCTCTCCTAGGTTACTTCTGAAAGTAGTTTGCTTAGGATTTCCTAGGGTGCTTACCAAGAAGAGTATGCTTATTGTAGGAACCCTCCCTAGCCAGTTGCTTATAGGAAGACTTCTGGGATTCTTTGTGTTGGGTGTTTGGGGTTGTTTCCTTATGTTTACCTAGGATGGGGTTCCCACTTAGTAGATGGGTTTTTATGGTAGATCTTTACAAACCAGTGTCCATACCCTCCTGCCTGCCCTCCCTGCAATCTATTCCAGTCAAATGATTCCCTCTCTGGAGTTTCCTGACATTCCAAATAGAGAAGCATGAAGCCCCCTCCCCTACTTTGTTCAGACATTTTACTTCTAGCTCTTTTCCCTAAGTGGTCCAAGCACTTGGAAAAGTGAAAAGTAATCCCACCTTCTAAAAACTAGAGTTTCTCAGGCCACAGGCTAGATTCCCCCGACTTTCCTAATATCTCATTCCCTGTGTGCCCTCATTCACAATATCCCTTTGACACCTTTCACCCTTGTCCTCTATGCTCTGTCTCTTCTCAGTGCTCAAATAAAATCTACAGTGAAACGAAAGGTATATGAAGACTCTGGCCTCCCTCTTCCAACTGAATCACCCAAGAAGGGGCCCAAGAAGGGAACATCTAGTGTCCTGGTTCCTGCCGTACCTGTACCCCCACCCACTGGGACTAGTGTCCCTGAAACTGGGGGCCCTCCCCCGAAGAAGCAGAAAACTGGTGAGGGCTATGGAGTGATTTTTGTAGGGGAATGCTAAGGAGAAAAATGACCTCTGAGCCGAATGAGTGAATTTGGAAATGAGACCAAAAGGGAGCAGTCTCCTCCCTCAAATTGTGGGGGAAGAGTGAGAGGAGGAGCTGGGAGGATGGGGAGCTGGGGTTGGGAAGTTCTGGGGAAACTGGGGGGGACCTAGTTGATGCCTCCCTCTCAGATGTGATGCTGAGCGCCCTGAATGACTCAGATGCCAACAGTGACCTAGTGGACATTGAGGGGCTAGGGGAGGCTCCCCCAGCCAAGAAACTCAACTTCGACCAGGGTAGGAGTCCTTCCCCTTCCCACACTAGTGTAGGGTTGGGATTTGGGGGAGAAAGTTCTTATACCCTGGGGAGAGGGAACTTTGTGGGGTGGGGAAATATAATAAAAAAGGAGTGGATTGGAATCACTTGACTGCTTGAGTAGGGTCTTTGCCACTGACTAGGTGTGTGATGTTGGTCAAGTCACTTCCTGTCTCTTCTCTAAAATGAAAGATGTTCTGTACGTTTTGTGACAGGTAGGCATTTCCTTGGAGGGTGGGTTTAGGGCTCTATATCTCTCCTCATTTCATTTCCTGTTCCAGACAGCCTGAAACTAGACTCTGGACTTCTCACGACCTCTGCTGATCCTCCTTTGCTCTCCCGATGACCTTCCTGTCTGACCCCTGTGACCCTTTTATTGTGGACCTGAGTGGATATCTGAAAAAAGGAAAGCTGAAGGAAAAGATCTGCCCTACAGACCCTATGTGAACACATGCCCTCTGCCCACAATGGACATTTTTTTACAGAATCAAATAAAAATTTCACTCTTAATTTGGTGACTTTTTTTGTATTTCATCAGAGAACAAAGGGTTATTCCTCCAGCATTCAGAGACGAAAGGGTCTTCTTCCCACAGCTGTACTAGCCACCCTGTCTGGAGCAGCACTCAATACTGGCATGGTTTTCCCTCAGGTGCCAATATTTCTGTGCTGCTAAAGCCAGGGGGGCCCAAGGTGGTGGTAGGAGGAATGGGGGTGGAGAACAGAGCTGCAGACAGAAGACTTCGTTAGTTGAGGTAGGACTTTACCCTGAATGCTTAGAATTTCTCCCACAATTCATGTCGGGGTACTCTGTGTTCAAAGTCTCCCTAAAGGTGGCCCCTGGGATCTTCCCTGGTAAAGAACCCCTGTGTTTTTATGGGGTCTCTTCATTCTGTTTGTCATACATCCCCCAGGGTCTCCAGCATGTCCAAGGTATCCTGCTCCAGGGTCCAGGCTGTGGTGGTTTCGATGCCTCGCCTACCCTCACTCTAACACCACAGTGTGGTTTGGACTTGGCCACAACACTGAACAAACCACAGTGTGCTGCTGGGGCGGAGGCAGGATGGGATTTGGGGTAGGGCGCTGTGGAGAAACAAAAGGGTAGTAGAGAAACATGTAGATGCAGGGAAAAACTAAGAACATAAGACTAGTCAGTGAGAAATGTTGGAGAGAGCTTAGGAGATGCAGTGGCAATGGGAGGGAGGGAGGCAAAGGTTATCCATAGGTAGATAAAATTCTCAGAGAATCTGACAAAGCACAGATGGGGCCATCTTCCCTTCCTAGAGAACCCAGCCCAAGACTTTCTTAGGATCAGGCGGTATATATGAGGCAGTGACCAACTGGAATGGGGGAGAGGTGACTGACAACCCCACCTTGCTCAACCCCTGCCCTAAATGCATGGACAAACACACACACATACACATACACAAACACACATATCTACACACGTCTTCCAAAGGTCAATAAAGACAAAGACAGCCAAAGAAAGGCTGACTGGTGGTGAAAGCTAGTTCTAGATATGTATGGGGCTGGGTCTCAGTTGGGGGTTGGAGGTCAGAAAACCACTTGGGACCCTGGCCTGGCACAAAAATGTTGAGGGAGAGGAGGGAAAGGCAGGAGTTTGGAGGGGTGGGGGTGAGAGTAGGCAAAAGCCTAGAGAAGCTAGCTGCTTTTGGCATTCCCACGTACCTCTATCCCTGCTCCTCAGCTCCACTGTGGGTCCTGTTAGGGACCCATATGTCCTTTTCTACATACTCACCCTCATATTGGTCCCATCAACCAGGCTTAAATCCCCAAGGGGAAGCCACGTTGAACATACAAACATTCCCCCTTTTCCTCACCCATGCTCCTCCCCAACCTCCAGGCCCTTCCTTCTGACACGTCCGCTGTCCTCCCACGTCCTCCCATCTTGTCTAGGACACTAGAGGTAATGGGGAGGCAATCTTTTTTTTAATCTATATGTGGATCTGTTACAAACACAAACCCAAAGCCAGGAGCAAAAATCATTCTTCAGAAAAATAAAAAGTACCTTGCAAATATATAAATAAAAAAAACCCTAAAAACTAACCCCCTTCTCAATTTCCTAAAAAAAATTAAAATCCCAGAAACCAAAAAGAACAAAGGTGGTGTAAACAGTTTTTCAGGTTTTGGAGGAATCCAGACCCCTCCCCCCTAAACCTCTTCACCCTCAACATTCCAGAGCTCTTGTCTTCACCTATGTTACCCCTTAAACCTAAGAACCCCTAAAAAAAATCCTCGTTTTAATCATCAGGAGAATTACTTAAAAATGAGAGATGGAGGCCAATGGAAGAGGCGAGGAGGTGTAAGAATCCTTTGGTCTCCACTTTCAGCTTTGAGGTGATGTGTGCTATATATTTGGGGGGTTCAAGAAGTAACCTTAACCTGTCACCCTGTCTTCAAAGTCCATACCCCAACTCCACCCATTCCCCCCAACTTCCCCCATTTTGCCCCCAAACAGGGGATACCTCCCTGCCCCCTCTCCACTTACCTCAGCTATTCCCCCCTGGTTCCTGGTACCCCCCTCATTTCTGAAGGGAGCCGATTTGGAAGCATATTCCCCAAGTTAGGGGCCCAGGAGAGAGGAGACACCCCAAGTCGTATCTTCGGCCTTCTCTTTCTCCTGGCTGACTTAAGGAATGGGGAGTGCCTTAAGATGGGAGGAACCCCCCCTAAGAGGGTTTAGGAGTGGGGTTTCCCCACTCCAAGTTAGAATTGGGGACACCCTCCCCCCCTCCCAATCCATCCGTCTCCAACTTGGGTGGGAGAGGCAACAGAAATGCCCAAGTCAGTTTACACCAACACTACATTCCTCACCCACCCTAGAGGGGTACAGGGCTCCCCAAAAAATCCAAAAAAAATTGAGGGTCGAGGGGGGACCGCCCTTGACCAGCTCCCCAAATCTGGGACACTCAGGTGCCCCCGTTTCTCCAGGAAAATTCTTCCTTTTGCTTGCCTCCCGCCCGCCCTGCTCTGTCCTGATGCCAATTTTGGAAGTCACTCTCTCCCTCCTCCTCCCGGGTGCCCCAGCCCGCCCCCCTCCCCCTCCAAGGCTGAGATGCCTGACACCTGGGTCCCTGGACAAGGGTCCTTCCCAAGGACCTGGAGAACAAGGGACCCAGTCCATTCCCCCTACCCCCTGGGAAGCTGAGAAGCCCGGTTCCCCTCCCCTCCCCCCCGGCTGGGTCCCTGTGGTGGTTTAAAGAAGCTTGGAGGACTGGAATCTGCCATTGCTGTTGTACAGCCAGGTTTTTTTTGTTGTTGTTGTTTTGGGGCTTTTTGTTTTGTTTTGTTTTGGGTACAAGGTTTTTTTGGGGAGTGGGATACGGAGGAAGGAGAGACAGAAAGAATGTTTGGGTCCCTTAATACCCGCCCCCCCATCAGATCTTGTTCATTTGGGAACCTAGCCTTCAGTCTAACTCCCTCCAATTTCCTGTGTGCTTCTGGTAATCCCAGCGGATTACCAACCTGGTATGGGGGGCGGGGTGGGAGTGGGGGTGTTGGTAGTTCTTGTTCAGGCATCGAATTTCAAATCCCCACCCATACTATACTGCCCTAGAAACCAGCTTTGGCTTCTGAACCCCACAGCTACAGTGGCTCTTTGTTAGTAGGATCTAGCAATAATTTTAGTCCCTCAGACACATGTATCCCATAACTAACTGAAAAATGCCCCTAAATCAGCACCCCAAAATATGACCAAGGGCTCTCAAACCCATACTCTCAGTCCCTGGAACCTCTCCCCTTATAAACCCTAAAAACTGATTACTGGATTCTGATACTTCCCCAAACTCTCTCTCAAACTGTGTAAATATGAACCCAGTTAACTGCTTCACACCCAAATTACCTCCCTCATCTTGAATTCTCAGCAGATTCCTAATTCTCAGGCCTTAAGCACCCTATTCCTGGAACCCACCAGCATCCTAAAATACTTCATAATAGCCTCCAAACAAGCCTCTTCTTCCAAAATCAGAGAGAGTAAGCCTTCAGTCTGGGCTTGTGCCCCTCCCTGGCAAGTTCCAAATCTCTCTCAAACCCAAGGGGCTCCTCAAAACCTGTTTCTGCTCCCAATCAGTCATAGTTAAACTCCAAATGATGCCAAAGTCCTGTTTGGTTTCTCCACAAAACTAGAGGACAGCCACTTTGCCCCACCAAGAGTAGAGAGGAAACCTGAAAAGCGCCTACTCCCCACCCACTCCTTTATCCACACACCTCCTTCCTATGTTCTTTTCTCTCTCCCTGACCCCCCCCCCCCTTACACACACACACCCTCTGGGATCCTTTACTGTGTCCCTCCAACTTTTCAGCCTCCACTTTCAAATCAGGCTATAAATTATAAATTAGTGATGCGTCCTTATGATCGTTAAGCAATTGAATAGTAGATATTTGAGAATTCTACACAGACCCAGAAACCTGGAAACCCCTTCTGACCATCTTGCCCAGCCTGTTGGGTCTACCTCTTCCAGCCAAGCTTGCCAAGTCAGGGAAGAAACCCAAACTCTCAAATTTATTAAGCCCCTACTAAGTTCTGGGTGCGGCTCAAGTCCTAGTGATACAAGGAAGGTAGAAAACAATCAGTCCTAGCTCTCAAGAAGCCTGAGGCCTTGTGGGGGAGACTATATGTAATGTAACTATGTACAAACAATATATGGACAGGGTAAATTGGGGATAATCAATAGAGACACACTCCCACCCCCACCCCACCCTCCATCTTCTTTAAGCTCCAATCTCCATCTCTGCTGGTGAGGTGGTAGAGGATGGGGTACAGCTGGAGAGTGAGGAAAAGACTGGTCCAGGGTCCTTCCCAGGTTTAATCCTTGCCAGGAGCTCTGAGACTCCCTTTAAGGTCCAGGCGCCTCCTGGACGTGGCTGGGACGGCGCAATGCTGCCATCTTGTGGATGAAATCATACACTACGGGGCAGAGACTCCTCCCTGGACCAAAGACAAATTTCTACCTTTATCTGGGCAAACTAGGATCCCGAGATCCGGGGAAGGAGCGAGGGGTAGGGACGTCGGAGAGTCCGAGTTTAGATGGGCATCCGTCCAGTACTAGATTCGAAGTCAGGAGGGACCTCCTTTCAAGTCCTGCTTCTAACAGTAGCTGTGCGACCACGGGCAAATCTGTTAACCTCTCTGAGCCTGTTGTCTCACCTGCATAAAATTGAGAATAATAGCTGTTTACATAAGATTCGCTAATAATAGCTAATAGCTTAACTCACAGAGTTGTTAGTATCAAATAAGATCTATAAAAAGCCTTGCAATTATTGATATATAAACTATTATAATGATCCTTGAAGAGAATGGAGCCTGGCAGGATGGGAAAAGTGAGCTTCGAGTCAGGGAAGATACCAGGGTTCCCTCCGTTTCTCTCCAGACTTCCGCCCCCGCATGGGGGGTTTTCCCACCCCCTCTAGGGGAAGCAGCTGGACGGTCCGTCCTGTCCCAGTACAATGGCAGGAAATAGACTAGAAATCACATCCGCCCCTCCCTTCACTCCCTCTCCCTATCAGGGCTCCCCTCCCCGACTCTCTCTCCCGGGTTCCCCAGGGAGGCCTGGCCACGAACATTTTCTGTAGCTACGTGGCAGCCACGAAAGGTTTAGGGTTGAGGCCAACCTTCCTGCTAGGCACTCTTAGACTGCATCATCAGGGACATAACCTTCTCCTGTTCTCAACAACCCTTTTTCCACCTAGCGGGATGGGATGTTTGACTCTAGTCTGAATTTTCTTCTTCCTGCCTGGAGGACACTTTTAGCCGCCTATCTCCCACTTGCCTCCCGTGGTTTTCCTACTTAAACTCTTAATAGGTCCCCAAAGGCCACTCCACCCCAATTCTCCTCGAAACCCTAACCGTTCTTTTCTGTCTTGGATACCTCAGACCTCTCTAATTCTAATTCCCGGCCCATATTAACCTCTAACGCCACTTCTCTTGGGCCCAGCAGGATCATACTTTTCATATGCCACTACCCCCGTTTCCAAGGTTCCACCCCCAGTCTCCACCATCTAGGGAGGCAGGAAGGATACCAACCCAAATACTTCCCCCCCCTCCCAGTTCTCCCGCCCCCAACATCCCGCCGGGATAAAGGAGCCAGGACTGGGAGAGATACCCCGCCCCATCCCAGCAAGAGAAGAAACCGAAGCCCCTGCCGGACGGGGGTGAGAGCCAGAGGGGAATCCGAACTCCAGGGACCCCGAGTGGGGGCAAGTTGGGCTAGAAAAACAGGGATCCCGGGGAATTAGGCGTAATGTGTAGGGGGGAGGGATACTAGCAGAACTCAGGCTCGGGATGGGGGGGATGGTGTTGAAGATAGGCTGGGGATTTGAGAGGCCTGGGTCTCTGGATGAATTTGGGCAAAGAGCAGGATCCGGGGACACACAGTAGGGAGAGGAACAAGATGTCTGGTTTAGAGCGAATTCCAGGTCTGGGCTTTTGAAATGTGATTAACCGACACCCCTTTACTATCTCCTGTGAGTGTAGAGTATCACAAAAAATTGGCTGAGTCTAGAGTCTTCCAAAAGCGGGATTTTTGAATTATCTTCCCCTGCATGGGATAGGAAATTTGGGAGGACGCACCAAGACTTGGGAAGAGCAGAACTTTGGTAGATGGGGGAGGCGGGTAGGGGGAAGTACTTCCAGCACTTAAACTATAAAAAGTCTGAAAAGAATGGGGGCGCTGAGGCTGGCGTTCAGGAATTCTCTGTCTTGAGAAGAGGTTGGGTAAAGGAGGGAGACCGCCCTAATAGGGACAAGAAGTGTCCAGACTAAGAGTTTGGCTATTCAAAATCCTGAGGAATGGACAAACATCCCAGGTCTTTGACTCTCACTTGTCATTCACTTGCAGGCCACCTTCGCCATGAGCTCAGCTGCGATCTCAGTGGGGAATCAGGGCTATGTCAGGGAATTCACACGCCATGCATCTGATGTGCTCTGGAACCTGAACGAGTTACGCCTGCGTGGGATCCTCACCGATGTCACGTTGCTAGTGGGAGGTCGGGCCCTCAGGGCTCACAAGGCTGTCTTGATCGCCTGCAGGTTTGAGGGGTGGTTTTGTGGAGAGGTGGGAAGGAATGTGGTCTCTGATCAATGGTGGGACCTGACAGGGAGAAGTCCTAAATGATTGGAAGTGGGGGAAGGGCAAACTATATAGATGTGAGGATCTGGAGAAAGCTTCCCTGGATTAGGGATGGGGTCAGTGGAAAAGTTAGGTTTGCTTGGGAGGAGTAAAATGTTACCTAAAAGCAGAGCCCATGGGTCCAATGTGTGGATCTCAGGGTATACGTAGCAGGGGGTTGTTTTTTTGTTTTGACTGAGTCTGGGAACCGAACTGGCCTTTGAGTCAAATACCTGCAATCTCAATTGTGAAGTTGTTTTGGCACAAGGGAGCAATGACTCACCTCCCCTTTCTCTGGCCTGCAGTGGCTTCTTCTATTCGATTTTCCGTGGCCGGGCAGGGCTGGGAGTGGACCTACTATCCTTACCTGGGGGCCCAGAAGCTGGTGGCTTTGCCCCTCTTTTGGATTTTATGTACACTTCACGCCTACTCCTTTCACCGGCCACGGCCCCAGCAGTCCTGGCGGCAGCCACCTATCTGCAAATGGATCACGTAGTAGAGGCCTGTCACCGATTCATCCAGGCAAGGTGAGGAGGAATTTTGGGGGAAGGAGGCTTGGAAGGAGAGTTGGCAGTTGAATAAGATTGGATTCCTGCAATGGAGGTCATCAGTGGTGTTATGGAGGAGGGAATAACCTCAGGTTGAGCAATATTTAAGAAGTGTAGGTTGTGAAAAAGTTGGAGGTTCCAACACCTTGGAAACTAGTCAGCTTACCTCTCTGGGCCTCAGTTTTCTTTTCTGTAAAAAAAAAAAAAAAATCCCCATTGGCCCGATGGCAGTGGTCTAGTGGTTCTTGTTTGCTGTGGAAGAAACTAAATTGGTTTCTTCTTACTTAACCAAAAAGTAAATTATTTCAAGTGGACTGATTTCGAAGGGTGGATTAAAAGTTGGGTCAAAATTGGTTAGTCTGTCTCTCCTACTTCTTAGAGTAATTTAGGACAATCAATCAACAAGTATTTGTTATGCATTTGCTAAATACCAGGAGACAATTTGTACATACAGATAATTTAGAGTAGTTGGGAGGAGGTAGTATGAGGAAAGGCATCCAGTTGAAGGTGGTACTAGTTCTGAACTTGAAGGAAACTAGAGATTCTAAGAGATAAGGAAAGGAGGAAGTGTACTCAGAGCAGTGTACAGCCAGTACTACAGGCATAACTTAGAGCACAAAGAAATGGAATGTTGTAGTGAACAAGGCCAGTTTGGCTGGAGAGTAGAGAGTGGGAAGGGGAAGTGATATGTATAATAAGCCTGGAAAGGTAGATTGGAGCCAGATTGTGAAAGACTTAAAATGCCAAAGAGAGAAGTTTGTATTTGATCTTAGGGGTAATACAGAAGCCACTGGAGATCATTCAGCAGGGGAATGACAGTCAGACCTTTATTTAGGAATATCACTTAAATCTAAGATACATGGAAGTTATTGTAGAAAACTGAAAACAAATAAATTAACTTTAAAATAAAAAATAAAGTAAAAAAAAAAGGAATATCACTTAACCTGGCTAGGCCTCATTTTATCTCATCTGTAAATTTAACCAGAGGATCTTTCAGCCCACCTCCTAAATTCTATAATCCGAACTCTTCCATCTCACAGCTATGAACCCATAGGCATCTCCCAGCAACCACTTGATTTAGAATCACGGGCACCTCTTATGACAGCAGCCCCTCCAGAAGGTAGCCCTCGCCGCTTTGAGGGGCACCCGGACCCCCCAACAGAGTCCCGAAGTTGTTTCCATGGTCCTCCCAGCCCAGACAGCCCACCTAGCCTTGATCCCGCAGCTTGCAACTGGAAGAAATACAAGTTCATCATTCTCAACTCCAGGACGGCCCAAGCAGGAACCCCAGCTGGGAAGGCTGACGCTGCTGCCGAACCAGCCGCCTCAGCAAAGCCTGCCAATGGCGAGGAAGCCTCTAGCAGTAGCGGGGAGGAGGGTTCCTGTTCAGGAACTGGGAGCAGGTTCGGGGGGGCTGGGCCTGGGAAGCTCTGAGGGTTGGGGGAGGTATGGCAGGTGACCTATAAGAGGTGTGGCCTCAGATGGGGGGTGGAAATCTGGAGGGACGTGGTCCTATGAGGTTCGGGGAGGAGTTGTCTACTGAACACTTTGGGGTATGGCCTTAGTATGAAGGTAGAATGGAGAAGTCCAATCACTAACCTAGGGAAGCACACTCCCAAATACTAGAGGGGGAGCTGCAAGCATGCTTCTAGTCTAGACCAGCTCCAGATCAAGCACAGCCTCTCCTAAGGGAATGAGAGGTGAAGCTTTTTTTCCCAGGAGAGTTTTTGCTCGTCCCTCCCCCCTAGGCTCTCCCCGGCGCTTGATCCCCCCTTGCTGCTCACACACCCCAGCCAGAGAAATCTCGGATCGTCTTCTGAAGCGTCCGGTCCCCGACCAGGTGAGAACCCTCCCCCTTGCTCCGAGATCCCAACAGAACAGGCAATTCAGAGCAGCAAGCTTCTATCCTTCGAGACAAACATAGGACTAGGGTTAGGCGTTTTCTACCGGCTCTCACAGAGAGGAAGTGAGATCAACTATGGACTGAGCCAGGGACAGAGAGGGAGAGGCTCTGGAGAAGCCCAGCCAACTTCCTTCCAGCTGGTGAAGCAGAGGAGAGAGAAAAGAGAGTACCCTAAAAACCGTTACTTCTACCATTGCCTTCCCAGGGAATAATTTTTTCAGCTGCCAGGACTGTGAGGGAGGGCCTGGCTGCCCGGCAGAGGTGGGGTCACGGGCGCTGGCCCCCCTCAGTCCGGGAAACGAAGACAAACCCTACAAATGTCAGCTCTGCCGATGTGCTTTCCGCTACAAAGGCAACCTAGCCAGTCACCGCACAGTGCACACAGGTACACCGAGCAAGAGGAGGGAAGAAATCTAGAGGGGAGGGAAGAGATCTAGAGGTTGGGAGGGGGAGCCCCGGCCTATCCCGCTGTAGTCGAACCTAGAGCCCGGGCTTCCCTCTTTCTTTCAAATCCCAGGCGAGAAGCCTTATCACTGCGCTATCTGCGGGGCGCGTTTTAACCGACCTGCCAATCTCAAAACGCACAGCCGCATCCATTCGGGAGAGAAGCCTTACAAATGCGAAACATGCGGCTCTCGCTTCGTTCAGGTACCGGGGTTGCGGAGAGGAAAGCTGGCTAAAATGATCCAGGGTTCGAATCCTGGGATGGGCAGGCTGCGCTTAGCCGGCTTGCTCTGAGTAGGTGCATTCAAAGGCCAAAAATTCCACTCAGCTTGGTGGAGAGTCCGAATGACTGAGAGATTGGGAGAGGAGGGAAGGTGGGAAGTGAGTTGGAAATATGAGGGAGCCTCAATGTTATCCACTCTTGCGCACGCAGGTGGCACACCTCCGTGCCCACGTGCTGATTCACACCGGGGAGAAGCCCTATCCTTGCTCCACCTGTGGAACTCGCTTTCGCCACCTACAGACACTGAAGAGCCACGTGCGCATCCATACTGGGGAGAAACCATATCATGTGGGTATTAGGGATTGGGGTGAAGGCAAACTCCGAGAAAAATCTGATCACTAGTTCTCCGAGAGCTCAGCTCGCTGACGTGGGGGGGGGGGTGGTGGTGGATGAATCGGGAGTAAAATTCTGGAAGTGAGGTGTGGGAGCAATAGGTAACGGTTGTTAGGTGGAGTATGGAGATCAAGATGTGGGGCTAGAACACCTACTCCCACTTGAGGGAGGTGTAGGGAGAGTGAATAGAAAGTAACTTGTCATTTAGGAACTAGTTAGGGAGTAGAACTGATGGTCTGGGATCAGCATATCAAGTAAAGTTGATTTATTGTAGAGTTTAAAAGGGAAAATGGCAAGTTTAACTACAGGCTGTGACACTACTTGCATGAAACTGTCACATGTTCCTATTCTAACTCTCCCTTCTCACCCATCAGTGTGAGCCCTGTAACCTGCATTTCCGCCACAAGAGTCAACTCCGCCTTCATCTTCGACAGAAACATGGTGCTGCCACCAACACCAAAGTCCATTATCATGTTCTGAGAGCCCCTTGTTGAGGGCCGGGGTTGTGGCCCAGCTTACTCTTACCCTTTTCTGGTTCCAGAGCTGATGTTAGTCCAGTTTTTCACCCTGGGGAGAGCAGGGGTAGCAGATCTACTAGATCTGTTTCCATTTTGCCGGTCAAAATCTCTTCCCTTTATGATTTTTTTGCCTCATTCTCGAAGAAAAGTTAGTCAGGTTGCCTGACAAGCAGCAGATCTCAGCCCCTAGAACCTAATTTCAGTTCTTCTGTAAATATAATTTATTGGAGTTACTGGGTGGGGTTGAGGTTTTTCCTCACAGGGAACTGTATTTCTGTTTCCTCATTCCTTCCTACCCCCATTAGGGAATTATGTGGCTAGAAGTGATCCGCAGTAAGGTGAGGTCACAGCTCTGCTGGCAGAGCCAACCTGGACATCCTTTGTACCAAAGCTTGAATATTTCATATAATTCTTATTATAGCCATTATACTTAAAGAAACTTTAAAAAAAAACCCACTATTTTACAAGAGGTAGAAACCTCTATTCTAGAGCAGTTCAGGAACCCGGTGGGGGTAATGAAGCCAAGCCATTCTAGAAAGTAATGGGTCTTGGATCAAAGCTTCTCTCTGTTCTTGTAGAACAATTTGACCCTCTAGGTAATTTAGATGTAGAGAAAATAAGCCCTTCACTGTGGCTCTTTAAGAAGTTTTTGGACTCTGTATTACTCCTAAGTGGGGGCTGGTAACCTCCAGAAATCTCATTGGTCTATACTTAGTCACCTAGAAGAGGGGGACTGGATCCTTCATGATGATTTTGAATATAAAATTATAAGTTTTCTTTTATCACTTTACAGTTGGGTCTGGGACCTAACCTGACATTTTTAAAATTAGCTCTGGTTGTGCAAAAACTGGGAACCTTCACGTTGGCTCTAGAGAGGAATCTAGAATTCCTTGTTACCCTAGAGTTCAGCCTGCTTATCTGCTGGGCTGCTGGAACTCCAACTGTGACATTTTCCAGTTCTTTATATTGTCTTCTGGAATGACAAGGACTCAGGGGTGACTGAGGTAACACCTCAGTCTGTTTGGGTCTATGACCTCTTTCCTTTAGTGTTTTCTCTTCCAGAGAAGAGAATGACCATTTATTTTTCCTTGATCCTGGATATATTGCCTCATTGGTCTCCTACTATACTAGAAAACTCTCCTTTTGCTCGAGAAGTCTTGGGTGCTGTGTAATACTCTTGTTAATATTCTTGAGTTTTTCTTTTAAACTTAGAAACACTTCTGGGATATCTTTTTTTTTTTTTTTTTGGTCATGAACCACAAAAGGCATCAGAACCTGAGGCTATAAAGAGAAGATGTGGGAAAAGGAGAGAGATCCTCTGGGCTTCATGGAATTAAAGATTTTTCTTTTGCCTAAGCATTTAAGGGACTGAGTTGAGGTTAAGGCCTTCCAAAAGAACAGTCTGTCAAGGACAGCCTGCGACTGTTGGACAGAAATATAGACTTTTGTGTATCTGGGCCCAGGATTAGACAAAGATGTTTACAACTGCTGTTGGTTTCACAAGCTAGGGGCAAATGGGATCTGTATTCTGGTCTACTGGTTGAAAAAAAGGTTGGGAATAAAATCATTTCCTTTCAAGGTAGAGAAAGCCTATTACAATCTTATAGCAAAACTATGCCGTGGCATTCCCCGATAGGTTATTTGTGGTAGCGTGGAAGAGATACACCCATTGTGGTTGGGCAACTGAATGTGATGGGGATTTAGGTTTAAGTTCAGTGACCCTTTTTCCCCTGTGCTCAAGTGAAGACTGAAAGAGGAGAGAGATGAGAGGCCAGAAGTGGTATTTAGAGGGAGAATGAAGGAGTGGGGAAAGTGAATGGGAGATGGATCAGTGAGTGGAGATCTAAACTGGCATACTGTTTGAGTCTTGGAATAAAGAAACATGGATGTCATTTGGTGTTTGTTGGTTTCTTGGTCAGATCTGGGATGGGGAGCCTGTGCTTAGGGGAATTTTAGCTTACACTCTCCAGGCTAACAACACCGGCCCCTTCCAGCTACACTCTCTCTACCTTCCGGCTCATTGCTTGTGAGATCATAAAGCTCCGGAGCCACCTGCATCCTGTCTCGTATGAGGTAACTTCCTATATGAGTTGAGGGATACAGAAGGAAATCAGAAAGCTACCTCTGATAAGGGGTAGTAGTACCTCTTTCCTGAAATATTATTAGACATCCTGATTTCTGGGTCTTCTAAATCCCCTAAATTCTTGTTCTTCTCTCAGTACCCAGGTATCCCTTCTCAACTTTGTCACTTCAGGATATATGTGTATGTGTGTTGGGAAGGAAAGGGAAATATATTGCATAGATCAATTCAAGTCAGCAGTTTGATTTATTAAGAGCCTGCTGTGTCAATTGTAGGCCTAACATGGGAACAATGTGACAACACTTAAGAAAGTTAATGCATTCTTAGGAGAGACACAGTGTACGGAGGGGGGAGATGGTAATCCTGTTGGACTCCATTTGGTTGGACAACATTTAGAATACTATGTTCAGTTTGGGGCACCACACTAGGAAGGGGATTGGTCATAGGGATTCCCCAAGGGTGAACATCCAGAGGAAGACAGCCAGGATGGTGAAGGACCTTTTAAGTTCATGTTATGTAAGAAGGAACTGGAGATGATCAATTTAGAGAAGAGAAGACAGTTCTTCCAATACCTAAACTCAGTTACCTTATTTGCCATCACTTAGAAGAGGGGATGCATTTATTCTATTTGGCCCCAGAAGTCAGAACTAGGAGTGATGGCTGGAAATTGAAGAGAGGCTTGGTGTCAGGATAAACCTTCCTAATTAGAGCTATCCCCAAGTAAAATGGAAAGCCTCAGGAGATCATTCTGGAAATCTTCCCACAGAGGCTAGGGATTTGTTTTCTGGTTTGGGCTGCCCAGATGGCCTCTAAATTCCCGTCCAACTCTGAAATTCTGTGATTCTACCTGCAGTATGCTGTGCTAGGCACTGGAGAAGGTGCAAAGGTCCGATAAAGAAGGGTCCCTGCCCCTCCTCATGGATCACATAGACTAAGGAATAGATACAAGGCAGAGAATCTTAACTTTCTGAAATGAACCCCTTGGGCAGTCTGGTGAAACCTGCACTCCTCAGAATAAATAAATGATCAAGCTTTTTTATTTCTAATAAAGCATTTATTAAGCCCTCAATGCAAAGTGCAAAAGATACAAAAAGAAAAGTAAGACAGGCCCTGGTCAAGGAATGCACATTTCTAATGGGGGAAACAATACATATGGAACGTTTCAATAGTTAGATGGAAAAGTCCCACGGTTCTTAGATGCATATGTCAATGCCTCTTCTTTAATGGCATTTCCACTAATAATCCCCGTTTGAATTCTTAGCTCCTCAGGGCAAGGACAATGTATCCTTGGGATCTCCCCACCAGTATTCAGCCCAGACTGTCCAAACTGAAGGGTGGTCAATATGAGGTGGGGGAGAGAAAGGTATAATGATCAGAACTTCATATCAATTCTGATGGGAAAAGGAGAAGGATGTGTGCAGTACTTTCTTTTGAGAATTTGAGAGATGAGGTGGGGGGAGGGTGATCAAGAAGGGCTTTATTTCACACTAATTCCCACCACCCTAAAGTCAGTCAAACATTTATGAAGTACTAATGTGTCAGGCACTGTGTTTCTGATGCTGAAACATTTGATAGTACCAAGAACTTTTTTTTTCTGGGGCTTCAGTACCTGCAGTACCTACAGGAGTCATTGCCAGGAGGCGTCTCCATAGGGCTTGCTTCCCAGGATGATGTCTGAGGGCACTGAGCTGGAAGCATTGCTATTCCCATAGCTTTAGGGCCCAGGGTCCCCACATTCATAGATTCCAGGCTAAGAACCCTTGATACGAGGGAGCTAGAATACAAAAAAAAAATATTACGTGTACATAAAAGAGGTCATAAGCATTATTCAAGATCCAAGGGAGAAAAGGTCATTACTCCTTGGGGAGATCAGGGAAGGCTTCATGGAAGAAGTGGTCTTTGAGCTGAACTTGAAAGATTAAATTCAAATTAGAGGAAATGGGTGAGGTAATTCCAAGGCATAGGGAACTGAATGAACAAAAGCACACTAGCTGAAAATCTCAGGATGTGTGGACCAGATGGCAAATGGGGAAGTTTGGCTGGAGTGATTATTTCCAGTTTATTTTGTATCTTGGTTGTACATAGTTTACATGTAGTCATCCTTATTAGACTGAGCTCCTTGAGAGCAGGGACTATCCTTTTCCTTTCTATGAATCCCCAGCATTTAACACAGTGCCTGACACATTAGTACTTCATAAATGTTTGACTGACTTTAGGGTGGTGGGAATTAGTGTGAAATAAAGCCCTTGTTGATCACCCTCCCCCCACCTCATCTCTCAAATTCTCAAAAAAAAGTACTGCACACATCCTTCTCCTTTTCCCATCAGAATTGATATGAAGTTCTGATCATTATACCTTTCTCTCCCCCACCTCATATTGACCACCCTTCAGTTTGGACAGTCTGGGCTGAATACTGGTGGGGAGATCCCAAGGATACATTGTCCTTGCCCTTGAGGAGCTAAGAATCCAAACGGGGGAGTCAATACTAGAACAAAAGTGTTAAAGAGGGATTAAAGCAGAGCAGGGGCCAGGTGGGGAGGGGAGCAAGTGCTGTGAGGGAAAGTAAGCCAATATTGCCTAGAACTCAGTAGTTTAGGGTCTTGAGGAAAGAGAATCTGTTGGTCCAATATCTAGGTTCATTGCCCATCTTTCTCTCATCTGAGGAATCACAGACTCAGAGACAGAGAATTAATGGAAGGACCTTTGCCCTGTAGCAGAGAGAAAGATTCTCACTTCTGAGAAGAGAGGAAAGAGTCAAAGAAAGAAAAGGAGCAAGGTCATTGGGGATGGGGGGGTGTAGCTGCCACCATCCTTCGAAGTTGTCTTTATTTCCTTTGCTGATTTCCTGTTTCTGAGAACAGAAGTGATCCAGGTCTAGGCATAAATAGGTCCATGGATAGGGTTCAGGGGTTCTCTCCCCCAAGTCCACAGCTCTCTCTTTCCCTCAGAAAGTGAACTTTAGGAATCAAAATTGTCTTTGTCTTGATTCTTTGGGTGGAATGTGCTACCTCTTATTTCCCTTCAGGAAACATTTATAGTTCCCTCCCTTCCCCCTCCACTGCCATGCCCTCTCACAAAAAAAAAAAAAAAAAAGTACATCTGGATACTTACTAGTCTAGTAACCAGAAATAAGTTTACCTAAATCTGTCCCTCCATGCTTCCCTATTTCTATGGATAGCACTACCAGCCTCCCAATCACTCTATAGAAACCTCAGCATTAAGACTTCTCTTAACCCTCATTTCCCATATCCAGTCAGCTGCCAAGTCTGTCCATTTTGCCCCTACCACATCTCTAAATTTGTCTCCACTCCATTTGCAGTCACCACCCAAGTTCATGTCCTTCCCCATTCTCTCATGGACTATTGTAATAGTTTCTTAATTGGACTTCCGGTTTCTAGTCTTTCCTCACTCTAGTCTATCTTTAACACAGCTGAAAAAATAAACTTCTAAGGCAGAAGTTGGTCCATGTGACCACCCTGCTCAAACACTTTCCAGAGTTTGCCTCTAGAATAAAATACAAGCAGACTAAAATACAAACTCCTCAGTCCTGCATTTAAGATACTCTACTCTCTGGTTTCAACCAATCTGATCTGACCTTATTTTGAAATATTTTCCCTCACCCCCGACCTTTTTTCCCTATTGGTTTGTGGAAATTTATTTTTTACATGACTGGAACAAAGTTTATTATGCTTCACTCTAATTTTTATTGCCCATCAATCATCCAGGAATCAAAATCATAATCTCAGACAAAGCAAATATTTAAAATGTGTCAAAAGACAAACAGGAAAATATACCATAGTTTATTCAACTTATTAAAGAATAAAGAAATTACACATCTATTTTTATCATGTGTTCAGCACTATATTAAGTAGTATATTGGAATATAAATGAACTATTAGCTCTAATAAAACTTAAATGAAAATTTTAATACTTTTCTTTGGAATAAAAGGGATATTTTGACTTCTAATTTTCATTTTCAAAAAGAGATTATTCCTCTATTGGCATGCATCATTCTAGATGTGGGTGCAGAAAGTCACTCAAGAGAGGAAGTATCTTCATAGAATTCTTGGGACCCATGACAGCAGAGAAGAGAGTTTTCTATTTCCTTGTTGTTGTGTTTGTCCTTCATTCTCAAAGAGGACCATGACATCATGGTCCTCTTGGTCATGACATCAAGATGATGACATGACTTGCACTTGACTTTGATTTGAGTGAGGGAGGGCTGGTGAGATCACCAGCCTTACTTTCTCCTCCAGAGTCATCTGGGTTCAGTGGCCTGATATTCATCAGAACGACTGGCGATGGCCCAAGACGCAATGTGGAACCCTGGCCCTTTTAGGATGAGGTCTTATCAAATTCTCACTTTGAGTGAGATACACCTATTCAATGAATAGGCTTCTTTAAGTAGTTACTCATGGGATGGCCATAATAATAAAGAAATTTAATAAATTTTTAATAAAGATAAGTAACAAAAAAATCCAACTGGGAGGGGGAGACCCTCAGGGTTCCTGGGTAAAAAAGAAACAGTTACTATTTAGTTGAATTGTAGAGAGGGTCAGATCCTAGGGATCTAGCTAAGCAACCTTAGCAGAGAGGGACCTTCATGAGACCTTTACACAGAGAAAAAGGACTGCAAGATCCTGCAGTGCCAGGAGTTGTAAGGTCAATCCATAATATTTATTTAGTGCTTATTATGTACTAACCACCATGCGAACTGATGGGGCTATCAATGTAGGACAAAAGACAGACACCATCACTGTGTTTGACCCAACTCTTTCCTGTGGACATGTGTGTATTTGTGAGTTTGTGGGGAAAATGTTTTATAGCTACAGTTTTCACTCTGCCATCCTACCAAATACCTTTGCTGAAAGCTAATTGTATCCATTAGCTGAATATTAATGGAATACATAGACACCAGTGGGGACTTGTGAGCTATGTTGTATCTGGAGTAGTGTACCCTCTAGAACCTAATAGTCACAACCACCCTCTAGGTCAATGGTGTCAGACTCCAATAGAAACGATCCCTGCCTGCTACAAGTGACTTAACAAATCCTAAATGAACATTACCTATGTTTTGTTGTATTCTATTTACTTTATTTTTCCCAATTGCATTTTAATCTGGTTTCACTGTGTGGGTTTGACACTTCAGCTCTAGGGTCAGTGAGTGACAATTGGGAGAATACCCCAGGGGGAGTGCAACACATAAATGTAATGGGATATTACTGTATATATATGTGTGTATGTGTGTGTGTGTGTGTGTGTGTATAAGAAATATGAAAAATAAAGAAAAGTATGGGAAGACTTATTTGAAATGATGCAAAGTGAAGTAAGCAGAACTAGAAAAGGACATACAAGATGCCTGCAAAATATACATAGAAATAACAACAAAAAAGAAAGATATGCAATAATTATTATTTCTAAACTTGACCTGGGAGAAGAGTTAAAGAAATGTACCTTCTGTGAGGTATTGTTTTAGTTTTACTGAAATTCCTTTTCTCCTTTTTATCTTATTTTATTTCTTATTTTTTTGTAATAAAGAATGGCTCATTAGGTAGGAGAAAAGGAGAGGAAAAGATTCAGAAATGGAGGTGATGGACCAAGAGTTCCCACTACTAGATGTATATGCTCAATTACTCTACAATATCCTCTATTCTTTGGAAAAGGAAATGCAAACCATTCCAAGAAATGGAATCCCAAATGGAATCACGAAGAGTTGGACATGACTGAAAACAATTGAACAACAACATCCTCTGTTTTGAGTCCTTTTCTCACTTGACCCGTCACCATTAACATTGACAAACCCCAATCCTGGATTATTCTCACCATTTAAACATGGAGCTCTTATTGAAATTATTGTATTTGTCCTTTACTCTTGAAGAGGATCAGGACATCAGGGAATGATGACTTGATTTGCAGTTGACTTGGATTTGAGGGAAGGAGGGCTGTACAAGGTCACCAGCCTCACTTTCTCCTCCTTAACCATCTGGGTCCAGCCACCTGATATTCATCAGGACAACTCTCTTATGCAGATAGGATGCTCCTAGAGCAGTAATTTGCTGTTATCCTTTTAAATATACGAATTGTCTTCCCCATGAGAATATAAACTCCCCTTCTCCACATTTTCATTTCCTTTGGTAAGTCACAAGGTTTGATCCATTCCTGATGAGAAATGCTAGACATTCTGGGCCACATGTGATATGGACCAGTCCAGTGGTTGAAGTTCAAGCCTAGAATGAAAGAAGATATTTTTAAAACATCTATCAGTTAAGAAAAGGCAATTTGCATAGTCATAATATGGAAAGGATATTTAGCAAAGATGTAATTGAGACAGTTAGATGGGTCGCTGGATAGAGCACTGGGCCTGGAGTTGGGAAGACCTAAGTTCAAATGCAGCCTCAAACACTCCCTAGCTGTGTGACCTTGGGCAAGTTACTTAACCTCTGCTTGCCCTAATCCACTGGAGAAGGAAATGGCAAACCAATCCAGACTTTTTGCCAAGAAAACCCCATAGGAATTCACAGAGTTGGACATGACTGAACAACAAACACAGTTGGGTGCAGCTGTTCTGCGCCTGCATTTTCCATGTGACTTTAGGGCTATTGCTGGACAGTTCTAACTTTGGAGAAGCAATAAGCCTGTTGAAGTTAACAGAATAATAAAAACAAGCAGCATAAGAGAGTAATATAATGCTGCCTCTCCCTTCCCCCCCAGAGAATGTCTCAATATATAGACCAGTTTCACATTCCCTCAGGGCTCTAGGGTTAAACTCTAAGAGTTAAGAGGGTTTTCTCAAGAGCCCTGACAGATGTTCTTATGATAGTTATTGGTTGTTATAGACTAGCCAGCCATATTTAATTAGATTTTAGAAATGGATATTTGCTATGGCAATAAAGCTCACACAAAACATCCCCTTCAAAAGTCTGTGACACTTTGCTATCAGTATATACAGTGTCCAGGGGAAGAGACCTCAAGTTTAGTGAGCACATATGGCAAAGGGTTAATTTACAGCCCCTAGAAATCTCTTTTGCTGGATGTTTCCTCTGAGTGGGATACAGACATATTTTATTTTTTTGAACTTCATGTTATTGCATTTTGCAGATACTGTGGTGTGTTTGTTGATTTTTTCCGATTACAAATTGAAGGTTTGTGACAATTCGGCATTGAGCAAGTCTATCAGAACCATTTTTCCCACAGCATGAGCTCACATCCTGTCTCTATGTCATATCTTGGTAATTCTCACAATATTTCAAACTTTTTCATTATTATTCTATCTGTTACGGTGATTGCTTTGAGGTACCACAAACTGTGCCCATATAAAAGATGTCAAACTTAATTGATAAACGTTGTGTGTTTTCTGACGGCTTCACTGATTGGCTATTCTCCTGTCTCTCATGCTCTCCTCAGGCATCCCTGTTTCCTGACGCTCAACAATATTGAAATTAGGCCAATTAATAACCCAATTTTGGCCTGTAAATGTTCAAATGAAAGGAAGGGTCCATTGACTCAGCAAACTTCATTGTTGTCTTGTTTTAAGGAAAAGCTACCCCAACCTTCAGAAGCCCACCCTGATCATTCAGTGGTCATGAACATCAAGGCAAGACCCTCCACCAGCAAAAAGATGAAGGCTCAGATAATGGTTAGCATTTTTTATCAATAAAATTATTAATTAAATTATCTACCTTTTTAAGACAATACTATTGCCTGCTTAAGAAAATACAGTATGGTGTAAAATAACTTTTATACGCACCAGGAAACCAAAAAATTCATATGACTTGCTTTTTTGCCTTTTTTTGCTTTATTGCTATGTTTTCTGTATTGCGGTGTTCTGAATCCAAACTCAGAATGTCTCCAAGGCATGCCTATATAGCTTTTCTCCCGGACTCTTTATAGAGCCTTGAATCTTCATTCAGTCTGTCCTTGGCTCTGATACCATTGGAAAGATGAGAAATCCAAAATCCTCTGAGCCAATGGAGGAAGGGAGAAAGGGGAGGAGAGAGAGAGAAAGAGAGGAGAGGAAGAGGGAGGGAGGGAAGGAGGAAGGAAGAAAGGGAGGGAGAGATAAGGAAAGGAAACAGGAGAGCAAGATGAGGCCAGGGCTTTGACCGAGTGATTCCTTCTCAAGGGTTTAGCTGGAACATTCACTTTCTTGGTTCACAATTTGCTACATTGGGATGACTAAGTCTCTCAGCCAATCTAAACAGACTTCTTATCAGCAGGTATCCAGGTCATGTTCATATCGAGTGGGCAATTAATATGTCTTCTCCCAAATAAATATATCAGAGCTTAGCATCTTGCCACTTTCAATGGAGTGGGGGATGATTTGATTGATTTACTAAATTGACCCCTACCATTACAGTGAACTGGCTGCCACAGGAATTCATTTTTATGAAGCCATATGTGCACGACTCCATCTTTTAGCCACCTACAAAAGAGACAAAGCATTGTTCCCATCTGGAGTTTCTTATTTAACTGACTTTGCAAAAACAAATCTTCATGAGATCCCCTAGCCAATGAGACTTAGTAGGTCCAGAGCAGTTTCAGCTGGGCTTCATTGGACCATGCCTTCACCAACCATTTTCCAGTGATTTATGAGGTTGTTGTTTAAATTTCTCTTGCATCATCTCAAGTTTCTGTAATGAAAGCCCACTCATCTTTTGATCCTCCTGTTAAATAAGGAATTAATTGGGTAAACCTGCAGGGCAAGTTCATAGTTCTCAGCCTTACTTCCCTTATGCCTCTGATCTCAATGGGTTTTAACACATTTTCCAGCAAGTCCTCTAGGTCTGAGATCGAACTGATTCCCACCTATGGCCTCTCTGTCGCTGCCCCATCAATACTACCCCTTTCAATTGCATTATTACTACGTCCTTGAATTGTTTTCTTGAGTCTATCCATAACAGATATTCTTTAGTTCAAGGGGTCATGTTTATTGAAGCTGTTTCTTCTTACAGGCCACTATCCTATCCCTTCACATCCATTTGTCTTCAGTGTCTCTGTCTGTTCCCACCTGAGTGAAATCTCCTCCTGGTCTTGTCTCTCCATTCCCAATGTGGATTGTTAACTTTCTGCTATTACTACTCCAGACGCTAAAGCTGTTGCTCCCAGACCTTTCAAAATTCACAAGATCAACTGAACTTTTCCATCTCAGTGTACTTAAGGAAATACAAAAGAGGCAACCCAAACTTGGGCTTAGGTTTTCCCGATGTAACTCCTGTCCCAGAGCCCATTGGATATGGAACTCACTCCTTATTGGTGTACATGAATGCCCTACCCTGTGTGAGATACCTCGCCCTAAGTGATTATGTGAAAAGGCCCAGCCTAAAAAGGTCAGGGTCTCCCACTGTATCCTGGACCATCTCCAGTCATTTTGATGAATATCTGGTCACTGGATCCAGATGGCTCAGGAGGAGAAAGTGAGGCTGGTGACTTTGCACAGCCCTCCCTCACTCAAAACAAAGTCAAGTATAAGTCATGTCATCATTTCTCTCATGTTATGGTCTTCTTCAAAAACTAAGGATTAACACAACAATGCAACAACCTGTGTGAGAGGTAGGTTGGAGTTGGTGAAAGGTAAGAGAGCTTCATTTTTCATGGAGTTCCCCTTTGGCACTCCTGGCTTCAAGAGAAAAGTTGGAAGAGGACAACTGCACTTTAGGTTACTGAAGAAAAAGACCCTTGAAAGACATGAGAGGAGCCAGAAATCTCCATCATGTCTGTCCTCAGCTGCTACACTGGAGACTTTGGCAAGTTTCCCCTTGGGTGAGATCCAAGGCACTCTCTCCTGGTGGAGCTGAGCTATCTCAATCCCAGAGGAAGAGTTCCTTCACCTTATATTGTCTGGTATATATTCTTCTACATATACTTTCTCTGATTTCCATTTTGCTATGATTTGGATAAATGTGTTTTGTGAGTGTTCACTGTGGAATTGGTATGGGATAGGAAAGAGGACAAGTCTTGGATATAGATCTTGGGGTGCTCCTTCTCCCTCCCAAAAATGACAAAGTGATAAGAAGTTAGATGGAACTTGTTAGCAGGATTATTACTGAACCAGTCTCCAACCTGAGAATACTTGGAGCCACACAAAGCAGGCCTAGAGACAGGAGTGCCAGTAATCAAGTAGTCTGATTAATCAGCTTTAGTGTGAGGAATGTTCTCTTAGCTAAAATAAAAGCACAGATTATGTACTTAAATCACAACTAAAGAAGGAGTGGGAAGGTGGATTATGAATAATCATTTAGTGGTTTCCCACCAGAAACCCATAAGTCGCACAATACTACAATTCTGGAGTGAAGTTGATGGGGACAGCTTCTATCATATTTGATCAGATTCACTTAAAGCCCAGGGATTGTGAATGTTGTCAGAGTTTTGATTAATTAGTTCAAGCTGGCTTGTGAGCTCTGACTCCCAAGCCAGAGAGTCAGCTCTTGAGAAAACAAAATTATTGGTATATTCATTACACATATCATATCGATTAATATGAAAGTTATAAATTCCCTTCTCAAACTCAATCATATCCCCTAGACCAGGGGTAGGGAACCCAGGTACTTGGGTGCAGCCTTTTGACTGAGTCCAAGAACAAATCCTTTTATTAAGGAGATTTGTTCTGTGAAGTTTGGATTCAGTCGAAAGGCTGTACTTGAGGACCTAGAGGGCCACATGGGGCTTCGGAACTAAAGGTTCCCTACCCCTGGCCTAGACTGACACTATTTAAGGGAGAAGATAGATATACTTTTAGTCTGATATCTAGTCTCTTTGAGGAGAGCAGAATAGCCTTGGGCCTCCAACTTTCTGCTTCCCTTCAAGGCAAGAATTAAAGTCTCCCTTAAAGAAGAGTAGGGGTAGAAGAGACTAGGGATATCTCTAGTCTGCCTCCCTTCCAGCCACACATAGACAGCCCTTGCTACTGGTGCGCCCACTTTTCCACACCAGGAGCTAGGTCAGACAGCTGTGCTTCAACTGAATGGAAGCCAGATGGAAGAATGAAATATGCTACTCATGCCACCTCTTGGCCCTCATGAGGCAGCACAAAGCCAACTTCATGCTTTGAAGCCAAAAGGAAGTAAGGTTGAGGGGAGTGAGGGAGGGGTGGGGTTATCTGTTTTGCATATTCCTTGAGTTCTATCTCAGCAGTCAATTGTGGAACTTAGTCATCTCACTTTGCAAGCCCCTAGTCATCAGTTCTGCTGAAGAAGCTCAGCAGCCAATTAAAGGACTTTTTATTATCATACTGTGGCAAGATCCAGCACATGACTGGAAGAACCTCTCCCTCAACCTTCCAATCAGTGTAATGGAAACAGGCAGAGAACAACTGACCTTGTTCTGTCCAACCACATTATATAAGACATAGACTGGGATATGAATCACAGCCAAGATTTAATTTTTCCTTTTGGGCTGGAAAAGAGAGCAAGAGGAGTGCTCCAGGTGGTGCTCTAGAGCAGTGGCATCAAACTCAAATAGCCACTAAACCATACATAAGATTCCTGCGGGCTTATTTATGATTTGTTAGTTCTGTACTGACTTAGAAGATTACATAATAATTTTTTTTGTATTTTTATTTATTTTGTTAAATATTTCCCAACTACATTTTAATCTAGTTCCCACCACCACCACTCAGGAGAATTGTGGGTAATGTGCTGCCCTTAGACAGCATTTGATGCCTCTGTTGTTAGGAAACAACCTATCACCATAGCTGCTGACCACACTGCCCACCCTGAAACACCAGCCTACCATTACTCTGCCTTTGGATCTCAACCAACATGGAGTATTGAAGCTGTGCTCCTCCCTTCAAGCCACCGTATGCTTTCTTAGCAGAAGTTTTTCCTCAAAATCAAAAGACCTGGAAATATAGGGAACTCTAGGCAGGTAATACATGTTGCCAACCAGGTCTCCATGAGAACATACCTATAGGCAAGGCAATACAGGTCTCCAGAAGGGTTTTTGTTTTGTTTTAAGTAATAATTGAGATTTCAACAGTGTGGGTAGCTCCTGGTAAGATACTTCCTCTATCTGAAAAGGATCCACATATACAAAAATATTTATAGCAGCTCTCTTCATGGCAAAGAATTGGAATCTGAAGAGGTGCCCATCAAGTGGGGAACAGGTTAACAAGTTATGGGATACAAATGTCATGGAACACTAGTGTCCCATAAGAAATGATGAACAGGTTGATTTCAAAGAAACCTGAGAACTGTATGCACTGATACAAAGGGAAGTATGCAGAACCAGGGAACAATTTATACTATGACAATATCGTAAAGACAAAAAAAACTTTGAAAGACTTAGGAACTCTGATCAAAACAATGATCAACCACAATTCCAGAGGGCTCATGATGAAACGTATCTCCAGATAGAGAGGTCATAGGCTCAGCATTCATGACATGCACACACAGAGATATATATGTATACATATATAGATTGAGATATATACATGTGCATACATATATGTATGTGTATATGTATATATTATGGTATACAAACACTATATATCTATATTATATATGTATATGGGTATATATCATATACTATATACATACATGCACTTACACAAACTTCAGGCTCCTTACTAAATTGTAGAATGTTTATTTCTCATCTCAAACCCTTCCCCTTATATGTGTGTATATATATGTATAATATTTATGTGTATGTATGATTGAAGGATATATCTGAACTGTGAGTCCATGACCTCTCTATGTATGTATATCACACACACACACACACACACACACACACACACACACACACACACACACACACACACACACATACCCCTGCATATAAGACTAATGCAGGCAATTATTTTGCTTGACTATATGTATTTGTAATGGGCTTTATTTTTCTTCTATTCTCAATTTGGAGCTGAAAATAAAATAAAGTTAAATTTTTTTTAAAAAGAAGAAATTTCCTCTATCAATGCTAATGAGCATCTTCTCTGTAATTTATAGTCTTATGGAGTTGCCTGGGGGTAGTGAATGGTTAGTTGACTCATACAGAATCACAGAGCCAGTTGGTGTTCAAGGTGGGATAGGAACTTCAGTTTTCCTGTTTCCAAAGCCAGTTCTCTTTTCTATACACTATCCAGCCTCTCTGCAGGAAGTTTAACTGATGTAAATCATCCCTACAAAGAGAAGGTTAAAAATAGCCTAGAAACCACCTCCCCTCAATTGGCACTGGCCAGTTAGGTCCCAGAGAGGTAACTTGTTCTGGGTCAAGCAGGTTGCTGAGCTGCTGAGCTGGTTCCCCACAGGCTTCAGCCTCTGCAAAGCAGGTTTGTTCAGCCACTGGCTTGCTGCCAGACCAGGTCAAACAGGTCATTTGGTCACTGGGCAGATGCTGCCTGACTAGTCTGAGCAGGTAATTCAGCAGATGATTCAGGTAATTTTTTATGGCATCTCTGCTAGACAGATTCATTAGGCTCTCCCTTCAGAAACTTCTGACTTTGACCATCTTCAGCCTTTGGTTCAGCTAGGTGGCAGGAGCCTCTTCTCTTAGAATCCCTCAAAACCTCAGAGGTCTAGACTCTAGCATCTCTATTAGGTAATGCTTCTTTGTTCACAGTGTTTTCTCAGTAAGGTACTGGGCTTTGATTTTTGGTAATCCATCCCAGTTGAGCCAGTTACATTTCCCAGGTTCCTTTTTGGGCCTTCTTGTAGATGAGTAGCTAAAGACACAATGTAGTCTGTGCTCAGAGACAAGTTCTTCATATATATATGTATGTATGTCTGTATGTCTGTATGTATATATGCATATACACACACATGCACACACACGCACACACACACACACACACACACATATATATATATATACACACACAATTTCCTATTCAATCTTCAGACCCCTTTCTAAGGTGTGGAATGTTTATCTTTCATCTCAAGTCCTTCCTCTTTTGAATTTTTTGTGTTTTTTTAAAAACATTTGGGGCTCAGGCCATGAAAGAGTTCAAAAAGGATTTTGAAAATCAAGTTAGAGAGGTGAAAGAAAAACTGGGAAGAGAAATGAGAGAGATGCAAGAAAAGCATGAAAAGCAGGTCCACACCTTGCTAAAGGAGACCCAAAAAAATGCTGAAGAAAATAACACCTTGAAAAATAGGCTAACTCAATTGGCAAAAGAGGTTCAAAAAGCCAATGAGGAGAAGAATGCTTTCAAAAGCAGAATTAGCCAAATGAAAAAGGAGGTCCAAAAGCTCACTGAAGAAAATAGTTCTTTAAAAATTAGAATGGAACAGATGGAGGCTAATGACTTTATGAGAAATCAAGAAATCACAAAACAAAACCAAAAGAATGAAAAAATGGAAGATAATGTGAAATATCTCATTGGAAAAACAACTGACCTGGAAAATAGATCCAGGAGAGACAATTTAAAAATTATGGGAGTTCCTGAAAGCCATGATCAAAAGAAGAGCCTAGACATCATCTTTCATGAAATTATTGAGGAAAACTGCCCTGAGATTCTAGAACCAGAGGGCAAAATAAGTATTCAAGGAATCCACCCATCACCGCCTGAAAGAGATCCAAAAAGAGAAACTCCTAGGAACATTGTGGCCAATTTCCAGAGTTCCCAGGTCAAGGAGAGAAAATTGCAAGCAGCTAGAAAGAAGCAATTCAAGTATTGTGGAAATAAAATCAGGATAACACAAGATCTAGCAGCTTCTACATTAAGGGATCGCAGGGTGTGGAATATGATATTTCAGAAGTCAAAGGAACTAGGACTAAAACCAAGAATCACCTACCCAGCAAAACTGAGTATAATACTTCAGGGGAAAAAATGGTTTTTCAATGAAATAGAGGACTTTCAAGCATTCTTGATGAAAAGACCAGAGCTAAAAAGAAAATTTGACTTTCAAACACAAGAATGAAGAGAACCATGAAAAGGTAAACAGCAAAGAGAAGTCATAAGGGACTTACTAAAGTTGAACTGTTTACATTCCTACATGGAAAGACAATATTTGTAACTCTTGAAACTTTCAGTATCTGGGTAGTTGGTGGGATTACACACACATACACACACACACACATATGCACACACACAGAGACAGAGTGCACAGAATGAGTTGAATAGGATGGGATCATATCTTAAAAAAATGAAATTAAGGGGTGAGAGAGAAATATATGGGAGGAGAAAGGGAGAAATGGAATGGGGCAAATTATCTCTTATAAAAGAGGCAAGCAAAAGACTTTTTACTGGAGGGAAAAAGAGGGGAGGTGAGAGAAAAACATGAAGTTTACTCTCATCACATTCCACTAAAGGAAGGAATAAAATACACACTCATTTTGGTATGAAAATCTATGTTACAATACAGGAAAGTGGGGAAGAAGGGGATAAGTAGGGTGGGGAGGATGTTGGAAGGGAGGGCAATGGAAGAAGGGAGCAATTTGAAGTCAACACTCTGGGGGAGGGACAGGATCAAAAGAGAGAAAAGAAACAATGCGGGGGCAGGATGGGATGCAGGGAAATATAGTTAAGTCTTACACAATACGACTATTATGGAAGTCATTTGCAAAACTACACAAATATGGCCTATATTGAATTGCTTGCCTTCCAAAGGGAATGTGTGGGGAGGAAGGGATGAAGAGAGGTTGGAACTCAAAGTTTTAGGAACAACTGTCAAGTATTGTTCTTACTACTAGGAAATAAGAAATACAGGCAAAGGGGTATAGAAAGTTATCTGGCCCTACAAGACAAAAGAGAAGATGGGGACAAGGGAAGGGAGGGATGATAGAAGAGAGGGCAGACTGGTGATAGGGGCAATTAAAATGCTCGGCGTTTTGGGGTGGGGGGAGGAGAGAAATGGGGAGAAAATTTGGAACCCAAAATTTTGTGAAAATGAATGTTAAAAGTTAAATATATAAGTTTTAAAAATATATAAAAAACATTTAAATAGATATTTTTATGTATATTTTTTCAATCAGCAAAAATCTGCCTTCTTATTTTCCCATCCCCAACCCCAATTGAAAACTAAAAAAAAAATAAAACTAGTTAGAAATATGTATGGTCAATCAAAATAAATTTCTACTTAGGCCACGTCCAAAAAATATTTGTCTCGTTCTGTACTCTAAGTCCTTCACCTCTCTATTGGAAGGTATGTAACATCTTTCATAATTAGTCTTCTGGACTCATGATTGCTCATTATATTAATAAAAGTTTCTAATTCTTTCAAAGTTTTTTGCTTTTACAGTATTGCTGTCACTGTATAAATTGTTTTCCTGGTTAAGTTCATTTCATTCTGCATCAGTTCATACAAATCTTCTCATGTTTTTCTGAAACCATCTCCATTATTTTTTATAGTTTTCTATAACATTTATATGCCATACTTTGTTCATCCATTACTCAATTTATGGACACCTCCTCAGATTCCAACTCTTTGCCACTTCAAAAAAGCTATAAATATTTTAATATATTCTTAGTTTGTTCCTCTAGGATTCCCTCCCCACCTTGCCCCTTTTCCTACCTATTTCCCCACTGATTGAATTGTGCTTTTGTACACAACTCTGTGTATTTATGTATATATTTTTCCCTTTCTTTAAACAGAGCGGACGAGTTGTTCAGTCTTTCATTTGTGTCCAGGACCTTCAACTATCTCCCAAAGTCTGTCCAAATTCATGTTCATTGTTCTAATGATATTATCTATTCATCTCATCCTCTGCTCTGCCCCTTTCCTTTTACCTTCAATCTTTCCCAACATCAGGTTCTTTTCCAATGAGTCCTACCTTTTCAATATGTGGCCAAAGTATTTGTTTCAGTTTCAGTATCTGACCTTCCAGAATGGCCTGAATCTTTAACTTTCTTTAAAATTCTTTAACTATTGACTGCTTTGATCTCCTTGGGGTCCAAGGGACTCTCAAAAGTCTTGTCCAGCACCACAATTCAAAAGCATCAGTTCTGCAGTGCTCGGCTTTTCTTATAGTCCAACTCTCACGGTTATACATTACTACTGGAAAAACCATTTCTTTGACTATAAGGACCTTTGCTGGCAAGGTGATATCTTAGTGTGCAGTCCAGATTTGCCATAACTTTCCTTCCAAGGAGCAAGCATTTTTTAATTTCCTGGCTGCAGTCACCATCTGCAATGATCTTTGGACCCAAGAATATAGAATCTGACACTCTCTCTATTTCTTGTCCCTCTCTTTGCCAGGATGTGATGAGATCAGTTACCAAGATCTTAGGTTTTTTTTAATGTAAACTTCAAGACAGTTTTTCCCCCCCAAGGGGTTCAACTTCTGGTGTTTTCTCTTTTATCATCTTAGTACTATCCACGAGGTTTTCTTGGCAAAGATATTGGAGTAGTTTGCCATTTTTTTCTTCAGTGGATCACCTTTTGTCAGAGCTCTCCACTATCACCTGTCTTTCTCGGGCAGCCCTCCAGAGTATAGCTCATAGTTCTATTAAGTTATGCAAGCCCCTTCACCACAAGGGAGTGATCCAAGAGGGGAGATCAGAGGATGAGGTTCAATTGTTAGCTGGTCTTCCCATCCCTTCCTTCATGTTTGTATAGATATTTCTCTGTATACTTTGATTAGATGAGATAATTTCCCCTAACCTTTCTTTCCCTTTACCACCTAGTGTATTCCTCTTCCTCTTTTTTTCCATTCTTTTCTTAAGTTCATTAAGACATAACAGAACCATTCCCCAGGCCTGGTCTAATTTGACACCTGATGATGCTAGAGAGAACAAATGTGTCATCTCCCCATATTTGAATGTAGACAGTTTTATCCTTGTTTAGAACAATCATTCATCGTTAAATGTTTACCTTTTTATGCTTCTCTTAACTCCTATGTTTGAGCTACAAAGTTTCTATCCATCTCCAATCTTTTCATCAAGAACGCTTGGAAATCTTCCATTTCATTAAAGGTCTACTTTTTTCCCTGTAGTATTATACTCAGTTTTGCTGGGAAAGCTATTCTTGGCTGTAAGCCCATATCCTTTGCCTTCTAGAATATTCCAAGTACTTTTCTCCTTTATAATGGTCACTGCTAAAATTGTATATGAGCCTGATCCATGGATTCTTGGTACTTACCTTCTTTCTTTCTGTCTACTAGCAATAGTGGATTTTGGCTACAATATTCATGAGAATTTTCATTCTTTTAGGAGATAACCAGTAGATTTCTTTTATTTCTGCCCCCCTGCCCCCTACTTCCAAGATATCTGAGCAGTTTCTTTTAAGATTTCTTAAAATATAATGTTTAGGCTCTTTTTATTTCTTGGTTGTGTCATTCACATAGTTCAATGACTCTTAATTTTTTTCCTTCTTGATCCAGCTCAGTTGTTTTGTTATGATGCCTTACATTTTATTCTATTTTTCCGGTCTTTAACTTTTTTTTCTTGTTTTCTCATGGAATCATTCATTTTTATTTAGTCCATTCTAATTTTCAGGGAGTTTGTGGCTTGGGTAAGGTTTTACATGTGCCCATAAAGATGAGGTACCTTAAGTGTCAAACGGTTATTTCCCTTTCCAATTCTTTCTTCCATAGCTCTCATGTTTCTTATTTTTCCACAATTAATAAATCATTAATAAAAATATCTTAACTCAAAAAACCCCCACAGTTCTTTCAGGAATTAGAATTTGTGCCTAGGATGTGTATTTCTCTGAGGTTTTGCTTGTAGGTGCTTTGGAATCATTCTCTTCTGGGTTTCCCTGCCACCATAATAGCTTTTATGTTGGGATTCCCACTCTTACAGAAGTTTATAGAAAGCTTAGTATGGAACATAAGCCAGATTATCCAGAGAGCATTTAAAGATTAAGCTAGAATGAGGGAAGCCAACAGCAACAAAAAAAGGGACACTCTCTCAAGATTTCTATTATAAACTGTATTATCAATGAGAGTGGAAGTATCACATTTGGACTGTGACATCACAGTTCCCAATGTGCTGCTGCATGAGGAAGTAAAAATGGCACTAAAGAAAACACAGATGGGAAAGGCAGCTAGAATAGACCAAGTGCACACAGAGTATACACCTCCTTGTTGGAGGGCATATTTTTTAAGAGACTGAGGGATAGATTGCTTCTCAAGATATCTAGGATAGTGCCCCCACTAAGCCTTCGCGAACATCGATGTTAAATATTGTTTTAAAAAAGATGAGAAAAATCAGCAGTTTTCCAAATCATCTTACTTTCCCATTCTTACACATTAATAAATACAATCTGCAATCCCTATTTGCCTTGAAAACACTGGGAATGGCAAACCTATGATGACTTCAGTTCAACCTTGCTGAGCCTCAATTTTCTCCTCTGAAATACAGATAGCTCTTTGCATTTTCTAGTTCAAGGGATTGTTGTGGGGATTCATTGGGATTAAGTATGTGAAAGTAACTTTTAAAAATATTTGTAACCAACAAAAATCTATTTTGTCTTTCTCCTCTCTCCCCCGCTAATGTACAAAACCCTTATGCGTAGTCAAGCTACACAAATTCCTGCACATTTGACACACCCAAAAAATATGTATTTTTCTGGACAATATTTACAACATCGTTGTTGGGGTATAAATTGTTCTAGGGTTCTGCTTACTTCATATCAGTTCATACAAGTCTTCCCAAATTTCTCTTTATTAGTAATCGCAACCATCCTGGTGAAAGCACAGAGAATGCATAATTATTAATAGCGAAGACTGAGGTTTTTTAAATTCAGTTGGGTATTGATTGTACCATGCTGGAGCCATCTCCTGGTTAAATAAGATCTCATGGTTAAATTTTCAACTTGAGCATTTAAATCTCCGGTAGATGTCCCAAATTAGGATCCGGATTATTGTTTTAAGGTTGTCTAGATTTAGGAAAGTGACTGGAAAAATGTTAATAAAGCAGATTAAATTCTAGTGTTCTGCCCAAATTCTCCATCACCTGAGAGCCGGTTGTTAAATATGTACTAGCACACCCTGCTAGGGTACCGCTACTTTCAGATGCATGAAAAACTTTTCCATCTATCCTTAGAAAATTCAGTGATTTTCCCTTCGGGTGCTAGCTTTTAGTTTGTATCATGGAGTGCTAGGATTTCCTCAAGTCTTCGCAACCCACTGGCCCCGCGGCTTTACCCAGATCACCCGACCCTTGTTACTTGGCTTAGAAGAAAAGTTACAGGTGTTACGGAAGAAAAGAGGCGTGCCTTATCCCGAAGCCTCACCCTCTTTAGGGACTAGACAACTCAATTACGCGGAACCGGACTTCCTTCCTAAGGACGAGTTGAGTTAGGCTTCCCTGGCTCAACTTCACTGGTTTCGGGGGTGGGGTGTCGATGGGTACAGAGTGTAAGTAGTGGAGGGCCGCTACCTCAGGTGCGCACCCGCCTAGAACGAATTATTGGTGGGTGGGGGACGAATTGCTGGAGCTGCCTTCCCTTTCGCCATTTCCCCTGCCCCTGCCCCTGCTTCCCCCAGCCTGTAAACCGCGTGTGGGCTTGCATCATCAGCTAGTGTGGTTTTACATCAGCCAGGGCGCAGCCTTTGGAGCTGTGCGCCCCCCTTGCACGCGACCTCCTTGTTGTTCTTGGGATGGCCAACCGAGTCGAGCCCCCCGATGGGGGCTGGGGATGGATTGTGGTCCTTTCAGCCTTTTTCCAGTCCGCGCTGGTGTTTGGGGTGCTGCGATCTTTTGGCGTCTTCTTCTTGGAGTTCGCTGCAGAGTTCAAAGAACCGGCGGCGCGGGTCTCTTGGATCACCTCCATTGGGATCGCCGTGCAGCAGTTTGGGAGTACGGAGGCCAGGGGCAACATCGAGGGAAAGGGGATGGATGCCTGCTTCTCCGAGGGGAGGCAGGGTGAGAGTTTGAGACCCCTGGCTCATCTCCGAAAAACCTGCCTGCAGCTTCCCTCCTTCCACATCTCCAGGCCCCGTAGGCAGTGCCCTGAGTACACAGTTCGGCCCCCGGCCTGTGGTGATGACAGGGGGTATCTTGGCTGCGCTGGGCATGATGTTGGCCTCATTTGCGACCTCCTTGACGCACCTCTACCTTAGCATCGGCCTGACATCAGGTGACTATTCGTGGTCGGGGCTGGGGAAACTGGGCAGGGGAGGATTGTCTGGGTCTAATGGTGGATTGTGGGATGCCATGTTCTCCTCTTCTATACCCCTTGAAGAAGTTAATTAAGGAGGGTTGCAGGACCCAACCGCAGGGCTCCTCAATCCCCAAGGGGAGGAGAATCATGAATCAAGAGTCTGGAATGCCTTGGCTGGGAAAGAACAGAATATAAAAGGGGTATATAAGCCTAAACCAGCTAAGCTGTTATCTTTTTCTTTTTTTCCTTTCTGATAGGCGCTGGCTGGGCCCTGACCTTCACCCCTACCGTGGCCTGCCTCTCCAGATACTTCTCTAAACGTCGTTCATTGGCCACAGGATTAGCACTGACTGGCATAGGCCTCTCTTCCTTCGTCTTTAGCCCGTTTTTTCAGTGGCTTATCACGTATTACTCATGGCGAGGGGCCCTTCTTTTAGTAGCTGCTGTCTCTTTACATATTGTGGCCTTCGGGGCCCTCCTTCGACCTCTCAAACTGGCAGAAGATCCTGCTGTTGGAGGCCCAATGGCTCAGTTATTCTCGCTGCTCCACCACCGCCCCTTTCTATGTTATACTGTTGCTCTCACCCTGATCAATGCTGGCTACTTTATCCCCTACGTCCACCTTGTGGCACATGCCCAGGACTTGGGGTGGGATCCCCTGCCTGCAGCCTTCCTCCTGTCTTTGGTGGCTGTGGCAGACCTGGCAGGGCGTGTATTCTCCGGGTGGCTGGGGGATGTAACCCCAGGGCCTGTGGCCCGGCTGCTTGCACTATGGTCTTTTCTGACAGGGATGGCATTGGCCCTGCTCCCAGTGGCACAGCAATCCTTGGTCCTCACAGTCCTGGCTATAGCCTATGGCTTCACTTCAGGGGCCCTGACCCCTGTGGCTTTCTCAGTTCTGCCTGAACTTGTTGGAATTGGAAGGATATACAGCGGCCTAGGACTATTACAAATGGTAGAGAGCATTGGGGGACTTTTGGGGGCACCATTGTCAGGTAAGAGGACTGGGGGGTGTGTGTATGGCAATACTAGGGTCACTGAGGAAAGAGGGAGTTGAGGAATGCCTGAATCTCTGGGAAGAATATAGGCTAGTGAAGAAAAAGGATAGTGAGATGGTCTCAGCATAACCCTTGAGCTTCTGAGAGCTGTGCTTTTTGAAAGGATTACCCAGTCTGCTAGGGTTAAAGTGCTCCTGAACTTCTTTCGCTGTCTAACTTTTGCCCTACTGGGTTCTGACTTCAGATTTGATCAAAGTCCTAGAACTAGAAGAAAAGCTAGATGCTTTTAGGGGCATCTAGAGCCTGGAGCCTGTTAATAGTTAATGGGGACCAGGTGAACTGAAAGAATTGGCTAGTAGATATGAAAGTCAAGAGATTGTGGGATTGTTTTAGTCCCCTTTGGGTTCTGAATAAGGAATCATCCTAGGATTTTTCCTTTGCATTGTTCCATGCAGAGGCAGGGGGGTGCCTTAGATGATGCCAATCCTGGGGTTTTAAATCATCTACTGGATAAGTCTGAGAAGTGGTAACTGGAATGTTGCCAATGAACTTGTTGAGACCGGATTCTAACTCAACTGTTCCCTCTCCCTTCTGTCCTAGGCTACCTCCGAGATTTGACAGGCAGCTACACAGTTTCCTTTGTGGTGGCTGGAGCCTTCCTCCTCAGTGGGAGCCTGGGGCTCCTTACACTTCCTGGCTTCTTCTGCTTCTCCAAACCTTCTGCGACAGAACAATATTCTATGACAAAGTCACTAGAAGTCAGAGTATCCCCCAAAACAGCTGAGTATGGAGAAGAAAGCCCAGGGGTCCAAGATCCTTAACTTAGAGAAGGTTCCAGCAACTCCTCACCTTCATCTCCCCCCCAGAACCTTAGCTATTTATGTCTGCCTCTTTGTGCCTGCTTAGGAACAGGTGACGGTTAGGTCTCATCCAATTTGCTGTGTTTTCTTAAGCCCTATTTTGTTGTTTTGTTGTAACTCTTCCCCCCTTCCCTGTTGTTTTTAAGGTTCTAAAGATCACCTGAGTTCAAGGCTCTCTACTGTTTTTCTTCTCCTTCCTTCCACTACCAGTCTCAAAGACCCATGGCAAGGACCTGTCTGAGGCTTTTTACTTGGCTTCAGGTGTCTTAGCCTCTTTCTACTTAGGACTGAGGAAAATCAAGATGAATGCATCTCTAAGGACAAGAGACACTGTTGTCCGCAGCTGAGTGAGATCAGGGGTCTGAGTACTGCAAATTCCTGTTTATCCAATCTCCAGGGCTGGGCTGTCCTGGACTATGCCAGGTCAGACTTTGCTCTCTGTATTATAGGTCCTTTTTAAATATTTGACACCTTTTTTTCTGAAGAGGGAATCAAGATTTGAGAGGGAGGACTGAGAGATGCCAACAGGATCCTTGGGTTCCCCAGACTAAAAGAAAGGATTAATTGGTAAAATGTCATAGGGTACTAGTGGGGAAAGAAACTGAAGATGGGAAGGGAGCAGAAGGAAGAGATCATGATGTTTAGGGTTCAGCATAGGGACATCATTCTTGCTCAAAACCAAAGTACCTTTCCTTGGTACCACCCAAGGTAGGGGTGGAGAGGAGGCCAACCTCCTACAGAAGTTAGGGAGAATAAAGGAAATCTACCTTGTCCCGCATACTTGGTACCCTCAATTTGGGGCTTCCCTCTATCCTAATAATATAGGGTTGCTCATCCCTCTTCTTCCCACTTATAATTTCTGCAACTGTCTGAGTTGCTTAAAGGGTTTGAACATAGATAAAAGGGGGGTTGGCAGTAATTTTATTTGGAGGGAAAAGGGAAGAAAAAGGAGTCAACAAGTGGTATTTGGGACAGAGTGAGGATCTCTTGGGGAGATGAGGGCACTTTCAGGTATAGGAAGGAGCTCTCCCTGCTCAGGAGGAGCTGGAGTCGGGGGAGGAGGAGCAGAGTGACAGGGAGGCAGGGCTCCAGGGAGCATCAGGTAGATGGAGCTGCCAGAAAGGATGAAGGAGCCACAGACAAGGAAGGAAGCTTTAAAGTCACCTGTCATATCCCGGAGGAAACCTGTGGAACAGGAGAGAAGAGGCATGGGGAAATTAAAAACTTCTCTCCCCAAGGGAAAGTAGAAACTCGAGGTGGAGAGGGGAGGAAGGAAGGGACCAAATCATCCTATGTGCCTGACTTCCTTACCTGAAAGTGGTGGGCCCAAGAGGCCCCCCAGGCTCATCAGCATCATCACCAGTCCTGTGGCCTGCAAGATGTTCCCAAGCCCTACAAGACCAGGCAGGACACCAAATACCAGGGGAGCAAATGCACCTGCACTCATCCCGTAGGCTCCTGCTGCTGCCAGTAGGGTTCCCCCCCATCCTTCTTCTTCCTCTTTCACCAGCCCCACTGCCACCAACCCCAGTCCTGTCAGTGCCCCAGTCATGGCCAACAACCGTGGAAGAGGGATCCAGCCACGGTCTGCCAGACACCCTGAGATCAGTCGGGTTCCTGCATCCCCCACTGCTGCCCCAGCAACCACCAGAGCAGCCCCATATCCTCCAAGCCCAAGGTCCAGGGCATGGGGGGCAAGGTGCACATAGGGAATGAAGTAACCAGCCCCCACCAAGGTTGTCCCCAGTGAAAACACGGCAAAGGCAGGGTGGGTGAACAGGGTGAGACCAAGAGCATTGAGGGGACTAGGAGATGGGGTAGTAGGATCTCCAGAGAGAGCCAAAGGCCGGAGCAGGGCCCCACAGGGGGTGAGATGGAGGGTGGTGGCCCCAAGCAGGAGCAAGGCACCTCGCCAGCCAAAGGCATCAAGGAGGAGCTGCAGAACTGGGGCCAGGAGCAAGGAGGCCACCCCATTGCCTGTCAGGGCTAGCCCCACAGCCAGGACCCTGCGCCTGCAGAAGTATCGAGAGACGGTGCCCAGGGCTGGGGCAAACACCAGAGCCCAGCCAGAGCCTACAGAAAAGAGGGCAACTGAAGTCAATGACTCTGACCTTCCCTCCCCCAAGGAATGCAGGTACTGCACTTCCCTCCCTCTCCCACCTCACCCGCAAGGAGGCCAAGGCCAAGGTAGAGGTGCAGGAGGCTGCTGGCAAAAGCAGAGAGAATGAAGCCAAGGGAAGTGATGATACCTCCCACCATCACCACAGGACGTGCCCCCCAACGGGTACTCAGAGCACTGCCCACTGGGCCTGGGAGAGATGGGAATTAGAGTCAGTTCTAGCATGTCCCACTTATGTTTGTTTTCTGCCTTGCAAGGTTCCCTCACCTAACCATCCCTGTCCCCCCAAAAAACCCTATGGGACCCACCTTTCTGCTATGCTGCCACCCACTTTTGTCCTCTAGGCTAGTAGCTGGATTAGTTCTTTGGCCCTCTTCTTAGCTTTGCCCTGTGCTATATCTTCTGGGCTACCTTTTGATCCTTACTGAAGCCTTAAAAATCATCTTGTTCCCTTCCCCCCATCCCAGCTTGCTTAGGGCCCTCCTCACTGGCAGCCTGCTGCACAGCCAGAGCTATGGCGCTGACCCACGCAGTGTCCTGGGTACTTCGATCAAAGTACTCTGCGAAGGCAGGGAGGGCAAGGCCCAAAGAGCGGAGCAGCCCATAGGAGAGCCCGTTCACCACAAATGCAGACCCTGCCACCACCCAGCCCCAGCCCCCATCAGGGGGCCTGGCCAGTGAGGGAGACTTCTTCATCTGTTGGAACAGAAATACAGAAATGAGAAAACAAGAGCAGAGGAGGAAAAGGATCATAAGAACCCCATCACTCTCACCCCTCTCTCTGGCTTGGCTCCTCCTTAAAGACTAGGTTTTAGGATTTGCCTCCCTCCAGTCTTCCCATGGACAGAACACCCCTGTGGTCATAAGGAAAAGCCATTAAAGGAGCCTGGAGTGGATGAAGAGGGGCTACTAGAACCTTGGAACCAAATACCCAGCTCCTTTTGGTAGGAATGGGGAGATGAAGGAGTGATAGAGGAGAGATCTGGGTGCCAGGGAAGCCCTCCCCCAACAACACTCCATCTTTTAATCAATAACCTTCCTTCTCCCCTCACTTACCCTCAGCATTCTGTCTGTTTAGATGGGGAGGACAACGATGATCCTCTTCCCACTTCTGCCTGGAGGAGGTCAGAAGCCTGGCAAGGGAGAATAGCAATAGAACTGACGAGTGTTCTCTCTTTGTAAACAGAAGTTACCCTGAGGGACCAAGCCACCTGGGCAAAGAGGAGGAAGGAGAAGGTACAACAGAGTGGAGTGGGGATGGACCAGGGCTGCCAGCCAATCACAGGAGAAAAACAGGAAGTCTAGGAGTTGAGTCCCACGGTGATTGAATTACTTCTCTTGTAAGAGAGGGAAGTCCCTTCCAGTTTCTCATACATCCACTCACCTGCTCTTGTCTCAGCAAGAAAGAATACAGTGGTTTACAAAGCCCAGAATGCACCTTTGGTCCAGGAGCAGAAGTAGATTAATAAGACATTAGGCATAGCTAAGAATGATCTTAGAGGTAAGTGTCATGTAGTTTAACACTTTTATTATTTAAGAGGAGGAAACTGAGGCCGACTTGAAATATCACCATATCATTCTAACCTAAAAATCAGGTCTTTAAGTACCCACTGCCCAGCTCAGGAGTGGGTGAAGCAATTAACTTTATTGAGCTATTCCACTCAGAGCATTCTGTGTGAATGATGAAGTGGGCACAGATTATTAGTAAGGCAGAGGTACTGACTGTCTCTAAAGTTCCAATTCTGGAAATGCGCACAGAGAAGAAAGCATTATCTCATCACTCTTTGTACTGGAATACCTTTTCTCCACTCTCTAATATCCTTGTCCTCAAAACCCCTCCAGTCCCATTGCACCACGAATTTAGAAATTATTTAGTAGAACCTGCCTCCCAAACCCCTTGTCCAATTTATAGACAAGGAAATTTAACCCAGAGGAAAAGTGTCTTGGCCAGTTCCAGGGAACCACCTCCCCTTCTCCATCAAAAATTATCAACCCTTTCTTTAAAAAAAAAATTTCTTATTATGAACTTGACAAAAGTCAACAAACATGAACTTTCTTTAAACAATGAACAGATAAATGGAAGTATATGACCAAATCTCTATTACGTATACCTTGGTTTTTAAAAAAAGGATATATTAAGTTTAATTCAGTAATCCCCTCTTGGAACTTCTTTTAGCTCTCTTGTATGTTTTTAAATAAGTTTTTATTTTTATATTCTGTTTCTTCCATCACCATAGTATCCCAGGTATCCCTCTTCCTCCTCCTCCCAGAGAACCATTCCATGTGACAAATAGTACTTTTTGAAGAGGAAAAAAAATCAACACAGATCAATCCAAAATGTGAACAATGTGTAACACCAGTGGACTTAGCATCTCCACAAAGGGATAGAAATGTCTTTTCTTATCTCTTTGTTTGCATTCTGATTGAGCTTTATAATTTTATTATATTTACTCTTGATTTTTTGGTGTGTTGTTTTTCCATTTGCATTGTCATAATTGTTGTATAGATTGTTTCTTGGCTCTGCTTAATTCACTCTTCATCAGTTCACATAGGTCTTTCCATGCTTTTCTGTATTCATCACACACATCCTTTCTTATAGCACAGTAATATTCCATTACAGTAGTGCACCACAGTTTGTTTAGTCGTTCCCAAATGTTGTGCATCTACTTTATTTCCAATTCTTGGCTATCACAAAAAGTGCTGCTCTAAATATTTTGGAGTATATGGGGATTTTTTTCCCTTCTCAATGGCTTCCATGGGGTATAAGTTTACCACTGTTTCTCTGGTTCAAAAGATACAGGCATTTTTGCCACTTTATTTTCATAGATCCAAATTCTTTCAAAAATGGTTGTACCACTTCAAAGCTTCACCAACAGTGTATCAGTGTGCCTGTCTTTGGATAACTCCTCCAACACTTATTGTTGACGTTTTTGGTCATTTTTACCAATTTGCTGAGTAAGAGGTGAAACCTCAGGATTGTTTGGATTTGCAATTTTCTTTTTATTAGTGATTCAGAACATTTTTTTCATTTAGTTGTGAATAACTTGCAGTTCTTTTGAGAACTGTTTGTTTATGTTTATTCACCTACTGGAGAATGGCAATTAGTCTTACATATATTTATTGATTGATTATATATCTTGGATACCAAACCTTTATCAGAGAAATTTGATACAAAGATTTTTTTCCCCCATTTGACCACTTCCCTTCTTATCCTGGATGCATTAACATTGTGCAGAAGCTTTTTGGTTTCAAGTTTCCTCTTCTGCTGTAAACACAGTATTATATTCCTCCAGTTACTTTAATCTATTTTTAAGGAGGCCCTGTTCCCACTGGTTCTTTCATCCCTGATTCCCTGTTCTTGTTTGATACACTTTTCCCTTTAGGGTTTTGTTTATTAGTTCATTTTTCTGTCCTGCTTTTGTGTACTTATGTATTTCTTTCCCCCTCTCAATTAGAAAAAGATTCCCTCTTCCTCTCCTCCCCTTCAACTAATCCTGTTCCTTAGTTTTGAAATTTTGTTTTTGTGTCCCTTTTCATTTTTTTAAAATTTATTTATTTAACTTTTAACATTCATTTTCACAAAATTTTGGGTTCCAAATTTTCTCCCCACTCCAAACCACTGAGCATTCTGATTGCCCCTATTACCAATCTGCCCTCTCTTCTATCATCCTTCCCTTCCCTTGTCCCCGTGTTCTCTTTTGTCCTGTAGGGCCAGATAACTTTCTATACCCCATTACCTGTATTTCTTATTTCCTAGTGGCAAGAACAGTACTCAACAGTTGTTCCTAAAACTTTTGAGTTCCAACTTCTCTTCATCCCTCCCTCCCCACTGTGTCCCTTTTCAAAAAGAATTTCTCTCACTCTTTTCTCTCAAAATCAGCTACCACATTGATGGTAAATTCTTCAACTTGAAAAGGCTACAAGTCAAGATCCAGGTGGAGGGAGTGTTGGTGCATGGTTTTCTGTTTGCGGATGATTGTGCATTCGATACAGCCTCTGAAACTGACAGGCAACAAAGTTGTGCTTCTTGTGCTAATTTTGACCTAACAATTAACACCAAGAAAACACAGGTGCTCCATCAGCCACCACCACACCATTCATATGTGGAACCACATCAGTTACAGCAAATGGAGAAGTTTTGAATGCTATAAATAAGTTCACTTGCCTTGGTAGTGTACTTTCCAGGGATATACACATTGATAATGAGGTTGACACATTGTAATGAGGTTGACACATTGTCAGAGCTAGCTTAGTGTTTGGGAGGTTCTGAAGGAAAGTTTGGGAGAGAAGAGATATTAGACTGACTACCAAACTGAAGTCTACAGAGCCATTATGCTGACCTCATTGTTGCATTCCTGTGAAACCTGGACAGTCTGCCAGCAGCATTCCAGGAAACTGAATCACTTCCATTTAAATTGTTTTAGGAAGATTCTGAAGATCACATGGCAGGATAAGGAACCAGACACTGAGCTCCTTACTCAAACTAAACTGCCAAGCATTCAAACTCTTCTTCAGAGAGGGCAATTCCAATGGGCTGGCCATGTTGTTCAAATGCATATGTTTTATATGCTTGCCAAAAAAGACTGTTTTATAGAGAACTCACACAGGGCAGGCATGGTGGTCAGAAGAAGCGATACAAGGACTCTCAACGTCTCTCTCAAGAACTTTGGAACTGATTGTGTGACAAGGAAGACAGGTCTGCTGTGTAAATTTATAGTATCCACAGGCTGTACAAATTTAAAGTATCCACCCAAAATGTCCACATGGACTATTTGTGTCTGACCTGTATTCCGAGTTTCTATAGGTCTGATCAGCCATAGTTGGACACATTGAAACTTGACTCTAGCATAGTGATGTCATTTTGGTCCTCTTTGAGAAGGAAGTACAACAACCAACCAATCATTATCCATCTTCTCTCTTTGTTTACTCTAGACCCTATAATTATCTGGTCTCTCTCTTTTTTCTGTATTCTTCATAAAATCAAAGCTTCCAAGGTATCCATTCTAGGCTCTCTCCTTTGGGTGCTTTCTACCACTGCCTTGTAGGGCTTACCCCATGGATTCCCCCTTTCTATTGTGTCTCACTCATAGAACAGTGACAATTATTGCAAGTGTCAGAGAGGACACTGCCCTATGGTAGAGCCCTTCCCCCATCAAACCCCTGATTATGAAGTCTGCCACTGATATGCCTTCTCTTGTTGACTTTTTTTTGGTCTATATTTGCCTGGAAACCTACTCCCTTTGTTCATGTTCTCCTACTTCTCTAGATTCCAGTTGCTCCCAGGGTTCTACCTTCCCCATTCCCAAGACAAGGAGATTTTTCAAACACCAAATCCCACAGGCCTCATCTAGTAGAAGGTCCTCATCTGCCTTCATCAACCATCTCTTCTTCACCAAGAATCCATTAATGATTCTTGAACCATCCATGAATATTTTCACCCAGTGATTATTCATCAGTGGAACTCCCTTCACCTTCAAAATAAGGCTTCCTTTCTTTCCTCCCACTTTTCATTCTTTCCCTCTTCCTCACCCACTTTCCTGTAGGCTCTTCTGTTTCTGAGACCATAGGGGTCTCCTTCTTCTTACTGACCTGATGTGAGATAGAGAGAAATGATACCTTGGGGTCAAATCATTTCTCTCTATCTTACTGCTCCCTTTCTTCCACATGCCAACCTATGTTGTAGTCTCAGAAAAGACGCACTCACCTGTAAGCAGGGTGTTGTCAGGTTCTGTCTATAAAGCTCTCTCCTCTGTGTGTCTCTTCACTGTGGCCTTTACCAGATTTCTGCCTTCACCCCTGTCTCCTTGTGTACACTTTGAGTTCTCTTACTGCTCTTTCTGTGTAATTCTGTTGCTGTTACTGTCTTTGAATGTGGCATTTATTCAATCATCCTGCATCTCTGTTGTTTCGGATGTTTGAGAAGTAAATAATCTCTTCAGTTCAGGTTTTCTTTCTAGAAATGTTTCAAACTCTTTATTATTGAACATTCATCTTTTGTCCTATATGGTTGTATGTAAGGAGGATTTTCTATCCTTTTAGAATTTAGTTTCTCAGGATCCATGGCCATGGCAATGTCTAATTTCCAGGTGTTAGATAATAACTCCCAGAATACTTCCAAGGATTCTAGATAGTAACTCCCAGGATCATAGTGGCACAGTCCTACTGAGGCTGTGCCATGAGATATAGGGGTGATATAATTGATATTTACTACACTTATGTATAATGATGATGTTGCTAAAGTTAACCTATGAGTTTAATGTTGGCAAGATGCCTTTTTTGTCTGTTGCCCTATAAAGCAAGCTGGCCCTGGTCAGTGAGGGGGGAAACCATGGGGAACCCATGGGGGAAAATCCATGTGTGCCTTGACCAGCCCCCATCAAGGGTTGAGGGGATTTAGGGGAATGCACAAGCTGTGCCTGTCTCAGTTGACCCCAGAGATATAGGGGTAGCTGCCCCTCCCCCCGCTTCTTGTTGGTACCTTTGAGAAAGGTGATTAGGGAATGCTATAGGAGCTGGTTCTCCCATTATCAGCAACCTTTCAGAGAAGAGTAGGCTAGAATAAAGCTGATTATTAACCCCTCTGAAGATGTCTGCCTTTCTGACCAGCTCAAGAGTGAACCTGTTAGAGGCTGGAGTCCCAAAACTCCAATGCCTTCTGTGAGTTATCTGTGAAACAATGGTTAAACCCAGGTTTGTGAGCTCTTTGAAACACATTATTCCATTCCCTTCTCCTTTTTCTAGGGGATAAGGAACATTCTTGCTTTATTCAAAAGTTCTTTCCTTTGTATTTTGAAAGTCTTTTTCCTGGTATCTAATAGAACCTGTTGTTTTGGAGGCAATTGCTAAATTTAACCACTATGTCTCTTGGAGTTTGCAGTTTTGTTTTTGTTTTTTCCTGGAGGTGATCTGTGGATTCTTTCAATTGGAACTTCATTTTCTGTGTTTAGAGTTCTAGGTAGTTCTTTTCTATTATTTCCTTCGTTATGGTGTTAAAGTTTTTTGTCCTGTTGTATTCTTCTAGGAGACTCATGATCCTTAGATTGTCTCTGCACATTCTGTTTCTCCGAATGTTCAGTATTTTGCTTGCCCAATGAACGTATTTTCTCTTTTCATTTTTTATTTCTCTTCTAGGTTCTTCTTCCTTTATGTGTATTTGTATTCTCAATCTATTCTTTTCTCTTTTCTTTCTTTGGTGAGACTTGCCACTGCAGATTTGCTTTTCTGTTCCGCTGATTGTTTTTGCTGTACAGGACAAAAATACTGCTCTCATAATTCTCATTTCTCTTTTGGATCACTCAGGAACAGTGTGTTGTGGTTCCATGTTTTCCTTAAATTTCATAGGGTCCTCTATCTTATCAAGAGTTAAATCATTTTCCTTTATCTTGCAATATTTATTGATAGACACCTGAATTCATTTACTAGGTCTGGAGGCCTTATTTCCTTCTGTTGTTACTGTTTTTCCTATAAATTTATCTGTTAATGTTCAAGGTCTTTGAGTTTTCTTCTTCCTGAAATCTTTGGTACTTTCATTCTTTCTTCCACCTTATTTTCCTTATCACTTATTTCTCTCCTTTTGACTCCCTCCCTTGTGATTGTGGTTTCCTTGGGGGCTTAATCTCAAATCATCTCAGTTCACCACACAATTCTCAGTTCACCAACCTAGGTCTCTGCCCTAACTGAGGTGGTCAGAGATGTCCCCAGCTCGACACTGTGCTTTAACCCCCTCAAACTTGGTGGAGTGTTGCACAACCTCACACACATATAGTGTCCTGTCCTGGTGACCTGTTCCACTTCATCTGTTCCTCAGTTCTCTGGCCTGATACTGGAAAAAGGGAGGAGAGACCAGGGTGTAGGGGTGGGTAGGTTTTAATATAAGGCTGTATCAAGTCCTTGGATCCAGCCTTGATGCTGTTGAGGTTTAGGGGTGCTGGGACCTTGAAATAGTGACATGTAGGTCCTGCCCGAATGAATTCTACCCAAGCCTTCTTTCAGACAAAGAAAAACAGTTTGTTAAAAATCTACAATATTGGGTAGACCCTTAAGGAACCTGAACATTTGTAACGCTAATGTAAATGGGCCAGATTGAATCTGAGCACCTTAATGGAGGCTGAGGTAGCTCTTATATACAGAAAGACTGTGGGAGGGATCTAGGGTTGGCCAGGTAGTCTGGGGTGACTAGAGGAGGAGTCCAGGGAGAATCTTGATGGAAGCCGCCAATATATCGAGGTGATTAGTGGTTGGATGCCAGGAACCAAGAGAATGGGATTAAGGGTGGGAAGTAACTGAAGGCTATCTGAAGATAGCAAACAATAGAGCGCTAAACTAGGTTAAGGGTAACAGAGAATTGAGCATAGGGATGATGGAAGGCTTATGAACTCCCACTAATGCCTGATCAAGTGGAAAGATTCAAGAAGGTTCCCAGAGTCTGTACCCTATCAATGCCAGTAGTGTAGGAGGTGGCAGAAGGCTGAGTGGACTCAGGGTCAGTTCCTGGTTGGCTGTTGGTTTGGTTTTTTACCTTCTTTTGGATTCTTGGTGTTTTAGATCATGGAAACAGCTGAAGTTGCTTTATCTTTAGTGTACAATTTTTGTTTTGGATGGGTTTGAGAAGTGGTGGGGATTCGAGAAAATGTCTGGTCTGCCATCTTGTTACTCACATGACCTGGAGTCCCCTTATTCATCCTCAGTTCTTTCCCTTAAATGTTTTGTAGTTGTCCTCCTCTGCCCACAGCCTCTGGGTCATTAGCATCCTTTATCCTCTCCTGCCACCTCTTTACATCAACATAACTTCAATTTCTCTGGAAGACTCCAGCCAGAGCTCTAGGAGTTCTTTCTAAAGCTTGATGTTTCTTTCTCACATACTAACCCAGCTGCCTCCCCTCATCTCAAATTGCCTGGAAAAGGTGAGGGCATACTGCTTACACCCTTAAAACTGTACCCTGCCACTTTCAATCACTCTACTTTGAAGTTCATGCCATACAATTTTGTTATCCTCTCCCTATACTTGTTACTGTCATTTACCAAACACTAGGACACTCTCCTACCTTTCTCAATGACTCTGGTACCTTTGAAACTGTCAGAGTTCAACAGGGGTTTGTTCTGAAAGAAACAAACAGAATTAGGTTATATATGTATTGTGTATTCTCTTTAAGCCAGAGAATTGTGCATACATGGAGGTCAGAATAATTTTGAACTCAAAGAAAGGCCTGCTGAAGGAGAACAAGCCCCCCCCAACTCAGGATTCCACATAGTGTCAGCCAAAGTTATAGTCTCCACATCTGTCAACCATAAACATGTAAATGACATAAAACAGGAATACTATAATAGGATAGGGTCCATAAATCAAGAAGATAAGTGCCATAGTGACAATTGGAATTATAGTTTCAAAAGGTATAAAATATAACATAATGTGTCCATAAAGAGAAATGCCTTTATTCAAGATAGTGTCTTTAACAAGGGAGAGTCATAAAACAATAAAATAAGGGAAATGTCTGGTGGTTCCTGGTCCTTGTCAGAAGAATGTTCCCAGTCAGCTAAATCCAGCAGGTTTCACTCAGAGAACACACAAGGCATATATGTTATACCAACCAGAGTGCCTTTTTTGACTGGTTAGTCCAGGTTTTGGTCCTTTTGGGGGGGCTTAAATAATCCCAAATGATTGTCAATATCAAAAGTATTGTAAAGTATCAAAAGTATACCAAGATGTGTGTAGGTTGGGAGTGGGAGCAATTCCTATTCTCATGGGCATCCAGAGACCAGCCAGTGTTTTCCATGCCCTGCCACAATCTTGCTATCTTTCAGACTCATAATACCCAGCATGGCATGGGGGGAGGGGAGGAGGAGAGGGAAGAAAAATACTGAAATGGACAAAGGTTCTATCTGAAATTAGGGCATGGCCAACATGAGCACACTACAGTAACAATGGAAATCTGACCAGCTGGATGCTTTGAACTTCTAGAGACGCTACTCCCCAAATTCATTCATTCAATCCCCTGGCTATTGTTTGGAAACTGAGTAAGTCAAACTTTAGCTAAACCTTCAATATTTTAACACAATGTCTGGCACATGGTAGGTGTTTAACAAATATTTGTTCCTTTTGAAGCCTCCAAGATGTTTTTGGGGGTCCTTGCAATCAAAACTGTTTTCATAATAGTAATACGATATAATTTGTATTTTCCACTCATTCTCTTGAGTGTACAGTGTATATACTGCAAATAAACAAAAGCTCTTTGGGGTGGGTCCTCAATAATTTTTAAAAGTGAAAGGGAATCTTGAGATCCTATTTTGAATTTAACTGCTCTATATCTACATGACATCAGACTGAGTTTCATCATATCCAGCTATCCCAGATATCTCAGCAGGACCTAGCCAGGGCAACTCTCTCATTTGTTCTGCTGCTGTACGCGTAACACTAACCTGTCCCTCCCTTTCTACTTACTCACAGAATCATAATTAAAGTAACATTATCATTGCTACTAGAAAGGGTGTGATAATCCACTGCCCTATTTCTTGATTTAGAACTCTGGGTATCTATGGTCTTGAAAACGATATCTTTATTTCTTTATTTTCACTAGCCTCAAATTGAAATTTAGAGGCAGTTAGGAGTGCTGAGCAGGGAGTCAGAAAACTTGAGTTCGAGTCTGGCCTCAGATACTTACCAGTTGTGTAACCCTGGGCAAGTCATTTAAGTTCCATCTGCCTCGATTTCCTCAACTGTAGAAATGATCATATCGTAACGGCACCTACCTTTCTGGATTGTTGTGATATGAAAGGAGATAATGTTTGTAAAGCACTTAGTATAGTGCCAGGCACATAGTAGACATTTAATAAACACTTAATTCCCTTCTTTCCTTTCATTATGAATGTAAGAAATAATCATAGAAGTATTTAGGCTTCAGCAGACTGCCAAAGAGAGCAAGAACCCTTGCTATCGCCTAGACCAAAGCTCCCTGATCCCTAATAAGATTCCATATGACAGTCATATCCTTCCTGATTCCCCATTCAATTTCCTTTTTTCTACCTTCTAACAAATATACAAATCAGGCAAAACAAATCCCCACCCTGGTCACATTGGAAAAGAACCCCTAAGTAAGTGGGTAGACTACTTCCTCATCAGTCCTCTGGAATGGTCATCAGAGTTCTTAAGTCTTTCATTTCAAAGTTCATTTTCTTTATAATGCTTTTATTTTAGATAGTTTTGATTCTTCTCACATAGTAATAATAGCTACTATTAAATACATAGCACTTAAAGGTTTAAAGTTTGCAAAACAATTTACAAATATTATATCATTTTACTTTCACAACAACCCTGGGAGGAAAATGCTACTATTATCCCCATTTCCAGATGAAGGAACTGGGGTGAAGCTTAAATGACTTGCTCAAATATCTGAGGCAGGATTCAGAACTCAGATCATCCTAATCTGGGTCTAACACTTTATCTGTCTAATCGCTGAGCTCCCTGATGCAAACTTAACTTTGCATCAGTTCATAAAGTCTTCCAAGGTTTCTCTGAAATTCTCCTTTTCATCCTATTTTATTTCATTGTATTCATATATAATAATTTGTTTAGCCATTCCCCAAATTAACGGACACTTCCTTAGTTTCTAGTTCTTTGTTATGAGAAAAAGAACTGCTATAAATATTTTGTACATGTAGGTCCTTTTTCTCTCTTTTGTATCTTTGATGTATAGGATGAGTAGTGCTGCTTCTGAGTCAAAGGATGTGCAAAATTAAATGGTGTGTGTGTGTGTGTGTGTTTCTTCCATTTGTGTTGTTCCTTATGAAACCCTTATTCCATTTCAAAAATGTTTTATTGATATCTTTTGTTTTTACTTTACCTTAGTTCCCCAATATACTACCTCCTCCTCCCTTCCCCTGTGGACCACAAAAACCCAGTCCACAAGAAAAGGAAAATGAGGCAGAGCTCCAAGCACTATCAATTTATTAGGGAGACTGGTGATCCCTAAGCAATTAGATCTAACATTTTCCTCCTGGTCGAGGATGCCCTGCACATCACCCATGGCCCCTTTAAAGACCTTAGGTGGTCACTAATGAGGCAATAAGATTCATGACTGGTTATCTTCATAAGAGGGGGTAGGTCGACTGGATAAGGAAATGTCAACCGTCTAGTAGTACTTTGTCAGCAATGTTCTGGGCTGCCTGTAGGTTATGAAAACATTTCTAATGAGGCAACTGTGGTTTCTCAAGCACAGTTTGCTTAGGAATGGGGTGGGGTAGTGTTAATACAACAAATTCCTATCACAAATTAATATCAGGCCTAATACAGTATAAAGCAATAAAGTACAAATCTATCCTATAGATCAAATAGAAATAATGTTATATGGTGGGTTGATTACAGCCTATGTTATTCTTACATAATTAACTAACATAACTACATCAAATTCAATTCTATTCTGCTTAACTCACTAATACAATCTTTTGTGTTTCAGTTATGTCCGACTCTTTGTGACCCCATTTCAGGTTTTCTTGGCAGAGTTACTGAAGTGGTTTGCCATTTCCTTCTCCAACTAATTTTTCAGATGAGGAACTAAGGCAAACAGGGTTAAGTGAATAAAATATCCACATGTGCTGATTCAGCAACCCCACTTGGGTTAACGAAACAAGAACTAGAGGATCTAAATCACCTAGTTCCAGAAAAACAGCAAAAATGTCAACAACCAATAAGCCATAAAGTAGCTCCCAAACGGGAATGGGGAGCGACACAGGGCAACAATTCAGGACCAGATGGACTTACAAAAAAATTCCATCAAATATTCAGGTCAAGTCAGAAAGTATTTATTAAGCAGCTAAGATGTGTCATTTACCCTGCTAAGGGCTGGAGGTACAAAGAAAGGTAAAAACAGCTCCTTTCTTAAGAGCTCTCAATCTAATGGTGTAAACAACAAGCCAATATATACAGGTTAACTTGAAGGTAAGGCGCTAGCTTTAAGTGGAAATTGAAAATGCTTCTTATACAAGTTGGGATTTTAGATGAAACTTGATGGAAGCAAGGAGGCAGAGACAGGGAGCAAGACTTTCCAGGCACGGGGCACAGCCAATGAGAATGCCCAGACTCAGTAAATGGACAGCCTGCAGGATGAATAGCAAAGGAGATCAGCATCTCTGAATCTTAAGAGTATTAGAAAGGGAGTAAGGTATTACACTTGAAAGGTAGGAAGAAGAGGTCAGGTTGTGAAGAACTTTAAAATTTTAATAGGATGGGAGATTTTATAATAGGGAACCACTGGAATTTATTGAATGAGGGAGAGGGTGACAGATGACACAGTCAGAACTGTGATTTAGGAAGATCACTCTGACTACTGAATGGAAGTGGAAAGACATGGGTCAGAAAGACCAACCAGCAGGCTATTGCAATAATTCAAGTGTAAGGAGACAAGAGCCTGGACTAGAGTGGTGGTAATTAGGGTTATATGCTAATAATTTTATATCCTGAATGCTCAACCAGATAGAGTAGAACCCAGATGAACATCAAAGATATAATGCTGTCAACACCCTCTAAATTTTGGCATCCTAGAGAAAAGCTGGGGCAACTAGGTGGTGCAGTGGATAGAGTGCTGGGCCTGGAATCAGGAAGACTCATCTTCCTGAGTTCAAACCTGGCCTTACTAGCTGTGTGACCTTGGAAAAGTCACAACCCTGTTGGCTTCAATTTGCTCATCTATAAAATGAGATGGAGAAGGAATGGCAAACCACTCCAGTATCTTTGTCAAGAAAACCCCAAATGAGGCCATGGACAGTCAGACATGACAGAAAAATGACTGAATAACAAGAAAAAGAGAAATGCTAGAGTTGCCCTGCTCTGGAAAGGGTTCAAATCTCACTTCTGGTGCTTCCAACCTGTATGACCTTGAATGATTCACTTAACCATCCTGGAATTTATTTTCCTCACTTGTAAAGTAAAAATAACTGACTAGGAGGTCTTTAGGGTCTTTAGGGTCTCTTCTAACTCTAAATCCATGAACATATTACTTCCAAGTTCATGAATGGAGAGAGATCTATGTTAGGTTTTCCTGGTGAGATTGCCTGAAAGATTCTTGAACTTGAGCTCATATCACCACCTGGTGGCTGATGCAGATTTTACTTTGAGTGACTCATTTCACTCCACCTTGGAGGCTCCTGGTACTGGTGTTCATCTACTTCTTCTCTTCCTCCTCCTCCTTCTTCATCAGGGCTCATGTAGGAGGCAGGGGCTGCAGGAAATCATTCAGAGTAGTCTGCTTTGTAATTGTCAGGTTTTGTATACAGTGGAGCCTTTTGGATGCAGGCAGTTGACTCAGAAGACAAAACTCCTTTCCTCAGAACCTAGTAATTGCATTATAAATAGTCACTGAATTCATGGGAATGCTCCTAAGAAGTCCTCATGGAGGATCGAATCAGACTAAACAAGTTGCACAAGCTCCTAGGGTTTGGCTGTCAGCCTAGAGAAAAGTTCCAACTGCCCAGCCCTACTTAAGGCTCTGGATTTACACTCTAAATGCACAAGTACTCTCAAGAAAGTCTGCTGACAAGGATGCCCATTATGACCACTATTATTCAACATTGTCCTAGAAATGTTGGCTAAGGCAATTAGAGAAGAAATTGAAGGAATTAGAATAGGCAATGAGGAAACAAAACTCACTCTTTGCAGATGATGTGATGGTATACTTAGCGAATCCTAGAGAATGAACTAAAAAAAAACAAGTTGAAATAATTAGCAACTTTAGCAAAGTTGCAGGATATAAAATAAATCCACATACATCAATAGCATTTCTATATATTATTAATAAAGCCCAGCAGCAAGAGATAAAAAGAAAAATTCCACTTAAAATAACTATAGACAATAGAAAATACTTGGGAATCCACCTGCCAAGAAAAACCCAGGAACTATAATGAACACAGTTACTAGATACTTTTCACACAAATAAAATTAGATTTAAACAATTGGAAAAATATCCATTGCTCATGGGAAGACTGAGCCAGCACAATAAAAAACCAATTCTACCTAAATTAATCTATTTATTCAGTGCCTTACCAAACTTCTAAAAATTATTTTATAGAGCTAGAAAAAAATCACAACAAAATTCGTCTGGAAGAACAAAAGTTCAAGAACATCAGGGAATTAATGAAAACAAATTTCAAACCGTTATAAAGTGGTAATCATCAAAACTATTTGGTACTGGCTAAGAAATAGAAGCATGAATCAGTGAAATAGGCAGGTACACAAGATTCAGTTGTAAATGACCATAGTAATCTAGTGTTTGATAAACCAAAAGATCCCAGCTTTGGGGACAAGAACTTATTATTTGACAAAAACTGCAAGGAAGATTGGAAAACAGTATGGCAGAAACTAGGTATAGATGAACATCATATATATGTATATGTGTGTGTGTGTGTGTGTGTGTATAAAATCAAAATGAGTACATGATTTAAACATAAAGGGTGATACTATAAGCAAGTTGAGAGAGCAAGGAATAATTTCCCTGTCAGATTTATGGAGAAAGAGTTTGTGACCAAACAAGAGAAAGAGAGAATTATGAGATGTAAATGGACAATTTTGATTACATTACATTAACAAGTTTTTGCACAAACAAAATAAATGCAACCAAGGAAAGCAGAGAGCTGCAAAACAATTTTTACAGTAAGTGTCTCTGATAAAGGCCTCATTTCTCGAATATGTAGAGAGCTGATTCAAATTTATAAAAATATAGGTAATTTCTCAATTGATAAATGGGGTCAAAGGATATAAACAGGCTGTTTTCACTGAAGAAATCAAAACTATCTATACTCACATAAAAAATGCTCTAAATCACTCTTGATGAGAGAAATACAAATTAAAACAACTTTGAGGTGCTACCTTACACCTATCAGATTGGCAATATGACAAAAAGGAAAATAATATATATTGGAGGGGATGTGAGAAAATTGGGGCACTAATGTATTATTGGTAGAGTTGTAAACTGATCCAACCATTCTGGAGAGCAATCTGGAACTATACCCACAAGGCTATACTGTGCATCCCCTTTGATCCAGAAATACCACTACTAGGTCTGTATCCCAATGAGATTAAAAAAGTGGGGGAGAGAGGATGTATTTGTACAAGAATTTATGTGGCAGCTTTTTGTAGTGGCAAAGAATTAGAAATTGAGGGGTTGCCCATCAATTGGGGGATGGTTGAATAAGTTGTGGTATATGATTGTTATGGAATATTATTGTACTATAAGAAATGATGAACAGGCAGATTTCAGAAAAAACCTGGAAAGACTTATATGAACTGATGCAAAGTGAAGTGAGAGAACATTGGAGAACACTATACACAGTAACAGCAATACTGTACATCAATCAACTGTGAATAACTTAGATATTTTCCAAGATATTCCAAAGGACTCATGATGAAAAATGCTATCCACCTCCAGAGAAATAACTGATGGAGTCTGAATGCAGATCAAAGCATATTGTTTTCTCACTTTCTGTATTTTTCCCATGTTTTCTTTTTTTTGGGGGGAGGGGGATTTCTGTGTCTTCATGGCTAATATAGTAATATATTTTGCATGATTGAACATGTATAACCTATATCAAATTGCTTACCATTTTAAGAATAGCGGAAGGAATGGAGGGAAGGAGGGAAGCTGTTTGGGAATTTTTATATGGCATTTAAGAGGTAATTGGGAAATGTCCTCCTTGGACTTTGGTGAAAGGCATTGGAGAAAGTACTTGAAAAGATCATGTATGATCATCCCAGGAGCCCAGCAATGGGGGATGTGGTTGATTTGCTTGCAGGGAGGGAGGGAGAGAAAAAGGGAAACTGTGTGCTTCATCAATCAAAAAAGTTTAAAGGAGAGAAGGTTTCCATTGTTGATCCAAAAATGTGAATTGTAACTGTTTAGGACTTCTAGGAAGTGTAGGACTGACTTCTGTGGAGCCCAGGCACTCTCCTCCAGTCTGTCAGAAATAGTGACTCCTTGCTCATGGCAGCTAGACCAAATGTGTTGGTTTTGGAGAAATCTTTGATGGTACATTTTAAAAAATAACCTTAGTGACTCCATTTTGCCTTTATCCACCATTTTGTAAAGCTAAGTTTCAGCTGCTGGTAAGTCATCTGATTTTGGAGAAGTCACAAGATTGTTGTTGCTTTTCGTTGTTATTTTTTTTGTCCTTCATTCTCAAAGGTTGTTCCTTCAGGAAGGTGATGCTGTTGAAGAAAGAGATGGGAGAGCTAGCTCAAAATGTGAATGATTGACTTAGACCTTCTCCATAGCCACTGGGAGCTTTACTGATGCAAAAGCAGCGAGCCTGAGATTTGGCAAGGAGCTAAACAAAGGCAGTGATATAGGAAAAGGATCAGACTTATTTAGGATGATTTTAGGGTTTCCTTATGGGGAGTTGGAGATCTAGGGTAAGTCTTGCAAGATAAAGAAACAGAGTAAGGACTGTGAGTGACACAAGATAAAGGAGATAAGGAAATCTAATACCCCAAGACAGGGACAAGGATTTACATGGTCCAGGATAAGGGGAAATTTTGTGGTATTTTTAACTCTTAGGGCACTGTTTCTATCCATATCAATTCCCCACTCATCCATGAGGTAGGAGAATTCTTTTGGAGGAAAGGGATGAAGGTCATTGTCTTCAGTAGCTGCTTCCTGCTGAACAGGGGCACGGAGTCCACTTCAGGGGTCAGAATAGGTTGAGGAGGAGTAGTGGGGATTCGGAATACGGTGCCAGCTGAGTCCAGGGTGGAGAGAGGCAAACCACTCGGGGTCATGAAGGGCAGGGGTTGGTATCCTAAAAGTTGCTGTGGGTAAGAAGACACAAAGCAAACCAAGAGGTTAAACAAGCACAAACCAAGTACAAGAGTGAGTAAAATGACCAATAACGGGGTCACAATGAGGGGAAAGAAGGGAGAGAAACCACGATCCCCAGGAGGAGGTAGGGAGAGAGATCAGGCTGGAGTGGATATCTCACATCCAAGAGGTTGCCTGTAATATCCTTTGAATACTGAAAGAAAAAGTCCATGCAGGGAATATAGGGGAAGAGCTACGGGAAGTAAACTAGTGTCTTGGGCATGATGGTGACACACCAAGCAATCATGTGCTCTGCCTTGCCCCACCGAGTTCCCTATTTGAATTAAGGCATTAGACTTCCAGTCCTGAGGAAGCAGGCCTAATGCTTGGCACCAGGTGGGGAATCAGGAATCAGTGGGCTAGAAATAGACATGGTTCAAGGTGGGGCCCAGAACATAGCATAGATAGAAAGCACACAGGCAAGTCCCCAAGGTAAGGAGCTCCAATGCATAGTCTTCTTTGATCACTTTTCTGGCTAGTCACGTCCTGCATCTTATCTCACATCTCACATTCTGCCTCTGGCTTGCTTCTCTGCCTTGGCACTCCTGTCTGCTTCACCATCCACCCAAATGCTTTTGGGAGAGGGACAAAGGCACTGTCGTTGCCTGAGTAGGGGTGAGGAGGAGAGTAAAATGAGACTGAAGGAGCGTCCAGGGGATGAGGAGAGTGTAGAACAGGTATGACCGTCTGCAGGTGGACAGCATAGTCTAGGAGACACAAATCTGATAAACAAGTTCAACATGCAGGGGCCAAATAGAAGGAGCATCAAAAGTGATGTCAGAAGAGGAAAAACTAAGAAAGAAATCAAGAACCCCATGATATTATTATTTACTTTTGACATACAGGATTTCTGATCTTGTTATTTTCTCAAAAGTTTCCACTCTGATTCCAGTTCCTTTAGGAGGATCCGATGCTATTAAGGATCCAACTCTACACATGTAAATATAAGTAACAACACTTTGCAGGAAGACGCTTTTACCCTTGAGTTCTATAAGAGACTGACTTTAACTCCAGTTATCATAAAAAACTTGGGAGGATCCATAAGTAATTAATTCCAAAACAGTGCATATCAATAAGTTGCTTATAATAAAACGTTTGTACCACAGAACGCACAGCATAACAAACTTTGAATGAAGTTGACTTTTACATTAATATAAAAATATTCCAAGTTACCTCCCTCTAAGAAAATTGCACTGAAATTCTTTTCCTCAAACTGAGGATTTTTCTAATGTCATTTTAAAACATTTAACAACCTTATTCCATACAGACATGTATCTAGTAACAGGCTGATGACTAGGCCAAATACCCATTTACTAAGTTGTTTAAGGATATAAAAAGGAATATACTGTTAGGCTGAATAGTCCAGATCTTAAACACACACTTTAATGTAGTAGCTCAGATGTATCCCAGCCTTAGTCTATGGGATAATAATTCAACATTGAGTTTGTACCTTCGTTTCACAAACTTCTTTTCCCTTTGTCTAATTATTTCCATATCATCCAGAAAGAATATTCTATTGCAGGGATTTAATTTTTCACATGGCTATGAAGTACTAATTTACCCAGCTGGGGTATAGAATAACTACCCATTCAGACTGACCACTTGCCTTGATTACAGAAATTTGCCATAAAAAGTAAAAGCAAGGACATGACTAGATACATCACAGTCTTGCAAACGTGTAGCATCAATTCCACCTCATAGTCAGACTCAGGAATAGTCAAGTGGGAAACATTTCTCTTCAAAGGAACACAATGGGGAAACTGAGCCAGGAGGATCCCATCCTAGACAGAGGCTAGAGAGTCCTCTCAGCATTTCTAGAAGAAGATCTCCACCTGTAACAGTCACATTTTCTCTGAGTAGCTTGTGACATTTCTCTCAGGTGGTAGATTAGTGATTGTTGACGGATTTTACGATCCATTAGCTCATAAAACTATCATAAAACTATCAAAAGATAAGTTCATTATAATCCCATGTGTTTTTACCTCAGATGGCAAGTTTCACTAATCAAAAATTTACCAGGATTCTCATCTCAGATTTTAAATTTGTCCTTGTGCAAAAGCCAATTACTAGAGATCATTTCTATGCATTTTCAAATTCTCACTGAAACAAGTTCCTTCTTTAGGAACTCCATCACTCAAACAAGCTCCTTAGAGCCACTGAGGCTATACTTTTGACCAGCCCTGAGGATTGATGCTTTCCATACATACACACACAGTGTACCAGCTTTGGGTTTTAGCATTAAAACTATTGCCAGCAAACTTACAATTTTCATAAGGGACAACCAAATTGTTTTAGCTGTAAACACAAACAATAAATTTCAGATGACATAAGTTGCATTTCCAGATCATATAAAAATGTTGACAGAAGGATGGACTGTCTTACCAAGTGCAGACAGTGACTGGCTGGCTTCTTTATCTTCACCCATTCCCCTTCACCCTCTCTCCAGGGCTGTGACTATGTGCTGAACCTGGATACTTCTAGGCTGTAGCTGCGGCTCCTTCTCCCTCCTTTCTTTTTCCAGTTGGGGGAAGGTGAATTTGCCCATGGAGGAAAGGGTGAAACTCTCTTTTCTTAATCTGATCTGGCATGAGAGGTTGCAGTCGTAATAAGATTCCCTCTTGACTTAAGGGAAGGGAGTGACCAGGGCTGTAAGGAGGTGTTTCAGAACTTCTTAATGAATTTCAAAATGATCCATGACAAAACCTCCCAAATCTGCTAAGATTCTAACTTTTCACTTTTATGTTCTCCTCTTAAAAATTAGTGCCCTTTCTTAGGATACCTAAGGCACGGGGAAGGTTCTAGAAAAGCGGCAGCAGCGCGAGCGACAGCAGCAGTCGCAGCAGCCGCCGCCGCCAGAGCCGCCGCCTCCGCCCGCTCCTCCCGCTCGTCGCTGTGCTCTCCGGCCGCCCTCGCTCCCCGCCTCGGACCCTGCGCCCAGCAGCCGGCGGCGGTGCGCTTTTCTTGGCCGCGGCACGGCAGCCCCCCCCACCGGCGTCAGGACGAGTCCGGTTCGCGCCCGTCCGCGGAGATCCTCCTCATCTCGCTCGGCTGCGGGGCCCCGGCCTGAGGCGACCGACGCCGCCATGGAGAGAGAAAAGGAACAGTTCCGTAAACTGTTTATTGGAGGCCTGAGCTTTGAAACCACGGAAGAAAGTCTGAGAAACTACTATGAACAATGGGGGAAACTCACAGACTGTGTGGTTATGAGGGATCCTGCAAGCAAAAGATCAAGGGGATTTGGTTTTGTAACATTTTCATCCATGGCTGAAGTGGATGCAGCTATGTCTGCAAGACCTCATTCAATTGATGGAAGAGTGGTGGAGCCGAAAAGAGCAGTAGCCAGAGAGGAATCTGGAAAACCTGGTGCTCATGTTACTGTGAAGAAACTGTTTGTTGGTGGAATTAAAGAAGACACTGAGGAACATCACCTTAGAGATTACTTTGAGGAATATGGGAAAATCGATACTATTGAAATAATTACAGATAGACAGTCTGGTAAAAAAAGGGGCTTTGGTTTTGTTACATTTGATGACCATGATCCTGTGGATAAAATTGTATTGCAAAAATACCATACCATCAATGGCCATAACGCAGAAGTCAGAAAAGCTTTATCTAGACAAGAGATGCAGGAAGTGCAAAGTTCTAGGAGTGGAAGAGGAGGAAACTTTGGTTTTGGGGATTCCCGTGGTGGTGGCGGAAATTTTGGACCAGGCCCAGGAAGCAATTTTAGAGGGGGATCTGATGGATATGGAAGTGGTCGTGGATTTGGAGATGGTTACAATGGATACGGAGGAGGACCAGGAGGTGGCAATTTTGGAGGTAGTCCTGGTTATGGAGGAGGAAGAGGAGGATATGGTGGTGGAGGACCTGGCTATGGCAACCAGGGTGGGGGCTACGGAGGTGGTTATGACAACTATGGAGGAGGCAATTACGGAAGTGGGAACTACAACGATTTTGGAAACTACAATCAGCAGCCTTCCAACTATGGCCCGATGAAGAGCGGGAACTTCGGTGGTAGCAGGAACATGGGGGGACCGTATGGTGGAGGGAACTATGGTCCCGGAGGCAGTGGAGGAAGTGGGGGTTATGGAGGGAGGAGCCGCTATTGAGCTTTTTCTGCCTGTTGGCCATGGGCTTCACTGTATAAATAGGAGAGGATGAGAGCCCAGAGGTAACAGAACAGCTTCAGGTTATCGAAATAACAATGTTAAGGAAACTCTTATCTCAGTCATGCATAAATATGCAGTGATATGGCAGAAGACACCAGAGCAAATGCAGAGAGCCATTTTGTGAATGGATTGGATTATCTAATAACATTACCTTACTGTGGAGGAAGGATTGTAAAAAACACAAAAAACACAAAAAAATGCCTTTGAGACAGTTTCTTAGCTTTTTAATTGTTGTTTCTTTCTAGTGGTCTTTGTAAGAGTGTAGAAGCATTCCTTCTTTGATAATGTTAAATTTGTAAGTTTCAGGTGACATGTGAAACCTTCTTTTTTAAGATTTTTCTCAAAGTTTTGAAAAGCTATTAGCCAGGATCATGGTGTAATAAGACATAACGTTTTCCTTTAAAAAATTTAAGTGCGTGTGTAGAGTTAAGAAGCTGTTGTACATTTATGATTTAATAAAATAATTCTAAAGGAAAAAAAAAAAAAAAGGATACCTAAGGCACGAATCAATTACTCTGAAAGCACCTATTTAAGGCTGATCCAAGGACACAGCAGATCTAGGAGTGAAACTTAGAAAACTCACAGTAGATTTGGATATAATTGTTATCAGTATCAAGTTATTGCAAATTAGTTTCCAAATGGAAATTTAGTAGGCCTTTAGAATCACACAGAAAAAGACTTTGCAAAGCATTTCTTTGTAAAAAGTATTTCTCTTTCTAAAAAAGCTCACAATTCATCCCAATGCTGAAAGGGATAATGACTAAACTTTCATAAAGTAAATTAGCTGGAAACCTTAAAGACTGGGATTTATAGAAAACAAGTTGGTGCAAAATGTCTCTTAAGTATCACAAATTCCCACAGTGCCATAAAACCAAAATTCTCAACAATCACAAATTCCTAAGTACCAAAAGGTACTTGGGGGAGCAAGTTGAGTTTTTCCCTAAGGCAAGAACATACCCAATCAAACTAACTTTATCATGATAACAAGGTTTTATCAGGCCTTTAAAAATTTACTCAGTAGGAATTCTGCTACACAGAAGACTTTACACAGGCTTGATAAGAATTTATGAATAGATGGTTCAAAAATTCTTGTTTTAGTTAACAACCTCATAATCAGATAGATTATAAGAGAAATTGCTTTTCTAACAACATAGGTAATACCAAATTACACAATATAAGAAAATTCAGAAATATAACCACACCACAAGCATGTATTTAAAACTTGAAACAGAACCAATTAATTACCAGTCAGGTGACTGTAACTTAGTTGAATGAGAAAATCAAATCTGGATTCATAATCACTAGTGGTAACATTTTAATTTCTAAGGCCCAATACTCTTAGGATTTTAAAAGAAAAGATTATTATCCATAAATTCATATTTTTTTGCTAACCTAGGGCAGCTCTCAGGGAAGTTCTGCTGCAAGGATCTGGTGGCCAGTAGGCCAGAGAGAAGGGTGATCCTGTAGGCACGGGTGCAGACCAGGGAGTATTGGGGTGTAGAGGGAAGAGATCACCTGCAGTTTTCCCAATTCCCTAGTGACAAGAGAACTGAGAGAATAGGGTTTACCTTTCAAGACAGGGCTTTGGAAGGTGTGCCCAGGCCCATGGCCTCCAACCACTGGACCCAGAGCCTGGGAGTGTCAGGACATTGTCTGTTCTAATGGGACCCAAGCCTTCCCAAGTGCTTGGAGAATGACCCCAACTGCAGGGAGAAAAAGGGTTAAGGAGAGAGGGAAGGCTTCCATATCTTCAAGTCTTGGCTAGAGAGGAGCTGTGGTTCCTTTTCTCTTTTACTTTTGAGACTTATCAGGCTAGAAAATGCATATCGCACAGCGAAGGGGAAGAAAAGGACCAGGAGAGAGAGGTGGCTTACATTTACACAGTTTTTCTTGGCTCAGAGGCATCATCCCACGGGGAGGGGAACAACACAGGGTGCATAGACTCTGAAACTAGGGTGCAGGGACCCCCAAAGAAAACCAGATGCACAAGTCCACCTACCCACCTCCCCCAACATCCCACAGGAGAGGGGAAGAAATAATACAGGGTAAATCAAGGTGCAGGGGTAACAACACAGGGTAAAAAGTCAGCTCAAGCAGAGCAAGGTGCCTTTTCTTTGAGCTTTGGAGACCGAATTTCTTACAAAGTTTGATTTGTTTAGAAATCCCCTTCACAAATTACTTTTCTAGATTATGTTGAGGTCAGGCTGTGTCACAATGAAACACTGCTTTTCCTTAAGATCTTCTCCCTGAATTCCCCTCCGAGCAGCCTCTCGCCACTTTTCCCAGTGTCCCAGGAAGAGGGAGGAAAAAATGTGACAGACTCAGCAAGGGTGTTCCCTTATATGAGGGTCCACAGTCCAACTGACCGCCCAGAAATCAATGGAGCTGCAGACACAGTGTCTGGGCACTCCAGGGGTCTCTCTGGTAGGGAGAAGTAAGAGCGCAAAGGTCTGGGAAAGAGAACAAAGAAAAGGGCTCTTAGCTCTTATCTTAGTGGCTAGGAGAAGATCGTCGGAGTCCAATTAATATTTGGACTCCCAGGTTTCGGTACCATTATGTTGAAGAGTCAGATGGGAGAGCTAGTTCATAATGTGAATGAATTCACTTAGATCTTCTCTATAGCCACTGAGAGCTTTACTGACGCAAAAGCAGCAGGTTTGAAATTTAGCAAGGAGCTAAACAAAGGGAGTGTTATAGGAAAAGGATCAAATTATATAGAATGAGTTTAGAGTTTAGAGTTTCCTTATGGCAGCGGTGGGGGAGGGGAGATTGGTTGGAGATCTAGGGTAGGTCTAGCAAGATAAAGACACCGGGCCAGGACTGTGAATGACATAAGATAATGGAGATAAGGAAATCCCATTCCCCAGGATGAGGGGTAAGGACAAGGAATTTTATGTCCCAGGATAAGGGAAAATTTTGTGGTAGGGGAACTTCAGGTTAAGAAATAAACCAGGGACTTCACAAAGTCAATCCTTAATATTATTTTTGACTCTTAGGGCACTGTTTCTATCCACATCAATGCCATGACTTGCAAATGAATTGGATGGAGGGAGGGCTGTGCAAAGTCACCAGTCTCACTTTCTCCTCTGGAGCCATCAGAATGACTGATGATGGCCCAGAATGCAGTGGGAGACCTTGGTCTTTTTCAGCTAAGGTCTTTCCCCGGTCTCCGTTTGATTGAGGTGATGCCCATTCACTGATCAAGGCTAGATAAGAAAAGAAGAAAAGTTTCTTGGTTATCTGGTCAAAAAAAAAAAAAATCATTCTGGGAGGGGAAGACACTCAGGGATGCTGGTCAAAACAGAAACAGTTATTATTTACATTTTCTCTGAGCCCTCATTGCCCAAACAATGACCGGGTAGGGCTTGGGCTGGAACTTATTGTGTTTTTTTTCTAATTTATTTGCTTATTTTTAGTTTTCAATATTTATTTCCACGAGATTTTGAGTTCCAAATTTTCTCCCTATCTCTCCCCTCCACCCACCCCAAGATAGTGTGCATTATGATTACCCCTTCCCCTAGTCTACCCTCCCTTCTATCACACCTCTCCCTTCTCTTATCCCCAACCCTTCTATTTTCTTGGAGAACAAAGTAGATTTCTATACCCCATTGCCTGTATATCTTATTTTCCAGTTGCATGTAAAAACAATTTTTAACATTCATTTTTAAAAATTTGATTGCTAGAACCTATTGTTGGACAATCAATGAGAGTGATTTGGATTTAACGCATGGTCCTTAAGAAAGAAATCTAGTCCTTAAACCCCAAAATATCTTTCAAGGATCAAAATTTACATTCCTTTGAGCAGAGCACTCCCAGGTAAGGGTATTAGAACCTATGTGGGCTGAGAGAAAGGAGAGGAGAAGAGGGGAAGAGGGAAAGGGAGGGGGAAGAGAGAGGAGGATGAAGGACTTTAATAAAGGGGGGAAGAGAGAAAGTTTAAGCCAGTAGGGATTCATGTGAAGCCCTTTCCACACCCTGGGGTTAGTATAGTAGATGCCTCTGGGAAAAGTGAGGCCAGAATAGTAGATGCCTCAGGGAAAAGTGAGGCCACTCTCTTAAAGAATCCAGAGGTTGGTTAGAACTTAAGGAATTGATTTGGCTTACTGGGTGATTTTAAAGGAATCAAAAGCACTATATAAATGCTGGTAAATGTAAATATTCCGTATCGGTCTTGAGTGCAAACAATGGAGATGCCAAAAGTGATTGAGTGAATCTATGTAAGATAACTTGGAAATTCATTCAACTGAATTTATGTAACCTGATTGGCAATGAGTTGCTTCCTATTTTAAATACATGATACTGTTGAGGTTCGGGTTGCTGGGGACTACACTCTGGGTCGTGCTCAAATGAATTCGATACAAGCCTTCTTAAAGTGAAAGAAAAACAAAGTTGATTAAAGATACGTCATATTGGGTTGACTCTTAAGAAGTCTAAGTATTTGTATCGCTTGTATTAACAAGTGACGATTGTAAGGAAAGTGAAATTGTTTTCTCTCTCTTTGTACAGTCTCTCTCTGATGATTTTAAGAGATGAGAAGGGCTCATTTTCTAGGCCTTCATGGATTTTTAAAAGAGTCTTCCTTCAGCCTGTTGGTGGCAGTTTTCATATCAGGTACAGGGTTTAAGTTAAGATAGAAACATCAACAGGTATTTAAAAACCGAAATTCTTAGAAGTTTCAGGTGAATTCTGAGTTTCTTTTACAGCTCTGTTATTAACAACATTAGATCCATATGGTTTTATCTGGTTTTTACTACATGAACAAATTGCTGGAAAAGCAAATTTTTGTGGTTGTGACTGGGTACAGGGTCTGGGAACCCCCTTGAACTCTCCTTGAATCTTCCCACTTGATCTGGTGTTAGCATGAGGCCATAAACCTTCCATCATCACTATGCTCAATTCTCTGTTACTCTTAACCTAACCTAGCCCTCCATTGTCTGTTATCTCCAAGTAACGAGTAACCTTCATCTGCTTCCCACCCTTAACCCCATTCTCTTGGTTCCTGATTTTTGACCTCTAGTCATTCCAGCTACTATCCACTGCCACCAAGACCCTTCCTAAACAACCTCCTCTAGTCACCCCGAACTACTTGGCCAACCCTAGATCCCTCCCTCAGTCTCTTTGTATATAAGATCCATCTTGTCTCCATGAAGGTACTCAGATTCTATCTATCTATTTGTGACAAGAGTCACGAATGCTCAGATTCCTTAAAAGTCTAGCCAGTATGGGGGATCTTTAATAAACTCTGCTTTTTTCTTTGGCTGAAAGAAGGCTCAAGTCAAATTTACTCAGGCAGACCTACATGTCACTATTTCGGAGTCCCAGCACCCCTATACCTCAACAGTTGTACTAAATTGTATTGAGTCTTATTACTGGCAGATTTTAGCAGAATTACCTAGTAATCTCTGCAAGTGACTTGAAACCAGAGAAGCAAATCTGCTAGGAGGATCCCTCTTCATAACTGCCCTAGGGAAAAGGCCTAAATCACAGGGGTGGGGAAACTTCCTTCCATTCAGGAAAGTTTGGGTTCAGTCAAAGGGATGCACTTGAAGACCTAGAAGACCACATGTGGCCTTGAGACTGCAGGTTCCCTACCCCTGGTCCAAGGGAAAACATTTCCAGGGACCAGACAACTACCTGTGAAGTCTGGGACTCAAGACGAAATGTGCTGATCAAATAGACATTGGGTGTGATTTACCAGATTATAGAGAGCTAATTTAATATTAATGATCATTATTATATTGCTTCAACTTTTTATGTCATGGTGTTTTGTTTGTTTTCTTGGTTACCATGTGACATGTAAATCTCCTCTCTCAAATTAGTCCTTGGTGAGCTCCCTCTAAGTAGTTTGATCTGTAGCCTGACTTTGTTCACCTATAGAGCCAATTTGACAAGGTTTGTCTCCTTAGGGGATATATGAGATTATGACTCTGCTTGTATTCATTTTGCCTCTCACCCCATCTCTTTGATGCCCCTTAAGACACGCTCTCATTCTCTCTAGAAATTCTTAATAGATGAAGTGTTTAAATGAGTGATCCTGGGGCATCAGAACCCCAGGATCAAAGAGGAGAATGTTACATGTACAAAAAATAGCATTAGTGACTCCATTTGACCTTTATCCACCATTTTTGTGAAGTTAAATTCTACCTCCTTGTAAGTCACCTGATTTTGGAGAAATCACAAGGTTACTTCCCTTCCCAAAGGTAACTCAACTTAAGGAATGTAACGAAACTACCTCTCTCCCTCTCACCTCAGCGTCTACAAATCCTTTCCACCAATTAGAAACCAGATGTTTCAATCCCTGTAGTCCTGTTTTTTCTGTGTTTCATGCCCTCCAAATTGTACATTAACTGTGTAGAAACCAGTGACCAAGGTCCTTGGCTATGGAGAGCCTTGGTCTCAGTTTGTTCCTGCAATTACATGCATTGCTAAATAAATTGCTGTCTGGATGCAATGGACTCAGTTTCTTTACTCTACCATAACACTGGCCACTCCTTTTTTGCTTTGTATCTTTCTACGATTATAGGTCATCTGTTCTGAACTAGAGATTCCTGACCTTGGAAGTAGCAGCCTAGTGATTTTTAGATGTCAAGAGTTCCTGAGTCTCTTAGAAAGAACTGATTGGCAGCAAGATGAATTTCTTGCATGACAGAAGAACCACTCCTGGTGGTCTGTCTGGCCAAAATCTCTGTCTTGGAGTGGATCCCGAGATCCACTAAGCTAGAACTGGAAGAACCCCTTGTTGGAGGCAAAGTTCTAAAACCAGCACCCTCTTCATTCATGTTCAATATTGGGATGAAATAATGCAATGGGAAGTCAATGAATGTTTAACACATTACTTTACTTTGTCCTAACACTTCAAGGACATATAATAAAGATACAATGGCATGCAGCTTCCCCTCCTTTCCATTTCTAGGCACGAGGTGAACAGATTATAGCTACTAAGTAGCATTAGGCACCCACCAAATCTGAGAGGCCCAGACTTCATGAAGCTGGAACCAGTTTGCTACATCATGGAAGACAGGGCCAATCAGATCCCAGGGGCAGGTTCATCTTCCCATGTTGTGGGTGAGAGAAAAGAAACATGTTTACATATTCCCATGTGAAACTTCCTGTACTGTGAGTTGGAGGAAAGAAATTGCTTCGGTGTCTTATTCCACTTCTCCGCACTGCTGCCAAGGTCACTGGACAGTTCCTTCCTAGGAACTAGGGAGTTGGCTTTTGAAGGTGTCTTGCTTTCTTGTAGGGAGGATGGGGCAGGGGGGATGGAGAAGGAGGGGAACCTAGCCCTCACAGAAGAAAAGAACTTAGCAGAGGTTTCTAAAGGGGCAAAGGCTTAGTATCCTTCCTCTTTTCTTGCCTCTAAAGGGGGAGGAGTGGAACAGGAAACACTGAGTAGGCAGTGGTATTGGGCAGTATTGACCTTGGCACTGGAACAGACAATATGCCGCAGGGTAATGACCTCTTATTTACTGACTACAGATGACCCTGACCCATGAAGAACATCAGTGACTGTGTCAAAAGTGACATCCTCTACCCCTACGGCTATGTTGCATTCCCAGTCCTCTTTTACATTAGTTTCCTCTTCATCCCTCTTTACATCACTGTGAACTGACAAGATGTGACATGATATTTGATCACTCCTTCAAGGGACCATTATATCACTTGTTGTTTTTGTTTTTCCTTTTTTTAAAATGTCTTTTGTCTTTTAGGCTTTTTTTTTCTCTCTTCCTTTTCCAGTAAAGCAATTTATTAAGCATCTACTATATGCCAAGTAGAGGTAGCTAGGTAGCTCAGTGAATAGAGCTCTGGGCCTGGAGTCCAGAAGACCTGAATTCAAATCCAGTTTCAAACACTTATTAGCTGTATGACCCTGGCAGGTCACCAAACTTCTGTTTGCCTAGAGAAGGAAATATCAAGTATCTTTGTCAAGAAAACCCTATAAACACCATTGGTGTGCAATGGTCCGCTGGGTCAGGAAGAGTTGGACTCGACTGAATGAATGAACAATAAATGTGCCAAACAGTATACTAAGTGCTTGGCGTGTGGTAAGTGCTGTACAAATAGTGGTTATTATTTTTATCATCACCATCTAACTGAAGCTACCAGATCAACCTGAATGAGGCCTATGATAGAGAGGATTGGCTGAGCCAAATGATGTTGAAAGTGCCTTCTAGGTCTAATGACCTGTTCTGTGTGTTTATAATTTTGTTTTATTTGTGTGTGTGTGCGCGCGCGTGCGTTATGCACGTAAGAAAGGAGAAGAACGCTGGCAGGTCATTGATTAGGACTCATAAGATAATAAAAAAGAATTAATGCCCATCACCACCAATCAATGACATCTTGGTAACAGTAACAGAGACATACACAAATGGAATCTGGAACAGCACAGGGCAAATATGGAAGGTCTCCTTCTGTACCTGTTCCAAGCATATGGAATGCTGCGGAACAGTGTTTGGCAGGCCAATGCCCTGTCCACATTCCAGCACTTTTTATTTATTAATTATCAGCACACTTGTTAGATCAGTGAAATCAAAAAGAACACTTAAATGAAATCTTAATCTTTTACCAGCAACCTCAGGATCATAGCTAACAAATATACAAACTATACAAACATCTGGCTAGTGGCTCATGTTGCAAGTTCACAAAATGTGAACTAATATCAGTCCTAGTTCATTCACGTGGGATATTTCTCCATACCAGAAGGGTTGAAGGTCACGAGATCACAGGTTTTAGAGCTGAAGCCCGACCTTAGAAGTCATCTAGACAGTAGGGGTCAAACATGTGGTCCACAGCACTCTGGTGTGCAACCTACAACCAGTTAAAATGTAGTTCCTATCTGATTTTAATGTATTGGTGTTTTAATAAATACACATAATGCATACATATGTCAATACATGTCAACATTCAGGGATCTTTATGTACGGTTTAGTGGTTTCCCCCCCCCCCCCCCAGTTTCTATTTGAATTTGACACTTTTGAATTTGACACTGTTGATCTAGACCAGCAACTTTATTTTTCTGATTAGGAAGCTAAACTCCAGACAAGTTGAGTGACTTGCCCAGAATTACACAGGTAGTAAGTACTAGAGGCAGGATTTGAAACCAGGAGCTAACAAAGGAATATTCCTTTGAACTCAAGAGATAATCTTCTTAACTGAATTAAAATAAAATTTAAAATAAAGTTTTACTCTTAATCTGATCCCCACCTTGATCTATGGCAGAGAGAATGCCTTCCTGACCTTGATTGAATCCAGGAACTTTTAGGCCTTTGATAAATATGAAATGTAAAAAAAAACACAGTAGAACATCATCTCCTTTGCACTGATAATTTTTTAAAAAGACTAATAAGGTTTTTCATTCAGATTAGACCAAGGACATTAGATAAAAATACTATGAAAATATAACTTCTAAATATTGCAAGGAAAAAGGTCCAGTTATTGTCTGGCTAACATAATATTGGGGTTATGCTATCTTCCTGATGCTTTATGAGGATTTTGCCACTACCTGTATACAAGAATATTTAATTTTTCTTTGTTTACATCATTTCTGAATATTTATATTATTTCTCTCTCTTCTACACAGTGAGCCTGCCCTTGTAACAAAAATTTTTCAAAATTCAATTTTATTTTCATTTCTAAACTCTCTTCTTCTTCCTCAGAAGGTAAGAAAGATAAACCCATTAAAATATGTAGAGTCTTGCAAAACAAATTCCCATTTTAGCTATGTCAAAAGAAAAAAGGAAAAAAAAATATACTTCAATCTACTTTCTTACTCCATGTCCTCTTACCTGTGGGTGGCTAGCATATTTCATCAGAAGTCCTTTGAAATCCTGTTTGGACATTGTGTTGATCAGAGTTTCTAAGTCTTTCAAATTTGATTATCTTTATAATAATGTTGATGTTGTATACGTTGTTCTCTTGCTTCTTCTCATTTCACTTTATATTAATCCATACAAGTTTCTCCAGGTTTTTCTGAAATCGTTCCCTTTACTATTTTTTTATAGCACAGGGGTGGAGAACCTATGGCCTCAAGGCCACATGTGTCCTTCTAGGTCCTTGGGTACGGCCTTTTGATCGAATATGACTTTTACGGAACAAATTCATTAAGGGGATTTTTTCTTTGAATTTAGTCAAAGGGCCACACTTGAGGACCTAAAAACACATATGTGGACTCGAGGTTACAGGTTCCCCACCCCTGTTACAGTATATCTTCCATCACATTCATATACCATGACTTGTTTGGTCATTCCCCAGTTAATAAGGATCTTCTCAGTTTTCAAGTCTTTGCAACCCCAAAAAGAACTGCCATAAATATTTTTAAACATATGCATCCTTTACCTCTTTCTTCTTTCTTTGGGGCACAGACCTAGTAGCAGCATCACTAGGTCAAAGGATATTCAATTTAATAGTTTTGGGAGTATAGTTCCAAGTTGCTTTCCAGAATGGTTGGGTAGTTTACAGCTCTACCAATAGTGTGTTACAATATTTGTTTTTGCAAAGTCCCTCCAGGATTTGTCATTTCCCGTTTTTGTCATCTTAGCCAATCTGATGGATATGAGGTGGTACCTTAATATTATTTTGTTTTGTTTTTTAGTTTTCAACTTTCACTTCCATAAGATTTTGAGTTCTAAATTTTCTCCCATTCCCTCCCCTCCCTTCTCCTCAAGACAGAATGCAATCTGATATAGGCTATACATATATAATCATATTAAACATTTTCACATTAGTCATGTTGTAAAGAAGAATTAGAACCAATGGGAGAAACATGACAAAGAAGAAACAACAACAAAGAGCAAATTGTCTACTTCAATCTGCGTTCAGAATCCAAAGTTCTTACTCTGGATGTGGAGAGTATTTTCCATCATGTTTTTTGGAGTTGTCCTTAGATCCTTGCATTGCTGAGAAGAGCTAAATCTATCAAAGTCAGTCATCACACACTGTGGCTGTTACTGTGTATAATGTTCTCCTCATTCTGCTTACTTCACTCAGTATCAGTTCATGTAAATCTTTCCAGGTTTTTCTCAAGTCTGCCTTCTCGTCATCTCTTATAGCACAACCATATTCCATTACATTCATATACCACAACTTGCTCAACCATTCCCTAACTGATGGGCATCCCCTCAATTTCCAATTCTTGGCCACCACAAAAAGAACTGCTATAAATTTATTTTATACATATATTTATATATTTTCCCATTTTTATAATCTTTTTGGGATATAGACCTAGAAGTGGTATTGCTGGGTCAAAGGTTATGCACAGGCCTTTGGGCCAAATTGCTCTCCAGAATGTTTGGATCAGTTCACAACTCCACCAACAATACATTAGTGTTCCAATTCTCCCATATCTTCTCCAACATTTATCATTTTCCTATTTTGTCAGTTTAACCAATCTGATGTGTGATATGGTACCTCAGAGTTCTTTTGATTTGCATTTTTCCAATCAATAGTGATTTAGAATATTTTTTCATATGACTATAGATAATTTTAATTTCTTCATCTGAAAACTGCCTGTTTATGCCTTTGACCATTTATCAATTGGGAAATAACTTGTATTCTTAAACATTTGACTCAGTTCTCTATGTGTTTTAAAAATGAGGACTTTATCAGAGACACTGGTTATAAAAATTGTTTTCCAGCTTTCTGCTTCCCTTCTAATCTTGGTTGCATTGGCTTTGTTTGCGCAGAAACTTTTCAATTTAATGTAGTCAAAATTATCCATTTTTCATTTCATAATGTTCCCTATCTTTTGTTTGGTCATAAATTCTTCTATTCTCCATAAATCTGACAGATAAACAATTCCTTGCTCTCCCAGTTTTCTTATAGCCTTCTAAATCGTGTACCCATTTTGATTTTATCTTAGTGTATGGTGTAAGATGTCTCTCTATGCCTAGTTTCTGCCATGATCTTTTCCAGTTTTCACAGCACTTTTTATTAAATAGTGAGTTCTTACCCCAGAAGCTGGAATCTTTGAGTTTATCAAACAATAGATTACTATAGTCGTTGACTACTGTGTCTTGTGTATCTAACCTATTCCATTGATCCACTTCTCTATTTCTTAGCCAGTACCAAGCATTTTTGATGATTGCTGTTTTATAATGCAATCTGGTATGGCTTCCCTTGCATTTCTTTTCATTAATTCCCTTGATATTCTGGACCTCTTGTTTTTCCAGATGAATTTTGTTATTTTTTTTCTAACTCTAGAAAACAATTTTTGGTAGTTTGATATGGTACTGAATAAGTAAATTAATTTAGGTAGAATTGTCATTTTTATAATATTATCTCAGCCTACTCACAAGCAACTGATGTTTTTCCAATTATTTAGGTCTGGCTTTATTTGTATGAAAAGTGTTTTGTAACTGTGTTCATATAGTTCCTGGGTTTATCTTGGCAGGTAGACTACCAAATATTTTATAATGTCTACAGTAACTTTAAATAGAATTTCTCTTACTGTTGAACTTTATTAGTAATATATGGAAATGCCAATGATTTATGTGAATTTATTTTATATTCTGCAACTTTGCTAAAGCTGTTTATTATTTCAAGTAGGTTTTTTTTTTTTTACTACATCCTCTAAGACTCTCTAAGTATACTATCATATCATCTGGAAAGAATGACAGCTTTGTTTCTTCTTTATTTCTTCTTCAATTTCTTTTTCTTGTCTTGCTAAAGCTAACATTTCTAGTACAATATTGAATAACAATGGTGATAATAGACATCCTTCTTTCACCCCTGATCTTAATGGAGATGCTTCTAGCTTATCCCCATTACATATAATGCTTGCTGATGGTTTTAGACAGGTGCTACTTATCATTTTAAGGAACTCTCCATTTATTCCTATGCTCTCTTGTGTTTTTAATAGGAATGAGTGTTTTATTTTGTCAAAAGCTTTTTCTGCATCTATTGAGATAATCATGTAGTTTCTGTTAGTTTTGTCATTGATATGGTCAATTATGCTATTAGTTTTCCTAATGAACTAGCCTTGAATTTCTGGTATAAATTCTACCTGGTCATAGTGTATTATCTTTGTGATAAGTTGCTATAATCTCTTTGCTAATTTAGGAATATTGGTCTATAATATTTTTTTCTCTCTTTTGGTTCTTCTTGATTTAGGGATCAGCACTATATTTGTATCATAAAAAGAATTTGGTAGGACTCCTTCATCCCCTATTATCCCAAATAGTTTATATAGTATTGGAATTAATTGTTCTTTAAATGTTTGATAGAATTCACTTGTAAATCCATCTGGTCCTGGAGATATTTTTCTTAGGGAGTTCACTGATGGCTTGTTCAATTTCTTTTTCTGAAATGGGGTTATTTAAGTACTTTATTTCCTCTTCTGTTAATCTGGGCAATTTACATTTTTAAAAATAGTCATCCATTTTCACTAAGGTTGTCAAATTTATTGGCATCCAGTTGGGCAAAGTAGCTCTAACTGTTGTTTTAATTTCTTCTTCATTGGTGGTGAATTCACACTTTTCATTTTTAAGACTGATAATTTGTTTTCTTTCTTTTGTTTTAAATCAAATTAACCAAAGGTTTATCTTTTCCCCCCATAAAACCAATTCTTAGTCATATTTATTAATTAAGCAATTTTCTTAATTACAATTTTATTGATCTCTCCTTTGGTTTTCAAAATTTCTAATTTGGTATTTAATAAGGGATTTTTAATTTGTTCTTTTTCTAGCTTTTTAAATTCCATGCCCAATTCATTGATCTCCCTTTTTTTTTTTATTGTATTCATGTAAGCATTCAGAGACATGAAAATTCCCTGAAGAACTGCTTTGGCTGTCCCATAAGTTTTGGTATGTTGTCTCATTATTATCCTTCTCTTGGATGAAGCTATTGATTGTTTCTATGATTTGTTGTTTGGCCCACTTGTTCTTTAGAATTAGATTATTTTATTTCCAATTAACTTTTAGTCTATCTTTCCATGGCTATTTTTTACATGTAATTTTTATTGCATTTCTGCCTTTCTACATTGTATTGTGAGACTTTTATGTCCTAGTACAAGGTCAATTTGTGTGCGGGTGCCATGTACTGTTGAGAAAAAGGTATATTCCTTTCTATCTTCATTCAATTTTCTTCAGAGTTCTATCATATCTAACTTTTCTAAGATCTTTTCACCTTCTTAATTTCTTTCTTGTTTATTTTGTGGTTAGATTTGTCTAGCTCTGAGAGGAAGAAGTTAAGGTCCTTCACTAGTATAGTTTTGTTGTCTATTTCTTCCTGTAACTCACTTAACTTCTCTAAGAATTTGGATGCTATATACCACTTGGTGCATATATGCTTAGTATTGTTTTTACTTCATTGTCTATGCTACCTTTTGGCAGGATGTAGTTTCCTTCCTTATTCATTTTAATTAGATCTATTTTTGCTTGTGCTTTGTCTGAAGTCAGGATTGCTACCCCTGCTTTTTTTTTTTTTTTTACTTCAGCTGAAGCATAATATATTCTGCTCCAGACTTTTATCTTTACTCTGTGTGTGTCTCTCTGCTTCAAATGTGTTTCTTGTTGTGGGATTATGGTTTTTAATCCACTTTGCTGTTCACTTCTGTTTTATGGGAGAGTTCATCCCACTCACATTCCCATTCACAGTTATGATTACTAACTGTGTCTTTCTTTCCATCCTATTTTTCATCCTGTTTATGTTTTTCTCTCTCCTTTATCTCTTTTCCTCCTCACCTGTGTTTTACTTCTGACCACTGCCTCCTGCAATCTGTCTTCCCTTCTATCAGTTCCTCTCCCTTTTCCTTCCTCCTTCCCCTACAACTTCTTCCTTACTTTCTGTCCTCCCTTCTATCGACCCCTCCCTTTTCTTCCCCCTTTTTCTTCCTACTTCCTATACAGTAAGATAGATTCCTATGCCCAATTAAGCATGCATGATATTCCCTTTTTGAACCAAATCCTATGAGAGTAAGGTTCAAACAATACTCTCCTCTCTCTCTTCTTTCCCTTTACTGTAACAGGTCTTTGCATCATTCATGTGATGTAATTTACCCTTTTCTACTTCCTCCTTTCCTCTTCTTCCAGTCAATTTTTTCACCCCTTTATTGTCACATCAAACTCAACTTATATCCACACTCTCTGTCTATATATAACTCTTCTAACTGTCATAATAAAGATACATCTTCCCATATTTACGGATGTAAACAGTTTAACCTTATTGAATAACATGTTTGTTTTTTTTCTTTTCCTTTTTACCTTTTTATGCTTCTCTTGAGTCTTGTGTTTAGAGATTAAATTTTGTGTTCAGCTCTGGATTTTTCATCAGAAAAATTTGGAGGTCCCCCATTTCATTGAATGTCCAACTCCTCCCTTGAAAGATTGTGTGCTCAATTTTATTAGGTAGTTGAACCTTGGTTGTGATCCAAACTCCTTTGCCTTATGGAGTATCATATTCCAAGCCCTCAGATCTTTTAATGTAGAAGCTTCAAGGTGCTATGTAATCCTGAATGTGGCTTATTTTCTCCTTGACCTGATAATTCTGGAGTTTGCTACAATATTCCTTGGCATTTTCATTTTGGGATCTCTTTCAGGAGGTGATCAGTGGATTATTTTGATGACCATTTTGCCCTCTGGTTCTTAGACCTCAGGTTAGTTTTCCTTGATGATTTCTTGGAAGATGCTGTCCAGACTTTTTTTTTTTTTATCGTGACTTTCAGGTAGACCAATAATTCTTCAGTTATCTCTCTTGGATCTATTTTCCAGGTCAGTTGCTTTTCCAAAGAGGTATTTTACATTTTCTTCTAATTTTTTCATTCTTTTGACTTTGTTTGACTAGTTCTTGATGTCTCATAGAGTTATTAGTTTCCACTTGCCCAATTTTAATTTTTAACAAATTGTTTTCTTCAGTTAGATTTTGTACCTCTTTTTCCATCTGGTCCATTCTACTTTCTTTTTTTAATTTTTTTTCACTCTTTCTTTCTTTGTAAAAAATTTTATTTATTTATTTTAAGTTTTCAACATTCATTTCCACAAAATTTTGAGATCCAGATTTTCTCCCCATCTCTCCCCTCACCCCACCTCAAAACACCGAGCATTCTGATTACCCATTCCACCAATCTTCCCCCCTTTCTAACACTCCTCCCTTCCCCTATCCCCAACTTCTCTCTTGTTTTGTAGGGCAAGATAAATTTCTATACCCCATTACCTGTATTTCTTATTTCCCAGTTGCTTGCAAAAACAATTCTCAACATTTGTTTCTAAAATTTTGAGTTCCGACTTGTCTTCCTTCCTCCCTCCCCACCCATTCCCACTGAGAACACAAGCAATTCAATATAGGTTATATATGTGTAGTTTTGCAAATGACTTCCATAATAGTCATGTTGTATAGTACTAACTATATTTCCCTCCATCCTATTCTGCCCCCTATTTCTTCTGTTTTCTCTTTTGACCTTGTCCCTCCCCAAGACTCTTCACTTCTAATGGCTCCCTCTTCCCATTTGCCCTCCATTCCATCATCTCCCCAACCCTGCTTATCCCCTTCTCCCCCACTTTCTTGTATTGTAAGATAGATTTTCATACCAAAATGAGTGTGCAGTTGATTCCTTCCTTGAGTCAAATGTGATGAGAGTAAGCTTCACATTTTCCCTTTCAGCTCCCAACTTTTTCCCTCCATTGAAAAGTCTTTTTCTTGCCTCTTTTCTGAGAGATAATTTGCCCCATCCCATTTCTCCCTTTCTCCTCCCAATATATTACTCTCTCATCCCTTAATTTTATTTTTTAGATGTGATCCCTTCCTATTCAACTCACCCTCTGCTCTGTGTGTGTGTGTGTGTATAATCCCACCAACTACCCAGATACTGAAAAAAGTTTCAAGAGTTATAAATATTGTCTTTCCATGTAGGAATGTAAACAGTTCAACTTTAGTAAGTCCCTTATGATTTTTCTTTCCTGTTTACCTTTTAATGTTCTCTTGATTCTTGTGTTTGAAAGTCAAATTTTCTATTCAGCTGTGGTCTTCTCATCAAGAATGCTTGAAAGTCCTCTATTTCATTGAAAGACCATTTTTTCCCCTGAAGTATTAAACTCAGTTTTGCTGGGTAGTTGATTCTTGGTTTTAATCCTAGTTCCTTTGACTTCTGGAATATTATATTCCAAGCCCTTCAATCCCTTAATGTAGAAGTTGCTAGATCTTGTGCTATCCTGATTGTATTTCTACAGTACTCAAATTGTTTCTTTCTAGCTGCTTGCAATATTTTCTCCTTGACCTGGGAACTATGGAATTTGGCTACAATGTTCCTAGGAATTTCTATTTTTGGATCTCTTTCAGGAGGTGATTGATGAATTCTTTCAATATTTACTTTGCCCTCTGATTCTAGAATATCAGGGCAGTTTTCCTTGATAATTTCATAAAAGATGATGTCTAGGCTCTTTTTTGATCATGGCTTTCAGGTAGTCCCATAATTTTTAAATTGTCTCTCCTAGATCTATTTTCCAGGTCAGTTGTTTTTCCAATGAGATATTTCATATTTTCTTCCATTTTTTCATTCTTTTGGTTTTGTTTTGTAATTTCTTGGTTTCTCATAAAGTCATTAGCCTCCATCTGTTCCACTCTAATTTTTAAAGAACTATTTTCTTCAGTGAGCTTTTGAACCTCCTTTTCCATTTGGCTAATTCTGCTTTTTAAAGCATTCTTCTCCTCATTGGCTTTTTGAACCACTTTTGTCAATTGAGTTAGCCTATTTTTCAAGGTGTTATTTTCTTCAGCATTTTTTTGGATCTCCTTTAGCAAGTTATTGACTCGCTTTTCACGATTTTCTTGCATTTCTTTCATTTCTCTTCCCAATTTTTCCTCCGCCTCTCTTACTTGATTTTCTAAATACTTTTTGAGTTCCTCCATGGCCTGAGACCACTGAATATTTATTTTGGTTGTTTGGGATACAGAAGCCTTGACTTTTATGTCTTTCCCTGATGGTAAACATTGTTCTTTCTCATCCAAAAGGATGGGAGAAGATATCTGTTCACCAAGAAAGTAATCTTCTATAGTCTTATTTTTTTTCCCTTTTTTGGGCATTTTCCCAACAAGTTAATTGACTTTTGGGTCCTTTGTCAAGAGTAGGGTATACTTTGGGAATCTGTAAGATCTCAGTTCCTCCAAGGTGGCACAATCAAGCCTGTACACTGGGAGCAACCAGAAAACTTTTCTGCCCAGAATCTGAAAGTAGTAGTTTCCTCTCTACAACCACTTCACCTCCAGTTCTGTCACGCCAGCACTGGGGACTGAGATTCAGATCAGCTGTTCAATTCCCCCAGGAGCTTTATGATGAGGATTTCAACAATGGATGTGGGCTGCTGCCTGCCTTGGGAGCCCCTGCCCACTGCTGCCTCTGTTGCCACTGCCTGAGGCCAGAGCTATGGGGACACCCTACCCCTTTCTTGGCCAGCTGAAAAAACCCTCTCATTGACCTTTGGTACCTGTGGGTTGAGGGATTCTGCGCTGCCACTGGGGATTCTGTCCCCGAAACCTGCTTGGTCCTGCTCCTCCTGGTTCCATGCACTCAACCTCTCTTATTTGACTTTTAAAATCATTCTTGAACTCTTCCAAGAAGGCTTTCTGGGTGTGAGACCAATTCATATTCCTCTTTGAGGTTTTGGATGTAGATATATTGACAGCATTGTCCCCTTCTGAATTTGTGTTTTGATCTTACCTGTCCCCACAGAAAGAATCTATGGTCAGTGTCCATTTCTGCTTTTTGCTCATGGTTTTTGTCTATTTCCTGACTTTTAAAGTTGAACTCTCCTGTTGGAGTACAGGGGACACTGTCCCAAGTTTCTTGTGCTGGGGGCCAGGGCCCTAGTCACTGTCTTTGTGTGCTGGAGCCTGAGGTGCTGGCAGCTGGAGGCTGTAGGGGGTCTGGCAGCTTATCTAGTGCTGAGCTGGGATCCTAGCACTGGTGTCTGGCATGTGCTGAGTCCATGTGGGGTTTTTCTGCATTTCCCAGGGTTATACTGAAGCTCACAGTGTGGGGCCGGGAATCTGGCCATTAGAGGATGCCTGTTCACCTGGGAGCTGCCCTGAAGCATAGGAAGTCAGCTACTGGAGGATGCCTGCCCACTGACACATGTGGTTGTTCTCTTATCTGGAGTCTGCTAGTTCCCCTGAATGTGACAGGGCATAAGGGGATCCTAATGTTGGCAATCACCTGCTCTGCCACCCTGGGGCTCAAGATCTCCCACTGGTTTGCTGAAGTAGGGCTTGCCACTGGCTTGCTGGGACATCTCCAGTCCTGGACTGCACTTCCCTTGCACCAGAGCAAAAGGGACCTTTCCATTGGTCCCCCAAGACTCTTGGGCTAATAAAAATGCTCCTCATCATTTTTCTTCTAGCGCCATTGTCCCAGAATTTTTCCTGGGATGATATTTTCTGGGTTTTTAGAGGTTGGTAAGTGATAGTGAGATCAACTTTCTGCTTACTCAGCCATCTTGGCTCTTAACATTGTTTTAATTTACATTTCTCTGGTTATTAGTGATTTGGAGCATTTTCTCATATGGCCATTGAAAATATGGATTTCCTCCAAAAACTGTTTCTTCATAGCCTTTGATCATTTATCAAATGGGAAATGGATCTTATTCTTATAAATTTTACTCAGTTACCTACACATCTTAGAAATGAAACCTTTATGTAGAAACTTACTGTAAATATTTTCCCTTTCCCCCAATTTCCTGCTTCTCTTCTAGTTTTAGTTACATTGGTTTTGTTTGTGCAAAACCTTTTTAATTTTATGTGATCAAAATTGTCCATTTTACCTCCTGTGAATCTCTCTGTTTCTCATTTGGCCATGACTTTGTAATAAGATTTAAAAAAGCAAAGAAAAGTAGTTCAGCAAAACCAATCTACATGTTGACTGAGTCTGCATGTGATAGTACTCTGGTTTCCATTTAGTCAGTCAATCAATAAACATTTATTAACCACCTACTACTTGCAGGCAGTGTGCTAAGGCCTAGGGATACAATACAAAAGAGAAAGACAGTTTTTGACTTCAAGAAATGTATATTCTTATGAGAGAAGAAAACACATTTATATGTGCTCATAACAGGAAGGGAGACGAAGTACTCAGCACAGGGTATGATGAAGAAGTCCAAAGGAGTAGGATTAGGGGACATAATGTAGAAGTCCTAAGAAGTCCAGAAAGAGTTCAGAGCTGGATAGGAAATAGAAAGACAGCTAGACGATACAGAGGATAGACAGGTAGGAAATCTATATCATATTGTTTGCCTTCTTCAAGACAATGGGGAGGAAAGGTGCTGGAGGGAGGGGGAGAATTTGGGACTCAAAACTTTAAAAAAGAATGTTAAAAAAATTTTAGTGAGAAAATTTTTTAAAAAGACAAGATTAGGAGGGGCGGAGCCAAGATGGCGGAGTAGAAAGACGCACATACACATAGCTCTGAACCCACAACCCATAGAACAACTACAAAGAAGTAACTCACGGCGAATTCTGCACCCAGAGGCCACAGAACATTGGAGTGAGGGAGATTTCTGTTCCGGAGAGACCTGCAAACCTCTCGCAAAAGGTCCTTCACGCTGCGGACTGGGCGCCGGGACTGGGAGCTGAGTACAGCCCTGCCGCGGCCGCGGCACCAAGAGGAACAGATCCGAGCAGGCTTCAGGGACGGGATCTCCAGCGGTGGCACAAGTCCCTCCACCCACAGGTGATGGCGGTCGGTGAGAGAGTCTCTTTGGCGGATCGAGGGGGGAGTGGGGTGCCCCCATGGCTCGGGCCCCCTCAGGAGACAGAAGCTGAGGGGCGGCAGCAGACTGGGGCTCCCCAAGCAGGCAGGAGCCTGGCTCCATTGTTGAAGGTCTGTGCATGAACTCCCTGAGGGAACTGAGCCTGAGAGGCGGCCCTGCCCTGACCTGAGCATCTGAACTTAATCTCACACTGAATAGCAGCCCTGCCCCCGCCCAAAGCCCTGAGGCTGGAAGCAGCATTTGAATCTCAGACCCCAAACGCTGGCTGGGAGGATCAGGAGGCGAGGTGGGTGTGAGGAAAATATTCAGAGGTCAAGTCACTGGCTGGGAAAATGCCCAGAAAAGGGAAAAGAAATAAGACTATAGAAGGTTACTTTCTTGGTGAACAGGCATTTCCTCCCTTCCTTTCTGATGAGGAAGAACAATGCTTACCATCAGGCAAAGACACAGAAATCAAGGCTTCTGTGTCCCAGCCCACCCAGTGGGCTCAGGCCATGGAAGAGCTCAAAAAGAATTTTGAAAGTCAAGTTAGAGAGGTGGAGGAAAAGCTGGGAAGAGAAATGAGAGACATGAAGTCAAAGCATGAACAGCAAATCAACTCCCTGCTAAAGGAGACCCAAAAAAATGTTGAAGAAAATAACACCTTGAAAACTAGCCTTACTCAATTGGCAAAAGAGGTTCAAAAAGCCAGTGAGGAGAAGAATGCTTTCAAAAGCAGAATTAGCCAAATGGAAAAGGAGATTCAAAAGCTCATTGAAGAAAATAGTTCTTTCAAAATTAGAATGGCACAGATGGAGGCTAAGGACTTTATGAGAAAGCAAGAAATCACAGAACAAAGCCAGAAGAATGGAAAAATGGAAGATAATGTGAAATATCTGATTGGAAAAAGACAAGATTAGGTACACACCACACAAAAGAAAACAAACATTAGTCTCATAGTATTCAAAACACCCAAAGACTCCAATTAGTGGGTGCTGATGAAAACTGCTAAGAAAGCTGGACAACAGAATATCAAGGGAACTAATGAAAAGAAATGCTAGGGAAGGTGGCTTAGCCCTACCAGATCTCAAATTGTATTTGAGCAGCAATCATCAAAACCACTTGGTACTGGCAAAGAAACAGAGGGGTAGTAGACCAATGGAATAGGTTAGGTACTCAAGACACAGTAATCAATGAATGTAGCAATCTGTGGTTTGATAAACCCAAGGACCCCAGCTTCTGGGATAGGAACTCACTGTTTGACAAAAATTGCTGGGAAGACTGGATAACAGTGTAGTGGAAACTGGGCATAGAACAATGCCTCACACCATATACAAGAATAAAGTCCAAATGGATTCATGATCTAGGTATAAAGACTGACACTACAAACAAATTAGGGAAGCAAAGAATAGTGTATTTGCCAGATTTATGGAGAATGGAGAAATTTATGATGCAACAAGAGACAGAGAACATTATGAAGTGCAAAATGGATAATTTTGATTACATTAAACTGAAAAGTTTTTGCACAAACAAAGCCAATGCAACTAAGATTAGGAGGGAAGCAGAAAACCGGGAAAGAATTTTTGCAATTAGTGGGTGTGATAAAAGTCTCATTTCTAAAATATGTGGAGAACTGAGTCAAATGTTCAAGAATACAAGTCATTACCCAATTGATAAATGGTCAAAGGATGTGAACAGGGAATTTTCAGAAGAAGAAATTAAATCATATGAAAAAAATGCTCCAAATCACTATTGATTAGAGAGATGCAAATCTAAACAACTCTGAAGTACCACATCACACTTATCAGATTGGTTACTGTGACAAAACAGGAAGATGATAAATGTTGGAAAAGATGTGGAAGAGTTAGAACACTAATTCATTGTTGGTGGAGCTGTGAGCTGATCCAGCCATTCTGGAAAGCAATTTGGAACTATGCCCAAAGGGCTACGAAAATGTGCATGACCTTTGACCCAGCAATATCGTTTCTGGGACTCTACCCTGAAGAGATCATAGAAATGGGAAAGGGTCCCACATGTACAAAAATATTTATAGCAGCTCCCTTTGTGGTGGCCAAAAACTGGAAATCAAGGGGATGCCCATCAATTGGGGAATGGCTGAACAAGTTGTGGTATAGCAAAGTAATGGAATACTATTGTGCTATAAGAAATGATGAACAGGAAGACTTCGGAGGGGCCTGGAAGGACTTATATGAACTGATGCTGAGTGAAAGGAACAGAACCAGGAGAGCTTTGTACACAGCAACAACCACAGTGTGTGAGTAATTTTCCTGGTAGACCTAGTACTTCATTGAAATGCATGGACTTAAAAATTTCCAGTGGACTCTTGAGGCAAATTGCCTTCCACATCCAGAGAAAGAACCATCGAATTGTATCACAGGTAGAAACAGGCCACTTTCTTTTGTATTATGTTATGTTTGTTTTGTTTTATGGTTTCTCTCATTCATTTTAATTCTTACATGCAACATGCACTTAATAGGAATGTACGTGTAGAACTTGTATAAAATTGTATGCCATCTCAGGGAAGGAGTGGGGAGAGAAGGAGGAATGAGGGGGAGAGAGTGAGAAAAATCTAAGATATATAGAAGTGATTGTCAAACACTGAAAACAAGTCAAATAACTTAAATAAAAAAGAGAAAACTGGACAAGGTTTAGCAAAAATTAAGTTCAGACCAACACCTCACAACTGTATCAAGATAAATGTCCAACAGATAATGTGACTTAGATACAAAAGATTATATCACAAGCAAATTAGAGGAGCAAGAAAAAAATTACCTGTTGTCTCTATGGGTAGAGAAGAATTCATGACCAAATAAGGGGCAGAGAGAATAACAAAAATGGACAGTTGTCCTTGCATAAATGTAGGGAATATGTCCCACTCCCAGAGCTGGGTCTGCAACATCTCTTATTAAGGATCCAGTAAGTAACCCTGAGGAGTGTCTCCTCTAACATCATAAGTGTAAGCCGCATCCCCAAGTGTGTTCTCCCCATTGTTAAGGGCATGACTAGCACCCCAGTTCCATGTAATGCATCAGTTAGCTTTTAGAAAGACAAAGTATGAAAAAATGTTCTAAATCACTATTGATTAGAGAAATGCAAATCAAAACAACTCTGAGGTACCATATCACACTCATCAGATTAGCTCATCTGACAAAACAGGAAAATAATAAATATTGGAGAAGATGTGGGAAAATTGGAACACTAATGCATTGTTGGTGGAGTCTTGAACTGATCCAACCACTCTGGAGAGCAATTTGGAACTATGCCCAAAGGCCTGTGCATAACTTTTGATCCAGCAATACTACTTCTAGGTCTGTATGCCAAAGAGATCACACAAATGGGAAAAGGACCCACATGTACAAAAATATTTATAGCAGCTCTTTTTGTGGTGGCCAAGAATTGGAAATTGAGTGAATACCCATCAATTGGGGAATGATTGAATAAGTTATGATATATGATTGTAATGTGCTATAAGAAATGATGAGCAGGACTTCAGAAAAATGTGGAAAGACTTATATGAACTGTTGCTGGGTGAGGGGAGCAGAACCAGAACATTGTACATAATAACAGTCACAGTGTGTGATGACTAACTTTGATAGACTTAGCTCTTCTCAGTAATGGAAGGATCTAAGACAATTCCAAAAGACTCATGATGGAAAATGCTATCCGCATCCAAGAGAAAGATTTATGGAGTCTGAATAGAGACTGAAGCATACCATTTGCCTTTTTTTTTATTGTTTTGTTTCCTCTTTCTCCTCGTTCCTCCCATTGGTTCTAAGTTTTCTTTACAATGTGACTAATGTGAAAATATGTTGGATGTGATTACATCAGACATATGCCCTCTTGGGGAGGGAGGAGGGAAAGGAGGGGGAGAAAATTTTTTAAATTTAAAGAAAATTTAAAACTCAAAATCTTATGAAAGTCAATGTTAAACACTAAAAAGGAAAGAAGGAAGGAAGGAAGGAGGGAGGAAGGGAGGGAGGGAGGAAGGAAGGAAAGAAGGAAGGAAGGAAGGGGTATAATGTATTCACTTAAAAAGTATAGTAAGAACAAAGCACAAGCATTTCTGCCAATACTCCTAAGGAATACTCTGCCCTACACCATTCTGGGTTTTTCTTCTGGGAGAGTACTCTCAGAATTTAGTTCAATTCCTGTATAGTATCCTACAAAGTTCATGTTTAGAGGCAACATTACTGCCAGATGAATCCTTGTTTCAGCTTTCATTAGAATGGGTCCAGAAGGTTACTTTTTTTTTTTTGCTCTTTGTTCTTTGGGGCATCAGTGCTGAGCTGGCTGCAAAACTCTTGGACTTTGGATCTCTGAGATGCAAAGAACCCCTCTAGATCTTTTGATCCCCCAAAGTTGTGGAGACTACCTTCTCTCTAACAAATACAAAGACAAAACAATCAATTTATCAGGGGCCACATGACATCAGAGGGGAGACAGCCCCAAGGAAGCTCTCCTTTCAGCATGGTCTTTCACTGGGTGTTTTGAGTGGAAGAGTCACCAAAATTCCCAAATCCCCCTCAAGAGCAACTAAGGCAAAAGAAGAAGGAACTGTTAAGCTTTTTGAAGATGCCAATAGTTGATAGGTAACCAGTTAAAAAGGCTCTTCCCAACCCATGTGAGTAGCTAAAGGAAATCAAATGCAGAATGTCTATACATGGTACACATTCTTTCTAAGGCTCTTCCCTTTACACAACTTCACAATTCTTCCAGAAGCAGACTCCTTAGCATCCTATGCATAAAGAGCTTACATCAGCTGAGCCATCTGATGGGGTCCACATAAAATTGACATAATATTATTTAACTAAGGACAGTGGAGAAGAATCTTTGCAGCTAGTTATTCTGATAAAGATCTCATATCCAATATATACAAGGAACTGATTCAATTTTTAAGAACAAGAACCATTCCCAATACATATGAACATGTATTTTAAAAGGAAGAAATTCAAACTATCAATAGCCATATGAAAAAATGTTCTGAATCACTAAGAGTTAAAGAACTTCAAATTAAAGCAACTCTGAAGTTCTGCTTCATCGTCATGAAATTGTCATATTTGACCGAAAAAAAGGAAAACAAAAAATGTATGAGATGCTTCAGGAAAAGTCACATTAGCATAATATTGAGGGAGAGGTAAACTGGTCCAGCCATTCTGGAAAATAATTTGAAGCTATACCCCAAAAGTCATTAGCCCATTGACATACCCTTTGATCCAGTGATACTGCCTCCCAGCCACATAACCCTCAGGGATGAATGAAAAGTGTTAAAAGATCCAGATGTATGAAAATATGTGTAGCAGTTCTTTTTGTGGTAGAAAAGAACTGGAAGTTAAGAGGTATCCAACTTTTGAGAAATGGCATACAAAGTGTGGTCTAAAAACTTTAGAACTCTGATCAATGAAATGAGAAATCAAGACTCCAGAGGACTAAAGATGAATAATACTCCCTATCTCCTGCCAAAGGGAAGATGGAAAAAAATGCTCTAAATCACTATTGATTAGAGAGATGCATTCAAAACAGCTCTGAGGTACCACATCACACTTATCAGATTGGTTAACATGACAAAACAGGAAGATGATAAATGTTGGAGAAGATGTGGAAGAGTTGGAACACTAATTCATTGTTGGTGGAACTATGAACTGATGCAACCATTCTGGAGAGCAATTTGGAACTATGCCCAAATGGCTACAAAAATGTACATGACCTTTGACCCAGCAATATTGTTTCTGGGACTCTACCCCGAAGAGATCATAGAAATGGGAAAGGATCCCACATGTACAAAAATATTTATAGCAGCTCCCTTTGTGGTGGCCAAAAACTGGAAATCAAGGGGATGCTCATCAATTGGGAAATGGCTGAACAAGTTGTATAGGAAAGTAATGGAATACTATTGTGCTATGAGAAATGATGAATAGGAAGACTTCAGAGGGGCCTGGAAAGACTTATATGAACTGATGCTGAGTGAAAGGAACAGAACCAGGAGAGCTTTGTACACAGCAACAACCACAGTGTGTGAGGAATTTTTCTGGTACACTTAGTCCTTCATAGCAAAGCAAGGACCTAAAAAACTCCCAATGGACTTTTGAGGCAAAACGCCTTCCACATCCAGATGAAAGAACTATGGGATTGAATCACAGAATACTTTTGTATTATGTTTTGTTTTGTTTTATGGTTTTTCTTATTTATTTTAATTCTTCTATTCAACATAAAAAATCTGTTAAAGAAAGAAAACTGAAAACGAATAAATTAATAAATTTGGAGGGGGAGAAAGGAAAAAAGAAGAAGAAAAAAGACAAAGGGGAGATGGATTTAAAATAAAAATGAGATACATTTTTGGATATGGTCAATGTGGTGATTAGTTTTGCTTGACTATGCATACCTGCTATGAGGTTTTTCTTTGTTTTTTTTTGAGTGGGGAGTTCAATGTTTTAGTTCTAGTGGGAGGGGAGGGAAAAGGAAGTGAAAGAAAGAGAAAATGAATGCTTGCTAATTGGAAAAAACAACGAAATTCAAATTTAAATAAAATGTGAGCTCCTTGAATGCAGGAACTATTTTTGCTTTCTTCATATCTCCAATACCATACTTACTATAGTTAGTATTTAAGAAATGCTTTTTCATCAATTGATTGATTGAGTAGTTTATTGATTCATGCATCCCTAACTGCTGAATGGACACCCGACAGTATTTGGCAAATGTTGCCAAAGACACCACCAGAAACATGGAAACCAGGTCTTTTCTGTTTTTTCCCCTACTTTCACAAGGTTATTCCAATACAATACTTTAAACCATCATCGCTTATAAGCCGGGCCCATTTCACTTGGTGACCATTAACCAAGAGGTCGGCAAACCACAGGTAGGGAAGAAGGCCAAATCTGGCTCCTGCTGTCTTGTTTTCCCCCTCATAATGGCAGGTTGATTTGACTCTCAGCCTTGTCATAGTTTTCCAACCCCTGATCTAATAGTTAACATGGAAGGCATACTCAGCAAGGATACGACAACATTGATTCAGTTGGATCAATGGCCCCTTCGCTGGCCATGCTGATGGGCTGATTAAACCTAAGGAGGAAACCATTCCTATCTTCTCATGAGCTAGCTTTTGTACTTAGGCTGACCAGGAAGCCACATTAAACAGCCTAAACCTTACTCCCCTGAACCAATTAACTCTAAGGAACAGCTTTAATACCCTTTAAGGAAAAACTAACCTGGCCTAGATGGCAAATATTGCTCCCACCACAGCCTGCCAATAGTGCAAAGATGGTGAGAATCAGTCATTTCAGACACTTCAAGTGAAGAAGACTGTAACCCAACGATTAATTCAAATTAGAGAAGATAGAAACCATAGAAAAACTATTGATTTTTCTGCCTAGAACTTCAGTTGTAGGGACTCCCATTTTATAAACACAACCCACATGTAGTCATATTGTCAACCTACCTGGGCCTTTCACAAGTATAGATTTGGTAATGCAGGTCTACAATTCTAATAAGGACTCTGACTAGCCCATATCCTCAACTAGCTGAGGGGAAGATAGGTTAGCAGGACCCAAGACAGAAGTTTTCTTAGATTTCTTAAATAAGTGGCTGGACTGACGGTGTTACAGGGAAAATTGGGGAAATCATTGCAAGTAGAGCCTGAAGACAATACTTATTATTAGTTATGTAATACCTGCTTTGAAGGTTATTGGATATTGATGGATGTATCATATTATCAGCACAAGTTTTGAATATATTTTATTGTTTTTAAGTTCCCATCTGATTGCTTTTGTTCTAGCACTGTAGCTATGTTAGTCTATTTCCCATGTATAGCCTTGATGCTTTTTTGTTTGCACATTTACAGCTGGGTTTTGGGGGTTTTTTACATATTTTGTTATTCTACAAGCTATTCATGCTTTTCCTTTGCGTTGTTGTTACACATAGTTGTATTCTTTGGGTATTGACAAATTGCTGTGATGTGCACATAGTATATCCTATATGTAATTCAAACCTGTAGTCATTGAAATATCCTGTCAAATATGTTTTACCTGTCTCTTTGCTATGAATGGCACTCTGAGATCATTATCTGGGATGCTGCATGAATAATCTTTGTACTGTTAAGTAATGATGCTTATTTTGATGTTCAGCTGTGTAGTTTCACATGTTAGGGTCCCTGTAGTTGGTTTTGCAAGAGACTGCAAAATTTTTAACCCCAGAGAAGAAAGAAAAGTGACAAGCAAAGTATTGTGGGAGAAAAGAGGCAAGCAATGCATTTGAAGTCAGATGGGGTTCCTTTGCCACAACATTGTGGGTGACTGGGAGAGGGGAAGACTGAGAACCAGTCACTCTGGCTGTGGAGAGAAAGATGCAAGAGCAAGAAGATGGACGGTAGTAGCTTCCTGTATGCCTAGAACCACGATGGTTAAAACCCCAGGCTTCCATCTCCTGTTCTAAACTGGTAATCACTGAACACGTTTTCAATTCCTTGTTTCTTTACAATTGTATCAGGTCTCTGTATCAGTCAAGTATTCTCAAAAAGAAACTGGTTTCTGTAAACGGTAGGACTGAAGGTGGAATGGTGGTATCTGAGGGAGGGAGAGATAGAGACAGAGAGGAAGGGAGAGACAGAGACAAAGAAGGAAGGAGAGAAGAAGGGAGAGAGAGAGTCTATCTGAGGGCTTGTCAAAAACCAAAGCAATTTTATTGTTAATTTGCATGATACCCTCCCCCCTCCAAAAAAAAAGCAGAGAGAAGAAAAAACCATGGGATTCTGGACCTCATGGATTAGCCTGGGCAAAAAAGAATGAAAGTCTCCATAGAAGAAAGAAGACTAGGTAAACAAGCAGAAACTTCCCAGGCCTCAAGCAACAACTTTTCCCTTATTCTCCCTTGGGCAGATTGAAGAGTCTTTTTCTGGAGACCAGAGGAGAATGGTGCAGTGGCCTGTTGAGATGAGAGAGGATTCAGCCCGCAGACTCAGACCTGGGATAAGCAGGGATGTGGCTGGGGCCAGTAACTATCTGTCCACTAGGAGCTCAACCCAGAGGTAAGACTGTACTTACCTAGACCTAAACCAAGATGAAGAACCTGGAAAGCCCAAGAGGGCAGTGCAGGATAAGGGAAATGAAGAAACTGAGGGGAGAGAGCAGGACACGTCAGGCATGTAGTACAATCCTTTCAAAGGCACAGAGATAGGAGACAGAGGGCTGTGTGCAATTAAAGGCAGTTTGGGGAGAGAGCATGCAGATCATTTATTAAGCAGATACTATGTGCCAGGCATTGTGCTAAGGGTTTTACAAATATTATCTCTTTCGAGTTGTCCAGTATGTGTGGAGCATATAGTGCATGGAGAGGAATAAACTGTAAGAAACTAAAATGGTAGAAAGGGGCCAGATTATGAAGAGTTTAAATGACAGACAGAAGACACTATATTTGGCCCTAGAGGTCATAGGGAGCTTTGGAGCTAGTTAAGTTGGGGGCAAGGGAATGAGATGGGAAGACCTATGGTTTATAGAAATCACTTCAGCCATTGAGTGGAGGAAGGATTGGGGTGAAAAGAAAGATATGGCAAGGAAATCAATTAGAAGCCTCTTGCAATAGTCCAAGTGAGTGGAGATGAAGGCCTGAACCAAGTGCAAGTGGCTGTATGAGTTGAGAAAAGGAGATATGCACAAAAGATATTTGTAAAGGCACAGATAAGATTTGACAACTCAATGAATATACTGAGTATGTGTAAAGTGTTGAAGATGTTGGTGTTACAGGCCTTGGTAAGTGGGGTAACTGGGTACCCTTGGGCCCTAAAAAGGAAATTTGAGGAGTGAAGGAGGAGGGGGTGGGAGTAGATAATGAGTTCATATTGCATTTGAGATACCTATGGGACATCTAGTTTGAGGTATCTAAAAGGCAGTTGGTATGCCCAAAGGGCAAGCAAACTGCATCTCCTTTGATCCAGCAATACCCCTACTAGGGGGCAGTTAAGTGGTGCAGTGGATAGAGCATCAGTGCAGGAGTCAGGAGGACCTGAATTCAAATCTTACTTCAGACACTTGATACTCACTAGCTGTGTGACCTTGGGCAAGTCACTTAAACCCAATTGCCTCATCATAGATCATCCCCAGTCATCCTGACGAATATCTGGTCACTGGATTCAGATGGCTCTGGAGGAGAAGTGAGGCTGCACAGCCCTCCCTCACTCAAAACAAAGTCAAGTGCAAGACATGTCATTATTTCTCTGATGGTATGGTCTTCTTTGGCAACGAATGACAAACACACACCCCTACTAGGTCTATAACTCAGAGAGATTATAAAAAAGGGAAAAGGATCTATTTTTGCAAAAATATGTATAGTTTTCCTTTCCGTGGTGGTGAAATATTACTCCCATCAATTGGGAAGTGACTGAACAAGTTGTAGTATATGAATGTAATGGAATAGTATTATGCAATAAGAAATGATGAGCAGGTAGATTTCAAAAAAAAACCTGGAAAGACTTATATGAACTGATACAAAGTAAAATGAACAGAATTAGGAAAACATCGTACATAGTATCAGCTATATTGTGTGATGATTGACTATGAATGACTTAGCTTTTCTCAGCAACACAATGATCCAAGACAAGTACAAAGGACTCATGACGGAAAAACACTATCCACCAACCAGATAAAGAACTGACGGACTCAGAATGCAGATCGAACCATACTTTTTTAAGTTACTGTTTTTGCATTTTTTCCCTTTTGATCTGTTTCTTTCCTCATAACTGTGACTAATATGGAAATATGTTTTACATAATTGCACATACATAACCTATATCAAATTCCTACCATTTTAGGAAGAGGGGAGGAGAGGGAGAAAAATTTGGAACTCAAAATCTTGTAAAAATGAATGCTAAAAATTGTCTTGACATATGATTGGGAAAAAAGAACATACTATTAAAAAATAAAATAAAAGGCAGTTGGTGCTGTGGGATTGTAGCTCAGGAGGAAGACTAAGGTTGAAAAAATAGATCCTAGAATCCTCAAGAAGAAATGAGGGGGTACATTGGATAGAGCACTAGGCAGGTCAGGACGACCTGAGTTCCAGTGAAGCCAGTAATTGTGTATCCCTGGGCAAATCACTTAACCTTTGTCTGCCTCAGTTTCCTCAATTGTAAAATGAGAATAATAACCTATCAGGGTTATTGTGAGGATCAAATAGGACAAAATGTGTAAAGTGTTTGGGATTAATTAAGGAAACTAAAGAGACTGATTACCACTCTGTGAGGGATTTTATATAAAATCATAAGCAAGCTCAGAACTCAAGAAGTCTGGCCAACCTAGAGGAGAAAACAGGGAAGAGCTTAGGGTTGGGGGTGGGGTTGGGGAATCTCTTTAGCCAATCCCAATCTATTTCTGTTATAGCTAGATAGTATAGGGAATAGAGCTCTGCTTCTGGAGTCAGGAAGACCTGAATTCTAATCCAGTCTCAGATACTTAACAGTTGTGTGACCTTGTCACTCAGGTCACTCAAACTCTGTCTGCCTCAGCTTCCTGGTCTATAAAACAGGGGTAATAATAAGATCTACCCCCCAGAACCATTCAGATAAAACAATATCTGCAATTGGTTTTGTAAACCTCAATGTGTTACATAATAATAGCTCTTATCATATGTTATATATATCCTACATGTCATATATCATCAAATGGCTAAAAAGTATTTCTGCTCCTAAACCTCATTAACTAGATGGTTCACATTTAGATCACTACAATGGATTGACTGATTCATAAACGCATTAGAGGTGTTCTCAACCATTTTGTCATCAGGATGCTGTGATTAGTGATTGATCAATTGATGGATCTGATTGAGCTCCCTCCCCCTCCCCAATATACATACCCTTACAATAGGATCAAGTAAGGATTTTTTTTAAAGATTGGGTTTACATGAACATGTTTGTAGGCAGTAGGGAAGAAGACAGGGAGAGAGTAAAAATAACAGAGAAAGTGGAACAGTCTGATAAGAGAAGTTTGGAGGGATTGGGATGAAAGGTGAATAAAAAGGACTTGGCTTTGGCAAGGAGGAGGGCAGTAGAATAAAAGACAAAATAGTGGAGGAAGATTCCTAAATGATTTCAGAAGATGGGAAGAGGAGAAGGGGGAGCTTTCAAGCAAATAATGCTCAATGTTTCCAGTTTAGTTCTGTAGCTGAGAGGGTTGCAGGAGGTGTCATGGGAGGCTTGAGGAGATATGAGAAAGTTTGAAACAGTTCTTGCGGAAAATAACTTGGCTAAGAAGCAGAATGATTGCCTTGCTGCAAGTGAAGACCCAGTTGAGACTGGAGAACATAAATTTGTAGATTTTGTGATTCCCTATAAATCAGTTCGCAATATGTGAATAGGAGCAAAGGAGAAAGATGGTGAAAATAATCGTAGGTTGGGGTTCATCAACATGGGATCAATTGGTTATAGGACAAAGAGTCAGGGATTTGAGAGTAGAGAGTAGTGGAGATTTGAAAAGGTTCGCTTGGGATTGAGTTAGAAAAGAGAAAGTATGAATGTAGTGCAGGGGTAAAGGATGGGGGAAAATGAGGGATGGGAGGTTCAGAAGAGGATGAAGCATAGGAGTTGTGAGGTATAGGGAAAGATGGAATAAAAGAAAAGATTTTAACCAAATAAAGGAATTTGAGTTTAAACATGTTAACTAGAATACTTGTGGGTGATGGAACCTTCAAGCATATGACTGACCATCTCTAGATCTAGCTGAAGTGGAGTGGAAGGAGTTCATGAGAATTGAGCAAATTGAAGAACTGGGAAATGAGGGTATTTAAGTATCAAATATACAGGTCTCAATATATAGGGTATCAACATATATGTTGAAGGGCAGCTGGGTGACCCAGTGGACAGAGTACTTGGGCCTGAAGTCAGGAAGGCCTGAGGTCAAATCTGGCCTCACTAGCTGTGTGACCCTGGGCAAGTCACTTAACCCCGTTTGTCTCAATTTCCTCATCTATAAAATGAACCAGAGAATGACATCGCAAACCACTCCAGTAACTTTGCCAAGAAAAGCTCAAGACAATGGGGTTACAACAAGTTGGATACAACTGAAAAAAATGACTAAACAACAATAACATACAAGTTAAAGTCCCCTAGTATGGAGGCATAAAATTGGAAAGTCAGGCACTGAACTCATGGAGAAAGAAGGAAAATGTTTTAGGGGTCAATAAATAATAGCCAAAATTTTGGGTGATAAATTTGAGATAGATGACCCTCAAAGGAGGAGAAGTTGTTGAGTGAACAGGTAGAGAAAGAATCTGGAAGTAGTAATTTGGAGCAAGGAATATTCTGACTCCCTTGCTGCAACCAATGAGTTAGAGGGTATGAGAGAAAGCATAGCCAGAACAAGAGATTCGTGCTTACAGTTTCTGAACAAGTCTGTAACAAGACAGCATATATAACGGAAAAGATATGGATTTGGAGTCAGATGACTTGGTTTTGAAATTCAATCACTAACTTGCTATGCAACCTCAGAAAATTCATTACCTTCTCTGAGCCTCAGTTTCCAAATCTTAAAGATGAGGGGGATGATCTCTAAGGGCCTAAAAATTCAAACATTTTATGATCCTACATCAAGTTTGCTTTTATAGGACTTCAGGCCATTATCTGAGAAATCTACAATTGACTGCTTCCTCTTGTCTCCCATATTTATCCTAGCATTGGGATTCTCCACCCTCTTTTTTCTGCCCTCTCCATCCCCCTTTCCCCAATCACACACAGAAGAGAAGTTTGGGGAGTTCACTTTAATTTCTGTTTGACCTCCAACACATGAACTCATAATCTTTCAAGGAGGCTCTAGTGAGCTAGAAAGATTCCAAGGAAACCTGATATTGCTAGGTTACTTAAAGCACAATTGCTTCTAAGGGTGATTCTAGAAGATTTCTGGAATTCTGGATTATTTCCCTTGGTTTCTGGGCTGCTCCAAGTTGATTCCTGGATGGAAGTGGTGTATATTCCTGCTGGGCTCCTAGGTAGCTTTTTTTAATGTCAACTCACAGACCCAGCGATAGGGGCGCTGACAGACGTCATCATTCCAGCCTCCATCAGAGTGTAAGTGGACACAGTCCTCACCTCCTCCTAGCCCATGCCCATGCCAGTTGTCTGGCTGGGATGGCATCCAGTTCCTAAAGGAGATGGAAATAGCCCCATGTCTCCCAGGATTTCAAGGCCCTGAGAGGTCCCCAGCTAAGGGTAACCCAACTCCAAAGAAGACAAGGGTAGATGTTTCCCTGTGTTACAGGGGATAGGAAAAGACAATTTGAGAAGGGAATTGCTGAGAAAGGGGGAGCAGAGGGAATTGGTCCCTGAGAGAGATAGAGACTGGAAGCCTAAGAGTCAGGCACTAATATTTGATAGAGTAATCTATTGAGTTGGAATGGAGCTGAGTCTACAGGAGGACTTAGACACATAGAACTAAACAGGACATCAGAATTGTCTAGTCCAACCCTTTCATTTCAGAGGAGGAATGAGGAGATACTCACTTGATGTTAGAGTCATAGCTTGTCCCATCCACCCATTTCCAGGTGCCTTCTAAGTCATTGAGGCCTATCCAAGTAGACACAGGTGAAGTGTGATGAATAACAAAGCTCTGGGTTGGAGGTAGTAGAGATGGGGTTAGAAGATTAAGGCAATAAACATTTGTCCAAGTCCATCCCCTCCCTGGTGCCTAGATGTCCTCTTCACCTAAATGACACCGTATTTACTTATCTGTGTTGTATCCACAACCCTTTCCCATCTAGAATATGAGCCCCTTGAGAGCAAGGGCTGTTTCATTCTTTTTATTTTCATCATATATAGCATTATGCCTGGCACACAGTAGGTACTCAGTAAATGTCTGGTGAATGGAATAATTCAGTTGAATCTGGGAATGTGGGACACCCTAGCGCTTACCTGTTCACTCCAAGAGTTTATGACAACCAGGTGTGAATTCTCCATCTGACAGTATTTCTCAGCCTCAGTCCAGGGTTTCCCAGAGCGAGAAAACCAGTAGCAGCTCTCCTCAAACTCCAACCATCCAAGAGGGCAACATGTCGTATTGCTGGTACCTGAGCAAAAGAGAAAAACAGAGAATGGGGGCAGGAGGTCCAGACAAGGAAGGGAACATGGGGAAAGGAAGAATGGCCTAGAGTACGTGCAAGGTCAAAGGATATTAAAGTCTTCCCTCTCCTTACCATTGCTTCGGAGTATCATCACCTGACAATGCAGGGTTCGAAAATCTGCTGAAATGCGCTGCTCATGGAAGAGGAAACTAGAGAGATCTGGAATGTGCAAGAGAGGCAGATAGGAAGTCAGTGAATATGTAGTCCTACTTTCTGTCTCTGGGGTAACTAGAAATTAATGATTTCCAGCCCCAATAACTTAGCTGAGAGGTTCTCCTCCCCTTGTTCTGCCACTCTGTCCAGCCCATCTCCTTTCTCTAACCTTCTTCCCTGTCCTTTTGATGCTTCTGTAGCTTAGCCTCCAAAGATTTCACCTTCTCACTCATACTGTGTCCTGTTGGAGACAAAAGTTCAGGTTCCTTGGACATGGGATCCACATCCTGCCCTGGGGACTGTCACCAACAACCCATCCTTACCCTGGGTATTTAATGCTTGGATCTCTGACGCCATCTTCTCTGAGAAGTTAGTGAAATTTTCTTTAAGTGTCTGTAGATCTCCCCAAAGCTGTGTATCTGTTAAGAAGGTGATGTTTAGGAATGAAAAGGTGATGCAGATGTCCAGTGCCCTCCTTCTCTACTATAGGCCCTTTGCAGACATTCCTCTAACTCCTTCCCTTTTGTGTGGTCCCATCCATCCTATCCCCACCACCTACTTAAGTTGTTATCCTCTTGTTCTCCTCACTACTCCAAACTTCCCTCTGGATCTAATGGGGTGCTTGGACTTCCCAAGCACCCCATAAGATTCTGCTCCCAGCTATTTCCTAGTTGCCATGTCCTTTTCCCATCACTCACTTTTAGATCCCAACACAGAGACGATCACTACCAATAGGAAGCTGATTCCCAGGGAGACCAGGAGGAGGCGATTAAGAGGGCAGAGACGCTGGAGGATGGGCCGGGGTGAAGGGGACTCTAAAATGGGAGAGGATATGTTAGTGAAGAAGTCAGTTCAAGGAGCACTGGAGAATTGGGAGAATGGGAGGTCCTGTGGGACAAAAAAGCAGTAATATAGAAGAACCTGGACTGGGATCCAAAGTGAGGGCCAGCAAAATGGAGATGGGGAGAAGGAACCAGAAGGAACTATGTAGGTAAACATAGAATCATCTCTTTCTAATTCTTCCTCCCTCAACCTCATAAGGCTGTGAACCTATGAATCGGATAGAACTGAACTGAGAATTGGTATGCTTCTATGGCCTAAAATTCTACAGGGGAAGTCAGACCAGGAGGAAAGGAATAGGTCACTTAAAACACTCTTCTTTTCACTATCCCACCCTATTAGTTTCACACTGACATCAGATCTCCTCTCTGAGATACATTCACTACCCAGCTTAGCCTTTGAAAGTGGAAGAAAGTCCACCCCTTTTCTCTTACCCTATTTTCTAGAAAAAATACACGAACTAATTTTTTTTGGGTGGGAGGACGAGGTCTTAGAAATCTTAAAGTTTATGCAGGCCTCCTCTTTTCATTTGACCTTTCATGCAAATGTCTTAGAATTAGGCCTTGTTCTTTTTTAGTTTCTTCTCTCTTACCTAGCTCACCCCATTTCTTTCAGAATATATACTCTACTTCAAGCCTATCTGGGATGGAGATTGGCTCAGTTATACATTTCTTGCAGAGGCATATTTGGTCTGGCTATTAGTGTGTCTCAGAATGTCCTAGAATGTGGACACCAAACTCTTAGCTATGGGTCTTTGCCAGGCAGTTCCTTTTGTATGCTTGTTCACTCCTTCCGTATGAATCCTTCTCCTGGGCTTCTGATATACAATAAACTTATCATCTCCTCTCGTCATAGACTTTCAGAAGTCCTCTCCTGGCTCCCTATTTCAGAAAGGTTTTTATTTCTAAATTAGAGTTTAGCAGTCACCTACAAACTCTAGCAAGTCACCTACAGCACCCTCTTGGATTTAGTTATCAGTGGTCTTGGTTCCTGGAAGCTTCTTCTCCCTTTCCTTCTCTCTTCTTCTCCCTCTTCCTCTCATTCTGTTCTCCCTCTCCCTCTCTGCCTTTCAACCTTGACCCATCTTCTCTGAGTTAGCCAATTGCCTGAAGCAAATCCTTTAGCCAGATGGCAGGAACTGGTTCTGTCCTTGATGATGAAACTGCATCTTCTTAAGTTTTAAACTATTTCCTGAAGTAGGAATGAAAGGAAATCTTTGGAGGAAGTTTCTACTCCAACTCAAAGTTTGTGATAGCAAAGGAAAGTCAAGTCAAACATAGTCAGTCTGAAACGCATCTAAGATTTGGGGAGAGTAAATTTCAGAGTTCAAAGAAATGACATATAGGAATTGAACTGAATTGAGTGTAGGTATGATTCCGTGGCCTAAAACTGTACAGGGGAAGTTAGCTACAGAGCAATAGGAAACTCTCAAGAATGAAATTCTGAAGATACACACAAAACACCATTTTGATAAGGAAGAAAGGGGAATTGTCTAAGAAGACTAATGGGGACACAGAGGAGATCATCAACAAAAAAGCACATACAGAAAATAGAAAAGGCAACAGAGTCCTGTGTAGTAGTCAGGAGCATCAAAGCCCAGAATGATCTATGGTTGGTCAAAAAAAAAAGTGATAGAAAACAGAAAAAGGGAATGCTTTTGAAAAGTTATGTTGGGGAAAAGGAATAGACTAGGAACAGAAAGTAGAATAGGGAATGGAAAAGGAATAAGGAATGGAACTGTGACTTATGGTGATTAGGATGAAAATAGTTAATGCAAAGAAACAGAATCTGAATCTGACACCATTCCACTTTTCTAAGAATTAAAAAAAGGACTGCTGTCCCAGGTGATAGAGCAAACACACAAAGGAGGAAAGGTAGAGCTGCTAATCTCTTATTTTGCTAATCTTTTCTCTTCCTTGGAGAATTAATTGTCTTTGGCCTGGAAAGGAGAGAACGAAAATGGCTACCTATGAAAGAGCCCCAAACTACCATAAATGAACAACTAGTAAGAAAGCTCCTAGCTGCCCTTGATTGAATTCAAGTTGCCTGTCACAGATAAACTACATTCCAGGGTCCTAAAAGAACTAAAAGTTCTCATTGCTGAGCCACTGTCAGTGATTTTTCAAATGGTATGAGAACAGAAGAGGCACCATGGGACTGGAGGATGAGTGTTGTCCTGATTTTCAAAAGTAGAAAGAGAAACCCATAAAGACTTTTGGTGAATGAGCTTAATACAATTCCTGGCAAAAGTCTAGGATGTGTTAGTGAAAGGATAGATTTAGTGAAAAGGAAGCAACGATCACAAAGAGCCTGTGTGACTTCTTTAAGAACAAGTCAATTCCTTTGCTGACAATGTCACTAGACTAGTAGATCATGGAAACACTGTAGATATAATTAACCTAGGTTTCCATGGAGTATTTGATCATTTCTCATTCTATACTTATGATCAAGATGGGATCTCCCATGGGCTAAACCACAGCACAGTTTAGCAGGGGTGGGGAATCTGTGGCCTCAAGACCACATATGGCCCTCTAGGTCCTCAAATACAGCCCTTTCCCCCTTTAGGGAAACTTTAGTCTGTGAAGTTTGGATTCAATCAAAGAGCTGCACTTGAGGACCTAAATGGACATGTAGCCTCAAGGCCCCAGGTTCCCCACCCCTGTTGGATTCATAATTAGTTGAATGGCTGGACCCAAAGAGGAATTAGTAATGGTTCACTGTCAACTTGGAAGAAGGTCAGGTAAGAATAGTAAATATGGGAGTGCCCCAGGAATTTGTGTTTGGGCCAAATCTAGTGAGATGAAATTTGATAGAAATTTTACAGGGGTGATGAGGGTAGGCCCAGGCAGGGCCATCCCCCATCCATCCTCTATGAGATGAGCCCCATAGGTGGATATAAGATGAGAAAGACATGGGTAGGCAATAATTCAATTTAGGAATTTTAGCAGACTGATAGCTTCATTTGGGTCAACACTGTGATCTTAGAAGATGGTGCCTCTCTGTACTCTACTATCCTTGTCAGGTCACACCTAGAGTACCAAGTGCCACATTTTAAGAAGAATATTGATATGATGAAGAGTGTCTGGAGAAAGGTGACCAGGAGGGTAAAGGATCTCAAGTTCATACCACATATGGATTAGCCAAAAGAGGTTTAGCCTGAAGAAATTTTTTTTTTAGTGGGGGGAACATTAAAGCTGTACTTTACATGGAATCTCATTTGATCCTTACAACAACCCTAGGAGACGGATGCTATTATTATCCCTACTTTACAGATGAGGAAACTGAGACACAGAGAGTAATTTGCCCACAGTCACACAGCTAAGAAGTGTCTGAAGCCAGATGGAAACTCAGGTTGTTCTGACACCAGGTCTCATGCTTTGTCCACTGTGATAACTGGCTGTCCTTCCTTATTCTTAGATTTGTTCTTCTAGGAGATAGAAGTTGCAGACAAGAGGACTTAGCAAGAAAAACTTCCTAACCAGTAAGAGCTATACAAAAGTTGAATGGGCTCCCTCAGGACACAGGCAGCTACTTCTCACTAGAAGATGGTCATTTGTGTAGAATCATAGAGAGAATCTTATTGGGTTTTGGGCAAATGGGGCTTTGTCCCAGGTGCTGTAATGTGGCAACACATTTGGAGCTTTAAAATAGAGACACTTGAATGGCAAGAATGACTAATTACCAGATCATTCACACTTCTCACCAGTGCTAGTAGGCTCTTCTGCCTCACCCTGCTCCCTGTTGCCCACCACAGAGACCTCCCTAACAATGCTTCTGCATTGCTCCAAGTGTCTCCACTGTTGCCCTCCTCCAGTTGAATTGAGGCTTTTCCATTCCACTTGCCCCAGGAGCAAAAGTTGCTGCAATAGCTACGAGTTGGAACATGTGACCTCTGGGACCCCATCCCAGACTTATATAGTGTGATTCTGATCTCTGGAGGCCAACATGAGTCAGAGACATCAGGTTTAGGTTACTTTCTTCTTTTTGAGGCAATTCAGGTTAAGTGACTTGCCCAGCCTCACATAGCTAGTAGGTGTCTGAGGCTGAATTTAAACTCAGATCCTCCTGACCAGGACAAGTGCTCTATCCACTGTACCACCTAGCTGCCCCTAGGCTTATGTTTCATGATGCCTTCTTCCCCTGGTCATGCTGCTATCAGCACACAGCCTGATTTTTTTTTTCTCATTCTGACACTGGACTGATGGAATTCTCTGGCTTCTAACTGTTCAGGGCTCAAATGAAAGATGTCCTGAGCCAATGAACATTGGACACCTGGCCCTGGTCCTGGTCCAACTGCCTGTTCCAATCACTTCCCTGCTCTCAGACTGCTTTGTCATGGCTGCTTTCCCTCCCCAAGACAGTAGTTTACTAGTATCTGGGATCACAACTAGGAAAATTCCTTAAACAAATTTTTTTAATCATAAAATAAGCAAAGGGTCTGGTACTATAAACCTTCACACCTTGGGAAACTGGGAGACAGAGACTTTGACAAAGTGATGATAGATTTAGAACTAGAAGAGACTTCAGAGTAGTGTAACACTTTCATTTGACAAAGAAGAGATGAGGTCTGGAGAGATGAGGTGACTTGCCAAGTCGTACTGGTTCTAAGTGGTGGGGTCAGGATTTGAATTATTTCTTTCACTTGCAAGAACCATAGAAATGTCAGGGCTGGAAGAGACCTCAGAGAGCTTAGTCAACCCTCTCATCTTACAGTTGAGGAAGCTGAAGCCCTGCAGGCTAAATAGTTTGCCTAGGATCAAACATAAGAGGCAAAGCTCAGATTGAACCCAGTTCTCTGAACCCAAATCAAGTTTTCTTTTTACACTACGCTGCCTCCATGTTGTCTCCCCATCTGCCTAGGAGTTACTAAGATTGAGAACTTTCTCTCTCCCATCACAAGACCTCAGGACTTGGAGGGACCTCTAGCACAAACATCTAATTTAAAAGATGAGGAAATTGAGAGCCAAAGAGAGGAAGTGAACTGGCCTAGTTGGAAACAGGGCTGAGACATGATCACAGTTTCCCTGATCCACGGCTCTTGCCCCTGCACCAAGTCCTTCACACCAAGGACATGAGGGATCCAGTGAAAGGCATGAGAAAGGGACAAGACATCAGGTTCTTTCCCCAAGAGGTGACTCGGCCTCTTCTTGTGTTGAAAGAACTTTGTTCCCACTACAGATAAGGGGTATGGTGCTTGGGCTGCACATAAATTTCTCCTAAGCAAAAAACTTTACCTAGGAACATATATGAGCTTAATAGATAAATAAAAAATAAAAGCAGATGCTTACTAAAGCTTAATTGAAAGTGAGAAACATAAAAACAGACACACAGAACGAGGCAAAAACACATAAAGACAAAAATAGATAAATGGGAGAGTAAGGGACATTCTAGGGTGACCCTATTTTTAGGGCTCCTTGTTCCCCTCCTTCATCCTCCCACAGCCCTGTTGTTACCTTTACTGAACTGATGGACATTGTCTTCACTCTCCAGGTGCTGAAGGTCTTGATAATCCTTTGCCATGTTTGTCCCCCAATCTGGATTCCGCTGGGGTGAGGGGCAGAGGGAGGACTCAGCCTTCTCCACCCCCCAAATCCATTACCCATGCCTGATTCTGCCCAGCCCACCTCTTCTTGAACCCTGAAATAATTTTCCCACACCTCCCCAGTATTATAACCTACCAGGATTTGGGATCTTGGGTCCCTTGGGGGCAAGGCCCCAATACCAGAGAGTGAACTAGGGGGTGAATAGAAGCAGAGGTCTATGTGAAGAGAGTAGAAGTGGGGGAAGGGTATCCCTTAGGGGCAGAGTCCTAAAGAATGCCCAGTGTTCCACTGTCCCTCCCTCAGCATCCCTGGTTCCATGGACTTTGGATGATAAACAGAAACAGGAATCGAACTGGAACATGGGTAAAAGGGGTGGGACACAGTTCTAATCAGCCTATCTCCAAACACATATTGATGAAGAGGGGGCTCCTTCTCCCTTCTCCCTAGAAGTAGGGACAAAGTTTTGTACCTGGAGGCCAGGATCCCAAATCTTTCCAGACCATTAGTGTGACTGGGGGTGGGTGGCTCAAGATGAAGGCATTCCATGGGCCTTGGGGGGAAGAGGCTCTTTCTCCTTTTCATTACCTGATTTTGAATTTCCCAGAACTGGTTTCTCTAAATGTCCCTAATTAGTTCATAGAAGCTGCCTGCCTCGGGGCTGGCTTCTCCTTGAGAACTCAGGACATTAAGCTTCCCCATCTCTCACCTGCCTCTTCACTCCCCAGAAGGCTTAATGTCAACCCTAGGTCACCAGAAACCACAGTTAATGAAAGAGGCAATCAGAAAGCATCCTTCTCTTTGCCAAAGATTTTTTAGACTTGAGATTAAGTCCTAGTTGGAGCCTGGTTGAGGTGCCAGATGAAATGGGGTCTGGGGTACATTGAAGAATGAACTAAAAGGGCCTAAAAACTGGCATTTTATGTTTCTTCCTCTCACTATGACACAAAGAAATGGGAGAATTGGAGGTGGAGATTAAGAGTAGGCCTAAAGTTAAATGGAGGACTCCAGTGGAAGTGGGTTTCCCAGAAGAGATTTGCATGTATGCCTCCATGGAAGTATTAGGCTGACATTAGAGTCTCAAAATCAGATGTTCACCATAAGACCCAGATATCAGGACCCCGGGGAAAAGAAGGTACCAGGAAGGGGGATGTTGAATTATACCTTTTTTCAGAATGACTTGCCTTTAGTATCCCAAGTGGGGGAGAAAGACCTTAACTCCTAGAGGATTTGAGGACAGGAGGGATAAGAGATAGGAAGCTGATAGATCTTTTAACTGACTTTAAGTATGCCATTTGGCTAGAGATACCTCCTTCATACTGACTCCTTCTTATGAAGATCAACTTTAGTAACTCTAGTCAAATGATCTGCCCTGATTTTAGCAATTTTGGCCACCCCAAGATGCACTGCTGGAGACATCTTGCAGGGATCATATCACCAATCTCACAGTATGCTTGGGGCTTGAGTGCTTTGGAGAAAGAGTCAGACAAACTGAGTCCTGTCCTCCAGAAGCTAACACTCTTCTGGCTGGACACTCTAACCTCATATTAATTTAGGGTCCCATCTCCAAAAGTTCTCTGCCCACTTCTGGACATTTTAACAACAACCCATCTTGCTCATATCCATTTGTCATCAGGTTCATATCCTATTTCTATCAGTGTCCCAACCCCCTTGCAATGGTAAAAGTCTTAGTTAAATATGGGTATTTCCAGACCCACCCTATTTACCTCCCTTTCCCCCCTCTATTCCCAAATAATCAGGCCACAAGCATTTTCAAGTATCTGTCTCTTCCTTTCGCTCTCTCAAAAAAAAAATAAATTGCAGAAGGCGGCAGCATATCTAATCTCCCCCAGCTCCCCAAGGCCCACCCCCCTTTTCCCTCTCCCCACCCCCTCCCATATACCCTACTCCCCAGACCCTGTCCCTCCCCCTTCCCCAAAAAATCCCAGAAAAAAAGCCACAGTTAGACCTTCCACTCATGCAAACCAGCAAGAAAAAGGGGGAAATTCATGGGGAAGGTTGGGGGGGGGGGTCTGTGACTGCCCCCAACACCCTTCCCAAAAAAATAAACCACCTTTGAGAAGAAAAAAAATGGAGAACAGAAAAAAGAAACTTGAGAGAAATCAAGGGAATGTGGGAAATTGGGATGTTGGTGAGCTCAAGCCTCTCCCTCAGCTGAGAAGGCCGAGCCTAGTGGCCCCTCAGGTCCCAAGCCTGGGTTGCTCCAGAAGTGCTAGTCCCCTTGCATTCTGGAATGTGAAGGGGGAGAAGAAGCAGGAAGGGATGGCTGAGGTGTCCCAGGTCCTGGGAGTGTGTGGGGGTGGGGGGTAAGGGGAGAGGGATTTTTAGGAGAGAGGTTCCTGGATCAGGAATCCAAGTGTCCAGCTCCCCTAGCTTCTCTGTGCTCCTGGGACCCAGGCATCCAGCTCAGGGGGGCGGGGCACATGCAGAGAAGTCCCCCCCATCTGGGTTGGGTCATAAAGGAAATAAATAAGAGGAGAAGGACTTGGACAGGTGAGTCCAGGCTGAGGGGCCTTGGAGGGCAGGTGAGTCCAGGCTGCAGTGGTACACAAGGGATCAGAGTCTCTCTCGGGCTGGGACCCAAATATATGGCCCTGATAGCTCCTCAATGATACGTTTTACTTTGTGGTATATCTCCTCAAAGGTTTCACCCTCCACAATGGCTGTAAGGGTGAAAAGAAAGGAAAGAGATAAGGAGTGTTGTCGGTTTCTCAGTGTCTCCAACTCTCCCCCAGAAATTCCCAATCTCTTTCTTCCCATTCCCCCACATACCTGAAAAACACTCTGTGAACTCCTGCTCCAGCTTGGTGGCTCTGTCAAAGGCTTTTCGGGCCTGATCTTCTGTTATCCGCTTGTTAATTTCTCTAGGGAGAGAAGATGGGCAAGACAAATGAGACAGTAAGGACCCCAGCCCTCTCAGTGACAAAAGCATAAATCAGTAGGTAAGGAGCTGAGGTGCCTTTGGAATGTGTCTGGGGGAAAGTGGGACAGCCATGAACAAAAGTGATCATCTCAGCAGCCTCTGGAGCCAGGGCCCCTACATCGAAGGAATACCCTCCAAAAAACCCAACCAAACAAAAATCTTTCCAGAACCTCATCTCTCTGGTGTCACTGTGGGAGTTAAAATCCCAGAAGCACTTGGGTCCAGGACAGAGACACATATGACACACAAGGCTCTATGTCCTAATGTGGTAAAAGCTGAAGGCTTTTCTGAGAAAGCTCCAGGTTAGGGACCTTGGAAGCACAATGAGTAATGACTGCCATGGCTGAAAAACCAGGATAGCCCAAGTCCAGGGGCTATAAGACCCTGAAATGCCAGAGAGGGCCCTTAAGATCCCATATTCTGAACCCCCAAAATCTAGAGAGGTAGAAGTCAACACAAGAGATCTAGATGATGCAGGTTCATCACTTGCCCTCAAAAGTGCATCAGGACTCAAAGCTCCAATTCATGAACTAAAGTAGGAGAGATGAGTCAATCAAAGAAAATACCTACCAGTATCAAAAAAAAGTATTGCAGATCTAGGGATCTCCCAAAAGAAGTTAAGGCTGTAACAATCACAATCATTCTCAAAGGAAAATGGGACTTTCTACAAAGACTTGCTATTAATGAGAACAAGCCTCGAAATCTTAAATAGTTTTAGAAAAAAATTATTTGGTAGAGGAGGAAAGTTGGAAGAAGTCTTCCTGCTCAGTCATGGTCAGGCTTACTTTACATATGGTTTCAGAGAAGAGCTGTTGTTTGTCCTCCTGCTGTCTACCCTGCCAGACACTTCTCTGACTCCCTCTGCAGGCTAACGAAACTGGAAAGAAGTTGAAGCTTACAGGGAGTAACAAGGGGGTTACAGACAGGACTATATAACTCCTAGCAGCATTTGGGACCCCTTCTCCCATCCTTAGGGAAAGAACAAGGAGAACTAAAAAAACGGGCATTTCATGGAATTGAGTGAGGCAGGGTCTTAGGTCCACAGCCTTATTCCCAAGTGACAACACTGCTCCTCAGAAAAAGTTCCCTGGAAACTTGACATTGACTTGAATTATCTCGCCACCACTTGGTGTGTCTTTATGTCTGCGTAGTAAGATGTTGGGTAGGAACCAGGCAGTGCAGGGAACCGAGACATCGGTGATTAGGCATGTGAGGATGCCCTGATTCACACACCCCTCCCCCATCTTGTCCCCTGGAGGCTTGGACAGTACTCACAGGATGTTCTCCAGGGATCGAGGTCTGATGAAGATGGCAATAGGGTGCAGGTGGGCCGCCTGCAGCCGCCGCACGGCATTGGCCGAGACGTCAAGGATACAGTGCTTTCCCTGGGGGGCAGCGGGGGGGGGGGGGAAGGGAGAGGACAGTAGGGTGCATAGGTGGGGACAGAGAGAGTGGGGCAGGAGAAGACAGAAGCACCCAAGTACGGAGGGGGAGAGAACATGGAAGGAGAAGAAAGACAAGTGAATAAGGAGAAAGTATGGAGGAGTAAAGACAAAGGGAGGAAAGAACAGAAAACGTATATAGAGAAATAGAGGAGGTAGAGGATAAATAATGATAGATTAAATGACAGAGAGAGCAAAGGAAAAAGGAGTACAAATAGGTAAAACAAGGATGAGGAGAAAGAAACACAGACAGAGGGAACAGAGGGAGAGAATGGAGAAAAAAGACAATGACAGAGAAAGGGGGAAGGACAGACAGACAGGGACAGGGAGCAAGAGGGTGGGAGGAAGATGAGGGAGCAGAAATAGGAAGAAGGAGAGAGAACAGATGGATGGATAGAACAGGTATGCAGGCAAAGTGAAGGGGAAGGAGACAAAGAAGAGGGAGAATGGACAGAGGACAGACAGATGGAGAAACAAGAAGAGACAGACGGCAAAGAAGGCAGGCAGATGGGGAAAGGAGGAGCAGAGATGGGAGGGAGGAGGAATGGGAACAGGAGGGCAGATGGGAGAGGGAGGAACCATCGACAGGTATCCACACGATGCCAAAAAGAGAGAGAGAAAGCAGAGAGCGAGTAAAAGAATGGGTATGGGTCATACAAACACACAGAAAAAAAGAGGCAGAGACCCCAAAATTGTAGAGAAAGAAAGACAAAGGAAAAAACAGAGAGAGATTGAAAGGGAGAAAGGCCAGCCAGTCAGAGAGAATGAGGGCAGATGTAGGAGAGAGTTAGGTTGCAAAGCCAGGAAAGGGAAGAAATAAAGCAGAGACCAACCAGATGGAAAAAAAGGAAATAGGGCACAAGAATAGGAGGAGGGATAAGGGGGAGACATAGAAAGAAAAACAGGCAAAAACATACCAAAGGAGTTGGGGGACAGCAGGAGATGAGGGAGCACAGCAGGTGGGGGGTGGGATCAGACAGAGGAGCAGGATAAGGAGTCAAGACCCAGCAGGGGAAAGAGACAGAAAGAGAACAGTTAGAGCGAGAGAGCTAGAGGAAGGCGATGGGCTGGGGGAGGTGTGGGGGGAAAAGGGACACTTGCGGAGCCCAGGCCCCAGGGCGGTACCTGTTCAGCCACCTCTCGTACAGACTGGACGCTGGTCCCATAGAGGTGGCTGTTGTATTGGCCGGCCTCAATGAACTTGTGAGCCTGGATGTCCTTCTCCATTTTCTCTCTCGATGACACAAAGTGGTAATCCCGGCCATCCACCTCATACTCCCGCTTTGGCCGCGTTGTATCTGCCAGGAAGGCCCCCACCCCAACCTGAAATCTAGTCACCGTTCCTCCCACTGCATGGCCTGCCTTCATGGAACTTAAAAATCCAAACCCTCTGTGGCCTCACTGTGCAGCCAGCTTGTCTGAGGTGGGGTGACAGTAGGGAGGGTAGGAGATTGGGAGACAAGTATAATTCCCAGCATTTCTTGGGGCAAATGACTCACTGGCTTGAGAATGCTGCTGTCATTCAAGGGTTTGGGATAATATGGTCTCCAGCAATCCCTCACCTTCCTGGTCCCTAGCTATCACGTGATTACGGACTATATAATTCCCAACAACTTTTGGGGCAATTCATTCCTTGGGCAAAAGATTATGTGGCATACTAGCTCATTTGGAAAGGAGATCTTTGGAGGCTATACCATACTGCTTCCCCACTTCCAACACCCTCAGCCCAGTCACTCACGGGGAACACAGGATCCAAATTTGTCAGGGAACTCAGAGAGGAGGTCGTCATTGGCCCTATCCTTGGTTGGGCCAAGAATGATGATGGGGCGAGCATAGTGCACTGAGAAAGGAGATGCAGAGTCAGAGTTAAAAGAAATCTTCAGAGTTAAAAGAAATCTTATGGTAAGGGGACAGAATCAGGACAATAGGTGAAGAGAAGAGGCTGAAGAGAGGCCAAAGGAAGACTTTCAAAGGAGACTGTGTATGGGAAAGAATACAGACTTCACCTTCCATCTGTGTCACTGTCTCATAGCTCAGCACTGTGTCTTCTCGACCTAAAAAAGGTAGATGGGTGTGTGATATGCCTCCTTCCCAACTCTCCACTGTCCCCACTCCCACCCACCTTACAACCCCTGGCCTCATTTAAGCCCATCATTTGAGACATACCCACCTTGAGATCCTGAGCTAGAACCCCAGTCCTAAGAAAAAAATGGGAGAGAGGTCACTGGATTCCTCCTCCTTAGCTCCTCCACTCCCCAAAAGCTTTATTTTCTTAAACTTTTCACTTCTCACAGGCTCAGCATTCCCCATCCTTTCTCCAAGCTCACCTTGGCCTTTAACCTTGACCATTCCCGGCGCTCGACCCTGTGGGGCATAATTCGAGTTAAAGGAATATATAAGTACTTTAACCTCTCCCTTCAAATAACTCCCTAGACCTCTGACCTCCAGAAGTAGGAAACTGTCCCCTTTTTCCTAGGCTTCCAATTTCCAAAAATCCTGAAGAGACTCTGAATAGATAGAAAATGGTCCCTTCTGGTCCCTTTCCTTTTGATCCGTATTCAGGCCTCTAAATATTACAACATCCAACGATCCCTGAAGTCTATGCTCTTCTGAATGAGAAGCTGCCTGCCTTTAAGACTCATGAATGTTATGGACCCACAAAGGAGCTTGGGAGAATTCCACTTTGAAGAGTTCAAAGGTTATGATTTCCTTCACTAAGGGTTATCTGTCCAACAGGAAAATCTGCATTCTCAGATTTGCTGAGGTCAGCTGAGGACCTTCACTCACCTCCGTTTACTAGGGATGAAGCCAATGTCATCGGTCTCACCATCTGGCTGGACACGCCGTGCCTGCCACCATTCCTCATCACCAGCATCGATCACATGCAATACATCCCCAAAACGGAAACTCAGAGCCTGGCTCAGGAAGCCACAGTCCTTGGTTTTGTCATAGTCAAACAAGGCCCTGTTTGGGTTTGGAGAAGGTTAGAAGAGAGGTCATGGTCTCACCACACACTTACTGGAAAATAAGCAGAGAGTCTAGTGGGATACAAGTAAATCAGCAGATTAGGGGAATGAGGGCAACAATGGCTAGCGCTTGCGTTAGTGCTTTAAGGTTTACAAAGTTCTTTACACATTATCTCATTTGATTCTCAGAGAAGCCCTATGAAACCCTTTATTATTAGCATCCCCATTTTACAGATGAGGAAACTGAGCCTGAGGAGTAGATTTGCCTGATGATCAGCTTTTCCTGAATCAAAGTCTGGCATCCCATCCACTATGCCACCTAGCTTAAGCTCCAGCTGAAAATGTTTGGATAGACAGCTGGACAATCATAGGAAGAGAGGGTTGGGGCAGGGTGGTTAATGGAAGCAATGATAGATAATTACGAGGGACTGGAAAGAGCGTTGGGGTGAGAGAACAAGGGCAGTGTGAGAGAGTGGTAAGATGAGAGAGCCCCAGGAGGGTTCCTGAGGAAGTGAAAGGGATGCGGGGAACAGGAAGAATGGCCAGGGGAATGAGAGATAGTGAAAGGATGGGTGAATAAATTACAGAAGAAGGAAGAAAGGATGAAAAACTAGAAAGAGAAAATGGAGCCTGGGCTATGATCTGGTATCAGAACACAGGTGACTGGGACAGGAAGGTAGATGGAGAGACAATGTGGAAGAGTGGAAACAGGCTTGCATGAAGGGGGGGCTACAGCTGTATGACCTTGGGCAAGTCACATCATCTTTTGGGGTCTTGGTTTCTTCATCTACAAAATGGGGAAAATAGCTTTTATACTACTGAGCTCACAGGATTGTTGTGAGAACTCAATAAAATGATACATTTTAAAGTGCTTTGAAAACTGTACAAACGTGAAGAAGACAGAGCAGCCTCACATGGTAGAAGGAGAAGCCAGACCATTTCAGCTATCCCAGCTCTGATGCTTCCCTGACTGAGGTTGAGCCAGGCATTCCGTGCCTCTGCTCAGGTTTCCTTTCCCTGGAATGCCACCCCCGAAAGCCCAGCCCTTAAGGGAAATGAAAGCCAGCGAAGTGCCTATTGTTGCAATGAAGATGAAAGCAGGAGGAAGCGTGAAGACAGAGGGACAAGAAAACAGCTAGGGCATGGGAAATAATGATATGAAATTATGACGGATGAAAGGGTGAAGGGGGTGTAGATGAAGAAAAAGGACCAAACTCTGACCTGATATAAAAGCCTCGTTTGGGGTTACTCCGAAGAGAGGCAGTCCCAGAACCCAAGCTGCTGTTCATTAGCTGTTCCCGCAAGTCATGGATTTTGGCCTCAAATCGACTGTACTCTGAGAAAAGAGGAGAATTCTCTCTGTCACAGGCTGATGCCCCTGTGGCCTCGTCCAAAGACAGTCACTTATATATATACCTCCCAATCCACCCCAGCTCTTCTTTTCTGTTCCTTTCATTGGCATGACCTGAGTCACCTCCTTAGCTTTCTATCATTCCTGAATGATTACCTTCTGGTTTGTACTGAGCAATGATAGTGACAGTCTGGCCGGCATTCTTCAGTGCAATAGCAGCTTGTTCGTGGGTAGCATTTCGAAGATCCACACCATTGACCTGAGGAGAGAGAGGGATTGGATGAAGGTCACTCGGGTCTAACTAGGTCATATTGCCAGAAAGATCCCTATGGACCTCAGAGTTTGGCCTCAGGGATAGGGCTGGACTTCCAGGGTCTATTACCAGGGAGCCTTGGTGTCAAACTGAGATGGAAAGTAGAGTCTTATGTATCTGCTACAGAGTCTGTAAGGATGATTAGGTTACAGGATTCATGGGTTCCCAAAGCACTTCCTCTTTAACAACCAGGAGCTTCATTGGATGGGGTAGTTGATGCCCTCACCGAGAGAATTTGGTCCCCCTTGCGAAGCTCTCCACTGAGGTCAGCTGGACCCCCAGCAAGAATGAAGGAGATGAAGATGCCTTCACCATCTTCACCCCCAACGATATTGAACCCTAAGCCTGTGGAGCCCCGATGGATCACAATCCGGCGTGGCTCCCTGTAGGGATGGAGGGTACAGGGGTCACAACCACACAACCTAGTCATCTCCTAGGACTTCTCAATCATCAGTGCCCATCCGAATTCCCCTGCTCCTCTAGGTACTCAAGATTCTGGCCCCAAGACCCTTCCTTTTTTCTCCCCACCTCCCAACTTCAGTTTCACTCAGGATTCCAGGTATCTGGTCTTTCCCCACCTAGGAATATCCTCCTCTCCCAGCAGCTCTTTGGCCACCGGGGAGTATCGACGGGGGGAGGTGGGTGTCATGGCTGGTGGGTAATCAGTGCCCAGGTAGCTACTGTGGCTGATCTCATTGTCCAAGTGCTGGGAATAGGCTGGGGAGAGACATAGACGTGAGGCCTGGCAGGTGGTTCAGGGAAGGGAAGCCCCCCACCCCCATCCTATTTCACCACCCTGGGGAGCCTCTTGGTATTTAGATTATAGATTTTGAGGGGGAGTTTTACAAGCTGTGTTATCAAGGGATTTGGAGAAGGAGAGATTCTCATAAAAGGTGATGTCAAGGGAACTGAAAAGGATGCATTCACAGGCAGTCATGTTGGGCTGCTTCCCAGGGAATGATGTCAGGGTCTGGAAGATTCTTACAGGTAAAAGCAGGTATATTAGGGATTCTCACAGGGAGAGATTGCAGAGTTGGGAGGGGGCAGAGGGTGATGTTGGGCTACACAGGAGACTCTCATAAGGGGTGATGTCAGGCGGGGGGGCTCTCACAAGTGGTAATGTCAGGTGGGGCGTAGCTATCACTCAGATAGGTGTTGCTAGGTTTGGCCACTTTCAAGTAGACGACATCATATGTGTTCTTCAGGGCAGCCACAGCATCTTCATGCATCACGTCCTCCAGCCCTACACTGTTCACCTAGAAAGGGGAGAACAAAGAGAGGGACCAGATCAGAGGATAGCAGGCACTGAACTGGAGGAGCCAGGAAAGGCCTGTCTGATCACAGTCAGGCTTGTGGGTGCTAGGGGAAAGGGGAACTCACAGCCAGGATTTTGTCCCCAATCTGCAGCCGTCCATCTTTGTGGGCAGCCCCACCCTCAATGATCTTTGTTACATAGATGCTATTATCTCCCGGGATGTGCTGGTTCCCCACGCCGCCTGCGATACTGAAGCCGAGCCCTGGAGAGGGAAGGGAAGAGAGCCAGGAGTTGGAGCTGAGAGAGCAGGAACAGCAGGGAGAGCCAAGGCACAGGAGAGAACCGGGGGGCCACTGTCCTTGAAGAGAGGCACAGTGACAAGTCAATGAGCACCTTTCGGTCCCTTGATGAGCTTGATCTCCATGAGCTTCTCGGCGGGGGGCTTCCGACGCATGACATAGAGACGGACAATGGAGCCTGCTTCCTTCAGGGCTTCCACAGCAGCCGAGTGTGTCACCTCCCTCACGTCCACCTCATTGACAAACAGGATGCTGTCGTTGACCCTGAGAGGACAGCGAAGCAGGGACCTTCAAACTTTGGTTTCCCCCTCCCCCACCAGTACCCGTATTCTCCTTAGGGACTCAAGCATTAGGATTTGTGATTCTTCCCCGCCCCCCCCCCATTCCTCCTGAATATATATTTCCTCTCAGGGCCTTAGCTCCACAGCCCCCAGTCCCCTCTCCCTCAGAGACCCAGGCATCCAGGCCTCCACACCTGAGTCGGCCATCCTGTGCTGCAGCACCCCCAGGAATGATCTTGGTGATGAAAATGGATGGGTCATCGCCAATGTGTGGGTTGTCGGTGCCACCTGCGATGCTGAAGCCCAGGCCTGAGTTACCCTGGGTGGAGGGGAGTAAGGGGAGAAAGAATCAGCAGCTCCTACCTCTGCCTTGTTCCATTGGTAGAGTCCTCTCCATAAAATCAATAGGAATAAAGATACAGGGGCAAAAGGAGGGGTGGGGTGCCTGGAGCAAGGGAATTGGGGAAAAAGGAAGGAACAAGAGCTAGGAGGTGAGGGGCTGTTAGCAGGTAAGAGAATTAGAGGGCTGAAACAGTGAAATCAGAGAAAGAAGCAAAGAAAGAGTCTGAAAAGCATGAATAAGATGGAGCTAGAGAGAATAGGGGCACTTACTCACCCGCTCCAGGGTGATCTCCTCATACTCCATCTCCCCTTCTGTCCCGTTCACCTGCAGCTCCAACACAGGCCAGAAACACAAAACAGTGAGACAGACATTCCTGCCTTAGTAACCTGCAACCCTACTCCCTTTCCCTCTCCATTTGTACCTCCTCATTAGGTTTTCTCCACTTCCTAGTTCTCCTCTCTACCTACCTACCTAACCCTCCCAAGGTCCCTGTCCCCTAAATCTGACCAACTCACATATCCAGGGGCTTCAAGAGTATCTGTATTCACAATCACGGGGGGAGAGTTTGCCTGTGGGAGAGAAAGAAGAAAATACCATAAGCCTTGACCCCAGAGAGTGTTTGTGCTGGGGCAGAGGGGAGGGTCCCCACTAGCCCAGCTCTTCTTCCAGTTTCCACAGCCTCAGATCTGTTCATGGGCCCAGGTATTTTTCCCTTCATTGGCTTTTAAGCTCTCATTTCCTCACTTCCCTCAGGGAACCCTCAAGAAATGTCCATCTGGTTGACAGATTCTAGAAGTCCTTGAATATCTAAAAACTCCAAAAAAGGATAGGGAGATTAGAGGGTCTCAAGGGAGTCTTGGTTCTCTCACTCCAACACTTAAGGTAGTCTGTGCACTTGTATGTGTGCACCTACATATGTGTGCGTTGTTTGTGTATGGCTGCTAGTTGGTGAAGGGAGATAATGTATCCACAAGAAGTAGCTTTTAAAGGAGAGAGGGAGGGGAAAAGTTATATAAGGAGAACAAAGGATGGAGGGTAAGGCTGAACAAGCATAGGGGAACAGAAGAGAATTTCTCATACTACACACATTGATATACAACCAGGGTCTCAGAGACAAGACATTACTTACAATGTCCCCTTTCCAACTATCTCTCAGGAATCCAAGGATTTCCAGGTGTCTTCCCTTGAATCCTCAATTCCTCCAAATTTCTTTCCCTTAATCACACCCCTTCCCTTTGGGGACCCAGGGTCACTCCGTCCCCGTGGGTTTGGCAGTGCCATATTACTAACTGTTATCGAAGCAATGAGCATGAGAGGGGAACAAACAATTAGTCTCAAAGGAGGCTCCTTTGGAGTGCCCTCTCCCTTCCACAGCTGTATCTCTCATGCCCAGGATCTGAAATAACACATCTCGAATCTTTTTCAGTCCTATCTTCACTCGTGCCCTCCTCCCCATCTCTCTCCCAATCCCTCCCCAGCTCCTGTGGAACAGGGAGGATGGTAAAAGACATCCCAGTTCTTGCTCAGATGGTTTCTCCCTGCTCTATCAAGGAAAGAGTTAACACAGGAAGAAAGTGGAGCTAAATTTCTCCCTGATGTCACTCTTCTTCAAGGTAAGGCCTCGGGGTGTCAAGGGGGAGGGAGGACCTGCACCCACAACTGAGACGAAGGAAGGAAGAAGACTGAGTGCTTCCTCTATTGTCTTCTGTTTTTTGCCCAAACCCTAGTGCACATCTCCTGGATCTCCTCAAGCTAGCTCCTACCCCATCTATTGTCAAGTCTTCTTATAGCCTCCATATGATCCCCATCTCCGAGGTTCCCACCCAGTAGTATTTCCTGTGGTCCACCATTCATCCCCATCCTCCATCTCTATCCATTATCCCTGTGTTCCCATTATTCATTTACATTCCCTTCTTCCATCCTCTATATTCTCCATCTCCCATTCATTTTCCAACTTATATCTCTATCTCACATCTCATACCCTCTACTCCTAAACTCTCATCCCATAATCCCAGCCTTCTATTCCCCATTTCTTATTCCATTTTTCTTTCTTATCATCTACCCTAGATCTCTAACCCCCAACCCAAACACATCCATCTTCCCACCTCCATGCCATTGGCTCCCTTACTCTAAATTCCTATTTTTCCCTCTGCCCCATCTTTTGCTCTCCTAACCCTTGAATCTCCTATATACTTGTGTCCTTAGTTGTCCATCCCCATGTCCTGCTCTCCCAAACCTTTATCCCTATCCCTTACAGCGATTACCTAACCTGCACTCACAATCCCTCCTTCCCTCTAACTCCTTAACCTTTTACATACTCCTTCCAATATAATTCCTTCTCAGTTACCTAATTGGCTCCATTCAGCCAAGTAGCCCCATCCTATTTTCCATGCCCTTCTATATTAACTTCTGCCCAGACCCACAAAGTGCTTCCTTTTATAATTAAGGGAAAGAAGAGGGGTAACATGTAGCATCTCATCTCCCAGCTAAATCCTTTCCATCTCCCTCTACCAGCTCCCATTCCTAATCCTAGCTATTCTCAACAGAAGCAAATTCTGCAATAACCTTGCCCTCATCCTTCTCACAGCATCCCAATTCTCTTTTCCCTGAGTCTTTCCCTTCCCTACTACTCTTGTCTCTGACTTCCCAATACCAAAGACCCAAAACTCTACACCTCTACTAGACTCCCTGTCTTCCTGACCCTTGCCACTTCCTGCCCTTCACCCCTCTAAGACAGCAAGGTGGTATAGTGGGCAGAATGCTGGTCTTAACAGTCAGGAAGATCTAAGTTCAAATCCTGAGTAGGATTTCAATGTACTAGCTATGTGACCTTGGGCAAGTCACTTAACCTCCACTTCCTCATCTGTAAAGTGTGTGGGGGGGGGGAAGGACCAGTTTGAACTGGATGGCCTCTGGGGTTCCTTCTACTGTCTATGATACTATGATGATCTATTTCCCTCCAGCTCCCTGGGATTAGTCTCATCCAGTTATCCTTTCTTCAGGTTCCCCTACTTCAGGCTCAGCTCCTTCCTTGAATGGTGTTTAGCAGCAGAGAGAGCACAGCCCCGGAGTCGGGAGGACCTGAATTCAAATGTGACCTCAGACACTTGACAGTTACTGGCTGTGTGAACCTGGGCAAGTCATTTAAACCTGATTGTATAAAACAAACAGATAAAACACCCTTTCCATAAACTTAGCATACCACCACCTTCCTCCCAGTCCCCAGTACCTTCTTTCCTCTAACAACCAACCCACTGGAATGCATCAGCATGAACCTTCAATCATCCACTACCCCTAGTCTGTATCATCTGACATGACATAGGCAGATAGAAGAAGGGAGAAGCGATGGAGAAACCGGGGGTATGGTATGAGATTAGAGTTCCTGTGAGACACAAAATACCCTTTTACTAGATTAGGGGGTTGAGCCCAACAATTATGAGAGACTTCTTCCTCCTTGAGACAAACACACCAATAGATAGAAAAGGTAGGAAAAGAGAGTAGGGCTGTTTGGATCCTGCTACCCCCACCTCCAGTGCTCCCAGCCTGACTAATACAAGGCATGGGGGTCCAGGGGAGTTGAGGACTGGAGATACAGTCTGAGAATTTGAGAAATGTAGATCAGGAAAGGGGAAGGAACTTTGCAGGAGGGAAAGGAAAATATAGCAGCAGGCACCTAGGAGGGGAGTGAGAAAGGGAGAGTATGAATGGAGGAAAAACAGGGCAGGAAGTTTGAGGAGAAGAAGAAAGAGACAGAGATAGAAAAGGGTAACAAAACTGAGACAATGGTGGAAAGAGACAGAAACAGGCTAAAAAATGAGAGAGACAGACAAAGACACAGGATATGGACTAGAGAGAGGGATAGAGGTACATTAAGACAAGGAACACAGTTAGAAAATCTTAGAGAAGGAAGAAAGGAAGGGAGAAATGAAGAAAGAAGGAAGAAAAGGCTCTGCCAAACTGAAATGGAGTTGATAAAGCATTAATGGAAGCATTAATAAGTTATGGAGTCTGTGCTGCCTCTGTGTGTGTTGGTGGGGGTTGTGGCACGGGAAGACCTAATGTGAACGAGACAACTCTTCTACCTCACTTGGGAGGGTTCTCCCCTTCTGGGGAACCAGAAGCCCTAACTTCCATTTCCCTTCCTTGTCTAGCTCCAGAGTCCGCTGCTCTCCCCATGACCCAGGAAGCCGCCTCTCCCATCCCCGACCCCCACCCTGGCTCTCTTCCCCCGTACCGGCCCTTGGGGGGGGTGGCAGCGGCTCCAAAGCTCCAAGGGACGGGGGAGGGGGCCACCTGGGTCTCCTACCTTGAGCGGGGAGAGGTGGGCGTGGCCCACGACCCCACTGACGGCCTCGAGATGGGACAAGTTCCTCTCCGACACGTGCACCAGCTCGGGGGCGTTTACCTGGTTGGGAAGGTGGGCCGGGCTGTGTTCCAGAGGGGGCGTGTCTTCATCTTGATAGCGGTATTTCTGGGAATGAGGGGGAGGGAAGGTGAAGGTAACAGGGCAGTTCCAGGTACCTGGGATTCCCCAGTCTTTCCTCGTCCCACTCCCTCCTGCTGGCCTCCCTCCACCCAGATCTAATTGCTCCTAGCCAGCCCAGGCACGTACAAGTGTCCACACCCCAAACCTTCCCTCAGCATCTTCCCTCAAACATTGAGCCATCTTTCCCTCTGTTCTCGATGCACAACTCTCTCTGCCCCTCGCAGTTTCCAGTTCCACTGTCCACTTCTCCGAACTATTTTTTCACCTCCTCAGGTACTTCTTTCCAACCCTCTCCGTGTCGTCACCCCTTTATCAGTCCTCAGTCCCCCAAATCCTCAGTGTCCCACCTTCCGTTTCTCATCTTCTCAGTTCCCAATTGCCTTAACATCGCCATCCCTTAAGTCCTGTTTCCCATTCCCTCAGTTCCTGGTTTTCCAGCCTTCCATCCCTCATCCTCAGCCCCCAATTCCTTCTATTTCCTCAGTTCTTACAGTTCTCTCATTTCCTTAGCTCCTCATCTCAATATTCAACTTACTATCCTCTCAGTCTCCAGTTTCCCATTCTTTCAGCCTTCTATCATTATACTATGTGCCTGGTACACAGTAGGCACTTAAATGTTTACTGAATTGAAATGTTTCTCATCTTCTCAGTAACCCTTTAATTCTTCAACTATTCCTTAGGGCTGGTCCCTACTCCCTCAGTCTTATAATCTCTTTGTATACAGTTCTCAGATTTTCCTCTTTCCAAGTCTCCCACTCCCTAAATCTTGTTTTCAGTCCCCAGTCCCTCAACCTTCCAGGTCTTCAGCCTCCTTATTCTAAATTCATTTCACCAGCCTCTCAGTCCTCAATCCCCATTTTCTCAGTTCTTACAGTCCCCCCCTTCCAATTCAGTCTTCAATCATGCCCCTATGCTGAGTTCTCAGCCCCCCATGTCCTAAATTATGCTTTTAGTCACTTATGCTAAAGTCCCATCTTGCAGGAACTTAAAGTTTATTGATTATTACCTAATCCCATGCTCCCTCTTTGCCCCTAATATTCCAGCTTCTCCAGCCCTTGTTCACTGATACAAATCTCTCCTCTCTGCCTCCATCTCCTACAGCTCAAAGAGCCTTTCTCTCCATTCTCAGATCACACTAACATTTCCTTGCCCACTTTGCAAGTCCAAAGCTAGGAGTCATTCACAGCTCTAAGACACCCAACATTCCAGATAGGAAGTATGTAATAGCACTCCCCAACCAGCATCACTTTTACTCTTCGGTTGCAAAGGTCACAGATTCAGACCCAGGCATTAAAACGGCTCTCCCCAACAACACACTCCCTGTACCTCTTCACCCCCACCCACAGCCTCAGTTGTGGGATCAACCAATCCTGCTATTCCTGGGAAAGGGTTAAGAGAAAAATGGCAATAGAGAACGAGGAGCATAGACCCAAGTCTATAGGACAACTGGATTCAGCTTGGGCTACTTATGGGCTAGGAGTGTGAAGGCTGGGAAAAGAGTTGAAAAGGACCTTTGAGAAGAATCAATATCCTCCCATCAGACTCTTATTCTTTTTCCATTCTCTAGTTTAAAGGAGGACATCAAACTAACTGGAGGTAGAGACAGGGGAAGGGAAAAGATGGAGATAAGTATGTATGTATGTGTGGGGAGGGTATAGTGTTCTCTTTTCCCCATTTTCCTCTGCCCCGGCTCTGCCCTCCCCAACTTTTCTTCCTTTCAATTCTATTCTCCCTGTCCCTCACTGTAGTTCTCATTGATTGTACTCACAAAGGTGGTGAAAGGTTCTATCTGGTCCTCCCTAATTCTGAGACATCCTACCTCTGGGTCATCCAATATGTGAACTGGGCAGATCTGGTCATGAATGATTCCACTGGACTGGATTAATTCCCCTTCCTAAGAAGCAGCCTCCCCAAGCTCTTTGGGTGTCCTTTGATCCCCAAGCTCAAATACTTTCAGACTCTGGGGTTAGGTTCCTGAGTAAATCTGAGGGTAAGTGTATTCGGAGGACCAAGCATCCTCCTCCTGGGAAAAGTTTTCAGGAAATGATAAAGAAAAGCTGAATCTCAATAAAGTTTAGGATACATTGGAAAGGAAAAAAGAAAGGGATAAGATGTCATTCATTTCCTGTTGAGAAGCATCTCACGATTTTTTAGGGTGTAACTAGAGAATAAGGAAGCTAAAGTGCCCTTATTCAGACAGTTTCAATATACTGAGATATGGTTTTGAGAATTTTAGGGAGTGCTATAGTTGAGCACCAAATCTGGGGACATGCCATGAAGGGAATAAAAAAAAAAAATCAATCTTCTGATAAATTAGAAATAGGGAACATTCAAATAATTTGGGGGAATCGTGCAGAAAAGTTCCAGTCATAAAAGCTCAGTACAGTCTGGACCACAGACTGAGACTTAGGAAGGATACTCAACTCCAAGAAAATACCCCAGCTCCAGTTGCATACACCAAAAATCTTTAGGTAAGTGAATGGAAAAATGTGTGGGTAACAAATCTCTCAAACCATTTTAAAAATATTCCCTCCACGACTGAATTATTAATCTTAACTATCCCCAAAATGTCTGGTTTGATAATACTCCTCTCCCATGAAAATATTTGGGGTACAGTTAAAATAAGAGAACAGAAAAGGGGAGGAAGCTTTATAGGACCATAAGATTTAATTCATCTTTGTTTATCATTAGGTGCTGCAAAAACAAAAGGAACTGTCTAAAATCTTGTAAACTGAGTATGAGAACTATACTCCAAAGATGCCTTCTAAAACTGAGGAGTAGGGGATGGGGGGAAGGGGTTAGAAACTTTTATCTCTGCAGTCCTCACCTCAACCCCAGGAATAGAACAGCCTAAGGGAAGGAAGCGTCTAGGACTGGGGAATACACTACCCTTCAAAATGTCAACACTGGAGATAAATGAAGAAAGGAGGTTGGTGACAACATTCAGTACCCAGAGAATTTGAGGATATACGAGGCTAAAAAAATAGGGGGAACAGGAAGAAAAAATGCCTGTTCATCTGGGGTGAAAGGAAGAGGAAGTCCATTCCTGAAGCCTCAGTGAAGTGCAGTGAATATGGGAGTAGGAGGGAAGCCTTTATGCCCCCAATACCAAGAAGCAGTTTAAAAAATGGACATTGCTCTCATTTCTCTGAAACTCACCCTTACCAAGAGGCGGGGAGGGTTGGCTGGAATCCTCAAATTACTGGAGGATAGGGGCAACAAGAGTGGGAGAGAGGACCTTGTTGCTCTTTCTCCTTGAGACCCTTCACCCCTCAGGCCACGCATATGAATCTGGGGTTATGGTTTGAATCCAAAAAATATAGATGCCAAGGAAGTACAACAGGATGGGGGGAGGGTCACTGCTCCAATCCCACTGGGGTTCACCATCTCTGAGGCCCAGGGCAGATGTTTACACCCCCTCCCCCCATTAGACTCTAGATAAAAACTGAAAAGGACGTGAAAAGGGGGCTCTGTGGTTCACATCCCTTGGGACCCTCCTCCCCAGCCCCCCAGGCATGAAAGGAAAGCAAATGAGGGCAGAATCCCCAAGGAACGTCCACCCTCGGGACCCTGTGCCCAGTAGAGGGGAAGGGATGCTCTTGAAGCTTGCACCCCGAGATTCGGGGTGGGGGTCGTGAAAATGGGAGGGGGGCCGGGAGCCCATACCCCGCCGCACGTACCACGCAGAGACACATGGAGGCGAATCTGTTCCGAGCCGACATGGAGGAGGGGAGGGGGATAATGGGGGAAGGGTGAGTGGGATATTAGGGGGGGGGGGGTCCCAGGGTAGGGGGAGGGGCGGGGGCTGCGGCGCCGGCAACTGGAGGCTGCGGCCGGAGAGGAGGGGGGAGAGCAGCGCCTGCGCAGTGCGGGAGAGCGTCATGGGGGGGGGAGGGAGAGGAGTGAGGAGAGACCCCCCCCGGAGCCAAGCGCTCCCCTCCTGCCTTCCCGGCTGCGGGTCCCCCAGGCTGCTGCTTCCGTTGGGCGCCCCTATTCAACTCCGCCCCAAGTCCACACATCCTCAGAACTTGCCCCCGCAGTCCTCTCTGGTCCGCTCCTTCCCCCCCCCTCCATCTCCGAGCAGTCTCCAGAAACCTCCCTCCCGGGCACAGCTGGTCCACGGGTCCTGAACCAGCCTCTCTGCGGCCCCGCACCACTGCTGAACCCCCAGACCCATCACCCGCTAGCTCCCCCTGCCCAAAATAAGTTTTTCTGCCCAGGGAAACCTCAAATGGAGAGTGACCTCCAAACTGCCAGAGGCAGCGCCAGTGGATGGCCAGCCCTGGCACGTGAAGCTGTGTGACCCTGTCTAAGTCAGACCCCCTGCTGCCCAGGGCCAATTTACAATTGCGGAGCACGTGCGGGGTCTGCAGGCGGGGTGGGAGGCCCCTACAGCAATGAAATCCCAGGTCCAGTAGCAAGGGCTAATCCTTCCACGTTTAGCTTCCCTCAAAAAACTCCAGGTCTCTCAAGCCATCCATGCCCATCAAATTTTCCTCAGCTTTCTTAGAACCCGAGAGTCTTCCCTCCCCAATATAGCACAGAATTAGTCACCCGTAGTGTAACACCCAGAGTATAATAAATTGCATTGTAATTTAATCAAGGACCCTTGTAAATTCCAAATTCGGGTCCCCAGGGTGTTGGGGGACTTTCTTATCTGAATTCTGTGAAAGGCCCGTTTCCAACTTTCTAATACAAAATCACCTACTTTAACTCAGGGTACAAAGCAACTTATCATTAACTGCCTTACAGAGACTTTAACTCTTTTCTAATATAGAGGTACTTCCTCCTTTACAACTGCAATCCAGTTGCCCCTCCCCCAAGACTCCCTCAAAAGTGAATTTCAGGGACATTTCCAAACTCTCCCCCTTTGTTCCTAAACTTCTAGAGATATATACCCCTTACTTATACAATTCCCCTCCATATTGGGGACAGACTGGGGGAAGAGAGTGGTGTTATATTTGCCTTTGATTAGTTTCAACACTTTCCCCTGATCCCTAAAAGGAAACATCCTTAAAGCCCTCTGCCTCCTCCAAAATTTAGTAACAAAAGCTACACATGCTCTCAAATCCCAGAAGTTCACCTTCAGTGAATGCCTCAAATGGATAGCTGTCGTTTCTCCAAACCTTTTGAAATGCCCAAAACTGCCATCAGATTCCAAGGGAGTTGTCCAAAACACTTCCCATTGAACCCCAGATTTTCCAGGTCCCTCAGACTCAATTACTTTAAATTTGCTTTCTGGTTTAAAAAATTGCTTTCTGGTGTCTCTCAAATGCCTCAGAGCAGAGGCATCTGTCAAAATCTGGCGCCATCATATCGGTTTTTTACTCACCACCATCGATATAGTTAGCCACAGACCCCAAAAGGACACCCAGGGCTCCCACTGTTTTTTAAGCTTCAAATATTGGTCTGGATGACTTTTTTAATCTAATAGATGCCCTTAAACTTCATTGATGCCCCAAAACCCAAGTCAGGAAAAATGTAACACAGGGAAGGGCACCCTAAAAGGACAGGGTCCTCTCCTGGATTTCTGGGGTCCTGCCCTCCCCGAATAATCTTTTCTTACCCACCTTAAAAATGAACCACTAAATTTCAGACAATAGTCAAGCTTCCAGCTAATCGATTATGCCCAAGATATACTGTACCCAGCCATACCCTGTATCTCTCATCCCCCTTGCTCGGCTTTCCTCGTGGACCAAAGTGTCAACCCTGGCCCCAATTTCCTTCCTTCCCTGAAAGAGAAAAGCTTCTGAATGAAAGAAGACATGAATTCCTGAAAGTGATGGCTGCTTGGGGGAATCAGGATCTTTGGGTCCACGATCTGGGGATGAAAGGGGAAGCGGGGAAAATCGTACAAACTTCCCAGTTCTCCAGCAGGGGGCAACATTCTTTCCAGCCTCCCACCCCACCCCCATTTCCTTTTTTCCCTCCATTTTCCGTTTCCTGTTGCCTAGCAACGCGGCAATCAAGGACTTTGCCATTGCCTTGACAACCGTCTCCCAGGGACACGAGATAGGTGGGAGGGGTGTCTGATTCGATCTGAACAGACCTCCATCTTAGGTAGCCCAGGCGTGAGGCCTCCCACTGCCGGAGTGCCTCTCCCAAAGACCCTACTGCCCTCAGCTGCCCTGAAGCCCACCGCCTCCAAGTTTCTCTAATTAGGACCCAGCCACGCCTCCTCCTGGGCCAACCCCGCCCCTTAGGCGGCTAACTCGGCCTCCAGTGCCCCGCCCACCACCCTCCATGAGGCCACGCCTCCATCCCCATTCGCTCCCACGGCCTCACCCCCACCATCCCCCGTTCCAACCCCGCCCCGCCCATCTCGGCCAATAAGCAAGGGCTGGTGGCCGGTCCGACTCCGCCCCCGGCGTGCCCGAGTTGCCCAATTAGGGCCGCCCGGAGGGTTTAACTGCTTCGCGTCCGGGTCTCTGGCCAAAGTCAACCGCCCCCTCCCCCACGGCCCCGCCCCCGTGCTCGCGCCCCCAACCTCCGTGGGCCCCGCCCGCCAGCCTGCCAAGCCGCTCTAGTCGTCGCCGGTTACCATGGCAACGGCGCCAGCGCAGGGAAATAGGAGGTGGAACTAGGAGGTGGAAGGGGGAGGCAAGTGGGTTGGGGGCGGGGGCGGGAGAGACAGACAAGACAGACAGACAGACAGACAGACAGACTAGGAGATAGAAACAAGAGATGGAAACCGGCGTCAGGGTAAATAGACTATGGGAGAGAACCAGAGGTAAAGGCCTCCACAGGGCGAGGAGCCAGTGTACTCAGCACAAGCCGAAGAGTGCTGGGACACAGCGTCCCCTGCCGGCCTCCCCTGTTCTACCCCGGAGCCCGTGGACTGGCCGGGACTACGACTCCCGACAGGGCCCAGGGCGACAGTTCTAGTGTACTTAGGGGCCTTCTACCCCAGGGACTCATGGGAGTTGGAGTCCCACCTTCACCAGCGCTGAAAAGTTTTCGAGGCAAAGAAATCTCCTGTTTTCCCCTGAGCCACCTATGTGTCCAATCTCCCTTCCTCCTCTCTGTAGGGACCCTATGGCACCAACGTTCTTGGCTGTTGGCTCAGTTCTAGATCAGAATAAAGGGAGGCTGTTTCCCTGGACTTAGTGAACATCTTACAAGCCCAGGTTTCCTCCTCTTTCTTCTCTCATGCCTATTTTCCCATGCTCTCAGAAAGGGTTTGTACCCAACACCTCAATATAGATCTTTCCTTTTGCCTGTATCTATAGGAAACATCACCAAGGGAGGCATAGGGGGAGGGAAAGAGGGGAAGGGGAGGGGGAGAGAAGGAAGCATGTCCTCAAGTGTCCCTTGTTTGCTCAGGCCTTTCCCTCCTGTGTCCCCAAAGTGCTGGCCCTGGGAAAGGGCAGAGGGGGGAAAGGGGGAAGACTGAGAGACACAGAAGGGAGAATATGGCAGGAGAAACATGAGAACAAGATGAGGGGAGGTGGGGGGGACATCAAGGACATAAAACATGGCCCTGAGACACAAAGACAAACAGAAAAAAAAAGTGGCAGAAACAGGAAAACAATGAATCCAGGATAAGATCCCCAGAGAAAGGCCCCCAAAAAATATGTGGGGGGAAAGGTAAAGGTGTGAGGTGGGATAGCAGATGCTAAGACTAAGAGGCATCCAGGCTTGGTTTCCATGAAGTCCTTCCCATATCCTGTATCTTCCTGAGGCCCAACTCTATGCCAGCATGTGCACATGAACATCCATGTGCATATGGTGGGATATGTGAGTAGCCTTCCCCCTAGATGCTGTAGCTCCCACTAAATATAACCCCTTCCCCATCCTATGACTCACCCAGACCCTGCTTCCCCCAGCCAACACTTCCTGTCCCTCCTATTCCCCACCCTCCCAGCCAGCTACCTGCCTAACCCTCTACAGAGGCATCTAACCCCCAAATCTCAGATTCTCCCATGAGGAAGCCAGGTGTCCTTCCCCCACCACCACCACCCAGGCCATTCTGCCTTTCACAGACTGGCCCCTCCACATTCAGCTTTCTCTCTGACTCCCCCAGTTTCCCCCACCGCCCCCAGTCCCCTTCTATTCTACTACTCCCCCTCATTCTGCCTACCTTCAGTTTGCCTCCATCCCAAGCCCCATTCAACTCCTTAAGGCCTAGATCCTTTCCTTGGTCTGGGGGGGGGGGGGGTCACCCTCCAAATCCAGGGTGTCCTTCACATCCCTCCCCCTTAAGAGCCTGGTTGAGCAGGTCTGGAGTTTGTCTTTCCATCTGCTTTTCTCTCCCCTCTCTCTCCTGCTGGGGACAGGAGTGAGAGCTAGAGCAAAGTGAATGGGCAAAGGCAAAGGAGGAGTGAGAACACCTGCTTGAGGGTCTCCCAAATTCATCACCCGCATGATGCCCCAAATCAGCCAATTCCTGTAAGCCCATCTCAGATTCTTAGATTTCTCCTTGTCCTAGAGTTGGGGACCCAGTGAGATAGCACCCCAAATCTTAACCTCCTCTAGATTGGTTCTTTAAAATGGTTCCCAGTCTCAGGCCTTGACCCACTGAACCTTTACTACTCCCAGTCACCCTCATACTGAGTGATCCCCCAAAATAAGTATGGCCTCAAATTGTGGTAATATTCTTCCAATGAGCTTTAAGCAATTCCCCCAAACCCAAGAGTATCTCTCGAGGCCTCTCATTCTCCCCCAAAATTGACCTAGAGTCCCTAAAATCAAGCCTGCCTTCTCCCACCCTGAAGACCCCTCCACCCCTAAAACATGAACTTCTCTTCCAGTATGAGCCAGGCTTCCCCCAAGATAAGCATCCCCCATGTCCCCCGCAAATTCCAAACTGCCAGGCTCCCCCCAAGCCACAGAACCCCCCCCACATTTGTGCTCCATATAGACACTTGGGGAATCACTCCAGGGTGCCCCATGGCTGCCTCCAGTCTTCCCTGCATTATCTATATGCCTGTGTTTCCCCAATCCGGGGAGACAAATCCTAAGCACCCTACTTCTACTGATCTTTCCCTAATGGACCCTAGGCTCCAGATAAGGCCTACCTGGTACCTCTCTACAAACTCTGTTCCCCTTAGATATCAGCCTTTTGACACCCCTTTCTCCACACCCCCCCAATATCCTGCTTACCTTGGTTGTCACGATACAGAGACAGTCCATGTTTGGGGGGCTGGACGCTGTGGCGTGTGGGGGGCTCTGACTTCATTAGGATCTCATTCCCCCTTCAGCCAACTCTCCCCCCTCCCCCCTCCGTACCCCACTTTTTTTGGGGGGGCGGGTGGGGGGAGGGGTGAGGAGGGGAGGAAGGGAGAGGGAGAAGAGAAAGAGAGGGGAAGCGTGGGAGGGAGGGGAAGAGGGGCCCCAAAAGGTGGTCCCCCGAATAGAAGGCAGAGAGCTTGGGGGGTACCCACCCCAATCTCAGGAAGGGTGGGGGCGCAAGGGGCTTGAAGCCCCAGGGGCCGGAGGCTGAGACATGAGCTGGGGTGGGAGGGGGAGGGGAAGAAGGGGTGGGAGAAGCTGGGATGGGGGGGGTCTTGAGAGAGAGGCTAGGGAGGGTCTCTCTTGGCAGCTGGGAAAGGGGGAATGGGAAGGGGGGGTTGGAGGCGGCAGCCACGGCCAAGGGAGCAAGGAGCTGAGAAGGGAAGGCGAGAGAGGAGAGAGGAAGAGGGGGGAGGAAGGGAGGGAGGGAGCAAGGGATGGGGGGGGAAGCAAGGGAGGTTAACTCCTTCAGTGCTTGGGGGAGCCCGGATACACGGGGATGAGGATGGAGATGAAGGAGGAGATGAAGGCAGAGTCACAGACACACACATACGGATGAGGACAAAGAGAGAAACATACACAGGTCACAGCCAGAAAAACAGGCACAGTCAGAGTCACGGAGACGCAAGAAGAAAGGCATAGAGATGTTGAGAGAAAAGGATGAAGGCAGAGGAAAGAAAAATAAAGTAACTGACTGGATTTCTTGGCAGGGGCAATGGTATGGTGGGGAGCACCTGTGAGTGGGAGGGGACCCTGAAATATTCTTGAGGCAAAAGGGGGGAGGAGGAGAGGGAGATAAAGAGGGATTAGGAGCAGGATTCTGAGTCCCTGGCTGCCTGCACTGGGGGAACTGATGGCCTTGGCTTCCCTTTGGGGTGGTTTTGAGGAGGCAGGGAGGAAATGTGGCTATAACCAGGACTCTGTAGGGCCAGAAATGTGACAAGCAGAAAGACTAAGGGAGGAATGTAAGAGGAAAATATTGTAGGATGGAACCCAGATATTCAGCCAATGGCATCTCTGGCTTCAGGACGCAGGGCTTTGCACTCCTACCCTAGAACTGAAGTTTCTTGCTCCAGTTTCATTCCAATATTTCTTTTCCTTCTGTTGCCACACCCAACTTCCCTCACAAACAGATTTCCCTTAAGGATAAAGGTATTGAGACCCTTGCCCCAAGGCCCTTACCAGATGATCACAGACAGCAGCTTCATAATAATCCAGGATATCTATGAGGAACAAGTGGGAGTTGCCCAGTCATCTAGTTCTACGTGCCCTGGCTTTCCTTAGATACTATTCTGAATAGCACCACCGCTATCACCCCTTCCCCCTAATCAACCCTCCCAGGGATCCAGTAGTTTCAGTCCCTCTTCTACTTACCCAGCAGAGCCTGGAAGAGGTCACTGTGCAGCACTGCAAGGAGATGAGGTGCCCACTGCAAGAGTGGGGGAGCCAGAAGCCAAAGGGCCGATCTAGGGACTGGAGAGATGAAGACAGGATTATTGGGGTGGAAACACCGAGAAAGACACCTAGAGAAATACATGCACATCTCTTCCCAATCCTTCTCTACCCCTCTGTCCCTCTCACCCCAGTCATCGATAGAGGAATCCCATGTTCCAAGCTTCTACAGACCCTTAGAACTCCAAAACCTCCCCTCCAGAACCCCTGTCTCTAACCTCCTGGTTCCCTTGGCATCTCTCTCTGTCATTTTAATCTCCCTAATCCATCAGGATTTGAGTTAAGCCCCCTTCTCCACCCGCCCAGATTGTTAAGTAATGTAATTTCTCTTTCCCAGATCCTTAGGCATCCCAGCTCCCTTGTTAGAAGTGCTCTCTCAGTCTACTGAGCCCCCACCAGGTATATTTATGACATTATGGATGTCCCCCTTAGTGGGGAAAAGAAGAGAAGGTAAAAGGTAGGTCCTCTCTGGAGGAGGCTGCAACAGAAAGAACAAGGAATGAGGATCACTTTGCCCCTTAGACCTGACTCATGTGGAGATACAGCAAAAGAGATTCAGATTAGATTCAGGAAAGACATTCATTTAGGGCTGGAAGAAAATGGGTTGCGCGGTGAGGAGAAGATGTTGCTTATGGGAACTTCCTAATACTGTCTTCTCATTTCCATCTCCAGTTCCCATGATTGGTCTGTCTCTGTAGAAAAGATGATCTCCACAGTTGGACTAAGAAGACCCTAGAAATCCCTAAGATGATAGATATGTGCAGAGCTTTTGTGGTAGCCATGCTGAAATGACCTCTTGCCTTCCTTTTAACCCAAAGAGTTTTAGATGGCAATTCTAAAAGTCATAGGGACTTCTTATGTCTGAAGGGGGTGGTATGTGAGAAGGAGGTATTTGGAGCCTGTACACATACATACTTATAATTCTACTAATTCCCACTATGTGTGTGTGTGAGTGTGTCTGTCTGTCTGTCTGTCTGTCTGTGAATGGGGTGGCTTCAAGACACAAGACTGAATATAAAACACATCTGACCAAGCCTCTCAGACAAGAAAACTCTCAGCCTAGATTTTCTCTTTTTATCTCCAACCAACTAGAATATCCTCTCTCAGGTCTAAACTATATCCCTCTAAATTTAGCTTTTTTTCCTTCTCTCCAGCCCCATCTCATCATCTCCTGACCTTGCAAGACATAGATCGAGGCCTTAATGGAAAGCTGAGAGAAGGGGACCAAGGGGTACACTTGAATCCACTATTAAGGCAAGAAGAGCCCAGGGGGAATGGGGAGAGGATCTAAGAACCACACATCCCAGCATGCCTTGGGTGCAATAAACCCCACCTCCCTTCCCCAGTTGTATTCTGGGTGATGAGTCAGGGGTAGGGCAGGGCAGGAGCTGGGCAAATCTATGTATCGGGAGAGGGAGGAGAAGTGGAAGGTCAAAGTCAAGAGAGGAGTTCTTTGAGAGGCACAGGCCAGGCAGAACATCAAGATGCAGGCTGTGGGGATGGTCCACAGAGTGGGGCTCCAGATGCTGAGGCAGGGGAGGGCCAGGTGAGTGATGAGAGAGAAGGGGTCTGAGGAAGGTGGGGCAGGAACCCCTGGTTCTGAGGCACTGCGGGGGAGGGCAGTGTGGAGTTAGCATGGGACAGAGTGACAGTTGGGAATTTGGGGGGGGGGTAGTGTGAAGGGGTGCCAAAGCTAATCGCCCTGCACCCTTGCCCAGCCCCCAGAGCTGTTCACTTTTGGGCATGAAGGCTGCTCGTCACTACACCGACAGGGCCACAGAGGTAAGGTTGGAGAGCCTGCTTGGCCAGGCTGGGCTGGGGTGAGGTTGGGGACTCCCCCTGGCTGCCTGTTGACATCAAACTGTTCTTCCAAGTCACCTGCTTCTCTATGTGGCCCTGAAATTGGGGGAAAGGTCACGGGGAAGAAATTAGGTTAAAGGTTACAGAACGTACATTGCCCCACCTATCCCTTCTTAGAAACTCCCCTCCCTGCCCCTGGAACCCTCTCATCTTGTAGTTCTCCCTGCACAGGGACACAGAAAGAGAGTCAGAAGGACCCTGAGAGGCCATAGCTTCCTTGTTCCCTACAGCTCCCAGTGTTTTCTTCATCCTTCCCTTCTCCATAGGTGGTATTGGACAAAACAGGTTCAGGTTCCTCAATAGCCTCAGCAGAGGACAAAGGTAGCCCCAGTGTGGTGGTAGGTACCACCTGAGTTGAGTGATGGAGGGGGAGTGGGGCTACTAATGGGGGAATATTTCCCCTTCCATTCAACTTCCTGACATATCCCCTCTCTTCCTGTCCTAGGAGTCCAAGTCATTTGCTGTCGGGATGTTTAAAGGACAACTTACGACAGAGCAGGTGTTTCCATTCCCTTCAGGTAGACTGTATTCCTCTGATAGGTGGCAGGTAGAGGAAGAAGGTCAGCTTTCTTAGGGTGATATCCAATCTAACTGATCTCCTGATCCTTATAGTGCTGAAGGAGGAGCAGATGCAGTTTCTGAAAGAGCTGGTGGGGCCTGTGTCTCGATTCTTTGAGGTGAGGGCTGTGGATGGGGGTGACTAGATGGTGGGGAGGGTGGTTGCCATCATGTTTTTATTAGTGATTTACACAAGGCTTACCAAATTTGTGGATAAGTTGAATCAGGGAGGTGCAGCTAACATACTGAGTAACAAAATGAGGATCCAAAAAGTTCCCAATAGGCTGGAAAGAGGGACTAAATCTAGGATGACATTTGATAGAGGAAATTGTTATGTCCCACAGTTGGGTTCAAAGAGTCAGCTTCATGAGGATAGAATGAAGAGAAACATGGCCAGAAACAGTTTGTATGAAAAGATCTGAAGGCTTTAGTTAACTCAGTCCTAGTTACCAGGGGAAATATGGAGGCCTAAATCAAATCTGATCCTAAGATAGAAGAGTAGGAAACATAGCATCTAGAACCAGGGAGGCCCTGCTATGTTCTACCCTAAGTCAGTCAACATCTGGAATTTAATATTTAGTTCTAGATGCTGTGTTTTAGGAAGGACATTAACAAGTTGGAGTAAAACCAGAAGGTGGTGAGTGGGGGGATTTGAGAGGACAGGACAGGAAGCCACATCATAAAAATATAGTTGAAGGAAATAGGGATGGTTAGCTGCCAGAAAAAGAGGATTTATATATGAAACTGCAAATCTCTATTACAAGTAGCATGTTTTTGTAAGTTTGTAGAAAATTCAACATGTTATATATGCTGGGGTGTTGTTGAGGGGATTCTGGTATACAAATTTGAATTGGCTTAGATGGCCTCGGAGGCCTTCTCCAATGTTTAAGATTTTCTAATCTTGTGTTTTTCTCTCTTATATGTAGGAGGTGAATGATCCTGCCAAGAATGACAGTCTAGAAAAGGTGGAGGACTCCACCATGCAGGGGCTAAAGGAATTGGGAGTCTTTGGGCTCCAAGTGCCTTCTGAGCTGGGTGGTGTGGGACTTTGTAACACTCAGGTAAGACTTTCTACCCTATCTATCCCTAACCCAACTTTAAGTCAGAGCCTCCCATTCCCTAGATCCTCCACATCTCTATATTATCCTCCATATCACTATGACCTCTTTTCTTCTGTGCCTCTAAAGACTGCCACACTGTCTTACAGATAGCTTTTCTGTCCATATGCCTTCTCTTTTTCCTAAGGGGAGACTCTCCTTAGGAAGGGGCTTTGTGAGTCTTTTTTACCATTGAGACCAGATGCTGAGAGAGGATGGTTAACAGGGAACATGATCCCTGGAAATGGTCCAGTAATGCAGAAGCTCATGACCCAAAGCAGAGGGAAGAGGTACCTCCCACAGTTACCCCTCTCCTCATTGCCTTAAATCTCTCTTCTATTCCTTAAGGTCCTTCTTAGCCTGGAGTGTCAGTCTTTTCTGTGTTTAAACTAAGGTCATAGGAGCATAGGTTTTGATCTGGGAAGGACTTGAGTTCCCTTTTCCCAACCCTTCCCAGGGATCCCCAGGCCACTATATCCATATGGAGACTCTTCTCAGAAGCCTCATCTCTCTCTCTTTTTTTAAATTTAATTAATGTATTTGTTTTCAGTTTTCAACACTCCCATAAGTTTTAAATTTTCTCCCCCTCCCTCCCTGAGATGGCATGAAATCTTATATGGTTCTACACATACATTCTTATGAAACACATTTTTACATTAGTTATGTTGCATAGAACTCATCTCTCTCTTCTTTCTGAACATTCCAGCTAGCTTTAAACATACTTTCACAAGTATAAGCCAAATCAGATTCATCTTCTACCTACCCCTTGTGGCCTGGCTACTCTGGGTTGGAGAGGACAAGAAATATAATCTTTGGTTGCCAGTCCCAGGCAAACTTAAGCTAAGGCTCAGTCACTTTCCTCCCAGTATGCCCGCCTTGTGGAGATTGTAGGGATGCATGACCTTGCTGTGGGCATTGTTCTGGGGGCCCATCAGTCCATCGGTTTCAAAGGTATTCTGCTCTTTGGCACTGATGCCCAGAAGAAGAAATATCTCCCCAAACTGGCATCTGGTAGGTGAAGCCAACAGAAGGGTTCAAAATTTGTTCAGCTAGAATGAGAGGTTTAATAACCTTCCCTAGAGTTAGCTACCACAAACAGCCAGAAACTCATCTTTGGGGTGGAAGAGGGGGTCACTGTAATTTGAAGGGGTCAGAGGTTGGATATTACTGGGTGAAGAGGTCTGGGTAGCAAGAGGGTACATAGGACTGTTGACAGTTTGGAAGTAACACTAAAACCATTGGTGACTGCTAGGATGAAGTAAGGTAACTGTGAAAGGATGAGGGGCTTGATGAGGGAGTTACTAGGGGTTGGGGCTAGGGACTAAGGGCATATTGGGATTTGGAGTGGGGTGACATGGTCCTTTTTCCATTATGACCTCTCTCCTTCTCCCCTGACAGGAGAGAACTTGGCAGCTTTTTGTCTAACAGAACCCTCAAGTGGATCTGACGCAGCTTCCATTCGAAGTACAGCTGTGCCCAGCTCCTGTGGAAAGTACTATACCCTAAATGGCAGCAAGCTGTGGATTAGGTGATGAACCCCATCCACTTTGGCTAGGCCCCATTTCTCTATCCTCCTCCATCTTATACTGTACCTGGCTCCCCTCTTCCCTTGGATCATCTCTCTCCCCTCTACTCCATCTCTCCCTCTACTCCCTTTATCTTGATCCTATGCCTTTCTGCCCTTCCACAGTAATGGGGGTCTGGCAGAGATCTTCACAGTATTTGCCAAGACACCAGTGAAGGATGCATCTAGTGGGGCAGTGAAAGAAAAGATCACAGCTTTCGTGGTAGAAAGGAGTTTTGGAGGAGTCACTAGGTGAGTGTGTTGGGGGTAGAGATAGGGAAAAAGAGTGGGGTAAGAGGACAGGGTTGGGAAAATAAAACGTAGTGGGACCTGGGGACTCAGGGCCAGTTTCTCCTTTTTAAGCATATGAGAAGTGGTAGTTTCAGCATAATAGGTAAGCTGGAACTGTCCCCTCAACATGCTGAGAATGAATACTGTTTACCCAGCCCCATCACCAATCTCTTTCTGGGAGTTATAGAATTCAGCCCCTTTTCTGCAGGGGCCTATATATAGTTTTGTCCCCAAAAGATGGTTCCCCTACTTTTTCTAGTCTGTCACTTCCCATTTTCTCATCCTGTACCCATGTAGTGGGCCTGGCGAGCAGAAGATGGGAATCAAGGCTTCCAACACAGCAGAGGTGTATTTCGATGGGGTGCAGGTGCCTGCAGAGAATGTGCTGGGGGAACTGGGAGGTGGATTCAAAGTTGCAATGCACATCCTCAACAATGGAAGGTTTGGCATGGCCGCTGCCCTTGCTGGCACCATGAGGAGCGTCATTGCCAAAGCAGTAAGTGCCCCTGGTATCCATGGTCTGCCAGTTTGTCCAGGTGTTTTCTGTCCCTTCAAGTCTGTCAAAATGTTCCTTTTAGGTCTAATTTGAATGGATCTTCCTGATAATCCGATCTTTCGTTGGCCCTCTACTCCCAATTCTGCCCTGGCTCAAGGGCCCAATACCTAGAATCAGCTCTGGCTTTCTTGTGTGTGACTCTGGATGCAGTTTTAGCGTGAAGGGGAAAGGGAAATAAGCATTTCTATAGCACAGCACTTACCGTGTCCAGATAGTGTGCTGAGCACTTTTACAAATACCATCCCATTGGATCCTTATGAGAGCCCTGAGAGGTAGCTGTTATTATGGCCTCCATTTTACACTTAAGGAAACTGAGGCAGACAGAGGTTAACTGACTTGCTTGGGGTCACAAAGCTAATGAATATCTGAGGCTGGATTTGAATTCAGGTCTTGCTGACTCCAGGTCCAGTATTCTGTCCACAGTGCCACTGTCTCTGTATAACCTGATCTCCATAGTAAGAGACTTTCTGCCTGTTCATAAGATCTCATCCCTTAATCTTCTGGTTTGGAAGAATAAGTGGACAGGTCCAGAGAAGGGTCAGGGTGAGACCTGGTGTATATGTAATTGTCCTTTAGGATCCCAGTGCACTATATCTTTGTCCCAGGTGGACCATGCTGCCAATCGCACACAATTTGGGGAGAAAATCCACAACTTCGGGTTAATCCAGGAGAAGCTGGCTCGGATGGCTGTATTGCAGTATGTGACTGAGGTAAGAGGCTCTCTATTTCAAAGACTTCAGGGCATGTACCTCTTCCCTTCCTTGGACACTGTAGGCTAGCCAGCCTTAGCCACTCCTTAGACCTGCATCCTGAATTGTGCCAAGTAGAATTGAATTTGCTGAGGATATTGAGTCTAAAGGTTGATGAGATTGTCCTTCATGGATCAATCCCCTCCTGTTTTGTAAAGCCATGGACAAGAGTCTAAGACAGGCTTTTGAAATGGTGAATGGCCCTAGTCCTGTAAACTTGTATTCTGGTTATTCTAATGTGCAGACAGATGAGTTGGTGATTCTGCAGGGTTAGAAAGGCAACTTTGAGGGATATACCTTTCACTAGATCTTTGGAAGTTAAATACAATTCTCAATAAACCCTACTATGCTGATTTATATGGGTCTAAAATTGCCTACTACCCCCTGGCAATTATAATTTGATTTGTCCCCAGACATTGGAAAGACTAGTATTTTTTTTTAATGGGGTTTATTTATTTTTTTGAGGAGGTAGGGAGTAGACAGGTTAAATATTGTTTGGTTTGGGAAATTTCAGAGATGAACCTGGTCTCTTCTCTCCCACCCCCAACCTTATTGTCTCAGTCTATGGCTTACATGGTGAGCTCCAACATGGACCAGGGATTTAAGGACTTTCAGATAGAGGCGGCCATCAGCAAAATCTTTGGCTCGGTAAGTCCCTGAGATGTGCTGGTTGAGGAGGAATGGAAAGGAGGGGAAAAGAGGGTCCACTAGGGTGTAAGGGCTGAGATGGGTGTGGAAGATGCGTTAGCAGGGCTAAGGCATAGAATGGGCATGGATAGAGTGTAACTGGCTCTAACTCTACCTCTGTTGTCTCTCTACCCTCAGGAAGCGGCATGGACAGTGACAGATGAGTGTATCCAGATCATGGGTGGCATGGGCTTTATGAAGGTGGACATCCCTGACTCACCCCATAGGGGTCTATGGGTGGAGATGGCCTGAAGCCATGACCAGGCCCTGATTGTGGACAAATTAGGGTGGTTGTAGGAGTGGGAGGAAATGGTCCCCAGCATTCTGACACTGCCCCACTTTCTTGTCTCTAGGAACCAGGTGTGGAAAAGGTGCTTCGAGATCTTCGTATCTTCCGGATCTTTGAAGGGACAAATGACATTCTGAGGCTGTTTGTGGCCCTTCAGGGCTGTATGGTGAGAGAGGGAAGACTTAGGGAGAAGAGGTATTGGAGTGGTCTGAATGTAGGGTCTCATTATATATTTCCCCCTCTGCCCCAAACAGGACAAGGGAAAGGAACTCACTAGTCTTGGTAAGGCTTTGAAAAATCCTTTTGGAAATGCTGGCCTTCTGCTAGGAGAGGCAGGGAAGCAGATCAGGCGGTAAGGAAGTAGAACTCAGCTGAAGGTAATAGGGGGAGGCTTAGGACTTGAGAAGTTAAGTTGCCTTATGGTATTCCTCCTCCAGCCGGGCAGGTCTAGGCAGTGGCCTAAGTCTGAGCGGGGTTGTCCACCCAGATCTGACTCAGAGTGGTGAGTTGGTGAGTAGGGGACTTAAGTTACAGGGATGATAGTGGCTGGGAATTTGGGGGTTTGTGTGGACTCCTCTGACCCCTTCTGCATCTTCCCCCTCTTCTAGGCAGTAGGAGCTCTGGAACAATTTGCCACAGTAGTAGAGGCCAAGTTGATCAAGTACAGGAAGGAGATTGTCAGTAAGTAAGACACCAAGACTATTCCTCCAGCCCCCTCCAAGTGCCCTTATCTTTTCACAAATACTCCCTCTCTCTCCTCCAGATGAGCAATTCCTCCTGCATCGATTAGCAGACAGTGCCATCGACCTTTATGCCATGGTGGTGGTACTTTCCAGGTAAGAAGAGGCCAGCCAAGTCTGGGGCATGGTGTAAGGTGGGCCTATTCCATCCTATGTTTTTATCGCCTCTCTCACATTTCAGGGCCTCCCGCTCTCTGAGTGAGGGCCACCCCACAGCCCAACATGAGAAGATGCTCTGTGACACCTGGTGTATGGAGGTATATGAGGACTGAGGGTTGTAAGAGCATGGGGCTTAGGGAAGGAACAATGACCCTACCCTCTTCATCCCTATGTTTTCTTCTAGGCAGCAGCCCGGATCCAGGAGACCACAGCCAGACTGCAGTCAGACCCCAAACAGCCCCAGCTCTTTCGCAACTTTAAGGGCATCTCTCAGGCAATGGTGGAAAAGGGAGGTGTGGTTACCAGCAATCCCCTTGGCTTCTGAGCATTCTCGGCCTTTTCCACACTACCCTATATGTGCCTTTTCTTTGGCCAAAGCCAGGTTTCTAATTTCATCCCTACCTCACACTAGCCAGGCCCTTGAGAAAGGGGATGGCTTTAAGGGACCTGAAGTGGCCAGGCCTATTTATCTCCTCTCACTAGGGAGGAGCTCAAAAGTCTTTATTTCTGCCTTGACAATGGGTGAATTTCTCCTCCACAAAAAAGTAAAGATTTTTAACATGGAAAATCTTGTGTGAGATGCCTCTCCAAATCCCATGCCCTTCTTGAAGCTAGAGATCTGCCTTACCAAGAAAATGGCCAGTCAATAGGAAATTCCCATCTATTGCTTTATTTAGGGTTTTATACACAAAAATCTAAAATAAATAGCAATGTAGGCAGCTATGGAGCCCTTGCTTTGGGGTTCCTCAATTCTAAAGGCAGGTGGAAATAGGGTCCCCAAAACATCCCAACCCTTTCCTACTCCCCAACCATTAGGGTAAAGATAAAGAAGATGGAGAGGGATTGTCATAGGGCTACTTCATTTGAGAAAAATATCTTTTTTAAGTATCAAAAAGTATAAGAAAAATGTATCTTTTCCCCTACCCCCCCTAAAAAAAGTTCATTATATAAAATCTCCTGGAACCCTATGAAGAGGGTCAGATCAGGCACTGCTGGTGGTAGCAACTCCTTGGCTGGGTTAAGTCACAAAAACTCACGTTGGACCTGAAAACACCCAATGAATGGCAAAAAGTGACTCCTGGCTACAGAAATGTGAGGGGGAAGGGCTACTCACATGCTAGGAATTAAAATCAAGACACAGATCATACAAGAAAACTCTGGTCAAGTGATAGCAAAAGTCCTACATGACATCCACAAAAAACTCACTAGGGTTGCCCATGGCCAGGTGGAAGCTCTGTCGGCTGGCAGTTAGCTCAGGTGGTACAGAGCCCAGGTCACGAACAGGAGGTGCCCCAGGAGGTTGAACTGCTGGGGGTGGTGGAGGAGGCATCATAACCACCATCATGGGATTATAGGGTAGGGCCACACCAGGGGGTGGTCCATAAGGATGGAGATTAGGGTGAGAACGAAGGCTGCTGCCACCCCCACCTAGACCCCTGGGTGGAGGAGGGGTGGCATCGGTCGAATCCCCACCCCAGTGAAGGCTGCCACCACGGCTTGATGGCTCTGATTCACTGCCACTGCCTGACTTGGATTCTGGGCCTCGATCTTCTGGTCTCCCAGTCCGTCCTATTCCCCCATCACTGCGTGTAGATCCACTGCTCCGGCTTCCTGGGAAGAGGGGTGAGAGTACTTGGCATATTCATAGAAACACCCAACGTCCCCCTTCTAGTCCCATCTGTGCTTGTTCTCTAGCTCCCTGGCTTCTATCTACCCAGTCACCCCAAGCCCATTTGATATGCAACTTACCCTCACTATGCTGGCTGCCAGCACTGCCCCCTCCATAGCTATAGGATGAGAGCTCATGGTAAGGGGGGGGCTGGGGGCTGTAGGGATGTGGGGCTGGGTACTGGTAGGAGAAAGTAGGCAGCAGGGGCCAGGGTGTGGCCCCAGGCAGGGGAGCCAGGGTGTCCTGGTCAGAAGCTCCACTTGATCCATCATTATCATTCAGAGACAGGTTCACAAGGTCTGAAGGGAGGGAGAGAACAGTCTAGTTCAAGAATCTAAGATCTTCAGCCTCTGCAAGGGAGAGCTGGTTTTTTCAAGGGCAACTTAGAACTGGTATGGTTGGAACCAAGGGAAGAGAATTGTTTTGCAAGTCAAAGTTTCTCAAGGCCCCTTTGACAAGGGAAGAATCGGTTTCCATAGGAGTTAGAGCTGCAAAAGATCTTATTTTTAGAAACAAGGAAACTGGCCTCATAATTTACACATGGTCAGACAGAACTGAGTGAGCAGAGCTAGGACTCAAAGCCAGGCCTCTGTGTCCAACATTCCCTGCCCTTTACATTTATCTCCCCCCAATCCTGAATGACAGAGAATGAGGCTTGTGGTCTGTCTATGAGGGATAAAAGTCAAGGCAGGGCTTCTCAATTAGGGAGGGTTGAAGGCTCCCAGGTTAGGAAGTGGGAAAGGAAGGAATGTCTTACAGCTTTCACAGCCCCCGCTGAGGTCCCCGAAAACATAATAACACTGTTCAGAAAAGGTGATCTTGTTGACTGTGTGCCGAATGAGGCCTGCCTTGAGCAACCCGCTGGCGTATTTCCTGGCCTCCCGACGCTCAGGGAACCCCTCCACATGGTGGTAAAGCCAGTCCACCACATCTGAGCCTGTTGCAGACAATGATACAGAAGGGTATCACAAAGAGACACATGAACCCCAACTCCCCTAGTTGGCCTCAGCCCTGCCCTTATGTTAGCCCTCCTCACCCAGAAAGGCATTGGGGATAGTTATCTTGAGCCACATTCGGTCCCGGACCTCCAGCCCAGACTCAGGAGCTGCCATGGCTTTGGTCACAGACGCCATGTCTGTGTGTATAGAGAGGCTACGCCCTTCACACCCTAAGAAAAAAAATGTGCTCACTGAGGACAAGGAACATGATCCACCTCTCTCCTGGGAGGAAGACAATAAGCTGAGGAAAGAGGTGGCCATTCTATCCTTCAGGGAGGCCTTGTCTTTCCTTGCTGGGGAGCATAGCACCGCAGGGTAGGGCCTTACCATCAGGCAGGGAGGAGCCCGAGGTGATGGTGCTCATGGAAGAAGACCCTGGGTAGGCAGGGAAGGCACCAGTGAGTGCTGCTGAATGTGAGACCCAGGCAGCAGGGTCGATAGGCTGGATTGGCTCATCTGGGGGAGTGGGGGGGAAAGAGAGAAGAATGAAGGATACAAAAGAAGGTCAGAACTGGATCGCTCCACTTTCCAGACCCAGGCATTGGACCTACCTCCCCTTTGAGTAGATATACCCCACAACTCCTCAGCTTCCTTTTCCCCCAAAGATCTAGGATTCTCTTAGTCTCCTTAAGCCATTGGTTTTATGTCCCCTCCTCCCCAAACACAAGAGATAACTCACTTCGGGGGAGTGTGAAGTAGGCCTGAGGTGAAGGATCCCAGCACTTGGCCACTGTTAACACAATGGGCCTGTAATGGAGGAAGGGTTGGTTATTAGCAGGCTAGATGATAGTGTCAAGAAAGGACAGAACATGGAATAAGGCAGTTGAGAGTGGTGCTAGAATGGGAAATTAGAACAAATGGGAGGAAGGAAGGGAAGAAAGGAGGACTTTAGGAGAAGGGGATATTGAAAAAGGAAGGAGAGGAGAGATGAGGTGGGGGAAGGAATAGCCAGGTGGGCAGAGGTGAGAGGAAGTACCACAGGAAAAAGCTGAGAAGACACAAATAGCATGAGGTCTGGTTCTGTGCCTCACCCAGGCTTGTGAACAATCTCTCTCAGCACCCGTACAGCATCATCATTACTCATGTTCTCAAAGTTCATGTCATTCACCTGGGGAGGGAGGGGTCAAGAGAATCAAGGTGAGAGGGAGGCTGAGGGCCCCAAGGAAGGGGGAAAACCTGTGCTACTATGCACACCTGCAGTAGCATGTCCCCTGGTTCAATTCGCCCATCTGCAGCCACAGCACCACCCTTCATGATGGAGCCAATGTAGATGCCGCCATCGCCACGTTCATTGCTTTGGCCCACAATGGAGATGCCCAGGAAATTGTACTTCTCTGTGGAGGCATTTTGTTTGGCAGTTTGATTCCCCATCCCCTAGAGACCCAGATGCACAAGCCCCAATAAATCACCACTACTTAAGTCCCAGCAATCGGCCTCCCATACACAACCTCCTCCCATCCTAGGGTCCCAGGCTTCCAACTGCCCCCATACCCATATTGAGTGTGACGGTGATGATGTTGAGAGACATGGTGGAATCTGTTACACTGCTGAAGGATGAGGTCTGTGATGGGGAGGAAGTAAGGACAGTGAGGAAGTTTCATTCCTTTCTGGAAATAAGGTGTCCAGCTCTATTATCCTTATCCCCATCTCCTCTCTATTCCTCCATTTCACCAGGTCTTATGCAGACCCAGTTTCTCCAAGATTTCCCAGTTCTACCCATTAGTTCCCCTCAGAGACTCCCTCAGAGATGTCTGGCCACATCACCCTCTCCAGTCGAGGTGGTCGCTGTTTCCTCCTCCGACGGTGTCTCTTTAGGAGTCGGGAGGCACTGCTCTGCTCCGTGGAGCTACTAAACCTAACAGGGATAATGTGGGCAAAGAAAAACAGAGATCTAAGGTAAGCAGAAAGAGGAATCACATCAGCTTCAGGTGAGGAGGGGAGTAAGGAGTGTGGGGACAGAATGGAAAGGGAGATATAAGACATACCTGCTCATGGTATCATCCTCATCTGAATCTCCCAGGCTGGTGTTCTCCAGTTCACTAGTTAGTAGAGTAGAGGAGCTCTCATAGCCAGCCAGGTGTCGCTCCAGGCGGGAAGAACCACTAGGCCGATGGCCCCCACCTTAGTAAGATGTATGGATATAGGTGGCTGGACTTCTGCTCCAGGGAGATCCAAAGTCTAGCACCCTATGTCCCTGGTTCTCCCCTGCCCATCTTTCACTGCTCCTATCTCCTTTTGGACCCAGAATGTGCATACTGCACAAACCATGCCTCCTTTTCTCAGAATTTAGGAGTGTGACTGCCCTTACCAACATGATCAATGCTCTCTCTTCTCCTGGACCGCTCCCGTCTCAGTGATATTACTGACTCGGTTTCTGTCTCAGGTTCCAGGTTCTCTCGGCTGCTCGATACATTAGGGCTAGAAAAGGAATGGGGTCAGGGAAAAAGGTAATGATGATGGGATTCCTCCTAAAAGCAATGATGATCAGCCAGCCCCAGAATCTAACTAGAAGCTGATCTTTTCTCTCCCTCCCATCACCAACAAGGCTCCCCAGTACTCACTGGAAGGATGGAGGCCTTGAGTCCCCAATGCCGCTAGTCCTTTCAGGAGGGAGGGGAGGCAGTGGTGGGGGTGGAGATGAGGGTTCTGCCCGAGGTTCAGGGGCTGGGGGAGCATTCTCTGGCTGTGGGTTATCTGAGGACACAAGCTACAGAGGTGGGGAACAGGGATGAAAAAGGACTTTTAGGAAAGGTAAGAACAGGGTAAAAGTTCCGGTGGGGAAATGATTCTAGGAGGGAGGGAGAAGAAGATGGAGATGATAAGGAGAACCTGGAAGGGGACCCAAGATAGAAAAACAAAACCTAGAAACTCAAAGAAAAGAATCTTGAGAGTCACATAGAATGGTAAACTGGGGTTTATGAGACTGAAAAGTTGTTCTGAGGGAAGGGAATAGGAAAAATCTGAAAGCGAGGCAGGGGCAAGAGCAGAGTGGTGAGGAGGCGTTCCTTTTAAGGAAACTGGTGGGGATGCTAATGTGGAAGAATGAGGGTCCCCTCATTCCCCTCAAGCCACCTTACCCAAGAGACCACTCTCCCATTGAAGCAAGGCAATCGGGCATTGTCATCTGAAATCTCTTCCTTCACCACGCTGCAAGGAGATGAGAACAAAGTCAACAGTGCTAGATGAAATAAGGCTGTTTCAAAGGTTCTGCCTTTGAACATTTCAGCCTTCTTTTTGAGCCCCTCCTAATGTGGGGCATTAGGGGGGGTCTTTTAAAGACAGTTAGCATTTCCCCTCCTCACTCCCTCAAGTTAATAACAGCCCAACTCCTCATCTCCCTCTAGGAATCCCCCTACCTAGTAATTCTTCCTACTTACTTCCTTTTCCTTTTCTTTTCAACCTAAGAACCTGGCAGGAGTTTTAAATGTTTCTTGCGTTTACTTGAAACTTCTTAGCTTAACTTTCAAGAGTAACCCCCCCAAGCTCACCCAATCTCCTTAAACTATTTGTCTAACCTTAAGGTCTCTCTACCCCAGTTGGGTAAACATGGTCCCCCTTTCTTTTGCCCCTGCTTTACCTTCTCCAGACATCAAGTCTTTGCAGAGATGTGTCCCCCTTACTTCCCAAATCTACAACTCTTCCTAATTTCCTAATTCTGTTCCAATGGGAGTCTTGACTGATCTCATTTACCCCCAGCTTTCATTCCACTATTACCTACCAGCACTCCTGTCTGAAGCTCTGTCCAGTCAGTGAATGTTTTTCTTTCCCCTTCCCTCTGATCCATGTCTAGAAATCCTCCCAAATATATACCATCTGCACCTGGATTTCTGCATGCGTCTAGGTGAGCACTCTATCAGACTGGCCAAGGGTGAGGGCTGTGTCTCTCCCATCAGGGTGGAAACTACCCTCCCCATTCCACCCCAAACTTCAAAGGAATGACAACTCTCCCTTTTTCCTTTCCCCAGCGCAAGATTTCATAGAATGCAAAGAGACAGACCCACCAATCCTGCAATGCCCAAATTTCCTAGTCTTCCTTCCCTCTGTAGGTCTCTTTGATCCACACCTCCTCCAGGAGATCACACTGACTTTGTCCCCTAACTGCACACCCTCCACCACTGGCCTTTCGGGGCACCTCACTAACAGCCCAGGATTCTCTCCGTCAGGACGAGGAGACACGGCCCAGCACACTCAGTCCCCAGCACTATCCTCGTCATCAGAAGGATGGCTTACCTTCATTTATCACTTTTTGTTTTAAGTGTGACAAAAGCAGTGCCAACCTCGTCACCCAGAAGTCAGTGGGAAGAGCCTGACTGCACGTCTAGAGACCTGGGTTCTAATTCTGGCTCTGACATTGACTATCTGTGTAACTGGGCAAAGCCACTTAACCTCTCAGTGCCTCAGTTTCCACATCTGCAAAATAAGGTTCGGTCTGATTTTCCGACGGTCCAAAGCGGCACGAAGCCTTCTACTTCTCCCCCCGGCCTCCCGAGCGGCATCCACGCCCAGGGCTGCGGCCCCGGGCCCCGCCACGCCTCCCGGCCGCGGCCGGGCCCTGGGCCCCGCGCCCCGCGCTCACCCGAAGTCCTGGTCCATTGACTTGAAGTAGTACTTGGCCCCGGCGGGGCGCTGCAGGACGCTCTTAAAGTCTCCCAGGGTGATGCGCTCGGCCGGGACCGGGATCTTGACCAGGTACGGCGTCTCCTCCTCGTCCAGATGGTAGATCACCTTGGTCTCGCCGGCCCCGCCGAGCCCAGCGGCGCCGCTGCCCGCCATGGTCTGGCCCGCGTCGCCCTCCCCGCCTCCGAGCTCCCCTCTCCTCTCCCCGCTCCCACCAGCCCCGGCCCAGCCGCCGCGGCCGCCGCGCCTGCGCACACGGCCGCTCAGCCCAGCCAGCCATCCCGGGCAGGCTAGGGGAGGGGGAGGGGGCGGAGCCCGGCCCGCTTACACCTCCGAAGTGGACGCCCTCCCGGCGTCCCCTCCCTCCCACCCAGCCCCACGCCACACACTTCCCACTGCCGCCCCCTCACGTGACACGGTACGCCTCACTTCCGGCTCCTCAGCTCCCCTCGGTCACGTGAGGACTCCCCAGCCTCTGCCCACCCACGGTGCTGCCGTCCCTTCCCCCGAAAACTCCCACCCCCTCACTCTTCCCTCATCTTCCCTCTCCCAATCCCCAGCCGGGGCCCGCCCCTAAAATTACCTCCAGCTCTCACCATCGTCCGGGGACCAAGAAAACACCTTCCTTCACAGACCAGCCCTCTTCTTACACCTCTGTCCCCACACATCCTCACCATGCCCCCCAGCCCCGAAGAACAGACACTCACTCGGAGCCGGCTACTGGGAACTTTCTCACTTATGGTCCAAAGGCTTACGTTCGAGTGTCTAAACCAGGAGACCTTAGAGGGCTGGACACGGGCTAGACCTCAGCATTTTGGGGGGAAGAACACGATCGCTTAGCCTTGCTTTCCCTCCTTTTCTCCATCAGATACATATCTTCCAAGAAGGAAAGGACAAGGGTCACAGGGCTATAAACACAAAAGAGCCCACTGTTTTATTTACAAACACGCGGTATGTACAAGCAGCTGGCCAATATTATTAAAACAAAGAAGTGGGGAGATGATGGAAATATCACCTGTCCCCCACAAAAGACAAGAGACCCATGTGTTACGTTCCTTTAGGCCACCTGAGCCAAAAGGTTTTCAGAAGGAAAGAAATGGGGGAAGAGGTTTGAGAAAATAAAAGGCAAGGGTCCAAACAAATGACAGAAGAAAGGGGTGGGCAATGCTATATTACACTAGAGGTATAGACAACTGCCTCACCCCACCCTGATTCCAGCCCTAAGTCTGGGCTGGTGGATATGGGAGTGAGCAGGGTCAACTGGCAGAACAGTGAAGGGATGAAGTAGGGAATCTTAGGAACAGGGGCATCTTCCTGTTCAATGGGTCAAAATTCAAGTCCTAAAGTCTTTAGGGAAAGACCCATTCATTCCCAAGTAAGCCTTCCTTGAGAATCCCCACCCCATCATGGGACAGTGTTCAAATCCCAATGGATCAGTGGCAACATTGGGACCCCGTCTCAGTTGATGATGTCTGTGAAGAGTTCCGACTTGAAGTAAGAAAAGTTTGGATGGGTCCTAGGGCTCTCCAGGCTTGGAGAGACCACCAGACCGCCGGGCCTCTGGCCGCAACTCCTTGCACTTCTGGCAGTAAAATATGTCAGGGACATTGGTCTTCTTAATCTTAGCACATGAAAGATGGATCCATGTTCCACACAAACTGCACTCAATCATGGGCCTCCCTGCAAAGGGCTTCTGGCAATAACAGGTGATCAAGTCCCATGAGTCATCACCTGAGAGAAGGGATGGTTGTGATCAGATTTCTGCTGAAGACTCACAGTCTAGAGAATTTCAAGCATTCCCCCCTCCATCCCAAAGAACCCACTCCCTTCAGGGACAAAAGTGTATGTTCTTCTGTCTTCCCACCCCTACTCCCCAGAGTACTTCCCTCAAACACCCTTCTTACCTGATTCTACCATGATGTCCTCATCCATTACCCGCATTTCACCCTCACTGGAGCTCCCATCCCCATCCTGGCTTGTCTCTGTGCTCCCCACTTCCTTGGCTTCACTCTCAGCAGGGATTCCTCCTGGGGGGGTTGAGGTGAAGGGCCGGGGAGCCTCAGGGGGTGGAGGGAGTGCAGAAGCTGGGGCCTCACCCCCACAACTGCCTGCTACTGCTGTTGTCACTGCTACCATTTCATCTTCCTCCTCCTCCTCCTCCTCTTCCTCTTCTTCAGAGTCTGTGTCACTGGGAAGAGCCCGAGGGGGCCCAGAAGGGGGGGGTCGATCCCCCCTTTCCGGCTTTTTCAACTTTCGTTTCTTACTCTTCTTTATTCTTGACCTCTTCTCACCATCTGCAGGAGCTGATCGAGGTCTCCGAAGCACTCCAAAGCTTCCTCCCCCTCCTGGCCCCAATTTTCGGTTCTTTCGGTCCTTTTTTCGGGAGGGTTGAGGGAGATCCTCCTGGGAAGCAATGACAGGGGTGAGGGTAGTAGGGGGCCGAGGGACATGTGTTGGGGGTGCGGGGACCAGAGGGGGTGCCACTTTGGGTCCATCCAGATCAAAGAGAGAGTCCTTAAGCTTCATCTTCTCAAGCAGTGTAGCATTGTCAGAGGCCTGCAGTCGAGGGAAGGTGGGCCCTGGTGGAGGGGGACCTGCTTGAGCAGCCCTCCTCTTAGAAGATTTAGCCTTTTTGACAAAAGTCTGGATGGTTCGAAGGTCTGAAGGGGCTGAATCCCAGCCATCACTATCTGCAGCACTCTCTCCCCGAAATGGTGAACTAGAGCCAGAGGCTGGCCAGTCACTTTCCTAGGGGTGGGTGGGAAGGGAGGGTTAAGTGTTGGTGCCCCCTTTCAACAAAATTCCAACTCCATTTCCCACACTTGCAAGACACATCAGACTTAACCACAACCGGGTACTACAGCAGTCATCTAATACCCTGGGTCTCTTGCACACAGTTAACTTCTCCAAGCCCAACCAATTCAGATTATCTAACCAACCCACCTACCTCCCTATAAATGCCAACAATTCAGCCCCTAAACTAAGCAGTCTCCAAACATCTCCATGAAGTGTCTTTTGTCACTAGAACCCATATCTCCCCCCCATGATCTATTATCCTAACCGTAATTCTAATAATAATAACCAGACAGTACACAGAACTTTTAAGGTTTGCAAATGGACTTCCTTACAACCTTGTCAAGCAGACAGTTTAAGTGTCATCCCGATTTTATAGATGCTTATGATCATCGATAGCAATTATCTTGGACAGGATTTGAGCCAAGGCCTCATGACACTAAATGCAACCACAGATATCTTCAACCTTACCTCCACAAGATCCCAAGAGTGCCCCCAAGACTCTCAAAAACTTTTCTGGCACACCCAAAATAACAAACAAAACCATCATTCCCCAATTGTCCTAGTTCCCTAACTTGTCCCTTCCTCCTGCAACTGCCTACATTAACTTTATCTCCATTAATTCTAATTCTCTTGAACCCCCATAACTTCTCCATTTTTGATATCCTTTGATTCTCCATCCTATCACATCGCCCAACGCGAAAAAAAAAACCACATTTTTTTCTTCATAGACCTTCTAGATTTATTTCCATAACTACCCTTAAACTCCCCTTTACCCCTTCAATCTCCCTAAATCTTATACAATAGCCTTCCCTCCCTTTGCCCTCACCCAAATCCTTCACATCCCATCCTTAAGATCATTGCCCCTACCTCTTTGCTGGAGGGAATGTAGCCGGCATATGCCAAGACAAAACTGCAAAATTTGTTGAAATCCTCAATTGTTCGCCTTCGTTTTTCAGGGGGCTACAGAAAAAGAAGGAATCAGACACCTGGATTTTCAAAGGGAACAGTGGTCCAAAAGCAAAGTTCCCCTGAAAAGAGGTAGAAGGAGTAGAGATCTGGGGGAATCTTACATGTCTGGTTCCCTAAAGAAAGTTTGGGTTGAAGTAGGAAGGGAAATCTCACCTGGGCCTCTGGCTTCAGGTTTGGAGGAAGATCTGAAAAAATCAATAAAAGCCCTGAGTCAAGGTACTGGAAAAATGTACATGCTTCTTTCCCCAAACGTTGTTACTCTTGAAGGACCCCCCACCTCTCTTTCCTCCCTCCCTTCCCACAGGAGGCATGAGTGATTGTGCTCCCACTTTCTTCCTAGCTAATCTTCCTTGTTCCAGTGCCCAGTCTTCTCAGAGTGCAATGGTTTACATGTGCCCTCCCATGTTGATGTTTCTCCAGGTTCTACTCTACTTCTTTCCACTGTTACCCTTCGTGGTCCCAAGGGCCCCTGGCTCCTCCTTTGCCCTTTATTCTGGGCTCCCATTCCCAATCCCTTTGGTTGGGACACTCCCACACACCATCAGGTCCTGTGCCCCACCACTCTAGTCTCTGGATTCTCTTTTCTGGCCAGTTCATGCAGAATCCCTTGTTCCCACTCCTCAAAGTTCTCAGGTTTAATCTGGCTTTATTACACCCCTCCTCATCATCAATTCTCAAGACCTGGTTCTCAGGCCTGGACATGCGGCTCCCCTCCCCCCACCCCCCCACTCAATTAGAGTTCTCAGGACCCTATTCTCTAATTTGCAGATCTCCAGTTTATACTGTCCATATTCTGTCACTACCCCCAGGCACAATACTTTCACACCCCAAAACTCTCCACTCCCTTCAACCTTCTCCCAGTCTCTGGCTTCTCAGCCGGGAGGGGGTGGGGGGAGAGAGAGGAGAGGAAGAAGAGGGAGGCCAGCCCTCAGGCTCCTCCGTTTCCAGCCTCTTCTGCCTCTTCTGCCGCTCCCTCCTGCCCATTTTTCTCCCAGCCAAAGTGCCCCCTTCTTACTAACTCCAGGACAAGACTCCAGTTCCCGGTCCTCATGGCTCTTCCAATTCCACCAACCAACTCCCTGGTTCCAGCTCCCCAGCCACCCTTCCCCTCCCCCAGCAGCTCCCTGACTCCACAGCCACCCCCCCCCCCCCAGCAGTTACCCAGTTCCACAGCACCCCTCCCCCGCAGCAGTTCCCCATCCTTTCTCCTCCCGGCCGTCCCCCCAAATAACCTGGATCCACAAGCCCCCCAAATTATCTGACTCCGCACCCCTCAATTTTATCCTGTTTCGCAGTCACTTCCCATTCTTGAACCCCAAACTGCACCCAGATCCACAGCAAGTCCCCTCCCTGCCCGAAAAGCAGCTCCAAAAGGCCGTTCCTCACAAGCTGCCCAGCTCCCCCGTTCCGGCCCAGTCCACCGGCCCTCCCTCGCCCCCTCCGAACGTCCGACCTCTCCCTCCAGTTCCTTCAGCCTCCGCTTCCCGGTCCTGGTATCCCAACTCATCACCCCTTCCCCCGGGCCCCCTACGGGGCTCCCCGCCCCCCAAGTTTCCCAGTCCCCAACTCCGGGTCCCCAGGCTCACCTTCGGGGCTGGGCTCCGCCATGGCTTCCAGCATCGCCACCGCACCGCCCCTCCCCCCCCCACCCCCCACCCCCAGACTCCCGGTGCTGTCTCCGGTGCCTCTACAATCTTCCACCCTCCCAAGACTGTCTCAGCCCTAACCCCAGCCCAAGTTCGGGTGCCGTCTCGCTACCCTGTCTTCTCCCGAGCTCCTCTTTCCCCTGTGGTTGAACCGCCTGCCTCCTGCCGCCTCCCGCACTCCCGGACCGGACCCCCCCCCCACCCCCCCGCGTCGCCTGCCGCCTGCTCCCTACTCCTCCCCTCCCCCCTTCCTCTCCGCCCTCCGCCTCCAGCGCGCAATGCACCACGGGGTGCGTAGTCCTGGTTTATGTAGCTTTACGTGGACAGCAAAGGCCAGTGTTACTACAATTCCCAGCAGCCCTAGTGTCTGCACAGGCGCACCGCTTTCTCCTCCCCCTCCAGTGGCGGGGAAAGGAGGAGCTAAAGGATTGGGGGTGGGTGGGGGAAAACGGACCGCATGGGCTGCCGGGAACTGTAGGCTGGGCGGGACCGTAAGGAGAAAGGAAGAGAGAAACATCGTTTCCGGCCACCTTACCGCCTCTCCTAGCTACTTCTTCACCACTACTCAAGGGCGCTTCCGATCAGACGGAAGCAAAGACTGCTGGGACGTATGATTGCCGTCTTACTTAGGTCGGGCTAAAGCGCTTTACCTTTTGGTCAGGTATAATAGGCAAGGGCCCCTTCCCACACAGAAGTATTCTAACACTTCTTAGTTAAAGGTGGAAGTAACAATATTATCTTTGAACTACTTCCACGGTAAAGGAATGGACCCATCCTTCCCACAGTGACGAGCATAAAGGAGGCAGGTGAAGATGGTCCCACTTTTCCCTTCATGGCCCCACGACGAAGAGCAGAAAAAGGGCAGGCAGCAAAGCAGTTAAGTTGGTGGTTTCTTTATTGATCTTCTCCACCCCCAGCCCACTCCCGACCCTCCACCCCAACCCCACGGAAGGGAAGATGAAGGGGGTGGAGGGGAGGGGAGGAATTGTAGGAACCCAACAAGTCCCTTGGGGAATCTGGGAGGGAACAGAAACCGAAACAATCAGTGAGTGAGACAAAAAGAAAATGGGAAATGACAACCAAGAAGAGCTTGGGGGAGGGTGGGCGGGGAGAGAGGAAGGGGCAGAAAAGGTTTAGATCCAAGGGAGAAAAAAAGAAAATAGAGACATGGGGGGGGGGGGGCTCTCCTCTACCCTTGCCCTTCCCAACCCCAGCCACTATGGGCTGAGCGGAAGAGAGTCTTAAACATTGCAAATTGCGGGCGTTGACAAGAGGTGATGGTGTTTGTCTTCCAGCAGGGATAAGAAACTGAGGAGAATGGGATGGTTAGAGGGTAAGGAGAGGAAGAGCCAGGGGAACCCTCACTCTTCGTAGAGAAGGGCCCCCCTACCCAGGGGTGGCAGGCAGCTTCACAGACCATAGACACTTTCGTCGCTGTAGGCAATGTATAGAAAGAAGTCTTCTTCGTGATGTTCCTAGGGGTAGGGGGACAATGTTGGCACGAAGGTAATCTCCCCGTGAGTAGGTCAAGTTCCACAGAGACCCATACAACCCAGCCTGCTCCAGGAAAATTGGTCAGAATTACACCTACCAACAGTTGCTGAAACAAAGGACTCAGGAAAGGAATAGCTAATGACTGCTCTAGCCACAAGACATAATTAACCTTTCCTGTCCACCCTTTTGGCAATCAAAATTTCCTATTAACTTCTAAGGATTAGGGCCAGAGTTGAGAGGGAAGCCAACTAGTTACCCAACCACTGCGGGTATTTTCTCAGCAATGATACCAGAGCTAGAAAAGGAGCTGTTTAATCTTTAAAGCCCTTCCATGGTTTTTTTTCCCACTACCCCCCCCTCTCTTCATACCTGGTAAAGCTGACCCATGGTGGCGCTGGTGGGTGGAATGACATTGTTGACAAAGAAAAATAGGGCGTCCTCTGCTCGGAGGTGAATTCGCTTCCGGATCAAGAAGTAGAACTGACCAACTATAAGGAATGTTGGGAGGAGTGATTGTAGCAAACTAAAATCACACTAGAGATCAGAGTAAGGCCTCAGGGACTTATAGAAAGGAGTTGTCTATTTGTGCCTCTAACTGGAATTCACTCCAGCCTACCATCTCCCTGCCCACCAGTGCCACCACCATGGATCAGCTTATTCAGTAGTTCCCACCTGTGAGATCAGAAGGCACCAGGTATTTCTTCTTGTCCAGGTCACCTATCCGGGCCTTAGGAGCCTTCTCCACAATCACCTGGGGGAAGAGAGAGAGGGCACATACATAGGTCAAAAGGCTATTAGGGTAGTATGGATGTTCCCTCCAGGTCAGTCCTTTCCTCTCCCACTTTTCCTCCCCTCACTCCACAGCTTTCCCACAAACAGATTCTGGAGTTTGATCCTGGCTCCCTTTATAGATTTACTCTTGGAACCCTGACACTGGAGGTGCCTTACCACTAAAAGGACCCTCTGACCCCATTTTTTCTCTAGGCTTCCTAGCAATTAGCATCCAAAAGTGGAAAGGAGTTAATCTCCCTTTGAAGGAGCAAAAGTTAAATGACCAAGTGTCAGAAGTAATAAATATGTTAAATTGCAGATGGAATTTCTGTTCAGGAACAAGTTGAATTCAGAGGTCCCTTTTAACTGAGATTCTATATCCCAGGTGTCCAATAGCCAATAATCCTCCACAGGAACCCTTGTAGTGATCCTATCAGAACCCAGATGCTCTCTAGAACAATTTCTGTCTTAGAATAGAGAAAGTACAGCTTTGTGAATAGATGTACTAGTATTCCTATTCCCTGTTCATCCCTTGGAAGTCTGTGTGAAACAGGTACTCACACCGGCACCAACTCCTACTCCCACCAATGCCCTAAAATCTAGCTCTCCTTCTTAGAAACTCGGCTCCTGAACCTCTGCCTCATTCTCGTCTCCTAAACCACACCCCCAAACTAACACCTCCCCCGCCTCCCTTCCCAGCTCTCCAGCGCTGCCTCCACAGATGGGGGAATTCCCTTCCCTGCCCGGGAAGGCCCCGCAGCCTCAGGCCTCCCGCAGCCCAAACCCTGCGCATCCCCAGGTGCCCCGCGGGGCGCCCCCTCTCCGGTCGTCCCGACATGCACAGCCTGGCTCCGCCACGGAGAGTATAACGTCCGCCCTGCCCCGCCGCGCCCCGCCTCACCGGGACCCGGTCGGGATACTTCTTGCGGATCTTCTCGCCTTCAGAGCGGCGCTTCTCGAACGGGTGCTCCTCCTTGTAAACGAACTTCATCCTCCCAGGGACCGGGCCGGGATGGGCTGAGGGGAGCGGGGGAGGGGGGGGCGGACGGGGCCGGGGCGGGGGGCAGCGGCGACGGAGACAGACGGCCGGGCGGGTGATCTCACTCGGCGGAGCGATCTCTGCGACCTGCGCCACTTCCCTATTCACCAACTCCGCCCCGCTTCCCCCGGCCCCACTGGGAGCCGCCCAGTCGCCCGGCATACGCCAACGGCGCAGGGGGGGCGGAGCCTCCTACGCGGCGGGCGTAAGAACCGCCCTCCTCGCCTCCTTCTTACGCCACTGGAGTAACCGCTTCGGAACGGATTTACGAAATTACGGCAACGGATTCGCTGTCCCGATGCGCACGGTGAAGGCGACTATAGTTCAGATTTCAGACGCCATGGGGGTGTGAGCAGACGCAGACTTTTTAACCACTAGGGATCCCGAAAGGAAATGGAGACAGTTACGACGAGCGGATTCACGAAGCGTGGTGCTACGCAGGGGAGTTTGCTGACATCAAAACAAAATAGTGCCAAGGTGGAAAAGGGAGACGGAGGTCGGAAAACAGAAAGGCCCCCGGGATTAACATGGAGTGCGAACCCCGCATAACCCTGGAGCCGGGGGGCACCAGGGTCGCAAAAGGAAGAATGAAAGAGGGAGGCGAACTACGTCAACACAGGATTTAGGGATGCGTGAGGCGTCATAGAAATGGTGTGGGGGAGGGAGACGTCACGTGACAAGGAAGTGGAAGTAGATCCGGCGAGGAATTGATGTACAAGGGAGCCAATGAAGGCGAAAGGACCGAGAGGAGCCTGTGGCTGCAGGCCCGCCTAGAACCTGCGTGCCTGTGCCGACCGTCCTGCTCAGCTCTTACTGGGAGCAGGGCCCTCGTAAACAACCACGCTCCCTCCGCTCCACCGCTTCTAAATCTGACCAGCTCCCCTTCCTAGTGCAGATGCAACTTAGCGTCTCCCTCGACAATCCAGGCAAAACATAAGCTTCCCCCTTTCATTGCTCCTCTCCACCAGTCTTCACCCAAACTTTGTATTTCCCCTCCCCAAACAGCAGAGGATGGGGCAGTAGATACCCTTTCCCAGTGGCCCACCCACCGTCTTTCCCAAGATCCCAGAGATGGGGCCTGGGCAGCTTCAATTTCAGAGTTATAATGCATGGTTCAATGGGAATGGAAGACCTGGGTTGGGAAGAGGCAGAAGAAGACGGTTACAAGTGGGGAAGGGAAGAGAGGAAGAGTTGGCAAGATGTCGAGAGGGAGGGTAGAAATCAGGGCTGGACAAAGCCTTGGGTCCCCCTCCCAAACCCACCCCTCAGAGTAGCAGTGAAGAATTAGATCTGTTTTTTACAAGAGTTTTTAAAAAAAAAAAATCAAATCACAACAGAGCTGGTTTAGCATCTGTCTGACCCTCCCAGGTCAGTCTCTCCCTACCTCTGACCAGTCTTTCACCCCTGACATGGGGGCTGTTTTGGCCCTCCCAGGCCACAGTCTGTATCCCAACCTGGAGTTTCCAGGGAGTGTGTGAACATGGTGAGGCTGTTTCAGTATCTGGGCTTGTATGTCCATCTGGCCTCCAAGTGGAGTGTAGATGGCCCAGGCCAGGCAGTCCTCAGAAATGGGCTGGGGATGGAGCAAGCAGCCCAAAGGCTCTCCCTCCCTTCCCTCGCTCCATTTGTGTGCGTGGGGGGGTAGGGGGGAGTGGCTGTCACCAGAGCCGATGTTGGTGAAGGTTTCGGCTCAGCACAGAGCGGACGTCGGCAGTGAACCTGGGGTAGGGGAAGAAGGGAATAGTAGGGGATAAACATTCACCCACTGACAAAGGATCCAGGATCCCTAGGTCTCCTTTTCCTCCAGCCCCTAATTTCCTCAAGAACATAACAACAACAGTAACAAAAGACATTTTATATAGTGTTGTTAATGTCTACCAAGTGCTTTACAGAAATTATTTCATTCAATCGTAACAGAACAATCCTAACAGAATCCGTAACAGAAGTAATTTAAGTACTACAGATACGTTATCCCCATTTTACAAATGGCAGGTTAAAGGACTTGTTGTAATCACAGAGCTGCAAGTGTCAAAGGTAAGATTTAAACCCAGGTTTTCCTAATTCTAAGTCTAGCATGCATTCCACTACACCTCTCCAGTATCCAGACCCAAGTATCCAACCCTGGCCGCCTCACCTGAGAGCATCCAGCATAGGGAGTAGGTTGAGGAGTGCTGTGTCACTGGGATCACTAAACCAGGACTTGATTGGGATGGCATTATCTAGAAGTAAGAATATCAAAAAAAAACAGGATTGAGCAAGCTTAAAAAGATAAAACTATTAACTACCAAGTATTTGCTTCCCAACCAGCCTGTCAGACAATGCATCATCACCTTTATTTCATAGATGAGAAAAAGGACTCAGAGTTTAAATGATTTACTCTAGGTTAGACAACTAAATGTTTGAACAAAGAGATAATATTCCAAGGTCGGTGGTCTTTCCAATTTACCTCTTTCCCCAACATCCATTATTCAATATACAAAAAATTAGCTGTATTTTATAGCTCAGTTTAATGTGATTATAGAAATTATGATTTATTAAAATTGGTACATCTGAAAATGCAGCTTTGTGAAACAAATTTGAGAGAATTTAGTTTACAAAAGAATCTGTCACAGTACTCTTTTTAAAAGTGTCCTGCCTGATTGCATTTAGAACATTTTGCAACTCTGCGAGAATACACACTGTATTAAGCAAAAGATATCAATAAATTAGGACCTCTTGTTGGTACAAGATTAAAAACAAAAGCCTCTCTCCCAAAGTGTGCTTTTACACAACTTTCTGATTTATTCTTATTAACAGTTGTCTGAAGAAGAGCAGGGAAGGATGAGTCTGCCCATTTTATAGAGGCTACTTATCCAAGTCAGTTAGGGACCAAATACAGAACCCACCACACCTCCCCCAGTCACTTTCTAGGCTTCCTTAACCCTCTCCCCCTCCCCCTGGTACCTGGATGGCTCCTATAGGCTCCTGGGGAGTTATCCAGGATCACAATGCTGGAAAGGTCACTGTGGACCACAGAGAGGTCCTTGATGTAGCTGCCCAACTCCAAAGTGCAGTGCTGGGAGGTGGTGTAGACAAGGGCATTAGCTAAGAAGAGACAGACCCCCTCTGGGGCTGGTTCTTCAAATCCCAACCTGCCCCAGATCTTTTATTGTTCTCACATTCTTAGGTAGGAGAGACTGGCAGGGAATTGAGGGTGGGTGGTGGTGGTATAGAATGGTGGTAGAGAAAAAGGGAGGGAAGTCACCTCCCTAGCCCTTTAACCTAATGAAAGGGGCTGTGTTAGCAATTCATCTCCTTGACTGAAGACCTCTATAGATATGGCCCCACCAAGGACAGTAACATCTGGGCTCCCAAGACCTATTTTCTTCAAAAATGGAGAACACAGGCCCCTTACCTGTCTGTAGTATCGTCTCTTAAGTATGCTCCGGCTATTGTCCAACTTGTCAGCCACAGCTGAACCATAAATCTCCATGCTTGCTGTAAATACAACCAACTCATACCACTGGCTCACCTGAAGGGGAAGGAAATGGAAAGCTATCACAGACTGAGAGGCTCATATCTCTGGTTATGTCTTTCATTCTTTTTAAAGATCAAAATTGCCACCAAATTTAAAAGGGTAAGGACAGAAGGCTCAAAAATAAACAGAAGTTCATGACCACAGTTAGAGTTTAAGAATAATAATAAAAATAATAATATATAATAATAATAATAATAATATAATATAATAATAATAAAACCACTCCTATTAATTCCCATCACTTCTATATTGCTTTTCCTCTAGGTCGCCTACTTATAACTAACTTCCATTCTCCCCCTCCCCAGATTCCAACACTCATTGAATAGTCCCAAGCCCATACAGCTCCTAGATTCTGAAAATTACTTTTTTCTTTTCTAAAACAGCCCCCCAATCCCCTTGAACTCCCCAAGACTTACCACTTCTAAGAAGAAGTCCACATGGGGCCTCTTATGTACAAAAAAACGGACAGGATGTTTGTCTATTACGACCTGTGGGGGGGACAAGGAGGGGCTGGGGGCGGAAGCCCTACTAGCATCCCCTCCCTACCAGGCCCTACCAGGCTTACCCCAGTCCCAAGGGACAGGGAAGAGAAAACCCCAGGAGAAGGAACTGAAGGAGAGTAAAAGGTGATGGGGGCACATGGAGAGGAAAGGGCAGAGTAGTGGCATATTCATCCATCCCATTCACCCTCAGACCTTGAGGATGAAGTCAGGAGGTGTTCCTGGTCGAACCGTAGGCCTCAGGACACCATCATGGTGGGAGTGAATAAGAGTTTCATCCAAATCCAGTACTAAAATCTTTCGTTTTACCTGGCCTAGAAGCAGAGAGAAAAAAAATAAAAGAGATGAAAACTTTATTCCAGAGTTCTTTGGCTTCTCCAAGACATTTACTAGTAGATGACTTTCAGGCTCCATCCATCCTACTCTCACTTTTAACTTTCAATGATTTCTCAAGGTCCCAGGTACTCACCAAGTCGGTTTCGGGAAACAGGGGACAGAGGAAGGATGTCATATCGAACAGTCTGATACTGAATTATCTAGAAGCAACAAGAAGGAAGTATTAGAACTTTTGACAAGAGGAAGCCCTTCCCCAATAATAGCCAGGCACCCATAAAGTTCAGCCTTCACTAGATCCAAAGGATATTTTATAGCTGTAATTAAAATTGTCTTATCATTGCAGACTGAAATGGAGCTAGATACTGGCATCTCTGATCCCTGAATAGTGTCAACTGGCATGATTATTCTTCTGAGGAAAAGAGCTGAAGACTGGGAGGAATTTCTGGTCTGAGGGAGAGTGAGCGTCTGATTGAGGACTGAAGGATCAGTCCCCTAGGATTTTTCTCACCTGAACCTATGTATATTCAGAGATTGTCAGGTCAGTTAAGTTCTCCAGGCCAAGGGCCATGAAGCCTATTTTAACCAGCCACCTGTCCACTTCCATCATCACTAAGAGTCATGGGTTACATAGGACCTTGGCCCCCAAGGCAACTCTCCCTAGGTGCTCGGTCTAATTGCTGAAAGTCTCAACTTTTCAGGCAGATTTGATTGGTTATCAGAAAGTCCAAAGTATTTGTTTTCAAGGAAAATTGAGAAAGATGCATATCCCCTTCCCCTCCAATCTCAAACTTCCTCCTCTGCTGTCCCCCTGCTCAAAATGATACTTTCTAATTCCTAGTTCTCATAGGACCACAGATGTAGAGCTGGAATCCACCCTCTCACTTTATATACATAAGGAAATTAAGGCTCTGAGGGGCTAAGTGATTTGTCTAACACAGCTAGTGTGAAGTTTGAATCTGGAGGTGGGATTTGAATCCAGAACTCTCAAATACCCTACCCTAAGTTCAAAGCCCTCTAGGATTGATTGTCCTTATTTATCTGAGCCCAGATCATACTTCCTATATGTACCTAGACTTCTTGACACAAGTGTTTTCTAAAAATCCAAGTGACTTATCCCACTATTTCTATGGTATCTCCCCATCCTCTGTTCTCTCCACCCAAGGATAGGGCATGATCAGGACAGAAGACAGCTAAGGCACCCTATACTATCTTGGACAGCATATGCTAAGCACGTAGGAAAATGCTCTAAGCAGCTGCTATCTGGAGATGGGAGGACTTGGGAGTCTTGCTTGGCTTTGGGACGTACACTAAAACCGGAGGTAATTTTGGAGGTCCCTATCCCCGGTAACAAAACAGACTGGAATTCCTCCTCCTATACCACTATAAAATGAAGCACAGATTTGAAAACAGGAAGAGGATGTAAGGCAAGGCCAAGCAGAAAGGTATCGCAGGAAAATAAATCTAGTGTGGTGGGGATAGGATAACAAAAGTAATAATGGTTCACATTTATATAGCAGCTATTCAAAAAATCTTTCTTCACTATTCTGTGAGGAAGCCCTATTTTCAGGATGTGGAAATTGAGGCAGAGAAGTTAAGGAATTTGCTGAGGTGTCATATAGCTATTAAGTAACAGAGCCAGGAATTCTCCCACCCTCAAATTCCCTATCTCCTACTTTTCTTTCCCAGTCCTAGCTCCCCCACTTAGAAGTTCAAGGGCTTAGGCCTTAAGGATAATGGTGGAAGCCCTTTCAGTATCCTGTGATACGACAAGGAAATCAAAGGTTAAATCCATGGCCTCCAACTGAATGGGTCAATACACCGTGAAATCCAGGGGAACTTTCCTCTCTTAGGATGGGGCATCCCTATGCCCCTAATAGCCTCTGTTTTGTTTTACTTGGAATTTCAATGAAAGTTGTGGGGCCAACTTAGGAACTCTTCTACTTCTACCTCTGAGCCCCCAACTAAATTCTCCCTGCCTAGAGGATTTTTCTCGGGAGTAAAAATCTAATAAACTCTATCCTAAGGGGAAAGGTAATTCATCCAAATATTTCCATGAAGCACTGGCAGCTCACTAGGTCCTCCCTCCCGATGTGTGTCCACATTCTCTCTCTTGTTCTTCCAGCTGAGGGGTCATTCATGCTTCACCCTAAAAGATGTCCAACTCAAAGTATCACTCAGTCCAACTAAGATTTACAGGTAAGGAATCCTACCACCCAGAAGACTCACCAAGATGTAATGCTGCACACACCTCCATACTTCAGACTTTTCCTAAAGGTTTTTTAAGTTTCCCCTGTTATTCTAGGTTCTCTTTACCCTTATATTCTTGCCTAAACTTCAGGTCCTTTTCCACAGGGTCTCCTTCAATTCTAACTTCACAATGGCTCCTCCCCTTTGCAAACGTGACTCAATTCTTGTTACAGAAGGTTAGTGGAAACTTAAGGACCGCTTGAATACACAAAATTTCCACAAGAGTCCCTCTACCAACCCAGATCGATAGGTAAAACTTAAATCAGTTTCTTCAAAAACAATTACAGTCTATTTATAGAACCCTCCCCCATAAGTCTTACCCCTTAAACAAATTTCGGGGCCTTGTAACCAGGGCTCTTTATGAAGGACCCTTCCTTCAAATTACTGCCCTAGTAAAGTCTCAACCAGCTCAAGGGTGGAGGTTCCCCCAGCAGGCCATCTCACAATATACATGCTTACCCAACTCTGCCCTAGACCCAACGAGAGTAGCCCACCAATTACTCCGGATTGCTTCTCCCGATCCCCCCAAAATCCAGCGGGGGGGGGAGAGCTCCAGCCGGCTTGCTGACACCCCAGTCTCACCGTTCGGACCTGTCTCCGCAGAAGGTACAGGCAGAAGCTCCAGAGTTTGGCAGCAAAGGCCACGAAGGTGCGCAGACCCAGGAGACATTGAGTCCTCATCATCCCGACGCCCCTGGCCCTGATGGCCCTGGGGGCCCCGGGGCCCGGCTCAGCCAGGCCCCCGGGGGGCAGTGCCTCCCCTTCCCCCTCCCGCTCTTGGGAGGGGAAAGGTATGGGGTTTAAGCACTAGAAAGCTACAGCTAGGTCAGAGGGGGCTGCAGCTCAAGGAGGTCCCCCCAAAGGGGAGAAATATCCCCAAGGAAGTAAGAGGAGGGATGTGGCAAGTCCTTCGGGACTCGCGGGAGGCGCACCCTAAACGACTGGGGGAAGATACGCGATAACCGGGGGCCCGAGATTTTAGGGTAGGGTCCTTGGACGGAGAGGGAAGGGGGCAGATGGGGAGGGGGGAAGGGAGGGGGGAAAGAAGAGGGAAGCCCGCGACGCAGGCGCACTAGGTGGTTGAGTGCAGGAAAGCCGGCGGGAGGAAGGGCAGGGCTGGACGAGCAGGGCGCGAGGAGCTGGGAATGAGGAAGGAGAAAGAGAGAGAGCGGAAAGAGGGGAGGGGGAGCCACGGAATATGAGGCGCGGGCCTGAAGCTGGTCTCCCCCCCCCCACACTCGGGGGAATGCCTTAACCGCTCGGAAGCAGGGCCGCTGCCTCTGCCGCCACATCCCCGAGCCTGACAGGCGCCATTTTACCGCCCAGAGTCCTCCCTCTCCCCTTTTCCTCCTCCTCCCTTCTGACATCACTTCCGGCGACCCACCCACGTCCAGGAATGGTGGTAGGGGCTACATCCGGAGTCATCGACCCACTCTCCTCCCATCCAGTTTTACTGCGCAAGCTCCTGAATGAAGCTACAAAATCAGACCCCGGAAAGGAACTGTGGTGGGGGAGGGGGTGGTGGATCTCGGTGGAAGGGGATTGGTTCCTTCTCTACCCTCCACCCCCGACTTCTAGTGAGCCGGAAATCAGAGAAACGCGCGGGACTAGAGGAGTGACGTATTCTCAGGCTGTGGCCTAAATCCTGGCCTGTTAGCATACAGTAGTGCGGTGCGCACGCGCCGCCCCTCCTCCCACCTCCTAACCTTAACTGCCCCCAACGGCTTTTCACGCCCTTCCGCGTGACCTACTGAGGTGCACCCTCCCCCCCTCAAAGAAAGCGTAGCGGTCTACAGTCGGGCGACTCGTTCTTAAGGCTCTACGTTTGGTTGTACTCTGTCCTCTAGTAACTTCCGTTCGTGGACAGCCGGGAGGAGGCTCGAGGATCCCTCCAACACTTCCCCGCACGTTTGAGTTTTCATTCTTGAGTCCCGCCCCACCCCAGGCCCCATTTCAAGTTCCTAAAAAGAATCACTGTACAGTCAGATCCGGGCCCCAGTCCTGCCTGGGCACTGCCTCCGGCGCCGAAGCTAACCGGTGACGTCATAATGCGGGCTCCGACGGGCCTCGGGAACGGCGGGGAAGGGGGGTGGGGGCGGTGAGGCGGACGGCCCGCCCACGTAGGCGCCCCCGATTTCCGTGACGGCATCGACGCGCGCCCAGCCCGTCCGAAGGAAGCCGAGTACGGGAAGGCGGTGCTACGGCTGCTGCGGACCGGTGGCGCCCTGGGGCCTCCACGAGGTCGGGGTGCCGGGTAACGAGCGGCCAGCAGGCGCGGTGGAGGGTGCTCCCGAGCCCGGACTGCGGGCGCAGCGCTTGGTTTTCGACTCGGATCTAGAAACCGGCTTTAGTATTGAAGCCTGGAGGGAGGGAGGGGGGGGGGCTGGAGCTGACCCTCTTGTTACGAGTAGCCCCTCTCCCACGTGCCCGGACTCCCCCACCTCTACCTTAGGGAACTCTCCTGAAAGCTCACCTGTGGCTTTGGCAGAGGGAGGGGAGTTCAAGTCCTGGGGTGAGAGGCATTCAAAGAAGGTTTGAACCCCGATACTCTTTGCAGGTGAGAGAAAAAGCAGTACAGAAGTGGAGTGAGTAGTGCCCCTCCTGTTCATTTGTTGAAGGAGGATTTGGAAAAGAAAGTATTAAGACAGTAATAACAGGTAGGATCTGGCAGGTACCCCAAGACAGAAATAAATAAAAAAAATTGTACGCCATAGCCAGACTCTACCAAACTGTCCTACAACGCCTACCTTGCACCTAGTGAATCAAGTCCAAGCTCCCTGTGCCCAGGTCTTTTGACCCCCTGCGTAACTGGCTGCACTTACCTACACAGCTCCCTGATGTGTACCCTCCATTTCATTCAGTTTATCTTAGTATTCTTACTTTTCATTGTACAACGTCCCCATTAATTCCTTTCTCCCTCAGTTCCCTCACCTTGTAAAGTGGGGACGCTATAAGCACTTCATAGGGTCGTTGTGAGGATCAAATAAGATTGTATTTGTAAAGTCTGTAGCGCAGCACCTGGCATGTAGTAGATGCTTACCGAATGCTCTTTCCCCTTTCCCCCATTTCTGTGACTGATGGTACTGGAACCCCTGTCCAAACCTGTGAAGTTGCCCCCCCTTTTCTGTTCTCCTTGTTGCATTAAGAATACATAGCACAAATTTTAGTTTTCGGTGCTGTTGAATTCAAATTATGTTTAAGAAGCTTGTTTCTTCCAGTGTCCTCTTTGTTTTCTGGCTTTTTTTTTTGTATCTACCACAGTACTGATGGTTAATAGGCTTTCATTAAATTTGATTTGATTGATTGGTTAACAAAGGTATGGCAGTCTACAGATAAGGGAGCTCCCTAGTGGTTTTAGAAGTTCTAGACCTAGCTTAGAATCGGGGAAGGGAATGATTGGAAGAGGAAGGCTATAGGGGATAGCGTGGGGAATAGTCACAAGCAAAACTAGCTTTCTGCTCTTTAAAGGGAGAATTAAAGAGGATACATAAATATAAGGGGATATCTTAGATTTCCTCTTGGATAATTGGGGATTGACTGAACAAATTGTAGTGTATAAATGTAAGAGAATGTTATTACATTCTTAAGAAATTATGAGGCTATTTGAGTAAATCTTGGGTAATATCAATGTCTGCAGAGTGAATTGAACATTACAAGGATGACAGGATTATAAAGAAAATTTTGAAATGCTTAAGAATTCTGATTAAAGCAGTGATCAACCTGTCTCTGGAAAAACTAAACCATATTTTACCCACGTAACAGAGATGATGGACACAAGGTACAGAGACATGCATTTTTTGACTTGGCCCCTGTGCAGGTAGATTTATTTTGCTTGTTTTTGCTTATTTGTTAAGGCTTTTTAAGTTGGAGGGCAGTAGGGGTTTGCAATAGGTATGCGAAAGAAGGCTTAATAGCACAGATGCTTAGGACAATTTTGAAAATAATATTATAGAATTTATGTGCTTTTTTTAAAGGAAGAAGTATTAAATGGAGATTTGGGGTTTCACAGAGAATTCTTTTGTGTTCTTGGGTATTGAAATGCTCTTTAGTGTTTAGGTTCATAATTTAATGGTTTTTGTTATTTTCTATTCTTCTTTTGTAAACTTCTTTACGACATGTCTTCAGAAACCCACTTGTGCTGTGCAGGGAGTGAGACTTTAAAGCCTTGAGAGCATTCTTTGGAGGAGAGAAATCTGATCTCTGCACCTTTTCTTTGGACTTGATTAGCCATCAGTTGCTTCTTGCTCCTGGCAGCTTCCTTCTTCTTCCAGATTCTGTGGTCTCAGGGCCATGGGAACCTCATGCCCATTTTGGTGAGAAACATCTTTCTTCCTTATATTCCAGTACTTCATCCCAAATCAGCTTACCATGAATAGGGTCCTTCTTTATGTTTTGCATGACTTCACATGTATAATTTCTATCATATTGCTTGCCTTCTCAAGGGGTGGAGATTGTAGTTGCGTATGTCCTTCGTTTTCGAAGAGGACCATGCCATCAGGGAAATAATGATATGACTTGCTGTAGCCTTTGATTTGAATGAGGGAGGGCTGTGCAAGATCACCAACCTCACTTTCTCCTCCAGAGCCATCTGGATTCAGTGGCCAGATGTTCATCAGGATGACTAGACTAGCTCAGGATGCAATGGGAAACCCTGGCCTTTTTAGGCTAAATAAAGCCTTTCAAGGTTCTCCCTTTGAGTGAGGTAGCACCCATTCAGTGAATAGGCCTCTTTGAGAAGTGAGTCAAGGGATGCCCACTTTAATTGAAAAACTTTTGTTTAATTAAAGTGGCCAAGGGTTGGGGGAGGGACAGGAGGGAGGTAGAAAATTTGAAACTCAAAATTTTTTAAATGTTTTTTTAAATTTTAAATGTAATTGGGAAATATTTAACGAAATAAAAATATGTTTGAAAAGGGTTCCTCTTCCTGGTATACAACACTCTTCCCATTCCTTTATTGATTCTTCTGTTTCTTCCTCTTAGCCTCTTCTTCCTGGTCCACCCTGTTTTTCTCTTCTCCTATTCTGAGTTCAATCCTTGCCCTAAGCTACCCTACTTTATTTACATAAAGCCCTCAATTCATTCATATATTGTTTGCCTTTCACCCTGCCTTTCTCCAGATTATGACAAGTTTGTGTGGTAGGATTGCTAGGTGACAACATTCGTGGGTCAGGACCCTTGGGTGCCTTGAATATATTCTGGCCTAGTTTGAAGTGACAAGGCAAAGGTGGGTCTTTGGGAGGTTTACCAAAAAAGAAGAGAACTAGAGGACAGTATCTGCAGTAGGAATGTATATTGAGGATAATACAGGAGAAAGGAAGGGATAACGGGGCTGGTACCTGGGGGATGAGGGTAAAGGTTAGTCCAGAATTTGATAGGAGAAGCTTTCAAGAATGAGGAAGAAGCGGTAGAAATTATATAGTTATGAAGTAGGGGAATAGAGTGAATTTGAGAAAGGATGGAGTCCAGAGGTGGAACCAGCCAGCCACAGTTGGGTTCTAAGTACCTCTCTTCCCTTCTTTTAATCCTTTTCTTCCTGATTCATTTGGATTCATTAGTTCTTCATCCTACCCAACTTTGGTATAGAAATCCCTAGTCCTACTGAAGAAAGCTCTCACCCCCAGGACTATGGAACATATTCAGTTCCTGCAAGTTCATGTATTTGATCCGGGATAGCTTAAGGAAGTATTGGTGGTGGCTGGAGAGGTAAGGGGTAATATCCTAGAAGATAGAGAATTAAAAAATTTGGGGGTGGGAAGGTTAAATCTAAAGGATGGGACAAGTTCTCAGTGTCCTCTGCTCCCATAGGTGTGGACTCCATGAGATTTACCCTTTAACCTCTGCTTATCCCAGAAGAAAAGGGAAGCCTGAGATATCCTGGCCCTGCTCTTCCAGTTCAGTTTGGAAAAGTAAGAAGAATTGGAACTGTGGGAGTAAGACTGTGGCTGTTAGGGATAGATATCTGGGTCTCAAGCAGTGGAGAAATTAAATTAATGATTGGTGGCATTTATAGTACTTTAAATTTTGGAAAGTTCTTTATAGATGTTAAATCATTTGAAATTCACACGAATCCTGTGAGGTAGGTGCTACTAGGATCCCCATTTTCCAGATGAGCAAACTGAGTTGAGGGAGTTTAAGTGACTGCTAGTAAGTGTCTGAGGCTGGCTTTGAACTCAGGTCTTCCTGATTCCAAGTCCAACATTCTCCATCGAAACCACCTAGCTCACTAAAGTAAAAGTTACTAATTAACCTCTTAAACATCTGTTGGGACTAAAGTCCTTTTCTAGTTGGTGACATGTCTGGGGAGTGGCTCCCCCATTGCCCAGAGATGGGTAAGCAAGACCTGAGGAAAAGGAATTTTCAGTCTTCATGAGAGTTCCATTGTGTTTGTCAACCTTTTCCCCACTCCCCCCTCCCTACTCCCACGACCATAGAATTCTTGGAATGCAGCCTGGGCTGGTTACTTGGGAAAAAAAGAGACACAACAACAGCAAACACTTATACCACCTTCTTGGGAAGCTCCAGATATAGTGAAAATTGAACACAGACTGACTGGTATTTATTTATTAAATACCTGTTGCATTATGTGGCCGCTAGGGGGGAAAAGGCTTTAGCAAAACCATTACTCTTCTTCCTACCGTGTTGGGGAGATGACATACCCATAACAATGTTCCAGGTACCACCAGATTAAAAGGGATTGAAGGATTAGCCCCGGAGGAGTACACTGTGTAAAGACTTGAACAGCCCTTTATTCTAACACTGTACCTTTTTTCTCCTTAGGCAGCAATTCTTGCTTTATCCTGCCCTAGTCTCTTCCACCAACCTTACATACATATGTTTTATGGGTCTAATTCTGATGACTACCTCCCTGGAAGACTCAGACAATTACCTGGTTATCTGATGGTGCTGATGGACTGACTTTGAGTCCTGACTAACCTTGACCTACTACCTGTAGCTCTACAGTATAGTCACATTTCAATTTGTAGATTAGGTTCTGAAAGCCATATGTAAGCCACAAAGTGATATGGTTAAAATGACCCTTGAAGTGACTCATGAATACATTATAGTATCTTTAAACAGTTATAGCTGGAAAGGGACTAGAGTCTCTTTGAAGGAAAGCAGTCTGTATTAGAGAGTAAAGAAATGGAAGTTATTGTAGAAAGAATTGAAAATAAATTTTGTTTTTCGTTATATTCAACTTCAGTATTGATCAGGAAAGTAACTGGTCTTCTCAAATAGAAAAAAAGTAGATACATTCTTAAATAGTTATAAAAACCAATGATTAGGGGAAAACGTACTCTCGAAATGGCTTTATACATAAGTGTTATTCTTTTAAAAGTGGGCCTTCTTTTTTCACCACAAGGAAGCCCAAGGAAATGCTGACCAGAAACCCTAGGAACGTTAACTAGAACTGCCCTTCTCATTAATCTGCCAGGTTCAAGAGAAAGGCTTGTGGGTATAATGAAAAGGAGACACTGGAATCACCCTCATCCTGTGGCTCATACTCACCGAATAGAATGCCAGATTTGGCCCAACAAGTTTAATTGAATCAAGGTGAATTGTGTATGTTGAACTCATATAGCATCTACCTGGCATTTGCATAAGGCCTGTTAGAACTGGAATATATTCACCCTGGTACCTTTTTACCTTCATCCTTTTATTGTCACATCTATTTTCATTTATATCAGTAGGGCAACTGCTCCATAGGGAGAGAAGTAGGATGGGTTGCTTATAGTAGGAAATTTCATACCAAAAAAAAAAAGCCTTTTTATAGAAAGCTAGAAAATGAGAATATATATGAGAGCTAAATCTTGTGAGGAATGAGATATGAGAGCGCAGGGCTGGGGAAAGGTTTTGGAATTGGATCCAAAGTAAAATTCAGAACTTAAGAAGAATTAAGTACTGAGTTGACATAAGAATGAGGCAAGCACTGGGATGGGTATGGAAGGTAGCTGACATTTTTAAATGTGTAGAACTTCAAATGGAAATAAAGGCTGAATACCTTGGGAAAAGGAGAGCAGGGGCTGGATGGAAGTGAATGAGAGAGGACAGGTATCAGATGTCTGGCCCCAGTGGAGAATAGCCAAGGTCCAAAACACAAATTTCTTTATTATTATACAAAAAGAACAGCTCATACACTTTACCTCCCACCTCCCCTTCCCCATTCCCCTGGTCTTCCAGGAGTCTACATCAAAAGTACTTAGAAGGGCCTGGAAAACTCTTCCCTTCTTCCCCACTGGCTCAGATTTTTCTCTTCTGGTCTCCTCCCCACCCACTCTTCCTGTCTTGAATTACATTTCAGTCCCCTAACCTTCAGCAGCTGGGATAAGGGGGAATGTGTAGGAAGCCCAGCTCTTTCAAACATACTCCTTAGCAGAATTGGACTTGGGGTAGGAGCGCGGGGCCTGGTACCCTGCTTTGCTTTCCCTAACTGGGCAAGAGCAAGAGAGGAGTGCACCCCCCAAGATAACCAGGGCAGAACCAGCCCAGCCGATGAATATGGCAGAACCAAATTCATACCTGTGGAGAGAGGTAGAGGAGTTAATGATTAAAAGCATCCAGTTATTTGGCCTGTAAACTGTAAGGGCTGCATCATTCTTCCCGTAACACTCCTATGAATCCCCGATCCTGGTTATGTCCCCAAGTACCCAGATAAGAGTCTCATACTTACTTAGTATTCATAGGGACTAACGGATTATAAAAATCTGATATAATTTGGTGGCCATACCAGGAACAAGCAATGAGGGCAGCGAGACCTGATCAAGAAAGGAATGATGGTTTCAGAGATGATCCTGTGAATCTCTTAACCTAACTACCCTACTTCACAAATCATGAGAGGTCATTTGTCCAGGGGAGCCTGGAAAAAGTCCCAGGTCTAAAGCAATACTACTAGACTGTGAACAGGGATAGGAGAGGGGAGACAGGGCATCAGGGAGGGGAGACTTAGTCTTAGGGTGTGGGGTGGGAGACAAGGACGACTTACCAGCCACAATGAAGACTATACCACCTGACATGGCAATTCGAGCCTTTTTCACCTTATCATCACCCCCACATCGTGTACACTTCATGCCCGTGGCAGCCACCATCATAGCCAGAAAGCCCAAAACTATGGATACCACCATTAGGGCCCGGGTGGCCTGTAGGGGAGCTGGAAAAGGGAAGGAGGCTTATTGTCATTGCTTTTAGTTAGGGGGAGCAACAAGACCCATAATTTATTAGTAGAGTGCTCTCCAGGTGAGGAAATTCCATCTACTAATGCTACAGTAACTAGCACCTGAGGTTGCAGATAGTAAGGTAGAAGGGAGGTCAAAGGGTGGGGCTTGACACAATGGCTCCAAAGCCATTATTTCTAACTGTCTGCTGGACAGTTATACCTGGATTCCTACTAATACTTCAAACTCCATATGTGTTTTAAGTAAAATTCATCACCTTTCCCTTAAAAAACCTCCCCACCCCAAACAGTCTCCAAATTCTGACAATTCTACTCCAATATTTTTCGCACCTAGTCTTCTTCATATACACTGCTACCACTGTAGGTTAGGCCCTTACCCTCTGACCTGGACAGTTTAATAATCTGTGTCCTCACTAGTCTATACTTGGAATCTTTCCCTTTCTCAAATCCATTTTTTATTCAGGTGCCAAGTTAATATTTTTCAGTGGCCCACTCGGATCACATTGTCTACTCAAAAATCATCAGTTTTTCTCTGTCCACACGGAATAAATTTCTGCTTCCAGTGCAAGGTTATCTGTAATATCTGACTCCAACCTTATTACACTAAATATACTCTAGTGGTCTGCCAAAGGGGACTGATTATTCATCCAGTTTTGTCCTCTCTTCTGTCTGACTACTCTTTTCTCTTCCTTGACTGGATTTGAGATGGAATCCCATTTCTACCTTCCTTTCCTTCAAGACCCCTCTTCAGTCCTGGCTCCAGAAGGTGTTCAAGTAAGCTCTCCCTATTCAGTAGCACTTTGTCCGTATCTCTTATTTGAATACCTATTGTCCGTTTTGTAACTGTGTTCATGCCTTCCCCTCACTGTTGGGTTGTAGTTAATTAACAGTACATATTTATAGTTTCTATAATGCTTACTGATTTAGAACTTTCCTCACAGCAACCACCCGAGGTTCCTAAAGGGCAAGATCTGTTGTATGTCTTTGTAGTTCTACTTCTTGGATCCACTATGAGACCTTATTACACCTAAGTAAGGCACTTTATCGAACAGAAGAAATACTTAGGAGGCCAAGGGCCTCATTTCTTCTCGGGATGCAAGTATCCCAGCTTCCTCTATACCGAGCAGTTGTCTTCCTTCCCCTCCCACTGACCCCTGTACCCTTCGGGAGTGGCTCATCTTTCAACCATCTCGCAAACCTAATCCTCATCCCTTACTTCAGTATCTAAACCACCAGTCCCAATTTCGTCCACATACTCAGGCCTGAGGAGAGGCCCCTCAACTCTCCCCTCATCCTGGGGCGAGCCAGCAGTAGCCTGATCCTTCTCTCTCCTCCATTCCTGCTTCCTCTTCCCGCACCTGAGCCTTCCTGTTCAGTCCCGGCCTCGCCCCGCCCGAGGAGCCTCGCCTCAGCTCATGGACAACGCCCGGGGCGCCCAAGTTTCGGTGAAACTGCCCGGGGGAGCGGCTTCGGGAAACAGAGATAGCCCCTCCAAAGACCCCGAAGCCCAACCTGGCTCAGGCTCCGAGTGCCGAACCTCCCTTTGACCTCCCTTCGGCCTTACTATCAGCAGCCTCGGGTGCTAGTTACTATAGCTAATCAGGGAGATAAGATTAGAGACTGTGGCTGCAGGCCCCGAGTCTCCCGGAGACTCGGGCATTCCGGCCCCCAGTTTTCCTGTTGCGCTCTAGTTTGCCGATGTCCCCTCAGGATTTCCCTCTGCCCCTACCCTTGTTGGGACGCAAAGAAACACAAGCACTCTCCATCCCTTCAGTCCTCAAACTTCTCACACTGCAAACCACCCTAATCCCTTCACTTTCTGGTCCCTCTCCTCTCAGTGGCCTCTAAGAGCCTTCACTTAATGGAGGAGAAAGAAAGACTGGAGGTGGATAGGTGAGGAGCTGGAGGGACATCTAACTCAAAGAAGTTTTATAGCGAGTGGGGCCAGATGAGGAGGGGAAAGGCGAGAAATCGGAAAGTGGAAGGGAGAGGGTCTTAAACTTTTCCCCTTCTGGTAAGCGCGCGTAATTTCGTTCCCTCCTTGAACACAGGATCTTCCCCCCCACCCAGGCCACCTAGGCTTCGTTAACTTCAGATATCCCCATCCCCACCTACCTCAGCTTTCTTCCCTCCTCCTCACCTCGACCTCCTTCACGTACATCCCAACTTCCCTCCAACTTCTCCCTCAACCAGAAAGACCTCAAGTGAGCCGTTAGCCTCTAGACCTCTAAACTTCTCCCATTGTGGCTCTCCCTCCGAGAACCTAGATCCCCTCCCCATTCACCCCCAGCACCTTCACTTCCCGCCCTTTCCTCCCACCATCTCCCGTCGGAACTCAAGTGACAGGTGCTCCCCAGCCTCACCAGACAGAGCGAGGACTGAGTCGTACATCTTGCAGCTGATGACGCCGGTGCTCTGGCTGACGCATTCCATCCATAGCCCCTTGTACATCGCCTGGGCAGTAATGATGTTGTCTCCAGCATAGGAGCTCATCTGCCACTGAGGGATCGCAGTGCAGGCTATCAATCCCACCAACCCCAGAGCGGCCAAGGCGAATCCCAACAGCTGAAGACCAGAGTTTGCCATCCTCCCCACCCCCCAAAAAAAGAAGATCCTACAATAAACGAAAAAAAGTCTTTGGGGCAACTTTTTACAAAGTACCCCTCACTCCCCTACTTGGCGGTGTTTTCTGAGAGAATCCTGAAAAAGTACTTCTATGGTCAGAGCCTTTACAATTTTATAATTATTTTCTCCTTTTGAACACCCTACAGTAAACAGAAGAGACTTCTCCCGGGGTGGGGCGGGGCAGATGGGGGACCCTAGGTGAGCAGGGTAGGTGGAAAGGCGGGACCAGGAGACAAAAAAAAAAAAAAAAAAAAAAAAAGGAGGTCGCCGCTCCCCTTCCCCCAGTCCCTAGGTCAGACAAAAGGAAAGGTACTCTAGGGTAGAAGGTAGAACTCCCCAATGCCCACGCTTTGTTTTTAGGGGCCTCCGGGGCGTTCTAGCGCTGCTGCCAACCCTACCCAAACAAAAGGTGAGCAAGCCTATCGGGCCAAACGGCAGAGGTTGGTCCCCGGGTCTCTAGAGACTTCCAACTAGAGTAGCTAGTTCAGTTCACCTGGCCGGTAAAAAAGCCCCCCCCCCCCCCCAAAGTTCCGTTCCCACAGCTGCCGCAGCCTTCAGTCAGTTGGAGTGGCTGCCGGGCTACAATTCAGTTCCAGAGCAATGCGGTCCAGAATGGCAGCTAAGCTCTAGGGTGGATGGGACAGGTGCAGCTAGAGCACCTGTTTATAAGACCCTGAGGGGGAAGGGGGAGGAGAGTGGAAGGGGAGAGGGACAGGGGCGTGGCCAAGAGGTACTGGAGAAGGTGACTTGACGTCACAGAAAGGGACAGTCATCTAGACCGGAAGTCCCCCAGACACACACCTGCACAGGTGAGACAGTGGAGTACGGAGTCTGGAACCCTGGGATGTGCCACTTCTCATCTGGAGGATCTGAAAGCAGGGAACAACCTGAGGGTCTCTGAGGCTCCTCAGGGAAGGGAGGACTTTTGACTACCTGAGATTTTCCTTCCCATTTTCCCTGAGTCACCTGTGGTCCCTCCACACACTGTCTGACCTCTCCTTCCTCTTCCCCTCCCCCACCCCCTTTCGTTTGGCTCTAAAGCCTAGTTCGGCCTCACCCAAGCAAATTGTCCCTGGACACCGGCGCCCCTGGTGCCACCCAGTGGGAAAGGGATGGAGAACCAGCTCCTCCTAGTGCAAGCAAGTCTACCTGTCCTGAACTCCTCCTTTCTGCTCTGCATTTCTCTGTCTGTCTATCCGGTATATAAAAGCTCATACTTATGGTATGCTCCTATCTCATACCCTACCTAGAGAAAGCTCCAAAATATCGATAGGGACCATGTTTTAGCTCAAATTTGCTTGGAGGAGGAAAGCTTGGTAGGTAGCAAGAGCGTGGCCCCTGGCTGGGGTTCAAATCCCAGCTCTGATCATTACTACCTGTATGACTTTGGATAAGCCACTTAACAACCCTTCTGGACTTTTGTTTCCTATCTGTAAAATGACCACATGGTCTCTTGAGTTTCCTTCCAGCTGCTAGACCTTTTAGTGCCTTGTAACAATCCTTTGTTCACAATAGGAACTTAATAAATAATTATGGTATTGCTTTCACTCCTCATTGCTCCCTTGCATCCCCTTCTTTCAGTCTCTACCCCATGTCAATTCTTTCTACTATAACCCCTTTTCCCCTCCCAAATATTCATTCCTATCTCTGGACTTCATCATAAGACCTTAACTCCTGTCATGTACATTCCATTCCCATCTCCCAGTGGTGGCCCCTGGCTCCATAATAATTTATCACATTTATGAAGAGCTCTTTCACTCTAACTTTCCCTTCCTCATCTCTCTCAGCATCTCTTTCCCCTATCTTCCTATCAATCTTTGTCTTCTATCTTTCCTGTCTGTATTTCTACCCCATATTACCCCTATTTCATATCTCTCCCCCTCTCTCCATCTTTTCCCTCTTATTCCCAATCTCTTGTTCATTTCTTTCTGTCTTATATCTCTCCCCAATTCCTCTCCATCTCTTCCTCATGTCTTGTTCCACTTCTTTCCCTTCATTTCCTATCTCTTTCTATCATTCTCCCCTCCTATATTCTCTATATAGTTTTCTCCCCAATCTCTCTTCATTTCTTTCCCCATTATCCTGCCTGTGATAACTTAGCCTTTCTCCATCTCTCTTCTATATTGTTTATTTTTCTTTCCATTGTTTCTTTAACCTAGATATCTTATACTTCTCTTTCCAGATCTCTTCCTATCCTCACTTTCTCCAATCTCATTCTTTCCATTTGTCTTCCCTTTTCTCTCATTTGTTTCCCTTCCTTTTATATCTGTCTTCTCCATCACTCTTCTTTCAGTTTCATTTTCAATTCAACATATACCTATTAAATTCCAAAGCATATTGCTGAAGATAAAACAATAAACATGAAACAGACCCACTTTCAAGGAGTTTACAATCTAATGGAGTGTAGGAGCATCAACATAATTATAAGAAGGATACATTAAATGAATTGGAAAAGTCCAGAGAAAGTGCTCTGAGAAATCTAAGGAGTTTCTTACTGGGAAGACTTCATGTGAGGTGAGTCCTGACCTGTGCTGGAAAGGGAGGGATCTCTTCAGATTGAGCAGCTTCTTTATTTTGGAAGTCCATTCAGACAATGGTTAAGTTGTACTGTAAAAGGACAGAAAATGTAAAGTATGATATGACTGTAAAGTTTGGGGTTGTAGAGGAACTTTAATACCAAGATAAGGAGTTTATACTTTATTCCTTGGACAGTGGAGAATTACCAAAGTTTTGGGGTATGAAAGAATGATCTGACTATGGTGGTACATCAAATTGGAGAAAGACCAATTGTGAGACTATTATGATAGCCTAAGCAAGAAAAGATAGAGTTTGACTGCAGTATAGAGGAAAAACATATGAAAGTAAAGAGATTTCAAAGACAGAATCAAGAGAATTTGGCAGCTGATTGGATATATAGCATATGGAAAAAGAAAACATCAGAAGTTATTCCAAGATTGCTAGTTTCTGAGTGACTATCCCTTTCTTTTCTCTTCTCCTCAGTCTTGCTATCCATATCTCTCTTTCCATCATTCTTTTATCTTTCTTTCCATTTCCATTTCACTCTTTTAATTTCTCTTCTCAGGTCTCTCTCTTACATCTCTCTATTCTATTTCTTTTCCCGTCTTTTTTGATAGCTCTCAGCCTCATGCTTTCTGTCTTCCCCATTTCTGTCCTTTTTCTTCCTGTCTCTCAATCATCTCTTCCTCCCATATCTATCTTTCTTTCTGTCTCTCTATTTCCCTTCTCATCTTCTTTTCTAATCTTTGCTAATCACCTCCCTCTTACTTTATCCTTCTCATTTCCTGTTCTGATCTTCATCCTTCACTTTCTCCCCTTTCTTTCAATCGTACCCTTTTTTGCCTTTTGTCTTCTGATCTTATTCTCTCCTGTGTCTCTAGTTATGACAAGAAAAGTCACTTCCTTAAAATTTTGAATGCCTAATTTTTAAGCCTTCCTTACATACAAAAGTTTCCACCTCTATCACAGACAAAGAATAACCAAGCTATCCTTGGACTGTGTAACCATCCTGATGATTGTTATTGGGAGCTGACTGACCCAACTTCTATTCTCAATACCTTTCTTTTCCCCTCTCAGGGGATCTATAGGATATTACACTTTGTCTTTTGCCAATTACAGTTCAATTAACTCCACATCCAAAATCTTTTCTCACACATATATGCTAAAATTCAAACGAGTCTGTGATCTTACCATATTCAAGAATGGCAATCCATCTAAGCCAGCCCATCTAGTGTGACTCTTCTCATAAATTTTTCATAGGGGGCCCCACCCTATATATTGGGGGTACTCTTTATTTTCTCTTGACAGTGCCTGGGCTCACATGGATTCAAAGAATCATAGATCCAGAGCTGGAGAAGACCTCAGGAGCCATCTAATCTAAGCCTCTTATTTTACAGTTGAAAAAGCTGATTAAGCATCTTTGTCAAAGTCACAGATATAGAAAGATGAGATTTGAACACAGGACCTCTGAATCCAAATCTAGACCTCTTTCCATTGCACTACATTACCATTTATGACCAGTGTACATTCTTTTTCAATCATACATTTCTTTGATAGCATCCTTTACTCTGACTCCTCTTATTTCCTTATTTGTTGTGTACTTCTCCATTTTGCTTTTAGTGATAATCCATTTTAATTCTTTAGAGACCGAAGTGTTTCATATATTGCAGCCATACAATAAGACTGGTAGAATAGTGATATTAGAAATCTAGACCTTTATTTCAGAGAGACAATTGTGTCATGAAAGGAGCTTTGCAACTTCCCATAGACAGTCCAGTTTACTTTCCTTCTTGTGGTTAATGCTGAGTCCTACCCACTGTCCATTTGTAGTGCCTATCCAAGGTATATGTACCAATCAATGAGGCTGTCAAACCAAATTGCATTTCTGGACCATAGATATTTTTGAGTGTTATGAATCACATTCAGGAGACTTTGATGATATGAGGTTTGAAGCAACCGGCATAATTTTGTACTCAAATAGGAACATCTGAGGGTCCTCATCATCTGTATAAATCTTCAATTTCAATTTGTACCCTGCTCAGAATCTCCTCTATACCAGTAGTGGACATCTGATAATAGTGATGCTCATACAAACCCATCACCTTTACCATCTTTCTCTTTCTATTCTCTCTTCCAATTCATGCCTGATTATCTCTGGAAAATCTCTCTCTTCATTCCTTTTGGAAGCCCAAAATCACTTTAATCATGTCTGATAAACCAGAGTAGTATTAGTGCTAGACCATTATCATGGAAAAAGGAAAGCTACAGGTTTCAAAGTCATATCAGATGAAAAAAGAAACTAGTTCAATAATCTTGTAAAGCCTTTCAGGAAACTCCTTGAATTAAATTTGCTTTACTTCATACACCAGGTTTTGAGATGCCCCTCCCCCCAAAATCTATCATGATGTTATAATTAGGAGGCGATTCCTAATTCAAATAGGAACTAAACTAAATGATCTCTTTTTTAACTCTAGGATTCTAGAATTCAATTTTTATATTTTACTATATTGCTTAATTCCTAGCACAACAACAATATGACAGTACAGTAGGATAGTGTAGAAATGGAAATGCAGGGGGCGGAGCCAAGATGGCGGAGTAGAAAGATGCACATACACATAGCTCCGAACGCACAACCCACAGAACGGCTAGAGGGGACCAACTCACGGTGAATTCTGCACCCAGAGGCCATGGAATATTGGAGCGAGGGAGATTTCTGTTCTGGAGAGACCTGCAAACCTCTGGCGGCGGGTCCTTCCCGCTGCGGACTGGGCGCCGGGACTGGGAGCAGAGGGCAGCCCTGCAGCGGCCGCGACACCGTGAGGAAAAGATCCGAGCGGGCTACGGGGACGGGATCTCCAGTGGCCACGCGGGTCCCTCCACCCACAGAGGGACCTGCAAACCTCTGGCGGGGGGGTCCTTCGTGCTGCGGACTGGGCGCCGGGACTGGGAGCTGAGTGCAGCCCTGCCACGGCCGCGGCACCGAGAGGAAAACATCCGAGCGGGCTTCAGGGACGGGATCTCCAGTGGCCACGCTGGTCTCTCCACCCACAGAGGGACCTGCAAACCTCTCGCAAAAGGTCCCTCGCACTGCAGATGCAGAGCCCAGCCCAGACCTGTGGCGGCCGCGGCTCCGAGAGGTACAGATCCGAACAGGCTTCAGGGACGGGATCTCCACCGGCGGCACAAGCCCCTCCACCCACAGGTGACGGGGGTCAGTGAGAGAGTCTCTTTGGCAGGTTGAGAGGGGAGTGGGGTGCCCCCATGGCTCGGGCCCCCCCCCCGGGAGATAGAAGCTGAGAGGTGGTTGCAGACAGGGGCTCCCCAAGCAGGCAGGAGCCTGGATCCATTGTGGAAGGTCTGTACATAAACCCCCTGAGGGAACTGAGCCTGAGAGGAGGCCCTGCCCCGACCTGACCACCTGAACTTAATTCTCACACTGAATAGCAGCCCTGCCCCTGCCAAAAGCCCTAAGGCGGGAAGCAGCATTTGAATCTCAGTTCCCAAACGCTGGCTGGGAGGACGAGGAGGCAAGGTGGGTGTGAGGAGAATATTCAGAGGTCAAGTCACTGGCTGGGGAGAATGCCCCGAAAAGGGAAAAGAAATAAAACTATTGATGGCTACTTTCTGGGAGAACAGACATTTCCTCCCTTCCTTTCTGATGAGGAAGAACAATGCTTACCATCAGACAAAGACACAGAAATCAAGGATTCTGTGTCCCAGCCCACCCAATGGGCTCAGGCCATGGAAGAGCTCAAAAAGAATTTTGAAAATCAAGTTAGAGAGGTGGAGGAAAAACTGGGAAGAGAAATGAGAGGGATGAAAGAGAAGCATGAAAAGCAGATCAGCTCCCTGCTAAAGAAGAACCAAAAAAATGTTGAAGAAATTAACACCTTGAAAATTAGCCTAACTCAATTGGCAAAAGAGGTTCAAAAAGCCAATGAGGAGAAGAATGCTTTCAAAAGCAGAATTAGCCAAATGGAAAAGGAGATTCAAAAGCTCACTGAAGAAAATAGTTCTTTCAAAACTAGAATGGCACAGATGGACGCTAAGGACTTTATGAGAAAGACAGATATCACAGAACATAGTGAGAAGACTGGAAAAATGGAAGATAATGTGAAATATCTTTTTGGAAAAACAACTGACCTGGAAAATAGATTCAGGAGAGACAATGTAAAAATTCTGGGACTACCTGAAAACCATGATCAAAAGAAGAGCCTAGACATCATCTTCCATGAAATTATCAAGGAAAACTGCCCTGAGATTCTAGAACCAGAGGGCAAAATAAATATTCAAGGAATCCACAGAACACCGCATGAAAGAGATCCAAAAAGAGAAACTCCTAGGAACATTGTGGCCAAATTCCAGAATTCCCAGGTGAAAGAGAAAATATTGCAAGCAGCTAGAAAGAAACAATTCAAGTATTGTGGAAATACAATCAGGATAACACAAGATCTAGCACCCTCTACATTAAGGGATCGAAGGGAATAGAATAGGATATTCCAGAAGTCAAAGGAACTAGGACTAAAACCAAGAATCACTTACTCAGCAAAACTGAGTATAATACTTCAGGAGAAAAAATGGTCTTTCAATGAAATAGAGGATTTTCAAATTTTCTTGATGAAAAGACCAGAGCTGGAAAGAAAATTTGACTTTCTAACACAAGAATGAAGAGAACCATGAAAAGGTGAACAGCAAAGAGAAGTCATAAGGGACTTACTAAAGTTGAACTGTTTACATTCCTACATGGAAAGACAATATTTGTAACTCTTGAAACATTTCAGTATCTGGGTACTGGGTGGGAGTACACACACACACATGCACACATGCACATATACATAGAGATAGAGTGCACAGAGTGAATTGAAGAGGATGGGATCATATCTTAAAAAAAAAATGAAATCAAGCAGTGAGAGAGAAATATTGGGAGGAGAAAGGGAGAAATTGAATGGGGCAAATTATCTCTTATAAAAGAGGCAAGCAAAGACTTATTAGTGGAGGGATAAAGAGGGGAGGCGAGAGAAAATCATGAGGTCAACTCTCATCACATTCCACTAAAGGAAAGAACAAAATGCACACTCATTTTGATAGGAAAATCTATCTCACAATACAGGAGAGTGGGGGACAAGGGCACAAGCAGGGTGGGGGGGAGGGGAGGGCATGGGGAGGAGAATGCAATCCGAGGTCGACATTCATGGGGAGGGAAAGGATCATAAGAGAATTGAAGTAATGGGGGACAGGATAGGATGGAGGGAAATATAGTTAGTCCTATGCAACACAACTATTATGGAAATCATTTGCAAAACTGCACAGATTTGGCCTATATTGAATTGCTTGTCCTCCAAAGGGAAGGGGTGGAGAGGGAGGGAGCTAAAGAAGTTGGAACTCAAAGTGTTAGGATCAACTGTAATGTTCTTACCACTAGGAAATAAGAAATACAGGTTAAGGGGTAAAGAAAGCTATCTGGCCCTACAGGACAAAAGAGAAGACGGAGACAAGGGCAGAGAGGGAGGATAGAAGAGAGAGCAGATAGGTCACAGGGGCAATTAGAATGCTTGGGTTTGGGGGGGGGAGGGGAGAAAAGGGGAGCAAATTTGTAACCCAAAACTTTGTGAAAATAAATGTTAAAAGTTAAATTAAAAAAAAAAAAAAGAAATGGAAATGCATTTAGAGCCCAAGGACCTGAGTTCTTACCTCAATTCTACTACTTGCTGCATGAGGAAGTCATCTAATCTCTTTCAAAACTGGTTTCTTCATCTGTAAAAGGGTAATAAATAAGTGCATTTTCAGCCTCCCAGAATTAATTATCGGGAGTGGGTGGGTGGAGAGAGCTTTGTGAACCTCAAAGTGCTGTGTAAATGTGTGTGCTGTTATGATGAGCTCATTATTTTCATCTAAGAGGTCAATAAACATTTGTGGCCATAATATACAACAATAATGTTCCTAAGGGTAAAGAGTATGCTGAACTTTAGAAACCCTTTTGTAACATAGGTACTATCTATAATTAACTGCCAGTTGTGCATACATATTATACTAAAGATCCAAAATATAGCCATTATCCTCAGGGAATTTACAATCTAGTTAGGTATGGGGACATAATCAACATATATTAACACAATACAGGACACAAGCAATTGAATATTTGGTACAGATTAGAAGCGCTATGGGGACTCCCCATATCTCCAACACAAATGCTTTCCTTAATCCAATTCTCTTTCCTATTTCCTCTCTTTTTGTTTCTACATTTCCTCTCTTTCTTTCCATACTTTTCTTATCTCCTAGCCTCTTAATCTTTTCTACCTTTCTCCCTCATCCATCTTTCCAGTCTTTCTTTTGCTTCCACCATAATTCTTCTGTCTCTCATATAAGATCATAGGATTTGCATCTGGGAAAGTCCTCAAGAGTCCAAATCCTTTATCTTCATCAAGTAATTTTCTCAAGGTCATATAGTTAGAAAGTGGCAGGGATAGGAGTCAGACCTTGACTATAAATTCAATTCAACAAACACCTTTTAAAAAAACATTTTTATTTGAAGTTTTGTGTTACAAATTCTATCCCTCCCTCCCTGAGATAGTAAACAATCAGATATAAATTATACATGTGCAATTATGTAAAACATTTCTGTATTAGTCATTATGTACAAGAAGACCTGAATAAAAGAAAAAAATGAAAGAAAGTGAAAAAAGCATACTTCACTTCGTATTCAAACAATATCGATTCTTTCTTTGGAGGTGGATAGTATGCTTCATCATTAGTCCTTAGGGATTGTCTTAGCTCTTTGTGTTGCTGAGAATGGCTATATCATTCACAATTCTTCATCAAACAGTATTGCTGTTACTGCATACAGTGTTCTTGTGGTTCTGTTCACTTCATTATGCATCAGATCATGTAAGTCCAGGTTTTTCTGAAATCATCTTATTTGTCATTTCTTATAGCACAGTAATATTCCATTACAACCATATACCACAGCTTGCTTAGCCATTCCCCAGTTGATGGGCATCCCTTTGATTTCCAATTCCTAGCTATCACAAAAAGAGCTACTTTAAATATTTTTGTAGAAATACGTCCTTTGCTTTTTTTGAATGTCTTTGGGATAATCACTTATTAAATGCTTATTATGTATAAGATCCTGCTATGTACAAGGCTCTGGGCTAGGCATGGGGTTTACAAAGATGAAATAAAAACAAAAAACAGTCCCACCCTCAAGGAACTTACAACATTTAATGTTAAAATTGGATACACAGAGTACTCTTTCCACTATGCCATGTCTCTCCCATCTTTTTCTCTTCTATTCTCATTATCTATTTTATCTCTCATCCCATATTTCTCTCCCAACTCTTTCTCATTGATAACCTTCAATTTTGGGGTTCCTTTATTCTTTTCCTATCTCACATCTGATCCTGTCTCTGACTCATGTCTCTCCTCTCCTCTCCAGCCCTGTTCCTCTACAGCATACTATTCCATAGAGGAAATTGGTGGTGCAGTGACTAGAACACTGTGCCTAGAGTCAGGAAGACCCAAGTTCAAATCTGGACTCAGATACTTGCTAGTTGAGTGACTCTGGGTAAGTCACTTAATTTCTGCCTGCCTCAGTTTCCTTATCTTAAAATAGGGATAATAATAGCACCTACTTCTCCATGAGGATCAAATGAGATAATATTTGTAAATTGCTTAACATAGTGCCTGTGTTAATCCCAAAATAGTAGGTACTATATAGATGCTTGTTCTTAACAGTTGTAACAAAACTTGTAGGCCCTATGTAAATGCTTATTTTCTTTCCCTTCCCCATCTGTTTGCAGATAATGTCCCTATTTTTACACTTATTCCCAACTCACAAATTTTTTCTCAGTTTCTCTTGGATCCCTGCCCCACCCCATGTCTCAGCTCATTTCCCCCAATTTCCACTATTAGTACTCTTATCATCTCTCTATTTTCTCATCTCATATTTTCCTACAGCTTTCTTCTAATTTTTTCTTACCATTTCTTATACCATCTTTTTCTCCTCTATCCACCCAAGTCTACCTCCCAATATCTTTTATACACACACACACACACACACACACATACACATGTATGTGTATACATACATACATTCACTACTCCCTCCTGTTTCTTAGTAGAATGAGTAGAAGAGTGAAAAAACATTAGATTTAAAAATCAGAAAACCCACATTTGAATTTTAGCCCTTGTATTTTACCAGACACATCACTTAATGTCAATGAGTTTTGTCTTCCTTTTCAGGAAAACAGGGATAGTTTTCCATACCTTACTTCCCAAAGTCATTGAGAGGTAAGTGCCTTAGGAAATATCATCCCTTCTCCACCCCCACCCCCCATACTTCTCCTTTTTCTTGGATTTCTCAATTCTCCTTTTTGACCTCTCTGCTTCCTTTAAAAAATTTAGGCACCCTTTTCTTATTGAAACCCCCTTACTTCATCAGCTCCAATGACATGGTGCTCTCGTCTCCGTTCCTTCATCTTCTCCATTGGTCTCTTTTCTTCCCCACTGCCTGAAACCCTGAGTCTCAAGCTTTCACCTTCTCTTCTTCAATAGCTACTAAACACCTAGACTGGTGGTGGCCACACAGGTGGCCATATGCTGGCCAATACTGTTGAAGAAAACAACATCTCGGCCTCTGTAAGCCCCAAGTACCCAGACCAGGGGAGGCCACCACTGACACCAAGGTCCATGACTCAGCACCTTCTCCTCCTTTTGCCATCATCGGATTCACAAGACTCAGCCCTCTCCAGAAAGGGGGAGTTCCAACATACCTCTGAGAAACTGAATTTGGAGGTCTTTTGGCCATTAGATCTGCTGCCACAAGTACAGACACCACCCACTCTTTCCCATTTCATCAAATGTCATGAGAAAAATAACACCTCAGACTAATAGAACCAAGTGCTCCAATACCAAGTCTCTCATTGTTAAGATTTCATCAGGTACATAGTTTCAAACAACTGGCACTGTGTGTGTTCAGTAGGCCTTCAGGGCAGCTAATTACCAGGTATTTATGGACTCAGATGCTACCCAGTCCAATCTTCTTACCACCTCTAACCCATGCTCCCTGGTTTGACAGTGAGAAAACAGCATCACAGGGCCCTGAAGGTTGGGAACAAATTATCTCCCTGCCCCTTATGCCTATGATTCAGAGTCTCCATCTGATAAGATAAAACCTCTCTTGAATCTCTCATCAACACATAACTCAGCCATCTCCCTCCCCAGTCTTAATCCTCCTTTCCTCTCCAGTTCCATTGCATGCTTTGTATAGCCTGTCCTATCATTAGCAAGCCACTTGTCCTCAATCTCCTCTTACATCTTTTCCAAAACATGGCTCCTTCCAGAAGAGTCTAAATTCCTGGCCACCCAGTTTCTTTGTCCCTTACTTACTGTCATCTAGAACCTTCTCTCAGCCACCATCACTAACTTCTCTTTTTTTTTAAGGTTCACTATATCATTCTCTTCAGATTAAAGTTGCAGTCAACCACCTGCATCTAGGTCACTTTTCCCTTTATCAAATAATTCAGTACCTGGCATACAGCCTTCCTCTCCAGCCCTCGTGCTCTCCTTATACTTGGGGACTTCATATACATATAGTATCTTGCAACACATTGGTCTGCCAAATCATCATCCAACTCAGCTCCCATGGCTTCTTCCATCTTCCTTATTTCTTCCTCAACCAGGGATAGATCAGCCACAGTTGTGCTAGCTTTATGATTCTGAGCTCTAAAATTACCCTCTGATCATAATCTCGCCCTCTGTCTCACTCCTCCTAAACATCTTCTTACATCCTCACTACAGCTCCTCCAGTCCATCACCTGTTTTTACACTCTTGACCCTATAATTATCCAGTTCAAATATCCATCCTTCAAGCCCTTTTCCATTGTCCTGTGAACTTCTTTTGACTCTTGCCAATCTTGTGTTTACCCAATCATCAGGCTTCATTCCTGTTCCAATGTTTATGCTGATGGAGTCCAATGCAAATTTATATTACCTAGCTTCAAATGAGCGTTATTTGTATGATAATCTTTTCATCCTTCCTGAACTGGTTTCCCATCACACTTCTAACAGTGGTTATACCTTCTATACTCTTAAACCCTTAAATTCTATAAACATCCCTTTCCTCTCTTACCAAAAATCCTTACCTACTTTACTGAAAAAAGTTCAGTGAAGGTCATCTACTATTAGCTCCCTTTTCTCCTTTCTAGGAGAAATAGTCAACCAAGTAGGGGTCTTTCAATCCTCTAGGGACCAATGGCCCAGTTGGGGAGTATCTCTGGAGAGGGCACTATGTACAGAAAAAAACCAGATGATAGCAGCTCCACACAACAATCCAAGAAAGTCCTCAGGGTCCCAAGCAACTGGATGGGATTTACAGGTTGCTGATGCTCCCCTGAACCTAAAACAATCAGAATTGTGGGGCTAGACCCATAGGATATCAGAGCTAGAAGAAATGGTAGAGACAATCTAGTTTCACTTCTACATTTCACAGATGAAAAAACTGAGGACACATAGAAAGTTCATGGGGGCCAAACGCTATTTAACATTCAAGGCTCTCCAGAATCAAGCCCCTAACCTTTCTGACCTTAATTCCTTATTCAGTTCTTTCTCTTCCCTCCAGGTGTCACTACTGCTGCGTCTGTCCCCATTTCTTTCCTCCCCACACACTTTTTTTAGAGACAGAATTCTCCACCACACACTCCCCCTCTCCTCATGGATGTAGAGAGTCAGCAAACTGTACCCCAATGACATGACTACGGTGACCCAACGTGGGGTATATATCTCTCTTCCCTCCTCCACACTATCACCAAACTGAGTAAACGTTGGCTTTTGGAGACCAGAAGATGAAAGCTTGAGCCTCAGACTCCAGGCAGTGGGAAAGGCAGGAGCCAAGCGGTTGAGTCAGTTTGGAGGGGACCCTTTATCTCTGTCCCTGTGCCCCTTTTTGTGCCTATTTCTGTCGACATGAGTGTGCCTCTGCTTTTTCAGGCCCCCAGTGCCTGCATGTCACGTGTAGATCGGCTCTGCTGTCCTCCACGGGATGGTGACCTGATGGCTCACCACGGCCACCTGTCCCTCCTGCTGCTCACTCTTCCGCCCGTCCTACCCTGGTCACCACCTCCGAGCAGCTGCCCTTGGGGGAAGGGCCCTACAGCGTGACCGGCACAAGGAGAGGGAGCTAACAAACTAAAGACGGGCAGCGAAAGAACAGGACAGGGTGGGGGAGGGGTCTGAGTAACACCCAAAGAGGGACATAAATGGAAAGAATCCTAAAATCAAAGCTCCAGAGCTGGAAGGGCCATCCGAGGCTGCAGCTGTGTAATCTCCCCCCCACTCACACACACCCCTATTCTGCCCCCGCCCCAGCCATTTTACGGATGAGAAAGTTAAGAGACAGGGAGGTTAAGTTATTTGCCCAGATCACACAGGTAGTGAGCATCAGAAGCAGGATTGGCTCTGAGGCCCCTGGCTCCGGGACCTGAGCTTTTCCCTCTACTAGGAGATACCAGGGAAGCTAGGCTTTTAACAAATATTTATTAACTGAGACTATGGGACTAGAGAGACAATGAGCAATACCTCTTCAGCCCCTCCTTCCTTTGAGAAGCATGGAGCAATGACGGCCCTTTAAATTCCCTGTCCTGCTACCCTGGCCGCCTCCATCTCGACCTGGGACGAGGAGTTACTCTCGGGACCTGACATTTGACGGCTCCCAAGGCAGGAGCTAAAAATATATCTAATGAGGGTTACTTCAGGCCATTGCCACTCCACCCCCGGACCCAGGAATCCCTCCTCGGCACGCGTCCTTTTCTGCTCCGCCCAGCTCTGTCCACCCCACCCGGGACACGGTCGTTCGGGTGGTCTCCATCCACCTAGGCCCTTTCCCTTCAAAAACCCCCACGAGTTCCGCTCTCCACCCCTTGTGCGTTTCCCCAACCAGCACGCAAGCAGGAGGCGGGGGGCGCCTGAGGAGTGGAGGTAGGAGATGGGTCCCTAGCCCAAGTCGGGAGGGGTGTGGTTACAAAAGAACCTAAGCCAATGGACACCCACGGGCAGCGTGACCCCTCCTTCTCCGGGACCGCTTTCTCCCAGTTACTTTGGGTCTTTCTGAGTGGAGGGGAAGACCCGAGCTGGGGAGGTGTGTCTCCCTGGACGGCTCTCATGGCCCGCATCCAATGGGCACAGCAGCGAACGCCCTTCATTTTAGTGGTTCTTGACTTTCCCCGAGCTCCTCCCCTTGGACTCTCTGAGGAAGGCGGAGTTTCTTTGGACCTCCTGGGAGGATCGTGACTTTGGGGGGAGTATGGGATCTCAGCCAATGGGTGTTGCGAGAGGGCGTGGCTAATGTATGGGGGCGTGGTTTGTTGGAGGGGATGGGGACTCTAGGATTCGGTGGGGAGTGGGGGGGTTCGCCGGGTCTCTCCCCTGTGCCGGGGTAAGATAGATACCCGGTTCCCCGCTCCTCTCCAGCTCTACTCCGGGTTCGCCTCCTGGTGTTCCCATTCACCTTCCCCTTTCTTCTCTCCCCAATTCCCTCCTTCCAAATTTTCGCCAGTTCCTTTCCCCTATTTCCCCCAGTCTATCTCCAGTCATCCTTTTTTGCTCCCGACTTCTCTCCAATTCATCCAACTTCTCCCCGGACTCCCAGTTCTATTTCCAATTCTTTTCTGCTATTCCTAGACCCTCTCCCCACCTCCAAGTTTCTTCGCTCTTCGTCGTCACAGAGATGCCGTCGGGGTTTCAGCAGATCTGGTCCGAGGTAGGGAAAACTGGCGTTCTGGGAATTGGGCTGGGAGGGATTTTCTCTAGGTTCCCCCTTTTCCTACCGAGTGTGTGTGCATGCATGTGCGGGGTGGAGCGGGTTGCGTGAGACTCTGGGACTGTGGTGAGTAGGGGGTGGTGCTGGGCGAAGGAGGGGTCGATAGGGGCTTCTGGCTATTTATACCACAGCTGAGCAATCCCGTGACTTCAAGGTTTCACCACTGTGAGAAGGGAGATTCGAGGGGAGGGGTTCGGTAGGCATCTGTCAAAAACCGAATCTAGAAGGCAGAGTGGGGGTGGGGAGTGTCTTATGGAAAGGCGTCAAGTCTCAGATGTGGAGACACGGGGCTCCTGTTCGAGTATAGAACGCGCGGTCATATCGGAAAGATAGCTCGAGCACCAGTACATGCCTTTCTCTGTGTCTCCAGGTCAACGTCCCTGGTGTGATTGATGCCACTGTCTGTGACACCCATGGTCCCATCATGTGTTTGGGGGAGGGGGGAGTTAGAGATGAACATGCAGGATCACTGTCTGGCATGTCATATTCTGAGTCATTTGGGGGATGGGAGGCCTGGACATCTGGGGTCTTGATCAGTCAGGGCATTTGAGTTGTAATTGCTCTGTCCTGTTCCTCTTGGCTAGTTTCCTTCAAGCAAGTCCCTATCCCCGCCCCCCAACACACACACACACACACACACACACACACACATACACACACACACACACACACACACCTGGCTTCTCTCCAGGTCTCTGAACTTTCCCTTTGGCTCCACAGTTAGAGAGGGGGAGGGGAAGGGGGGGAGTGTCATAAGGCGCCCCCCTTCCCCCAGCTTCCAGCTCAGGTTTCCACTGGAGAGACAGTCTGTGCTGCCAGGATCTACCCTGCCAACCTCCACCCTCACCACCACCTTCCCGCCTGACTCCTCTGGGTACCCCCCTCCCCTGCCCCCAGCAAATCTCTGGCTTATTCTCCTACTGAAGAGGGGGGGCCTCTGCAAGAGGAGGGAGCTGAAATTCTTTCCTTTAAGTCTTATTTCAGTGACCTAGATGACCTTATTAGAACTATCCTCTTCAACCTCTTCAGTAGAAAAGGTCTATAAGTTACTTTGATTACTGGGAGGGTGGCAAAAAGATAAGAGGCTCAAGGTGCCAGGATCCGAAGAAGGTTTGGGATCTGGGCTACCAAGAGGTGATAGGAGATAGTCACAGAGGAAAATGGTTTTATAGCCCCCCACTGCTCTTACCCCTGACCAGTTTTATCCTGGTCAAGAACCCATTTGTCCAGCCTTTCAGTTTTTCCCTGGTGGGGGGGAGGGGCTTGTTTCAAGGCTAGAGTGAATTTCTAAGTTCCCATATGTGTGGGGGTGGGTAGATTCCATCTGTTCCTCCTGTTTACACTGGGATCTGAATTAGATTCCTAATATGGCCCAGTTTACTTCATTCAGTGCCCCAGTTATGAGCCTGGGGGTGGAAGGTTAGCTTAAAAATGGTAAGCTCAGAATTCTGGGTCCTTGATGTTGCTTGTTCACTCTCTAGGAGGGGGACCCTCCACAACAGCGGGTGACAGGAACTCTGATCCTTGCAGTATTCTCTGCTGTGCTTGGCTCCCTCCAGTTTGGCTACAACATTGGAGTTATCAATGCCCCACAGAAGGTGAGGGGCCTGGATATTATGGCACTGACGGGGTTGAAGAGGGCTACCTGGGTCCCAGAGGGAAGAGTAGAGGGAGGGTTTTAGATGGATGCTATCCGAAAAGATTTGGAAGAGGGGATAAGATCCTTTTAGAGATAGAAATCGGAAAATGTGATACTTGGAAAACTTGAAAAACAGAGGGCCATTCACAGAAGGGACTCTCCTGAAGCGCATTTGGGATAAGAGTGGGGTAAATGAGTGGAGGTTCTAAAGGAAATTTATCAGTCTTATTGCCTTCTCTTCAGGTGATTGAACAAAGTTACAATGAAACATGGCTGGCACGTCAAGGCCCTGAGGCCCCCAGATCCATCCCCCCAGGCACCCTCACCACTCTCTGGGCTCTCTCTGTTGCCATCTTCTCTGTGGGTGGCATGATCTCCTCCTTCCTCATTGGCATCATCTCCCAGTGGTTGGGCAGGTACCAGGGGCTAAAGTAAGGGGGAGTGTGGGAAAAGGGAGATTTTGCTAGGAGTGGAGAGAATGGGGATGGAGTCACAACATGGGTAATTTCCACCACCACCCCTCACTTCTCCCCACTTACCATCTCTCTTTCTGGGTTTCTATGTCTGACACCTATAGGAAGCGTGCCATGATGGTCAATAATGTTGTGGCTCTTCTGGGAGGAGCACTCATGGGCTTGGCCAAGGCAGCTGCCTCTTATGAGATGCTCATTCTTGGACGATTTCTTATTGGCGCCTTTTCAGGTATTCACTGGGAACCCTCCTGCCCAGTCATTTGGAGGAATTTAAATTTGCCTCCCAGCCTAAGAATCTGGAGGTATGGGCATGGTGGATATGGAATTTTAGGTCTCTCCTATGATCTTTCTCCTGTTTCACCAGGGCTGACATCAGGATTGGTCCCCATGTATGTAGGGGAGATTGCTCCAACTCACCTTCGGGGAGCTTTAGGAACCCTCAATCAGCTGGCCATAGTCATTGGCATCCTGGTAGCCCAGGTAATCAGTTTTTACCCTTTGTCCTTATTGGGGGGATTGAAATGTAGATAAAAGGAGAGTCTTGGGGAGATGGAAAGGCAGAGCCGGCAGAAAAGAGGTGGAGTATAGGATAGGGATAGGGGAAGGAGAAATAAGTTTCATCTCACATCCTCTCTCTTTCTCCTTGCCTCTCCTCCCCCAGGTCCTGGGCTTAGATTCCATGCTGGGAACAGAGACATTGTGGCCACTGCTGATGAGCTTGACTGTGCTTCCTACCCTCCTTCAGCTGGTACTATTGCCCTTCTGCCCAGAGAGCCCCCGATACCTTTATATCATACGTAACCTCGAAGGACCTGCCAGAAAAAGTAAGACACTCCCTCTTTCCAGTGACAAAGGGACCCAAACTCTAAATCCCATGCATCTGACCTACCACTTCCCAACTGTTTTCCCTCAGGATCTCATTCAAGTTTTTATACCCCCTTCTCTATGTCCCTGAGTCTCTTAAGTCCCTGCTTTTGTTAAGGACCCAGGAATTTATCCTCCAGTGCTAGCTCCTCAATCCCCTTTCCAGGTCTGAAGCAACTGACTGGATGGGCAGATGTATCTGGAGCACTAGCAGAGCTGAAGGAGGAGAAACGCCAGCTAGAACGGGAGCAGCCCCTTTCCTTGCTCCAGCTTCTCCACAGCCGGACCCATCGGCAGCCCTTAGTCGTTGCCATTGTGTTGCAACTCAGCCAGCAGCTGTCAGGGATCAATGCTGTAAGGATGTATCCCAAGGACTAGGTACCCTGGGGAGAGGGCTAGGGATAGAAACGTGAAGGAATGGAGATACATAGAGAAATGGGGTTTGAGGTGGGACAATGCCAGGTCATGGAACCAGAAACAAGTAGACTAGAGAATATACAGATTTGAAAGAGGAATGGGGATGATAGAGGAGCTAAAACTTTTGGACAAAAAGCCTTTGGGGGTGGGGGGATGTTAAGGGGAGGGTATTTGTGTTTGTGTCAAGGAAGAAAACTAAATTATTAAATGGGCAGCCACACAGAGACATACTAGATAGAGGGATCAGAAAACTAGGATAATATAAACTGGTTAATAGAAAAGAAGAAGGCTTCTCATCCTTTTTCCATTTCCTTCTCCTCTACACCCAGGTTTTCTACTATTCAACTAGCATCTTTGAGTCAGCAGGGGTAGGACAGCCAGCATATGCCACCATTGGAGCAGGCGTGGTCAACGCAGCTTTCACTTTGGTCTCGGTAAGTGTACTGATGTGGGATCCAGGTAGATCTTTTGCCCTTGAGTCCTTTTATATCCCCAGGATATACAAGCATCGAGCTTGAATGAGCTGCTCCTTGTTCTATTCTCATTGTCTGGACTTTCTTCCCTTTCTCCTTCATCCCTTCCTCCATTTAAACTGTCTACTCAGAGACCCAAGCTTCAGGCCTCTTGCTTTGTTCCCCCCTCCTAGGTATTTCTAGTGGAACGGGCTGGGCGTCGGACACTACATCTCTTGGGCCTGGCTGGAATGTGTGGATGTGCTATCTTGATGACTGTGGCTCTTCTCCTGCTGGTGATGACCTTGGGCTAGGTGGGGGGAGGGGTGGAGAAATGTCAATATCCACTTCTGGGGAGAGTCACCACATTTAGGAAATGCCTGTGAAGCCCTGTTCCCAAAGGAGGGGGAGGGAGTGCACAGCAATGCTATTCCTGAGACAATCTCCATGGTCCCAGAAAGGGGATGTCATCATCGTCAATCCTGTGCTTTCCTTAGACTTCCCAGAAGCGAGGGAACTCAGTAGTCTCCGAGACAGTCATCTCTCCATAGCTGTGGGGGTACTTGCCCTGTGGTTGCTTGAATTTATCATTTTCATCCGAGGTTAGGAGTAGTATAACAAGGCTTTGAGGAAAGTTTGAATTACAACTTTCAGCACTTCCAGAACTTTCCTACTTCCTAGCCCGCAGGGATTCCCCAGGAACTATTGGGGAACAGAGTTCCTGTGTATCCCAATAGACAGATTCTGCTCCTCAGATGCCCTTAGGAGATTTGCTGCGTATTGAGGGAACTAGCTGACCCAGATGTGGCTCTAATTTGTATTTCCCTCAGTTCTCATTGGGATGGCTTTTGGAGCTATCATCTCTCTAAAGGATCCAAGGAATTTCTTACCTAGGGGCAGTTGGTAGCCCAGGACTGCAAGTTGTAGGTTTTCTCTGTACAAAAATATTTGAGGAGCTGGAAGATGCAGAAGAGCATGCAAGATGTAAATGGATTGTCTCTGTCATCCTTACCTCTCAGGAAAGGGTTCCTGCCATGAGCTATGCCAGTATGATAGCCATCTTTGGATTTGTGGCTTTCTTTGAGATTGGCCCAGGTCCTATCCCGTGGTTCATTGTGGCTGAACTCTTTGGTCAGGGACCCCGACCAGCTGCTATGGCTCTGGCTGGCTTCTCCAACTGGACATGTAATTTCATCGTGGGTATGAGCTTCCAGTATATTGCGGTAAGTCCTTCCTTCGCTAACTTGTCATATACATACCATACCCCACAGGTGAATTCCAGGTAGAGATTTTCCCATCAGATCATTAACTGCAGTGTAGGGAAGAGATACCCTAACCTCTTGTTTTGTGTTTTCTGTTCTCTCCATCTCCCTGCCTGCTCCCCTGCTATCACCTGATCCCCAAATACATAAAAACTCAAGACTTAACTGATGGGAAACACACATGTGTATGTATATACACAATCACATATGTATGTATATTTATACATATATATTCATACATGTGCATAGACGTGTATAGACTCCTTTTGTGTCTGTTTCCTATTTATAGAATATAAATTGTTGGAAAAGGCTTCAGAGGCTATCTAGTCCAATTTATACCTAAACAAGGATCCTCTCTACAACACAGCTAACAAATAGTCATTCAGCCTTTACTTGAAGGCCTCCTATTGTTGACCAAGGATTTTCTCAGCCTAGTGGTACAGCAAAGGGAGATTCCCAGACTAGGGAGTGCTCAGAAAAAGTCAAGTCAAGGGGAAGAAATGCAATTTTTTATGAGTAATTATTCTTTGAATTAAATGTATTTAAATAAACAATGGATCTTTGCTCTCAATTCAAATCCTCTTTTCTATAACGCCTACTCCCCTCCCTAAAATAAACTTCGAACCTGCTGTTGGTAGCCCTCCTTCCCCATCCTTATGAGGCCCACCACCCTACCTAAGCTAGTAATCAATCCGGTGGGTTGCTGCCACCCTTCTCCTAAGCTAGCTCCTTCTTCCTTACCTTTGCTCTAGGATGCCTGTGGCCCTTATGTCTTCCTCCTCTTTGCTGTCCTCCTGCTTGGCTTCTTCCTCTTCACCTACTTGAAGGTGCCAGAAACTCGGGGCCGAACATTTGACCAGATATCTGCAGCCTTTCGACGGACCCCATCACTGCTGGAACAGGAGGTGAAACCCAGCACAGAACTTGAATACCTGGGACCAGATGAGAATGACTGAGAGGTGGGGTGGAAGGTGACAAGTACACCTTTCCCCTTCTTCTCCCTTAATTGAACTCTCCTCCTCCCCAAAGCACTTTAAGTTTCCCTTTCCAACCCTCTCAAGGGCAGGAAGGAATATCTTAGGTCTGGTGGTATTGGGGGATAAATTCATGACTTGAATCCCCCCTCCTCCCCAAACCAGTTCCCTTTAGTGTGAATCTCTTGGATTATTTATCTATAGTGGCTGGGTTTTGGGTGTAAATATAGGCAGGGCTCTACCCCCAACCTCCTCACCCCTAAGGGTTCCCTGGTCCTTCCCTTTATCCTTAGCTCCCTCCTGCTTCAAAGAAGGGGAATAACAGAGATCCCTTAAAACTAACTTTTCCAGGTGGGAAAGAATAATATAAGTGTCCTACCTTCCTAAAGAGGAAGAAGTCTAAGGCCCAGCTCCCTAAATTAGCATCCCCTCTTGACTTCATACTAGCAGATTACCCCTCACATACCACCTGACAAAGTCAAATAAATGGGTGGTAGGCAGTGGGGGAATTCTCATGCTGAGAAAGCTCTAGAGAAGGTACTGTTCACTCTTTTCATTCTGTCATTTGGGGAGACTGTGCATATAGTGGGGAGAATTCTGGGGGAGATACCTCCCTTCACTCCATTCTGTCCTTTGAGAAGATTGTGCACATAGTGGGAGAGAGCTCTAGAAGAAATAGATACCTCCTTTCATTCTGCATTTTGGGGAGATTGGTGGGGAACACACCTCCCTTTATTCTGTCCTTTGGGGAATATCAGCCCAAATATGCCAGTAGGTCTTTCTCCTTTGTGGATTCCCACTTAAGTTGGGGCATTGTCTCCCACTGAACTCACTCTCACCCTGAAGTGGATTTTGTACAGGTAGCCCTTGGAGCTCCTGACCAAAAAAAGAAAAAAGTGGAGGCTTCTGTTGGTGTAATAAAAAGGCTGATTGGAGCCTTAGAACATTTTTATATGTTTGTGTAGAAAAAACAAAACAGATTATATTTAATGTATATATAAAGGTCACTGTATAAAAGGCAAGTGTGCTACTTCTTTAAAGCAATACAGAATTAGAGCTGACTCTTTCTCAATCTTGAGACAACCTTGAGACTTCTGTTAGTGTCTGCCCCATCCTCTCTCCTCTGTTCCTTTAATTCTTCTGACTCTCACAAGCCTTCTTTTGATCCTGAAGCATGCTCTAGCCTCATAGCAATAGTTTGTACACCCACCAAGTAGACTGCCCCACCCCCACGGGACCAATATTCCCACACACTCATTGATCACTCAAATACTAACTCATCACCCTAGGTTCTGGTTCTGAGAACAGAGTAGAGGCAAAAACATGGACAGCTGTGCAAATTTTTTTTTTTTTTTACTGGAGGCTCAGGTGGCACATGACATTTCACCAAATGGCTTCAGAGTTTGGGGTGAGGAAGGGAGAAGACCCAAAAAATAAACTAGGGTGGGGGGGAAGGGAGATCTGGCTCCAGTGGACAAAGGATGTACTCCCTTCCTTCCACCCTTGGGGGTAGGGGTGGGGGGGTTGAACCAAATTAAAAAGTTGTTCTACCCTCCTGGGTCCTGGGAAGGAGGGACAGGGTGAAGGCTGCTGTTTCAATGTCATGGATTTGCTTTGGAGGGGGGGTAGGAGACAGGGAAGGAGCAGTTGGAAAAAGTCGGCAGATACCTAAGGAAGAGAAACAAATCGAAGAGAAAAATGAAGGTCTTGAAGAATATTTGAAGATGTAACTCCCACTCCCTCCAACCCCCACCCTAGGCTTTCCATATGGCTTCAGACACTGGGATACTCAACCAGATAGCTGCTCTAGTTGTCCCCCTAGTTGGAATCACTCCAGTAAGGTGGTAGGGGAGTCCCCACTGGTTATAGGGATTGAGGTCTGAAGAGCAAAGAATAGTTAGAAGTGAGAAGAAGTGTATCTATATAGCTACAATGCCTAATCACGACCCACTCTTACCTGTTCTCTACTCCCTGTTGCCCAAGTCTACCTAACTCCCCCAATCCTATCCCCCAGGTCCCCCCATCCTTCACCTGCCCAAAATTCACATCCACAAGCTGGTGCTGTGGTTCCAATCGGGGCTGGGAAGGTGTGTCCGCAGGAGGTGGCATGGGCTTGACTGCCTCTGCTGGGGTCTCCTGATGGGTAGGGGCACCTGCAGGGGGTGGGCCCGGGGGTACTGGCTCTTTGTTATCAGCCTGCATGGAGAAGGACATGGGAGAGGGCTGGTTTCAGCTTTCTCCTTCCTATTTTCATAACCACTACCCCACACATAGTTTAATTTTCCCTAGGCCTGACCTCAGGGGCTGTAGTCTGCCGGGGACCAGGAGGCTGTTGCCTCCTACGTTGAAAGTAAGGCCGATTTCGGGGGCGCTGGGGCTCAGGCCTTGAGCCATCTGTGGGACCCTGGCTGGGTTTGGTCTCTCCATCTCCACCTTCTGTGGTAGGCTGCTGTGGAGGCCGAGGACGGAAAGGCCTGGGCATTGGGGAGAAAAATCATATCAAGATTAGGTTGGCATTCTTCCTGCCTGCCACCCCCCACTTTAGCCCTTTGGTTTTCCAACCCACTTGGTTCTGCCTTGGAAAGGACATACAGTTGCTAATAAGCCACAAGTCATGAGCTCAGGCCCACAGTTTTGGCTTGCTCCAACCTCTTCAGAGCTAGGTATCCTGCTCTTAAGTTTTGTATCCTTAGAAGATAGGCACACTGCCTCCAAATTTCCTACCCCTAATCTCAGTCATTTATTGCTTTTCTTAGAGCTCAATGTCCACTTTTAAGAAAACTAGTAGTAACTGTAGAAGAGGAAAGGGGCTCATGGACATGGCTACGTACAAATCAATTTTTAGATATTATAGCTGAGAAAGGGGGAGGTATGCTTACCTTCGATATCTGGGTCGGAATCTGGGTGGAGGTGCCCGTTCATCTCCCTGCTGCTGGTCCCCTTCTAAGGGGGCTGGGTCTTTGGGTTCTACCCCATCAGTACCCTTAAGATATAACAAAATGGATTTGTGAATTTTCAAAATATATAAAGCTGGGGTCGGGTTCCACTTTCTAGAACCAAGACACCCTTAGCTTAGCCTGTTTGACACAACAGTTCCACACAAAGACCCAAGCAACTTTTCTCTCCCTTCTCCTTCCCCTCCCTCCCCCCACCATGTTTTTCTTATAAGTAGTTTAGTGAATAGAAACACTGGATCAAATTCTGCCTCAGACACTATCTGTGTGACCACAGGAAAGTCATTGGGAGTAGGACTCAGTGATCTCTGAGGTCTCTTCTGGTTCAAAAAACTATGATCCGATGATCCCTTTTAATATCTTACTTTTCTCCTACAGCCATGGCACTACCTAGTTCTTGGCTTCCTCCTTCTAGGCCTTTGCCCTCTAGGGATACCAGCAACACAAACCTCTCACCTCCATAGGCTGCTGCTGGTTGGAGGGGCGAGGGCCCCTAACAAAACGTCTTCGGTAAAAGAAGGGGGGTGGGCGGCGGCGTCGAGGTCGCTGAGTGGGGTCCTCAACCCGTTCCCCTTCACTACCTGGCTCTGCTACCCCTGTAGGGGCCTCTGCCACCAGGGGTGGGGGTGCAGCTGGGCGTGGCCGGGGAATAAATCTACGAAAACGGCGTCGGTTGGGAGCATAGCGACTGCCCTTCACTGGTACCCCCCCTGGACCAGTCACATTAGCAGCTTCTGCACCCTGGGATGGAAAAAATCAGAACTCTTTCCCAACTCCAACTCCCCTCTGCCCACCCCACATGACCCACTCAGAACATGTCACTGACTTCTTACTCTTTTCTTAGGGCTTCTATTCTTTTTCTTTAGGGCCCTCAGAGGGCACTAAAATGAATTTAGAACCTCTTCTCTAGCATCCCAACTCCTGACTGGGAGTAATCCACTGAGGCAGCCCCCATACCTTCTAGACTGGAAGAAGGGACAGAAAGTGGGATAGATAATAACCTCATGAGGTTCTGAGGCCCAGGATTACCCTTCCCTTAATCCTTAATCTTCCATGGTCTTCCATGCCCCTCCACAAATCCCCCAAACCTTCTCTCCTTCCACGACATCAAACTCCACTGTTTCCCCATCCCCAACACTGCGCAGAAACTTCCGAGGGTTGTTTCTTTTAATGGCTGTCTGGTTGGGGAAAAAGCAGTGAGTAGTGCTGGGACAAGACAGGAAGACACAGATATCTTTTACCCATTAATAGCAAATACTCATTTTCTTAATGCTCAATAAACTACATATTCAGTTATTTTGGGGGCAAGGAGAAGGATTTGCCCAACGTAGACCAAAGGCTTACATGTAAGACTAGGGACCTTAGTATCTTGCTGTTCAAACCTACCTCCCCACCCAGACATCCTTAGGGATTTCCCATTAGGGAAATTTGATTCTGTGTGAGAGGAAGACATAGCAACTTACAACAGAATATAGGTATAGCTATGGTAAGATTCAGAATTAGACAAAGTTTGTTTTCGTATCCATTCTATTCCCCAAATTTATCAACTTGATTTAGGTCATTTTTCCTCATCAGTTAAAATATTACTGACCTGGTAGCTAACCTGAGCAACTAATTTATGCCACATTAAGGGCATGAGAGGCAAGTGTGGATAGAGAGCTGAACTCAAAAGTGAGAAAGACCTGAGCTCATGTCCAGACTCTGACACATACTGGTTGTGTGATCCTGGGAAAGCCCCTTAACTTCTCAGTGCTCTAGGTAAATATGATTATAAGTTGAAGAGAAGGTACTGACTCACATTGAGAGATGCAGTTCCCTATTCCAATTCAATCACAGGCCCAGTCCCTATTCCTACTAACAGGCTCTACCCATTTCTAACAGGTTACTGTGAATTAACAGAAGCTTTTGATGCTTTAAAAGTGACTAATGATAGTTATTTCAGGCACTTGTCACAGATGGGGCATAATGGGATTGTAGGCAATAGTAATAGCCTTTTTAGGATTGCCATAGCACAGATTCCCATTCTGAGGATGTTAAGACTAAACAAGTAGAGATGTTCATTAAGTGACATTCAGAATAGGAAATGATCCTTGTCTTGTATCCTTAGATCCTACCTGAGAAGCAAGCCTGACTCTTACCTGGTGGACAAAGACATCCTCCTTGGTGTCATTCCTGTGAAATGGGAAGGGGCATCATTAGGGGGGGCGGAATCGATGTTTGGGATTTTGGGGGCATAGTCCAAATATGACTTCCCTCTTCCTAACCAGTTAACTGTTACTTTCTTACCCAGTACTTCTGAAAGAGGTTGTTTTTTGTTGTTGTTTTTTTTTTAAAGGGAGGGATGGTCCCGGCAGGCATTAAGAGAGTATCAGCAGCTGTCAGGGACTCCAGGTGGGAAAGGGTAAAGTCAGGTCAAGGTGTGGCCAGAGAGAGGAAGGGCACAAATCTAGAACCCAGGTGAGAAAACTAGCCTTGTGGGAAACTGGCAAAGGCACCTTGAACCTGCCAAGGCGCCCAAGAAATGGGACAGCTCTCTGCTTGCTTCTGCCCCACCTTCTACACCCAGGGGCAACTCAAGAACTGGGTGGTGCTGGGTGAAGCTGTTCCTCCTCCCCTTTTCAAAGTGGTTGGAAAATTCCACTCTACCTCCTTCCTTCTTCCTTGCAGAAGGAGGGAGAAAGGTGGGGGAGGTGGAACAGGAGATGCAGAACAGGTTTGGGAAGGGGAGACAAAGAGCCAGGAACCCTCACCAAGAGGCCACTGGGCCCCCTCTACCCCCAACCCTGACTCCAGATCTGTGGATGGATCCCAGTTCCTAGGGTCAGGACATTCCCACTTGACTGGAAACCCTGGTGAGAACAAGTTGGAGGGAGATTTAAGTGAAGAAGTAGAAATACTCATCCATTGTCTACCCCTATCCTTGCCATAATCCTAACATACCCTATCTCTAATGCCTTCCCAAAGACTGGATGTTTCAGACACTAAAGCAGCTGAGTTTGCCAAAGGTCAGACTGCTAAGAGGCTGCCTGGGATCTTCCCGAGAGACAAACCGGGCAGGGAGCCGATGTTGGTGGAGAGCCTACTGGGGGAGACCTCACTTTTGACTTTCCTTTATATTTAACATTCAGAGTCTTAACTGAAGTTTCAAAGGCGGCGGAGTAGATAACCTCCTGTTTCCACCTGATAGGAAGGAAGGTGTATCCTAGAATTAATACTGAGCCAATCTTTCCTTCTAAGGATTACTGAAGAGGGGAAAGGAACACCTCCGAGAGGAAATTGAAGGGAGGTGGAGATCTTCCCGCCCCGCTCCGAGAGTAGGAAAAGCTCTTCACACTTATCCTGCCTCGAAGGCACGGCAAATAAGAGGCAACTGGGCAATTCCAAGGGGGTGTGGCAGACTTGCAGCCAAGTTGGTGGATTCCTAGAGAATTAACTCTCTGCTGTAGGATAAAACGGGAAGAGAGGGCTCAACTAGGGAAGGCTTCATCTTCCATATAAGGGCGTGGTATTTGTGCAGTGGTTAAAGACGTTCAAATCAGCTTCAGCTGACATTTGAGGCAACCATGTGCCTCAAAAAAGGGTCTGGATGAAGTTATGGATCCTCCAACCACACAGTCAGCCCAGTTTTAGAGGACATCCCCACCCCTTCCCTGCCTTAGGTACCTGTTGATGAATCCATAACCATTTCGGACGTTGAACCATTTGACAGTGCCCAGAACTTGGGTTGCTGCCAGGGGGGAGGTCCAAATAGGGAGAATAGGGCAGGGGAAGAGAGATGGAGTTAGGCTCAATCGGTTCTGAGCACACATCAAAGTCCAGCCCCACTCCTAAACTATTCTCAGCAGGACAGCCACACCTGCTCAGCTTCAGGGAACTTAATCTATCCCCCAACCAATTCTACTTCTTTGAACTTCCAAATAACCCGACCTCATGCTCCATAGAGCTCCTAAATTTCATCACGTTCAATTCCAAGGTACCTCCCTCACAGTCAACGCTGCCCCTCCCCTGCCAGTGTCCCCCACCTAGGGGACAAGGTCCCCGAGCGCTTCCTGAGTCTAGCTGCCTCGCCCGGGTCCTTCAATGGGGCTCCGCCTTGCCCCGAGGCTGGGCTCACCCGGCTGCCGCCTCTTCCTGACCTTGGCCCCTCATTCACCTGCACCCTTAGCTCTACCCATCCAACCAGAGCTTCCTCCCGTGGCCCCCTCAGGTGTTAGGCCCCCAGAACCGGCCCCCTCACCCAGCACCGGTTTGTCCGCCTGGCTCCGGGCGGGGGGTGCGGGGGTCCCTGGGGCTGCAGTCGTCGGGGCGCCTGGGGCTGCGGGGCCCGGAGCTGCGGGGATCCCGGCGGGGGGCGGGGCGGGGGCGGCTCCCACTCCCCCTCCCATCCCGCCACCTCCAACGCCGGATTTCTGCAGGTCACCCCCGGGCGACACCACCCCGACCCCCGCCGCATCCGCCGCCGGGGCAGCTGCCGCCGTCTCCGCCTCGCTCATCCCGCCGGGTCCGGTACCGGCCCCCACCGCCTCCGTTGCCGCCGCCTCCTCCACCTCCTCCTCCTCCTCCTCCTCCTCCGCCCCGGCCCCTCCCCCCCGCCCGCGCGCTCCCACTCTCGCCCGGCCCGCTAGCGCCCCGCCTCCCCGCCCGGTCCTCGCGCCCCGAGCCTCTCCCTCGCACCACTCCCCCTCCCCGCTCCTCGCCGCTGCCGGAGGCCAAGCCAAGCCGAGGTGTGAGGAGAGACTCCGTGAAGACTCCCTCTTCCCCGCCCCCCAGCCTACAGAGGACCAACAAGCCCAGCCCACGCGCTAATCCCGACCCGTCCCACCCCCAGGCTTCGCACGTGAGCCCGTTTCCCTCGCACCCAGGACTGTAGCCCTGTCTTGGCCCCGCCCACCGAACTGGACCACGTGGCTCCAGTGGGTCCACTACCATTGGCTGGTAGTTTCTTTTCTCCCCTCCCCCTCCTTTTCCTTCCCCGCTCCATCCCTTTCCACCCGCCGCGGGAAATCAAACCGACCTGTCATACCCCAACCGCCACCTGCCGGCCCCGGGAGGGGCGGGGCTCCGCGAGTTCCCCCGTTGTCCTTGGCTACGGAGGAGGGAGAGGCAGCTGCGGCTTGGGTTCTGTGTGCTCGCGTTGCCCTACCTGCGGACGCGGTTCCCGGAGTCGCGCCACGCCCGGCAGAGTGGCGCCCCCGACACTCCCCTTTGGTCCTCCCAGCTTCGGCCGCCTCCGTGGTCCCCATTCCCCATCCGCCTTCCCCCTGCCCAGGCACCCCAGCGCTGCTTTTGTGGAGTCGGGAGCGGGATGCGTGAGAGAGGTTGCACGTTCCAAATGGGGCTGGGGACTTCTCTTTGATAGCTGTGCGCAGGAGATGGAGGGAAAGGAGACTGGGACCGTGGAACAGGTGTGGGGATCCTCGGGGTGGAGCTTAGAGACGAGGCGGTGCTGCCTGGAAGACGAGAGCACGAGGTATTGACGGATCTGGAGAATGAATGCTCTGCCACCGAAGCTCGTAATATAAAAAATAAAAACAAAAAATAAATCCTTCGGACTGGAGTGACGCTGCTCGACAGTCAACATCGGTTAGCTGAAGAATGTTAACCAGGAACCAGAAGTTGTCTAAATTAATCATGCTAGATGGAACCGGATTCATTCCAGAGATTGACAACCACTGCCTACAGTCCTTGTCGCCTCAGGGTTTGGAGTGACCATCCTGAGAAGTTGTCCCTTGCTCCCTTCGTGGAATGCTCAGTCACCCTCAGGACCCAGTAGATTTGGGGTGGGTTGCTGAAAACTGACTCTTCCTCCATCCTATCTCTGGCAAACTCCCAGCTTCTGCCTTTCCATCTCCTGTCCCTGTGATTCAGTCAATGTTTACTGCAGCCAAAATTCTTTTACTCAGGTACTGATACTAATATCGCTCCAGATACTCTCCCCTTTGTCCACCTCGGCCCTACCACTCCACAGTTAACTTCCTTTACCCCCAGGAACCGCTGCTCCAATATTAACAAACGCCCCCTTTGGTCTAGAGCTCTTCAGGTGTACACTCATCTGTAACTAACAAACCTGGCTCCCTCTAGAAGCCTCTGTACCTCTGTCAACCCTCTATGGTACTCGATGCTCTTTCATGCCCTTGGTGACACTGAGACATGGAGAATGACCACACTCTCTGACATTTCCAGACTCTCGCATTGCCACCATTGCCAGCAACCTCTCTTTAAAGTTCGAGCCGTCTTTAATTACTTTAGATTTTTATTGTAGTCATTTCCTAGATTCTAGAGAAAGGAAAGGAGAATGAATGACCTGGCCCAGGATCTTCCTTGCCAACCTAAACACCGCTACAACCTTGCTTACATGCTGATATTTCCTCCACTATAGAGGCTTCCCGACATCAGCTCCTATGAATTATACCTTTACTCCACTTCATTGACTACAGAGATAGTTCTAGTCTTGATATTATCACCCATAACTGTGCTATCTTCATGATTCAGAATTTTTAATTCCTCTTTTTTATGATAAACTTTTATCCTTCCATCCCTCTACCTCACTCCTAAGCCTACTCCTCATTTTTACCTTTAAATTTAGTTTCTCCCATCTCCTTGTTTTTTTTTAATCCAACATATTGCTGTGCCTGAAGACTGCTCTTCCTTCTAGTATTTACAATGAATTGACCAATTCAACTAGACGCTATCCTCTACCATTAAATCCTTTGCTTTGTTCTTTTGCTATTCCTATATTGCCAAACCCAAGCTTAGATTTCCCCAACCCACAGCTTTCTTTCTCCACTAATCCTCCTGTGCTGCTGAATGCCTCTGGAGAAAGCCACACAACTGTGCTTAATCTAACCTCAACTGTCAAATCTCAACTATATCCTACATTGCTATGTGTTGGTTTTATTCTTTTCGAAATCAAATACTATGAACTCTGAATTTTACACCTCAAAAACCCTTCTGCATCATCCTATGTTCTTTGCTCCTTTATTTCAGTTATTGAGAAAGAGTGACACTTCTTGCCAAGGCTACCCATTCTACTTGGACCCTTGAATGAGTTCCTCTCCTCTGGGAACTGTTCGCCCCCCTTGATCTCTTTCTCATCTTCCATAGCTCCTTCCCTGGTGTTTATAAATATTTCTAAATGTCCTCCATTCTTAAACTTCCACTTGATCTTGACAAGTCCTTAAGCTATCTCCCTTTATCGTCTCCTTTTCACAGCCAAAAGTCTAGCACTAGCCATTTATGTTCAGTTACCTCCACTCTTTAACTCTTTACAACCCAGCTTCCAACTAGTAGCACTCTACTGAAATTGCTCTCTCCAGCTGCTAAATTCAATGGTCTTTACCCAGTCTCATTCTACTTAATTATTTGGAAATTGTTGACATTACTAACCTCTGGCTTCTGTCATACTGCTCTCTTACCTTGCTTTCTCAGGCACCTTTCTTGGATCATTGCCCACCTCCTAAGCTTAGGTGTTCTGAACTCGATACCCTTTTTACTCTAGAGACTATTTCTTGGTGAGTTCTCATAGGTTCAGTTGTTATCTTTACACAAATCACAAAACCATAAAACCTAATCTCTCTCTTGAGTAATCCGATATTACTAACTGCCTGCTGGACATCTCTACCTAGATGTCTCAAAAGCATCTCACATTCAGCATATCTGAAATGGAATTTATAGTCTGGTCATAATCTAATCCTAACATTAATGTTCCTTCATATGTCTCTATTTCTGTTGAGATCACCATCATCTTTCTAGTCAGTCAAGTTTGAAACCTGAGAGTCAATTTAATTCAATGGGCATTTATTTTCATTTGTATTTTTTGGTGCTTTAAATTTTTCTATTGACATCTTTTTTTTTTTTTTGGAGAATTTTCTTATATCAGAAAGGATAAAAAAGACAGAATAAGTATTAAGTGTAGTTCAGCTAAACTAAGCAATATGTCAGACAAGAGGGATAGTATATACAATATTTCACACTCAATAGTCCCAGACCTGGCAAAAGTGGTGAGAAGTGCATTTTTTCCCTCTTTGGGACAGAACTTGATCATTAGAGTTACAACAATGTTCCATAAGCATTTGCTAGGCCCAGAGGATCCAAAGACTAACAGAAAACAGTCCCCTCTAGGAGCTTGCTGCATTCAGCTTGGGAAAACAATAGGTACACAGGTAAATGAATAATACAATTGGTATAAAAACAGAAAATAATTTGGGAGGTTTGAGATACTAACCTTTAAAAGAAGAGGAGATCAGGAAAAGCCTTCAGTAGGAGGTAGCACTTGGGCCAACCTTTGAAGGTAGAACTAGGGATCCCAGGAAGCAGAGATAGAGCTTTTCAGACATGAAATGTAGTCTGGGCAAAGATACAGAGGCAGAAGATGGAATGTTGTATATTGGAAACAGCAAAGAGGTCAGTTTTTCTAGAATGTAGAGTATGTGAAGGGGAATAATTGAAATGTATCTGACTTGAACCAGACTGTGAAGGGCTTTCAATGAGAGATAGAAGACTTTGTATTTTCACAGAGGTAACATTGTTGTTGTGGGCAACTTGGTAGCACAGTAGATAAAGCATAGGGCCTGGAATCAGAAAGACCTGAGTTCAAATGTGACCTCAAACTGGGTGATGCAGAACAAATTTCTTATCCCTATTTGCCTCATTTTCTTCATCTGTAAAATGAACTGGAGAAGAAAATAGCAAATCACTCCAGTAGCTTTGTCAAGAAAACCCCAAAGGGCTCTTCTTGAAGAGTCAGACACAACTGAACAACAATGTTTTTGTTCAGTTGTATCCAACACTCAGTGATCCCATGGACTATACTTTCCATGGAGTTTTCTTGGCAATGATACTGGAGTGGTTTGTCATGGATTAAGACAAACAGAAGTGAAGTGACTTGCCCAGGGTCACACCACTAGTAAGGGTCTGAGGCTGTATTTAAACTCAGGTCTTCCTGACTTCAGGCCCAGCATTGTATCCTTGGAGCCACTTAACTGCCTCCCATAGAGGCAATGGGGAGTCACAAATTAGTGTACTTGACATTCCTCATTTTCTACATTCTATCTCCTGTCTGTGTCCCATGCCTGTAATGCCATTCCTCCACATCCCTGCCTTTTCAGATCACCAGCTTCCTTCAAGAATCAGCTCAGGTACCACCTCTAGGTCTTTCCTGATCCTCCCTAGTTGTTGGTGCTTTACCATGAAATTATGTTGTTTTTACTGGTGTGTGTCCTTCATTTTGGAAGAGGACCATGACATCAAGATGATGACATGACAAGAAGTTGACATTGATTTGAGTGAGGGAGGGCTGTGCAAGGTTACCAGCCTCACTTTCTTCTCCTGAGCCACCTGGGTCCAGTGACCAGATATTCATCAGGACAGCTGGAGATGGCCCAGGATGCAATGGGAGACCCTGGCCATTTTAGGCTAAGGTGTTATCACATTCTTACTTCGAGTGAGATACACCCATTCAATGAATAGGCTTCTTTAAGTAGTTACTCAAGGGAAGGCCCCTTTAATAAAAAAAAAAAAAATCAAACTGCGAGGGGAAGACCCTCCATTCCCTGGGTAAAAAAGAAACAGTTACTATTTAGTATTTACTATGTATATACATTGTATTTGATGATCTATTTTTCATGTTGTATCTTCATCCCCTCCTCAAATTTGCCCCACTCACCCATAAAATGTAAATTCAAGGATTGTAAATATCAAATGTAAGGCAAGGACTGTTTTTGACCTTGTATATCCAGTACAGCATTAAAAAAATGGTTGTTAAATTATATTGAGTGACTGATAGGATCTAAGAGGGAATAGACTGCATGGAGAAGCAGAGAGGGTAAGTGGAGAAGGAAATAATATCTATAAAATACTCCATACAGTATCTGCTAGCAAATAGTAGGCACTATATAAAAGCTGGGTGCCATGGTGAATAGAGCACTAGACCTGGAGTTAGGAAGACCCACTTACTAACTTTGTGATGCTTAGTAAGTCACCCTTGCCTCATTTTCCTTAACTCTAACATTAGCACCTACCTCTCAGGGTTGTTGTGAGGATCAAATGAGATGATATTTCTAAAAGTGCTACGAGCCTGGAACATAGTAGGTACTATATAAAAGTTAATTCTCTTTGCCTTCCCCTGTAGAAGTACCTGGAGAATCATTATTTCTTAGAAGGGATTAGGCTTTTCAAGAGATAAAGTAGAGTGGTGAAGGGACTGAGAAAGAAGGGGTATATAGATATAGAGAGTACATCCAGGAAGGACCAAAACCCTCCTAATCTCTCCTGGAAGGTGAAATCCCACTGACAAAGCTGATGCAAAGGTTAAGTCTGTGGTTTACAAAGATAACAGGCCAAAGAGTTTTGTTGATGATACCTAACTGTGGAGATATTAGATTTTCTGTATGGAGAGGGGGGAGGGGAGTAGTGCTAATTAAAGCAGTCTCAGGTCAATTTGGTGAACTTTCTAATCAACTTGATAATATTACAAAGCAGCAAATCTTTGGGTTTGAGTTTCAGACACTGAGGTTATGCTGTTGTTGGTTCATCGTTTTCAAAGAGGACTGTTGACATCATGGAGGACATCTTGACTTGCTCCTGAATTGGATTGAAGTGAGGCAGTTGCACAAGTGATCAGCCTCACTCTCTTTTCCTGAGTCATCAGAAGAAAAGTGGAAAAGTCAAGATGACTGGTGATAGCCTGGAATGCAGAGGATGATGATGACCTTGGTGTCTTCCATGTCCTATCAAGCCCTGCTGCTCCATAGTACCTACTTCAGCTGCCTTCATGACCACTGGAACAAATTGTTCTCTTCTACCCATTCTGCCAGGAAAACGTCTTCACATGCATGGGATAGACATTCCCCTAATTCATTGAGAGGTTTGAGGCCTGTTGGTTACCCTCAACCTGGTTTAGCCCATCTGCCAAAACAGTTTTACTGGGGTATGGCTGCTGTACATGCAGCTATACCTTATTGGTATAGGTGAGATTTGGGTGAATCAGATAGACAACAAAGGTAGATGAGCAGCCTTGCAAAGGACTCGGAGATTCTAGTCCTCTTGAACATCTTACACAGCCCTGGTTATGCTAAAGAAGTTTGAGCAGGACAGAATTTTGGCTAAGGAGCTGTTTTCTCCTTTTGCCTACAAAAGCAAACAGATGGACCTGTTCAGCTTTTTTCACTTCTGAATGAATGAATGACAAAATATTCATTAAGCACTATAGCCAGGCATTGGGAAAAGACTAAGGGTAAAGACAACAACAACAAAGTCCCTAACTCTCAAGGAATTTATATTCTAATTGAGGAGTACTACTCAGAACCAGGATCTAGATTAGGAGGGAGGAGGGGCAGTGTGGTTTGGAAAGGGCCAGGAAGAGGTGTGGTGGCCTGGGTCCAGACAAGATACAGTGAAAGTTCATCTCTCAGAGCCCACGGTTCCAGAGGTTGGATCCAGTTCCTGTTCAGAGAACAAACTCAAATGCAGCAGAGACCTGAATTTCTGGAAAGTGGGAGGAAGTCTATGCATGCATTCAGTTTCCTCCCAGGAACCCGTTAAGAGCTGTGTAAGTTAGGGGTGAATATGACATGCATAAAGCTGCCCTTCCTGATTCTAGCCAACAGTGTGCTAGGTCATCATTTGGTGATGATAATACCTGTGGCTTCCAGCATGTGTTTTTCAGCACTGAAGGACCTTTATACTTTGAGATGATAGCAGGAAGAGCTGATGACTCTGTGGACCTTTTAAAAGGGAGTGACTGACACTACTCTCCATGTGGCAAGTAGCTTGCCAGGAGAGGTGGAAGAAGGGGATGCCCTTCACTGTACTTTCACAGAAGTGGTGAACTTCTGAGGACATCTAAAACTCATGTCCTATCTAGGTACTTGATTTTGAGTTTGGGTATGCCTGTTCTGGTGAACTGAATATTGATACCAAGGTGAATGTGTCCAGGCTTGCAAGCCACTCTGAGTTCAAGAGCTTCTGCTTTCAGCTCTCCTCCTTTGGTAGAAGCTATGTCATCTATCCTGCTGACTCATTTGCAGAAAAGGGAACAATGCAAAGATGAGATGAAATTTTCACTCCACAAAACATCATGCCACCCCCAGGATAAACTGATCACCTATGGTCTCATCACCAAACTGATTGACTCCAGGTTTTTTTTAATATTTAACACCTCCAGTCCCTCAGTTGCCTTTCCCCTCTGATTGGAGGGATAGAGTGTGGGTAACAAACTCCTCCCAATGTGTTCCTTTGTAGAGGACTCAGAACTTTACTGGTAACTCTGCTTTTTCCATCAGTACGACTCCTTTGTTTCCACTATATAGAACATCATGCCCCCTGGTGGCTATGTGTATATATATATATATATATATATATATATATATATATATATATATATATATATATATATATATATATATATATATATATATATATATATATATATATATATATATATGTATATGTATATATAAAAACCCATTCTTTTATTTGTCTTTTCCCATAGATTGATTGAGAGCTTTTTGAGAGCAAAGAATGTCTTTCCTTTTATTTTTTCTTAAACTTGTATCGGTATCTTTTGTATTCACATCAGCCATTTTGGGATATGTCCTCTCCCCATCCTCTAATCAGTGAGTCATCCCATTTAACAAAGAAAAGTAGTTAAGCAAAATCAGTACAGATATGTCTTCTAACATTTGATGCAACATTCATACCCACAGTACTGTAATTCAAGTAAAGAAGAGAAAGGCATTTATGGCTTGTCCAATTTCACTTGATAAAACTTGAGTTGTTTAGGCTACCTATTTCTTATTTCATGTATTTTATGTTTTTGTAAGGTAATCACATTTTTTTGTTAAAAATTGTAACATATCAATTTGATTGCAACCCTACAAATTCTTATCTGCAATCATTTAGCCACTTCTCTGCTTAGCTGCCAATCTCTTGTCTTTCTTCAGCAATTGTAAGATACCCTTCCTTAGGGGAAGAGAGATCCTAGGCTTATTACCCTTACCAATAACAAAAATGTTGGAGACCCTAGTGGCAAAACTATTGCCATTGGCATCTTTTACCTGGACAACATCAAAAGAGCCAGGATGTTTGTGATCATGCCAATATGACCCAAATTAGCCCCCCTGGTCCCCATGCATAGGTTACCAGTATTAAACTTGATAAAATCAGTGATCTTGCCAGCTTTTAAATCAAACTGAACTGTATCATTTACTTTGATGAGAGGATCTGGATAACAGATAGTACAGGCATCATGGGTCACCAGATGGGGAATACCTTTTGTACCCACAAAAATTTTTCTAACTTGGCACAGTTTATATTTAACCTCCTCAGCTGTAATACTAGGAACAGCAAAGTGCCCCTTTGTGTCATAAACCAGACAGAAATGTTCACCTGTCTTCTCAATGCTAATGGCATCCATAAAGCCAGCAGGTTTCTAATATCAATGCGGACCTTGTCATCAATCCTGATGAATCACTGCATGCAGATCTTCTTGACTTCATCTCCAGTCAGGGCATACTTGAGTCTGTTTCTCAGGAAGATGATGAGCAGCAGACATTCCCTCAGCTTGTGGGGACCTGTGGATGGTCTTGGAGCAAAAACTCCTGTTAATTTATCCAGTATGCAATGCTTTGGAGCTGCTACATGCTTCAGAGGCTTCTTGGGACCACGAGGCATGGTTGCACTGCATCCGAGTTAAAATGGGAAATTTACTCAGCTGTAGAGTCAGAGGCTCCATCTACTTATAAGCTTTGTGCGTTTGGCCAAGTCACTTCACCTTTTTGGGGCTCAGCATCTTTACCTGTAAAACAAAGGTTTCACAGGTCCAGCAACACGACCAGTTGGTCTCAAGGCTGTGAGGCAAGAGCATCTTTCTTTTTCTTATTTGTATCCCCAGTGCTAAGCACAATTCCTGGTAAATAGTAAGAGATTAATAAATCTTAATTGAATTTAATTAAATTGAAAATGTCTTGTTTAGACAAAGCTTAAGTATCAGTCACCCAGGTGAATATAACAGACTTTATTACTTCTTCTTGTATGAATTCGTTTAATATTTCTTTTTTCTAATTTTTAATTTTTTTCAATTAGCAAAAGTCTGCCTTCTTTGTACTATCTGCTCTCAATTGAAAAAAGACAAAAACAAAATTTCTTTTATAAACATGTTCAGTCAAGTAAAACAAATCTCCACTTTGTCCATGTTAAAAAAAGGTTTACATTATTATATCATATTATATTATGTGTCTTCCATACCCCGAGACCTCCACCTCTCTATAACAAGGTGGATAGTATGTTTTTTCATCATTTATCCTCTGGAATTATGCTGATCAGTCTTTCAGAGTTGTTTGTTTTGACAATATTATTGACAATGTATGGGTTATTTTCTTGGCTCTGCTTATTTCACTCTATATCAGTTCATACAAGTCTTCCCAGGTTACTCAACTGTTCCCTTCATCATCTCTCACAGCATATTATTATTATTCCATCACATTTACATAGTATAACTTGTTCAGCTATTCCTCAATTAATAGGCACCCTCCTCTCCAGTTTCTAATTCTTTGTCACCATAAAAAGAACTTGAAATATTTGTGTATATCCTTATTTATAGTTTGTTTTGCTTATTACTAATTCCTCCCTTTATCTACTCCTCCTTCCCTTTCCCTATTGAATGAAATGTATTTCTGTATCCTGTGTAAGTGTATAAATGTATTCTTCCCTCCTTTGACTGGTTCAGATGAGAGGTCGAAGCATCAAATGCTCCTCCTCTCATCACATCTTCTCCCTTGTTTATATAGACTTCTACTTGCCAGACCTGATTATGTGAGATAATTTTCCCTAACTTTCCTCTCCCTTCCCCTATCTCCCAGTATATTCCTCTTCCCTTCCTTTTCCTTTCTTCTTTTAAGATCATTAAGTTTATATACTAGGTATATATACTAAGTATTAATATTATTTCATTTTCTATGGTGCCTTTAAATAAAATGTAGTTTCAATGTTTAGCTTTTTAAACTTGATTTTGACTATTGCTTTGAGTGAGATTATAATTATTATTCCTGATATTTAAAATTATCTTGAATTCTTACAGAATTTATTATAATAAATTCTGTCCTACTTTCTCATTTGAACTCTGTCTGGGAAAAAAAAATATAAAGACAGAACAGAATGACTTCTAGTCCTTGATTCCTTCTTAAGAGCCCTGATAATGATAGGGGACATATGTATCTTCTCCTCTTATTAGAATGTATGCTGTTTATCCTTAATTAGTTGCTTATAATTGTTCATGTTTATTTTTTTATGTTTCTCTTTGATTTTATGTTTGTCCTTTAAAGTTTCTATGAAGCTCTGGTCTTTTCATCAAGAATGCTTGAACATCCTGTTTCATTAAAGATCCAATTGTTTCCCTGTAAGATTATATGCTCAGTTTTACTGGGTAAATTATTCTTGGTCATAAGCCTAAATCATTTTTTGCTTTCTTGAATATTCTGTTCCAGTCTCTTCCAGTCCTTTCTTTGATGGCTAATCCCGATTGTTTCTCCTTGGTACTTGACTGTTTTTTTTTTGTCTGACCTCGAAGCTCTGGATTTTGGCTATAATATTTCTAGGAGTTTCCCCTCGAACACTGCACAAACCCCCAGTTATGTTAAAGAAGATTGAGCAGGACAGCATTTTGGCTAAGGAGCTGTTTTCTCCACTTGCCTACAAAAGTAAACATAGACCTGTTCAGCCTTTTTCACTTCTGGACAAATGAATAACAAAACATTCATTAAGCGCTATGGCCAGGCATTGGGCAAAAGACTAAGGATAAAAACATCAGCAGGAAAGTTCTAGAAGTTTCCATTTGGAGATTTCTTTCAAAGGGAATTGGTGAATTCTGTTTCCACCTTGCCCTCTAATTCTAAGTTTTCTTTTATACTTTCTTGAAATATGATGTTTAGGTTCTTTTTTTTTTTTTTTTTGGTCATTGCTATCAGGTAGTACAGTGATTCTTAATTTTTTAAAAATCTCAATCTGTTTTCCAAGCCAGTTTTTTTTGCTCTGTGGTATGCTAATTTTATTCTATTTCTTCCCCTGCCCCTACCCCCCCAGTATTTTGACTTTGTTTTAATATTTCTTGCTGTCTCATAGCCATTAACTTCTATTTGGTGCATTCTAATTTTTAGGGGTTTTGTTGCTTTGGCAAGGTTTTGTACCTTGTGTCAGGCTATTAATTCCCTTTCCAATTCTTCCTTTCTCATTTCTTTCCATTTTTTTCTTCTGGCGTTCTGATTTAATTTATAAAAATATTTTTAAAATTCCTTTAGATGAAAAAAAAAATCAAATTTGCTTCATCTCTTCCAGGAATTCTAGTTGATTTGTGACCAAGTTGTGTTTTTCTTTGATACAGATGTTTTGGAATCATTCTCTTCTGCGTTGGTTTCTTGTGTACTGATAATCATTTAATACAAATTTTGGACTTTAATAAGGGTCAGAGCTTGAATTAAGAAGAGTCTGGACCTAATAGTCTCTTTGCTCCCTGAAGTAAATTCAGAGAATGCCTTTTGCTATGTCAACAAAGTAGATAGGGCTGACTTAGCATTCCTTAGGAGGCTTTTAATCCAAGACACTTTCTTGAATAATGGGATGTTTTCCATATCTTAATGTTTTGTGGACATATTCTATGTTACGGCATGTTAATGGTAAAGAAAACACAGACATCTTGGGTCATAATTTCAATTGAAACTTTGTCAACTCTGTTAAAAATACCCTTTCCTGTGTCAGCAATTTCAAAGTCCTGTTTATAACAGGATGTCTATAACCAGAGTGGTGGGATTTTCTCCTTATCATGTGTCACAGAGACATATGCTGCAGAGAGGAAATTCACACAGCCTGGAATCATAAATTCCAACTGACACTACTTTGTTAATTGTCTTGTCTCACTAAATTTACAATTTGGTGAACTAAGACAGTTCCTTTCTCACAGTAAAATGTATTTAAGCCTAACCATTCCTGTATTGAGTAGCCAGATCTAATGACTGGAGGGAATAAGAATAATAAGAATAAAAATGTGTGCATTTAGCCTGTTGCCTTTTCTTTAACCAAACTTTCAGGTCAATAGTACCTTCTCACTATAATAGCTTTTTAATGATGAGATTTTCTTTTCGTGTGTTTGCTCATTCTCTCAGCCTACTTTCCTGGCTTCAGACTTTATGTTAGAGGCAGGCTCCAATCACTTCTGGAAAGAGTGTCTAGACTGGTCCTTCTATTACTTTCTTGGAGTATTTTTGTTATTCAGTCATTTTTAATTGTGTCCAATTCTTTGTGATCCCATTTGGGGTTTTCTTGGCAGAAATACTTGTGTGGTTTGCCATTTCCTTCTCTATTTCATTTTACAGATGAGGAAACTGAAACAAACAGGGTAAATTGACTTGTCCAGGGTCACACAGCTAGTAAATGTCTGAGGCCACATTTGAATTTAGGAAGATGAGTTTTCTGCCTCAGCCCTGGCACTCTATTAATTTGAATTAAATGCTGAACATTTTTAGCCTCAGGGGATTGATAAACCAGTAACTCTAGACTTCAAGAGCCTCTGAATTTCTAGTCAGAGAAGGGGGATTTCCTAAATAGTATGATCCTAGAACCTAACTTTCTAGTCAAAAAAGCATGGGGGGAGGGGAGGAATAGAGCCAACCTTGAGGGTTTGCCTCATGAATAAAGCTAAGTTGAAGTGTTTGGAAACCTGGTCTTCTGGAGAGAAGGGAAATTCCTAAGTAAGATCCCTCTTGGTGAAAGAAGAGGGTCTTCCACAGAGGCCCTGCAAGAGGAGGAGTAAAAGTTAAAGCCACTCTATGAGAGGCAGGAGATCAGGACCTTGCCATCCTCTGTTATTACAGTGAGTTATCAGTCAGGTCTTCTGACTCCAGGCCCCACTCTCTATCTTCTGTGTCATGAAACTATAAATCTTTATTATGTGCAGTTTGTTTTTTCTCTTAAATACTTAATAAATTCAACATGTAACTTTCGTAACTGCCCTTTTGTCTATGTTTTCTTCTGGTCTTTATTTCTGATCTCCTCTGTGCATTTTAATAAAATGCTTCCAAATGATGCCTCTTTTTAAAAAAAATTTATTAATTTATTTGTTTTTAGTTTTCAATATTCACTTTCATAAGTTTTAAATTTTCTCCCCCCTCCCTCCTCCCTCCTTCTCCAAGAAAGCATGTAATCTTATATGGTCTCTACACATACATTCCTATTAAATATGTTTACATACCAGTCATGTTGCATAGAAGAATTATAATGAATGGGAGAAATCACAAGAAAAACAAAACACAATGAAACATAATAAAAAAGAAAATAGTCTGCTTCAATCTGTGTTCAGACTCCATAGTTCTTTCTCTGGATGTGCATGGCATTTTGCATCATAAGTCCTTTGGAAATGTTTTAGTTCCTTGTATTTCTGGGAAGGGCTAAGTCTATCAAAGTCAGAGCTCCCGAACTGTGGCTGTTACTGTGTATAATGTTCTCCTGGTTCTGCTCCTTTCACTCAGCATCAGTTCATATAATTCTTTCCAGGTTTTCCCAAAGTCTACCTGCTCATCATTTCTTATAGCACAATAGTATTCCATTATATTCATATACCACAACTTGTTCAGCTATTCCCTTGATTGGCAGTTCTTGGTCACCACAAAAAGAGCTGCTATAAACATTTTTGTCCATGTGGGTCCTTTCCCCAACTTTATGATCTCTTTGGGATACAGTCCTAGAAGCAGTATTGCTAGGTCAAAGGGTATGCACATTTTTGTAGCCCCTTGGGCATAATTCCAAATTGTTCTCCAGAATGGCTGGATCAGCCCACAATTCCACCAACAATGAATGTGTTCCAACTTTCCCACATCTTCTCCAACATTTATCATCTTCCTGTTTTGTCATGTTAGCCAATCTGATAGGTGTGATGTGGTACCTCAGAGTTGTTTTGATTTGCATCTCTCTAATCAGTAGTGATTTAGAGCATTTTTTCATATGACCATAGATAGCTTTAATTTTTCCTCTGAAAACTGCCTGTTCATATCCTTTGACCATTTATCAATTGGGGAATGACTTAGGTTCTTCTAAATTTGACTCAGTTCTCTATGTATTCTAGAAATGAGGCCTTTATTAGAGATAGTAGTTGTAAAAATTCTTTCCCAGTTGTCTGTTTCCCTCTTAATCTTGGTTGCATTGGCTTTGTTTGTGCAAAAATTTCTCAATTTAATGTAATACAAGATTATCCATTTTCCATTTCAGAATGTTCTCTATCTCTTATTTGGTTACAAATTCCTCCCTTCTCCATAAATCTAACAGATAAACTATTCCTTGCTCCCTTAATTTGTTTATAATATTGGCCTTTATATTAGGTCATGTATTCATTTGGACTTTATTCTGGTATACGGTGTCAGATGTTGGTCTATGCCCAGTTTCTGCCACTCTATTTTCCAGTTTTTCCAGCAGTGAGTTCTTATCCCAGAAACTGGGGTCCTCAGGTTTATCAAACAGTAGATTGTTATAATCATTGACTATTGTGTCTTGTGTACCTAACCTATTCCACTGATCTACCCCTCTATTTCTTAGCCAGCCCCAAGTGGTTTTAATGATAGCTACTTTATAAAACAATTTAAGATCTGGTATGGCTAGACCATCTTTCCTGTCATTTCTTTTCATTAATTCCCTTGATATTCTGGACCTTTTCGTTCTTCAAGATAAATTTTTATATTATTTTTTTCTAGCTCTATAAAATATTTTTAGGTAGTTTGATTGGTGTGGCACTGAATAAGTAAATTAATTTAGGTAGAATTGTCATTTTTATTATATTAGCTCAGCCTACAAGAGCAACTGATGTTTTCCAAATTATTTAGATCTAACTTTATTTATGTGAAAAGTATTTTGTAATTGTGTTCATATAGTCCCTGTGTTTGTTTTGGCAGGTAGACTCTCAAATATTTTATTATGTCTACAGTGACTTTAAATGGAATTTTTCCATCTCTTGCTGTTCAGCTTTGTTAGTTAATATATAGAAATGCAGATGATTTATGTGGGTTTATTTTTTATATCCTGCAGCTTTGTCAAAGTTATTTATTATTTCAAGTAGTTTTTTTTACTTGATTCTCTAGGATTCTCTAAATGTATCATCATATCATCTGCAAAGAGTGATGACTTAGTTTCTTCTTTGCCTATTCCAATTCCTTCAATTTCTTTTTCTTCTCTTATTGTTAAACCTAACATTTCTAGCACTATATTGAATAACAGTGGTGATAATGGACATTCTTGTTTCACCTCAGATCTTATTGGAAATGCATCTAGTTTATCTTCATTACATATAATGCTTGCTGATGGTTTTAGGTAGTTGCTACTTATCATTTTAAAGAAGACTCCATTTATTCCTGTATTCTCTAGTGTCTTTAATAGGAAAGTGTGTTGTATTTTGTCAAAACCTTTTTCTGCATCTATTGGGATAATCATATAGTTTCTGTTAGTTTTGTTGTTGATACGATCAATTACACTGATAGTTTTCCTAATATGGAACCAGCCCTGAATTCCTGGTATAAATTCTACTTGATTAAAGTGTATTATTCTCATGATAATTTGTTGTAATCTTCTTGCTAATATCTTATTTAAATTTTTTGCATCTATATTCTTTAGGAAAATTGGTCTATAATTTTCTTTCTCTGTGTTGGCTCTTCCCAGTTTAGGTATTAGCACCATATTTGTATCTTATAAAAAAAATTTGGTAGGACTCCACCTATCTTCATAAATAGTCTATACAGTATTGGAATTAATTGTTCTTTAAATATTTGATAGAATTTGCTTGTAAATCCATCTGGCCCTGGAGATTTCTTCCTAGGGAGTTCATTGATGGCTTGTTCAAATTCTTTTTATGAGATGGGGTTATTTAACCCTCTTTTCTTTTCTTGACAGCCCTATAGTTACTCACTTTGCCCTAACTCTAACTTCTCTCCCCCATTGGAAAAAAAGAAAAAAATCTTGTACCATATCTGCATAGTCAAGCAAACCAAATTTCCACATTGACTATGTCCAGAAAGGTCTGTTTCATTCTGCACTTTGAGTCCATTACTTCTCTGTCAGGAGATGGGTAGCATATCATCAAGCTTCAGGAATTGTGATTGGTCATTGCATTGTTGATAAATTCTTAAGTTGTTCAAGATTATTTTTCTTTAGAATGTTGTTATTGTATAAATTATTCTTCTGGTTTTGTTCGCTTTAACCTATTTCAATTCATCCAAATATTCCTAATTTTTGCTGAAATTGTCCCTTTGTCATTTTTTATGGGACAATAATATGCTATTACATTCGTGTACCACAATTTGTTCAGCCATTTTGCAATTAATGGACACCTCTTAGTTTCCTGTTATTTTTTTCTGCTTTTTTTCTGGAGTAAAATAATGATTATCTTCTACTCGGATGCATTTGCTACCTTAAATAAGATGTAGGAACTAGGGATTCCTGTTACTCCCATTCATGGAAACCTAGACACAAGCTATCTTTAGAATTTTTGTTGCAGAAAATTTGGAGGGGTGGGGACACACAATGATATTTTAAAAAGAAAAAAAAATGAGCCTTTTAGATCACCCCTGGAAACTAGAGCTGTCTGTGTGAACCTGGGGCTTGGGGAAGTAAGAGTTGGACCATTTGTTTTACTTTAATAAGAAATAAGCCTGGCCTGATCCCATTGGTCCTCATGAGAAATGAAGTTAATACCTGGGCTATATGCTTGGATTTGCCCTTTAAAAAGTAGGACAGGAAAGCAAGGAATAGACATACATGGAGAACCAGAAAACTCAGATAATCAGAGGGAAACTGGTCAGGTGGTTGGATGCACGAAGACACATCACCTGAAGGGAAGTATGTACAACCCTACAGTCATGCAAGGTCCCACCATAGGATCAGATGGACCCCTGAATGGAAAGGAACAAACCATGCAACCACAGAAATGGCAGAGAACAGAAGCAATAGTAAATTTTTAAAAAGTTTCTGGGCAAGTTAAGTGCTGAAGAATAGTAGATTGTACACACTAGAGTGGTAATGGTGGTATGACAGAGCAAGAAAGGAGTTCCTGGTGGAACTCTGCAATTAATCTTCCTTCTCCAGACACTCGGGAGGACAGTGCCTGCTTTCTGGAAAAAGAAGTAGTCCAGCAACAAAGATTCTGTAGCTGAGAAGTATCAAGGGACAAAGCAATAATGTTGAAGAGTAACTGATTTTGCCCTTTACTACTATTGTAGTGTGCATGGTCTGTGAGGTGAGGAAAAAGGGAAAAACTATTTTTTGAAAAAAATAAAATCATGTGTATGTGCATGTGTATATATAATACACACACATCACATTGGTATGTGTATTTTTATATCACCAATATTTCCCTAGTATCCCTTTCTCTCACCCCTCCCAGATAGCCACCTCATATAACTATATTGTAAAAATAGGTTTCTATTGATATCTTTTGCTTTCTTTTATATCACCATAATTTTCCCAAACATCTCCCCTCACATTATATAACAATAATATTTTTACAGAGAGTAGATCAGCAAAACTGGTCAATGCATCAACAAAACTAAAATAACCTGAAAAGATGTACAACTTATTACATTTATGGACCTCTTACCTCTACAAAGGGGTTGGGGTGGAGATGTCTTTTCATGTATCTTCTTTGGATTGTGTTTGTTTTTTTATAATTTTACAACATTCACTTTTAATTTTGTGTGTGTGTGTGTGTTGTAGTTTTGTGTATTAATTCCTTGGCTTTGCTTACTTCACTGTATGTTGGTTCATACAAATCTGTCCAGGCTTTTCTATAGACATAAAATTCTTCATTCCCATAGTAGTATTCCATTACATTCATGTACCACAGTTTGTTTGCCATCCCTTATTTTGGGCACCTACTTTGTTTCTAATTCTTTGCTATCAGAAAAAGTGCTGCTATAAATTTTAGTGCAAATATTCTTATAAATGATGGTGCATTATAAACCTAGTAGTATATCTGGGTCAAATGGTATGGATATTTTATCCACTTTATTTGCTTAGTTCCAAATTACTTGCCAAAATAATTGTATTGCTTCATAGCTTTACCTTTCTTCCCACTACACTTCTAACATTGATTATGCTTGTCTTTTGGCATCTTTGCCAATTTGCAGGGTATAAAGTAAAACTTCAAGATTCTTTTGATTTGTATTTCTCTTATTATTAGTGATTTGGTACATTATTTCTTATGGCTGCGAATAGTTTGCAATTCTTTTAAGAATAGTCTGTTCGTATCCCTGGATTTATTCTATGTATGTATATACTCACACATATATACATATATAAATAAATAATGTAGATTTATATGTTTATCTATATCTGTTAATTATATATCTTGAATACCAAGCCCTTGTCAGAGAAATTTTGACATAAAGATTTTTCTTCCCATTTAATCACATCCTTTCTTATCCATTAATTTGTTTATGTAGAAGCTTTTCAGGTTCGTGTCCTTGTTTATTTCTTTTAATGTTGTAGATTTTTGTTTTTTACTTTCTGATAGCATGATGGTAACTTGTGTTTTTTTTTTCATCCTATGCATAGTAAATTTTGTTCTAGCTTGAGGCAACTTCATTATTGACTACAAGTGCTTTTCGTATTTTGGGGGATCCTCAACCCTAGAACAGTATTATAACCCTTGAGGACTGTATAGAACCCTAGGAGTAGTAGAAACCTACTTGAGACATGAAGACAATTGTTTTGACTATGCAGGTATTACAACATAAACCCTGTTTTGTGTTTCTTGACAGAATAAGTGAAGCCCATGTTAGATTTCATGTTTTGTTAACCCAAGAGAGGTACATCAGTGGAATATACTAGATAAGCAAGAAACCAAAACAATGAAACTCAATAATCTAGCATTTGACAAAGGAGAAAACATTAATTACCTTAAAAAGAATGATTATTTGATGAAAATTTCTGAGAAAATTGGAAAGTAGTCTGGCAGAAATTTAGCTTAGACCATCATCTTGCACCATGTTCCATAATACATTCAAAATGTATATGCAACCTTAATATTAAAGATCATACCATAAAAACTTAGGAAGAAGCATATCATATACTTTTTACAATGTAACAGTAACCCATTTGTTTGCATGAGCTCTGAGACCATTTCCATTTCGTCAAGGAGACCAGACATGAGTCAATACCTATGGTCCCAGGGGAACATTGTGCTTGTACTGGGGCATGAGCCAAAGAGATCTTTGTGAAAAGATCCTCAAACTTGAACCTGGTCCATGGAAACCCAGATCCTTCAGTTTTGGGCCACAGGTTACACAGACAAAGAGAAGGCTGAAAAGGAAGAGAAGAAATGGAGAAGTGTAGTTGGTTTTGTTTTAACATGATATATGCACTCCTTAAAATCACTGCATTTTGCAAAATCATGCAATAAAGAGAAAATAGAGTTAGGGACACAACGCTTCCACCCATCAATGTTTCTTTTGTTTTCATGGTGTGGTCTCTGATAGTCCTCAGTTCTTTTATGTCTATTGCTCAAAAGAAAACACATTTCTCTTGTTTCTTTCAAAATGCTTTTATTGCTTCATGTTCCTTCTTAATATTTAAAGCTTTCTTTTTGCATGTATTGTTTGGCATTTTTGAACCTGGACACTTGGACATGTTTGGGATATGGAATGAGAAACACTCAAATAAAAAAACATTTAATATATAAAAACCCAGAAATGCAAAAGAATAGCAAAAGACAACCTGGTAAAATAACACACTCAATGAAGCAAGGTAGTTAGAGGATATTTGAAACATATGCATTTTATATATTCACATAGTTTCCATTTCAGAAGGAGTGTTCTGTATTCATATAGTGTTTTGCAGGGACAAAAATCTCACATGAGTAAATATGAAATTTGCATTATGCTTGAATTGTTCCCTAATATGTCAATTGCATTGGAATAAACGTGCATTTTCAAAACAAGCATTATTGCAGATCCTGATTATATAAAAGCTGGTAGAGGAAATAGGGTAAAATGAAAAGTATGAGGGATATAGGAGAGACAGAGGATGGACAAATATTTAGGCTGGTAAGACAGAGGTTGCATGTAATAATATTGAAGGAAGGAGAGAACATATGTAGTTGCCCAGGATGGAAGGGAGGGGCAACATTGACAGGGGAGTAGGAAAATGGATATTCTTATGACTTGAAAGCAGAGAAGCCTTGTAAGAAATACAAGGGCCACCTGGAAAAAAGGGAAAATGGGAAAGTATGTAAAGAGTTGAGAATCAATAGCTTAATGGCTTGAGACAATAGCTCCAGCAAAGTGCACGATATGAAACAAATCCACAAAATCATTAACATTTCTGTACCATACTAACAAACCCCAACATATTCTGTTATCATTAAATTTCTGAGGGAGACCATACCTAAAATATGTTGACATTTCCCTTGTGACACACATGAATCTGGGGTGCAGATAGGAATTTTAATAAGGAAATGAGGTATGAATTATATTTGAAGATTCTTTCAGAGTTTATATACTGGATGGAGGTCAAGTACAAGTCAAATTTGTGAACTATCATATGCGAAGCAGTCTTTTACATTTCTAAAACCTTAGACCAAGCCTCAAAGAAACCAGGGCCAAAGAAAGGAGGGGAATGAGAGGAGCAGGAGTTTGCTATAGTTCACATAGGACAAGTGGGGCAAACTCCCTACTCCCACTACCTATTTTTGGTGATAGGACTAAATCACTCATTTTATGAGAGTCCAACCTCAATCAGTCAATAAATTTGTGCAGGCACTGTGCCAAGCAGTATGCATATGGAAATAAATAAAACAGTCTCTGTGCTTAAGGAGCTTACATTTGTATAGGGGGAAGATCATGTACATAGATAATTAAAGGCAAAATATGTAAGAAGTCATTTCTGATTGGGAAAATGTACAGTATTAGGAACTAAGGATCAGGATAAGCTCCCTGTAAGAGGTGACAGAAGCAGAATTCTGAAGGCAGCTTAGTTTGAGATTTTACAAAACCGAAGTGAGGAAGAAGCACATTCCAGGCATGGAGAGACTAAAAAAAAAGACAAAATATCCTGTATGTGGGATGGCAAGTAGGACAGTTTGGCTTTAATGCATGAAGGAGAGTAATGTGCAATGAGACTGGAAAGGTAGTTTGGATCCAGACAGAAAAGGGTTTTCAAACAGGAGATTTTGTAAATGATTCTGGAAGCAAGAGGGAACCATTAGATTTTCTTGAGCAAGTGGGTGACTTGGTTTGACCAGAGCTTTAGAAGTATTAATTTAGAAACTGTTCATAAAATGCATTGGAGAGAGGAAAGAAAGGGACAAATGGTAGAATAAATGTTGAGGCAGAGCTGACAAGATCTGGTGACTGACTGGATGTAAGGGAAATTTGAGAATGACTTCAGTGTTGTAAATCTGTGTGACTGGAATAATGGTGTGATGGGTTTGGGAAGAATTATAATGAGTTTTGTTTTGGACTAATTTGAGTTTGAGATGCCTATGTGGTGAGTTGGGGCTGAAATTTAGGAGAAAACCTGGGGTGGAACATATAGATTTGGGAACTGTCTACATAGTTAAACTATCAAAGTTTAACTCATGAAAACTGGTAAGATCACTAAGAGTGAGAATATAGAGGAGAGAGTTCTTCACCTGGGTCTGTGGACTTTTTTTTTTAATTCTGATAATAGTTTGTCAATTTAATTGGCTTCCTTTGTAATCTAATTTTTTTATTTAAAAATTTAAAAACATTATTCTGGGTTCAATTATCATCTCTATGGAGATGATTTCCAAATGTGTATATCCATCTCTAACTTCTCTCCTGAGTTCATCCCAATTTCCCTATTACTGTCAAAGATGTTATTACCATCATCCCAGTCACTTATGTTCCCAATCCTGATGTCATCTCCAATTCCTCTCTCATACTCAATTGCCATAACCACATTGTTGCCAAATCTTGTTTCTACCTTCACGAAATCTCTTGTATATGTCCTTTTCTCTCTACTCACAGAGTTCCCACTCTGGTTCTGGCCCTCATCAGTTCCCTGGGTTATTTCAATAGCTTTCTTATTATTCTTCTTGCCTCAAGTCTCTTCCAACTCAAATGTATCCTCCACTCAACAGCCAAAGGGATATTAAGTCAGCAAACCTTTATTAAATGTGCCAGGTACTGTGCTAAGTTCTGGGCAAAACTAGCTCCTGCCCTCAAAATGGTCACAGTCTAATGTAGGAGACAACATGCAAACCACTATGTTCAAATAAAATATATGTAGGATATATTGGAGACAACTAGCATTAAAGGGGATCTGAAAAGGCTTCTTGCAGAGTGTGAAATTTTAGCTGAGACTTAAAGAAAGATTGGAGAAGCCAAAAAGTAGAATTGAAGAGAGAGAAAATTCCAGGCTTGAGAGACAGCCCATGAAAATGCATAGTTGAGAGATGAAGTGTCTTAAAGGAATAATAACAAGGAGGCCAGTGTCATTGTGTTGTAGAGTATATGGAGGGGAGTAAAGTGTAGGAAGATTGAAAAAGGAAGGGGATAGGTTACGAAGGGTTTTAAAGCCAACCAGAAGAGTGTTTTATTTGATCCTTGGAGGTAATAGGGAACCACTGGAGTTTATTGAAATGGGAGGAAGGGCAGTAACCTGGTCAGACTTGCACTTTAGGAAGAACACTTTTAGACTGCAACGCAAAATTAAAGCAGAAAGACCAACTAAAATGTTAGTGCAATCGTCACACACTGAGGTGATGAGGGCTTGTATCAAGTTGGTGATGATGTTGGAGGAGAGAAGGGAGTATATATGAGAGATACTGCGAAGGTAGAATCAACAAAACTTAGCAATAGATTGGATATGGGGTTGGGGGGGCCGAGAGAGAAAGTGAGGAGTTAAGGATGACACCTAGGCTTTGAGCTTGGGTGACTGGGTGGGATGGGGGTGCCCTTAACAGTGAGAATGAAATTAGGAAGAAGGGAAGGTTTGGGGGGGAAAGAATGAAATCAGTTTTGGACATGTTGAGTTTAAATGTCTGCAGGCTATGTAATTCAAAATATTCAACAGGAAGCTGAAGATATGAGACTGGAGGTTAGGAGAGAGGTTAGAACTAGATAAATAGATCTGATAGTCACCTGTGTGGAGATAATAACTGAACCCAGGAGAGCTGATGAGATTACTAAGTAAAATTGAACAGAGAGAAGAGGAACAGAGCCTGCGGTGATGAGGAGGGTGGCGCCCATGGTTGACGGGCATGACCTGGATGAAGATCCAGTAAATAAGACTGAAAAGGAACCATCAGACAGGTAAAAGGAGAACCAGAAAAGAGAAGTATCATGAAAACCTCAAGAAAAGAGAATATAAGGAGAATAGAGTGATCAGGTCAAAGTCTACAGAGAAGCCAAGATGGATAAGAATTAACAAAAACCCATGAGATCTGGCTTTTGGGGCGTCATTGGTAACTTTGAAAAGATCAATTTCAGCTGAATGATGAAGTTGGAAAATGGAGACCCTGGTTGTTGATAGCCTTTTCAAGGATTTTAGCCACAAAAAGAGAGGAGATGATAGCTGGATAGATGAGCAAGGAAGGGTTTCTTGAGGACTTGGTAGAAATGAGCACGTTTGTAGGCAGCAGGGAAGCAGCCAGGAGACAAGGAGAGACTGAAGGTTAGCGAGAGAGTGAGGATGATTACAAAGACAATCTGCTGGAGAAGATGGCATCAAACAGGATCATTTGTCCATGTAGAGAAGTGTGCGACCTTGGCATGGAGAAGGGCTACTTCTTTCAGAGAGACAGGAGTGAAGGAGGTAGTGGAGGAAATCATCTGAGCCGTATGAAGGAGGAGGGGAGAAGAGGGAGCTCTAGATGAATGGCCTCAATGTTTTCTGTGAAAACAAAGATTGTCATTGGAGAGGCTGGGAGAAGGGGGAGCTATGGGAACACTTGAGAAAAGATGAAAAGGTTTGGAAAAGCCTCTGCATTGAGTGTGATAGTGAATGTATTAAAGAGGTGTGAAGGAATTGTCTTGCAATAGTGAGGGCTGAGTTGAGATTACCTAGCATCAATTTGTACGGGATCCAGCCAGCAGAGATCTTCCTAAAATTACCTGCCATCACCTCCTACTATTGAGTAGCCATTCCAGTATCTCCCTGTTATTTACATGATTAAGTGTAAAATCTTCTTTTTGGCTTTTAAAGCCATCATAACCAGATCTCTTTCTACCTTTCTCACCTTCTTATACCTCTCTCCCTCAGGCTCTCCAATCCAGTGGCACTAGTCTTCTTGCTCTTCCTTGCAAAGGGCTGCCTTTCCAAGGGCTGCCTAGAATGTTGCCCCTGCTTCTCCCTATTTACTGGCTTCCCTGACTTCTTTCAATTCTCAGCTCAAATTCTACCTTCTGTAAAGGACCTTTCCTAGTCACCCCCACTGCTAGTGCCCACCCTCTGAGATTACCTACCAAGTACACTATATACTACAGATGTTCATATTTGAAAATGTTGCCTTCCTCTTTAGATTGTGAGCTCTTTAGAGGCAGGAACTATATATTTTCTTTCTTATTATTTCCAGTCTTAAGTGCCTGCCATAAACTAAGCACTTAAGAAATACTTGTCGATAGAGAGAGAAGGAGGCTGTAGTCTTCACCAGAATCCAAAGGGATCCATGAAATGTTAAAATGTTAATAACCCCTAGTGAAAAGAAAGAAAAGAAAGGATACCAGGAAGGAGGGGGGTACATCTATGCATAAAGAATGGACAAAGTTGATGATCTTGCAAAGGAGATTGAGAAGTGAGCAGAGAGAAGGAGAACCAAAAAATAGCAACTTAATGAAAAGTAATTTCAGAGAACAGGGAAGGGATGGTGAAGAGTCAAATACTGCAGAAAACACAAAGAAAATAAAGACTGAGCAAGGACTTGGGAAATCCTATGAGTACTAGAGGAAGAAACTCATAGGGAAGATGCACAGGGAATGGAGGTGAGGGGTTACATGAATAACCCTAGGGGCTGAACTAAGAAAGTGCTGCATGTCTGCTGTGAAGAGGAGGACCACAGAGAATGACCAGAGTGGGGTGAGGCAGAAATTCAGGGCCCAAATCTCTCTCTTTTTGCAGGGCTGTCTGTCCCCCTCACCGCTCCCCCACCCCAGCTCCCTTCAGACACCAGATTATCTCACCAAAGAGAGAGTTAGCTGAGGAGGTTATAAGCAGATCCATTCTTGGGTATATGTTTATTGGGGAAAAGTCAAAGAATGTTCCCCAGAGGACAGCAAGTTCATGTGTAAGAACCCAAGTGAAATCTCTTGGGTTGAGACAAAATGACATATCTCTCTCTCTCTCTCTCTCTCTCTCTCTCTCTCTCTCTCTCTCTCTCTCTCTCTATCTATCTATCTCTCTCTCTCTCTCTCTCTTCCTCTCTTCCTTCCTCCCTCCAATTCACAGAGTCTCTGCCTCTTTTTCTGTCACATAAACCACTCCATGCTCCCTATTCTTGGCCCCATACCCTGGCTCTGGGACCCAAGGTTCTAGCCCTCGATTATGCAGTTCTGGAGGTGGTGGGGGAAGGGGAGAGATGGGAGAGAGGAAGAGTAGAATCCACATCTCCCTCCTCCTCCTTTTCTTTGTCCCCCACCATTGCCCATCCTGACTGCTTGCTGCCCTCCTCCTTGTTTCAGCATCTTCAATCGGCTGTTTGCCCTCTGGTGATTTCTTCCTGATGCTGCCAATATCCTTCTTTCTGTTGGCTTTCCTGGTTGCTTACTGGCCAAGGGACCCTTTCCTGGTTTAGAGTTTCATTTAATTTCATTGCAACAAGAGGAAACAAACAGGGCCATCCTCAAGCACATTGTGAACTACATTCTGGGAATGTTATCTTTGGCACTTTCCCTTTCAATTTAGTTCAATTCCATCAATATATGCTGAGCACTGACCATGAGTTGGCTAGGGACTGTAGGATATAAGAGACCTAAGGAGCTCATCAACTGCTTGGGGAGATAATTTTAAAGATAAAGCAGTAGATGACCAAAGTTTTCCTTTATGCTGCATGGTAGTGATAGTAATAGAGCAATGAAAGTTCCATGTGGGTTGAAAGATGAAGACTTGACAGATGATCTGGGACTTGAGATAAACAGGGAAAGATGGTATCAATCCTGTTCTCCTACCTCAGGCCCTCACCCTGGATCTTTCACCATACTCTCATCCTAAATCAAAGCTTCCTATCTCTGACAGAATCACAGATTTTTCAAGTTGGAAATTATTTTGATTGCTATCCCACAGTATATCCCATAGTACAATATATAACTACGATATCATAGATTTAGATTTGAAAGGGCTCTTAGATATTTAGCTGAATCTTCTCATTTTATGTTATTGATGCCCTACTGAACCCTAACTCTGGCTAACTCCCCCTATACACTATCCTTCTGAGAGCTGATGGAGGAGGTCAGACCATGTTCCTTGGGTCAAGTAAAACTCTGCTATCTAATCCCAGTTACTCAGTCCTTCTTATTATTTTTCCCTGATCAGCTATGCTATTACCCACGTAGGCTGCTCCAAAATTTCTTTTTTCTCCTCAAGTTGCCTCTACAGCCTCTCATCAAAATTCTTCACCTCCTATTGTACTGAGAAAATTGAAAATAGAGGCCACCCATGGGTGGTTCCTCTTATACAAATCACTTAATTTCCTGGACTTCAGGGGTTTTTTTGTTTTTAAAAGACTGTTTCCCTACCTTGCCCAGGCTGGAAGTGCAGGAGATCCTTTACATGCCTGATACTCTACTCATATGGGGAGTTTTGAGTTGCTCTATTTCCAACCTGAACTGTTAGCAACCTGGTGCTGCCTCTCCCACCCCCATAGGCTCATCAGATTAAAGTTGAGTTTAATGTGAACACTCAGTAGATATAATCCCACTACATAGCTCAGAACTCCCAAGTTTAAGAGATCCACCAGCCTTAGCATCCCTGGTAACTGAGATTGCTGTGTGTATCACCAAGCCCAGCAGTTTTCTTATGATGTTGTGGGACTTGAAAGCCCCAACAAAGTTCCTTCTAGCACTAGGTCTATATTCTTATGATCCCATGACTTCTTCCCTACTCTACACCTCTAAGCCCCTTTGCATCATCTTTCATTTCTCTTTGTTCCAGTCTCCGATGAAGACGATTCTTGTCGAAGCTACTCTTTCTCCTTTGCCATTGACCCAATTCCCTCTCATCATCTTTTTGAGCTTGTGATCATCACTCTCTCATCATGTTCAGTCTCTTATACACTGGCTCTTTCCTTTATGCTTTTGGAAATTCCTCCATCCTCTTCATTCTTAAAAAAAAGAAAATCATCACTTAATTCTTCTACTCCTCAAGCTACATCCCTCTTCTACTTCATAGCCAAACTCTTGGAAAAAGTCTGTCTAAATTGGTTTCTTCTACTTCTTCACATCCTACTAAAATCTCAAGCCCTTGCAACCTGACTACCTACCTACCTGAAAGGTAAGTGCTATTATTAATCCTCCTTTATGGAGGAGAAAACTGAGGCAGAAGTTAAGTAACTTGCCCAACTCGTAAGTGTCTGAGACTACATTTGAACTCAGATCTCCAGGTCCAGCATACTATCCACTGTATCAGAAAGTGGAGGCCTTTATATACCCAGGCATTGAACTGGGGAATGGTAGTAGGGTGGAATCCCTTAGCAGCTTTCTTCTCTCTGAAAAGGAAAATCTGTCAACTTTCAGTCTTGGCTGTGATAGGTTTTTTCTCTCCCAAAGGACAGTTCTCATCCCTACGAGCCAAGTTCTTTTGGAACATAGACCAGTAAGTTAGCCAAGTATTGCCTTAGATATTAAGTCTATTTTTAAATTTTTGAATTCCTGCTCACAAGGGTAGTTTCTATATCAAACTCTTATCTGATTAAGAGAATACTTATAAATCCTATTTAATGTCTGATTGCAATATCTATTCAGTATCATTTTAAAGTCTGCTGTTTTAATGAATTACCAAAGGTTTTCTGCGTCTTAGATCCCCCCACTTTTTCTTAACACCAATATTCTGTTTGGTCTTCTGTGTAAATTAATTGGAAAGGGAAGACAAAGGAACCAAAAACCTTAAGTGGAGTTGCTTTAAGGCATCTCCTCAAATCTCAATCCTTTGTTCTAAATTCCTCCCTTTATTCTATATGTGTGGCTGGGGTAATTAGCCGTGGATCTTGGTTTTAAGTTGAGCCCTATGTACTTACTCCTCTTTCCCCTCTGATAATTTGCAGTCTCTGAGATAAATGCATCATATAATGAAGTGTACAGAAATTAGTATACCACATAATTAACAATGTTAGCACAGTTATCTTAACAGTTACCTGTAGTCATAGCACAGTGCACATGTAGGTACCTGACACATGATATTCACATTAGAATTGCATGCAGATAAAGATGAAAAAAAGATGGAAATAGTCCATGTTGGAGGGGCTGTGGAAAGAAGTCACACTAACAAGTTGTTAGTGGAGCTGTGAATCAGTATAACCATTATGGAAAGCAATTTAGAATTATGCAAGTAAAGAGGATAAAGCTTCATGTCCTTTGATTCAGAGGTCTTTATGGTAAGAATATACCTCATAGAGGTCACCAATAACAAAGAATGACCTCATATACAGCAACATAATTAAAGCAGCACTTTTTGTAGTAATGGAGAACTGGAAATAAAGTAGATACCCATCAGATGGGGAATGGATAAGCGATTTGTGATAATAGAATATTACTGTGCTGTAAGAAATTATGAATATGATAAATACAGAGAAACATGGAAAGATTTGCATTAATTGTTACAAAGTGAAGCATGCAGAGGCAAGAAATAATATGCTTAATGACTAGAACAATGTAAATGGAAAGAACAACCACAAAATAATAAAAAAAAAAATTAATGTTACAAATTACAAAAAACATGCTTAGCCCTAAAAGAAGCAATGGTTGTTCAGTCTTGTTTGATTCTTTGTGACCCCATGGATCACAGCCTGCCAGTAGAGTCCGTGGGGTTTTCTTGTCAGAGATGTTGGAGTGATTTGCCATTTCCTTCTCCACTAGATTAAAGCAAACAGAGACTAAGTGATTTCCCCAGGGTCATGCAGCTAGGAAGCATCTGAGGCCAATTTGAACTCAGGTCTTCTGGACTCTAACCCCAGTGCTCTATCCACTGAGCCACCTAGCTATTAGTGTGGAGAGGTAGGAGTTCCATGAATGTAGAATATTATAACCATTATCAGATTTTTAAATATATTTTGATCAGTTTTGTTTTTTCCTCTTTTTCTTTATTTAAAAAAAAACAACTTTGCAATATTGGATGACTATTTGGAGGGGAAAGTGCAGGGATAAAGGGGGAAATTTAAGTAATGTAAAAACAAAAAACATCAACAAATTTATTTTTAAAAAAGAATTGTTTATGGGTAGTAATAGTATATAGTAGAAACTCCTTTGGTGACTCTTAGGGAATTGAATTTTAGTGACTGTGACTATCCACTCGCCGAATGAACTGGTTGGTTATAACAACTCATCAGAGGACCAACTATTCTTGGTTGGCCTATAAAAGAGGACAGACATCTCTCTCTCTCTGTCTCTGTCTCTGTCTCTGTCTCTGTCTCTCTCTCTCTCTTTCTCTCTCTCTCTTTCTCCATCTCTGTGTCTCTTTCTCTCTCTCTCTTTCTCCATCTCTGTGTCTCTTTCTCTCTCTTCCCTCCTCCCCCTTTCCTTCTTTCCCCCTTTCCTTCCCTCTCTCCCTCTTCTTCTTCTTTCTCTCTTTCTAATTCAGGCCATAGTGGTAAGTGTTTGTGGATTCTGGAGCATATTGCTAAAGAGTACAAGCCTTACCTTGACAATAGGTTTCTTACCACTGGGACACAGTGGCCCCAGAATCCTGTCCTGGCCAGGGTCAGGGGTCTAATGAAAGAGGTATACTGCACTTCAGCCCTTGGCCCTTGATTTCTTTGGTGAGGAGAGGGAGTCCTGTCCATGAAGATATAGCTTGCCAGGGACTCTAGTCGCAGCCTTGATCTGTACTTAGGGATCTAAAAAGAAAGTAGGAATTTCCTGTTGCTGAAACAAGTTGAGACCCTTCATCCTTGTTCAAGCCTTGAATCACAGCACCACTCTCATGAGGATATCAGAGTGGTTACTGAGGGTCCTAGTTCCAGTCTTAATCAGTGATTTATAGATTTAGTGGAATAAAGATGACCTTTCCATTGGATCACAGCCCTTGTGCCAGAGTCCCAAGTCAATGGAGTGGAGAGAAGATTAAGACAGTTCCTGTGCGACTAAAGAGAAGGGGTCCTATACAAGATATGATATAGAGGTAGAAATGAAAAGGTTTGGCAACTGAGGGGGTTATATGGGGTGAAGGTCAGTCAGCAAAAGAGACTGCTAAGAAGTAGAAAAATCAGAAACACTGAAGGGAGGAGAGAGTATCCATAAGGAGAGTGCTATTTATTTTTTTTCCAATATTTTATTTTTTTTCCAATTACGTGTAAAGACAATTTTCAACATTCATTTTGTGAAAGATTTTGAGTTCCAAATTTTTCTCCCTCCTTCTTGCTCTAAGATGGCAAGCAATCTGATATAGGTTATACCTGTGCAATAATGTAAAACATATTTCCACATTACTCATATTGTGAAAGAAGAAACAGAACAGAAGGGAAAAAAACATGAAAGAAAACCCCAAAGTAAAATAGTCTGCTTTGATCTGCATTCAGACTCCATCAGTTCCTTTTCTGGAGGTGGGATAGCATTTTCCATCATCGTCTTTTGGAACTGCCTTGTTCGTTGTATTGCTGAGAAGAGCTAAGTCAATTATATTTAATTATTACAGTGTTACTGTTACTGTGCACAGTGTTCTGGTTCTGCTCACTTTGAGAGCGCTATTTCTGAAACCTTGTTTCCTGGTTAGAGAAGGGTCATTTCCTAGGAAGCATGATCATGGCATCTAAATCCCCAGTGCCTAGCACAGTATCTGGCACAAAGAATATACTTAATATTGATCTTACCTGCTAGTACAGGAATGGTATTTCTTGAGGCATACCAGTTTTGGTCAAGTTTGATCCCAAGATCTGGCTGGAGAGACTTTTTGATATAGGCCCTCAAGATATTAGATCCAGTCCCTGTGAACCTTGATAGCACATCTACCGGGATTGCATACAGTAACCATATACAGACAGATTGTTTTTTTAGTCATGTGAGACTCTTCATGATCCTATTTGGGGTTTTCTTGGCAAAGATTCTGGAGTGGTTTGCCATTTCCTTTTCCAGTGTTTTTTACAGATGAAGAAATTAAGGCAAACAGGGTTAAGTGACTTGTCCAGGGTCGCACAGCTAGTAAGTGTCTGACATCAGATTTGAATTTAGGAAGATAGGTCTTCGTGACTTCAGACCCAGTGCTTTATCCACTGTGCTATCTAACTGCCTACATAGATAGACACATAAATACAGGGGCATAGATGTTTATCTGCTTACTAATTCAGGGGTGGGGAACCTGTGGCCTCAAGGCCACATTTAACCTTCTAGGTCCTTGGGTGCAAGCTTTTGACTGAGTCCAAGTTTTGCACAAATCCTTTTGTTAAGGGGATTTGTTCTGTGAAGTTTGGATTCAGTCAAAAGGCCACACTTGAGGACCTAGAGACCCATATGTGGCCTAGAGGCTGCAGGCTCCCCACCCCTGCTAAATGTGAAAGTAAATACTTCTTCCTAAAGCACTGAGGGAATGGAGAAGAATGCTGAAGGTCAGTTGCTCCAAATAAATATGACTTCCATCGATAGACACACATTAGGTCAGGGGAACAGAATAAGTATTTATTAAGCACAACATGCCAGGCACCATGCTCAGTGCTGTGCAAATATCATCTAAATTGATTTTCATATCAACCCTGTGAGATAGGTGCTATTACGAGTCTCACTTTACAACTGGGGAAACTGAGGCGGACAAAAATAAAGTGACTTGCTCAGTGTCCACACAGCTAGTAAGCGTCTGAGACTAGGTTTGAACTCAAGTCTTCCTGACTCCAGGTCCGGTGCTCTATCTACTATGCTCCACTGAACTCCTCTTAAATGCTTGTTCCCCACATTAAATCAGGAAAGCTGGTCATTCTTAGACCAAAGGACATCAAAAAAGGAGATTCCTTCCTGCTTAGGAAGGGTAAAAGATGATATGGCATCTTTGCTTGTGACATATCCTGGGTGTAAATGGAGTCTTCTACTTCTAGTAGGAGACTTGAGGCAAAAAGGCCTGCAGAAACTGGAAATTTGTCTCTGGATTACTGACTGCTTACCTTTGTCCCTACTTATTTATTTCCATAGATCCAACAGGAATTTGGGAAATGTCTTAGATAGAAACCATACATTAGGTTGAGGAAGAATTGTTGAATTGGAGAAGCTCTGCATCCCCTACTACAAGCCCAGGTAATACAACTTATTGCTCAGGCCCCATGGAAGCAGAATCAGAGAGGCTTTTGCCAATCTTTTTTCGGGGGAGAGGTTACATTTTTGAGTTTTAAATTGTCTCTCTCCCTCCCTACCAACATTGCCTTAGATAAGGCCAACATTTGATATATTCATGGAACGGTACAACCCATACTTCTATATATATCAGTTCTTTCCCCAGAGGTGAATAGCATTTTTCTTCATGAATCCTTTGTTGATCTGAATGATCATATTACTCAGGACAGCTTAGTTTCTCTTTGAACAATGTTGCTGCTACTCTATACAACCTTCTCTTGGTTCTGCTAGTTTCACTTTGTGTTATTTCATCAGCTTCTATCAGTCTTAGGTTAAGAGTCTTTGCCCTTTCTTGAGAGGGTACAAAAGCACTCTTGCTGAAAGAGCCCCTCAGTGTCCTGCTGATCCTAGGGGGGTGAAGGCTACAGAAATCCAAGGAAGACCAAGCTCAGGGAGTCCAACACATTGACCTGATTTGCAGACACCTTCCCTGTGAGGAGCCAGTCCATCAACAGAGGGACCTGCCTAGTTTTGTCCAGTACAGGTTGACTTGTGCAGTAGTGATATCGTGCCCTCTGGGGAGCCAGGCCAGACTATCAGCAGAGTAATTTATCTATCACACTATTTCTTTAGTGAACTTTGTGAAAACTCTTCAGAGAGAGAAAAGACTGGACTTTACAAATAGCTGAGGAAAGAAAAAAAGGAGAAAGGAAAATATATACTCAACTGAATACAGAATTCCAGAGAATAGCAAGGAGAGATAAGGTTTTCTTAAATGAACAATGCAAAGAAATAGAAGAAAACAATAGAATGAAAAAGACAAGAGATCCTTTTAAGAAAATTAGAGATATCAAGGGAAAGTTTCATGCAAAAATGTGCATGAAAAGAGAGAAAAATGATAAGGATTTAACTGAAATAGAAAAGATCAAAAAGAGGTGGTGAGAATACACAAAAGAATTATACAAGGAAGACCTAAACATCACCTATAACCTCGATGGTGTGATTACTGTTCTAAAGCCTGGAGAATGAAGTCAAATGGGCTTTAGGAAGCACTGCTAATAATAAGACTAGTGAAGGTAATGGAATTCTAGCTGAACTATTTAAAACTCTAAAAGATGATGCTGTTAAAGCATTGCACTCAATATACCAGCAAATTTGGAAAACACAACAGTGCTCACTGGAATGGAAAAGATCAGTTTATGTTCCAGTCCTAAAGAAAGACAGTGCCAAGGAATGTTTAGATTACTGAACAATTGAATTCATTTCACATGCCAGCAAGGTTATGCTTAAGATTCTACAACTAGGTTTCAGCAAGCAAAGCTTTAGCAATATTTAAACCAAGAATAACCAAAATAGCAAGCTAGTTTTTGAAGAGGTAAAGGAACTAGAGACCAAATTGCCAATATTCACTGGATTATGGAGAAAACAAGGGAGTTCCAGAAAAACATCTATTTCTACTTCATTGACTACACTCTAGCCTTTTGCTGTGTGAATCACAACAAAATATGGCAAGTCCTCAAAGAGATGGAAGTAGCAGATCATCTTACTTGTCTCCTGAGAAACCTGTATTCAGACCAAGAAGCAACAGACAGAACTGCACATGACTGGTTTAAGATTGGAAAAAGAGTATAATAAGGCTGTATATTGTTACCTTATTTGTTTAACTTATGTGCAGAGCATATCATGTGAAATGCCAGGCTAGATGAGTCAAAAACTGGAATCATGGTTGCTAGGAGAAATATCAACAATCTCAGATATGCAGAGAATACCTGATGGCAGAAAGTGAAGAGGAATTAAGAAGCCTCTTGATGACAGTGAAAGAGGAGAGTTTACAAAGCTGGCTTGAAGACAAAAAAACTAAGCTCTTAGCTACTGGTCCTACCACTTCCTGGCAAATAGAGGGAGAAGAAATTGAAGCAGTGTTAAATTTTATGTTCTTGGGCTTAAAGATCACCGCAGACAGTGACTGCAGTCATGAAAATAAAAGATATTTGCTCCTTGGAAGGAAAGCCATGGCATATTCGAACAGCATGCTAAAAAGCAGAGACATCACCTTGCCAACAAAGGTCCATTTAATCAAAGATGTGTTTTTTTCCAGTAGCAATGTATGGCTATGAGAATTGGACTATAAGGAAAGCTGAGTGCTACAGAACTGATGCTTTCAAATTGTGTTGCTGCAGAAGACTTTTGAGAGTCCCTTAGATATCAAGAAGATCAAATCAGTCAATGCCTAAAGGAATTAATTGAAGCTATTCACTGGAAAGTCAAATACTGAAGATGAAGCTTAAATACTTTGGCTACATAATGAGAAGATGAGACTTATTGGAAAATATCCCGATGTTGAAAAAGATTGAAGACAAAAGGCAAAGGAGACAGCGGAGGACGAGATGGATAGATAGTATCATGGAAACAATGAACACAAACTTGGACAAACTTTGAGAGATAGTGAAGATAGAAGGACCTCATGTGCTTTGGTCCATGGGTTCACAAAGAGTCTGGCATTACTAAACAACAAGTGATTCCCTTCATTGATAGAGCATGGGTAAACCAGCTTTCATTACCACTGGCTTCTGAGAGCATGGTCTCATGGAGCCAACATAGAGGATGTCTCTGTAGCAGAATTCTATAGATCTGACAATCTCTCTATTCCTAAAGAATCAGCTAAGTCAGAGGCTTCCAGATGGTATTGCCTTTTTTTCTTTTAATAGGTATCTGAGATGAAGAGCTACTTGTTCTGGGCCCTATAAAAATGAATTTCCATTATAGGCTGTTCTCTGATTCTGCCCCCTCTTCCACAAAGGTGGGGGTGAAATTATTTTTTTTTAATGTTTATTTATTTTTAGTTTTCAACATTCATTTCCACAAAATTTTGGGTTTCAAATTTTTTCCCCTATCTCTCCCCTCCCCCACCCCAAAATACCATGCATTCTGATTACCCCTTCCCCCAATCTGCCCTCCCTTCTATCACACCCCTCCCTTCCTTAATCCCCATCTTCTCTCTTTTCTTGTAGGGCAAGATAGATTTTTATACCCCATTACCTGTATTTCTTATTTCTCAGTTCCATGCAAAAACAATTCTCAACATTCCTTCACAAAACTTTGAGTTCCAACTTCTCTCCCTTCCTCCCTCCCCACCCATCCCCACTGAGGAGGCAAGCAATTCAATATGGGCTATATATGTGTAACTTTGCAAAAGACTTCTATAATAGTCATGTTGTATAGGACTAACTATATTTCCCTCCATCATATTCTGCTTCCCATTTATTCTATTCTCTCTTTTGATCTTGTCCCTCCCCAAAAGTGTTTATTTCTAATTGCTCCCTCCACCCATTTGCCCTCCCTTCTATCATCCCCCCACACCCCACTTATCCCCTTCTCCCCTACTTTCCTGTAGTGTAAGATAGATTTTCATATCTAATTGAGTGTGCATGTTATTCCCTCCTTAAGCCAAATGTGATGAGATTAAATTTCACTTTTTCCCTCTCAACTCTCCCCTTTTCCCCTCTATTGAAAAATTTTATTTTTTTAGATATCATCCCTTCCTATTCAACTCACCCTCTGCCCTCTGTCTATATATGTGTGTATAATCCCTCCAACTACCCAAATGCTGAAAAAAGTTTCAAGAGTTACAGATATTATCTTTCCATGTAGGAATGTAAGCAGTTCAACTTTAGTAAGTTCCTTAGTATTTCTCTTTCCTGTTTACCTTTTCATGCTTCTCTTGACTCTTGCATTTGAAAGTCAAATTTTCTCTTCAGCTCTGGTCTTCTCATCAAGAATGCTTGAAAGTCCTCTATTTCATTGAAAGACCATTTTTTCCCCTGAAGTATTATACTCAGTTTTGCTGGGTAGATGATTCTTGTTTTTAATCCTAATCCCTTTGACTTCTGAAATATCATATTTCAAGCCCTTCAATCCCTTAACGTAGAAGATGCTACATCTTGTGTTATCCTGATTGTATTTCCACAGTACTCAAATTGTTTCTTTTTAGCAGCTTGCAATATTTTTTCCTTGACATGGGAACTCTGGAATTTGGCTACACTATTCCTAGGAGTTTTTCTTTTTGGATCTCTTTCAGGAGATGATTGGTGAATTTTTTCAATATTTATTTTATCCTCTGGTTCTAGAATATCAGGGTACTTTTCCTTGATAATTTCATGAAAGATGATGTCTAGGCTCTTTTTTTGATCATGGCTTTCAGGTAGTCCCATAATTTTTTAATTGTCTCTCCTGGATCTATTTTCCAGGTCAGTTGTTTTTCAAATGAGATATTTCACATTATCTTCTATTTTTTTCATTCTTTTGGTTTTGTTTTATAATTTCTTGGTTTCCCATAAAGTCATTAGCTTCCATGTGCTCCATTCTAATTTTTAAAAAAACTAATTTCTTCAGTGAGCTTTTCAACTTCCTTTTCCATTTGGCTAATTCTGCTTTTTAAAGCATTCTTCTCCTCATTGACTTTTTGGACTTATTTTGCCATTTGAGTTAGTCTATTTTTAAAGGTGTTATTTTCTTCAGCATTTTTTTGGGTCTCCTTTAGCAAGTTGTTGACTAGCTTTTCATGATTTTCTTGCATCGCTCTCATTTCTCTTCCCAATTTTTCCTCCACCTCTCTTACTTGGTTTTCAAAATCCATTTTGAGCTCTTCCATGGCCTGAGACCATTGCATATTTATTTTGGAGGTTTTGGATGCAGAATCCTTGACTTTTATGTCTTCCTCTGATGGTATGCATTGTTCTTCCTCATCCAAAAGGATGGAAGAAAATACCTGTTCACCAAGAAAATAACCTTCTATAGTGTTATTTTTTCTCCCTTTTTTGGGCACTTTCCCAGCCAGTTACTTGACTTTTGAGTCCTTTGTCAACAGGAGGGTATACTCTAGGGACCTGTAAGTTCTCAGTTCCTCCAAGGTGGCACAATCAAGGGAGAGGAGTTTAATCCTCTCCTGGCCTGCACACTGGTCTGGGAGCAACCAAAAACTTTTCTGCCCAGGATCTGTGAGTAGGGCTCCCTCTCCACAACTGCCTCCAGCTCCACCATGCCAGCCAGCACTCCTTCTAACCCTAGGGCCACCACTCAGGGCTGAGAATCAGATCAATGTCAATTCCCCCAGGGTCTTTAGGTAAAGGGCTCCAAAAATGAATGCTGTTGCTACAGTTGCTGCTGCTGGCAGGGCCAGACCATGTTCTCTTCTCACCCAGGTGAAAGAGCTTTCTCACTGACCTTTGAAACTGTCTTTGGTGTTTGTGGGTTGAGCAATCTGGGAACCACAGCTGCTGCCAGGGATTCTGTGCCCTGAGGCTTGCTGTGGTCCTGTCCCTGCCAAGGTTCAGCCAAGGCTGGGCTGCACTTCGCGCCTGGTGTGATAGACCTTTCCTGTTGGCCTTCCAGGCTGTCTTGGGCTAGAAATCTGTTTCATTCTGTCATTTTGTGGCTTCTGCTGCTCTAGAATTTGTTTAGAGTCATTTTTACAGGTATTTTATGGGCTATGAGGGAGACCTTTTACAGGTCCACCCTTCTACTCTGCCATCTGGGCTCCACCCCCCTGTATCCCTCAGGGTGTGAAATTCTTAAAGGAAATGTATTTGATATATTGGATTTGGATTTATTGGATTTATGACTCCCTTCAATTCACCCCCCTCCACCTCAAGCTGCCACACATTGTGACCAGTTTTTTCCAGTGAAGCCCCACCTTAATGGTTCAGGTTTTAGTTAGGGGGTCTTCTTTGCCACATGACCATACAGGTATAGGCAGATCAACTGGTAAAATTTGAGCAGGAGACTGGGGCAAATAAAGATATGTGTGCAAAAGTGTGTTCGGAAGGTGGTAGAAGGAGGCCCTACTTTGCCTTCTGTGACAGATGGGTGGAGAACAATGACATCCTCTCCTGCAGAGAGTTGAGGACGTGGCTTCTAAAACCTGAGGTTGATAAGAAAACGATCAGTAGCCTCTGAAACTGTATTGTAATATACAAGTATGGTTTCCTTCAAACCAGCCCAAACTTAGAGGGTTCTACTGTTGGGGGTGTAAGCTCAGTTTCATGTGGACAGTCTTGGGCAGGTAAAAGTGAGGACTTCTAAACCTCAGAGTTCTCATGAGGCCCCCCAGGGAACAGCTGGGAATTGAGGCGTGAGACACGGGCTATCTCGTGCATTTCCGCCTCTTCTCCGTGGGAAACTTGCTGGGGAGAGCATCCCACCCTTGAGATTAACCCATGGTCTGAGCACACCTGTTGTTGTCTAGCTAAAGGCTGAGAGCAGGCACGGTATTCAGGTGCAAACTATGTGGCGGGAGAGCTTAAGTAGGGTCAGGAAAGCCTCTTCACGCTGAGGGGCCCTTAGAGGGCAGAAGGTCCCTCCCCTCTCCCACTCCCACTCTCTTGCTGTACGATCTTTGCCTCCTTGGGAGGAGGAGGATTTCTCTCTCCTGAGGAAGAATTCACCCTGCACATGTAACTAAGATCCTGAATAAAGCCTCACCCTTGTTCGACTCTGGAAAGTCTCTTCTCTCAATAAGTTTATCTGGTTTGGCCGCCGAAGACCTGCGACAGGTAAGGTAAGACTAGGGTAGCCCATCGGCCTCAAGGCCGAACATTCTACTAGTACTATGGGTTCCACTACTACATTTGGCCATCCTGAGCCACTCAAGTCACACTTGAGAGACTTTGTAGATAAATTGCCTAGAGCCAAGGCCAAAGTTCCCTTGAGGCTCAGATCTTTCCTTAGCTGTAAAATCTCAAGGAAATCTGATGCCATTTGCCCAAGTTGTGGTGATCTAGAAATGGGTTTGGGAGAGAGATGACAAATATACAAAGGGCTGCTGGACTTGAATCATTCTATGTAGTTAATAACAAACACTATTACTGGGTGCCAGGGATAGGGTTGGGACATGAAAGCTATTTTTATCTTAGTGATGGAGATGAAGAGGGTTGGAATATTTCATTATACCAATTCACATTACAACAACCTGATGTGAAGACTGATGGCATCTAGTAGCTTACAATGGGCTACAAGAAGTTGAACAAACTTGTCATGTCCATTACTGCAGCTGTTCCTGACCAGTCAATATAAAGGATCGGGCAGCCCAGAACTAAAGTGAATGGTATGGGACTACAGACTTCACGAAAGCCTTCCTACCTCACAACCCTACCTCCACCCCCAATTCCTATGCCTGAAACTAGTCAGGAGTAGTTTGCCTTCACCTGAGAAGAAGTCCAGTGTGTTTCTACCATCCTTCTGCAGTGCTGCCTGAATTCTCCTTCATACTGCCACAGTCTGGTAGTCTGAGAGCTGTAAGAGGCGTCCCTTTTTAAGAGCAATGTGGTACACCACTACATCAGTAACATAATGCCCACTGGACAAAATGAAGGCACAATGACTGAGATTAGATGATGGCCCATATAAGGGACAAGGGGTGAGAAATTAACCCCAAGAATATTCAGGGTCCAGTCAACTCAAAATTTGGGGGACATGTAAAAGGAAGTCTTTTGGAGAAACTGTGGAACTTTTGTGGATATTCTGTAAGTGGTTCCAGTTGGCTTAACACCTGAGCCTTTTTTGATTGATTGTAGGACTGCTGACATCTTCAAAAAGGCCTGTCAGCTTCAGATATTTCCTCTTTGCTTTATTCAAATCTGAGGGAGCTCAATGACTCTCACTCAATATGTCTGGTGAGTGACCATATACCTGGGGCCATCTTCCCCTCTGAGGCCATATGGTCCTCAAGAAATGGCCCCCAGTCCTTGGCTTTTCCATTTGTTCTTTTTATACATGAAGGAAATGGTGCCTCACAACCTAATGAATTCAAAAGGTCATCATGAGGGTGGTCTGAGGTCCTGGTATTCCGGAACCTGGGTTCCAGGTCAGGGTTGCATTGAGCCCAGCATTGATGTTCCAGAATTAATTACAAGGAGCAATCTTGGGGACCAACTTTCTGTATCCATTGTCAATGAAAGCTAGAAATGGAGACTTATCTAATAATGCTACCTTTGGATATGAACTTGGTGGGACCAGTGCTGCATAGGAACTGAACTAAGTTTTGAGCCTACTCCCCCAGTGACTGAGTGGGTAGGTGCAGTAGAGATTATGTCCCAGAGAAAATGCATAAATATTTTTAAAATAAATATCCTTTTGTAAAAAGCCACTTGCTGTTAAGTGGTTAAATGGAACTGGGATGCTAGTCACTGGTACCAAACAAATGGAGGGAACACAACAAGGGAAGGCTTCAGCTGATGGCACAGAAAAGACATTCTGTTCTCTCAGGATATCCTGATATCTTGAGGGGGGATACCATAGCAGGTCTGGCCCTGAGGGAGTGGAGCCAGATAATACTCATTGCACATTTATCTATATAAATGTATCAAGCGGTAACCAGGAACAAACCTAGACAACATAACAAAGTGAAAGGATGAAACAATGGCTCATAACTGTGACTCAGCTTCATCGTGAACATCCCCACTAACTGAGTCCTAGAATTTGGTTTGATTTGCTTGCATGAGGGTATTGTCAATCTGGCCTTGGGAATCCTGGGACTTGGGCTTATAGAAAGAGGCAGATAGATACATCATAGAATCAGAAAGATCCAGAGAATGAGCACAGGTTGTTACCAGAGACCTAAGAACAGGCTTTAGACCTTGGGAGGGTAAAGCACATTGGCACAGTTCCCCAGGGACCATTCCCTCAACTTCAACTCAGAGGTGGCCACAGGGGAAAAGAAGTGACAGAGATACTAAGGAATTTCTAGAAGGGGAAATTTAGATATGGCAGCAGAAAGAGGCAGTGACAGAGGGGTGAAAGTTCCTGGGCCCAGGTTTCTGGAGATAATAAGCATTTGGTGCAGAGTTGAAAGAGCCTAGGGAAAGGGAGAACCCACTGGGGAGGGAAGAACAAATGTGTTGACTTTTTATGGACTACTTTGAATCCTTTATATTGTCTTTCATTTTCTTTTTGAGGTAAAGCAAACCCTGTCCTATATCTGATATAAATAGGTTAAACATTTGCAAGGGAGCTGGGGTCCTTTCCCCATACATGGAGAGACTTGGACCCATTTGGAGGTTCTCTTGAGAAGTCCTGAGTGGGAACAGGAATCAAAGTCATATTTTTGAAAAGCTCTCAACATGGAACCTGGTCCTTGCAAGTGAAAAGTTTAGGATACCAGGCCTTGGGTTGCATCTGTACCTTACCAGCAAAATGTAAGCACATTTGATGATAGGTGATGTTTTTAATTTTCTATTTTTACCTCCATGACTGCCACATAGTAGGTGCTTATTCCACGCTTATTGAATCAAACAAAAAATGCAACACTGAGGCTTAGTGACTTGATTAGATCTACTTTAAAATTCACCTTAAAAATCCTAACTACAAGTCTAATTTTCTTTCCATTACACCCAGGTCCCTAAGGTGCTGTCCCTTTAAGTTACTGCTCTATTTCTGTCTTTTTCTTTTCTTCACTGACAACGTTCTCTATAGTCAGTGCCTGACTCCACAGCCTGACCACTCATTCACTTCTTAATAAGTGCCTTTCCATTCTCAGCATCCTATTGAAACTCTCTCATTGTTCTCTTTATTCTCAATGTGCTAGGTAGAAAAGTGGATAGTAGTGGAGTAGTGGACCTTCGATCTGAGCCTTCTGAGCTCAGACTGAACCTCAGATACTGTGACTGTGGGCAAGTTGCTTAATTTTTGTCAGTCTTGGTTTCCTCATCTGTAAAATATGAAGAATAATAATGCCTACCTCCCAGGGTTACTGTAAGGATAAAATAATATTTTATAAATTTTATGTAGTATTTTATTTTTTCCAATTGCATGTGAAGACAATTTTTAATATTCAACAATTCCGAGTTCCAAATTTTTTCCCTTTTTCCCTCCTCCCCCCTCCCTAAGACAGTAAGCAATTTGATGTTATATATGAAGTCATGTAAAACATATAGCCATATTAGTCATGTTGTCAAAGAAGAAACAGACTAAAAGGAAAAAAAACACAAAAAAATAGTGAAAAATTGTATGTTTCAATCTGCATTCAGACTCCATCAGTTCCTTTTCTGGAGGTGGATAGCATTTTTTCATCATGAGTCTCATGGAATTGCCTTGGATCATTGTATTGCTATACAGAGTTAAGTCATTCTCAGTTGATGATCATACAATATTGTTGTTGCTGTGTACAGCGTATGAGAGAATATTTTTTAAAGCCATTCACAGACCTTAAAGCACTACTACGTAAATGTTAGCTATTATATCTTTTCCTTGATCTCTCTGCTGTGTCTGATCCCACCGAGCGTGCCTTCATTTCTTGAAATCTCTTTTTCTTGACTTTTAACTGAACGACCCCCAAGGCTCGCTTCTTAGCCCTGTGGTCTTTCCTCTTTAGTCTAACCCATTCTGAGAACCCATTTTCCGGGAAGGCTTCACAGCAATCATTTTGTATTGATGATCTGAGACAACAGGAGAGAGTAAAGAGGACCCTGCAGCAGAGACACAGAAGTTCAGCCATCATCTGGTGGATGAGGAGAGAGATTTCACTCTGAGTAACGATCGCAGTTTGTAACGACAATGTACAAGAGGGTTGCTGACACCTTACTAACTTTTGATCTAGGAGGTATTTGGAGGCACTGGGAGGATGGTTTCCTGCCTGGTTTCACAACAGTTGTGAATGGAAGTAAACTCTGCCCCCAATCCCACTCCCACCCCCACTATCTTCATGTATAAAATGAGATGAGCTAAATGATTTCCAAGACCTATTCCAGTTCTAAACACCTAGAATTCCATCCTTCCTATGCAGACACCTTTATCAAATTTCACTCACATATCTCCAGCTGCCTCCAGTTTGTCCTTGCTGTTCAGTCATGTGGTAGAGATACAAACATGATAACTAAAACCATCAGTTGTTTTTCAGTCACCCCCAATTTTTTGTGACCCCATTTGGGGTTTTCTTGGCAAAGACACTGGAGTGATTTACTATTTCCCTCTTCAGTTTATTTTACAATGAGGAATTGAAGGAAACAGGGTTAAGTGACTTGCCCAAGGTCATACAGCTAATAAGGCCAGATTTGAACTCAGGTTTTCCTGATTCCAGGGCCAGTACTCTATCCATTGTGTCACCTAGCTGCCTCTACTCTACTTGTCTTTATCAAGGGTATCCCTAGTCCTCAGGCTCAAAGCGTTGGTTTATCCCTTTCCCTATATCCAGTCAATCACTAACCCCTATTGATTCCTCCTTCTAGATAGTTTCTGTACAGTACCTCTTCATCCCCACTACAACTACAGTAGTTCAAGGTCCAGTCCATGACTTTACACCTGAATTACTCCAATAATCAATAAATATTTAAGTGCCTACCATGTGCCAGGCACTGAGCTTAGCACTGGGGACAAAAAAAAAAAAGGCACAAGAAAGACTCACAATTTGATGATGGAAGACCAAAAAAAAGAGGCTAGAAAGGGAGGAGAAGAAGGGGAGCCAACACAGGGGCATGAAGACCAGCAGTGGATAAGAAACAATGAGGTGTCCCCTTCCTCAAATGGAAGGTCTGGAATGAATTCTCCAATCAGAGGGAGATATAACTGAACTTTGTGACTACAGTTTTTCTTCCCTCCAATCAATCCTATGCATTACTCTCAAAATAACCTTCCTACAACTCCATCAGTGTGCCATGGAATCCTCTTACTAGACTGTAAATTCTATGGAGAGAGGGAGGGACTAGTTGCTAGATCTAGCAATTTGAAGAGGCTATAAAGGAAGAAGAGGGAAGATAATTTCACTTTTATTCTTCAAGGTTATTGAGAAAAAGTCAGAAGGCTTGAACCTACTGAAGAATGCTGAAGCTATCCTTTGTTCCCAAATTACCTGTAACACTCACTCTCACTTTTGAAAAGTTCAGCCCTCCCTCCCTCCAAAGTCAAGCACAAGTCATGTCATCGTTTCTCTGATGGCGTGGTCTTCTTTGGCAATGACAGATGAACACAGTGACAACCTGTGACACTACCTCTGTTCCCTAAAAACAACCTGAATGGTCTCATATTTATATATCTGATCGTGCTATTCACCTTCCTGAGAAAATCTTTGTTCTTCCCTTCCATCTCTCCAAATTCCACCTATTCTGCAAGGCCCCTACTCAAGCCCTGCATCCTCCATGAACCCTCCACTCTAGCCTAACCCAGAGAGTGAAATCTCTCTTTTATGAATTCCTATAGCACTTCATTTATCCATTCATTCAATTTTTCAATCAAGATTTATTAGGGAACAGATAGGTGGTGCAGTGGGTAGAGCATCAGCCCTGGAGTTCAAATCTGGCCTAAGACCCTTCCTAGCTGTGTGATCATGGGTAAGTCACTTAACCCCGATTGCTTACCCCCCAAAAGCAAACAAAAAAGATTTATTACATCTCTCTGCAAAAAATGTTGTAGGAACTTTCATATACTAAAATTGAGTTTTTAATCATAATTTCATGTGTATATCTTGTCAACCCCTAGGCTCACAAATGTAAGCAAACTTATGTCCAGGACTATGTCCTATATTTCTTTTCTCTCCCTACAAGGCTGAACTAATGCCTACTATGTGACTGATATTGGTGAATTCAGCCTCTTTTCTCCACAATGTTGTCCTTTCCTTTAGGTTCTTAAGACTGGACCTTGTCCTTCTTTGTGTTCCCTGACTATATATCCTGTCACCTCCTCTAAGAAGGTTTTCAGTTTTCCTCTGTCTTAACTGTCTCTTCCTTCTAACAATACAAGAAACTTCCTGGTACTGACCTTTTGGTAAGAGCCCAGCAATAGTTGGGGGGCCAGAGTCAGGAAGCTACTTTTCTATTAACCCTCCTTAGTCCACCCAAACCTACTCTATCTTTTTCTATCTCCTTTAGGCAATCTGCCTCCTTGTCCCCATTGACACAAGCTCTAGTTCCTCCCCTGCATTCTACGAGTCTTTCTGACTTACCTTTTCCAAAAGATCCTGAAGGATAAAGGAGAAGATTACTTTTCCTCATGCCCCCTACTACTGATGGCCAAACCTACAGTTGTAGATCATTCAAGCTGGAAGGGAATGTAGAAGTTATATAGCCCAACTCCCTAATGTTATAAATTAAGGAAATTCAGCCCAAGTGTAACTGAAGTAGATTCCTTCAAGTAGTAAGTAGCAGACTTGAGAGGAGAACCCAGGTTTCCTGACACCAAACCTGTACTCTTTCCATTACATAGATAATTCTCTTACCATGAGGTCTGGTGATACTTAAGCTCTAATAATCTCTAGAGCAGGACTTTTAGGGAAAGAAACATGAATTTTTCACCCACTCCCACCACTTCATTTTGGTTTAGATTTGTGATTTTCTTGGTGTGTGAGAATTTCCAGTGTGGAAACTTTCCAACTTTAGATTCAAATAGTGCCTAAGAAAGGAGGGGCAGGACAGTAGAATAGCTGAAAGCAGAAATAGTAGAGCTGCCCCCTTACCCCTCCAAAAACCCTCCTCCAATAATATCTAAAAAATGTATCAGGTTGTGTCAAATGTATCCTGATGAAGAAATCCACAAAAAGTTCAATCCAAGAGGTCAGCAGAAGGAAGCAGATAGCTATGTGGACAATGGGGATGGGGGTCAGTCCAATGTACTTGAAGCACTTCCATGCCCATGGAGAGGCTGTGAATTGGGGTAATTTAAGGTTCCAGACCCATAACAGTTCATCACAGGTGCCAGCTGCAAGTTTTGTCTCCCACTATGCAGTTCTGGGTCATAGATCCTGGGTAGACCTGAGAAAGGGACCTGTCATGGGGGTCAAGGAGGTTCTATCAAGAAAGGAGGAAGTTTAGAAGCCAATAGCACTAGTGTGTCTTAGACTCCTGAAAGCAGAGCAGGGCCTCAGTTCAAGCATCTAGCCCAATCGGCAGAGAATCAGGGCAGGAACCCCAGACCAAAGGGAAGACTACAGTTCTATCACTCTGAACCAACAGAACTTTCTGCCTGGCTGATAGTGTCTGAGTCCAGCTGCAGTCTATTTCTGTAGAGACCCAATCCCAGGTCAGGAACTTCAGACCAGGGGGGCAGCAATCAGACTTTGCCCTGGATCAGACTACTTTGGAGCACTGAAAGTTTTCAGGTCCCAGCCTGCTCCTGAGATCCTGGAATAATACAACACAATACCCCAAGAAAGCAGCAACAGCTTAGACCAGCTTAGACCTTCTAAAAGTGCACAAGTCTAAATCAGGTCTAAATATCAGGTCTAAAGTCAGAAGTAGGTTGGAAGAATGAGTAAACAAACAAGTAAACAAAAATCCCACCATAAAGAACTATTATGGTAACAGGGAAATGCAGAAGAAGAGAATGACTCCAAAACATCTACAAGTAAAACCACAGAAAAAAACACAGCTTAGACACAAACTTAGGAGAATTCCCAGAAGAGATGAAGCAAGAGTTTAAGAGAAGAATTTTTAATAATATTTTTATAAATGAAATTATCCTTTTCCCCAAGATGGTGAAAGGTGAAAAGGTGAAAAAGGAAGCAAGGGTCCCCTCCAAGACAGAAGCCAATTCAAAGGCCCTGAAGGTCAAGAAAGCAGTGATAAAGAGTGTCCATAGCCACAAAAAGAAGTTCCAAACTTTCCCTACCTTTTGGTTACCCAAGACCCTTCAGGTTCAAAGCTGGCCCGAAGGCTATCGGAGAAGTGCCCCTATAAGAAGCAAGCTCGATCACTATGCCATCATCAAATCTGTCTTGACCACTGAGGCCGCAATGAATAAGACCAAGGTCTTCACTGTGGATGTCAAGGCCAATAAACACAAGCAGGTTGTAAAAAAGCTGCATGACATTGATGTGGACTGATGGAGAGAAGAAGGCCTGCGCTCAACTTGCCCCAGAGTATGATGCTTTGGATATTGCCAACAAAATTGGAACCATCTAAACTATATCTAACTAGTCTGCTTCACCAACAACAAAAAAGTTTTCCATTAAAAAAAAAGAAAAATGAGAGCTCTTGATAATGCCTAGGGAAACCGAAAGGTTAAGTTCATACATGTTTATTTTTGTTTAGTTGTTTTCAATTGTGTTCAACTCTTGGTGGCCCCTTTTGGGGGTTTTCCTGGCAAAGATACTGGGAGCGGTTTGCCATTTCCTTCTCCAGATCATTTTACAGATGAGAAAACTGAGGCAAATAGGATTAAATTACTTGTCCAGAGTCATACAGCTAGTTAGTGCCTGAGGTCACATTTGAACTTAGGTCTTCCTCACTCTAGGCCCAGTGCTTTATCTACTCACCACCCAGCTGTCCTTAAGTGTTCATACAGTCAGCATATATTAAGAGGTAGTATCTGATCCCAGGTCTTCCTGTTTCCAAGGTTAGCCATGAAGGAATGTTGCCTGTCATCCCTTATTTTTCCCTTTCCATTTGGAACTTAATGTCCTATAACAAGAACCCCTTTCCTCTGGGTAATGGGGAGAAGTAGGTTAGTATTCTACCCTCACCCCACCAAGTTTCTCTGGGAATAGCATTTCTAACCCTTATCACACTCATCACTCATGGAGAAGAGCCCTAATAGAATCTTCAAAATCTCTCAGATTTCTTGCAACTTTCATGGAATATTTTGAGTATTTCTTTGCTTGAGGAGGAATATGGCTTCATGGGCAATGCTGATAAATCTAGAGCAGAAGTCAATTCAGACACTTCCCATGCCCCCACACCCTGTAAAGTTAATTCTTTCTTTCTGCCACTTTCCCAATATAAGGGATTGCCCCTTTTGTACATGGACATTTTGGTTGCTGAAAGGGGTAGAAAAAGAACATTTGTTTAAGGAAAACTGATAAAATCAGCTTTGCAAAAAACACAGCCTCTAAGATAAAATGTTGAGGAGAGACACAAACTATTCTGAGAGGCCGAGAAAAAACTACCCTGCAGATAAATGCACTGAGAAGACCTAGAAGAAGGTAGAAGACTGTTAAAGGAGTTTAAAGATGGTTACAGTGCATTGTGTTCCTTCAGCTCATTTGCATGTGAGCTTTCAGAGTTGTAAAGGTTATTCTATAAATTAAATAACTGTTTTGGGATGATAGGAAGATTATTTAACACCAATTGGGGTCAAATCTGTGTAATAGCCCCTACTGCTTAAAGGCCAGGTCTGTTATATTTCACTCCTCCCTCAGGATTCTTCAGTACTGTCAAGGGATGTACAGGTATTCAGGGAGGATTAACACCTCTGGCATAAGGACTTGCCAAGCATCTGGTGTCCACTTGATTCACCCAGCTCTCACCAGTGACTCCAAGAAGCTGTAGCATGTGCACAGCCACAGCCCAGTCAAAGCGTCTTGGCAGAAGGGCTAAACTAGGTTGACAATAACCAAGAGGCCTCAAATCTGTCAACGAGATAGAGAGAAGACTTCTCCAAACATGTCAAGACTACCCCCAGAGGATGGCTGGATGTGAACAATCTGTTCCCATAGCCATTGAACGTGGCTGAAGCAGGCACTGTAGAGCACGTAGAGTTGGTCTGACACTGAAGATGCCAGTCATCCACAGCATCCTGGGCCTTAACTTTTGTCTTGCCGATAGACCTTGATGACTCTGGAAGAGAAAGTGAGGTCGACAACTTTGTGCAATTCTGTCTCACTTAAATCCAATTCACGAGTAAGTCAATACATCACCCTGTGATGTCACTGGTCATCTCCAAAAACAGACAACAATAAAGGGTTTGGGGAGCCTCTCATCCCTTCCATTAGCTCAGGCTCCTACCAGTTTGCATTCCCTCCATTTTAGACGTTTCCTACTGCACAGTTCTATTTAACTACTTCACAGCCAAATTAGCTTTTGCAGGTAACTCCTTTCTTATTTAGCATGGTCCCACCAAGCTCCAAATACAAAGCCTCTCTGGGCTTGTGTCCAGGTACCCTTTCCTGGCCTCCCTACTGCTCTGGCAGCGACATTCAGTCTGGAATACCATTCCTCATGGTCCCCATGGGTAAAGCCAGAGACTCCACTACCTCTGCCTAGAACTGAAAAGGACCAACCTGATTCTCAGGGCCATGGGGCCTACAAGAGAGAGGGGAGAAGCCCTTCCCCCACACCCAGCTCAGTGCATGGTGCCTATGCTTCAGAGGAATAGGATCTTCAATCCCCAGATACTGCTGGAAAGAGAGTGAGATTGTTCTAGTCTGATAGTTTTAAAGACATAGCCTATTCTGGCTACATAGCCAATGGAAAGAGGGTGTACTCACCCACTTGGTAGGAGAGCCCAGCATATCTTTTCCCAGAAGTAGGTCCTGGGGGTTTCCTTTATGGGTACCTCCATCTTAGGTGATCTGAGTATGCCCCCAAATAGAAAGATAGATAGGTAACATCCTAAATTAGAGGTGAATCACAGCTTATGAGGAAGCCCTGATCTGAGCCATTCAATGACAGATAGCAGGGAAAAGGAAATGAGCAGATACAAGCAGGGACTGGTATGCCATTTCCTTCTCCAGTTCATTTTACAATGAGAGAACTGAGACAAACAGGGTTATGTGACTTGCCCAGGGTCACATAGCTAGGCCCAGTACTCTCTATCCACTTCACCACCTAGCTGTCAGCTGCGAGAGTAGATGCTTAGAGAATCAGAAAAACAGAAATTCAGGAGCTAATCAAAATTGACAGACAGGGCCAGGTCTGGCAGTGCATCCTTGCTGCTTGGGGAGGCTGAGGCTGGTGGATCAGAGATTCTGAGCTGCAGTAAGTCAAGCCATTTGGGTGTCTGCACTAAGGCCTGCCTTAACCCTCTGTTTCCAGAGAACTTCAAAAGAATGATAAGATCAGCTTGAATAATCAGTCAGGGCTAGTTAAAGAAAGAGCTTTATAGCCTCAAAATGCTATGTAAGCCATTTGAAAATTGTTGCTGAATTAATAAACAACTGAACAAAACTTCTTTCTCATCCTCTCTCATTGCCCTCATCCTTTCTATTGCCTCTGAAGGAGTAGCCCTAGCACCTGGAATTTGATGTATACGACTCTGTGACATCTGTGCACTTTATGGGATGCTTTAATCATACACTTTGAGAAACCTGAGGCACAGCAGTCTCATACTGGCTTGTGTGCTGACTTCCCCAAGCCTCCAGAAAAGCAATGTGTGATCATGCCAATTATTCAGTAAGGGAATCCAACATCTAATTTTCTGACTAGGTGGCACTGTCCTGTAGCCAACAACCAAGCAGTCCAAAGAGTTTCTCTGGTACATGCTGTTCTGTAAAATAGCTTCGCAAGAGGCTGCAGTATCCGTTCTGGCCACCATAGGGCACTCAGTTTGTCAATACCTCAGTGACATCAAGATGATGACATAACTTGCAGTTGACTTTGATTTGAGCGAGGGAGGGCTATACAAGGTCACCAACCTCACTTTCTTCTCCTGAGTCATCTGGGTCCAGTGGCCTGATATTCATCAGGAGGACTGGAGATGGCCCAGGATGCAATGGGAGACCTTGGCCCTTTCAGGCTAAGGTCTTATCACATTCTCACTTTGAGTGAAATACACCCATTCAATGAATGGGCTTCTTTAATTAAAAAAAAAAATCAAACTGGGAGAGGAAGACCCTCAGAGGTTCCTGGGTAAAAAAGAAACAATTACTAGAGTTTTTTAATAGATGACAGTCTCAGGTTCTTTGGGAGCTTTTCTTCTCCCCTCATTCTAATCTCTCTTTTGTCCACTATATGAATCACTTCCATAAGTGATTATGGACTAGTCTGAACTCTTTTTCCTTGGGTACTGGTCACCAAAGGGAGGAACTGGGTCATGGCAGCAATCAACTGAGGCCAACCACCAGTCTCAAAAGAGTTAGCTGCCAATATCCCACACGGTGAAGAAGATGCCATAATACAATTTGTTCTCATGCTTCTCTGACTGTATTCTGACTTGAACCTCTCTCTATTAGACTTTAAGGCCCTTGAGAGTCAGAGGGTGGGAAACAGGATGATTTTTCCCCATCATCTGAAAAGCTTCCCAGTTTCATAGACAAAGTCCCTTCCATCTGCACCCCCCTCTTCTTCCCAGTACCCAGAAAACAAATGTAGACTAAGGATAGTGCCTGATCAAAGCTAGCCAGGAGGAAGAGAATGTTGGGGCTTTTATCAGTGGCACAGGTAAGCTTGGACCAGCTTTTTTTTTTTCTTAAGCAGTAGATTCTAAATCCTCTTTGAAAGTGAACTTCATTTATGGGGAAACCTTATCAGAGAGCACCAAAGCCTACATTTTTGCCTGACCCTCTACTTGGCCATACTCCAACACAGCAATAAAACCTGGTACTTCTCTGTGTGTTTTATTCAGGAGATTTATTTGCCTTTTTGTAATCATGGACACATCAATACCATCCAAGGTAGCAAAACTGTGTAAAAAATGATCACAGGCTTCCATGAGAACAATGAGACAATGGTGGTAAACTAGAACCTCAGAGAAGTCTTGACACTCCAGAATTTATTCACTACTTTTTCATTACAGCCATCCAACTCAGTCACTTCACTCTACATGACTATGAAAAGTTGTTGAGTCCTAGCTGCCTCTTCATGATCCTATGGACTTTGGCATGCCAATTGTTGTCCATGAGGTTTTCTTGGTAAGATACTGGAGTGGTTTGCCATTTCCTTCTCCAGTGGATTAAGGTAAATAGTGGTTAAATGACTTATTCAGGGTTACACAAATATTAAGTGTCTGAAACCAGATTTGAACTTAGGTTTTTGTGACTCCAGGCCCTGCACTCTATCCACTGTCACATGTAGCTGTCCCTATGAAACTAATTTCTTAAAATACTTGAATGATGTATTACTTGGAATTGAAACAAAAACTGAGGGGGAAAAACAGCTTTCACTTACAGAACATTTGAAAATAAATTGCTTTCCTCACAATAAGATCAAGTAGATCCAGTGCCACCTAGCTGCCTTTGATTAATTGAAGTAGATGGTAAAAGCATATGTACCATAGGTGCAGGCTCTTTGGGTATTTAGGGGATATTCCATGTGACACTTGAGGTGCTACAGTAGCAGTGGCAGCCCCCTCCTGCTTCTAGACAATTTTCAGTAAACCTAGAGTCATTTTATTAACCAGTGAAGGAGTGCAATATATAACTTGTCCACCAGATGACACTATACTTCAACCACCAGACCCATGGTTGTGTTAAAATCTTATTGACCTATGGGACAAGAGGTATCCTACTAACGTTAGCTTTTCACTTTGCCAAACCACATGGCTCCAAACAGCTGGGCAAGAAACTCTTGCCCACTGGAAAGTCTGTAAGAAAAGAGGGGCAAAAGGATTTCTAGCAAAAATTATCTTTTTTAAAGTAAATTTTTATTGATAACTTTTTAAAAACATCACTTATATATCCTATTACATTCCTCCCTCTCCTTACAGAGAACTATCTCTTTTATGAATAAAGAAAGAAGGGAAATGAGAAGATACCTTCTCATTTTTTTATTTTTTTTGTGAAAAGTTGAATTTAGCATAGGCTCTGCTAAGCTATTGGTAACTTTTACCATTTCCTGTCCTGTACTTGTCCTCGTGATTTGACTTGGCTTCAACACTCTCTACACCCATCCCCGCACCTCACCCCTGCTGTCCTATGCTTCAGTTCCATCCCAACTCAAATTCTCGGGAACAATTCTATTTTTTTGTTTAATCTAAGGTGTCCTCTCCAACAAAGGGGTAGGATGAAGAAAAAGGTACCCAGAGCATAAACACAAATCCCTTTATGGAACAAGGAATGTTAAGCAATAATCATCTGAAGAAGTTGAGAATCAAAATCACATTTGAAAACAGATTTTTTTTAGAACTTTTTTAAAAAGCAATTTTATATTTCACCTGCACTGATTACAAACCTGTCAACTCTAACTGGAATCTTTTTGTCTGATAATCTCTCTTTTTCTCTAGATCTCTTTTTTTCTCTCTCTCTCCTTTCTGCTAGTCTGTGTCTACTGTTATTGTAGCTCCAATTGCTCCAGGACTGGCTACCCAGCTGCATGGGTGCCTGGGAAGAAGGTGCCAGTTCCTTTAAGATTTCACACCAGCATCAAAAGTCAAAGGAAAGAACACATAAATGGCAGGCAGCCTTATCCCAGCGTAAGCTCATTCAAGAACCCATGAACTCAGGAATTTCAAGGAAATGGGGGAAGTGTATCCTCCCCACTTGACTCACTGCAGAGCCCAGAAAGTCATCCTCATACTTCAAGACTGGCAAAGAGAAGAGGCCCAAGATTTAGATAGAAAGATAGATAGATAGATAGATAGATAGATAGATAGATAGACAGATAGATATTGATATATTGATATAGAATTAAGAGAACAGAACCAGAAGAATGTTTTATGCAATAACAGCATGACAAAGACAAACTTTGAAAGACTTAAGAACTCTAATTTCACCTTATTTGGACTAGTTTTGGTCCAACAGCCAAAATAAAAAATTTTTGTCACTGCACAATATGAAATTCATTAATCATTATGACTGACATTCAGAGAATATCTAAGCCTGCCTTGAAGTGCTGGAGTGCAAGGAGAGTGCCTCCCTGATGTATATGTGTGCATATCTCTGGAAACAGGTTTACCCAAGTTTCCAAGGTCCGAATGCCAACTGAGCATACTCCAAAAGATGGAGAAATAAGTGCCACATAAACAACACATCAAAAAAAAAAAAAGCTGACATGTAGAATCCCATACCCATAGTCTCCCACTTCTGCAAAGGAAGGAGAGGTACCTTTTTAAATTAATTTTTCCCCTCAACAAAAATTCACCCTCTTCTGGTCACATACACACTGGAAAAGAAGGAAAAATCAAGCTGCTTGTAATAAAGATACATAATAAAGCCAAACAAACTCCTGCATTGGTTTTGCCCAGAAAAAAGGTCTCCATCTGCACCCTAAGTAGTCTCGGTCAGGGGGCGGACGTCATTTTTAATAATTAATGCTCCGGAATGACCGTCGGTCAGAGTTCTTAAGTCTTCTAGAGCTGTCTTGGCCGTACACTGTATAAACTGTTCTCCCCACGCCACTCACTTCACTCCTTTCTCAGTTGGTAAGGATCCTCCCAGGTTTCTCTGAATCCCTTCTCACGCCTCACAGCACTCTGGCACACCCATGTGCCCTCGCTGGCTCAGCCCTTTCACAGCTGATGGGCAGACAAGCCTCTTCTCGTGTTCTCTTTGGGGCCAGGCTTGATCTTTAGAATTCTACAGCGGTCAGTTTTGCTCCTCTTTCCACCCTTCCCGGTACTGCGCATCGGTGCCTGCCGTACCTGCTCCTGCCATGCCCTGTCTGGGGCAGCCGGACTGGCCGGCCCACGGCTGGCTGGCAGCTCTCTGCTCCCAGTGTCACTGACCTCCTGGGGACACGTGTTTCACGGTAGAGTTCTGGGCCGAAGCTTAGGGACGTGTGAGGCACTTTGCGCAGTTCCAGATGGCTTTCCAAAGGACCTGCAGCCCAAAGGCCTGCTTTCACAGACCAGGCAGGACGTGGAGTTGGCTGACAAGGGTGCATGTTAACCTATTTACACATTTAGGCGCTATTCAGAGTGGAACGGCCTTCACAGTTGCCATAGAAACTGCTCGAGGGTCTTGGAAACAAGATGGTGGCTGGAGGCAGTTTCCCTCTAGCCTCCGATTGTAACTCTATGGTAGGTCGGGGGTGACCAAGCTGGAGCAGGGAAGCTGGGAAGAGAGAGATGTCGTCGCGCACACGCGCACTAAGGCCTCAGGTAGACAAGAGACTGGAAAGCGACTTCGTACGCAAGTCTGACACCGGCGCTACTCGGTTTCGGCGGGGGCGGGAGGAGGAGGTACACTGCGGGTTGACTTAAGCACATGCGCAATAACTGCAGTGGTGAAGCTTGGGTGGGGCGTCCTCTGGAGGCTACGGGAGCTGGAGTGGCGAGGTCTTTCCAACGCACAAGCTTACTGGCGACGTCGGCAGAGGAAGGAGTGGGCGGACTAATACGCATGCGCTCTGAAGGCGCGGACTTGCCTTCGGAGGGTGTGCCGAGAAGGGAGGTTCATTGCGCAGCCGCAGAGGCTACCTGATTTGGCGAGAGGGTTTAGGGGAAAATGAGGGATGGGGGCGGGGGTGAGATGCGCCTGCGCGTTGTTCGAGGGTTGGGAGTACTGGGGAACTTCACAGAACAGAATGCGCAAGCGCATTAATCGATAGATGGGTGGGTGGGAGGGGGGAGGAGAGGGGAGTGAGTCGGTGCGCCTGCGTAGTGCGGGGGTGGAGCGCGGAGGGGGTGGGGGGAGAAGAAAGGGAGAGCGCCTGCGCGGCTGTCAGACGGCTGCTTGGTTGGTCAGTGGGGAGCCAGCGCCTGCGCACTAGGACCCGTGTGCAGCAGCAGCGGCAGCGGTAGCGGCGGCGGCGGCGGCGGCGGCAGCGGCGGCGGCGGCGGCGGCGGCGGCGGCAGTAGGCTTGGCGGTAGCGGTTGAGCTTGCGGCGGGCGGACGGGGGTCCAGTCGGTACGTTCGCACGAGGTGAGGGCGGGTAGTGTGCGCGTGCGCAAATGCCCCAGTCAGGGAGGCTGAGAGGAGGGGAATGGAATGGAGTGGAACGGAGGGGCCGGCGGACAGGCGGGGGAGGGGAAGGGCAGGCGGTCGCCTCGCGGGGCCCGAGCTGGGAAGGGAGGGTTGGGGTAAGAGCGCGAAGGAAAGGGCGGGAGCGCGCGCTCGCCCTGCGGGTCTGGCGCGTGGTGCGGCGGTTAAGGTCCGGGCGGGTGACGTTGGCGCGACGCAGGGTGAAGGGGGGGGTGTTGGGGGAAGGTTGAACGGCGAGCGCGGGGCCGCCACGCTGGAGAACCTGGAGCCCAAGACCACGAGGGGACCCGGAGATTGGTTTCATCTCGCGGGATGGGGAGGGAATGAGACCACGTGGGTGAGTCGGAGGGGGGAGGAGGAGAGAATGAGCCACGCGGGACCGTTGGGGTTGGGATTGGGACTTGGGGAGGGATTTGGGGTCGCCCCACGAGGACATGTGAGATGGGGGAAGGATTGCTCTCAGGGTCGGGGGTTGGGCACGTGAGGGCTGTGGTGGGACACGCGGGGAAAGAAGGCTTAGGAGAGCTCAAGAGACTTGGGGGAGGGGCTTCTGGGGTACAGGAAGTTGGATTTGGGGGGGCGTTGGGGGAAATCCCTCGGTTTCCCTCTGCTGGAGAAGGTGGCTCTGAGTGGGAGGGGGGGACTGTAAGGCCACATGGCCTAGGTTAGGTCTTGAGGGAGGGGGCAGGAAATCCAAGGCAGAGGGGGATCCCATGGAGGTGTCGAGAACTCTGCCACATCGTGGGTTTGAGGCCTCCACCAGAGGGGTGAGGGGCCCTGGGTAGGGAGGTACCAAAGGGAGGGCAAGGGAGAAGGCAGGCCATTTTCCCATCCCCCAAAATCCTGATTGAGGGTCCAGAGGATAAGCAAAGAAGAGGAGGGAACATTTAAAGAGGGAGGTACATGAGACAAAATTAAGGGGCCTAATTGGCCATCGGGGTTGGTTTCTGTATCAACGCTAGTATTTAAAGTAGATTGGAGAAGACTTCTGTTAGCATATGTTAACTCTGCCACTTAGGTCTGTCATCCTGTTGTGTTACCTACCCTCTTTCTCTTTTGGAGTGAGGGAAATGGATTTAAATAGAACTATCCCAGAAATTGGAGAAGGTAGGGGAAAGGAGGCATAAGGGGGTATTTCAGTGATAGAAGAAAAGAATGGGGAGGGGGTGACTTTACTCCCTCAGACCTTGGCAAACTTAATCTGTGTGCAATATGTAAAAAGGAGTGGGGCAGAAAATCATCTTTGCTTAGTAATTTTGGGTAGTACTTTGTAACCTTTATTGAGCTCTCAAACCATGACATGGTTTCCAGATGGTCAGTTTTTCTTCTGTCTCCATCCTTTGCTAAATTAGGATTTTTGTCTCCCTGTTATCTTGTTAAATATATGCAGTGGAAACCCTTAACTTACAACCACTAGGCTAGCCTTTTGGTTGGATTTGTAACCCCAAACTTACCCCATGTGCCGCCTGGGCCTGAGGCCTATTACAGTACAGGTGCATGCTGGGAAAAGTGGGAGGGCCCCTGGGGGAGGCCTGGTATTTGGGTTTCCTGAGGGAGCTGTGACTGGTTGTTTGTCAGAGGCTGAGTGGACCCTTTTCCTTTCTCCCCTTTCCCAGACAAAAGCTGGTAGCTTAGGTTTGGGTGGCTGGGAATCTCCCTGGCTAAGGTGCCTTGTGGATTCCTGTACCACTGGTAGGTGTAGGGGTGTGTGTGTGACAACTGTGGGTGGAGCCCTGAGCTCTGAGTCTCCACCCAGTTCCCTAGCATTAGCCCAACTCCACCCAGTTGCTCAGAGCTCTTTAACTAATTATAGCCTTGGCTCCCTTTTGGGGGGGGGAGGGTGACAAATGGGGGAAAAGAAAAAATGGATTCTTCCCTTCTGGGACTCTATCAATATTATTCTAAATCTCCCAGCATCCACAGTTTAGATACCCAGTTATCTGTTGCCCTGTCTCCTCTGCCCTCCCAGTTCCTGGGCCTCTAGTAAGATCCAGGAATTAGGATATCATTGGGGGAATAGTCACAGGGAACCTTAAAGAACTATTAATAACACCCTTTTTCTCTCCTCCCCCTCTCAGTTGGAATAGAAGTCTCTCAAAATGGCAGATGACCTGGACTTCGAGACGGGGGATGCAGGGGCATCAGCTACCTTTCCCATGCAGTGCTCTGCCTTGCGCAAGAATGGCTTTGTGGTGCTCAAAGGCCGGCCCTGTAAGATAGTTGAGATGTCCACCTCCAAGACTGGAAAGCATGGCCACGCCAAGGTCAGAAGCTCTTCCTTGTTTTGTCTTTTGCTTCTTAGCTTGCTTATAGCCTGCCTCCTTTTGACTCTTAGTTTCCCCCAAACCTGCTTTCTGTACCAGATTATCAGATCTCTGATGCCTTCAACCTTGCCTTTCTGGCTTCTTAACCAACCATTACTTCAGTATTCTGCATTTCTACTCCTCCACCTCGACCTTCCCAGTTTTCTTCCTGTCACTTTAACCCTCTGAATTCTTCTGAAAATCCCTTTCCACCATTGGGCTTCATTTGGTAGCCTCTTTTCTTCCTTACCCAGAGTTCCTGGCTTCCTCTTATGTTCTGTTTTCCCTACCCCTCAGTCCTTTTTTAGATTCTTTTGTTTCTACCCACTTAAGTGGTTCAGATTTTTCTCAGTACTAGATGCAGCTTTCCGCCTGGTATATGTTTCATTGCGGGTCAGAAAGAGCTAAAGGAATACTGCGTCCAATATATGCTGAAATTCCAGGGGTTTTGTCCTTGCTTACTCATGTCTTCATCCTACTGTTGTTTCTGAAAAGCTAACTCTTTGATGACTGAACCTGTTTAGTATAGACTTTCCCCAGTGTCATTCTTCTCACCTAAGTCCTGTAGTTTCTCATTTATCAGTCCTGCCATATCCCCAGGTTTCTGCTTTCCTTCCTATTCCTTCAACAGCCTCAGACATAACCTCTTTTCTAAGTTCTTCAGCTTTTTACCTCCTGCCCTTGGAGGTTGGGGACTATCTGTATCTGTCCCAAACTCTTCCCCTTCCCATCTCATTTCCCAGTCTCCTAGAAACACATTCTTTCCCAAGTATCCAGGTCTTATTCTTTGATTTTGGATTCTTTGTGTTCCTTAAACATACACAAGATTTTGGTTCTTAATCTCCTTCCCTGATTAGTAACTCTATGGTTAACCTCAGTGCCACCTATTTTTGTCTCTATATGCCTATCTCTCTGCCCCTCTTTTCTCTTCTCGGGACCATTAAATCTCTACCATGAATTGCCTGAGTCATTTAGGGGAGGAGGGAGAGAATGTGTAGCTATCTTCCTCCCCGTGTCAGAAATTGCCAACTTCCCTCTTAACATGATACGCACACATATATATGTGTATATATATACATATCCAGGTTCATCTGGTTGGTATCGATATCTTTACTGGGAAGAAATATGAAGATATCTGCCCTTCAACCCACAACATGGATGTGCCCAATATCAAGAGAAATGATTTCCAGGTATTTGGAAAGGGGTCAAACCAGAGCACCTAGGTTTTGGGGAAGCTTCAATATGAGAAACAAAAGTACTAGATTTTAAAGTAAAGAGATGTGGAAGGAGTCAGACAAAATAAGGGGTGGGGTTCGTGTTGGAAAGTAGAATAAGAATTGTCTTGACTGCCCATCCCTTATTCTGTGTTTCTAGCTGATTGGGATTCAGGATGGCTACCTGTCACTGCTCCAGGACAGTGGGGAGGTAAGGGAGGATCTTCGTTTACCTGAGGGTGACCTTGGCAAGGAGATTGAGCAGAAGTATGATTGTGGAGAAGAGATCCTGGTAAGTTCTAATCGCCCTGTCCCATTTGTCCTTGTTTTCCATTTCCAATGGCTGTAATGTCACGGTGAGTTTTACACCCAGGTGATCCCTTTTCCTACAGATAACGGTGCTGTCAGCCATGACAGAGGAAGCAGCTGTTGCAATCAAGGCCATGGCAAAGTAACTGGCCCCCGGTAGGTAGAACTCTTATTTTCTTTGCCTGTTGGCCTCCCCCCACGTCCTTCACTGTCATACTCTATGTTGCAGGCTATGTATTGGTTGTCCTAATCTTTTCTTTCCATATTCAGGGTGGTGGTGGCTGCAGCAGCAGCAGCGATCGTCGCCTGAAGAGGCCTTCCCTCTCCTCCCCAGCCTGGTCAGGCTTTGGCCCCACCCTGGCTGGACGCCTCTATTTCTTTGATGTTTTATTTTGGTTTTTTTTTCTCTCCGGGGAGCTCCCCCCAACCCCACCTCTTTAGTCCAGCCCTATCTCCCCCAACCCCTTGGACAAGATGGGGGCAGGGCCTTGGTAAAACTGCCCCCTTCTCTCCCCCACCTCACACTACAGCCCTGGTGGGGGAGAGGGGATGGGGGCTCCTTGAGATTTAGTTTTTTTCTTTTTTATTATTCAATCTGGAAGCAGAAAGCTGTGGATTCTGGATTCTGGCAAAAATCCTGCCCCCCTCTCCCTACCTATCCTGTCTGGCCCCCTGGTTCCCTATACCTCACCTAGCACCACTCCCTCCTCCAACAGGGGACCAGACCCCCCCCCCCCCACATCTGCCTGTGTCTTTCCCCAAATCTCTTCGGTGGGAGAAGGGACAGGAGTGGGGAGGGGCTTTATTCCCCTCCTCAGGCATCCAGGAGGGCCCCTAGCACCCATGGGCCCTACCCCTCCTTGCGGTTTTCTCCCTGACACATTTGTTAAAAATCAAACCTGAATAAAACTACAAGTTTAATATGACTGCCCAGGTTTCATATACTTATTCTCTTTAAGGTTTTTTAGACACCAGTGGGCTGAGACTGAGGGCAATTCAGACAGCAGGAAACAGGCTCTTGATGACAGTTTAATTTTATTACTTGGGAGGACTGGGAGGCAGGACTGAATAAAGTCACTTGTGATAAAAGCGTTGGTTCTGGCTGTGCTGAATGAAAGGGAGACGGGGGCCTGGTTGACTGGTGGCTGCAAAGCTTGACTGTTAGGGAAGCAAAATAGAAAGTTGTTAGTGTCGATATCATTTTCAAAAAGTCTGATGAATCCCACTTGAATCCTCACCTTTCCTGATGGTTGCATCTGTACAGGAATCTGCGGTGTGGCTAAAAGCCCAGGGGTTGGGTGCAGAGCCTGGGGGTGCATGGGTCGCAGAGAAGACTGTAACACATGACAATAATCAGCACTTCAGGATTACTCAAAACTTTCCTATAAAACTACCCCAAAAGTAGGGTCTCACCGAATCAGAGAAGCCAGATTGCTGGTTAGCATGTTCCAGCTGCTTTTGAAGGGACAGGGCATTGCCAGGTTGCAGGAACCCTAGGACAAGAGGGATCAATTGGTGAGTACAGGAAGAAGAAACACAAGTCAGGGAACAGCACAGAAGGACCTACAAGTGACATTACCTGTTTGTGTGGGCTGGTAGTGGCCATGTACTGCATAGGACTGGGGCTGAGGTTGGGACAGGTACTGAACAGCAGGAAAAGCTGAAGGGGCTGAGGGGAGGAAGTCAGACATGGATAAAGACCATCCACAAGCCAAATTCTCCAAAATCTTCACTGCCTGTCCCACCCCACCCCTGTTTCTAGGTGTTTGCCCTCACCTCTGAGCTGTTGGCTGGGACTATAGCCTGGCTGAGTAGGTCCATAGTGAGGTGGTGGCTGGGCTGCCCCATAGGCCCCTCCTGGGCTACCCTGGAATTGCCCATGTTCTGAGGTTCCTGGAAAAGCTGTTGACCCCACAAAATGACGGGTCTGGAGAAGATGTGGAGAGTTAAGATTGGAAAGTGTTCAAATATTAGGTACAAGCTTACAACACACTGTCAGGATAAGTTGTCTGATTTGATAGCTGGAAATCATATATAGAAGTTGCAAAGCAATTTACATACATAATGTGTTTTAAAAATGAGACAAGTTCAGAGAAGCTAAGTGACTTTCAAGGGTCACGCAGGAAGTGTAAGATGTGTTCATCACCTTATCTACCTCTAAAATCACATAACTCCATAATACAATTTATAATTAGGGGAGATTACATTGACATTTTTACCTTCATCACAGCACATTAAATGCCACTGGTAATTAAAATGCCAGGGATCCCTGTCTGCTTACCGTGAGCACTTGGGGTCCAAACATCTGCTTGGCTCTATCAGCAGACATAAGGGTTCCTGGTCTGCTGTGTCCTCCAGGACTGCCTGTGATGAGGTGTAGGGTTCAGATGGCTGCAGGCTCTAAGGAGGTCTCAAACCACCTCCATGATCCTTGCCCCACCTATACCCACCCTTTCCCCTTGTCCACCTCACCCTGCATACTAAGAAGATGTGTCCCTGTGTGTACAGCCAGACTTTGTTGGTATGCTGCAGATGTAAGTGTTGTCAAGTCACTGAAGGGCAAATAAGATCAAAGATGACAAAGCTGTAGGCAACCTTGTAAGTTTTACAGATGAAGAAAAAGTTCCAAAGATATTAAATTTAAAAAATTAGAATGAGATTCCCTAAGATTTATATAGGTGGCATAGGATATGAACCTGGGTTCATTCTCTTCCTGATACCACATTCCCATTTCACAAAGCCATACCTTAGTCTAGGCCCTCCATGTCCCCACCTTTGCTCCTTACGACGCCTTTTCTCCTCCTCATGTAAAACTTTCTTGAGCTGCAGGAAGAGCTGGTGCTTCTCCTCTTGTAGGGCCAGGAGCTTCTCTTGCAGTTTAAGGATCTAGGAGGATCATGGAGACAGTGAAAAGGAGGTCGGCCAGAGCAGAAAGGGGAGCAGGGTGAGTAAAGAGATTAGTGTGTGTGTAAAAATTGCTTACCTGTTCTTTGGTCTCTTCCAGTGACATCCTTTCTTCCATTTCCTTTTTCTTCCTCCTCTCCTGTTCCTCCTTCATTTTCTGTTCCATCATCTTGTCTACCTCCTCTTCCTCTGGGGGAGGGGCATGGGGTTAAAACCTTAAAGCTAGAAGGGAATCTCAGACATCAACCCCTCATATTTAACACAGAAAACAGGCCTACGCAGGGAAAGTGACGCCTCAATTCAAGACCCCACAACTATGAGAACTGACAGTAGTTTTTCAAATCTGGCCTCGGGCACGTCTGAGCTGTGTGACCCTGGATAAGTCACTTAACCTGTTTGCCTGAGTTTTCCGTAACTGTGAAATGGAAACAACTGCACCTTTCTCGCAAGGCAGCTTTACAGGAGCTAGACGGACGCTTGCTCCTCCCCTCCCTCTGGAGTTCAGACCTCTAACATGCAAGGCCTCGTCCGGGATTGCCACGTGCTGCTGCTCCCTCGGAGCTCTGGGCTGGCTAGCACCCTCACTCACCCTGTCTCTTCCTCTCCCGCTCCATCATTATGTGTCGATGCAGTGCCCTAGCCATGGCATTGGAGAGCTTGGGGCGTTCCAGAAGGGCCGGCATGGTGACCCGCAGGGTGCTGTCACACAAACTGGGGTACGGATCCTGAGACTTGATCACTGACAGTCCAGTCCCAGAAATGAATCTGGTCACCCAGCGGAAATCTGGTTGGTTGGGGGATAAGCATGATCACAGAGGGGAAGCGGGGATCCTACCAGCGAAAGGGGAACCTGAGAGCCCTCCCCACCACCCCGAAGGCTCCACCGCGACCCGGCAGCCAGGCAAGGCTGGGGGGGTGGGGGTAGAAGGAGGCTGAGCTCCCCGTGCTTGGGACGGAGGGCAGACCCCCACCCCGCCCTGGCCCCGGACTCCGTCCGCTGGGCTCCGAGGGCGGGCGGGGCTGGAGGGCGGGGCCGGAGACAGCATCAGGACTCCGGAGGCGACACCGCTGGGGCGTATGGGGCAGGTCACGTGCTTCTCCCGTCAGGCGCCCCGCCACCCCCTCGAGCCCATCACCTGCTCCAGCCAGCGGGGTTGGGGTCGAGTGCCACACTGGGTTCCCCACCCTCCCCACTTGTCCAGCAGCTACCAGCGGTGACCCCGCTCTGCGCAGGCGCGACCAGGGTCCGAAAGTCTCGGACTAAACCTCCAGGCCCCCAGCCCCTCCCTACCTACCTCCTCTTCCTTCTCACTTCAGCCCTCCTACAGGCCTCACGGACTTCGTCATTTCCTGACTCGTGAGTAAGTACTTCCGGGGCCACCGATGAGCGATGGCGAAGCTTAGCACACTGCCTGAGTGGGGGAGGGGACGGAAGGGCGGAAGAGGCTGGGGAAAAGGGAAGCTACGGCGGCTGCGCGGGCTGCTCCGGGCTCGCCTGGCCGGCGCCCAGACAAACCGTGGAGGCGTGGAGTAAACGTAGCGGGCGCTGGAGTGGGATGTTTTGGGGGGTGCGCCGATCTTCTACCGTGTGACCCTCCCGCGTCTCCTCCCAGCGCTGGGAGGGCTCCTTCCCCCTGAAAGCCTAACCCCAAGGCCAGGCCCGGCTGCTGCTGGAAGGCGGGGGCCGGGGCCGAGACCCAGACGAGCCGTTCCGTGTTTTACAGGTGACGGGGCTTGCGCACCGGGATCCCTCAGCGTCCTTTAATGCTCACTAACGCCGCCCGGGCTTTCCCAGGCCGTGCCCTGGGAGGCCACGGGACGCACGCTCGGGGAAACGCTGAACTGCAGAGAGTGATCCAAGTGAGCGGCAATGCCGACCCTGAGGCACAAGGGCAGCGGAAGGTTCTGTGGCAGCCTCGGGACCGAGGCAGACGGCACGGGCGTTGGGGCCCATCAGTTCTCTCCTCCTAAGACTCTCCAGGACGTACACAGCATTGAGAGAGAAGACGCGGAGGACAGCGCCCCTTCCTGACCCCCGGCATCTGCTCACGGAGCTTCACTACAGCCTCGTGAAGCACATGGCCTTATCCCCACTTTGCAGTCAGGAAGTGACTTGCCCAGGCTCAGGCGGGACGCTCCTTGGAACTCTCCTGGACTAGGATTTCCCTAGATAAGTGCAAGTGGAGACTGGGACAAAGTTGTATCTGAGACAGGACGTTTATTTCAGTTCTTTAAGAAATCAGAGTATGTAACAGCTGTACAAGGGGTGGCCCCTTCTCCCCCGGCTATTCCTTCCCAATGGAAAAAGTTTCAACGGAGAGGGGAGGGAGGCAACTCCCTCTGGGGATTCACATTAACCAGAAACAACGCAAATAAATTAAGTGATGGGAGTTTCCCCAAATCAGTGCATGAGGAGAGGGGAGGGAAGTAGTGGGGTCAAGACAGAGAAGTGTTCTGGACCATTACAATTTCCCCAAATCTGTGGGCAATCCCCAACCCAGGAGAGCTACTACCCCCCCAAACTGGGAACTCCTCCAAACAAAAATGCAACGCCCCCTGGAAATCTGGGAAACTCCCATCATGTCCACTCTCTTCCCTGGGAACAGTTGGGGGAATGTATAAAAAGTTGGTGCTTCCAAAGTCCATAAACCTTCCCTGTCATTGTGCTTGGCAATATAGGCCCACATCCTCTCACTCCACTCGTACCAGCAAGGCATAGAGTAATGTGGCACCCTTTTCCTTGGTCACCCACTCAAGCTCAGCAGGGCTAAAGTGGGGGTCAGGAGGGCCCCCAAGAGCTGTAGAGGGTGGGCCAGGTGTGTAGGATCCAGGACGTACACACACCTGGAATGCCACCTGGGCCTGGTATGGCCTTTGAGATTTGGGATCCCGGAATCTAAAGACAAGAAAGAAGGAAGGGCCTGTTGGGACAGTATGAGAAAAAAAAAAAACATAGGAAGCAAAGGGTAGAAATGTGCAAATACATAGTGGAAAAATTGCGGAATAGAGGGAAAGAAGGAAGGGCATGGGGAAACCAACAGGCAAGGGAAAAGTGAGAAGAGGGAGATTGGAACCAAAATCTAATGGAAACAAGACATTAAAAAAAAGCAGGCTTAGGGACCCCACTCTAGGTTTCAGCAATGTCCCCCACTCCTTAGTTACCCCGACTTCAGTTCCCACCCCCACCCCCCAGTCTCCTTCACTCACTGCACTTTGGAAGCAAGGGCATCAATCCCAGCAGCATGCCGAAGGGAGGGGGAAAGCAGCACAGGAGGGGGCTGCTCCTCACGAGGAGGGACACAGTTTTCACCAGATTCTCCATACCCACACCCTGGCTCTGCCTTTAAAGGCCTACAGCTGAGGATTGAAGCACTGCCTGAAAGGAAAGGGTAATGGTTAGGGGTCTCTCCACCCTCTATACCTCCTCCTTATGGAAGAAGACCTGATTTCCCCCAATCATTCCCCTCAGCATCATCATACAACTTTGTTTATCCTTTCTTACCTGCCCCCAGCTCTCCTCGGTCTAGCACCCTCCGAACGGCCCCAACACTACTCCCATGATAGGCCATATGCCACTTCTTGGATAGTGCTGCTGTCTCCAATCGTGGATTCACTCTGCAGGAAAGAAATGTGTATGTCTGTGCTGACCTTGATCACCCCTCAAAGCCCGTTCTTTTCAAAGAGGAAAAGTTGGACTTGTTCTGTCCAACTGTCTTGCTGAAAACTGCCTGGTAAGAAACAGGATCCTAGGAGTATAGATCTATAGAGAATTCAAAGCCAGGTCTTCCACCTCCCAGGCCAGGTCACTTCTAATTGTTATCATACGCTAAAAAACAATTTCTGAACCTACACATCAAATAAAATAGGTATCTGCACATATATAATAGAACAAAAAGAGAATTGTACAAGAAGCTGCACATTTCTAATAATAGCTGCACGTAAGTACAGCTTGTTTTTTCTTTTAGATGTTCAACTTGTAGCTTTGTCCTGCGCTTCCCTATGCCGACCTTTTGTTTTTTAAAAAGAAAAAATTTCTCCATTGACCCTTTTTTTTTCCAATGGTGTGGGAAAGAATGGTATTAGGAAGGCAAAGGGGGACTAGGGAGAGGGCCGCAAAAAAAAAAAGCACACCTCGTAAATTTATGCCACTTCCTTGAATAGGAAATTGTATATCCTATTGAAGTGACATTTTCTAGACCTAAAAATGAAGGATAAAAGAAAACTCTTTCTGCCCTCCCTGGGCATCGAGTCCTAGGCTGCCCCAGGCTTCCACCCCTCCCACCTTAAGCCACATGCCTGAGGTTAAAGCGGCACCAGCCAAAGGGCAAGGCATACTCTTGTGGCGGCTCCCCCCGACGACGATGTGCCTCATCGCCCCGAAGTTTCCGACAGGACTCACAGTAGCACAGGCTTCGCTTGGGGGGTGGGACAAAGTAATCCTCTGGCAAAGAAGAGAAAGGTTGAATTCAGGGGCTATATTTCCTAAAGAATCCTTATTTCTATATCTCATCTGTGTCAGCCTTCAGAAATGAGCTCATTCCCTCCTCCCCCTCTCCCCAAACTATTTGGGGGTTTGAGGAAAGCAACTCTAGTGTCCCAAGAAAAGAGAGTTGATAAAATGATCAAGTCTCACCTGGCAGTAGCAGCAACTCCTGGAACCGAGAGCAGAGGGCATGGTATTCACAACTCTTTAAAGGACTGGCATCTGGAGGTGGGGCCCAACATACACTCTCTTTGATGCCTGAAAGGTAGGGCCAAATCAGAGTAGGGAAGGTGTGGGGAGAGAAGAAAACAGTAAAATGGGGACTGGGGGGAAGATGGGAGCAGGGCATATTTTGGGGACATCTGCCTCATTCAACTTCTTAAGTGACTGCGTTTGGGAGGTGGGGGGAAGGGAGGAGTCAGGAAGAAATGATTCTCTGGGGAAGAAGCAAAGAGTTTCATATTAAGGCAACGACAGGTGTCCAAAAACAGAAGTAGAATTAAGAGTAACAAAGTACTCTCCAGCAGGATTGTATAGTACAGGCTCTCCCTGAGCCTCACCATCTACCACATCAGCCTTCTCCATGTCCCCCTGGATTCCAGCTCCCTCCCCATTGGCTGCTCCTGTCTCAAGGCTCATAATTGTCACCTGGAGAAGAAGAAGGGTTGGTTAACCTTTGGTCTGCTGCTCTCCCCTACCACAAAGGATTTTCTCAATCCCACTGTACATCCCTTCCCCTCCCATCCAACCCTTCAGCCTCAATTCCTTTTCCCTTTAAACTCCCCAGTTTGTCCCATCGACCCCATAAAAACTTCACTACACCCCCAATTCTAACTTTTTAAATCACCACCACCACCATGCTCCTCTAACTTCCTAGATTCCTCCCCCCTTCCAGCACTGTTCCTGACCAACCACCCCCTGCTGACCTGCTCACACTGGCCATAGAGGTCCACTAGGGCATGGCAAGGCTGGGGCACCTCAGCCACAGCCACACCCTGGTCCACACCATTGACATAGAGGTGCAGCCCCCCAGACCCGTCCAACCTCAGCCCCAGCACCGTGCCTTCTGGGCACGTGTCCAGGTTTGGCCCATACTTCTCGCAGATCTGGGGGACAGAAGCATGAGAAATGAGCCACTTCTCAAAAACCCCCACCCCTCCAATATCAATACCCAGTCTCCAATATTCTCATCTGGTCACCCCACAAACATACACTTCTTTATACACTTTTACCCTTTTATTCCCAGGCTTCCCTTCTTACAATCCCCTCCCCCAACAATTGTTCTTACCTTTTCCCCACTCAGGGCCCATTCTCTGGGTCTATCTATTACCTCTTCTTTAGGTTCACATTACCTTTGTATTTTACCCCATTTGTTCCAATGACTCCCCAAATTCCTATACCATTCCATTTTTCAGGGCCTTTTCCTTTCCTGATATCCCAATTATCTCCAATCACTGGATCTGCCTTGCCTACAGGACTGTTCCCCTTCTTTACATGTCCTGCCCACCTTGAGGCCATTATGGAAGACACCCTGGCCCCGAAGTAGCCAGGCGGCCCGTTTGAGGGCACAAGCTGAAGCTGGGAAGTTGAGCCGCTCAGGGGGGCAGGCAATGACTCCAAGGGCCAGGGATGAAGTCCACTGCCGGTTCAGGAAGTCCAGCCGCACCTGGGGGAAGCGGGAGATTACCTCCTAGCAGCCACTGACCCACAGGAAGTAGTCTCACTGGGTGGGACAGGGGAGGGAAGAACAAGACATATCACATCCCCTGCGGATATGAAGAAGAGTGCTTTAACTTTGGTTTCTGACATAATTTTGGATGATTTCCTCTCTAGGTGAAAAAAGTTAAGGCTCACTAGCAAGGGTGTCAGTAAGAAAGGAAGTTCTGAGTCAAGAGCGCTGACTTTATTCCTGTGGCTGTGAAGCAAAAGATGCCCTCTTCTAACCATAGAGGGAAACCAACATTCTACTTCATCTTTTCCACGAGAGACTGCCAAGTTGTAACTTCTTTCTACTTTCCATTAAAACAGAAAGGAAACACAAGGAAGTAGGCCTTTTGTTTCTCTTTCTTATGAAAGGGAGCAACTGGGGTCAGAAGGAGATAAGGAATGAGTCCTTCAGAGCAAGGACCTCCCTTCCTGCTCAGGGAGGTATGAGGCTTCAGCCCACCTGGACCAGCTGCTGAGGAACCAAGGGCCGGTTTATTACAACTATGCCCTGGTTGTAGCTGGCCACCCGTGTGGCTGTCAGGTTCCCATTGGACAAGAGGATATTCTTCCCATGATTCTCCAGGAACTCAAGGGCTGCAGGGGTAACCACAGCTTCATTCTCACCCTGTGAGAAGAACATGTGGGTGTTAGCTAGGGCTCCAACTAATCCTTTTCCATTCTCACAGGTTATACTCCCCTGTACTGACAATCAACGAAAGCTGAGGTATACAGCTTTTGCTCACATGAGATACTAAGATATCTACTCTCCCCACCCCCAAACTCCCAATATTCAAGACATGCAGATATAGTTGAGAGGGTTCGACACTTGATCATCCTTTCTTGCCCCAAACCTCAGCTCTTACCATGGTGCCTGGCTCTTCATCATCCTCATCTTCTTCACCCTCACTGCCAGTGTCTGAGCTGAGGGAGGGTGGCTTGGTGCCTTCGATCTCCTCTAACATTGAGGAGCTGACAATGGAGATGACCTTCACCCGCCCGTACAGGTCCAGCACCACCCACACATTCTGGGGGCACACATGGGTGAGGGAGGAGGGTATTACAGCATACCTCCTCTCCCCATACTGCTCTTCTTCATACAAACCCTACGCTCACCAGGGGAGAAACGCTGAGGGACAAGGCTAAGGGAGAGATGGGATATCAAGGGTCTCAACAGAAGACACAGGGAAGGGAAAAAAGTAAAAACAGCAAAGCCTAAAGATGACTGGGAGAATATGTATGTATGCAAACACGTCAGAGAAAGGGTCTTAAGGAGGGCTGAAAGGCAAGAAACCAAAATGGTAGAAAAGGAGTAAAAGTAAAAGATGTGGGCCTGGGAATAAAGGATGGGGAAATGAGAAAATTCAACAGCAGTACCTTGGCAATGCCAGTGGCTGCAGGCCCCATGTCCTCACCATCCACCAAGATATGCATTGTGTCATCTGCCCCTCTACGTATTCCCACACGGCTTCCCACCTGCATAGATTTCAAACGGGTTTATAACTCAAAAACACTGTATACATTCTCTGTGTTCTCCTCCTCTAGCCTCTCTACCAGAGTTCTATCCTCCCCTTCCATAATCTCATACCACTTCTCCTAACAACCCCCTCTTCCCCCACTGCCCCTATTTCTTAGCCCTCCCATTGGTCTATATCAAATCTACCCCTTCTCCATCCCCCAGGCCCTGCTCACCCCCAGCCTCTCCAGATTTCGTCCATAGTTCATCCGCTGAAGCTGTCCGTTACGTCTCACCTCACAGCCAGAAACCATCCATGTAGTCTTGGACCGTAGCTCCGGTAGTGAGGTGGGCAGCCCTGGCCCTGCCCCAGTCCCTCCCCCAGGCCCCAAGTCCCCTGGTAGAAGTGTTGTCAGCCCTACTTTGAATGAACCCGCCCACTTCTCATCCAGCTCTTCCACTTGTACCTGGTAGGGAGAGGAGGGAAGTAATCAGGAGACGAGGTAAAATCAGTAGGAAAGAAAGAAACAGAAGTATGAAGAAGAATGAATTGTCATGAGTTTTCTCCAAATCTGTCCTTAAGAGTCCTCTGGTACTATTCCCTGGAGGCCCCCAATCCCATCTTCATCCTACCTCAAAGACCTCATCAGTCCTGAGCTCCTTCATGCTGAAGACTAGGCCGTGAGCATAGCCAGCTACCCTCATGGCCCGAGTACCATCTTCACCAAATGTCACATTTTTCCCACAGCTGCTATGGAATCGGTGAGCCACACCTGCCACTGGGAAAGGAAGAGCACATAGAGGGAAGTTAGAAGTATAGAAACAACGGAGGTATAACTTTTCTAAGCTGGGAGCAGGATGTAAATTTTAGTACTTTAGCCAAAAAGTACTTAGATATTGCCCACTCCTGAAATGGTCACTGGAAATAAAGTCTTAGGAGGTCGTCACTTTGCCAGAGTGGCACCACATTTAGGCTGCCTGCCCCCACGGAAAGTGAGAGAGAAAAGACTCAGCAGACTATTTCTTATTCAAACAGGAAACTGGGAGGGGCAGCAAAGACATATAGCAATACATTTTCCTCTATGAGAGAGGAAAAGCTCTCCAAACCAAAAATTGAAATGAACACGACCCCAAGTCTGAAAGTTCGTGGATTTATAACATCGATTGTTCATAAAAGAAAAAGCAAACACTGGTTATCCCTCTTCCATTTCTCTCTATCTCTCTGAATCCCTAAGTCTTCCCCTTCACTCAAAGTGCCGTGTCCATAATGTGTACTGTGACCACCACTCTATCCTTGAGAATTTTTTCTTATCTATGATAAGTAAAAACAAAGCTATTATCTCCATATACAATAATTCCCTAAGTCAAGTCCATCATTTTTCTCTAATGTTGCTTCCAACACTGTCCTCACACCTGCAGATCCTATTTTCCCTGAAGTTCTTACCTGGGGAATGAAGAGGGAAAGATTTCTCAGTGGCATTGCTGGTTGACAAGCTGTTATCCATAGGGCCTGTAGCACTGGTAATGGAGACCTGGACACACTGGCCGTAAAGATCCACCACAGCATACACCTCTGGGGTCAGAGGGAGAGGCAGGGGCTGGAACACCAGTTGCCTGAAATCCTAAAGGGAATGAGGACTAAGGTATCTGAGTCCCCAAAAAGGGGTGTGGGTTGAGGGGATGTCTTACATCCCTAAAGGGAAAAGGTTGGTTTGGAGAACTAGAGGCTAGAGGGCCAGAGACTTGGACTCCTGAACAGGGAGGTCACCTTTCCCGGCAGGGAGGCCAGAACAGGCAGGCCCTTGGTCTTGGCCATTGATGAAGTAATGCAGGTCACCCTTAGCAGTACGCATCATGCCAATCCGAGAGCCAGTGCCTAGAGAATCCAGGTCACAGCCATAGTTGTTTCTCATGGTATTTCCATCCTGCATGATAGCTGTGCCACTATTGAGGGAAGTAGGGGGAAGGGGAAGTCAACCACCCTGCCAAAACAGGGAAACCCATCCTGTTATCAAAAAATTTCCCCAGGGTCTTGATAAAAGTATTAAGACCAGGATGTGTTCCCAGGTCTATCCCTTCACCTTGCCACCAATTCCCTTCACTAAGATACCATCTTAGTGAAATGACCTAACTCTAGACCTATTCCAACATAATCCTTTATCTGAAAGGTCTGCCTGCCATGGTGTTTACACACTACATTGCATTCTTCTCCCCTTTTCATAATAGCTGTATTCTAATTCCATACACTTATGCAACAGTTTAGACCACTGTTATGGAAATTCCCCATTAACAAAAGCCAACTCTGCCACATTCAACAAAGCTTCTCCACAGCAAAGGACTGTTCCTAAAAATGTTTTTCTTCCCAGGGAGTCAGTTGGGCTTTGTCTTCTCTCTCCTTTATCCCATCCCATGCCCGGTAGAATCCTTTGCCAAGAAGGCATTCAAGAAATGACAGAAATAGTGAATGGATGAATAAATTGCCTCACCTCAGCATCCACGTGTCATAGTCAATGTCAGTCATTGTGTTAGGGAACTCTAGGTCTTCTGGCCGTATAGCAGTCACTCCTGCAGTGGGAAAAAAGAATCCCCTTTATGGCTCAGGTAACCATCCTAAAATGTCAACCTTCTCCTCAAGCACCCTAACCAACCTACCAGCCTCAATAGACCCTGACCAACGATCAACCATCTTCTGGATAACAATCTCAAAAAGTTCTCCATCTCGAAGGGCCCTGCAACAGAGAAGGGGGAGACTCAAAGATGGTCTCTGAAGACATGAGGGCTGCAAGAACCAGGCAGAGGGAGAGGGGGCAGGAAGGAAAGGGAAGCTGATACCTTTATCCCTTATTATGGGACTGACCGGTTGGAGATGACGATGGCATCATTGAATTCACTTCTACAGTTGTGCCTGAGTGCTGTGCGACCCCCATTAGTGATGACAGCGTTGCTGCCATGAAGCTGGTGAAATCGAAGGTCAGTGGCTCCTGCCCCAGATGAAGGTGAACTTGGTGACAGCTGGTTATTTCCTTCAGAAATGTCATCAGGGAGTGGCAGCAGCTCTAGGGATTGGGGGGAGGGGAGGGAATCAGCTGCCATATCCTTGTTTCACAGTCCTCATGTTTCTTAGTCTCCAACGCCTCCCAGACCTCCCCTTTGAGATCCACAAAATGCTTCCTGCCTGTCCCTATGCTTTTTCCTCACCAGAATCATCCACAATTGTGGCTTGTGCAGCCTGGCCATAAAGATCAACCACGGCATAAACCCCAGGGGGCACATTCCATGCTGCAGGACCTTGGGCCACCCCATTGACAAAGAAGTGGAGGGTGCCATCCTCTCGACGTACTACACCCACTGTGTCCCCTGCCTTGGGGAAAGGAATAAAAAGTCAGCCATAAGCCCTGAAACAGGCTGAGTGAAGGAAAGGATGCTAACTACTGCCCACCACTAACCATACTGTACACACCCTCTTTTCCTCCAGGGGGTAGGGTGAGGGTGGGAAATCGGGAAATCTTCTCCATACTCTAGTCCCACCTGCTATGCCCCTTGGTGAACAAAGTCCACACTCCCTACCAGACCTTGAGTCTGTCAAGGTTGTGACCATACTCGTCTAGGATGGTTGTCCCATTGTGCATCACCCCATTCCCAGTCATCATCCAAGTTCCTGGTGAAGAAAGGGGAGGGTTGGGAGAAGTACATTTGTCATTAAAAGGTCAATGGGAAAGAAGGAATGAAGGAGGGTGTATTACAGGACTAGGATTTTAAATTTGAAGACCTGGGTTTTAGTTCCAGATCTTTCCTTGACTCAGGATGTGACTGTGGACTAGTAAGTTGTTTCACCTGTCTGGCCTATTTCTCAAAACTAGGGAGTGATGGAGTTGAACCAGAAGCTCTAAAGATTCCATATGTTTTGATAAGACCTAGTGAAGTGCGGGAATCAAAGGTACTGGAGGACACCCACTTCCTTATCCTCAGCTCCTTCTTCCTTCTCAGAACTTGTCCTTCTACCCCTCCTTATCCAAACTCATCCCATTCCAAACATTTCTCCCCAGCCTTGGAGCAGGAGCCCCTCTCACCTGAACGCAAGTTGGTCATAGTAGAAGGCAGTTGCAGATAAGCTGGATTGTGGGTGGTGACCCCAATTTCAATTGAACCTGCCCACTTGTCCACCATTTTGTCGATTCGAACCTGGAACAGTTCTCCATCCCGAAGAGCCCGGCTGCTCAATACCACACCATGATTGAAGTCATCAGTGGCACTGAGAGTGGAATAAACAAGAAATCAGCCCCATTCTTCTACCTAAGACCCACCCATACTTCCAGCCACCCCCAAATTCCAGCCTCCTTTGACTATTGATTACAGAGATGACTTCCCCCTAGTCAGACAACTCCCACACCCCATTTATCCCTTAGGTGCCATTCTGTCCCTCTGCTCTGAAGAACCTTCCCCCCATCCTGACCCAAACAAGCTCCTTCCTATCCCAGGGGCTATACTGGGGTCGAAGAGCAGTTCGTCCTTCATGGGTGATTGCTGCCTTCTGTCCACAGTTGGGGTGGAAGAGCAAGCGATCAGGTTCAGAGTGGGCAAGGCCAGGAGGGGGTCTTCGGTGGGCACCCTCAGGCGACAGGGCCCGAAGGATAGCATTGTTTCGTCGAAGACGGTCGCTGTGGTTGTGGTTGTGGACAATGGTCACCTTCACTGCCATCCCATACAAGTCCACCACACCATACACCACTGGAGGTGTCACTGAAGTTGCCACACCTACCCAAGGACCAAGAAAGAAAGAGAGGAAAGAGAGAGCCATAAGGAGAGAGAGACCCAAAAATACTAACACAAAATTGTGGAAGGGGAAAGAGGCAGAGAACAAGTCAAACTTGGGCCCACCTCCATCTTTTACTCTCTCTCCTTAAACTCAAATCCTCTACAATCTCTCCACATCAACCTCAGTCCTATCCGCCACCCAATTACTCCACCCTAGTAGATTTACCTCAGTCTTCTTTTTTATACCTTACCCTGGTCAATTCCATTGATGAAGAAGTGTAGTGCAGAGCTGGCTTTTCTGGTGAGACCAATGTGGTCCCCTTCCTTTGGGCGGGGAGGGGGGGGGGGGAACAAGAAATCTCATAGTACTCAGATTTTTCCATCCCCAGAGTCCCACACTCAAATGAAGCAAAAATTCTGGGGTCTCCTCATCTAACTATGTTATTGGGCAAGGGCAAGGACTTAACAATAGTAAGGGCTGGCTGAGCAAAAAGTCTTCCCTACCATAGCCTTCCCCTCCCCCCAGATTCACAAGAGCAAACAACCCAAAATTTCTAGTAGGATTAAAGTTTAGAGTAACCACTCTTCTCCCCCAGCTTTCCAGCCCCAACCCTGGCTCTCACCTGAAGCTCATCCAGGCTGAACTCACAGTACTCCCGGCGTGTCCCCTTGCCATTGGTCAGGATCCCACAGCCACTCATCATGATGGTGCCTACAGAACAGAAACTACTCCTCTTAGTTATGGTCTCCAAAATCTCCCTACCCATTCTCCTTATGGGCCCAGCTCTCTAGTACCTGAGCGCAGATTGGTCATAGTTGCAGGATATTCCAGGCTGTTTGGGTTGTGAGTTGTCACTCCAATTTCTATGGAGCCTGACCATTTATCTACTAGCTTGTCAATTCGAATCTTAGGGTAGAGAGAAGTCAGCAAGTCAGAGGAATGAAGAATAGAAAAATATCGGGAGAGACAGACACCCAACCCAGGTCCTCCTATTACCAAGCACATATGGATAAACTGAGGGAAAAAAAACTCTCTGGCCCATTCTAAGACCTCCCATTCCACACCTATCTAGGATGTTGTATTAAATGTTTGGGTCCCCAAATATACAGAGCTTAAGGGACTAAGCTGAGACATGAGACACTGAGACTTCTAAAGAGGAAAACTGGAATCAAGCCCCCAGAGCTCCTACCTCAAACATCTCGTTGTCACGGAGCGGGCGATTTGTCATTACTACTCCATTGTTGAACTCATCGAGAGGCCGCCGACGTTCAGCTGTCTTGTTATTGTTGCTAAGCTTAATGAGGGTTCCACACTTCTCATGAAAAAGCAGGGCATCATTAGAGGTGAGGGGAGTCGGGGCAGGGAGATCACTCATACTAGCACCAGGTCCTGGCCCTTCTCCTGCAGGTGGGGAGCCGAGGCTGACATTCAGGAGTCCACCATTGTAAGCAGAGAGGATGGCGTTACTTACTACTTCTGATAGTTCCATGCCTGAGAAACCTAGAATCAAGAAATTGGAAAAAGGAAAAAATAAAGTCCTAGTTTTCTAAGAAGTTTGTTTCCCCTTTCTTGAAAGCCCTCCCTTTCAACTACCCTCCTCCCTCCTACTCACCCCTCTCTTCTCCCTCACCCCAGCCACCTCTCATCCCCTCCCTCACCATTCTCCGACTCAAGGTTGTTGGGGAACTTGTCCAGCTGGGCCTGGGCTTGGGACGGCATGAGGGCTAGGGACCAGGTTGGGGGTGGGAAGGGAGTAAGCCCTTATCCCTGGTCCTCTCAACCATGACACTTTCCCAGGTCTAGCCCTTCACCCTCCAAACATTCCTTTCAATTGCCCTGCATGCACTTTTTTATTTTACCCATATCCTTCTCTCCCCACACCTCTTTATTCAATACTACTCCCAGCTCCTTCCTTTCTGTTGTTTCCTATGTCCCTCCAGGGCCCCCTTGTACTCCACAAATACCCAATTATTTCCCCCAAAATGCTACATTTCCAACTATTCCACACATACTATATTCCCAGCTATCCCTCCCACACACCAACTGTGCCAACCTCCGCACCTCCAGCTATTTTCCTACTCCCCCTCCCCCTGCATAAATACACACATTCCTAAATATCTTGTCTGCCCAACTTATGACCCTCTTCCTTTCATCATGGCATCTCACCTTCATCTCCGGCGGCCCCCTGGTCAGCAGAGGTGTCCCCAGGGGGCAGGGCAGGGGCAGGGGGAGGTGTAGGGGTACCAAGACCGGGCTCGGGGGGCAGCACGGTGATCTGAGTGCACTTGCCATAGAGATCCACCACAGCCCAGACTCGAGAGGGAAGGCCAGTAGCAGCGACACCACAGTCCCGCCCATTGACCCAGAGTCGAAGCTCACCAGCAGCTGTGCGCTCCACACCCACACGGTCCCCCTCACCCAGCTGGTCCAGGTCCTGCCCATACTCTTCCAGAACTGAACGCCCATCCCGAAGCACCGAGCACCCAGACACTACCCAAGAGCCCCCCTTGAGTCCTGTGGCGCTACTTGGGAAGTCCAGTACACCTGGGTCCAATGCTGTTACTCCAATTTCAATTGATCCACTCCAAGAGTTCACCTATAAATGGGGAATCAGGAGTTGGGTGGGGAGAGGGGCATAGGCAAACGAGCTCCGGTGGACCGAAGGCTCTGCCAGGTCCCTGCTTCACCTCCCAGTCATTCTGCCAGCGCCTTGGCGTGCCGGGTCTGCCCCATCCCCGGAGTCTTCCTACACGTCTGAACACCTCCGTGACGGAGAGGGGTCCTCGGGAACCCGAACAAAGACCGCCACCATCTACCTTCCTCAAGCGTCCGCTCCTCAGGGCTGGCGCCCTGGCTGCTCGGCTACTGCCCGGACGGCACTGGCTCCGCTAAGCCTCCGAAGCCTCCCCACGCCCCCTGCCCCTCTCCGCCCCCTCCCCGCCTCCCCCGCGCTCCGGCCCGGGCCACACCTTGCGGTCAATCCTCACGGTGAAGACTCGCCCGTCCCTCAGGGGCTCCCGGCTCAGCACCAGCCCATGGTTGAACTCCTGGCCCGGCTGCTGCCTCCGCGCCGTGCGGCCGCCCCCGGACAGACTCACCAGCCGCCCAGTGCGCGGGTGCAGCTCCCCGCCGCCGCCGCCAGCCCCGGCCCCCGGCCCCCCTCCCGCCCCCGCCGCCATCCCCAGCGCCGCCGCCGCCGCCGCCGCCCGCTCGGACGCTGACTGACAGCGGGGCCTGCGCGACAGCTGCGCTTATCGGCAGCCTGGCAACCCCGATGGGGAACGCGAAGGGGAAGAAGGGAAGGTGGTGGGTTTGCTTTACGGCACTGCCGGACACTTAGGTTGGCCCCGCCCACCAGAGGTGAAGCTGAGCCGCGGCAGCGAGGACACGGAACCGGATCGCAAAGGAAAGGCCCTGAGGCAGGGCAGGGGGCAACCGAAACGCGGAGGACGACACTCGCGGACGGTGCTTTACGGCACGGTGGGGCAGTCGCTTTGCGACAGCGAATTGGCGTAAGACGCCCCTTTCACAACCCTCGCTTTGGTACCGTCGCTTTATGGCGGAAGGGCACGAGCCTAGGCAGTACCGTTGTTTCGAGGCCGTGGAACAAACCGACCGCCGGTGACGCGGGGGAAAAGGAGGACATGGAGGCTCCTTCGTGATGTTTGCTTTATAGCAGAGTGGTTTCTCGTGTGGCCCAGTCCCCAGCCCTACGACACCACGGCTAGCAACTGTTATTAGTTCCGAGCCCCAGCGTGTCCGCTGCACTGAGCTGTTACCTAGCAACGCAAAAGGCAAGCGTTTGCTTTCCGTCAGAACCGTCGTATGTCAATACTTTACGACAGCCGGGAAGCACCTTACCGAGAGCTCCCACGACGCGTTCTCCGCCCCACCCCACCCCCTAACTTCCCGCCCGTTATGGCCTAGAAATAACCATTCCCTACCCAAGGCGGTGGCTATCTAAGTCTAAACATGTAGCCAGTTGCTTTACGACCCCAGGCCCCCGTGTTTTGTGGTGTCTTCTCTTTCCCGTCCCAGGGGAAGCCTCGGCTTTTTCACGGCTTCGCTCGAAGCTCTTCCCCAGCCATGACACTCGCATCTGGGATACCCTCTTTGTCTGGAGATACCTGCTGCCTCGCAGTGTGGCCGATACCTTTCCTTAAATGACCTATCCTAATCTTGTCCCAGATCCACAGTATCCCAGATCCCTGTTTCTCTCTCCAGAATCTTCTTCCTTAGACCTCCGACTTGTTGTTTTATAATGAAGTACGGCATTGCAAACAGTCACGGTAGCTATAGCAACGGATAACCAAAAATTGGACGTGAAGCTGCAGAAGGATTATAACTAGAAGGAGCCTTTAAGCTCCTCGTGTCAACCTTCACCATCCCTACACCCTCCAATTTAATATTTTTAAGTAACAGATGAAGGAACAAGCTGGGAATGGGGAAATGACCCTCCCAGTGCCACAAATGTTAGTTCCATGGAGCTAATACGTTTACTCTCACTGACAACTCGAAAGAAGAACTTGAAGCCCTGCTGCTTAACGAAAAGCCCGAGCATCCCCTTTTCTCCCCACTGGCCTGGCGGACATTTGCGTGACGTCACAATGACGAAAGCCCGCCTCCCCAGGGTCCACGTTCTGTAATTGGCCAGGTTGGGTACGGGGCGGGGGGGGGGCAGAGGGGGAAATACAGAAAAGAGGTGCTGGAGGGGGTGATAGGGAAAAGAGCTGAGCCCCGGGACTCCCCGCTCTCGAACTGTGACTCCGCCCACCTCCACTCCCCCGGTGGGAGGGGCGAAGGGGCAAGAGGAAGGAGCGGCCCCTGGGGGGAAGCGAGGAAGAAGTGGGGAGTGGAGTGCGGATTTCCCCCAGCTGGCCGCGGTGGGGGCGGGGTCACGGGGGTGGGGCTATGTGGGGCGGAGGGGCGGGGCGAGGCAGCTGAGGGCGGGCCCCGGGTTTGGGGAGGGGCAAGATGGAGCAGCAGGAGGCTGTAGGGACCCCCGAAGGGGGCGGCAGCCTGCCAGGGACCGTGTCCGGCACTCCGAATGGGGCTGCCGCTGGCCTGCGCTCGGCCGGCTCCGGCTTGCCCTGCGCGGGGCTCGGCCCACGCCCAATCTCCAGCCCCGCTGATGAGCGGCCCCGGGGCATCCTGAAGAACACCAGCTCCGTCCTGGGGCCGAGAGCCCCCAGTGGGGAGAAGTAAGGGGCCAGGCGGGAGGGAGAGGAGAGGGAGTCCTCGAGGCCGGCTCGGCCACGTGGGGGGCGGGGCCGACTCCCCTGAGGACTCCTGGGAGATGAAGGCTAAGAAAGGAGTGAGGGGATTTAAAGCTGGAAGGGAAGGGACTTCATTTGGGAAAATTGAGACAAAAAGCTGAACTTGACGTTTTGGGCGTGGAGTTCCTTGTACCGGAAAGCACCTCCTCAGCCTAGAGTTCCCCAAGTCTCCCAGGAGCTGACAAGGGGAATGGGGCACAAAAGTTCCGGAGGGGTCTCAGGACACCCGTCTCCATGACTTCCAATCTAGGAAGAAGTTCCAACACTGGGACGAGATGAACATCTTGGCCACGTACCACCCATTGGGCAAGGACTACGGACTCACGAAGGTGGATGAGCCCAGCACACCCTACCACAGGTCACATGCCAAACACAGGTCCCTATGCATCAAGTACTTGGAAAGCAGTATTCAGACCTTGGCTGTGATTGGCCTCACACCTACCTTCTCCCCAGGGTCCCCTCCTGCCCTTCGGGTTTTCAGACTTCAGACCCCAGCCAGTCACCAGAAATTGGGAGAGGGTTACTCTGGATGGATGAATGCTTGTTTCTCCCCAAGGGCACTGACCTCTCTTCCCTGCCACACCCCACATCCTTAGGCTGGAAGACAGTGATGAGGATCTGAGAGCAGGAACCTCACAGGCAGTGTCACCTGAAGCCCTTGCTGAGAGGTGGGGGCTCCCTGGCCTCAGTTCTCCTTGATGAAGGACCCAGGCGAGTCTGGCCAGCACCCAACCCTGGGGTCTATTGGGGCTCCTTTCAGGGACCCATATAATGGAAGAAACTGTAACTCTTGACGTAAAGAAGGAGTTGGTGGTAGTCATCTGCCCCTGAGAGATGTTGGGAGTTGTAGCCTTTCCCCATTGGGAGGCCCTCTGTCACCACCATCCCCATCCCCGCTTCCCTCCTTCCAGAGCCCCCAGCCCCCTCTACCCCCTCCCCCAGGCTTGCATCATTGGACAGTTTTTGCCCCAAAGTTCTTAAGTTTGGAGATAACAAGAACACAGACTCCAAGGACAAGTTAACATCTAAAAAAAGTGAGACATTCAGGCAAGGGCTGGGGCAGGGGTTTTGAGACTCAGCTACTGGCCCTAAGAGCTTAGTTCTCTCCCATTCCACAGTTCAGAAAGATTTTGAGTGGCGTCGTAAGGCTCACTACGATGAGGGGAAGTACCTCAAAGCTCAGAAACTAGCTGCACAGGATGATGAAGAGGAGTCTCCTGGTAAGTTAGTTCTCTCTAGGTCTCCCAAGAAAACAGGTGGCCCACTTAAGCTTTATGGAAGGATCCCAGATCCCAACTAGGCTCCCAATAGATTGACCAAGAACTACAACATAGTAGCAATCTTTAGAGGCTAGCCAGCCTTTGTGTTCGTTTAGGGGACTCGTGGGAGTTGTTCATTATCCCTCACTTCTTGAGATAACCCCCCACTCCTGAAGAAAAAGACAAGCAGAATCTTTAGTTAAGAGAAATTCCAGGGTTGGCTGATATATCTAGTCTTGGGGCCAAGTCTCAATCTCTGAAGGTAGGGGTGGGGATTATGAGAGTGTCCCAAATGAGGTAGAGGAAATGGGGATGGGAGGTGGGGAAGGCAGGAAGTTGAAACTTGCATGGAGCTGTAGGATCTGTTCATACAACCATCTGCTATATAGGAATTGATCATGATTCTTCCCCTTATCCCCACAAAGATTAGATTCTCCCATAAAGCTCTGTGGGAAAGAGATTTTGGGCAGAAAAATGGGCCTAATGTTCCTCATCCCATCAGGAGTAGAGGAGCCAAGTAATGGGAAGGAATGAGCATCTCAGGGGGACTTCCCAATTTAGAGGGACAGAAGCTTCAACAAGGGGGAGAAAGGTTACATTGAAGGGTTGATGTGAACCTCATAAAATGGGGGAAGCAAATGAATTTTTGTTGTTATTACGCAGTCCTGTCTGACTCTTCATGACCCCATTTGGGGTTTTCTTGGCAAAGATACTGGAGTGGTTTGCCATTTCCTTCCCCAGCTCATTATACAGATGAGAAAACTGAGGCAAACAGGGTGAGGTGACTTGCCTAGTGTCACACAGCTAGTAAGTGTCTGAAGCCAGATTTGAACTTGAGAAGATGACTTCAGGCCTGGCATTCTATTGTACCATTTAGCTGCCCCTAAATAAGACTAGATGAGTGATTTACATTAAATGTTTTAAGACTTGGGACCTCCCGGGAGGGAGGTGGGCAGTGAGTAGAATGTATCTCACAAGGAAGGGGAGGGGTGGTCAGGAAGTCCTGGTTAACCTAAGAAAGAATCCTCAGATACCCCTGATGGGGGGAGCCATGCCTTGCCCCAGCCCTCACCAGAACGGGAGTTTGATCGCCGTCGGAAGGAATATTACAGCAAAGGGACATACCTGAAGGTGGCAATACCCACAGATTCAGAGGAGGATACAGACAAAGAGCAGAAAGATGGTGAGGCAGCCCTGAGTTGTGGGAGGAGGAGTGGAATGGGAGTCAGGAGGATCAAGAATTTTTAGTACCAGCTCTGGCACTGACTTGTTCTCTGTGTGACCTTCACATCCATTTTGTAATCTGGGCCTCAGTTTTATCATGTATAAAATAAAGAGATTAGATTTAATGTGGCCTGTGAGGTCTCTTCTAGCTATAATACTTTATGATTGTTCCGCTAGAGTGGAGGTGGGATGGGGGGGGTGTGCATCTTTTCATTGTATGTATAGATGGAGGAAATAGGTGTGTGGGCCAAGTGATAACTAGAGTGGAAGGTGGAGATGTTGGTTTAGGGGGTCAGGTGACTGCCTTCCAATATCTGACCCCCAGGGTCCTTACAGGCACCTCTGGATTGACCTCTGAGGGAGGCCACCTGCTTGGTCTTTCTGGGCAAGCACCTCATGGAGAACAGAAGGCTACTGAGAAGCCTCTGACTATCACTGTAACACAGTCTCAGCCTGGTGAGGGGGCCCATGACACTACCTTTTCCCAGGAGATCTCAGTGTGACTCCCTGTGCTCCCAAATCCCTCAACTTTCCAAGATTTGCCCAGATATACCCATTGCTGCTTTCTAATCCGTCCAGCCCTCTCTCCCCACATCCGTTTGAGAAATGTTTCCCGTGCTCACCACCACATGCATTTGGAAGTGGGTCGAGTGCTAGGTAGGCCTGGGATCAGAAAGGCCTGAGTTCACATTTGGCCTCAGACACTAGCTATGTGACCCTGGGCAAGTCACCTAACCTCTATTTGCCTCTGTTTTCTCGATTTTAAATTGGGAATAGCAGTTCTCAGAGTTACTGAGAGGATTAAGTGAGATATATGAAAAGTGTTTAGTACAGCACCTGGCACACAGTAGATGCTATATAAAATGCTTATTCCCTTCCCCTTTCCTCGGCAAGATTCAACGATGCCTTCAGTGAGTCATTTGGGAGGCTTTTATTTTTCCCTTTTACACAAACATTCGATGATATAAAAATAAATATCCAAAGAACATGTAGATTGGGGGTTCTGCCATTAAAAATGTAAGCATTTATAAAAATCATCTTAAAACATTTCCTGTTTTCTACTCCCCTTCCCATATCCTTCCCTAAAAGGGATATATATTAAGTTTTTTAGTTTAAAAAAAAACTTTTCCAAAGTATTTAAAATTAACAGCAATATTATTGATAAATGGGATCATAAGTGTCAGTTGTGTTTTAATCCTAGAATATGAAAATCATATGAGACATTCCACTCCCTATCCCATTCCCCAACTGTTTCACCCTAGACATCTTGCCTACCTCTAGCCCCAACTCTGTTCCTTCTCCCAACCAACCCAGAATCTTTCCCAAACCCTCCCAATTACCCTATTCCACATCTTCCTAGGTTCCACCCCCTTCCCACAGCCTAGGGAACTCAAGGTCTGATTCCTCCCCTACCAACTTCCCAGGCACAGCCCTAACACAGAAGCACAATGGGTCCCCTGTGATGTCTGGCTGGTGTCACTGGCTGGTAACCAAGGAACTGAGCTGGAAGAGCACAGGGATTCCAGACAAAGATGCTGGGGAAAGTCAGGGGGCCCCAGGAGGGCCTGAACGAAGGCGTGAGTCACAGGGATATACTGGGAGGTTGAAGGGGAAAAGTGGGAGGTCACAGTTAAATTGGGATGGGGGCACTGGTGACTTCCTTTCTCACTTCATGAAAATCCCTCCCACCCCAATGTGTATATGATCTGAAAATGCGTTATAAAACAGTAAACAGAAAGAAGGTGGTGTCTTCACTGTAAGCATCATGACTGTGAGTTTGTAGAAAGAGGAAGAAAACCCAAGTACAAGTCCCAGGATGGTCTCTCCCTTGCTGTAGACCCTTGGATAAGTTCCTTCACCTCTCTGGGCCTCAATTTCTCCACTTGTAAGGAGAATAATTATATACTACGTATCATACTGTGACCAAATAAATAACATATGTAAAAGTCCTTATGAGTATAATGGGGCTCTTGCAAAATGTAGCATTCAGAATAACAATAGAAAGGGGTGAAGATGGGAGCTTCCCTCTCCTTTTCATACCTTTTCATACCTTGGGAGCCATTCTGTTCAGTAATATAGGTATTCCCATTGCTCCCTTGGGAATACTTGTCTGTAGGGTGCGTTTTATTCCCTACCCCATCCCCAATCACTCTCCTCAACCCTAATCCCTCATAATTCTCCCCACCCTCCAGATGAGACACTTCGTCTGCACTGGAGTCAAGAGGAGGACACTGTTCAATGGAAGATGTAGCAGACTCAGGAAGCTGGAGAAGAGGGGGAGGGGGAGACACTACAGACACCCCAGCTCCCCAGGCCATAACCACCCAGAGATGGACAATAAAGAGAGGAGTCAGGAGTCCAGGTGCATGGGATTCAATGAATGGGATGGGTGCTGGGCAATAAGAAAATGGTAGGAAAGCAGAGAGGGATCTTGGGAGAAGTATGAAAGGGAAAACATGGGGTTGTACAGAAGGGTCTAGGAAGTGAGATAACAAGGAACCGTGGTATTGCATGATACACGACTATGGGGTATAATGATAACATGAAGCTGGAAAATCTGGAAACAAAACACAAAGAATTGGAGGAGAAATTGTGGGAGTAGTAAGAAATGAAGGACACAGAAGCTCAGGGACCTGGGGAAGGAAGCAACATAATGGGGCAGACACCCTGGAAGGGGTGGGACCAGCTACTTCTCTGATCTCAGACCTCCTCCACCAACCTCAGGCCCCACCTTCTGCCACTCCCAGTCAATTCTGACCCCATAGGGTGAGAGCCTCTTCATTTGTTGCCCCTTCTTTCCCCTGGGGTTAAAGAACCCTCTCCCCCAATACTCTCTCCTGCCCTAGAGATAGATACTTTTCCTCCTTAAACTCTTACATCATCACCTTCCACCCCTTTGGGGGAAGAGTCTTCTCTGTATCTCTACTTCCACCCCAGAGAGAGAGAGTTAGCCCTCTTCTCCACAGCACCCAAGATGACCGTCAAACTTGACTTTGAGGAGTGTCTAAAGGACTCCCCCCGATTCCGGTAAGTGTTTGTGTTTGTGTATGTGTGTATCAGGGGTTGATGTGAGGGAGATGCTAGAAAGGGCAGGGCAAGGGGAAGATAACAAGTGATTTCCTGTACCCCTTCCTGAACATCCTACTTTATGTAAACAGGGCTAAAAAAGGAAGGGGATGGGGGCCAAAATGGGGGCTTCCCTGACTCTTGACATTCTACCCTATGGGGCCCATAGGTCTGTCTCTGCCTTCGCAGTCTCCTTCACTGTCATTCTTCTGTCCTCTCTCTGAGCTCCCTTCCCCCATCACCTGCTTTCTGGGGTGGTTGTGAATTTCCTGTCCTTACCACATCCACCCTTCTCTTGATCCTTCCGGCTATGACCTTACCCACTGTCTGCTAAAACACCCGAAGTTTCTCTCCAGACTCTAGAGAACAGAGACCTCATAGAGATCACCAAGCCCATAATCCCAGTTTTACAGAGCAGGAAACTGAGGCGCAGAGAGGGAAAATGATTCGCTTCAAAGTCACACAGATGGCAGAGACAAGGTCCAAATCATCTGACTTCAAGTCTAGTCCACTTTGCATCTTGGGGTCATGTTCTTTCTTGTCCATCCTTTCCTAACTCCCCCTAGCATGTCCACAGTAGTAAGCAGAATGTGAGTTCAGGCCTTGAACCTTATGACTTTTCCTTCCTAGGGCTTCCATTGAGTTGGTGGAATCAGATGTATCAGAATTGGAGAATCGTCTGGAGAAGGTGATCACAGAGTCAGAAGGGAAGATTCTGAGTCAGAGGAAAGGGTTCCTGATAGAGGAGGGAAGATCTAGGGGAAGAAGGGAAGTCAGTGCAACAAGTAGTATTGACTTTGTGCCTACTGTGTACGCAGCACCAAGCTAAGACATTCAGGGTATACAAAAAAAAAGCTCACCTTTCTATAGCTCTTTGAAATTTACAAAATGTTTCCCTTTTCAACATTATGAAGTAGTTTGGCATAATTATTATTATCCTCATTTTCTAGTTGGAGAAAATGAGGTATAGATAGAGAGGTTAGGTTACTTGCCAAAAAGGTAACACAGGTAATAAATGGTAGTCCTGAGACTTAAACCCTTGGTTTCCCAACTCTTACATCAGTGTTCTTTTCTCACTTAAGAAAAAAGGTCTCTCTGTGCTCTGAGGAACTCTTTGCTCTTTTAGGGGGATGTAAGATTGGTACATGAAACTTTGAAAACAATAAGATAGGATCAGTATTCTCTAGAAGTTCATGGGGGAGAGAGATCCCTATGGGCCAGAGTGGACTGGGAAGGCTTGTGGGTGGAACCAAAGTTGGGCTTTGAAAGGAAAATAGAATTCTGGCACATGAATATGAGTTGGAGACAGGCTGAGGGCATTAGAAAATGATGTGAACAAAAGCCAAGATGCGTATGCAGAGACAGTGAGGAGGTTGGCCTAGTTGCCATATCATGGGAGATATAGAGTGATTGGTGATCTCTGAGGGAAGACAATTTAGAGAAGGTATACTTGGGGAGGGAGGGAGGGAGGTGAAAAGCATACCTAAAAGTGTCTCTAGGTCAGAGAACAGATTTTGGGGGCCCTGAATTGGACCCTTATGACCCATTTTTTTTCCTTACTCCCCAGCTCCTCAAGCTTGGTTCCAGCCTCCTGGAGAGTGGGCGCAATTATCTTGCTACTTGTAGAGCTTTCATCAGTGGCATTCAAGAACTCTCGAAACTAGGTCCTCCAGAGCCCATGATGATTGTAAGTCCCAGAGATGGGACATTAGATGGGAAGAAGAAATGGAAAGTCTAGAACTGTAGCTCAGAGTTTCTTTTCAGAGAAGAGTTCTCATGGGAGCAGAAGGAATGGATAAGGGGAAGAAAAACCAAAGAAATGGGTAGTAGAGGCTTCTTAAAATGGGAGGGACATCAGGAAAGGAATCATGGAGCAGTTAGGGAAGAAAGGAGGACTTAAACAAGAAAAGGAGAGAAGTCAGAGAGAGTAGTCTAACCAAGATATAGAGTTTATTTAAGAATGAATGAAGTTTTGGGGAATGATGAACACCATCAATATAATATCATCCCAGAATTGTAAATCTTACAAGCTGAAAGGCACCTCAGAGGTCTAGGCCAGAGTTTTCTACATTAACTTAATCACACATCACTTTGGAGTTGGAAATATACTGATAGAACCAATATAAATGGTAAATAACCTCACCTTGGGACCCTGTGGAAATTTGGGGACCAAATAGGGAGGAAAAAGTCAAAATTGCCATGTATATATATATTTGATGTAGGCATTTTCATATTTAACCCTTTAGTGGAAAAGATATTGCTAGCAGTAACATTTCCTTAAGGAGGAACTCCAGTATTCTTCAGAACCCAATTTGAAAAATGCTAATCTAATTCTACTTCTCCCCTTTTACATACAAATTTATTAAACTTGGAGATAAAGGGCAAGAGTCGTGAACTGAGTGTTGGTATCAGGTACCTCTGAGTACCTGGGGTCTCACTTACTTTCCTTTCCTTTAGGAATGCCTGGACAAATTTACAGAGAGCCTGAGTCACAAAGTCAATTGCCATGAAGTGAGTTGGGTAGGATGGAAGATGGGGGAGGGACACAGAAAAAAAAAAAATCTCTTTTTTTAAAGGCAGTATTTCAGGCTCTAATCACCTGCTTTCTACCAGGACCTCTTGAATGCCACTCAACAGACACTGAAGCAACAGATCCAGAGTTTTGTGAAGGAGTAAGGTTTTGTTGGGGTTTTTATAAACATCTGGAACCATGCTAAGACTGCTCAATCCCCTAGTACCCTATCTCCTTTTTCCCCTAACTCCTTAGAGACAGCTTCTCTTTGAAGGGAAAACTCAAGAACCTCCCAAAATTAAAGGAAGGGGAGCATTACACAGCCCTATATTCTAATCCATTTTAGCCTCCAAAACTAGATATCATTTATCACATAGCCTCAAATTTTGAAGGAGATAAGACCTCCTCCATCTCTAGTCATGTCCCAGAAGCCTCATGTTTAGAAATGTATAAGTTTGGGAGTGTGTGAAGAGGGCTCTTCTAACCTTACGTACACCATACTTTCTTTTGAGGGATTACAGTAAAAGTCTGATCCTTGATTTCTCCCCTAGGAGTCTCCGTGGTTTTTGGGAAGCCCGAAGAGAGTTTTGGAGAGGGGCAGAGTCTCTGGAGGCAGCTCTCAGTCACAATGCTGAAGTCCCCCGGCGCCGGGCACATGAAGCAGAAGAAGCAATGTCTGCACTGAAGGCAGTCAGAGCAGGCTATCAAGGGCGGGCATTGGACTACGTGTTGCAGGTGACATTCCATCCTCCCCCTCCTTCCACCAGTGTGATTGGGGATTAGCAGTGCTCCAGTCCCTCCCAGTGTTCTAAAGTAGGAGGTTGAGAATGGGAGAGGCAGGAATGATGTTGAAGATATGAGAACTAAGGGGAGTCATATCTCATGGGCCTCAGCTTACTCAGTTGAGGAGGTTGAGTTTCTCAGAGACATTCTGTTTCTAACATTCTCTGATTCTGTACTTGTGGGATGGTTCTGGGGATTAGAGAACCTTTGCTCTATCTCCTCCCTGTTCCCACCCTCCAACCCCCCACTCCACCTCCACCTCCACACCACTAAGTGCTTTTGAGTGGTCAAGAGGATTGGCCTTATCTCTGTGTTCCTCAGATCAATGTGATCCAGGACAAGAGGAAGTTTGACATCATGGAGTTTGTAAGTTGGGGCAATAGGGCTTTGGGAAGATGGAGGTGGGATAGAAAGGGAGTAGACAGGTGAAAGATGGAGGTGAACTCGTTCTGTGTGAGAATAAACATCCTGATAAGAGAATGGCAACAGAACAGTGAGAAATGGAGACAGAAAGAAATTAAAGAGCTGTCAACACATTCCAAGCTCTCCTTTCCTCACCTAGAGATACACTGATTTTGTGATTCAGAGTTGTTGTTGCCCAACTCTTTGGCATTTTCTTTACCTGTGTAAGGCAACTTTCAGCACAGCAAAATCTGGCATAAAAAAGAAAAAAACAAAACATTTTCCTGGACACTTAGAACAAAGAGGATTAAAGACAGAGATAGGGAAAAGCCACTAGGTAGATAAAATCCACAGAACTATACTGTTCCATAAAGAATTACCATTTAGCTCTCCTACCTCTTCTCAATATAATTGGCTTTTGTATGAAGATTGATTTAGGGAGCACCAACTAAAGATGTTCTGACTCTCCATGTTTTATAAGCTATCTACATACAACATCAGAACAGAAAAGAGATGAGGGCCTTTTGAGTAGAAAAGAGGTTAGTGCCTTCATTGGGGCTATTGGTAGCAAGCCATTGCCTTCCTGTCCCCACAAGTCACTTGCTGTGATTTCTCGATTTGTGCATTTCCTTCCTCTACCCACCCCTCCAAGGTACTTCGACTGGTGGAAGCTCAAACAGTATACTTCCAGCTGGGTCATGAAGAATTGAATGGTCTAGGAGTCTACCACAAAGAGTTGGGGGCCCAGGTGAGGGATGCCTGGGGTGGTACATGAGGTAGGGTTAAGAAGTTGAGGGTGGGGAAAGTTGTTTGTCTTTTTTTTGGCGAGGGAAAGAAGTTTCGAGGGCAGACGTAAGAGACTGTGGTGTGGGTGGAGGAACATGTAATTGACATAAGAGAAGTGTGTATTAGAGAATTTGTCAGCTACAATAGGTGAACCTTTCTCCCTTCCCCATGTACACTTTGTCCCCCCTTCCCAGGGATGATGGGAAGTTGGTGAATACAGCCGTGATTATTCTTTAATTCTAGTTGCACAAGCTTGTCCTGGAGTCTGCACGGGAAAAGAGAGACATGGAACAGAGACATGTGCTGTTGAAGGAGCAAGTGAGGAGTGGGAATGGGGGTGGGAAATTTTTTGTTCTCTGACTACCAGAACCACTGGCTCATCATCCTGTATTCTGTTTGGTCCCTCCAGGAGCTGAGTGGAGAAGAACCTGAACCAGGCCTGAAGGAAGGACCAGGGGGGCTGGTGATGGAAGGACACCTCTTCAAAAGGGCCAGTAATGCATTCAAAACATGGAGTAGGTGAGGTCACTGCTATCACTTTCCTTCCTGAAATCTATATTAAGCTTTCCCATTGACTCACTCTGATTTTGGCCAGTCTTTATCCCTCTTTGGTCCTCAGTTTCCTCCTCTGTAGAATAAAGGAATTAGATTAGTGATCTCTAAGGGCCTGTCCAGTTATGACCTATGATTCTTTGATTTTAACTTTGTTAGGGTGATTTCACCTATGCCATGCCTCTTTGTTGAGGCAGGAGGTTGTTTCTCTCTCTTCTCCCTGCCACTCTTCTCTTCCCCCAAGGATCTGCCCATGTCCCTTTTAGCCCTTTGTTCAAGTATACCGAGTTATGAAAAGCAATCTCATGTTCCCCCACTTATCTAGTTCCCCTAGTTTCTTCCTTCCCCTTTTCACTTTTCTCCATCCCACCCACTCCATCTCACTCTGAGTTCCTATCCTAGACGCTGGTTCACCATTCAGAACAACCAGCTGGTTTATCAGAAGAAATACAAGGTGAGTAGCAGTGTTTGGGGCCTTAAAACACACAGGGGTCCCTGAAAGGGGCAGAGACTGAGAGCTCTCTGTTGGCTAGATGTCTGGGGTGGGCCCAAGGGCCATGAGAAATGGCTGGCAGACCAGATATCTTTACATCCCTTAGGATCCTATGACTGTGGTTGTGGATGATCTTCGATTGTGCACAGTGAAACTCTGCCCTGACATTGAAAGAAGATTCTGCTTTGAAGTTGTCTCCCCCAGCAAGTGAGGGATGGGGGGATGGAATGGGGTGGGGAGGAGAGGTTAGGAACAGCGCCTATCCTTTATCACCATTTAGGCCCCACAGGTCTCTAATCTCATCAGAGTTACTTGTGTACATGCCCCTTCCCCACATCTCCCTCCTCATTACCTGAGCCTTGAGTTTTTGACTCTTGACACTTACTAGTGATGTGACCTTCAGCTTCCTCTAAGGTAAAAAGGAGATAATATTTGTACTGTTTACATTATGGGAGTAGTATGTGAAGAGTCCTTTGTAAACACAAACTAACCCTAATATCATCCCCATAGGCAGCTGGATAGAGTGCCAGGCCTGGAGTCAGGAAGATTCATCTTCCTAAGTTCAAATCTGACCTCAGACACTTACTAGCTGGGTGACCCTGGGCAAGTCACTTCACCCTGTTTGCCTCAGTTTCACCATCTGCAAAGTGAACTGGAGAAAGGAAATGGCAAACAACTCCAGTATCTTTGCAAGAAAACCTCAAATGAGGTCACAAAGAACTGAACACAACTGAACAACAACAGTCATTCCTGTGTCTGTGTGTGCCTCAGTGTCCTGTCTGTATAATCTTCTTCCTCGCCTCCCTAGGTCCTGCCTCCTCCAGGCCGACTCAGAGCAGCTGCTTCAGCTCTGGGTCAGTGCTGTGCAAAGCAGCATTGCTACTGCCTTCAGCCAGGCCCAAGAGGATAGAGGCTCTCTAGACCAGGTGGGTGAGCAGGGAAATGGCAATGAAAGGAAACTTGGTATTATGCAATTAAAAAAAAAACAAAACACTGGATTCCGAATTAGAAGATCCAGATTTGAATCTCAGCTCCTACCACTTAATAGCTATGTGACATTCAGCAAGTTAATTCCTCCAGCCCTCTGTTGCCTCATCTATAGAGTAGAAACTGATTTTCAACACAAGGCCTTCTCGTTTGTAGCCCCTCCCAGAAAACTACACCAGGTTACAGGCAATCTGTGGGTGTAGCATCACCTCAACATGGATGCTCATGGTTCTTTAGCAATATATTTGCTTTTACTAGGCCAACCAGATGGGACAAGTTAGTTCAAAGCAAAAGACATTTAATCCAACAGCTAGGTGGCGCCGTGGATAGAGCGCTGGGCCTAGAGTCAAGGAAGGCTCCTCTTCCTGAGTCCAAATCTGACCTCAGACACTTATTAGCTGTGTGACCCTGGGCAAGTCACTTACCCCGTTTGCCTCAGTTCCTCGACTATCCAATGAACTGGAGGAGGAAATAGCAAACCACTGCAGTATCTTTGCCCAGAAAACCCTAAATGGGATCGTGACGAGTCAGACAGTACTGAAACAGGGCAAATCAAGTGACCAGAACTCCTCAAACCCCTCCCCATTGCAGACAGGCTATATTGTAGTACATCTCACATCTAATGTGTAGCTGCCTGTATTTTCAAGGCTGCTACAAATGGGCCACTCTGCTGATCGTCCACTAGTCACCTCCTTGGGTCAACCTTTGCTCTTTGTGACCATCTGCTGGACAGGGGCAGCTAGGTGTTGCAGTGGGTAGAGCAGGAGTCAAGAGGACCTGAGTTCAGCTCTCACCTCAGACACTTAACACTCACTAGCTGTGTGACCTTGGGCAAGTCACTTAACCCCAATTGCCTCATCCTGGGTCATCTCCAGTCATCCTGACAAATATCTGGTCACTGGATTCAGATGACTCTGGAGGAGAAGTGAGGCTGGTGGCCCATACAGCCCTCCCTCACTCAAAACAAAGTCAAGTCCAAGTCACGTCATCATTTCTCTGATGGCATGGTCTTCTTCAGCAACGAAGGACGAACACACCATCTGCTGGACTATGTGTGACTAAGGAGTTTCTGTCTTGGAGTCAGGAATTTGAGGATATAATGAACCACACCCATGAAGCAGCCTAGCCCCTAGCAGAGACTTTTAGGCTAGACAGATGGGGAATTTGTGGCCTTCTAGGTCTTTGGGTTTGGCCTTTTGACCGAATCCAAGTTTTACAGAACAAATCCTTTTATTAAGGGGATTTGTTCTGTGAAGTTTGGATTCAATCAAAGGGCTGCATTTGAGGACCTAGAGGGCCACATGTGCTCTCCAGGCCAAAGGTTCCCCACCCTTGGACTAGGATTAAGCCTACTCTTTGAAGTTCCTCAGTCCTCTTCTCCAATTCTTTTGGTCTTTTTGCTGGCTAAGTGTAAATCTGATCCGAGAATGTTTTTAGTTCTTAATCATACCCATACCCGTGGGCCCAGCAGATATTCCCAGGGCTCAGTAGGTTGAAACTAATGGGCACATTGCTTTCACCTACTCCTCCTCTCTGCTCTCCCCACCCCCACCCGCCTAGGTGTTCTATGTTATTCACAGAGATTGTGATCATTCTCGTTTGTTGATCATTGGCTGGCTATCCTGTGTTCTGGTCAGCACAAGGTCAGTTTTTGGTCTCTATACACTCTAGAGTTCAAGTGTCCAATTGTTCTGACTCACCTGAAAGCATTTTGTAAGCCTTAAAGTCTATAAATACGAGTCATTGTTATTCATCTAGGGCAAGGGAGGGCAGGAGAGGGAGTCTGACCCGTCTTAATCTTTTAATTAGTCATAAACCTTCCTAGTGTTTCGTGGGGTATCTTCTGAGGCATCTTTCTCCTGCAGGGCCCCTGTCACTCAGCCTCAGGCTTGGCCTCTACTTTGGCTTGTGGAGGAGCATCCAGGGGGACCAGCCGAGGGTCCAGTGTGGCAGGACGTGTGGCAGCCCAGGTACAGAGTGTGGATGGGAATGCCCAGTGCTGTGATTGCCGGGAACCTGCACCAGAATGGGCAAGCATCAATCTTGGCGTGACCCTCTGCATCCAGTGCTCTGGAATCCACAGGTCACAACCCTTATCTCATACAACATTTATCTCCAGAATATCTCCCATGAACTTCCTTCCTCAGTATCCCCTTCTTACCCTTAACACATTTCCTGTTTTCCTGTACTTACCTGGCCCCCTACTTACCTGGCCCCCACATCCTTTATAAGGGGTTCCTTTGGTCTATTAGACCAGTGACCATCATTCCCTAGGGTCATAAAACCTTAGGATGCCAAAGGTGGAAAAAACCTCTGAGATCTAGCTCACAATTCCCCAAATCAGTTTGGCTGCAGAATAGTTGGAGACTTGAAATCTCTTGGCAGAAATTATAAATTCTGGTCTGGTTGGAAGTATCAGAATTTGGACTATAACAGAGCTGAAGAGGAGAGGTCTAGGAAGTGAAGAAACAAAAGAGAGGCCATTGAGTTCATTTGTTTAAGCAAAAAAAAATGGCTACATTTATAAATGTGTTAGATACAAGAATTTCACATTTAATATTTTCGAGGGAAAAGATCACTGGCGTAGACATATTTACACAGAGCTCCCATTCACATCCCAGAGAACGCCAGCATTCCAAAGAATACAAGGAAATATGCTGATCTTGTCCAACCCCCTCACTTTACAGAGGAAGACATTGAGGCCCATGTTAGAACCTCTCTGGGCTATTCATTTTCCTTCTAGGGCTTAGTGCTTCACCTCCCCACCCCCTTTCACCAAGTCCCACTTTTCCCTCCTCAGACTTTCAGTCTTCTTCCCCTCCATAGGTTCCTCTGTATCTGGGTATCTACCTCTTCTCCAGACTGAAGGCTGGAGGCCGGGAAGGTTCTTATTAAAGAGGGTCATTAGGTAAACAGGAGTCACACCCCTCACTGGGTTTGAGTCTCAGGATCAAAGAAAGGAAAAGTGGTAACTGGACAGGAGCTCAGTCTCCCTAAAGTAGAGAGGAGAAAAATGTGAAATGAGATAATAGCAGCGTCTGACCAGGCTTAGCTTCTCCAGTCCTAGCTTGGCTGCCACCGTCCTGTCTTATTCTCAGATCAATTCACCAGGCTTTGCTCACAAGCCTTCAAAAGGCTCAATGTTAGGTGCTAAGAGGAGACGCAGAGGAGGAAAACAGAGTCTCTGCCCCTAAGGGTCTTAGAGTTTATCTAGCAATAATGCCATCAAGAATATACTGCATGATTTTCCCCCGTTTTCAAAGCTACAGTAGTCTTATCCCAATAATTTCCCAATACAAGCAAGGCACGAAGGCCCTAGCCCCTAGTTTGGAGGTTTAATCGCCATAGCTTGTCATATCCCAAGAGACTCTGGTTTAAAAATGCATGATAAAAATTTAACAGTGTCTAAATATACAGTTCACTGGACTGTTGGTCTAACCCCACAGGAAGCCACAGAAAATTGAATGGCTCTACCTTGGACTCTGTCTCTCATCAGCTTGAACTTTCTTGACTCGGGGTATATGTGTGCACTCAAAAACTCCCCCCACTTTCTTCATGAACTCCCTACACAAAATCTGTTCCCTCAAACCTACAACAACCCTGATTGGCCTTGTCCTTCACTTGTCCCTCCTCTACAGGAGCCTAGGGGTTCATTTCTCCAAAGTCCGATCTCTGACCCTTGATTCCTGGGAGCCTGAACTGGTGAAGGTGATTACAATACAGTTAGAAAAGAGTTGGGGTAGTAATTGGGGGAGGGGGGGGAAGTAGAGGGACAGGGAAGCCTTCAGGAGGGGTATATGAGTGGGTGCTGAAGGGTCTTATCTGTAATTTCATGCTTGTACTCTCAAACTATCTCTACCATTCCCTGAAGTTGATGTGTGAGTTGGGGAACGTTGTCATCAACCAGATCTATGAAGCACGAATACAGGAAATGTCTGTGAAGAAACCTGGACCAACTTGTTCCCGGTAAGGGGTTGGGGGAAGGGGGAAGGATAGGAAGGCAATTAGCAGACATAAGAAACAGAGTTTTAGTTACTTGGGTTTTCCTGGGACTGAGTGACCCTGATTGGGGGGGGGAGAACTGATATAGGTTTGGATTGGAAGAAGGATCCTGAGAAAGAAAGACATTTGAGATTAAGAGCCTTACGTTTATAGGGGAAAATTATCCTGTTTTTGTCCTTCCCTCTTCCATTATACTTCCTCCCCACCCCCCAATAAGGCAGGAGAAGGAGGCATGGATTCATGCCAAATATGTGGAGAAGAAATTTCTGACCAAGCTGCCTGTTGTCAAGGGACGAAAAGTAGGGCGTGTCCACCCTCGAGGGCAGCCTCCATTGCCCCCTAAACCCCAGCTTCCACCCCGACCTGGGAACATGGGGGCCAAACCAGGTATGTATACAGATTAACCAGAAAAGAGTTTTAGATCTTCTTGGGAAGTCATTTCAAACTGTTGTTGTGGGCACTATGAGGAGACTACTTTTAGTGATGGCCTTGATAGTCTAAATTGGAACAATGAGATTGTAATGGGAGAAAAGTTCAAAACTGTAACTGAGTTACATCGTTTGTCCTAGATTGTAAAGATCAGAGACACTACTCAGAGGAGGGAGGGACTGTACTGTAGGCCAGGGTGATAAGGAAGGACATGTGGAAGAAGCCCTGTTGGGTTTGGGAGGATGAAAAGGATTTGGAGCCTCAATGAGTAGAATGCAAATTTCTGCAATAGAAGCAGAAATGGTGGAAGCAAAGGTAGAGAAGTGGGCATGGTCGCTAACCCTTCGAAGCACAGGAGACCAGCCTTACAGGATCGGAAGAATGATATTGAGGTGCAGGAGATAAGGTTGTAGAAATTATCAGGGCCAGAATATCCTTAAAACTATGTTAAGGAGTTAAGGTAGGACCATGCAATCCAATCCCCTGCCTCCATATCCAACCTTGTACACTTTTTGTTAACCATAGTTTTGGAAGTTCTTTTGGAGGTCTAAACACCTTTCCTCCTACTCCCCTAAGGGACTTAGACCCAGGCACCTGAACCTGAACTTCTGCCTCCCCTACTGTAATCCCCAGATAGGCTTACCTGTAATTCAGCCTGGATTTTCATGCTACAGTGTCACTTCTACATCAGGGCATGGAGGGCCAGGGCTGAGGGACACATCCCCACACTAATGGTTAAACCCCCAACAGTGCCCCCCTCTGGTGAAGTGGGATGCTTACACCCTGGGGCCTTGCTGTTCTGGGCGGCTGGGCCACCACCATCTCTTCCCACCATGGCTGATGCCCTTGCCCATGGAGCTGATGTCAACTGGGTAAACGGGGCACAGGAAAATGCAACCCCACTCATCCAGGCCACATCCTCGGTGAGAAACCCTTTGATTCCTCTCTCTTCTGCCTGAACTATCCCTTTCCCCCATTCCAACCCAGTACCATCACTGTCCTGATTCTCCCCCCCCCCCAACCCTGTCCTTCTCTTCAGATCCAGTGAAGTATGATGGGAAAATATTATGAATAATAGTGTGAGCAGCAGAAGTATTGATATAATATAGGACCTACCATGTATCAGGCACTGTGGTGATAAGCTCTTTGCAAATATTAGCTCATTTAATTCTCACAAGGATCCTGGGGGATGGGAAGGGGGGGGTGGTGTAGGTGCTATTATTATCCCCATTTTACAAATTAGGAAACTGAGGGAGAGGATTTTTTAAAGTGACTTTCCCAGATCGTACCAGCTAGTAAGTGTCTAAGGCCACATTTGAACTCAGGTCTTCCTGACTCTTGGCCCAGCATTCTTATCCAGTACAACCCACCTAACTGCCTCAGGAAAGGGGGACCAGTATTTATTAAATGTCTACTATGTGCTAGACACTGCACTAAATTTTATCTCATTTGATCCTCATATTGACTCTGTGAGGTTGGTACTATTATATAGTTGAGAAATGTGACAAACTAAGGTTTTGAGTCTGGTTACCTAGGAGGGATATTGTTACTATCAACAGTAATAAAAAACTTGGGAGAAGAATCAGATTTTTGGGAGGAGATGCTAAGCTCACTTTCAAAGTGCTGAGTTTGAGGTGTTCCTGGGACAGCCAGGTGAGCTGCCCCACAGACAGACAGCTGTTGATGTATGAGTCTGAAATTTAAGGGAGAAATAAATAATGGCTGGATGTGTGGCTTTGGGAGTGTCTCCCATAGAGGTGATCATTAAAGCCTTGAGATCATCAGTGTAGAGCAGAGAGAGAAAAGAGGCAGAACCTTGGGGAACGCCCAAGGGAACAGCAGAAGCTGGAGGAGGTTAAAACGGGGAAGGCCAAGAAGGTGTGGTCCAGAGGAGAAGCCAGTGTCTTGGAAGCCCTGGGTGGGGAGAGGGGATGATTAAGCATTGACTGCTGCAGAGAGGTCAAGGAGGATGAAAACTGAGAGGAGGCAGAGGAGGTTTGGCCATTATGATAGCTCTGTTAACTTCAGAGAGCAGTTTGCATTATATGGCCAGAACTCAGGTTATTAGGAAAGGAAGTAGAGGCAGGAAGTGCAGCTGCTTGGTTTTCTTTTTAGGGTTTTTGGTTTTGTTTTTGCTTATGACAAATTCTGTTTCAACACATGGTGTATTTATTTCTGTTGCTCATAATGTATGATCCTGCAAACAGTTTAAAAAACAGTATCGAAGGATGATTACTCCTGCCCAACATTTTTTAATAGTTTTAACCCTTTGTTACAACAAATGAGTGAATACTTTGTAAATTAGTGCCAATATTATCTAGCATTTTGATATTTCATTTAAATAGTTGCAAATTAAATAGTTAATTTCATTTAAATAGTTTTAAATATTTTGTTTAAAGAGTAATGGTTCCCATGGTTCTTTGAGATTTGCTTTGTCTACTCTGTGTCATCTCATTTGGATTAGTCATCTTCAGTTTTCCGTATGATTCAGTAACACACTATTGTATTCAAATACCTTGATATGTTGAACATTTCCCCAGTTAGTAGGTTCATGGTTTGTTTCCAAGCTATGATGTCACAAGTAGTGCTGCTCTGAATATTTTCGTGGAGATTAGTACTTTCTTGTCAACAACCTAAAGCCAATGGTAAGGTCACTGAATCTTAAGAATTTGAACAATTCTGTTAATTTTTCTTGCTTCCTCTAAACTGTTTTCCAAAATAGTTGGACTAATTTTCACAGGCCCACCAGCAATCAAGTAATGTGCCTGCTTTCCCAAGTCCTTGTAAACACTGAATTTTTCCATATCTCTGACAATCTTTGTTTCATGAGTATGTAGTAAAAACCTCGGGCTGTCATATCAGGGTGATACCTCCAGGTAAAACTACCCAGGGTTGTTTTAATTTGTATTTGTCTACTTATCATCAATATTGAAGATATTTTTAAATTTATTTTTTGCGATTAAAAATCTATTTTCTTTCCCTTCCACCACGCCTCTTATTGAGAGAAAAAGAAAATAAAAACCCTTGTAATGAATAAGCACAGTCAAAAAAAATGTCCTGAATTGGTCATGTCCAAAAAACATGTCTTAAATCTATATCCTGGAATCCATCACTTCCTTTGGGAGGTAAGTGGCATGTTTCATCATAAGTCTTCATCATGAGGCATCATGGTTGGTCAGAGTTCCTAAGTCTTTCAAAGTTATTTGATTTTACAATGTTATTGTATAAATTATTATACTGATTTGGCTCATTTCCCATTGAAATCAGTTGAGACAAGTCTTCTCAAGTTTCTCCGAAGCCATCCTCTTTAATCATTTTTTTATACACAATAGTATTCTATTACACTTTACATCATAATTTGTTCAGCCATTTCCCAGTTGACGGGCACCCTCTCAGTTTCCATCACAAAAAAAAAAAAGAGCTGCTGTAAATATTTCTTCATATATATGATTCCTTTTCCTCTTCCTTTGACCTCTTTGGGGTAATGTTCAAAACTTTTTGATGGTTATTGTTTGCATTTCTTTTTTAAAATGCTGCTTGTTAGTATTCTTTGACCAGTTGATGACTGGGGAGTGGCTCTTGTACATTTGTATCAATTCCATTTGAATTTTGGATGTTGGACTTTTTCAGAAATGTTTGCAAAGATTTTTCCTCAGTCCATACATTTTCTTATTCTAACTGTATATATTTAGTTTGTGCAAAAGCCATTTTTATATAATCCAAATAGTGGATAGAAAGACAGAGTCAAGAAGACCTGTGTTCAAGTCCTAACTCTGTCACATACTGGCTATGTGACTCTAGGCAAGTCACATAACCTCTCAGTGTCCCTGAGAACTCTCTAAGACTAAATTAATTTCATCTAGTATACCTTGATCAAGTTTCTACTTTGTTTTCATGCATTGTCCAAAGTCCAAGGTATGCAAAGAAAAAAAAATGAAAAAGTCCCTGCCCTCAAGGAATTTATATTCTATTCGTATTGGTGGCTAGGGGAGGGGAGAGTGTTAGTAGCAATAGATAGTCTTGCTCTTTCCGAAAGCGAAGGTAATATTGACTTGGTCATTGTTATCAGACTGAGAAGCAGAAAATGGTGGAGAGGGACAAGGCAGATTCCTCCCACACACAGTAGGGCAGATGGCAAAATGGATATACTAACTTGGTCTTAGTGTCCTGATGGATGGATTGATAGGGCTGGCTAGATATAGAGGGATGAGGTGAGGATTTACCAATCATGGGAAGACACTAAAGGTAAATCTCATAGATTAGCTCTCCAAAGAGTCTGGGGAAGCAAGGTACCTGGACGTTAGGGAGAAAGGGGACAATGGGTAGCAAATGGCAAGATGCTCATTCTGTCTGTGTTTTGGGATGTTGGAGAACAGTAACAGATATTCAGAAAGAGGGAGGGATTTCTTCATCCTTACACCTACACAATAAAAATCACAGACCAAAAAAAAAAAAAATACTCTTCTCTCCATTGTGTCCAATGATCCATTTCTTGTTCACAACTGTGAGAAAAGACAACTTACCCATCTTCTTTAACTTTTTAATGGTGTGAATTTCATAAACCTGAACCTGTAGTAGTCTCTTACCTCTTCACCTAGAGGATGGAGACATGCCTTTTCTCTTGGTCCAAAATTTTTTGTTAAAGTTCATCAGTTTTACCAACATTTTAAGTTTGTAATTTTTATTTCCATGGCAAATTGTCAGCATTTCGGATTTATCATGATATGTGAAATATAAAAAGCTATAAAAAAAGGATGAAAAAGGATGTAGTGGAAAGTTTGGAAGACAGGAAGATCTGAATTCAAGTGCTGCCTCTGACACGTAATGGCTTTCTCAGTGCCTCTAGGCATTTTGTAATTGCAGAGTACTTGCTGGGCTGCATTGGTAAGAGTTTTATTCTACTTATCTTGGTTTTATTTTTCAAAATCTTTTTAGCTCATCTGGGGGTTTTGCAGTTTATTTGGAGTTTTTGTTGTTGTTGTTGTTAGAGTCCAAATATGAATATTCCACCCGTCATTCATGGAGAAAAGAGTCTGTCAAGGAAGTTTTTGCAAACTTTTTCCATTTTTCATCCTCTTATTGACCTTTTGTTGTCCAGTAGTAGAAGTTTCAATGTCAATATGGTAGAAATTCTCTAGTATAGAACCCCAGAGAGCTATGCTTGCTTATCTCTCTGCTACATTTTTAATCAGAGTTGGATAAAGGCATAGATGGCATGGTCAGATCTTTGAACAACACATTGCTAGAAATGATGATCCAACAACATGAATGACAGGAGCCAAAAGGCTCTTGAAGTGCTAGAGCTTTCGACTGAATCTAATAAGCAAAATTCAATAAAGATAAACGTAAAATCTTACTCTTGAGTAAAAAAATAATCAACTTCCCAAGTATAGAGTGGGGAAGTATGAGTAGTTCTTTTTTATTTTTATTTTTTGTTACATTTGGGTTCCAAGCTGTTTTCCTCCTTCTCTCCCAACCCTATACTAGAGAAGGCCAACATTTGACACATATATGTGAAACTTTACAACATAATATAGTTCTTATATCAGTTCTTTCTCTGGAGATGATGGATAACATCTTCTTTCATGGGTCCTTCATAGTTGATTTGAATATTCATATAACTCAAAATAGCTTGATCATTCACATTTGCACTTGAAACAATATTGATCTTACTATATACAATGTTCTCCTGGTTCTGCTCATTTCACTCTTCATTATTTCATGCAAGACTTTCCATGTTTTTCTAAAAGCAACCTGCTCATCATTTCTTACAGCAGACTAGTGTTCTATCACAATCATGTACTATAACTCATTTAACCATTCCCCAACTGATGGGCATCCCCTCAATTTCCAGGTCCTTGCCACCACAAAGAACTATTATAAATATTTTAGAGCATATAGGTTCTTTTTCTTTTCTTTTGCTGACCACCTTGGGAAACAATGGTATTGCTAGGTCGAAGGATATATGCAGTTTTATAATTTTTGGGGGCATAATTCCATATTGCTCTCCAAAATGGTTGGATCAGTTCACAGTTCCAACAGTGTATTAGTGTCCCAGTTTTTCCCCTCCAACATTTGTCATTTTCCCCTTCTATCATTTTAGCCAATCTGATAGGTATAAGAGGATATCTCAAAGCAGTTTTAATTTGCATTTCTCTAATCAATAATGATTTAGGGCATTTTTCATATGACATAGCTTTGATTTCTTCATCCAAAAACTAACTGTTCATATCCTTTGACCGCTTATCAATACATGAATGATTCACATTCTTATAAATTGGAAAAACTTCTCAATATATTTGAGATATGAGGCCTTTATCTGAGAAAATGGCTATAAATTTTCCCCTAATTTTCTGCTTTTATAAAAAATCTTGGCTACATTGGTTTTATTTGTGCAAAACCCTTTTAACTTAATGTAATCAAAATTGTCCATTTATATCTCACAATGCTCTCGGCTTGGATGGGTAGGTTATTCTTGGTTGCAAACTCAGCTCCTTTGCTCTTCAGAATATTATATTCCATGCCCTTCAGTCTTTTAATGTAGAAACTGCTAAATCTTGTCTTATCGTGACTGTAGCTCTACAATATTTAAATTGTTTCTCCCTAGTTGCTTGTAACATTTTCTCCCTGAACTGGGAGCTTTGAAACTTAGCCATAATGTTCTTGTGAGTTTTCAAGGGGTGATAGGTGGATTTTTTAAAAAATTTCTATTTTTTCTCAATAATTTCTTGAAGTATAGACTTTTTGTTTTTGATCAAAACTTTCAGATAGGCCAACAATTCTTGTATTATCTTTCCTCATTCTGTTTTCTAGGTTGGTTTTTATAACAAGATATTTCATATTCTCTTCTATTTTTGCATTCTTTTGACTTTGTTTTATTATTTCTTGATGTCTTATGAAGTCATTAGCCCCTCCTTGTCCAATTCTAAGTTTTAAGGAGTTATTTTCTTTGGTAAATTTTTGATTCTCTTTTTTTACATATTTTTCTTACATTGTTCTTATTTCTTTTCCCAATTTTTATTCAACCTTTCTTATTTCATTTTAAAGTCCTTTTTAAGCTCTTCTAAGAACTGTTTATGGGCTTGTGACCATTTTACAAGAAGCTTTACTTTATATTGAAATTTTACAAGAAGCTGTTTTATCTTCTGAGTTTGAACCCTGATCTTTGCTATCACCATGGTTACTATCTGTGGTCCAGTTTTCTCTGTTTTTTATTCATTTTTTTAAAATGGGGTCAGGCTCTGCTTCTGGGGTATAGGAGATAATGTTTCAGGCTTCAGGTTTTCAAGCTATAGGTTTCTGATCTCTATCAGGGGACCTTTGATCTCTTGGTTTTTCCCACGTTCTATAAGCCAAGGTCAGGTGTTAGTCATTGCTTCTCAGGCTCACAACTTGGTCTGTAAGTAACCTCAGGTACCCCTTTCTATCCTTGAGCCTCCACCAGAGCCCCTAGCTAGCACTGCTACCACCACAAATGTTCTTACTCCCTATGGTCCCTCAGGTGGGTGTGTCAGCTTGCCTTTTCACCCTGGAATTGAAACCAGGGACTCTGCTGTCCAACTATTGTCCATCTCACTTACCAGCATGTGCTCACTCCTCCTCACTTGCAGCCTCACCCTGAGATGATGTCTGATCAGTATGCCTGAGCCTCACATCCATCTTCAGTGGAAGGCTCCTAAAATCTTCCCTAGATCAGCTTCCATACCCCTCTTTCATCTATGGGGCAAAAGCTCCTGAAGCTGAGGCTGCACCTCTACAACCTGTGTAGCTGTGTTGTTGATGCCACAGTATCTGCCTAGTGTATCTACATTTCAATCAGACCAGATCACCACCCTGGGAGGTCAGAGCTTTTCTAATGTCCTCCCAAGTTATCTTAGGCTGGACAGTTGCTTTACCCTGAATTTTAATTATTTCTGCCACTCTAAAATTTACTTTGAAGGCATTATTTTATTTGTGGGGGAATTGGGGAGAGACAGGTAATTTTCTGCCTTATTGCACCATTTCCCCACAATTCCCCTTATAATTAGAAGTTCTGAAAAAATTCTCTTAGTTTTAGTAGATGGACTGTGAGCTAAATATGAATGAGCAATATGATATAGCAAACAAAAAAAATAATCTTGGGCTACATTTAGAGAGGGGAACATAACTTTCAGGAATAAAAAGATGATTAATCATTCTGTACAAGTGCCCTGATCAGTGCTGTTGTATTCAGTTCTGAGCACCATGACTTAAGAAGGACATTAATAAACTGGGGAGTGTCCAGAGGAGAGCAACCAGGATGGGGAAGAGCCTTAAGTTCATGTCACATGATAATCAGTCAAAGGAACTGGGGAAGAAAAGACACAGTTATAGAAGGCAGTTATAAGTTGTAAAGATATATATGTATGTGTAATATATATATATACATACATATATGTATATATATACATATGTGTGTATGTATATCTATATAGATCTATCTGTATCTATCTATCTATCTATCTATATATATGTGTGTATATATATATATATATATATATAGGGAGAAAGAGAGAATTATATAGATTTATAAAAGAAAAGGCAGTTATAAGAAGGAGGTATTGGACTTGTTCTTTTTGGCCCTAGAGAAGAGAATCAGGAGTAATGTCTGTAAATTATGAGGCCAATTTAGGCTTGAAATCTAGAAAAACTTTCTCACAATTACCTGTCCAAAAGTGGAATAGGTTATCTTGAGAAGTTGTGGGTTCCCCAACCTTTCAGGTCTTAAGTATCTTATAGTGGGGATTGTATTTATGTATGGGTTGGACTGTATTGCCAATGAGATCTCTTTCAACTTTCTGTCATTATGATTTATACCTTTAGAGGAATGCCCACATCATTGAAATCTATTGAAGTATGAAATTAAGGAAGTTTCTGGCCAATGTGATGAGTTCTGTAATTCACTTGATAAGATTGTAGGCCAAGATCCTTTGTTTTATAGCATCTGAGGGCTATCTCCCCATGAAAGTGTAGTATGCCCAACAGGCTACTTGTTAAGGGGTTCACAGGGAACTCCTCTACTTAACTTGGGGCTAACTTGAAGACGTTGAGACTCAGGGTGAGTCACTTGTAGTAATAACTCTCTTTAGTCCAGCTCATATTTGTTTTCTTTGTCTCCCCTCTCTCTTTCATTCATAATCCTAGTGGTCAGGGCAGGGACAGGATTATACATGCTTTAGTTCTTTAGTTTATCAACTCTCTCTTTTTTTCTTTTGTCAGTCTAAGTGCTAATGGATACAGTTTTTCTTTTAAGACTTTCTTTAACTATGTCCCATAAATTTTGAAATTTAATCTTAAAATTTTGTTGTTTCTTTGATTCCATCTTTAACCCACTATTTAGACTGTCAGATTTTTAAAATCTCCCATTTAGGTCTGTATATATATATATATTTTGTTCCTATTTCCATTATTGATCACTTTTATCATGTTATGGTCTATAAAGGATATTTAAAATTTTTGTGTCCTAGCCTATAATAATTTTTATATGTTGCATGAGATATATGTATATTCTCTAAGATTCCCATTCAGTAGTCTTCATAGTTGTGCTGTTTTAATTTTTTCAACATTTTATTCATCTTTTTCCTACTTATCTCCCTTAGAGTTGTTTGTGATTGCCATATCCAAAATTATGATCACAGTTCTTCCTCTATTTAAATTTAACTTAAACATAATATATTTTGTTTCAGCCTTTCACTTTGAATATGCAAGAGTCTTTCTGCTTTAAATTTATTTCTTGGAAGTAGCAAATTGCAGGTTTTATTTTCTAATCAATTCTGTTTCCTCTTTATTGATGAATTCAAGTCATTTAAAGTTATAAATGTTTTATTTTCCTTCCATTAAATTATTTTTTCCCCTTTTGTCAGTATTAAGGTGCTATACTACTTTTTCTAAAGAACACAGGTTTATTTCTGGCACACCCAAATACAGTTTACTTCTGCTTCCCATTCACATCCAACATAAATAATAAAACTTATTTTAATATCATGTAACAATCCAATCTTAATTCTTGTACTTGCAAGAACATAACCTATCTCCACCTGTACCAAAGACAGAACTCAAGAATATATAATCTTCTTTTTCCTCCTTTCTCTGATAAGATGGTTTTAGGTCAGTCTGTTTTGTCTGCCTCTCACTCCTTTCTTTGAGATTAATGTGTTCTGTCCATTTACAAGAAATATTATTTCACTTATTTTGTATAACCCCTGGTTCTCAGAGCTTGTCAAGGAGACGCAAAAGAGAGAAAAGGGAAGAAACATTTGAGATATCCTTCATTCACAACTTGCACTCAAGCCTGACTTTTCTTATTAACTTTCACCTGCTCATTCAATTTGCATTTCAAAGACCCTTCCCAGTTCTGGATTCCTCAGCAGGAAAGACTTATCTTTTCTAACTTCATTGAAGAACCCTCTCAATATGAACATAACTCAGTTTTGTAAGCTAGTTAAATTTGTTGTACAAATCAATTTCCTTTATATTTTAGCATATTTCATTCAACATTGGAAAATAAAATCTCTCATCTCCACTGAGTATTCACTTTTTCAGTTGTGTTCCACTCTTCATGACCCCATTTGAGATTTTTCTTGACAAAAATATTGAATTGGTTTGCTATTTCCTTCTCCAGTTCATTTTATAGATGAACTGAGGCAAACAGGGTGAAGTGACTTACCCAGGGACAACCAACTAGTAAGTGTCTGAAGTCAGATTTGAACCCAAGAAGACAAGTCTTCCCAACACTCTGCACACAATGGTGCCACCTAGCTGCTTGAAAGATTCTCTCTGAAGGTCCGTCTCTGTTGGCATCCTATGGATTCTCCTATTTGTACAGGACCCTGGATCAGAGGTCATTTAGTTCAACCTCCTTTATTTTATAAATAAAGAAACTGAGGCCCTGGGAGATGAATTGATTTCCTAAGGCCCCACAGGTAATAAGCATGAGGGAAGCAGGAAGGTTTTGAACTCAGGTCTCTTGACTCTCCCAAATTAACACTTCTGTGCCAGGGCACTAGGTGGCACAGTGGATAGATGACTGGCCCTGAAGCTGGAGGACCTGACACTTAGGAGCTGTGTGACCATGGACAAGTCATTTAACTCTGTTTGCCTCAGTTTCCTTATCTGTAAAATGAGCTAGAGAAGGAAACGGCAAACACACAAAGTCAGACACAACTGAAATGATTCAACAGCTAACTGTTCTCGGTCTCTAGTACTTCAGGACATCTCTCTTCAGGGAAAATTTCCTAGACTAGGATCATCAGACTTTTTAAAAAGTGATTTTCTAGATGACAACTCTTGTTGACTTCCTAAGCTCTGCTGCTGTTGTTCATAGATATCTGGTCACCCTCCAGGGTTTTTATTTGTAGCTTCATTACTTCCTCCAGCATCATCCCTGTCTTTTCTCCCCAGGACCTTCTCTATCTCCACCACTTCAATTCAAAGCATAATATATAAATGCTTACCATGTACTGGCTTACTGTGTAGTCAGCAGTGATCAAGATAAATGAGACATGCCCTGCCCTCCCTCAGTAGCTTACATTCAAGATCACGTATACATGGGTAAATACAAATTTGAAGTGAGAAAAGGCACTACATGCCAGAAGGAGCAGAGAGTTCACAAACAAGTTGCCAAACAAGCTGAGCCTTAAGGGAAGAAAAAGGACTTGAGAGAATTAGAGTTTACTAAGGCGAGCATTTCAGGCATGGAGAATGGACTTACAGAAATATATGGAGGCAAGAGATGATAATAACAAATTTTGGATACAGCTAGTCGTCCAACCTTTCCTCTCCCCAACTTCTCCCCTGCCTATTTTCAACTCTGCCCCCTTTCCAAGACCCCACCCCAGTTCCTACGTGATATTATCTTTTTATCCCTTCTGCTTCTCTTTTTTCAGAACTCCCTGCTTGCCTGTGAATTTCTTCTCCAGAATGGAGCAAATGTGAACCAGGCTGACAGCATGGGGAGGAGCCCCCTCCACCATGCCACCATCCTCGGCCACACTGGGTATAAGCTAGGACACCTGAGTTCTAGGGACCCAAGGAAGCAAAGACAGATGGAAGGGGTGGACAGTTAAGAAATAGAGGGGCTGGGAGGGAGGTGAAGAGTAGGGCAATGGATGACCTGAATCTCTGTTTGCTTTCCTTCAGCTTGGCCTGTCTCTTTCTAAAACGAGGGGCAGACCTTGGAGCTCAGGATTCCGAAGGGAAAGACCCTCTGACCATTGCCATGGAGACAGCCAATGCAGATATTGTCACTCTGTGAGTCCCATGAAGATGAGGGCAACTCTCTGGGAAAGGGCATGGGAGACTAGGGTGAGAGGGAAGATTACTGGAATGGTGCCACGGGATTGGAGCCTGACAGGGGCAGAACCAATGCTTAAAGCCTGGATTTAAGGGACCCAGGGAGCCGTGAGGTCAGAGTTTTGAGGAGGAATATAGGAAAGATAGAGTTATTAAGGAGAAAAGGTAAAACTTATAGGTACAACATTTTAATCAAATAAACATATGAGTGTCTCTTACAATGACAAAAACACTATACTATGTAAAGCCCTCTAGGAAGAAATTTAGGGGGAGGAGGGAAGAAAAGAAAACAAGAGGGGCAAAGAGAGAATGAGATCCTTAAGGATCATCATCTCCACCCGCCTCATTTTATAGAGGAGGAAATGGGCCCAGAACAGTTTAGTGGTATGCAAGCACTGATCTTGGTCACAGCCAGAATTTTAGATCCAGGTCCTTTGATTCCAATTGCACCACAATGAGAAGGGCATTCTCTCTGTACTCGCAGAGCTTATAATTCACTCCATGCATCTTTTTCTGGATGAGGAAGGGAGCAGCCCTGTGCTGGAAACACACTTTACAACTTACAAATCCACTTCATAGTTGCTTCCCTTGACCACCTAGTATAAGTTAATTGAGAATAGGTGCCATTATCCCTAGTTTTAGGGGTAATAAACTTCAAAAACTGAAATGACATTTGCCCAACCAGGACTAGAACCTTGGTCTCCTGACTCCAAAGTACAGTTTTCCACTAGTACAAAACTGGAGGGAAAATAAAATGCTCCAGGGTTTCAGAAGAGGGAGAAATCACTCCTACTTTGGGGGAGGGGAGAGAAGGAAGGTTGAGATCAGGGAAGACTTTTGGAGAAGATTTCATTTAAAGTGGGCCTTGGAGGGATGGTTAGGATTGATTTTAATAGAGATACAGGAAAAGAAAACAAACATCACACAGAGACAGGTAAGGTATGTGTGGAGCACAATGAAATTATGTGCAATAGAGTATAAAGCTAGAAAGGTAGGTTTGATTGCCAGAGGCTGTGCAGCTGAGAATTTATTCATGAAACAGTGGGAAGCTATTGAAAGTTTTGGGGCAGAGAAGTGAACTGTTCCTACCTTGTACTTGTTCTGAGCATAACGTGGAAAATAGAGGCCAGAGGAAGGGGATAGGCGGTTATTATGGTAGCCCAGGCCCAAGATAAATAGGTCAAGAACTGTGGGGTGGCAGTAGGACTTGGCAGTTTATTAGTTAGGGTGTGGGTATGGGTAGGGTTGGGGAGGGGGAATGCTGAAATGATACAGGTGTTACAATATGGAATAGTCAGAAGAAGGAGCTGGTTTCAGGAAGAATTCAGTTTTGAATCTGTTGATTTCGGGTGGAGGGGAGATTGCACTAACAGCTGGAACTTAGAGGAATACAGGTTATGCAAACTAGTGATGGATGGAGGAAGACCAGGGATAGGATGAGACAAAGCCCAGCTCAAGGACAGGAACAGGTTCTGAGGAAGGCAAGGGCCTGTGACCTGAGCTGATGAATTAGAAGGATGGGGAGTAAGGAGGGGCTATAAACCAACTCCTTCCCTTCTGCCTTAGGTTACGTTTGGCAAAGATGAGAGAAGTTGAAGTGGCCCAAGGACAGGCAGGTGAGCTGTCTAACCCCCAGAATTGTGTGTCCCTCTCCTGTGGACCCTATTCCTTTTGTGAATCAAGGCTTCCGGCTGCCTAGGCACTGGATATCTCCAAATCCAGTCCTCAGAAACTTTAAAGTACCTCAGCCTCCAGCTTCTCTTTCTTCCTTCCCAATTTCCCCACTTTAGGAGATGAGACATATCTGGACATTTTCCGAGACTTCTCCCTCATGGCTTCTGATGATCCAGAGAAGTTAAGCCGCCGAAGCCATGATCTCCACACACTCTGAACTGGAGAGCTAGACTCCCAACCTCCTCCTTTTGAAATCATTCATATTAAAATAACCTCTCTGCTATCAATATGTCTCCACTGTACTGGGGTTGGGGGGGTGGAGTGGATTGAGGGATAGAAGTGACCGAGGAAAAAAAATCCACATGGAGCCAAGGAATTTACTGGTAGATCTGGGAGACACAAGACATAGAAACCCAGCAGCTCAGGATGTTTCAGAAGACCCTTAATTCTAGGGTGAAGCATTATATACATTATTAAAATGTCACCAGACAGGTTAGCCAGGAAGGAATTCCACCCTTTCCTTCTGGGTAGAGGTGAGCTTTCCCCAGCTCTTAGTAGTAGTAGAGGGGGACTCAGCTAGCCCAAGTATCCAGCCCCAGTTTTCTCCCTTTTTCTAGAGGCTTGGGCATTTACCTTCTCCATACCTCCCAAATCTTGACCACCACCCCCCTCCCAAAAGGGGAACACGTAGAAGAGTACTATTATTTCCTCTGCTACTTTCAAGACTGACGGTTCCGAGGCTCCCTGACCCCACCCTCCCAAGATACTCGGAATGTGATGTCTCAGCACTTGGGTCTACTGGAATTCCGCGTTTTCTTCCCCCGGGGAACTTTCCAGCAGGCAAGGCCTGGCGGCAGGCCAAGGCTCCAGCCCACAGTAGCCTAAAACTTCCAGTTTAGGGGTAAGGGGACAAGAGCAGCCTCCAGGCGTGGGTGGCTCAGGTGTCCCTAGGCGGACCCAGCCCTCAGTGCGGCTGGCCAGTCTCGGGCTCAGAGTAGGAAGAAATTATCTAGGCATCCATCCTACGCCACTGGTAGCTGAATAAGAACCACCATGCACAACTTTAGCGCTTGTTAATCCTCTCTCCTGGAAGAACCCCTGATGATCGCAAACCCTCTAACTTCAGAAATGGCCCTCGCCTCTTTTGGATGGAGACTTGGGGAAGTCTTATCCTGACTGATCGCTCTGCTCCACCCAGCTTTCTCTCGCCTCCTTCGGTACCCAGACATCCGATCTACCCGCACCCTCCTCCCCAGCCTCCAGGGAATTCCGCGTTCCAACTGCAGCCTTTTCCCTAGTTCCTTCCTCCTCCCCGCCCCTCCCCATCCAGCTCAGCCCCGGTCCCCAAAAGGGAGAGCGAGCCAGCGCTGCGGGGGTGGGGAGGAGGGGGGAGGGTGGGGGTGGAGAGGGGATGGGCCTGTCTCTTAAAGGGCCCATCACGTCTGCGTTGTTACTTCCACTTCCTGAAGAGCAGAGGACCGAACTTGCAGAAGACGCTGGGGGAGCCCATCCTGGGCCGGGCCCCAGAAATTCAGGGCCCAGACCGGCTCTCTGAGACCATTCCCACCCTTGCCGAATTTGGAACGAGCCCCGAAACCGACTGCAAGGGACGGCTTGGCCACCCCACCCCATCCCTGAAGTCACTGCCCCTTCCAGCCTCCCTCTGGCTCCCCACCTCCCTGACTTGGGAACTGGAAACGCTAGAAGTTTGGACTTGCTCCCCAAAATATCAACGCCAGCTCTAGGATATACGCTGCTGGGAACTGAGGACACCCTCTGCAACCCACTCTTCCTCCCCCCTATAAAAGACTGCATTGCTATTTCCCTCACCGCTCCCAGAAATCAGCCTCTGTCCCGCCAATCTGTCGGCTGGAACCCTGAAACCTAATCTTCAGGTACCCCAGGAAAAGTCCTGCGTACATATCGTGGAGTATTCGGAATCCAGCATCTCTGGACCAACAGTCCAGCTGTTTATTTCACACTAGCTGGCCTCTGTCCCTAATTTGGGTCAACATTCCAAACCAGCTGAGGGGCACCCCAAACCGCTTTTTGTCTTTGAAACCGGCCACAGGGCTACCCCGAGACTGCACCGTAAACCCAAACTTCTCTACATTCTGAAAATATTCTCTGCCTCAAATTTAGCCGGGTTGTACCAGTGAGACAGCTGCTGGGTACCTCTAAATTATTCTTTACCTGGAAGCCAGCTGGTGTGAATCTACACATCAGTTCCTCCACCATCCCCCCCAAACCCAGCCTCTCCCTCATCATCAGTGTATCTATCCGACTCCTCAAAATTCCCCCTCCTCCAATGCCCTCCCAGGCACCCTCTTTTGGGGGGCCTGTGACACTGAATGTGGGGGGAACCCTATATGCTACCACCTTGGAAACTCTGACTCGATTCCCAGACTCAATGTTGGGGGCCATGTTCCGAGAGGGTGCAGCACTGCCACCCAACTCTGGGCCCCAGGGTAGCAACTACTACTTTATCGACAGGGATGGTAAAGCCTTCCGTCACATCCTCAATTTCCTTCGCCTGGGCTGCCTGGACTTGCCTAGGGGGTATGGGGAGACAGCACTCCTGAGAGCTGAGGCTGATTTCTACCAGATCCAGCCCCTACTAGATGCACTAAGGGAATTGGAGGTAACTCAGGGAACCGAGGTGATCACAGCTGCCTTGCTCCATGCAGATGTGGATGCCACTCCCCGACTGGTCCACTTCTCAGCTCGTCGAGGTCCCCACCACTATGAACTCAGTGCTGCCCGAGTTGACACCTTTAGGGCCAATATCTTCTGCACAGATCCCACCTGTCTTGGGGTGCTTCGGGCGCGATTCGGAGTTGCTGAAGGGGAAGGAGGAGAAGGAAGTCCCCATTTCCGCTTGGAATGGGCTCCCTGCCCAGAAGGGCTCCCAGAGGTTGAGTATCGACGTCTAGGACTGCAGCAACTGTGGGTAATAGGAGAAGCTGGTGAGAAGCGGGAGGTGGTAGGGACACCTGGGTTCTTGGAGGAAGTGCTCCAGGTGGCCCTGGAACATGGCTTTCGACTTGACTCTGTCTTCCCTGACCCTGAGGACCTGCTGAACTCCCGCTCCCTGCGTTTTGTCCGGCATTGAAGGATAGTGACTTGGTTTGGGGCAAAAGGGAAGAGTCTATAAAGTTGGGAGTGCAATCCCTCCATCCTCCTTTTAAATCGGTAAGAGACTTAGAACCTTCTAGAATGACTTGGAGGAGGTAGTTGCTGTAAGTTAAGGGGGACTTCCAGTCTATCTCTTGACTTAAGCGTCAATCTGAGAAGAAATAGAAAATTGGAAAACCGCCCCTCCCCCACCTTCGACCAAGTAGAAAGGATTTGAGCAGATTACCCTAAAGGACTACGAAAGTTTCTGGGTTGGGGGGCGCCCTATGCTCTCACTGAACTCTAGTGGTGCTTGAGAGAAGAGATAATGTCTTAAAGGGATCCCAAGTTGGGGGTTGGGGGGGGGGGGAGGTGAGCTGTGTTATCCATAAACTTGGTGTAATAAATGCTGGTTGCCTAATGGGTGATCTCATACCCTACCCCACCCCCATGTTTCATGCTGACAGAGAGTGGGGGAGCTGAGATGGGGGGGAGTGGTTCTGAGTCTCTTCCTCTGTCTGTCACTGCTTTATGTCTTTGAATGGCAATAGAATCTGTCATTTGTCTTTGATCTACTTTCCCAGTCTACGGGCTTGTTTATGCCTGTTCTGGAAAATACCTATTACACTATTGTCCCTCGTGATGAAATGATTGGATTGGCACAGGGTGTGTGCATTTGTGTGCATTGAATGGACAGGTAGAAGATTTATTATTGAATCACTGGGTGGCACATGACTATGCCTCTACAGCCCTCTGTCAACATGGGCAGAACCTGCCTCTGTATCTCTATCTCTGAGAGAGCCTGGAGTCAAAAGCCACACACCTAGTTGGGCTGATGAGGCTACTTTGTATTTATAGGTTGCTGTAGCAACCATGGTCCTGATGCTAGAGGTTTCACTGTAGTGGGACGCCTGGGCAGCCCTGGGCTGGAAGAGAAATTTAATTCAATAAACTTATGAAGGGAAGGGAAGGAAATGGAATATTTACTCTCCTATTTTGCACAGATCCTTTTTCAGGAAGAGTCACTATTTATTGTTCATGTCTAATAAATAAGAAAAGCCTAAAAAATATAAAAATAAAATCTTTTTATACTGCAAACTTGTGAAGTCTATGGGGGAGGGGAAGGGGACAAGAGTGGGTATATGAAGAGATGTATTGGTAACTGAATGTGGTACAGAGTTGGAACTAGGAATTTTTTCACTTGGGAGAAAAACCTTTGGTAAGGGATAGTGGTGACAGAGGACAGTATGACTATGTTTGCAGTTGTATCAGGACAGGGAGTAGCCCAACTCCCATTGGGGTTGGGGAGGAAGGGAGACCCTTGGAGAGAGATATCATAGTGTTGGAATGTTGAGCATGTTGTATGGAACTAGATGAGAGAGTAGACAGACGGGTGGATGGTAGTCTGTAAACCACCACTAGGAGGAAGGGGGCAGCTAGGTGGTGCAGTGGATAGAGCACCAGTGCAGGAGTCAGGAGGACCTGAATTCAAATCTCACCTCAGACACTTGATACTCACTAGCTGTGTGACCTTGGGCAAATCACTTAACCCCAATTGCCTCATCCTGGGTCATTTCCAGTCATCCTGATGAATATCTGGTCACTGGATTCAGATGGCTCTGGAGGAGAAGTGAGGCTGGTGACCTGCACAGCCCTCCCTCCCTCAAAACAAAGTCAAGTGCAAGTCGTGTCATCATTTCTCTGATGGCATGGTTTTCTTTGGCAACGAAGGACAAACACACACACTAGGAGGAAGAGTACCCCTTTATCCATGTCCTAAGACAAAGCTCCAGCTGCTCTATCCTACTTACAGCTCTATACACAAAAGTATAGAACTTACAAGTATAACCTGTGTCCTTACTTGCCCTGTTTATCTTCTAAATTGTTTTGCCCTACATCTGGGGGGCGGGATGTGTGAAGAAATGATTCACAGAGAAAGTGACGGATAGAGTAGTTTCTGATCATCTTTGCACAAGAAATTCATTACCCATCTCTCCCTTCAAGTCTAAAATCAGAAGTCAGGCTAGGGAAATGGAATAAGATCTGTTCCATTCTTTCTTACTCCACCCCCATATCCATTCTGCCTGTTGATTGTACCTATATGCACTTGTCCCTTCTCTCCTCTGACACTGCCGCCACCCTGGTGCAAGCCCTCTTCGCCTCATGTCTACACTATTGCAGTAACTTGTTGGGGGTGGCATCTGTCAGCCTCACACAGTCCCTTCCCCACCTGAAGTCCATCTTCTACTCAATTGATCATCCTAAAGTGCAAGTTTGACCATATCACTCCTGCCCCCATCCATTGGCACCCTCCTGGGTCAAATAATAAATTCTGTGTTTAGCGTTTAAAGTCATTTATAACTTGGTCCCTTCCTACCTTTCCAGTCTTCTTATATCATGCCTTTCTATGATCCATAACTGTAGCCTCTTTGCTATTCTCTGAAAGGCAATCCATCTCCCAGCTTTGTCCTTTTCACTGGTTGTCCCTGTTGCCTGGAATTCTCTCCCTCTTCATTTCTGCCTTCTGGCTTCCATGACTTCCTTCAGGTCTGACATAAAAAAATCTCACCTTCTACCTATTTACTATAGGCCCTCTCTTAGAAGCTGCAGAACAAATTCTTATCTGCATGGGTACAATTCCTTCCCTGGAAGCTCCCTATACTAATGAAATCACAGACCAAAACCACAACAATTAAAAGTTCTGTGTATATATAGGATTTATTTAGAACTGTAGAATTTAAGATCCTTGAGGTCAGAGATGCTATTTTGTTTTATCTTTGTATGTATAACACCTAGCAGAGTGCTTGGCTTTTAGTTGTCATTTAATAAATCATTGCTGATTGACTAAATATTTTAATATTTTATAAGATATTCCATTTCATGCCCAAGTTTAATTCTGGATCCATCCAGGGAAGAGTTAACAAAATGGCAGCTGCTGCTGAAGGAATTCTGTGTGCCTGGCACATAGTAGGCGCCATAGAAATGACTATTTCCTTCCTGTGCTCTACTTGGCTGTGAGAGATCAGACCAGGATTTCTCATGTTGCGCTCCCTCTGGTGGCCAGCAAATATGGTGCAGTCTCTTAAGAACAGTTTTGTTTTGTTTTTTTTCCCCATGCACCTGGGAAAGTGATTTACACAGCTGGGCTCTTGTTTCAAATAGATAGACACCTGCTGGCCAATTCAGTCAATTCATCAGTCAACAAGCATTTATTAAGCACTAACAATGTGCCAAGAACTGTGTTAAAATATTAAATTAATGTAAAAAAAAATTAATGTTGACATTGTCCTTGAAGGTTTACAGAAGGCATCACTGACCAACACAATCAAAGTAAAGCAGTGTTATGTAAGGTACTGGGATTATAGAAATCTAGGCTTCCATACCATGTCCCCCAATCCTTTCTGGGACCAAGGCATTCTGAGACCCCAACAACCCACCTACTATGCTTCAAGTTGGAACACTCTTGGGGCTCTAGAATCCAAGAATAAAGAGACCAGAGTCAAAGTTGATAGAATATTCTAAAGTGCTTCCCTCCATAGAAAATCAGTGTCCTGTAGTCCAAACAAGGTTCTCATTCTGGTCCTCATGTGGGTCCTAATCCTTGCCTACCTTTTCCTAAGCACTTCCCAAGCCTGTATCTTCTGCCGCCTCCCCTCTAGAGACCTCTCTACACGCCTGGCTCGTCTCTGTGACCTGATAAGTTCAGAGTGGGGAGACTGTAAAACCAGCTGGAACTTCTCAACCTTTGCTTTAGGTGGGATCTAGGAATCCTTTCCTCTAGTCCCAATTCTATCTCCTCCTCCAAATCTTTTCAGGGATCTGAACTGAAAACCATCTGTTAGAACAGTCCTTCCCTCTTCTTAATCCCCTAGTTCTCTTTTCACATCACCACCCACTAAATCTATTGATAAGATCTTCCTTGGATCCTTTTATAGGATCTACTTTTAATGTGGGCCCAAGGGATCCATGAAGGAAGACTAGATCACTTGGAGGGTGACTGCACCATCCAGAATCCATAAGATTTTCTCTCTACCTTTCTCATCTCCCTTTCTTCCCCAGATGAGGTGTCCATGGATAGAATTACAGAGAAGACACACAGAGTCCTGAAGGTCCTTGGTGAGGGGATGAGAAGTGGCATGTTAGGGGGATAAAGAAGGGAGAATGAACCATTGGGAAAAATAATGGGTAGAGGGCATGGAATAAAAGAAGAGTTGACTGGTGATCAGAGAAGAGGAAAAGAAGTATGGTAAAAGGAGAGGGAAGGGAGTGAAGAGAGGGGAATGAGAGAGTAGGTACCAGGGATGGCGGATTAGGAGAGGTGTAGGAACATAAGATGAAGAGAGGAGCATGGGAAGAAAATGGGAAAGTGGAGAAAAAGGAATGGTTTGAAATCCCTGATGGAAAAAGGAAATGAGGATGTAGAGTAGGGCCCAAGGAGAAGGTTTATGAACAAACCATTTTCTACCCTTCTCTCTAGAAATCAAAGGTTCCCTGTTTTCCCTTCCCTTCTATTGGCAATGGCTTCAGGAGACTAAACTTCCTGAATATGTGAGGCAAGGTATCCGGCATGGAGGGTGGGGAGGGGGAAATATCTGGAATTCTGATGGATGTGAAGCATTGGGTGGGGAAGGGAATGGTGTTGCATTAGGGACAGACACTTTTTTCCTTGATTTTCTCAGCTCTGTGCCCTCCTGCCTGCCGTGAGTATACAGCATATCAGTTGAGAGCAAAAGGGTGGTTTGACCACCTGGATCTCTGAGGAGAACAAAGGTTGGGTGGAGAGGGTGAGGAGAGAATCAGAGATTCCCAGAAGACTGCCTCCAAACCCTCATTGCCACTTCTAAGGCCCTAGGAGGGAGGGGGCTGGGTTCTTCCTGAACTACTATGTCTAGCCAACATCGAAGTCCCCACTGTGACCTCCAGGTGGAACAACTACCCTGTACAACTGCTCTACATGCAAAGCTGTTGAGGTTCATTGCTGGGCTCTCAAGCGTTGCTTCCCAGGTCAGCCTCATATCTAAGTACCTTGTCCACCCTTTCTGGAAGCTCCTGCCTTTGGGGACCCACTCATGTAACCCTCAGACTCTTATCTTTAATTCCTTCTCCAAAAGACTTCCTACATTCCTCTCTCTGGTTTCCTTTTCTAAAGGGTACACTAAGGGTCCCTCTGCCTCCTGGCTACTCTCTCACTCCACTCTCTTTCCCACAGGACGACAGGACCTAAGGGAAACCAGGATCCTCCTCCTTTCTCTTTCAGCTGCATCATTAATTCTAGGTTTCATCAGCTGCATAGTAGAGTGAGCTGGGGATTGGGACTGAGGTTGGGAGTATGGGGCAAGTGCCATTCTAATCACCATATTTTTTTCTATCCCATCACAAACCAGTCTTTATTTCTTCCCATTTCCTTTTATCCCCTCCCACCAGGTCCAGATCCCTCCCTGCAGAGTGATCCTCACGAGGAAATTCCAAGACCTTCCCCACAGTTTCCACCCTCAAGTCCTCTTTGATGACTCAGTTTAGCCACCCACATACAAGTATCCAGTACTCCCAACCTCCAAGGACCACACACGTACCTAATTTCCCACCCCTCACACATACCATCACTCCCTGTGACTCGAATACAGATGGAAAGAACCTCCATACTGTCCCCTCAAAACCCTTTTCACCTAGTTCCCAAAAAATCAACTGGGAACATTGTCCTCATAGTCATCTCCAGCCTCAACCCCCATGGGTTTTGCAGATTCTGGAAGATTCAACCTTCTTTGCAGATTCAACCTTCTTTGGAAAATTCTCCCCATGTTGGGGATGACATTACCTTGTTTTAAAGCTAACAAGATGTACATAGATGTGGGTGTATGTGTATTCATATATATTCCCACTCAGAGTGAGACAGTCCTCCTCTTCCCTGGTATTTCTTTTCCTCCTATTATCACTAAATATCCTTGGTTTAGTCCCTTCACCTGTTCTGGTCTTTAATCTACAATCATGGAGAAAGCCAGTTTCATGGGGGAGATAGAGTCTTCTCCTATGGGGGAACCCCAGTTACATGAAGAGAATCGAGTTTTTATCCTTGAGAGTGAGAAATGGAACAGGATGTCTGAATTGGGAAACATGGGTTTTTCCCTTGAAACTCAGTAGTTACCCGTCTTAGGTTCCCTATATTTGACAGTGGCACCCTCAATTCTAGATCTCCCTCTCAGTCAACCTGGTTACCTTCCTTTCCCTTCTCTCCTGATCCTCATGTTTCTCAAGTCCAGTTCAGTCTTTTTCTTTCCAGTTCTATTGCCACCAGACTTGTTTAGGCCTGTATTACTTTTTATTTGGATTATTGCCACTAGTCTCATCTCCCCATCCCCAGTTTCTCCCTTCTCTGTACACCAGAGCCAGAATAATCTCCCTTATCAAGGTTTAATCAAACACTCATCTCCCTGCTCAAAATCCTGATTCCACCACCCCCCCCCCCCGCCAGTCTATAGAATAAAATACAAACCTAGTCTAGTTTTCAAGACTCTCTGCAATCTGTTTCCCACTTATATTTCTAGTCTTAGTCACACTACACCCATTTCGTTCCCTAATTGTATTTTGCCCTTTTCCCCCTTCCTAACTTGCACATACTAGAATGGTAAAACCCGCATTTGTGCCAGCTGAAAATTACTGATATATCTCCATAAAGTCTTCCCTTATTTCTTCCTCCACACATAAGTGATATCTCTTTGCTCAAATATCACATCATCATTTTGGATCTCTTCCACCATTCCTTTGTAAATTTGTCTGCCTTCCTAGGTTTCAGTACCTAGAAGGCAGGGAACCAAATCATTTTTAAATTTTTGTGCCCTCTGAATCTAGACTGGCACTTTGCACACACTAGGCGCTTAACATGAATATTTGAATTGAATTCAAGATCATCCACCATATAACCCTCCCATTTTTCCATCCTTGTCTCCCAGACACCAACCTTCCATATCTACTGAATAGGTTTATTTCCTATTATTTTTATTTTATTGTTATTTTCCTATTATTACTACATCTAGGCCTTTGTTCCACTTCTATTTTTAGACCTCTTTCCTATCCCACCATGTTACTAAATCTTAACCTTCCTGTTAACCCTAGCTTAAGTTTCTTCTCTTACATTCCATCCCTCAGTCTGTAATTCTATTGCCATTACAGTCTCAACCAATCAAACAGTTCTTAAATATAGAAAGACAGCCTATGCTATCCTTTATGTGTAGGTCCCCTCCCTTCTCATTCCCCAGCCCTGCTAAGGAGTAAGTCCTTTCAGAGTAAGGAGGAAGAACTCAGCAACTTTTCTTTGCACTGCTCTGGATCCAGTATATGAGTACTGAGTACCTTACCTGAATACTATCATTCCATCTGGGATACTTGTACCACAGGTAGCTGGGTGGTTCAATGAGTAGAGTGATGGCCCTGGAGTCAAGAAAACCTGAGTTCAAATCTGGTCTCAGACATTTACTAGTTGTGTGACCCTGGGCAAGTCACTTAACTTTTGTCCGCCTTAATCCACTGGAGAAGAAAACGGCAAACACTGCAATATCTTTGCCAAGAAAACCCCATGGACAGTACTGGCATGCTATGGTTCGAAGTCATGAAGACTCAGACACACCTGAACAACATCCCATCAGGGATGCTCAGGCTTAAGCTGAAAGTGCCATTCCCTCTCCCCGAGTTAATGTTTGATTTAAATTCAACAGGTGTTTTTTTAGGTATCATTTTGACTTTATTTAAGGAAAAATGATGGAAGGGAGAAACAACAGTAATTTTTGTAATATACAGAGAACAAGTTAGCACTGCAAAAAAAGAAAAAAGAAAAAAAAGGCTGAATGTTTGTTAGTAGTCTTCAACAAGTCTTGCTTTTTTTAAAGTGCTTACACGAGTGGGACACTATGCTAGATGCTAAAGATACAAAAACAAAGAGTTTACAATCCACTTGACAATGGCACCCTCATCTCTGGGTCTTAATCAACCTTGTTATTTTCCTATCCCTTCTTTCCTGATCTCACCACCAAGTTCTTTAGATTCTTCCTAATTTCTCAAGTCCAGTTCAGTTCCTTCTCTCCACTTCTACATTTAGGGCTATGCTATTTTTTTTATTTGGATTATTGTTTTCTAGAGGGTGAAGATTCAATATTTACATAGATGACATAGGATTACTCCTAATTTGAGGAGTGCTAGAACTCCCGCTAAGAGAATTGGAACAGAAGTCACAGGTGCAGTGACCTATTTGATCCTTGAAGGAAGCTAAAGGGGTAGGCATGGGAGGGAGCCTAGTGTAATGTTAATGTATGGTTAATGGTGGGTGGGGGGAAGAATTAAAGATCTCCCCCTATCATTGACAAGCCTCCGACACCTTTTGTTAATGGCACTGGGTTGTATATATGCCCTGAGTATATAATGAGTAGATACTGAAGAGTATGTATACTCTGAGGTAAGGTTTTGCTTTTGGGTTTATTTTTTGGAAGATGGTTCGTGTGCCCGATGAGACTCTGAGCAGCTGCTAAGGAGCCCCCTGGCTTTGAAAACCCCAATATTGGTGCTTCTCTCTCTGATAATGATGAATGCATTGTCTACGATCAGACAGTGGGAAGCCTTGTCTTTTGTTTGTAATTTATGCTTGTAATTTCTGTTTGAATTTTCTCTGCAGTTCAGGGTGCCGACTTTTCCCCTTGAACGAAGTGAATGATATATGTGCTTGATTAAACTAGATTGTTGATCCCTCAAAAGTCGCTTTCCTTTTAGAAAACCTGTACAGCAGGCTGTCTTGTGTATGCTGGGGTCTTTGCTGATACACCTGGAAAACCACCTGCGTAAAGACTTGGAGGCAGAAGTTAGAATGTGTGTGTAGGGAAACATTGAGTGCATAATGGAGTTTACTGTGAAATTAGTCTGGAAAGGCGCATGGGAACTAGATGATGAGGGTCTTAAAATACTGATTCCACCCTTGAAAGTTATCATTTGGGTCACCCTAAGTTCCAGGGTTCCAAAATTTGAGAATTTCAGGATCAGACCTTCTAGAAAGACAAGAGGATTTCCTCCCACAGTGTGGTCTTTGGAGAAAGAAAAGAATAATTCAAATAGTTCCAGAGCACTGTTATACCTGGAGAACAAGACCAATGATATTTGGAAATTGCAGGTTCAATGGGAAGGAAGTTGTTTGTTCAGCAGTCCTGAAGTCTGTTGCCTTATGAAGGGTATTCCAAATCACAGGGTGACATTACGGGAGTGGGAGGGTAAGGGAACCACCAGAATGTCAAAAAGTTGCCTTAATGTCAATTCCAAGTTCAGTTCCCTTTTTAAGGGATGCTTTATGCATTTCCATATCTAGTTGCTGACTTCCATGAGTCCTTTGCATGATTCATGTGTGTATATGTGTATCCTAGATGTGGTTGGAAGGGAGGCATGAACAAATCTCTAGAGTCCACATCCACCCTTCTCCAATGGAGGTTTTGAGTCTTTCCAGGAGAGGAAGAAGGAGGTTGGGGCCAAGGGCTGACTACTTTATTCTCATCAGAAAGAGGAGGTACCAAGACAGAATTATATCTATCTTTCCTCTTGAATATTATTAGTGTACAGGAAATGATTTTTGGGTTCAAGCTGAGCTCCTCATTGATATTCCTTAATGAGGAAGGAGTACCCCAAGCTGTATATCCAAGATTGCCAGTTTCACGAAGATATGTAGCAAATAGCAAATAAACTCATTAAGCCAATAGCTTACAAAAACCAGGGAAGAGATAAAGATGAAAATATACCAGACAATACATAGAGTGAATGAATTCTTCCACTGAGATCTCAGTTTAACTAAGACATTGAGTTCCAGATCTCATCCAAAAGGAAATTCCCTCGAAATTTCTTGTAAGCTCAGGATAGGCACATGTTTAAATTCCTGACTCCTCTACATATCTGCTTCAATCTAGAGCCTTTCTATCCCTTAATGGACCTTGATAATGTTTAATATAAAATTTTGGAATAATCTCTTTGTTCTCTCTGAAGTAAACTCAGAGAATGCCTCTCCTATGTCAGCAAAAGCCAGCCAAGGCCGACTCTACATTCCTTAGGAGGCCTTTAACCTAAGATACTATATCTTGAATAATGGGACTTTCCTTTGTATCTTATTATCTATGGCATATTAATGGTAAAGAAAATATAGACATCTTAGGTCGTAATTTCTATTGAACTTTGTTTACCCTTTCCTATGTCAGTTATCTGTTTAGGGCAGGAAGCCTGCCACTTACTAGTGGTGGGATTTCCTTCTTTATCACCGAGACATGTGTTTACCCAGCTGGAATCCCAAGGCCTGACCAACATTACTTTGTTAATTGTCCTGTCTTACTAAATTTATGATTTGTTCAACTAGGAGAGTTCCTTTCTCACGGCAAAATGTATATAAGTCAGAAGATTTCTGCACTGGATAGCCAGAACATTTCTGGCTCCATAATGCATTATGTTACCGTTGTCTTTAATAGGGAATTGATCAATTAATTAATTAAATCATAAAATGTATGCATTAGCTTGTTGCCTTTTCTTAATAAAGTTTTCAGGTCAACAACCTGAAGAGAATCTGGAAACTTGTATCTTCTTTCTGGGAGCTGGAAGTCAGAAGACCAAGATCTTTCTTTTCCCATGGTTTTATCAACTCTTCCCCTTAGGCAGTGATGGAGCATTTAGTCTTATCCTTTGAACTTTGGCCTGCATTTTTTTTTCTGTTTAGCACTTCCTCTGGAGAGCTACCCATCTCATCTCACACTTTAACTAAATGAATGAATGAAAAAGCATTTATGTGTTCTTACAGTTAGCTATCAGTAGGTACGCCTAAACTACTAAAGGAAGTGCTCCTCAGATGCCTCCAAATAAATGTATCCTGTAAATTCCTCCAGTTGACTGAAAAACATATCAACTTATGATTCTTATCAACTGCTTAAATACGTCATTAACACAGTTGCCAAAATAATCTTCCTAACCTGGTCACTACTTGGCACAAAAGCTCTTAAGAAGCTCTCTAATGTCTATAAGATAAAATGCTCTCTCTCTAATCTGTACGGGCTCCAGTTTATTTCAAACTACTATTTTCATAACTGGGTCAGCTAGTTGGCACAGGAGATAGAGTGCCCTGCCTTAACTAACTGAAGAAGACACCTATCTCCCTGAGTTGAAATCTGGCCTCAGACATTTACTAGCTGGGTGACCCTGGGCATGTCACTTGACCATATTTGCCTCAGTTTCCTCATCTGTAAAATTATCTAGAGAAGGAAATGGCAAACCACTCCAGTACCTTTGCCAAGAAAACCCCAAATGGGTTCACAGAGAATTGGACACAACTGAACAATAAATTTTCATAACTAACTTTACAGTCCAGAAAAACAGGATAATTTGCTACCTCCTGCTTCTGCAGATCTTCAGAAGCTAAATCTCCTATGCCTATAATGTATTCAAATCTCAATTTTCAGATCGAGCTCAGGAATCCCTTTTTCCATCAAGTATTCCTTGATCGCTCCTTTGTATTTCTAATACCTCCTTGAATTTGCCCTTCTTTGCCTTTATAGGAATTCACACATGTAACAGTTTAAGGATGCCATCCCCTTCACCACCAACTCCCCCATTCCCCTATATACATGTACATGTATAGTCTAGTTGGGGTGATTACCTCTTTAACTGCCACTAGGTTATTTCCTTATTCTCTTCCAGAGTTCTAAGACAATTAAGAGGTATGTTCTTTTGTTTTATCGTAAATTAATAGAAATGTGCAATCTTATTAGTTAGCTATGAGATTCCACCCCAGCTGATAAAAATAAATCAGAGAAACTGCTTTTCCCATAAGCTTTCTCTCCTCATCTTAGTCTCAAATAAACATCCATTTTAATGGCTGTACAATTGTAACACTGACTTCTATAGCCTCTTCTGAAGACTATAAATATTGTTATTTGTTTCTTTAAGAAGTAATAAAATATAGGCTATCAACAACCACATAAAAAATGCTGTAAATCACTAATAATTGAGAAATGCAAATTTAAAAAACCGTAAGGTTTCACTTCATACCCTTCAGACCGGCAAAGATGACAAAAGGGTAAAAGACCAAGTAGTGGAGGGGCTGCAGAAAGCAGAGTTGTACGGTGGGGTCAAACTCAAACAGAAATGAGGGCTGTCAAACCATATGTGAAGATCTCTGTGGACTACATATTAACCTGAAAAACCACACATTAATGTCATCTCCATTCTGTTTATTTTTTCTTTTTGTTAAATATTTCCCAATTACATTTTAATCTTGTTTGACTGAACTCAGGAGTATTGCAACCTGACCAGGACAGTGTTTGACATCTCTGCACCACAACACTTTTAGTGGAGTTTTGAAGAGGTCCAGCCAGTCTTGGAAAATAATTTGGAACTCTGCCCAGAAAGTGACCAAACTTCATACCCTTTGACATAGCTATGACATTAACAGACCTATATCCTCCAAGAGATCAAAGAAAGAGGAAAAGGACCACTGGTAAGGCTTTGGTGCAGATTAAAACAATGGACAAAATGAATTTAAAACAACATCATTGGGAAAAACAACTTTTAAAAGACTTTAGACTCTGGTCAATGCAATGATAAACCATAAGTCTAGAGGGCTGAAGATAAAGCAAAATACACCATTCTCTTCTTCCCAGAAAGGAGAAGAGCTTAAAGTACAGAGAGACACATACAGGTATAGCCAATATGGAAATTTGTTTTTCTGGGCTATGAATACTTATGAAGATTTTGTTTTTCTGTTTCGTAATTGTTCAACATGAGAGAAGGAGAGTGGGAAGGACAAAATACGAACGCGTGTAAATGTACCCACAGACACATAAATTTTTATATTTAAGGAATGTTGAGATATTGGCTATTCTAGAGAGAATATTGTCTGTCACGACTAGAGAAAGACAAGATGCAAGAGAAAGATGAAAATAACTTCTTTTTGAGAGAACTAATTTAACTCTTATCTTGCAAGTATAACACCTGTTCCACTAAGTTCTTACACAGGGACAATAGATAAATGAAGGATTGAAAAAAAATCATTTATTAAGCACTTTCTATATGCAAAGCACCACTCTAAAGATACCAAGAGAAAATGAGACAGCCCCTGCTCTTAGTTCACATTAAAATGGGGGAAAGATCACATATAGTAGGTTTAGTTGCAAGTCAAATGAAAAGGTCTTCTAAGATTTAAGGTACAGCGGCAAAGCAAATAGAAATGCATCTTTTAAAATGTCATTTAAATTTAATATAATTTCCACTAATAATGTCAGATCCCTTTCTGATACTGAACGATTTAACTGGGCCAAAGCCTCCAGGTAAGAACTTTCTTGTCTGGTCTTCAGTAGCTGTGGCTATTACTAATACCAGATACCGTTATTGTATCTGAGAGCCAGGTGAAATGTAGAAGGAAAGACAATTTGTCCTGGTAGTTTAGAGTTACAGTTGTAATTGCCTTGTTGTAGAGCCAAGGAGAATATGTGTGGGTTAATTTTTATCTATGAGGATCTATGACAGATCTACAGGCAGAAAGAAGACGAGGAGGGACTTTTTTCTTCTGAAAATATACTTTATGAAGAAATATTACAAAGATAACTATAAGAAGAATCTGTGAGGAATTGGCAGTGTAAGTATATTCGGGAGAAACTACTTCTTGTGTTGACAAAAGAGAGACTGAATTTAACTTTTATCTTAAGGAGAAATATAAAAAGGATAATTGGGAGATTCTAATCAGTATATGAACTGAATTGAATACTGAAATATTGTTTCTGGAAATGAAGCCAGTCATCTGTTGGTGTAATGAGGGTTTTGGGTGATTCTGACTGCGGTGTAGACAAAATACAAATAATCTCAAGTTATTTGTTGCATTGTGAATGAATCATTCATTCACTATGATATTTCAGAGATTAAGACATTTAACAGACATATGAATAATTATAATTGGGAAAGGTTTGTCAAGTTTATTCAAGCAATCTCTAATGAACCAGGGTGTAGGTTTGAGCCAACTAATTAATGAGAAAAGAGATTTCATTTTATTAATAAGAAAATATCCACACATAGCCCCCTGAATTACCCTAGAGTTTGAGATAAGATTAAATATGAGAATGAATCAAATAGCCAGCTCAAAGGTGTCAAATTGTCAAATAAGTCAAATTGTAAGACTCATAGTCCTGTTTCATGAAGTAATTTGTAAGAAAAGAGAATTCTTGGGGAGACTTTAATTGCTATCCAGAGAGAACTGAATGTTTCAGCTATGTTTTCAGAATTGAGAAGTCTGTAGTTACAGTGATAGTTAAAAGAAGTGGTGATAGTTAAAAGCTGGAGACAGCTTGTTCAGGCTCATGAGAGCCAATTGTTAAATTTTCCAAGTGAGCATTTATACCTCACAAATCAGCAAATGCTAAAAGGTTATTGTTTTGTGGATTATCGCTCTATACTTCACAAAGTAATGGAGAAAATGTTAATAAAGGCAGGTTAAACCTAAAAGTGTGTCATAAGTATGGCCTCCTGTCCCCTGCAGACAGCTGGTTGATAACATTTACCAACACCACTCTCATTAAAGGTAACTTTGGCTATGATCTCTCTCAAAGCTTATACACAGCAAATAACTATTTGCATATTTTGATAAATAGTATAAACAGTAACTTTGATGTATATTTAAGCCTAGGAGCTTTTTGGGAGGAGAATGGGGGTTGGGGTATCAACATATAGAGAAAGAAAGAGGAGCAAACAGGAGAAAATAAGTTTCTACAGTTTGTTTTATAAGTAATATTTAATAAATTGGTGTGGTGGTTCAAAGCTAATTGTTCAATTAAACAGCAAGATGTAGAACATTTTCTAGATTACCCTAGAACTCTGGGAGAGAACAAATAAGGAAAATGATTGAGTAGTAGTGAGAGAGGAAATATACCTCCACATAGGCAAGTGGGAAGTAGTGACCTTAAAACCCTGCTACAAATGCCATGATGTATTTAAATATTTTAGCAATATATCACAGTAAGAAAGATCACAGCCAGAACCACCTCTAATGATCTACTGCAACGTTCAATTTCCCAACCCTGAAAACACACTTCCCCCATTTAATTCTCTCAGGATGACAAAGTCATGAATTTTCTTTAGGATACCTTCTCCTGTGTAGAGAAGAGGAGAAAGGTCATTCCATTCATCTCCAGTCTGGTCTGCTCCCTTGAGGGAAGGAAAGTGAACTGCCCAAAGCTCTGAGAGAAGTCCAGCCAGAGAGCAAACCCCTACGAGTAAGGAAAATCTACCTGGATTCATTCTTCAATGATTACCAAACTCCCCTGGATATAACATTCTCCCTCCCAGGGACTATGAACTCCCTACTATTATCATTCCTGTTCCATGATTTGTATCCTACTGCTCAATTCCTTATTCTCATTGTCCTTAAAACTTGCTCTCCACCGCTCTACATCTCACTCTAAATCTACCTACCCTTTGCACTATACCTCTGGAATGTTTGCTCCATCAATGACAGACTTGCTTCATCTTAAATCCTTTCCTTTTTCACTCCTTCCATTTTGGCTGTCACTAAAACCTGGCTCCCTCTTGATGATACAGTTCCCTTTCCAACACTGGCTGTACTTTCACTCCTCAGTCCTGCTCCTTACTCCAACTTACTAGTTGAAATTGGGAAGTTGAAATACTCTTTGCTCTGCATTGTAACTTCTGGGTTCTCCATCTTCCTCCATCACTCAATAACCTCTCTCTTCCTTTGAAGTTCATGCTATTCATATCTACTATGCAAACAAAATCCTAGTAGATATCTACCAGCCTCCAGGACACTACCCTTTCTTTCTTCAATTAGTACAGTGCCTGGCCCACAGTCTTTCCTCCACCACTTGTATCCTCATACTAGGGAACTTCATACTGTGATCCCCCCTCAAACATCTTAATGTCACATTTGCTCAATTTACTCATTTCACATGACTTATTCCTCCACCCCACCCTTGCCATACACAAAGGTGGTTATATCCTTGATTTTGCCATCATCCATAAATGTACCACTTGCATACTCATGAATTCTGAAATTCCCTTATCTGATCACAGTCTATTGTCACTCCACTTCTCCCTCTGCCTTGTAACCTCAAACCCAAATTGTGGCCCACACCATGACCTCCAACCTCTTGACCCCTCAGGCCATCACCTCTGTATTAGCTATACTCTCTAGAGAAGAAAACAGTGGGGGCTTAGTTTTTGAAAGAAGGTTTGTATGCCAGATGAGATTCTGGGAGGTTGCTAAGCAGCCCCCCAGCTTTGAAAACCCAGATGTTGGTGCTTACCTCTCTGGTCACTATGGTCAGACAGTTGGACCTATCTGTTAATTTATATGTATTGCTTATATCAGACAGTTTTGGAAGCACTGTCTGTTGATTTAGATTTCTCTGTGTTTTCTCTGAAGTTCAGAGCACTGACTTTTCCCCCTGAAGTAAGTGAATGATACATGTGTTTGATTAAAGTGACTGTTAACTTCTCAAAAAAAAAAGAGAAGAAGACGGCATAGAGTTGAACTGGTTCACCAAGTGGTCAAGATGAGGAAAGGAGGAGTATAGCTAGTTGCAGGGGTGATGACCTGGGAAAGAACTGAGGGGTTGAGGGATTGGAAATCATAGTGTGAACTGAGAACAAGATTTGTGGTTGTGATGAGGGCTGGAAGGGGAGGGTTGAGACTCCTGCGAAGATTGGAGTACCAGGGGCAGATCACCTGGAATGAATTCAAGAACTCAAGCATTCTTGAGGTCAAAGTAAAGATTCATTACACTTTATGACAGGCAGGAGTTCTTAGGGAACCTGCAACTTAGGGGGTATAAGTAAAGTTTATATAGGATATTCTATAGTAAAACATGTGCCAAATATGCTAATTAGGTGATTTGGGTGGGATTAGGGAGTGGTTAAAGAGTGGTTAGTTCTTAAAGGAACATGCACTTTTGGTATCTACTGCACAGGTATTTTACCCAGAGTTCATCGGGAAATAGCCCAAGGTAGGGAGGCTACATGGAGGTGTGATTTTAAGCCTAAAACATCACTAAATCAACTAGCGGTCAGGGCTGACTAAAGAATATCAGGCTGCTCTCATCAGTGTCTTGTTAGACAAGATATATGTAAGGGACTATACATACAAATGTCTAACCCTAGGATACATAGTTGGTCAGTGAGAAGTAAATGTTGTTATGACCAGTACACGGCCAACTCAGCCAGTACGCAGCTGATTCAGACTAATGAGTTCTGTAGGTGCAGCTGGCTACTGGATCAGGAAGGGAGATAACAGTTGTTGCTGGGACAGCTGTCCTTGAGCTGGGGAGAAACTGCCTGGGATAGTGTTTTCAGGCTAGGGAGAAATGCCATTTTTAGAGAGAAATGTGATTTTAGAATTGGGGTCCAAGCACATGCACCCAAGACCCCCATCAATTGCAAGGCCACTCTACACTGTTCTCTTCTCTTGAATGCCTTACCATGTTGCCAATTTTTCCCTGCAAAGCATCAGCTTGAATTACTCTCATCATCTGCTACCTCCATTCCTACACATGGACAATGCTGAAAAAAGTCACAAAATCATCCTACTTGAGCCCACTACAAATATATGATGAATAACCTCCACTGGGTCCCCAAATACTGCAAAGAAATACTTTTACATATTTCTAATTAACTCATTATCTTGCTTTCCCTCCATCTCACATTTTCTTAGAAATTTGTCTTATTTACTGGAAAAACAGAGGATATTCATCGTGAGCTCCCTCTTCCCCCCTTCTCATTTTACATTGCTCAGATGCCTTCTGCCACTATCTTCTCTTTCCTCCCTTTCTAACATAATGAGGTGATCCTTCTCCTTTCCAAGACAAACCTCTCTACATGCACAAGTGATCATACTCTATCCTGTCTTCTACAGTAGATTGCCCCCTTTTATCCCCACTCTCACTTATCTTTAATCTCTCCTTGTAAACTGGCTGCTTCCCTGCTGCTTACAAACATAACCTTGTATCCGCTATTCTCAAAAAACCCTTCACTTGATTCATTCATCTCCACAAACTGTTATCCCATATCTGTTCCCTTTTATGTCTAAACTCCTTGAGAAGACTACTTATAATAGATCCCTCCACTTTCTTCTTACTCTTCTGTACATTCTGACTTCCAACCTTATCATTCAACGAAACTACTACAGATTTCTTAATCATTAAATCTAATTGTCTTTTCTCAGTTCTCATTCCTTTTTGACCTCTCTGCAGCTTTTGATACTGTCAATTACTTTCTTCTTCTCTATACTGTCTTGGTTTTAGGGACACTATTCCCATCTATCTCAATCTCTTTTGCTGGATCTTTATCCAGGTCATACCCACTAACTGTGAGTGTCTCACAGGGCTCTGTCCTTGGCTCTGTCTCTTATCCCCCTACAGGATTTCACTTGGTGATCTCATCAGCAACCATGGATTAAATTATCCCCTCTAGGCTGGTGATTCTCAAATTTACTTATCCAACCCTAACCTCTCTGCTTATCTCCAGTCTTTCATCCTCAACTGCCTATTGGACATCTTGAACTAGATGTTCTATGGACATCTTAAATGCAACATGTCCAAAATTGAACTTATCCCTGCCCCTATCCCCCAACTCTCCTTCTTTCTACTGTTCCTACCTCCTTTTTTCTCTTATTCTTGACGGTACTATTATCTTTCCAGTCATCCATGATACCAACCTACGTTATCCTCATACCTACATTTCTCTCACCCCCATATTCAATTCATTAGCAAAAGCCTGTCAATTTGATCTTCATATCCTTTTTACCTTCTTCTCTCCTCTACATTGCTAACATCCTGGTAGAGGTCCTTGCCCCCTCGTATCTGGATTATTGCAATAGCCCCCTGGTTGGTCTCTCTGCCACGAGTCTCTCCTCACAACAGTCTGTCTTCCATTCAGCTATCACAGTGATCTTTGTAAATCTAAAGTCTGACCATGTCAACTCCCTCCTTAATAAACACCAGTTGTTCTCTGTCACCTTCAGGATTAAACTTAAAATTTTCTGATTGGTTTTTAAAACTATTTATAACGTTCTCTGCCCTCTAAGCTTTCTGGTCTTCTTACACCTTCTACTGCATCAGTGCCATAGCCTCTTTGCTGTTCCTCTAACAAAAAGCTCCATCTCAACTCTAGTCACCTTCACTAGTTGTGGCCCATGCCTGGAAAGTTCATTTTCCTCATCTCTGCCTTCTGTTTCTTTCCTTCAAATCACAACTAAAATCTTACCTTCTTTCAGAAGCATTTATAATCCCCCTTAATTCTAATGTCTTTCCTCTGTTGATTATTTCAAATATATCTTGTGTATAAATCTTGTATGTACATAGTTGTTGGCATATCGTCTCCCCCATTAGACCGAGAGCTCCTTGAGAGCAGTGACTATCTTTTGCTTTGTTTCCCCTTTAATCCCACACCTAATACTGTTGCTGGAAAATAATAGATATTGAATACATGTTTATCAGTTAACTGACTGGTATTCATGAAACCCAATTCCATCAGGAAATATCTTTCTCATTCTTTCTCAAAGAAAACAGTTAGCTCCCTCAGTCTTTCAGGAAAGAATTTCTCTTAGGCTTTTCTCAATGTATACCTTCAGCCATGAGAGTTAATAGTCTTCAGATGACATTTAAATTTCCCCTCTCTCCAGCAGTCTATTGTCTCTTAAAGATATGTCTAGGAACAAAATCCATGATCTTTATGGGAGAGGCTATTAAAGTTGGCTAATAAATGACAAATCTGCAATTCAAACCAATACCTTTAGGTTCCAGATACTTAATACGTTCCATGACACCACTGTTTTCTATATTGTATTGTAGTTATGTATGTACATGTCCAGTTTCATCTATATATTAGGCTATAAACTCCTTAAGGTCAGGATTTTTTCATATCTATCTTTAAATCTTGAAGTTTTGATACTTCTGAGTCTTTCAACCCACAGGGCAAAGGAAAAACATATGGTAAGTGAAAGTAGGTTTCACATGTTACCAATGTTTTACATGCCAGAAGTGGTATAAAATACACTATGCACTACTGAAACATCTTAGTTTTATAGGAACAATGAGGATGGAACACTTCTTTCTTCTGGTTAGAAACAATATTGTATAGTCTGTCAATAAGCATTTATTAAACTCTTACTATATATGTATAGGCGCTGTGGGTGTTCTAATGGGAAGTGACTATAATATAAATGAAGCATAAATAAAACTTTTTAGTTAACCCATCAAGGATATATATTTCTGGAAAGAGGTCATGAGGCAAGAAGGAGGAGGATTCTGGGAGTAGATCAGAGAATTCCAAGCTCTCCAGATTTCCTTGACAAACAAGACAAAATAACACCTCAGGGTGAATGTAGAGCAGCAAAAATAAACAAGACTTGGGGCAGAGTTGTGGTCCTCCAAGAACAACTGGGGAAGATCAGAGGAAAGACCCCAGGACAGAGATTCAGCCTCAGTGAAGTGCAAATACCTCCAGGCTATCTCACTGAAACAACAACCCTGGGGGCAGCTAGATTGGCAACTAGCCTCAGATTTAGCCACAAGAATTCTCACCTCACAGGCAGTGTGGTGACCACCTCACAGAGAGGTGGTCAGATATCTGAGCAGGGGAATGTTGAAGGACCTTCTGCTGCTGAGGGATGCCAGGCCTAGCTGTGCTGCTGAGACTAGGTCCTGGCCTGCAGCTGAAGGTGAGAAGGAACCAGCACACATCAGCAGTGGGGTGGGATGCTGTTGGCTGTGGGCACTTACAGGAGAGCTGAGTTCTTGGTTTCAGTTCCAGGTCAGAGGGGAGAACTGAAGGTTATAACCACTGGAGAATCCTTAGGGGAGGTTATAACCACTGAAGAGTCCTCAGGGAAGAAGAGCATTTCCAGCATAGTGTGCTTGGGGGTTCTAACTGTGGCTTGGAGGAGAAAAGGAGTACTGAGGTTGAACCCTAGATAAAGCTAAAAAAATAACAGTAAGAAGAACCTGAGGCCAGAGGCACCATCCCCCACACCCCAAGACTGGAGGTGATTATAATAACAAACTGCCAAAAAACAAACAAATAAACAAAAATGAACAGGCAAAGGAGACAGAACCCAACCATAGACCATGGAAACAGAGAAGACCAGGGTTTTTTTTCAGAGGAGGATACTAAAGCAAAAAAAGTCTCTCTTACCCCAAAAAGAGTTCTTACAAGAACTTTAAAAGGACTTTAAAAACCAAATAAGAGATATTGAGGAAAAATTAGGAAAAAAATAAGAACAATCCAAGAAAAACAAGAACATTGTGAAAAGAAAGTCAACCAACTAGAAAAGAAGATCCAGAATCATTAGGAAGAAAACAACTCCTTGAAAATTAGAATTGGCAAGGGGAAGTCAATGATATTATAAGAGACCAAGAAATAATAAAACAAAATAAAAAGAATGAAAAAATAGAAGAGAATGTGATACATCTCATAAGAAAAACAACTGACCTGAAGAACAGATCAAGAAGAGGAAACATAAGAATAACAACTACCTGAAGGCTACAATCAAAAAAAAGTATCTTGATATAATAATACAATACATAATTAAAGAAAATTTCTCTGAAGTTTTAGAACAAGGCAGAGAAAAAAATCCACCAATCACCACCTGAAAGAGATCCCAGGATGAAAACCTATAGGAATATCATAGCCAAACTTTAAAACCCCCATGTTAAGGAGAAAATATTATGAGCCACAATAATAACAACAAAACAATTTAAATACTGTGGAGCCTCAATTAGAATTGTACAAGACTTAGCAGCTACTACACTTAAAGACTTCAGGTCTTGCAATAGTATATATAGGAAAGCAAAAGAATTGGGGTTGCAGCCAAAAATAACTTACCTCGATTACCTTGGTAATCCTGGATGAAAAAAAAAAAGGATATTCAACGAATTGACAGACTTTTGGGATTTTGTTGCAAAAAGACCAGAACGTATTAGAAAATTTGTAATAAAAGATCCAGGATAAATATAAGGTAAAAATCAAAAACAAATTACAAAGGATTCATTAAAGACAAACTTTACTTTTTATATACAGAAATGGAAACCATATGCTTAAGATTGTTGTTAGTAACTAGGTAGTTCAAAAGAAAGACTAAGAAAGAGCTGAACAGGATGTGGTGATTCTAAATTGTGCAGGAAAAGGTAAGAAGAGCAATTATCTCATTCAAATGAGTCTCTAGAGCAGAGGTTCCCAGATTTATTTGGTTCCTTTTTTCCAAAAAATGTTACTCAGTGTTCCCTCCCCTGCTCCCAACAATCTACTTTCTTTAACCCTTTAACAGTTTCTTTGAAATCTAAACCACTACCCTCCTAAAAAAACCTCACATGTATATATATACATATATATATACATACATACATATATACACATACATACATATACATACATACATACATACATATATATGTATCATATCTGGAGGGAAATGGATAGAAATAGAAAGGAATACACCTTTTTCTGAGTGGTACAATGTAACCTTACAAAGACTGACTACATATTAGAACACAAAATATTTATAGCTAAAAGCAGAAGTGTTAAATGCTTCCTTTACAGACCACAATGCAATAAAAATTATATATAATAAGGGACCATGGAAACATAGAAAAAAACTAATTGAAGACTTAACAACCTAATCTTAAAGAGTATATAGATTAAGTAACAAATAATAGAAACAATCAGTAATTTCATTAAAGAAAATGAGAATGATGAAGCAACATTTTGGAACCTATGGGATACAGCAAAAACAGTAATCAGAGGAAAATTTCTATCCCTAAATACTCTCATATCAATAAAAAAGACAAAAAGTAGACCAATGAACTGGGTATACAATTAAAAATTACAAAAAGAACAAATTAAAAATCCCCAATTAAACATTAAATTGGAAATCCTAAAAACTAAAGGTGAAATTTATGAAACTGAGTGTAAGAAAACCATTGAGTTAATAAAACTAGGAGTTGGTATAATGAAAAAATAAATAAAATATATAAAACATTGGTTAATATGATTTTAAACAAGAAAGAAAATCACATTATAGCATCAAAAATGAAAAGGGTGAATATGCCACTAAAGAAAGTGAAATCAAAGCAATTATAAGGACTTATTTTGCCCAATTATATGCCAATAAATTCAACAACTAACATGAAATGGAAGAATATTTACAAAAATACAAACTGCCCAGATTAGCAGAAGAGGAATAGAGTATCTAAATAGACCTATTTTAGAAAAGAAATTGAAAGGCCATAAATGAATATCCTAAGAAAAAAGCACCAAGACCAGATGGATTTACAAGAAAATTTTATCAAACACTGATTCCAATATTAAATAAGTTATTTGGAATAATAAGCAAAGAAGAGGTCCTACCAAACTCCTTTTATGAAACAAAGATGATACTGATACCTAAATCAGGAAAAGTAAAAACAGAGAAAGAAAATTGTAGACTAATTTCATTAATGAACATGGATGCAAAAATCCTAAATAAAATACTAGGAAAAATGTTAAAAGAATATGTTACAAAGATTATACATTATTGCTAAGCAGGATTCATACCAGAAATTCAGAGATGGTTTACTATAAGGAAAACTACTAACATAACTAATTATATCAATAATAAAAAACACAAATCATATAATAACATCAATAGATGCAGAAAAAACATTTGACAAAGTACAACATTCATTTTTATTAAAAATATTTGAAAGGTATAAATGGACTTTTTCCTTAAATTGATAAAGATGCATTTACCTAAAACCATTAGCATTATTTGTAATGGGGATAATAAACTAGAAGTCTTCCCAGTAATATCAGGTGTGAAACAAGGATGCCCACTGTCACCAATATTATTCAATATTATATTGGAAATTCTAGCAATAGCAATAAGAGGAGAAAAAAGAAATAGAAGAAATCAATACAGAATGAGCTAGTAAAACCATCTCTTTTTGTAGATAATATACTTGGAAAATCCTAAAGACTCAAGTAAAAAGTTACTTGAAGTAATTAATAATTTCAGCAAAGTAGCAGGATATAAAGTAAACCCACATAAACCACCAGCATTACTATATATTATCAACAGGATCTTGCAGAAAAAGATAGCTAGAGATACCCCATTTAAAATAATTCTAGACAAGAGGTAGAGAGCCTGTTGCCTCAAGGCCACATGTGGCCCTCTAGGTCCTCAAATGTGGCCCTTTGACTGAATCCAAACTTCACAGAACAAATTCACTTAATTAAAAGGATTTGTTTAGTAAAACTTGGACTCACTCAAAAAGTCAAACCCAAGGACTTAGAAGGCTCCAGGCTGCAGGTTCCCCACCCTAGTTGTAGACAGTATAAAATACCTGGGAATTTATCTACGAAAACAAACCTAGGATCTATATGAACAAAATCATGAAAAATTTTGTACACAAACAAAATAAGATTTAAATAATTGGAGAAATATTATTTATGGGCAGGCAGGGCCCATAAAAATGACAATTTTACTAAAATTAGCCTATATATTTAATGCCATTCCAATTAAATTATCAAAAAATTGTTTTACAAAGCTAGAAAAATTAATAACAAAATTCAATTAGAAGAAGAAATGGTCAAGAATGTCAAAGGAACTCATGAGAAAAAATGTAAAGGAAGAAGATTTAGCAGTACCAGATCTTAAACCATATAATAAGAGGTAATTATCACAACTATCTGGTATTGGCTAAGAAATAGAAAGGTAGCTCAGTGGAACAGAGCAGACATATAATCTACAGTAGCAAATGAATATAATTACCCAGTGTTTGACAAATGTTAAAACTTAAGTCTTTGAGATAAGAATTCATTATTTGGTAAAAAAAAAATTGTTGGGAAAGTTGGAAAGCAATCTGGCAGAAACTGGACATAGAACAACATCTTACACCATATACCAAGAGAAGGTCAAAATGGATACTTGACCTAAATATAAAAGGAAGACATTATGAGAAAATTTGAGGAACATGAAACATATTATCTATCAGACTTATGGATAGGTGAACAAGAGATGGAGATAGGAAACAAAAGATAGTATTGTAAGATGTAAAATGGATAATTTTGATTACATTGAATTAAAAAGTTTTTGTACAAATAAAACAAATGTAGCCAAGATCAGAAGGAAAGTAGAAAACTGGTTTCATATCTCAAATATTTAAAGAACATTGTCAAATCTGCAAGAATGTGAGTCCTCCCCCAACTGACAAATGCCCAAAGGATATGAACAGGCAGTTTTCCAACAGAGAAATCAAAGCAATTTGTATATATGAAAAAATGCTCTAAATCATTATTGACTAGAGACATATAAATTAAAACAATCTTGAGATAACATTTGATACCTATCAGATTGGCTAAAATGATACAAAGGGAAAGCGACAAATGTTGGAGTGGATGTGGAAAAATTGGGACCTTAATTCGTTATTGGTGTATCTGTGACTTGATCCAACCATTTTTGAGAGACATTTGGAATTTTGCCCAAAGGGTTATTAAACTATGCCCTTTAATCCAGCAATACCACTATTAGGTCTGTTTCCCATCTTTGGAAAATAGAAAAGAATCTAGATGTTCTAAAATATTTATAGCAACTCTCTTTGCAGGAATGGCCATCAACTGGGGAATGGCTGAACAAGTTGTGGTATGTGTTCATGATGGAATGTTACTCAGCTATAAGAAATTATGAGCTTAATGATTTTAGAGAAGCATGGAGAGACCGCTACAAAATAATGAAGAGCAAAATGAGCAGAACTGAGAAAACACTGTATACTGTAACAGCAGTATTGTTTTAAGAACAACTTTGAGGAACCAAGTCATTCTGACTATAATAAATACCCAAATTAACCTCAAAGATCCTATGAAGGAAGATTCTCTTTGAATCCAGAAAGAAAAATTGCTGTAGTGAAGGAAATGATGAGCTGGTTGATTTAGAAAAACATGGAAAGACTTGGACTTATGGAGAAAGGTGCCATACACCTTCAGAGAAACAGATAAGAGGAAACAAACACAGTATGGTCTTACATGTATGTGTATGATGGTATATGTATATATAAATATGTTTATAGAGATCTATGCATATGTATATATATCCACACTTAATTATAACCTTCTTTAGGGTGGGAGGTGGGGATAGAGGAGAAAAAATAAAGTAAAAAAGTACACAGCAGAGAATAAAAGAAAATCAACAAGGAAGCAAAGCTGGGCAGCTTTGAAAACAATGTTTTCATAATTATATACATGTGTATATATACATATACTGTACATATGTATACATATACTTATTATATAGGTTTTCTTGAAATAGAAATTTATTGTTTTATATTCACTCCTCTCTTATGGTCTGCTGCGTACATGGCAATTTTTTTCTTTTCTCATTTTGTATTTAAGCATAAAATTTAAAAAATTACCAAAAACTAGCCCAAATTAGCTAGAGGTCAGACCCACCATGAGTGTAGTCTAGAAGAGAGCAGTCCATCCCCCAAAATATTCACTTGGAGAAAGCCCTTCCGTAGATGGCTGTCTTTAAGGCAGGAGAAAATCTGGAAGCATCTATTCTGGGGATAAAGTCTTGCCCTTTCATGTGGTCTCCCTGTGATCAACTCTCACTGGCCACATACAAGTTACACCTCTGAAAAATAGACAGTCCAAGTGCTTCCCTGGTACCCAGCCATGACATTCATATCTTTTATTTTAACTTTTTAAATTTTGAACTTGAAAATGATCAACAACATTTTTATATACAAAGAATAGAAAAAATGATTATATATAATGCAAAAATGAAAATTGCTATTAGGTATAACTTTTTGTAAAACATACATATATACATACACACATATGTACACAAATGTATGTGTACATGTATATAGGTATATATATGTATGTGTATAGATATATAGATATATATTCATCATGTTAATTCCAAGGCTGCCCTGGTTGTCTGTGTCTCTCCCTGAATTTCGTTCTGTTCTCTTCTGTGCATTTAGAAATTCTTTTTTCGACACTCATTTCTGTCTTTTTAAAAAATCCTTACCACTAGCCCTCTCCCCTTCCTAATTCTCTCCCCGCCCTATCTTAAATCCCTTTCATTGTTCAAACAAGCAGAGCCAAGCAAGACAAATCCACATATTGGCCATGTTCCAAAATGTCTCATCCTACATTTCTAGTCCATCACTTTTCTGTCAAGAGGTATACTCATGAAATGTTAATAAAAGCAGGGAAAGTCTCTGGTGCATTATGTGGCTCCTCTATGGAGGACTTAATGAAAAAAAAATGGACAAGAATCACAGAGGATGTGAAGGCCTGGAGAACTTGAAATTTGTACCAGCATTTCCCAACCAATAGGTCATCTTTGTATCCAAAATGAATAGTGCTATGGATATGTAGCAGAGGCTAAATGGGCCTATGGGGGTCACTCTCATGAAGTGGGAACCCAGAATTCCCAGGAAGCGTCAGGGGACCCTGAGGACATGAAGACTCATTACTGGAGGATGACAAACTTACTGGTTGCTTCTGGCCAAATAGTGGCCCAGTGTGGAAAGGACTTGGCACTTTAGAATATTATGAAAAGCTCTGAGTGGTCCCTTAGTCCATCCCAAGCCCAGTGACTATTGCACAGGGACAGGCACTCCATCATGTTCAGCTCTTTGAGATCCTATGGACCACAGTATGCCAATACTGTCCTCTGGGTTTTCTTGGCAATGATACTAGAGTGTTTTGCCATTTCCTTCTCTAGTGTATTAATGCAAACAGAGGTTATATCTCAGGTTAATGCAGCATCTGAGGATGGATTTGAACTCAGATCTTCCTGACTCCTGGCCCAGGACTCTATGCACTGAGTCACCTAGCAGCCTTACAGGTACTAGAGGGGCTAAAAGAAAAAAAAACAGTCCCTGGTTTGATGTTTTTAGCAGTGACTCTCCAATGTGGCATGCTGTAACTCCAGTGAGAGATGTTGAAAAAAGGGCCTTTCTCCACCCTTGTGCAATATTGACCCTGCTGCGAATGGATACTCCACTAGTTGGGCTTGTGCCTGGGGTACCTAGCTGTCTTTGCTCTTTATCTGCTTGTTTTTTTCTGGATATTCAGGGAATAAATATGTTGGAGAAGTCCAGGATTGGAAATGACCTTATGAAGTCGAGTAGTCCAGAGGCCATGAAGGTTATCCAATTTGAGCTGGCTGGTGGCAGGGGAGGGTTCTTTGGAGAGGATAGACATTGACAAGATGATTAGCCGAAGCCTAGGGTATTTTATTGAATGGATATGTACTGGAAATTGTTTGGTTGCTGCTCAGTGGGGATAAACTGTAAAATGCCTAATTAGCAGTTTGGCAAACTGCTTTATGTCTAGATGAGGTTTAAATATTCATATCCCATCAGATTATAACAGGAGTTATAAATTAAGTCCATGATTCCTCTTTAATTCATTCTGTTAATGAGTTTGTAATGTAGGGACTCTGGACACCAGGGCCAGTCCTTATGAATGTAGACACCCAGCTCTGCTGATGCAATCCATGCGGACTTTATTCTGGTCTGCTTATCATGTGAAAAAGAGGAGTTTTTCAACTGGTTGCTGCACCAGAACTGAAAATGCATTCAAAAGGAACTAACCAGCTGAAGTACTTTTTCTTTCTTTGCTGGCTGCATTCAAGTGAGGAGGTAAGGACTGCTATCAACCTCCTGGTGGGGAAAAAAGGAGGTTTTGGACCTTTATTTTCTCAACCAGGCTGCTGTCATGGGTCCCATGAGAGAATGGCCCTGAAATAGCTTCTTATCTCTATTCTGTTTATTATTTCCTGATCCTAAGTGAGGACCTAACTTTGTGAAAACTTTGAAAATTTGGGAGAGTCACTAGAAGTCTGGTCGCCAATGGCAAGGATAGAGTTTGTGGTTTGTTAGCAGAGTCATGAAGAGTAACTGGGACTCAAACCAGCACTGGATTGACCCACAAAACCAAGATGCTGGCTCCTATAAGAGGATCATCCATAGCTTTGGTTCATTCAGAAGTGAACTTGTTGAGGCATATGAATTTTAGAGACTGCTTAAAGTCTGAGTCCATTCTCCTTAGGGATAAAGTAGAATAGGGGAAAGTATGCTCTGTTGGGAAGATGATGGTATGCTACTATCCCCTATTTCCAGTAAATGCGCCACTGAGGTTTAGAGATACACCACTTTAAGAACATGAAATCATCTATAGATTCCCTCATCCAACCCAGAAATCCACAGAGGAAACTCAAGAGTTCCTCAGAAACCCTGGGCTAGATAGATAGACTAAGGTGGGAGGAAGAGCAGAATCCAGGAGGCCCCAAGAATCTTTAGCAGGATTCATTACTTCCTGCCTGAGCCCCAAAGCACTCAAGACCAGCCCAACCCAAGCTTACCCTGAGGCTCTTAGCTGTGAGAGTCAAGCCAGAGAAAAATTACTTCGAGGCCTTTGAGGAAGTTCCAGGGCGTCAGTCAGTCCCTGTATGAGCCAAACACAGCCTGAGCCAAGCCCAGACTTCCAGAAGCCCACGGCTTCAGGAGTTCAGTTTGAAAGAGAACAATCTCAGGTGATGTGGAAGGCAGGATTAGTCCAGTGTAGTAATTCCAGCCTGAGCCAAACAGTATCTGGTCCAATAGTTCTTGAGCCAAGAGAACAACTTCTGATCATTCTAGACAGCATCCAGGAGACTATCAATGGCCAAAGGTCCTACACAAAATTGGGTTCCTGAGTAGCTCCTGATCCCTACAAGAGAGGGGAAAGATCACAGGCAAAGGGGAAGAGGTCCTGGAATCTTGTGATAATAGGGAGGCCCCAGAGAAAGCCCAGCACCTGAACAGCCTCAGAAACACTTGAAGGAAGGGGCTATCCTATCCCACTTTACACGGGACCAGTTAGGACGCTGATGAGGCTATTCAGTTGTGGAGCTTGACCTAAGCACAGTCTCCCCAACCCAAATATTTAGATAGATAAGATGACCAAGTAAAGGAAAACATAAGGAAATATCCTGGTTTGAAAGATGTCCAGGGGTGTAAACCCTTAAAGACAAAAACACCATGGCTCCAGTTAATACCTCAGAGGGAAAAAAAGAGTCCTGGTCACAGGGAATATAGGAGTACCCAGAAAAATTGAAACAACAGATACTAAAAGAAAATCCTGGAAAATTGACACCCATGAAAAAATCTCACAGAAGAACTGAAAGCTCTGAAGTTTAGAGTGGGCCAGTCAGAAAATTTATTAAAACAATGATTCCATAAGACAACTAAAAATGTGAAAATAAAAACAAAATGTTGGGGGGGGGGGAGATCTATTATTATATAAGAAAAGTAATATAAAAAAATCAACTTGGAAAACAGGTTGAGACCATCAAAGAAGTATCAAGCCTATCTGAAAGCCATGATTAAAAAAAAAAAAGTTTGGCTACCACATTTCAAGAAATTATAAAGTGAAAACTTCTCAGAACTGGCAGGTAAAGTGAATGAAAACATAATTTATCTACCACTTACCTTTGGAAACTCCAAAATGAAAACTCTCAGGAACATCACAGGCAAAATCCAGAACTTCTCTGTCAAAACAAACAGAAAACCCAAAATCCAAGCATCCAAATGGAAGGAGTTAAAGTTCAATGGAGCCACACTATGGATCACATAAGCTTTAGTTGCTGCCACTTTAAAGAAGAAATCTTGATATGTGATATTCCAAAAGATGAGATAGCCTATCCAGAAAAACTAAGTATAATCCTACAGGGACTTTTAATGGAATAAAAGATTTCCAAGCATCCTTCACGAAAAAGTTAGAATTAAATAGATGTTTGGAAATGGATTCCAAGAGAAATACAGAAATATTTCTTTAGTTGAGGGAAAATATGTGGGGATGAACTAAATGCTGGGGGTGGGAAATGGAGTGGAAAAAGGGTTATAGAAAAAGGTTGAAATAATGGAGGGTCTACAGGCAGTTTTGTTGTAATTCTGTTGTAATCGTCATGATTATAGGAGAATACAAAAATGAGAAGTATAGAGGATACAAGGATGAAGAAGAGAGAGGAAATCTATTGTATAACAGAGCTGAATAAGATGAAGAGTAAAGGAGACAGGTGGGTGGAATGAGTAGCCCATGAACCTCATGTTCATTGAATCAGTTCAAGGAGGACTGAACATAATTACGTTCACATAGCCACACCCACACCCACATAGAGATTTTTACAAAGAAAAACATTAAACTCAAAAAGGAAATAGGAAGGGAAAGAGACAGAAATGAGTCAAGGAAGGATAAAAATGACTCTAAAAGGGAGGGCAGTTTAGACAGGAGAATTTGAATTTGAAATTTGAAAGCAAAACAAATTTGAATGTTGAAAGAGGAATGTAAAGACTAGATTAAAAGGAAAAGACAAAAGAATTAAAACTTGGGATAAAGGCCAGGGTAAGGGCAAGAGAAGAGAGACAACAGAGAAGAGGCAGTTTTACTTATAAGATCACAAGCATCAGACAAGCTCTCTCTCTCTTCTGCCACATTCTTATTTGTTAAGTGGGAGGTAGGAACACAGATTAGAAAAACTGCAAGAAGACAAGGTGGAGGGAAATACACAATTAATAATTATAACTGAATGTGAATGGGATGCATTCACCCATAAGACAGAAGAGAATTAAGAGAAACAGGATGAATTAGAAAGCAGAATCTGACAATGTTGTTTATAAGAAACTTACTTGAAGCACAAAAATTCTTATAGAGGTAATCCCTATAGAGGCATTGAGCAAAATCCACTGAACTAAACAACATTGACAGTCACAACAACGACAATAAGAAAACATGATTTCAGATAAACCTGTAGTAAATATGAGGAGGGGAGGGGACATCTCCAGTTTTCCTAATTATAACTTGCCACTGGTACCAGATGGCTACAGAGGAGAAAGTTATAAAAGCAAGAACCCCAACATACACTGTAGGGCCTGCTATCACAGGTTCTTTGATCTACTTTTCTAAAAGGAAAGCAACTTGAGGGGTCAACAATAGCTTTAATCAAGCACATGTATCATTCACTTAGTTCAGCGGAAAAAGTCAGAACCCTGAACTTTAGAGAAAATACAGAGAAATAAAGATCAACAGGGCTTCCAACTGCCTGACCATAAGCAATACATACATCACAGATCAACAGACAGATCCAACTGAATGACCATAACATATATACATAGTTACCAGAGAGAGAAGCACCAACATCTGGGTTTTTGAAGCTGGGGGGGTTCCTTAGGACTGCCCAGAGTCTCATCTGGCCAAACATTTCCAAAGAGTAAGCCCCAAAGTAAAACCTCATCTCAGAGTATTTATACATTTTTCAAAGCCAGAAGGCATCACAACCCCTGAGAATGAGTGCCTCATTAAAAAAATGTGTTGGCCTTCCTACAAATTTCCCCTAATCAAACTCCTCTTAATCAGCAGAAGATCTTTAATCTCATTAGCATTACAAAAGTGAAGCTGGTAACTTTGTGCAGTCCTCCCTCAAGTAAATCCAATCTGCTTGCAAGTCATGGCATCACCTTCATAATGTCATGGCCTTCTTAGAGAAGGAAGGACAAACAATGATAATAGTAAATATAGGTAAGATAAAAAGAGATTAGCTAGGAAATTACATTTTCCTTAAAGGCAACATAGATAATGAATTAACATCAGTGCTTAATATATATGAACCTGATAGCACAGCATCTAAATACTTAAAAGAAAAGTTAACTGGAGAAAGAAATATAGTAAAACTGTAATGGTGGGCTACCTCAATGTATATCTTTCAGACCTAGATAGGTCTAACCAAAAAGTAAACAAGAAAGAAGTTAAGAATCTGACTATAACTTTAGAAAAAATAAATATGTTAGCTCTCTGGTAATTGCTAAATGGGAATAGAAAGGAATTTATATATTTCTAAACTGTACATGGCTCTGTGCAAAAACTGACCTATTGGAGTAGAAAGACATCCAAAAAAATGTAGAAAAGCAGAAATTCTAAACACATTAATTGATCATAATTCATAAAAACTATATTCAGTAAAGGGTTCTTAAGGAATTTTTTTTAGTAATTAGAGACTAAATAACATAATTTAAAATATCTAAAGAACTGGTAGATCAAAGGACAAATTATAGAAACAACAGGAAATTTCATTAAAGAAAATAACAATAATGAGACACCATACCAAGACTTATGGGACACAGCTAAAGTAGTATAAATACCTTCTTTAAAGGGATTCACAAACAAAAGAGATAAAAACAAATCAATAAATTGGGAATTATATTTTAGAAACTTGAAAAACAACAAATCAAAAATCCCCAACTAAAAAACAAAGTATAAATTATGAAAAATTAGAGATTAAAAGCACTGAAGCCAAAAAGATCATTGAATTGATAAATAAAAATAGGAGTTAGGTTTAGGTTTGTTTGGGTTTTTTTAGAAAACTTACAAAATAAATAAAAGGTAAGTTAACTTGACTTTTTCAAAGCCAGAGGAAAATGAAATTTTACATATTAAAAATGAAAAAGAACTCACCACAACTTAAAATAATGTTATTAGAATTTATTTTACCTAATTACATACTAAAAATTGATAAGAGAGCAAATAAATACTTACAAATATAATAAAATATCCAGATTAACAAAAGAACAAATGGAACAAGCCATAAACAAACTCAAAGGAAAAAAAAACCTCAAAGATGCAATAGATTTACATATGAATCCTATAAAATGTTCAAAGAACAATTAAAATCTAATGCTACATAAACTCTGGAATAATCAAAGAGAAAGGATCCTTCTAATCTCTCTCTATATTAAAAATATGGTTTTGATCCATAAACCAGGGAGAGATAAAGCAGAAAAAGAAAATTACACACCACTATACCTAATGAATACTCATACAAAAATTTTTTTAAAATAAAATATTATCATGTAAACTACAATAACATATTAGAAAGATTATATAGTATGATTAGTTTGGGTTGATATTAAGAATGAAGGGTTGGTTTAACATAAGGAAGAGTATAAATATAATAAACCATGTAATAATATAAATAATAAAAGACATACAATTATATCAATAGATGCCAAAAAAATAGATGCCATAGATTTTTTGACAAAATCTAACATTCATTCATTTCCATTTTTAAAAAACCTATCTATCTTAAGGAATAGGTGGACTTTTCCTTAATATATAAAGTAACATTTATCTAAATCCAAGAGCAAACATTATAGTAATGGAGAAAAGTTAGAGGCCATTCTATTAGGATTAGAACTAAAACAAAAATGTTCATTATCACCATCACTATATAACATGGTGCTACTAGAAATGCTAGCTATATCAGTAAGACAAGAAAAAGAAATTGAAGGAATCAGTAGAGGCAAAGAGGAAACAAAATTATTGATTTCTACAGATGATAAGATGATATACTTAGAAAGTCCTAGATAGTCAACAAAAGTTATTTGAAATACTAAATTCAGCAAAGTTGGCAAATATAAAATAAACCTATATAAATCATCAACATTCTTGTATATAACCAACAGATTCATCAAAAAGAGATAGAGGCAGTCCATGCAAAATAACTATATAATTTCTAAAAATACCTGGGAGTTTATCTACCAAGAGTCATCCAAGGATTATATGAATAAATAAGACTCTAAAACATTTTTCGCAGACAGACCTAACTGGAGAAATGTTCATTGCTTAGGGGTGGGCTGAGTCAATATATTCAAAATTACTATTTCTGAAATTATCTAGTGCTCTACCAATCAAACTCCAAATCATAGAGCTAGAAAAATAATAATGAAATTCATAAGGAGAAACAAAAGTTCAAGGATATCAAGAGTTAAAAACAGGAAGGGAGTCACCATACTACAAATCAGTGATCATTAAAATGGTTTGGGATTAGTTAAAACATAAACATACACACACACACACACACACACACACACACACACACACACACATATATACAGACACAAATATTCATATGTGAGACAGAAAGAGAGAGAGAGAGATGAGGTATACAACACATCAAAGCAAACAAACACAGTGGCATAGTGCTTGATAAAATCAAACACCCCAAATACTGGGGGAGATGTCAGTTGACAAAAACTTCAGGGAAAACTAGACAACAGTGGCAGAAATTAATTTTGGATCAACACTTCACACCACATGTCCAAATAATTTCGAAATGGATATAAGACCTAAATATAAATTATCATCATAAATATATTAGAGGAAGAAGGAAAAAATTACCTTTAGGATATAAGGATAGAAGAAGAGCTCATGATTAAACATATGAAAAAGAGGATCACACAAGGTGAAATGCACAACCTCAATTTTATGAAATGAAAAAAATTACACAATGAACTTATTGTAAGTAAAAATTAAAAGGGAAACAGGCAACTGGGGGAAAATCTTTGCAGCCGATTCTCCAACAAAAAATTCCAAGACATAAGGAACTGATTCAAATGTATAAGTCTAAGAGCCACTCCAACAGATAAACTATCAACAAGCATATGAAAAAAATGCTTTAAATCCCAATAATTAGAGAAATGCAAAAAAAAAAGCAACTTTGAGGTTCTACATCACATCTTTCAGTCTGGCTAAGATAATAAAGAGGAAAATGACAAATGTTGGAGGGGCTATGGGAAAGCAAGTATACTAATCAACTGTTGGTAGTCCAACTATTCTAGAAAGCAATTTAGAATATTCACCTTCCTGAATTCAAATCTAGCCTCAGACACTTACTAGCTGTGTGACCCTGGGCAAGTCCCTTAAACCTATTTGCCTTCGGTTCCTCATCTATAAAATGAGCTAGAGAAGGAAATAACAAACCATTCCAGTATCTGCCAAGAAAACCCCAAATGGAGTCACAAAGAACTAGACGCAACTGAAACAATAATGAACAACAAATACCGCTTCTAAGATCTATACCTCAATAATATAAAAGAAAGAGGAAAAGGGCCTATGTGTGCTCTCCCTCCAAAAATGGAAGTGTTTTTCATAGTAGTCCCAATTTGGAAACTAATGGGGTTATGTTCTTAATGGGAAATGACTAAACAAACTGAATTATATGAGCATAATGGAATACTATCATAAATGATGGAACAGCTTTATAGGAAACTTTGAAGATCTATGTGAACTAATGCAGAATAAAAAGAGCTTTAAAAGTAGGAGAACAATGCATATAATGTTTGGGTTCCCTTTCAGAAGGTGAATTGTGGATTCTTTCAATGACTATTTTGCCCTCTGGGTCTAGGACTTCTGGGCAATTTTCCTTGATGATTTCTTGGATGATATTGTCCAGGTTCTTTTTTCATCATGGCTTTCTGGTAGACCAATAATCCTTAGATTTTCTCTCCTGGATCTATTTTCCAGGTCAGTTGTTTTTCCAGTTAGATACTTTACATTTTATTCTATCTTTTCATTCCATACATTCTGTTTGACTGATTCTTGCTGTCTCATAGATTCATTAGCTTCTACTTGCCTGATTCTATTTTTATCAAATTGTTTTCTTCAGCTAACTTTTGCATCACTTTTTCCATCTGTCCAATTGTTTCTTTTAAGAAGTTATTTTCTCCAGTTAGGTTTTGTACTTCCTTTCCCATATGTCCAGTTGTCCTTTTAAATTCTTCTGTGATTTCTTTTTTCATATTTTAAAATCATTGGTCAGTTTTTCTTCTATTTCTCTAATTTGGGTTTTAAAATCCTTCCTGAGCTCTTCCAAGAAGGCTCTTTGTGCCTCAGAACAGTTCATATTCCCTTCTGAAGTTTCAGATGGGAGTACAATCTCAATGCTGACCTCTTTGGTATTTGAGTTTTGGTCCTTGTCCCCATAGAAAGATTCTATGGTCTTTTCTTTTCTCCTTTGCTTCTTACTCATGATGATCACCCTTTTCCTTGCTTCTAAAGTAGATCTCTGCATCTGGGACACAGGGAACTCTGTCCCACAGTTCTTGTGCCTAAATCTTGAGGCTTTGTGTGTTGTGGCCAATGGGTCTTTCAGCTAGAAGCTAAAATCCTGCAGTTTACCTGGTGCTGAGCTGGCTGGTATTGGAAAGCCGTGGTCAGGTGAGGTCTTTTTGGATTTCGCCACAATTACCCTGGAGCAGCTCAGTAAGTGTGGGGGAGGGGTGGTCTGGCCACAAGAGTCTCATCTTCTGAGCTAGAGGATAGGCAAGCTCAGCAGTTGGTGATCTCATCTACGCTAGTGTCTTCCTGATTTCCCTGTGGTGCTGAGGCACACCTGGGGTCCTGGTGTTGCCAGTTGCTGGCTTCACCCCCCGTGGGGCTCAGGATCTTCTCCCGTTTTGCTGAAGTGGGAATGTCTGGGAAAGGTCTGATCCTGCATTGGTCCCCTTCAGCTACAGCAAGAGGAACCCTCCTCAGCGATCTTCCTAGCCTTACAGGCTAAGAATCTGTTTACCTCTTCTGCTGCTCCCACTGTTCCAGGGTTTTTCCCAGGGAGATACTCTCTGGACTTGTCAAGGTCAACAAGGAGAGGGAGAGAGCAATTACTGATCACTCTACCATCTTGGCTCCCAGAACTGAAAATCAACAATGTATATCATGAAAATAACATTATAGAGGAAAGCAACTTTTTCTCAGAATAATGATAAACTATTAGTCAAAAAAAAAAAAAGTAGTCAAATCATGCCATACCTCCTGACAGATAAGTGATTAACTAAAAATTCAAAAAATGTATTTTTAGACAAGGCTAATGTAGGAATTTGTTTTGTCTAAGTAAGTAGATATATAGTGAAGGCTTTATTTTTCTGCTTTTTAAAAAAAAATTCTCAGTGAAGGGGTAGTGGGATGGACAGATTAATAAAAAATGCTCATTGATTGAAAAAATCAGAATCAACCTTTTTTTTTTTTTTTTAAGAGTGTGCCTCCTACTCTACACCTGTAGCTATTAGGAGGAAATGTTTCTATTTCTGTTCTTGCTACAAATTACCTCAAATTGTCTTTTATTAAAGAGATATCCAAGAGCACACATGGTGGGGAGGGGGCTCTAGAAAACCATGTTAGTTTGGACATTTCTCTATTAAATCAATAAGTTGTTTTCTGACACACTTGTGCCAAAATATAGAGTATTAATTTTTTTTTTCCTATGGCACAGAGGAAACACTAGAATAAGGACTTGAGAACAAAGACACTCCCGCCCTCATCCCTTAGGGGAAGTTCTAGCCTTCCTCTAAGGAACCCGATCAAGCAGTTCAGATCTGTGTTAGAACGAAGATCTCCAGCATATAATAAGTGACAGTTGTTTAGATAGAGATAAGCTGAGACGAAATGCAAAATGCCTAATTTTTGTAGTTCCACAACTTTCTTTGTGTGCAGATAAGATTTAAATATCATCTTCCCAGCAGATCATTAGCAGTCATTACTTGAAATACTGAATCTTCTTTAATTAATTCTATTAATACGTGCTTGCAAATGTCCTATGTGTAGCATTTTTTTCCTATAGGAATAAATTACCTGCATCATACGTTAACATATTTTGTGCTCTGAGGACTTCTTTACACAAACCACAATCAAATTTACTATAATTAAAAATCATTCCTGGGGTCACTGAGGAGAGGGACTTTAATGAGTCAATGAGGAAACTAAACTGGATCCAGATTGTTTATAGTTACAGTATAGGGATGGTCAAAAGCTCTGAGCCCAGTGGGCTCAATCAAGCAATCATTCTATGCTAGAGACTACACCTCACAGTTGCCTAGAACTAGGGAGAACTATTTTAGGTGTTTGATGTTTGGTAAATTGAGGTTTCAAACTTATTTTTGAAAGAGCAGCATAATGGGGGCAAATATGCCTCTCAATAAAGCAACAATTTATTAAGTACCTATTATATATATGTATATATATTATATAGTATGTGTATGTCTATTTATCTATCTATCTACTATATATTATGCCATGTGCTAATCTCTGGGGATTCAAGGATGACAGTTAAATAGATCCTGACCTCAAGGAGCTTACTGTCTATGTCTACCCTCCCTCAAAACTACATTCCACACTTTCCTCCTCCAATCTTCCAGCATTGATCCCCACTGCTTCTGTCTTCTCCCAAACTGAGAATGTATCAGGGACTAACACTTTTGAAGAATTGGGAGAGTTGTGATCACATGGAATGCAAGTTCTTTGGAAAGACTGTGGAGTAAACTGTAGAAATTCTGAAACTTGTTCTATATTACTAACCATAACTTAGGAGAAGCCTATTTTCAATTGATTATAATAACCAGAACTGGGTATATCCTGAGAAAGATCTTAGATAGTTTAGCCAGTTTCTTTGATTCTAATTCTACTTTGATTCTTAGGTGTCTTTGACTTCTGTAGTGATGGCATCTAGTGAGAGAGAAAGCTGCTTGGGAGGGGTGGGAGGGAGACCTTCCCTCTGACATCATATGGCCCTGTGAATATAGGACTTTCTTTACCTAGGGAGCAAGAGTAACTCAGGAAAGGAGAGTTTCCTTTTGTGAGACTCATAGATATTATTATTACCATATAATAATAATAATTATCATTATTATCTTTGCCTATCTTGGCATTTGTTCTTTAATTGTAGGTGACAGAAGAACAGCAGAAGTGTTTCAGTGTCTGTGTTTTGCCACCAGTTCAGTATTATTGCAGAAGGGGCAGCTAGGTGGTGCAGTGGATAGAGCACCAGTGCAGGAGTCAGGAGGACCTGAGTTCAAATCTCACCTCAGACACGTGACACGCACTAGCTGTGTGACCTTGGGCAAGTCACTTAACCCCAATTGCCTCATCCTGGGTCATCTCCAGTCATTCTGATGAATATCTGGTCACTGGATTCAGATGGCTCTGGAGGAGAAGTGAGGCAGGTGACCTTGCACAGCCCTCCCTCACTCAAAACAAAGTCAAGTGCAAGTCATGTCATCATTTCTCTGATGGCATGGTCTTCTTCAGCAACGAAGGACAAACACCCAAAGGACACAGACTGGTTGAAGTTGAGATAAGGATTCATCAGGTAGTGATGTCAAATATAGATATGAACTTGATGAGATCAATGCTATGTAGGAACTGAGCTAAATTTGAACTGGCTCTCTCCAAGTACAGTGAGTATATCCCCAAGGTGTTTAGGAAAATATTTGTACTCTTGTCATTACTATATCTTTGAAGTAAATTTCCCTTTGTAAAAACTAATATGGGGTAGTTATGTGGCACCAGCCCTGAAAGTCAGGAGGACCTGAGTTCAAATTTGGCCTCAGACTAGCTGTGTGACCCTGGGTAAGTCACTTAATCCTGATTGCCTCCCTCCCCCCCCCCAAAAAGCTAATACATGTTGCTATTATCTAGAGCACCTAACATTGGAGAGATACAGCTGATGGGGATCCTAACTGAAGACATTAGAGAAAAGACAAGGTACTTCATGGTACCTTTAGATCCTTGAGAAGGAGATGGAGGAGGATGAGACAGATCATACTCATAGGAGTACTTGGGTTGAGACTAGCCTGTTTTTCTTTATTTACCCTGCAAATGCTTCCTTCTCCCCATATCTCTGATTTTAAAGAGGGACAAATTTCTCTAAGAGGGTGGGAAAAGTCAGAAGACATTTCAAGAACCAATTGTTATTTGCTAGCTATTTGACTCTTTGGACCTCATTTCCTCAACTATAAAATGGGGGATGTCCTCCCAGTTCTATTTATTCTGATGCCAGATTTGGATCCATGAGGGTGGAGATGCTTGGGTTCATCTAAGTCTCTGTCTGGCCCTACTCCACCTTTCCCTGGGACTCTTTTCCTCTCCACTCCTTTAAGTTCCAGGTTACCTTTAGATATTGCCATGGCAGCCCAAAGAAGTTGAGTTCCTGCCTCTTCTCCCTTCATCACCTTAGAACTCAGGGGACAACATTTAAGTTTCTTACCTGGTTGTCTCAGTTGAACTGAAGGTCATGGTTCAAGGGATTTCCCCACCAATGTGCTATTCCCTCTTGCTTTCCTTTTTCCTGTGTCTACCTCTTGTTAAATTCTTTCTCTCCTCCCCTTTCTTGACTCTGGTTCCCTCCTCTTTATCCCTTTTCTGACCTCAGCATTTCCCCCACCTAACTTTTCTTCTCTTGCTTCTTTGATCTGTTGCTCTCTCTCTCTCTCTCTCTCTCTCTCTCTCTCTCTCTCTCTCTCTCTCTCTCTCTCTCATATTCTCTTGGGTTCCTATATAAATTTTCCCACTTTCTTTTTAGTTTTCAACTTCATTTTTCCTATTTCTTCCTTTTTCTTCTGTTAAATAATAGATGGCGGGGAGGATGAGAGCAGTTCTCTCAGTTATTGGTGGGGAGGGGTGCAGGTGGAAAGGGAACGTTACCTGAGAAGGCATGTTACTTATCTGGAACTGCTCTACTAGTTTGCACACTCAAGAGTAGGGACCCTGCTATTTCCTTCCTATCACCGCCTCCACCTCATATCCTCAGTCAACCACAATGTTTTCTTATATAGCTGACATTTGATGCTTACTGAGTTAAGCTGAATTGGTGATCACAGGGAAGGCAATGAATTGTTACCAGGGAGTCTCCAATGTTGGAAGGATTTTTTTTTTAACTTTAAGAAATTAGGGAGATTATTCAGTTGTGTCTAACTCTTTATGACCCATTTGGGGTTTTTTTGTTTTGTTTTGTTTTTTTGGGGGAAAGATGCTGGAATAGTTTGCCATTCCTTCTCCAGCTCATTTAACAGATAAGGAAGTGAGGCAAGCAAGGTACAAGAGTCACACAACTAGTAAGGTTCTGAGGTCAGATTTGAACTCAGGAAGATGAGTCTTCCTGACAAGGCTCACCACTCTATCCATTTCACCACCTAGCTGCCCTGGAACATTACTTATCTGAATGGTAATTATATAAAGAGTTCTCCTTATCTGAGTGAGAGTTCTTAAGGAGGAAACTTCTTTCGGGTGGTGAGAGGGAATCTAAGTTCCAAGGGAGGGATTTTAGGGAAGGAGTTAGAGGATGGAAACATTATGGATGATTTCTTAATTGAGAATCTCAGCAAAGGCAGTGTGTGCTGTCATTGCTTAGGTGGAAGGTAGAAGGAGAGCTATCTCAAGGAGGTAGCTTATTTTCTCTTAGAAATTACCCAAGGGGAAGATCTGACCAAGGAGGGTTTCCTTATTTGAGAGGAAGATGTCTCAACAAAGGATGTTTTCCTTGCCATCTCAGTCTAGGAAGAGGAGGAGAGTTTCTTTGCCTAGAGGCGATATCTCAGAGGAGCAAGGTCTTCCTTCCCTGAAGGAGGGAGTCTTATGGAAGGAACATTCCTTACCTAGGGAGCAAGAATTACTCAGAGAAGGAGGATTTCCTTACTTGAAACTTTCTTGAGTAGTATTATTACACAGGCCATCAAAAAATGGAAGAAAGCTTCCATTGCCAGAAGTACTCCCCAAGGAATGTCTCTATCTGATCAGGAAGTCCAGTGAGTCCAATTTTATTTGCTGACTGGTTTGAGAATATACAGTCTAAGTACTCTGACTTCATGCATCTCCAGATGCACAGTAGTGCAGGCCTAGTTAATGCTCTCTTAACCTAGTTAATGGTTCTAACTCCTAAGGCCTCTCATCCTGCTCCTCCAAACCCTTTTAGATTTCATCTTGATGTATTCCATCCTGCCCCTGAATATCTAGATACAAAATTTTCTTGTTCTGAATTCTATTTCCTTGATATTCCATCAGTGAAAAACAGTGAGCCAAGGTTTGAATTTGACTCTTCTATTTAACTACTTGTAGAACCTTAGGCAGGTCACATAATCTCTCTCTGCCTAAATTTTCATAAGAGAATACTTCAGATGGCTTCTAAGATCCCTTTTAGCTCTAAATTGCATGATATTATATTACTACCCTCCGGTCCCCACCCCCTCCAAATCCAGCGCCTCTCCTAACTATCCCTTTCTCCTCTTGCCCAATACTGGTAAATGAAACCCTAAAGAGAGATTGGTCAATGTTCAAATCTAAGAATTGGGTCTCCAAGGCGGGGAGACCCAATGTTTCAGAGAGTGAAGCAGATCAGAGGTAGAGGGAATCGCTACCACAGGAGGAGGTTATCCCAAGAAGTGTTTCCATGGCATTCCTTTGAATTTCTTCCTATTGTTTTCAGATCTTAGAGGGCTGGGCCTCAAAGCCAGAAAAATATTTATTCACCACCTTTCCCAGGATATTGCTTCTTGGATCCCAGAGTAAGAGGGATCTCTGAAGTACCTGATTCCAGAGAGAGGTGTGTAGTGGGGGAGGAGACAATTTTGGTAGTATTCATCAGGAGCTCTGGACGCTGGGTGGGAGGGAGAATTTCCAGGTGCTCTCCCTTCTAGCTGTTTCTGAGCCCCTCCATCCACACTGGACTCTTTCAAATCCTTGTCTACCCAGGATGGTGATAGATTTGCTTTCAGATAACCTAGGTTCAGACTTCACCAGTGCGACTTTGGGCAAGTCATTTCCTCTCTCTGCACTTTAGTTACTTCAGGTGTAAAATGATACATAGCTGTTAGATAAAATTTAAGTCCTTGGAGCTCTAAACAATACCTTGCTTCACTCCTAACCTCCCTCCAGTCCACTCCCTCTAGAGTTCATGTCCTCTAGCCCTGAAGTCTACTGTCTATCTCTTCTACTCTCTACCCTGTGCCTATGTCCTAGTGCCAGTGAAGTCTTTTCAGGGTAGCTCAGGAAGTCCTAATGGCCCATTCCTTGGTCACATGTAATATTTCATGTGCTTGAACTTTGTGGCTCCATGTTAGGTTTCCTCCTCCGGATGGTAAGGCAGGCTTCTGATACTCCTCCCTGGCTCCCTGGGACTCTAAAGAATGGTTTGTCTGGAAGAGAATGAAAAGCTTCTTGAAATACTGTAGTAGGAGGGCAGGAAGTTAGAGGTAGGAAGGCCTTCCAGGGAAGAAGGAAAGGAAAAATGACAGTGTGAAGGTTTATTTCCCTTGTGGAGGATGAAAGTGACCCCACTAGCCTGCCTATACTTTTCCCTCAGCTCCCACTACCCACATTTCTATGTCTGTCTTCTTTCTGTCCCTGTTCCCAGAGGCATCAGGGCTGGAAGCTAGTGTATCATAACCTGGACACTCAAAACTTGTTCCTGTTCTCCTACTACAACCATTAGGGTGCCTTACTTTGGACTGATGCAGGCACTGGGCCATAACTAAGAAAGCTGCATCATGGTGGGAATCATAGGATTCCTCTACAGATGGTGGTGAGGAGAGAAATCAGAAACCTGGAACAGGGGAGGGCCTTGTAGTAGATTATTTCAAGGAAGAAATGGAGTAGGGAAGGGACAACTTAAATCAAGGCATATGTGGAGCAATGAATGGGACTCTAGGGTCACTCTAGCCCTTGCTCCCCAGCCCCCACCAGATATGCTTGTATCTGGGAACCTTCTCCTTTGCCTTGGATGTATGGATATTTGAAGCGAAGCTGTGGAAAATGTTGTTTGGAGGTAAAGAACCTTAGCCCAGGGTGCTGACCTATCTGATCCTTCAGTGCCTGGGTCATGATGGTACATGATGCTCCCATGACCTCCATGCTATTGCCTCAGATATTGGACTTCCTATGCTGCTGACTGAGCAGCATGTCTTCCTATACCTGGAGGGCATCCTTCAAGAGGTCAGTTCCAGTTCCTGAAAAAATCTCCACTTCCTTTCTAATTTCTCCTCACTCTGCTCTTTTCCTCTCTCCATTTCCCTCCTTTCTCATCACCCTAATCCCTTCCATCCCAAATCCCCATTTTCTCCTTTCTGCCACCCCCACACTTTACCTTCAGACTCTTCTCTCATGATAAGATGCAAAGACAGGCTTCAGGACTCAGCCTGGGCCCAAGGGAGAAAAGGGCACCATCTAAAAGTAAAAGGTGAGGTTATAGCTGCTGGGAGTCTAGAATCCTGGGATCCCAAAGGAATCTGGGGAGGATTTGGTAGAACTCCTGGGTCTTTAGAAAGGTCTGGGAAACCAGGCACGTGGTTCAGACTAAATTCTCTATTCTCCTTTCCAGAACTCTCCAAGAATCTGGGTCAACCCTCTCTCTGGGTACTCAATCCTCAGGAAATGGCTCTAGCCTTCAGAAATCCAACATGCCACTGTTGTGCTTTACTGCAGCTGGGTGATGCAATGGAAGAGTTCTAGGTTCAAATCCTGGCTCAAACACTTAGGAGCTGTGTAACCCTGGGTAAGTCACAGAATCTTTTTTGGTCTCAGTTTCCTCCTCTGTAACATGGTGATAATAATAGCCCCTACCTCACTGGGTTATTGTGAAAATCAAACAATCATTTACATATGTAAAGGGCTTTGCATGTGTTCTTCCTTCGTTGCCAAAGAAGACCATGCCATCAGAGAAATGATGACATGACTTGCACTTGACTTTGTTTTGAGTGAGGGAAGGCTGTGCAGGTCACCAGCCTCACTTCTCCTCCAGAGCCATCTGAATCCAGTGACCAGATATTCATCTGGATGACTGGAGATGACCCAGGATGAAGGAGTTGGGGTTAAGTGACTTGCCCAAGGTCACACAGCTAGTGAGTGTCAAGTGCCTGAGGTGAGATTTGAACTCAGGTCCTCCTGACTCCTGCACTGGTGCTCTATCCACTGCACCACCTAGCTGCCTAAAGGGCTTTGCAAACCTTATGCAGATATAAATGCTAATGATTATCATTATATCAATACTTATCCTTTCCTTCCTACCTTTCCACTCCTTCTCCAAACTCCCAGCCCAACCAGACCCCCAAAGAGACTCAGGCCAAGAGGTATGCTAGTAAATGTTTAACAACTGCCTCTCCAAAAAATGTATGCATGACACATTTAAATTTAATCTGTATTACTAACATTTTCTTGATCGCTTTCTAAAATATAGAAAATTAACAGAACAATGAATTGAGCCCTGGTTTATGGCATCTCCTGATTTCTAAGGTTTAAAGTTCATGATGAAAATGCAATAACTGACTCTTGAGCCAGTAAGAGCTTAAGCTTCAGTACACTCTTTCCCTGGTTCCCCAAAACACTCTATATCTAGTTAGCCTATGAGAAGCATAGGGGAGCCAGACAAGTACTTGTAGCCCATGTGAGCCTCTGCCTTGATCTAAGGCTCCAGAGATTAAAGAAGGTCATGGGTGGGTGAAGAGGATGACATATAACACATGAGTCTGATGGAAAGGAGGATTGCTTATAGATGGAGCTGTGCATTCATACAGTGACACGTGGTATGACCAGGGCTCTCTAAAATCTCACATATAGACACCAGTTTCTACCAGCTCCTGAGGCGTGAGCCTTCCACTATCCTCCATCTTCTCAGAAAACCAGAAGAGATCTCTAAGTTTCCATTGGCCCCATTCACTTAAGTTTTGCATTCTCTCTCTGGCCTCTCTTCCTCCTAAAATTGAAGGTCCTTGAGGCATACTTTTGGTTCTCTTTCCTGCCACCCATTCTTCTGAGGAATTCAGCTGGCCACCCTTCCAACTCTGAAGTCCCTTGTAGGTTTAGCTGCTCTTTCACCTGAGTAGCTTGACTGCTGGCAGATCCTGAAATGTTATCAAAGGAACTTCTGTATCAATAGCCACTAGATCATGAATAGGCTTTGACTTGGTGGCAAAATGTCACCATCTCACTTCAAAGAGATGACAAGATGACCACCTCCACCCTTTCTTTGCTTCAGCTGGACTGATATCAGGAGATGAAATCTTCATTGTTTTGCATCTATTTTCTAGCTTTGATAAAATACAAAGTACCAGAAACCACCCCATGAGAACGGAGTGGAGCTTCATTTGGAACTAACCATGTTAAGGATACTGGGCTCACCTCCCTTTTCCTTTCCTCTCTCGCTGCAATCCAGGGTAGACTCTGCTACCTAAGGGGTCAAGCTTAGCACCTTAGAACCTAACCAAGAATGAAAAGGGTAAGCTGTACAAAAATAGAAAGGGCACAAGATTGGGAACCAGAAGGTTTGGGTTCATATCGCAGATTTGCTGTTTACCGTTTGATTTTGGATGAGTCCCATCACTTCTACATATCTCCATCTCCTTATTTGTGGAACAACATAAGCTCAAAGACTTCTTGCTCTAAATTCTAAAACTAAGGCAGACCCATATTCATTTGACTCTGTTTAGTTTGTGCCATCCCCACCTAGGAAACAGGAGCTTGACTTAAACACCCCACTCCACCCACAGGAGCCTCACCTCCCTGGTCCCACTGCAGAACTCAGATTGGAATATGTGGAATACAAGACACCATTCACTCCAAGAAGTTCTTGGTACTGCCATCTTCAACTGGATCTTGGCTTATAGGTAGGACCCAAAAGGGGTGGTTGTAAACACCTTGTATTATGTGGGCAGCCCTCTAACCTTGGATCATGGAAGAAGTTCTCTTGAGACTTAGGGCAAACATGGTCATAGCTGTCTTGGCTAAAGGTGATGTTGAAAAGCAACCCTCTCTGACCTTGACAGAATACAGATCAACTTGGATTTTAAATATGATTGACTTAAGACAAAAGCCCATCTTCAATTTTCCTTTGTTTCCATACCAAATCCCATCTCCAATACCGCATATGAATTTCCCAGTGTCCAAAAAGTTAGAAAGTTTTTAATATTCATATATATATAGTTTGTGTGTATGTACATAGAATATATATATATACACACCATACAAAGATACATTATCCTCCCTGATGCCCAAGCAGAGAGAGGAGGAAAAATGTTAAATAAGGCATAAGAAAAGCTGCAGTAAGCACCAGCTTGAGAAAGGGCAGGAGAAACGGTGTTTGGGAACCTGATAGTCGGTTACTGGGGCCTCAGCCCAAAAGGTGGTGTGGTGGTTAAGGAGGGTTATCTGGCCTCCTCTTAAAGTGCCATGGATTCAAGAAGGGTTCCAGGGGGATTGGGTTTATGTTGGCCAAGGAAGATGTATGTTGCAAAATGCAGGGGAGAAACCACTGGCCTAAGAGCCAAAAGACTTGAGATTGAGCCCTGCCCCCTAATATCAACTCACTACATGACTTTGTTTCATTTACTTTTACTTGACCTTGGCTTCCTTATCTGTAAAAGCAAGAGTTAAAAAAGTCTATGACTTTTTGAGGGGGGGAAGAGGGGAGGGATACTGATATAATAAAATCCCCCAGCCCCTATATCTATTTTTCCTTTTGATGTTATGATGCTGGGAGGCAGGATGGGGTCAGATCAGTAGCAGAGGAGGTAGAAAAATGCAAATAAGGGGAAGGGGAAGATGGTTAGTGCCATCATTGTGAGTTTGGGGTTGAGTTGAAGGATCCACAAGAGGAAGGGGCCTAAAACAAAAGCCCTTAGCATTCAGCACATGCAGCATTTGTTCTTGCATTTACTCCTTGTAGGGAATACAGTCTCAGTCTTCATAATGAAGGCTTTCAAAGTTTCTTTGGAGTACCCAAGCCCTAGCCTCCACTCCTAGATCTTTCTCCTCAAGGCACCATCATCTTGGAGGGTGGCAGTGGCCATCTTTGATCCTGGGGCCGGGCCAGGGTGGTGGTAGATGTCTTGGAATTCTGTAGCCAGGATACCTATCTTTGATTACATGAGCAGCCTCTAACTGGTGACGACTGAAGGCCCCGGATTGGCATCTCTTGGCTTCTCAAAAAACACGTAATCCTGGGTGGGAGGGAGCCAATAGGGAGCCAGTAAGAGGGATTCTGAGGGAGTATACCCTTTAATCCCCCATCCATGTTCTCCCAAAGGACTATCCCTCTCCATTTGCCCATCTCTTTTCTCACATAATCCACCCTTAATCCCACAACCTTGAGATGAACAAAACACCCAAACCAAGAAGAAGGGAGAGGGAACATAGGATATGAGCACTCACAATGAGAAAGGCTGCCCCCAGCAGCACAGCCTTCAATCGAACATCAAGGTCCAAGGGGAACTGAAGGCCAAACTGGTCTGCATCAGTGAGGGCCTCTGGCACAATGCCTCCCCACTGTTTACTGATCCGACCCACACTCCGTGATTCATCTTTAGTCTTCACCTGATGACCAGGAGGAGGGAACTGATGAGCCATGAGGGATGAGGGAGGCTAGTTGCTATATGAGGAATCTACCCCCTCTTGTCCTTTGGCAAAAACGCTGATAGGTCCACAGTGGATTACTAAAGAAAACCAGGGTTCTATGAAGAAGCTTAACCTTGTGGAACTATCATTCATGAGTTGATCTAGGTGTCTCTTAAACATTTTCATACTTTTTTGGGATAATTATTTCCTTCATTCACAGCATGGTTACAGTGTTGCAAAGCTCTTTGATTTCTCCCAAAGCTACTACTTTTGAGTTGATTCTAAGGATCTCTGAGAATTCTTCTGTTTGGAGATATGGTGAACATGGTCACATTCGGCTTGACTATAGCCTTTGCCATCCCAAGCCCCATTCCGCCCCTTTTCTTTTCCTCCTTTAACATTTTCTACAACACTTTATCCAGATATCTGCTTTCATAACATTCTACTCTGTACCACATACTTATTTTTGGTATACATTACATCCCACCATTAAATTGTAAGGTCCCTGAGAGCAGCTATTTCATAGTTCTGTATCCCCAGAATCTGACTTCGAATCTGTCTTGCTAAATACTACCTGTGTGATCTTGCACAAGCTACACCGAGTAATTAGTTACTGATACTCTGGTATCAGTTTCTTAAAGTAAAGGGAGTAGACAGACTAGATACAGACCAAAATTCTCTTCCAAATCTTGTGATTCTATGAGTAAGTTACTTTTTTTATTAAAAAAAGGAGAGGGGTTAATCACGTAACTTCTGTGAACCTCATCTGCCTTACCTATAAAATGAGGGGGCTGGACTACGTGGCCTACAAGGGGCACTTCTAGCTCTAAAGCTATAATCCTATGATCTTGTGTCTCACTGTAAAATAGCAAATCAACTTTCTTATGCAATCAATTGAATGCCAAAGCTTGTGAGCTTGAGTGGTGCAAACTGGTTTTCCTTTCTGGCAGCAAGTGGACAATCAGTGGGATGCTAAACTAGTATCCATAGAATAAAGATCTTGTCTAAAAAGACAGAAAGTATTGACAGGTATTGGAATGTTGCAGCATAAAGGACACAATTTGGCATCCTGGTAGTAACCACTGAATTACACCACAGGGACTGCCAACTTATGGAAGAAAATATCTTGGATCATGGTGGCAGCCATCTTGGCTTTGGATGTTGGCATTAGAGATCCATAATCTTAGAACTGGCCATCTTGCTTTCTAGGGGTGATTTTCTTAGATCATCAAGGTATGTTAGACTTTTGTGTACTTCTCCATTTACGTAAGGGGACATCACATAATCAGCATAAATAATAAAACTCAGAGTTATCACTGGTTCCCTGAATTTCATTGTCATAATTCCTGCCTCTTAATCCCTACCTCAAAGTTGGTGTCACTGCCACAACCACAGGCACAGCATGGCCCCACGACTCGAAGCAGTGTCTGGCGATCTGCATCCTGAATTGAGAACTTGGGCAGGAAGGGATGCCAGGTCTGTAGTACGTGCCCAACAGTTGTGCCAGGGGGAGCCTGTACTTCCAGCTAAGGTCATAAGAAGATGGAATCACTACAGGGTTCCAAGCTGTCCAGTCCCCAATCCAGGCCCCAGTTTTCTTCGTGGGCTTGGTCCCATAGTGGAAGACAACCAAGTTCTGACTCCCTAGCCCCAAGGCCTCTCAGTCCCTCAATCTAGCTCCCCCACAGTTAAGGTCCCTAGCTCTAGCTTTCCACCTCCCAGGTTTCAAATCTTTGGTCCTGCCTCTAAGACCTTGTCCACAAACCCAAGCTCCCTTAAAGTCTCAAACATCCAGGCCCACCTCCTGAAGGCAGCAAGGGCAGCAACAGGACCCACAGTGGAGAGGGCGGATCAAGTGCAGGACCTCACGGTTCCTGGAATCAGCCACACGGATACGCATGGGCCGGCGAGCCCCACAGCAGAGGCGGGCACAGCAGCTGCTTTCCTCAACTGCCTGGCCCAGTGGAAGCCCTACTCCAGAATGTAGCTCATATCGATTACAGACATCCCAGCCAAAAAATGCTAGGAGCAAGAGGTAAGGAGAGGCAAATACATAGACATTAGTACTGAATTTCTGAGCCCTACTTCCACATTCATTAATTCTTTCATCCCTTCATTCACTCCTTCAATAACTATTTACTAAGCACTTGTGATGTACCAGACATTATACTGATTAGGACACGATGACATAAATGGAATAGTTACTGCTCTGGAGGAGCTTACAATTGGACGCTACGAAGGAACAACATAAAAATAAGAAGATACCCAGTATATGCAGAGTAATTTCTGATAGTCAGGGAAGACCACCGGCAACCAGCAAATCAAAACAGGCTTTGAGCTTAGCCAGGAAGGAATTTAGGGATTCTACAAGTTAGAGATGAGTAAAGGGGAATTCTAGGCATGGGAGAAAGCCCATGCAAAGGCAGGGATAGCAGAGGTCTGATGCTGTCTGTGAGGGAATAGAAAGTGGGCCAGTTTGGTAGGAACACAGAGTTTGTTAAGGGGAGTAAGGTGAAATAAGCCAGGAAAGACAGATTGGAGTCAGAATGTGAAGGGCTTTAAACAGAGTTATCTTAGGGGTAATTGTAAGCTACTGGGACTTCCCGAACAGGGGAATAATGAAGTCAAATTGAAGATTGGAGTGGGGAGAAGTTGGATGCAAAGAGACGGATTAGGAGATTCTTGTGGTAGTCTGGGCCAGATGTGACAAGAGCCTGTACCTGGGTAATGGCCCAGGGAGTGAAGAGGAGACAAATGGGAGAGGTGTGGTAGAGGTAGAATGACAAGATTTGGCAAGTGATTGGGTATATAGAGTAAGAAAGAGAGAAGAGGATACCTTTGAGGATTTGTCTACAGGGATAGTGGCACCTTCAATAAAATAAGGCTATCAGGAAGTGGGAAGGAGAGAAGAGATAATGAGTTCTCTTTGAGAATTGCTGATTTTTAAGATGCCCATGAGATATCCAATTGGCAATGTGCCATATGGGGTATAGGAATAACGAAACACCACTCTGATATGCAAAATGATGAATATGAAGAATATAGAGAATCATGGAAAGACTAAGAACAAACACACACACACAACCAGAAAAACAATATATATGACTTCAACAACGTAAGTGGATAAAACAAATGAAACTGAATATTGTGTAATTGTAATTATATATAATATATTGCAATTGCCTGTCTTTTTGGAAGTGAGGAGTTACAGGTGTGTGAAATGATGCCTACAACGTTGGACTTGGTTGCTATCTACGTCCTTAGTTTTGCTGAACTGCCACATTTTCCCTTTCTTTTTTACTCTTTGTTATATGGGATGGATCTCTGAGTAAGGAAAATAGGAAGAAAATATTGGAAAATGAAAGAGATGTAAAAACAAAAAATATCAATGAAAATTTTTTTTAAGGAAATGTCCAATTGTCTGTTAGGAAGAAATGTAACTAAGGGCTCTCTAGTCTAGCACTAGATATCTAAGTATATATAGATATAGAGGAGTAACTGGCCTAAGGATGATAGTTGAACCAAGGGGAGCTGATAGGATGATTTAGAGAAAGAATGCCCAGTTTCCCACCATTTTGTATCCTACCAATTTCCAACCAGAAGATTTCCTCTCCCAACTCCTACCTCAATCATTCTCCAGCCTATCAAATTTCCATATCTGACACAATTACACCCGACTTACCTTTCACCCGCTCAATCTTCTGATGAATCAGGATCTGATCAATCTAGGAAGAGAGATACATACAAACACACTTCTCTGCTACCCCATGGAGCTAGAAAGAAAGCCTGAATTTCCAGTTATATTTCCTACTGCTTTCCCTTTCATGCCCTTTTTGCTTAAGCCCCTAATTTCTTAGTTCTCCTTCTTCCACCTGTTCAAATCCTATTCATCCTTCAAACACTCTAGCTTCTTCTTCCCAGAAGTCTTTCCTGATTCACTACTACCACAACCCCCTTTCAAAACTGTTTTTCTCCTTTTTCTCCTCTAGTATTTTATATCTCTCTTATGTCACATTATGTCATATATTAAAGTTATTCACAAATATGGTCTTATCTCTTTTATCAGGTTATAAGCTCCTTGAATTCAAGGTCTACATCTAAAAATGTATATAAAATTAATTTTGTATTCTCATCATATTTTCCCCACCCAAATGACAACCTCCAGTCTCCATTTCCTCAGCCATGAAATGGGCATAATATTTGGATTTACCCCACCTAACATCATGTTTTATGGACTAAATGAAATAATGTGTGTGTGTGAAAATGACTTAGGGTTCAGATCCCAGAGCCTTCCTCCCTCATACTTCTAACTCACCTGTACAAGGAATTCCAGGCCAGAAGGGACGCTGGGCAACTGCAGGAAGGGAACAGTAACTGGTTCTGGTTCCGGAGGGGCCACAGGACCAGGGGAAGGGAAGAGGTTGACAATGTGGCCTGGGGCAGGTGCAGGTGCAGGATTAGAATATGCGGCAGACTGGGCCACTGGGTATGGGGGTGATGGGGCATAGCCTTTGGGGGGTAAGTAACCTGTAGGAAGGCGATATGGAAGAAGGAAGATGTGAGAAGTAGACTGGCCTCCTTACTTTCCTTAATCTCCCCCAAGAACTAAGAGGAAACACATAGTGGAAGGAAGAAATTTAAAAAAAAACACCTGGAGAAAAAGATGAAGCGGGTAGAACAGAGAGAGACAGCATGAGAGGATAACTGGGAGGGGCCCCTTCCTAGCAGGTTCAACTACATTCCCAAGAGATGCCTCCCTGGACATCCCACTCCCTCCTTCACCAGCTTCCAAACCTAAGAATTAAGAGATAATAGGAGGCCCTATGGAGGTCAGCCCACCCCCACTTATCTCTCAGAGACAAGAACGCTCCCATCCCTGCCCAGTAACCACCCTACCCTAGGAATCCCTAATTACCTCCACAGATGATACCCTTACCTGCCATGGAGGTGGATGTCGATGTCCCCTGGGAAGTGTCTTCTAGAGAAAGAAAGATGAGAGGGGAAAGTTGTAGAGAGAAAAAGGAGGGGGAACAAAGAGATATAGAGGCAGAGGAGACAAATCTGGGACCAGGAGAAAGGCGGAGTCGAGGCTCAGGCTCACTCGGAGAAACACAAGTGGACGCAGGAATCGAGATGCCGGCGTCGGACTGGGGGTTGGGAGGGGGGAGTGGACGAAGAAGCTCTCCAAGGGACCCGGGTGTCCTGGAACGCCTGGGTCCCAGCCACACCAGTTCCAGCTCCCTCCACTCGCCCAGTCTCTTTGTTCTCCTCTCCTTCCCCCCCCCCCCCCCGAGATCCCGCCCTGCTCCACTTCCCTCCCCGCCCCAATCGGACTGCCCGGCTTACGGTAGGCAGCCCCCACCCCCGGGATTACGGGAGGTGCCAGGCGGGGTCCGGCTGTTCTGTTCAGGAGGGGGAAACTACATTCAGATCATGCGAGCCCCCGAACTGCCCTTCCGCCTAGGTTTGGGGGGAGCCCCGAACAGTAATGCAGACCCCCCCCAACCCCCTCGGCGGGGTGGGAGAGGAGAAGGACACGCAGCTGCTTTCTCTGGGCCCCTACCCCTCCCCTTTCCGGATCTTCCCGACCACAGGGAGAACCGAAGCGGAAAGGAGAGAGGATGGAAAAGTGAAAGGCCGAGAGACGGCCGAGAGACCGTCCCTCCCCCAGCCTCTCCTTCCTCCTCCTCTGCGGGTTCAGAGCTCGAGATCTAGGGTCCGACGAGGTCTAGCGGCCGTACCCTGAAGCGGCGGGGCCGCAGGCACCAGCAGGGACCCGCCGGGCTTGGGCAGCGCCGCTCGGCGTCGGCTGGTGCTCAGGGAGTCATTCTAGGGAGCGGGGAGGCGGGAGTCAGGCAAGATGCATGTATCTAGCACACGGCCTCGGCCTCGGAGGAGAAGGGATGGGCGGGGAGAGCCGGGAGGAGAAGGAGCGCGGAAGGGGTCCGGGCCAGCCTCCGCTGCTGGGAAATGGCACCCCACGGCACTGGGGTGGGGGTGGCGGCCTCCGCGGGCCTATCCCCACCGTATGCTAATCAGCCAGCCCCAAGGTGTTGGGTGCTGATGAGCAAATGCACCAGCCCTGAAGTGGAAGGGCGGGGTGCGGATATGCAGGGAAGGGAGCGGGTTTAATGGAAAAAGTTACTGTGGTTCGGAGGGATCACCACACTGGGCACAACACGTACACTTCCACCACATGGCCACAGCGCTCCCTCCGGGTACATGTAGGAACTACGACCTCCCTGAAACTTTCCCTAACTGGTTCCTCTCACATGGCACGTTTCCACTTCTGTGTGCATCGATCAATCAATCTTTATTAAGCACCTACTATGTGCACGTTTCCCATGCCCACATAAGGATCTCTGGTCCTTACCTCACACATGTGAGACCCAGACATTTCTCATCCTGCAGACTCCCTTGGGTTGTCTTATCTTAATTAAAACTCAAAGGGAGGTAGTGTAGAACATCTGAATGGACATTTGGAACCCTGGGATCTTGGAGGCTCTAACTAGGTGTGGTCAAGTTGCTTCCTCTCTCTGGGCTTCAGTGGTTTCTTCTGTAAAATAGACTAGGCAAATTGTCATTGAGGTCCCTGAATCTACACAGAATTCTCTTGGCTTACAAGTATCACAGAGAGCCTTTTCTGATCTCCCCAATTGCTAGTGCCCTTCCTTACTGACTACTTTACATTTAACGACCTAGTATTTATACTGTATTTATTCAATACATACTTGTGTAGGGGGAGGGGAGAGGATAAGCATTGTGCTAAGCCAGGAAGTCCTGGAATCAAGAAGATCTGAGTTCCAATGTGACCTCGTTGTGTGATCCTGGGCAAGTTAATCTTCATTTGCCTCAGTTTCCTCAGCTTTAAAATGGGGATAATAATAAATAGCACCTACCTCCCAGACTGGTTGTTAGGATCAAATGAAATGTTTGTAAGAAGTTTAGAACAGTGCATGGTGCATAGTAGGCACTATGCAAATGTTAACTATTATTATTACAGCTATTAGCTAATTCCTTTTTTACAAATATTATCTCATTTGATGTATCACCTCATCTTGCTCACCCAATGGCTGGGCTCCCTTTAATTGCATCAGAGAAAGTGTTCTCACAGGTGTGAAAATCATGTTACTTCATTAACACCTCTGTGATTAATCTGTTTTAACATCACTCAATGTTAACAGTGAGTTGGAGGGGGGAAGGGAGGAGAAATACCAATACCTGATTTCTTACATATGTATCTTGTTGTAATCTTCCCCCATACAAAGCAAGCATCTTCAGAGTAGGAATTGTTTCATTTTTTGTATCTGTATTCCCAGGGCTTAGAATGGTGTCTTGTACAAAGTAGCTATTTAATAAATACTTCTTGATTGGTTGAGGGACACATCTAAAGCCAAGATCTTCTTCCTTTTCAGACTGTTACTGATTCTGCCATTTTAAAAGTCAAACTTGCCTGCAGTCTTGGTGTCTTTTCCCCCCACCCTCTTTTTTCTCTATTGTCAATTACTAAGCCTTGTCCATTCTGCCTTTAAAATGTCTCTAGCATTCTAACCTTTGCCTCTGTTTCTGTGTCCCATTTTTTTTTTTAACAATTACATTCATTCTCATTTACTAAGCACCTACTATGTACTAGAGGGGAGTCTAATGGGACATAAAGATGAATAAAACACCATAATTGCAGTCTGCTAGGGGAGATATCACTTAGATATAAAACAACTGGAATCAAGGTTGAGTGTGATAAGTGGGAGAGAAATACAAAGTGCTACGAGAGTTCAGGGGAAGAAGAGATAATCTTCTGCTCCTGAAAAGGGGAGATAAGAGAAGGCTTCATGGAGGAAGTGGCTTTTCAGTTCAGCCTCTGTGGATTTCAACTGGCAGAGATGCTGGAAAAGGACATTTCAGGTCAAAGGAATGCCATAATCAAAAGTGTAATAAGACAGGAAAATGTAGGAGTAAATTCAAGGAATTTGGATGGACTATAGAGTATAAGAAGGAGAATAGTGTGAGATAAGGGTGGAAAAGTAGGTTGGAGTCAGAGTAGGCAGGATTTGAATGCCAGATTAAGGAATTTGAACTTTATGTAGTAGACTTTAGAGGAGTCACTAAAGGTTTTTGAGAAGAGGAATGACATGATTAGACCTGAGCATTATGATGACTAGTTTAGCAATGGTAACACAACTCAATTGGAGTTATAAGAGAAAGTAAGCATCAGAATGAGATGGTTGCAGTAAAAATGAAAAGGAGGGGATGGATGTAAAAAAAATTTGTGGAGCACAAGGACATGCCTTAGACTCGCTTCAACAAATGTTAATAAGGCTTACTGCGTCTAAGACGCTATACTAGGTCCTGAGCATATAAAAGACAAAAATAAAACAGTTCCAACCCCCCCAAAGGAGCTTACAACATGGTTGTAATTTGAGGAGATAGCAACAAGGAAGGCTTCTGGAGGAGATGATACTTGAGGAGGTGATAACCAGACTAAAAGGAAGATAAGTATTTTGGGAGGTTGGAATAAGGAAGTAGCACATTCTAGGTGCTGGAGAGGGCTTGTTTAAATGCACAAAAGTGAGAGATAGATGAGGAATGCTAAATTCGGGGCTGGGGGGTGGGGAAGCTAATACTTGACTTTAAAATAGATTAGGACATGAAGGGGGATAAAGAGAAATAAGGCTGTCAGGGTAGATCAGAGACATATTATGGGAGACCTTAAAATACCTATCCAAAAAGTTTTCATTTTGTCCTAGATGCTATAGAAAGTCAAGAGAATGATGTGGTTTGTCCCTCCCCCATAGACTCTGCTTATGAGGTCAAGGGGGAGGGGAACTGCAAGGGAAATACTCATGAGGCACTTAGGAAGCAGCAAGGACTGCAGAGGCAGGAAGTTAGAAAAGCAAACAGGTTTATTTAGTATATATTCCCAACCAGAAACAGCTCTGGCAGAGTAAGGGATCCCATCAGGGATTCCCTCAGGTGGAAAGTAAAGCTAGAGATTTGGCCATAAGGTGAGTCAAATTTGATACAGGAACTAGAAGGGTCAGAGTGGTTTCCTCTTTCTCCAATCCTTAAGGGAGTTAAGCATGGCAAGGGATACCAAATCAGCCTGGTTGAGGTAGGGGTGGAGGGGCTACCTTAGGTTGATGAAAAGGGGCCTTTAGGCTTAGGTCCTGGTATGCTAATCAGGCAACCTTAACATGGTAGGAAAGGATTCAACTATGAAAGGGAGGGACCATGAAGGGCATCGAAGATAGTTGAGTCAAATGTCACAACATGGTCAAACCCCTGTCATCTCCTGCCTCCTCTGTGTCTTAGAATAGGTAGTCTCCTATGTTTGGAATTCATTTCCAAATAGTTTAGATGCTACCTCCTACACAAGGCTTTCCCCAACCACTGTTACTCCATTTGTTTGTGTTCTCTCCTCCTTGAAATTAATTTGAATAAATTTATATATGTACATGTCATATTCTCTCCCTACCCCCATACACAATAATACGTAGGTTCCTTGATGGCAGGGGCTGTTTGCTGGAGATATTTTCAAAACAGAATGGACAAGACTTGGTGCCTGGAAGTAGGTTTCAACCTTGACTTTCAAAATGGTGGAATCTATAATAGAATGGAAGGAAGAATGCATTAGCTTTAGATGTAGGCCTACAGAATGTCAGAACAGAACAGATCCTCAAAGATTATCTTATCCAATCCACTTTACAAAGAGGACACTGAGGCAAAGTACCTTGCACATAGTAGGTACTTGTTTGGATTAAAGATTATTTTGGAAGCTGCCTGAAGGAAAGACTGAAGAAAAGAAAGGCTAGAATCAAGAAGAGCAATTAGAGGGCTATTGCAATAGCCCAATGGGAGGTGATGAAGTGCTGAGTTAGTGGCAGTTTGAGTAGAAAGAGGGGGATGAATAGGAGAGAGGTCAGTGAGGTACAATTTTCAAGACTTGGCAACTCAATTATGGAGGCTGAGGTAGAGGGAAAAGACAAAGATGACTTTAAAGTTACAAACCGGGATATCTGGGAGATGGTGCTTTCTTAATGGGAAATTTGAAGAAGTGATGTGTTTTGGGGAAAGATTCTGTTTTAAACATGCTTAGTTTAGAAATATAGACATACGTAGCAGGGAGTTGGTGATGTGGGATTGGAGTTGGGGAGAGATTAATGGGAGTCATTTGTGTAACAGCAATTGAACCTATCAGAGCTGACAAGAAAACCCAGGGACTTGTAAATGTGAGGTTAATATAAGAGTAATAGATGAAGCCAGTCCAGGACATGAGATTACCAAAGGAAAGAATATAAAGAAGTCTCCCAGGTCAGATTCCTCCCACACCCTACTACCCAGGTGGGATTAATAAAGATGTCAAAGTTTTCTGCATTTTATTTTTAATTTTCTTCTTACTCCCAATCTCCAAACAAAACACTGGCAAAGACTAAGAAATCAAGTTCCCCAGCGTACCATCTGATGTTGGTGGCTTCTCCCAGGAATAACTGGAGTACTCTGACAAAAACAGGTTTGCTGCTTCATGCCTAGAGGTTAGTCTGAAGACTGGTCAGGCGGGACAATGCAAGGGAAGAATATCAAAGAGCTAGGGCAAGCCAGCCAAGAATAAGCAGGGAGCCCCCCACAGGGGCAATTGGTATTGCCTTGGTGTCTCCTGTCAGTGCCTGGTAGTAAAAGCTGCCACAGAAGAAGGAGATCCCAGAGGTAAGCAGAGTCCCTGCCTGGGAGTAAAGGAGAAGACAGGCACGTGAAGCTCTTAAGTGCAGGAACTAGGAATAGGAGGTTACACCAGCTCTGTTCCCCCTGTGATAGGGGAATGTTCCCACAAGTCCTCGGTCCCTGCTTCATCCCTCCATTATCTCCTTCAGTCTCTCTGACTTGTTCTCCTAGCCCTGCCCAGTCACAGCATTCATTCCCCCAATAAAGATAGCTCTTGTTCCACTCTGGACATAAGCTTCTGGTGTAGAGGTCATGCAGGACAGACTAGAGAATGGACAGGTTTGGAGGCACCCTCAAACTTACCCAAATCGGCTTCCTACAGAGGGGAACGCAGAGCAGAGCCAGACTGTGGAAGAAGTGGTGCTTGTTGGTTTTCTCAAAAAGCTAGAAAATGAAAGAAAATGCAAGAACTGCATTTTTCTCAGGGATTCATAAATGTAGATCTACAGTTTCCTCTCCACTCCCTTAAAGGTACCCTGACATATTGAAGCTCCTAGTTCGACCTTCTCTAAGAAATAACCAGGTTTCCATGACCCCTCCCCCACAGGGCATTGGGCACGCAGATCCCCATACATTTCGGCTTTCCCAACCCCAGATCTTTCGGCGGCCCAAGTAATTAGGACTAAAGTGCTCCTTTTCGGAATTCTACTCCTGAGGACCATCTTCAACTCCCCCCAGCCCCCAAGGCCCAAGCCAGCAGCAAAGGTAGGGCAACTCTTTTACCTCCTTACGATACGGGTCCTGGATGTCCGCACCTGTGAGAGATAACAGCAAAAATTAATACCGACCCGCCGATCCAAGCACTTTATGAAATCGTGACCGCGCCTAATCTGCCAACCTGGGACAAAAGGGGTCCTTCAAATGGACCGGGATTTACAGGCTTCTGATTAGGCAGAAGCAGTAAACGGACAATCAGGTTAGCCAATCGCAGTAAGCCTCGGTAGATTGGGAAAGGGTCTTTTGCTTCGAAAACTAACCCATAAAGGTGGTAGAAGGCAGGAACGAACCGGAACTGTTAAGTCCACCCTCGACCAATTTTAGTCCGCCCAGTTCCCAGTTTTCTACCCACTTGACCCTTTAAAATCACCCACTTCTCCCCCTCGGCTCTATACCCATAATTTAAGCCCCGGCCCGGCCCCCTGACCATGCGCCCCGTAAGTGGCCAACCCCAAGGCACTGGCTCCGGACACAGCGCCAAAGCGGCGAAAAGCAGCACCAAGTCCAGCCATGGCAGCAGAAGGTCACGAAATTTAGGAATTCCGGACCATAGACTCGAGGTTCTGGCCAATCCCAATCTTCAATGCAAATGACGTCTTTCACTGCCCAATCCTAGCTGCCTTAATTTTAGTGTCTACCACCTTCATCCCTCAACCAAGTTGAAAAGATTGTGAAGCTGCTGGTGAATGGCGGAGGTGCCCTGCGGGCGGAAGGACTGAAAACCAATTAGGAGGTGGGCAAGGGGCGGGTGGAAGCGAAAAGACTCCACCTAGGGTTGGACTCAAAGTCCGAAATCACTCCCTTATAACCCCACCTACTTCCACTGGCCCCGCCTCATGTGCAAATCCTGCCTACCTTTGGAGAGATGATTTTGGTCCCTATTTCTTTTAGGTCCCACCCACTGTCCATAGGGCTCCTCCTCCTTACCTCGAGAGACCTGGAGGTGTATTTTGTTTCCGGGCTCCCCCTGCTCTTCTCGCATTGCCCCCTACCCAAGTTTACTAGAAGCCACACCCAGGCCCCTTCGTCCCGGCCTCCCCACAGCCCAGATCTCCAGGGTCAAACCAGCGCCTAGGGCAGGGGAAGAAGTGTCCAGAGGAGGGAGCCACCCCCACCCCAACCCCAGGTACCCCTTACATCTTCTCACTTCAGCCCCTCCTGTCTAGCGCTTCCTCCTCTCCTCACCTCCTTCTCTGCTCTTAGTGCGAATAGGTTCATTCAGTCTCTTCGATGCCTCTAGGTTTCTGTCACCACCCCTTCATCTTTCACTCCTTTCTTCCACCTCCATCGCTGACCCCCCTTTCCACTACCTCTCCATGGTCTCTGAAGGAGCAAAAAGCGTGGGAGAGGTGGGGCCAAAGAGGGGAGAAGAGGCGAGGGGTACCTGAAGTTAGGGTAGGGGAGGAGAGGGAGGAGGAAAGGGGGATGGGAAAGAAGCGGGGAGGCGGGAGCGAAGGGAAGGGATGGGTGGAGGGAAAGAGGACATCAGAGTGAGGGGATGCAAGCAAGGCTCTGTAGGCCGGGGAAAGAGAAGGGAGGGAGGGAGGGAGGGAAGTAACGAGCTCGAGCGGGGTTGGGGGGAGGGAGAGGGGAGGGGGAGGCAGCTGGGCTGTGACGCGCGTGGCTGCTGCGGCTGCTCCGCCGGCGGCTCATCACTCTCGGGCTGGGATGGACGAGGGGCGGGCGGGCCCCGGCTCGCAGAACCAGGAGTTCGGGCCGCCCAGCAGCTAAGCGCTTCCCCCACCATTCCTCTCCTCTACCTCCACCATCCCCCGAGGGACACTGTCCCCGTTCTGCCTTCCCCAATCCCAGGATCTCTGGAACCCAGCTCCCAAACCCCTAGCCCAGGGTTGGGGAGGTCGGCAAGGGACCCAAAACCCGACCTTTTCTGATCTCCCCTGCATTTTCTTCCCCCTTACTGGAGACCGAATGGATCCCTCCTCCTCCTTCGTAAGGATTCCGACCTAATTCCCTCCTGTTCAGAGGATTCAGCGTGGGGCCTTCCCGACAGCCCTCAGATCCCTTAGGATCTCCGGAGACTATTCTCCCCCCCATCCCCGATCCCTCAGGATCTGTGAGATCCGCCACCTTCTCCCCATTTTCAATTCTTCCTCAAACAAGTCCCACCGGGAGACGCCCCCAGCCCCATTCGAATATCTCCAGGGATCCAGCGATCTCCAATCCATCGTACTCTACCCCCGCTGCGGGATTCCTGGTTCCCAGCCCCCATATAGGCGGGCATCTGCTTCTCCTTTCCCTGGCCTCATACCCTACCTCTCCTCTCCCTGGGAATCGACTGGATCCCGGCCCGCCCCCGGGGCTTGGGGCAATCCCCCTCCCCAGTAGGGTGAGGCGCTGTGGGCGGGGGCCCGGTCTGCCAGGTTTGGAGGCTCTAAGGCCCCTGCACCCCTAAGGACCCTGCCTGCCTCCCTCCTCCCCCACTCCGAGCCCCAGATGGAGAAGCCACGGCCCCAGGGTTGAGGCAGGTAAGAGATTGGGGAGGGGCCCAAGAGGGTCTGCCGTGTGCCTGTCTCCGCATATCTCTCTCTGGTCATCTTCAGTCTCTATATCTCTGTATCTTCATTTCTCCCTCTCTTTCTTGGTCTTGGTTACTTTGTCTCTGTCTCTTTGTCTCTCTCTCTCTCCAGTCCATGAATGATCCTTTCAATGGGCCCACAGACCCCGTGTGTTCCCATCTCCCCCTCCTCCTCCCCCTTCCTGGCCAATCCATTTCTCCACTGCAGGGGAGGGGGCTGAGGCCTGAACCCCTACCCCCCAACTCCCTTTAGGTTTGGGGAGTCAGGCCTGAGCAGGTGATGGAGGGAGGGAGGGAGAGATTGGAAAAGAGAAGGGGGATGGGGAAGGAAGATTGGAAGAGAAATGGAGACATAAGATGGGAAGAGAGAGATAGGGGAGAGATGAGTGTAAGAAATAGAGGGGAGGGAGATATTGGCGGAAAGGAAGGGGAAAGAGATGAGAAAGAGATGGAGAAAGAAATTGGGCAGGGGAGAGAGATGGGGACAGAGTGAGGCAAAAGGGAGATGCATGGGGAAAAGGCATAGAGATATGGAGGGAAAGAGAAAGATGGAGAAAGAAGGGGAAGAGGGATGAAGGAGAGAGAAAAGGATATAGGTAGAAAAAAGGATGAGACTGATGGAAATCAGAAGTGTTGGAAAATGGAAGGAATGGGAGGAAGAGATGTAAGGGAGAAAAAGAAACAAAAATGGGGAGATGGGATGGGAAGGAGGCAGAAGGAGAAGAGCAGGGAGAACTAGAGAGAGATTGGGGAGTGGAGAAGTAGCTGAATGGTGGAGATAGAGAGCAGTGAAACAAGACCCAAGTGAGTTGGGATATGAAATGCCAGGAGAGGGCAGGGTCCTGAAAGAACAGAATGGAGAATAGGGGGGTGGGCAGGAAAGGTAAGGTGGGAAAGGGATAAGAGTGGAGTGGTACTGGGGATTCCTGTATCCTCATCTCCAGAATAAATTGACACCTGCAGAGAGAGCTGGTCTGGCAGGCATGCAAACATTCCTGGCTCCAAAAATGACCCAAAGAAATCTCCTTGTCAGCAAACAGCTTTGGCAGTGGGAGGGGAGGGGAGGAAAGAGTATGTAAGAATAACCCAGGTATCTGGGCCCCTAGACCCTGGATTTCTCCCCTTCCCTACTTCCTGCTTTTTTTCAGGGGATGTAAGTGTTTTACCCACAAATATTATGTGATAATTGGTTCCATCTTAGTGACCTGGGACAGGAGAGGTAAGGGAGGAAGATAGGCTGGTTGTTTGAGCCCTGGAAAGGAGAAAAGGCTAGATTTGCAGCCAGTATAGAAGTGGGGTACTAGATTGAGGTGGAGGGATAGGTGAGGCATGTAGGTGGCAACCCTAGTGCCAATAAGGAACCTCCATTTCTTTTTTTTGGGGGGTGACCTAGAAGAGTAGGGTGAACAGAAACTAACACTGTCAAGGGGCAGTTGTGTTCATCTCAAGCCTTCTACCCCACCCCCCACCATTCCAGCATCAGTAGTTTCCCCCCACCACCACCTATTCACTAGAGTCTGCAGGCCTGGGTCACTAGTGCTATACTAGGATTGGCCAACAAGGGGGGCAAGAGGCGGGGCCTTCAGGCCTCTCCTACACCCCCCAACTCCTCCCCCCACAATGCAATCTCTTTTATTTTAGCTCTAAGGGTGGGAGGGACCCAAGAGTCTGGTGTCCCAATCCTTAGGTTTTTTTCCATTCTTACTCCTCCAACCACTGTTTCTAGTAGAGACCCCAGCATCTGGTCCCAAAGCCCTTCATGCCCCCCTTCTCCACCCCCTAGCCTCCTTCCAGGGTTAAAGCTGCAGCTGGTTGCCGCGGTAACATTGCGGGGCAGCATCCAGTTGTCCTGGCAACCAGTACCAGGATCACACATCTTTCCCCAGAAATTGCCCCCCACCCCCATATAAACCTTCCTCCCCAGTCAGAAGATCCATGCTTTCAGTTGTCCAGTCCCTAGCTCATCAGAAACCCTTGAACTTTAGGGGAAAGAGAAAGAAGGCAGCTATGTAAAAGATGGGTGACAGCTGTAGGGCTGGATACCCAAGTCCCCTTGGGTACTGAGGGACGGAGAAGAAAAGAGGCTGGGGCCTTGGGAACCTGGGTCCCAGGCACTACCTCAGAGGAAGGGTGGGAGTGGGGAGTTTGCTGTAGTGGTTAAATTATAGCTCCCAAGTAATTAACACAGATAAACAAACTACCACTTCCTGCTAATTAATGAATTGGTATTTTTATTTTTTCCTTCAAGTCTATTTCTCTCCTCCCCCACCGTGTGTGTGTGTGTGTGTGTGTGTGTGTGTGTGTGTGTGTAAGTAAACCTGGATACCCCAGTCCCTTGGAAAAGTCAGAACTAGGAAGTATGGAGACCCTATGTGAGGACCTGAATCCCTAACCCCAAAGAGAGTTGTGCTGTAGGGATTCAGGTACCTAAGAGTATGCTGACCTGAGTTTCTTCCTGAGTGCCTTAACCACTTATTGACCATTACCTGACTCCTCCCATCCCTTGCCCTTTATCTGTTCTGGGGGTGGTAGGGTTGAGGGGTTGGTGGGAGGGATGGGAGCAATGCAGAAGCCTGAGTTCTAACTAACCACTTGTCTCTTCTCTCTGTTTCTCCCCTCCTCTTTTGCTTCTATCTTAATCATCCCTTCCTTTCTCTGTTTCTTGTCTTTTTTTTTTTGCTTTTATATCCCTCCCTCTTCCTGTCTTTCTTTTTCTGTATCCCTGTCTCTCCATTCCCAAGCCTGCTCTTTTATCTCTTTCTAGGTCCTGCCGTCTTCCCCCACTTACTACCTACCCCCCCCCCTCCGCCCCATTCCCCACCCTTTGCTCTCTCCATGGAGCGCAACAGACCTCTCTCCTCCCCGATCTAACTTCCCCTCCCTCCCTGACCCCTTTCCTTCCCCCTTTTCCCCCTCCCCATCCTTCCCCCTGGGGAGAGGGGGGGACCTCCCTCCCTCTCCCCCCCTACTCTCTCTCTCTCCGAGGGGGGGATCCCGGGGAGGGAGGGGGGTCCCCCCCAATCAGCATGTGGCTCTTGGTGCTGTGTCTGGTGGGGCTGGTGGGGGCTCAAAGGGGAGGAGGGGGTCCAATAGGCGGTATCTCAGGGGGTCCTGGGGCTGGGGAGGAACGATTCCCAGTGGTTGGCACCGCGTATGGGCGTGTGCGGGGAGTTCGAAGAGAACTCAACAACGAGATCCTGGGCCCAGTGATGCAGTTTCTGGGGGTCCCCTATGCCACACCTCCTCTGGGGGCCCGTCGCTTCCAGCCCCCTGAGGCACCAGCCTCTTGGCCTGGGGTGAGGAACGCTACCGCCCTCCCGCCTGCCTGCCCCCAGAACCTCCACGGCGCCCTCCCAGCCATCATGCTCCCCGTCTGGTTCACGGACAACCTGGAGGCTGCCGCTGGCTACGTGCAGAACCAGAGTGAGGACTGTCTGTACCTCAACCTCTACGTGCCCACTGAGGATGGTAAGGGCAGAGACTGTTGGTACAAATCTGCCCCCTTCCCTAGTTCTGACACACACACATGCCCCTTCATACACAGATCCCTTACTTCACCCACAGGCACTTTCTTCCTCTCTCTCTCTGTCTGTCTCTCTCTCTCTTCACCCAGATAAACTTATGTTTTCCCATACAGATGTCTTGCACCACATCCCTATCCCAGAAAATATACTCAAACATTTCTCATACATGCATCACACAGCAAATCCCAAAGCATATTATACACATATGTGCCTCAACATTCCCAGAGCATATTATATATATAATCTCCCACATTTCCATATATAATCACTTCATAAACAAATATGCCACTTGGGCCCTCTACTATCCTAAAGAGAAAATCACAGCATTTGATAAAGATGACTTTTCTACTTGAGGAAGCTCTCCTACCTTTCTCCCTTCCCATTTCCCTCTCCTTCCTCCTTTGCCTGCTTCCAACTGTTCTGCCTCCCTAGCCAAATATTCTTAAAGGATATAGGAATTTCTAAACCACTTACCCACTTCAAGATCAAGTAACCCTGTGAATCAGACACTTTATGGTGATTATTACCTTTAAGAGAAAGCACCAATCCTGGGCTCAAAAATCAATCCTCAATACCCTCTTCATCAAGGAAGCAGAAAATGCTCTCTAAATACCATGTCCTAGGACTAAACCCCACTGACCCACTACCTCAACATTCACAATTCACTCTCTAAATGCTGACTAGACAATCCACCTTCCAAATATCCAGAGTAAGACCTAAATAAATGCTTTTTGACCTCCTGACACAAACCACCCCAAATCTCACATATCATCTGTCCTCAATACCCATCACAAGTACACAAACTGTCTTTGACAATCCCTCCAAATAGATTGCCTGTTACCAAAATTACCTCTGCATTCACACAATTTAATCCCATGCATTTATACAATCTAATTCCTATATACACTAATTTACACACACCCCAATACTACCTGTGAGGTAAGTCCAATTTATCCTCCACATTCTCCCATACTCACCTACCCTCATAGTTCCTTAAACATACATCATAGCCCTCTATAAATTATTGCCATTCATATTCCCCTATTTGCACACAATCTACTCTAACACTTCTAATACATGCATATAATTTTCTTCCCAACACACATAAGCAATTCCCCCACATTCCCAGAACACATACTGTTTACCACTGATATCCACTTAGTCACATATACAGTTTATCCCTAATATTTCATACCCACACAAAGAATCCCTCGCATCCCCCATGTAGACACACAATCTACCACTTACACCATAGACCCATGTAATTTGCCCTCAATATTGCTTCCCACAATCCCCATCGATCCTCTTGCACACAAATTCCCCTACACACACACACAAAATTTGCATACATACATACATACACACATATATATATATATATATATATATATATATATATATACTTTGTCCCCATCATTCCCAATTCAGCGAGAATATCTCTAACATCTTCATAACTTACTGCTCCAGATATACAATCTACCACCTAGACATGTACAATCTATCCCAGCCTCATGGATATGTTCTACAGCAAAACTTCCTTTAAAAGTATCTCAACTTACTCCCATACACAGTCTATCCCACACATTTCTCATTGCCCCCACAATATCATTCAGATACAGAAATCTCACTCCTTCCAAAAGGCATCCCACTGACATACTAGAGCAAACCTCTTTGTCCTGTAGAAGGAAGTGCTTCTATTCCCCAGCCTATCACCAGAGAGTACTTTGTTTGTAGGTTGGAGAAGTCCTCCCAGAATTGTGATGTCTGTTGGTCCCTGCCCCAGCCAGTGAATCATGATGCCAGCTGATTGACTTTCCCAGGGATTGGGGACTCTGGTTCCTTTTATTCCTCTCCATTCCTTACTCCTACCCCTTTCTCCTCTGGAGCTTGTCCTTCCTTGTCCCCTAAGTACCTCTCATTCCATGCACTCCCTCCCAGGACAAATAGGTCCCTTCATCTTCCAGGGTCTGGGTCTCTGAGAGTGTGGGGTCTGGGAATGACACAGTGGGTGGGGATGGAAAATTGGGCATAAAGTTTAAGGTTATGAACTACTCCAGTAGATAATTTCCACTTTCCACTTTCTCCTTGAAGAGAGCAGTATTTTGGAAGAAGGTGAACTGGTCCCCCAGGGAATGGCTTAGATCCCTGAGAGGGAGCAGGGAGAAGGACAAAATTTAGATTATCCATTTCTTCCTTTTATCTCACCTTGAGTTGAAGAGGGGGCTCTTAAAGAAAGGGGTACTTGAGTTGGGGCTACGAGGTTGGAGAAACCAGGCCTGTGAGTGAGAAAGGGAGGAAAATGCTAGAAGTAAAACTATTGCTGACCTGAACCCTAACCAGCCTTGGGCAAGTGGTACAGAGGGAACAGGGTCATGCTTACTGCCTGCCACCCTCTTGAATAGAAATGCTTGGGTCGCCTTTTGCTTCACCCTCCCCTATACCTATCCAATTCAACTTGGGAAAGGAGAAGAAAAGGTGGCATTAGCATGGAGCGGGAAGGGGACGGAGGATAGAGAGAGCAGGGTCTCCTAGGCAGGGCTCCCCCTTCCTCCCTGTCACCCCGCCTCCTAACATCATTTAATTTTCCAGCTATGATCCAACAGACTGAATGAAACAAGTCCTTTCCAATCAAGTTCAACATATCTCTTATGACAGATCTAAGCCCACCCACTTACCTCCCACCCCAGGCCTGGCCACACCTGCCCCCTCCAACCCCACCCCCACAAAAAAGAATAAACAGCCTTTTTTGGGTGTGTTTTTTTTCCCGAGGTGGGGGGAGCAAAATTGGGATGTAGAAGCATTTTTATCTTTTCTTGGTTTCTTTTTCTTGCAAACACATTTTGCTTTTTTGGCTCGTTTTTTCCCCCCTGCTTTCCCACCCCACCCCCTTTTCTGCTTTCTCTCCTTCCCTCCCCCATCCACTACCTCCCCAACCTCTCCCCCCCCCATCTTTCCCCACAAAATTGTCCTTTTTTCTCTGTTTTGTGTTCCCGGTCTTAGGTCCGATCACAAAAAAACGTGACGAGTCGACGCTCAATCCGCCCCCGCCAGACACAGGTAGATTTTTTAAAATGCCGCTGCTGCATGTGGTTGCCGATAATGACACACAGGATCCCTGGCCCACCATACCCCAAACAACCCAGACTAAAATCTCCTAGTCCCTAAGGTCCCTTTACAAACATTCTTTACATTCAGACATACACATATATACAGAGATGAAAGGATAGAAAGGAGGCGAAAGGAGAGGAAAGGAGAGGATAGGAAAGGAAAGGAAAGGAAAGGAAAGGAAAGGAAAGGAAAGGAAAGGAAAGGAAAGGAAAGGAAAGGAAAGGAAAGGAAAGGAAAGGAAAGGAAAGGAAAATGAACAAGGATTTTTTTTAATTTACAAAAAAATGAATTGTATAAACTTTTAGAGGCAATTGAAAATGTGGATGAAAAACAATAATTTCTTAATGACTTTTAATGAAAAACCATCACAGGAAATTAGAATGTTAGAATCATGAAAAGAATCAAGAAAATTGGAATATTTTTAGAGCTTAAAAGAAGCTGACAAAACTTTAGACATTTTTGGAAATCATGGAAGGATTTAATTTTGAGTCAAATGGGAAATTTGGAAAAAATTGGAAATTAGGGAGAGCTGGGGGAAATGGAAACTTTTTAAAATTAGAAACTGACACAATTTGAAGTATTGGAAAACAAGTGAGGTTCAGATAACAGTGACATTTGAAACCAGTCATAAAAAGTGAAAACTTTTTAAAAACGGGACCCAAATTTTGCTACAAAATTTTGAAAATGCAAATAATTTTTTTTCTTTTTCTCCCCCCCCCAAAAAAAGTTTTTGTTTTTTCTTTTCTTGTTGAATCTGGCCCATGATTTTCTTGCTTTTGGGGTTTTTTCTTTCTTTCTTCTTTCTTGATCTCTTTTTTGTTGTCGTTGTTTTTGAACTCTTGTTACTCCTTGCCCCTACCCTTCCCTGCCCTGCCTTGCACCCCTCTACCTCCCCTTTCCCCCCACACTGGGAGAGTGGTGGTGCTGGGCTGGGGAGGGCATGTTGGGGAGAGGGGATCAGCACTAGGAACACAGGGTACAGCTGTGGCTTTCAAGAGAAGGCAACTGATTTAAGGAAACTATCCTGTGACACAGGAATTTGGGTAGATGGGAGGGTCTGTGTTCTTCATTGGAAATGCTGGATTGTTGGGGCTAGATAGCAAGTGAAAGAACAGGAGGGTCTTCTTGGTAAGAGCATTGACATGTGAATCAGAAGGCCTGAGTTGTAAGTCTTAATTTTGTCACTAACTCAGACCCAGTGTGAATTTGGAAAAGTCACTTCTCTGGGCCTCTGCTTTCTACTCTGTTGAAAGAAGGGATTTAACTAGAAGATGTCTCTAAGGTTCCTTCCACCTCTGACATTCTATGCTTCTCTGACTTAGGCTGAAGTGTTGGGAGAGGGGAGGTAAAAAGACAAAAGGAAGGATAGACGATGAGAAATGCTCTGAGTGGGTTCAGTCTTGAGCAAGGGAAAAGGTGTTTCCACAACCTTTTGAAGATGAACAGGAAATTGTAAGGAAGTGCACTGTAGAAGTCTGAACAAGGGGACCTAAGAAAGGAGGTATATAAAAAGCTGGGGTAGCAAGTATGCCTGAGACTTGTAAAGTACAGAAGTTTAAGAGACTTTTATGTCTGTTTTTGGAGTACCAAGGGTCTGGGGAGGAATGGGGTAACTGCAGGGGATAGAAAAGAGTATATTGGAGAGCTGTGCTGAGGTTCCTGGGATAGATAAGGGCATTCAGGGCTCTTCTGGCAGATGTCCTAGAATTAGGTAACAGTCACCTCTATCCTGGTTGTTAGCTTGTATAACTTTGGGGAGTGAGTGAAGAGGAGGAAGGAATTCTCTGATGTTAAATTGGCCCCCTGTATTTGTGAAGCACAGTATCTCAGAGGTCCCTAAAGTGGAGAGGAGAATTAAAGTTCTTTGGCTCTAATCAATTCCCTGGCTGTGGAGAGGGAAGAAGAATAATCATAGCACTTTAAGATATGTAAATTGATTGACATACATTATCCTATGGGAGATATGTAGAAAATATGGGGTTTTGATGAAGTCTGGACACTTACTGACTTCATTAGCCTCTCCCCAACACTCCCTCAGCCAAATTAATTAGGCTGGGGGTGTTGCCATGACAACTAGGGCGATGCCCTAGAAAGGAATTAGGGTGAGGAAGCTGACCCTCCCCCAAGGACCCCAGAACCTGACACCCTTCCCTCCCTGCCTTGCATACTCCTGAGGGAACAGTAGAGGGCTGAGTGAGGTCTATGGAAATCAACAAATTGTAACTTCTCTTACCCCATTCCAAATGGGTCTGCTCTATTTTAGCAACAAGGGTTCCTTTGGAAATGAGGAGGGGGTACCAGAGGGATACAAATTACATTGAAAGATTGGGTAGGACATGCCCTTCCATGGAGTGGTAGACCTTTTGACTTAGAGATATTCCCTTCCCATCGCTAGATTACATGATTACCCTTCATTGGGTCCCGATAGTCCTACTTTTTATTTGGGCCTCAAGGTGTGGGGAAAACAGTAGGAGAGCCCTGATTAGCAAGGCACATGCACCAGGTCTGGATTTGGGAAGCGGTAGATTCTGGGTAGGAGGTGGTGTGCATACATTATTGGGGTCACTCCAAGGTCCACCTTGTTGTCTCTGGGACTAAGGGTCCTCCGGGGAGGGTGACTCTGGCCTTGTTCTACCCCTCACCCACTCCTCTGGCCCGGCACCCTCATTCTGTCTTCCTTTCTGGAAAAAGAACTATTTCCCTCTGAATTACCCCTCACCTAACGTAGGATTGGGAGCCCAATGCACTGCGGTCTTCCCAGAACACCTGTGTTCACCTTGCCCCTCTCTTGGAGTCTCTCATATGCTCCCCACACCCTTTTTTCTTGTGTTTCCTTCCTCGACCCCACCTTTCTCTGTGACCCAACCCCTCTTCGTGGTTCTGCCCTTACCTGGCTGCTCACTGTGTCTTTGCCCTCTACCCTTCCCTTCAACGTGGCTCCACCCTCGAACCCACCTCATGCCCGTGGCTCCTCCTTGACCCCACCCCTCGCTGTGGCTCCGCCCCTACCAGACATCCGGGACTCGGGGAAGAAGCCAGTGATGCTGTTTCTCCACGGGGGCTCCTATATGGAGGGAACGGGGAACATGTTTGACGGCTCGGTCCTGGCCGCTTATGGCAACGTGATTGTGGTCACGCTCAACTATCGGCTCGGTGTGCTCGGTGAGGGCGTGACGTGCGCGGACTGGCTGGGGCTGGCTGGGGGGATGCAGGGGGGCCGGGACGTTCTGGACCGGCGGGGGCTGGATGGAGGGATGCAGGGGGGCCGGGACGTTCTGGACCGGCGGGGGCTGGATGGAGGGATGCAGGGGGGCCGGGGCGTTCTGGACCGGCCGGGGCTGGCTGGGGGGATGCAGGGGGGCCGGGACGTTCTGGACCGGCAGGGTCTGGATAGAGGGATGCAGGGGGGCCGGGACGCCTGGGGTTGGGACGTTCTGGACCGGCAGGGGCGTGCCTAGTCCAAGAAGGGGGTGGCTAGCCCAGTACGGTGGGCCTGCTCCAAGTGCGCGAGGGACGTGGAGGAGGTTCCCCCAGGAAGCGCCGAGGGAGTTCCGTCACCTCCCTGAGATCTCCTTCTCTCCCCCACTCTGCCCCTGCCCCAGGGTTTCTCAGCACGGGGGACCAGGCTGCCAAGGGTAACTACGGGCTCCTGGACCAGATCCAAGCGCTGCGCTGGCTCAGTGAAAACGTGGGGCACTTTGGAGGTGACCCCGAGCGAATTACCATCTTTGGCTCTGGAGCTGGAGCCTCCTGTGTTAACCTGCTCATTCTCTCTCACCACTCTGAAGGTACTGGCACGTTGTTTTGGGGGGGACCCAGCTGTCTTCATCCCTGATCTCTCCTAGACCGGTCCCAGAGATCTCTGATTCCCCTCTCCTAAAGGTTTCCACTGTTCTACTCTCCCTAGTCCCAATTGAATTTACCTGGGGGACATCCTCCTTTTCCTTGGTTCCTTCCCCCTCCTCTGAGCTGCATCTAGCTCTTCTAAGAAGTCCTGAGTCTGTCTCTCTAGTCCCATCCCAGCTGCTGGTGAGTGCTGCAGAGCTCCCTCACCCACTGCAGTCCTTCCTCAGTGTGTGTGTGTGTGTGTGTGTGTGTGTGTGTGTGTGTGTGTGTGTGTGTGTGTGTGTGTGTGTGTATGTGTATGTGTGTCCATTCCCTACTTCCCACTACCAGGACTGTTCCAGAAGGCCATTGCCCAGAGTGGTACAGCCATCTCCAGCTGGTCTGTAAACTATCAGCCACTCAAGTACACACAGCTGTTGGCAGCTAAGGTGGGCTGTAACCAGGAAGAGAATGCTGAGGTCGTGGAATGTCTTCGAAGAAAACCTTCTCGGGAGCTTGTTGATCAGGATGTGCAGCCAGCTCGGTATGGGGGAGACCAGTGCTCCTGGTTCCCAGGGTCTGGGGGGACAGGACCCAGCCTGTTAGTCGCTCAGTAAACATTTATGAAGTGCCTACTATGTGCCAGGTACTGGGCTAAAGGGCCAGTTTGGAGATACAAAGATAAAGGACCATTCCTACTCTAAAGGAGCTTGTAGTCTAACTGTGGAGATAGTTTGCAAACAACTATGTACAAAGAAGATATATGCAAGATAAATTGGAGATAATCAATAGAAGGAAGGTACTAGAGTAGGGGTGGGGAACCTGCAGCCTTGAGGCCATATGTGGCCTTCTGGGTCCTTGAGTGTGGCCTTTTAACAGAGCCCAAGTTTTACAGTACGAATCCTCTTATTAAGGGAATTTGTTCTGTGAAGTTTGGTTTCAGTCCAAGAGCTGCACTTAAGGATCTAGAGGGCCAGATGTGTTCTCCAGGTTGCAGGTTACCCACCCCTGCACTAGAGTTAAGCGGGATGGGAAAGGATTCATGTAGGAGGCAGGATTTTTAGCTAGGGCTTGAAAGAAGCCAGGTAAGCTAGGAGGGAGGGAATTTCAGGAATGGTAGACAGCCAGTGAAAAATGCCCCGAGTCAATAGATGGAGTATACTGGTTGAGGGACAAGTAGACCAGTGTTGTTAGACTAGAGCAGATATATTGGGGCTATTGGGGGAGGGCAGTGTAAGAATCCTGGAAAGACCTTCACTTGGTGCTGTAGCAGTATTTGATCTAGGAGGAGCTGGTGGACCTGTGGCATCATCACCCTAGGAGGATTCAAGAGTCTTCCTAAAGATCTGACTTGCCTTTCTTCTTCTAGCTACCACATTGCCTTTGGTCCGGTGGTGGATGGTGATGTGGTCCCAGATGACCCAGAGATCCTGATGCAGCAGGGTGAATTTCTCAACTATGACATGCTGATTGGTGTCAACCAGGGTGAGGGCTTGAAGTTTGTGGAGGATTCAGCAGAGAGTGAGGATGGTGTATCAGCTAGCGCCTTTGACTTCACGGTCTCTAACTTTGTGGACAACCTCTATGGCTACCCTGAGGGCAAGGATGTCCTGAGAGAAACCATCAAGTTCATGTACACAGACTGGGCTGACCGTGACAATGGTGAAATGAGGCGGAAGACACTCCTAGCTCTCTTTACTGACCACCAGTGGGTGGCCCCAGCGGTGGCTACCGCAAAACTTCATGCTGATTACCAATCACCCGTCTACTTCTATACTTTCTACCATCATTGCCAGGCAGAGGGCAGGCCTGAGTGGGCTGATGCAGCTCATGGTGATGAGCTGCCCTACGTGTTTGGGGTGCCCATGGTGGGTGCCACGGATCTCTTTCCCTGCAACTTCTCCAAGAATGATGTCATGCTCAGCGCTGTTGTCATGACCTACTGGACCAACTTCGCCAAGACTGGGTGAGGGGGAGGAGGCAGAGGGAGGGCAGGGTGTCCACTTTTGGAGGAGGAACAAGGGATTGGGAGGTCCAGGATATCTCCCTGTTCCCCTTCCCCATGGTGGAGTCTATTCTTTATTTTTCTATGTATCACTTCCTTCCCCTCTGTTTTATGTCCTCCTTTCTGCACTATTGTCCTTTTCCCTCTCTCTTCTTTCCTTCTGCCCTTCTTAGTTTTTTTTTTCTGTCTCCCTTTGTCTGTCTTCCTATTCCCTTCTTAGGGGCAGTTAGGTGGTGCAGTGGATAGAGCACCAGTGCAGGAGTCAGGAGAACCTGAGTTCAAATCTTACCTCAGACACTTGACACTCACTAGCTGTGTGACCTTGGTTAAGTCACTTAACCCCAATTGCCTCATCCTGGGTCATCTCTAGTCTTGATGAATATCTGGTCACTGTATTCAGATGGCTCTGGAGGAGAAGTGAGGCTGGTGACCTGCACAGCCCTCCCTCACTCAAAACAAAGTCAAGTACAAGTCATGTCATTATTTCTCTGATGGCATGGTCTTCTTTGGCAACGATGAACAAACACACATTCTCTTCTTAGTGTCCATCCTCTTGTGTGACTCTCCCCATGTATTTTTCTCTTCGTTTCCCTTCTTCTCCCCTTCTACCTCTTTCCCCATCTCTGGCTCTGTTTGTTTCTGTGTCTGTTTCAGTCTTTCCCTGTTGTCATGTGTTTTTCTGTACCTATCCCTCCGTTTCTGCCTCTTTTCTCATTTTCCACTGTCTTACTCACCGTCCCCCAATTCCTGTGCTCACTGCTGTTCTCTTCCTCTCCTTTTTTTTTCCTTTTACCTCCTTTTTCATCCCCATACCTCTCTCCCATTTTATTCTGCCACCAGCCATGCTTTCTTCCTTTTTTGGAACTCTTCCCTTTTCTCTTGTTCTGTATCTCTTAGCTTTTGGATTCTCTCTGTATGTCGGTCCTTTTCTATTGCTCTGCCTATCCATCCCTCTATTAGCTTTGGTACCTCTGTTTATTTTTCCTTTGTTTTCATCTCTCTCTTCCTACCTGTCTCTTTCTCTTTTTAGCATCTTTTCACAGTACATATCTCTTTGCTCTTGATAAATCTCTTTCTATCTCTGTCACTGCCTCTCTCTCTGGACCTTTAAAATCTCACTCCTCCACTCTCCTTCCCCGATCCCTGCAGTGATCCCAACCAGCCAGTTCCCCAGGATACCAAGTTCATCCACACCAAGCCCAATCGCTTTGAGGAGGTCGTGTGGAGCAAGTTCAACAGTAAGGAGAAGCAGTACCTGCATATAGGCCTCAAACCCCGAGTCCGGGACAACTACCGTGCCAACAAGGTGGCCTTCTGGCTGGAGCTGGTACCCCATCTCCACAATCTGCACACTGAACTCATCACATCCACTACTACCCGCCTGCCACCCTATGCTACCCGCTGGCCCCCTCGTCCACCACCTGGGGCCACAGGCACGCGCCGGCCCCCACCACCAGCCACCACTCCGCCTGAGCCTGAACCAGACCCAGGACCCCGGGCCTATGACCGCTTCCCAGGGGATTCACGGGACTACTCCACAGAGCTGAGTGTCACTGTGGCTGTTGGTGCCTCCCTCCTCTTCCTCAACATCCTAGCCTTTGCTGCCCTGTACTACAAGCGGGACCGGCGACAGGAGCTACGATGCCGGCGGCTTAGCCCACCTGGGGGCACAGGCTCCGGAGGGCTTGGTGGGGGCCCCTTGCTCCCCACAGCTGGCCGGGAGCTACCTGAGGAGGAATTGGTGTCGTTGCAGCTAAAGAGGGGGGGAGGTGTAGGAGGAGACCCGGGAGAGACCCTCCGCCCATCCTGCCCACCTGATTATACCCTTGCCCTTCGTCGAGCACCGGACGACATGCCTCTCCTTGCCCCTGGTGCCCTGACCCTGCTGCCAAGTGGTCTGGGTCCACCCCCACCCCCTCCACCCCCCACTCTTCACCCTTTTGGGCCCTTCCCTCTGCCTCCCCCAACTACTGCCAGCCACAACAACACATTACCCCATCCCCATTCTACCACCCGGGTATAGGGGGCGGCATTGGGGGAGGGAGTGCACACCACTCAGCTCTCCCCAAACCAAACAGGAAGGGAGACTCAGTGATAATCATGGAGTCTAGGGGTTGGGTTGAGAAGAATTGTGGGTGCTGGGATGCCCACCCAAGCATGTCAAAGCACCTTATTAAGGTGGACACAAGTTTCCACATCAAGATGTGCACACTCTGCCCAAGGAGATATGTTTTCTTATCTGGACATCAGCCTTTAGACTTGTTGTAGGATGACTTTTCCTACTGGGACACAGGTCTTATGGTGTGTGGAAGTGTGTTTTCACATTTAAGGCCTGCTTTTTCACATGGAGGTATATTTTCCTATAATGGGGCATGTTTTCCCATGTTCAGAGTGTGGATTTTTTGGGCCACCCTGGACACCTTTTGGCCCTTTCAAGGAAATTTCTTCCAGGGTTTGGACCCTAGAATCCTGACCTCTCACCCTCTAAAGACCTTGGGAGCGGGCATTTTTACACCTGTCAATGTAAGGTTGGAATGCCTATCAACCCAAGGGGTTGACACCCAGAAAAGATGGGTGAGGTGATCACAGGGACACCCAGGGAACCATGTTTTTCCTGATGGCATTGGTCTGATGAAGCATGTTCTCCTGTGTAGGCATGAGTCTTCCACATATAGGCACAGACTTACCATTGGGTGGGAGGAAAAGGAATGGATCTATGTGGACCCATGCTGCTTGTGAGCGTCAGACATGCGGTTTCCCATATGGACATGTCATATGGGGGAAGTACGTTTCCTGTGTGGACATGTTACTGCATGTGGATGTGTGTTTTTCCATCTGGATGCCCTTGTCTGCCCAGGATTGCCCTAATCCCCAACCCCCATCCCTGGTGAACTGGCTCCAATCCTAAATTCCTCCCTGGACATTGGATAAGAAGACATTCAAGGCCAAGAGAAGCCATGGGGAGTTAGCTGCAGACAACATAATAAAGTTGCCCTTTATTTTGTACAAATTCTAGGGGGTGGGGAGGAGATACACACACCCCTTCCCACCCACAGAGATGTTGAAGTAACAGGGGGCTGGGGTGGATGTGGGGACCAAGATGGTGATGCATGTTTGACCAAAGTCCCAGACCAGGGTCTAGGGGGCAGTCCTCCCCCTACACCTCTTACCAGCATTCATCTGTGCCAAACTTAAGGGTTTGAAGTGTGTCAGACCCTACCCCCAAGTGCCAAGGACTCTCTTTCCCAGGGAAGGGGGAGGGAGGAGGCTCTGGGGTCCAGTGAGATATATGGGGAGGGTAAACAAAGCTATGAAGTCCTAACTTTGTGCCCCTACCCATCTCTCTCTCTGCCTCAGTTCCTCTTCTCTGAAAATCTCTCTCTCTCTCTGTCTCCCCCTCCCTCCACCCTCTCTTTTCCCCCCTCAACTCTTTTTATGGTTTTAATTTTTCCTTTTTTCTGTTTTTTCTCTTTTTCCATATCTCTTTCTCCCCTTGCCTCAGATAGACTTTTTGTGCTTTCCCACCCTCTCCTTCAGATCCCTTGAGCCCTTGGTTGGGCTGGGTGGGGAGTTTGGGGGTAAAAATAGACCTGAGAATAGACTTTTCTGCAGGGAACAGAGGTCTAGTACAGTGTGGGGCTTACATGGGAGGTGATACTGGGGTAGGAATAGGGAAACTCATTCCAGGGATGCCAGGAGTATCTGAGGGAGACATTAACAGGAAGAATTTGAAAGTAGTAAGGTGAAATGGAGTTTCTTCTCGAAAAATCCTAAAAAAGAAGTATTTGGGTCACCACTGGGGAAGAATAAAAAAGGGACATGACCAAAAGTGGTTAAGGATTTGGAGGGAACAAGGAAAAGGAATAAAAATTTGCTCCAATTTCTTGGGGGCATTTGGTGCCAAACCAACTGGGGGCAGGGGAGCCTATGCCTTTCCATTGACACCCCAAATCTAGACTTCTCATCCAGTTTTCCCAACTTTTGATCTAGAACTTGCCTCCCTCCTCATAGACTTTCACTATACACTCCTCCTGTTCCCCAACTTCGTCCTTTTGATCCCTCATTTTCTCTGGACAGTCAAACACCCAGATTCTAGGGACCTTGACCCTGAAACCCAGTAGACATGCCTCCAGCATTGGGGCACAAGAGAGGGGCTGGTATGGACCTGGGGTATCCCATGATTCAGCCATGGACTTTACCACCTGGCCCTCAATTTTCCCCTAAGTCTTCATCTCTCTCCTGCCCCCCTTGCCTACAAACCCCTTGCCCTAGCAGCTCTGTACACATTTTTAAACCTGGCAAAAGATGATGAAGAGAATTATTGTAAATATAAAAGTTTAACTGTTAGTCATGCCTGCTACGGGGGATGGGTGCACATATGGTTCTCTGAGAGAGAGTGGTTTGGGGACTGGGACTGAGTTTCCTATTGAGGGAAATGCACAGCAGAGGAGGGCAGAAACAACCTGGAACTGAAGGAAGTAGGCACCCAAGCTTCGCCTCCACCTACCTCCGACAAATACACAGAAATAGTCAGAAAACCCAGTTTCGCAGAATAGCAAGAGTCACAAGGGATTTAGAGGCCATCTAGTCTAACTCCCGGACTAGGGAGAGAATCCTTTTGATGAGATACCTGACAAGGTTAGTTGTCCAACCTTTTCCTTGAAGGCGTCCAGTGAGAGGGAACTAATCATTTTTTGTAGCAGCCCGATCCATTTCTGACAACCCTAATTGTTATCTTTACAACAAACCTAAATTTTCCGGCAATTGCCACCTATTTGCTCCTAGCTGTCCCCTCTAGAACCAAGGGGAGTAAAAATTCCTCAGTTGCTCCAAAGATATGAAGACGGCTAGTATCTTTCCCCAATATAATCATCTTCAAGCCAAATTGCCTCAGTCCCTTCAAATAATCTTTAATACTTCAACCATCCTCCTTTGGACCCAATCCTTAGAAAGCACAGAATCTCTAAATAGAAAGGGACCCTAGAGATCATCTAGTCTAACCTGTACCTGAGTAAGTAGGAAGTTAGAGGAACTAGCCCTCTTGCCAATCACAGAATGTTCCTTTGCCCATCGGGGGACGAGGGGAGCTAGGCTAGTTAGGATGACATTAGTCAGTGCGATCCCAATGCTGTGAAGGGACAGAGTCCTCATCAAGAGAAGTTATCATCCAGTCCAGAAGATAGGACCTTTCCTCCACCTGAAGGGCAAGGAGTCATCTAGGAGCCTTTAGCTGCATCCAAATGACCACAGACCATCATGCAGAGGCTAAGGATGCAAGGGAAAACAGATTAGAGCTTGGTGAAGTGAAAAGAGCTTCCTGAAAAAACAAGGGATGTTAAAAGTGTGAGGGGCATGGTCCAGAGGTAAAGATTGGCCGCTTGAAAGAGGGAGAAGGTGAGGCATTTAGCCTAGTTGGGGCCCCAGCAGAAGCGTAGTGGTGGGGAAGCCTTTACGACCTTAGTAGTCCAGTTATTGTGATGCCTCCATCTCATTGTGACTCACCTATTCACCATAACTGCTGGCTTCTAGAGCAAGTTCATAGTAAGGTGGAGGGTTGGGGGGGGCCCAGGTGGCCCTGGGACCCCCCATCATGGGTAGCCCTTTCCATCAAGGGACCCATTCCTGTTCAGGTGCTGGCTCGGAGAGCTGTCAGGACCTAGGCGAACATATCTTGGTCTTTCTGGGTTTCATCATCTCCATCAACATTGGACTCAATGTGGTGACTCTGGTCAGGGCTTGGGTACTAGGGTCCCTCGGGAATCAGGGAATGTCAGGAAGATGACCAGAACCTTGGGTGGGGAGGGATGGAGGAAGGGAAAGCCATGGGCTGTAGACGAGAGGACCAGGATGCCTGGTGTTTACTCTTTCCTTCCTGACCCTTAGCTCCGGTGCCGCCTTGAGGGCTCTCTGAATCAAATATTCCATAATTTTTTTCAGAAAGGTAAGTGACAGGGTCTTGAGTGGGTCCCAGTCTACTTCTTTATCCCTCTTCCCTAGTCAAAGATGCAGGCATTCCTCCCCTCAGAGCCTGGCTCTTTCTCAAGAATTCACAGTCCCTCTCAGGGATCTGAATGCCCCAGTATTTAGCCCTTGGTTCGGATATGGTTGCCACTTCTCTAGGGGATGTATGCCATTTTCCAGGCTTCTGCTCACGTTCCCCTTCCCATTCTGCAGATAACATGCTTGAGCTGGCCCCAATCATTCCCAAGAAACCGCTCATCCACAGGCCTCCAACACTGAAGCAGACACAAAGACCTCCTGTCTATCAGGACCCTCCTGTCTGTAGAAACCCTCCTATTTGTCAAAATCCTCCTGTCTGTTGGAAACATTCTGTCTGTTGGAATTCTGCTGTCTGTCGGAACCCTGCTGTCTGTGACCGCTGCATTAAGGACTCTGTGACTCTTGACCTGGCCCCCCCAGGTTCCTGCCATAAACACTCAGTTTTTTCATCAGAACCTAAACAATCTCTAGATGCCAGGCTTCCCAATGGAAATGACAAGGTTTGCCAGTACTGGCACCCTGGCAGTTGCCCTGGCAATTGTCAATATGACTGGGACTCTCTAACACCTCAGGCACATGGGAAAGGGTTATCAGCTTGTCCCCCAGCCCCTAGGATCCATTTCCAACAGTACCTGGGAAGATCAGCCAAGGGGGTGGAAGCAAAGTCCAAGATGGGGCTGGAAGCTTGTGTGTACCCCATTAACCCTTCATCACATAATGTTGAGTCTCAGAGCTGCAAAGAGAATACAGAACCAGACATGTATGGATATTCCCCCCAGTTCTTCCACCGGGTTACAGTCAGCCCTCTAAGCTGCAATCCTATGCTCTCCACAAACCCTGTAATGTACAACGGCCGGAAAAAGAAGAGGCAGGTATGGGAAGCAAGTAGGCGTGTTGACAGCTTGCCCCATCTATGTCCCCCAACTTCTCTTGAAAAGCCAAGCCAAGACTGGATATATTACTCCCTGGAGGAATGGTAGTGGAGAGTAATAAAATGGAAAAATAAGGGGTAGCTTGTAGTTGGTGTCTGGGATTCCCCTGATCCTAGATACTAAAAGGAGATTTCGTGGTGATAGAACCTAATACCCATTCAAAGTTTATGTGGTATTTTATAGCTTGCAGAGTGCTTTCTTCACACCAACCCTGTGAAGGGGAGAAGTAGAAGGACGATTATCCTTATTTTACTGATGAGGAAACTGAAGCTGAGTTGCTAAAGACATTGAACTAATTTGTCTAAGGTAATAAAGCTAGTTAGTAGCAGAATGAGCCTCAAACCTAGATCTCCTTTACCCAGTTGTTTTTCTCTTCCTATTATACCATGCTGCCTCACACCAGATTAGAAGTAGAGGAACAGGTATGGAAAGATTGTACCTTCATTCCATATCATACCTACAACAGAGCCCAGAGGTCATAAACTGCCTTTCTTTTCTGATTTCCATGGGAGTCCAAGAACTAAAGGGCCCAGTCTTTCTCACTTCTTTGTTCTAATATGGCCTAGGGCCACATCCTCTTTCTCCAAGAGAAGTTGAGTTAGACACCTGCCCACAGTTCTCTACTAGCCTCTGTCTCTTCCTACCTATACACCAACACCCTCAACCTTTCCCCGCTTACATACTGTTCTAATACTGTCTGCATGAATAGTTACATGAATAGTAGCAAGGTTTCCCTAACCCAACTCCTACAAGAGAGATCTATTTATCTATCTATTCATCTATCTATGTTCTGACAGTCCCAATGAAGCCCTAGACTTGTTTTTCTGGGGGGTTTTCCTTGTCCTGACACCTAGCCCAGAATCTCAGGATGTTATCTGAAGACCATGACACCCATAGTCCCTGGGTTGCAGTTCACAGCTTCCCCCTTCTTCCTGCCTAAAATTCTTTTTTCAAAATTGAAAACATAGGATCCCATGTCCCCCTAAAATGTCTAATTTTCATGCCCTGGACACAAGACTATCCTTAACTTACCCTTTCACCCACCTTTTAGAAATGGATAGGTCATCCCTACCTTTCCTTTTCACATAATAGTTAGAAGGTAGCAGCAGAGAAAAGGACTTGCCAACTGACCAAAGGAAGCTTTCATGAGGATGTTTTCTCCTTGGTGCTTCCTTCCTCAGGTTACTATCATTCTACATCCATGTCTGTCCTCAATGTATCAGTTCAGATATTTTGTCTGCTAACCAATACTGCTCTGGAGACACAGTAACCGTTGCCTCACAGTCCTCCCAAGATGAGTTAATCTTTCAGAACTGACAAGGTTCTGACAATCTTGGTCTACCTTGGGATATTTGTTTACTTAAGATGAAAAAATAAGAACATGAGGTAGAGGTAATATGTGACCACAGCTACATGGAGATTGAGTGGAAGAAAGGGTAGTTGTACAGATAGAAAGCAGGAGAGAGAGGTAGTGGGGAGGGGAGGTTTCATGTTGCTTCTTTGGTAGATCCACTGTCTTGGCAATAAATTATGCTTTGTCATCTCCCATTTCAATCCCCTGAGTCATCAGCTCCTCTGTATTAGCAGCCAGTTAGGAGAGTCTTCATTATCACACAGGCAAATCCCCTCAGCAAACACTCACACATGGTCAGAAGTAGATGCAACCAAGCTTTCATACGGTCTATTGGACTGGTACCAAGAGAGAAATATTTCTGCTTGCTCCAAAGAAGCATCCCTATCGGCCAGTTCATTTACATTACACAAGTGGAAATAAATATAGACAGAAACCTGACTTTACACCTTTCCTTGCTGCAGTCCTAAAAAGTTATGTGTAGACTGAATCTTTGTGCATCCAGTTTTATTCTTCATGGACGTGCATTAGCATCATTCTTTATTGATTATTTTTATTGATTTTATTATTATTTTATTGATTATTTAGCTCTATTGGGACTAATCTTTCATTGCTGGTGGCTCCCATCATTTGAGTTTTTAGGTTCTCAAAGCTTCCTCTGCTGACCCTAAACCTCTACCTTGTTCCCCTGTCACCAGATTAAGGACATGTAAGCAGAGATTTCAAGTTCAGGAATCTTGTAGCACTCTGCAAGGTTACATTAGGTGAAGAATATCCCATTTACATCTCCCAAGTTTTGAATTTCTGAGTTTCCTCCCAACAATGAGATGGGAACACATCAAATCTAAGGAGGAGAATAAAGGAACAGTTAGTACAGGGTGTGGCTATTCAAAGAAGATGTTCTGGATCTGGGTAACTTTGAAGTGAGTTTGGAAGGATAGCTAAGGGAGAAACTTGGATTGACAGAAAGGAAGGGAATGGGAAAATAAGGGAGAATGCTTGGAGGCAGATGACCTGAAAGAATCAAGTATGTTAATGGAATGAGAGAAGGGAGCTAGAGATTGTGACTGAAGTTTGGATCTGAATTAGACATGTTAGCTGATACTGAAGAACCTGCAAAGAAACATTCCCAGGCTAGAAATGAGTATCAAGAGATTTAAAGACATCTGGAATCTCTAAAGAATAGTCAAGAACATGGGGAAGCAGAAGAGAAGTAGAAGTGGGCCATTCCCCAGCAGCCCTGGAGTGGGGGGCTCCTTAGACAAACAGGGAGGGGAGGATTTAGGGCCATCTGAGAACGCTGGTTCCATATAATTGAATTAAACAAACAGTAAGTAGCCACCGCAAATAGAGGCCTATGTTGGACTCTGAGAATGAAAAGATGAAACATTTTACCTCACAGAACTTGTATTCTCCTGGAGGGCAGGATTTAACTTGTATGTGAATAAGTATAATATAATGTAAGGAGTGATGGCGAGAGATCTGGACCAGAAAAAATTGAGAAGGGTGGGGAGGGAGAATGAAGGTGCTGAGTCTTCAACGAATGATTCTGAAAGACATACTTGAGCATCAAGGATAGTTTCTACAAATTCTTGGAGTTCAGAGACAACATGTCAAGTCTGGGAAACAGTAAGGAGTCCAGCTGGGCTGGGGTGTAATGTGAAAGGAGATTAATATGAAATAAGACTTGAAAGGTAGTTTGGAGGCAGATTGTGGGGTTTTTAATGTCATGCTGAGATTTCATACTTTATTATATAGGCAAAAAGGAACAAATTTCATTCTTTAAGCAAAGTGATTACAACTATTAGGCTTTGGCTTTAGAAAGATTATTTTGGACTGGTGTGAAAGGAATGGATTGGAATGGGAAGGGATCGATAGAACTTTAGAGTTAGACCATACCCCTCCAAAAAAAGAAACCCTATTACAACTGTAATATCTACCAGAGTTCCCAGTCTCCTCACAATAGCAACTAAAAGGGGGGCAAAAACTGTCCCCAAGAGAATTTGACCCTGATTCTTGTCATAGTTTTTGATCAACTAAGTGTGTAAAAGGACCTACTCATATGGAATCAGGGCACCTTTTACTTGGTGAATGTCTGAAGACCACTCAAATCACCATACTTTACCTTGCTAACTAGACTAATTTCCATGTGAACATGAGGGAGTGTGTGTGTGTGTGTGTGTGTGTGTGTGTGTGTAAAAGATGCTACAACTGTATTCTTGTTGAATATCATTGCTATGTTAGGTCAAAGTAAACCTCCTTTTATTAACTGTTCAATGACTTACAAGACTCTCATTTTATCCCCAAATCAAACCTGAGCTAATAAGATGCTGACATCAGATCTGCCCCCAACATGAGACATAGCTGGTAATTTGGACAAGAGGAGATGGCTTCATGGCTCTCTTCATGGTTGAACTGGGGAAGGATCTGCAAATACAGAGTGAGATGACTGCATAGCATACTTTTGATCTGGCCACAAAACTCCTGAGTGGAACCTTGCACGAGATTAAAATTGGGAGATGTTCAACAAAATAAGGAAAAATACAATAGAACAGGACTGGTCCAGAAGAAGTGCAGGACAGAAAGCAAATTGTTCCAGTTTCTAGGAATAAAAAGACCTAACTCCCCAAACCATAAGAACTTGCAAAATATAAGTGACCAGAAATTATATTTCTACTCACAGAGCACCCAAATGTAGCAAATATAGTGTGTTGGATGGGCCTCACATGTGTGCGAGGAAGGCTGTCCTTGATAGGAGCAGGAGTGGAGAACTACATATATAGGGAGGTCCACTTGTGGCCAGGAAGGAGGCAGAACAGATATCTCTAGCCTCTTTTCTCCCCACCCTTTTCCAAGAGAGACTTTCATTCCTATCAAGAGGGAAAGCAGGGAGTTGGGATTTGAGACACTACTCTGCTCTCCTCAGATAGAGGGAATACCAGTCTAGAAGTATTTCTATCTGCTCCCCTTAACTGCTGTTTGTCTAGGGGGATATCATCAAATTCTGTGTAATTTTTTTATCATTTTGTCATTTCTGCAGGGTAAGGGGACCCCAAGTTCTCTATCCAAGATTTGTCCCCTTTCCCACCAAATACCAATTCCACAATGAACATACATAGTGAATAACAAAGAAACCCTTTTATCCAAATCCTAGCAAAACAGAAATCGGAGAAGGTATCCATTGAGGAATATGTACCAGACAACATAGAGTGAAGGAACTCTCTCATTGGGATCAGGATAACTCAGCTTAACCAAGAGATCTTGATCAATGCAGTGTCCTTGATCTCACCCAAGGGGAAATGACACAAACTCTCTAGAGTAGTAAGCTGAGAATTAGAAAGAAGATGGAGACTGCCAGTTCCCTTTGTGTCTTCTCAGAGTCTTTTCCTTCAGCAATCTGAAGTGGGGTTGGCCTCTTCTATCTTTTCTCTGAAACCTGGAAGTCCACTAAGTACTGTACCTTAAGAAGATTCTGGCTTGGAGAGTCCAGAAGGAGAATTTCCCATTGAAGAGTCCCCAAAGGTGGGGACTGGCTGAGAACTAAAGATGTTGACTCTCACCAACTCTGTCTCTCATAGAGGACAGGACCTTCCTCTCCACCAATAAGAATCCCATACCAATGGGCTTTGGGACGGGGACTAAGAACATAATGTTAATTTGTGGTTTTCTACATCAATATTCCACTCCCCCATCCATTTTCTATTTGAGTTTGACAGCACTATTGTATGGGGGAGTCATCTCCCTGGGATAGAGAGCAGGCTCCTACTTATGTGAAGCAATTAGTGCTGGAGGAAGCCACCTGGATAAAGATGGCTAAAGAAATCACCAAGCCCAACTTGGTTGTTGTCAATTGTCCTGCAAAAGTTGGATTGCCAGCACCGAAAGTGAATTGGCCCAGCATTTTAAGCAATTAGAGTATAAACACAGCAACTAAGGACCATTCAAAGAAAGCTGAAGGGCAGTTTAATGGAGATAGTGTCCAGGACTGACCAGGCCACAGCCAGAAAACTCCCATATACTCTCTGACCCAGAGTTTCCAGAGGTTCCAGTTCTGCTATATCCCTCTGAAATTGAGAACGTGAAAAATAAGAGAGGAAGGGAGGAAGGTAGGAGTTTGGTTTTTTTAAGTCCCAGAATGACCTTATTATTACACCTAGGAGGAGGAGGATTCCCTCCACTGAGGGAGCAGGAGGTAATGGAACTGTGTAGTTGCAGGAGTTGCAACAGAAACCTGATGAGTCACCTGAAAAAAATGGCTCCTGAGAGCAAGGTCTAATGGAGCCAATGCTGAGACACTCAGCTGAGTTCTTCTGGCTTAGGTAGGGTAGCTAAGGATTGGTTACAGAGTCAACTCCATTTATTAAGGACCCCAGACGCGGACTGCCTTTTGTTCCTTTTTAGGCAGCTGAGATGGGCAATTATTTATACTTGACCCCATAAAGATGAATTCTTTTTCCAGTCTGTTCCCCCATAGAGAAAGTGAAGTTCCTAAAGGATATTAGTTTAATGGATTTATGTACTGCCCACCCCACACATAGACCCCATGGCTTGCCTTGCCCTAACATCAGCCTGTCCAGGAGGCAATTAGATCCCACCTTCTGAATAAGAGCCTCCATCAGAATGACTTTAGGCTTTAGCCATGGATCTCCCTGATTACACTGCAAGTGTAAGCTGATCAATGCATGAGATATGAGCAAGATGTCTAAATAACTATGACTTGGACAAATACTGCTGCCAGTATAAATAGATACTCTGGAAATGGGGAGAGAAGACTATGACACCCTCTCCTAGAGGGATCATTGGGTGTGGCTCCTAAAACAGGAAAACAATTGCTAGTCAGCCTGTGGGGGTGCTAATAAAACTATACAGGGAAGTTCAACGCTAGAGCAATGGGGGCTCTATAGCCCCACCCAAGTTTAAACCTCTAAAGCTCCTGCCCCATTTAGATCATTCAGGGGAGGTTACAGAGGACAGGACTGGGAGTGAAGTAGCATACTGAACTCTTGGCAGTCAGTTTCTGCGCAGAATATTTCAGTAATCTTTAGGCATGTTATTGTGGGCCGTGCTAAATGGAAACCCTTAGATTTATTCATGTAGTTAACTTTGAAAATCCATGGTCCAGATTGTTAAGTCAAGTTTTGAGGAATATTGTTGTTGTTTGGGCTTCTTTTTTGAAGAGGACGGATGGCATTACAGGTGATGTCCCAACTTGCTCTTGAATTGGATTTAAGTGAGGCAGAGTTGCAAAAAGTCATCAGTCTCACTCTGTCTTCTAGAATCATTACAATCCAATAACAAGACAAAAGTCAAGATGATTGGTGTTGGCCCAGGATACAATGGATGACTTTGGCATCTTCAATATCTGCCCAAGTTCTAAGCATTCCACTTTGTGTGTGTTCTTCCTTCGTTGCCAAAGAAGACCATGCCATCAGAGAAACAATGACATGACTTGCATTTGACTTTATTTTGAGTGAGGGAGGGTTGTGCAGGTCACCAGCCTCACTTCTCCTCCAGAACCATCTGAATCCAGTGACCAGATATTCATCAGGATGACTGGAGATGACCCAGGATGAGGCAGTTGGGGTTAAGTGACTTGCCCAAGGTCACACAGCTAGTGAGTGTCAAATGTCTGAGGTGAGATTTGAACTCAGGTCCTCCTGACTCCTGCACTGGTGCTCTATCCTAGCTGCCCCTAAGCATTCCACATCACCTGCTTTAGACATCTTCAGCACTGTTGGAACAAAATGTTTTTTCATCCACTCATTCCACCAGGGATAGACTTCACATGCTTGGAGTTGACATCTTCCTAACTCACCAACAGTTTTGAGCCCTGTCAATAACCTTAAATCCAGTTTAGCCTATCTGCTGAGATGGAGTATATGGGGTGTTCAGGGAAGACTAGCACATACAGTGTGAGAGCTTACTGAGCCCTTCTTCAGGGCTGCTCATTCATCTTTGGTGTTTACCTCTCACCCAACTCTCACCTGTGGCTCCAAGAAGCTGTAGCATGTGCAGCAGCCATATCCTGTTAAAACCAATGGAATATATAAAGTTTTGGGAAAGACTCAGGTGATTCCAGGCATGATCTGGAAGAAGCTTCTGACACTTTCTTCATTATAGTCTAAGAAGGAATCCTACAGTCTTATTTAGATTTTAGAGAATCCACATTCCCCACCTGAGTATCCTGATGACTACCATTAACCAAGCCACCCAAAAGTCTGCCTCTTTTAAGCAGGGCCTAGGACAAGACCTAAAGCAGATCAGGTAGCTTGTGGTGCACTGGCCCTGGAGACAGGAAGACCTAAATCCAAGTCTGGCCTCAGATATTTGACACTTAACTAGCTGTGTGACTCTGGGCAACTCACTTAACCCTGATTGCCTCACCAAAAAAAAAAAAAAGAAGCAGGTTGTTTCATAGTGTCTCCCCTTGGGCCCTTATGACTATACAAGGTCCACTTTTCTCTGGAGGTGTCTATCCATAAAGATCAGACTGAGTGGAGTCTTTGGCAGGCACCAAAATAGTGGACAGAAGAAGCAACTGTTAGGCTTCTGGAGCTGCAATTCCCCAAAGAGCCCAGTTAGCATACCATTTTTGAAAAGCAGTTGCTTGGTTCCCTACTCTTGGGCCCTAACGGCTACCAAACAGGTGATATAAGGTCATACAACCACCCTTTATGCAGAATTGCCTATTATGGGTTGAGCGGTACAAAAAGGTCTTTCTAATAAGATGGGAAGGTCATAGGGGCTTGTAGTCTTAAATGGAAATGGTACATTCAAAAACTTACTTGCCTGTGTCCCTCCAGTGTTAGTGCCATTCGTAAAGAGATGGTGATTATGTCAGACACAGAAACCTCTAGAACAGACTATGGAACCCTGCACCCTTTCTCCTGTTCCAATGGACTCCCACCAAGAGTTTTCTGAATCTCCAATAAGATTATGGATATGAAGTGTTTTGCAAGCCTTAAAGTACTTTCTCATAGATTGCACTCTTAGGATCCATCATGGTTTCCAGAAACTCATCATCCTGCAAGATAACATCAATTCTGAAACTCACACTTTCTCAATTCTCAGAACCCTGGGGACTATCTGATTGGAGAGGGCAAAAGGTGAACATCAGGGAGCTCCTTCCAGATATTCCATTTAGGGAAGGCACCCATGATAGTCATCTCATCATTTTCTCAGTTAACTGCAATTTTTGGACTTCATCACAACCCTTCCAGGTACTCTTTCTCCCCTTCCCACTCCCCTTCTCAATTTCTCTTTATGTGTTATCTTCACCCATTAGATTGAGAGCTTCTTGAAGCAGAAAATGTCTTCTGCCTTTTTTTTTGTATTGCTAGGGCTTAGCACAATGCCTGGTACATAGTAAGCATTTAACAGATGCTTATTGACTATTGATTATATAAGTGTCTCTGAGGCCTCTCATGGGGTGAAAACTTTATATTCTTTACTCTACCACCTTCCCTCCAAGGAGATCCACGTGCAGTCTCTGATTGGTTAAGCAAGGGTGTTGGGTGGTCCAATTCAACTCTCCCTAATCTGTGATGAGTGTTAGTGACTGTGTAAGAAGTTCCATCAAGTAGCTACATGGTGCAATAGATAGAATGCCGGGCCTGGACTCAGGTCTAAAAAATCATAGTAAAATGGGATCTTTCCCTAATATAATATTTATCCATAAGTACAAACTACATATAATGCAGAAAATTTAGAGGCCTTTCCAATAATACCAGGGGTAAAACAAGTATGTTTATTATCACCACTCCTGTATAACAATGCTGGAATGCTAGATAGCCATAAGACAAGAAAAATAAAGTGAAGAAGTAAGAATAGAATGGCAGCTAGGTGGTTCAGAGGTTAAAGCACTGAGCCTGGAGTCAGGAAGGCCTGAGTTCAAATCTATCCTCATACACTTAACAACTGTATTAGCCGGGGCAAGTCATTTAGTCTCAGTTTTCCTTAATCCACTGGAGAAGGAAATGTCAAACCACTCCAGCATCTTTATCAAGAAAACTTCATGTACAGCACTGATGTGCTATGATCTACAGAGTCAGGAAGAGTTGAACGCAACAGAGCAAGAATAGAGAAAAATAAAATCAAATCATTTTTTTTTGCTGCTGCTAATTTGAGAACCTTAGAGAATCATTAAAATTAATTAAGTAATTAATAGCGTTAGCAAACTTTTAAGATAAGATAAATCCACATAAATTATCAACATTCCTAGATATAATCCACAAAACAAACTAGAAACAAAATGAGCTAGAAAGAGAAATTTCATTGAAAATAAGAAGCTATAAAATACTTTGGAATGTATCTTTCAAGATTCACTCATGGACTATCCGAATCTAATTATTCTTTGTAAAAATAAAAACTGACCTACAAATTGAATAAACATTAATTGCTCCTGGGTAGGTTGAACTACTATAACAAAAATGACAATAATACCTAAATTAACTTATTTAATTAGTACTGTACTGATTAAACTCCTTAAGGAATATTTTATGGAGCTAGAAAATGAATAACAAAATTCATACGGAAGAACAAAAGGTCAAGGTTAATAATGAAAAAAGAAAGTATTATTCAACAATAAACAAGCATTTATTCAGTGCTTACAGTATGTCAGGCACCATATTAAGTTCTGGGAGTACAAATACATATAAAAATGAAAGACAATCCTTGTCCTCAAACAGCTTATATTCTAAAGGTGGAAGAAAACTCATAAAAGGAAAGTGAAAAGGGGGGATATATGGACAAATTTATGGTAATGGTGGGGAAAAAAGGGTATGGAAAGGGTATTTGGCCCAAAACATTGTGGAAAAGTCCAGGTAGTACAAGTGGGTAGGAAATGAAGAGATAGTTGGTCTGGATGCCCTCCTGAAATGGAAGCTCTGGGAAGAATCCTTCACTTTCCACCCTCCACCCTCCAATCATAGGGAAAGACCCAGATCTCAAACTGTACTACAACTTTGTAATTAGGAAAATAACACCCAGAAATTCAAAGGACATAAAATCCAAGAAAGGAGTCAACCACAGGCTTAAGGTGACTGTTCACAAATGTCCAAAGTTTAAGCAGCTGATATGTAGAATCAAAGGTTCTAACTCAAGGGAGCGAACTTAACCTAATACATATCACTAAGGTGTAGTGGGATGAAACCAAAATCATGACTGAACCATGACCATGTGTGATTATACTTTATTCAAAAGAAACAGAATAGGTAAAAAAAGAACGTGGGGTAGAAAAGGAGAGTATTGTGTATTAAAAAATACATCTATGTGAACAAATCCAGGAACCAAATGAAATAATCACAATGGAGAGTAGTTTGGAGAAAGGTCAAAAGAGAGAGAAATAGAAATAGTTTTGGCATTGGAGTGCACTACAGACCTCCTGAACAGAAAAAAAACAGAAGAGGAGTTTGGGAAACAGATCACAACCCTGGAACAGACATGCTATAGTAGTATAGGTGACTTCAGTGGCTTAGACATCTGCTGGAACTCTCTCTCTGCCAAAAGCAGAGCAGTTAATAACTGCTTCACCTTGGTGATAATTCCATCCTTTAAAAGGTAGAGAAATTAACAAGGAGAAATTCTATTTTGGATCTGATCCTCACTAACAAAGAGGAATTTGTTGCTAGGATTGGAACCTTGGAAGAAAATGATCACTTTGTGATAGAAGAGAGGAAATTTAGGAGTGGTCTGACATGTACTCTAGATTTTGAGAAATCAAATTTATTTTTAATAGATTTTATTGGTATATTTTGTTTTTACATGGCATAGGTTTCTTCCTGCATCCTTTCCTTTCCTACCTCTCAATGAACCATCCCTTATATCAAAGAATAAAAATTTAAAAATAAAATAAAAAGAGAAAGAGAAAAAAATTCAAGAAAACCAACTGACACAGCAGAAAAAAAAATCTAACATTCTATGCTATATTCTGTACCTGTTGGCCTTAAACTGTACAAATGAGGGGTAAAGGAGAAAGAGTTTGGAGCCAAACTTATACTTTATAACTTCAAAACACTCAGTTTTGATTATCTTGTTATCTTCATAGTGTATATTGTTTTCCTCACTGCTTACTTTATTTTACATTCGTTTATATATAAAGTCTTTCTATCCTTCTCTGTATTCATCATGGTTGGCATTTCTTACAGTGCAGTATTATACATCACAATATGTTTAGTCGTCCCCCAATTGATGCATATCTACTTTTTTCCAAATCTTTTCTACCACATATAGTGCAGCTAGGACCTACATACACAGAGCTCATTTTCTTTGTTCTTTGATTACTCTGTAGTAGAGACCTCCTAGTAGTATAGCTATGAATAATGTATGGTTTGTTTCTCTTATAATTTTTTATGGTATGATTTTTAATATCCATATTATATATCCATTTTGAATTTGTTGTATAATACAGTATAAGATATTGGTCTAAGCCTAATTTCTTCTCATTGTACTTTCTAGTTTTCCAAGTAATGCCTTTCAAATAGTAAATTCTTTCCTAAGTAATTTATGTTTTGGGATTTATCAAACACTAGGTTATCAAATTTCATTATTTCTGATTCTCCCTTGTCTAGTCTGTTCCATTGATTTCATTTTTAAGAGTACCATATGGTTTTGATAACTGCTGCTTTATAATATTGTTTGAGAGCTAGGTGTTCTAGTTCCTATTCATTTCTACCTTTTGTTTTCATTATTTCCCTTGATAATCTAGATATTCCATCTCTTCAAGTGACTCGTTTTTATTTTTATTTTTTATTATTATAACTAGAACTGGATGCTGTTATACCTTAAGCTTGCTAGAGTTGTGTAACAGGAGACTGGCCTAGTAGAGTTGGACCTCCTCTGAATATTTAAATTGAGTCCACTTTCCCCTAAAATCTACGTGTATTTTGGGGAGAGTGTGTCTCAGACTTTTGTTGCTAATTGTTCTTGTTATAAAATCTTAGTAAATATCCATGTCTAAAAGCTAACTAAATCTAGCTGGCTAACTGATATCAACTGATAACCAATGGGAGCTCCTGAGCTAAAATACTAGAAAAACTTCCAGTCCTGCAAGGTTATCCTTAGAATTCTGATAGAAGAAGTAGACAGTCATCCTCTAGGGACTGGCCTGACAGTAAGATTGTGGTGTGGGTGACTAGTAGCCCCAGAATCTGTACTTCAGTGTCCAGTCATTTTTCAGTTGTCTGACTTTTTGTAACGCCATTTGGGGTTTTCTTGACAAATATACTGGAATGGTTTGCCATTTTCTTCTCCAGCTCATTTTATAGATGTGGAAACTGAGGCAAAAATGTTAAGTGACTTACCCAGGGTCACACAGGTAGTAAGTGTCAGGTCAGATTTGAACCCAGGAAGATGTCCTCTTGACTCCAGGCCCTGAATTCTATCCACTGCACCACCTAGTGCCCCAAAGCACTATAAAATGCATGTATTTTATATTTTGTCTTTTGTAATTGCTTATAGTAATTAACATAGTTTGTCAATATAATTGTTAAGCTACCATTTGGTTAGGAAATTATTTTCTATCCATACCTGTGAAAGACATATGATCCGCTTCTCTTCTAATTTTCTTATGTTGAGGTCTCATATTCTGGTCAAATATTCATGTTGAATTTAATGTAGAATACGGCATAAAATATTAGTATAAGTCTAATTTCTTCTTCATGGTTTTCTAGTTTTCCCAGACGTTCTTATTAATTAGGGAGTTCCAGTAAAGCTGATTACCAAGGATTTAGTAAATAGGTAGAATTCCAGGTCCTAAAATGCAAATAAATAGGTGAAATTCCATGTGCTTAAATGCTTCTGGGAACTCAGCCCCAGGATGAATGGGACAAAACTCAAGGATGAAATTCTGAAGATAACAAACGATTCTAGTGAGTAGGAAAAATGGAATTTGTCCAAAGAAACTGATTTGAATGCACAAGGAACTCACTGACCAACTTGGGTTTTTAAAAGAAATGTATGAAAGTTAGAAGCAAGACCCAGTAGCCGATGATGAGTATAAGAGGCTTCTTTGTTTTAACCTATGCAAGAGAAGCATGTGATGTAGTCCAGAGAGTCAAAGAGATCTGGGTTGAAGTCCTGCCCCTAATGCAAGTCACTGACCCTTTTCGTTCTCTAGAGATCAGCTATAAGACCACACGTTGCAGAACTGGTGTTGACTTATCTCCATTGGGTCAATATTAAGAGAAACTTCCTCATCCAAGTATTCCCTACACTAATGAAAGCATGGGCCCAAGAGCAATCTTTTTTACTTCTTTTTTCCTCAAGAGAGAAGAATCATTTCTCCAGGGGGAATAAATAGACAAAAGAATATAAAACCAGGAAAAATATGTGTAAATTTCAGTAAAGTAAATATAGGCTTGATGTTAGAAAAAAATTTTTCTAAGGATGGGGTACTCTGGGAGATGGTGGGTTCTCATTTATTTGAGATCTTTGAGCAGAGGCTGGCTGACCCCGATCAGGAATATTAGAGAAGATTCCTTTTGTTTATGTGTTGGATTAGATGGTTTCTGAAGTCCCTTCCAATTCTTAAATTCAGGGATTCTGTATGAACCCTCACCAAGGACTACTCATTTGGCATATGCCTATGGACTGTGACAAGGGTACCACTGAAAAAATTTTGCACATGGCTACTGACTCTGAGGCAGTGTAGGATTCTGGGGAAGGTATTCAGAAAAGAGTACAAAGATGAAGCTGCGTGCCTTTTTTGAAACATAGGTGGCACCCCATATCCCCAAAGAAATACCTGGAAAATGAGGTGCTTTGAAATTAGTTACTAACTCTTCTTTTTCTGACCACTTCTGATATTACAATCCAACACAGAGAAGGCAGGATGGATTGCAGATTATGGAAAATCCTACTAGGAAGTGTAATACCCTTTTTCCTCTTCAGTCAAATGTCTGATGTCAGCAAAGAGATGGACTCAGTCTTTGAGTTAGCCTATCATCAAACAGCATAGTCCAACTGTATCCACTACAGAATAATGATTATTTTCATGGGAAAGGATGCATTTGATACCTGACTCAAACTGCAACCAGATATGAAGCCAGAATAGCTGAGAGAAATTCAAATGATTAGAGAACCTGAAGAGATCTGCCTTTGAGATCATACCTGGCAATGCAATATCTAGAACTGACAGAATTAGAATGCTTGCAATTGCTAGATAAATAATTTGGTGCCACTGACAGTATAGAGGACATGCATCTTGGTGAAGTTCCTAATTGACCCACAAGACAAAGAGAATCTCTCCAACTTTGCACTAAGGTCAGATAAACTGTTCCAGAGACCAGTGGTCAAAGGGGAGTACATAGATTACACAAAACTGACCCAAGGGATTGGGGTAGAGATTTTAAATCTCAAACTACCACTGCTCCACCATGAGCATGGGAAACAGACTCCCAGTTCCTCCAACCTGATCAGGTTGAGTAGAAAAGAAGAGCTGAAAGAATGGACTGAAAGAGCACTCAAAGGTGACCCAAAGCAGTCCCCTCTACAATAAGCTACTTAGACCAAAGCAGATTCTAACTTAGATCAAACAGTCCTCGTGGAAGGAGCCATGTGTTCTGGGGGTCAAATTGTTGTTCAGAATCATTCCTTGTAAAAGGACAAAAAAAAGAGGTCTGGTTTCAGAAGCTGGGAACACTCAATTTGGAAACCAAGTAAAAGATGTGTTCCCAAATAGTCAGGATTACATATTGCTACAATTATAGACAAGATAAGGACATGCATGTTAGATTTGCTCAAGGTAAGATTTGTTTGCCAGATGGTTACCAAAGTACATCAGGAAAGAGGGTTTAGGACAGGTGTCCCATTCCCCACTCTAGGCCTCTAAAGAACTCACCCCTGCCCATCAACCTTTCCTGGATCCTTTCCAACTGGGCTTATAGGCCCCTGTGCAGCTATGGATTGAAGGCATTGACCTCCTGATGTACTTGACATTGGATGCCAAGCTGACAATTCTATTCAGCTGTTTTATGAAGATTACTGGAGACATAAATCTCTACCACCCTTGTAGGGACATAGCCTACCTATATTTGAGTTATATATGGCATGTTGAGAATTTCCTAGTGGGGTCCTGGGTATCAGGAGAGAAGTGAAACTGTTGTCTTATAATGTGTAGACCCAGGAAATCCATGTGTAGTTTTGTCTCTCTTTCTTTGGAATAACTTTAGGCTGTAGAGTACCAGTAATTTTGTATGTAAGCTAGGTCTCAAAATTTAAATAGGGAACTGAATCACTGGCAGCTGTGGTGGTTTTCAGACTTCTCAAACCACAAACACCAAACACAACTTAGAAACACAACTTAGTAGGAAAGGTCTGTAGGACATAGGTGAGAGAAGAACACAGTCTGGACCCAGGGTGGCAGCAGCAGCAATGGCTGTTTCCAGTGCTCTTAGCTGGCAGTTGGTGGGAGGATTGAGTAGCTGATCAGAAAAGGATTGCAGGAATCTCTTTGCTGGTGCTGAGGCAGGCTTCTCTAGCTTTGCCTGTGCTTCAATTTGGGTTGCAGTCCTAGGTAGCAGTCCTGGGACAAGGAGGAGCATTGGTGTGGGGGAGCTCATGCAGTGGTGGAAAGAGAATCCTCCTCATAGTTCTAAGACAGAAAAGAGTGCTTGTGGCCACTCAAAGACAAGAGTACAGACCAGGAAAAGAGTAAACATCTCTCCTTTGATCAGTTTGGAAGAACTGAAAATTTACAGAAACATCTCTGAAAACAGCTGCACCAAACCCCTAAAACTTGGGACAATACACCCTTCACACTACCAAGAGCTAAAAAGTCAAGTAATTGGCTGGGGAAATTAGCAAACAGCAGGAAAAAAATCAGACTATAGAATCCTACTTTGGTGACAAAGACGGTCAAAACATACAACCAGAAGAAGACAACTAAGTCAAAGCTCCTACATCCAAAGCCTCTGAGAAAAAGTATGAATTGGTCACAGGGCATGGAAGAGCTCAAAAAGGATTCTGAAAATCAAGTAAGAGAGGTAGAGGAATAATTGGGAAGAGAAATGAGAGTTATGCAAGAAAATCATGAAAAATGTGTCAACAGCTTGCTAAAGGAGACTCCAAAAAATGCCAAAGAAAATAACATCTTAAAATTAGACTAATCTAAATGGCAAAAGTATCCAAAAGGCCAATGAGGAGGAGAATGCCTTAAAAAGCAGGACTGGGCAAATGGAAAAGAAGGTCCAAAAGCTCAATGAAGAAAATAATTCCTTTAAAAATTAGAATGGAGCAAATAGAAGCTAATGACTTTATGAGTAATGAAGAAATTATAAAACAAAACCAAAAGAATGAAAAAATAGAAGACAATGTGAAATATCTTATTGGAAAAACAATTGACCTGGAAAATTGATCCAAGATAGACAATTTAAAAATTATTGGACTACATGGAAGCCATAATCAAAAAAAGAACCTAGACATCATCTTTTAAGAAATTATCAAGGAAAACTGCCCTGACATTCTAGAACCAGAAGGCAAAATAGAAATGGAAAGAATCCACTGATCACCTTCTGAAAGAGATCCCAAAAGGAAAACTCCTAGGAATATTGTAGCCAAATTTCAGAGTTCCCAGGTCAAAAAGAAAATAGTGTAAACAGCCAGAAAGAAACAATTCAAGTATTGTGGAAACACAATCAGGATAACACAAGATTTAGCAGCTTTTGCATTGAGGAATCAAAGTACTTGGAATATAATATTCTGGAAGTCAAAGGAGTGAGGATTAAAAAAAAAAGAATCACCTACCCAGCAAAACTGAGTGTAATACTTCAGGGGAAAAATGGATATTAAATGAAATAGAGTACTTTGAAGCATTCTTAATGAAAAGACCAGAGCTGAATAGAAAATTTGACTTTCAATTACAAGACTCAAGAGAAGCATGAAAAGGTAAACAGGAAGGAGAAATCGTAAGGGACTTATTAAAGTTGAACTGTTTATATTCCTACATGAAAATATGATATTTGTAACTCATGAGACCTTTCTCAGTATTAGAGTAGTTAGAGGGATATACGTATAGACAAAGGGCACAGGGTAAGTTGAATATGTAGGGATGATATCTAAAAAATAAAATTAAGAGGTAAGAGAAGAATTTAATGAGAAGAGAAAGGGAGGTAGAATGGGGTAAATTATCTCACATAAAAAAGGAAAGGCAAAACTTTTAAAATGGAGGGGAAGAGCAGGAAGGTGAAAGGGAATGAACCTTATTCTCATTGGATTTGGCTTATGGAGGGGAATAACATACATACTCAATTGGGTATGAAAATTTATCTTACCCTACAGAAAAATAGGAGGAAGGGGATAAGGTGGGGGGAGGGGATGATAGAAGAGAGGGCAAATGGGAAGACAGGGTAATCAGAAGCAAACACTTTTGAGGAGGGATAGGGTCAAAAGAGAAAATAGAATAAATGGGGGACAGGATAGGATGAAGGGAAATATAGTCTTTCACAACATGACTGTTAATGGAAGCATTTTGCATGACTACACATGTATGAACTATATCAAATTACTTGCCTTCTCAATGAGGGTGGGGGAGGAGGAAGGAAGGGAAAGAATGTGGAACTTGAAGTTTTAAAAACAAATGTTAAAAATTGTTTTTACATGCAACCAGGAAATAAGATAAACAGGCAATGGGATATAGAAATCTATCTTGTCCTACAGGAAAATAGAAGGGAAGGGATAGGAGAAGTGGGGAGGGGGGAGGTGACAGAAGGAAGGGCAGATTGGGGGAAGGGGTAATCAGAAGGCATGTTGCCTTGGGGTGGGAGAGGGGACATATGAGGAGAAAGTTTGGAACTCACAATCTTATGACAGTGAATGTTGAAAACTAAAAATAAATAAATTAATAGAAAGAATGAAATACAAAACTTGCTTGGAATTCAAAGAAAAAAAGAAAAATCATTTTAAGAAACACATGGAGAAGTAGAGAAGTTCAAAAAGAAGCACAAACAAGCAGGACTTTTTTCACATACAATTTTTATTTTTTCTCAATTATATGTAAAGAATTAATATTCATTTTTTAAAATTTTAAATTCTATATTTTCCTTTCCTTTCCTCCTTCTTGAGAAGGCAAGCAATTTGATACAGAGTATATATGTGCAGTCATGAAAAACATATTTCCATATTATCCATGTTGCAAAAGAAAACACAGACAAAAAAATACCTCAAGAATAATAAAGAAAATAAAGAAAATGCATTAAAATTTCATCAGTTCTTTCTCTAGAGGTAAATGGCTTTTTTCATCATGAGTCCTTCAGAATTGTCTTGGAGAAGAGCTAAATCATTCACAGTTGATCATTGCACAATATTGCTATTATCATATACAATAGCTTCCCGATTCCACTGCTCATTTCACTTTGTATCACTTCATAAAAGTCTTTATGCTTTTCTGAAAGCATAAGCAGGACCATTTTAAAAGTAAGACGATCTAATCAATTCATTATATATATTTTTAAAAGGCAAACAATATGATATAGAGATTCCAAGTTTCACATATAATCCTCTTTTTGTGTTCTATGTTGTATATGAAAATACTTGACTTTTTAATTATGATTTTCAGAAAAATGTTTTTTTTTAAAAGAAAATTACTTTGGTGGCAATGTAGAAGATGGACTAGAGTGAGAAGAGATTTCAGGTAGGAAGCACAATTAATAAACTGTTGCAGTAATATAGGTAAGAGCTGATGAGGGCCTGAACTAAATTGGTGGTAGTGTGAATTAGAAAAGAAGTATTTGAGAGATGTGAGAGAAAGGAGTCCAGGATAAGGCCAAGGTCATCAACCAGGGAAACTAAAAGAATAGTGGTTCCTTTAACAAAAATAGGGAAGTTTGGAAGAGGGATTAATTAGGGAGGGAGGGAGATGATGAATTCTGTTTTGGAAATATCAAATTTGAAATGTATATGGGACATCCAGTTTGAAATGTCCAGGAGGCAGTTAGTGATGTAAGACTGAAACTCAAAAGAGACGTTTTGCGTATATTTATTTATCTCCTTATTTATTCATGTATCCATCTATTAATTATTTTAAAAATAAATAGAGATGACAATTAAACCCAGAGGGGCTGATGAAGTCAATGAGAAAAACAGTATAGAGAGTTCAGAGTTCTCAAACAGAATTTGGAGGAGCGCTCCCAGTTAGAGGGAGTGACTTGAAACATGAGCCAGCAAAGATGACTGAAAAGGAACAGTTAGAGAGATAAGAGGAGAACCAGGAGAGAGTAATGCAATGATAACCCAGAGAAGAGAATATGTAGGAGGACAGGTTGGTCAATGGTGCCAAATGTGAAGTCATGAAGTCTAAGGACTATGTAAATTCCATCAGAAGAGTACATTAGGCTATAGGACATGCCCAGGGGGCAACAGATATGATCTCCCTCAATGACTTCCAGTCTTTTTGAGAGAAATCACCCAAAAATTCCCCTCTACCAGTTGGACAACCTCACCTGACCTGTTATATCTTAGTTATCACTTGTGATTTCTAGTCTTATCATTATCCTGGATATAAACATCCAAATATAAATCCAAAACCAAACAACAATTTTAACAAATCAGTAGATCTCTCTTGCCTCTGTGATAAGATATCTTGGCATTTAAAGTTATTTACAATCTGGGTACAGCCTACTTTTCCAGGATTATTTCACATTAGTCTCCTTAATAAACTATATTCCAGACAAACTGTTCTGCCTTTTCCTCCTCAAACTCATCATTCTGTCTTCTGCCTCCATAACTTTCTACTCAATGTCCCTAATGCCTGTGTTAACAGGACTATCGAACAAAACCGATTCTTATTGGTCTGTGCAGAGGGCATCAGCTTATCTGACTGATGCAATTTCCTATATGTGGAAACCCTACTTCTGGGACAGTCATGATGTTTACACATGAAGATGCCTTGGAGAGATTTTGTCGCATGGGTGGATATTCTGTAACTGGTTCATGTTGGCTAACACCATGGTGAATGACAATCTCTTTAATTGGTGTCAGTTGTGGAACAAGAGCTAAAGGCATCTTTAAAAGGCCTTAATTGACCTCAGCCGCTTTCTTGGTTGAATCTGTCTCTTTCATTGAAGGCACTTGGTAAAAACAGTGCTGTAAGGGGAGAAATAGACAGTCCTTTCTCTACCTGAAGCCAACATGTAACCTATAAAATAAGCTTTTGTTATTTAACTTGGAGATTGTGTTTGTACTGTAGATAAGATTAATCTGGAGTCTCTAATATTGTGAGTTTCTAAAGGTCAAGGGAGCAATCGTCCCAGAATCTGAGATGATTGGTTTTACAGCCAGCTTAGCACATACGCCCCCTACAGGAACTGAAACAATGACCCATCGAGCCAAGGTTCTGTATTTTGAGATGAACTTGGTAGGACCAATGCTATGTAGAAACTGTATTGACGGGGAGCTCCCTCTCCCCAGAAACTGAAGTGGTATAGGAAAGAGTAGGTCTTTGTACTACAGGGAAAATGTTTGTCTTTTGTCATTGCTATATCTTCAAAGTAAATATCTATTTGTAAAAGCTATTTGATATTAACTAGCTAGCAACTTGCAGTTAGCTAGGAGGACAGAGTGAGCTGTGATGGTCTTAGAGAAATGATGTGCCAATCCTTCAGTGGTACTACTAGAACTCTGAGGGGGGCCTGGTCTGGCCCTAGGAGAGTGAGTCAGAGCATACTCACTATACCTTTCTTTAAGTCTTTTGATGAAAATGCTAAGCAACATAGAAACTGTGGATAAATCCCTGGGGCACTCCATTAGAAATTTCCTTCTAATCTATCTATCTATCTATCTATCTATCTATCTATCTATCTATCTATCTATCTATCTGTCTATCTATCTATCATACTCTATATCTCTATATACGTATATCTCTATCTATATGTGTATCTATCATACTCTATATCTCTATATATGTATATCTCTATCTGTATGTGGATAGATAGATAGATAGATAGATAGATAGATAGATAGATAGATAGATATCTGATATATATCCATTAAAAGAGTTATGCCATGTGAGGAGACCAGGGCTTTGCCCCAGGACATGAACAGTTAGAGGGTCCAGACAGAAAGTTGATGGACTCGAAGTGCAAAGTAAGGCAGACACGGCGCATTGTGGGTATTGATTTTGCTTCATTACACACATTTGTTACAAGTTTTTGTTTGTTTTGGTGTTGGGTTGTTTTTTTTTTTAAGGAAGAGGAGAGTGGGAGGAAGAAGTTAGGATAAGGTTAAGATTTCTTTCCCCAAAAAAGAGAAAAGAAGAAAAGTCAGAAGGAATCGTAAATAGGCAGGACTCTGAAAATTACATCGAATTTATTGTATATTTAAAAAGAAAAGCTAAACTATAGGGACCTACCATTTCACATATAGTTCCTCTCCTATTCTATAATGTATATAGAAATACTTATGGTATTTGGTGTTTAAGTTCAGAATAAAAATAAAAGTAAATGTATATTTTAAAATAACAATTGACTGTGGAGCTAGAAAAATTGATGCCTCAGGGATTTCTGAGCCAGAACCAAATGAGTATATGAAAGCATATGTCTTTCAATAGTCTTTTTCCTTTGACACTGTGAGAGGACAACAAGATTACACTGAGCTGTTTTCTAGCCTTAAACCAGGGAAGAGAAGGACAGTTACTCCCACCCAGACAACAATGACCACGAATACAAGACTGCTCCTATCTCTTCAGTGTTTTTTTCTCTAAGGAATTTCAAGGTGGGCATGTCCAGGCACAATGCCCTTTGAATTTGAAAGATGGCAAGAAAGGGGCAAAGAGTCCCATTGAAGCTAAATGGCAGTAATGGTGGTAGTGACCATCAGAGTGGCTCTGGTTAACATAATAGTAGTGAAAGCAACTGCAGCAAGACCAATAAGACCACTGAGGATGACTCGATGTGAACCTCAAAGAATGTGACCCCTTACGGCAGAAAGTGCTGAACAGGACCTCTGGAAAGGTAGGTATCCTAGGAGCCAGGTATGTACCAAATAGAGAACTACTCCTAAGGGAAACTTCATGAGGATTCCATAAAGGTAGAAAAGGACCTCCAGGGCCAAGGGTTGCTACATGTATTCTCTATAAATGTGTCTCACTACCATTGTGCTCTAAATTTCATTAGATTCTCCCCGTGGCTACTGTGTATATTTGTGGTAGAGTAAGCCTCAGGTTTTGGGGAAAATGTTTTATGCTAATTGGTCTTACGATTTCTTCTTTGTAAATACTTTTTCTAAATAAGTGAATTAACTTTAGTTGACTAAATAAGGATTCACACCAGTGGGGGCTCATGAGCAATAGTACTAGAAACCCAAACCTTCTGGGTTACCCCTAGAATCCTGAGAGTAGTAAGTAAACCCCAAGGCAAATGTAAGTGCACATTAGAGAAATGGCTTCAGAGGAGGTACTACACTAGGGATTCTAAGAGGTGAGGGTAAGGGAGAGACTTGGTTTGTCCAGTCCAATTTGGCAGCCGTTGTTGTCAAGGGGGTAGGGGGAGGAGACCTTTTCAAAAACTGAACTATGGAAGAAGAAGGATGTAGCATATGTAGAAAGAGTGCCCGCATGTGGTGAGGCCACATGTGTGATGAGGGTTTGTCTCCTGGCTCAAAAGGAGGCTCTTCTCTTCCCCCCCACCCCCTGAATCTTTCTCCAAGGAAGATATTAATTTCTACCAAGAGAGGAAGCAGGAAGCTGGAGTTGGAGGCTACCACTCTGTTCTCCTCAGCTCAACTAAGAGAGTCCCGGATCTCACCCAAGTGTTTCCAGTGTAGCAATCTGGGGGACAAGGGCATGATGGATTTCCTCCCATGTCTTCCCAGAGTCTTTTCCTTCAGCAGCCTGACATAGGGTTGGCATCTTATATCTTCCTTCTTGAAGCTGGAAGTCAGAAATGCCCAAAGTAAATAGGAGCTAGAAGAGTCCCTAAGATGACAAAAGAAGGCTAGAGCTCTTCATCCACCCCTTAAGAAGGGCAGAGTATTCACCACCATCAATGAGGAGAGAGTCCTACACCAATGGGCTCTGGGACATGGCTTACATTTCTCCTCTGGGCCAAAACTCTGCAGTTCCTTGCAAAGATCAACCAGTGCAGGTCCAAAACCTGTAAATAAATATACAGCATAAACACAAACATCAGTGCTTTAAAACTATTGTTGATTTTTCTGGCATCCCAGGTAACTATCTTTCAGTACCATGGAAACTAAAATAAAACAAATGTCTTTTAATAGTACATGCAGTACATATAAAGTATCACCCTAGGAGGATACCACAGGACAACATGTCTCACTACGTAACAGGATATGTAACACACTCCTGTCAATAGTAAATAGCAATCATTCAAAAGCAATACGCACTGCTAATTAACAAAGCAGAACTAGCTGTAGCAATAACACAACAACAGGTCTACGTAGAAAGTATAACTTATCTCTAAGCATCAGCATTTATGCACAACAATTAATAAACGCATTGTTATAGCACGAAAGTAACACAAATCACAGTCAAATGAACATAACAAAAAATAAGAAAAACAAGCATACAAGTATGTTAGAGGAGAGGGAAGGGAGGGAGAAGAAACATTTTAAGTGATTCTAAGTTTGGTAGCTGGGAAAATGGTAGTGCTATTTCCCTGAAGCAAAGGAGACTGATTCTGAAGGCCACGTTGATGAGAAGAGGTGAAAAAGATTCATCAAGACAGCTAAAGGAGATACTCTAAGACAAATGAATAGACAGGTGAAGGGATCAGAGCTCTCAGTAGCTCACTCTTCATTATGACCCTCTCTACCTAGCCCTATTATGACCCAACCCTATCCCCTTCAGGAACCACCTCTCCCTCCACACAGGAATCCTGGCCTCCTAGCGCCTGGCATGTGTAAGCTGTGGGCAGGGCCCGGGGTGGGGCCAGGTGACCCTGGGGACCCCCCACCATGGCTGAGAAGATGCGCTCTGGCCATAGGCCTGCCAGAAATCTCGATCCTGTAGATTTGATCCTTCTCCTCCTAAGCCTCATCATCCTGCTCAACCTTGGAGTCAATGTGATGATTCTGGTCAGGGATGGGCCCTGGTCAGATGCTACCTGGGCTTCTAGACAAGGGTGGATACTGGGAGGGTGGGAGAGAACAGCTGGGGAAGCCTGATGATTGGGAGAGAGGACAGGAGACAGGGAGGGATCAGGGGCCTTAGCACAAAATGCTTTCACACCCATTATCTTCTTTGATCCTCCCACCCCCATCACTATCCCTCAGATCTGGCGCAGTCTCACGAGTTCCCTACATGGAACATTGGATTTCTTTCAACCTAAAGGTGAGTGTGGGATGTGGGGAATGACCCTGATTTCCTTTCTTTTTGTTCTCTGACGCTCCCAGCCCTGTTGTTACCTGCTTGCTTCCATTCTCAAAGGGACAGATGTCTGGCCCTATGGCACCCCACATCCCACACAATTATTCCCCACAGGGAACCTGTATATTCAACTATCCAACTCCCCTCCCCAACTTCATTGCCTTTACCCTACTCCCAATAGATAAGATTCTCAAGAAACCCCAGCCTTCCATTAAGAAGCCATTAGGGGTCCCAACTCTGTGCATCCATTGCACTTTGGACCCAGTGGCTCTAAATGTGGCCCACCCTGCATCCAACCGACATCGCTTCCACCGTCAGCGATTGGGAAGTGGCCATGGCAGTTACTGGGGAAGCCAAAGGGGAAGCCGCCATAGTCGACGACACCGTGGCCACCATCGCCATCTTCAATACCATCACCACCCTCGAACATCCTTGCCCCCACCCCCTTCTCCCTTACCTGCAACCTCACCCACTTCCTTCTGTCACCAAGAAACCTGGGATACAGACTTAGAAGACAGTAAAGAGCCCTGGAACCAACACTCCAACTACCAGCAGAGTTGGGATAAAACTCATCCTGGAAACATCAGGCATTACAGGGAATATTGGAGCAGTTACTATCCAGGGAGCTCAAGTCTATCTCCTCAAGACCTGAGGCCTCCCAAAAGGGTGGAAGCAAAGTCTGAGTTGAGGCTAGAGACTTATTATCAGTCATCTCCAAACAGCTGGCCTCAGAATCTAAAAGAAAACATAGAAACTGGCCCACTTCCCACCTCCCCTCAATTCATACACAGGTTCCCTCCCAACCCATCTTGGATGCCTGGCACCCACAACCCCCTTCCTTCAGGTGGTCAGGTTTTTTATGATGGTTGGGAGGTGAGACAAAGGATCCGAGATGGGAAAAAGGGGGCTGATGTCCCCAGGACTCTCCATTCTGCACCTCGAAGCCCTGAGCCTCAAAGCTATGCTGAGAATGTTGCATCTAAACAGTCTGTGCGGCGTACCACAGTGCCCCTCATCTCAGCACATATCCCCCTGACTCGGACTCATGTCTCAGCAGGACATTTGCCCTTCAGCAGCCGGGATAGGCCAGAGATAAAACGGTGGGATGGAGAGCACAGAGAGTTATTACCCCATCGGACTACCTCTTTCAGCAGACTCCCCAACCATGAGACACAAAACCACAGTGGCTCTGCCCCAAATGACAACCTGATACCTGAGGTCTCCCAGCCCTTGTCTTATGTCTCAACACGTGTGGCAGTCAGAGCTCCAGCCCCTGACCCAGGCCGTGCACCTGCCTTCATCCCCCTCAGTAGGAGTCCAGGAGGTCTCACCAACTACCAAATGTATGACAGCCAGGAGCTGAAGCGGCAAGTTCAGGAAGGATATGGGCGTAGAGTTGAGGCCTTTTCCTACTCGCCTGCCACACCCCACATGGGTCCTTCCTCATCCTGGCACTCTCTACACAGAACTAAGGCTGGGAGACTGAAGTGAAAACCTTGAGGGCAGGTGATCCATGTAAAGAGAGACACTGTCAGAGATGGAGTGGGGAATAAAGAGGCCAACAGAGATTGCATGCTTCTGTCTTTGGTAGAGAAGGTCAAGGAGACCCTGGCTAGAGAGTCTGGTAGCTGTTTCCAAGATCTGACTCCTTGACTCCCCTACCCCCCATCCCACAGGTTTCTATCCTTCTAGCCATAGTTGCTAAGTCAAATGATAGGGAGGCAAGGCAATGTTCCCTGCCAACAAGACTTAATTTCTTACCTGATCGCTTGAACTGGTCAAGAGTGATACCCTGGGGCCCCATTATCCTTCCCTTCCTCCTTGGATTCTGTCCTCCCGTTTATCTAGAGGACCCCATCAACTCTCTGCTCTTTCCCTCTGCCTCCACCAGGGATTGTATATATCTACTGGAGTTGTAGGAGACAACACCGTGTTCTCTTGTAGGGAGATTTAAGTTATAACAGAAATCAAGAGACCTCTCCCCCACCCCAAACCCGGGTAGGCCACCAAAACATCTAGTACTGGTTTAAGAACTCCAGGTAGCACAGCTTAAAGAATACTTTTGGGAGGTCAGACATCTGGTCTCAACTCTGCCCTCAGGAATTGTGTGACCTTCAGCAAGTCACTGACCTCAGTTCTCCTCACCTGGAAAACGAAGGAGTTGAACTAAATAGGGCCTCAAGTCCCTTCCAACTTTGACATTCTATGCTCTGTGGTTCTATAACTGCTTATTTGAATGAATGAGTCAGCCCAGAAGCCCTGCTGCTTTTGGAACTGGCTGCTAAGGAACAGGAGGCCTACGAGCCTAAAACTGAGGGAGGCCTGAGGTAGGCGCCTTTATTCATCTCCCACCCTCATTGTGACCCTTCCCATTGTGACCCGGCACCTCCCCATCTCCTGCCACAGGAACCTCAGCTCCCAGGGTATGTGGGCAGGGTTGGGGGCTGGGGTATCCCAGGAGGCTCTGGGACCCCCAAAATGGGCAAGCAAGTCCTGCAAGTGGGCCCAAGTATACTCAAGACCCAAACCCAGCAAGTGCCAGGACCTGGGGGACTCCATCCTGTTACTTCTGGGGAGCGTGATCCTGCTGAATGTTGGAATGAATGCGGTGATGTTGGTCAGGGAGGGCATAAGCCCAGCATCCCTGTAGATAAAACAAGGGCTGGGGGGAGGTAGAGGTTAGGGAGGGGGAAGACAGGGAAATTGGGCACTAAGGGAGGCAGGATATCTGGGGTCCCTTGAGGGGAGAAGGGGATAGAGGCAGGGTTAACAAAAATGGGAACTGGATGGCATGTAGCTATTTGAGCCTAGAGGTACAGTCACCTGGACTTACCCTTGTTCACTCTATCCTCTATCCTCTTTCTCTCTAAACTCCCAGCTCTGGCGTCATTTGAAAGCCTCCCTCCGAATACTCTTCCATCACTTTGGGGAAAAAAGTGAGTGTGGGGCCTAGGGAGGCACCCTGAATCTATTCCCCTTGTCCTCTATCCTTCTCCTCCTCCCCTTTCCTATAATGACCCAAATTCCCCTTAAAAACTAAGGCTTCTCCTCCACCCCCAATTTCTTCCTTCTCCCTTCTCTCAGACCAGAAACAATGCCACCCAACCTGCATCTGCTGTACCATGGATCCCAAGAGCCTAATTCCCCGGGGCTCTCCCCATACCCATCAGCATCAAACCTGCCTGATGGGCCCTTCTCATAGCCTGGAATGGCACCCAGACACAGATGATGAGAAGGTCTCGAAGTGCCAATGGCTGCCACCCCAATGTGGCCACACTGGAGACCCAATGATCTCCAATGGACCACGGAGGCAGGGGAAAGGATTGGTGTCCAAGGCAGAAAAATGTTCCCATTCTCAGTCTGCTGGAGTTAGTACCAGCCCACTCCTGCGCCCTGAGACCCTTTTCTACCCTGGCCAAAAGCCTCAAAGCTCAAGGAACAGTGAGGATATAGAGTCCCAATCTGCCAGAGATATTAAGAAGCCATGCCAGATTTTCCTCTCCCCTTTCCCTGTTCCTCATCCCCAAGCTGGCCATGTGGTATATGATGCCAGGAAGATGAAAGGCCCAAACTGCCAGGTGGGAGAATCTGTAGAAGCTTTGTCCCTCTCTGCAGAGCCCGGCTCCCTGCAAGAGCTCGGTAAAAAGGGCCAAAATTTCATCTCCCAGACCCTGGAGAGGCCCTCCAATCTGCCCATTTTCCCAGATGACCACCCTGTGGAGCACATAGAGTACAGGGAGCAAAGAGTCAACTTTCCTAAAGGAAGGAAAGAGGGCACACTTTCCTGCAGCTTCAAGTCCCATACTGATACAGTTTATTCTGAGAGGAACTTTCTACTTTCCCCAAATTCTGCCTGTTTACAGCCCTGTGACTACTCCACTTTTCCCTGCCGTACTTCTACCCCTTCCCAGTCACCCTGTCCTTCTGAAATCCCCCTACCTGGTTGGATTCCATTGCACCAACAACAGCCTTCAAAGGTGTTTGTAGAACCTCTAGAAGTTTCAAAGGGTGAGATGGCTTGTGATATACAGAAAGCATCAGAGGTCTTCACTCTTGCTCAGACCCATTACCCCCAAGGACGGAACCAAAATTGGGTGTACAAGTCTCTGGAAATGCCCATGCAGAACCGGCCACCGCTCCATCAGATGCCTCCGAGCAAGGGGTCTGGTTTGGCGACTGGGCATGTGGTCTTTGATGCCAGGCAGCTCAGGCTAAACAAGGAATATGCCAGAGGCTGTGTCCCCAGGGCTTCCTACAGTCCTAAAACCCCCCTCTGACTGTTCCAGGGAAAAGCAGAGGGAAGACTGGGAATACTAGTCCATGACAAAGACTTGGGGAAAAGCATGGCAATAAAGGGAGAGGTATAAAAAGGAAAAAGATTCGCATGGTGGTATTCAGGGACCAATGAAATCCCAAGCCTCATTAGCTTCTATGGTCATGGAGAAGAGTCCTGAATAGATCTTTGAGGTAGCTGACCTTTCTTAACTCTATTTTATTTAGATCCTGTTAGGCAGTCAAAAGGGCTTTAGGACCTCTAGAACCCATGTGGGGGGAGGTGGCACAGAGAAGACACAGGGTGGTAGAATTTGGAGCTGAAAGGGACTTAGACACCAATTTGGTCCAATTTCCTGATTTTAAAATGGGGAAACTGAGGCTCAGTGACTGCTCAAAGTAGTAGGATGATGTAAGTAAGTAGCAGAGCCAGGATTTGAAGGCTGTTCTACTCATCTCAAATCCAAATCAATTGGGATGGACTAGACAATCAATGAGGTCCCTTCCAGCTCTCAAATTCTATCGTGTGAAATACAGAGCTCTTCCAACTACATAGATTATCCTCCAATAAGGCCCCATGAATCTTGAGGTCTGGGGATTGTTCTCCCATAAAAATGTAGACCATAGACCACTATAAATCTAGACACTCTCAGTCTCCAGTTTAACCCCCCTCACTTGTCAAGAGGCTCCAGGAGTTCCTTTCCCTTTCCCAATTCTGGGCTTAGTCTGCTTTGTCTGAGGAGGCAGGCTCCTTCAGCTGCCATCCACATTTCCCTTAGGGGCTCCAGTTTAGCTCTAAGTTTGAGAGGGAAGAAAGGCATTTCCCCAAGAATGACCCTGGGCCTACAGAGCCCTGTGAATGTTGCCCTCATTAGAGGTCAGCTAGGTGGCTCAGTGGATAGAGCACTGGGCTGGGAGTTAGTAAGACCTGAATTCAAATTTGGCTTTAAACATTTATTAGCTGTGTGTCCATGGGCAAGTTACTTGACTGGCTCAGTGTCCTCAATTTATAAAATGGGGATAATAACCTACCTCACAGGGTTGTTGGGAGGATCAGATGAGCTACTATTTGCAAAGCACTTAGCACGTTGCACACAAGTAATGGGTGTTTAATAAGTGAATGTTCCCTTCCCCCTTTCTCTTCTTCCACAAGAGCAGAGTGTTTACCTGGATACTTAGACCCACAACATAAGCCTTTTTTAACCATAACTGAAGTACGTATTTAATCCTCAGCAGCAGCCTCTCCCTCATGAGACATAGTACAAAAAATCAGAAGAATATGAGTTAAAATCCAATCTCTGTGTTCAACTTTGGTCAAGTCACTTTCCCACATTGTCAAAGGAGAGATGTAGATTATGGTCTTTTTTTTTTTTTCCGATTATAAGTCCTATGATCCATAATACAGAACTAAATTTGGCCTGAGTCAGAGGGGTTTGCTCTAAACTGGCAGTGTCTGACTCCAAATCTGAAGTCCAAATCTGAAAGGACAGGCAAATCAAGTCTTGCTCCTGGTCAATCTGTCATTTATTAAGTGTCAGGCACTCGGTTAAGTGCTACAAAGGCAAAACAATCCTTCCTAAAAACGTCCATCCTAGTAGAGAGACAACACAAAAACAACTGGTTACAGACATGGTATATACAGAGTAAATAGAATGTAAGAGGGGTGGGAAAAGCACCCCCCCCCCCCAAAAAGGGAGGTGGGATTGGGGTGATTTTCCTTTTTGGGGGTTCCCTTCCTCCTGCCCTTGTTCTCCCATTTGCTGAGTTCCTGCAGTTATCCTCCCATTTTCTCAGTGCCAGGAGCCTACTCCTCAGAAGCCTTGTCTCGTAGATCTGGGAAGCTAATTTGAACTGTTCATTTAGACTTCTGGTCAGGGGTGAACATCGATTTCTGCTTCAATAATAGAGTGCCTAGTTTTCTCATCTCCCCTTCCCCCCATTAATGTCTTGGTCTTGAAGCCCTGAACTCTGGCTGACCTTATCCTTTCCTCTGAGCATATTATGGTCCTGACTTTTCCCATCTGGTCTAATAATGCAGCCTGTAACTCAAGCCCTAGTTATTACAAATACTTGCCTTTTTGTCAAAGTATTTAGAGTTTAAAGGGACCATTTTGGGGGAATTTCTAGTGGGACAATTCTCTCTTATCAATACAGAAAGGCAACTTTCTGTAACTTACACTCTTGGAAAAATGCTTGGGGTACTCAGAAGTTGAATGTGTCGGTGACTTCACACTACAAGGACCTGAACCTGACTCCAGATTTGGCCCTCTAGATCCACTAAGCTGGGTTGTCTTTATAAGGTTTAGAGATTCATCCAGATACTTCTTTTTACTGACAGGAAAACTGAGGCTCAGAGTACTTAAAAGATTTGTGCAGGTTCACTTAGTCTCCCTAGATCGGACCATGATTATAATGGGGAAACCAGGGGCTCAGTTACTGTCAGTAATATCTTAAAAATTGTAGAAAATGGCCGTGGAGTCAGGAGGACCTGAGTTCAAATCCAGCCTCAGATACTTGAACTTACTAGCTGTGTTACCTTGGGTAAGTCACTTAACCCCAATTGCCTTGCCTTCCCCCCCCAAAAAAATTGTAGAAAATGGGAGAGGTGCACTGATGAAGAAATGTGACCTAAGTAGTCCTATCCAATCAGTCAGATTAAATGCTGGTTCAAGGATTGGACTTGGGCAATAATAGTTTCTGTCACTTTAACTAAGTCTCCAGTGGAATACCCCAGGGAACCATGCTTGGTCATGTTCTGTTTTACATTTTTATCAGTTCCTTTGATAGATGGCATGCTTACCAAGTTTGTAGATGATACAGATCTAAGAGTATTACATACTAAATGATAGAAAAGGCTCTTGATAGACTTGAGCCTTGGGTTCAGTTTAATATAGTGATAAATATAAAGTCTTACATTTGAATTCAATCAACCAACTTCATAATACAAGCAGTTTGTCAGGAAAAATTTGGTGGATATGAGATTTAGTGGACTGTAAGATCCCTCATTGTAGGGTGTGGGGACTCTTGTGGATTGTAAGTGGATTGATAAACTAGCCCCCCAAAATCCTGTGATCTTGGGATTCATTAAAACATAGCTTCCAGGAATAAAGGAAGGCTAGTCCCTCTGTATTCTGTCTTGGTCAGGCACACAAATGGCCTATTGTGTTCAGTTCTGTTTGCTCCAGTTTAAGAAGGACATTGATGAGCTACAGGGAATTACAGGCAATTAGAGGTGGCACAGAGCACAAGAATTGTAGTCAAGACAAGCATGATTTGAAATACAGCTGCAAACGCTTATTAGCTGTGTGACCCAGGCCAAATCACTTAACCTCTGTCTCCCTCAGTTTTCTCACCTGCAAAATGAGGTTACAAATAGCTACCTCCCAAATTGTAAAAATAACCTACCTCCCAGGGTTGTGGTGAGGATAAAATGTAAAAGCGTAAATAAAGTACTTTGTGAACCTAAAAGCACTATATAGATTATATTATTATAATAAGTTTATTATTATCATAATGGTCCAGAGGAGGTCAAGCAAGATGGTGAAGGATATACTTGGAGCTCTTGATTAGCTGATCATGAGGAACTGTGGATGTTTTAACTTAGCAAGGACTTGATGACTGTCTCCAAGTATTTGAAGGTTATCATGTCAAAAGCAGATGACACTTTTTTGTTCGGCCCTGAAAGGCAGAATCAAGATCATAGATGGAAGTTTGAAAGTTAGACTTGATGTCAAAAACACGTTGTGTTAAGTCATTTCAGACTCCTTGTGACCCCTTTTTAGCAGAGATACTGGAGTGGTTTGCCATTTCTCCAGCTCATTTTTACAGATGAGGAAGCCGAAGCAAACAGGGCTCAGTGACTTTGCCCACCATCACACGTGTCTGTGGCTGGATTTGAACTGCAATCTCCCTGACTCGGGGCGCCACCGAACTGCCCCGCCCCATGAATTCGAGCTGTCTAAAAGGGAACTGGACTATTTGGACTACTTCTTCATAAGCATAATCTTTAAGATTACCACTTGTCTAGTAGTTGTACAGTGAGGTTAGAGTTGGACTTGACGGCTGCTATAAAATTCAGTTTATCTGTCTAGGACGCTCCACCCATACCCTGACTAGACAGTAGAGCGCAGCAGAGGACCAGTTGGCTTGGAAAGACCACTCCCAGACACGGCTTGGGGACACGGAAAATAACTATATTTTCTAGCATGCACCCCTTGCCTCCCTCCCAAGTGAATTCTGAACACTATATTTACTGGAAAGAGCTGAGAGAATGGGAGGGAGGGACGGTGAGAGAGGGCTCAGCTCCCAGGACAATTCAGAAACGTCTCTGAAACCTGGAGCTAGGGAAAAGGAACCAAGGCATGGGGTGGGGCCAGAACTTTGCCAGTTAGAGCCTGGGCAGAGAGGGGTGTAGCCTCAGGTAAAAGGGGCGGGTCCTGGTGGAGAGAAGGAAGTTACCCGTAGGATTTTCTCCGAAGCTTTCTCCCGTTTTCTTTTCACTCCCTGCGGTCGCCTGAGGTCCTTGGCCATCATCCCCCGACCCCACCCCCAAATTACAGGTAAGGGAAGGGAACTCTTGGGGCTTCTGGCACTCAGAACTAGGGATGAGACTAGACTGCAGAGTCCGGGGCTGAACTTGGGGTGGGGGTGGGAGGAGACAGCTTTTTTTTTTAAAGCACCTGTCAGGTCTAACTGGTACTTAGAAGACTAGGGAGTTCGCATGTTGGGGGAGGGGGTAGTCTGGGGACACACCTGGAGGGCAGGGGTGGACACCGGAGAATATTTGTGCATTTTCCACTTAAATGAACAAGAACTCCGTAGCCTCCCAGGGCGTAGGCGCCTCTAGAACACAAGGTAGGTTGAGGTGCAGAGGAAAGAAGGAGTGTGTGGACTCGGCCCGAGTTACCAGAATGACTTGAGCCCCATTTTCCCTTTCTCCCCGCCGCGTCCTTAGCTTCAGTCCCCATATGGCTTCCGCAGTCTGGGGGGGCACCCCCTGGTGGGGTCCGCCACCCCCAGCCCCTGCCCGTCCCCTCACGGACCTTGACTTCTGCTCCGGAGCGCAGCTGCAGGAGCTGACTCAACTGATCCAAGAGCTCGGGGTTCAGGAGAGCTGGCACGGGGGGCCGAAGCCCGGGAAAGATCTCCTCCGGGCTAAGGACTTTGTCTTCTCTCTGCTCAGTAAGTGTGTCACCTGTGGTCCCTCCTGTCCTTTCTCCAGCGCCCCCGCTCGAGTTCTCAGGCCTGCCCCGTAGAGAGCCCCTCGACTGACCCCCTCCCCTTATCCTCAGGTCTCATCCACCGACGGGACCCCCGGCTTCCTGAGCAAACAGAGCTCCTGCTCCTCCGCGGTGGAGTCCGCGAGGGCTCTCTCGATCTGGGGCCTGGACCCCTGGGCCCCTACGTCAGGGGGCCCCACTACGACGCCGGCTTCACGCTCCTGGTGCCCTTGCTCCGGCTGGACTGCGACGGGGTAAGGCCTGACCTCGAGCTGGAATCTGGCAACGTATGGCTCCGCCTCCCAGCGCGAGTGGGCGGGGCCTCGGCCCTGGAGGCTTGGTGCGACTGCCTAGGGCCCTCCGCCCCGGCCGGGCTGGAGGGGAAGCGGGCGGTAAAAGAGGCGTGCCCATTGGAGAAGCCTCCGTGTGACGTCACCGGGCCCGAGACTGCGGCGGCGTCCGCGCGGGTGCTAGAAGACGCCGACCCCAAGTCGCCACAGCCTACGGAAGAGGAGCGCGGCGACTTGAGGGATTCGGGAGAGCTCGGCTTATTGAAGGAACCGCACAGTGACGTCACAGAGCAACTCCCCGGACAGCCAGTCCCGGAGCCTGAGGGGCGGGGCCCTCAGGAAAACTGGCCCTCTTTGTGCCCCACCCAAGTGGCTGCCTGGTTTTATTCCTCGCTAGCTGCTGTATCTGTCTCCTTGACCCCGGACCCCGGTGCGGTGCGCCTGATCCATGCCGCCCGCCACGCCGGAGTCACTACCATTCTTCTGTGCACCCCGGGCCCTCCCCCCCGGGTCTTGCTCTTTGACTTGGTGCCAGGGGTCTCCGTGGCCGGCTGGCCCGATAGAACCCGGACCCACGCCTGGATGGGTCCCGTGGCCGCTGGGCCTACCGCCTGCTACCTCGTGCCGGGCTACAGAGCCAAAAAGGAGGATGGGCTCTGCTGGCGGATTTGCTTTGCCCGCCAGGAGCTGGCTCTCAAGGCCCGCATCCCCCAACCTCTGCTTCAGGCACACGCCGCCGCCCAGGCTGTGCTACGCCCCCTGGTGGCCGGGGCCGGCTGCGCCGCTCCCTACCTCCTGCGAACCCTGCTCTACTGGGCCTGCGAGCGACTCCCGGCCCTGTATTTGGGGCGACCCGAGAACGCCGGGGCTTGTTGCCTCGGGCTGCTGGACGAGTTAAGCCGCGGGCTCGAGGCTGGGGCACTGCCTGACTACTTCCTGGAAGGGCGGGAGCTGGTGGCCGGGGAGGGGGCCACGGAGCTGGCCGGGTCTCTGGCCCGACTCCGGGGGGACCCTGTAGGGGCTCTGCGAACTGCCGTGGAGGAGGCCAAGAAGGCGCGGAAAGGGGGCGGGGTGGTGGGCGGGGGTCATTAAAATATTTACAGCTCGATGGGTGGGCGGGGGGCATTAAAATATTTACAGCTGGATGGAGACAAGAATTTTTTTTTTCCAACCTCCTTCATGCCCGTCTCTCCCAATCAGTGACATAACTCTTTCTGGGAGACCTAGCCCTCGAACTTTCTGTGGCTGCTGCCTGTCTCGGTCTTGACCCTGAAAAAAACCTTAAGCCTGTGCTCAGCACTGCCACCCTTGGCCCAAAATGAACGCATCTCCCATCAAGAACCCTGACCCCCTCATCCCTTCCTAGCCTATTTTTGCCCTCTCGCGACCCCTTTTGAAATTTCTCTTATGTATGACCCTAGGTGGGAGCCGAGTGGAAAGGTGAAGGGGAGATGCTGACATAGCATGATAGGATGATAAAATGGGGCCTGGCCAATTTGGTCAGATTGGAAATATTAGAGAAAACAGTTACCACTTTTTGGTAGTGGATCCCCTCCCCATTTCTGACATCCCCCCCCAAAAGCTACTCTATTCAGTCCTCTTTTTCTCATGCATTTTCCAGACGTTTTTCCCCCAGACTCAAGCTCTGCACCTCCTTCCCCCTTCTGGGAGTCATGGCTCGCCTCCCACAACCAGCTTGTTTGTTCGTTCCCAACATCCCTAGCCACTTCCATTTCCAGGTCCTCTAACAGATCCAGGAGTCCCTTTCCACCGTCCTCTTTTTGATGCTGTCTCCGCCCCCTGCCCCGCCCTCGGACAGGGTTCTTGGGCTGAGGTGGGGGAGCAGGACGCGAGTTTGCGGCTGCTGCTACGGCTGCCGTTACTGCTTCTGCTGCCTGGGCTTGCTTTCCAGTCAGTCCTGCTACTGAGGCCTGGAACGCCGCCATCGGGGGACTGGGGACGCCCTGTGAACCCACCCCTATTTCCCTGGGGGGGGAGGGATAGACAGCATCGAGGTGGACCGTGCGGGGAACCCTCTGCTAACAGGGGGACAGTGAGGGAGGAGAATATGAGAGCCTGAGCCATCCATCACTGCCGGCAGCAGGATCAACAGGACAGGTTTGGGGGGTCTCAGGAAAGAAAGTGGGGTGCAAACAATCGCTTAGGAACGTGGGTGGGGACCCTGGGGAGCACAGAATTGCCTGGGGGGAAGTACAGGAGGTAGGTTAATTTGGGGAGTCCCAGGAAGAAAGTGGGGTGCAACACTTTGGAGTAGCTAGCTGGAGGTCAAATAGCTGGAAGACTGCATCAAGACTGACTCCCCAATAACATTTTGTGGGATATCCAGAGTGAAGTTAAAGAATCACTATTTTGGGGTGACAGGATGTAAGAAGGGACCTTCTGTTCCCACTGCACCTTGATAACCCCCAAGTTGCTGGAGCTGGAAGGGCATATTTGGAAGAGCCAGGGAAGTAGAGGTAAGGATAAGTTTAGAGGATACCTGGTCACCAGAAACTAGGGCCTCTAGTGATTTAAGAAGGTAGAGAGTGTTGACTTGCTGAAAGGGGGAGGCATAAGCCAAGTTTATGGTTGATTTGGAAAGAAACTCAGGACCCTAGCAAATGGAACCTCCGAGAAGTTCTGGGCTATAGGTTTTGAGAGTGATGGGAAGAGGTAGATATATTCTAGTCTGGGGACTAAAGGGTGGCAAAGAAGACCCCAATTATCTTTAACTTCCTCACAGCTGCTGCACCAAGTGTTGCTGCGATGGGTGATTTGGAGATGTTGTAGCCCTGTTTCCTTCTCACCCCTTCTAGATTTCTTGAGCTGACAGGGAGGAGTTGTGAGATTCATTTCTGTCATCTTTCATAGTGAGTTAAGGTCTACAAAGTCTGGTCATCGGGGATTATATGGAGAGGTGCAGAAAAACGGGATCCTCGGTGTTACATCGATTTAGGGCCAGGACAGTGAAGGAAAGGAGAGAAAATTTGGGGCTGAGAGGAAGGGGAACCCAGAGAATTGAAGACAAGAGCTGGGGATTCACAAAGCTTGAACCAAGTAAGAGTTCAAGGATTCCCATTAAGTTTAGGGGTCACAGGGGGAGAGGGCAGTTGAAGGGACCCTTTTGAAGTACTTGGGGGGAGGGCTCTTTGAGGTACTACTTAACAGCAAAGAATCCAGGAACGCAGAGAGAATAAACTTGGGGGTACCAAGAGAAGGGATTGGAGAGTGCCTTCCCGGAGAAAGGAAAGGTTTTAGCTTTCATCCTTGAACTGCCAGTTTGGAGTTTTTCTGTTGGGGGGGCATTCTGGGAGCCAGATTGAGATTGAGGATTGTGTTCTATTGGGGTGCCTCCATACAATTTGAGTTGTATACCTCCATTGTGAGAGTGGCGGAGTTAAGGGACATCGTAGGAAGATTGGACTGTCCCCTAAAGGGAGGGAAGGTGGTTGGAGATGGCGGCGCTGGCCAGCAGCCTGATCAGGCAGAAGAGAGAGGTACGAGACCCTGGGACAAGCCGACCGGTGTCAGCCCAACGGCGAGTGTGCCCGAGGGGTACTAAGTCCTTGTGTCAGAAGCAGATACTGATTCTGCTCTCCAAGGTCCGTCTGTGTGGGGGGCGACGGGCGCGGCCGGACAGGGCCCCGGGTGAGTGATAACAGTTGGGGTTTGGGGTTTCTGAGTAGGTTGAGGTGGGAGCTAAACTAAAGGAGAAATCTCAGGGATGGAAAACCGAATACCCGGGTCCCCAAGGAGAGTAGCGGGACGAAGAGGGCCAGAGAGAAAATACTTTAGAGGGCTGAGTTGAGGGTTGGATAAAATAGAAGAAAACTCCTTAATGAGAGTTGGGCAATGGGGAGGCTAGAAGTTCAGATACTCTCCCCTTCTGCTGCTCCCCAGTTTCCTTTCTCTTCCCGCATAACCCTGAGCCTCCTTCTCTTCTAAAGCTAGGGAAAATGTGAGGGGTTTTAACAGAGCTTAACTAACCCCCGCCCCTCTCAGGAACCCAAGCATCCTGTTTCCCTACCCACCCCCTCCCGGCAGTGCCAGACTACGTGCGTTTCTTCCTGTCCTTCTGCTGATTTGCTTCAAGCCCCGAACTGAGACTAACCGAGGACTCGGAACGCCTGGGTCACACAACCTAGTTTCTTCTATTCTGCGACGCCCTTTTCTCTTTCCCCTCAGTTTAGCTGGTCACCCCATCCCCATTCTTCTGCTCTTCTGTTCCCCACACGCGAGCTTGGGTCTTTCTCGTTTAACCTCACCTGGCTCTGAGACAACCTTCCTAACTCTCCCTAGGGTGTCCTTGCAGATCAGCCCCTCCCCCACCCCTACCTCCCTGCTTCCTCCCCCGCACCCCACTCTGCTCTCCCTGCCCGATCCCAGAACTCTACTGTGTCCTCCCTCTTTCCCCTCCTTCGCACCCAGGGGATGGAACAAGGAATGTCCTCTGGATTTCCTCCCCAATTCTTTTCACACCCCCAAGTTCTACTTCCTCTAAGAACACAAAGCCCTGGCACCCGCTGGACTGGCTGCCCCTTCCCACAGGAACCCAGGCGTTGAGAACAGATTCTGGGGGACTAGGGGAATAAGGAGGCGGAGGGGGGGTGGGGGGGAAGTAGGGGGACGGGGACGGGAAAGACTGACTGGGACTGTACCACCCGCAGAAGGGCAGGGGGTACTACACTAAATTCCCTTTGGGTGAGAGAAAGGGGTGACAAAGAGACCTTCATGTTTCAAAAAGGGGCACTGTCCCTGTCCTCCTTTCCCCACTTTTTCCAAATTGATTTGGAAGTGAGAGTCTCAATAATCCCCCACCCCAAGTTCTCATTGAACGATTCCTCTCCTCACCCCCTCTGCCTTTTTCTGTGGTACAGTCCAGAGCCCACCCTTTGGAAATGTCCCTTTGCCCTTCTGTTCCACACCCCTCTAGCCCTTACACACATACACACACTTACACTCAGTCCTTCACTTACACTCATCCTTTGTATGCGCCACAACAATCCTCCCTCCCTAGCTTGGAAGTCCCGGGGTCCCTAAAGCTTATAAGGACTGGAGAAGAGGAAGAGGCTGGAGCCCCTTGACTCCTGGTTCCTCAGGAAGACAGGCTTGTGGCAGTCTGATTAGTGGCACAGATGACCAGGCAGACGGCAGAGGCCCAAGCCTGGCTGGGCAGCATCAGGTGCTGAGTCAGCAAGCTTGATTCCAGCAGAGTCAGCTCCCTCCCCCCACCCCACCCCCGCCCCCATAGTTTGAGTAGCCCCCTTTCCCTAACGACCAACCTGAGATTACCCACCAAAAAAATTATAGTGTTACTGTCTGCTTTTGTCACTGTCTTTTCTCCTCATCATAACTCCTTCCCTTCCCCCTCCAGCTCAGCTATTGAGCAGGAACTAAACTATTTAAATAAATTTCAATAAATTAAACTGAGAGCTAATGGTGGGGGCAGGGAGAGGGTGCAGACTTCCCCAGGAAACAGAGAGACCAGAGCTAGAGGGTTACAGGCAGTGAGTCGGTGAAAGAACAGTTGATTTTAATTCTCCCTAACTTTCCTCACTTCCCTCAATCCCCCCCCCCCCCCATTTCTAGGATCAAACTTGGAAAGAGAAATCTTCACCAAACATTAATGTCAAGTTCTTCCTGTCTCTCTCTCCTTAGAGCCCCAGCTCAAAGGCATCATCACAAAGCTTTTCTGCCGTCAGGGTTTCTATCTTCAGGCCAATCCAGATGGGAGCATCATTGGGACACAAGAGGATACCAGCTCCTTCAGTGAGGGGAGAAGGGAATTTTGGGGGTGTGGGGAGTTAGAGAGGAGAGGAGAAGTGGGTATCAGATGTTTAGGGCTTCTCTTCTCTCACTGTACCTTATGTCTGAGGCAACTGGGCCCCTGAAGGAATAGCTTATGTATTTCCTATCCATGCTGTTACTTTCCAATCCTATTTCAATCTCTGTTTCTATCTGTCATTGATATCCAGGAGTGGGGATGGGTCAGAGTCCGAGTGGTTGTCCCTGAGTGGAGCTGATGGTAGGGTGAGCTGATGTTAGTCTCAGGATTTTGTTGGGGTTTTTTGGAGGGGGCTGGTACAAGGCATCTGAATTCTATATACTTAAGGAGTAAGGTCAGAGATTGGCTGAGTTGAATCTCTAACTCTCATTCTACCCTCCAGCTCAGTTTAACCTGATCCCTGTGGGTCTCCGTGTGGTCACTATCCAGAGCACCAAGCTGGGGCACTATGTAGCCATGAATGCTGAGGGGCTACTGTACAGCTCGGTGAGACTCCTCCCCTCACTTTCCTTTGTCCTGGTGAACCACCTAACTGGGATCCTCCCCCCACACCCTCATGCCTGCCACTTTCTTTGGTGATCCTACACTTGACTTTCTTCTCAGTCCTTCAGATCCTGTTACAGACACTCAGCAACCGAGTCATCAGTCTCAAAGCTATTTCCCTCTCTGAATTCCCTAAATTTTTTCTAAGTTTTTCCTTCCCATATCCTCCCAGGACCCATTTCAAGCTCTCTACTCAGTAACTTTTCAATACCCTCATCATATCCCCTCATTACACAAGGGGCTCTTGAGGGAGATTCCTTCCAAATTCTTTTATAGCCTCTGCAAGGGACACCCTCACAGCCACATGTCTAGAACCCCTTCTGAGCTTCTCTCTTCTGAGCACCCCTCCACATCCCCAGATTTAGTAATGACTAGGAGAGCCAGGCAGCACATATGGAGAGAGACCTGAGTTCTTCCATAGCTCTGCCTCTATTGTATTCTTTGACCAAATCATTCTCCCTCTCTGAGGCTCAGTATCCTCATCCTCATCAAAAAAGAGAGGGTTGGACTAGAATATCATAGAATCCTGAAACTAGAGCCAGAGAGGACCTTAGAGGCCATCTCTTGCAATCCTCTCCTTTTATAGCTGAAGTCACTGAGAACTAAGGAAGTTAGTTGACTTGCCTAAGGCTCTCTGACCCTATGTTTACTTCCTATCCTCTCCCTCCAGTTTAGAGCCCAAATCTACTGGAGTAGAAGTTGTCGGACTTTTTGCTTCCTCTTTATACTCGTACAAATTACTGAATAATCCAAAAAGTTCTTGTTTATGTGGGTTATATCAATCAATATTTAATATATTAGAAATTAAAGCATAAGTTTTAAAAATATGTATTATATTAGTTCATTTAAAATAACAATATTAAACTCAGTACATGTTAACCATTTTAGGGTAGCTAGGTGATTCTGTGGATAAAGTACTGGGCCCATCTTCCTGAATTAAAGTCTGGCCTCAGATACTTACTAACTGTGTGACCCTGGCCAAGTCACTTTACCCTGTTTGCTTCAGTCTTCTCATCTGTAAAGTGAGCTGGAGAAAGAAATGACAAACCATTCTTTGCCAAGAAAACTCCAAATGGGGTCACAAAGAATCAGACATGACTGGACAACAACAAAAACATACCAACCAATGTAAATAACATATTTTTATGAAAAATAACCATATTTTCCAAAACATAAAAAAATATAGTGAGAAAAGTGGCAATATTTTGCATATTTTTGCAAATTTCTTTAATGTCTGGGCTGAATAGAAGACATCTAGGTTCTCACATATATTTCTGTATTCATTCCATTGTGATATTTTTTGGTTAAAGTATATGAAGACTTATGGTCTTACGCAGATCTGTAGTTGAAAAATCTGGGAGTATTTTAATAGGCAAATAATTTTTTAGCATTATTATGAAAATAGTTTGGAACTTGAGGTCCCTTCCCCTGTTGGGGTATTCCCAAGAATCTACAGACTACAATTTGAGAACTGCTATACTGGAAGAATTGGAAGGGATTGGTTAGAATGAGGGAGATGGCAGGCAAGTTGAAGAATTAGATACAAGAATATACAGAAATTTAGCCTCAAACCCACAGGCATTTGGGCTCCCAGAGCTCAACTTTATTTCCTTCCCTCACCACTGAGAGGATTTTGGTCCCACACCATAGATTTTATGTATCATTTCCTAAGGAGGGTGGGGCTCAAGACTAAGAAACATCAACCTCTTGACCATTAATATCAATTTCTTTCTTCCTCCCTTTGTTTTCTCTTTCTGTGACCTCATCCTCAAGCCACACTTTACAGCAGAATGTCGCTTTAAGGAGTGCGTCTTTGAGAATTATTATGTCCTTTACGCTTCTGCCCTCTACCGCCAGCGTCGTTCAGGTCGAGCATGGTATTTGGGTTTGGACAAGGAGGGCCATGTCATGAAGGGAAATAGAGTCAAGAAGACCAAAGCAGCTGCCCATTTTGTGCCTAAGCTCCTAGAAGGTGTGAACAACCTCAGGGATGGGAGGGGCTGTCATGTCAAGTACATTTCCATCACTACTGAGAGGATTCTGTCTACTTTCACATCCTATGAGGGTTATATATCAAATATTTCAAACTAGGTCATAACAAAGGGAAGCCTTGCCATGATAGGGAGGAATGAGGAGTGGGGAAATTTCTGCCCTTAATCACTGTATATATCAAGGCTCCTGCTTTTGTTTGTTTTGTTCCAATGAAGATATTTTATGTTGTGACAGAAAAGTTGTATCATGATAATGGGAGAGAGAGAGAGAGAGAGAGAGAGAGAGAGAGAGAGAGGGAGAGAGAGAGAGACTGTTGGAGCTGCAGGTTTTGGTCTTGAAATATTAAATGTTTGCAAAATGGGGTCTGTGAGGTGGGGGAGGAGAGGGGGAAGGCGTTGAACTAGATTATCTCAGAATTCTAAGACATGCTCTGTCCAGGGCCCACCTGGAGGGAGGAGGGGAGGTTGTATTTCAGGTCTACAACAGCAACATGAAAGAAACCAATCGAGCATTAATACAGCAACAGCTCCTTCATAGAATCAAAAATTATAGCTTTTAAAGCTAGAAGGTTCCTTAAAGACCATCAAGCCCATCATTTTGGCCAAGAAAGGCTGTGGTCATATCTTCATATTTCTGCCCTGCTTATTTCTGTGTTTTTTGATCCCTAACTTTTTCTTTCTCTGTTCCATCCTCCTCACAGTGGCCATGTACCGGGAGCCTTCCCTGCACAACGTTCCTGAGACATCTCCTACAAATGAAAAGCCTCCTCCAGCCTCTTTGCCTCCTAAAATATAACCCTGTTGTCTGGGAGCACCCCTCAAGTCTTCCATCAAGACAGCCATACAGATCCCAGACTGAGCCAAGTCATTCTGGTCTCTCATCTTGTTCTGTTCCTTCCTGGCCACTCCCCTGCCACAAGCCATAAATTCCTGACTTAGAATATTTCCTTCTGACCTTCCTTGGGCAATTTAAGGAGAACTACAAAAGTGGTGGCCATTAAAGGTTACCCAACAACTATGAGAAAGATTAAGGGTTGTCTGTGAGTCTTGGGCTATTGCTGCAGAACCTAAATCCTAGTAAGATTTGCTCTTTGACAATTTTCTATATCAAAGGACCCTTACAAAGGATTTGGGAACGTTACTGTATATTGTTAAGGGGCCTGGCTAATCATTGTATTTTTTCCTTTTCTGCACAAGCTCTCAGAAAACTTCCCAAGAGATGAAGCTGTGTGGGTTTTAAATAAGGATAGACAAAGTCTGGTTTCTAGGGTCTTTGCCATTCTTCTATATAACCACAGAGCCACAGTATACTAGAGCACAGACCCTTTTCTCTTGCTTATCTCCCAGCCTTCTGACTTTGTTCTGGATGTGTTCTGAAATCTGGATCCTACTCAGTCAATTTGGCATCAAAATCTTCTGTATTTTATAGTACAGCCACATTGCTAACTTCTGTTCTGGGTCCTTGAAGGTTAATGTTGTTGATCAAGAAACCCACATCTAGAGCACAGCACAGACATTGTCTTGGTCTACACTGAGCCCACTTGTAGACTACCATCGTCCTAACCCCTGACCTGAAGAAACCCTGTTCTAGAATCTGTTCTAATGGTCTGTGGTTCTAGTTTGTAGCTGAGGTCATCCCCTCTTCCTGGAGGGAGCTAGAGTCTGAATAGCCAATTGCTTGCTCTCAGAGATGTTCTAAACAATGGATCACGCTTCTTCCATAAATGCTACTTGTGATCCAGAGAGAATAACATTATATATGGACCAAAACCCACCTCCTTTTTGTCTGTAGAAAGTTTTCTAAAAATCTTATTCTTCCATGTAGAAAAAGAAAAACAAATCCATCTTCTTTTTAAATGCACTTTCTAAAGCTTAGGATTCAATCTCTCCCTAAACATGGGTATTTGCAGGGCAATAGGTTGGGGAGTCTAGGGGTAGGGGGAAGGGAAGAAAAGTCATGTACAATGAAATTTCAGGCTGAAAGCACAGAGACCCAGATACTGTGGGTGGAGAAGGGAGGAAAACATCTGGGTTGGGGTAAGGAGGTGGGGCTATGGGAACAATTCCTGAATTATATGGAAATATGAATACTTAGCTACCTCACCAGGGACTCCTTAGGGGTCCTCCATAAATGTCATGAAATCCTCAATGTCTGGGATATTGGGAAAGAGGATAACGAGACACTGGTAGAAGTTGTCCATAAGAGAGCAAATAGAGAAGCCTCTGAATCAGCAATAACATTCTCACATTGCTTGCGTAATGATAGGGAAATTCAGGGAACTTTGGTTCTGGATCTCACTATCCCCAAATTTTTAACCAGGATAGAATAATCCTGGGTTTCCTAAGAATTTTCCAGGGGATCAAAATCTCTAGAAGGTCTTAACTTAGAAAGGCTTCAAGTATGCCCCAGAGACAGGCTTTATGCCCATTGTCTCAAGATATCTCTAGCAGAGCTCAGAGAGGCTCATCATCAGGTTATAGTCAAGGTGATGAACTTTTTGGTTAAGGCAAGTTTATTTGCTAAATTGCAGGGAGGTTTGTAATTCTTGCTTGTGGAGATATTGATGAGATCGCAAATCCTTGAAGTATTGAAAAGAGAATGTAAGTCACAATTCACTAGGTTGAAAGAAAGAGATCCTTGACAGATGGAATATATAGGATTAAGATGAGACTAGAACCAGTCAGTAGGGAGTTGAAAAGGGGTGAGGGGGGTTGTATTGTGACTCCTGGGAACACTAGGGAGAAACCAAGGTTACAGAAGAAAAAAGATTCAGGAATCACTAGGAGAAATTAGAGAGAACTGAAACCCACTGGGAAAGAATCTAGAAGAACTGAGGTCAGGATGAGGAATTATCTCTCAGAATCTATTTCAGCTTCCCCAGATTGTTGCATGATTGGTAGAACCCCAATCCTACCCCAGTTCCTACCATCACAGACACCTGCTGCCTGTGGATCCTCCCTCTCCAAGAACAAGGATCTTTCCCCCTGCTCATTTCCTCGATTAAAAGCAGTTTGTACAATCTCTGTGTCTGTTCTGAGATTGGGAAGACTGAGTGCCTGCAGGAGGTAAAATTACTTTAGAGCAGTGGGCAGAAGACAGAATAGAAAAGGGGAGGGGAGACACTTGGGTTTTAGAGCTAGGGTCCCAGCAGCTGCAGGCAGAAGAACAGGTGCACATTCCTCAACTCCTAGTCATTTCCTCTGCCACCCGATCCCAGCTCACTTGGGCTGTGGAGCCAGCCTAGAGAGAGCAGAGAGGCAGTGGCAAGCATGACTCCAGGATTGTTGCTGCTGGGGACCCTAGGGGTCCTGTTCTCCATGGACGGTAGATAATGGGATTTGGGGTACTGGGATGAGTTCCTTGGGTCACTGAGAGGGGATATTGGCATGGATGTGTGTGATATTGACTCGGGGACCTTCATGCTCCCATTTTTAGGGGCAAGTGGCACGTTGGCGGAGGGTCAGCTCCTGGAAAAGCTTTTCTCGGGTTATGATAGCTCCGTGAGGCCCGCCCGGGACCTTGGGGACCGCGTACCCGTCAGCATCGGCCTAACCCTAGCGCAGATTATCAGCTTGGTGAGCTAGAGAAACCGGGCTAGGGGTTGGAGGTGCGGGGTAAGGACAGAAGAGGATATGGGGCCTAAAGTGATGGTTTAGGAGGTAGGAACAAAGCTCCTGAGTTCATGGGGGAGGGGCCCTCAGGAGGAGGGGTTTAAGGATCATTTGTAAGGATACGTAGAAGGGGTGGAACCTGAAGCTGGAGAGACTAGCGGCAAAGGGTGGGGCTAACTATGAAGTGGGTGGGGCCAGAGAGGCGGCTGGGGAGTGGAAGAGTGGAAAGTAAACTAGGAGAGTCTAAGAGACGGGAAGTTCACCTTTGTTGACTCTCTCCTTTAGCCCCTTTAACTCCTGCCCCTTCCCTTACAGAACGAGAAGGATGAGGAGTTAATCACCAAGGTGTATGTGGACCTGGTACGGAGGAGACAGTATGGGAAGGTTGCGGGGGTAGGGATGGCTGGGGAGAAAGTCCTATCCCTTATTTTAAGCACCTCCATACCGTAGAGGTGGGGCTCTTAACCTGGGGTCCAGCGACTTGGAGGTCCGTGGAAAGATCTCAAAGGGATCCATAAGAAAAAAAAAATCACATCTTCATTTTCATTAACCTTTAACTGAAATTGAGCATCTCCTCCTATTACTATTATAAGCAACAAACATTAATCTGCGCACGAGTCCATAGGCTTTACCACACTACCATAGGAATACATGTGAAACAAACAAAAAAAAGATTAAGAACTTCTGCACTAGGGGGCATCTGATAGCCCTCTGCCCAAGGCAATTCATTGAATAAACATTTATTAATCGTCTAGTGAGCACTGGTCAGAAAACCTGCATCCAAATACTGGTGCTGTCACTAGCTGTGTCATGACATACGTATGACAGACGTCATTTCATCTCTGAGCCTGTTTTCTTTAAAATGGGGATAATGATTGTACTCCTCGACTCGAAGGATTGTTGTGAGGAACGGGCTTTATGACTTTAAAGCTCGATAGAAATGCGAGTTGGTAATAATTGCTGTGTGCAGAGAACACCTGGAGTTAGAGAAGACATAAAGTGTAGGTCTCTATCTCCAAGAACCTTACAGGATGGTCAGGATGGGATAAATTGATTGGTTGCCCAGCGCGCGCTAAACAGTCACCGTCCACGTCTCTAGGTATGGACGGATTATAGACTAAGCTGGAACCCTGAGGAACACGAAGGGATAGACTCACTGAGGATTGCATCGGATTCCGTGTGGCTCCCGGATATAGTGCTCATGAACAAGTAGAGGATGGGGGTGGAGATGAGGGCGACATGGTTACTAGGAGGAAGGGGGGTGGGACAGGGACGCTGGGGGCAGGGTAGGTGGGAGGGTTTCGAGGCGAAGCTTGTAAAAGTATACTTGACTGATTCGGCTCCACCCTTCAGTAATGATGGAAACTTCGACGTCGCTCTAAATATTCATGTTTTGGTGACTTCCGATGGCTCCGTACACTGGCTGCCCCCTGCCATTTACCGCAGCAGCTGTAGTATCCAGGTCCCTGACTTCCCGCCCCTTCTTCACAGGAATGAACAATGATTCAGCAATGAATCCTCAGTCCCTTCCAGTGACCCTCCACTAGTCTCCTCTAACTTCAAGTTCTTCCCAAGGGCCATCCCCAGTGATTCTCAGTTCTTCAGTAACTCCTCCAAGCTCCCAGTCCCTCCCAATGACCCTCCTTCCAAATGACCCTTCCCAGTGGTCCCTAGTCCCAGTGACCCAACCACATCTCTTAGTAACTCCTACTCTTCATCTTGACCAGTAGCTGGGGAATATCTCTCTGATGCTTCTTCTCTCACCCTTCAGGTCACCTACTTCCCCTTCGACTGGCAAAATTGCACTATGGTCTTCAGTTCTTACAGTTATGACAGCTCTCAGGTCAGCCTGAGCCCAGGGCTTGATAAGGAAGGACAGCAGAGGAGTGAGATCTATATCCACGAGAGAAACTTCATTGGTTTGTGCTTGATGCAGATAATTAGGGAAGGATACAGTGGTATATACTCTAGGTACATATACCACATATGCATGTGCATGACCCATATAAAGGGGCAGGTAGGATCTTTCTACTTAAATGAAACAGCTAGCACACATTAGTGGGAGATATCTAGCACACATGTTATGTAGTTATCACACAATAAACCCAAACTGCTGTCACCTATACACCTTTGCCTACCCCCTCTTCCAGAGAATGGACAGTGGGAAATAATCCATAAATCCTCACGACTGAATGGTCCCTCAGGAGAGGGACAAGGAAGGAAAGAAGGAGAGCGCCAGGATGTCACCTTCTATCTCATTATCCGAAGAAAACCTCTCTTCTACCTGGTCAATGTTATAATTCCCTGTGTACTCATCACTCTCCTTGCCATTTTTGTCTTCTACCTACCCCCAGATGCTGGTAAGGGGAATCTGGGGGGTTGTAGGGGAAGAGAAGATTTAGAAGAGAGCATTTGTGGTCATCTTTTCAGTGGCCACACTCCAGTTCTCCCCTTTCCCCAATTCAACCTATCTTTCTCAAACCTGTTCAAGGATTCTCCTATAATCCAAACAACTAAATCCAGCCCGCAGTCATTTGCTGAGTTTTCCCACTTACTGGGCTAGCTCTCTTTGCTCTGAATGTCCCAATGCCCCTCTACAACCCCACCACCTCCTGGACCTCACATCAGGACCCCATAGCTTTTATATTCCCTGTGAGACCAATGCTTCTTGCCTTCTCCCTCCTGATTCTCTCAAAACTGAGTTCCTTTTTTTATCAAACCCCTTCATTAGCATCCTCAGTCTAAGAAAGAAAAAGGGACAGTTGAAACTTTGAGTTCTTTTACTTGGAAAACTGCCTTCTTCCCCAGGAACACCATATAACTTCCTTGGGATGGGGTGGACTAACAAATTATTTATTTGTTATTTATTTATTCATTTCATTTCCTACTCACAAACAAGGTGAGAAGATGACACTCTCCATCTTTGCCCTGCTGACCCTGACGGTGTTTCTACTGCTGCTGGCCAGTAAGGTTCCTGAGACATCCCTGGCTGTCCCCATCATTGTCAAGTACCTCATGTTCACCATGATTCTGGTCACCTTCTCAGTCATACTCAGTGTCATTGTCCTCAACCTGCATCACCGGTCCCCTCAAACCCACCAAATGCCCCTCTGGGTTCATCAGGTAAAAGGGACTATTCCTCAAAGACATAAATTTCCAAGCTTGGGACTTCACTATCCACCTCCTCAATTTGTGTGAAACTGTACAAGAGTGCAGGGGTGGGAAAGAATGGATTTTAAGATGTGAGTCCAGCATTCAATTAATTTCAACAAATAATTTCTTATTCCTTCTGTTAGGCAACAGAGGGGCTATCCCTACTTCTAAGGAATTTAGAATCATTTAATCAACAATCCATTTATTAAGCAAGTCTGTGCCAGGCACTATGCTAGGTGCTGAGAAGGCAAAACCCAAAATGAAAAAACTCCTATTTTGAAGTAGCTTACATTCTATATCATGTTAGAAAACAATTAAGTAGATTGAGGTGGGGTATGGAGTGTTTAAATCATGTGGTGTAAGATATTTAAAGAAGAACGGCTGGATATGGTGGAAAAAGCATTGACCTGGGTTCAGCTTCCACATCTGCCACTTACTACCCACATAACCATTATATAAACTCCATTTTCTCATCTACAAAGTGAGGGGTTGGATTAAATAACCTTTGAGGCCCCTTCCAGCTCTAAATATAGGATCTGATGGTAAGAGAAGATATGGAACTGGGCCTTAGAGGAATAAATTCCAAAAGACAGGAGATGGGAAGAGGGAGTTCTTTCAGGCAAGGTGATGGAGGTAGGACGAGATTGGGATCTGTTTGGGTGGAACATGGGAGTGGCCTGTCAGTGTGGTCAGGGTCCTACTTCTATCTGTCTTTCCCCTCTCCATCTTCATCTTCAAAGTACAGAAAACAGCTTGTAATGGACTGCACTGGGGTTGATTCTCAGCCTCTACTTTTCTCTAGATCTTCATCCACAAACTCCCCTGGTACTTGGGTCTGAAGAGGCCCAAGGTAGAGCGAACCCCGAAGCCTGAACCTCCAGTCTTGGCACTCAGGGACTCCCCAGGTAGCAGCTGGGGTCGAGCCACAGATGAATATTTCATCCGGAAGCCTCCAGGGGATTTCTCTAAAACCAACAGGTGAGTCTTGACCCCACCCCGATTTTGCAAAAGAGGAGAAAAGTACAGAATTAGGAGCTGTCCTGAGAACCAACACCACTGCCGCAGGGAATCGTGGATATTGTAGTTTTTCGTGTAGAAGGGGTTGGCAAAGAGCCCGAACCTTTCTATTTCCTTCCATCCTCCTCGGACCTTTGGGAAGGTCCGAAGGTTCTCGGGGTTAGAGTGGAAGATCTTCACAGGGAGCGTGTGGCCTGCGGGAATAGATCCCCAAAGAAGAGACAAGGAGGCAGGGGCAGGGAAACTTCAGGGGGAGCTGGGCTTTGGGCAGCTGTCCAAGCCAGATTAGCCCTGCCCCTCAGGTTTCAACCTGAGCTCTCCCCTCCCGACCTTCGGCGTTTTATGAACGGGGTTCCGAGCGGGAGTCGGAGGCTGCCCCCCGAACTGCGGGAAGTGGTGAACTCCATAAGCTACATCGCTCGTCAATTGCAGGAGCAAGAGGACTACGAAGACGTACGTCTGAAAAGTGGGGTAAGGGGTGGCGTGGAGGTTCGTTGGCCTTGGCTCCTTACTTAAGGGACTTGAAGCCAGAAAGGCCTGGGTGCAAATGCTGCGCTTAGATTTACTCGCTGTGTGATTCTGAGTCCTTTAACTTCTCTGCTCCTCTGAGTCTTCATCTGTAAAAAGAGACGTTTGGCTTCTCTGGCCTCTAAAGTCTCAGGGAGCTCTCAATTTATGATCCCAGGATTTCCTTTCCGGCCCCCCACTGTCCTAGCTTGGCCACGCTCCCGGCTTCTGATTCGTGTTCCTCTCCGGCAGAAGCCCCGCCCCCTCCCGGGGGCTGGATTGTAATCTTAGGGGATGCGAGAGGAGGTTTCTGCCAGTTGAAGGTTCTGAGCTGGGTAATCAAGGTCTGTGAGGTTGGAGTCTAGGCTGACCCTTCTCGTTCCCCCAACCCCCAGCTAAAGCAGGACTGGCAATATGTAGCCATGGTGGTGGACCGACTCTTCTTATGGACCTTCATCATTTTCACCAGCGTGGGTACACTTATTATCTTCCTGGATGCCTCCTATCACCTGCCGCCTTCCGACCCCTTCCCCTAAACCGACGCCTGAGCCCTAAAAACAACTGGGGTGGAATATTCTGCGGGAACCCCCGGGCCTAGATTGTTCCCTTCCGCTCAGTTTCCTTTGTCGAGACCCAGACTCCCAGTTTAATAAATGTTTGTTGCATGTTGTATGACAAAACAATCTTTTCTTTCTTTTTAATTTTCTGAGGTAGGCTGCTTTACGAATGGGTGGTTAAGCGGGTACCTACTTGTTGTTTGAGTTTAGCACATAAAACCATTTTATAACACCCAGCTATGCCTGAAAATCTGTGGTCATAGACTTAATCTTGAAAGCTTTCCTAGGTTCGAATTCTCTATTCACATGGGCTCAGGTTAGATGACATTAGATCATCCAGAGAAAGCTAGTCACAGGAAAAAGCAGGAGGGCACCCTAACTCAGTTTTATTTCTGAGGCCAGGATGAGGGACATTTATGGGGTAAGGAGAGAAGAGAGGAGAGAGAAGAAGGCAAAAATCAATGAGGGAGGAGCAAGGGAGACTATAGGGTGGATCCCCAGGCTGGGGGGAGGTTGAACCCCACCTATTTCTGTGGTCTCCAGAGGTGAGCGGATTATTCAAATACCAAGGTTAAGGGGGGAAGCCCAGAGAATAAGAAAAGGGGTGTTTTACCCCATTACAGAACCACACTTCAGACAGCTAGGACTTCCTAGTTCCCAACAGTTCTAGGGACTAAAGGCTGAACAGCGTTGACTGCAGTCCTGTAAGCAATTCCCTCAGGCTCAAGGAGTGCAAGTGGGGGTAGGCCCCATAAGCCTCCCAAGGCAATTGGTTTTCAGTTCCCAAGTACCTCCCAATGTTTAAGGGGAGTTCCTTCTTCCCCCATGAACCTCTTGAACCACCCTGAGACCCTGTCACCCTCACCCCTTCCTTTGGAAATAAGTGCAGGAGGCATTCCTAATGCACAGCACAGTCCATTTGTCTCAGTTTATTGACCTAGAAGGTAGAGAGTTGGACACACACAGATGTGGAAAGATAAATATAATCAGTTTTTCTAAGTCTGTTTCCTTAAAAATATAAAGCTAAAAAGTTTCTTTTATCTTAAATCTTTCCTTTCTCTTCGCAGCACTGATCTAGAAGCCTTCCCCCTCTTCACTACAATGGCTTCCCTCTCAGTGAGGGAGTGAAAGGGCTTGGCACAACAGGGATCACAATCATTTTCAATCTAAAATTTCCAATATCTAGTATTTCCACAATTGCAAGATGCCCCATCCTAAAGAGAGCCCTTCCAATTTCCTACAATCTTAATTTAGTCAAAGCTTCCAAATTCTGGAATCTGAATTTTCCCAAATATCAACATTGCCAAACCTTCAAATTCCTGGACTCTTAATTCTTCCAGAATCTCTCTGTGTTTGGAATGTCAATCTATTTTGAAATAAAAATTACCTAATCATTTCTCAGGAGTCCCTAACTCTCCTCTCTCCCCTACTCTCTCTGGAGAAGGGTAAAGGTAAAGGTTAAGAGGGGAGGGAGGCCCTTAGTGCATCCACTCCCTGCCTCTAGGCATTCTTCAGTCTCTTTTGTGGTTTCGCTATATAGCTATATATACACACATATGTATATATACATATACATATATGTATACTTGTGTGTAGATATATATTTTTTTTATTATGTATTTTCCCACAGTTTTTCTGTAAAGTGCCAGAAACAAGATCTTTTTGGGGGGAAAGGGGGGAATGTTTTCCTGTATTTTTTAGTTTTTTCTTTAAACACTGGAACTTGGTACATTCAGTAGGAAACTCTTTACTTGGGTTTTGGCCAAGACCAAAAAAAGTGCAAAGAGAGAGGGAGGACAGAGAGAGAGAGGAATGATACTCCTTAACGTATAGGGAGCGAGGCAGGCCTTCTCTCCCACCCCAATGCCCCTGATTGTTTTGCTTGTGGGGGAGTAACAAGCAGTCTGGGACCTGGTAGAATAATCCCTATCCTCCAAATCCACCTGCCTCTAGGAGTCATTATCTTGACTTCAGCAGCAGAGTATGCTTGACCCCTGACCAGCTGTTGGTGGCTGGAAGAAAGTCTGCCATTTTAAGCAGAAAGCAGCTTTTGCTCTTTTCAAATTACTTCCCACCCATCAAATTTACTCCCCTACCTGACTCTCGTTTTTTGTTTTCCTTTAGACATGGGTAGAGGAAGTTACTTTCATCTAATCTTAGACAGGGGGAGGCCCAATTTGAGAGGTGAATAAAAAATAGGGTTTTAGCTCCTGTTCCCGAGCATGGGGCCGAGATCAGGAGCAGATTATTTTTCATGGGCTCAAGGGATTGGGGAACAGTACCCATTTTCCCTACTGGGAGGGAATGGGGTACCCCTGAATGGGGTATCACTAGTGCAAATTAGAGGCTTGGGGGCTACTTGGGAGTCACTTGTTCCCCATTCCTTATGTAGGATTTTTGGGAATGGGGAATTGGGTAAGGTGCTCTTTTGGATGGAAAGAGACATCCTGAATAGGAAAGTTGGAGGGGGTGCTCTAATACTCAACCTGGGGAATAAGACAATTCTACTTGGATTCATACCAGAGTGTTTGTGGATATGATATTGGGAGAAATGGAGTTGTTGAAAGGGTGGGAGGGCATGTGCAAATTTTAGTACCTCCCATACCCAGACACTACTCCAATAGTTTTCCTGGCTACTTAATTTGATCTGGGTGATACTATCACCAAAAAAAAAAAAAAAAAGGAAGTGATTTTTATTATTCCCCTGCATCTGGCTGAGCAGAGAAAGAGCCTCCTATATGGCCCAACCAGTAACCAATTCTTTTCATTTGAAAGAGTCTAGGAATGACCAACATTGAATTTGGGGGACAGAAGAACATGACTATTGCTCTGGACAGGGAGAGAATATTCCCCAGCAGCACAGGAAGAGTTGTTTCAGAAGGTCCCTGGGTGTGCAGGTGATGGGTATTACAATGGTTCTGGCACTGGGCCATACTACCCTGTCAGCTGTACTGGGAGGGGGTGGGGGAAAGAGAGAGAAGAGGTGCTATGGAATGTGCTGGGAAAGGTTTTTTTTGGAGTGGTAGGAAGGAAACAGTAGAGGGAAAGTAGGTTACAGGGTGAGAGGTGGGATTCCCCTAGATCTAGAAACCACAAGTGGTATTTCTGAGGGGGAATATATGTGCACACACATATATATATATGTATGAATATTCATATATATATGCATGTGTGTACACCCACATGTATCTATGTTGCTCCAGGAGCTGGGGATCTGGGTAACTACATTGATACAGCAAGATACCCTTCCCATAGGGACCACCCTGGGCTGATGATGGTGAAGCTGGGGGAAGCAATTTGGGGAAGAGGGAAAGAGATGGTGAGACCCACCAACTATCACTTCCCATGAAATGGGAAATTGCTATAAACCCCAAATCAGCCTCAACCCAAGAGATCTCAGGAATCTTCTCCCCTGTATTCCTCTCATGTTAACAGTTATAGCACAGAGGCTATTTGAGATCTCCAGGGGAGTTGGGGGACAGCCTAGGGACAGTGGGGCAGGAGCAGGAGAAAAGAGGGTGGGTAGAAAGCAAGGGTGGCTTCTGGTGGAAGGGGCTAACCAAGTAATGAATTCACCCCACATCTCCCTTCTGGGCCCTCTCAATTCCTTCTCCACCTCCATCCCCCTTGGGGGGCACTGGTGAAGGCATCGACTGAGGGAGAGGGGGTGTCGAGGGTGCTGCCCGAGGGTTCACAGCATAGCTGAAGACCCCAGGCAAGAAGGGTAGGGCACCACCACCCTTCTCATCGGGCAGGACCATATTGAGGGCAACTGGAAGTGCAGCCAGGTTACTAAAGTTGTAAGGGTAGGCAGCAAGGAGCTGAGGACCATACACCAGTGGGTAGGGCTCAGGGTAGAAAGTGACTTTGGCTGGTGCAGTCCCCTCCATACCCCCTCCAATCAGTCCCTCAGCTCCAGCCTTCTCCACACCACCTGAAACCTCCTGCTTATCTTCTGCCAAGGCTAGGGGAAACTCTTGCACTGGAGGATAGCTCCCACCTCCTACTGCTAGGGGTTCCTCTCCTCCTGAGATAACAGGATCCTGGAGGGAGGCAGCCTCAGGGTCATCCCCACCAACTCCCCCTCCCCCACCAGCCTCACCACTGGATGATGACACCTGCATTTCCTGGGGGGCCTCCTCCTTCACCCCACTGTCACCTAATCCCAGTCCTGCCCCAGCCTCACTTCCTCCACGGCTCTTGGAGTAGGCAATCACAGGTGTGGGGGTACCTCCTGGCTGCTCCCCAGTGTGCCTCTGCCCATGGCGGCTCAGGGCAGCTGCTGTCTTACACACCTTTGAACAGTGGGAACAGGCAAATCGGGTCAAAGGCTTCCGGCCAGCCCGGGGCCCCTGGATGCCCCCCCCACCATGGGCTTCCTGGTGTTTGTGCAGCTTCCTCAGGGCTGAGAAAGCTTTGCCACAGTCTCCACACTGGTGTTTCCACTCGCTGCTGGCGGGTTCAGAAGGGCTCTCAGGGGGTCTGGACTCCTCCCAGGCTCGCCTTTCAAACTTTCTTCTCCAGCGAGGGCGTCGGCACTTGGGGGTCCCACCACCGCTGCCGGTCCCGCTACTGCCCCCACCAGTGCCAACCAATTTCCGCTTAGGTTTATAGGAATAGTATGGCCGCCAGAGTTGGTCCTCTCCCCCGGCTTCAGGATCCTCTTCCTCCTCATCCTCCTCCTCATCTTCCTCCTCTTCCTCATCCTCACTGTCCTCTCCTTCTTCAAGGCCACTAGCCTCTCCAGGGTGGAGGTCAGTCTCAGAAATTCTTCTAGTGACAATAGCCTCCTCACCTATTCGAACCGTGATCTGGCATAGTGGTGGGGGGGGCTGGGGTTGGGAAGAGTCTCCGCCCCAGCTGAGCCCCAAAGAAGGGCCCATTCCCCCCCCACCAGCTGGTTTGGCTGTGTATGTCAGAGTCTTTCCTGCCCGGAGATTCCTACCCTTGGTCTCCTCTGCGGTGGCCCCTGTCGTGGTTGTGGCTGGGGTGGATGGTGTTGCTGTGACCACTGCTACTGCTGGCTGAGGGGGAGGGGGTGGGTATTCCCGTTTCTTGGGAGGCCTTGGTGGAGCTGTGTAGGCAATCACTGAGGCAGCCTGAGCTCCAGTAGTGCCAGTCATGCTACTTCCTGTGCTGCTGCCCCCATGGACAATAACTGAAGGGGCTGGGTGGGCAAAGGCAATGACAGAGGGTGGGGGAGGGGGGTTGGGGGGTGGAGGAGGAACAGGTGGCGGGGGCGGTGTTGTAGGGAGGAGCGGGGGGACCGTCGATGCAGATGGAGTGGGTTCTGGTGACACAGGGGCAGGAGCAGGGTCAGAGGGCGCCCCTTGGCTATAAGTCTTATAGGGTCGCTTGGCAGACCTCATAGGGAGAAGGCGATAGAGCTTGAGGGTATTCAGCTTGGGTTTGTAGCCACCATTGGGGGTTTTCTCACTGGCTAGGAGGCCTGGGCTGATACCATGGAAGGCTCGCTGGTGAGTCTTCAAGTTGTAGTAAGTGACAAATGTCTCCCAGCAGAAGATGCACTGGTACCTGGACAGAGGCAACACATCAATAAGAAACATTGTTACAAGGGAAACAGGTCCAGGTCATTTAAGTGTGTTTCTACGGGAGTCAGGATTTCAGATACTTTACTCATTTTTTGTTTGAGTACGCTTCTAGATGTCTGGAGCATTGTCTTATAGGGGTATCAGATTCTGAAGTTAGAAGGGATCTTGGAGACCCTTTATATCCAATCCTTTCATTTTGTAACACATACACACACATACAACACAGACACACACACACACAGACACACACACACGCACACACTCACCCCCCCCACCAAGGCTTTGAAACTAGGTGCTATAACTCCAAACTAGGCTCTCTTTGAAATATAAAATCTTAAAAAGACAGAAACCCCACCCCCACCCACAAAGGACTTCAGAATTTCTGCTGTATTGGAAGGGAATCTCAGGGTTATACAGGCCAAGCCTCTATCCTGGATGCAGAAGTACAGACCCAGCTTTGAATTTCTTTCCCCTCCCCTGCCAAAGTCTAAGGTCCCAGGTACTCACCTCCGTTCCCCTGTGTGCCACACCTCATGCTTGGTCCGGTATTCAGCCAGGGCAAACACCTTTTCACAGTAGCGGCAGGGATATTTCCTGCGCCATGAGTGTACATTACTATGCCGCTTCAGACTCGAGAGTGTCACATAGGAGCGTTCACAAGCCCCACATACATACAGCACATGACCCCCTACCACCTTCACCACATGCTCTGGACCCCCTCGGAAACTTGTGCTGGGGGAAGCAGATGAATTTTGGATCCCTTCTGGGCTCTCTTCCTGGGAGCCCCCATCCCCTTGCCCACCTGCTGTTCCCCGGGCCCCTGCTGTCCCTCGCCTACACTGTGCCTCGTGTGTCTGCAGCCGTTTAGCATGGATAAAACTTTTCCCACAGCGAGGGCAGGGAAGAGACCGCCTAGGAAGGGAAGTCTGAGATGTGGGAGCTTCACTTCCACTTCCCTGCCACTCCTTTGAAGGCCCAGTGGTAAAGCTCTCAACCTCAGGTGGGGCTGGAGGGGGTGGAGCAGGAGGAACCCAAGCATCCCCACTTTCACTGAGACCCTGAAGTCGTGAGATACCCAGACGCCGTCCCAAAGCCCCAATTTCTGCCATAGCTGCCCCGTCCCCACCACCTCCAGGCAGTGCCAGTCGGGCACTGTAGATGAAATTAAGGACGTCAGAGAAGGCAGCTGCTGGGACTCCTGGAAGCTCTAGAACCCGGGGTGGATGTGAAGCTGTAGGGGAGGAGGATGGTGGAGGTGGAGAGGAGGAAGAGGAAGAAGAAGAGGAAAAGGAAGAGGAGGAAGAGGAGGAGGATGAGGAGGATGAGGAAGAGGAAGAGGAGGAAGAGGAGGAGGAGGAGGAAGCAGAAGAAGCAGAAGGGTTTGGGGCGGGGTCCCTTGTCACAGGTGGCAGTGGTGATGGGGCCTGGGCCAATAAGGCCTCTCTGAAGAAGGGGCTGGAGGCAGCCAGGACGCTTCGATGAGCAGGGAATTTGGTGTCTCCAGCAATGAGGGTGACGTCACAGAAGAGGCCACGGAGACGCTGTTCATTGAGTTGGTGCAGCACAGCTGGGGCATGGGACGGGTCTGTCACCTCTGCAGGGGGGGGCATGGCGCCAGCCTGCAGAGGGAAGAGGGAAGGGCAAAGAAGATTCAATCTAGGGGTGAAGGAAGTTATCCAGGAGGTTTGGGGACAGTGGGTGAGAAGGATGAGTTAAACCAGAGGGATATAGGATCCCTGGGCATCAGGGATGGAGTCCGGGGTAAAAAAGGGAAGGGGAAAGAACCAGGGAGACAGCAATCAATTGTCAGAGACTGGGGATGTCAAATGTTAAAAAGGAGAAAGGTAAAGGGAGTCAAAATCAATGGAGAGATAAATTAGGAAGGGTCAACTGTTGTGGATCAAAGGGCAAATAAGCAGAAAAAAAAGTCCCCTGAAGCATATGGCCAAAGCTGAAGAATCAAGTGTCTGACATTGGGGATTCCAAGAAACCAAAGTAGAAAGGGTGAAGGGCAGATGGAAGTCAAAGGTCAAAATGCAGGATAAATATGGAATTTAGGATCTGGAGCTGGAATAGGGCCTTAGAGATCTAGTCCAACCTCCTTATCTTATGGAAGAGCTCAGAGAAGTTAAACAGCTTGCCCATGATCACACAGGTAACAAGTAGCAAAACCAGTATTTGAACTCAGGACTTCTGACTACAAATCCAGTGTTCTTTAAATTGGACCATAACCGGATCTACTCAGAGGCCAGTTACTAGGTTGGTCAGAAAGAGAGTTTAGAGGGTTAGAGAGGCTGAGTAGTTGAAGTAGTCAGAGTTCAGGAGTTCACAAGGGATGGGGGTCTTAGACAATGACAATCAAAAGCCATGAAAGTCAGAGGGCAAGGGAAAATCAAAATACCTGAGGATCACAATTATGTGGGGGCAGGAAGAAGAAGCTTCAATGACCCCCATTTTGTATAATTCTCTAACTCCTAGACAAAATGCCCATTTGCCTATTGGCACACTGTTCCTTGCCTACCCAACTTCCCTATCCAAATTCTAGATCTTATACCATGATTATCTGCCCACCTCCTTCTCTTGAAACTCCTTTATCATAGCCTTTACCTGAGGGAGAGGTCAACATGGAGTGAAGGGGGTAGTTCCTTCAGCCTGGTTTCAATTTTCTGTGGAGAAATAAAAGATGAGAAATCAGTGGAATATTATGGAAAATGGCAGGGGAGCAGAGAAGGAACTACAGAATTGGTGAGGGGTATGGGGGGGGGGTCAAAGTAGTCTGGCTGGTTTGTCTACACACTTTCTTCTCTACAAAGGTAGCCCCAGTCAGGTCATTTGCATAGCATGGTTTTATTGGCTCCAAGAAATAAGACAATTCGTTTGCAGAGTCCTATTACTGATCCAAAGAAGACAGTTCATTTGCACTCTGCAAAATTATTGGCTTAAAGAAGTCTAGTAAGTTAATTTGCATATTACCATCTCATTGCCCCATACTGATTCACCTACACAGCCCAGATTTGTTAACAAGCCTTTAGACAGCCTCACAGTATTGGTTATTTGATTTACATAGTGCTAACCAAGTATTAAAGAAAACTTGAGATGTGTATGTTGCCTTTCATATGATAGATTTCTTTATATACTGAAGATGATTTGCATAATCTTTTCCATAGGTCTCTTCCAGTTCTAGAATTCTAAGGTTCCGTTTCAATTGTCTAGTGTTTATCAATACTCAGTTATGGGGAGATTTAAAACCTATGTCCACAACCACAGACCACAAAACTAGAGGTTTGTTCCATCAACTTTAATAATAGGCCAACCAGGATATTTCATTTTGGGTCCCTAGTCATTCTCTACTATTCCCAAAGGAACGGTTCCAAGATTGATGTTAGCCATCATTAAGAACTCTGACAGATCTCACACACCTGCATGTCCATATAATCTCTATTTACCAGTGATTTAGGGAAAGAACACCAAAGCAGAAATTAAGAGATTTTGGGTTCTCGTCTTGGATCTGTCACTTGTTATAATATTAACATTTTTATATAGTGCTATAAGTTTTGCAAAATGTTTGCTTAAAACAACCTTGAGAGATGGGTAGTGCAAGACATATCATTCCTATTTTACAAATGACAACCCTGGGGCCCAAAGTGAGGTGACTTCCCCAAGTTCATACTTAAGGCTGAACCAAGGTCTTCTGACAGCAATTTCAGTTTTCTTTTTGATTACTAGCTATGTAACCTTAACTATACAAAATGAAAGAATATCTGCCCTGCCTATATCAAGATTCCATGAAATAATATATCAAAGGACTCTAAAATGCATGGCACCATATGAACTTGAAGCTTAATGATCTCCTATATACTACAGCATTTGGTATGAAAAATGCTTTCATACAAACGATTTCATTTGATCCTCACAAGAACTTTGTGAGGTAGATTGTGAAAGGGTTATTATCCCTATTTTACAGTTAATCAAACTGAAGCCCAGGATCAAACTTGTATTAAGTGGCAGAACTCAGGCTAAAACTTAGTCCAGAGCTCTATTTCTCTCACTTATACACACCTTCTTTATAAGAATATCTTTTGGGAGGTCTTTTAGACATCCTCATATACAGCTTCCCAGTCTTCTCTTATGCACATACCATCTTACACACTTAAACACTTCCCAAATATGGTAGTTTGAAGGTTTTTTGCACATTTGTTGAATTAAATATTAAAAATTAGAAACTCCTTATAAACTATATGAACACGCACACACAGTTTCTTCTCATGGACAGCCTAGCCTTCCCTGCAAAAAGAAAGAACTTCCCAGAAAGACATATCACAAAGGAAAGGAGAAAGAGATGTAATGAAAGAACAAGACAGCCATATACTAGTAGAGGAGCAGTCAGAGACAGAGGCACCAATACTAGATTATAAGATCCTTGCAGGCAAAGATAGTATCTTATATACCTTTATATCTCCCTGGGTGCCTAGGACAGCTTAGGCCTCAAAGCCACATGTGGCCTTCTAGGTCCTCAAGTACGGTTCTTTGACTGAATCCAAACCTCACAACTTGGACTCAGTCTAAAGGCTGCACCCAAGGATCTAGAAAGTCATATATGGCCCCGAGGCCATAGGTTCCCTACTGGCAGTACACATTATATGCTTACTGAAATGTCAAATTAATGTGGAGATTTTGTAGTACTTTTCTATGGTTATAAAATGTTCCATCTGGCCTTCACTAGCAACTCTGTGAGACAGGTAGTGCATTATTATCCCCATTTTACAGATAAATTACATGACTTGGTCAAGGACACAGATCTGGCACATGGTAGAACCACAACTAAAACCCAAGTCCAATTCTAATCTAGTGTTTTTTGCCATCCTCTCATACACAAAAAGAATGTGTGTAAGTGCTTATTCCAGTGTTTCTTTTCCTGTACTCCTTTGGAAGTGAAGATATTACCCAGTCCACATTATTATGTATAGCCATCATCATGTCCACATATTTACAGAGAGCTTGCTAAATGAAAGGCCGTGTCATAAAATGATAGGCATTGTGTTAATGGGACAGGTATACAGCTCCTCCTATCTTTGGACAAACAGTTTTATGGACAACTGAACCAAATTTTCTGTACCTGTAAAATACTTGCACTACCTATCAGGCAAAGTTGTCATGAAGAAAGCAATTCCTAAGTCTTAAATCCTTCAGTGGATCTAGGCCTCATCAAGGTAGATACTTCCTCCAGTGGCACAGAATACATCCATGCCACATGGAATCCACATAAATGTACTGCAAAAGACCTACCCAACATATTGGAGGTAAGTCAAAGTCTTTTAAACTTCCATAGGCTGCTTATTTATTATTCCTCAGTCATCATATGACTGGGACATGCCTTTTTTTCCCACCTAATATTTTTACGTCATTTCCTGTGCACATCATTGTTGATAACATGCTATATAGCCTACTTATGTTCACCATGCATCCCTTCGTTGACTTTCATTGACCTTAGACTCACTCAAATTCTGATTCTTCAGATTTCCCTTTATAGCCACATATTATCACAGAAAAACATTGGTGTTAAAAAGATCTGATTTTTTCTGTTAATGAGCAATTTGGAAGTATTAAAAAATTGCAGCACTTTCCAGCTTATTTTCATCTTTCAGTCCCCCCATTAGGATGTGATCTCCCTAAGCGCAAGGGCTGTTTTTTGCTTTTCTTTGTAACCCAAGGACACAGCACAGCGCCCGTGAAATAATAGCTGCTTAATAAATACTAGTTTACCATAGTGACTATTCAATGGTTGGACATGTTGCACTGTTTCTCTGAGATATATGAACTGATGGATTATGTAATTCAATTACATATCATAGATATGCTTCATCTACTTGGCTTTTCCTATGTGGATTGTTAGGCAAAGCTCTTTTGAATCTTTGAATCTCAATGGGAAGCTCTCTAGTACTGGGGGACATGATGCAATCAGTACAATACCATTTGTAAACAGGAACATCCAGAGGACCTTACCATCTATAAGGAATCCCTCTTCTTCCATTTGAACACTGGGCACCTAGGTAGCGCAGTGGATAGAGCACCAGTGCAGGAGTCAGGAGGACTTGCGTTCAAATCTTACCTCAGACACTTGACACTCACTAGCTGTGTGACCTTGGGCAAGTCACTTAACCCCAATTGCCTCATCCTGGGTCATCTCCAGTCATCCTGATGAATATTTGGTCACTGGATTCAGATAACTCTGGAGGAGAAGTGAGGCTGGTGACCTGCACAGCCCTCTCTCACTCAAAACAAAGTCAAGTGCAAGTCATGTCATTATTTCTCTGATGGCATAGATCTTCTTCAGCAACGAAGGATGAACACATGAACACACATCCCAGGACATCCTTCCCCACTGGTAAACTCTGGCAAGCATATATTTTCCTGTTTTTATCCCTTGATTGACTGTATGATCAATATAATCAACAGAACATTTATCTGTTTTTCATCTATCTTGTGATCTTGTATCATCAACATATACATGAAAGACAATTTGTTGGAGCATCAAGGATGCAATTACTCTGCCATGTAAAATGTGTTCTCATAATAAAAAAAACAATAAATGCAATAGAATGTTGTTCTTCAATGTGATTATGTAAACATGGTCTTAAACCTTAAAGCTCTGCATATTTTTTGCTTTTAAAAATGGTTTATTATTTTTTTAATAAATCATAATTTTATATTTTTAATCTGTCTCTCCTACTATCTCTAACTGGAATAAAAAATTTGAAAACACCCCCCCCCCCAGAATAAAGAACTTAATAAAAACTTAAAGAACTTAATAAAAAAGCCACACAGGTTGGCAAAACAAAGTCTCACATTAGCCATGTCTGAAAATGGATGCTTCCTTCCACATTTAATTTCATCATGTGAATGTTCTGTCATATCTTCATTCTCTGACCTCATGCTTTATCATTTTATTGATCATAGTTCTAAAGTCTTTCAAAGTTGTTTACTACATTATCATATAAATTATTCTCCTAGTTCTGTTTATTTCACTCTGCATTGTTCATTTCATCATTTTCTATTGCATTTATATTCAACTCAATACAATTGTTGAGGCATTCCCCAATAAGAGGACACTCTCTTAATTTCCAAGTTTTGGCTAATGCGAAGAGAGCTGCTATAAATGTTATTGTACATTTATTTTTCCTCTTTTGTTTCTTTGTGGTATAGTAGTGGTACACATGGTTCAAAGGATATGCACAGTTTAGTAATTAGGGGGCTTCCAAATTGTTAAAGGTCTATACAAATGTATTCACATTAATCTTGGCTTTGCCACTAACTTGTTGTGTGACCTTGCACAATTTACCTCCTCTCCCTAGGGCTCAACTTCATTTGTAAAAGAAGAGAGTAGAATAATGATCTCAAAATTCTCTTCCAGGTCTAAATCTATGACACTTTGAATCTGAGTTTCTTCAAGTTTATTTATCATATGGATCTGTGATTAATCAAATCCTACTTGGGCTTTCCCTGACCACCTTCTGATATCCATGCTTACTAGCCTATTTCTTGATCCTTCACCAAAGGAAACTGCATGAGGGAGAGAAATTTTAACTAGTCTGATCAGCTCTAGGTAAAAAGTTGGGAGGGAAAGGTATAGGGAGGGGTGGGTGGGAGTGGTAGTAGAATGAAATATATGGGATGATATTGGCTTCAAAGTGGTTTTGTATTATCTTAACTTTCAATATTTTCAGTTCTTCTAGCCCTTCCCCCTCTATTTACATCCCCCTTTTCCCCAAGTAAGGTATATGAGAGAAGGAATTGTTACACAGGAGAGATTAAAACAATTGTTTTTGTCATTGGTGGGGTAAGGCAGAGGGGAACCCAACAGAAATTGGAACACCTGGGTTTGAATGCCAATCTATGTGACCTTGAGCTGTCAGTGTCTCGCTGGGCCTTAGTGTCCTCATCTGTAAATGAGACAGGCTGGATGATATCTAAGTGCCATGATATAGTACTTTACAAATAATTTTCTCCTTGCAATAGGCAGTTTAAGTATTATGCCCATTTTCTGAAGGAAACAACAAGCTCAGACAGATTTTCACTTCTTTAATTCAATCTAGTAAGCATTAACTGTCTAACAGGCACTGGGGACAAGAAGGAAACAGTACCTGCCTTGAAAGAACTTATATTCTCTTGAACTCTTGTCCAAGATCATACAGATATTGCATTTGAGGACTCAAAGCCAAGTCTTCCGATGTTCTTTTTACTATGATGCCATTTTGCTAGTTTCACCAGAATTTAGCTGTGATCTTATAACACATGGAGTAAAGTGACTTGAAGGGATAACCGAGAGTAGTAAATTTCAAAGGAGGCACAGGTGAAAACCCTGGAAAATTAAAAGGGCATTCATTCATCATGGAGCCATCAGGGAAAAATTGGTGCAGAACCTTTGTGGGGCTATGTGCATGAGTAAACTGCTAACTTCAAGCCAATCCAACCTGGGTTCTATTTATCCCTTTTCCTCATGATGGCAGTTGATGTTTGATCCCTACTTATCTTCCTTATCAACAACAAACATCTATTGAGCACCTACTGTGCTCAGGGCACCATATAACATTCTGAAAATACAAATACGAGAACTGGGAGTAGTCAAAGGTTTGTGGAAGAGATGATACTAAAATTGGATCTTGAAGTAAGCCTAAAAGAAGGTGAGGTGAGAAGAGTGGACCATATTGCAGGCAGAGGCTCCAAAGCTCTTCCCAACTTGGCCCTGTACCCACTTTTCAAGCAACACTTATTACTCCTCTCCATGCACTCTACAATCCAGCTAAACCTGCTTTTTCTGTTTTTCACACTTGAGTCACCATCTCCCATCTCTGTGCCTTTCTACTGGCTGTCCCCCATGCCTGAAATGTATTCTTCTTCCACCTCTATCTTAGAATCTCTAGCTTCCTTCAAAGTTCAGCTCAAACACCACCTCCTATATGAGTCCTTTCTTGATTTTCCCAGCGAATATTCCCAGTAATTTGCCTCCTCACCAAATTACCTTTGTAACTCTTGTGTAAATAATTATAGACACTTTGGATACTGTTCTATACAAAATAGAATCTTGGTGGGGAGCTACAGTTTGTGTCATTTAAGAGTATAGTTGTCACATCTGAGACCGTGTGAGTTACTGAGAGAACTATAAGAACATCTTTCCTAAGACACTGAGTTAACTGATATCTTCGAGGAATATTGAAGAGATATTTTGAGAAAATTTTGTTTAACTCATCCTGTAAAGAAGACATCCTGAGAAGAGACTGTAACTGCCCTTCTGAGAGAGTTGCATGGTGGGACTGTTTCCAGTGTCAGTGAAGTCAGCAGTTGCAGTTGATGGATAAAGTGGGCTCTATCATATTTTCTCAGAGCAAAAACAATGTGAAAAATCTAAATATGCTTTTTCATTGTTGATCTCTTAGTAAATTGTATAGGCAGTAGCACTAGTTTAAGAGAGCCTATGAGAGGCAAAGAGAGAAGGAGGAGGATAAAAAAGAAGGAAAGGAAAGGAAAGGAAAGGAAAGGAAAGGAAAGGAAAGGAAAGGAAAGGAAAGGAAAGGAAAGGAGAAATGGGAAAGGGGGAAAAGGGAAAGGGGGAAAGAGGAAAGAGGAAAGGGGAAAGGGAAGGCTTATGAGGTTTATCCAGTTTATAGCAATTCAAACTGAATTGATGAGATTATGTTTCTATGAATTTATGAGCAAATATCAGAAAATATCCTTTCATCAAAGGTATTTAGAATCTTGGTAAAGAATAAGGAAATGAGCCCATAGCAGTCAGTGAAGGGTGATAACTGGTATAATGGTTGGCAACCACACCATAATACATCATGAAGCCAATGTGACTCCACCAGGCTACACAAGAATTGTGACACCTAAATCTTGTTACAACTTTTATTTCTTTTTGTATATGTTTTGTTTATACTTTTATGCATACCTGTTTTATCTCCTCATGGAATGTAAGTTCCCTAAGGGAAGGAAATGATTCATTTTGATCTTTATATACCCATAGTGTTTAGCACTTAATATGTTGATTTACTGATTGAAATTGCTTTGTAGAAGACCGGGACAATTTTAAAAACTGGTCCTTAAAGGACAGATAGTACTGAAACTGAGAGACGGTGAAAAGCAAAGGCTCTGAAGGACTCCTGACATTTTTTTCCTGGGGTAGGAATGCCTAAATGGTGATGAGGACCAGTGCTGGGAATGCAGGAATAGGGACAGATACAAACTATGGTACATACATTCATGTGCAGGTTAGTAAAACCTTAGTTTTATATAACATTTCAAACTTTACAAAACTTTTTCATATATTTTATCTCATTTCATCCTCACAACAACTTTGTTGCATTTGAGTAAGCAAGGTTTTATTACTTCTGTTTTACAAATGGGGAAATTGGAACACAGGTTAAGTGACTTAACCATAGTTAAACAACCATCTAGTAAGAGCTAGGTCCCCTGAGTCAGTCCAAGTTCTGTGCTTTTTCCCTTCTACACTACACTGGTTCACAACACTGCTGTTCACACTCAAGATACTCCTCTCTACCAGGTACACATTCACACTCACAGATTTGCCCCCAACATATCCTATCCAACACCCATCCCATGATGCACGTACACCATTACCCACAGAGACACATCAAGTGTGTCTACACCCAGATACCACCACATACATATGTACATATGCCTCTCATATGAGCCATCATTCACACACACACACACATTCCCTCTCTCACTCTCATGCATATAAACCACTCCCACACTACATATATACCTATATAAGGAAGACCAATCCAAAGACCTGAAATACAGACTCTAATCAGGAAGTGAATTCCCCTTCCTGTCCCTAAAGTTTCAAGATTCTGGCTGGTTATTATTCAAAGAGACACAAGGAGAAGCAGTCATTGAGCTAAAGGGAAACAGACTGAAAACTTCAATTTTGTGTTTTCTACTCTGACGACAAATCACCTATGCGTATGAACCCTGAGGCTTATAAATAAATACACACCCCCAACTAGCCCCCTTACTCTAACTCCAAACTTCCTGTTCAACTTCCTTTCTCCAAAGTTCACTGCTCTTCACCAGCTAAGAGGCCTGAACAGACATAACACAGTCCTGATAGTATGTACACAGGCAAGTTCAGGAGCACATTGTTTACAAAGGTGATCTAGTCACGTGAATGACACCTAGCTCTATCTGTTTTACTGTTTCCCTTATATAAATATCAATATTTGAACAGTATTCTTTATGTGTGTGTTAGTCCTTTGTTGATGAAGAAGACCACACCATCAGAGAAATAATGACATGACTTGCACTTGACTTTGTTTTGAGTGAGGGAGGGCTGTGCAGGTCACCAGCCTCACTTCTCCTGCAGAGCCATCTAAATCCATCGACCAGATATTCATCAGGATGACTGGAGATGACCCAGGATGAGGCAATTGGGGTTGAGTGACTTGCCCAAAGTCACATAGCTAGTAAGTGTCAAGTGTCTGAGGTGATATTTGAACTCAGGTCCTCCTGACTCCTGCTCTATCCACTGTACCACCTAGCTGCCTCAACCCTCAAGTTTAATTTTGTAGGGGAAAACAATATACACATATATAATGTATAAAAAACATAGAAAAAAATGTAAAGTTATTTTTTTTGTTGTTGTTGGCAGGAAGGAGATATTAGTAGCCAGAGGAATCAGATGGGGCTTTATGTAGAAGGTGCCAATTGAGCTGAATTTTGAAATAAACTAAGGATCTGAAAAGTCAGAAGTGAGAAAGGAGTGAATTACAGGCATATAAGGCATCTCTTTGCAGAAAACTTACAGATCTATATTTCTAGCTCCAATTTCTTTCTTGAACTCTAATTTCACACCAATAACTTCCTCTGGACATTTCAAACTGAGCATTCTGTAGACATCTCAAACTCAACACCAGCCTCTCCAGGAGCTGCTTTTTATGAGAGATAGTATAGTATAGTGACAGAGTACTGGACCTGAACTCAGAAAGCCTTCGGTTCAACTCTTACTTCAACTATTTATAAGATGTGTGATCCTGAGTGAGCTCTTGGCCTCAGTTTCTCATCTATAAAATGAGAGTTATTGGCCTTGACAGACTCAGAGTCTGTTCCAGCTCTAAATCTATGACTCTATGTCCAAAATTGAACTCAGGACATTCCAGGCCCCCACTCAAAATCCACCCTTATTCTGAACTTCACCATTTTTTGTAAAAGACTATCATCCTTCCAATCACCCATGTGTGCAACCTCAGTGTCATCCAACTTCTCACTCTCATTCACCCCACGCATCCAAAGAATTGCTAAAGAATGTTTCAACTGCCACAGCATCTTTTTCACTATGATCTTTTCTTTCCACTAGCAAAGCCACCACCCTAGTTCAGGCCCTCACCAACTGTCTCCTGACCTACTATAATAGCTTTCTAACCAGGCTATCTCTGCTTTAGACTCTCCCCATTCATATCCTACTTTTCCAGTCTTATTATTCCCCTCCATGCATTTTACAGCATAGCTAAACTGACCTTCCTGCTGTTCCATAGCCACAAGGCACTATTTCCCTTCTCTGGGACTACTTACTATTCCCCCACATCCAAAACCAACCCCCTCCTCACTCCCCCCACCTTTTGAAGTCTCTGGTTTCCTTTAAGTCTCATCTCAAATGCCATATTCAGCTCAATCAAGTCCTCTGCTGGCCCCCCAGTTGCTAGTTATCTTGTTTATAAGTTTTGGATATTCTTATACAAACATATATGTTATCTTCACTCTTAGAATGTTAAATCCTTGGGGACAAGAACTGTTTGGTTTTTTTTCTTTGTATCCAGAGGCTAGCAAAGTGCCAAGCACATAGACGTGCTCTAATAAATGCTTGTTGATTGAGTTGGAAAATGTAATCAAGTCACTAGAACAAGTTACCTCTCTAAGCTTCAGTCTCTTCTGTAAAACGGGAATAACAATTTTACATAGGGCTGTATCTCATTAGACAATTGAGCAGCTTAAATGAAATAATGTATATTATCTCACTTGGCAAACCATAAAGTTCTGTGTACATGTCAACTATCATTTTCATCTTAAGCATGATATCCATTTACACCACAAGGGGACATAAACCACAAGAACACACCAACACTACCAGCAATATGTACGTACTTCCCAGGAGGACAGAATCACAACAGATCTATCTCATCACATAGACACAACCCAACATTCCAAATGGTTGACATATTATCTTGCTCAAATTATTCAATTTCCTTTCTACAATATATAGAATTCATATCTGTATATAAATAACACAGGAGGCAATGAGCAAGGAGGGGGATCCTATGGTGCCAGGCAAAGAGCTATGGTGGAATTAAAGGAAGTTGAGTTACTGGCTGTTTCATTTATTTCCAGACTTTGGGCAAGTTACTTCAATCAATCAATAAACATTTGTTAAGCTCCTATTATATACCAGGCACTGTGCTAAATACTACTTAACCTCTCTAAGCCTAGGTATCCTCATTTGTAAAATAAGAGGGTCGGACTCGATGACCTGAAGGTCCTTCCCAACTCTAGATCCTTGGTCTTATACACATTTCAGGGAGAGACAAATCACATTGATATGAGACACACACATATACACATGATAATATGGTAGGAACATTACACAGTCCATCTGGATAACAAACTCTGTTGGGTAATGTCGAATGTCACATACACAGATGCTGTAACACAGCCACGCAGCACTCCATCCCACTCCACCCTCCCCACTCGTGAGGGGGGAAAGGAGGGGGAACAACAAGACACCCCCCCACTCCTCTTCCCCACCCAACAAATCTCAGCCCACAAGAAAACAACTCCCCATGCCGCAGCACACACGCCAGCCCCGCTGCACGCCGGGCGCCCCCGCCGCCCCGGCCCCCACTTCTTACTCTAGCTAGGCTTCCATCCCCCTACATCACTACTCCATTCGCAGGCTCGGAACTCTGCATCCCCTCCCTCCTCTCGGCTACTACGCCATCACCCTCCCAGCGAGAGCAGCGAGCGGAGCCCGGACCGGCCCCGCCCCACCCCCACCCTATCCCCTTTGGAGGAGGGGGACGAAAGGGGGAGGAGAGAGACGAGATTGCATAATTAACCCTTCCTCAGCCAAATCCCCCCTTTAATGAGGGGGAGGGTCGGCAGCCCCCCACCACCTAGGCACAAAGGCATCCCAGCAGTGCGTCCCCAGTGCGGAGGTTGCCCACCAGATGCCCCTAACTCGGGGTCCGTGTTGGCGGTGCCCGGAAAGGAGGCGGGTGCTCCCAGCGGGCTCGGACCGAGAGTTCTGCGCCTCCCTGGGCGGAGCCTGGAGGGGGTCCCGGGGTCTTCCCCGCCCGGACCCCCCTAATCTGGGGCCCACAATCCTCCAGCGCCCCGCGGCCTGGGGGCTAGGGGAGGGCCGGCCGTGTGCGTCCGCGTCCGGGGAACTAGGCCTGGGCCGGTCGGGGTGAGGTGAGGCGGGACGCGGGAAAGGGGCCCGGGCGTCCCTGGCTGCGGCCCACCTGACTGTGATGGCGCCTCGTCCGCCAGGCCCAGTTCATCGCCTTGGCCGCTCCCGGCCACTCCGGCTAAGGCCACTTCTCGCTCCTGCTCCGGCTCCTGCTCTGACTTCGGTTCCGGCCCAACCCCCCCACCCCCCCACCCCCCCAGTGCCCGGCCCGGCCCCGGCCCTGCCGCCGCTGCCGCCACCGCCGCCGCTGACATCATCGGTCCCCCTCCCTCCTCCCCGGTCCCCCCTCCCCCCGGAAACACCCCCCAGCACCCCCCCAGACACACCGTCCCCCACCGCCGCCGCCGCTGCCCGGCCTTGAGAGAGAGGGTTGGGGGGGGCGCTGAGCATACACACCCCACACACTCACCCCAGCGCGCTGGGTCAGCAGCAAGCACAGGGACACAGTGCTACAACTGGGAGGAAAATGTAACATGTTACTCGTGGTGACAGACAGCTGTGCCCCTAACAACATTACACAGCAATACCCACTGGAACTGCTCTCCACCGGGCTAGGCCAGTGGGCAAAGGATACACGGAAGGGGCAGCACCTTGCGTGGAAGCAAAACAAAGCACCTGAACACAGCTCTGGATAGAAAGGCATAAGGAAGGGGTGGCCGGCAGACCTACGAGCACAGACCACACAAGGCTCACACCATGCACCAACAGCACGAACAGAAATCCTGCCATGCCAGGGAGAGACAAAATGCACAAAACAGGGCAGAGACGCACAGGGCGGCAATGCAGTCACAAAAACACAAGATAAGGGGAATCCACCCTGGAAGTGTACATACCACTACTGAGGAACACTGGTAGGGAGTTCCACAGAGAATAAATGGACAGAAATACACAAGACCACATGAAGACCCTAAGAATGACTCATAGGCCATGACAGTAGGACTTCCATTCCACAGGAATGGAAAATAACAAGTCTCACAGGGTGGGGGGTGAGAGGGTTGGGCTGATACACTTTCTTATTCCAATGTGAGCCAGACACCTACCACCAGGACACAGTGAGACCCCCAACAACTTGCCACTCAGCCAAAGCACAAAATATACCAATTCATGTGTGTGTCTACACACAAACATATACCAGGTTAAGTATCCATACATATGATCAATATACTCCATGGTTGAGAAACTTAAAATACCGTAAACACAAATACCCAAGAAAAAAAAAATTATACCAGTATGGAAATTACAACACAGAGATCAGAGGGTCAGGAGCTGAGAAACACGGAGGCTGAAGTATACTTGAAAAACTTTGTAGAATTAGAAAAAGACCCAACAGTACTCTTCAAAAGGCAGTTATATATAGTTACACACTCATCCTTCCAGAAACATGGCAACAGCGGTAAATGACTTAGACATAACAGGCAGCTCTCTGTAGATTGATGAAGATTCAAGGAGAGAGACAGCAAATAGAGATCTATAATATTTAGACATTTAGAGTTCAGGATGAGAAGGCAGGCTCAGAGATCCAGACACAGAGATAGTTACAATTGGAAATAAACCTAATAAAACACAGAAGATATTAGGAAATAGAGTTAGAAACAGGGAGACAGATACCTTGTCTCTCAGAGATGCCCCCCCAACCCCCACTCCAAGGAGATTCCATGGGAGAACTTGATCCCCAGACTGAGGTCATAATAGCCAATGGCTGGAGCTCTGAGAAGCCAGCAAGAGCAGAAGAAGGCAGAGAGCAAACTATGGTGTCTAGAGAACCATGGTGAGTCTTGAGGGCCCGGTAGGGTGCATGCTAACACCCAATCCCCATCTTTGGGGCTGCTCCCCCTCTTTCCCCTGTCCTAAGCTCCTCTACCACCCAGGACTCTGATATGTTATACATATCCCTGAATCAGACTGTACACACAGACACAAAATGTCCCTGGAACACACACGACATCACATACACATGTGACATCCAGGACCCTCCTATAACCAGGAAAGCATGATATCGAATAGCCCACTTATCTAAGGAAGCAAAATGCACTACCACTTTTTGACTGCCCTTTTTACCATCCTCATCAACCATGCTCATGGTTAATCAGAGTAATAAAGCATCACAACATCCTTCATCCTCTAGGTTCTTCCTACTCTGAGTTCCCCTTTCCCCACCTTCTGAATCCCTAGCCCTTACATAATATATTAGTAACAGGGCTATTGTCACAGAAGACCTTGGAGAATGGGGGGAGGGGGAGAATTTGTCCACTAGAACCACCTACTGCCCTTTTTGGCTTTTCCAAGTCCAAAAAGATCTCCACCCTAACCATTTCCATGTACTCCAAGAGACCTGCCTACCTCCTCTCTCCCTCTATCCTTCCTGCTCTCTCCTGTTCCCCCTCCCTCCATTTTCCCTCTCCCACAGGTTGCCATGTACCCCTCCTCTTTGACCCTGGATGACTTCACCCAGCCATCACCATCCCCCTCTCCACCAGGGGAGGCAAGGGAGGAGAGCCTACCCTGGCACCAACGATGCCGCCCCACAGATGCCACCAAGGGGCTGCTTGTGGCATTGCTGGGTGGAGGCCTTCCTGCAGGCTTTGTGGGACCCTTCTCTCGAATGGCTTATCAAGCCTCTCATCTACCCTCCCTTGAGCTTCTCCTTTGCCGGTGCCTTTTCCACCTTCCCATCGCCTTACTCCTCAAACTACGAGGCTGTCCACTGCTGGGACCTGCAGGTAACCGACAAAGAGCCTGGCTCCATGCCCTCCTCAACGTTCTCAGCATTGGCTGTGCCTACAGCGCTGTTCTGGTTGTACCTGCTGGCAATGCAGCCACTGTCCGAAAAGGCTCTTCCACCGTCTGTTCTACACTCCTTGCCCTGTGTTTGGAAAGCCAGCGACTCAGCAGCTATGACTGGTGTGGCCTGGTTGGCAGCACCCTGGGCTTACTTATCATTGTGGGCCCAGGGCTGGGCACTCTACAAGAGGGATCAGAAGGGGTCTACACAGCCCTTGGCTATGTGTTGGCAGTCTTGGGTGGCCTGGCCCTTGCTCTGGGGCTGTTGGTTTACAGATCCCTGGACTTCCCTTCTAGCCTACTGACTGTGGCATTCCTCTTTGGAGTAGTAGGGGTGATGGGGGCCCTGCCAGGGCTCTTCCTGTTGCAGACACCTGTGATACCCCACGACCCACTGAGCTGGAGCTGTATCTGGGCTGTTGGGGTCCTGGCCCTGGTTTCATTTGCATGTGCCAGCTATGCTGTCACCATGGCCCACCCAGCACTGGTGTGTGCTGTGCTACATTCTGAGGTGGTGGTGGCACTTATGCTGCAGTACTATGTACTCAGTGAGAATGTGACACCATCTGATATCATGGGGGCAGGAGTTGTATTGGGTAGCATTGCCATCATCACTGCTCAGAACCTCAGTTGTGATCAAGACAGAGAGGGTCTTAAGGAATGAGGCAGAGTGTGTGTATGTAAATATGTGTGTTAGGGAGTAGGAATTTGGGGTTTGGGAGACTTAGCACTCAAGTTAGTGGAGGGAGGAACTCAGGTGTGTATAAAGGGTGTAACTAGCGTAATCAGGACAACGTTGGGAACTTGACTGAGATTACTGAAAAACAAAGAACGTTCTGTAGGACCTGGGGAAGAAAGGGTTAAAGGAATATAAGGGACAAAGTAGAACCATAACAGTAGGACTGGGGGACAAAGGGGATGGGTCTTAGAAGGCAAGTGGGCAAAGTTTAAAAAACAAGAGAAATGGAAAATAAAAGCTGGGGCTTCCAGGTGGGACAAAGGAATGAAGGGCACACTTTCTGTATGGAGGCTGGGGAAGGGAGGCATCCAATGAAGGGAGAATGTGATAGGACATGGTGGGGAATATGGAATAGGGGTTGGTAAGGATTGACCTGGAAAACGGGGTGCGTGGGAGAGACACGATGTTGACTTCAAACAAGGAAGTATCTAAGTGTGACTGCCCCTGGTGTCATCTCTGCTTTGGGATTGAGGGGGGTGGGAGGCATCAGCCAATCCCTCTCCAAGTGATCCCCAGTGTTTGTAGATCGAAAGTCCTTTGCTGTCTCCTAAAAATAAAATTTCTTAGTGACAGAAGGGAGCCCCTCTGGGGCATCTCCATCCCTTTACTTGGGGATATCTCCAGAACCTAACTGGACCCTCGGATTTCTACACTGATCTTCCCGTCATTGGAGAGGCCCTTGGCTATACTAGGCCTGGACTCCTCGCTGTGGTACAGGCCCCCAAGCCGCGGGCCTTTCCTAGTATCGTGAGGGGTTGGGAGACCGGGACTCTGCGCGCGCGTCTCCAGGCGAAACCGAGGTAGCGCTGGCTCGCTCGTCCTCCGAGGCCCCCACGCCAAAGCCGCCAACTTCCGGACTTGCAGGATTAACCCGGCCATCTCACTCTGCCAAAACATCTACGAAGTTATTAAATATTCATTAGCGTGAGGTGGGCGGGGTGAAAAGAGAGGCGACAACACCTCCCAGGCCATTTTTTTTTATCTGGGCGGAGTTTAGGCCGGGCCGCTCCTACTTTAGCATTCATGGCATAGACCAATTTCGGTTCTGACAGTGAGAGGGAGTAGGTGCCATTCAATGCAGATGAAACAGTGCTCCAGAGTAGGAAGAAAAGCGGCATCCATTGGCCCTTTACATTTCAAATCTCGAGGGCTTAATATTTAGGGAACGAAGAGCGGGGACGGGGGCGAAGTAACCACAATGAAACTACAATCGGTCCCCTCCCCCCCTTCATTTTACTATTATCCAGAAGGAAGCGGAGTGGCCCGGAAGAGAGGCTTAACGTCCAAAGCACGCGCCCCCTACGTATCCGCGTTTTCGGCCTCCTGGCGCAAAGGAGGGCGGGAAGGGAAGGGGCGGGGGAAGTGAGGGGGGGCGAGTCTATAAAGGGTAGTGCTCTGGGTCGCTCTCTTCAGAAGCGCCGAGAGCGCGGCTGGGACGGTTGGTGAGGAAGGGTTTCCCGGAAGGCGAAGAGACAAACTGCTGTCGCTTCGACCGTTAAGGAGCCCGGTTACTTATTTATTTATTAATATATCCTTTTTCTGTCCCAAGGACTTTACTTTAGCCCCTTAAAAGCATTTTTTTGGGGGGGAGGTAAAAACCCTGGAAGAGGGAAGAAGAGAAGCTTCCTTTCGCTTTTTTTCGTACTTCCCCACGTCCTTTTCGTCCTCCTTCCCTCGCCTGCGGCAATTCCTCTCGACCCCGGGAGGTCTTGCCCGGTGGCCGCCCCGGCGGGGACTGGGCGCCGAGGCAGAGGCAGCGCCGGGTTTTTGTAGGGAGGTTTGCGCCTGCGCGGCGAGCCTGCCTCAGCCATGCACGGTGGGGGACCTCCCTCTGGGGATAGCGCATGCCCACTACGAACTATCAAGCGCGTGCAATTCGGAGTCCTCAGTCCAGATGAACTGGTAAGCAACACTCATTACTCGGGACCTAGCCTCGGGTTGTGGCGGGGCGTGTGTTGAAACGTGTTATGTTGTATTGTATTGCCCTTTATCGGAACCTTCTTACGTCAGCTCCAAAGTACGAGAGTTGCCGGGAAGGTGGTGCTAGGTCAGTCCTGGAGAAATTGCATCCTGAGACTTAATGAGAGTTGACCAAACCGAAGGGCTGCCCAGAGCTTGTAGAGAGGTGGGATGGGGTGCACTTGCAAAGTTCAGTGTTGGTACGGGATACGCATCTTCGGAACTAAGGATCTGGGTCGCAGTGCATCTCATGTTGCATCTACTAGTATTACTGATTAGATTTTGGGGAAGGGGGGGAAGTCGTGTGATGTAGATTGTAAAGTTGGGGATCGAGAAAATAATGAAAATTCGAATCCACATGATACCAAAAAGTGGTAACTGTTCTTAGGTTGTGTACTTGGATCACAACCTCAAACGGGGCAAAGAAGCAGCATGAGAATAGACAAGTGTGTTTTGATATTATAAAACTTATTTAAAGGATGTAAAAAAATATATTAGCCCTGTTTAAGAGATTGGGATGGAGGCCCTCCGGGAGTGGAGAGGAGAACTTTTTTTGTTTGTTTTGAGATAGTTGCGAGTTTAAAAGGGGAGGCATTCTGGGTTTATGTAAAGGTTGAGTAGGTGGCAAGGAATTATTAAAATACATGGAACGCAGCAACATGTAGGTTGATACTGAAGAGAAGGATGAAGTTTGGCAAGGCATCATGGAAGCCTTGCAAAAAATGAGCAGGGGGAATCCTGAGAGATTTTGGTATTGATTTGAGGTGGGGTGTGAAGAGGATTTTTAAGGGCATGTGAGCGTAGCTCTATATCTTCTTTAGGCACTAATAAGTAATTTTTTTCCAAGAATCCAGAATGCTCAGACTTCCAGGTCTTGAGTAATTTCCCCAAAATGGGAATAATACCAGTTAATTTTTATCTTGAGAGTCAGTATGGCTTAGACGACTGGCTTTGGAGTCAGGAATCAGTCTATCAGTAGATGTTCCTTGAACCTCAGCTTGTATGCCCCACTCTGTGCTTGGCTATGGGTATGCAAATACAGGAAACAGTTCAGGGACAGTCCTGGAATGTAACTCAGGAAGGCCTCACCAAGCCCTGCCTCTTACACTGTGTGATCATGGACATTTATTTAACCTCAGTATCTCAGGCAAATCTTTTAAGATTTAGGTTGCAGTAGAGTTAATCTTATGGTTAGAGAGAGATTCTACACAAAGAGTTCTCTACTTATTTACTTAAGGGTTATTGTAAGAATGAGACAGTGAATGAATATGAAGCATTTTGTAAGCCATAAAACACTATGTAATATCTGTTATTTCTAGTTTTCTCAAGAAATAATTGGCTGTATAACTTATAGGAATCCTCTAGGAGTCAGAAGACAAAGGAGAACCGTGTGAACCTTGGTCCTCTTCATTCTAGCGCTTAACACCTACTCTACTATTAGAGAAGCAAATACAAAGATTAAATCTCGGCTCTCGAGAAACTTGCATTCTAAAGAGGAAGACAAGTACATGTATTAAGTGTATGCCAAATAAATATAAAGATGATTTAAGACAGAGGGGAAGGAAGGGATCAGGAAAGGCTTCATGCTTGAACTATTTCTTGAAGAGTGGGAATTTTCTGAGGTGAATCAGAGGACAGTTTACTTACCGGGTATGGGGGTTGTCCAGTGCAAGGCATGGAGGAGAAAGATGCAAGAAGAACAGAGAGAATGCCAGGTTGTTGGATTGAAGACTGGGAGGAGAGAAATAACCAGGAAGCTGGAAAAATAGGTGGGGGCCAGATTTGAAGGTTTTAAAAAAGCTAAACAGAGAAGTTCACATTTGATCCCTGAGGTACATGGTGAACCACTGGAGCTTATCAAGTATGAGAGTGTGGCATGGTTAAATCTACCATTAAGAAAAGTCACTTTGGCAGTCAAGTGGAGGATGAACTGGAATGGGGAGAGTATTGATAGGGAGACCATTGTTGTTGCAAGGATCTAGGTGATGAGGCCTTGAACTAAGGTTTTTTTTTTATATAAACTAAGGTAGTTTTTTATATAGAGAGATCCTTTGTGAAGGAAGGAACAAGATTTGGCAGCAGATATTTGGGATGAGTTAGAGTAAGGAATTGAGGATGACAGAGACTTGAGAAATGGTTAGGGGAGGGTTTTGGGGGAGAGAGAAATTCTGTTGTGAACATAGTGGGTTTGAGATGTTGGTACATACAGTTTGAAATGTTCAGTAGGCAGTTGGTAACATGTGGTTGAAACTAAGGGAAGATACAGATGGAGGATATGTATATTAAATCCATAAGAGTTGGTGAGGTTACCCAAAGGCCCTGGGACCAATCCTTAGAAACGACATCTACCTTTCAGGCCTCAAGTTGCTTGTAACTGAGCTCTCAATTTAGAGTCCGAGCATGCAGATTCTGCAACTTACTCCCTCTGCAACCTTAACTAGTTATTTAACTGTTCTGACTCAGTTTCTTCAGTTGTAAAATAAGAGGACTGATTCCAAGTGGCCTCTGATGTTCCTCCTTAGCTCTCAATCTAGGCTGATCATGTGGCCCAGGTGAGAGATGTCAGGTACTCTATTGATACTCTCACAATGTCACAAGCTAAAATTTATGGAAAGAAATTAAGTGTCGTACAGGATGGGCCATCCGCACAATTAGAGACAACATCCATATTGATGAGATCACAGATCCATTTGAGTTTGAATTTTAGCTCCTTTTCCCCCTCCCTTGTCTTTCTAACTTTCTTCCTTTCACTCCTCCCTATTCTTGAGGAGATCCTATCTTGAAGCACCAGCTGCTTTCTGACTCCATGTATAGACTCTAATCAGTGTTTTTATCTCATCCCTATGTGTCTTCTTTCTTCCCTTCAATATTCAAATGTTTTACCTGCAACTCGTTTATTTTTAAGTTGTCAGTAATCTGTGTTTGGAATTTTGGAGGATAGAAGGAGGCCATTGTCTTCATAGATAAGAAAGGAAGAAAGTTCAGAGCCACTCACTAGAGAACCCTAAAAGCTCCATAGCACCAAACACGTTTCCAAAAGATGTCATTTTCTGCCCTTTCCAGCCTTGGAACTAAAGCTGGAGAGTTGGGAGGCAGGACACCTAGGCTATATTAGCCCACCAGGACCATTTCAGTTCTAGAAAACATGTTGAATGTGGAGGCAGGGAAGCCATGCATAATATAATGTTAACAAAAGTAGATCACCTAAGGATTTTACCTAACTGCTTATTTTATGTGAGTATACTTTCAGTTTCTCAGATTAGAACCTTTCCATGCCCTCCTATTCTGTTTAACTCTTGTTATGGTCACTCAATATGGTAGGGACTTTCTAGATCTCTTGACATTGCATGGATGCTAAAAGGTGTACATTCTGCTTTCCATTGGTTGTACATGGGTCCATATAGATTAGTTACTTTTGCTTCTGGTCTTAAATCTCCTTAATGATGTCTTTTATTCCACTTCTGTTGCTTAATTCTCAGTGATAACTTGTAGCCTACTCATCTCCATTGCCTTTTGAGGTGCTGCCCAACTCTTAAATCTTTGGAGCCTGTCCCAATCATGCAGTGTCACTATCTTCTTCTTCTTTTATTTTTTTAAAGGAGGACGCTAGCTTCAGAGAGATGTTTGGGTTTATTAAAGGACTGCATTTTCCCTAAAGTTAATTTCAGTCCTCTCCCCTATTAATTTCTGGCCCAACTCATTGAACATCACACTGTGTGTTCTGATCATCAACCCTTATTTGTTTTTTCCTATATGAATAGGTGGGCTAAATTTTTTTGAGTTATGTATCTCATTTAGGAAATTGGTCAGTATTCTGCACAATTAGCACGATGTCATCTGTAAGTGGGAACATCTGTATAACCTCACAATCAAAAGGTTCTATAGAGACTCCCTGTTCCATGTGGAGTCTTGATTATATAGGTAATTAATCTGTCAACTTCTTTTGGAAACAAGGTCTCAGACCATTTTCTAAGCCTTTTGGTATCTGCTTTTTGCTTGAGCATCAATCTCCAACTCGGAATTGTGTGCTTCCCATTCTTGCTATACACAGTCCCCAGTCCCTGTTCTTCCCGACTTTGTTTTTGTTAGTACCCTTCCTACTTCCTCATGCAGAAGTGCTGTGATGTTAAAAATCCTAACATGATAATTGCATTAAGTCTTGAACCCAAGTCCTTTGATGAGAAAAGCGTTTATTATGAAAATCTTTATAGATCTTTCCCATCTTGAAAAATCTGTTCTCTTCTCAGTTTTCATTATTCATTGCCCTCAGGATGATTTTGCTGAGTTGGTTCTTTTCAAACTTTCTGTAAACTTTTTTCCGTCTAATGATTCTTGTAGTTTAAGGAAGTGACACTGCTTATAACCTTCCTCCATTGAATCTTACAAATGAATTTTTATTCTAAACCAATATGTCTCTTATGTCTCTGTATGGCAAGGAAACCAAATGTTTAATGTCTGAGGCAGTTTTTAGACTCTTGTGCTAATTGATTTACATTGGTTAAACTTAACATCTTTTCTCTTATTTGCCATTTTTCTTAGTCAGCAGCAAAATATGTCAGATTAGAGTCATCTCAACTTCATATCTTGTTTTTATTCTTGAACTTTTGGAATTGATTTTAATCTTTAATAAATTGGTGGTCCAGGTATACAAAGATGACTAATTTGGAAATGATTAGTAACTAGTCGTCTGTCGGGATAGAATTGGTTTCATTTTTGTGATGTTATTTGGTGCTCACCATATCTACTACCTTCCAGCTATCTTCTCAAAGACATCATTCATGACATACAGGCATGAAGCTTCCTTCTTTGTAGTCTAGAAACTTGACTTCTTTCATTTCTTATTTCTTAACTATGTTTTCCCACATATTTTTATGACCTCACTTTTGAATAGAAGTCACTGAGTATTAGAATATACATTGATTTAATTTAGAGGTCCTAATTGAGTAATTCAAAGAATTTCACCACCTCCTTATTTCTAGTATTTAATCATCTTGAGTTATTATTTTCATGATGGTCTTTCTGCAAATGTTCCTCACAAGGACAATTCAAGATGATCAAAAGAGTGTTTGGGGGTGGGGAAGGAGACTACACAAATAAGTGTTTTTATTCACAGTTGCTTCATTTGTAATAGTGAAAAATTAAGCAGCATACACATTGAGTGATTGTGGAATGGCTAAATGAACTGTGGCAGATCAAGGTAATGGGATACCATTGTGCCATCAGAAAAGTAAAATTTAAAAATAAAGAAATATGAAAAAGAGTTGTAGAAAGTAATTTGTAGCACTAGTAGCAGAATTATCAAACAGTATTATTGACTATGATTATATAAAACAAATAATGGCAATGCTAGAAGTACACAGAAAACAAATTATTTTGTTAAAATTATATTTGTTTCCTAATCAGATGTAAATAATTTGGGTAATATGGTTCTATTTGGGATTCATTTCTTTATTCAATTTATTTGCCATTGTTGAGTGTGTTATATTTTATAATTAAAAACTACATATTTAGGTTTAACATGATTGTGCATGTATAGCCTATATCAGAAGCGCTTGCCATCTTTGAAAAGGAACAGGGGAGGGAGGGAGAAAAAAAACATTAGAACTCAAAATTTTATAAAAGTGGATGCTGAAAACTATCATTTCGTGTAATTGGAAAAAATAAAATACTAGTAAGTGGGAAAAATAATAAAATGTAATTGGAGGGAACCTATACATTCAGGAGTTGTGGGAGGATGGCAGGGCATTAGGATTTAGATGTGCCCTGATCACCTATAAACAACCCAGTAAAATTAAAAATGTACCAAAAGGAACAGTGATAAAACCAAAGAGGAGGGAGTATTGTGGGAGTGTAGCAGAGGAGCCAGGACCACCACACACACCTATACACATGCACATCCCAGTAAAGCTTTTTAAAATGCATCTTATTAAAAAAGAATCAGAATTGCCTGTAGACTCCTCCACCTGGCACATGGATGCATGGAAGAATGGCAGAGATCCACCTGGGATGACAGTGAGCTTGAGGCAGGAACCCAGCATAGAGGAGGTTAGAGCAGGCTCAGAAACCAGGGAGAAGAGCCCCAGACAGGGGCCCTTGGGATCATGGGGCAAGAGGAAAGTCCTAAGAAGAGCCCAACCTGGGAATAGCCTTTGAGTCCCTTGGGTAAGAGCCTAGCAATAACAAGGAGGTGGCCTCAGAAGCCTGGCAGCAAGGAATGGGCCCCAGACACTAGGGGGTGGCCCAGAGCCCCATGGCAAGAGTCAGGCTTCTCAGCAAAAGAAAGAGGGCGATGGTCTTGTTTGATCCCAGGGAGTACACAGCCATAAGTCCCACAGTAACAGCTGAGGAGCCTGTGAAGACTAGTGTGAGGGTAGCCTGGGAGTTTTCACAGCAGCAGGGGAAAATTACATTAATACCAGTGCTGCCAGGAAACCTCTCGGCAGGAGAGGAGGATCCTAAGTGGCATCCAGGGAAACCTGGGCCTGCACAGCAGGAGACAAGATCAAATAGTTCCTACAGAAGTAGCCTGGTCTTGGCCATCACATTCAGGAACAGCCTGGCTTGTCCATGCTGTTCAGTGGGGCAGAAGCAGATTTCCCCAGCCTGAGGCTGTTGAGATTAGTGCACCAAGTAAAATATGTTGCTGCCATTAATTAGGAAATACCTTGGACTAAGAAATGCCCAGGGGGTAAACCTTGAGGAGGAACAACCCCACTATTCCCAGTAGAGCCTCAGAGGGAAAAAAAACAACAAAAACCTGACCCTGAGGATTTTAAGAGTATCCAAAAGAAATGAAACTAGAGGAAGACAATTGGAATTCCTAAGGAAAATTTACACCTTAGAACAGGTGGGGGGAAAACTTACTTAGGGCTTGAAAATCAGAATGGACCAAAATGACTCAGTAAGACCAACAAATATTAAAACCAAACTATTGAGGAAAATGTAAGAAGTATGTTTTTTTAAACTGTCCTGGAATCCAGGTCAAAGAGATAATTAAACACCTTTAAAGAAATAGATTTCCAAACATTCCTGATGAAAAAGGTTAGAACTCAGGTACACAGTAGCCAAGAGAAACACAGAAAGGCACCCATTTTTTTTAATTGGAAGGAGTATACAGGGGAATGAATTATTTACATGCTATTAGGGGGTTAAGAAACAAATGTACTAAAAATCATAATTTTTTTTTTAAAGTTATAGGAAAGGAAGAGGACCTATGGGTGACTTTGTTCTGTATTGATGGTCTCAGGAGAAGCTAGAAATAGGAGGGAGAAGAGATTACCTAGAAGAAAGGAGGAAGAGATGGGGAAAATATTATGTAATAGAAGTGCATGAGATGATTATTGAGCACAGTTATACAATCTTCCCCCTACACACACATAAGTTGTTATGGAAATATATTAAACTTAAAAAGGAAATAGGAGGGAACAGGGGAGGGGTATAGAGGAGAGAGGACAGGATTTGTGAGGGGATAGTCATGAGCAAAACACTCTCTAGTAAAGAAATGGCAAGAGATGGAATGTGTCAAGGTAAGAAATAAAGCAAAAGCCTGGGTTCAGGGTCAAGCCAAATGAAAGAGAAGAGCTTCAGCAGAGCAGAAAATGAGCCATGTCAGGTAAACTCTCTGTTGCTGCCTTATTTGTGAAGAAAGGTGGGATGGGAGCAAAGGAAGAAAAAAGCACAAGAATACAGAATGGAGGAAATAGACAACTAACAGTCATAACCATTTATGTGAATGGATTCTGTTTGTCTGGATAATGTGTTTACAAGAAACATACTTAAAACAAAAAGATTCACATAGAGTTAAAATGAGGGGCTGAAGCAAAATCGTTTCATGCTTCAGCTAAACTAAAAAAAATCAGGCTTGGTAAAAACTCTGCAGGGAAATTACTTTTTGCTCAAAGGCACTATAGATAATGAATCTGTAACAATACTTAATAACATAGCATCTAAGTATGTAAAGGAAAAGTAAATGGGATTGGAAGAAGAAATAATAAAACTATAGTAGACTCAGACAAATTTAATGACAGGATAAATAAGTTCAATACCTGACTAGAACACTTGAAAAATTAGAAATAATAAGTCTGGTGATTATGAAGAGGAATCGAAAGGAATTTACTTATTTCTCAGCTACATATTATACATTTTAAAAATTTATAATGTTTTGGGACATCACTAAAAATGTAGAAAAGTAAAAATCCTTAATAAATAATTTATTGATCATAATTCAATTAAAAGGAAGAATTTAAAAGTAATTGAAAATTAAACAACATTCTAAAGAACAGGTGGGTCAAAAAACCAGTTGATAGAAACAAGGATATCTAATGAAAAAAAATTACTATAGACATCCTACCAAAATATAAGGGATACAGCTAAAACAATTCTTAGGGTAAATCTTATATTTAAACGTTTCATTCAGAAAAGAGAGAAAGGATAAATCAATGACTTAAACTCACAACTTAAAAAATTATCAAATTCCCACTCCCCAGCTAAGCAACAAAGTAGAAATTCTGCAAATTAAAGAAGCAATAAAATTGATAACCAAAAGCCCCACTGAATTTTTTTTTTTTGAAGAGCTTTTAGGGATAGGGAACCTAATAAAGTAGATAAAATTAATCTGATTGTTTAAAAGAGGGGGGAAAACAAATTGCAACATGACTGGAAAAGGACAATTCACAACAATTGAAGAGGAAATGAAATAGTGGGAGACTTTTGCATGCTAACAAAATGGTAACTTAGGGAAAATGAATGCGTGCTTACAAAAACATTTTAAAAACACTCAGATTAACAAAAGAAGAAAGACTATTTAAATAAAGAAAAAGGAATTGAACAATTTATAAGTCAAATCTTAAAGGAAAAAAACTCCAGGCCTCTATGGATTTACGGGTGTATTCTGTCAGACATTCGGAGAAGAATTCCAGTATTCCATAAACTCTTTGCTATAATAGAAGAGATCTTTCCAGGCTCTTTCCGTGTTATTAATAATCTTTATACTTAAACCAGTGAGAGACAAAACAGAAATAAACCCTAACAATGATCCTAATGAGCATTAATACAAAAATTTTAAATAAATATTAACAAATAGGCAAAAACAACTATAGTAGATTATATAATATGATCAGGTTGGATATATACCAGGAATTCAGAGTTGGTTCAACGTAAGGAAAACAAATAATTTTAATAACAAATAAAAAAGACTTCATGGTTATATCAGTGTACATTGAAAAGGCATTTAGCAAGCTCTTACTACCTATTTTTGTTTAAAAACACAAGGATCATAGGAATAAATCAAATTTTATAGTAAATATCTAAAACCAAGGGCAAGCATTATATATAATGGGGAAAAGTTAAAGCCTTTAAGTTCACAAATAAAGGAAGTGTTTATCTAATAAACAATGTTCAATATAACAATAAAAAATTGCATTAAGGGAAGAAACAAGCAAAGAGGAAGCACAATGATCACTTTTTGCAGATGATATAACATTTAGCTTAGAAAACTTAGACTACTTAATAAATTCAGCCGAGTTGCAGGATAGATTCCACGTAAGTCATCAGCATTCATATATATTACCAGCAAAAACTCAGCAAGAACAGGCGGAAAAATAGCTATAATTGGGAATTATATCTACCAAGACATACCCAGGAACTAACTATTATGAATCTAGCTGTAAAATTATTGAGAAATAAAGATGGACTTAAATAATTGAAAAGATATTAATTGCTTATGAGTAGGTCAAGCTAATAAAATAAAAATAACACTACTACCTAAACTCATTTGCTTATTAGGTGGCATACCAAACTACCAAGGATTACTTTATAGAGCTAAAAAAAAAAATGAAATTTTTATGGAGGAACAAAAAGTTAAGAATGTCAAGTATAATAAGGAAAAATTAGGAAGAAAGAGGTTGCCTACAGTAATACAAAGCAGTAATCATCAAAATGATTTGGTACTGGTTAAGAAAGAAAGAGAGATCAGTAGAACACATTAATTACCTAACATATGGAAACAGATGAGTACAGTAGTGTTATGTTTGACGAGCCCAAAAGACTCTAGTTGCTGGGTACTATTTGACAAAGACTGCTAGGAAAACTGGGAGGAGTTTGGCAGTAATTAGCTGTAAACTATATACCCAAGACAAACTTTATTTGAGTAAATGATGAACACAAAACATAACAAATGAGAGGTGTAAGGAAGAAAATACCTTTCAGACCTATAGGTAGAAGAAGAGTTAATGAACAGCAAGTGATAGAAAGTATCCCAAAAGATAAAGCAGACAATTTTGATTGCATAAAATTTAAAAGTTTCTGCACAAATTGAATGCAGTTAAAATTAAAAGGGAAAAAGGTCCCTGGGGGAAAAAATCTTGGCAACCTCTGATGATGGTCACTTATCCAAGATATCAGATGGGCAAAAATGACAAATATTGGAAGGGCTACTGGTAAAAAAGCATATTAATGCATTGTTGGTGAGACTGCACTAGTGCAGATATTGTGGAAAATTCAGTTTGGAACTGTGCTACCACAGCCACCAAACTTTAACTTCAGTTGTACCACTTATACCCGAATGATACCAAAGAACAATATGTACAAAAATATTTTTAGCAGATCTCCCCGTAGTAACCAGAAACTGGAAACTAAGGGGTCACTCACCAATTGGAAAAAGGGTAAACAAATTGTGGTATGTGAATGCAATGGAGTATTATTTTGCGGTGAGGAATAAGGAAAGGAACTGCTTCAGAGCAAACTGGGAAGACTTCTGTAAACCGATGCAGAGGGAGTGAACAGGACTGTCAACATTATAAATGACAACAAATGACATTGTAAAAATAAATAACTTTGAAAGACTTTGTACTCTGATAAATGCAGTGATAAACCAGAAGTCCAGAGGACTGATGATGAAACACGCTACTCACTTCCTGCCAGAGAGGTGATATACTTGTAATGCAGAATGAAGCATATATTCTGTTTTACTGGACTTAACATATTTCTTATGAGGGTTTAATTATTTTTCATTAAAAAATTATTTGGTACTAGAGTAGTGAGAGGTCTATAAATGCTTGTACAAGTGATAGAATTTTTAAAAGGATACCCAAGGCAGTATAAAAAGACTGCCAAAATCATGTTTGTAGAAGACAAACTCAGAACAGGAGACAGGACCAGAATGTGTTTAGGTCATTGAAGACCTGTGGTAGCTGTTATAGGTGAGTGAAGATCATGCATGGAAAATCTTTTTCATGAAGGGGGGGGGTGTGGTAAAAATAACAGTCTTTCTCCTAATTAAATCCTGAGGTTTTTCCACTACATCTTCCTTATTAAATGTTTACTTTGTGTATTTGAATGCCCTACTCTATGAAAGGGAAGAAAGAGATGGGATGGTAAAGGGGGGGGTAGGGTAGAAGAGTTCAGGAAAGGTTTTTATTTAGTATTGGGATGAGGTAAGCATGTTTTAGACAGATGAGAGGGAGCCAGTGGAGAGAGATGACAGTTTCATAGGATAGAAGTGATGACTGTTGAATGAGGCAAGGCCAGAGGGAATAGGGTTACCTTTAGCCAAGCTCCGTAGATCTGAATTACATAGCATCAGACCTAAGGGTTTTCTTATCCCTGAACTGTGATAGCTGTTTGGGCCAAGTGCATAGATTGATATATTCTAGCCTTCTGGTATAACTAAATAGTAACTAAAATAGCTTTTGACTATGGTAGTTCATTGAGACCTTCCTAGACACCTCTTTCTCTCCTAAAGACAAAGGACTATGGCTTTTTTGTTTTTACCAGCTTCTGTTCTTTTTATGTGCTTTGTATATAGTAAGTGCTGAATAAATGTTTTATTCATTCCTCTCAAGTACGATTTTTTCTAAAAAAACCTAATACAGAGTTTTGTGTGGATACATCTACCCACATCTGCTTTAGGAACCCCAGAAACATAGACATCCTAATTGTTATTTTTTCTCTTCCTCCCCCCCAGAAACGGATGTCTGTGACAGAAGGTGGCATCAAGTACCCTGAGACAACGGAGGGAGGGCGCCCCAAGCTTGGGGGACTGATGGATCCCAGGCAAGGAGTGATTGAGCGGACAGGACGCTGTCAGACGTGTGCAGGCAGGTGCTGGGAAATCAGGAAATGGGTGTTTAAAGGAAACAGGGCCCTGGTGTGCATGCATGGATTGTTGGGGGAGGGAATGAAGACTGGGGGACAGAGAACTCTGGAAAGAGTGAATTTAAAGACCGAGTTTGTGTGGTCCTCCAGGGAACATGACAGAATGTCCTGGCCACTTCGGGCACATTGAACTGGCTAAGCCTGTGTTCCATGTGGGTTTCTTGGTGAAGACAATGAAAGTTCTGCGCTGTGTTTGCTTCTTCTGTTCCAAGTTGCTTGTGGACTCAGTGAGTAGGGGAGTGAGCTCAAAGGCAAGGGTGGAGAGGAATGATGGCAGTGCAGTCACCTTAACCACCCTGCTCTTTCACCTTCAGAATAATCCAAAAATCAAAGATATACTGGGCAAGTCAAAAGGACAACCAAAGAAACGACTCACCCATGTCTATGACCTCTGCAAAGGCAAGAATATCTGCGAGGGAGGTGAGGAAATGGACAATAAGTTTGGAGTAGAGCAACCTGAAGGTGATGAGGATCTTACCAAAGAGAAGGTAACTGCTGCTTTCTGGGGACCCTGAGGAAAGAAAGGGCTTTGGGAGAAAAGAGAAGAGACAGGATCTAGTAAGCTACATGTGGAGGGGAGGAGAAGGATAGGGATGAGGAACATGGAAAAGACAAATCTAGAAAGGTGAAAGGTAGTGAGGCAGGTGAGTAACAGAATAGGATAGTTATAGGTCAATGAGGAAAAGCCAGGATAGGTAGTATCACTTGGTTCTGACCCATTTTACTGCTGCTTCCCCTTACAGGGCCATGGTGGGTGTGGGCGATACCAACCTCGCATTCGGCGCACAGGATTGGAGCTCTATGCAGAGTGGAAGCATGTCAACGAGGACTCACAGGAAAAGAAAATCCTGCTAAGTCCTGAGCGTGTACATGAGATTTTCAAGCGCATCTCAGATGAGGAGTGTTTCGTGTTGGGCATGGAGCCACGCTATGCTCGTCCCGAGTGGATGATTGTCACTGTTCTCCCTGTTCCCCCTCTCTCTGTGCGGCCTGCTGTTGTTATGCAAGGCTCTGCTCGTAACCAGGTCAGAATGTTGCAGGGAAACGGGTGGGAAGAAAAATTGTGGTGGGAGAGCCTATTGATCCTGAGTCCCCTTAAGTCTTAAACTTGTAGCCTCTTCTCTCCAGGATGACCTGACACACAAGTTGGCTGACATTGTGAAGATCAACAATCAGCTGCGGCGGAATGAGCAGAATGGAGCAGCTGCTCATGTGATTGCTGAGGATGTGAAGTTGCTGCAGTTCCATGTGGCCACCATGGTGGACAATGAGCTGCCTGGCCTGCCCAGGGTGAGTAAAGTATATCGTCTTAGGAGACTATAGAAAAGGAGATTAGAAATGACTGGCTGGTAAGAGTTGGTAAAAGCTATTAGAAGCTGAAGTTGGCAAAGAGAGAACTCCTAAAACTTGATAATGGAGGGAAAATACACAAAACAGTGATTTCTAGAAAGTATGAATTGAGAAATAATAAGCGCTGCTGGTTTCATTCTCCCCACTTTGATCTCTTCCCCTCAGGCAATGCAGAAGTCAGGCAGGCCCCTCAAGTCCCTGAAGCAGCGGTTGAAGGGAAAAGAAGGGCGAGTTCGTGGTAATCTGATGGGCAAGCGGGTGGACTTTTCAGCCCGCACAGTCATCACACCTGATCCTAACCTCTCCATCGACCAAGTAGGCGTGCCTCGTTCTATTGCTGCCAACATGACCTTTGCAGAAATCGTCACACCCTTCAACATTGACAGGTGTGACTCATAGGAGCCATGGAAGATTAGGATTATGGGTACTTTAGGAGAAATGCTTAAGAACATATGGGGAAACTTGTCAGGGTGTCCAAAGTGATTAATGCAGTGTTTTGTTTTGTTTTTAGAGGAGAGAACAAAGATGGAGCTGGGACTAGGGACAGACAGAGGGGAAGGCTTATGGAATTAGGGAGGAATTAATGTTACTCTTTACCCTTTCAGATAATGGGGATACCCTTAGGAAAGGGAAGCCTTATTTGGTAGAAAGGGAGAACAGAAAAGGCATTTAGAGCTTAGCCATATCTTCCCCTCTCCTCAGGCTTCAAGAGCTGGTACGGAGGGGGAACAGCCAGTACCCTGGAGCCAAGTATATCATCCGAGATAATGGTGACCGAATTGATCTACGCTTCCACCCCAAGCCTAGTGATCTCCACCTACAAACTGGCTATAAGGTATTTAGATGCCTCTGTCATTTTCCTCAACTGGGATACTTTGTAGAATATAGCTCTGTTTCCCATAGTTCATAGTGTTAAAAGGTTATTGAGAAATTACTTTGTGTCACCATTACTCTAAAGCATATAAGGAGATATTAGCATTAGACAATAGTTATGGTTAGTGAGTGGTAGAGGTGAAGGAGACAGAACTGAAGAAAGTAGGACAGAGGAAAAAATATGAGTGTCTAGGGATTACACAGATGGGAACACTACTATTTTATTGACACATTTCCCATCTTCCTCCTCAGGTAGAGCGTCATATGTGTGATGGGGACATTGTCATCTTCAACCGGCAGCCAACACTGCACAAGATGTCCATGATGGGTCATAGGGTCCGCATCTTGCCTTGGTCCACGTTTCGCCTGAATCTCAGGTCAGTCCAAGGATCAAACACTTGAATCCCTTGGAGAAATTAGGACTGGTGAAAAAGTGAGGATTAGAGTACTTTGCTTAGGTCCTAATCCAAATATTGAATCCATGTGTCTTCGTCAGTGTGACAACACCCTACAATGCAGACTTTGATGGGGATGAGATGAACCTACACTTGCCACAGTCTCTAGAGACTAGAGCAGAGATCCAGGAACTGGCCATGGTGCCCCGAATGATTGTTACACCTCAGAGCAACCGCCCTGTCATGGGCATTGTGCAAGATACACTTACAGCAGTGCGAAAGTTCACCAAGAGAGATGTCTTCCTAGAGAGGGTGAGTTGACTTGGAAATATGAGGCCTGAAGTTACAAGACTTGAATTGATCTTTGGCTCAGAACTACCTTCTCTTCATCCTCCTCCTCTTGCTCGGTTTTTTGTCAGTAGACACTGATTAATTCTGATTGCTGCCATGGATCAAGTTGCCTGTCTTTGGTATAGCTGAAAGAAATTTGGGGCAAAGCTTGTGGGGTCTAGACCTGTGAATTAAGACTTTGCATAATGCTTGAATCTTCCTTGTCTCCCACAGGGTGAAGTGATGAACTTATTGATGTTCCTTTCAACATGGGATGGAAAAGTACCCCAACCAGCCATATTGAAACCCCGACCTTTGTGGACAGGAAAACAGATCTTCTCCCTTATTGTGCCGGGGCACATCAACTGTATCCGAACCCACAGCACTCATCCTGATGATGAAGACAGTGGCCCTTACAAGCATATCTCTCCTGGGGACACTAAAGTGAGGCCAAATGCCAGGATTCATGAAGGGTGTGGACTGGAAAATATAGGGGATCAAATTGTTAAGTAGCTGCTTTGTTCCTAGGTGGTAGTGGAGAATGGGGAGCTGATCATGGGAATTCTGTGCAAGAAGTCTCTGGGCACATCAGCTGGATCACTTGTCCACATCTCATACCTAGAGATGGGCCACGACACTACCCGTCTCTTTTACTCTAACATTCAGACAGTCATCAACAACTGGCTTCTCATAGAAGGTGAGGATGTGGGGTAGGAGGCAGTGCCTTAACCATTGTTTTATTATGTAATGCTGTCTCTCCCACTTCTTGCTCCTAGTTCTCTTTACGCACCTCTTTCTTCTCATCTTCCTGCGTTTCATACCCACCTGGGGCCTTAAAGGGTTCTCCATACTGACTTCTCAAACTGCATAGCTCATCTCTGATATTACCCTTGAACTTTAGGTCATACCATTGGCATTGGAGACTCCATTGCTGATGCCAAGACCTACCAGGATATTCAGAACACCATCAAGAAAGCCAAGCAAGATGTAATAGAGGTGAGAGCAGAGGGGGAGGTTGAAGGAAGAAGTCTCTCTGGGGAAATAATAGGGATGTTAGACATTGGAGTCAATGGTTAAAGGAGAAAAATAAGGAAGAAAAAGATACACGGTGCAGTGGGGGCTGGTTTATTATACCAGGGCACCTCTTTATTCCACGTCCCTCTCTCATCCCCTGCCTCCTAAAAAAATTTCCTTAGGTGATCGAGAAGGCACATAACAACGAACTGGAACCAACACCAGGAAACACTCTTCGGCAGACATTTGAAAATCAGGTGAACCGAATCCTTAATGATGCAAGAGACAAGACTGGCTCCTCAGCCCAGAAGTCCCTGTCTGAATACAACAATTTCAAGTCCATGGTCGTATCAGGAGCAAAGGGTTCTAAAATCAACATTTCCCAGGTGAGGAAAGAGTTTTGGTTTTTTTTTCCTTCATAAATGATGGGGCTGGATTGGTATTAGAAAGAAGGGAGAGAGAGAACCCAGGCATTTGGAGTAATAGGGAGAAACTCTGGCTTAAAGATGAAAGTGGAACATTTCTATTCTTAAAAGGATAGCAGACATAACCTCACTTTTTTTTCTCAACCCTCAGGTTATTGCAGTAGTGGGACAGCAGAATGTTGAAGGCAAGCGGATTCCCTTTGGCTTCAAACACAGGACCCTTCCCCACTTCATCAAAGATGATTATGGTCCTGAGAGCCGAGGCTTTGTGGAGAACTCCTACTTGGCTGGTCTCACACCCACCGAGTTCTTCTTCCATGCCATGGGTGGGCGTGAAGGGCTTATTGACACTGCTGTCAAGACAGCTGAAACTGGTGAGGCCTTGATCTGTTCCAGAAAAACTTGTGGAGCATGGAGAATTATAGTTCTTACCTCATGAAGAAATTTTTTTTTTTCACCCAGACGCTGTAGCTTCTAGCAGCCCATGAAAAGATCTTCAGAGGTTGCTTGAAGCTGTTTCTGTACTATGAATATTCTGTAATAACATAAAGCAAAAATTTACCCTTTTTGTTACTTTGGGGAGGGTTGAGGTTGAGCATCTTAGGCAGCTCTTTTCCAGAGGTATTTGGGGGACTTGATATCATTATATATCTGCCTTCTAGAGATTTCATCTCAGCCTGTTAGAAAGATGTAATGGAGACATTCCCACATCCTGGGACTGTTGACGATTGAGTCCTTAAGCACATGGGCTAGGAGTTGTGGTTCTACCTCAAGCTTACATAGAATCATTTTTTCACCAGGGCTATATCCTGTAATTACTAAGTAGTAATTGTTTCTCTTTTACCCAGGAATCCTAAGGGTCTTCTCCTTTTTGATTTTTTTAATTTTTATTAAATGGCCATCCCTTACATAACTATTTAAGCCTATTCATTGAATGGATGTATCTCACTCAAAGTGAGAATGTGATAAAACCTTAACCTGAAAGGGCCAGGGTCTCACCCTGCATCCTGGGCCATCTCCAGTCCTCCTGATGAATATTAGGCCAATGGACCCAGATGGCTCAGGAGGAGAAAGTGAGGCTGCTGACCTTGCACAGCCCTCCCTCACTCAAATCAAAGGCAACTGGAAGTCATGTCATGATCTTCTAGAACGGACAAAACTATTGAATCATTTCTTCACTAGGCTATATCCAGAGACGTCTGATCAAATCAATGGAGTCTGTGATGGTGAAATATGATGCAACTGTGCGCAACTCAATCAACCAGGTGGTACAGCTACGTTATGGTGAAGATGGACTGGCTGGTGAAAGTGTTGAGTTTCAGAACTTGGCAACCCTCAAGCCTTCCAATAAGGCCTTTGAGAAAAAGTGAGTAAATGAAGGTCTTAGTGGTGTCAGGGTCCTAATCAGTATTGAGAATTAGGTATAGAATGAAATAATACTTGTTCTTTTTTTGTAGAGTGCGTTTTATTTTCTTTTAAAATGTTTTTGTTTTTTATTTAAACAAACATGAACATTTTAATATACAAAGACTGAGGAAAGAGGATTGTATATGAAATAATTTGTATTAACACTCACTTTTTTCAAGGTATTTTAACAATAATAGCAAAATTTCTGCTTGTTTATCTCTTTATGAATAATTTCTCACATCTTTGAACTTTTTTAATGTTTCACTGACATTCTTTTTTTTGTGTCACTATCTCACTTCTATCCTTAGAGACAGCATGGTGTAGTGTAGTTGCACCTCAAAGTCAGGAATACCTGGATTCAAGTCTTTTTTGTAACACAGGGGCTGGGCCAAGTCACTTAATAGCTTCAATGGCATCTCTTTAAATCTAAGTGGTAGAGAAGGTTCCATTCTGCATTGGTAGAGTGGATTTCCTCACCGAGGCAGTTCCCTTACCAACAAAATACAGGTTCAGTCATCAATAATTGGCCACACTCCTTTGTGATAAAAGTAGTGAAGAAAAAAAGAACATAGTGAGTTATGTCTGAAGATGTGTCTCATTCCATGTCTCTAGTCTGTCACTTCTTTGGTAGGGGGTATGAAACATGCTTCATCATCAGTCCTTTAAGATTGGCTACTTTATTGAGCAGAGTTCTGAAGTCTCAGAGTTTGTTTTGTTTACATTGCTGTGGTCCTGGTTCTGCTCACTCTCTATAGAGCATACTTTAATTTCTTACAATGCAGTATTCTTTGTTTTTATTAATTTATTTGTTTTCAGTTTTCTACAATCACTTCCATAAGTCTTAGATTTTTCTTCCCCTCCCTCCCAAGACAGCATGCAATCTTAATATGGTTTCTATACATAACACAAGAGAAAATACTATTTCATTCTGCATTCTAAATCCATAATTCTTTCTCTGGATGTGGATGGCACTTTGCCTCAAGAGTCCTTTGGGAATGTTTTAGGTCCTTGCATTGCTGTGAAGGGCTAACTATGCCAGAAAAGTCTCATACGCTGTGGTTGTTACTGTGTGCAGTGTTCTCCTGGTTCTGCTCCTTTCACTCAGCATCAGTTAATATAGGTCCTTCCAGGCATCTCTGAAGTCTTCTTATTCATCATTTTTCATAGCACAACAGTATTCCATTACATTCATATACCACAACTTGTTCAGCCATTCCCCAATTGATGGGCATCCCCTTAATTTCCAGTTCTCGGCCACCACAAAGGGAGCTGCTATAAATATTTTCGTACACGTGTGACCCTTTGCCGATCTCTTTGGGATACAATCCTAGAAGTGATAATGCTGGGTCAAAGGGTATGCACATTTTTGTAGCTGTTTGGGTGCATAGTACAGTGCAATATTCTATCATGTCCTAGTGCCATAATTTGTTCAGCCATTTCCCGGTTAATGGGCGCCTGCTTTCTATACTTTTGTACCTGCCCATCCTTTTCTTCTATCTTTAACCTCGTTCGGGGATATGGCTTTTTATGGTACCCTAAGTCATCATGCCTTATCCTTTACAGCTCAGTTGCATATGGATAACACCATTTTGTTATCCCATTACTGTGCACTAGGAAAATGTTGAGCAGATGAATCTTTATTCATAGAGGCAGAGTAATTTGTTCAGTGACCACAAAGTCATTGATAATGCTTTTCCCATCTCGCAGGATGATCTGTCTTGTAACTCCTCAAGCTCTAGGGTGCATCATTCTTTCTTTCTTTGGTCTTGCTGCACAGGTTCCGTTTTGACTACACTAATGAGCGAGCGCTGCGGCGTACACTGCAGGAGGAATTAGTGAAGGATGTGCTGAGTAATGCCCACATCCAGAATGAGTTGGAGCGTGAATTTGAGCGAATGCGTGAGGACAGGGAGGTGCTTAGAGTCATCTTCCCTACTGGAGACAGCAAGGTAAGATGTGGCTTCATGGCACACTTGATGAGGGCAGAGGTTGAAATGGGGAAGTGCAGAAGGAAGGAATCAGGTTTGGTGGTTAGCAACTAGTCTCAGCTCAGCTCATCAACAATCCCTTTTCTCATAGGTGGTTCTTCCCTGTAACTTACTGCGTATGATTTGGAATGCCCAGAAAATCTTCCATATCAACCCCCGCCTTCCCTCAGACCTGCACCCCATCAAGGTTGTTGATGGTGAGTGGTGAGTCCAGACCCCTGGACTCATGAAAGAAATGGATGGTGGAAGCAGAGGTGAATAAGTTGGGCTGGGGGCTGGAAAACAGGTGTCCCGATCCTGATCTTTCTCCCTTGTTCCTTACCCCAGGTGTGAAGGAATTGAGTAAGAAATTGGTGATTGTCAATGGAGAAGACCCTCTGAGCCGTCAGGCACAGGAAAATGCCACATTGCTCTTCAATATTCACTTGCGCTCCACACTGTGCTCGAGACGCATGGCAGAGGAGTTCAGACTAAGTGGGGAAGCCTTTGACTGGTTATTAGGGGAGATTGAGTCCAAATTCAACCAGGCTATTGTGAGTACTGCACCTCTTCCCACAGTCAGCCTCTTTAGGATCCCTAGAACAAAGCTGTCTTTTAACTACATATTGAGGGTTTTTTTAAAAAAATTGAGATCCTTTGTCTTTACTTGTTTTCAGTATATTCCTCTACCCTTCCCCAACCTGAGGGCAGATATGTATGTATATGTGTGTGTAAATATATGTGTTTTGATATAATATCTTTGACCTCCCAGGAATAAAAATGAAAAGAAAAGCAGTTCAGCAAAACTAACCCAACAATATAATCCAAGTCCAATAGAGTATTCTCAGCTCTGCACAGGGAGGAAGGTATTCTCACATCACTTCTGATTAAGGCTTGGGTGTTAAAATTATATAACATTCCATTTCAGTTTTTAAAAACTTCTTTCCATTTACTCTATTTTCATTTTATGGTTTTTTCTGTTTATTTCATTTTCCCTCAGTTCATATAATGTATACTTCCATATACATCATTTCATATGTCTCAGTAATATTCTTTTACATTCATTTATCACAGTTAATTGAGCCATGCCTCAGTCAGTGGACTTCTCTTTTGTTCCTATTCTACTACAGATGATTTCACCTTTCAAAAGGTGATAGACCCCAACAAAGAGAAATACTATTCTAGATCTGATTCTCATCGACAGGGAGGATGTGTTTGCTATCGTGGAAAGAAATTCTAGGAGGAAATGACCAATCCTTTTTAGAACTTGTGGTAGAGAAAAGGAAATTTGGGAATAGTTTGAGACATGCCCTTTGATTTTCAGGAAATCAGATTTCATGAAGTCCGAAAGATGGACAGGAGCCCATGAACTAAAATTCTCCAGTGAATTCAGTCCAGGAGGGAAGGGATACATGCACAAGAAAAAAATTCTGAGAACACATAAGGAAACAATTAGGAAGGAAAAATGAAGTTTGTCTGAAAAAACTTCTGTAGATTGAAAGGAAACTCAGTAACCATTGTAGATTTCTTTTAAAAAGATATGTGCAGAAAAGGGAAGCCAGGGGAAGTAACAAAGAATGAACATAAGCACACTGGCTGTGAACCCACAGTGTCAGGAGTGTGTAAAGAGCAAGAGGAACTGAGCATTCAAGAAAATATATATGCCTAGAGGGGCACAGTGCAGTTTACTTTGCTTGGGGTAGTGGCTCCATTTTTATTTTGCTTGTTTCCTCTGCTTACAAGAATGACCATTTACAGGGGAAATAACAGAAAAATTGGCTACTATGTTAACAACCAAGATAAATAAGAAACAAGTAGGTGACTCAAGTGAAGGACATCTTAGGTAATGAAAGAACTGGCAGATGGGATTGCTCTTCACTGTTGGTAATATTTGAAAGAACATAGAAAACTGGAGAAGTGTGCCACAAGATTGGAAAGGATAAAGTGCTCCAGTTTCCAAAAAGGAAGAGAATATAGTCTGTCAGAGGTCAGGGAACTAGATTTCAATTACTGAGAAAATTCTAGAATAGATAATTAACAAGATGATTAGTGCACATCTAGAAAAGGAAGTGACTGCAAAGAGCCAGCATGGCTTCATCAAGAACAGGTCATACCAGCCTAAAATAATTTCCTTTTTTGACAGGGATGATGGATAATGGGAATATTGTAGATCAGGAGTTGGCAAACTGTATCCCAAGGACCAGATCTGACTTACCACCTGTTATTGTATGGTTCATGATACAACTTTTATTTTAAAATGGAAAACCATTTAAAATCAACTTAAAAACTATACAAAAACAGGTAATGGACCCTATCAGGCTATAGTTTGCTGATTCATGCTCTAAATCAGTAGTGTCAAAAAAAGGAGTCACTCATCTGTCCGTAAGGATCCTTGCAGGCCACAGAGTAACTTAATTGTAAGCTGTGTTTTACTGTATTTTTATTTTGTTAAATATTTCCCAGTTGCATCTGAATCTGGTTCAGGTAACGTTTGGGACTTCTGTAGCCACAGTAGCAGAACTATTTGTAGAGAAGTGTCGACTAAACAATAGTACAATTCAGAATTGATTGACCCGAAAGTAGTTTTTATTCATTCACTGTTAACATGGCAGAAGGTCTCTAGTGGAGTAACCCAGGATCTATGCTACTTAACATTGTTATCAAAAAAGTATGCTTGTCATGTTTCTCGGATTTACAAGTCATGCTAATCTGGGAGGGATGGCTAATGTACTAGATATCAGTCAGGATCCAAAAAAGATAAGCTAAAACATTGGGTTGAATTTATTTACATGATATTCAGTAGGAAAACATATAAGATTTTTCAACTGGCTATCAAACAGTTTTCATGTACACAAGTGAAGGTATTTATTTGGAAAAGATCTAAGAGTTAGTTGGCTTTGTAAGCTCAATAAGAGTTAGATGTGGTGCAGTGTGTTAGTGAGAAAAGTTAACATAAACTTGGTCTGCATTCAGAGAAAGCATACCTTTCAGCAATAAGGGGTGATAGTCTTTGTATTCTGCCCTTTTTGCATCTCATCCTGAAGTATTGTATTCTGGATACCACAGTTGAAGAAAGACATTGAAAATCTGAGATGAAGAAAGGTGTTGAGTCCATGTCATGTAATGGGTTAAAGGAACTGGGAATATTTATTCTGGAAAAGAAAAAAAGAAAATGATTACTGGGTTCAAGTATTTGAAGGACTATCACATGGAAGAGGGAATATATTTGTTCTCTTGGAGCTCAGAGGACAAAGATAGGGACACAAGTGGAAGTTGGAAAGGGGCAGACCTAAGCTTTAGGCTTCCTAACAATTCAGCCCCTCCAAAAGTCGAGCGGGCTGCCTCAGGAGATGATGGTTCCCTGTCATTAGATATTTTCAAGTAGAGACTGGATAACCGCTTGCCAGATGTGTCATAATGGAGATTCCTTTCCTTTCCTTTTAGATGACTACTGAAGTCCTTTCTGTTCTCAAAAGTTGTGATCATATAGAATAGCACTGCTTTACATGTTTTGATATAAGTGGACCTTTTTGTTCTGAAAAATCTTTGATCACATTGGAGAATATATATACCTAACAATGGGATGAATCCCTTAGTCAAAGGATGTGGACATTTTAGTCATTTTCTTAGTCTAGTTCCAGATTGTTTTCAAAGCAGTTGGACCAATTCACAGCTCCACTAGGAGTGTATTAGTGTTGCTGTCTTTCTACAGCCTCTCCAACATTGACTCTCTGAGGATCTCAAAGATGAAGGTAATAAGAGTAGGGTCTTTAGACCAGGAAAGGATCTTTTTACCAGAGAGAAAGCTGAGACCCAGAAAAGTAAAGTGATGTGCCTGAAGTCATATAGGTAATACAAGTAGAGGTGGGATTCAGATTCAAGTCCTGTGATTCTAAATCCAGTGATCTTTCCAATGTACCACGTTCTGCTCTTTGATAGCTCACTTTTTGCAGAGTACTATTTTAGATGCTGGGAGGAAATTTGGAATTGGGATCAAAATACTTTCCTTGCATTAGGGGAAACATTACATATGCATAATGCTTCACTGTTTACAGTTTAATCTTTATAACAAACATTTATGTTAGAGCCCCATTTTATAGATAGGGATACTGAGATTAGTGATTTGTCCAAGGAAAGTTTATGGTAAACTTATTAGTGTTGAAAATATGTGATTACACACTCTCCCTAGAATAGTGCTTTGTGTGTGGGCACTTAAATGTTTAAATGAAGGAGTAGTGTAGCGCACAAACAAGTAACAGACATGTCAGGTGCTAAAAAGTGTGCTATCACTGCTGGGGAAACAGTCCATAACGGCTTTGATTTGTTAAGCCCCTTGTTCTTTGGGGACTCCAATCCCAACTTCTTGAAGAATTTGGGGGAGGGAGTGGAGAGCTACACCTTCTTTACTCACTTAACAGTGAGATGAAAGAAGGGTTAGTTTCTGATTTCATCCTATTAAAACTGATTTTTTTTTCCTACCACAGGCCCATCCTGGGGAGATGGTAGGAGCTCTGGCAGCCCAGTCCCTGGGGGAGCCAGCCACCCAGATGACCTTGAACACTTTTCACTATGCTGGTGTGTCTGCCAAGAATGTGACACTGGGTGTGCCTCGACTAAAGGAACTTATCAACATTTCTAAGAAGCCCAAGACACCCTCACTTACTGTGTTCTTGTTGGGTCAATCTGCTCGTGATGCTGAGAGAGCCAAGGTAGGATTGGAAAACCAGGGAAACTGCAGCTCAGAAGGATGGCAAAGTCAAACTGCTATAGAAGGCAGTTGAAATTATTTCCAAGGATGGTGGCCATTATAGACTTTGTCAGGTTTGATGCTGGCTGCACCAAGGGGTTCTGTGTAATATCATTTATCATTTCTAGGCTTTTGGGTATCTAGTTCTTTTCCCACATTGGTAGTAGATAGCTGGGTTCCATGATTCTGGTGTGGTAGTGATCCATGTTCCTACACTTTGTCCAGGATATCTTGTGCCGGCTGGAACACACAACTCTGAGGAAGGTGACAGCTAACACTGCCATCTACTACGACCCTAATCCCCAGAGCACAGTAGTAGCAGAGGATCAGGAATGGGTCAATGTCTACTATGAGATGCCTGACTTTGATGTTGCCAGAATTTCACCCTGGCTGCTGCGAGTAGAGCTGGACCGTAAGCACATGACAGATCGAAAGCTGACTATGGAGCAGATTGCTGAGAAAATAAATGCAGGTGAGCTTAGAAAGCAGGAGTCCATTCAGCCTCATCACCTTCCATAGTTAGGACTGATGAATCTGCAGTATAATCAGACTCATCCATTTACCATCCTTATCCTGGAGATCCTGGAGCCTTGTTTGCATTAAATTCTAGTCTGAGACAAGGTGCAAGGTGCTCAGCATCCTCTTTCATTTTACAAGTCCTGCTTCTGGAATAGAAATGTTAATTTTATTCCATTCCTCAGCTATCTCTTCTAAATAGTTTCTTCTACTCTTAGTTTCTTCCTCTTTATTTCAGTTTTCAGCCCCATTCCAATTTTGCTCACAGTTGTTCACTTCATTTGGTGTGGGGTTCTAGAAAGTAAAAGGAGAGACCTAGTTTTATACATGCCATATGAGAAAGGAGGGACAGGAAGAGGAGTGAAAAGAGTGCATAATAAAGAAGAAACTTGAGAGATGTAAAGAGATCTATTAGTAAAAGCAGAAAGGAGAAGAGGAGCCCTAAACAACTTTACATTAACAGGTTTTGGTGATGACTTAAACTGCATCTTCAATGACGACAATGCAGAGAAGCTGGTACTCAGAATTCGGATCATGAACAGTGATGAGAACAAGATGCAAGAGGTAATAGGAACTGAAAAAATTGAGTATCTTGGTTCCTGAGCAGGTTAAGGGTTCCGTGGGCTGCCCAAAGGTTTAGAGAGTTGGGTACAAGGGCCCATGAAAGGATTGAAGTTTAGAATAACATTAGAATTATTTGGACATAACGTTTTCTTTTTCCTTTATACTCTCCCTAGGAAGAGGAAGTGGTGGATAAGATGGATGATGACGTCTTTCTGCGTTGCATTGAGTCCAACATGCTGACAGATATGACATTGCAGGGCATCGAGCAGATCAGCAAGGTTGTACTCGAGGCACACAACGTTTGTTGTTATTTTTCTGTTGCCTGTCACCATCTGACCTCAACCCCTCTTTCCCTAGGTGTACATGCACTTGCCTCAGACAGACAATAAGAAGAAGATCATCATCACAGAAGATGGAGAGTTCAAGGCGTTGCAGGAGTGGATTCTAGAAACAGATGGAGTGAGCCTGATGCGTGTATTGAGTGAGAAGGACGTGGACCCTGTGCGCACAACATCGAATGATATTGTGGAGATCTTCACGGTGAGGAAGGATATGATCATGGTTCCCCTGATAACCACGAAGGTTATCCCAAAGTCTAATCTTCTTCCTTGCCATGATTGAAGCTCATTTTTTCCTATTATGAATAACTTTCATGCCCTTATTTCTCTTCCTTATTTATTTGCATTACTTCCCCAATGCCTTTCTTGACCTAATAGGAAAAGGAGAGATAGGAAGCAGGTGTTGTCTATCTTCACTCCTGTGACTCTGGCTCAGTGTTCCAGTTGTCATTTAATAATATCTATACAGAAGTCTCTTTTTATTTTTGAGTCTCCTGTGATCACTTGGTCTAGGAGGAGTGCTGGGCAGAGCCAGGCAGCTGATCAGTCAACAAGCTTTTATTAAGTGGCCTAATATATGCCAGGCATTATGCTAGATAACGAGGATGTAAAGACACAAGTGAAGTGCTGGATAATTGGGATGTAGAATTCTTAATCCTATCTATCTCCTAACAGGTGCTGGGGATTGAGGCTGTGAGGAAGGCATTAGAGCGGGAGCTGTATCATGTGATCTCTTTTGATGGGTCATATGTCAACTACCGCCATTTGGCCCTACTTTGTGACACCATGACCTGCCGTGGGCACTTGATGGCCATCACTAGGCATGGCGTCAACCGACAAGATACGGGACCCCTCATGAAGTGTTCCTTTGAAGAGACGGTAATGGTCGATGTTGCTGGGGAAATGTGGAAGAATGGGTAGGCAGGGACCTTCACTGATAGTGAGCGCTGTGGAGAAGTAAGAAGAGAGAGCCTAGGAGAGGCAAAAATGAATTTTGCAGTCTCTTCAGTGTCTAGGGATGGATGATTGGACTTGGGGGCTATTAAGCTGCTTTGTGACAATGCTGTTAGTCCTATGCTCTTAACTCTCTCTTTGCCCCTCCATCAGGTGGATGTGCTGATGGAGGCTGCAGCCCATGGAGAGAGTGACCCCATGAAAGGTGTATCTGAGAACATCATGCTTGGTCAGCTGGCCCCTGCTGGCACAGGCTGCTTTGACCTCTTACTGGATGCTGAGAAATGCAAGTATGGCATGGAGATCCCCACTAACATTCCTGGCCTGGGAGCAGCTGGACGTGAGTATCGGAACACCCCATTAGAGTGTGTCATAAGACACTTGTATTTGGGAGATTTGAATTTGGGTCAGAAGGCCCAAATTCCAGGGAAGGACCTTGGAGGCTGACATTTTCGTTCTGTTTTTGACAGCTACTGGCATGTTCTTTGGCTCAGCCCCCAGTCCCATGGGCGGCATGTCTCCTGCCATGACTCCCTGGAACCAGGGGGCCACCCCTGCTTATGGAGCCTGGTCCCCTAGTGTTGGTGAGTAGGCTTGGAGAAAGAGTTGAATGAACTTCTAGGTTGTGCACATCCCAGTGGGACAGATTGTCAAATGTAATGTTCTCTGTGTTGTTTCCCAGGGGCTAATATTGAATTGATTAGGGGGAGTGATGATAGTAGGGGAGACAGCTAAGGAGAGGTAATTGTGAGAGGAAACAGGCCTAGAAGCAGTGGTTAAAGGAGGAAGAATGTGTGGAATTTACTTGCTGCCTCCCTTCTTAATGCAGGGAGTGGGATGACTCCTGGAGCTGCTGGCTTCTCCCCTAGTGCTGCCTCAGATGCTAGTGGCTTTAGCCCTGGCTATTCTCCAGCCTGGTCCCCTACACCTGGCTCCCCAGGATCTCCAGGCCCTTCAAGCCCTTATATCCCTTCACCAGGTGAGTATGCACACCAGGATCCCAGTTTATATCTTTACATGCTCATTCTGAGTCAGCATTTTCTTTATATTCATCAACTATGTTGTTTTTTTTCTCGCAGGTGGAGCCATGTCTCCCAGCTATTCACCAACATCCCCAGCCTATGAGCCCCGGTCCCCAGGGGGTTATACTCCTCAGAGTCCTTCCTACTCTCCCACATCTCCCAGCTACTCCCCCACATCTCCCAGCTACTCCCCAACCAGCCCCAACTATAGCCCCACATCTCCCAGCTACTCTCCCACATCTCCCAGCTACTCTCCGACCTCTCCTAGCTACTCTCCCACATCTCCCAGCTATTCCCCCACCTCTCCCAGCTACTCCCCCACCTCTCCCAGCTACTCCCCCACCTCTCCCAGCTATTCCCCCACCTCTCCCAGCTATTCTCCCACCTCTCCCAGCTACTCACCCACTTCTCCCAGCTACTCCCCCACCTCTCCCAGCTATTCTCCCACTTCTCCCAGCTACTCACCTACTTCTCCTAGCTATTCTCCTACCTCTCCCAGCTATTCCCCCACCTCTCCCAGCTATTCGCCTACTTCCCCTAACTACTCACCTACCAGCCCGAACTATACCCCAACATCACCCAGCTATAGTCCAACTTCCCCTAGCTACTCACCCACGAGCCCGAACTATACCCCTACAAGTCCTAACTACAGTCCTACCTCCCCCAGTTACTCTCCAACTTCTCCCAGCTACTCCCCAACTTCCCCTAGCTATTCTCCTTCCAGCCCACGATATACACCACAGTCCCCAACCTATACTCCAAGTTCCCCTAGTTACAGCCCCAGCTCACCTAGCTATAGCCCCACTTCACCTAAATATACTCCAACGAGTCCTTCCTATAGCCCCAGTTCACCAGAGTATACACCAACCTCCCCCAAGTACTCGCCTACCAGTCCCAAGTATTCGCCCACCAGCCCCAAGTACTCACCCACCAGCCCTACTTACTCACCTACCACCCCAAAATATTCACCTACATCTCCCACCTACTCGCCAACTTCACCGGTCTATACTCCAACCTCCCCCAAGTACTCCCCTACCTCCCCCACCTATTCGCCTACCTCCCCCAAGTATTCACCAACTAGTCCAACTTATTCACCCACCTCTCCTAAGGGTTCTACCTACTCTCCCACCTCACCTGGCTACTCCCCAACAAGTCCCACCTACAGCCTCACCAGTCCAGCCATCAGCCCAGATGACAGTGATGAGGAAAACTGAGGGGATGCTAGAGATAGTGGAAGCCAGAGAGGAGAATTCAAGGCCAGGTTATCTCCATTCTCTCCCTGCTACTTCCAAGATGATCCCCACTGACCTCCCAGTTCCTACCCTGATTTTTAATCTCATTCTAGATGGGTATTTTTTCATTTTTTTTTTGATTGTGCTTTCTTGATATCATCTATTTGTTGTGACCTTCCCCACACCCAGCTCTAGCCTAGAGACTGAGGGTGGGAAGAATGACCAAGGACACACCCCTTGGCCTGTCCCCAATAGGGCCCAAACTTAATGATTTAAGTGGGAAAAGGAGAGATAGGTTTTATAAAACCTGAAGAGGAGGGGTAACACTTGTCCATGGGTCATATGCTCTTCTCAGGCAGCATGAAGCTGCCTCTTGTCTGTTTTATTTTATTGAAGTTTAAATAAAGTTTTACTAATTTTGACCAAAATGTGCATTTGGTGCTTTTTCTTTGATGACAGGGAAGGAAGAGAGTAAGGCTGTGGAAATGGTTGGCATTTTAAAAAATGAGGATAGCATCTTCACTGCCGGAGAAGGGACTGCACTCACCTTCCTCCCTGGGCTCGTACTGCCATCTGGTGGTTAGGGTAGTAATAGACTAGGAGGGGTGGGAAGAATTTGGACTAGAAAAATTAACATTAAAATTAAATTAAAAAATTAAACTGGAAATTGAATAATTTTTTTCATGAATCTTAGAACTGGAACAGACCTCAGAAGTCATCTCATCCAGACCTCTTATTTTACAGATAAAGTAACAGACCCAGAGAAGGCTGATGAATTTTTCAAGGCCATCTAGTGAATTAGTGGTAGAACTGAGAGTTGTTATAATTGTTCAGTTGTGTCTGACTTTATGGCCCCATTTGAGGTTTCTTGGCAAAGATACTGGAGTGGTTTGCCATTTCCTTCTCTAGCTCATTTTATAGATGAGAAAATGGGCAAATGAGGTGATTTGCGCAGAATCACACAACTAGTAAGTGTCTGAGGCTGAATTTGAACTCGTATCTTCCTAACTCCAAGCCTGTCTATCCACTTTCGCCACCTAATTTCCCAGAACTAGGACTTTTGACCAAGTTTTTCAAATCGTAGTATCCAATATTTTCAGTACAAGCCTCTGCAGTCCCCTCAACCTGAATGCACAGGGTAGTCATTATGAACACAAAATACTGTACACTAGTTGATCAACTAATCATTCTTATGACATAACCTAAAGTTTGCTTTTCAAACAAAATACCTTCGAGGCTTAAGAAAAACTAATAAGTACTATAAATATAGGGACAGCTAGGTGACACAGTGGATAGTGCCAGGCCTGAAGTCAGGAAGACTATTCAAATCTGGTCTCAGACATTTACCAGCTGTGTGACCCTGGGCAAGTCACTTCATTCTTTTTGCCTCAGTTTCCTCATCTGTAAAATGAGCTGGAGAAGCCACTCTAGCGTCTTTACCAAGAAAACCCCAAATGAGGTCACAAAGAGTTGAATACAGCTGACTGAACAACTAGAACACTTTTTTTTTAATTTGATCATCATGGGGAGAGACAACACACTGGCAGTTTGATCATCATGGTTGTAAATTCTGGGAGTTCTCGGTCAGCTGTTGCACTTCCATGTGAACCATCTGTATCCATAGTCTTAGGCTATTTTTTCTTGCTTATCACATTTCCCAACATCTCAGGAATGCAAACTGACGTTAATATGCTAATACTGAGAAACTAAAATTTGGGCTTAGGTTAAATAATGCAAATGAATTCAGTAAAATTTAAAGAATGTGGAGACTATTGTCTAGAATGATTGATATTTCCTTGACTGTTCCTTATGTCTGGAATGCCCCTACTCTTCAGCTCTGCCTCTTGGTTTCCAGTTAGAATCCCACTACTTTCAAAAGACCTCTCCACCCCCACCCCATGTAAGATTAGCTCCAATTTGGCTTATATATTTTATAATGTTTGTACCTAGTTGTATACATGTTGTTCCCCTCCCCATTTAGACTAAACTTCTTGAAGCCAAGAACTGATTAGGGTTTTCTTGGCCTTTCTATTCCTACCTCTTAGCATAAATAGTGGGGCATATTATAAATAATTGTTTCCTTGACATTCAGATGAATTACTTTTTAAAGACCATCTGCAAGGTTTTAGTTTTTAATTGTTTTAAATGAGTGACAGCATGGTATATCGGATCCTCTGTCTTCTATCCTCTGGTCTCAAAGCTAGGAAGACTTGAAGTTCAAGGTCTGTTTCTGATGTGTGACCCTGGGCAAGTCACTTCATTTCTCAGTGCTGTAGGCTGCTCTCTAAGGTGTGAGTAGGTACCAACCTACACTGGTAAAGGGAATTCCCTTACCTAGGAGCTCCCTATACCAATGACATTTATAGATCTAAACCTTATTTCTGTGTGTGCATGAGACACAAGTGGTGAGAGAATGGTGACCTGGGTATTGGATATTGATCTTTAGGGTCACTCTAGTACATGATCACTCCCAGTTTGGTCCTAATCTCAGCAAACCCCAGGCCCTACCCTAGCAAGTCAACTTAAAGGGGTGCATTTGGGTTACTTCTTGGTATAGTGGTGATGCTTCCTAGAAACTGATTACCATGCTGCACTCTGAAAGGGAAAAGTTTATTTTAAAGTTTACTTTAAAACCACTTGCCAGAGGAAAAATTGAAAAATGTAACAAAGCTGGGGGGGAGGGGGTGGAGCCAAGGTGGCAGAGTAGAAAGACATACATATGCTGGCTGTCCCCACACAGCCCATAAAATACCTGTAGAGAGGGACTCTCAAATTCTGGAGCAGCAGAAGTGGAGAACAACAAGAGTGGAGGAGATTTCCACCCCGGGGTCACCTGAAAGGCCAGCAAGAAATGTCTGTTGCAGGGGATGCAGAGCCCAGCCCAGCCTTGGCCTCACTGTGCACGGGGCGAATAGCTCTCGGGGGTGGAATCCCCAGTCGCAGCAGCTGCAGCAGTTTGCAGATCCCTCAACTCACAGGCTTCAAAGGTCAGTGACAGGGTTTTTTCAGCTGGCTGGGAAGGGAGAAGGACCTTCCATAGCTCCGGTTCTCACGCAGTGGCCGCAGAGGCTACGGCGGACAGCAGTTCCCACAGCAGCCTGTATCCGTTGTTGGATTGTAAAACCCCTGGGGGCACTGAGCAGCCCATTCTTACATCAGCCCTGTTCAGAGGCCCTGAGGGAGCTGACCTTTACCTCACACTGAATGGCTGCCCGGCCCATGCAGCTTATCTGAATCTCAGCCACAGTGCTGGCTTGAGGGAACTGGTGGCCAGGTGGCTGTGGAGAGGAAACTGCTAAGATTCTGGGCACAGAAATCTCTTTCTGCTCCCAGACCAGTGTACATGCTTGATTGTGCCACCTTGGAGGAACTGAGATCTTACAGACCCCCAGAGTATACCCTACTCTTGACAAAGGACCCAAAAGTCAAGTAAATGGTTGGGAAAATGCCCAAAAAAGGGGAAAAAAGTAAGACCATAGAAGGCTACTTTCTTGGTGAACAGGTATTTTCTCCCATTCTTTCAGATGAGGAAGAACAACGTTTACCATCAAGGAAAGACATAAAAGTCAAGGCTTCTGTATCCCAAACATCCAAAATAAATATTCAATGGTCATGGAAGAGCTCAAAAATAGTTTTGAAAATCAAGTAAGAGAGGTGGAGGAAAAATTGGAAAGAGAAATGAGAGAGATGCAAGAAAAGCATGAAAAGCAGGTCAACACCCTGCTAAAGGAGACCCATAAAAAAGCTGAAGAAAGTAACACCTTGAAAAATAGACTGACTCAATTGGCAAAAGAGGTTCAAAAAGCCAATGAGGAGAAGAATGCTTTAAAAAGCAGAATTAGCCAAATGGAAAAGGAGGTTCAAAAATTCACTGAAGAAAATAGTTCTTTCAAAATTAGAATGGAACAGATGGAGGCTAATGACTTTAGGAGAAACCAAGAAATCACAAAACAAAACCAAAAGAATGAAAAAATGGAAGATAATGTTAAATATCTCATTGGAAAAACAACTGACCTGGAAAATAGATACAGGAGAGATAATTTAAAAACTATGGGACTACCTGAAAGCCATGATCAAAAAAAGAGCCTAGACATCATCTTTCATGAAATTATCAAGGAAAACTGCCCTGATATTCTAGAACCAGGGGGCAAAATAAATATTGAAAGAATCCACCGATCACTTCCTGAAAAAGATCCAAAAAGAGAAACTCCTAGGAGCATTATGGCCGGATTCCAGAGTTCCCAGGTCAAGGAGAAAATATTGCAAGCAGCTAGAAAGAAACAGTTCAAGTATTGTGAAAATACAATCAGAATAACACAAGATCTAGCAGCTTCTACATTAAGGGATAGAAGGGCATGGAATAGGATATTCCAGAAGTCAAAGGAATTAGACTAAAGCCAAGAATCACCGACCCAGCAAAATGGAGTATAATACTTCAGGGGGAAAAATGGTCTTTCAGTGAAATAGAGGACTTTCAAGCATTCTTGATGAAAAGACCAGAGCTGAAAAGAAAATTTGACTTTCAAACACAAAAATCAAGAGAAGCATGAGAAGGTAAACAGCAAAGAGAAATCATAAAGGACTTACTAAAGTTGAACTGTTTACATTCCTACATGGAAAGACAATATTTGTAACTCTTGAAACTTTTTTCAGTATCTGGGTAGTTGGTGGGATTACACACACACACACACACACACACACACACACACACACACAGAGTACAGGGTGAGTTGAATAGGATAGGATCATATCTTTAAAAAATGAAATTAAGGGATGAGAGAGAAATATATTGGGAAGGGAAAGGGAGAAATGGAATGGGGCAAATTATCTCTCATAAAAGAGGCAAGTTAAAGACTTTTCAGTGGAGGGAAAAATGGGGGAGGTGAGAGAAAAAAACATGAAGTTTACTCTCATCACATTTGACTCAAGGAAGGAATAAAATGCACACTTATATTTGTATGAAAACCTATCTTACAATACAGGAAAGTGGGGGAGAAGGGGATAAGCAGGGTGGGGGGGATGATGGAAGAGAGGGCAATGGGAGGAGGGAGCAATTAGAAGTCAGCACTCTTGGGGAAGGACAAGGTCAAAAGAGAGAATAGAAGAAATGGGGGGCAGGATAGGATGAAGGGAAATATAGTTAGTCTTGCACAACACGACTATTATGGAAGTCATTTGCAAAACTACACAAATATGGCCTATATTGAATTGTTTGCCTTCCCAAAGGGGATGGGTGGGAAGGGAGGGAGGAAGAAAAGTTGGAACTCAGAGTTTTAGGAACACCTGTTGAGTATTGTTCTTGCATACAACTAGGAAATAAGAAATACAGGTAATGGGGTATAGAAATTTATCTTGCCCTACACAACAAAGGAGAAGATGGGGATAAGGGAAGGGAGGGATGTTAGAAGGGAGGGCAGATTGGTGATAGGGGTAATTAGAATGCTCGGCGTTTTGGGGTGGGGGGAGGGGAGAAATGGGGAGAAAATTTGGAACTCAAAATTTTGTGGAAATGAATGTTGAAAACTTAAATAAATTTAAGAAACTCAAAAAAAAGCTGGGGGAAAATTCTTGAACCATCGTTACCACCAAGTCTAAATCTCCCACTGATATCATATAGACCAGTGTTAGGACTCTTCTCAGGACAAAAGCCATAGACACTGGAAAAGATTCAGTTCAAGTGTGGGTAAATTATGCTACCAATTATTACCACAGCCCTGATCCTCTCCTGAGACAGAAAATGGGTAACTGCTTGAAAGCATCAGAGCCAGTTTTAAAATCTGAGTGAAGTTTGAAGACTGCCAAATCTGAGATCATATGGGTGAGAATGCCTGTGGACACAAGAGAGACATTTTAGCAGGGGGAAGACATTGCATGAGAGGTATGCAAGGTAGATCCTATTTGGTGAAAAGTGGAAAGGCCTTCTGACCTTGGTGTTTGGATAGTCTGCCTACTGCTCTTAGTGGTAAAAAGAGAAGAGGTGCAACTTGGAGAAATGGACAAAATCAGAAAGGAACAAGTCGACAAAATACTGTAAGATTAAAAAAAGAAGCCTTATAGCAATTGTTCAACCAAGTCTGACTCTTCATGACCCAAGTTGGGGTTTTCCTGGCAAAGACAATGGAGTGGTGTTCCATTTCTTTCTCCAGGTAAATCAGGCCTATAAGACTTGCGGAGGATCACACAGCAAAATCAAATCAAATAGTAAATGTCTGAGGTCATATTTGAACTCAGGAAGATGAGTCTTCCTGATTCCAGGCCTGGTACACTATCTACTGCACCACCTAGTGGTTACCCTTATATGCTAGAGCTAATGAAGAAATAATTTATCATGAGTTACAGGGAGCAAAAAATTATTGAGGGATTGGTCTTTGAATCTAGAGAGCAGCTAGGTTAAAGAAAATCCAAATTCAACTTACGCTGGGACATTTCAGAGATGGGCCACAAATCAAGACACTGACTTCCGATAGTAACACAAATTTAAGGCTAGGATCCTACAGAAACCTGGTCAGAAATGGAACTGTGGATGAAACCTCCACTTGGTAAAACAAAAGGATTAGGGGAACAACAAAGAAGTTAATGTCCAGTAATCAGAGGCAAACACTTTTGAGGAGGAACAGGGTTAAAGGAGAGAACAAAATAAAACAGGGTTTGATGGAGGGAAATATAGTTAGTCTTTCACAACATGACTTATGGAAGTTTTTTGCATGACTACACATGTACAACCTATATCCAATTGCTTGTCTTCTCAGTGAGAGTGGCTGGGGGGAGGGAGGAAGGGAGAGAATTTGGAACTCAAACTCTTGTGGAATTGAATGTTGAAAACTAAAATAAATATATTGAAATGTGGGGGGGAGGGGGGGAATTTAATGTCCATCACAAGAGAAAAATATCACCAGCAGGGTACTTTGAAGAACTTTCTCTTGCTATCAGTGAAAGGTCTGAATGAACCCATGAGAAGCCCTTGAAAGAACGATGTAGATCTGATGTACCAGAAACTGGTGAAGTGGTTTTTAGAGTTTTTAATCTGCTGTGGTTGTGTACCCATTACATATTTTGATCTTTGAACCACTTTTGAACCTACTTGATCTGCAAGTAGGTAGGACTGCATTGTACAGAACATGAGCTTGAACATGGCTCAGGCTCGACATTTGCATTCTCCAACACAAAGTACTTTGTGTTTGTATTATAGAGGCCCTCACAGCCGAAGCACTAGGCTGAAAAGAAGGCAATTCTGGGGTCAGCCCTCCTTTTCCTATATAAACTGAGTTCCCTTTCAGTTTGAGACAGTAAGGTACAGTACATAGTTCTTTTTTATTCTTTATTTTCTTTTTAAAAAAATTTGTTGACTTCTTTCAGTCATTTTTTTCCTTTTTTAAAAATTCACATCATTTTCTATTTTAAAAAAAGTATTGATATCTTCTGTTTCTTACTTACATCATCATAGTTATCTCAAGTTTCCCTCCTCCTCCCCCTTCCAGACAGCCATCCCGTATAACAGAATATTTTTAGAGAAGAATACAATTAGCATAACTAACAATATATAGAAAAAGTGTGAAAATATGTGTTAATGTGTGTAGCACCTGTGGACTTCCCACTTCCACAACAAGGTGGGTCAGGGTGTCCTCTCATATCTCTTCATTTATGTGGAGTCTTCTTAATGTGAAATAACATTTTAAGCTACCTCTTGGCTCATGTGGTCTCTATATAAATAGTAGGTGATCTTTTCTCCTCAAAGTTTGATTAACTGACTGTTCATCGCTTTTTTCTTTCTAATGGACTAACTCACCACTGCCTCTACAATCCAATATAAACGGCCTTCATAACCCAGCTGCAGCCTACCTTTCCCACCGTATTACAGATTTTTTCTTTAAGGGTCCAAACTGGCCACACACACACACACACACACACACACACACACACACACACACACACACACACACACATGCTAGTGTGGTCTCTAGCACTTACCAATTCTGAAAGGCCCTGACTACACCAGACTGATACCTTCTACAACCTGAGACCAGGAAGCTGCATCAGGGAAGTTGGGTCCATGGGGAAAAGAGGACCTGAGGAACAAAAGAAGTTACATCAAGAAAACTTTGGTCCTATCACAATATGGAATCGATTCACATTTATAAGAAAAAAGGATGCGAAAAGGGAAGTTTTCAAAGGAAGAAATCCAAACTATCAATAAGTATATTAAAAAGTGCTACAAATCACTAATAGAGAAATGGAAATCAAAAGTCACTGAGGTTCCACCTCACAGCTATCAAACTGGCAAAGATGACAAATAGGAAAACAGCAAATGCTGGAGAAACAATGGGAAAACAAACACGTTAGTGAACAGTTGGTGAAACTGTGAAGTGGTCTAGCCACTCTGGAAAATAATTTGAAGCTATACTCAGAAGGTTGTCAAACTATGTATAACCTTTGACCCAACTATACCACTACTAGATCTATACCCCCAAAGAAAGATTTATATATATAAAAATATTTATAGTAGCTCTTTCTGTGGTAGTCAAAAATTGGAAACTCAGAGTATCTCTTATTGGACAATGGGCAGACAAATTGTGGTGTGTGACTGTAATGGAATGTTATTGTGCCATAAGAAGTGAAGAAAATGGGCAGTTTCAGAGGAAACCAAAAAGACTTCTATAAACTAATGCCTAGCAAAGAGAATTACAGAACTAAAACAATATGTACAATGTTAACATTATCACAAAGAAAAACAATTTTGAAAGACATTAGAGCTCCATTCTATGAAATAATAAGCCACAAGTCCAAAAGAACAAAGATGAAATACACCACTCACCTCCTGATAGTGATGTAATAAACCTAAATTGCAAAAAGAAACATTTTCAGACATGGCTAGTATGGGAATTTGCTTTGCCAGACCATGCTGATATGGATTACTGATTTTATTTTTTGTTGTTGCTTTTTAACTTGCTGGGGGTGGAGGGTGAGGGACAGATTAATCTTTAAATGTATGTTTATTAATAATAATAATAAACTATTTAAAAATTTTTTGTAAAAACCAGTTGTCAATTACTGACTTACATTGGTGGGAGCATACCAGATGAGGACTTTGTAAGTCAAATCACAGCCCACAAGCTAAAAATGGTTTTTACATTTTACATGGTAAAAAAAAGATAATATTTCATGGCATATAGAAAGTATATGAAATTCAAATTTCAGTTTCCATAAATAAAGTCTCATTGGAGCACAGCTATGCTTATTCATTTACATGTTATCTCTGGTTGCTTTCCCTGACAGAGATTGTATGTGACTCTTTCCTTGCGTCACACTACTGCCTGACACACTATAAATTGCTGTAATACAAGTCACCACAGTTATAACTCCATGTTTCAAATGCAACCTGTATCATTGTTTTCATTACCAGTATATACCCATTATGTCAAAACAAGAGAAAAAGGGAAAAAAATTTTAGCTCAGAGACTAAAGTGAGATTTTTCTAAATGAGAGCCACTATGATTGAACACTAAGTGACTTTGGAAATTAGTTTTTGCTATAGATTTAATGATGTTTCTTAATGAATCCAGTCTAAAAATTACAAGGCAAAACAGAGTTTATATGTAAAACTTATACCTGAAGTAAAGTAAATTTGTCAGCTAACATTGTTCGAATCACAAGTCACATGCTGTTTAAAGTTAAAACAAGAGACATCTTCATTTCCACACAAAGGTGACATAGTTATATTTTCTGAGTGCAACCCACAGTTTCAGCAATATTTTTTCAGACCTCAGTGCAAGAGTAAAAGAACTTTCAGAATTTCAAGATCCACTTAACTGTGCAATCCCACCTAACTTTCATTAGAAGGGATTAATCTATCAAATGAGATAGAAAACATTGTAAAATGCAAAATATATAATTTTGATTGCATTAAATTAAAAAGGGTTTGCACAAACAAAACGAACAAACACAACCAAGATTGGAAGGAAAGCAGAAAGATGAAAAACAATTTTTATAGCAAGTGTTTCTGATAAAGGCCTCATTTCCCAAATATATAGAGAACTGAGTCAAATTTATAAGAATACAAGTCATTCCCCAATCGATAAATTGTCAAAGGATATTTTGAACAGTGAGTGTTCCAAAGAAGAAATTAAAGCTATCTGTAGTCATATGAAAAAATGTTCTAAATCACTATTAATTAGAGAAATGCAAATTCAACCAACTCTGAGGTACCACCTCACACCTATCAGTTTGGCTAATATGACAAAAAAGGAAAATGACAAATGTTGGAGAAGATGTGAGAAAATTAGGACATAAATGAATTGTTGGTGGGGTTATGAACTGATCGAACCATTTTGGAGAGCAATTTGGAACTATGCCCAAAGGGCAATCAAACTGTGCATACCCTTTCATCTAGCAATACCACTACTATATCTGTATCTCAAAGAGATCAAAGAAAAAGGGAAAAGGACACATATGTACAAAAACATTTATAGCAGTTCTTTTTGTGCTTAAAAGTTGAGGAGCGCCCATCAATTAGGGAATGGCTAAACAAGTTGTGGCATATGAATGTAATGGAATACCATTATGCCATAAGAAGTGATGAGCAAATCAACTTCAGAAAAACCTGGAAAGACTTATGTGAACTGAGGTTGAGTGAAGTGAGTAGAACCAGGAGACTATTGTAAATAGCAACAGTAACATTGTTGTTACAGCAATGTTACAATGTTACAACAATGTTAAAACAATGATTGACTTAACTCTTCTCTGCAATACAACGATCCAAGGCAATTCCAAAAGAGTCATGGACAGAAAATGCTATCCACATCCAGAGAAAGAACTATGGAGTCGGAATGCATATTATTTTCACTTTTTTTTTGTGGCCTTTCCCTTTTGTTCTGTTTCTTCTTTCACAATATGACTAATGTAGAAATATGTTTCCATAACTAATCATGTATATCAGATTGCACGCTTCCTTGAGAAGGGCAGAGGGAAGAGAAGGGAGAAAAATTTGAAACTCAAAATCTTATGAAAATGAATGTTGAAAGCTATCTTCATATGTAATTGAAAAATTACTATTTACAAATACTATTTAAATACTATTTTCGAAAAAGTGATTAATCCGAAATATGACATGCTAAAAGGCAACTGTTAAGAGCAAAATCTAACAATTTTATAAATGCTTTCTAAGAGATGGATATGCTTGATTCAAGTTAAATGTTCATGAACTGATATCAATATTTGGAAATACCTATCTGTCTGAAAAGACATTTTCAAAGGTGAGATATATAAAATCTCATTACAAATTATCATTAAAAGATTTGTAATCAATTTTGATGATAGAGAACACTAATTTTGAATCCCAATTAAGTAAAAAAAAAGAATTCCACTCATTACTAGAACTGTATTATCAAAAATGTACTGGATTATTATATTTTAAATTTCATCAGTAATAAATTTGTGAAAATTTGCTTTCTCTTGTTATCTAAGTACTTACATAATATCCTTGATTTTGCTTCTTGTCCTGCAAACCTAAACTATTTAGCCCTTCACAAAAAAACAAAATTGTCAACCTCTAGTAGTAGAAACCACAACCCCTGAGGGCAAGCTATAGTGTGGGACTGGAGATTGGGAGAATAAACTCAGAGGCATTGCCACACGAGGGGAGTTTGTCTTTACTGACTATTTTTCACATCATCATAGTTTTCCCCTGTGCCTCCCAGACAGTCATCCCAAATAATAAATAGTATTTTAAAAAGACAATATGAAAAGGAAAAAGAAGAGAAAAAATAGTACAATTTATCAATACATTGAAAAAATTAAAAAACCTGGGCAACATGCAACACCTGTAGACCTCCCACATCCATAAAGGAGTGGGGTGAGGATGTCACCTCATATCTCTTCTTTAGAGTCATGTTTTATCTTTATAATTTTGCAATATTCACTTTTTTGGTTTTTTGTGTGTAGTCGTTCTTTCCATTTACATTGTTGTGGTTATTGTAGGTATTGTTTTCTTGATGCCGCTTATTTCATTTGCATCAGTTCACATAGATCTTTTCTTGCTTCTCTGCGTTAATTGTTTCTGGCAGCACAGTAATATTCCATTACATTCATGTATCACAATTTGTTTAGCTGCTCCCCAACTGATGGGCATCTACTTGGTTTCCAATTCTTTGCTATCACAAAAAGTACTGCTATATACATTTTATTGTATATGTTATCAGTTACGTCCTTGGGAAATAGGTCTAGTAACAGAATTTCTGGATCAAAGAGTACAGACATTTTCATTACTTTATTTGGATAATTCCAAATTTCTTTCCAGTTCATAGCTCCACCATCAATATGTCTATCATCCTATAACCACTTATCCCTCCAACATTGATTATTGACATTTTTATCATCTTTTCCAATTTGCAAGGTATAAGGTGAAACCTCAGGGTTTTTTCAATTTGCATTTCTCTTCTATTTAGTGATTTGGAGCATTCTTTCATGCAATTGTTAATATTTTACAATTCTTCTTTTGAAAACTATTTATTCATATCCTTTTACCCCTTATCTATTGGAGAATAGTTATTGGGAAGTATGTCGGATAAATCTTGGACCCTGTGAATGTTCAGCCTTCACTGGAAAGATTCTCTCCCTGGAATACTCATTGTCAGATGCCCTGGTTTTCAGGATTCACTATAGATATATTACCATATTTCCTCTCTTTTGTTTTAGAATGTAATCACACAACATTCAGTTTTTTGTGTTTCCTTACAAGTCAAACCAGTTTCTTTGTGATAATTTTGTTGGTTTGAAAGCTTATGTACTGATATCTATTATTTAATATACTCATTTGTACAAGATCACCCAATGCCTAGATCACACTAGTATAGTCCATAAAGGTTTGTTGTTTGTTTTTTCCCCTTTTTTTGCTTTTAAACAGATATTGTAGACTGCTTGTCTTATTATATGATCTTTTTGGCCTACAGGTCCATAGAATAAAGTCTAGCTGCTGGCCTAGAATCCCTGGATTATCTCTTTTGGGAGGCCCAGATATATTAGTGTCTTAACTGACTCTGTTTTCCTTCTTTATGAACTAAGTCTGCTTGTCCTAATGTTGAATGAATTTGGAATTCTAATCAGATTAACTTTACAGAGGCAGGGATCTGTCAGGGAAATTTTGGTGTAAGAGCCTAGAGGAAATTGTCTAGATCTCCAAGAGGATTGTGTCTGTCAGTAATCCCTGGAGAAATTTTGGTCTGCCACATTGCCTTATGCACTGAGGAACCATCGAAGAATTTTCATCCAAAACTTGTGCTTTACAATATTAATTTGGCAGCTGTTGGGAGAATGAATTGGAGAAGGGAGAAAATGGAACCAAGTAAACCAATTAGGAGGCTACTGGAATAGGCTAGGAGAAAAGTAATGAGAGTTTTATGGTTGTGTAAGTGAAGAAAAGGGAACAGAGGCAAGAGATATTGTAGAGGTAGATTTGACAAGATTTGGTGACTGATTGGATATGGGGGGATGAGGAAGAGTAATGATTTGAGGATAATTCTAAGATTATGAATCTGGGTGCTTACAAGAATGGTAGTGACTTCAATAGAAATAGAAAAAATGTGGTGGAAGAGTGAATTTAAGGGTAAAGATAATGAGTTCTGATTTGCACTTGTTGAGTTTCAAATACTTGTGCAACATCCAGATGGAAATACCAAGCAGGCAGTTGTAGGAAAATATAGGATTGGAGTTCAGGATAGAGATAAAAATCTCTAGACATCTGGGAGGCATGTGAATAAAGTTGGAAACTGAACTCATGAAAGTTGATAAGATCATCAAAAGAGGATGTAAAGAGAGAAGAGGGTCTGGGACAGAACCTTTGGGGGTCACTGGTAGTTTGTGTGTGTGTTTGTCTTTCATTGACGAAGACCATGCCATCAGAGATATAATGACATGACTTGCACTTGACTTTGTTTTGAGTGAGGGAGGGCTGTGCAGGTCACCAGCCTCACTTCTCCTCCAGAGCCATCTGAATGCAGTGACCAGAAATTCATCAGGGTGACTGGAGATGACCCAGGATGAGGCAATTGGGGTTAAGTGACTTTCTTACGGTCACACAGCTAGTGAGTGTCAAGTGTCTGAGGTGAGATTTGAACTCAGGTCCTCCTGACTCCTGCACTGGTGCTCTATCCTCTGCACCACCTAGCTGCCCCCACCAGCAGTTAGAGAGCAGGAAAGGACCTGAGAGTTCACCAACCTACAACATATGAGAAAACTGAAGCTCAGAGAGGTTTATTGACAGGCTGCATGGAAAAGTCAGGAAGAGATCTTGGTTTAAATCCTGGTTCTGACACTGTGTTTACAAAATAAATTAGGGAATTTTATACTCCTTCTAAGGACAATCAGTAGTGAAGTGATGACACCTTATCCTATGGATTTAAGGAAGACAGGCAACAGGCTACTATGACTTTTTCTCAATGAGATCATTAAAGAATATGGGTATTTCTCAGTATCATATGGTACTTTACAAAAAGAGACTGTGCTAATGTACAAAGAAATTACAAGTGAGCATTAAAAGACAGAAACCTTAAATTCATCCTTTGCATATCATAATGCAATAAAATAGTCATTAATAGGGGACCAATGAGCAAAAGACACTGACCTAAATGGAAACCTAAAAATGTATGGGCCACTAGGGGGCCTAATCCCTTGTGGTTGAGCAGGCTTTGCCTGGTGGCTACCTCTTATAGTTGCTCTTAAGGTACTTTGTGTCCTCACCAAGGATAATCACCAAGTGTACACATGACCCACACCACTTCCACATCTTATTCCTCTCCAAGCTGGCTTCTGCCCTGGAATTGACATATTGGAGCTACCCTCTTCCCCTCCAACTCCAACTTCTGAACCTTCTCTCAGAACCTCCATTTAAGATGGATACCATGGCCAACCAAGTCTCATTGCTCCCTGGACTGCATTCAAGACTTCCTCAACCATGCTCTTTTAGCAACTTCCCCTTTTTAGGATCTTTATATGTTTTCTTCCCCTATTAGAATGTAAGTTCCTTGAGATCAGGGACCCTCTTTCTTATCCTTTGAATGTTTATTCCTAGCACTTAGCGCTGTACTTGGCATATAATAGTTTAATAAATGCTAGTTGACTGACTGACCTCATTTTACAAATAAGTGCTTAAATATCTGCTGTTGAGTCCACTTAGTGATATTCATAAAGAGAAACATTTAAGTAGGCATGAAGGACTCAGATGCAGGGCATGAGGATCTTGAGTCCTGTGAATCTGTAGTGTGGAGTTAGAAATGAAGCACCCAAAATTTTGTCTGGTGAGGGGTTAGGAAGTGAGGAATATGATGATGGTTAAATAGTCCCAGGATTTCTCAACATCTCTTAGAAGCTGTCATGGTTTAGAAAAAGGAGCAAAGGACTCAAGTTGTAAGATCTATCACTGATTCTAACTGGTTTTGTTAAGTCAACATGGTTTCATGATCTCCAATAAGTCAATTTCTTTATTTCACCATCTCATAATATTTTTTTTTGAGAGGAAGAAAGTTCTACAAAAACAACCAACATATCAAAAAGATTTTATGTTATATATGCAGTATTCCACAGTCATGGCTCCCCACTTCTGTGAAGAAATTGATGGTGTTATATATCTTCATATCTTTTCATTGGGGCCAAGTTTGTTCATCATTTACTTAATTATCAATTATCTCTAGGGTTTCTTTTTTGGTTTAATATTTATTCATGATTTTATTGATATAGAGGATAGGCCAATAAATACATCACAGGTCCATCTGAGTATTTGAAAGAACTAAACAAAATGCTGAAGGAGTTAGACTTGAAAAACTTGTGACTTCTAAATGAGAACATTAAAGAATATAGATATTTCTCGGTATCACATGATACCTTTACAAAAAGAGACCATGTGTTAATGTACAAAGGAATTATAAGTAAACATTAAAATGCAGAAATATTAAATGTACCCTTTGCATATTATAATGCAACAAAATAGTCATTAATAGGGGAGGACAAGCAAAAGATACTGGAATGGAAAAGTAATAATATATGGACCTCTAGGGGGGCCTAGTCCCTTGAACATGAGCTCTACTTGGTGGCCATTCACATAGTCGCTTGAGAAGCCTGATTCCAGAAAAGTGGAATGAAAGACCTTGCCCTCCACTTGAGAGAAGGTACAGAAATTCTGTGACCATTTCCTACTTATTTACTGAATGGCAAAGAAAAACCTTTAAATTGCCTGCTGAAGGCAGAAGTAAGCATGCATACAAAAGGCATTAGTGGGATAAAACATGTTTTCTTCCTTGTTTGCAATTGAGGTGATAATGTTTAATATAAAATTTTGGAATAATCTCTTTGTTCTCTCTGAAGCAAACTCAGAGAATGCCTCTTCCTATGTCAACAAAAGCCAGCCAGGGCTGACTTAACATTCCTTAAGAGACCTTTAACCTAAGACACTATCTTGAATAATGGGACCTTTTCCATATCTTAATATTTGTAGACATATACTATGTTATGGCATGTTAATGGTAAAGAAAACACAAACGTCTTGGGTCGTAATTTCTATGTGAAACTTTGTCAAACTCTGTTATGTTATTGTATTTACAACCTATGCAATTAAGAAATTCCTTTCTAATGGTCTAGTTAATCACTCATGGAGATCAGAAATCTGAAGGTCACAGAACACTTCTTTGTCCTAAAACAGATTTAAGGCTGCCCAATTCTTTGTATCAGTAGCCAGAACATTTCTGGCTCCATAATGCATTATGTTACCATTTTCTTTAATAGGGAATTGATTTAATTAATTAATTAAATCATAAAATGTATGCATTTAGCCTGTTGCCTTTTCTCTAACCAAGTTTTCAGGTCAACAGTTATGGCGCCCAAACAGGGACTGGAACTGAGGAACAGGACGGACATTGCCTCATCTCGCCAACACCAGGACTCCGGAGCCAATAGGAACTATTTTTCCTAGAGACCTGGGCCTTGATGGGGTCGGGGTAAGTCCTTCTATTTCCCAGCTTCCAAAGAACTCTCACTTTAAATTCCCTTTAAAGGAAACTCTGGGGACCAGAGACCAAGTCATGTTAAATCGCTTTGTATTACTTAGGTCTCCTCTGGCGATCGATCTCAGGAAACTTAGTACAGGTATTGCTAGCACTAGTGTCAATCAATTAAAGACAGCCCTAAATTATGTTGGCCACCACAGGGCTCTTTTGGACTGGTCAAAGTTACTTTATCTTACAATCAAATTAAGAAAGGCCAACAAAACAACTAGCCAGCAGCGAGAGTGTTTCATCTTGGGCTTGCTGACTTGGCTGAATGAGAACAAAAGACAGGAAGCCTCTTTCTGTAAGGCTGGGAGCTGCTTCAGCACCTAGCTGTGTCCTGGCAAAAATCCTTTCTTCTTTAAGGGCTCCAGTCTGTCCTTCCCTTCACTCCCTCTGTCCTATTCCTCACCCCTTTCCTTCCTCCCCCTCCCCTTGAAGGCCTCTGATCTGGGGAAACTGACAGCACCTAGATGCACTCTTTCCCCCTTGCCTTCCCCTACCTTAGACCTGAGGAAGGCAGCCTCTGTTCAAGCCTCTGTTGCCTCCCTCCTCCCCATTCCCCCTCCCTGCTTTCCCATAAGGGCTCTGGCCTTGAAGAGGACAGTTACAATCCACCTAAGAACTGGAGGCCTGAACCTATTCCCATGGGGCCTGTTCCTTTAAGACAGTGAGAAACTTTGGGGCACCAAGGCTCCCCAACCCTCCAAAGACCGCAGGGGTGCTCTGAGCAAAGGCTACAGGATTCCCCTTTATTATCAGACCCTGGATTCTTGCAACCCCCTTTCCTCAGAATGATAATAGCCAAATCATGATGGGGATTTCTAGCAAGCTTCTAATTGCCTTCTCTCTCTGGGTGGTTTTTTGTGAGCTATGTTTGTATTTGTCCTGTTGTCAGTTTGTCTGTTGGTGTACTCCCTGTCTGTATAATGTGTGCTGTGAATGAGTGTGTTATCTTGTAAGATTTAAATGCAAGCAGCTGGACTTCAGCGGCTGCAGCTAGGGAAATAAATTAACAAACAAAATTTTAACACTTTTCCTTGTTGTTCTGGTCTGGCCAACCTGGAATTACAATGGAAAGTTAGATCATCTTAGGTAAAATCATTTTAGCAGATTTGTATGTTGTGAAATTAATCAGCAATATTTTGGGAACTGATCATTTGAAATTACTCCTAAGATTGTGAGTAGCCCACCTTTCTAGGTAAAGCTTGGAAATGCCACCTAGGTCCTAGACATTCCGCCCACCCTGTCCCAGCAGCCGCATACCGCCTTGGGCTCAGTAAATTCTGCTGCTGTGGGGGGATTGGTAAATGTGGAAGAATCAGGCCTGTAGCAAGCATTCTCTAAACTCTGCCTGCGAAAGTCACTACTGGGACATCAGTTTCTCTACTCTTGGTAAGCTTCACTTCTCTGTTCAGTAGCAAAAAGTATTTTATCTCTGTTTGACCCATTTTCTGATTTGTAAAAATAATTATGCTTGTTGTTATGGGATCAAAATGATAAAATGATTGTAAAATCCTTAACGTAATGACTGGTATATGTGACATACAACATTATTATCTTTCAAATGTAATTGTTACCTTTGAAGTGGTTTTAATTGCTAAAAGTAATAAGATCAATAATTTCTGGAAATGCAAATTATACCATCTGCAGTTATTGTTGTGTTAACACTGTATCTCTAGGATTGTATTTCTGAATTTCTCTTAGACTTTAAAGAGAAAGCAATTTTTAATTTGAATTTTGTTGAATCTAAAAGATGTTGGGAAAATTGTGTAACACCAGTTATGTTACTTTATCACTCCTGCTAACTTTGTCTTATAATGTTTTGTAATTGCCATTTAGAAAATCAGGTATTTTCACCTTTATCTGTTAAAAAAAAAAGTTAAAGCTAAACAATTTGACTCTCTTCTATGAAGTTGCAGGATTGTTAACTAAGTTATTTGGGATTACTGTTTTAATGCTGAAACCTAAAATTGTTAAATGATTCCTATGTATGGAAAGGAGGGAATGGAGTGAAAACTTTATTTAAATTCCTTCTGTTCATTCAGAACAGTCCTCCCATTCCTGTGGGTAAGATCATCAGTCTTAGTAAAGGAATTTGGTTGGTTAATGCAAATTCTAAACAATGAATATTACTTGTGCAGAAGTTGTAATAGATAGAGAAAATTTTTAATAATTGGCTTTTACATCAGTAAAGTTTTAAATCTGAGAAGGAAAGATGTTAAATGGAATCCCTTATGTGTGTGTCCTGATAAATCTTTATTGTTTATTGTAACTCCAAGAAAGTGGAAATAACTGTTATCTGACTCTAAGTTGTGATTAATGAGACTTGCTGTTTAAGGAAAAAGGCATTTGGAACCATAACTATTTTTGGTTTTGAGTTTGAATCTGGGTACAGTTGTCTGCATTAAATCAGTATCTGAGACACATGCCACAAAGGAATATTTCTCACCTGACTAAACACTGAGGGGACAATTCTAGACTCAATCTAGGATGGGATGCCCCGGCTCAGTTTCCCTATTGTGTTCCTTTAAAGAGCAATGTTTCTCACCTGACTATTCCTGAGTCTGGCTATGAAACAGATAGTGCATGATTGGAGAATTTCACTCCTATCTGAATTGAAACAGAGTAAAGGATGTTTTATCCTGTTATATTCGGTATGTCACATGTCCCTGCTTTTTCCTTCTATAGCAAATTTCTGTGGTCAATAACAAGTGACCAGCAAAACATGTGAGCCTTTTGTGTAATCTTACTGGGAAATCTAATATTATTTTTATCTGAAATTAGAACATGGGCAGAAATTTATGTAAACTACTTAAGACTTATCTTAAGATGTTCCCATTGTTTAAAAGGATTTTAAAAGCAACAGTGTTTTTCTATGAGTCAGTCTCTTATGTCGAAGAATACTGCAATAATTAAGAATTCAGTTTGTCATAATACTTTGGAAATTCATATTACTTAAGAACATTTTTGTAACAACTCAGCTTTAATGAATTCCAGTTTTAAAGATTTATTTTTGCTTGAGGAAAAAAAAAAGAGATATCAAGCACTTTAAAAGTTTCCAACTAATTTTCTTCATAAGAGTTTAGTGAACATTAGAGCAAATTTTAAACTGTTTTTAAAGAAGGGAAATACTTTTAGAAGAAATGTTTTGAAAAATCATGGATGATTCTTAGAAGGCCTACTAAAACTTCAAAATAATATGCTGTTAAATTAAGCTGTTTTGATCTGAATATGTAGTCATCCTATGGCCTAAGTCAGAGTTAAAGCTTGCATTTGAATTTATTATGTAAAAGATTTAATTCCTGAAGTATCTCATTCTTCCAGAGTGAGTATAATTAGGGAAGAATAACAACTTGTGAAACAAAGACATAATTCCATCAAACTATAAATTTAGTCATTAACCTCTTTGTTTTGTTTAAGCTGGAATGAGATTCCAGTACAGTTATGCTAGCAAAAAGTAATAACTTATGAGCTATCTTGTCTTATGGTTAAAATGTAAAAGCAAGTGAAAGAATAGGATTGAGAGATTTGGAAAGATAAATTAAGTTCTGTTTGAAACTATGAAAGGTAGATAAGATTTGGGAATAAATATGGGTTATCCAAACCCCTCTTGCTCCTAGATAGTTGTTCTGGATACTTTTGTGTCAGTTTCTGATGGTTTAAAGAGTGAGGAAGTATTTTATCTGAGGGATACCAGCCAATATTTATTTGCTATGTAAGACTGGGACTGCAATTTACTATCGTTTGAAGTTCTGATTACAGGAATACTTGTCTAAGTTATCATAAAGCCAATTGACATGTGCTGCAGGCTAATGGTGGATGCTTGGAAAGGTTTTGAAGATGACCTTGGACATAGCCTAGGTAGGATCTTCCTAACTTTATTTTCCAAATGTGCTATTTCCTTTCTGAGAAAGGAAATCTCCCACCTGATTATCTCTAAGCCCTGCTTTCAGCACCTTGTAACCTCATGATTACATGTCAGATAATGGCTTATTCCTGGAACCAACCAGAACTAAGGAGATCCTTTCCTTCTGTTAACATTGTCCCTCTTTCTCTTTTATAGCAAATCTTTATAATCAAGAAGTTCTGTAAGTACAATACTAATTCTATCAAATAATAAATGGAAATTGGAACATCTCTGAGTTATTATAATGGGGTGCAGGAATGAATAGCTTACAACTTTAACCTATATTCCTGGCCAAATAAATAAATATAATGTAGAGATAACATCGAGGAAATGATTAGATCAGGTAATAAGACAAAGATGTAATGTGAGAGATGTCTAATTAGAGTAGCAAATTTTGAGGAAAAACAACAAGATCAGCCTGATTCCTTTAAGAATTATATGCAAATGTATATCATTGACTTCTAAAATTTGTCATGCTTTTGATAATAAGATCTCAAATTTGTATTTTTGCATGAAATTTGTACAGGATAGTAGTAAAAGTAAGTGAAATTATTTCTTTTCCGTTAAAATATCTGTCCAATAATTTAAAAGGTGAATGAGTTCATCTTATAGTTGAACCCTCACATTTTAAAAGATTCTTACTCCAGGTGCAAGATTTAGATAAAGACAGAAACAGCAAATAATGTGAACTGAAATTTTCTGAAATTTCAAAAAAAAATGGAGAACAAATTTTAAGTAATTGTACTAAATTATGTTGTCAGAAGTATCTGGGAACTTCTAGATTTGAACCAGAAAGGCAGAATTCTCTTTTTGAACTATCCCAAGAATAAAACCTATTGTCAAAGAAAAGGTATCAGATAACTACATGAGAAATCTGGGATTCAAAGTTTTGTTTAAATGAAAATTAAGAATGGATTACTGGGATACAAGGAACTTGATGTTAATTAACTTTGAAATAATAATTGCATTGATTTGTATGGTTCATGTTTAATTTTCTTGTTTATATTAGTGACATGTAAATATCCCTTTCAAAACTAGTCTATTGTGAGCCATCTAAGTTTTAATTTGTACCTGACCTAATGTAAAAATATAATTTGTGAACTGTAAAAAAACTTCATTGTGTTGTTTGAACCTAGCCCTGCATGACTGGGAAACTGAACTATTGCTAAGTGCCTTTAGCCATGTTAACTATGTTGTACTGTTTCATCTCAATTATCAAATCATGTTTTCTGGGAGACCCTGTCAAGTTTTCTGTATAGACTCTTGGATCCATCTGTCACCTCCATTGCCCCTGATCCTGAGCAGACCATGCCCTCCAGTTTTGAAGAGGCCTGAAGAAGATGCCATCAGACATAGACAGCTTTCCCAAGAGCCTGGACCAGACTTGCATGAAGAGTGAACTCTCACACTACTGGTTATTTAGAGGGTTTTTCATATCTTTGTTGGTCTACAGGCAAAGCCTTCGGCTTGCCTTTGACCAAAAGGAGGGAATGATAATGTTTAATATAAAATTTTGGAATAATCTCTTTGTTCTCTCTGAAGCAAACTCAGAGAATGCCTCTTTCTATGTCAACAAAAGCCAGCCAGGGCTGACTTAACATTCCTTAAGAGACCTTTAACCTAAGACACTATCTTGAATAATGGGACCTTTTCCATATCTTAATATTTGTAGACATATACTATGTTATGGCATGTTAATGGTAAAGAAATCATAGACATCTTGGGTCGTAATTTCTATGTGAAACTTTGTCAAACTCTGTTATGTTATTGTATTTACAACCTATGCAATTAAGAAATTCCTTTCTAATGGTCTAGTTAATCACTCATGGAGATCAGAAATCTGAAGGTCACAGAACACTTCTTTGTCCTAAAACAGATTTAAGGCTGCCCAATTCTTTGTATCAGTAGCCAGAACATTTCTGGCTCCATAATGCATTATGTTACCATTTTCTTTAATAGGGAATTGATTTAATTAATTAATTAAATCATAAAATGTATGCATTTAGCCTGTTGCCTTTTCTCTAACCAAGTTTTCAGGTCAACAGAGGGAAACCATGTTTTAAGACTCTGGGTGGGGAGAGAGGGGCTGGGGCTGGGACTGGGTTTTCTCTGTCCCTATATTGCTGTTACATCTGTTCTGGTAGGGGACTTAATGTCTAGTAGGGGATTTTAATGGTAAAGGTTAAGAAAGTGTATCTCAAGTTTACCATCATTTCCAACCTTTTTCTAAGCAAATTTTATAAGATATTTCATAACAGTATTTGCCAAACTTTTGACAGAATTTAGATGTGGTGGGTTGAGAGATAAAGATCATCTGTGCCTGGAATACAATAAGAAGAGCTTGAGATACCCTAAAGAAGTTGTTGGTGTCAACAGGAAAGTAGAGACTGTACTTCTGGGATGTCCAGAACCTGCAACATCCAATAGAGTGACAGTATTCACTGGAACTAGTTCTAGCCTTTTCAAAATTCTAGTGGGATGAAGCAGGCTAGGACTCAGTACTGGCATCCTTTGACTATCTGGGCAAATTGCACAGTAACTTGGAAGAGAACAGAGAAAAGAGGTACCAAGGAAGACCACAGGAACAATGAACATTATATCCTCTGGACTAGATAATAACAGCTAGCAGTTCTATAAAACTTTAAGGTTTGCAAAGTATTATATTATCTTATTTTTTCATCTCAATGATCTTGTGAAGCAAACACTATTATAATCCCCATTTTACAGATGAGGGAACTGAAGGAGACAGAGGTTAAGAGACATGTCCAGGGTCACAAAGCTAGTAAGTGTCTGAGATCAGATTTTAACTCAGATAGCCTTGACTCCAGGTCTAGTAGTTTATCCACTGCACCAGTTAGCTGCCTTGGTGCCATCCTCAACTCTTCTCCCTTCCCTGTTTTGACTCCTTGGTGAACCAGTTCAACTTTATACTTTCTTCTTGCAACACTCTCACCTCCTTAACCTATTAAAAGATCTTACCCCGCCAAGCTTCAGTCTTGGACTGCTCTCACCATCCGCTTCCTTCACTCCTCTCACCTGTTGCTAAAAAGAAGCTGGAGAAAATCACAGAACCATGTTGACTAGGTCTACTACCAAATTATGTTATATATTCTCAGCTGGGCTCCCAGTGTAGCAAGGCAATCCTTTCATACCTCCTTAATGGATTCACTGTCTCCCTCTCCATAGCAGTAATTCTAAACCCTTTCAAACCTCCCTTGGGAACTTCCCTCCACCCTCTCCACTGAGAACCTGCCTCATATTTCACTAAAAATTTTACTTGGCTATTTGCCTTCTTTTCCCTTCTTCCTCATCTTACCTCACCCAGATGCCTTCTCCCACTATTTCCTCCTTCATTCCAGCTTTTCACAAAGAGGTTTCCTTACTAAGCCAATCCCCTCTACATGCATAAGTAATTCCATTCCACCGTGTCTCCTCTAGCAGATTGACCCCTCTTTCATCCCCATTCTCTCACTAATCTTCAAACTTTCCATGGCTACTGCTTCCTTTCTGCCTACAAATATTCCCATATCTCCTCCATTCTCAAAAATCCTCCCTCCATCTGTCAACTTCCATAAACTATCATCTCATCTCTGTCCTCTTTTTTGTACTTAAATTCCTAGAGATAACTGTCTGTAGTCTGTGCCTTTACTTCCTCTTCTCTCACACTCTACACCAAAACTGCTCTCTAAAGTTATCAGTAATCTTTTAATTGTCAAATTTAATGGCCTTTTCCCACTCCTCATCCTTCTTGACTTCTCTGCAGCCTTTGACACTGTTGACCACTCACTTCACCTTGATATTCTCCTCTCTATGTTTTCAGGACACCACTTTCCCCTGGTTCTCCTCCTACCTATCTGACCTCTCTTTCTCAGTCTCCCTTGCTGGACCTTCTTTATCTAGGTCATACCCACTAACCCTGAGTGTCCTTGAGCCCTCTTCTCTTCTCCCTCTAAACTTGTTTACTTAGCTATTTCATCAGCTCCCATGGATTCTCTATGCAGATGATTCTCAGACCTACTTATCCAGCCCTAACTTCTGCCCTGTTCCCTCAACAGCTCCCATCAAGTCAGTTATCATTTCTATGCAGATGATTGTAGATCCAGCCCAAGTTTCTCTAAAGAGCACTAGTCCACCCTCTTGGGGATCCTGAACTGAGAATCCATTATCTTTCCCCCAAAACTTTCTCTTCCAAACTTGACAGTTTCTGTCAATGACACCCCCATTTTCTCAGCTCATTCTCAGTTTTTCATTCTAACTCTCCCCACAGTCTGCTGGCAAATCTTTTCACTGCTACCATCACAACTTCTCTTGTATACATCTCTCCTCTCTACTCTCACAGCTCCAGTTGTATTTTGTCATCTTTGCCAGCCTGATATCTGTGAGGTGGAACTTCAAAGTTGCTTTAATTTGCATTTCTCTAATTGCTAGTTATTTAGAGCAATTTTCAAATGCTGATGATAGTTTAGATTTCTTCCTTTGAAAACTTTCCAGTTCATACTTTTTGGCCATTTGTCTACTGAGGAAATGGCTCCTATTCTTAAAAATTGGAATCAATTCCTTATGTATCTTGGAAATGAAATCTTTATCAGAGAAGCTTGTTTCAAAAATTGTTCTTAGTTGTCTGTTTCCCTTCTATTTTTTATTACATTTTATTTATTTGTGCAAAAACTTTTCAATATTAAATAATAAAAATTATCCATTTTGTCTTGTATTATCCTCTTTATCACTTGTTTTGTCATGAATTCTTCCCCTAACCACAGATTAGAAAGATAGTTTCTTCCTTGTTCCTGTAATTTGTTTATGATGTGACATTTTATATCTAGGTCATATATCTGTCTGGAGTTGTTATACACAATAGACCAAGTAGTGTATGGCGTAAGCTGTCGATGTAAGTGTACTTTTAGCTAGATTGAATCCAGTTTTCCCAGCAGCTTTTGCCAACTAATTCTTCTATAATTGACGTCTTTGGGTTTATCAATTCTACGCTACTATGTTGATTTGCTTCTGTACGTTGTATACCTAATTTATTCCACTGATCCACTTCTCTTTTTTTAAACCAATACAAATCACTTTAGTGATTACTGCTTTGTAGTACAGTTTGAGATTGGATACTTCCTTCTTATTTTTCCTAATTAACTTTAATATTTTTGACCTTTTATCTTCCATATGAATTTGGCTATTATTTTTTTTCCTAGTTGTATAAAATCTTTTGGGAGTTTGGTACAGAACTGAATTAGTTAATTAATTAATTAATCATTTTTTAAAATATTGCTTCAATGTAATGTTTCTCTAGATATTTAACTGTCTTCATTTTTGCTAAGATTATTTTATATTTAGATTCATATAACCCCAGGATTAATCTTAGAAGACACATTCTGAAGTATTTTGTAGCTTTTACTGTTATTTTGAATGGAAATTCTCTTTTGAGCTCTCCTTGCTAGGTTTTATTGGTTATTTATAGGAATGTTCATGATCTATGTGGATTTATCTTATATCCTCCAACTTTGCTGAAGTTAATTATTTCAATTAATTTTAGATGACTTTAGAGTTCTCAGATATACCATCATGTCATCAGCAAATCATAATAATTTTGTTTTCTTTTTCTATTATTATTCTTTCAATTTATTTTTCTTATCTTATTTCTGTAGCCTGTTTTCCTAGCACTTTCTTTAATAGAGGTGGTAATAACGGGCTTTATCCCTGATTTTATTGGAAAGACCTCTAACTTTTCTCTAATATATAGAATTTATATAAATTTAAATAAATATTTATTTAATAAATTCTATTTACTTATTTATACTATTCATACCATTTAAATCTTAAATTTAAATATATATTATTTAGTATATTATGCAAAGGTCCATTTTTTTATGATTGTAGAGTTTTAATAAAAATAAGTTTGCATGTTTAACCTATGTCAAATTGCTTGCCTTGTCAATGAGAGAGGAAGGGGAAGGAGGGAGGGAGACAATTTGGAACTCAAAATTTGAAAAGAGAATGTTAAAATTGTTTTCACATGTAACTGGGAAAAAATAAAATATGAAATTAAAAAAACCAGAAATGAGTGTTGGATTTTGTCAAAAGCCTTTTATATACTCATATGCTTTTTAGTCTATATATTATTGACATGATTTACTGTATCTGCAATCTTCCTTATTTTGAATCAACCTGAATTCTTAGTATAAAGTCAACCTGGTCATAGTGTATACAGTCTAATATGTTGTTATAGCCTACCTGATAGTAGTTTTACTCACAATATTTGCATCAATATTCATTAGGAATATTTGTCTATAGTTTTCTTTTTTTTCTTCATATCTCTTTGGTTTACATATAAAGACCATATTTGTAATAGCATTCTTTTCTTATTATTTTTGTATTACACAATAATATTGCATTTGAAAATTAAGGCAAATTAAGAGACAAGATTTGGAGCTTGATCAATTTAATTAGTTAGGCTATACCCAATAAATTAAGTCAATAGGCTCTCTCAATGACCAAAGACCCTCAATATGGGCTAAGAGGGTTTTTTAAACCTAGGTGTGTCTTCTCATTGGCCTGAGAGTACATCATTTGGACCTCCTCTTCCAAAGTTAAGACAATCTTAATTGGTAGAAATTTTAAGGAGGAGGTTCCTCCCCATTACTTTATTGGAAGATGGGTGTAATCCTCAGGTGATAGGATTAGTCTACAGGCATAGGCTATGATTGAATCAATCAATTGAATTTGAGTGAAGTAGGTGGTGGGTGAAGTTACAAAGGAACTTAATTTGACTTAAATGGAGGATGGGTGAGATAACAAAAATGAATAATATCAGGGTGGAGATGTTGTTATTGTTCTGTCTTTTTTGAAGGGTGGGGATTGAGTTCAATTCTGTCTTCATGACCCATTTGGGGTTTTTTTGGCAAAGATACTAGAGTGTTTGCCATTTCCTTCTCCAGTTCATTTTACAGATGAGGAAGCTGAGGCAAACAGGGTTAGGTGACTTAGACAGAGTCACACAGCCAGTAAGTGTCTGAGGCCAGATTTCAACTCAGAAGATAAGTTTTCCTGACTCCAGGTCTAGTACTTTATCCACTGGGTCACCGAGCTTCCCCAAGGGTGAAGATACAAATTAAAATAATAAAATTGAGAGTAAAAAGGACTGGAGGCAACCTGAGTAAAGGGTGAAGGTAATTATGAGGTAAAAACTTGACCTTTAAGGCAAGTTTCTCCAGAATGTAGATCAAAGATGAAATTTCAGGGGTAAGGAGTTTAGACTCACAAGTGGGGGAGTTTAAAATAGTATTTTAAACAACTCATATTAACCTATGTCAGTCTAAATCTTAAAAACAGAATTAAAATTAATTTTCAATTTTACAATAAAATTGTACAGAATCATTTGTAAATCATTTTTGTAGCATTGGAATTAACTCTTCTGTGACTATTTGGTAAAATTATCTTGTGAATCCATCTGTTCACAGAGTTTTTTCCTTTGAGATTTCAATTACAGCTTGAATAATTTGCTTTTCTAATATTGGACTATTTAAATGAGATTTTTTTTTAAATCTGGGTATTTTATATTTTAAGTATTATCTATTTCCACTTGTTTAGGTGGGGATTTTAAAATTTGTTAATGTTCACATTTTTAAAAGTATAGCCCCAATTTATTTATTTGTTCTTTTTTTCTTTTGTTGATGAAAGCACTTAGAGATACAGGATTTTCCCTCAGAACTGCCTTATTTGGATCCCATACATTTTGGTATTTTATCTCATCATTGTCATTTTCTTGATCTAATTTTCTATTTTTTTATCATTTGCTCTTTGAATCACTACTTTAGAATTGTGTTATTTAGTCTCCAATTTTTAATTCTTCCTTTCAATTCTCTGTTTAATTTTTATTGCATTATGACTAGAAGTGATGTGTTTAATATTTCCACTTTCCTTCATTTTTTTTTTAGTGCAGTCTTTATGCTCCAAATACTGAACAATTATATTCATTTCACATGCCAGCAAGGTTATGCTTAGGATTCTGCAAGTTAGGCTTCAGCAGTATGTGAACCAAGAATTACCAAAAAAGCTAGCTGGTTTTCAATGATGCAGAAGAACTAGAGACCAAATTGCCAACATGCACTTGATTGTGGAGAAATCTAGGGAATTCCAGAAAAAACATCTACTTCTGCTCCATTGACTACACCATAGTCTTTGACTGTGTGGATCACAACAAAATGCAGCAAGTTCTCAAAGAGATGGGAGTGGTGATGGGGAGTTAATGATGGGCCCCCCCAAAAGGCCCTGGACTTTTCCACATGACCTAGGTCCCTGATGTCTGCCTGGGGCACCTGGCCCTTCCTAGTTCATAACCTTTTCAACTGCGCTTTCACTGTAGCCCTCATGATCTGCACCTGGTCCCACCCTAGAGCATTACTCCTTAATCTCATTACACTTTCAAAATAGTTCTGCTACCTCAAATAGATGAAAAGGAAAAAAACCAAAAAATTTATAACATCTATTTTTGTAGTGGCAAAGAACTAGAAGCTAAGGAGGTACCCACCTATTAGGGAATGGCTGAACAAACCATTATGGCATGTAGATGTAATGGAATATTATTATGCTGGAAGAAATCACGAAGGAGACATATTCAGAGAAACCTGGGAAGACTTTTATGAACTGATAGGAATGATATGAACAGAATCAGAAAAAAAATCTTTAATAGTGTTTTAAAGACTTAAATCTCTGAAAAACTTTGAAAGATTTACGAACTCTGATCAACATGATGACCAACTATGATTCCAGAGGACCAGTGCTTAAGTATGCTACCTACCTCCTGACAGAAAAGTTAAGAAACAAATTGAGCTTTATATTTTTTGTACATGGTGATACAGGAATTTAGTTTGCTTGACTATGCATATTTGTCACAAAGCTTTTGTTTTTCATTTTTTTAATGGCAGGGTAGGAGAGAGACAAAACAGACTTTTGTTATCAGAAAAAAATTTTTAAAAACTATCCTAGGGTTGTTGTTGACTCTTTTTTTTCCCTCTTTAATACAGTATGATTCTTTGGGAGTGGTAGAAGAAGGGAGACCTAGGATATTATAGTGATGCAGCTTGTTGCTGCAGCAGAGAGAATGCAGGGCCGAGGGTCAAGAAAACTAATCTTTTTGAGTTGATATCTGGTCTCAGAAACCTGTTTTGTGACCCGTGGCAAGTCACTTGACCCTGTTTGCCTCAGTTTCCTCATCTGTAAAATGAGCTGGAGAAGGAAATGGCAAACCATTCCAGTATCGTTGTCAAGGAAATCCCAATGGGGTCATGAAGAGTCAGACATGACTGAAAACTTCTAAACAGCAAATGAAGATGCAAGAAACAGAAAATAATAATTTTTTTAAAAAAATGTCCTGCTTGACTGTGTTTACTTTTGAACTTCCTTTAGTGAAATTAAAAAAAATGCTTCAGTGGCCCTCTTTTGGGGGGGTATCACAATTGTTAGCCTACTTTAATCCCTCCCTCCAATTAAAAATAGAGAGAAGAAAACCAAACAAATAAGTATAATTGACTACAACAAATCTGCACAGTGGCCATGTCCAAAAATATGAGGGTTTTTTTGCTTTTCATGTCATTCAACTTTCTATCAGGAGCAGGATAACATGCTTTTTTCTAGGTCCTCTGGAGATGCTGCTGGTCACAATTTGATCACGATTCTTGAGTTTTTAAAGCTGCTTTTTTTTTTTTAACAATGTTGTCATTGTATAAAGTATTTTCCTGGTTTTGTTCACTTTAGTCTCCACTACTTCATTTGTCACTTAAGATTCTAGTAAATCTCTTTCATCATTTTTTATAGTATAATAATATTCCTTTACCATATTCATACTTCACAAATTGTTCAGCCACTCCCCAACTGATTGCCCCTCCCTTAGACTCTAGTTCTTTTTTTTTTCCCCAAAATTCTCCTTTCAGGGTTATGAAATTTGTTTTGTTTGTGACTTGTTACCCACCTGGTATCATCCTCTGTCTTAAACCTTCCCTTCTGAGATTGATGTATTTCTACACCACAGGGTATGTGTGTGTGTGTGTGTGTGTGTGTGTGTGTGTGTGTGTGTGTGTGTGTGTGTGTGTGTGTGTGTGTGTTCAACCCTCCTTTGTCTGGTTCAGATATAACTGTGACTCATCTGATTCCTGTTCCCCTCACCCTTTCCTCCATGTTTGTAAATTCTCCTTCTCAAGCACGTTAATTATGAGAAATAATAAGTTCTATTACCTTCTTCCTCCTTTCTATATTAGTGCATTCCTTTTACTTTCCCTTCTCTTTTTTAAATTTATTAATTAATTTGTTTTCAATTTTCAACAATCACTTCCATAAGTTTTAAATTTTCTCTCCCTACCTCCCCGCTCATGCAATCTTATATGGGCTCTACATATGCATTCTTATTAAACACAGTTTCACATTTGTCATGTTGCATAGAAGAATGAAAATAAATGGGAAGAACCATAAGAAAAACAAATCAAAACCAGACATAACAAAAGAGAAAATAGTCTGCTTCGTTCTGCCTTCTGACTCCTTAGTTCTTTCTCTGGATGTGGATGTGGATTTCATCATAAGTCCTTTGAAAATATTTTAGATCTTTGCATTGCTGTGAAGAGCTAAGTCTATCAAAAACAGTCCTCCCACACTATGGCTGTTACTGTGTATGATGTTCTCCTGGTTCTGCTCTCTTCACTCAGCATCAGTTCATATAAGCCTTTCCAGGTTTTTATGAAGTCTGCCTGTCTGTCATTTCTTACAGCACTGTAGTATTCCATTACATTCATATACCACAGTTTGTTCAGCCATGCCCCTATTGATGGGCATCCCCTCCATTTCTGGTTCTTGGCCACCACAAAGATTTCCCTTCTCTGTTTCCTCTTAAAACTGTCAAAACAGAACCAATGCCCCAGGCCCTCTATTTTTCTTATTTAACTTCCTGGAACTTCCCTTTGAAGATACTGAGGTTCTAAAAGGATCCTTGTTTCTTCTCTGCCATTAGAATATTTAGTATGACAACCTCATATAGACTTTTTCAATTGCTTCAGTAAATTTGCCGTTCTAGGTTTCTTTAGGTTCTTGTGTTTCTCTTTCAAAGTTCCTATTGATCTCTGGTCTTTTCATGAGAAATGTTCAAAAGTGCTCAATTCATTTTCCCCCGAAAAGATTATTCTCATTTTTGGTTGTAAGCCATTTCTTTTGCCTTTTGGAATATTGTATTCCAAGCTCTTCTCTTTATGTTAGAGGCTTCCAGGTCTTATATAAGCCAAACTATAGTTACTTGATACTTCATTCTTCTTTCTGGGTTTTAGCAATATTTTTTTTTCTTTGATGTATAAACTTTGAATTTAGGCTATGATATTTTGGGGATTTTTCTCTTTAAGGCTTCTTTCAGGAGATGATTAGTAGGTTTTTCTATCTTCATTTTGCCTTCTGGTTCTAAAATACTTAGGCAGTTTTCATTTATGATTTATTGAAATATAGGACCCAGATTTGTTTTGTTTTGTTTCTTTTTACTATCATGGTTTTTAGAAAGACCAGAGAGTCTTAATTTGTCTCTCCTTAACCTGTTTTCTAGATCAGTTTTTAAAATAGCACGTATCTTACATTTTCTTCTATTTTTTCCCACCCTTTTGATTTTGTTCTGTTTTTTTGCTGTCTCATGAAGTCATTGATTTGTTTGGCTTATCTAGTTTTCAGAGAGTCTAATTAATACTTGAGTAATGTATTTACCACTCCTACTACCAACCTGTTTACTCTCCTTCTAATTCTTTGCTTAGAGCTTTCATTCATTTTTTATCTTTTGCTATATATATATTTTTAGGTATTCATGTAATCCTGAAGGAATTTCCAACTTTTGAGTCTCTGCTTGCAGTTGCTACAAAGTTGTTTTTTCCTTCTAGGCTATATTTTTGGGATCTCTATATTTATAATAACTATTTATACTGGTTGGGGTCTTCTCTGGCTTACTCATCTCTCCAGCTCTAGCTCCTGAATCAGGGCTTTGTGCCAGAGCCAGGCTTAGACCATCATTATTCTTCTGGGCCCTACTTTGTCTTCTCCTGTGTCACCTGGGTTCCGGAGCAGACCTCCATGCCCTGGGGGATTAGGCTTTGTTGGATCTTTCAGGTTCACAGCGCTGGCTCTTCAAGGTCCTCTATGGCAGAGGTGTCAAACTTGGGGCTGGTGGGCCGAAGCAGGTGCCAGATTAAAATTGGGAAGTGCTCAACAAAATAAATGAAAATATAATAAAATGTAGAGAATGTTCACTTATGACTTTCTAAGTCAGGACGCAGCCATCAGGGATCTGTTTCTACCAAGTTTGATACACTACTTTACGGCAGCTCAGGACAAAGCGCTAGGCACCTCTGACCCCTAGAATTGCTAATTACTTATACTTTCCCTGACTGGAATCTGTCATGTTGCAACCATCGTTGCCACCCCCTGGGACTCCAGGGGTTTCTGATGCCCCTATCCCTGGGACTTTCTCAGAAAAGCCCTCTGTTCTTATATCCTCTGGACACAGAGCCCTGGCCCACTTCTATTGGCTTGTTTGCTTGATCTAGGATTGGCTTTGCTAGTGACCCCCTTCCCTTTTGCTTGTGGGCTTGTAGCTGACTTTTTATATAGGTCTGGGACATAAGAAGTAACTACAGTTTCTTTTTTTATTTTTAATTTTAAAATGTTTTTATTTACATCTTTTGTTTTTTAACATCATCCTAGTTATCGCCAATATCCCTCCCGGAAAGCCATCTCAGATAACAATATTTTTTAAAGACCAAAAAAAGGAAAAGAAGAGGGGAGCACCACATTCCCTAGTTCTATAATGCATATCAAACAAAGCCCAGTTTTCCCCTTCTTATCTATCATAAACTCTAAGATGACACGGTCATTTCTTCCCATTTCTATTTCAGTAATAAGTTCTCTTCTTTAATCTGGGCTTTAAAAGATGAAAATCAGTAGGTGAAAACAAGAAGGGAAGGACATTTCAATTACAGTAAGGAACAGAAAATAGTCTAGTTTGGTTGGAGAATATAGTTTGGAAAGGAGAGTAATATCTGTTAAAGCAGAAAGGTAAGATGGTGCTGGGTCACAGAGGGTCTTGAACGTTGGGCAAAAGAATATGAATTTAACTCGATGGGAAATAGGAAATCACTAAAAATTTCTGAAAAGAGGAACTCAACTGAATCTATGCATAAGGTTTTTTTGTGGCTACTATATAACTGGAGGGGGCAGGGAGTACAGGGAAGAAAACCTCTTATGAGCTATCACAAGTAAGTATACAGGCAAGTGGTAAGTGGGGTGGGATGCTATATTAAGATGATGACAGTGGAAATGGGGGAGAGATGGATTCAACACATTTGAGTAGAATCAATCAAGTTTGGCCATTGTCTGGATGTGAATGGTTAAAGAGAAGGAGTCAGAGAGCTTTAAGATTATCTTAAGGCAGGGGTTTCCAAACTTTATATAACAATATAAATAAATAAATAAATGAAATGTATGAAAATGCCATGTTACCCCAATTTTTCATAAAATAATTTACACAAATAAGTTTTAGCAACTCATTTTTGTGCAACATGGTTGACTGAGTCTTTTCTCAGGGTCAGGCTTATGGCATCTTTCCACTCCCTCAGTATTCTCAGGTATTCTCACAATATAGGAGTCTTTTTTTTCTCTGCCATCAGCTTGAGTCCTCATTGGCTGTGTTTTCCCCATTTTTAAGGGACCAATGACTAGCACCCCAGCTCCATTTAACCACAGCGTCGCATAACTTTTACAAAACAATATTTGCTTCAAAGATATAGCAAGAACAAGTGTACAAACAGGAGTTAGCTTACTTCTTACAATGGCACTAGTCCCACCAAGTTCAGGTCCAAAGCTAGCAGCTGAATTCTATTGGGCTGCAGCCCCACTCCTGCTCCTCAGATTATCATTGCTGGGCTGACTGCAGCATCCAGCCTGGATCCGTGAGTTCTCAGGTCCTTGTGGTTTTGCTCCTACTGCAGAATGGAGACACCACTCTAATAAATGAGTTTTCTGAGCCATGTGGCATTAGACAAGGGGTATGGTTGGTTGGGAGGAAGAAGGCTCTTCCACCTAGGTTCTGACACAGGAAGCTATGGGTGAAGGAGTCCCCTTGTGCCAGGGGTGTGCTGGAGGCAGCTCTAACTTGCTTGCAAAAGCTGTTTGTTAATTTTCTAGGTGAGCTTTCACACTTAAGGAATCTCTACACATCTGGGTTGAATTTATTGTTTTATGGATTTTCTAGACCTAAGAAAGAATTAATAATGCAGAATAAACTCAAAATTGTATGGGCACATCCTCCTGACCTTTGTTAAATATTTCCTAGCATACTCTTGTATTACTCCATAAACCTTGCCTGAGCTCATCAGGAACGGTAGTAGAAGTCTCATGGAATGAGGTTATCACCTGACTAAAAGGCCTGGTGACTGGAAGGTAGAAATAACGACAAAGATGAAGAAGAACAACACATTTACATATCATTTTAAGGTGTGTAAAGTGCTCTACAGCTGTTATCTTACTTAAGCCTCACAGCGCCCCAGCTTTTCTCCCTCCATTAGTAATGAGTAAAAGTCCTGGTCCATGCAGACTCAGACCAGGTGTAAGGCAGCTCTTTAGCCAATGAATAAAGGCTCCTCCCAACCACAGGGGAAGCCACACTGAAGCTCCAGGCTTGGTGATTCTTTGATGGTTGCACATGTGCTGAAATGCCATTGTTACATCTACTTAAATAAGGTGAAGAATTTATTACAATTTTAGAATATAACAAATCATAGCCCTAAGATAATATAAATAATTCCTCTGTTGTATCCACTAGATATCAGATTATAATAACATAGATTTAGAAGGAATTTTAAGACCATTTTTTCAATCCCACTCTTTTACAGTCAAGGAAACTAAGGCCAAAGAGATTAACTTCCCTAAGATCACTTCGGTAGGAAGTGGGAGAGCTGCATTTGAACTGAGTTTTTCTGACTCCAAATCCAGAAATCTTTCCTCTGTACAATGCAAATAGTGAAATAGGGCAGCAGGTGCTATTTCCCTCTCTACCCCCAATCTTTAAACCTTTCCACTGAGATGTAGTAGGAACCCAGGATAAGGAGTGGTATATGGGCATTGCTTGCTCCATCTCTGAGTGGGCTCTACTAGGGCCTAAGCTATCTGGTACCCATTCTAGACCTGGCACTATCCCTGACTGTGTCCTGGCCCCAGGAAGTACCTTTACCTTGGGGTAGGAATGGAAGGCCTGGGATGGAAGCAGCAAAGAGCAGCACTGGAGTGCCCCATGGAGCAGCTACCAGTGTAAGCCCCAGTGTCCATAATGGGGTAAGGGGTCTGGCCCAAGCCACAGATGCCCTTCTAATTATTATCAGGGGTCACCTTGCCATAAGTGTTCCCTCTGTGCTTTTGGTGGAGGATCTCAGTCCTTTCACTCTGTAGCTAGAGGAGAAGATAGTTGCCAGGGTAAAATGAGTACAGGATGGGGTTTGGGGGTAGATGGGAGGTGAGGGAGGGTTGACACTCCTATAGTTTATGGTTGAGGGAGACACCTAGAGTCCAGGGATGGAAGTTCCAATTTGCCATCCTCTAGCTACTAGGTTGAAAGGGATGTACTGTGTTAACTTTCATTGATTTTAATTTTAATTTTATTCTTCTCGGGAGAAAAAACAGAAAATTACTTGCCCAAGATCACAAGGAAATACCTTTCCCTCTGAATCCCCGAATCCCGCATGAAAATCTTTCCTTGACTTCCATAACCTGACTCAATGCCTCTCTTCTGTTTTTCTGGGAATGCCACTTCATTCTTAATCATCAGGCTTGGCAAGTGGATGATTGGATGACCTCGATACACAGTTCAGTCTTTAACTTGGCCCCACAGCCATTCCCATATGCTGTTAAAGAGCTCCCTCTCTCCCATGCCAGGTGAGCCTCCTATTTCTTTACATTCCTAAGGCCCAGGTCTGGTTACACCACCACTCTGCTCAAAACCTTCAGTGATTGCCTGCTACCATAGCAGGATAATATATACACTCCTTCGCCTGACACATGAAAGCCCTTTATAATCTGACTCCAACCTATCTTTCTCACCTTATTTCATATTATATGCCCTTTAATCCTGTCCCTCTTCTAGCCAAAATGGCTTACTAGCTATTTTTCAATTTCATCTTGTCTTTTTCAGCTCCTGTTCATTCAAATACACTGCCTCTCCACACATTTGACATATTCTTCTGGAAGTTTAGGGGAGGGTTAGATAGAGTGACAGACCTAATGAGGAAAAACTGTTTGCCTCAGTTTTCTTATCTGTAAAATGGAAAGAATAAAGCACTAACCTCCCAGAGTTGTAAGGATCAAATGAATTAACCTATGTAAAGTGCTTAGTAAATTTTAAAGTGCTTCACGAACGCAAGCTACGATGATGACTCCAAGCTGAAAGTGGTCACTCCTTTCTCCTACTTTGGGTGAACTCCTTCTTTCCCCTTTAGACATTCTAATTTGCAGGGTACTTATTTTTATATTAGGAGAATCTCTTCCCACTATTTGAGTGAGGGTAGGGATACTATGGAGTTATTTTTCCCCCTCTTTTATAACCCCAGCACCTAATTCAGTGCCTATAGGAACCTAATGTTTTCTGATTTGAATTAACTTGCCCTAATCTCAGACTTGATTTGCTGACCCCTGAAGTGGAATGTAAGATACATAGGAATTCAAACACACATTAATCTAAGGAATCGCGGAGCTATTCAAGGCCAAATGATGAGTTCTGGGAAGATACAGGAAAGAGGAAACATAGTAACATAATAGTTAGCGCTGCCGCCTTAAATTAGTAACCGCTCCGAGGGAGAGTTCCAGGGGATCGCAGCGTCCAGACCGGTCATTCTCCTTTCCAGGCGCAGCCTCTCCTATCTGTTGCTCACAAACTCCTTTCTGTTGAACAAACAAATTAATCTGTTTTGTACATTTTGCTCTCTGGGGGGTTTTCACACCAACACAAAGAGTATTCTTTGTTTTATAATCATCATGGTTTTATACATTCTTTAATCAGGGATCTAACAAAAAGGCAAACTTATACTGAATTCCACTTCATGTAAAAACAAGCTTTCTCCGTTTTTAACACATGTCCGCTTCCTGTCCCTCATCCCCCCTCCCTCCTCCCGTTTCCCTTGCCCCTCCTTCTTTCCAGCCTGCTCCCTCCCACTTCCCCCTCCCCCATTCCCTCCGGTCCTGATTGGGGGGGGGGGGGCCGCTGTGAAGCACAGCCCCCCACCCCCATGGCCACCCGTAGGAGCCAGAGGCGGAAAGGGAGAAGGGGGGAGCTGGGCACCGCCCTGCTACCCACCCTGGTCCTGGCCCTGGGCCTCTCCCTTGCCTGTTTCGGCCTCCTGCTAGTGGTTATCAGCTTGGGGGCCCAGGCATCCCCATTCTCCCAGGTGAGATCCCCTTTGCCCTGGAAATAGAGGAGCGCTTGGAAGGGCCAGAGTGAGAATGCTAGACAGAAGAACTGGTCGAAGAGACACAGGAGGAAAATGAGGCATCCAACTTAGTTGGAAGGAAGTGAGGAGCCAAGGGGTGAGGAATCAGGTGGAGGAGGGAGAGGGTTTGTTTCCCATGTAATGTCCTCCCCTGTTCCCCTCTGTAGGACCCAGCCCAGCAAGAGATGGTGGAGAAGGAGTCTGGGGCAGTGATGGTGAGTGTGTTTGTTTGTGTGAGATTTATCTCCCCGTGGGTCATTATTTGTTTTATTTCTTTTCCTGTCTCTCTGTGACTCATTCTAAATGTCTCTGCAGCCTTGAATCTGGGTTTAAGGGCAGAACAATCCTGGTTTCCTAAGAGGCTCACACTTATGGGTCCTGGAAAGGAAGGAAAATCTGGGAGCTGACCCAGCCTACTCTTTACCCCAAGCCACATTTTTGAAAAATGTGGTTGAAAGACTGAATCTTTCCTAAAGTTGAAATATATTCTAGGAGAAACATGGTGCTTTCTAAGTCCAGGCTCACTTTCTGAATGATCTTTGGGGAAGTCATTTTCCCACCCTTGGCCTCAGTGTGCTCATCTCCAAAATGAGCTAATTGGATTAGATGTCTTTCTTTCTCCAACAGCTTTGAAATTCTGTTGCTATGTTTGTCCCTGGCTTTATCTCTAATTATCTCTACACTCAGCCACAAACTTTCTAGTTTTCTCTCCTACTGTTTTTCTGAACCTGTATATCTCTTTAGTTTGATATTGGGCTGGGGCTACATAGGCCAAGGTTCTGGCTCAAATCTGCACTTACTTTCCCCAGCAAATGATTTCCCAAAGCAAGAATCTAACTCCTACCCTGAAAAGAAGAGTACGCCTTCCCCGTGGTGAGTCTCCCACCATTTCAGCGTTGCTTCATACCAGATTTCAACTATGAACAAGATAATGGAGGTGGTGGGAAAGAGATCAAGGAACAGTACATTCTGAGAAGGGAATAGGGGCTGGTGAACAGGATAAGAACCAGTTGGGCTTGGAGTGAAGGTCTGAACTCCAGAAAGATAATAGAGCGTGGGAAGATCAGACCTGTGGGTACCCAGAAAAGAATGCCTTTGCTCATCTCTGTTTTCTTTATTTTTAGCTGTGAAAGGTCATAAAGCTCGGACTCGAAAAGTGAATGCAGCTCACTATGAAGGTGAGATAAGAACAGTGGGAAGGGTATGCCTGAATTGGTAGTAGTGTTGGAGAAACAGAATCAAGAACTCCCCTCCTTAAGTAATAATATCCCTGTGTTTTGTAGTTCGTGCAAAAGCAGGGCTGGATGGAGCTCAGGCTGGTAAGTGATGGACTCCACTTTCTGTGATGTTTCTTGAAGTTATACAGGATCAGTCTCTTTTAGCTTTTAGCCTTCTGCCCAATTCCCCAACCTCTTAGCCTCCAGTCCTTGGTGGAAGGCCTTCAATGCCACACTACATAGTTTACAGAAAAGTAGTGACCATAGAAACAGACAGAATGGACAAATGGGGGTGGGAGTGGAGGAGGAAGTTATGGGGCAGAAATTGTCAAAGTGTTGTAGGTACTGAATTCCCAAAAGGGAGTGGGGACTCCTTTTGCCTATCCATTTCTCCTTTATTCTCAAGACTTAGACATTGATTGGCTATAGAAAGAAGGTACCTTCAAGGTTTTGACCAGTAACTAGAGTAGTGCTGCTAATAGAGAAGTCAGAAGGAGCTGGTTTGTGGGAGATCAGATCATTCTGGGACAAACTGATTTTGAGGTGCTGGCTAGATATTTAGGCAGAGGTATTCATCAGATAGTTGGAAATTCAGTTCTGGAGTTTGGAAATGAAGTTGGGCTACAGACAGATTTGTAAATCATTTACATCAAGCTATGGATTATTGTGCTGTAAGAGATGATGAAAGGGATGGTTTCAGGAAAACCTGGGAAGACTTTATGAACTGGTGCAAAGTGAAGTGGGCAGAACCAGAACATTGTAGCAACAGTATTGTAAAGATAATCAGTTTTGAAGTCTGTAACTCTGGTGGGGGTGAGGTGGGGAGAGACTAAGCATTCGCAAACACCATGAGCAAACCACAATTCAGAAAGACTGGTGGTCAAATATGCTATTAACTTCCATACAGATAAAGAGCTGATGGATTCAGAGTGCAGATTGAAGCCTATTTTCTCTTTCTTTCAGTTTTGTTTTACGTGACTATATATATATATTTGTAAGGGGTTTTGGTTTTTGTGCCTTCTCCATGGGTTGGAGAGGGGAGGAGGAAGGGAGAGAATTGGAAGTGAAAATAAAATAAAATTCTTGGGGGAAACAAAGAATGAAAGAGATATCAGAAGGACAGGAGGAGAAAAGAAAATGGTCTAAGATCAAACCTTAAGGAATGTCTACTTTAGAAGTCATTGAAGGAAACTGAAAGAAACAGAAGTCAGAGCTTAGAAAAAATAAAATAAGAACTATGGTTCTTCTGTGTCTTGCAAGCCAAGAAAGGAGATAACTTCAAGAGGGAGATAATGTCAAGTGCTATAGAGAAAGACTGAAAAAAAGCCATTGGATTTGATGATTAGGTGGTCACTAGAGAAATTACTTAGAGAATATTCTGAGTGAAGTGGTAGGTAGGTGGTGAATGCCAAATTTAAAGGGCTTCAAAAAAAGTAAGAGAGTAGTGAAGAAATTCAGACACTGAATGCAGACTACTCTTTCTAGAATTTTGATAGTGAAAGGAAGGAGTATAAGACCATATTTTGAAGGGATAACAAAGTCAAAGAAAATTTATTTAATGATAAGGGAGACTTGAGAATGAATGTTTGTAGGCAGAATGGAAGGAACTAGTCAAGAGAGGTTGAAATACACAACAAAAGGAATAATAGGTCCCTGAGGAAACAGGATACAAGAACGCAGGTGAAAGTTAAATTTGACAAAATGAAGGAATACTTTTGCGTCATTGACATAAAGGGAGGGATGATAAAGTACAGAGATTCTGAGGTATAGAGGAGAGTAGGGGAAAGGGCTTATGAAGTCAAGAGATTTCCTTTGAGGTTTGAAGCTTTGTAAATTGGGTACAGTCTAGGTAGGGAGACAAATAAAGTCAGAATAAGGATGATAGACGGGGAAAATAAGGAGCCAGTGAGAGAATGGAAGTCAAAGTGAAGATAAAAATCTTGAAAGTAGTATGGGAACATGTGGTCAGAGAAGGGAATTTCACTTTTTAACATTTTTTAACACTTTTTAACACTTCTCATCCCTCCATATCTAATTACCTGTTGAGCTTTCTTTTATTTATGTCCTTTTCTCTTTACTGTCCCAACCCCAATAAAGGTCCGAAACCCTAGTTTATTTAGGAGGCTTGCTTCTACTTGGGCTGTCCTTCCAAACCATACCAATCATCTTGACCAAACTCTTTCATAAACCCCACTTTCATTATGTCCCATCTTTCCTCAGGATCTTTTGATGACTCCTTATTCCCCACTGAAATAAGTGGGGAACACAGGCAACTCCTTTGCCTATGTTTCTAACCTAATTTCCTAATAAATATCCTTCCCTCTGATCAGGCCACAAGCACATCTCATTCACTTGTTTAGCCAGTTGTCACCACTATTAAAAGTCTAACTCAAATTCCACCTGTTCCATGAAGACCTACTTGTTTATTCAAAGTTCTTTTCAACTTTCCCTAACGGTACTTGTTGACTATCAGGGGCAGCTAGGTGGTGCAGTGGATAGAGCACGAGTGTAGGAGTCAGGAGGACCTGAGTTCAAATTTCACCTTGGACACTTGACACTCACTAGCTATGTGACCTTGGGCAAGTCACTCAACCCCAATTGCCTCATCCTGGGTCATCTCCAGTCATCCTGATGAATATCTGGTGACTGGATTCAGATGGCTCTGGAGGAGAAGTGAGGCTGCTGACTTGCACAGCCTTCCCTCAATCAAAACAAAGTCAAGCGCAAGTCATGTCATCATTTCTCTGATGGCATGGTCTTCAGCAACGAAAGACGAACACACACACTTGTTTATTCCAGCCCTCATGTGGACATTTATAATCTATGCCACAACATTTATATATCATCTTAATTTTTATGGAGGGGGGACAGTGATAGCCTTTTCTCCTCAATTAGTTTATAAGTTCCTAGAAGGTTGGGACTGTCTTATCCTTATTTTGTAGCCTTAGCAAGTACTGAGCATATAGACAGATAACAAATCATCCAGGTAAATATGTCCTTTAGACAACTGTCAATACAAGAATGGAGTTCAGAATGTTATTAGGGCTAGAGATATGGGTTTGGGAGTCATTTATTTGGAGATGATAATTGAGTTCATGGAATCTGATGAGATCAACAAGAGAGTTTATACAAAGTGGTAGCCCTAGGTCAGAAAGTGCAGAAGTGCCCAGTGTTATGTTAATGAGTGGGAGATGGGGGATCATCTGGTGATCCAACAGGTAAGAGGAGAACCAGGAGAGAATAATTTCACAGAAGCCTAGGGAGGAGTGAGTATCTAGGAAGAGTAGGGTAGCAACTATATTAAAAGCTACAGAGAGGTTAAGCAGGATGAAGCCATCAAATTTTGCAATTGAGAGATCATTGGCAACTATCAAGCTAGACTCCCTGGCCAACCTAGGAATGAACAGAGCAACTTCTCCTCACCCCGCGTCTCACTGGAGTCCTGCAGATATTCTGGGAGGGACATACCAAAGAAGGTCGAAAAGAGGGCAGAGCACATATCTCTGTCACCTGTGGGGCAATCTCAACACTTCCTGTCAGAGTTCCAGCCTCACCAAACCCTAGCATTCCCTGAGTCTAACGATGGTGCTCCAGGAGATTAACTTTGAAAAGTTTCTACCAAGGGTAATCCCCTGAAATGTAAAGTTAATGAAAAGAGGGAGCTCATAACAGATGGTATTATTTTGTCCATGTATGGGAAGTTCTTTGCTGAGAAGGTGTAGTGGAATAGGGGTCTTGAGGAGTTAAAGTTTGGAATAGCTCCTTTGGGAAGTGTGACAGAGAGTCAACTGAGGATGAAGAAAAACTGCCATGAAGCAACGAGGGTACAGTTGAGATGAAATAACATGAACTTGTATTGGACCCTGTTGGCACAGTATTCAGCAGCATTCAAGTAGAGAAAATGACTGATAAAAGTAACCTAAGATTGGGGTTTGGTAAGGGATTCCAGAGTAGATAATAATAACTTAAATGGGTCAACCACATATCAATCAATCTGAAAATGGAGGAAAATGACACCAGAGCAGGGGTGACAGACTGGCAGAATAGGACAGAGTGAAGGAACTAGAGGTCATGGGAAGTACAAAGAATAGGAGGTTATGATTAGAGAAAAGAATTTCAAGGTCAAGGAGGGATCTAAGTTATAGCCATCTCTTTGGGTGGCTAAGGTGAAGATGGGGGTAATGGGAGACAACAAAGTTGATGAAATAGGAGACCAAGATGTTAAAAGGAACACTACTGTGTAAACTGAAGTCCCAAAGTTTGAAGGCTAGGTTTGAGGTTGAAAGGAAGACTGTGGACCAGGTGCTGAACTTCTTGAGAAAGAAAGGAGAAAGAAGAATGATCTGGAGATAGACTGACAATAATTGGAACAAGAAATTATTTCAGGTGATAAGAGATGACAGGCATGAGCTTCAAAAGAGGAGAAGTTGCTGAATAAAGGTAGCAAAAGAATGGTCTGGAAGTAGCAAGGGGAGAAAGGAGAAGATCAACTCCTCCTCCAGGCCCACAGTGTTGAGGGGCATGAGAGAAAGAAATGAAGAGGTTACTGGAGAGGGTGGCCAACTGGTAATAATTACATTGGTAATACTAACAATGAGGCAGCTAGGTGCCACAGCTGATGGACTCTTGGGCCTGGAGTCATAAAGACACATTTTTCTGAGTTCAAATCTGGCCTTGGACACTTACTAGTTGTGTGACCTTGGGCAAGTCACTTTACCATGTTTACCTAAGTTTTTTCATGTGTAAAATGAGCTGAAGAAGGAAAGGGCAAAACACTCTAATCTTTGCCAAGAAAACCCCAAATGAGGTCAGGAAGAGCTGAATGTGACTGAAAATAGATGAACGTCTAATAACAAACATATAGCACCTTAAGATGAAAAAGCACTTTGCATATTTAACCTCATCTGACCCTCACAAAAACCTTGGGAGGTAAGCATTACAGTTTATAAATGAGGAATCTAAGGTTCAGGGTTGGTTAAGTGGTTTGCTCAAGTTCATTAAATAGAGGAGAAAACGCCATTGAAATCTGAACTCGTTTCTCCTGACTTCATCCATGGCTCTTTCCACTGTGACCTCGCCTTTGCACAAATTATTTAATAAAGACTGCTGTATTGAGTACTGTATAAAGACATTCTTGCCATTTGGAATCATCTGCCTCTTGAGAACACACACAACTATTAGAATTACTTTACTTATATACAGTTACCATTATGTCACTCATGAATCCATAGCGGTTTCTCACGAGCCCACTGTTCCAGCTTGGTAGATTTTTTAGGCTGCCCTATGATATGCCATTCTCATTACAACTTTAAGCTTTTTTTCATGCTTTTCTCCTCCCTAGGTTGTCTTCCTTCCTTCTTTTTCTTCATCCTTCAAGGCCTATCTCAAGTCCCAACTCCTCTGGATCCTTACACTAGATGCCTTCAACATAAATACTGATTTTCCCTCAAATAACCTAACTTCCCAGTCACATTGCTTTATAAATATCTCATTTTATCCGATAACAGTCTTGGGAGGTAGGTGCTATTATTATCCCTATTTTACAGATGAGAAAACTGAGGCCAGGGTCACACAGTAAGTATCTGAGACTAAATTTTAACTCAGATCTTCCTGACTCCAGGTCCTTGGCTGTATCCACTGTACACTTCAACAACTTCCCAGGTGGTACAGTAGATAAGAGTTCCTTATTCTACTCAGTTGCCATGACCTACTCCTTCACTCCACCTAATTTATTGCCATTACCCACAAATGTTCCACTTCCATGCTCATGAACTTTTCTTTTATTCATTCTATCTTTTCTTATATTTTATAACTATTAACTGTATTCTTTATCCCTACCAGGACCTACACCCTTTATTATTCTCCCAGGCCATCATCTTTACATTGGCTACAATCTTCCCAGTTTTAACACTTTGGTGAACCAGTTCAACTTTACACTATCCTCTTTTCTCAAATCCCTTGCTCCTTTGTCTTTCTATCTATCATGCCTTGCCAAACCCCAGCCCTTGATTATTCTGACATCTGCCTCCTTTGTTTTTAGTCATGTATGGTTGAACAAGTCATGAAACTACACTGTTTGAATCTACCACAAATTGTTACCCAACCCCAACTAAACTCTCACTGTAGCAGAGTAATCCTATTCTCCCCTAATCAGTTCTTCCTCCAACTCCCCACAGTTCCACAGCTTCTTGTTTGAAGAAGGCTGTCTTTGAGTTTCCCACAGAATCCTTTTCTACCATTCTTTCAGCTGAGAACATCAACTCATACTTCATCAAGAAAACTGAGGCTTTTCCCTGAGGGTTCCCATTTTTCTTCATTTCATTTCACATCCCTATGACATCATTCCCCCATTGTCTTTTCCTTCTCTCCAATCTCTGAGGAAGAGATGGCCCTTCTCCTATCCCATTCCAATCCTCAACATGCACCCTTGATAATATCTCCTCCTGTCTTCTCCAGCAGATGGCCCCTACTATCACCTCTACTTTTTCTATAATCTTTAATCTCTGTCTGCTGATTCCTTCCCTTTTGCTCACAAACATGCCTTTATGTTTACCTCATTCTTAGAAAAAACTTTGATTGATCCTACCATCCCTGCTAGATATTATATTTTATCTCTCCTTTCATTCTCAGCTATACTCTTTGAAAAAAAAAAACTTTGTACTCTGTGCTTTCATTTTTCTTTTCATTTTCTTATAAACCTTCCTCAATCTAGTTTCTCATATCATTTCACTGAAACTGCTCTTTCACTGAAACCAATGACCCCTTAATTGCCAAATCTAATATCCTCTTCTTGATTCTCCTCCTTCTTGGTCTCTCTCTAGCACCTCCTCCTGAATGCTCTTTCCTCCCTGGGTTTTCATTACACTCTGCTTTCTTGGTTCTCCTACCTACCTGTTCATCCCTGAGATTCCTTTGCAGGATCTTCATCCAAATCAAACCAACTAACTGTATGTGTTCCCCAAAACTCTGTCCTGGGACCTCTTATTCTCTCCATACTATCTCACTTGATAATCTTCTAAGTTCCTAGGGGTTCAGTTATCGTCTCTATGCAGATGATTCTATGAAGATCTATATATCCAACCTTAGCCTCTCTTCTGACCTCTAGTTCCATTTCACCATCTGCCTAGTGGACATTTCAAACTGGTTATCCCATAGATATATCAAACTCAACATGACCAAAACTAGCTCATTTTCTTTATAATGTCATTGTCTTTAGACAAACTCTTCATTCTGTATACATTCATAAAGAACTCAGCTTCCTCTAAAACAGTCTATTTTGTCTTTACTCACAGCACAATAATATTCCATCACATTTGATTGCCATAGTTTGTTTAGCCATTCATTACCTAACAAGTGGGCACCCCCTTGGTTTCCAGCTTGGGGCTTATGAGAAAAGCTGCTATATTTTTGTACACAAGGACACTTTTCCATTTCTTTCATTTGTATTACTCGTAGCATTTAGCACATTATGAAATGCATAGTAAGTAATCAATAAATACTTCTGAATGCTGTTCTTTGTGTCCAACCCAAACATTCCAGTTCAAAACTCAGCTCCTCCAAGAAGCCTTTTCTGATTAACCTCATTTTTTTGTTGTTTTAGAGATTCATTTTGCATTAAATCGTACCATTCTGTCCTTGCCGATACAGCAGCATTTGTCATTTTTCTCATATGTTTTAACTTCCCAAATATAGCGTAAGTTCTACAAAGAATAGGAATGTTCTTGAGATTCCAAGGGTAAAGATTTTTGTGTGGAATCTTTTATTTCTTTTTGTATAGGTCTCTGCATATCATGAACTGAAGCTTTTCAATTATTATTGGGAGTCTTAAGAGAAAGATAGAGAGGCCTATGCAAGGAGCCTCTCTCTCCTCCCCCAACCCATCGAGTTTGTATCTTTATACAGGTATGGATGGGACAGTGAGTGGCTGGGAGGAGGCCAAGATCAACAGCACCAACCCACTGAGTTATGATGCCAAGAAGGCAGAATTTACAGTTATGAGGGCTGGCCTCTACTACCTGTACTGTCAGGTGAGGTCCCTGCTGGGAACCAAAACTTAAGATGGAAAGGATGGGGAGGGGAGGGAAGGAGGAAGCCACAGGCAGAAGAGTGGAGGCCTGGGGAGGGACCCAATGCCCAGCTTGAAAGAATGCTGGGGTGGGGGTAGAGCTAACAGGGAGCTGAAGGTCTAGATTCCACCTGCACTCTTTTGCCCTCTTATATCCCCTCCTAGGTACACTTTGATGAGGGGAAGGCTGTATACCTGAAGCTGGACTTGCTTGTGGATGGTTCCCTGGCTCTGCGCTGCCTGGAAGAGTTCTCAGCCACAGCAGCCAGTTCCCCAGGCCCACAACTCAGGCTCTGCCAAGTGTCAGGGCTACTGCTCCTACGGCCAGGAGTCTCCTTGAAGATCCGCACTCTCCCCCTGGCACACCTCAAGGCTGCCCCCTTCCTTACCTACTTTGGACTCTTCCAAGTGCAGTGATGCTCCTTGACCCCAAAACTGCTTTCCTATACTCCAGGCCAAGCTCTGTCCATCCCTCTCCTTGTTCCTTCCTTTTATCAGGTCCTACAATTTTGTCTTCCCCTCCCCTAATTCCTCACAGCACCGCTTATCTGAACCCTAACTTCTTATAACTCAGACCTTCCCATCTCCAGGCTTTCATGAATTAATTTGCTCCTATCTCCTTATCAGTTACCCCCAAAGCCCTCCCAACATTTGTCCTACCACACTTGATCTGCCCTGGCTTTTTCCCCTTTCCATGACCCCTTCCCTTTCATACCCCTACTGCTCAGTTCTGGTCCTCTGTTACCCTACTAACTTTGACTGTTTCCCCCTGCCCCTCCCCCCATACCCTTACCACTCAGTTCCAGTCCTGGATCCCTCCACCTTCTATCCTACCTTGCCTTCCTTGTGGAAGCAATGTGTTTGGAAAAGCCTAAATGTCTGGATAGGGCCTTGGAAGAGCTACTTCTCACACAGGGGTACTGGACCTGAAAAGCAGAGAGACTGGTGTGGGGTGTGGGGAAGCTAAGGAGACTTGTGGGGAGGTAGGGTGGGTTTCAATATTGAGGGGTAGAAGATAAAGATTATTCTCTTCCCTGCTAAAATCCCTGTGGATTTTTAAAAAGATATTTTTATTATTATTGAAATGAATTGTTGGTAATGGATATTAAAAAGGTAAAGTGACAGTCTCTGTCTGATAGGGTAGGGGTGGGAGGGGTGGTTTAGGGACCAGAGCAGTACTTGAAGGGAATGAGGGTTGGAGGAGAATTGGGTGCTTTGGAGGGAGGAGGGAGAACATACAGATTCCTGAAGGCTGAAAGGGTTGAAAGAAGTATAGTCTTGGGTGGTTCTAAGTCCCAGGAGCAGAAACCATGCTGCTTGAGTGAGGATCATAGGACTTAGAGTTAGAAGGGACCTTAGAGACCACCGAGTTCAATCCTTTCATTTTATAAATGAAACCAGAAAGAACAGTGACTTTCTAGTCACACAGGGAATAAGTAACAAAGACAGGATTTGAACTCAGGTCTTCCAACTCTAAATCCAGCTCATTTTCTATTACACAGAACCCAAACTATGAGAGAGAAATTAGTCCTCTGACTAAGGTACAACAGAACTTTGCTTCATTTACCTATTAAGCCTGCTTCCTTCTGGAGGGGGAATCCCTTGAGATAGGTGGGGCAGGACTTCCTCCTGGCTGCCTCGAGTATTTACAGTATGTACGGCAGATGTGGACACAGGGAGGAGAGTGAGATCTGACTGAGTTTTTTGGTTTTAGAACAGGGAAAGGAGTGGGGTGGGGGGACTCAGGCCAGCAAACAAGATGCCCTAGGAGGGCACTCAGGAAGACTGATCACCTTGTCCAGAGGAGGGAGATTTTGGTTGGGCTATGTCAGTGTCGTTTCTTTCTGGTAACCTCTTGTAAGAACTTTTCTCTGGAAACAGGAAGTCAATTGCTTGCCAAGTTCAGCAACAGGGAGTAACAGGACGTGTTCCAACACACCCCAGTCCTAGCCATAACCCCAGAGCTTGGGCCAGTTTATTGCTTCCAAGTCCTGACCTCCTCCCTCCCCCATCATCCTCCGGTGTTAAACTTATCCCCACCTAATCTCTTCCCCTGACCCATAAAAGCTGTTTTTCCATTGCTCAAATAAGGGATTCCATCCATCCACAAAACTTTTTTCTTCAACTCTTAGTCTCCCTCCCCCATCTCTGAGGCTGCCCCCACCCCCTCTGTCCCTCCCCTTCAGTACATTCTCCCTGAGTATTGCTGTGTGATGTGTCTGTCGGCAGCCATCCTTTCATTGCCTGGGAGACTGAAACCCTTTTTTCTCTTGGGGTTGTGAAGGAGGTGTGTGTGGGGGGTGGATCTTGAGGTGATCAGTAGGTCCAATTTTGGGGGCACCTGAGAAATAGGACGATATTTTCTTTCCTCCTCCCTCTTTTCTCAAGTTCCCTTTTACTTTTCCCTTGCGTAACTTTCTTCCTCCTTTCTATCTCTCCCCCCCACCCCTCCGCCACCCTCTATTGTGACACACAGCTGCTGGCAGGGTCCTCAGGCTAGTCATGTCTCCTTCTTTGCTATCTCCCAGGCCCCTCTCTGGGCAAATAGGGGGTCCAAGCCGGGACCCAGCACTCTCAGTTTCCCTTTGGTTGAGTTGGGGGACAGCCCTAGGGGTGGCAGCCTGTGCGGTGGCACTACTAGCCCAGCAAGCAGAGCTCCAGACCCTGAGGCGAGAGGTGGCCCAGCTGAAGGGGAATGGAGGGTCTCACCAGAAGGGAGATAGGCAGCCCTTGCTGATCCTACACAAGCAGGTGAGTGAGGAAAAAGGAGGGACACTGGAAAACATGGGACTGGGGCGAACTGAATTCCTGTACAGCTGGCACTTGGTTAACCTTGCCTTTTCATGCCCCATTACACTCTGAACTCTTAACCCTAAAGTGGGTTACTTGGGGAAGCATTCTGGTTTGGAAGCTAGGGGAAAGTCCAGGTTTTCGGTAAAAGCTCATCAGATCTAGCAGATGCTGGAATACAGCCATCAGGCTGAATGCTTAGAGCTAGAAAAGGAGTGTAAGAGATGTGGCTCAGAGGGCAGGTTGCTTGAGGGGTAAGGAAGAAGTAGAAATATGATGGGGCAGGACCCCTGGAATTCAGTTTAATTCTGATTCTTTTTCTATAAGCAGAGCACTGATGAACTGGAAACTTGGAAGGGTGAGGAAATGTCTAGAAGAAAGAGAGAAGTCCTCACCCGAGAACATCAGCACAAGAGTGAGACTTCATGGGGAAGAAACAAGGACCATGGGGATTGGCCCCTGTTTTAAGGTTGAGGAGGAGTGGGTCTAGAGTTCAGGGCAAAGAGAAATAGGTGATACAGCTGAAAGCACCCCTTTTTCTCCCTTAGGAAAACGTTCAGTTCTGCACCTTATTCCTATTAACAGTACCTCCAGAGGTGAGTGTCATTTTGGATGACGGCTTAAGGAGGCAGGGAAAGCTGGGGTCAAAGGGATGGATCTAGGGATCCCCAAGGGGAGTGGCAGCTGTGGGTGGGAAAGCCTTAGTCAGGGTTAAATCTCAGGGTACAGAGTAGGGAGTCCTTCTGATAGCCACACCACCCCTTACCTCCAGAGGATTCTGATGTGACAGAGATAATGTGGGAGCCAGCACTGAGGCATGGTGGAGGTCTGGAACCACAAGGACATGTTGTTGGAGTCCGGGAGACTGGAATGTATCTCCTGTACAGCCAGGTAGCCTCTGAGATACTTTGATCCCATAGAAGGGGTTCTTAACCTTTTTTTTCTGGTCATGTACCTCTTTGGCAGTTTGGTGAAGCTCTTGAAAGCCTTTCTCTGAATGTTTTAAATACATAAGATAAAATATGTAGGATTACAAAGGAAACCAATTATATTGAAATAATGTAATTTTCCCCCATTGAAATCTATCAGTTTAATAACCTCTTCCATAAAGGAATAAAATGCCATAAGGACCCCTTTTCCATGGCCTTATAAGGTCACATGTTCTCCATCATATTCCTCAGAATTCTTTGGTTCCCTTGGGATCAGAGTCAATAAATCACAGTCCCCCTGCTCAGATCAGAACATAGAGGACCCTTCTTTTCTACCTCCTATATTATGGCAGAAGGTCTACCTCTGTCCCTTCTTGGGTGACTCAGAAGCTACAAGGTACTGCTTCCCTTCTTTAATGGCCTTTTTGCTACTCCCGGATCTGCCAGGTGCTGTTTCATGATGTAACTTTCACCATGGGTCAGGTGGTGTATCGGGAGGGGCAAGGAAGGGAGATCCTATCCCGATGTGTCTGTAGCATGCCCTCCAACCTCCACCAGGCCTATAACAGCTGCTACACTGCAGGTGAGGGGGCAAAGATGAAGGCTCAGTAGGGTGAGCTGGAGCAAAACTCCTGGGTCTTAGGAGGGATGTGGGGAGGAGGAATACCCACTATTGTCAAGAGAAAAATGAGGATATCTGGGGTGTGTGATAGAAAACAGGGCTGGAGTGATTGCCTGAGTCCATGCAAAAGTAGAAAAAAAGGGGGGGTAAGATAAATAGGTGCTGGGAGATGACTTTAAAAGGGATTCAAAGAGCCAAGGATTAAAGAGGAAGAAAGTGATGATAAGATATCTGGGTCCTTGAAAGGGATATGTGGTTCTCTGAAATGTGTCTTCCTCTTTCTCCCCTTCCCAGGTGTGTTCCAGTTATACCAAGGGGACATTTTGAGTCTCACAATTCCTCGAGCAGGAGCCAAACTTGATCTCACTCCCCATGGCACTTTCCTGGGTTTGGTGAAACTTTGAGCATAGAGAAACGGGGTGAATATATACATGCTCAAGACAGCTAAAGGATAGAGGAGGCAGAGGGCTGGTACTTTAGAACACAGACTACTACCTGATTTTGACCTAATTCTCTCCCCTGTCCCTTTCCCTTCTATCCTTCCCTCTTTTCTCCCCTCTCCTATGGACAAACTTGAGGTAGAAGGGTAAAGGACCTGATCCCCTTATTGCCTTCCAGACCCCAATTCTTTATGGGATCCTACCTCAACCTAGCTTGTACTACTGGAGTTCTTCCACAACAGCAGTACCACCTAGTGGCAAGTTAGGGATATTACCCTCCACATCTCACTCCAAAATTTTATATTCCGTTTCCCATATTCCATCATCCCTGACTTCAGAGTCCATTTCTTACACATTTTATAATGCTTCATTTTTCACCAGGTGTACCATTCTCAGACGTATTCACTCCATATTTTATCATCGTTATGGTAAAAGCATTTATTAGTCAGTTATACCCTTTGGACCTCGTTTTCTTATCTGAAAGGACTTAACTAGATAGCCTCAAAGGTCTAAGATCTATCTGCATATGATCATACACTTGGCAATGTCAGGGAATTATAGATTTTAGAGACAGAAGATTTTTACAAATAAGGAAACGAGTCCAAAGACGTTAGGTCACACAGGTATATTAAGTGGCCTTCCCCCTCTGTCCTCCATACCGCAATCCTTGCCTCGGATCCTTCCTGTATGGTCTTTTCTTGTTCTTCTGGCAGGATGCTCCATCCATATCCCTAATCAGACTTTACCTCACACCTGACGGCAAGTGGGTGGGTTCACCCCATAAGGAAACCTTACCTGGCCCCCCACAACCATTCTGTTGGGCTCTCCTTTTGTTTTTTCCATCACTCAGCCTGAATAAGCATCAAATAAAAGTGAATGTAGCAGTCTGCTCCGATCATTTCTCCCGGTGCATCCCCCAGTCTTCCTCTACCCAGCTCTCTCCCCTGTCCTTCCTCGCCTCCTCCGTCCCTGCGCCCCATCAGCTGCGGCTCTCCAGCCCATTCACTAGGCCTCATACACCGTCTCATGGGACCCCATCCCTCCGCTAGGCACCCCTCGTGAAAGCACTGAATGTCAACACTGGAAAGGCACGGTGGGGATCTCCAGCCGCCGCTTCCCTTCCCAGGAGCGCGCCGTGCCCGGCCTCGCCGGCATCTTCGTTCGCTCATTCAGTAAATAAGCCGGGCTCGGCGCCACGTGTCCAGGGGCACCGCCACCGGCTTCGCTCCTTCCCGCGGCCTGCCGAGGGAGGGCTTGGGGTCCCTCGGCGTCTTCTCCCTGGGGTACCCCGCACGTTCCCACACGGTTTGACCCGGCCTGACCCCGAGCAGCGGCCTGGGCAGCGCCCTCCTTCGCCCAATCACAGCTGGACTCGGAGGCTCGATCCGCTCCCCTCCCCTCCCCTCCCAGGAATCGGCGGTTGGCACTCCGTGAGAAGTGGGGGGGGAGGGGAGTGAGGGGCCTGTGGAGAAGTAGGCGGGGTTCAGGAGGCGCAGGCGCAGTCGGGTGCCGGCGTGGGAGTGGACCGCAGCGGGTCGGAGGGAAGAAGGCGGGACCAGGCCCTAGGGCTGGCCGGGTCTCTTTTGAGAAGGGAAAGATTTTTGCGCTTGCGCGCCGGCGGGTGGTGACGTATTAATTCAGCGCCGTTTTAATCCCGGTGGCCCAGGGGCTCGCGGGAGAGGAGGGGAGGGGAGGGGACAGGAGAGGAGAGTAGAGAAGAGGAGAGAAGGTGAGGGGAGGAGGGGAGGAAGAGGAGGAGGAGGAGGAAGAGAAAAAAAAAGGGAAAAGAAGGAAAGGGGAAAGGTAGCGGTGGGGGGAGCGAAGGAGGCGGTGGCGGTTGCAAAGCCGAGGAACGTGAGCTCGAGCAGAGGAGGCGAAGCGCTAAGTCCCGTAGGCGACAGGAGGGAGAAGAAGCTGCCGCCGGGATGAGCCGGGGAGCCTGAGACGTCTGGGCCCACCTCCCTCTCCCTCCCCGTTACTCTTCCAGCTCCCCTTCCTGCTCCCTTGGTGAGGACCCGGCCGCGAGACCCCTCCCCTCTCTGATGCTCGGCAGCCACCACACCCGTGCTGGAGGGGCTCCTGCCTCTTTCCCGGGTGAGATGTGAGGTCGAGGTGGAGCGCGAGCCTCCCCCAAAATCGAGGCCAGGATCCCCGCTCTGCTCCCATCCCCCACAGCCAGAATGAGCTCCCCCCCACCTTCCTTATCCCACAGGAAGGGCCCTCCTTCCTCCCCTCAGGTAGAGCTCAGCCAGCTGCCCCTCCCCCACCTCTTTCTCCTGACCCGCACCCAATTTTAGGGATTCTCAGTGTCCAGAGAATGAAACATTTTTAGACTTTGAAAAAAAAAAAAGCTGGGGGAGGGGGTGGTGATGGCGGTCAGGAACGTTATGGAGCTTGAAGACGAAGCCCTGGAGCCTTACAGGGGATAATGGGGAGAGGGACGAAGGGAAGGGGTGGATGTAGGAACCAGGGAGGCTTTAGGCTGTTTGTTATTTCCCTTGTTTGTATTTTATCTGTTTTCTTAGATAGTCTTCTCCCTTCTGCCCCACCCCACCCCCACAATAATTCGAGTTATTTCCTACCTTAGGATCTGATTTCCTTCTCTAGATTGGTTCAGAATACTCTCTCACTAAACCAGTTTAAGTATTTTATCCTAGATCCAACTCCCTTTCCCATCCCAGAGAGAAGTAGTTTTATCTCTTCAAAAGAGTTTCACATTTTGCCTTTGCTTCCTCATGTAGTAGTCCACCTGTTAACTTTGTTCTCTTTTCTATTCATCTTTTTGAAGACATTGGCCCCCCTTCTCAAGTCTCAGAGGTAGAATTTTTCAACTCAGTGGTTCCCTTAGAATTCTAGTCCTATCTATTAATGGTGCTCACAGTATACTTGATACTGTACCTTAATGTTATTATAACAGCCAGAGAAACTTGTTCTTAGGTGAATAATGGGAGCCCTAAGATCCTACAACATCACCACCACTGTAACTCCAGTGGTCTGAGCTAAATTCCCTTTGTTTAAAGGGATAGGTTTGGGGTGAGAAAGGACTGAGAAGAGGAAGTGAAAGTTGAAGTAGAAAGGCTATATGATAGAAGCCTTTGAATGGGGGACCTGCCTTTGAACGGGGGACCTTTCAAGAGTAAAAAATTAATTTGCTTTTTCCAGTGGGGTAGGTCCCATATTTGAGGGAGAAACTCTTGGATAGAGGGGAAAGCTATTTCAACACTGGTAGCCTTATTCACTTTTTTTGAACAATATTTCTTATTCGAAATGTGTAGGTAACTAATGACTAATTTAAATGTTGATTAGAAATCTGACTACTAAGTCGGAGTGCTTGTCAATGGAGATGTGAAGAACAGGGTAATCTTTGGCCCTTTTCTGTCTTGTTATCATGTGGAGTTTTGTCTACCATATGTCTTGTTTTTGATTTTTCCCAGCTTTCTATCTCACAGGATTTTGAGGAAGGTATTTCATTGAATGTCTTAAGCCATGACTCAAATATAAGTTAAATACGACAGGACAGGAAATTTTTGTTTTTGAAGGAAATGTTAGCTGGGAAAGGCAAAGGCAAAGGGCAAGGTACTGGATAGTGACTCCTCTCTTTCTTCCTAAAGGTTACTTGAACATGAAAGAGACCTTCCAAGGGAATCGGCCCTGGAGGGCAGCCACCCCTGGAACATCCCCTGTCTTTCCATCTCCCCGTCGAGAGCGCCTCCGTTGGCCTCCCCCTCCCAAACCACTATTAAAATCGGGTGGGGGGTTTGGGCCAGACACGGGGACCGGGACCACAGTTCCTGCCCATCGACTTCCTACTCCTCGGCCCTCATTTGATGCTTCAGCCAGTGAAGAAGATGATGAGGATGATGAAGAGGAGGAGGAGGAGGAGGAGGTGGCCTGGGGACTTCCCTCGGGCTGGGGCCAGCTGGGAACAGCTCAGCATCCCCGTCCTTCCAGGCCTCCATCCCGTAGAGCTTGTTCTCAGCGGCGCCGCCGAGCTATGAGAGCCTTTCGAATGCTGCTGTACTCTAAGAGCTCCTCCTTGACATTCCACTGGAAGCTGTGGGGTCGACTGAGGGGCCGACGGCGAGGCCCTCCACACCCCAAGAACCTCCTCCCTCCCCGGGAAGGAGGAGCAGCCCCTCCTGCCACATCTCCCAGCTGCAGGCTTGACTCACCAAGGGGACCTCCCCAAGCTGGGCTGGGGCTTTTAGGGGCACTGATGGCTGAAGAAGGGGTTAGGGGATCTCCCACATTGCCCAGTGGGTCATCTCAGGAGGAAGATGGACATGAGTGGACCCAGAGGTCCCCCCAGCCTCTGGAAGCTGATGCAGGTAGGTAGGGCAGAAGAGGATTAAACAGAGCAAGATGTCATGGACTTGAGGGCTGGGAAACTGGAATGCCTGGAATGACCACTAAACAGTGGTGATCCTCAGGGATAGGATGTTTGGATGAAGGAAAAGCATTTATTAAACACTCGATTGAGTCTTGGATGAGTGGTGAGACTGCATGGGACCTAGAGGATAGAAAATCTAAGTGCTAGCATAGGAATCAGAAATGGTAGGGAATGCAGTAATAACTCATGTTTTGTCAGGGTGAGACTTGAAACTATGACAGAAAGTCAGGGTTGGATTCAAGGGTGGTTAAATGGAGGTTATTGAGTAAGTTTCCTGCAAAGGAAATGTGTTCTGGAGTGGAAAGAACACCTTTTCAAGGAGGGGAATAACCAGTTTTGTATACTAGAGATTCTTTCAGCCCAGTTCTCATCTGTGGGCTTCCTTGCATCTTTCCCCAGTTCCTCTTTATTTCCCTTTCCTCATATTTCCATTGACCGTCCATCTTTACTAATGACTTCTGTTCTTCCAGCCTGTCATTTGGCTTTTTTCACTTTAGTCCACTTGCTTTCCCTGTTGCTGTTTACCTCAACCCTAGCTCTCTTGCCCAGATTTTCTCCCTTCCCATGCAGGTCTTCCATGTTCTCTGCCTAATGGCTTTGGGGGAACATCTGGACTGGACGGGGAGCTGGGCCTGGCACCTCCCGATGCTAGCATCCTTATCAGTAACGTATGCAGCATTGGAGACCGGACTGCCCAAGAGCTGTTCCAAGGATCTGAATTAGGACCTGCTGAGGAGCGTCCGGGAGAAAAGGCTGGGCAGCATAGCCCTCTTCGGGAGGAGCACGTGACCTGTGTACAGAGTAAGGAGATGCCCTGGCACCCTTAGGTTTAGACCAAGATGTCCCATTTTTCTTCCAAGTTCTAGTGTTTTCCATGTTCCTTTCAGATTGGAATCCAGAGACCCAATCAACTTAGTCCCTTTTTTCCTAGGCATCCTAGATGAATTCCTTCAGACCTATGGTAGCCTCATTCCTCTTAGCACAGATGAAGTGGTAGAGAAACTGGAGGACATTTTCCAGCAAGAATTCTCCACACCTTCTAGGTGAGTTTCAGGATGTACCTTTGCAGTATTACTAGACTTTTAATGCTTCCAGGTTAAGTAGCCGTGTCTCTAGGTAGGTACTGGAAGAGAGGAAAGATATTCTTTGCTCATGGGAAGGGAACCAAAGGCTAGGGGACATGATATGTGGATCTCAGGAAACTGGGGATGGGGTGCTTGGGTCCTTAAAAGGAATAGAACCTGCAGACAATGTTGAAAGAGACTCATGGAAGGGGTGGGAAGAGATAGTGGTTTAGGAGGGATCTTGTGTTGCCTGGCACTTTTCTGCCTGTCTCATTTTTCTTGTGTCACCAATCCTTGGACCTTACCAGAAAAGGGTTAGTTCAACAACTGATCCAGTCATACCAGCGTATGCCAGGCAATGCTATGGTGAGAGGTTTTCGTGTGGCCTATAAGCGGCATGTGCTGACCATGGATGACCTGGGAACCTTGTACGGGCAGAACTGGCTTAATGACCAGGTGAGGACCTGGGGCAGGATACATGGATCTTGTTTAGTACAGGTTGGACTAGATGGTCTCTGAGATCCATTCCATCCATGAAATTCTGTGATCTCTGAGGGGAGGAAATAATAAATAGGATACCTCAGTCCCTTGGATAGAATCTTTTATAGAAAGGGAGGGGGCCAGGTCTACCTGTCTTCTCTTTGTAGTGGGGGAGGAAGGACATGTCTATAGGGCATTTTTTTTTTTTTACCTCTTCTAAAGTCATTTTCCCTTTCAATCTTATCTCCCAAAGGTGATGAATATGTATGGAGACTTAGTAATGGACACTGTCCCAGAAAAGGTAGGATGGACCTTAGGCTCTAAGATGAGCCTGAAGTTAAAATGGACAAATGTTGAAAAGAGGAGTGTGATGTAGGACTTTGAAATAGTGGTAGAAGAGCATTTCAATAGGGAGTAAGGGGTGGGATGAGGATTTCCTCCTACTATTTAGCAGGCAAAAACAGCTCTGGAAGAGCTTCCTTAGTATTTCTGTCAAAGGAACTGCAGATTTAAGGCAGGATGCAACCTTACAAAGGATAGAGCAGATAGGGCACCAGACCCAGAGTTAAGAAAGACCTGAGTTCAAATACAGCCTCTGAGACTTACTAGCTGTGTGACCCTGGGTAAGTCACTTCACCCTGTTTGCCTCAGTTTCCTCATCAGTGAAATGAGCTGGAGCAGGAAATGGCAAACCATTCCAGTATGTCTGCCAAGAAAACCCCAATGAAGAGTGAGACACCACTGAAAAGACTGAACTGCAGGGGTCCCTTTAAAGGTCATTGAGTCCACTCACCTCATTTTGCAGGTGAAGAAACAGGCCCAACAATGAAGTGACTTGTCCAAAGTTTAGAAAATAGAATAAGTGGCAGAGTTGAGATTCTCATCGAGGTCTTCTGACTCCAGAGCTGCCCACTGTACCACACTGCCTCCTTGTGTCTGAGGGAGGTGGGGGGGGGGGGTGGGGAGTGGGGGGGAAGAGAGAGCAAACATTGGTACCCAATGTTTTCTCGCACTTGTGCTGTTTATTTCAATGCTGCTGATACAAAGGCAAGAGGTCTGGTCTATGAATGAAGATGGGGAAATTAGATTGCTGAGTCCCTGAAGGAAAGGCAGGCACTGGTGGATGAAGTCCATGCTTAACAGGCCTGATTAGGAAATAACTTTAACACCTCCCTACCAATATACTTCCCATCTAACTCTCAGCTCTTACTCAGAAGCCATTTGGAAAAGAGAAAGGACTGGGAGAAATTGTAGCTCCAGGAACTGTGGAAGAGGTGAAGATTAGATATCCTGAGGAGAATAGGGACTTTTGGGAAAACTGAGATTAAAAGTAGACTTGAAAAGTGCGAGATAAGGGGTAATTTTTCCCTTTGAACGTCCTCCCAAGAAGACTGCTTCTCCCTCCTGCCACCCCCTCCCCATATCACTTACAGGTATTCCTCATCTTCCATTGGTTCTCCTGATGCTAGTTTAGGCACTTCCACATTTACTCTGGAGAATAATACTTGCAATTGCAACAATAGTAGTCTGTTTACATAGCACTATAAAGTGTGCAAATTGCTTTACATATGTTACTCATTTAATCCTGACATCAGCTCTAGATTTGTACTGTTACTAGACACATTTTTCAGAGGAGGAAACTGAGAATGAGAGAGTTTAAATGATTTAGGGTCACACAGCTAGTAAAGTATCTGAGGGAGGATTCAAACTGTAGTTTTCCTGAATCCAAGTCTAGCACTCATGCCAAGTTAGCTGAGTTTTAAGCCCTGTTTCAGTGGGGGTTTTACCTTCAATAACTACATTCTCTACATGGAATTTACCTTCTAATTCAAGAAGGGTAAAGGTCCTTTGCTCATCCATTTTCCTTGGAGCAGCTGGAGGTTCTTGAGGCTCAAAAGTAGAATAGGAGAAAGGTGGGCTGAAGGGTGTTGGCTCAGCAGCTGACACCTGGGTCTCAGCTGACACTTGGCAGCAAGTGGCCTGATTACAAGAGGGCTTCCTCCAAAGAGAATGGGGTAGGGGTGGAGGAGAGGAAAAAGATAGACTTTAGCCTAGAACACCTTCAGCCCTGCTTCATGGGCAGGGAGGAGGGCATGCTCCACTATCAGAAGACTCCCTCATTCTTCTTCTCTGTTAAGGAGCCAGTGAGGGGTCCTTCCTTTCCAAGGACCGGGAAGGATGATCCTGCTATAGGCTCTAAAATATGTGGTATGGGCAGAGGAGGAGGAGGAGACTGGCATTGGAAGGGGATTAGAGGTAAACCTGTCCAAGTCTGGGAGAGGGAAGTTTCCAGATGCCTGCTCTGAAAACCTCATAGACCTCCTGTTTTCGGGAGAAGACAGCAAGGTATAGTGAAAAAAATGAACAACTAATTGGACTTGAAGTACGAACAAGTAGGGCTTAAGTATCTCTTGCGCTTCCCAGTTGTGTGAATGTGGGCAAGTCATTTAACCTCTGAAATGCAGCTTATTCATCTGTAAAATGGGGGAATGCCTGTAGTATTTAGCTTGCTGAATTGTTAGACGATGCATGTAAAAGATCTTTTTTATCAACCTAAAGTGTTTAATGGATAGACATATATACATATGTGTACGTACATTGTACATACACATATATAGTGCTACAGGTAGTCCTTAAGGTTTTTTTGAAGGACATCAACTGTATGTTACAAGGGTCCCTTAATCATTTAGGGAGAATGCCTATGGTAGGTATATCCTTTTGTACCTTGGTCTCTGAAACAACTGAGGATGCTCCCATACTCCTCATTTCTTGACATAAGGATTAATTGAGGAAAGAAAAAAATGGGAAAAGTAATTCCACTTCTTTTCCTCCTCCATTTCAAGTGTGGGATAAGGATGGAATTAGGGATCCTGGCTCCCACTTCCCCAGAGATTCAAGGATTAAAGAGTGGTGAATGACAGTGAATAGATGTTGGGAAATAGGATGCCAGAGAAGGGGAAGGAAAATTTCAGCACTGAGGGATCAGCTGCCTAGACTGTTTGATGGATGGGATGTTAGGGATAGGCACTTCATGTAACTAGCTGACTCCTATGTTATTTCGACAGGTTCATTTCTTCAACAGTTTCTTCTATGACAAACTCCGTACCAAGGGTTATGATGGTGTGAAAAGGTGGACCAAAAATGTGAGTTCAGAATTCTCTCCCTCTACCAACAATATTCTTCACCTTTATAGAAGAAGGAATGATGTTTCTCATTATCCTTTTCACCCATTCTTCATCCTTCTGATCTACCCCAAAGATTCCCTGCCAGAGACTAGATATATTCCATGGTTTGCAGAATGGACCATTGGTCCCAATATCTTTTGTCTTAGTTCATCATTGCCTTTATCGACTCATCACAAGAGTAAGGGGGAGGTGAGGAGGGGTGGTGGTAGTGAGGAGGGGTGTACAGCAGCTCAGAAAGATCTAGGCATCCCGCTCATGTTCCTTCCTGTAACCTAGATGTCTAGGTCCCCATACCCTTGCCTCATCATCAGATACCCTTGGTAGCTTGTACTTCTCCATCTTTCCTTCTGGGGCTTATCTCACATTCTGTTGCCTTTTCATAGGTGGATATCTTCAATAAGGAGCTCCTTCTGATCCCTATCCACCTGGAAGTGCACTGGTCACTCATTTCTGTGGATGTGAGACAACGCACCATCACTTACTTTGATTCACAGCGTACCCTCAACCGAAGATGTCCCAAGGTAAGTAGGGTGTTGAATTGGTAAGGAAAATATGACATGACCCTAATTCTGGGCAAGAGCTGGGGGAGTGACCTGAGGAGACGTGGTCTTTGGCTGCTGATACGGAGAGATTAAAGGGTGTGGTTAGTGGGAAGGAGAACTTCATCACTGAGTATTGTTTATTTTTTTAACTTTTTGACTGACACTGTGTGTCTGTACTGTTAAAAATCTTAAAACTTTTTGAGCCTCAGTTTCCACATCTGCAAATGGGATAATACCCATGGTTCTTAGAGGATTGTTTTGAACATGATATGAGGTAGCATATGTAAAGTGTTTTCGAACCTTCAAACATTATATAACTGTTGCTAATATTCTTCCACCAATCCAGCATATTGCTAAGTACCTACAGGCTGAAGCAGTGAAGAAGGATCGACTAGATTTCCACCAGGGATGGAAGGGTTACTTCAAGATGGTGAGTAAACCAGTATGGTACTTAAGAGTGTAGGAGGGGAAAGAGCTTAAATATTCAGAAGTTTCCAGGCAAAATTCACATGTTCATTTTCTCCCTACCAGAATGTGGCCAGACAAAATAATGACAGTGACTGTGGTGCCTTCGTATTGCAGGTGAGCCAGTAGGTAGACCATATTACCATGCTCTTCCCTGGATTCTGTCATTTCAAACATTGGGAGTGGCAGTGGGCCTTCTCTTGAGCACCCCTTCCACCTTACAAAGCCCAGAAGGGCTCTGTTCCATTCAGCCTTTTGTCTGTGGCCTTTTACCCTTCCATTTTGGGATTTGGAATATTGATTACATCTGATCCCCATATTCTTGAGCTCAGAAGAGATCTTTAATTGACTCTAAACACAGTTATTTCCTGTTAAGCATTTTCTCAATTTTTCCCTTGTTGCCCTCACTGTCCCTTTTTTACTTCATACCCAGTATTGCAAGTACCTGGCCCTGTCTCAGCCCTTCAGCTTCACACAGCAGGACATGCCCAAACTTCGTCGGCAGATCTACAAAGAACTGTGTCACTGCAAACTCACTATGTGAGGCTTGGACCCCAGGCCCCCAACCCTATGTGAAGGCTGGAGAACATCTTTCTTCTCTCTGACCTGCAAAAACCTATTCCTTTTTCTCCCTGGACCCTGTGACTCCCTCATATACTTGTTTGTTTTTCATATTTAAATGTTTTCCTTGGTTTGTTTTTTTTTTCTTTTAAAGAATCCCTATTGATTTATGGGGGGTAGGATTGGCACTGGGAACCCCTTTTCCTTTCTCTGTCCTGGAGGGAGTGTGAGAGGGAATGATGAGCCCTTCTCCTTCCATATTCATGGAACTTGGTGGGGCTTTTTGTTTTTTTTTTTTTTTTGGTGGGGTGGGCAGGGTGATGGGTTAAGGGATTCCTATATGCCGTGCCATCAAATTTTGCTTGTTTGTTTATATACATATGCGTGTGTGTGTGTATGTATGTATGTATGTATATGTATGTATGTATGTATATAAACAGTCAGTGATCCTACTCTGGTCAATAAAGGATCCTTTGGAGATTGCGTGTGGTGGATGTCTTGCTAGATGCAGGTTGAATGACCAAATAAGCATTCTGTCCTATTCCTTCCCATAGTAGGGTACAAAGGGATGTTGTCAGACTATATGTCCAGGAATTATTTAATGTTTCTCTTTCAGGTAATAATGGCTTCCCTTCTACCTGAATGATTTAAGGGGAATTGAGGGCAGAACCTCAGAACCCTGTTTTGTCATTTAACATCTTCCTGAGACACACACTTGACACAAGGCCCGGACAAAGATGTTAATTTTGAAGGCATTTGGAGAACTAGATGGGGCTTAGTTTAAGGCAGGAGATAAAAGTAGAAGATGGGACAGAAGTGAATGAGACCAAGTGTTAGTGCTCCGAGTTTTCAGTCTTTTATACTGTCTCTTCTCCTTCACTTAGGAGGGTAGGCCCCTTGTACATCCTTCCTTGTACATCCTTTTGGAAGCTGCTGTTGCTAATTTTATACCATCAAAATCAGTTACAAATAATTTCCATCTCTCCGAAGCTAGTGGGGTATGTGTGTGAGTGTTTAGGGATGGGATGGAACGGTGTGAGTCATTTAAAAATTAATTTCGCAAGTTCTACGGGAGTTACTTCCTGGTGAAAAGTTAGGACCCGGGCGACGTGTTCTCGGCCTCTTACATTGGTGCTTTGATGAAGCAAGGGAGGTATTGTGGCTCCCCTGAAGGCCGGAAGTCTCGGGAACTGAAGAGTCAACCTCTTCTCACGTGACGGTGGACGTAGGCACGTGACCAGGACACTATTGCCGCCACACGTGGGGGGCAAGATGGCTGCCCAGCCTCGAGGCTCACCTCCTAGACGTCATTTCCGAATGGAGGAGAAGGGCGGCATTCCTGGCCAATGAAGGGGCGGGGCGGGCCTCTAGTCTGATGTACGTCGAAGCAGGCCAATGGAAGCTGCCCAGCAGGGTGTACGCGGGCTGGCGTCACGGCGCGTTGCTGGGTGGCGGCAGGCGGGGTCCGGGCCATGAAGCCAATGCGATGGCAGGGGCGGGGTTGAGTGCTCTATAAGTTGTCGAGAGGCGGATCCTCCGCCCTAGTTCCCAGGATCATGTCTGCGAGTCAGGATTCCCGGTAAGTAAAAGGATGTCCAGTGGCTTTAGGGATCAATGGTCCTACCGTAAACTGTTCGAAAACTTCGTGGGGGCGGAGCCGGCGTCCACCATCTCGGGCCCACTGGGGTGGAGGAGAGGAAAGACTGCCAGACCATACCATTTTGTGAATAGGGAGAAGCGTGCGACCCTACCACTGGGGATCAGCATGGGGTCGGGAGAAGAAAGCCAAGCCCTTGGTCTGAGTGCCGGGGGGAGGAGAGTGGAGCGAGGGGGAATTGCGGCCATAGACGCTGGTCTGGGGAGAAGAGCAGTAGGACCTGGGCGAGGAGTAAGCGAGGAAAAATTGTGTGGAGGAGCCGGCCTGGTAAAATCCGTGTCGGGTGCGATTCAGATTGCTAGTCTGGGCGGAGTATTCCGAGCGGGTCATTTCTGGGCTCTGGGGAATTCGGGAGAAACCATTCTGTTTGTAGGGAGGGGGGGGTTAGGTCTGCTGAACTACATGAACTCTGGGGAACATTCCACCTCTTTATCCGATCATTTCTCCGAATTCCAGGATCAGTACTAAAATTCGGGAGGGGTCGTTTGTGGAGGGAGTTTGCCCCGTGCCCAGTGGGCGGATCCCTCTCGCCCCCTGAGAAGGGGAATGGTGAACTGCAGAGAAGCTGTTCCACTTTTCTACGGGGGAACAGATTGGGGTGTGGGCAGGCGACACCATTTTTCGAAAAGGGGTCCTAGGATGTGGTCTGTTCCACCCAGCGTTACGGGAAGGCGAAATGGCTGTTTGGTAGTTTGGCTTCGAGGACTCTGCTGATAGGATAAAGGAGGATGAGCATGTGCTACTTTTAAATTCTTGATCCATTTTGTGCTTTCCCCCTCCCATTTCTCAAGGGTTGTGCAATTCCCCCCCTCCCCCCTTACCCAGTTTAGCTTCATTGTGCGCGAGGCCGCTACTGCTCGAGGCCTCCCACATCCGGGCACACGGCGAGTCGAGGTGGAGGGGAGGAGGGGTCTGGGCGAATTCGAGTTGGAAGGGGCGGTGGAGACTAGGAGGGAAGAATGTGGGCGTCATGACGTGGGAAGACGGGGCGGGACTTCCCACACGTACTCCTGCGAGTGGAGTCAGGCTCCGGGCACGTGGACTAGGCCGTGTGCATAGCAGCCCTTCCCAGCCACATCCGGCCGGTCTGGGGGAGGGGGGCTCCGGGGGCTGCCTTGCCCTTCCACCTCCGCCCCTTCCCCGCTCCCCTGCCAGTGATAATGGGATAGGGGTGGGGCACCGTCTTACTGGGGCTTGAGAATTTGTTTGCTGGGGGAAGATCTTGAGAATCCTCCTCTTGGTTGGGGAACATTAGCTGGTGAAGTGAAAGTTTGGAGAGGAATTGGCCCCTGAAGGGGTCTTTGGGAGGGAGGGGCTGCGCCCGAGGGCTCCTAGGGGATGGTCTATAATTCTTTCCTTTCGTCTCCAGATCCAGAGACAATGGCCCTGATGGAATGGACCCTGATGGTGTCATCGAGGTGATGTGATTGTTTACCTACTTGAGTCTGTTGGTTCTGTCATCCCTTAACTCTAAAGATCTCATCTGTTCTAAGAACAACTTTGTTTACTGTAAGGATTAGTGCAGTCTTCCTTCCCCGGTGTTTTTGCTTTTCTCCCCTCTTATAAAATTCACTGAAATTCATCTTCTGACCAAGGTACCTCCCCCCATTGGATTCTCAGGGGTTAATACTGCCCATCATAACTGCCACATCTACTCTCTGAGACATGAAGTCTGTGGATCAAGTTTAATCCTCATTTGTAATTTCCTTAGTGTAGGGAACTAGTTACAGACGTAATTTTTGAGTTATTAATGCTCTGCTTTTTCCCTAACAGAGTAACTGGAATGAGATTGTGGATAGCTTTGACGATATGAACCTCTCAGAATCTCTTCTTCGTGGTATATATGCCTATGGTTTTGAGAAGCCTTCTGCTATTCAGCAACGTGCAATTCTTCCTTGTATCAAGGGTAAGACTACATTTTGTTACTAATGTGATGCCCTAGTGTGTCTGCTGTGACTCTTCACCTTTCCTGAAATGAGTTAGACAACTTGTCTTTAGACCTGCTTATTAGCTTGAGTTAATTCTTTGGTTGTAGCCTCCAGTTATGACCATTTCTGTATCCTGTTCTTCCAGGTTACGATGTGATTGCTCAAGCCCAGTCTGGGACCGGGAAGACTGCTACCTTTGCCATTTCCATTTTGCAACAGATTGAACTGGACTTAAAGGCCACACAGGCCTTGGTTTTGGCACCTACTAGAGAGCTAGCTCAACAGGTCAGACTTTTCTCTGAGGCTGGTCCTCTTTATTCTGTCATAGGAAGAAACTGAATCATAAGGATGTAGAACTTAGGATGGTATACTGATTACCTCAGGTGTGCTTCCTCCTCCCAATTCCAACTGTCCCCCGTAATTAAAGGCCCCTTTTTCCTGCCTTAAACCCTGTAACCAACGCCTCCAGTTGCCTGACTCAGAAGAAAGCATTCTGGGTGGAGCATGGTAGTCTGGCTGGGCAGGTTTAGTGGACATTTCCTGGCTGGCCATAAGCTTCTCCCACCACACCCCTGACACTGGGTAGAGAGACACCTCTTTGGTGGTGTTCTTCTCATATCAGTCAGGGGCATAGCAGTAGGCCCATGTTCATCCCAGCTTGATGCCTTGCTTGGTGGCCATAGCTGGTTCATGCCCTGGGCACATAACTATCTGCTGGTCTTAGGAGGCAAAGAGCATTGGTTACAATTAGTTTCATGATTTACGGTTCTTAGGAACTTCCCTTAAAACTTGCAAGTTACGTTAGGGGATGGGGGCGATATGTCTAAATGTATTTGAGCCCCCTTCCTCAGGGGGAGTAGAATGAAAGAATATCATGGGCTATCAAGGTGGTTTTTTCACTCTTGGACCCAGATCCAAAAGGTAGTGATGGCACTGGGAGATTACATGGGTGCCTCATGCCATGCCTGCATCGGAGGAACAAACGTCAGAGCTGAGGTTCAGAAGTTGCAGATGGAAGCTCCTCACATCATTGTTGGCACCCCAGGCCGTGTCTTTGACATGCTTAACAGACGATACTTGTGTGAGTATTATCTTTCATTTATGCCTGTAGGAAGTATCCTAGTCTATTTGCATTTGCTCTGTGATGATCCCCCATGCGTGTCAGCTGAGCCCAGCTTCCCCTGTTTTCCCAGGTCTAAGTGGGTGTCTTACCCTTTAGTCTTTCTGGGCTGGCAGAGGTCTCTGTGCACATGATCATACTTCTAAGCCTGAGAGCAGCCTGTACTGGGTAGTTCTTAAGGGAGGTTAGGGGTGTGATGGAAGAGGACAATTTATAAAACTTTCTTTTTCCCTTTCTGCAGCTCCTAAATACATCAAGATGTTTGTTCTGGATGAAGCAGATGAAATGTTGAGTCGTGGTTTTAAGGACCAGATCTATGATATATTCCAGAAACTCAGTGGCAACACTCAGGTATGGGGAACAGACCCACGTGTGTCAATGCTTTAGTCAGTTTGCAAGTAAGCAAAAGCCCAGAGGTTATGGAATTACGAATTATGATTCTGGTTTAAACCAGAAGGGTCCTTAGGCCATTTACTCCATCACCATCCCCTTTGGGGCTCTCCTCCCATTTCATAGATAAGTAAACTGTCCAGAGAGGGAAAAGTAACTGGTAAGTCTTCTGAATCCATAGCCAACATTTTTCATCCTTACGCTTCCTTTTAGGTTTGTAGGATAAAGAGTTAAGAATCAGATATAAACCATGATTGCTTTGAGTTCTGCTGTGTCTGGAAGGGGGGATGTGTTCTTACTTTGCAATGTAATCCTTACTGTTGGAGCTTATATTTGGACATATGTGGAGGAATGGGGAGAGTGGCAGTAAATTATGTAATGAAATAGGGTAGTGAGGATATAAGAAAAGATTTTGGGTGATTTTTAAAGGAGAGGACAGAGCTCAGATAAATTTTTAAATTACATTTTTCTCCTCTCTCAAGGTGGTACTCCTGTCAGCCACCATGCCTTCAGATGTGCTGGAAGTGACCAAGAAGTTTATGAGGGACCCTATCAGGATTCTAGTCAAGAAGGAGGAGTTGACGTTGGAAGGCATTCGTCAGTTTTACATAAATGTGGAACGAGAGGTGGGACCCAGTTGAGAAAGGTGGTGTGTAGCCAGGGGAGGGAAGGATTCTGTCGAGATTCTGGAGCACTGGCCCTGACTGGTTTCTTCCCCCAAAGGAGTGGAAGCTAGATACCTTGTGTGATCTGTATGAAACGCTGACTATTACTCAAGCTGTTATCTTCATCAATACCCGCCGAAAGGTGGATTGGCTCACTGAGAAAATGCATGCCCGTGACTTTACTGTCTCTGCAATGGTGAGTTTCTAGGTGTTGCCTTTTAGTATCATTTCCATTGGACTTTGAGAGAGCTGATTTTTTGATGTATGCAGGTTCTGCAATTGTTTCCATTTCTGGGAGTCTGAGGGCTGCCACAGGGGGAAACTGAGTGAGACTGAAATCAGGACCTGACCAGGGATGCAGAAGGGAGGGGGTATGTGAGATTTTGCTCCCTTCCTTTACAGTTGGTCACCAGCTTGTCCCTTAGGAAGGACAACTGCCTGTCTACCATTCGATTCTGTCCAGTAACAGAGACTTTAGAGCTCAGGGGGCAAGCTGCTGCTTATAGCTAGCTGCATGAGCGGAATGGAATGAATGGTGGACCAGCAGTTTTAAATGAAATTAACTTGGCTTTTGTGCCCACTGAAAAAAAAAAATCTCACCTTTGTTTCCCCACAGCTTCATTCCTGTCCTGAGCACATGCTTAGTCATTAACCCCTGTGACAGCTCTCAGGACCCCTAAGACTCCCCCACAAATGAAACAATCAGATCCCACTACATACCTGTCCAATATTCTTTTTTTTATTAGTCACCTGGTTCTCTATTCCTACCTCACCTTTTGTTCTCTTCCTAGCATGGAGACATGGACCAAAAAGAACGTGACGTAATCATGAGGGAGTTTCGCTCAGGTTCCAGTCGGGTGCTTATTACCACTGACCTGTTGGTGAGCATTTAGGAAAATTTTGACATGGTTCTCACTTAATCCCAAGGATATTTCTGCCCCTTGCCTTAGGAATAGAATAGAACTTTCAATGGTGAAGTGGGGGGCGGGGGGGTGTTGAATGTTTCTTCCACAGTCTGTCCACAGAAGCTTCATCTTATAAATCGAAAACATTCTTGACCCCAAGCTACGATCATAGTAGAGCATTGGATTCATACCCTTTGATTCATAGTTGATGACAAATTTATCTGTAAAATGAGGATAGTGATACTTATAACATGATTGTAACCTGTTTTGTTTCTTTTTTCCTCTAGGCTAGAGGCATTGATGTTCAGCAAGTGTCTTTGGTTATTAATTATGACCTTCCCACCAATCGGGAGAATTATATTCATAGGTAAGCAGGCTAGAGAAATACCCATTATCTTGGTAACACTTTTAGGGATAGAATTTTTCCTTGTTCAATTTAGTTTATTTTCCCCTAACCAGTTCCAGTTATTTCTAGATCTCCCCATTTCCTTTTTATTTTACTCCCAGTTGTGAGGTTTTTCAGGCTGTCCTAATTGTATTCTTATAAATTTTCCTACCACCAGAATTGGCCGCGGTGGGCGCTTTGGCCGTAAAGGCGTGGCCATCACATGGTGACAGAGGGAAGACAAGAGGATTCTTCGAGACATCGAGACCTTCTATAACACCTCCATTGAAGAGATGCCTCTCAATGTGGCTGACCTCATCTGAGGGCTTCCCCACCTGATTTAACCCAGGGCCCTGTTCTCTGGGATGGGGGGGAGGGGGAGCTGGACGGGGAGGGGGGAACAAGGGATGGACACCTTTGTCATTTTTTCCTTTTTTTTTGACTTTGAATAAATGTCAATTTTTGAGGCAAAAGGAACTGTGAACCTTTTAGACACCCTTTTCTTTGGGGCAGGTTTATGCCCCTTGGCGCCGTCACCTCCCCCAACTTCTTCCCTTACTCCAAAACACTAATCCAACCCTTACTGTTTAAAGCCAGTCTGTCCTCCATTCTCAGCAGCCAAATATTTCCCCCTCACTGCCCCACCAAAAAGGTAGTTGAGAGGCCATGACTGGCCACTCTGTCCCCCTCCCTATTCCTGGACAAAATTTGGGGGATCCATCCCCCCCACCATGAGGCTGAAATACCTCATTGGGTTGGCTTCCCCCGCTCCCCCCAGGTAAAGGGAGCAGGGGAGAGAAAGTCATTTTTACGTTGTTTTGTATAGTATTTATTGATTCAGGAAAGAAACCACAAAATTCTGAATAAAATTACTTGGAAACTGCCTGTTTGGGCTTCTTATTTTTTTATCCACCCCTTTCCTCAACCCAGTTTCTGGGTAGTGTTCACTGGTGTCCCCTTAACAGGGTAATACATACTCTTTACCTAGGGTTAAGCTGATCTATCTCCATTAGTATCATCAATCATATTCTTTTCTAGTATACAAGTATCCCCTTTAAAAAACACTGAAACATGACCATGAATCTGGAGGTGAAAGCCTTTTTGTATCCGAACTACTAGAAGGAACAAAGATGGGAGAGCGTAGAATGCAAAGAAGGGGAGATGTAGAGCCTCCCCTCCTTTGCCCCTGTGCTTACTTTCCTCTGCCACGTTTTTCAACTCTTACCATTAAGGTCTCCCACTGAAGCCTAATCCTCCACTACAATCAAAAACTGGCCCTTATTTCTTTGTTCCTTCAGCCATTAACATCCCCCCCCAAGCCCTGAATGCACTCCCTTCAGCTTCCTCTTAGTCCAAAAGAAACCTCATGACAGCACTGGTTGAGGCAAACTCAAGATTGAGCAATTCTTGACTCAACACTGAGTCTGGTGAGCCTGAGGTGCCTGAGTCAGAATGGGGGTGGAGGGTTTTAGTTACTAGGAAGTAGGTTTCCTATTTCCCTTAAAAGACAAGACAGTAAAGTGAATCAGTTCTTGGGTGCAGAGGAGAAGAGAGAACTAAGGGAGAAGATCCTAATTGGTAATCCTGTCTCATCATGAGACTATCTCTGCTACTTTCTGGTATCTTGCTGGGGCTGCTGGCAGGTATGGGGGAAGGTTGGCAGGGTTGGGGATTTGAGGGCAATCCTTATTTTGACTATCTTCCAGGGCTGATTTGCCCTTACTCTTTTCCCTCAAAGACCAAGGGGCAGGGGATAAGTGTCCTCAGAAGAAGTCTGTTACACTGGTGCCATCGTTCACGGTGACAACTGTAGCCACACAGAGGAGTACCACCAGCCCTGAAACCACCACAAGACATGGGAGGACAGCCACAACCCATGGGACCTTCACAGCTGCCACTACCCCCCATAGTAACAGAACTGCTACTGCAAGTGAAGGAACAGCTACCACTCATGGAACTACCACAAACCCCAGAAACATCTCAACCATCAGCCCATCAAAATCCGTGCTAGTCCCACCTTCCCCCAAACCCACCTCTGGCCCCAACGGGACTGTTGGCGACTACTTCGGGGCCAACGGTTCCCAGCTCTGTGTTCGACTCCGAGCTCAGATCCAGATGAGGGTCCTGTACCAGAGCCATGGTGGAGGAAAGGTCAGGCCCACTGGGAGGGGAAAGCAAGAGTCTGATAAGGTGGGGACTGGGTCTGGGCACAGGGAACAAAAGCTAGGGCAGTGGAAGAGTGAGTAGAAAGAAAAAAACAGGAAAGATGATGTGAAGCCATAAATTGACTTTTCTTTCCCTTTTCCTACAGCTTTGGGGCATTTTTGTACTGAACCCCAACAGAACAGTTGCTCAAGGAACCTGTGGGGGGAACCACTCCAGTCTAATTCTCTCTTTTCCTGATGGAAAACTCAACTTTAGTTTCAAGCAGGTACAGTTTTCACTCCCTCCTCCAATCTTTTTTCTGCTACTTACATACACTATTCAATCCTAAAATCAGTCCATTCCAGGACTCAATCAAGAAAACTGTCTACCTAAGCTGCTTGTCAACAGAGTTCAATGTGTCCTTCCCTTCCGCAATTCGTGAGTACTCCCACACTAACCATCTAGTTTACTGAGGGGAAATGGAAGGAGAGGAAAGAAAAAGAAATGAATTGTTAAGTTCCTGATCTCTCCACTCCTTAAATCAGGGTGGACATTCTCAGCAGAGAATTCATTGCTCCAGGATCTCCAAACACCACTGGGTCATAGCTTCAGTTGTAGAAATAGAAGTATAGCCCTCTCCTCAGAGATCCACCTCGACTTGCTATCTCTGCAGCTACAGGCAGCTCAGTTACCTCCAACTGGGGCCTTCGGCACAGGTAGGTTGCCCTCCTCTCCCCCATATACCTTTCATCCCATCAGCCACCTCATCAATTTAATCCAATTAAACATCATGGCAAGGCAGTATCTTTTCCATGGAAGTCATTTCTTCCCTTGTTCCTTTTCCTTGCTTTCCCAAATGCCTTCCCTCTTCCCTGGATTGGAAGCACTTATTTACTGTCCTATCCACTGGTGCCCTTGGCATCTCTGGTCCTACTTAACACACAGATTTAGGTTTCCCAAGGTAACCAAGCAGAGAAGATCTAGGTTTGAATTCTAACTAGTCATATTATAAGCTCTCTGGGCCTCAGTTTCCCCATCTGCAAAATGAGGTGGTTGGACTAGATGAGCTCTAAGATCCCCTCCAACTCTAAATCTCATGAATAATAATATTCCATTGAGAGTTTAAGCACCGGAGGTTTACTCTGTCTTAGGGAGTAGACTTCAAGACCCTTTCCATCAACTACCTTTCTCCCAAAATAGCCTGTTCCAGGGTGCCGCACTATTCACATTACCTCTCCCTTTTCTCCCCCTAGCTTTCTTCTGCTCTGCTGAGCTCAACATCCTAGTGCCTCTTGTGGTGGGTCTCGTTCTCCTCACTCTCCTCATCCTTGTGCTTGGTGCCTTCTGCATCTCACGAAGACGCCCACCAGCCTACCAGCCTCTCTGAAAGCTTCATCAAGCTGGGGATATCCCTGTACCTCTCTCACCCCAAGGTGACACACTCTTCTTTTCCATTTTCTCTGCCTTGTTAGTTCTGGGATATGTCTGCAATTCCTCTCCACCTTTGGGGGGGAGGGAAGAGTGGGAGACAGGAAGACTTCAAAAGACAAGAGATATTGTGAGCATTGAGAATTTTTATTGCATTTGACCTTCTTAAAACCATGAGATACATGCATTTTCCTTAACTTCTCCGCTTCTGCAATGATTAAAGATCACAGTTGCTTTGCCTTATGTCTTGTTCTTTGTCCTTGATGCGCTTTGGAGGAGTCTGAGTAATAGGAAGAATGTGTGGGTGTATTTTCCCTGATCCCCAGGCACAGGACATCCCAAATCTTCTATGCCTTCCCTAGGGGCTGAAGGCCCTCCGAGTCTTCCGCTTGGCACACTCTCCACCTATGCCATGCTGAGTTCCGCAGGCAGTAAGGACTCATCAGCTCCACCAAGTATTACTCTTATACTGATGTGGCCACTGGTAATGACCAAATGGCCGCATCAGCAATGGGAGATGTGGCTGCTCTGACCTACCTTGGGAGGCCCCTCCAGCCTGGATTCCCTGCTAGGCTGGGCACAAAGCCCTTCCAGCATTTGTGGTATGATGGTTCCTGGAAGCCTCTAGCCCTGGATCACCAAAAGGGATCAGCTTTATTTGTAATAATACAAATAATCAGGTATTAGGGACATGGAGAGAACCCAAAACTCCCGAATAGAGGTGGTAAGCCATTACTTGGGCAAGGGACAGTAACTTGAGGTGAGGGACGTCCAGCAACCCCACCGCTGCCCCGGGCACATCACAGACGACCTTACAAGGGCACCAATGGAAGAGGCCTATTTACAGCAGCCCCCCGCCCCACCCCGGAGGGGCAGGAAGAAGGCCCCGCACCTACAGGGGGCACCTTTCCCACTCGCCCTGCCCCAGCAGCCCCGGCCCCAGGGGGTGGAGGACAGCTGGCGCCACAGCCCCCCACCCCAACCACTCCTTTTGGTGGTTATAAGCTCAGCTCAGAGAAGTGGCTTCCTACATGGAATCCAATCACATGGATTGAGGCCCGTGGCCGGCGGCCATCTTGGGCCCTTGGGTTTAATTCCATCACAAACTTCTCTCCACCACACCACGTGGGCAGGGCTGTAGCCACGACTCTGGGGGAAAAGCCATCCACCCCGCTGGGGGGTGGGGGTGACACTGGGGTCCTGCTCGCTGCCCTGCCCCCCCAGGCTTTGGTTTAACGGAAGGGGCAGAGCGTCTCCCCGAGATACTTCTCAGAACCGCAGAGATTCTCCCTCTCGGTCCCCGACAAGACAAAGGGGCCCCAGCTGGAAGGGATTCGACAAAATGGCGCCAAGGGACCGGGGCGACGGGACCCAGCTCGTTCACGAAGACGGCTCCTCCGCTCCAGCCCCCCGGCACATGCGTAGATCGCCCTTCTTCGGTCTGCTCGCCCGGCCCCTCCCTCTACCACCACCACCACTCACCCCGTCAGGCGAAGGGCCGCGAAGACGGGCTGAGAGGAGCGCTTTGCGCCTGGGAGGCAAACACTTCCGGGGGTGAGGAAGGGCGCCAGCGAGGAAAGGAGGCGGAAGTGTGCGAGCGCGCATGCGCCTGCCCACGACGTTTAAAGGCCGGCCGGCCGGGCGGGGGGGAGAGGCGAGAGCAAGCGGAAGAGATCAGTTTGCAAGATGGCGGAGGAAGCGGAAGGGCCTCTAAAGCGGCTTCTGGTGCCTTTTATTCTGCCCGAGAAATGCTACGATCGGTTTTTTGTTAACTTGGACTTGCTCGACGGTGAGCCCCTCCTCCGGGCGCAGGGATCCGGGGCCGGCCTGGGGTGGGGTGTCCGAGCACGAGAGGATGTCAGCCGCTACCATTCGTGACCTTTCGGGCGGTAGTGACTGAGGGCGGCCGTGTGGGCAGGGCGGAAGTGCCTGCCGTCCCACGTGGGAAAGGAAGCCGGGCTGCTCTTCTCGGGGCCGTGGCGGGTGGGGGGTGGAGGGGAGGGGGTGGGCGGGGCGGGCTCGGCTGAGACCCCCTGCGGCCTCCGCGTTCAAGTTGCTAGCTTAGCGAGTTGCTACCGGAAGTGCTGAGGCCGTAATGCCGATGGTAGCCGATACTTTAGCGTCCACCACGTGGCCGAATGGTGCAGTCATGATTGTTCCCATTTAATAGATGGAAGACTGAGGCTCGAGAGGTCCCCCTGATAGGAGAGAGTGAGAGTGTGTGGGCCTGCGCGTGTGTCCAGGGTGGAAACTGAACCCAAGTCAGATATCCAAGGCCAGAGCTTTGAGCATTAAAACAGGCTGCCATCCACGCTGTGTAACGTATTTATAAACAACCCCATTTCCCAGGACTTCACTTTGGGAGATAAGTTAACCTCCTCCCCGGACTTCATAGGTAAGGAAATGACCTAATACAGGGCAAGGATCGCAGCAAGTTGTAACATATCTGACTCCTTTGGCTCGAAATTCGCTGCTTATCAGGCAGGGTAGATGGCATTAGTACCACATCCCAGGAGAAAGCCCAAGCAGACTGGGTAAAGAGTGAGCTAGTACTGCCAGCTCAGTACCACTGCACAGGGTTTTTCCACCATAACATGTATAACCATTATTGAGCTGCTGATGTGTACAGTGCAGTGTGCCACACTTGGGGGAATGTATAAGACCTCCAGGAACTCAGCAGTACATGTAAAACTACCTTAGGGTCATTTAGAACTTGGAAGGAACATTTCAGGTTAGTTATCTTAACCTCAAGCTGGAATGGACTTACGGGGCTCTGGGAATATTGGGGGAGATTAAGAGATTTGCCCAAGCTAAAAAGTATCAAGCCAGCACTCTTTCCACTGTATCCTGCTGCCCTCCAATACATGCAAAACATGGGCAGATACAAGTGATGTGGCCGGTAAAGGCTAGAGTCAGTCAATCAGGAAACAAGTCTGCTAGGACACTGTTGGTGCAGAAGCAAAAATGAAACAGTCCCTGTCCTCCAAGACCTTATTGGGGAAGACAGCGTGTGCATATGTGAGAATACACACGGACACACATAGAGGACATCAAAGGTAAATTGAGAGATTAGAAAAGGCTTAGGAAGAAGGTAGCATTTGATCTGAGTTGTGAAGGAAACTCAGGATTCCAAGAGACAGGTGATGAAGAAGACCAATCAATAAACAGTCGGTATGAAGGCACTAAGGCCAGAGATGTGAGTCCCTTAAGAGGAATAGTAAGGAGCCCAGTTTGACTGGGCCATTGAATGTGTGAAGAGGAATAATGCAAAATGAAGCTGGAAAGGTAGATGGGAGCCAGCTAGTGAAGGTTTTCAATGGCAAACAGAGAAATTTCTATTTGATCCCAGAGGTCAATGGGAACCACTATTATTGAGGAGGGAAGTGACATGATCAGAAGTTGCTTTGGTAGCCACGTAGAGGATGAATTTGGAAGAGAAGAAACTCAAGGGAAAAGGATCAATTAGAAAATGATTGCAATAATCTAGACTTGTTTCAGCTGGTGGATTTTATAGATGACAAGCCAGCCAAGTCATCTGAGAAGGAACACACAGGCAGGAGAAGCAAACAAAGAGTAAGCTCACTTTGACCAGAGTGGTCAGGGACAGCCTGGGCCTGGAAGAATAGGAAGGGTTTGGGGAGGGTGTTCAAGGAGCTATAGAGAAAGGGAAGAGCTCAGTGGTGGGGAAAAGTCAACATTGAGACATGCCCAAGGGTAAGAGAGTTTCTCATGGTGAGCAGTGGAGATTCCCTTTGAATGGCTGCTACGGTAGGGGAGCATCATTAAAGGTTTCTGGGGAGGTGCATTAGGATAATAATAGTGGATTACACTGGATTTTGAGGTTTTCAAAGTACTTTCCTCACAGCATCACTGAAGTGGGTTGGATTGTACAAGTATTATCCCCATTATAGAAGTGAGAAAACTGAACCAGAGAGGAGTGACATAAGATTTAGAGTTCTGAAGGATTTTTGAGATCTTCTAGTCCAGTCCTGTCATTCAACAGATGAGGAAACAGACCCAAATGTTTAATTTATTTGTCTAAGGACACAGAGGTAACAGAAGATCCAGGTCCCTTAACTTCAAATCCAAAGTTTTCCTGAGTCTGACAGTGTTGTGCTGGGAGAACTGGGACATTAGTCATGGTAGGAAAATGAGGCAGGGATGGTGAGGTGTCCCCTGAGGTGTCCCTAAGACCTCAGAGTCTGAGACTATCTTTCAGATAGTTCTTATGGAAAAGCAATAGAAACATGTACTGTCCCCAAAGCTGGGCCTAAAAGTAGACAGGGTATGAAAGAGTGGACGCCCTACAATCTTGTCTGTCCCTATGCTTTAATTCCATTATCCTTTCTTGGCATTGGAAGGCAGGCACAATCCTCTGCCTTCAGAAGAGGTTGTAGGAGACAAGGCTTGACCTTGTAATTTCAACCTTGACTTTGTGTTTCCTAATATCTTAACTCTCTTTGCTTCCTCTCACCCCCTTCCAGTTCCCTGCCTCAAGATACTAATCAGCAAAGGCCTGGGGCTTGGCATTGTTGCTGGATCATTGCTGGGTGAGTGTCCAGTGGGAATTAGAGGTGTCCCCCTTGGTCACCTCAGGGGTAAGGGCTTCAGTTGAACTTGGTCCCCTTTTCCTCAAAAAGCAAACACACCTGGGAAGGGAGTTGGGTCTGTATTCACAGGATATGGCTTTTCTTGTTATCTCTTGCACCCTCGCAGTGAAACTGCCTCAGGTGTTTAAAATTCTGGGGGTGAAGAGTGCAGAAGGATTGAGCCTCCAGGCAGTTCTTCTAGAACTGATGGCTTTGACTGGCACCATCGTCTACAGTGTGGCCAATAGCTTCCCATTCAGGTAACTGAGGGGCCCAGATGGTTTTGGGAGTGTGAGAACTACTTCCCTAGAAACATGAGGAACTGGAATGCTCTCTACCCACCCCCCACCCCCTTAAAAAACAAATAAAGAAACAAACAAAAACAGTTCATGAGTATTGTGTATTTAAAGCTCTGGGAACTGAGGAAGTTAGACTAGGAAGCTGTGGAAGAATAACCTTGGGTTTCTGGCACCTAGCTTCAGATGGATGGATGGGTGGATGGATGGGTGGATGGGTGGATGGATGGGTGGGTGGGTGGGTGGATGGATGGGTGGATGGATGGATGGGTGGGTGGATGGGTGGATGGATGGATGGGTGGATGGATGGATGGATGGATGGGTGGATGGGTGGATGGGTGGATGGGTGGATGGGTGGATGGATGGATGGATGGATGGATGGATGGATGGATAGGTGATTAGATGTTAGGCAACTCCCTTGAACCTCAGATTAGGCACTTGCTATGATAGAAGGTAACTCTTGGGAGTTGTAGACCTCAGAAGACCATAGGGGCAGTAGAGGAGGATTGGTTCAGCTCTGACCCATGTCTTGGCTTCCCTTCAGCTCTTGGGGTGAGGCCTTGTTCTTAATGCTACAGACCATTGCCATTGGCTTCCTGATCCTACACTACAGAGGACATACTATGAGAGGTAGCCTTCCCACCCCCCCAAGGAGAGGTAGGGGAGGCTCTGGGCTGGGTTCCCTACAATCCTCCGTGCCTGGGCCCCCACCTTGGGACACTGTAATGGAAGAAGGATTGAGACTTTATGTGGGAGGAAAGCAGGGGAAGTAGGCAAGTTGGAAGATTTGAAAATGAATTGTCAGTTGGTTTTTCCCTGGCACCACTCCAGGTGTGGCTTTACTAGGCATCTATGTCCTGATTCTGCTATTACTGCTCTCACCCCTGATGCCCAAGGCTGTGGTCACCCTGCTGCAGGCCACCAACATGCCTGCTATAATCATGGGGAGGGTAAGTGGGGGCAGGGAGGTGGGGATGGAGGGGGAGACATAAAATATGAGTTGGGGGAAGAGATGGAGATGAAGAGGAGGTGGGCAATGGTTAGGGGTGGGGGTAAAGAACACACCAGATAATGGGGAAGGGATAGGAGATGGATGAACATAAGGCTCTTTTGATTTTCCCTAGTTACTTCAAGTGATCACCAACTACAAAAATGGCCACACAGGGCACCTGTCAGCAGTCACCGTTTTCTTACTCTTTGGTGGCTCTCTTGCCCGAATCTTCACCTCCATCCAGGTGAGAGTGCCCTCTGAGAACAATCCCTACCTCCTTAGAGGCCCGACTGGTTAAATGTTAATTTACTCCTGAAAATGAGATTAGTCTTTCAGAATGGGGAGCAGATTAATTAGGGGAGCGAGATTCCACTGCCTCTAAAACTTACTCCCTTTGTGGCCTTGGCAAATCATTTGAATCTCCCTGGCTTCAGTTCTCCTCTAGGTAAAATGAATGGGTTGGACTAGCTGCTCCCCCTCCCCCTCTGATATTTTTTGTTTCCATTCTGTCCACAGGAAACAGGTGATCCCCTCATGGCTGTAACTTTTATTGTCTCCTCCATCTGCAATGGTCTCATTGCCTTCCAGCTCCTCTATTACTGGAATGTCAGGATTCCTCACAAATGGGAAAAGAAGGATCAATAGCGTCTGTGATGCTACTTCCCTGCCAGGACAGTATCTCAAAGGGTGCAGTTTGGTCGTCGTTCCTTTTCCTTTAGTCTTCTTGACCTGGGTTCCTCCCACCCCCAAAATTGAAATCCCTTTTTTTTGGAGCTGTGCTCCCCCTACCCCTTTATTCCACTCTATGGATGTGGTGACTCAACTTCCCTGTTCTCCCCACTCTCCCCCATAGCTTCTTGTACTCCTGTGTTGGGAAGCTTCTAAGACAACATTAGCCCTCAGAGCATCCCCTGCTAACGAGGGATTGTGGCCTGGGAATTGGGAGGAAGGTAACAAGTGAAGACAGGGGACTCATTAGTAGTGGCTTTGGACCATGAGGATGTCAGCCATGGCTAATTAACTAGCTTTGTGGCTATGATCCTAATTATTCATCTCCAGGATGGGATCTCTGGCTTCTTGGCAGAGCTCAAAGGAAACTGTGTTCTTTCCTTTTGATTCCTAGATATGCTCCTTACCTCTCAATCCTAGAAGGTATCTCCTCTTGCCTGGTCCCCTTCAAACACCCTCCCCCATTAGGGTACTCAAAGCCCAGGAGATGAAGGGAGGTAGCACCTTCAGACTCATAGAGGCAATAACCAAAGATATGGAGAGAGACAATTGACCAGAACCTAAGCTAAAGCTATCTTTTTGAGGTGGGATTCCCTATTCTGACTCTAACCTTTGACTCTTAGGTCTTTCCCCTTCCATGGAGGATTCCAGGACTGACTCAGCACAGGCCTCCCCACCCCCAACTAGGCAAGTCCTAGGTGGAGAAACAGACCTGGGCCCTGCTGATGATCTCCTGGGTTGGTGAAACTGTAGAGGGAATCAAAAAGTGGGACCAAAACTCAAAGTCTGAATTTAATCTTACAAAACATACCATATATAAAAATGTATCTTCAATACAAAAATAATCCAGCATTCTCCCTTAATTAGGTCCCTCAGAATGACTTCTGAATCAATTCATGTGTCCAGTCACCTGAAGGTGGTGTATTTGTGTCTGGGGATACTGCTGTTAAGGGAGGGGAGTTGAGTGAAACATGGGAGAGGCATCTGTGTATCCCTTTTCCCTGGTATTTCATGGCCCCTGGACCCTAGGGTATTAGAGGTGGATCAGGGGTGGGACCCAGGAGAGGAGGATTGTAGGAGGTGGGGTTCGGAGAATAAGGATTGTAGGCATTCCAAAGCTCTCCTTGGAGTGGAGCTCCAAGAGGAAGGGAACAGAGGGAAAGGGCCTCCGGTTTACAGTGATGAGCTCTGCGAAGAAAGAAAAGGGCAAGTGTGAGAAGAACCTGGGTGTCTGTCCCCCTCACCCCATGCCATCCCTCCCCAGGAGAGGGTGTGTCCGGGGAGATTTCCTGAGTCACATTTCCCAACTTTCGAGTTAGACCTGTTCTGGGCAGGCTGGAGGAGGAGCAGCGGCTTGTTTCTGGCTCAGCCTGTAGCAGATATTCAGACCCTGCTTGGTAAATCAATGGGACAGGGACCTCTAGTGGCTTAGACCGGTTGGTCTTTTCGCAGCGTGTTGGCATCATTTGGCATGTATGCTCCCTGGCTTTTTTTTCCAGGGAGGACAAAAAGGGAGGTTTGCAATCTCCCTGCCCTAGGGGATGGGAGAGGGACTCGGGTCAGCTAAAGGGCAGGTTTCTGCGGATGGAAAGTAGAGAATGGTGGAGTGTGAAGGCTTCCTAGCTTTGTTCTGGAGGTAACCCAGGAAGAGGTAGCAGGTAGGGCAGAAGTCTATGCCAAAGTTGTTACTTGGGATATTAGGATCTCAGCTGGCAGAGAGGCAGAGGTGGCTGTTCAAAGTAGCTGTACTTGAGTTCAAAGTGGAGGAGAAGCCTTCCGACTGGAAGCTCTGCGTCCGTGCCCGGCCTGGGTGATAATGAACCCACCCCCTCCTTCCCCAGGCCTTGTATTCTCTCCCTCGGCTCCTCTGCCATCTAGATGGGCTTAGCAGCTGAAAAGCTCCCCTCGCCACTCCACTCCTATCCCAGAGCCGAAGTTAAAGTGAATAGAGCCTGGACCTGTTTGGGCGTTCTGGGGGTTCTACGGCCCAAACTTGCACCAGGTTTTGAGAGCGCTCGCCCAGTGTTCTCTCCCACCCTCCCAAGGTACCAGGGCGCTGCGATCCTCCAGGATGGTACGGACGGTGAATGCCCGAGGGTGGGAAGTGCCAGGTCCTCCTCTTCCCCCCCTTCCTCAGTCATCACTCACCCGCAGCCTTCGGCCACATAGGAAGGGGGGCAGTGGGGCTGGTAGCCGAAGCCCCCCGTGCCCCAGACCGGCTCGGCGCCGTGGTGGCCGCTGCCCCTGCTTGCCCCGGGCAGCTCCAGACCCTCGTGGCCCAGATCGGTGCCCTTGGTCTTGCGGCGCGGCTGGTACTTGTAGTCGGGATAGTCGCGCAGGTGCCGCGCCCGGAGCCGCTTCGCCTCTTCCACGAAGGGCCGCTTCTCCGCCTCGCCCAGGGATTTCCACTGCGCGCCCAGGCGCTTGGAGATTTCCGAGTTGTGCATCTTGGGGTGAAGCTGCGCCATCTGGCGACGCTGGCCCGAGCTCCACACCATGAATGCGTTCATGGGCCGCTTTACCTTCGTGGGAACCTCCCGGGAAATCCCGGGGCTCTCGGGCTCCAAGGGACGGGGGGTGGAAGATGCCAAGGCGGGGTGAGCGGGGAATGTCAGGGCCCAGGCCTGAGGTGGAGGAGGCCGGGGCAGCGCCATGGAGATGATGAGCCTGGGAGCGGAGGGGGAGAGGGCTCCTGCCTGAGCCGGTGTCTGGAAACGTCAGGTTATCCCAAGTCCGGGATCCCTCAACGGAAGCTTCCTTCAGTCCTCGCAGACTACGCCCCGCCCTCCCCACCGAAGGTAGGATAAGAATCTGTGCTACCTTGTCCCCGAAAACGTCGTCCTTATTATGGAGGTATGTGGCCACTCAGTCTTTAAAATTTCGCAGGGCCAGAAAGCCGGCAGCAGGTACCCGGGCTCTCCCTCCACCGCCTTCCTTCGGGATCTTGCCCAAATTTCAGGGTTTCCACCCCCCCAACCTTCCAAGAAGTACTTGGGAAATGAAGGTATGCTTCTCAGGCCCTGGAGCCACGGGCTTCCTGGAGTCAGTGCTGCCAGGTTTCTGCGTGTTTCCGAGGCTACCTTACTCCAGTCACCCCGGGGGGGATGTCAGGGGTGCTGGGGGTGGGGCGGCAAGTGCCCGTAGTAGGCTGGTCAGACCCGGGAAAGGCTTTTAAACTGTGACGCCGCCCTTCTCAGGAGCCTCCTCCAGCGCCTTCCCCCGCCCCTCAGCGCACTCAGGCTTACCGCTTCGCCGCCCGGTTTCTTTCTCCTCAGGGCTCCACTCCCTAACCCTAGCTCTATTTCCGGAGACTCGTCGCCCTGCGCTCCCTGGAATTTATTCCCTCCCTTTACTAATTTTTGGTCAACTCCCTTAAACTCAGAAATGGTCAGTGAGTAAATTCTAGAAAAGGGGTCACAACTTTCTCCCTCTTGACCGCTTGCCAAGATTGTATCCAAGGAAGTTCAAGAGAATTTCTCTTCCCGAGTCACCCTAGCAGGTGCCCAAGCTGGGGCTCTTTCTCGGGCGCTGAGGATTGTACCAACCCTACAAGATTTCTGTTGTCGCTGGAACTGGGGAGAGGAAGGCTGGCCGGCCAAGGGAGCAGCGGAGCCATCGCTGGGAAAGACTGAGGGATGGGGAGTCTAGGGTTCCGGACAGAAAATGTGATCAGGTGGCCCATCTTCTCATGGCCCGGCCCTGGCCCTGGGGGACCCCAAGATAAACTAAACCGATTAGGGTAGCTGCCTTGCCTTGGCCCCAGATCTCAACCCCTAGGGAGGGGCATCCCTGAGTCAGACAGGAGGCAGGGTAGGTATAGGAGTGGCCCAACTCACCCAGCAGCAAGTTGGGTGGGGACACTTGGGCAGTTTCCTGGTAAGAAGAGTAAGATGCTTACTTGGGGGGAGAGGTGGAAAGAATGAAGGGCATCATTTCCAGAGTTAAGGGGCTCTAGAGGTGGTTGGAGGTGATGTCCATGGGATACAACTGACAAGGAAGCAGTGTGGCTCAGATTTAATGTGCATGTGAGAAACAAGACTTGGGAGGGAAAGAAGGGGTGCCGTTTGGATTTTTTTATTCTCTTTTTAAATACTGTACAGTGAAAAATAAATACACCTTCTCATTAGCCAGACAAAGTCTGTCCCCCCTACCTCCCACCCCTAGAGACCCTTAACAGGTCCCTACCCCTGCTTCAAACCCCCCTCCCCATGCCTCCCACCCAATGACACCACCCCCATCTTCCACAGTGATGAGGCCCAGAGAGGGGGGGACAGGATGAGAGGAAGGGGTGCCAAGGGAACCCCCCAAACCATCAAATTTGGGTGGGTACAGGAGGACCCTCCCCACAAACAGGCCGGGGAGAGAATTAGGGGGCCAGGGAGAGATTGGGGCATTAGAGGATAAAAGGCACATCCAGTCTGATGGGGGGGAGGCTCCCCTCACCATGGGGTGGGGTAGACAGAGGAAGAAGAGGAGAGGGTGACCCTGTAACAAGCACACCACCCCACCCCACCCCAAGCCCCTGGGGGTGGGGAAGAACCCACAGTGCGGCTACTGTTCCCTCCCCCCTTAGACAAGAGCAGCTCCAATGCGGGTCAGGAAGGGCTTGTTGGGTAGCAAGCAAGATGTGGGGGAGGGGGACAGAAAGGGATGGAGGGACTTTTATGAGACCCCATTCACCAAGCTGCCCAGTTCCAAGGAGGCAGAGAGCTCCCCATTTTCCGAGGGGCCCTTAGGAAGCTTGCTGACACCCTAGAAGAGAAAAAGAAGGTGGTAAGAGGGGACCCTCTATTTTCTTTTATTGCACCAACTCCCACAGAAACTAAGTCCTATAAACTCAAAACCTTACTACCCAAAGCCCTCCTGCCACCTCCTTCCCCCATTCTCCCAGGAGAAAACCAGGGCTTCTCTTCCCCAGTTCCCCAATTTGTAAAGACTGGGGTGCAGTGGGGAGTTCTGAGGACAGGAGGAAGGAGAAGGCAACAATTCATCTACCTTTGGTCCTGAGAGGGAGTCCTCGGAAGGAGCATGAGTGGGCTCAGGGGGCTGCCTCTGTCGGCTTTGAGATTCTGCCCGGGAGATGTAATCTGCCACTGTCACTAAAGGAAGAAGGGGTCAGATATCTGTCCCCCAGCTAACACTATATCAACACAACCCAAGAGCCCCACTCTCTCAAGTCTAAGGAAGAACTTTGGCTATTCACCTGGCTGCCGGTCTCTGCTGATGGAGCCATCTGCTCGGTTACCACGGTTACGTCGTCTACGGCTTCGGTTGCGTCGCTGAGGTTTTGATTCCTCTTCTGTAGGAAAAGACAGTGATGAGAAAGTAAAGATTCAGAAAAGGGAGGTCCCTATCCTCCCAAGCCTCACTTTTCTCAGTGACCCCCGGAATCCTGCTCACCCAGACCATTTTCAGCCAGGTTAGGCCCATCAGACTCCAGTCCTCCATCTATGATGGTCCGGTCCTCATCTGTGCGTCTACGGCGGGAACGTCGGCGCCGGGCACTAGCTGGAGGTGGCTCTCCAGGCTCAGAGTCAACTGGGGGCTCTGGTTCTGATGTGTCCAGCAGGCTATAGGGGTTACTGTCAGGATCCTTCAGAACTAGGTAAGGTAAAGAAGAGAGCTCGGGCTTGGCCTGTGGGCATCCTGCCTTCAGCTCTCCATTCTCAATTCCAAGCCCCACTTGAATGTTAAGATCCCTCAGTACCTGAGCTAATGGAAGATGTGCTGTACTTTGTGGGAAGTCGGGGTGCAGGATTGGACCCTCGACCTCGTCCCCCCACTGGTCTCCTACGACCTTCTTCACCCCGGCTGGAGGCATCTTGGTCACCATGGCCAGGTCGGTCAGGCTCTTCTCGTTTTTCAGACTCCGTTTCAGAAGCAGTGGACAGGTCTGACCCAGGACCTAGGGAACAGAAGTCGATTTGGTTCCTCACTTCCAGAAAACACTATTTAATCTCTCTGTAGCCCCAAGAAAAAGCCTTTGCCTACAATTTGTTCTCCTTCTACAACCCATCTCTTCTCCCTCTCACTGGAGTCACACACCACAATCTCACCATAGCCAGAGCTTCCTGTCCTTCGACCACGGCCCCGGCCCCCATAGGTTCTAGTAGCATGTAGGGAAGAGGAAGAGCTTTCATCTGTAGCATAGCCAGTCTTGTCACCACCACTGCTCCCTCGACCACTTCCAGGGGCACGGAAGCCCAGCCCAATCTGCCGAAGCTGTTCATCAATCTGTAGCCTTTCTAGTCGAAGCTGTTCTACTTCCTGATTGGGGGGCAAGAAAACAGTTGAGGGCAGGGAAAAGAGAAAAATTTAAGAGTCCTCTACAGAAACTGCCCACCACCTAAATTCCCTGAATAGCAAAGAATTTAGCAAAAAAAAATTAATAAAGAACAACACATCCTAAATGTGAACAAATCAGGCATCCAATCCTGCCCTCTGGCCCTGCTCTCCCCAGAGAGAGTCTCTACAGACCCAAAGTTCCAATTCTCCTCTGGCCACTCAGTATTGATTTTCCTCCCAAGGAGATAGCCCTGGTACCTGCAAGTAAGAGAGGTGATATTCCAGGAGGGCCTGAGCATTGCTGATATTCTCCCGGGTGCCAACGAATATGAAAGGAACCATTCCCTGGCAGAGAAGAGGTGGGTCAGTAAGGAGAGAAGAAAAGTGAGCAAACATGTTTCCCTCATCTTGACATAAGCTTACAGACTAGGGCCCTATCTTCAGCAAACCATACCCTTCCACCCCACAACAGTTCTTGTCCTGAGGAACTTGCTCCTATGAACTTCCCTGGGGAACTAAAGAAATCCTTTCCCATAATACCTCCTCCCTTGGATTCTTCTTGTCGTTATCACCTTCCACTCGAACTCTCACCACACCAGATTTATCCACAATCTCCTGGATCACTTTCCCATTCTTCCCAATCACTTTGCCTGTGTTGGGGGGGGAATGAAGGAATTAAATTATTTAAAGGATGAAGGAGACAGGGCACAGTAGACAGCTCTTTATTTTGTAAAGGGTTTATTTCATCCATTCCCCTGTCTATAACCCAACACAGAAAAGATGAAAACATCCAGATATCCTTGCAATTCTTCTGTCTAATCTATATCATTCCTGTTGCAGTTTTTGGGGCAGCCTCTTCAGTCCAGCATAAGCCTAATAAGCTCCTTCTCAGACACCAAGTCGTTTACGATCCCCCCCTACATCACCCATCCTCCACCTCTTCGACCACTGGTCCCCAACTCTCCACTGCCTTTTAATCCCTCCTCTTTCCTGCTTCATCCTGACCACTGGTAAGTCCAGACTTACCAACCAGGTTCCGGGGCACTTGGACAGAGTCTTCAGAAAATTCAAGGTAGCTTCGGGCCTGCCGGCATGCCTCTGGAGTCTGGGGAGTAAGAGAATAATTACTGGACACAGAGGCCTGAGCCCCAAAGAAATCCTTCTTTTTACCACCCTCTTTTTGAGGAACTGTGCTACCACTAAAATCCAAAAACCAGGAAGAATTCCAGCATATTTTCTATTGTAGCATTCCTCCCTTTAGAAGTCCCAGTACTGACCTCCCCATAGATTCGAAAGGTGCAAGTCTCCTCCCCCAGTTCAATGGCTGTCACCCCAGGCACTTTTCGAGCCTGCTGGATGTTGGCACCATGAGTGCCAATTGCTAGTCCCATCAGGTCTTCTCGTACTGTAAATTCTTCCTGGAATGCTGCTGCCAGCTGCTTGCTTGTCTGGAAGGAAAGACTGGAAGTCACCTGGGACATCTCTAAAGCTCAGACAGTACCTGACCCAGAGCTCTTCTCTGTGTGATTAAGAGAAAAGAATGAAACTACAACTTCTAGTGGCCACTAGCCCTTATGACACATGATATGGAAACTGGAGGAAATTAGTCCTTATTTCTCTGCCAAAGCCCAAAGATTCAAGGTGAAAGACACCTAGTAATCAAGTGGTAAGAAGTTCTCTGACACTGATAAGCTGTGTGATTTTGGACAAATCACAATCTCTCTGCTTCAGGTCACATCTATTAAATGACAGCTTCCTTACCTATCTCAGAGAATACTTGTAAAGCTCACGTCACAAAGATGTGATAGCCCTTTGAAAAATCAAAAAGCATTATAAAGTGCTAATTAAGTATTATCTTCCACTTTTCCAAGCAATATAGACTCTCTCTTACCACAAATCCCAAACTGAGGAATAGAGGTAGAGGGGGATCTCAAAATAAACAGAACTGATTCAGCTCCTTTGAAGCAGTCTAAGATAGGTTGCCTAATTATTGAAGAAAGACAGCAGTGAGTCTGGGAGAGTAAACCACGGGTAGGAAAAAATAAGGGTTGAAAAGGGTTCCCTGAAGAGAGGTTCCAAAAAAGCTCATTTCCCACAGGAAAATGGCTAAAGCTTTATCAAGGAACACAGAAGATGGGCCTAAGGCATCTAGGACTTTAAAAGAGGTTTACAAGTCCCTTACAGGAATTTACCAACATTTGGAGCTAAAATTGAATCCACCTATCAGAAATACTTAAGGAAAGGAGATAGTCTCTACCTGAAACCCTACCTACTCAGAAGCTCAAAGAACACATTAAGTTAGAACTCAGAGATTATCTAAAGCAACCTCTAAATAGAGGAAACTACTGAATAAAGTGGTCATAGAAATCATATGAAAAAATGCTCTAAATCACTATTGATTAGAGAGATGCAAATCAAAACAACTCTAAGGTACCACATCATACCATCAGACTGGCTAATATGACAAAACAGGAAGATGATAAATGTTTAAGAAGATGTGGGAGAGTTGGAACACTAATTCACTGTTGGTGGAGCTGTGAGCTGATCCAACCATTCTGGAGAGCAGTTTGGAACTATGCCCAAAGGGCATACCCTTTGACCCAGCAATATTGCTTCTGGGATTCTATTCCAAAGAGATCATAGAAATGGGAAAAGGTCCCACATGTACAAAAATATTTATAGCAGCTCTCTTTGTGGTGGCCGAGAACTGGAAATTAAGGGGATGCCCATCCATTGGGGACTGGCTGAACAAGTTGTGGTATATGAACGTAATGAAATACTATTGTGCTGTAAGAAATGATGAACAGGAAGACTTCAGAGAGGCCTGGAAAGACTTATATGAATTAATGCTGAGTGAAAGGAGCAGAACCAGGAGAACCAGCAACAACCACAGTGTGGGAGGAATTTTTCTGATAGACTTAGTACGTCATTGAAATGCATGGACTTAAAAAATTTCCATTGCACTCTTGAGGCAAAATGCCTTCCACATCCAGAGAAAAGGACCTATGGAATTTGACTGCAGAATGTAACAGATCATTTTCTTTTGTATTACTACGTTTTGGTTTCTTTTGTGATTTCTCCCATTCATTTTAATTCTTCTATGCAACATGACTAAGGTGAAAATATATTTAATAGGAATGTATGTGTAGAACCTATACAAAATCGTATGCTGTCTGGGGGGGAGGGGGAGGGAGGAGGAAAAAATTCTAAATTATATGGAAGTGACTGTAGAACGCTGAAAAACAAAAAAAGAACTATGGAATTGGATCACAGACAGAAACAGACCATTTTCTTTTGTATTATGTTTTGTTTTGTTTTGTTTTATGGTTTCTCCCATTCATTTTAATTCTTCTATGCAACATGCATTTAATAGGAATGTACATGTAGAGAACCTATATAAGATTGTAAGCTGTCTCAGGGAATGGGGAGGGAAGGGGGAATAAGGGGGAGGGGGTGGAAAAAAATCTAAGATATGTGGAAGTGATTGTCGAACACTGAAAACAAATAAAATGATTCAACTAAAAAAAAGAAAAGACAGTAGTCACAGAGACATAGAAGAGCTAGGAGAACAGTATGTCAAGGAACCCAAGGGAGAAAGAAAGTTTAAGAGGAATGAGTGTGCAGAGTAAAAAGGGGGAAATGAGATTAAAGATTTCTTTGAGAAGCAATGCTAGAATGCTAATCTCTTCCAGAAAGTTATAGTCCGACCTCATTTTGCAAATGGTATACAGTAAAATGGAAAAAAACCCCAAAAAACTATAATAAAACCCTGAATATTTTGGACAAGTCACAATTTCTCTGGGCCTGAAATTCCTTTAAAAAAAAAGATACTATCACCAGTCTTAAATACTTTCCACACTGGTTGTGAGGATAAAATGTGAACGTATACAAAAGCATAAAAATAAAGGGTCAAATAAATATATGGAGTAACTATTACAGAGGAGGCAAAGGAAACCGTTGGGACTACAATCCAGGTCTCCTGATTGATCCCAATATTTTTTATGATGAGAACCCATGTGACTACTGGTCCAAAGGGAGGCAGGCCATCTGCTTACTGAGAAAGAGTTCTTAAAGAAGGGCCCCTCTACAGGAGGAAACGGCATCAGAGCTCACCTCAAGATGCTTGGTGGCCTCCTCATTTCGGGACATGAGCAGCAGTTTGGTGCGGAGGCTTCGGAAATGCATGTCACCCAGCAGGGATGCCCGTTTTACAGGAGCTTCTGTTGTTGACTAAGTGAAAAGAGAAGTTAACCAGACTCTCCCCTTCCTCCCTATTCCACACAGGGATAAGGGTAAGGTTTGGGCACCAGGATACTTGGGTCCTCAAGGAAGGTGGGAGTTTATAAGACTAGGTCCCTAAAAGAAGCAGAGGAGAGGGAGGGGGAAGTAGGGGATATATGAGGAATAACTTCAAGGCACAAAAGGGAACCAAATAAATTTTCTAAGATTTGGATCACTAAAGTATAAACTTTGTGCTTACACAAACAGGAATTGTGTTTGTGTCCCTATCACATAGCACAGTATCTGGCACACAGTAAGCATTTAACAAATGCTTAATAAATTGGATGGGATGGGGTAGTCTTATTAGGAAAATGAATGAAGGTTACATTTTAAGTTATACTTGGAGATTCAAGGGAAAGTTACAGATTGTCAAAACATATCCTTGGTCCCACGCTATGGTGGACCCTGGTGATGAGAAGCCTCAGTTCCTAAGAAAAAAGTCAGGGTCAAGAGCAAGCAGGCAGAGTACTGTCCTTTGATTAAAAATATAAGCCCTCTCTGCTAAGGATCAAAGGTACAAAAGGAGAGGAGAGCTGAAGTGCATGGTGTAAACATGCTCACCAGAATAAAGAGCTCACTGTTAGTGATGTTTAGGAAGATGCAGTTGGCTCCTAAAGCCTTCTTGAACTCTTTATGGACATTCTCATTGGAGCAGCTGGGGAGAAAAGGCAAATTTTCAGATAACAATTCAGGGAAAAGGGGGACAGAAAGGGAGTAATCAAGAAAATGACTTGGTAATTGATGGGAGAAAATGGGACAAGGATATGGATAAAGCAGGGAATGGGGTAGGGACAGAGAAAGGACAGGGGAGGCTGTGAAAAAAGGGTTATGGGAGACAAGGTGGTTATGGGAAGAGTCAGGGTTGTGGGTAAGGGGTACAGCCCTGACACTCACGCTTCTCTCAGATCCTCAGGAACTGCCATAGTGACCTTGAAAAAACTGCCTTTGGTAGCCAGAGGGCTGGGATTGACAGGTCGGAGCCGTTCCAGGGTCACAATTTCATTGTAGGTAGCATCACAAGCTGCATACTCTATGACATAGAACTGATGGGATAAAATAAGAAAGATGGCAACCTTAGATGCCTGGGATCAGGCATCTGGTCCCCAATAATCCTCAAACTCTGCTTCCTCCTAACTTTCTACCCTCAGTTTCTATTTCCAAGACCACCCATCCCATTCCCTAAACCTCCAAGATCACTCACATCTCCCTTCATCATCCGAACCCTTGCCAGCCACCAACCACAAGGCTCCTGCTCATTGGCTCGGGAATAAACCTAGAAGAAATTAGAGAAGAAAACAGAGGTGGTCTTGAAAACTGACCTATAACTTGTGGACAAAGTAGAGCTCCTATAAACCAAAAGTAAAAGAAACTAGAGATGAGTGTGGCTAATCAGGATGGGAAGAAGTCATGAAATTTTAGATACCTCTCTATTATCTTAAAAGGATGAAGTTTTACTGAGATACTGAGATGGGGGCTTTCTCGTGAAGTCTGGCATATCAGAACAGCAGGGAAAGGAGACAGGTTGAAACTACAGTATGAAATATACACCACCTCAGGCATGCAGGAAAGCTTAGGATAGGAAATTAAAAACATCTATGGGATAAAGTTTCTTCTTTGCAGATATTTTCAGTCAAAACAGACACTCTTCTTATCATTCTTCATCTAACTAGCAATGGTGAAAGACAGGGGCACAGTTTGAATAAGCCTAACAAATCTGATCTTAGCTGAATGGTAACTCAGACAAAGAAACAAGTGACAAGTAATAAGGGGATGGGGGGACACGGGTGTAGCAGGGAAGAAGAATAGGTTAGCTGTATCTGTTTTCTGGGACTAGAAGAAATTTATATTTAAGGGGAAGGAACTTCAGCACTCTTACCTCCACTTCATCCCCTTCTGTGATCTCCTTGCTATAGTCAGCTGGTGGTGGTAGCCGAACATCCCCAAAGGGGATCTGTCTCTCACTCTGCCAGCTGTAAATGGGACAGTGTGAGAAAGGGCCTCAGACTGATGAAATTCCCCAAATGAGAGTGCTACCACAACAATTCCCTCTGCTTTCCATTCCTTCAGAATTAGAAGACTATATCTCAAATCTTACTCCATAATCCCTAGTTCCCCCAAAATTTATGTACCATTATCCCTCCCCCCACCCTAGTTGCAGTCCTTGCTCTTTTCCTGGGATTCCATACCTAACTCTTGGCTCTCTTTCCCAAAGCAACCCTTTTAGGACCAGTTTTCCTCTGTTAGCTTTCACCCCCCTGGAGCTCTCTCTGAAAACTAGATATCCTGGATTTTGTTTCCCCAGGTCTTACTTGTTCTCAAAGAAGATGGTGACTGAGTCTTCATGGACATCCTTCACAAAACCCTACAGTGGGTGACGGAGTAAGGTGAGAAAGAAAATGGAGATTTACCATCAGCTCAGAACTCCAGAAGGGAATAAGGGGCAGGCTGGAAGCAGGAAACCTGAGTTCTGGGGGACAGAAGCAATCTGGGTGAGGTGAGTCAGGAGAAGAGTCAGAGACACACACCCATATTCTAAGAAAAGTGTGTCTGTATTTTAACGTGTGAGGAGACAGATGGCAAATGGCAAACCACTAGAACAAGAGAAAAGGGCAGGGACTGGGAGGGGTCTGGAATAATTTGGGTACCTGAGGCTGGTGCACCTCTTGAGGTAGGGATTTCAGAGCTGCAGTGGGTTTCCTTCTGGATCCCAAGGTACCTTGCTTTATCCCACCCCCCAAATTCTTCATTTTCTGCTCAACAGCCTGCCACCATCCAATTAAAATACCAAAAAGCAACAACCAAAGCTAAGATTATCCCCAAAGATAAGGAGATGATGTCCTGGAGCACAAGGAGACAAAAGTCTGCCTCCTCTTCATGAGCATAGAGGAAACCTGGCATCCCCAGACTGCCCTAGGGTAGAGCACAGATGCCTTGGTCCTAAGAGGAAATATGGGGAGAAGGTAGGGCAGTATTAGGGGAAGGGGTAAGGATTTGGAAAAATGGGACACTTGGATAATGAAAGAATAAAGATAACAAGAGGAGGGTGATGAAGGTTCTACCACAAAGACACAGGGTCAAAGAGCTATGTTTCTAACTTAATAAATTATCACTACCCAGATAAGAGTAGGGAGATAATTATGTTATCTCAAAAACTGAGGTGACCATAACTATCTGCCCAACTCTTTTGTTTCCCCATCCTCATATAATGAAGGTACCCTGAAAGGTTCAAGAAGCTGGCACAGAGAAATTAACAGCAGCTAGGTAGTGTAGTGAATAAATCCCTGGATCCGGGAACACTGGAGTTCAAATCCAGTCTCAGACATCTGCTAGTTGTGTAACTCTTGGGCTAATAAGTTACTTAGCTCTCCGTGCTTCAGTTTCAACTTTAAAATGGAGATAATAATAGCATCTATTTCCCAGGGTTGTTGTGAAGATCAAATGAGATAACATTTGTAAGCACATAGCACAGTGCCTGGCACAGAGATATAAATGTTAGCTACTATTATTAATAGCATAGTGCTTGGCATGTAATAGGCATTTAATAAATGTTTCTTCCTTCTTCCCTTCCTTAAAGAAATTAAGGCTGAGGAGAGATGTTAATAAGGGTTGAAATTATCCTAGAGAATGAACACTTTCCTCTACCTACTCCTCCCACCTCAGCTCGTTCAATCACGCTATTGGTTCCCTTTATATTGGGAGACTCTAAAGTTAAATTTCACTACCGGAACAAAATTACCTTCAATTTCCTCTTAGGATAAGTAATGCGGTTCCCAGCTTTTCTCTAGAACTTTACTAATTCTCAACATTCTTGCTACTCAAGAACAACGGCATGTAACATTCATATAGTACATTAAAATCTAAAATGCAGACGTACAAAATCTCCTCTCTTCCTTACATCCTCTCCCCCACTTACATGATAATCCCTTTTCCTAGTCCAGAATCCTTTCCTAAAGGCCCATTGCCTCTGGGTCCCCTTCCTTTATATGTTCCTTCCATAATACTCTATTTCAGTAACCTCTTCTTCCACTCTATCCTTTATACTTAAAGAATACCTCAACAGACCCTTTAGGACTTGACACCTGCCTTGGCTTATTATACATCTAAAATACCTTTGAGCTGCTGTCACCACAGTTCATTAAGATAGTGTCAGCTGTTCTGGAAAGTTCTTTCAGGGGAAATGGGGGGAAGGGGAAGAAAGGGCATGGCAGAAGACAAGCACTTGCCTGCTCCTAGTTATTCACAAAGGCTATGCCTATCTATGCATGTAAACCAGTTATTCCCTGACCAGAGCTGGCTTGCAGGGAGAAATACCATGATTACCTTGGCCTTTTTCTAGCCATAATACTTGACACTGGAATTCTTCTGAGAGAATTCAGACCCCTGCTGCTTAATTTCGCATATTCTACCCACTTCTCCATCCCTCCACCTCCCACCAAGGACTCCAGTGGAAGAAACTGAGCACCTAGCTTTGCTCAGACCTCACCTAGTGTCAGGTTGGGAAGATGAGCAGAGGAAAGTGAGGGCAAGGACAGGAAGAAGCCAGCAGTTCAGTTGTCAGTGGTTTGGTCCACTGACTTTGGCATTTCCTGGCTTTGACTCCAGGAGACTGAGACATAGCTGAGGAACCCCAGGTTCCTATCCTGTTTCCCTAGGATTTGTCCTTACCTTAAGTATACATTCTAGCACCCAATACTTAAAACCAGCTGAACTATACTATCTCACTTGATTCAATGAGGCAAGGTAAATGTCAAAGAAATTGAGGGAAATGGAGGGATGGGTGTGGGGGTTCTCTCCATTGTCCAGCTGGGGAGAATCTAATTAACTCTCACCTCTCTCTCCCTCCCCTCCAAAAGGAAGTAGGTATGACAGCTTCTTCATATTTACTACCACAACTAAGGTCTATTTAACTTTAATTAGGGAACTTTCCCAAATAATACAGTCTCAGTAGGAAAGAGCATCTGGGAGAAGTGGAAATTGAAGGTTGGTCTGGTCCTTCCGAATAATATGGGGAAGCATGGTGGCACAAAATCCTTCCTATCAGGGAAGCTGAGGTTGGTGAACCTCTTGAGCTAGGGAGCTCAAAGCCGCAGTGGACTCTGCTGATCAGTTTCTGAACTAAGTGTGGAATCAATATGATGAGCTCTGGGGAGCTGTCAGGGAGGAGCCAGGCTGTCTAAAGAGTGGAGAATCAACTGGGAAAAAGCTCTGGTGCAGATCAGGTACTATGTTTCTGTCTTAGAAGCGGACTGGAGATGGAATTTGAAATAGCCTAAGACTGAAGTGGGAAAATACGTAAGTTCTTGGAGGAAAGCTGGAGAGTTAGAGCTACAGTGACTAAGATCCTGTTAAGGGGTGTCTCTTAGATAGAAAAGGATATACAATGGGATTCCCATATCCAGAAGAGAGGGAAAGAAACCTTGTCAGGGGATATAATTCTCAAACAACATGGCCCCTCCTTACTAACTACCCTGATCTGCTGAGTCATGAAAACTGGTTCTAAAAACAGAGTAGCAAAGTATTCAAATACAAAAGGGTAAGGAGTTCAACAGAGAATGGTAATGGGAAAAAAAACACGCTGGCATTGAGAGAGACAAGTAAATAGATTGTTGAGGTATTCTAGTCTTCAAAATGGGGGAAATGAGATTTAAATAAATGTCAAAGAGTACAGAAATCCATATGACCTGTTTCCCAACAAACTGCTACTTTCCAAGTCCAAAGCATCCTCACCTCAAATCAAATCCTCACCACATCCACACTGGCTGAGGAGAAAGATCTTACAAAATATTGGAGAAGCTGAGGTTTTAAAAGAAGTTTCAGCTACCTGTGTATATGTAAAGGGGTGGAGTGAAGTGGGGGGGGAGAACCCTCTTTTCTCTCATCTAGATGATTCTTACTAGAGACCAATCTTGTCTAGAAGCTGTCCCTAGATACCAGGTAACAAAGGAATGAGAGAAGACTAAATGTAACATTTTATAGACTACCTCTGACCTAATCTCAAATCCTTTCTCCTAGAACCTGAAGAATTTATGATTGGGGATTTAGAGAGAATACAATACAAAAGGAGGGCAAGGGGCCCACATGATGAAGTAGGTATCTGGAAGCACATTTCAACGAAGAAACAAGGAAACATAAAGGGAAAAGAGGTTAAGAACAAGCATATGCTACCAGACACAGAAGGGAATCAGGAATGGAGGAATTTCTGCCAGGTCAAATAGGAATGCTGCTTAAGGGGTGAGTTCAAGAGGAAACAAGAGTCTACTCTGAGGTGCTATTATGAAGACTCTGTGTTATCACATGGTCCAGAATTGAAAGGGAAGCCCAGGATTTAGGAAAGAAATGACAAAGAATCAGCTAAGGAACCTCTTTTTGCTGAAGAAAGATTTAAGGAAGTTTTCTGGAAATAAGGATTCAGATTGGTTAGGCGAAGTTTACATAGTTAACTACTTAGATTAGGGAGTGAGCTGAGACCCAGGTTACCAGAGATGAAAACTCTCTGATGAGAGAAATGCGAGTACACACCATGGCAAACACCAAATCCTTTTTAGTCATAATGCGAAATATGCTTTGGGGAATAAAGGGAGCAGAATGGCTCAGAGGCATAAGGGTCTGTTGGGTAAAGGACAAGGGGGAAGGGAGGGCAGAATCTCTCCCCACATGTGGTGATAGAGGAGAAATATCAACAAACATTTATTAAGTAACTATTTGCTAGGAACTGGATAAAGACAAAAATGACAATCTGCCCTCAAGGAACTTACATTCTAGTTCTTCCAGATGTAGGATAGGCTACAATATATGTTCAAACTCAGGCCTGGGAGGTAGAACAAAAACGTTGGCAGGGTATAAGTTACAAGGATGTCCCCTCCCAGCCCCCCCATATTAGAGAATTAAGGAGAAGAAAATCTTTGGGAAGCAGTGAGTCTTCAACTTCAGTTATTTTACCTATGAAAGGATACCCCAGAAACCAAATTAGGGGTGGGTAGAAAAGGGTGTGGATAAAGGGAGGGAACCTCTGCAGAAATGCCTTCAGAGGGGAGCTTGGGGACAGAAAAGGGTCCTCCAAAGGGACTCCTAAAAAAAGAGCTGTAGGAGAATGCCCAAATAGGGAAAGTTACTAGGGAACATTCTAGAAACAGAAATGCTTTAGGGAAAAATAACAGGGGATGTATCCACTCCTAGGAGAGGGGTCCACTTGAGGTCCTCTTGGAGGAGAACACAGGCTCCGTTTGGGGAATGACATCGGTAATGTAAAAGTGCATACATGTACTGGTCCTTACCCGGATCAAGCAATATTCTAGGTAGGTCTTGCGTGGAAAGTAGAGGTATGGAGGTAGAGGACTTGTATAATGAAGCCATCGACGAATGAGAAAGCAAAATGAATGGCAGAGCACAGACTTCCTAGAGGTCAGGGGGTGCTACAGCTGTTAGAGCTGGGGTTCAGCTTTTTTCTCCCTCAGTTGGGGAATACGAAGTGGGAGGGGCTCTGCCTGAGATAATGGACCGAAGATGGGGGTGGGGGTGGGTTACACAAAGACACAATTCAAGTCTCAGCAGCCCTAGGTGACTACAGAAGGGAAGGTCAGCGGTGCAATGAGCAGCAAGGGTGTTCCTGCGCTGAGGTCCCTGCCCCGGGAAGGAGGGAAGAAGCAGGCGAGGGGCCTGGAGCAGCCACGGGGGGAAGGGACGGGGACAGGCCCAGGGAGTGTCTCCTGGAGGTGGGTCGGGGGGTGGCCGAGGAGGAGTCCCGACAGCCCCGCGCTTCCCCGGCCCGCAGGCGGGCAGGTGTCCCCGGCCGGCGCGCCGCCTCACCTTGTAGAAGGCCCCGTTGGAGCCACGCACCTCGACCGGCAGCCCCGGCTCCATGTCCCTCCCGACAGCTAGGCCGCCCATGGAGGGGCCGCCGCCTGCGGCGGCTGCTGCTGCTGCTGCGGCGGCGACTGCTCCTCCTGCTCCTCCTCCGGCGGCGGCGGCCTGAGCTCGGGCCGGGCCGGGCCCCCTGCGTCGCCCCCCCGGGGGAGGAGGAGGAGCTGGCGGGGACGCCGCAGGGGGCGGGAGCCGGGCAGGCCCCACACCGGCCCCGCCACAGCCGACGAGCAGGGGGCCGGGGCCGGGCCGCTCCCCGTCCGCCGCCGCCTCGGTCTCCGCCACTGTGAGGGAAATGGCCGCCGCCGCCGTCTCCTCAGCCACTGCCTCAATCCCGGGAAGCCGCCGCCACCACCACCTCCGCCGCTGCCGCCGCCGCCGCCGCCGCCTCCGCCTCCGCCTCCTCCTCCTCCTCCTCCTCCTCCTCCTCCTTCTCCTCCACCTCCCTCCCCCCTTCCTTCCCTCCCCCTACCGCCGCCGCCACCGCCGCCGCCGCCGGCGCTACTACCTACTGCGCAGGCGCGCTCGGCACCCTCCCGCCCCGCGCCCAGAGACAGGAGAAAAAACACGGCGCAGGCGTCGAGGAGCGCGTGACCGTGAGTGGTTAGCGCGCGCACCCGAGCTGGAGCCTTTAACCCTAACCCTAACCCCTAATACAACACACCGCACGCACGCACGCACGCACACAGCTACGCTTGCGCAGAAGGGACCACCCCTTCCAAGGGCGTGTCGAAGGGCGCAGCGGCTGCTTATGTCACTTTCTCCCACTTTCCCTCCTCCCCCAATTTCTCTTTTGTCTGCCCAGCTGCGCAGACTCGTAGATGCGAGGGAAGGGAGCCGGGGAAAAGGTGGAAGGAGTCAGGTCGAGGTGTCCGCTTCGTGCGCGTGCGCCGGCGGAGCGGCCGCTGCGGTGCTCCTTCATCCTTGGGGCTTTAAACCTTTCATAGCGTTGGGGGGGGGGGGGGGACATTAGTGGGAGCGGAGTCGGGACGTATGTAGCCTCTAAGTGCCGGCACTGGCTGGATGTCCGTCCGTCCAGCGCACGCTTGCTTCCTGTTCGCTGAGACATTAAAGGCGTGTAGAACACACACATACACGAAATGCGCTTGTTAAAATGCATTTTAAAGCAATCCGTAATTTAAATGGTGGAATTAAATCATCAAATGAGAGGCAGAGGGGTGTAAAAGCCCCGAAGGCAAGGACATAGGTCTTCTAGTCACTAGCCCTGCGGTCGGGGGAAACCACCTAAATACTTTGTGGGGCAATTCTCTGACTGTCAGAATTGGCAGAGGAAGTTTCCTCACCGGGAGTTCCCCACAACAATGAAGTCACAGGTGCAGCCTTCGTCCCTTTCCCCAGACAAAAAAAGAGCCCCTGCTGGCCGGAGCGAGCCAGTCCGTGCTGGAGGGCCGGGGCGAGTCAAAGGGAGAGAAGAAAGAACAGGATGTTCAGGGACAATGAGGAGGCAGTAACGTGATGCTGCTGGAAAGGAAGGAGCGAAAGGCCGGGGCCAGGCTGGCCAACAGATCAGCCACCCTGGGGAGTGTCTAAAAATAAGGACTGGCTGAGATTACATTCTTTCCTTCTGCAAATACAGCCCTTGAGGGCAGCAACTTTTCAAAGTTTTCCGGAAAAAAAAGCTTTTGCTCCCCCAGGGTTTAGTGCAGTGCCTGGCACACAGTAGGCTCTTCATGAATAGTGAACTGAATTACCTTTAGGAATCCCTTCTATCCTGTGGCACTGCGGTAAGAAATGGAGATGAGATGATTAACACTTTGTCCTACCCTCGAGGAACTTAGTCTTTTAGAGGGGTTTAGATCTGTGCACAGATAGGTAAAATGCAAAATAGGAAATAAGTGCATAGGAATTTAAAGTGCTAGGAGATTTACTGGGATTTCCTCCAAAAGTGATTCCCCCCTCCCAAATACCCCTCTTGATCTGGGGTAATCTCAATTCTTCCAGGCTCCAAATCTTTTGACTCAATACTTTTCAGTCCCTTATGCTTCTTATATCCAACAAAGATACCCTTTGCCTTCTCCCCATGTGAGCTGAAGCAGGAAGGGGTGGGGGTGGGGGTGGGGGTGGGGGGGCAAAGTTCTTTTCCTTAAAAGGCACTGAAAACTGTCCTGGAGACTTAATTGGCTCTGGGACTAAGGCTCAGGACACTTTCAGTAGCTTCCTGGTTGCCTAAGAACAAAAAGGGCCAGATGTAGGAGCTTCAACCCCTCCCTCTGTTCTGACCTTGGACCAGCTTGACCAACTTGGTTTAGGAAAGTTATGCTCAGCTGAATCAACATTACATCTTCCCTAAATATCCTTCTCCTGCTCTTGAAATATCTGTCAGATGGACTACAAAATGCCACATTTCATCCTAATCTCAGACCGGAGCCACTTGACCAGCCTTTTCAGCTCTGGCCTGCCAACTACGTATCTATTTCAGTATTTAAAAGTCCCACTCTACTCTGGAATTTGATTCCCCCAGTTCCAAGTGTATAGAGTATTTTGTGTAATCACAAGTGAAAATAGGGTTCAAACTTCAATCCAGTGCCTTATCTACCGAGCTAGAGTCATTCATTAAATAGCAAACTATTTTAATAGGTAGTAATAGCAATGTAAATAATAAAGGAAACTCATGCAGTTGAATAATTTTTCAATGCTCTTACACAAAAGAATATTCCCACAGACTCTTGCACTGATGAGAAAATTCCTCAGACAACTTATGATATTATTTAAGAAGGGATTCTGTGCAGTTGAAGCACCCAATATCTTCTTCAATACAAGGAATGTTTTAGCTCTTTGGTGAGACTACTCCTAATCAAAGTGCTGAGGGGCTAATAAACACACTTAGCTCTTGTTAAACATAGTGACCATACCTGGTTGACACTCAAGCAACTGTCAATATCTTTTTTCCCTTCACTCCATGCCACTCCCACTCCACCAAAGAAAACCCCTCTATCCTTCACTTGGTTTAGGATAAATGAATTCATTTCAACTCCCATCATAGAAATGAAAGTTAGTGCTTGGGCCATACAGATTATCTTGAAATTCCAATAAACCTCAAGGAGTTATTTAGCAATGTTTGGGGGATGGGGAGTAGATGTGGAGATGTGGGCTTTTGCCCTTTATCCCTGTTTATTAGCAGTGGTTCCTGTCATCCTTATCTGGGAGGCAACCAAAGCCTGCTTATTTTTTCTGAAAAATTTTTCTTCTATCCTTTAATAAAAAAATGGATATTTTTTTTAACTTTGAGAGTAACCTGTGTCAGACTAAATTATTGGGATTTTTAAGTGGATAATGTGCAAATTCCATTTTCTCATCTTCCCTTGGTTGAGAGGATGAAGGAATCAAGTTGGATTAGGGATTACATTTTTCAAAATCTACCTTTCAGTCAGAAGGCTGAAGTTTTCTTTGCCACTAAGGATACAAATAGAAAAGGCCAGTGTTCTTCAGATGGATAAATAACTAAATCCATGGGATTGTTTGGAGTCAGAACATTTTCATTTTGGGACTAATGGGAAAGGGATCTTTAGATTCTGTAGCCTAGAAGAAATTACTAAAGGCCAAAAAAGGCTTGAAGAAATCTAGAGGGAGAATAGTGTATAAGTTCCATCCTATCCAGTCTGGTACTAAAAAGTTTTCTTTTTACTCTAATTTCTAATTCCTTCATATATGTTATTTCTGAATTTGTATGTCTTATTTACCCTTATTTTAAAAAAATCTAGAAAATGCACTCCTGTGTTTAGTAGAGAAAGGGAGTGGTAATAAGAAAAAGAAGTGGGAGGGCAGACAGACCAGGGTGTCCAGTTAAAATGAGAGCAACAGAAAGTAAGTAATTAGCCACTGATTCTGACAGATCTCTGAATTTGGAGCCCCAAGCTGATTCAGAGAATGAGGAAGATCTGGAGAAATGGTTCCTCAATCAATGATCAAGGAAGGATTAGAAAGATGAAAATATTGGGAGGGAGGTATGTGTGTTTGTCCTTTGTTGCCAAAGAAGACCATGCTATCAGAGAAATAATGATATGACTTGTACTTGACTTTGTTCTGAGTGAGGAAGGGTTGTTCAGGTCACCAACCTCACTTCTCCTCCAGAGCCATCTGAAAACAGTGACCAGATATTCATCAGGATGACTGGAGATGACCCAGGATGAGGCAATTGGGGGTAAGTGACTGGCCCAAGTTCACACACCTAGTGAGTGTCAAGTGTCTGAGGTGAGATAGAACTCCTGCACTAGTACTCTATCCACTGCACCACCTAGCAGCCCCATTCCTGGGAGGGCTAGTTCTGTGGAGAAGAACCAATGCTCCAGGAAAAAGTATGGCTATGAATACCTCACATATCCACCCCTTTCCATTCCTTTCTTTAAAAAAAAGTAGACAATATTAAACACCCACTCTCTCTTTCTCTCTCTATGAATATGTAAACATATATATACATATATGTATATATGCTATATAACATACTAAACTTTTTAACTATGTACATTTAAATAATTAAATGTTAATACTTGAAATATAACATTTTTAATACTACTAAGTCTCCATTAGGTTTCTATAATTGTCCATTCATTCCCATTTACTTATCGTTTTATGCCTTGTTCTCTGGTTCTGCTTTTTTTCACTTTGAAGTATTTTCTAAAGTTCTTTCCATATTTCTTATACTTCTCATACTTCTCCATTTATATGCCTCTTCATACATCTATTTTTGACAACCTCCTCCTCATTCCTACCACTGCTTTGACTTGAAAACCCTTATCACAACGACATCCAAGGTCCTCTGCTACTATAAGGCCTTAATTACAAAGTGAATTTTAACTTGCAAAAGGGAAAGTTTACGGCCCTTCCAGAAAAGCCATCTTTCAAGTCCTAAAATTACTATGACAGATTGAAACCCTATCATGTCATCTAAGTCAACTAATCAATAAACATTTATTAAAAGCATTTTTGTTAGGTGTTGACAACACAGAGACAAAAATAAACATTCCCTACCCTGAAAGAACTTACATTTTAATGGGGGAGGAAGCATGTCAATATTTATATATACAAAATGTGTATATAAAATCAATACAAGGTAATGAGATAGGAACCTGGGGAGAACAGGAAAGGTTTCAGGTAGCAAAATTTGAGATGTTCTTTGAAGAAATCTGGAAATTCCAAGTCACAAAGGTGACGAGGACATGGAATAGCCAGGATCAGTAAAGGGAAACAGTGTCAAGTCTTTGACTAGAGGCCTTGTCCCACTCACCTTAATTCCATTAGGTTTATTATTGCTTGCTTTGCATATATCTATTTGCATATTGTAAACTTCTTGAAGGTAGGGACTGTCTTTTGCCTCTTTTTGTATTCTCAGCTCCTAGCACAGTGCCTGTGTAGTAGGCACCATCTTGATATCATGGTCCTTTTCCAGAACAAAGGACAAACACAGCCTGAACCTGAGGGTCTTTCTCCTCCCAGCTTGATTTTTTGTTGTTGTTGTTGATTAAAGGGGCCATCCCTTGAGCAACTACTTAAAGAAGCCCATTCATTGAATGGATATATCTAACTCAAAGTGAGAATGCTGTAGGACCTTAGGCTGAAAGGTCCAGGGTCTCCCATTGCATCCTGGGCCATCTCCAGCTGTCCTGATGAATATCAGGCCATTGGACCCAGATGGCTCAGGAGAAGAAAGTGAGGCTGGTGACCTTGCACAGCCCTGCCTCACTCAAATCCAAGTCAACTGCAAGTCATGTCATCATCTTGATGTTATGGTCCTCTTTGAGAATGAAGGACAAACATAACAACCCACAACAAAACACTTAATATTTATTGATTTATTAAGTTTTTAGAAAATCAAAAACAATTTAACTGTATTGCAGAGTGATTTATTTGTTTCTACTACTAATCTCACTAATCCCTATTTTTCTGCAATTATTAAAATTTCCAACACTACATCAAAGAGGTAAAAGTGGATATTCTAGTTTTCTACCTATTTTAAATGAGAATGTTCCTACGTAGGGCAGATACTTTTTGAAGAAAAATTACCTTGTTTCTTTTAGCATTTTTCTTGTTAATTAATGTTGGAGTTTATCAAAGGCCGTTTATTTATCTAATGATAAGTGACAAGTGGTGTGGGATAGACATACAAATAGTGCTGATTCCAGAGCTGTATTCAATTGTGCGCTCTGCATCTACAGAGAAAGTCTGCAATTAACCAACTGGCTGGGAGCGTAGTGTATATGATTGGCCACCAGAGAGTGCTCCAACTGCACATGAGAAAACTGCTCCCCTACCCACCCACCCCCAGTAGCCTGAGTTCTCTACTGCTAGTAAGCTCATCAATTACACTAGGTTTTATGTATATCAACAGGTATAACCTGAAATATGCCCCAAAATTACCAATATAGGAAATTCTTTTATGTCTTCTCTGAGCCCACTTCCCTCCTTTTGGGTACTCCTCTTTCATGACTTCCTGATTTCATTCAAAGAACTTAGACAATTTTACCTTTTTTTAAATTAGCTACATGATTTATTGAAATCAAATAACGTAGTTATAATCATAAAACTGTAGCATGACAAATGTAATAGATAACTGCCTAGTAGTGCCCTGTTATTGGAAGAATGCACAGCACAGCCTGATGAAATGACCCATGTAGATACATGGTGAACTTCTGAAAATTCATGATGATATGGAATGGAGGGGCCAGGCTCTCTACTTCAGAGAATGTTCTGGTATTCTGTGATTGGTTTCAGTCCACTTGCTGCATGGTCAAGAAGAGCTTTTTGATGGTCCACAGGGTGGGAAAAGAGTAGCCAAAGAAAGTCAGTAATTGGTCAAATAGATGTCTCTCTTTTTCCCCCTTGATAAGAAAGGCAATAACTGTTCTAAGCCGCTGGGTATAGAAAGCTCCTGTGGGGTCTACTATCCCTATCTCAGTGACAGGAAGCCATGATCACATGGTAAAATTATTTTTCTGTTTCTGTGTTTCTTTTTTTCCTGATCTTAGGTGAAGTATTTAAAATAAACTAGGCACTAACCCCATGAGTTTCACAAAATTAGAAGAGTATCAGGGATCCCAGAACCAGAATCCATACCAGAGTTCATTAGCAACCAAGACCAGATGAAGAACAGAGCCTCAGGGACCTGCAGGACTAGCCCAGCCCAGCTGGGGATTGAATCATAGCTGATACATTGTATCCTACAAATCCATCTACATGCTGACTTTGAGAATGAACTTGTCACAGCAACTTCTTTAAGAATGAGCCCACTCTCCCAGTGACTAAGCTGGTTGGTATAGGGGAGAGAATAATCTGGTGTGATATTTTTATGCTTCTGTTTTTTCTGTATCATTTTTAACAAATGTTCCTTTGTAAACATTAATTACATTAAATGATATTGGAGTGTTAATCAAGTTCAAGATACAGGGAAGATATAACTGATAACTGGTAATGGGGAGAACACATTGTAATGGGTGTTCAAACCAATGGCATAAGAAAGATATTCTAATGCCTAGAATGCTCTGAAGGGGAGATGTGGCTTGCTGCTCTTTGGGGATCTAACTTACCATTGTGAGAAGAAATTGGGAATAAGACCTTGGAGTCATATAAACACAGACATACTCATATATACACTCACATAGAGAGAGAGAGAGAGAGAGAGAGAGAGAGAGAGAGAGAGAGAGAGAGATGACACCAACAAAACCATAATGAAATTTTCAAAAAGCATGCTGCAATGAAATTATTTTTCATAACTGACCCCTCTCCTCTCACACCTAAAGGAATAAGAGTTTACATATTTGAAAATTGTAGGAGATTTGCTCAAAGAAGCTTTCATAATAACAGCTAACATTTATATAGCATTTACTATATGCCAGGTACTCTACAAATATTATCACACTTGATCTTCGCAACAGCCCTGAGATAGGTGCAATTATGATCCCATTTCACAGTTGAGGAAACTGAGGTTAAGTGATTTGCCCAGGGTCACACAGAAAGTAAGGGTCTGAAGCCAAATTTGAACTTTTGTCTTCTTGACCCCAGACCCAGTGCTCTCTCTCCATTGCACCATCTAGCTGCCCCATGGCTTGAGGGTCCTCGTTTGACCCTAAAAAAAAGGGAGCTTGGGAAAGTTCAGAGGTTCTTCACCACCTCCTGTTCAGGCAAATTGCAGTTGAGGAGATAAAAGTTGCCAATCTGATCCCATTTGCTGTAGGACTCTGTATGACTACTACAATTCTCTCAGCTCAGAGTAATTCTGTATTTCTGATCCCAGCTACATGGAAAACTAACCAGAGAACTTGGGACCAGGGCAAACACAGAACTACTCAAACAATATAGGTCCATTGAATCCACTTGTACAGCAGCCTCCCAAGAGAGGCCTTAGTAAAAAAGTGTTATCTGCCTTTCCCATGGTCTACATGGGTAACTTTTAACAAGTACGCCAATTTCCTTCATCCCCATCACTAGAAAAGAAATATCTTTCATAAATACACTAGAGACCCAATACTACTAACTACATGGGATGATTCAGTTAACTCCAAGGGTTTTCATTTGGTCCTATCCATAATAACCTGTGTAGAGGTTGCCGAAAAGGCCCAAATGCCTACCTACTCTCAAGAGTCCATACCTTTTCCTTCCATAGTCTACCCCATATATCCTCCCCTGAATAATCCAAATGGGACAGGGGCTTTAGAGGATGCCTTAGGCTTGGTTGGAGTTATAGGGCCTCCTACCACCCTGGTACTAAATTTCCCTGTACAATTTTACTAGTCCCTTCATAGAATGGTCAGCAGTTGTTTTCTTATCAATCCCATGTTTCAGAGAAACACCCAAAAAACCACCTTCAGGATAGGGTGTCATTACTCTTTATCTACTTAGCAGGATGCTATACTCTATAACTCACCTCCCCATTCCTAGAAACACAGTGACAGCAGAATTTGCCCAAGTCACAACTGTCAAGACTCCCTTTCCAAATATTACCAGTTGATCAGCCCAGGCCTATATGGTTGTGACAAGGGAGATGCATACAAAAATCTGAAGTTATTCTGTTAGAGTTACATCTAGAAAGCAAGATTTAATAGCACCTGAGGCAAGCTACACATAAGGGTTGGCAGGCTATGGAGGGACCACATGGATCCAATCTCTCAAATGTATTTCCTTCCCTTCTCTCCTAGATCCCTATCATAGTTCCAGGGAATTCATATTTATGGTCAGGGGAGAATTGATTCCCACTTCAGTTACATAAAAAGAGACAAAGGACAGTCCTTGTCTAGAGTCTTTAATTGATTTTGCTGACTCAGTAACATTAAATCTTCAAAGAGTTCCCCAAGCCTGTGGAATCAACTGTGGAAAACGTCTCAGAACTGGCCTTGTTAGACCACACCATCAGGAGCCATTGCTCTAATGATTCATTAATTTCTTAGGCATCCACCCCCTTACTTAGCCATAAAAACCCACTCAACTCCTGCTTCCACAGTAGAGGGAATCATCCACCTTCCAGGAATATTGAAAGATAAGTCTTGGGTTGTTTTGTTTTTTTTAACCATTAAGTAGGAGTTTCCAAGTTTCTCACTTCTGTTTTCATTACTATTTGTGGCTGATCAGTTTTTTACCACCATTCACGTTCACTTGTGCTGACATCAGCTCAGTTTTCTACCCTTTGACATTCATCACATGGTACTAAGAAGCCAAGAACTTTGTCTGTAGTTGCTGAAAGTTCACTTTAAGTCTTACTATGTTGGCAATCCAACTTCTGAAAGACAGTCAACAACAACCAGGGAATGCTGGACTTGGCACTTCTTTTACATTCCCTAGAAGCCTCCTCCAGTGCCCACTGAGCTCATCACTCCATGGGTGGGGAGGGACCTGCTCCTTGTTCCATTAGGAATATACTCCATGTACCATCTTTGTCATCATGTTTGGCTCTCTGATCACCCCACTTTCCATATTTATGGAACTTTTTCCCCAACTCAACCAAGAAGTGAGCCATAAGGCAAGTAAAGAAGGTTTATTTATTTGTAGCATAGAAAGGACTTTCTAGCACTTGCCTTAGACAGGCCCCTTTCTCCCCCAAATATCTGGTCCATGGGGAGGTATAGCAATTTTCACAGTTTTGGGACATCCACATATTTGTAGGTCATTAATTCCATGTGGATGAGCCTTTTTATGCCTTTAGGTGACCCAGAAGCCAAATCAGTAAGACCAGAGATAACAGGAAGCTGAGTCAAGGGGAATGACGTTTCAGTCTTAGCCTCCTGGTCAATCAAGTCCCAGGTGCAGCTTTGTTACCTTTTCAGGGAAAAACTAACCTACTCATGTTGCAAAAGGAGGGAGAACCCTGATAGATGGGGGGTTTTATTACAAACCTCAAAGGAAAAAGGGTCAGGAACATCATAGTCAAAATACAGAATTCTCATGTCAAAGAAAAAATACTGCAAGCATTTCAGAAAGAAGCAGTTCAAGTATCAAGATACTACAGAATTTCACAGGACCTAGAAATTTAGTGCTTATTTTTTAATTATAATTTTTTCTATGAACAAAAATCTCTTTTATCTTCAATCTCCCATTACTGATTGAAAAAGGAAAAATAATAACCCTCATAACAAAAATGCATAATTAAGCAAAACAGTTTCTTGCATTGACCATTTCCAAAAAGTTTATGTTCCATTTTGCACCTCCTTTTCAGAAGATGTACAACATACTCCATCATCGGTCCCTTGGAATTGTGGATGGAAGTGTATTTGTGATGGGAGTTAGAGCATGCCCAGATTGCCTCATAGGAAGGGATCCTATTTGTATGGCTGCACATCCATCCACAATCTTGGCTATAAGGTCCACAAACTAAGAAGGACAAATGACACAAAACAGAAACTGAAACCTCAGACCCATTTCTTGGGTCTTCTTCTTCCCTTACCTGTTCAGATCATGGCACAACCATACTGTGGGTGAACTGTGATCTTCATGTTCTACGTGTCGTAGGAAAGAGAGCGCACAAAAAAGATGATCTCAGTCTGGCAATTTAAAAAACACAGCCTGTTCTGATTACATAGCCAATTGAAGGAAAATCCAACCCACCTGAGAGGTGAAAGCACAAAAGGCAGGGAACATTCCCTGTTAGGTGATCTGGGAGTGCTCCAACCCCCATTACACACTGATCAGAGTTTTAAAGTCTTTCAACTTTGTATATCTTTACTATGTTGTTGTTATGTAAATTGTTCTTCAGCTTGGACTTTTTTCACTCTGTTACTTCTCTGATGTTCCTACACATCTGCACAGGTTTTTCTGAAACTATCCTTTTCATCATTTCTTACAGTCCAATATTAATCCATTACATTTACATACTGTAATTTGTCCAGTCATTCCTCAACTGATGAACATCCCCTTAATTTCCAGTTCTTTGGCACCGCAAGAAGAGGTGCTTTGGTACTCATTTTCAATCTCTTTGGGTAATAGGCCTAGTAGTGGTGTAGCTAGGTCAAAAGTTTTAGTAATTTGGGAGGCATGATTATAAACAGCTTTCCAGAATTGCTAGAACAATTTAGGATTTCAGGACTTCACCATTCTATGCATAAATGTGCCTATTTTTCCTTAACTCAGCTTCCATTTGTCATTTTTCTATTTTGTTATTGTTTCCATTATAATGAGAGAGTGGAGGAAATTGTTGTTTTAATTTCCATTTCTCTAATTCTTAGTGATTTGGAGTGTTTTTTTATATGATTGTTGATGAATGTTGATTTCTTCCTTTAAAAATCCTCTGTTCATATCTTTTGACCATATATAAGTTGGGGAATGGATCATTCTTATAAATTTGAATCAGTTTCTTATATATTTTGGATATGAGACCATTATCAGAGAAACCTGCTACAAAGATTTCTTTTTCCCCCACTCACTTCCGTTTTAGTTTTAGCTGCCCTGAATTTGTTAGGCAAAACATTTTTAATTTTATATAATCAAGGTTGTTCATTTTATTACCTGTCTTTTTTTTATTCATGAAGTCTTCTCCTCTCCATTGATCTGAAAGATTTTTTCCTTGCTTTTCTCATTTGTTTATGATATCGCCCTTTATATCTATGTCATGTATCCATTTGAAATTTTTCTGGAATATGGTGTGACATGTTAGTCTATCTCTAGTTTCTCTCTCATTGCTTTTTCAGTTTTCCCAGCAGTTTCTGTTGAATAGTGAATTTCCACCCTGGTAACTGAGGTCTTTGATTTTATCAAACACAGAGAAAAAATGTTAGTGCTGTAACCCATGTTTTAGGGAAAAACCTGACAAAAAAAATTTTATTTAACTTAACATTAATCTAATATCCAAGCCATTTTTAGCTTAAAGAGAGATATAAAGATATGTCCAAACAAGTGTAGTATCCTCATGCCCTCAAACATTTCCCCTCTAACACCAAAGATTTGAGGTGACATTTATAAGAATCTTAAACAAGGAAATGATATTAAGTTCTTTTAAAAGTTTATTTCTTCTGTTGTTAATGTGAGCATTTTTATTTTTAAGTAAGTGTTCATTCATTTCCTCTAAGTTATTAGTTTTGTTAGCATATAATTGGGCAAAATAGCTTTTAATAATTTACTTTATTTCCTCTTTAATTGTTATAAATTCTTTTTAATTTTTGAAACAACTTGACTTTCATCTCTTTTAAAAAATTAGATTATCTGTTTTTCTTTTTATTAGTTTCCATCCACCTCAAAAAAAAAAAGCCTCCCTAGTTTTATATATCAGTTCAAGGGGATTTCCCACACACATACTTTCAATTTCCTTATTCCCTTCAGTTTCGGAATTTTTAGTTAGTTGCTTAATTGAGGGGGTGGAGTTCTGTTGCTTTGAGGTTTTTCAAATTTTATACACTATTGTCCCTCTTCTCTTTCCTGTACCCCATCCCTGATCCCAAGATTTTACTCTTCCTTTCCTTTTGATCCCATCCCCTTGATGTTTCTCAGTCCACACTGAAGTGTGTTTTGCTTACAACAATTCTCTTACACATAATGTTCTCCCTCTTAAACCCCAATGTCCTCCTCTTTTGTCCTTGTCACTTCCTATTTCCCTCTTAAATTTAATGTATTTGTATTCTGTGATCTTTAAATGTATGTATATGTGTTTATGTGTGAATGTGTGTGCATGGTAGTGGTGGTGGTGTTGATGGAGGAGAAGGAGTTGTGTTTGATCTTTATTACAGCTCAGATTCATGGAATGTCTGTTCCCCACATGCCTTAATAAACTCATTATTAAGATCTTAAGATATTAAGATGTAAGATCTCATCAGCTTTGGTTTTCCACCTCATCACTATCTTCTGTCTCTCTGATGGGAGGGTTGAGCCACGAACTCCAAACCTCTATTTAAGGAGAAGTTCAACTCAGACATTTCATTTCTCAACTGACCGTCCCACTTAGAAGACTTCACTCATTGAATTCTCTACCATGCTTCTGAATTGGGCACCTTCTCCTTACCCTGCTTTTACGTTTCCTTTTGTATGTTGTCTTTCCTCATTAGGTTATGATGCCCTCCTTAAAAGCAGGCACTTCCTTTTTTCACATTTGTATGTATGCCCATCACTTAGCACTGTGTCTGACACTTAGTAGACACTAACTAAATGATTAGTGACAATTAATAACTAATTAAACCACCCATAAGTCCTCTATTAGATTTACCTTTTTCTATGACCCTTAAAGCTATTAGGGTTCTGAGAAGACACTTGTTTCTTATCTGCCTATTAGTATGTACAAACAATCCCTGCATATTATTTTTTAATTAAATAAACATTTCTTTGACTGATGCATCTCCATTTCAAAATGTCTCCTTAGTTCTGGTGTTTTTATCTGGAATGCTTAGAAATCCTCTATTTCTGTAGTTTTTCTAGATAGATTATTTTTAATTGTGTACCTTTATCTTTTTTGCCTTTTAGAATATTAGATCCCAAGTCTTATGGTGGCAGGTGGCAAATTTTGTGTGATTCCTACTGTGGCTCTTTGGCACTTGAATTCTTTCTTTTTGGAAGCTTCCAGTATTTTTCCATTTACATGGAAGGTTTAGATTTTGTCCATAGCGTTCTTGAAAGTTTTAATTTTGGGGTTTCTTTCAGGAGATGACCAATGTATTCTTTCTAGTAAAAATTCTGGAGAGTTTTCATTTATAATTTTCTTGAAAATTTTTTGCAGCATGATTTTCAGATAGCCATAATTCTTTTATCATCTCTGCTTGACCTGTTTCTATATTATATTTATTATTTTTTCAGCTGTTTATTTTAATATTATACTTGTTACATTGAGTCCTAATTTCAGGGCATTCAGTTCTTAGGTAAGGTTTCCCACTTTCTATTCTGTGGTGTTAATTCTCCTTGACATTGTTTTACTGCCTAGGTTTTACATTTTGTATCTATCTTATGTCATTTAGTTTTTGTGGTTTTTCAGTCCTGTCTAACTCTTCATGAATCCATTTGGGGTTTACTTGGCAAAGGTACTAGAATGATTTGCCATTTCCTTCTATAGATGAGGCAAACAGGGTTAAGTGACTTTACTCAGGGTAACACAGCTAGTACGTGTCTGAGGCCAGATTTGAACTCACAAAGATGAGTCTTCCTGACTCTGGGCTCAGCGCTCTACCCACTATACCAGCTGTCTGCTTCATTTCTTTCAGGTATACTTGAAATCTTAGTGTCTGGGACATTTTTTTTCCTCCAAGAATATACCTGAACTTGTTATGAGATCACTGTCCCTTTGAGGTTTAACCCTTAGGCATCTATCTGTCCAAGTCTTAGTATTTGGCTTCTTCGTTGGTTTATTCATCACAACCGTCTCACTGTCTAAGTTGTGTGTGGGGGGGTGCTTCTTTGTTTGGTCAAGCTATGTTCTTGTGCTTTTGATTATGGCCTTAAGTGTGATGGTCAGAGATTAGACTCCTCCTTCAGTGAACTTGAAGACTACAGTATTAGACTCTTCCTAAAACCTTCCTTTTGCCCTAGAGCTATAGGGTCATTCCTTTCTTACATTCTGATTAGGACCTTTAACCCTGCAGGATTAGGTGCTGCTCTCCAGCCAGGCTTTACCAAGGCCCTCTTGCCACAGGACTCTCTTGCCACCCCTAGCATTAGGTTCTGCTTGAGGACTTTCCCTCAAGTTGACAGGTTGGCATCTTGTCCTCCATCTCCATTCTGGGCTACTTTTAGGGGTTTACTGAATCATTCCAATTGCTAAAAAGCTGCTGTGTAATGAGCTTTTTACTTATCACAGTTTGTCTCTTTCAAGGGGTTCTGTAAAATTCCAGCTGTTCTATGCAGCCCTGGGCAAGGTAGAGGACTCTTAGGTCATTCCCTTTATTGTTTTTTAAGCCAGTACATTTTTAAGCTTTGTGGGGATGTTTGCATGGGCTCTGAGCTCTTTTAGGTATTAGGCTGTTGCCATCTTCACACAATCCTGTTCTGACCCTTTATTACCCACCTTCCTAAATGCACAGGTCTGGAATGTTTTTTTTAGACAAGAGAAATGTATATTTCCTTACATTTCTAGTTGAACTAAAAGGGGTTTTTAATATACTTCCACAATACTGTATTTATTTGCTTCTGTATGTTCTATACTTAATCAGGTTCCACTGACTGACTTCTTTCTTAATGAGTTCCAAATCATCTTTGACAGTTACTGCTTTTTAGTACGGTTTGAGATCTGTTATTGTTAGGCCCCCTTCTTCCCTAAATTTCATTATTTTTTTCTAGTTCTATGAATAAATCTTTTGGTAATTTGATTGGTTTGACCCTGAGTAAGTAAATTAATTTAGGTTACTTTGCTATTTTTATTATATGGCACAGTTTACCCATGATCAATTATTTTCTCCAATTATTCAGACCTACTTTTATTTTTGCAAAAAATGTTTTGTTTACATAGCTATATAGTTTCAGCATGTGTTGTAGCATGTAAACTCACAATTGCTTCATACATTCTACAGCTATTTTGAATGGAATTTCTCTTTCTAGATCTTTCTACTGAATTTTGTTGGTAATACACAGGAATGCTGAGAACTTCTATGGATTTATTATTTATGTGGACTTATTCAACTTTGTTGAAATTATTTATTTTAAATTAATTTTTAGCTGGCTTTAAGTAAACCTTCATATCACCACTAAAAAGTGATCATTTTGTTTCGTTTTTGCCCATGCTTTTTTCTCTCAACTTATTTTTCTTGTCTTAATACTATATATATGTATACCTAGCATTTCTAGAACTTTATAGAAGTCATGACACTGAACATCTTTGCATAACCTCTAATCTTAATGGAAAGGCCTCTAATTTATCCCTATTAAATCTAATATTAGCTTTCAGTTTTAGATAGATATTAATTATCATATTAAGGAAAGGTCTGTATAGCTCTATGTTTTCTAGTGTTTCTAACAGGAATGAGAGTTGCATTGGGTCAAAAACTTTTTTTGTTTGCATCTTTGAAAAATTTATGAATATGGTTTATTATGTTGATAATTTCCCTAATATTGAACCAACCCTGCATTCATAGCATAAATCTAATCTGGTTGTAGCATATGAGCTTTGTGATAGTTCCAGTTCCAGTGGTCTCTTTGCTGGTATTTTATGTAAAAATTTTGCGTCATTATTAAATATGCTTATTTTTTACAAGGATCTCCCCTTTTTTTCTTCTAAGTATTTGGGGAATGGGTTAAAAGGAAGAGGATTAGCAAAAGTGATACAAAAAAGGTCCATTTTAACATTTTAAAATATTCATAGAAGAGAACAGAAAGAAGCACAGACAAGCATTAGAATTTACTACATGCTTTTAAAAAATCAAGCAATATGAAATCCAGATTCATGATTTCATAAAGAATCCTTTTTGTGTTGTGTGTATATAGAAATGCTTTCTTTTCTGTTTAAGTTCAAAATGAAAAAATATATATTTTTGAAAGAAACTGACTTCCCACTTTAGATATAAGCTTTTTTTTAGGACCAAACCTGGTCTTCCAGTCTAGAACTAGTGACTCTTCTTGGGAGAGGGTGACCCACATTTCCTGGGCTGAGGGGAGTCTCCACAAAAGAAAACACTGTCTCTTACAAAGAACCTTGAATAGGAGACCAGCCAAAGCCACAGAGCAGGAGGAAGCTGTTCAGCCTAGTTACCCTTATTTCAGATGAGTACCAGACTGAAGAGTGATCAGAAACCTAAGAAACCAGAGTGGGTCACTTCTGCAGCACAAAAATCACAAATCTGACCCTTCCACAAGCAATCAGGGCTGGAAATGTAATGCAGGGGTGGGTTGGATTGAGAAGCCAGGGCCACAGCTCTATTGCTATGACAGTGGAGGGGATGTTGAAGAAGTTGTTAAGTCTCTGGGCTGTTGTACAGATTCCCGGAGAGAGGATCTAAAACTCAGCTCCTAGGCCCAGAAGCTGTAATATTATCAGGGCGATCTTAGCTCTGATTCAGATAAAACAGGGCAGGACCTTATAAAACCACAACAATCCTACCAGAAGTGTGTAAAACCCAAGTATTCTCGTATCGAAACCAACTGACCTGAAAAACAGAGCAAGAAGTCATTTTAGAATTGCTGGACTATAGTGAGTCTAATATTTCTTGTCTTTTTAACGGATGAGGGAGAAATATAGAGGAAGTGAGAGAATTAGAAACTAAAAATAATTTTTTTAATAAAAAAAAGACTCCTTGGATTACCTGAATGCCATGACCAAAGAGCCTGGATATCATATTTCAAGAAATCATCAGAGAAATTTACCAACATATATTAGAACAAGAGAACAAAGCAAAAATAGAAAGAATTCAGTAATCACCTCCTAATAGCAATTCCAAAATAAAAACAACCAAAATACAGAACTTCTAGGTAAAAGAAAAAATAGTGTAAACAGACAGAGAGAAATTATTCAAGTGCTTAAGGAAGTATGGTCAGAATTGGCAGTCACTAAAGATTCTTCTATATAGAAGTGGAGAGCATGGAATACCAAATTCCAAAAGACAAAAGATAAAAATCTATACAGCACAGAATAAGTTGGTTATAGCAAAACTAGTCAGTAAATCTTTATTAAGCGCCTATTTTGTTCTAGGCCCTGTGCTAAACCTTGGGCTTATGAAAAGCAGTAAAAGTGAGTTCCTGTCCTCAGGGAATTTATAATCTAAATGGGGGAGACCACATGCAAGCAAATATATTGAAAGCAAGGATATACCTGGTAAGTTGTTCCTCCTTGTTTTGAGGAGAGCCAAGGACATGTTGGGTTGACTTGCACATGAAGAATTGCATTTAAGTGAGGCAGAGTTGCATAAAGTCATCTGTTCAGCCTCACTCTCTCTTCCAGGGTTCTTAAAAGTCCAGGGGCAAGACAAAAGTCAGGAAGATTGGTGAGCACCCTGGATGACTTTGACGTCCTTGATGTCTGGCCAAGCTTTAAGAGTTCCACAGTGTCTGCTTCAGCCACTGGAACAAATTGTTCTCATTCACCTATTCTATTGGGGGAAGTCTTCACATGCTTGTAGTAGACATCCCCCTAACTCAACAATTGTTTTGAGCCATGCATGTCGTTACCCACAACTTTGTTTAGCCCATCTGCCAGGACAGTTTTACTGGAGTGTGGCACATGCTATAGCTTCTTGGAGTCATGCGTTGGGTGGTAGGTATACACCAGAGATGAATGACCACCTCTGAAAAGGGCTCAACAAGCCCTCATGCCAGAGATGCAAGTCCTCTTTGAACACCTCAGACATAATTAGTAGAGGGAAGGCACTTGGAATTAAAAGAGGTTGGGGAAGGCTTTCTGAAGGTAGGAGGGTGTAGCAGGACAGAATGGAAGTCAGGAAGACTCATCTTCCTGAGTTCAAATCCAGCCTTAGACACTTACTAGCTGGGTTATCCTGGGCAAGTGACTTAACCCTATTTGCATCAGGTTCTTCATCTATAAAATGAGCTGGAGAAGGAAATGGCAAACCACTACAGTATCTTTGCCAAGAAAACCTCAAATGAGTAACAGAGACTTGGACATGACTGAAATAACATAAGAGAAGTTAGTAGTTACAGTGGAAGAGGGAGAGCATTCCAGGCATGAGGGACCACCAAAGAGAATTCCCAGAGCTGAAAAATGGAGTGCTTTGTTTGTGGAACAGCCAAGAGGCCAGTGTCACTAGATTAAAAACTAGAAAGATAGGAAGAGTCTGGATTATAAAGGACTTTGAATGCCAAACAGAACATTTTGTATTTGTTCCTGGAAGTAATAAGAAAGCACTGGAGATTATTGGGTGGGATGGGGGTGGAGGGTTGATGTGGTCAGATCTCTGCTTTAGAAAGTCACTTTATAGGCCAAATGGAGAATGGACTAGAGTTGGGAGAGACTTGAGTCAGGAAGACCCCCCCCGCCACTAGCTTATTATTTCAGCAATCTAGGCATGGGGTGATAAGGGCCTTCACTAGAGTGGTGACAGGGTCAGAGAAAAGAAATCTGCTTGAGAAATGTTATAAAGGTGAAATTGTCAAACCTTGACAACAGCTTGGATATGGGGGTGAGTGGGGCGAGAGAGTGAGGAATCCAAGATGAGTTCTCAGTTGTGAGCCTGAAAATCTGGAAGGATGGTATTCCTGATAAAAAATACCAGAACTGAGTAGAAACTTTGAAATACAAAATAAGAGTCAATAAAAATATAAAAAGGTAAATATAAGGGGAGCTATTGGAAGTGTTACTTCAAAACCCTAATGTCATCAGAGGTCATAAGGGAATCAAATAAGACAGGTTTGGGAAATGGTTTTTAATGTTTTGGTGAAGAATAGGAAGAAAGGGAATAAAAAGATACACTGGAGAAAAAAGGGAGGAAAGGAAGGGTGAGGGAATTTATTGTCTCATAATTGATGGGCACAAGTAGAAATCTATACAAATGTGGATGACAGCGGAGGGAAAGGGTGTCACTTGAACCTCATTTTATCTGAATTAGTTAAACAAGAGTAGAACACACATGTATATATAAAGAGCTTGGTAATAAAACTACAATAAAGAAGGGGTGGGGAATAAAGAGTAACTCTAAGCAAGGGCAGCAATCATTATTTCAAAAAGGCAACAATAAAAAAAAAATTAAGAAATAATCAAGGAAACTACATTTTGCTGAAAGATACCATAGACAATGAATTAATTTAAATGCTTAATATATATGCATTGGATGGCATATCATCTAAATACTTAAAGGAAAAGCTAAATGAGTTATAAGGATAAATAAGTGGGGATCTCAATGTACATCTTTCAGACCTAGACAAAAATAACCAAAAAAACACCATTAAGTGATGAGGGCTGGAAGGGGGGTGATAGTGAGACCCCCACAAAGACCAGGGTACCAGGGGCAGGCTGCATGGAAGGAATTTGTGGACTCAAATTTTTGAAGTCAAGGTAAAGATTTATTACTCTTTTCAACAGACAAGAGTTCTTAGGGAACCTGCAATCTTACAGGGGTATAGGTAAAGTTTATATAGGATATTCTACAGTGAAGCATGTGCCAAATATGCTAACTAGGTGTTTTGGGCTGAGATTAGGGAGTGGTTAAGGAGTGGTCAGTTCTTTAAGGAACATGTACTTTTGGTATTTACTCTGCAGGTATTTTGCCCAGAGTTCATTGGGAAATAGACCAAGGGGGGCTACTTGGAGATGTGGTTTTAGGCCTGAAAGTCACTAAGTCAACTAGCAGTCAGGACTGACTCAGAAATACCAGGTTGCTCTTATCAATGTCTTGTTAGACAAGATAAATGTAAGGGAATATACATATATCTAAGTCTAGGATACATTTGATTGGTCAGTGAGTAGTAAATGTTGTTATGACCCAGTGCACAGCCCGTTCAGCCAGTACACAGCTGGATCAGACTAATAAATTCTATAGGTGGCTACTATAGCAGGAAGGGAGATAATGGTTGTTGCTAAGGCAGGCTGTATCCTTGGACTGGGGAGAAACTGCCTGGGATAGTATTTTGAGGCTAGGGAGAAATGGGATTTTTAAAGAGAAATGTGATTTTAGAATTGGGGCCCAAGCACATGCACCCAAGCACCCCATCATTAAGTAGATGATCTAAATAGAACCTTAGAAAAGCTAGACATGATATATCTCTGGTAATTATTGAATAGGAGTAGAAAGGAGAATACATATTCCTCAGCTGGGCAGGACATGGCACTTTAATAAAAATTGACCATGACCAGGTCATTAAAACTTCACAAACAAATGCAGAAAGCAGATACATGAAACATATCCTTTACTTACTACAATGCACTAAAATTATATCCAATAAAGGGTTATTGAAGAGAAGATTAAAGATCAACAAAATAAATAAATATTTTATATTTTTATATAATTATAGATAAATATAATTATAATAATAAATAAGAAAATAATGAAAATCAGTGTATTAAAGGACAAATAACAGAAACAATAAATATTTCATTAAGATAACGAGAACACCAAAATAACACACGAAAATGTTTGGGATACTACCAAAACAGTTTTTAAGGAAAATTATTTATTGCGAAATACAACAGAAGAAAGCACAGATCAATGAACTAGGCATATAAATTAAAAGAAAAAACTAATAAATAATTAAAAACCCACAATTAAGCACCAATAGAATCCTAAAAAAAAAAAAATCAAAGAAAAGATTAATAAAATTGAAAGAAAAAAATCCATTGACTTAATAAATAAAAGTCAGAAATTTGGATGGGGAAATAAAATAGACTATTAGTTTATTTGATTAGAAGAAAGGAAAGTGAAATTGTCAGGAAGTTTTAAAATTTCACAACAAATGAATAAAGAATAAATGATATTAAAAATTATTTTACCTAACTATATGGCAAGAAATCCAACAATCTAAATCAACTAGAGGAATATTTTTTAAAATATATAAAATACCCAGATTAACAGAGCAAGAAATAGAGAATTTGAGCAGACCAATCTCAGAAAAATAAATTGAACAGGATATAGATGAACTCCCAAAGAAACAATTCCCAGGACCAGAATATTCATAAGCAAGTTCTATCAAAATTCAAAGAGAAATTTCAATAAACAAACCGTTTGCAAAAATAGGAAAAGAAGGAATCTCACCAAATTCTGATACAAATATAGTCTTGAAAACTAAATCAGAGTCCAAGCAGAAAAAGAAAACCATAGGCCAACAGATAATGAATACTGAGACAAAGATTTTACATAATAGTTTATAAAAGAGACTACATCAAAGCATCGCAAAGGTTACGCTGCAGGTTATACGCTAGAACCAGGTTGGGTTTATACCAGGACTTCAGGGTTGGCTTAATATTAGGAAAACTGTAAAGAAAATTAACCAACGAGAACAACAAAAATAATAAAATTATATCGTTGCGTTCTGAAAAGCTTACCTTCATAAAACACACAACTCTACACCCTACAAAGCCCCTGGGTTACCGTCTTCATGAAGCTGAGCCCCAGATCTCTAGGCTAATCTGATCTCTCTCTTCATTAAACACAGAATGCCTCTATAATCTATATTACACATTTTTTCACATACTGTATAATCTTTGGTATTATTCTCTAGCAATTTCAGCTATTCTATATTTTTAATTGTATACTACTTTATTATAGAAAGATTAGAAACTTGTTTAGAGAATTTTAAACAGTCATCTTTTCGGACACCAGCATTATACAGTGGACATGGAGTCAGAGACTGTGGGTTCACACTCAGCTCTATCAAGGTGACCTTGGGCAAGTCATTTAATTTCTCTCAACCTCGGTTTCCTAATATGTAAAATGAGGGAGTTGGTTTAGATGACCTCCAAGATTCCTTTCAACTCTATAATCCAAAGACATACTCTATTAATACCTGTTGAATGACTGATTGATCTGGCAGCAGTGTAAGGACAGCTGAGAGAGACTGAAAACAAGGAGACCAGCCAGGAGGCTAATTCAATAATCTGTGTGTTGGATGATGAAGGGCTGAGCTGGGATGAAAGCAGTGAAAACAGTAAGGCTTAAATTGCAAAGTGATATGATAAAAGAAGAAGTGGGAAGGTTTAGTACCTGACCATAAATGTAAGGAACATGGAGAAAAAAAATTTAAAAACCTTCCCAAAAGTTACTGGAGGACTTACAGTTAAGATGGTTACGTGAAAGATTATAGAAGAGACCGGCTCTCACATATGTATTTTTAAAAGAATTTCAAGCCAAATAATGATTAAGAAATCCAAAGAGAAATCATAGTAGATGCCTTCAGCCCTCCCAGAACTGTATGACAATGTAGCCAAGCATATAAGCATAGGGAAAGGGCTCCTTTTAGAAAAGCCAGCATACCACATTAAAATAAGCTGGAATCATGGATCAGAGATGCTCCAACAACATCTGAATACTGCAGTAATCTGTATTTAGAAGCAAGAAGATTGCAGCGCCCCAGAACAGTCAGGATTCTGTCAGTGCTCATACTGAAATAATCCAAGGGCTTGTGCAGCATTCTGATCTGAGATGCTCGAGAGGTTCCTAAAGGCCACAACACTCTAAACCCAGAATATTCAAAAAAGCCAAAAAGGTGCTCTGCGTGCAGACGTCCAGAGTCAGAAGACATAGGTTTAAATCTGACCTCAGACACTTACTAGTCATGTGAACCTGGGTTCAAGTCATTTAATTTATATCAGCCTCAGTTTCCTCATCTGTAATAGCACTTACATTCCAGAGCTGTTGTGAGGATCAAACTACATAATACTTGTAAGAAGTTTTGCAAACCTTAAAAGGGCCAAATACTAGTAAATGGAGGAAATAACTCAAGGATAATACAAATTAAAGAACTTTATTCAAAAAAGTAGATTCCTTGAAAAGTAGAAGAGACCGAACAGAAATCAATGACTCCACATGATTGGGAGAAACATTAGAACAGAATCAGAAGATAAAAAAAATAGAAAAATAAATGTAAGTTATTTACTATTATAGACAGCAAGTCTAGAAAACAAGCCAAGGGAGATGAGAAGATGGTGGCATGTTAGGACCTAGAGAAGCCTAGATCCTTTGCAAGTGCCTTGGTAAAGCTTAAAAATGAAACCAGTTAAAAAGAGAATAAGGTAAATTACCTGTGGACTCTTCCACTGAGCCCAGGGAGGTATACAAAGATGGCTGGACTTCTGCAGAAACCATAAAGCAGATAAATTGGGATAAATGGAAAGTGAACTGCCAGAGTTGGGTTGTGGTCATGATGTTTGTGGAATCAATATCAGGCAGAACAGCTGAGGATAAATGAAATTGATTACATGCTAAGAAACAAATGTCTTCTCAGACCCCTAATATCTTTTAGGATTGTAGGGAAAAATTCATGTAACAGAGTATACTATTACATTATACTAGCATGATAGTTAACACTTCCATGGTTTGTTTACAAATACTGCTCCATTCTATCCTCACAACAGCTCTGGAAGCTAGGAACTCATTATCCTCAATTTACAGATGAGGAAATTGAAACAAAAAGAAGTTAAGTGACTGTTTAGATCTGTTTTCATAGTCTCAGGAGAACATAAAAATTAGAGGCATAGAGGCATTGGGGTAGAAAGGTAGATAAAGCAGAGGCAAATCAATATCAAGTAATAGAGGGACATAGTTTAAGAGAATTTAAATATGGATCAATGAGTGGGGGGAGTAGACATCCCATGAACTTCACTTTCATCTGAACTGGAAAAAGAAAGAACAAATATAATTACACACACACATATACATACATACACCATATGTATACATATATACATATTTTTTGTGACACTGCTCTCTCCTGCTTGTCTGACTACACCTTCTCATTCTCCTTCGCTGGATTTTCGTCCAGGTCCCATCTGATAATCACTGATGTCTCCCCACTTTCTACCCTGTCCTCTCTAGCAGATTGCCTCCTCTGTTATCCCCATTCTCTCACTTATCTTCAGCCTCTCCCTGGCTAGTTGTTGCTTCCCTACTTCTTATAAACATGCCATGTTTCACCACTCTCAAACATTTCTCATTTGATCCAATATCTCTCCTTTTTGTGGCTAAACTCCATACAATGACTTTCTACAATCCATACTACTACTTTCTTTCCTCGGATTCTCCTTTCAACTCTCTTCAATCTGATTTTATCATTCAATTGGGGGCAGCTAGGCAGCTAGGTGGTGCAGTGGATAGAGCACCAACGCAGGAGTCAGGAGGACCTGAGTTCAAATCTCACCTCAGACACTTGATATGCACTAGCTGTGTGATCTTGGGCAAGTCACTTAACCCAATTTCCTCATCCTGGGTCATCTCCAGTTATCCTGATGAATATCTGATCACTGGATTCAGATGGCTCTGGACAAGAAATGAGGCTGGTGACCTGTGCAGCCCTCCCTCCCTCCCTCAAAGTCAAGTGCAAGTCATGTCATCATTTCTTTGATGGTATGGTCTTCTTCGGCAACAAAGGACGAACACCTGTCATTCAACTGATATTGTTCCTACAAAGTTGTTAATGATCTCTCAGTTGCTAAATCTAATGATCTTTTCTTAATTTTCATGCTTCTTGACCTCTGAAACTTTTGGCACCGTTGATCACCCTCTTCTCCTTGATATTCTCTTCTCTCTAGAATTTCATAACATTGTTCTCTTCCAGCTCTCCTCCTGCCTATCTTGACTACTCCTTCCCTCTCTCCTTTGATTAATCTTTATCCAGGACACATCTACTAACTGTAGGTCACTCTTCTCCTTCCCTCACCCCTTCCCCACCCCTGCCCTGTCCCCTAAGGCTCTGTCTTGGTCCCTTCTCTGAAGGAGAAGACTTTTTTCAATCCTTGAAGAAGTGATTAAGAAAGGAAGGAAGTGAATTGTTCGGGAATGTTAACTCAAATCTGTATCATACCTTATTATTATAGGATAAAGAAAGTAAACAAACAGAACAAGATGAATTTTTTTTGCAGTAATAGGAAAGAAAACATCCTTCCAATATTTGTCTATAATATAAACATGGCCTTATTGTCTAACCCAGGGAGAGACAAAGAAGAATATTATTTATCATATTAAGGAAGCATACATCTATTCCTATGCTTTCTAGTGTTCAGGATTTTATCAAAAGCAGCTATTAATATAATCATGAAGTTTCTACTATTTATATTATGGACAGTAGTTATTATACTTATATTCATTCTTATGTCCAGTGAGTCTCTAGAGTCTCACTGGTGAGAAGATCTGAGTGCAAATCCTACTCAGACACCTACTAGCTGTGTGACCCTGGGCAAGTAACTTACCTCCTGTTAACTAGCTTCAGTTTCTTCTGTAGAATGGGGATAATAATAGCACCTACCTCCTAGGGTTATCGTAAAAATCAAATGAGATAATTATTGTCAATAATAATTGTACTAGCTTTAGTACTTGGGCCATATTAAGTGTTATATAAATATTAGGTATTATTTTTGCTCTTGCTATAGAACCAGCCCTGTATCCCTGGTATAAATCATCGTAGTATATAATCTTTCTAGTAACCTATTTCCTGATATTTTATTTAGAATTTTTGCATCAATGTTCGTTGGGGCCATTAGTCTATAGTATCTTTTTCTGCTTTGTTTCTTCTCCCTTGTTTAGTTTTAAGACTATATCTCTGCCACAGAAAGACATTGGAAAAGTGCTTTATTATTATCACAGTGAGTATAGCATTGTTTTTTGAATGTCTGATTTACTTGTAAAGCTATCTGGTCCTGGAGTTTGTCCTTGGGAGTTCATTTATGACTCGCGCAATAACTTTATCTGATACTGGGTTAAATAGTCTGTTTCTGCTTGTGTTGACCTGAGTGTTTTATATTTTCTAAGTAGTCATCAATTTCCTCGAAATTATCCATTTTCTTAGCATGTAAGTGCACAAATTCAACTGTGAATTTTCCATTTTCATTTCTAATATGAATAATTTCTTTTTCTCCTTTTAAAAAAAGAGGTTAGCTATTTAAGTTTATTCATTTTTTAAACAATGCCTACATTTATCAACTTATTTTTAAAAATTTTATTAATCTTTAATTTTCAGAAATTTCAACATTGCCTAGGTTTTGTTCTCTTTTTTAAATTGTATGCCCAGCTCAGTGATTTCTTTCCTTTTTCTAATGAAAGCATTTTAAATATACATTTTAACCTTAGAACTGCTTTAGCTAAATCCCCTAAGTCTTGGTACTTGTCTCATTATTGTCATTCTTTTTGTTGAAATTTTGTTGTTTTTATAAGTCTTTGACCCATCAGTTTTTTAGAATTATTCTGTTTAATCTCCAATGACTTTTTAATTCTTTTCTCAGAGACCCTTTATTGATATAATTTTTATTGCATTGTGATTGGTATATAATGTGTTGTATTTCTGCTTTTCTACATTTTTTAGTGAGATCTTTGTGCTCCAATACTGAGATAAAGGTGCCAAGTGCAGATGAGAAATATGTAATTCCTTTCTATTCCCATTCAGGAATCACCAGAGGACTATTGTCAATGATTTTTCTAAACTTCTATTTATGTCCTTAACTTCCTATTTTCTTTTTTGATTGTATTTGCTGAGGTCTAAAAGAGGCATCCTGAGGTCACCTACTGTCATGGTTTTGCTATCTCCCTCCAATTTGATTCACTGTTTTTTTTTTTAAATATTTAGATGCTATGCCATTTGGTGTTTGTATATCAATTAATTTTTATTCCTTTTCTGTAGGTCCTTTAGCCATAATGTAATTTCTTGCTTATCTTTTTAAAAAATCATATTTATCTTTCTAAGAGGCCTTATCTGAATTTTGTTACATTTGCTTTTTTGAATTCAGCTGAAGCAAAATAGATTTTGTTCCAGTCTTTCATTTTAACTCTATGTTGATCAGTGAGTTAATAAGCATTTATTACACCTCTTCTATGGAACATACACTGTGTCATGTGCTTGGGATACAAAGAATGGTGAAAGATAACCCTTGTCCTCAAGGAACTCACCACCTAAGGCAGAAGACAACATGCAAACAACTATGTACAACTATGACAGGATAACCAGGAAATAATCAATAGAGGGAAGACATTAGAATTAAGAAGAATTAAGAAAACTTTCCTGTTGAAGATAGGATTCCCTCTGTCAGAGAATCCAGGAGGCAGAGATGAGGAGGAAAGAGCATTTTTCACCTGGGCGAATAATCAGTGAAAATGCTTGGAGCTGAGAGATAAGAAACAAGGGTGAAAAGTGTTAAGACTGGAAAGGTTGGGGTAAAGGGAGTTAGGTTAAGAGGGGCTTTGATGACAAAGAGGATTTTATATTTTATTCTGGAAGTGATAGGGAGCCACAGGAATTTGAGTAGGGCAGTGACTGTAGGATCTGTGCTTGAGTTGGGTCATTTTGATAACTGAATGGACGATGTACTAGAGCGAGGAGAGAAGTGGCAGGCACACCAGTCAGGAAGCTCTTACAATAGTTCAGGTATGAGGAGATGAAGGTCTGCATCTGGAAGGTGGCAGTGTCACAGGAGAGAAGGTATATTTGAAAGATGGCACAAAGGTGAAATCAATAAGCCTTGCCAGACTGACAATGGGGGTGGAGGACCAGAGGTAGGGGTGGAAAGAGAGAGAGTGAGGATGAAAGTCTGACACCTAGGCTCCAAACCTAGGGGCTTAGGAGGATGGTGTCAAGTGTGTTTCTTGTAAACATCATTGGATGATTTTCTAATTCATTCTGCTATCTTCTTGCATTTTAAGGATTCTTCTCCTTCACAGTACCAGTTATGATTGTTAATTGTGAAATTTCCCCCCATTTTCTCCCATATTGTTCTTCTCTTTATTCCTCCCTCCCTCTTTTACAAATAAGATGGTAAAAGGTAAGAAGTTTGCCTGTCACATGATCTAGAAGCAAAGTGGCCTGTTTCCACTCTGTTGTCCCCCTTCTCTTCCCTGATTTTACTTTTTCTTCCCTTCTTTTTAATTCCTCCTTTGATGTTTCTCTCTTCTACATTGGAGTTTGTTTCATTACTATTCTCTCACCCACCCCATCCTCTCTCCTAAACCCTGATCTCTCCCTCCCTAGTCCCTGCCCTCCCTTTTAAGTTGAATGTATTTCTACTATGTGGTCTTTAAAGGTAAATGTGATTGTGTCTGATCAGACGAAAGTTAGGTTCATGGGATGGCAGTTCTCCCTACTCCTTCCTGCAGGATTAAATTCTCATTTTCATTTGTTATGTGACAGTGAGTTCCCCTCTTTATCACTTCCCTAATCAGTAACATTTATGTTCTCTGGAGACCATCGAAACAACTAAATCACCTACAGGTCCTCTATTAGGCTTACTTTCATCTATGACCCTTAAAGACATTAGAATTCTGAGAAGGCGTTCTGTTTATTTCTTATCTCTCTATTACATGTATAAATAACTCATCCCCACATATTCCCTTATGATAAACAAATGTATAAGTGTTTCTCTTGGCTCTTGCATCTCCATTTCAGAACGTCTACTCAGTTCTGACCTTTTTTGTCAGGCCTAGAGGCCTAAGGGCTACCCAAGTCTTTCCTTACCTGTCGCAGGTCTTCGGCTGGCCAAACTGGATAAACGTATGAGAGAAGAGACTTTCCAGAGTCGAACAAGGGTTAGGCTTTATTCAGGGTCTTGGTTACATGTGCAGGGGGAATTCTTCCTCAGGAGAGAGGAATCCTCTTCCCAAGGAGGCAAAGATCTTACAGTAAGAGAATGGAAGTGGGAGTGGGAGAGGGAAGAGGGAAGAGGGGAGAGGGGCCTTCTGTCCTCCAAGGGCCCCTCAGCGCTAAGAGCGCCTTCAGGCTTTCCTGACCCTACTTAAGCTCTCCCGCCGCATAGCTTGCACCTGAATACCATGCCTGTTCTCAGCCCTTAGACAACAATAGGTGTGCTCAGACCATGGATTAATCTCCAGGGTGGGGATGCTCTCCCCAGCAAGTTTCCCAGGAGGAAGAGGCGGAAATGCACGAGGTAGCCCGGGTCTCACACCTCAATTCCCAGCTGTTCCCTGGGGGGCCTCATGAGAACTCTGAGGTTTAGAAGTCCTCACCTTTACCTGCCTGAGACTGTCCACATGGAACTGAGCTTACACCCCCAACATGTCCCCTTTTTTGTTTTGCGCAGAGCCCACGTGGCCCTAGAGCAAATAGCGGCTGGAGGTTAAGTGGGTTAGGGAGGCCTTTAACATATGGGTACCCCACAACAAGAACTTCATTTACACAGAAATCTGCAGCTAGCACAACAACTGACAAGAGAGGCATCCAACAAAACAAAGATGAAACTAAATGGCTGAATTACAACAAGAGGAAGTGCAATCACTAATTCCAAAGCATGTTCTAAGAGAAGTAGCTCAGTGCTGGCGCCTTACACTTCACCACCCCCTCAGTCATGCAAATGGACCTCACGGCCAAGCCTGTGGTGTTCAGGAGAAAAGTTGGTCACCCCCGTGTGTCCTGGGTTTGTGATGCCAAAGTCCTCCTTCAGCCGCTGAAAGGAGATGCCTAGATGGAGCGGGCAGCAATGTCAGTGGTTGGGATGAGGGCTGCTTCCTCTCTGGGCAGCAGGGTCAAAGCTGTCAGCAGCAGACTCAGGTGGTGCATGGTCCTTCTCCAGGGTCTCCGGGCTCGTCGCTTCCGGCGTCTCCGTCGTCTCTGACACCGGTTTCCACCTGCGGATCCTTCTGATGGGAATCCACGTGTCCCCTTTTCCTGTGGAGACACAAACATACCCTGGACCCCATATTAGTATCTTATACGGACCTTGCCATTTCCCTGAGGCCATATCCTTTACCATGGCCCATGTGTCCTTATTTCCAGCCTGGCTATTACTTTCCTTCCGGGGTTGTCGTGGAATAGTCACAAAATGTCTCATAGCTGGAGTAGTATGTGAATTTTTTGAGACATGCAAAAAATTGTGTGTATACACAGCTGTATCGAGCTCTGATTGTGTTAGGCGACCTCTTCCCCTTTTTTGTTTAGCGAGGATCGCCTTTATGGTGAACTTGGCCCTTTCCACCATGGCCTGGCCTTGTGGATTGTAGGGGATTCCTGTAACATGTCGAATCCCTAGATCATGGAGGAAGTGTGCAAGGGTTTGAGAAGTGTAGGCAGGACCGTTATCTATCTTTATTTCTAAGGGTAAACCTGAAACAGAAAAACAGTGCCAAAGATGTTGAATTACTTTAGCACTTGATTCACCTGGCTGCAAAGTCGCCATAAGGAATCCAGACCATGTGTCAACTGTCACATGTATGCACTGGCCCTTAAGATGGGTAACATCCATTTGCCAAATTTCATTGGGTGCCAAGCCACGAGGATTGACACCCTGGTCTAGAGATGGGTGGAATGGGACACATTGGAGACAGCTCTTAACAATTTTTCTGGCTTGTTCTTGAGTTATCCCATATAATTTGCAAAGGGCTTCTGTGGCTAGGTGGAACCTATCATGAGCCTTTTGGGCCCTTTCCTGTGGTTCCACAGTGTGCCCCACAAGGTATAGTGAATTGTCTGCTATTTGATTTCCTTCAAAAATTGGTCCTGTGCCATTAGTATGTGAGTGCACATGTAAAACATAAAAAGGGTATGTTCTGCTATTAATGGTAGTCAATAGCTGCTCACACTGTGAAAAAATATTGGACTGATAATCTACAATAGAGTCCTCAATCCGTGAAATTAATAAGGATGCATACTGACTATCAGTAATAATATTAATGGGTATGTCATTATATATTTGGAGAGCTTGGATTATAGCTTCCAACTCGTTCTGTTGAGTAGAGGTGTAGGGTGTGTTAACTATATATATCTCTTGGGTAGCTGAATTATAAATGGATGCCTTTTGATGTTTTGTGGCATCTGTAAAAATGTTAGGCCCCTCTACTGGGTTTGGTGAGTACCTTTTCACTGGTGCTGGGGCCCACTGTAACAACTCTTTGAATAGGAAAGTCGAATTTGGTTTCACCTGGGCCCACTGGAGTATAGTGGCCCAAGAAACGTGATTCTGTGCTAACTCTTCTACATCCTTAGTGGTGAGTGTAGCATAAAGAATTGGCTGTTTTTGGTACATGTGGGTAGCTCTTTTTACTGCCTCTAGTGCTAACCGTCCTAGAAATTCCCACTTGTTTAGTAAACTGCTTCCTGTTTTACTGAAATACACCCACTCTAGGGGTTTCATGAGAACTCTGAGGTTTAGAAGTCCTCACCTTTACCTGCCCGAGACTGTCCACATGGAACTGAGCTTACACCCCCAACACTTTTTAATCTGCAATGCTTAGAAATCCTCAATTTTATTAAAATTCTGGTTTTTTTCTCTGCAGTTTTTCTAGATTGGTTATTTTTGGTTTTATGCCTCTATATTTTGCTTTTTTTGGAATATTGGATCCCAAGCTCCTCTCTCCTTTATGATGGTGGTTGGCAAATTTTGTGTGATCCCTGCTGTGTCTCCTTGGTACCTGAACTCTTTCTTTTTGGATACTTGTTGTGTTTTTCTGTCATGGAAGCTTTGGCTTCTGACATTACTGGAAGCTTTAATTTTGGGAGTTCTTTCAGGAGATGACTAGTATGCTTGACTTTGCCCTCTGTTTCTAAGGAGTCTGGGCAATTTTTATTTTCAAATTCTTGAAATATGATATCCAGCCTTTTTTTGGTCATTATTTTCAGATAAATTATTCCTGTTAAATGAGTTTACATTCAAACAGGGGTGCAGGGGAGATGAAGACATATTTTAACTATTTATTTTGTTCATGAATGGTATATACTCTTGCTTTCCTGCAATTGAATGAAGGACAGGAACTATCCCACTTTTTGTCTTTGTACCCTTGACCCTTACATGAAAAGTGCCCAATAAATGCTTTTTTGACTGAGTGATCGTTTCCTTCCTTCCAACTCTTTCTTCAATACTTATTTTAAACTTTTAAAATCATTCTTTTATCCCCAGTGCTGAGCACACAGGAGGCAGTAAATAATGAATTTATAGCCCAGGTCTTCCATTGTCCCAGGTGTTGTTGGGTTTTTTTGCAGAAATTTGCAAGTTTTTCTTTTCCCTGAAACTTCATTAGGGAGGACATTTTGGACTAACCCTTTGCACTGCAAGCATTCTTGCAGACTAATTCTAACTGCCCCAAGCAGGTCTCTGTCTAAATTAACTCATACCAACTTCCCCCTTCCACTTCTCATGCCATACACTAGAAGACCCTTCCTCTTCAGCAACTTTCACCATAAAGAATGTTATAGACATAGGCTCAGTGACACTTAAGTATTGTTACCTCCAAATGGGGAGGGAGAAACACTTCCTCCTTTTGTGAGATTTTCTTTTATTACTTTAGGGCATTTAAAACTCCCAAACATTTTTCTCTCCCTTGAAGCAGGGGACCATAGGAACAGGACTCCAGTATAAATGAGGGGAATAAGAGCTGAGGGGAAAAGGAGATCTAAAGGAAATGCCTGCATTCTAAAGGACCCAGACACTCCATTTCACTTTTTCACCAGCTCTCTCATTGCTTCATTGTCGAATCGAAAGAAATGCCAGCCTTCTGCCACAGTAAGGTCTTTGGCCCCCTTGCTCTTGTAGAAGTCCATGGCACTTTTGTTCCAGTCGAGGACAGCTAGACGGAACTGGGAGCAGCCTTTCTCCAGGGCAACCTGAAGGAAGGTCACCCCATATATGGTTAGAGGGGGAAAGGCCCTGATATCCAGTTCTCAGATGCGTGCCCTCCCCCTTATCTCCTCAGTGCCCCCTATACTCAGAAATATAAGTAACTAACCCCCCAAACCGTCCACGGATAGACTTCCTCACCTCAGCCACTTTCTTGACAATTTTGGAACCAATTCCCTGACCTATTGTGAGGAGAAAAGCGTTAATGGGAATAAAAACAAGAGGGAAAAACTTTATGTTTGGAAAGTAGTACAATGCCTGTAATCCAAGCCAGTACCCCGATATTTTGGCATCACATAGACATCCTCCAGGTACACATTTCGTCCCGTCCAGGTGCTATAGATGAAATAGTAGAAGCCATAGCCCACCACAGTGGAACCTGAGAGGGCAAGAGGGGAGAGATCACTGGGAGGCTATACTGGGGTGTGTGTGTGTCTGTGTGTGTGTGTGTGTGTCTGTGTGTGTGTGTCTGTGTGTGTCTGTGTGTGTGTGTGTGTGTGTCTGTGTGTGTGTCTGTGTGTCTGTGTGTGTCTGTGTGTCTGTGTGTGTCTGTGTGTGTGTGTCTGTGTGTGTGTCTGTGTCTGTGTGTGTCTGTGTGTCTGTGTGTGTCTGTGTGTCTGTGTGTGTCTGTGTCTGTGTGTCTGTGTGTCTGTGTGTGTCTGTGTGTGTGTCTGTGTGTGTCTGTGTGTGTGTGTCTGTGTGTGTCTGTGTGTGTGTGTCTGTGTCTGTGTGTGGACTCTGCTAATGTTTTTCTTTTGTAAAATAGAGATAATAATTTAATAACTTTCATAAAATACTTTGCAAGCTAAGCATTATGTAAATGCTAGTTTTGGGGGGGAAGGACAGAGGGGAAGAAACTCCTCTTACTCATGGCTACTATTTTGAAATTTATAATCTTAGAGGTGCCTGAAACCCTAAGACTTAAGTAACTTGGCCAGAGTCACAGAGGTAGACTGTATCCTCAGAGGCAGGACACTGTGACCACCTCTCCAAGATGCTTTTCAGAGGATCTGTTACTGTAGCAGCTCTTACCCAGGGCATCCCCATGATCAGGAGGAATCTCAGCCACCAGACAGTGATAAAAAGAATTTTCACCAAAGCCATCAGTTTTCAGGACTGCAGAGAGAGATGAGACATGATTATATAGAGGCAGAAAAAAATGATCTACCCACTGGGGGACTAGGGAAAAAGAAAGGAGGGATCCAGGGTTCTATCAACTTCCCCCACCCCTTTTCAGGGTCTCAAGCCTCCTCACCTTCTTCATTGATCCTCACTTGATCTAAGAGTTTCTCAAACTCTGCTAATTCCTGTAAATACATAGAAGGAAGAGGGACAAGATATAAGAGAACCCAATGAAGAGCTCAGGTACAAAGTAAGCTTCTGGCAGCCCGTTTGCCTTGGTAGCATCCACACTTAGCATACTGGCCATAGCAGGTACTGGTGGAGGGATGAGATATTTCTGGACACAGACAATCCAGAGAATTGTTTTGCTAGACTTTGCACATCAGTTACAAAGGTTTTGTTTTTCTTTAGACTTAGGAGGAGGGGTGGGGAGGAACGGGGAGAATGAAAACAAATCCTGCGGGGTCACACCTGAGTGAGGATCACCTGGATTCAAATCTGACCTCAGACAGTTATATTAGCGAGTCCCCAAGTCACTTAACTGGTTTGACTGTAAAATGGGGCAATAAGGGCACCCGCCTCCAAGACTGCCACCAGGACCAAATGGGACATGTGTAAGGCGTCTGGCACCCAGTGAGCACTATATGAGTAACACTATTCTTAATACTTTCTATGAGGTGATTTTATTTAAAAATGAAAACTCCATTCGGAACTTGAACCCCTGGAAGTGAACGGCCCAGGCTGCGGTTTAAAGTGCGTGGGGAGTCGTCTCGGAGGGGCTGCTCCCCCTGGGCTCCTTCCCCCAGCACCCCCGCATGCGCCCCCGGCCCGCCTGCCCCCCGCTGTCACCCGAATCATCCTCATGACTTCCCCACAGTCTCCCTCCGTGGCTTCCCGGATCAGCACCGCCGCCATCGCTGCCCAGTCCTCGCCCACGACTTCCCGGCTCCTCCTCCTGGCACAAAGGACAAAGTCCTGCCCAGCTCGCGCGCTCCCGGCTCTCCCCGGCCGGACCTCCCCGGTGTCCTGGGCCCCCGGCGGACCCCTCTCGGAACGGGGTTTCTGAATGCACCAAAGGACACGCGGTGGTCAAACTGTTAAAGACGATCGGCTTTCCCCCCCCCCAAGTCTCAGCCAAAGTCCCACCTTCTGCAGAGAAGAGTACTGGTCCTGAAGGAAGGGACACCGGAGCTCAAATTCAGATACTTAGCTGTGGAACTCCACCTCTGCTTTCCTCAGTTTCTTCCCCTGTAAAATGGGGGTAGCACTCTTACCTGTCTCCTAGGGTGGTTATGAGAATCCAATGGGATGATTGTAAAGCCCTGAGCACAGTGCCGGACACACAGTAGAGCTTTAATCCATGAGTGACCCTCCGAAACCTATCCACATTCTGGGACCTCAAGTTCAGGGCCTGAAACTGGGACTTCAGAACGCAGGGGTCCCCAAAAGGAAGCCTAGAACCAGGAGACAAACTAGAAGGCGGGGCCCAGGGGAGAAGGGAAGTAGGGAGAGGGCAGAGGAGCTGCTCTCTATAGGCTCCCCACAAAGCTAGGTCTTTTCATAAAACCCTTATGCAAAGGCGGCCTTGGCTGGGTCTGAGGACAGGCTCCTGCTCTTAGATCTAGAAGGGGTATAAGAGATCATCCAACCCCCTAATTTCACAGAGATGGAAAGGGAGGCCCCAAGAGAGATGTCGCCCCCCTTTAACCTCTTGGCCTCTCTCAGTGAGATCACCGTGAGCCACAAGTTAAAAATGCTAAGCAAAGGTTTCTCAACCTTTACTTTTGTTATGCATTTCGTCTTTTTGGTCAAATCCTGAATAAATCTTTAAGATGAGACCTTGAGAAAGTCACTTAGTTTTTGTCTGCTCCTCCTAGACATATATATACTTTCAGGTCTCAGTTTCCTGATCCGTGACATGTGAGAGTTGAACAGCATGATCTCAGAGGGTTCTTATAACTCTATCTATAATTTGATAATATAACTATTTATAATCCTGTCTCACCGGGTCCTGCATGCCCTTTAGACAAACCTGAAAGATAAAGAAATTCATGTTAAAATTTGAGGGACTTCATTAATCAACCCCAGAGTATTTAAATTTTAGAAGTGTATTCTTTGACCAGAGCAAGACCAAGAAGAAAGCTGTAACTGCAAGATTTCAGGCACTGAGGCACAGAAGCGGGTCCTTGCGGACACTGTGGGAAGATACAGAGGAAGGAGCATGTCTTGGTAGCAAGAGCACTGGTTTTGGAGTGAAGTAACCCGGATCTGAGTCTAGCCCCTATAACTAGTGCTTCTGACAAGTTACTTTCCCTCACTGGGCCTCAGTTTCCTAATCCATAAAACACTGAGGCAGGGGCACAGTTTGAAGTTGTACTACATAATGTCTAAAGTCCTCTTCAGCTCTAAACCCTAAAACCTTATAAAGGTTAGAGTGGAATAATTCTAGCACAAAGCAGGGACACAATCTGATAGAGGAGGGAGGGTTAAGGAAGGTAAATAGAAAATACAAAGGGTTAACTCAAAGGAAGAAGAGCCTAGGGGCAGATTTCCTTCTTGGAAAGAGGTGAACTAGTGTAGTGGACAGAGTCTGGACAGAGTTCCAAATGGGACTTGCTAAATATGACCCGGTTTTTTGTTTTTGTTTTATCACTTATAGTACATGGCATTGCACATAGTGGGCATTTAATAAAGGCTTGAGAGAGATGGAAAATCTAGGAGGAGGGCCCCATGGACTGTACCTCCCCCTGTTTGTCCTCAGAGGAGCCGGGGGGTCAGTGCCCCTGTCTCCTACCCTCCCTCCTTCCCCCCAGGGCAACCTTTAACCAACTACCTCCCATGCCCAGCAGGGGGGCCCGCCTCTCTGCTGACTCCCTAGAGTCATTAGAATCACGGAGCACAGAGCTGCCCCACAATGGAGGGTCTGTGCTCACTAACTCTGCTGCTGCTGTTGCTGTGGCCACCTGAGACCTGGGAGGGACTGGCCCCTAAACCTTCACTTCCCACAAAGGTGCATGATTAGGGTGGGAGTGGGGTTCTGTGGGAGACAGGTCTGGGGCCAGTGGAGGAAGGGGTGGATGGGTGGGAAGACAAGAATTCTGGAGTTCCGCATGTGTTTGTGTATCCTTTCAGTCTCTCCGGAATATTATCTCTCCTTATCAATCAATCAGCAAACCAGGGTGGTGAAGCACTGCTCCTCCGAGAGTTCTAGCCTAGGGCCCTGGGGCACAAAGACCAAATGGAAACAGCTTCTGCCTTTCCTGGCTCTTCCCCTACAGATCTCCAGGGACCCTGACATTCTCTACCTTGGTAATGGTACTGGCCATGAGCCTGTCATCATTATGAATTTTAACCTCACCAAGGTCGCTAGGTAAATGAGGAAACTTGGACTCCCACTTCCCTCCTCCTCTTAAATCCTACCTTTTCCTCTACTTTGCCTCCAACTCTCCCTTCCCTCTTCTCTACTTTACCTCCTCTTTTTCTAGTGTTGAACCCTCTCTCTCTTCTCTGCAGTCTGTCCCTCACACACACACACACACACACGTACACACAAACATTTCTACACATACACAAATGTAGTTCAACAGCTCCTGCCTCCCTTCAGAGTCATGTCCTCCTTTGACCTTCGGACCTGGGACCCAGAAGGAGTGATTTTTTATGGGGATACAAATCCCAAAGATGACTGGTTTATGCTAGGACTTCGGAGTGGCCGGCTTGAGATACAGCTCCACAACTTTTGGGCCCAGTTGACTGTGGGAGCTGGTCCCCGCCTGGATGATGGATGTTGGCACCAGGTGAATGTTTTTATAAATGAATGAAGTATTGAGTAAATCAATGGTTGAATATAAATGAGGATGAGGAGTAGATTCCAAGTACCTGGGGGAGGGGGACAACACATGTAATCGTGTGGTGCATATCTCTCATGCCCCCTTCTATCTTTTCCATGCAGCTGAAAATCAAGAATCAGGTGGATTCTTTGCTCGTGGAGGTGGATGGGGATGAGGTGCTGAGGTTGAGCCAAGTCTCTAAGCCCCTGGCTGGGATGGCTCTTCCCATAATGAGGATTGCTGTGGGTGGCTTACTTTTTCCCCCCACAGACCTTCGTCTCCCGGTAATAGAGGACCACTGGCAGGGAGGTTTAGAGGAGGTGGAATGCTTGAGTTCTTAAAGGGGCAAAATTAGGAGGAAGGGACATAGCAATGGGGGTTGGGGGTATTAAGAGGACCTTATCCCCTCACAGATAATGTACTTGTCTGTGAGGAGATGAAAAACTGGGGAGACCCAAGGCCTGGAGGGGGGACACATCTCTATTTCAAGGACCTCATGGTGAATCCACCTCCACCTCTCAGCTGATTCCTGCCTTGGATGGTTGTCTCCAACATCACATCTGGGTGAGCCAGCCTGGAAGCACTGTACCCTTCAGCCACCCACCTCAGGGGGCTTGCAGCCCTGAGGCCCAGCCAGGGACCTTCTTACCCCCAGGTGCCCACACAGTGTTCAGTCTCAAAGGTAAATTCACCTTTATAAAGTCTCTAGATCTATTTCTCCAGAGCTTTCTGTGTGCATCATTTCAATTACCTTTGTGCCTCTCTCTCTCTCTCTCTCTCTCTCTCTCTCTCTCTCTCTCTCTCTCTCTGTCTCTCTCCCTCCTAGCATAACCCTATGCCCTTGCTCTTATAGCCTCAGCTTTTTCATTTCTTTCCCCAGATGTCCCCCAGCCAGATGTGGATCCCTGGGCCTTCTCCTTGGAGCTCAGACTTCAATTTTTTGGAGGCTCAGGATGCCTCCTTGCCCTGGGCATCCTGGGCAATCAATCCCTGCTCAGCCTTGAACTTCAAGACCAAGTGAGAGATAAGGCCTCAGGGTAGGGGCTAAGGAGTGGTTGGGGTTTTCAGTCTGGGTCTTATAGTGAAAAGTTCGTGGAACTGGGAGTGAAGAGATAAAACTTCTAGTTGTAGTTCTGCCACCAATTTCCTGTGTGACTTGGGGCAAGTAACTTTCCATCTCTGAACCCTAGTTTTGTCTTCCATAATTTGAGAGTTTGGATAGGATATTCTTTAAGGGCCCTTCTACTTCTGAAATTTTTTGATTTTACAATTAGGAAACTATAGTATGTGTTTGCACCCCAGAGAGTGGATATGGTTTGGATGGAAGGGGAGGAGCTAGGGGAGGATATGAAGGGTAGTATTTGGACAATGGATGTGGCCCACTGGAAAAAAGGTATGACTCTCCTCTCTCTCCCCTCTCTCTTTCAGATTTTGGTGCTTTCTGCCAGGTTACCAGAGGAATTAGAAGTACTCTCTAAGTCAATGCCTGTGAGCCCAGGGCCTCTGATTCAACTTGAGCTGGGCCTGACGACAGTGGTACTGAATCAGGGGCTACAGAAAGTGACATTTATTTTGCCCCCTGCTCTCCTAGTCTCCCTTTTAGACCTCTGGAACCAACCTAAGGGGAGCCTTATTTTGGGAGTGGTACCAGGTACAGAGGACCTTTCCTAATTTCCTTCTACTCTCTCCACCCCCTGTACATACATGCCTGAGCACTGACTGAAAAGGATGTCTACCTGGAAGGAGAAGAGAAACAATGATGAGGACAGGAAACATCTCAGGAACTTAGTAGAACAAGAATATGTAAAATAAAAATTCTGAGGAGTGGGCAGATGTGGAGAAAAGGGGAGTAGGCCACAGGAAGGACTGTTTAGGTACTTATAGGGTAATATGGGAAGAAAAGGTGGAGAAAACATCTGGAAATAGAATAGGCAAGAGGGTAGAAGTTTCTTTTCTTGGACTTGATATTCCATCTCCATCCTCATTCAGGAGAGGTCTCTTCTGCCTCCTTCTGTCTGAATGGACTTCGGGTACAGGGCAGAGAGCTAGATGTGGATCAAGCTCTGAGCCGAAGCAAGAACATCTGGACTCACAGCTGTCCACGGAGTCTGAACAATACTAACACACTTCATTAAACTTCTTTGAGAAGAGCCCCTTAAATTGCCTCCTTCTGCTTGCTGCTTCCTTCCCCATCCTCCAACCCAAGGACCTCAGCATGAATGATGAAAAAAGAACATAGTATTTTGAGCCAGAGATCCTGAAATTAAATCCCAGCTCTGCTGTTTACCACCTGTATGACCTCAAGGAAGTCATCTGTTTAAAAAGAAAAAAAAGGTGGTGTATTAGATGACCTCGATAATCTCATCTAGCTCTAAAGTTATGTGATGCTATGACCCTTCCTTCACTCCACTCCTCCTAGACTTAGAAGCTGGGCTCCTCCCGTTTTCTAGGACTCAAGCTCCATTCCATCAATTTTTTTGTGGGAAAGGAGGGAAGGAACCTTAGTATGCAAGATGAGAACATGTCCTTGAGATGAGTAGAGAATTTTCTATCATTGGAAGTCTTCCAGCAGAGGCTGACTGACCACTTGTTGGAGATGTTGTACAGTGAATTCCCATTTAGGTATGGGTTGGACTGGATGACCTGCAAAACCCCTTTCAACTGATAAGATTTGGTCATCTAAGCAGTTTCATGTCACTCTTTTTAAAAAAAAAAAAACAACTATACTGAGAATATAGTAGGGGGTTAGAAAGGGTGATGTAGAAAAAGGGGTGGGGAAAAAAGAGGAAGCAACTACTTTTTGTTCCCTCCTTCTTGGTTGCTTAGTTGCATTCCTAGACGTCTCCACTCCATTAAACAAGGAACTAGCCTGTGCTGGTCCTGGGCAAGAACAATATGCTGACTCAGGCATCCCAGGCCCCTCTGCCCTCAGGGGACCTGGTGTCCCTGCCCCAATTCCTTTAGATAATGTCGGGTTCCAACCCTCTAGTTTCAAACCCTCAGGGACTCTATATCTTAGGTCCCTGACTTAGTAGCCTCCTCCTCCACTTAACTGGTGGGGAATAAGATGATTGCTTGGCAAAAGAGAAGTTTTCCGGGCAGGGCAGAAATGTTTCTGTATGAGAAAGTGCCTTAAGCTACTGGGAGGTAGTAAAGGAGGCCTAAGTAGAGGGAAATGAGATGACTTCATGATGTTCCAAAGAGTTTCCATGGTGGATGCTAGAAATCTATGGTACCTTTGAGCCCTCCCACTTTGTTGAACTAGTTGGCAGTGTTTCTTTTGAAGTGGGGGAGAGCCAATCCAGGATGCTGGATGAAGGAACTGTCCCTTAGGGATAGTCCTAACCTCTGCACCCTGTCCTCCTCTGGATCAGGGTAGTCTACCCGAGGCATTTGGATTCCTCAACTCTGGCGGGTCTCTCCTGCTCTCCAGCCCACAGTCCCAGACCGTGTTAATTCCTAGATTTCTGCTTATCTCCCAGTGCTGTCCACACCCTCTCATAGAGGCAGTTTTTGTGTTTGCACGTGTTTCACCTATCCCTCAGCAAGGACACCCATGGGTAATTACCTCCCCCTTTTTTCCCTTAAACCTACCCTGAGCTAGCTTCTGCAAGACATCAATCAGTGCTCCTCTCACAACAAACCCTCTAAGTTCTCTGTACCATCTGTACCCCTACTTTTTTCCTTAGGGATCCCTTCTTTCCCCCAGCATCACTGTCACTGTGCTCAGAGACCGAGATACCCAGTTCAGGAGAGGCTGAGGCAGACACAGAGGGAAACAGACAGAGTGATGAGTGGTGGGATCACAGTATTTGAAACCTTTCCACCTCCCCCAGTCCCCCACTCCAGCCCCACTACCAATATTAGTAGCCTGCAAATCTAAGTAATAGGCAGTAACTGATCTTGTTCCTTCACTTCCCTAAACAATGTTACGTCAATGGAACAGACTTACCCTCCTCTACTAATCCCAGATGCCTCCTTTCTCCAATCTAACATTGTGTTCCTCCAAACTGCAATCCTGAATTTGCTTAGAACTTTTGAAAAAATTGTTTTTCAATTAACCAAAGTGTATTTTCTCCCCGCCCAACCTCTCTTTAGCCATTACCAGGAAAAAAAAATAAAACATCCTTGTAACAAATACTAATAGTCAAACAAACTGAATTCCTGGGTTGGCCCTACCCCAAAGTACAGATAGGTCTCATGCTAGATTTTAGCTTTAATCACAAAAAAAACCATGAGATCATAGAACTGAAGATTCTGAATGGGACCTATAAGGCATCATCTAGTGAAGCTTTTCATTTTATTTATTTTTGGGTTTTGTTTTGACCCCAAATATTCCTATCTAGCCTAGGCTGGAAGTCCAGTGGTCACTCAGTTTTTACCACTGGCATAGAAGCTTTAACTTCTGAAATGGGAGGGGTTGCCTCTAATTAGCCTGGTGGTCCTTTCCTCTGAGGGTTCACCATATTGCAGCTTAGAACTAGAACTCAAGTGGTCCACCAGTTTCATCCTCCCCAGCAGTAGGAGCCATGGGTATATGATACCGTGCCCAATTTCCAGGTCCTTGCTACTACTAAAGATACTACAAAAAGTGCCACTATGAATATTTTAGTTTATATGTGACCTTTTCTTCTGCTGTTGGGAAAGAATCCGCTAAACAACAAAGGGAGACACACCATGTGCCAGACGAATCAAACCACTGCCACCACCTTGACCACCATCTCTCTTTATATCCAGATGGGGATAGCGCCTGTGTCCTTGAACTCAAGACACATTGGAAATACCAATGTCTCTAGTTCAGTGTCCTTAGACATCATGGAAAAGCAACTCCTGTGGAGATGAAGCCTGGTCACAGCTACTAAGGACCTAGAAAAGAAGTTCTCTTTACCAAACTCCTTGGCACTGTCAAATAATTCAGTATCAGAAACTGATATGATCTTGTCAATGACATTAAAGCAGAGGGCTTGCCCTTTACTTTGCTGCTGCAGCCCAAGGACCATTCAGCCACTAAAGAGATTTTCCTAAAACTCAAGTGTGATCTTGTCACTGCCCTACTCAATAAACTCCAGTGGTCTCAGATTGCCTCCAGGAGCAAATACAAAAATGTCCCTTTTGGCATTCAAAGCCCTTTATAACTTCATCCCTTCCTGTCTTTCCAGGATCTTATACCTTAGTTCATAGGTGTGAAACTTTTAGGTCCTTGGATTTGTTGTTTTGGCTGAGTCTAAGTTTTACAGAACATTCCTTCTCCTTTTATTAAGGAAATTTATTCTGTGAGATTTGGATTCAGTCAGAGGGCTGCACTTGAGGGATCTAGAAGGCCACATGTAGCCTCAAGGCCCCAGATTCCTCACCGCTACCTTAGTCCCTGACACATACTCTTTGATCCAGTGATACAGGCAGACTGTTTCAAAAATAAGACATTCCATCTTTCAGCTCTGGGCATTTTCTCCAGCTGTCCTTCATGTCTGAAATGGTTCCCTTCCTCTACCGTGCTTACTGATCTCCCTGGTTTCCTTTAAGTCCCAACTAAAATCCTACCTCTAAGAAGCCTTCCCCAACCCCTCTTAATTCTATTGCCTTCTCTCTGTTCATTATTTCCCATTTGTCCTGTATGTACTTTATTTTGTATGTATTTGCTTGCATGTCTCCCCTCTTAGATTATACACTCCTTGAGGACAGGGACTGACTTTCACTTCTTTTGTATCCCCAGTGCTTAGCACAGTACCTGGAACATAGTAGGCTCTTAATAAATGTTTATTGAATTAAATTGCATTTAAGAGCATGGAATTTTTTCCATCTGATTTGCAGCTGAAAGCTACCCTATATATCGTCTCCTCCATTAGATATGAACCTCTTGAGAGCAGGAACTTTCTCGCTTTTTTTATGTGTATTCTCAGTGCACATAGTAAACCCTTAAAAAATACTTCATTCATTCCTTCCTTGACCTCCTTGTGGGTACAGGTTTAACAGTGAGATCTCAAAGGGGTATGAACATTTTAGTTAATTTTTTTTTTCTTTTTGCTTAATTCCAAATTGCGTGCCAGCATGACAATCTCCTCAATTTACAGAGGAGATTTTTGGTGGAGTACAAGCTCAATACATCATCTATGGGAGGTGATATCCATCCAAAAAGCTTATACAACCTTAGACTGCATAGAGAGACATTGTATATAGAAAATACCTTGTTTGCCTTGGTCAGATCACATCTAGAATATTAGGTTCATGGCTGAACACTATGTTTTAAGAAAGATGAGATGGAGAGCATCCAGAGGAGTGTGATCTGGATGGTGGGGGACCTGGAGATCATTCCATATGATGATGATCAGTTCAAGAAATTGAGGGTGGCATTCATTTTAATTCTTCTATGCAACATGACTAAGGTGAAAAAGTATTTAATAGGAATGTATATGTGTAGAACCTATATGCCATCTCAGAGAGGGAGGGGGAAGGAGGGGGAAGGAGGGGGAAAATCTAAGTTATATGGAAATGATTGTAGAACACTGAAAACAAATAAAATAATAATAAAAAAAAGAAATTGTGGCTGGTCTGGAAAAGAGATACCTATCTTCATATACTTGACATGTCTTAGGGAAGAAGGATTAGATTCATACAGCTTGACTGCAGAAGACAGAACTAGGAAAACCAGGTATAAAATTAAAAGATTCTGATTTTAGCTCTCTTAAGAAAACACTTCCAAACAAATTTTAGTTATTCAAAAATGGAATGAAATATCCCCTTCCTGGATATCTCCAAGTGGACAACTTGTCAAGAATAAAGTATTTGTATAGTCTTTATATAGCTCAGATGGACCAGTTCATGTCAAAAAGGAAGTAGTTATCCCTTCTATATCTGAGAATCTGTAACTCTGTGACAGAGGCCCAGGATGATGAATGACATCTCTAAAGTCACACAAATGGTAACTGCCAGAACCTGAACTAAAATAAACCCAAGACTCTGATTCCAAATCCAGCTTTCTTTGTATATCGCAAATGTCCCAAGGTATAATCAATGGAGGCAGGGACATCTAGGCTTCAGTAACTGCTCTTAGGTGCTTATAATTTTTCTTTTGTATTATATGTTCTATTTTAAATTATAGTCATCTGTAAATGGACCCAATCCCCTGACTAAACTTTGAAAGCTCTCTGAGAACTGGTACAGCCTGGGAAAGCAAGTTGGGGGCAGATTATGGAAAGCCTTGATTGACAAACTGAAGACTTTGATCTTCACAGAGTCACAGAATTTAAGAGCTGGAAGGGACCTCATAGTCCAGTCCATGTCTGAAAAAGAATTCCATCTACACCAACCTCCAAAAGTGGTCATCTAGTCTCTGCTTAAAGATGTCCAATGAAAGTAATCCCTTTAGTTCTTGAGGCAACCCGTATTCTACCTCTGGATCGCTCAGATTGTCAAGAAAATATTCCTCACTGGAAGAGATAGAGGATCTGTGTCAGTAAAGGGAACTCCTGGTGTGGGAGATAATATAGATTTAACCTATGATTTAATGGATAAATCCAGTGCAGTTTCAGGGCCTTAGTACCCAACTAATAGGTGTCAGAGGTGAAATTAGAACTCATTTCTTTCAAGACTAGCATTCTATCCACTATTCTATTTTCTTTCCCAGTCTTTTACATCCAGTCTAAATTTTCTTCCTCATAACTTTCAGCCATTATACTTATTTCTGCCATCTGAGGTCATCAGAAAATGTCAAATTCCTTTTCTACATGACAGCCCTTCAAATAAACTCCATGAAAGTAGGAACTATTTTTTCACTTTTATATTTGTATCTCCAGTGCCAAGTCCAATGCCTGGTACCTAGTAGATGTTTAATAAATATTTTTTTATTCAGTTAGTTATTTACCTATTACGTCTCCCTTACATTTTCTCTTCTCCAACCTAAATATTCCTCATTTCCTTGTACCAATCTTCCTATGGCATAATTTAGAGGACTTTCACCATCTTAGTAGCCTTCCTCTGGACTCTTTCCAGATTATTATTCCTAAAATGTGGGATCCCAAATTGAACAGAAGATTCCAGATGTGGTCAGACCAGGGTAGAGTAAAGTAGGATTGTAACTTCTTTAGTCCTAGATGCTGTGTGTCTCTTAGTATAGCCCAAGATCACATGAGCTTTCAGAGTTTCTCTATTATGGTGCTGATTCCTGTGCCATCTCAGGTTTGATAAAACCTCATGGTCTTTATCAGAGAAACTACTACTAGCCCCCATCTGGCACTTGTGATAATGATTTTTTTGTACCAGAGTAGAAGATATTACATTTATCCCTATTAAATTTTATCTTCTTAGATTTAGGCACCATTCTAGCCTATCAAAAATCTTTTGGAATCCTGATTCTCTCATCCAGTGTGTTAGCTATTACTACTTAATTTATACCATTTGCAAATTCAATAAGGCATCCATGTTATCCAAGTCTCCATCTAAGTCATTGATAAAAAAAAAAAACCTAAACCACCCCAACCAAAACAGATTCTTGGGACATTTCCGCTAGAGATAAGGTAGCATCAATTAGGTTCAACCAGCATTTACTGATTTGTTGATAACTACTCTTTGGGTCTAGTCATTCAACCAGTCTGGAATCTGCCCAACTACACTATGATCTAACCCATATTTGTAAGTTTTGTTCAACTGGAACAATTTAAGTGATTTTATCAAGTCCTTTGTTAAAATTTAAGTGGATATCTACAGAATTTCCCTGCTCTGCAAGGCTACCAGACTTGTCTTCCTGTTTTAGGGTCTATTTCTGCAGCACATTTCATCTTTGTGGGGAATTTAGAAGATTTTGGAAGTTCTCACAGGGAAATAGTTGTAAAATACCAGGAAGTGATGACACCCATATGTTGGCTCCCAGGTCATTGGTTTCCTTTTCCTCCTTCTGGTCCTGAGAAAATTCCTTTTTCACCATGCAGAGCCTAATGCTACTGTAGTAATTGGGCTGAGATTTGGGGATTCTCACTTTGAACTATGGCAGCCATAACTTGCTACATCCCATCTTCTGGTGAGAGAGCCAAGTATGCAACCTTCCACACCCAGCAGCATGTCAAGTCCTGGAGTAGCACCTGAGAGGGAGGAAGATCATGAGACACTCCATGGAAGTGAAATAGCTAGACCTGGCTGTGCCTGAAAATCCCATTGGCTGGTGAGATGGAAGTCAATGGAGATGTTGGAGGCTGTTTCCTCACATGTCTGCACAGCTTCCCTTTCTCAAAGTCCTCCCATCTCCACAAGTTCCTTTTTCCACTCAGTGTTTTCTTTGTCAATAAGTAATCAAGTCCCCTTATGTATACACAGTTCACAGAACCTTTTAGCACCCTCACAGGACTGTCCTTCAGTGCACCATCTACAAGTCAAGTCAAAAAGCATTTATGATGTACCTTCTATGTGATACATTATGGAGATACAAAGAAAAACATTCCTACCCTCATGGAACTTACAATCTAATGATGGGGGAGAAGTGGGGGGGAACTTGAAAACAACTATGTACAGATGGGGGGAAGACAATGGAGTTAAAGGACTTAAAGGAAGCTGAGGAGGCCTGGAGTGGTTCTTGTTAGGTGCTCTTAAAATTTTAGGCCAGGAGCCTTTCATTCCTATATTTTCAGATGTGGTTGAGAAATTCAAATCCAGTTTTCATATGCCAACTTGTTAACCTATTGTTTACATCCAAGATCTTTTGGGAGTGCTTGGCTTTGACAGGCAGCAGGAATGAAAATGCCACCTGCATTCCTAAAGTCTTCAGTTTCAAGCCCAAGATTTTTGAACCTAAGCTGCAAGCTATGATAGCCATTACTTACAAGAGTAGCAGGATGGGAGTGGTGTTTTAGGGACGTTTAGTATTCAAGACTGATTGGAAGGAAGAAGAGTGATCAGGTAAGGAGGCTTGTTGTAATGTCCTGGTTTTGAAGAATCCAGAAAATTCAATACATTTTAATAAGCACTTCTTGCAAGACACTGTACAAGTCACTGGGGATACAAAGGTGAAAAACAGCGCAGATCCTACCTTCACGTCATAGATAGAATAAATGTACATTTCAGCTTGAGAGTGAGGGAAAATTTCATGAACTTGGAATAGTGTTGGCAACGAGAAGGGGAAGGAAGGAATAGATATTGAACACATTAAAAAATATATCAATAGGATTTGAAGACTGACTTTGGGATAAAAGAGAAATGCCATTGATATAGACACGGAGAAGTGAGGAGGGGGAATGGACTTAGGAGAAAGATGAATTTATTTTTGGACATGTTAAGCTGGAAGTGACAGAGGGACATCTGAATGGAGATATTCAGCTGGCATTTTGAGAATCAGGTCTAGAGTGCAGAAGACAGTCTTGGAATGGAACTAAATATATAAAAGACCATGAAGTCCCCTATTTGCAAGTTTTAAACTGGAATTAGCCTGGGACTTAAGAAGGAAGATCTGTCATAGTCCAAAGGATGAGCAGTAGAATTTCAAGAAGGAGAAAAAAGCTCTCCTTCCATTCACTTTCTTCCTGACTCTCTCAAGGTATATTCTTTATTTCATAGACTCTCTTGTTTGACTCTTTATGCCAGATCTCTGATTTTCTCTGCCTAGATCTTAGTTTTTTTCCTCCCTGTCTCTCACAGTCTTTTTCTCTTTTTTTCCATCTATATCAGTTTCTATTTATTTTGTCCTTCTATATTACTGCTTTCTCATTCTGAGTATTTCTGCAGTTCGTTCTTTTTTTTAAAAAAAAAAGTTAATATTTTATTTCCACCCAATTACATGTAAAAACAATTTTTAACATTCATTTTTAAAATTTGGAATTCTCCCTCTCCCCCTCCCCCTGCGAAGGCAAACAATATGATACAGGTTATATACATGTGTTTTCACTTTTTTCTTAGCCTGAGAATGATTTTTCCACTTCAACACCCTTTCCCCTGTCTTCCCTCTTCCCTCCAATATTTTAGCCAGGGCCCTATGAAGTGCTTTTATACTAATGTGCATTCACCAAAAAGCTCAGAAGGGGTAGACATAAATTGGTAGTTGAGGCTCTGACATCCCCAAGTGGGATCCCCTTCCCCCTGACCTCATTCACATCTTCCATGGATCTCCATGTCCCAGGGTATCTGGGAGGGGCGGGGAAAGAAGGGGAGCGGAGAGATGATGATGAAGCTGTTGGTGAAGATACTGATAACAATCCTAATATTCTGAACAGAACAGCCTTACCCACCCCCCCACAAGCCTGAAGGGGCGTGGCTTCCCCGTATTTGCATATGCATGAAGCTAGCCTGACCATAGCCTAGGAGGTGGAGCCTCTGGGGGTGGGAAAGGGGCGGACCTCCCCCTCTGCCCCCCCCACAAGCTGTCTAGTATATAGAGCAGCAACCGCAGCCCCCGTTCCCGCACTGCTGAGAAGCTGAGCCTTCACCCTGCGCCCCCCGCCCCAAGTCCTTGGCTGCTTCTCGCACAGCTGCGCCCTCCTTCCCAGTCCCCCTCCAGCCGCCGCATTCAGCTGCCGCCACCTTTGCCTGCTTCTTCCTTCCACCCGGGGCTCTGTGCGTCGTCGCCCCTGTTGCCTTTGCCTTCAGCAGCTCTAACTCAAGATTTCGGGGACCCCCTCCTTCACGCCTCTTCTTCGCACTCCAGCTCTCCTTACATCCTCGTCGGATCGCTTGTTTCATACCCACTGTTGCTTCTCTGGGCTTCTTTTTTGGGGGAGTCATCGCTGCAGTCCCCCCTTTGGGCTTTTGCTCCACTCCGCGTTGACTGCACCCCCTTTTTTGTTGCCTTTAGTTCTGTGGCTAGCGCTTTTCTTCTCCATCTCCGCTGTAGCCTCTGGTGCTCCCGCTCCCTTCATAGGACATCGCACCCAAGAATCCAAGGCAAAGCCTCGGGCCAGACGGACAGGCTCGGCTCCCTGGGGGTCTTCCTAGCCCATTGCGCATCAGCTTTCCCGTAGGTCCCCCCCAATCCAGAGCTCCTGCTAGCGCCCCGCCTCCCTGCCTCTAGTCCCCCTTCTCCAGGCCTGCCTAGCCCCCAGCCCCAGAGATGGTCAATGAAAAGGAGAAGAAGACCGGTGGACAGGTGTTGGAGGAATGGAAAGAGTTCGTGTGGAACCCGCGGACTCACGAGTTCATGGGCCGTACCGGGAGCAGCTGGGGTACGAGATGGGGGACAGGGGGTCTGGGTCTCTGAAGGCAAAACAAACGAGGGAGGGGTGAACCGGATGCCTGGGTCCCTGAGGACAGCAGAGTCTGGAAGAGACAAGAAAAATCATCTCCCTTCCTGGCCCAGTGGGAAGGAGATTGGGTTGGGGGTTGCAGAGAGGTCCCTGATTATGCTCGCCAATGTGCTGCCCGCTCGGGACCCTGACATCCAGTTCTTTCCCCTTTGGGGCTCTGGGCTTTGGGAGCTGTATTCATTGGGTCTAATCTTCCCCGCTGCTGCGGAGGTGGAGAAAGTAGGTCACGGCTGCCTTCCCACCCCCCATGGAGCCCCCACAAGCTGGGGTCCTCAGCGTTCACTTGTTCTCTTTTTTTCTCTCACTGGATTTCTTCTGAAATGTTTTTCTCTTTCCTTTCTAACCCCGTCTCCCCTCAATCTCACTTATTTTTACCCATCATATATGAAGGAACCCACCACCAAACCATATCTATTTTTGGATTGAGCCCCACTCCATAATTCCTAAGTATTCATGAGTGGGCAGGTCCTGGATCACATGCTGGTTCCCCTGGGGTCCAGAGAGTTCGTTGTCAGGGTTTGGTGGTGCAGATGATCTACCTCTACAATTTGTTGTTCTAGCCCAGATTATTTTAGACATCTAATGTGGACAGGAGGTGCTGGAAAGTAGGGGGTTAGGGCTGGAGTTGAATTGCCTGTGATTCAGAAGTCTGACATTTGAGCCTTTTGAAGTGGCAGTGGTCATCACGTTTGGATTGTGGGATTTGGCTGCTTGTGTTGAAGTGTGTGTGAGGTTGTGGTGGGAGGTACAGTCATTGAGTGGTGGGATATAAACATCACTCAGCTGGTGTGAGTTTGAGGAACTGTAGCAGTATCAAGTTGTATCACTTTCCTTGGCCTTAGGCTTTCCTGCTGTATGACTTGAAATCATTTTGTGAGAGCAGTTTGGGATCTAGACCTCCTCAAATCTATTGATCAAAGAAATGAGTAGAGAAGGTCATGGTGCCTCCTCAAAGTTGGGTGATTATGAGATTGTTTGACTCAGAATAAGACTGTGGAATTTAAGTAGGTTTGGAAGGGTAAGAGTTGTTACATTTGTGTAGTTATCAATAGAATTGATTGTAGTTTCGGGAGGTTTAGGAGAGGCTCACATTCTGTGAGGCTGTTTTGTAGTTTGGAACTAGTTTAACAAAAATAACCAGTAATACTGTGGCACCATCAATCACTGAGTGCCTAAGCACTAGTTACCTTATTCCTTTGGGTACATGTGAAATTGTTCATTCCAAGGTGTGACTGAGGACTGAGGAGGAGCAGGAGGAGTGTAACTGGTGTAGAGTATATTTTTGTGGTATGTGTACATGTATTGAGGAAATTGTGTGAGGCTGTTGACTCTGAGCATTTTTTTACAGTTGTGGCCTGGAGTGGTAGTTCTAGAAAAGTTGCAGGATGGGTTTGTAGGTCTGGGATGTGTTCTTACACAAACCTGTTCGTGCCATTCTCAGAATTATACATGGATCTGTTGTGCCTTTTTTAAGGGAAGGCTTTCTGGGGTTTTAGTTCTGAGGTTTGTGCTCTAGCAAGATGGCCGTGTCTTTTCCAAAGGGTTGTGGTAGCAGCAAAGTGAAATTTCCAGCAACAAGTATTTTTTCAGGCTTTACGATGTGCCAGGAGCTGGGTCCATCGGTCTTATGGGTTCTTTTGTATTGTGCTGGTTTGATGTGTGTTCATAGGGCTCTCTGGTTGTCCACCATAACCTTATATGTAATAAATGAGCTTGAGCTTCATGTTTGGAAGCTGGTGGGTTGTGTGTGGGGGTGATTTTGTTGATGATCTGTAAGCCAGCAGGGAAGGAGGAAGAGCAGAGCTGAGTACAGCAGGGAGTCAGGGGCTGGGGCCAGATGCTTATGTCTTGGGTGACCTTTGAGGTCTCTTCCAACATCAGTCTTTTAACCCTTGCTTCTCCTTTACAGCCTTCATCCTTCTCTTCTACCTCGTCTTCTATGGGTTTTTAACTGCTTTGTTCACCCTTACCATGTGGGTCATGCTGCAGACTGTCTCAGACCACATTCCCACATACCAGGACCAGCTTGCAACACCCGGTAAGCAAATTTTTCCTTTCTCACCCCATCGCTGACCTACCCACTTGACCACCCTTCCCAGGAACTCCTTGCAGGCAACTTCCATGTAAAGGGATGGAGCATGATCGTACTCATTAACAGTTCCTTCTGAAGTCTGGCCCACTCGATGGGAAATTGTGTGTACTACGGAAGGTTATATAGTGCTAGAGTAGTCACAGTCCCATGGACTGACCTCCCTCAGCCCTCACTGGAACTTGGATTTCCCTTAGCTAAGCTTAGCTTGGATTTCCTCTTGATTCTTTTGCCTGTTTCTCATGTTCCCTGCACCCCTCATTCCTCCTTTAGGCCTGATGATTCGTCCCAAGACAGAGAACCTTGAGGTTTTGGTCAACCTTAGTGACACCCAGAGCTGGAACCAGCATGTGCAAATACTTGATAAATTCTTGGAGCGTGAGTAGGGGGTTTGGATACTCAAGTTCCTGAGGGAAGGGACAAAGTTATCTTCATGAATTGGGATGGACAGAATGCTGGGAAGACAGACATCTGGTCCACAGCTTTCTTTACTCCTACAGCCTACAATGACTCAATCCAGGCCCAGAAGAATGATGTCTGCCGCCCGGGGCACTATTATGAACAACCTGACAATGGGGTTCTCAACTACCCCAAGCGGGCTTGTCAGTTCAACAGGACACAGCTGGGTGACTGTTCAGGGCTTAGTGACCCTACCCACTATGGCTACAGTACTGGCCAGCCCTGCGTCTTCATCAAGATGAACCGGGTACTACAGGCAGTTGGGTTCCCTAGAAGAAAGATTCGGGACTTGGGTGGTGGTGGGATGGGATTGAACCACAACTCTCAGCATTCTCTAGAACAGTTAGCTCCTCTGCCAACTCCTTTGCCCAGGAACTAATGGAAATTGGTTTTTTTGGTTTCTTGGTTCCCCAAAGGAAAATAGGGGCTTTAGGGAAGGGTGTGTGTGTGTGTGTGTGTGTGTGTGTGTGTGTGTGTGTGTGTGTGTGTGTGTGTGTGTGTGTGTGTGTGTGTGTGTTTATGTATATGTATGTGTGTGTATATGTAGGTGGATGTGGAAGATAAGCTAGGGGATAGCTGACATTACCTCTCCCTGCTCTTTCCAGGTCATCAACTTCTATGCAGGAGCCAATCAGAGCATGAATGTTACCTGTGCAGGGAAGGTGAGATTGAGTAACTTCCAAGTTGTCCCTGCCTTTATTATGGTTCCTCTCATTCATTTTTCTCTCTTTTTCTTTCTCTCAGAAGCCCCGAAACTACAGGGACAAGGGGGTAAGAGAAGCTAGTGGCTAGACTGAAGGAGAGTCTTAGATCCTTCTCAGGTTGGCCTGGACCCTAAGGTCCTTCCACACTTGCTTAGTCTTTAGGATAGCTCCTGGAACCTTAGAAGCTTACTATTGAGTAGAGAAACCCCCCTTCTAAAGCCTAAGTTTATTAATATCAGTCATTTTTCTTCTTCCGCTTCATTCTCCATTGCTTTTTCTACCCCCACCAGCTTTCTCAGTTTCCTTTAGCAACCAAGTAGATAATGGATGCCTATTCTCTATCCATACCCATTTACTTAAGGGCTGCTCCCCAACACCCCCTTACATTTGCTTGTTACCCTCTCACATCTATATTCTTTTTTGGCTCTGCTCCAGAATGGCTTCTCTGAGGAAGGGGTAAGACCTCAAGGAGTTGTGGGTGGGGAGGGTAGAAAGTTACAAACCCATGCCCACTGCAATGGAAGCCACTTCAATCTTTCTTGATACATGATCTCCCAATCTGTTGAAAGAGAATCTAGGTTCCCTAACTTAATGCTTCTGATAGGGGAGACAGGATAAGATACAGTGCATAGACATAAAGAGAAAGAAGAGCACATTCCAACAAAAAGTTCTGAGACAGAGCTTACCTCAGCTGATGGAATTTGCATTTTTCTAATCAATAGTGACTTAAGAGCATTTTTTCATGTGACTACTGATAGCTTTAATTTTTTTTCTTTTGAAAATTTCCTGAGGCAGAGATTTATTTTGCTGGTGGAAAAGACACTGAGTCCCCTGTGGGTTGCTTGAATCTTTCATCTCTAATGATACCATCTCCTGTGATTTATTCTTCAGCGGAATGAGGATGCCAAAAATCTTGGTGACTTTGCCATGTTTCCTGCCAATGGCAACATTGACCTGATGTATTTTCCCTACTATGGCAAGAAGTTCCATGTAAGTCCAGTGGGGGTTGGAGTAGGGTCTGGGGTCCCCCCTTCAAGGGCAAGGGTGGTTGCTTAGTTTTCCTGAAGGGAACTAATCTGTCTTGGGATTGGGGAGAACCCCAAAAGCAAGGGTTGAAGTTAGATGTTGTGGTTCCTTCACCTACTTCTCTATACACCTCCACAGGTGAATTATACACAGCCTCTGGTGGCTGTGAAGTTCATGAATGTGACCCCCAACGTGGAAGTAAATGTTGAGTGCCGAATTAATGCAGTCAACATTGCCACTAATGATGAGCGTGACAAGTTTGCTGGCCGAGTAGCCTTCAAACTCCGAATAATAAAAAAGACCTGAGTCTACTCACTGCACCGCTCCCCCTCCCTCTCCCTGTCCCCCAGGGCTTTATGGAATGTGCTTTCTGGATGCCTCCTTCCCTGCCTGAAGTCCTTTCCCAGCCCCTCCCCAACCCCTTCCTTGCCCCAAAGGTATTTTTTACAACAGAGCTCTAATTCCATCCACACGCTTTCTCAACTCCCATCCCTCTTGGGTGGTAGCCATTTTGATTCCCTGGAATACCTTCTGCCACTGTTGGGTATGCGAGAGGTTTAGAGCAGGGAGGCCATCTTTCACCCCTCTACTGACAAGCTTGTTTCCAATGCCATCCAGGTACTTGTATGACTACTGGTGAAATGCTACAATGACCCTTACTTTCCTCCTTTTTCTTATTTCTGTGGACTCAACAAATGCTCCCTCTTCTGTTTTTATGGTTTCCCCGGTAGTGGTGGTAAGAGTGTCCTGTCAGTGAGAGTCACTCTTCTGATTACAAACCCATCTCCCCTTCCCTTTCACCATCTATCTTAGTGATTTGGGGATAAGATATTTGGGAATCTGTCTGTCTTGGGCTCTCCTTTCTCTCGAACTTAATGATCTTGCCCTTCCCCCACATGTTCTCACCAAAATCTCTTTAGGTGGCCATTTTTGAGTTGAAGATCCGTTTTCCATATTCTACATCTTACTGAATTCAGCCTTTAAATTGCCATTTCTAGGTCCCTATCCCCTTCTCCATAAGGTCTGAGCTGAAAAATAGGCTCCCCTTCCTTGGGCTCTAAAGGGGGGTATTTAAGAACAGAGATGCCATTTTGTTGACCGAAAATTCAGACTCTGTTCTTATCTCATTCCTTTCTGATACTTTCCTTAACCTGATGTCTGCTGTTTCAGAAGACATTGGGACATATATTGGTCAATTTTATCTTTGCATAATTTCCTTATAACATTTCCCTAGAACATTCCCCCACCTCCACTCCAGCTCCATTTTCCAGTGCTGTGAGTGGCCATCTTGACTTGGTTTTTCCCCAGTGGCCACCTTCGAAACCTCACCTGGCCATGGAAATATTCCACCTTGTTTCCCTGTGCCCCTCTAAATCTGTATTTTCTTAGTATTTTCATTGGCTAATTACTAGAGCTCCCTTTCCAATTAACATCAACCTGATAACATTAACCTGAAAGTTTTAAGTCCCTCCTTGAAAATGGCTCCCTTTTCTCTAAACCCCCTCTGCCTTTTTAGCCCTGTAATTCCCATACATGTTTTAAAGAGGCCCCTGTTCAGAAGTATTTTTTTTAATCACAGAAATGTTTTAATACTTCCCTTCCTCTTTTCTACCCCAAATCCCTATTAATGCTGCACTCTCCTCTTCCTTGGATCTGTCCCTTTTCTCTTGAAATCAGGCAAGGCCTGGGTTCAAATCCTGCCTTTGATACTTACTACCTGTGTGACCATGAGCAAATTTCTTAATTTTTTGAGCCTCAGTTTCCTCATCTGTAAAATGGGGATAATACCTGTAGTACCTAACTCACAGGGTTGTGAGGTTAAAATGAGATAATATATGTAAAACATGTTTCAAAACATAACTAGATATATAAATGTCAGCTCTTATTCTATCTCACCCACTTCTATTCCCTTACCTCAGACCCCCAGAGGTCTCTTATTTAATGCCTGTGTCAGATCTACTGTAAAAGATAAAAGTACAATACAATGAGAGATTATATACATATATACATATACATATATATATATATCACACCCAACTTGTGTCTTGTATTTTTTTTTTTTTGTGGTTTTAAGGGAGAATTGGGGAGTATGGGGAGTAGATGAAGTAAGGCCAATTATTTATTCAGGGCCAGATTATCTAGGCCACTGGTTCCTGACTTCCTGCCTTGTGGCACATTTCCTATTCCTTAGCCTCTCTAACTTGCCCTTTGCAGAGTCCCTCAGTTGAGTAGAATTAATGGAATAATCTATTGCCTACCATTTATACTGGAACTTGAAAGTATACATTTCATTAAACCCATTCAAAAAGAAGGGTAGACAATCTAATCATGTTCCCGGACCCCTGAAACTTAATGTTTTATCCGGGGAGACAGCACACTCAGGAAAGAACTGGAGAGCATGGGGTAGATAGATGATGGAGCTTAAGTGAGTCACAATCAGAGTGCCACTTTTGGAGTCAAGGGGCTTGGGTTTGGAATCTGGTTCTACTGATGCTTTTAGTTAGACTCCCATGTGGGAGTGATTGGCAGACATGGAAGTAATCAGAAGCAAAGACTGAATGAACCCTGGGAAAGGTGAGGGGGTATAAGGGAAATCTTGTCTTAAAGATTCAAAAGATGCAAAAGTGACATCTTCCAGATTCAACAAGGTGGTGGCAGAGGGCTCTTTTTTCGGTTTAGGCATTTGGCTTTAATTTTCTTGGCCAAGTCTCAGATTTGAGGGGGTGAGCAGATTCCTAAGGTTTCCCCTGTAAGAAGCCTGAGGTCCCAGTCTAGCAGCAGGATTTTTTGTCCATGGTGGGTGTCCTTTGGTTATGGATTCTGAGGCCTAAGCTCTAGACTGGACATTGATCCTGACCACTAAGGTCCCCCTCTTTTTAAGATGCAGAGAGGAATCTAGCACTGCGTAAGCTGGATAATTTGAAAGGAGAGTCTTCTTCGCTGCCCTAACTCTCCCCAACTGTCAAAGTTGGGAACAGAATGGGGAAACACTAAGCCTCCCCCTAAACCAATCCTGCCCTCTCATCCCCAAAAAAAGTCTTTTCAAAGGTTTTCCTGGCAGAGTTTAAAGCTTCAATTCATCTAATCGCCTGGCACTCAGCCCAGCCTGAAGAGATGCCAGATTCCTTCCCTACCCCCATACTAGCTCCCAGCTCTCACCTCAGCTGCCCCTACACTCTCTGGGTACAGAAGCCCCCCAGCTTCTGCCTCTCAACAGTCCTCACTCTGCTCCAGGACCCAGGAATCTTGCAGCCCTATTGTTCCCATCCCCCACTCTCCTAGGGAGCAGATGGCCACCCTAGCAGCCTAGATTTGCTAAATTGGACCCTTAAATCCCATAATCCTTGAGGAAAGGCAGATGAAGGGACAGTAGTTCCATCCCTGGGGAAGTAGAAAGGGCAGAAGCCCTGAGTCCCTCCCCCACTAGTCTTTCCCTCCTGGGGAAGGGGACAGTGGAGAGGACCTTGAGTTATGAATAGGACTGGGGGGGGGAAGGGTGTGAATAAGACAGCCCCCCTCATTGTCATGCAGCCTGCAGACTGACCCAGTCCCCATGCTTTGTTTCACTCCTGGAACTAGGAGCCTCCCCTTCAAGGCCCCCCCCCTTTTCTGGTGTTCCTTCCCTCTGCTCCCCCCAGAGGCCCCTAGCATTTTAGCATCATCAAATGGACAGCCAGTATTAACTCTTTATTTGAAAATAAATTCCATAAAAATAGCAAAAAGGTACAAAAAAAGGGGAGAAAAGGAGAAAGGAGGAATCTCTGGGGGTTAAGAAAGTTTGCCTCGTGTTCCTGAGAATCTGGGGCTAGAGCTGTGGTTCTCAACCAATCTTATGTCAAACCCCTTTGGCAGTTTGATGAAACATGGCTCCCCTTCTCAAAATGTTTGTTGCCTATATTCATCATGAAAGGAAATGCTAAATAGAGGCGAGTGAAAATAAAACTTCAGAGTCTAGCTTAGTCTGGAGGGCACAAAACATTTGGGTAGAAGCACATTCCAACGGGCATTTCAGAGACTAAATCCTGGGGGTGGGACAGCTCATTTTATCACAGATGTCAACCCATTAACAACTATTTGTGACTACCCACTTTCCTGACATCCTTCTGTTACCCTCCCCCACCTTACCAGGAACACATACCTAAGTGAATACATTTTCCAAAATGGCAGAAACACTTGTAAGTTTCAAGAAACTATCATGGCTCTAAGCAAAATCTCTAGTCTAGAAAGGCAGTATGGCAGAATGGAAGCATCACTTTGTAGTTCTGGGTTTAAATCCCATTTCTCACTGAGAAATTAAGTTGTTCTCTGGGCCTCAGTTTCCTCACTGAGGGGCCTCTGAGGTCCCTTCCCTCTGTTCTAAGCCTATGATTCCAATGCTCCTAATATTTTTATTTAGAACACTCTCCTCAGACAGCACTACCCTCTCTTTTAGAGAGACACTAATGTGAGGGAAGGCAGCTAGGTGGCTCAGTAGATATAAAGTGGTGCCTGGAATCAGGAAGACCTGAGTTCAAATTGGCCTCAGTAGCCGTGTGATCAAGTCACTTAACTTCTGTTTGCCTTAATCCACTGGAGAAGGAAATGGCAAAGCACTCCAGTATCTTTGCCAACAAAACCCCGTGGAAAGTACTGGAGTGCTATGGTCCACGGGGTCATGAAGAGGTGGACGACTGAACAACAAAGTGAGAGTGCGTGGCCTAGGACAGATAGGCCCCACTCCCCCTTATCTTTAGCAAAGAACACCTTAATATTGTTTGAGATTTAGACATTCAAGCTGGAAGAAGGGGAAGGGTTGAAGACTGGAAATCTCTTTAAGGAGAGACTTTGGAGGAAAGGTTGCATATGGGAAATAAAAAATAGAAGGTCTCTGGGGTGAGGGTGGCTATGTTCAGTCAGAGTCAGCAACTTCACTTTTCACCAAAAGTCTTTTGCCTTGACAGGGGGTAGAATCTCCTTTCTTGGACTTCAGTTGGCTGCAGGAAACACATAGTTTAGAGGAGATAAAGCTGAGAAAACAGTCACAGAAGCTCACTTAATAAGTACTTATTAGGCCTCGCCTGCATGCTACATAGTCTCTTGACCTCAACTAGACCTGCACCGGATGCTCACATGGAAGAGGCCACCTCTAAGGAGTATATAAACCAGGGTGAGCCTAAGTGCTGGAGAAACTGGGGACATCATGGGATGGGATTTATCAAGGCTATTTTCATCTTTGCCAGCTGCACCCTGACTCCCACTGCCAATCACACCTCCCCACAAATTGTGGCCAGGTGGTAAACCTGTGACATGTTTTCCCTCAGAGGTCTCTCAGCCAAAGGTCAGACCTTCTTGTATGAGTAGGCTGATACAGGTTGGTAGGGACATAACTCAGAAGGGAGCAGGAGCTGGCCTGGGCCACCCACCTGTGGTGGTGACAGCTTCCCTCAGGTTCTTTCCCACTGTGAGCATCTTTCAGTTCCAAGGCTTCATTTATCTCCCGGAGCAATTCATAGCGGTGGCGACCTCGAATCTAGGTGTTTGTGGGGAGAAGTGAAGAAAATTAAAGTACTTTAAACTCTGTTTGAAAACCTATTACCAATTCTCTGGTAAAAGGTAGATTTTGTAACTATTAAATTAAAGGGGAGTACTTAATATGTAAACTTTGTTCCTATATTGAAATTTCACTTAGTAAAAGAATAAATGGCTAAGAATGCCTGAGTTCAAATCTGGCCCTGGGCAATTACTAGTGTGTAACCCTGGGCCAGTCACTTAACCATGACTGGGAAAGAAAAAAGGAATAAAAATTCCTGTTAAAAAGGGCAATGGTTCTCATTTGAGTAGAAAGTTACTTCCTTTGACTAGAAAAAAAAAGAAGTTTCATGGAAAAATATCTCCATAAAATATCTATATCTATATCTACATATATTTTTGAGCAGCTCCTGTCAAAAGAGCTGGGAGCAGAGTTCTCCAGTTAAGGAAATTAATTCAACAAACACTTATTAAGCACCTAGGGGTAGGGCCTATCAAAGATCCTGGCTGAGGAAGAGGGCCTCTAGGTGTGTGAGCTTAAACCAAGCTGGAGAAGCCACCTCTGAAGGTTTTGGTCCAAAGGATATTCTAATCCAGTCTATTTAGAGCTGAAGCTGGTGTACAATTAGTGAGAGGTTTGGTTTGGCATGTTTTGCAATGTAACCCCCTTCCTCCCCAAAAGCTAATGCTTAACTCTGGCCTCTGATCACTCACATCTATAATGTGCTCACTCAGTGCCAGCTAAACGTCTACATTTCCTTTCTAGATTCTCATTGACCCTGAATTCTGATGTCTCATTGACATCTGAAAAGACAGTAACAACCGTTTATGTGCAGTTTAGGACTCTGCTTTATGGGGAAAGAAATAATCTCCACTTTACATGAGCTCTACTTTTATGAAAAAGGGAAAAGCATTGGTAGGATCTTGATCTCATGTCTGTGAGGTAGGATGGAGGCACAAGCACCACCTGGTGGCCATATATCCTAACTGCAGGCAAAATACAGGTAGGAAAGGAAAGCCAACCTGACTCAGTGCTGGCTTTATAAACAACCAAAACTTACAGTGATATAGTTGCTAAGGTTTACAACGCTTTTGTCCCTGAGCACTCATGTAGGACAACTATCGTTCCTGTTTACATATGAAGAAACTGTAGGTCAGGGGAATCAAATGGTGTGCCCACGACTAGACAACTAAGCCAAGCTGGGTTGGATTCTCTGATAAGTTTCCTTAATCCAAATTCAACACTTTTCATCATACCACATGAATTTCTGTTGATAGGCGTCAAAACCATGAAAGAGGAAGAGGGCAAACCCTGAAAGACTGAGACCAGCTAAGAAACAGAGCTACTCAGATCCCCTCTTGATTTCTTTAACTCCTGGACAATAGCGATGGGGTGGGTTGGGGTGGTTTTACCTAGATCAGCCCCTGTCCTACCCTAGATCCCCTAGTATTCTGACCTGGAAAGGGCCACAGACTTGCCAGTAGGAGGGTTAAAGAAGAACTTATAAGTCTGAGGTGAAGGCAGGAGAAATGTCTCATAATTTATCATACCTGGAGGGTGAAATATTCTCCATCCATTAGCTTCTTCTTACCCTTGGGGGTACTGCTAGGAGTGGTGGGCAACGCTGGAAGGCATGGATGAAGGGGAGTCAACAAGTGGCTACCAATTTATCAGACTGTCTCCCCAGGCCCCAGTTTGTCCAACCCAACCTCTTCCCCACTCATACCACGCTTGTTGCTCTCAGAGGGTGGCTGTGGGTTGTGACCTCCCTTCTTGCGGAAATTTTCCTCCTCAGTCCGCCGATCTCTTCCAGGACAGGCACATACACGCACTTCAAAACTTCGACGGCCAAGGAGCTGACCACTGAGGAAGGGATGAGGTATAGGAAAAAAAACCATATTTATCTATGTGTGTATATGTATATGTATATGTATATAGTGTCATAGATCAAAGTGGAGCTGGGAAGTGAGAAGAGTGAAGAACAATTCTGAGCAGGTGAATGTCTTGGTATAGGTGGGTAAGAAGCCTAGAAAGTTAGGAACTTAAAAAAAACCATTAATCGTTTTTTATTTGGTGCAAGTCATAAAATAGCTTATGACAAATTTCAAATATAGGGCAGCCCCCAAGTTAGTAAGGTTTAAAACTATACTAATAACCTTTAATGTTGCTGAGATGGATATTGCTACGTGCTCAAAAAGGAGTTAGTAAAGGCTATTTTTTCCCTAATTCAGCTCAATAAACATTAATTAAGCATTTACATACAAGGTACATGGTAGGCAATGAGGATACAAAGATGAAAAACAAGACGATTCTTGCCCTCAAGAAACTTCCAACTTAATTGGGGGTGGGGGTGGTAGAAACAGATTAGATACAACTTTAACACAAGGCAGAATCTGGGCTCTCAGCAAAGTGCTATGAGAAATTTGTGGAATGAATTATTCCTAGCTAAGAGATGACAGAAGAATGGCAGCTGAGTTGGGTGAGGAAGGATTAGCTTTGAGGGACATGAAGAGTCACAGGGAGAACAGAGTGGGTAGTTAGAGAGAGAGAGAGAAAATGAGGGAGAGAGAGAGAGAGAATGAGAGAGAACGAACCCCAACACAGGGACAGCTGTTACCTGGAGTCTTCCAGGGTTATGATGGTGAGGATTGGGCGCCGGTTCATGCCCCCCATGCAGGAACTGTTGCACATATAATTGTAATGAATGGTAGTACAATCGCAGCCGACCTGGAAGTGAGAAGACCCAGCATCTGCTCAGCGACTCCTCCCCAACAGGTCACCAGTCCTGAGCGCCCCTCACTCCTAGAGACCCAGGTGCCCTGAATCATACCTCTGGGGATTCATATGGAATGGACACACTCTGTCGCATGGTGGTGGCATCATTGAGGTATTCAGCCCGTAGATTTCCTTCCACCCGGATCAGATGCTGTGGGGGTGCCAGCGCTACAGGACAGGTGGGAAAAAGTGTTAGGAGGGTTAAAGCTGAGGGCAGCTCCCTGCCCCTCCACCCCCCTGTTAGGGTATGTCTAGTCTCACCATCTATATGCTCAGTGCATCGTTCATGGTGGGGACAGCGCTTAACCACCTCAGTCATGTGTTCTGACTTCTTATAAATAGCCATAGCGCGAACTCGGGCACCAGCAGGTGGTGGTGAGGTGACCCAGAGCTGGACAGGGCAGGTCTTGGCCAGCTGGCAAAATAGCTTGTTCAGCTCAGGGGAGTACTGTGGGGAAAGCCAGAGTAAAGCAGAATAAAGGTCTTGGGCCAGTTCAATTAAATATTTGTTGAGTGATCCTTATGTGCAAAAGATACAAAACAAGTAAGATAGTACCTGCCCTCATGGAGTTTACTATCTAAGATGACGTGGGGTAGGGCAGAGGTTGGCTCTAGGGAAAAGGTGGCATCTAATTTGCATTATAAGGGATTTTAAAGGTAAAGACAGAAAAGAAAGGGTATTTTGGTAGGGGAAAAAGAATACATAAAAGTTTTAAGGCAAAGTCAGTGTGTATGGGGCAAAGACCTTGGCCAGTGAGAGTACCAACATGTTCAGAAATGTAAGGAAACAAGCCTCAAAAGGCATGCTAAACCTACGTATCATGGTGGGCCTTGAATGCCAGACTAATATTTTTACCCTTCTGTGAATAAGTAGGGACCCACTAAAAACTTAAAGGAATGAGGTGATCAGTGCATCTGGGAATTAGGAAGATTACTCAGGCAGCAACAGGAAATATGAAGGATCTATTAGAGGAAGGACTGAGACTGCAGCCACCAAAACAGTAAGAAAGGAGATTATTACAATAGTCCAGACCCGAGGCGATGAAGGCTTGAGCTACAGTGGGTAGCTCTGTCAATCAGCTGAGAGAAGGGGTCAGATATGATGATGCGGAGGTAGGAACAAAATCTAAGTGGGAGGAGCACAATGTTAGGAGGAAAGGCAAGGTTATCAGAGTCATCAACAAACATTTAGGAGACGTGAGCCCTGCCCCGTGGCAGTTATAACAGTGCTTACTAAAGCACTACTTCTGCCCACCAGGTAGCCAACAGGTCACAAGAGGAGAAGGGAGATGGAGAGAGCTATCTATTCTAGTGAAAGGTTTGGTGCTACTGAGAGAGAGAGGCACAGATCAAAGCCATAAGGGGAGATCACCAAGGTCTAACACAGCCTATGTTCAAAGCAATGCTCAAAAATCATCACCAAAAGTCAAAGGGCTTTGGGGTCATCCTCCACTATTTCCTCTCCCTCACACCTACCAAGGGGGTCTAGTTCTCTATAAAAGTCAGGGAAGTAATAAAATGAGAGATGATTAAAGGGCAGTGTTCAATCCCATCAGAACTCATTTAGTGCTTGCTCTCTCTCTCTCTCTCTCTCTCTCTCTCTCTCTCCCCTTCCCAACCCCACCCCCAATTCCCTACTCACTGTGCAGGTGACAGACTTGGCTGTTCCAGATTGTAGAAAACCAAGCCGAAAGCCATAATCCCCAGGATAGTCCTTTCGAGATGGAACAGTAGATGATGTGGGCAGGCTAACTGGGGGTACAGGCACCTGAACACTAAGACTTTCTTCCTCATTTCCCAGCCAGGTCCCACTGTCTGGTGGGGCAAAGTATTTATCATCTATGTTCTAGAAGAGAATGGAGAGAGGGCAGGGAGATCAGAAAGTGAATCAGAGAAACATAGGTTTCCTCCTCACCTTTGTTCTTCCCGCCTTCCCCCAAATACATACCGATAAATCATCTGGCAAATTGTTCCACTGTCTGAAAGGCAAGAAAGAAATATCTGAAATTATTCTCACTATTTGTCATTTTTGCTGGGTGTGTGTGTGTATGGGGGGCGGAGTGATGGAGATGAGAGGACTGGACACACAGCCTAAAAATAAGGGGAATAGTGGATAAACCTGGTGCTGCTGTTTGGGCAAGTCCTGCACCTCTCTGAGTTTCAGTTCACACATCTACAAAAAGGAAAGAGCTGAGACTCTAAGGTTCTTTAAACACTCAACTCATCCACCTATGATGAGGAAGACAGAGAACTTAAGTGATATTTGTTAAAAAGACTCATGGTTTGATAGGTAGGTAATGTTGGGAATTTCATACCCCACCCTTCACTCACAAGTTCCATAAGTCTGAGAAGGTTTCCTGGCTCAGTGGGGGCTCCAGATCTGACAATGATTCCTCCATGGCAGGCCTCAGGAAAGCAGTTTTGTGCTTGGCAGGATGGTGAGGGAAAGGGGAGGGGGGTCCTGTAGAAACCTAAGGGAAAAGATACTATTAGGTTCTACTCTGCCCTTTTGTACCCTGTAGTTACCTGAAGTTGAAAAAGGCAGTAGGTTGACCTTTTCAAGTATATGCTACTGCTCTTTCTTTTATGTCTGGGTAGACATAATCATCTGGTTAGGGAATCCTGGACCCTGGTATAAACTTCTTATCTCTGCCTGAGTCTTCCTACATCTTTTCTTAACTCCCCTATTATCACTGGAGAGTACTACCATCCTCCCAGTCACTGAGGTGTCACCCCCCAACTCTTTTATACCCCATATCCAGTCAGTTGTCAAATCCCATTGTTTCTACTCTGGTAACATCTCTACTGTATGCTGTTCCCTTTTCTCCTGATACCTTGGTACGACCCTCATCATCTCATGACTCTACTACTGAAACAGTCTGACCGTTGCTTTCCCAGTCTCATCTCTCTCCACTTCAATCCACTCTCTACTTAGCTGTCAAACTGATCTACCTAAAATGCAGGCTTGACCACATACTACACCCCATTCAATAAACTCCCTAGTGGCTCCCTATTACTTCGAGGGATCAAATATAAAATCCTGTTCAGTCTTTAAAGCCCTTCATAACTTTACTCCTTCCTACTTTTCCAGTCTTCTCAAACCTTATTCCTCCCCTCCGGGTACTTGAAGTTTGGTGATGATGGCCTCTCAGACACTCCATGGTATCCCCCATGCCTAGAATGCTCTTTCTTTACTTCTGCCTCTCACGCCCCCCTCAAATCTCAGCTAATGTTCCACCTTCTGCAAGAAGTCTCTGCCAGTCCTCCTTAATCTTAATGTCCTCCTCATTCATCCAGTATATATCTTGTCCATACACTAGTGTTTACATGTTGCCCTAAACTACAAGCTCTTTGAAAGCAGGGGCTGCTTTTTTGTTTTTCTCTGCATCCCCAATGCTTAGCACAGTGTCCAGCACACAGCAGGCATTTATTAAGGGCTAGTTCACTATGACTACGGATTACTTAACATCCTCATTAAAGCAACCTCCTCTCTGTGATTGTGTTTTCACTAAGTACACACTATGTCTCTATTATGTACAAAATAGACACAAAGTGAGTGAGATTCCATCCCTGTCCTCAGGGAGTCTCTATAGTGTACTCACTAATGGGACAGTCCACACAGATAGCAACAGTAACATACAATAACTCCACTAAGGATAATAAGCACGTTAACGTTGTGAGTTATGAGGGAATTAAACATGACAGCCCCAAAACATTCAGGTTTATCATGTATCTTTTGAACATCCTTACTCATGCCCCCAATTCTTAACTAATTAGCAGTGCTAAAGAAGAGCTGGTTTACTTCTGATCTTTCTCCCTCCTTCCCTCTTCTATACCCTCCCTGAGATGGCAAGCAATTTGACAGATTATACATGCGCAATCACACAAAACATATATCCACATTTCATATTGTGAAAGAAAACACAGACCAAAAAAACCCCCCCAACAAACCAACACACACGTACAAAAGTGAAAAATAGTACACTTCAATCTGTATTCAAACTTCATCAGTTTTTTTCTCTGGACGTGGATAGCATTTTTCATCACAAATCCTTTGAAATGTCTTGTATTCCTGAGAAGAGCTAAGTCATTCACAGTTGATCATCACACAATATTGCTGTTACTGTATGTTTTCTATTATTAAATACTCCTATTACCATACATCTTTAAACTTGGAGTCAGGATCTCTGGGGACCAGTACCAGCTCCACTGGTTATTCACCATGAGACCTCAGAGAAAGTCCTATCACTGTTCCCCTAGGTGTAAAATGCAAAGAATTCTAGTTATAATATATTCCATGTAGGACTTAGTGGAGATCCTAGACAAATGCTGCAAGTTCAGTGCTGTGTAACTGTAAAGAGCTAAAGAAATGTAAGTTGTTACAAAGAGAATGAAGACCATTCCACCACCAGAGATTTGTTCTAAGGCAGCAGTTTTCACACTGTTGATCTCAGGACCCCATTCCACTCTTAACACTGCTGAGGACTGTTCCCAAAGAGATAGTTCAAGTGGGTTATAGCTATCAACGTTCACCCCATTAGAAGTAAAAACATCTTATTATTATTTTCAAAGTAGTTTTTAAATGAAAACAGTTTGTGGGCCCTCGGAAAATGTCTCAGAGACCTCCAAGGCTTGAGAACCAAGGTTCTCAAGGGTCTCTTTACTATTAAATATCTGAGTGGCTTAGCCCAGTTCCAGCAGAGGTTTCTAATCAAATTGAGTGTACAAAATTTTCAGGAACCTTGCCTTCTAATTTATATCCTAGAAGTTGGGAGAAGAGAAGGGAAGGACCAAGGAAATGCAGGAGCCATTATAACAAAGGAGATTTTCCCAAGGGGAAAATGAAAATTACTCTGTACACATACTGTGGAAGGGGAAAGGGGAAATGCTTGGATAGTTGGTCAAAAAGTCATCAGAAGAAAACAAGGCACCTTAGTACACTGTTGATGAAGTTATGAATTGGTCCACCTGATCTGGAAAACAATTTGAAATTATTTGTGAAGTGATTAAATCTGGCCTAGTGATTTTGCTATGGGGCACATACTCACAAGAAGAGCAAAGACAGAAAGGTCTCGTATGCATTAAAACATGTACACAGTAACATTTTATTATTTTTTTGCAGTAACAAAACAACCAGAAACAAAGTAAGTATCCATCAATTGGGAAAGGTTTGAACAAACTGGCTAATGGCTATCACTGTACCAGATGAATAGGTGAACTGAACAATCGGTTCTTATGGCATAATAACACATGTAATTCAGAAAAACAAAGAAAGATCCACATAAACTAATATACAGTAAAGAAATGAACGAACGATAAATCATTTGTTAAATGCTTACTCTGTATCAAACACTGTGATTTGGGCCACAAAAATCTCCCTACTGCACAAGGAGTAACTTCAAAAAGAAACCTGTAAATCACTTTTGGGGAGCTTATTCCAAGTGTAGTAAAGAGAAGCAATTCCCAGCAATGGAAATCCCAAGAGTTAGGATGAGTACGGATAATTTAGGAGGACAGTAAAGTTTCTGTGGTGTAGATCCATCTGCTTGGCAGAAGGGCAGAAAGGCAGAATGGTATGGCTCAAAAAAAATTTTTTTTTACTGTAATAAAAAAAACTCATAAGTATTTATTATTTTTTTTCCCTTCTACCTCCCCTATTTTTACTGGAGGGAACAAAAAATTCTATTCTCCTGGTTCTTCTCCATATCAGTTCATTCAAGTCTTCTCAGGTTTCTCTGAACCTCTTCATTTCTGAAGACATTCAGAACAGAACTCCATTTCATTATGTGCCATCATCATTATGTGCTCAGCAATACCCCAAATTGATGGGCACCCCCTTTAGTTTCCAATTCTTTGCAACCCAAAAAAGTTACTAAAAATATTTTTGTACAGATGAATCCCTGTTCTCTGTTTGATCTCTTTGGGGTACAAGAACAGAAAATTAACTGCATGGCTTTTTTTTTTTTTGGCAAGACTCTTAACCCAAGCTCGGTTCCTCGCTTCCTGGGAACGCCCCTTTCCACTTTCTCCCATCCCCAGACCAGGAAGACCGGAACGTACCACCTAGCTCCATGGGAGGGGAGGGGGGAAGGGGATCGCCTCCCCCCCCCCACTGGCAAAGGTCGAGTCCAGTCTCGGCTACATTACTCAGAGAGCGGCATATACCATTCAACGCGGGGTAGAAAGGCATTTTAAAATAAGAAAGCTTTCTTCGTTCTTTTCAAAATGAATCCTTCCCCTCAAAACAAAACAGACAAAATTCCTTATCTCCTGACTGAAAAAGTGATGAATTTGTCGTTATCGGGAGTTGAGTAACTGTCTACAGTATAATCTGGTCTACCCTTCACGGCGTTGAGCTAACCTGGGTTAATCCAAAACAGGAAATGCAAGGTGGGGGGAGTCGGGAGGGAGGAAATACAATCTGGGCCCCAAAGACAACAGGCAGCGTTTTGGGCACGACAGGGATACATCCTCGCTTCTCCCAGGAAGTGGGTGTGCTGGGGGCTCGTAACCCACCATAGTTGGATTTATTTGGATTCACTCTCCCTCCCCCCCCCCCGCCCCGCCATAGTCCATCCCGCTCACCTCAGTCCCCCTCCCCCCAAGCTGTGTTTCCCGAAGGCAATGGTTCCCCCGAACAGAAAAGAATATCTTTCCCACCTCCTAGGGCAAAGGGTCGCCCGAAAGTTGATCTTTGTTTCCTACAGCTGCAGGACCTTCAGCCGCAGGGTCTGGGAAAGTAACTTAAAGGCCTTCCTCCCCTTACCGAGAGTGGACCGCCTCGGGCCCGAAACGTGGCGCGCTCCCGCTCCCACTCCCCCTCTCCCTTTAGAAAGCCCTGGCCGTCGACACTCTAACGTTCCTATTAACTCCCAAGAAGCTGGCTTCTCTAAAGTCCTCCGGATCATCCGGCTTGCCATTCACAAAGCACGCCCCCCCTCCCCCCGCCCCGCCGCCGGGGCTTGGCCGGGACAGAAAGACTAGTGGGTGACCCCCACGGAGCGTGGAGAGCTAGGGGAAAGAAAGCGGAGGCTTCCGCTCAGGCGCAGCCACGTCTCCAAGTCCCCTCCTCGGCGCTTCACCTGCCGGGGAAACCCATCCCCACCCCCATCCCCGCTTTCACTTATCCCACCCTCCGAAACCCGCATCGCTCGGGGCCTTTGCTCGAACCACTCCCAGAATCGCCCTCGACTCTTAGACTTACAGGGGCAAACTCTTCCTGGCCCCCTAAACGGCCGCGCAGCGGTCCCTGGAGAAGGGCCCCGGAGAGGCCCGGAATGCCCTACCTGTTGTCTCGATCGCGGCTTCCAACTTTGAGTGTATAAACTTACCGCCAGCTAGCGCACACGCGACTGGAAAACCCCAATCCCAGCAGCCTCAGCGCCGCTGTTGGCAGGAAGCAGGGCAGGCGCCATGGCAAGTGAGGGCAGGCGCGGAACCCACGCGGATGATTCACCATTCATTCCAGGGAGTTGGGAAGCACCCAGGGCCTCGGGGTCCGGTTCAGCTCCTTTGTCTTCCAGGTGAGGAAGTGGGTCCGGACGGTTCAAGCGATCTGTGTGGCAGACTCAGGACTGGTCAGTTTAGACTCCAAGCCCCACGTATTTTACTTTGTATCCTCCCTCCAACGACCCCGTACAAATAATTAACAGCCACGATCCCAGTAGCTAACATCTGTATGGCTGTGTTCGCTGTGTGCCAGGTGCTGGCACGTATCTCGTTCGATCCTCATAGCAACCCCTATTAGCCCCATTTTACAGAAGAGGAAACTGAGGCCGTGGAGAAGTTCAGTGACTCGCTCAAGGTCATTACTGATTTGACCCCGGGTCCTGTGTCCACTCGCATCCCAGTCTCCCTTTTATTCTGTATATATTTTGTCCACGTGTTGTTCCCTAAGCTTCCTGAAGGCAGGAACTTCACCATTTTTCTTTCTGTCCCGCAGACTCTTGCATGTAGCCATTAGAAACATCTTGTCCAGTTGAAGTGAATTGGAACAGGTGTTTCAGGGCACCACGCCACCTCTCAGACTTGTTTTTCTGTCTGGAAGGGGAGAACTAGAAGCAATGACTTAAAGATACAGGTTTCAATTCAGCGTGAGGAAAAAAAGAAACCTGATAATTTGAACTTTTTAAATATGGGGATGGGTTGCCTTAAGAGACCGTGGATGGAATCTTAGAGGTCATCTAGTAACAGGATCATAGATTGAAAGCTGAATTCAACCCCCTCATTTTTCAGATGAGCAACGGACATTAAGCGCCTCCTATGTGCCAATCACAGCTAATCGATAGGGATATAAAGAAAGGTAAAAGAAAATTGTGATCAATTTTTATTTAACAGGCATTTAGGAGGAAGAAGTCAAGACTTTGGATATAAGCTTGAGCTGCTCTTTTCCCTTGCTTGGGCTCTAATTGGCTCACAGTGAATGTTAATATGAATTGTTTCTGTTTTGGTCAGAAACCCGGGACAGTCTTCCCCTCCCAGATTGTTTTGGTTTTTTTTTTGGACTCGGTAGAGTCCATTCTCTGTCTCATTTCTTACCTAGTCTTAATCGCTGCCAGTTGCTGCCTCAGTCAAATTGAGACCTTTTAAAGACCTTAGTTTAAAAAGGCCGAAGTGCCTCATTGCATCTAGGGCCATCTTCAGTTGTCCTGATCTCTATCTGAAAACTGGACCCAGATGACTCTGGTGGAGTGAGGCTGGTAACTGACTGTACAGCCTTCCCTCACTTAAATCTAATTCACTTGCATGTTATGGTATCACTTCCCTGATGTCATGGTCCTCTTGGAGAATGGACAAACTACAACAACTTTTTTCCCTTTAAGGGACAGTGATCAGGAAAGTGGCTTGAGCCTTAAAAAAACCCAAAAACATTTCCCCTAGACTAGCAATATTTAGGGGAACAGATATAATTCTGATCTGGTACTCCTCCCTCAGAGGAGCCTCTTGGAGCGCAGCGGGCAAGGTCATAGAGATAGTTAGCATTCATGCTTCCCTTGAGGTGCGTTTAGCCAAACCATATGGACATACTCATGACCTAAGTGGGCAGCATACATATTCTACATCTAAGGGTAAATGTGTTTTTTCCACCAATAAGAGTCTTATGCAAACATTCTAGGCTTGAAAACCTGGTTTACAAACCATTTGACTAAGCCAAAGACTTTTTTCTTGAATCTTCAGTAGTTGTGTTTGCTGAGGAAGTAAGGCAATTAGGTGGCTCAATGGATAGGGAGCTGGACCTGGAGTCAAGAAGACCTGAGTTCAATTGTGGCCTCACATACTTACTAGCTATGTGACTCTAGGCAAGTCACTTAACCTCTGTTTGCTTTAATCTTCTGGAGAAGGAAATGGCAAACCACTCAGTATCTTTCCCAAGAAAATTCCATGACGGACATTGGCATGCTATGGTCCACAGGGTCATGAAGAATTGGACATAACTGAGTAACAAAAGACTTGGGTAGCAGGTGCCAGGCCCTATCATCATTAAGGTTTGTTCTTTGGGAACGATAGCTTTAGAGCCTGGGCTAGGTTCCTGCTAGAATGATCCAGTAAGACAGTAGTAGGCTTGGGTGCAATTAGGGGGTGTTGAATAAAAATAAGGAGGTGGTGAAAGCATAAGGAGAGAAGAAAATTTTGGAAAACCATTTGTATATTTCATCTGTTGTATAACAGAGTTAAAGTCGTAGTGATTACATAATTTTCCAAATAAACACACAAAATCCACTGACAGGTCTTGACAAGCAAGTGTTGACAGGTGAGAGTGCTTCACATTGTTGGGAAGTCCAGCATGCATGGGCAGGAATAAGTTCATGTAATGACTTGTTTACAATACTATATGGTTACATGACACAATATTTCATCATCAAAATTTCAATGCAGGAAAACCCCACAAATTTACAGTAAGTTTTAAAATTTAAGATAGGTCATTAAAAATATTTAATGTTTTTTGAAATTATACAAATTTAAAAAAAAAAACTGTCAAAGGGTAAAAGTTTCCAGGGGAGCACTGAGTAATTTTTTTTTTGAAAAGGGGGTGGTAGGTCAAATAAGTTTGGGAACCTCTGCTCTAAGAGGAAGAGGTATTACAACTCTGATGCTCTGGGGCCTTCTTTCCATTGGTAGTAGTTGGTCACTGGTCGGTGCTGAGGATAGACTTTTTTAATGCAATTGCTCCATCAGATGATGACTGTAAAGTAATCTGTGGAACCCTGCTATTCTCATGACTCTTGGGTTCAGGGTCCTAAGCTTTTTCCATTGGAGTCTGAAGGCAGGCAAGAGTTGAGATTTGACTCACCTGGCTGGCACATATCAACTCCTGATTGTCTCAGGGTGCCTGTCTGCTTCATCTAGGTTGACTTGCCTTGGATAGCTAGTCCCTTCTCCACAGAAGTGTCCACACTTTTGAGCACCAGGTTCTGTGGCATTGGAAGCTGTCAGGCAAATAGTGGATGATTCACTTGTCAGGAATGTTGTAGAAGGGATTCCTGTTTAGTTGTGGGTTGTACAAGGTGGCATCTCAAGTCCCCATCCAACTGAGATTCTGTGACCTTAAGATATTTCATGCCAAACTAAGTGCTAAATTTTGGTGGAGCCTGGGGATATGAAGCAAGCCTCTGCTTGCTCCTATCCCGATCTAATCCCTTATAATTGGGGAAAGAGAGAGAAAGGTTCTTGGAGGTTTGGCCTTATAATTGGGGAAAGAGAGAGAAAGGTTCTTGGAGGTTTGGGCCAATGTTTTAACTAGTTGGGACTCATTGTAGATTCTTAAATTAGCTACACCTAGCAACACTAGGTGTAGCTGTAGAGTGCCGTAAACAGTCAATGTTCTTTTCCCTCCTCCTTCCCATCAGAAAGGAAGCAGGATCAATATCCTACTAGGCCAACTCAGAATCTAGACTTTCTCCTCTGTCTTCCCCTTTTCTCCCCTCCCTCTGTATCTGAGAGAGAGAGAGGAGGCTTAACCCTACCTTTAGGCAGGCTCAAGTTCTCTATCACTGGGGTTCCAGCTCAAATCAAAATGAACACCTGAATTCTCCAGGACTATATAGTCCCCTCTTGGTTGGAAGCAGGAATTTCAGGTTCATTGTTACATTGCTACCCAACCCAACATACTCAAAAATTTAAAGCACACGAATGCATTTCTTGACCACACTTAGTGAGAGAAAAAGCAAAATCACTATAAAGGAGGAGCTGAGTTTATAATCAGATTGCAAATCACAAACACCTGATATACAAACAATGGGAATGAGAAGGGAAGTTTTATACTAACAGTTCAGTTTCTCACCATTAGACTGGGAAGGAGCTCCTTGAGAGCAGGGACCATTTCTCCCCCTTGCTCTTTCTCTGTATCCCCAGCACTTAACAATACCTAGCACATAGTACGTACTCCATCAGTGCTTGACTTGACCCTTCGCTGCTAGGCATCTGTAACCTGCAGAACCTAGATTATGTGTCATGGTGGAGATCAATCACTGTAACCCTCTGATAACCATCACTGACTTCCTGTCTACTTTCTCAGGGCCAGGGCCAAGGAATCCATTCTTTCTCTATTGCTTTTTCTCAGAAATCTTAACCACTGATCTTCCTGCTGCTATCAGCACAGCGGGAGCTGGGGAGAGCAAGCCTTGTCACCTCCAGCTCCCCCTGTCTGGTATGAGCCTCCCCTTCTTCCCCACTGGACTGCAGTCAGACAGCTTAGGGTCCCTGGGCTGCTTCCTGTCTTTTTTTATACAAAAGAGTCATCTACATGTCATTACATGTTTCACTTATATCTTACTATTACTTACCTCCATGACCCTGAATGAGGAGCTCCTTCTCTCCTCTCTTATCTCTCTCTCATGAATGCTAAACCTATTCTTAATCTTCACTGAAACCTCTAGATGCTTCTCACTCCTTTCTGTTCCCCAAGTTCCACGAATGCTTTGGCCTTATTTTCCTCCCTCCCCCTTCAGTCTTGACCCTGTAAAGTTGATTGTACACTGGCCTCTTCTCCAGTCACTGCTGTGTCTTGCCAGAAGCCACCTTAGTCACACTGGTCATGGCCTTCTTTGCCAGCAGAAGTAGCAAGGCCACAGGATTTACTCCACATTTTTATCTAATCTGACCTGAAGCCTTTTTGATGTTGGACAGTTCTTCTTCCCTGATGGATGAATCTCCTATAGTCGTGGTTTTAAGTTCTTTCTGCTCAGTCTCCCTATGCAACACCCCCTCCTGTCCCTCTCAGCAAAGAACTTTGAGAAAATAGACCACAGGCTGGGATCTCCCTCTCCCTTATTCCACAACTTAAAACTCCCCTCAATATTATTCTATTTCAATTCAGACTGCATTTATTAAGCTCTAGGTAGTGGGCTAGGCAGTGGTGATATGAGGTCAGATAAGACAATCACTGCCGTCAAAGGAGTTTACATTCTGTTGGAGGAAATACAACATATATATGTGGGCAAGTAAACAGCAAAATATACTCAAAATAATTACAAAGCAGAAGGGGGATCAGGTAAGGCCTCTTGTAAGAAATAGTATTTGAGCTAGGTCTTTGTGGGAGTTAGGGATTCCAGGAGGCAGAAATGAGAAAACATTTCAGGCACGGAGATGGGAAACAGAATGCCATGTACTGGGGAGGAGCAAGAGTTGGAAGGGAATAAGCATTTATATAGTGCCTACTATGTTCCAGGCATTGTGCTAAGTGCTTTTTACAAACATCTCACTGGAGATTCAAAACAACCCTTTGATGCAGGTGCTATTATTGTCCTCATTTTACAGCTGAGAAAACTGAGGCATGCAGAGGTTAAGTGACTTGCTCAGGGTCACACAGCTAGTACATGTCTACAGTGAGATTTGAACTCAGGTCTTCCTGACTCCAGGCCTGGCACTCTATCCACTGCTAAAAGGCCAATTTATCTGGAATTTAAAGTAGACAAGGTGGAGTAAGGTGTAGTCAGTCTAGAAAAATAGTCAGGAGGTGGGAAGATGGTGGTTAGGTGTTAGGATGTAGATGAGCCCAGATCCCTGAAAAATACCCTACTGGAGCTTTGAAACTGCAGTAGGTAGAAGAAGGAACTGGGATCTCTGTGGCAAGAGGAACAGGGAGAACAGGCCCCAATCCAGACATCTAGGCTATAGATATATTGGAGCAACAAAAAAGAAAACAACAAATACTTTAAAGAAGTATCATGACCTGAGAAATGATGCCTGAAGGGAGGATGCTGAAGTAGAGAGTTACACCTAAATATATACCTGCAAAAGAGAAAGTGATGATGGAGAGAGCGGAGCTAAGTGGAGGAGATCCAGGGGTTCAGACCATCTTCTTTAGGCTGAGCCCTCGCTGCTGCTGATTGGAGAAGCCAAGAGCTCCCAGAGCTTGTTTAGTCCCACCTACAGCGTGAGAGCTCTGAAAAAAAGCTGGCACTGCAGCTACTCTGGGAGCTCTTTGGACTGGAAGAGAGCTCTGTGGCTTTGGTAGCTGATGGGAGAAAGCAGAATCCTGTCATATCAAGGGTTAACTGGGCTCGTATGGATTGCTCTTCAGTACCTTTCACAGTTTAAGAAAGGGAAATTTCTCAAATCCCAGAGTGCAGATGTGAGATTTGCAATTTATTGCCGTATAAGAATTGCTTGTCACTGAAATAGTTTATCTCACTTTATCTCGCAGCCAAAGGAGCAGACTTGGAAAACTGTAGATCCAAGCTTCAGGTCTGTTTTACTGAAAGGGTATAATGCTTATTGTTGCTTTGTCATTTTCAGTTATGTCTAACTCTTCATGATCTTTTCTGGGGTTATCTTCGCAGAGATATTGAAGTGATTTGCCTTCCCCCCCGCCCAGCTCATTTTACAGATGAGGAAACTGATGCAAACAGGGTTAAGTGACTTGTCCAGGGTCATACAACTAGCAAGTGTCTAAGGCCAAATTTGAACTCAGGAGTATTCTACTCAGCTGTTCTATAGTAGTATAATGCTACTACTTTATTAAAAGAGCTTAACATTTTTTCAGCAGCCTATGGATAGCAGGAAAGTAATTTTTGTCTAGTAGAAAAGTATGGAGGACCAGAAGATAAGCACCCATGTGTGTTGCATCTGTTCTCTAAAGAGATCAAGGACCTCAAGGCCTGTAGTCCTCAGCACTGAATTGCCCCAGGAATATAGGTTTCCCTACTCACATTCTTTGTTGCAAGGTTTGTATATATTGGGAATAATTTTCCTCTCCAGAGATGGGGTTCATTGGAGGGAGGGTGTGACCCATTTTGTGAAGGGACTATGATATTTTGAGTATTCCTATAAATATTTTGCTTAAGATTTAATGGTGTCATTGTGATTGATTTTATGCAAACAGGAAGCACAGTAATGATGAGAGTTCCTATGAATAGTAGAATTGTGCCCCCTCATACTGGGGTTACCCCTAGGATCTTGAAAATGAGTTGTAGCTGCCCTCTAGGGAACCACCTCAACTTAATAGAATAGTTGCAAATGGAATGAGGAAGTCAGCACCAGCTACGGAAGAAAAAGAGTGGGGTGGGTGTGGGGGGATGAAGATACTGTGAAATAGCTTCTGAGTTTCTTGTGTTTAGTATTTCTTTTATGTGTAGGAAGTAAGTACCTGTCCCATATCTGATTTATAATGCATGTTCAGGTCTTTTCTACTTTCCTTCTTTAGGAATGAGGCCTAGACATGATCTTAGACATGAGCCAAGCATATGCTATAGGCACACTTTTCTCTTTTTTTCTTTCTTTCTTTTTATTAATTTATTTGTTTTCAGTTTTCTACAATCACTTCCATAAGTCTTAGATTTTCTCCCCCTCTTCCCTCCTTCCCTCCTCAAGACAGCATACAATCTTATATGGGTTCTATCCATACATTCTTATTAAACACATTTTCACGTTAGTCATGTTGCATAGAAGAATTAAAACGAATGGGAGAAATCATGGAAAAACCCAAACAAAACAAAACATAATACAAGAGAAAATATTCTATTTCATTCTGTGTTCCAGTTCTGTAGTTCTTTCTTGGGATGTGGATGGCATTTTGCCTCAAGAGTCTATAGGCACACTTTCCTAGGGGACTGGGAGTGTGTTGGGGTAGGGGCCCAAAAAGTCAAAGAATGCAAGAAAAGGAATCCGACCTCATTTCTTTGTGGTCAGCCTAGCACTGTGGTAGGCAGTCGTGGCTGGACTGAGTGGGTACAGTTCCAAGAGGGGCTCCTGATTAGAGGGAGCCCTGAGTCCAGCAGGGAGTCTCAGTTGTTAGAGTGAGAAGACCTATAAATAATCTTTAAGTCTCTTTGATTTGCTTGTTTTCTTCTTTACAGTATTCATCCTGCATTGGGGGAAAATATGTTCTTAATGTTTTCATGGAAATGCTGGTAAGAAGAGGCAGGAGGGGCTGCCCATGCTGGTATACACACCTTTCAAATCTCTCTTCTATTTCTATGCTTTTAAAAAAAATTTCTATTCTTTTATTTCTTTTGTCCTTGAAAAGACTTCCTATGTCTATGGGAGAGAGAAGGAAAGAAGCAGAGAATCATATATTGTTAGTCATACTGGCCTCAGGGAGAGGTCAGCCACTGCATGCACACTATCGATTTTGGTCATAGCCACTACTCCACATGTGACAAGGAGAGCCCTAACTCTGAGACCCAGATCCAGAGATGAAAGCTTCCTTCTGGGAATATGGGGAGAGTCAGCACTGGTGGGGTGAATTAGTTTGGAGCAGAGACAGATTCAAGTGTGCCTGAATGAGCAGTTTTTCTGAGTCAAATCAGCTGGTGAGATTGAGGAAAGATAAATTATCTTGTCTCACATTTTCTTGCCTTGGTTGACTGACATCCTTCACCTTTGAAGAAAGACCCCAGATATATCACTGAGAAATATCTGTGGAGAGATGATAATTGAACCCATGGGCACCAACACCATACCTAAGAGTAATATCCTGAGGTTTACAACAAAAGTATTTCCAGGAGCTGTGCAGTTAACCTCTTATTATGATCTATGGGTTACATGTACTCTGAGTGCTTGAGCTCACTTTCCTCTGAATTTTGTAAATACCGGAGGGAGAGCATGTTGCAGACTACCGGTAGGAATGTTTGTTTCAACTATATCGACTATGCCACCATAGTCAAGATTCCTTTCTAGAAGCTAATTAAGCTGGGCTAATTGATATCAATTGATAATCATGATGTGAAACAAAATAGTGGGGGCTTAGCATTAAAAAGACAAACTTCACCTGCTCATGACTAAATGTAAAACCCTAGTCATGCTTAGAGATGGGTCACTATGCTTGAGGAAGTCCTGATCTGAGGCAGACAAATGAGACTGGAGAAAAGATCAGAAGAACAGGAATGGCAGTCACCTGAAAAGAGGATGACAGAGTCAACAGAGCCAAGTGGAGGAGATCCAGAAGATGTAGGATGGAAGGCTCTGGGGATCCAGCTCCTCAGCTTGATTGAGAATTGGGAGTAAATAATGCATGTACCAGCTTTATATCCCTAGCACTTAGTACTCTTGACTGACAACGACATGTAGGACAGTCTAAGATGGGAGGTATTACAAGGACCATGAGTGGATGGAAGCAAGTTTTTAAGCTTCATCGCTAGGAGCTAGTAAAAGTTTCAAGCTAGTAAAAGGAGTTGAATATTCTAACCATGATGAAACCTGGGTAGACTGGGGTTTTCTCACAAGTAAAATCTAAGGCCATTCCCCTGAAATGGCCAGGCAATTTAGAAAGAGCAGAAGGCTGACTCCAGAGCCAAGGCTATGGTCTTTTCTTTTTTTACTCCTCAGGAAGAATAATTACTTTGTTTTTTTTCCCTCTGCTTCTCTCCTAGTTGGTCAAGAAGACCTTGCTTTACTTTAAGACCAATTGGTTTTGCCCAAAGTGATCTTTACTTTACTCTGGAGCTTGGCATGACACACTCAGGGAAGGGGAGGAGGAGGTAGGATGGGAATTGGTGTCCAAGGTCAATTGATTCACCAAGAGTACTTATATACCTCCCTCATCTGTTAGGCACATTATGTTAGGAAACCAGTTCAGAGCCAGGTAGCAGTATACATGATGGGACTTTAAAAAAAAACAAACCTACGGGTTTATCTAATTCAGAGGACTGACTGCTATGATCATGAATATAAAAGTGAATTGAACTTTACTGCTAAATCGGATTGTGAAGTGATCACAAGGGAGCTGCTGAAAGTCAAGATCTCTAATACTGAGTTCACACAGCCTACTAGAAAAGCACCTGAGCAGCCCGAAGTAAAAAGACAAGTAACTTTGCTGGTAATCCCTCTCCCGGCCAAAAAAAAAGCACATTTGCCTCTCAAAAGCTGTACTTCATGGTAATTTTACCCCATTCAGGATAAAAAGGCAGGTATGATTCATGTAAGTGAATCCCTATGGCTAGTTCTGATGAATGTCTTTCTCGAGGTACCTGTCGGGGAATGGGATGTCTTGTTACCCAAGCTCTGAAGCAGCCAGCTGTCCATATGGTTATGTACCTTCATTTGTCAGTCAGTTAGTCTGACAGTAAGCCTTTACTAAGTGCTTACCTCACTGGAAACAAAGGTATTCTTTTAGAAGGAAGTACATACTTAGTATATAAAATGCCAGTAATGACTGATGTACAAATTGTTACCACTGATAACATATGTGTAGTAGCATATATACATCGCAACACATTGATACAGAAATGCATTAGACTCAAAAGGAAAATAAGATGGACAGGAAGAGGGGAAGGAGGATGAAGGCATTCAAAAGGAAGGGCAGGACAGATAAGGGAATAGTTACAAGTAAAACAAACTCCAGTGCTGGAAGGGGAGCCTGAGGGAGAAAGGAAGAAAGAGTAAAAACTTAGGATGGGGCATGTGGAAGAGAAAAGGGACAACAGACTGGAAACAAAACATTTCATTTATCTATTACTAGTGTTAGTTAAAATCCTTTTCCTTTATCACCTTATTTGTAATAAGGGGATAGAAGAGAAAACAAGTATAGGAAAAAAGGATGAAGGAAAAAACACAATTAATAATCATAACCATGAAGGTAAATAGGATGAACTCTCAACCTTAATACAAAAGATGATACCAGAATTGATTAGAAAAAAGTATCTAACAAAATGTTTACAAGAAAAACAAACTTGAAACTCTATGTGAAAAATTCACATAGGATTAAAGTGAGGGACTGGAGCAAAATCTGTTGTGCTTCAGGTGACCTCAGAAAAAGAAAGGGATGATAAATCTACAATAGATTTAGGCATAATTAAAAAAAAGGAGGGAAACTACATTATGTTTAGAGGCACTATAGAAAATGAATCAATATCAATATTTAATAAAGATGCACCAAATAATATTGCATCAAAATATTTGAAGGAAAAATTAATCAAATTTCTGGGAGAAATAGTCAAATGATAGTAAGAAGAGACTTCAATGCACCCTTTTCAGACCTAGAGAAATCTAACAAGGTTAAACAAGATAGAAGCTAAAGGACCTGAACAGAACTTTAGAAAAATTAGAGATGATAGATCTCTGATGATTACTCATTGGGAACAGAAAGGAGTTTACATAATTCTTAGCCATTCATGGCATCTTTACTAAACCTGACCACAAAAATGCATAAAATCTGAAATACTAAAAACATAATTTATTGATCACAACACAATAAAAATTATATTCAAGAAAGGGTCTTTGAAGAAAAATTAAAAACCAATTGGAGCTAAATAGTTTAATTCAAAAGATTTGGTTGATCAAAGAATAAATTATGGAAACAACAGAAAACTTCTTCAAAGAAAATGACAACATAACAAAATTGTGAGATGCAGCTGAAGCAGTCCCTAAGGGAAAAGTTATTTTCCCCAGTGCTTTTTATCAGCAATAGAAAGAAATCAATGAATTGGGCATTCAACTAAAAAAAAAGGAGCAAGTGAAACTATCCCCTTAACTAAATCCTGAAAATCAAAGAGATTAATAAAATTGAAGCAAAAAATGCTTTGAATTGATAAATAAGACCAGGAGTCATTAAAAAAAAAACCTAATAAAACGGTTAACAAATAAACTAATCTGATAAAAAAAGAGGAAGGAAAACCAAATTGTTCACGCAAAAACTTTAAAATGAATGCACAGAATCAAAGAGAAAACAAAGGAAATTATCAGAAACTATTGTGTCCAATTATATGCTAACAAAACAATTTAGAGAAAGCAAATCCTTCAAAAATGCAAAATATCCAGATGAACATAAGAAATAGATTAATTAAATAAGCCAATATCAGGAAAAGAAATTGAACAAGCCATAAAGGAATTCCCTAAAAGGGGGGGAAACACCAGAATTTTAATCAAATATTAAATGGATAATTAACTCTAATATTACATAATCTGCTCGTAAAATTGGAAGAGGGATCTTTTCAGTCTCTTTCTTTGAAACAGATTTGGTCTTTATATGCAAACCATGGAGAGGCAAGGCAGACCAATATTCCTAATGATCATTGGGACAAGTATTAAATAAAATATTAACAAATAACCTGCAGCAACATATTAGAAAGATCATATACTATGACTATATTGAATTTTATACCAACAACGCAAGGTTTATTGAATATAAGAAAGATTATAAATTGTCCGTTTATATCATAATTCATAAAAGTCACATGATTATAATGATAAATACTGAAAAAGCTTTTCACAAAATCTAATACCTATTTCTCTTAAAAGCACTAGAAAGCACAGGAATAAATGGACTGTTGCTTAATATGGTATATAGTAGCTATCTGAAACCAAAAGCAAACATTATAGGGTGAAAGAAGAAAAATAAGAACCCTTTCTAGTCAGATCAGGGGCAAACTAAGGATTACTAGCATCACCACTATTATTTGACGGTGCTATAAGGTAGCAATAAGGCAAGAAACAAATTGAGAGAATAAGCCCGGGCAAAGAGGAAACAAAATTACTGCTTTTGGTAGATGATATGATTTAGAAAATGGTAAGGAATCAATTTAAAATTAGTTGAAACAATAAATTCAGCAAAGTTGTAGGATATAAAATAAATCCACATACATCACCCACCAGAATGTCTACATATTACCGGTAAGATGCAGAAGAAATAGCTATAAGGAGACATTCCATTCAAACCAACCACAGACTGTATAAAATATTTAGAAGTCTGCTTATCAAGTCTTACACAGGAAATATATGAATCTAACTATAAAACACTCCTTGCAGAAATACAGGCCTAAGTAATGAGAAAAATATTAATTGCTCATGGGTCGGCTGAGCCAATAAAACAAAAATAGCAATTTAATTCAATTAAGTACTGTACCAATAAAATTATCAAAGGATTATTTTATAGAGCTAGAAAAAATAACGAATTAATCTGAGGAAACAAAAAGTTAAGAATCTCAAAGGAAATAAAAAGGGGAGGGGGGAATTAGAGGGCCTAGCAATACCGAATCTCAAATTCTACTACAAAGTAGTATTCTACTTTGTACTAGTTAAAAAATAGAAAATTCAATTAATGGGAAAAATTCAGTATACACTATATAGAAGGAAATGAATACAGTAGCCTAGTGTTCAATAAACAGAGACCCCAGTTACTAAAGACTCACTATTTGACAAACTTGGAACACTAGGCAACAGTTTGTCAGAAATTGGGTATAGACCAATACCTCTCACAGTATACCAAGATGAACAGCAAATGGTCCATGATGTAGACATTAAAAAGTGACATCATAAGCAGATAAGAGGAACGAGGAAGATATTACCTTTCAGCTCTAAGGCTGGGGAAGAATTCAAGACCAAAGAAAGAACAGAGAAGATCACAGATCACCATTTTGATTATACAAAATATAAAAGTTTTTGCACAAACAAAACTAATTCAGTTAAAATAAGTAGGGAAATAGTTAACTGGGAGAAGTTTTGCAGCAAGCTTATATGATTAAGATCTCATATTCAAGATATACAAGGAGTGGATTCAAATTTATAAAATTAAGACCCCTTTTCCAATACATAAATGGTCAAAGGATATTAATAGGCAGTTTTCAAAGGAAGAAATCTAAATTTAGCATCAAAATTATGAAAAATGTTCTATTTTCTCAATATGGGGAGGGAGGAGGTGGGAGAGGAAAAGGTAGAATTTTGTTGATTGAAAAAAATTGTAATACATGAAAACATCCAAATTACTAAGAGTCAATAAGCATTTATCAAACATCTACTATGTATCAGATACTATGCTAAGTACTGGAGATTTCAGAAAGAAAGGTAAATGACAATCCTTGTCCTCGAGCTCACAGTCAAATAGGGGAGACAATATGAAATCAACTATGCACAAACAAGATATATACGGAATAAACTGGAGATAATCAATCAATCAAGGGAAGGCACTAGTGGGGATCAGGAAAGGTGGGGCTTTAGAAAGTAAGCTTTTTAGCTGGGACTTGAGGGAAACCAGGAGGTAAAATATTCTAACTCAGTCAGGAGATGGAGTAAGCTGTAACAAGGCTGGAAAGGTAAGAGGGGACCAGGTTGTAAAGGGTTTTGAATGTCAGAGGATTTTATATTTGATTCTGGAGGTAATAGGGAGCCACTGCAGTTTATTGAATAAAATGTTACATGGTTAGATCTGTGTTTTAGGAAAATTAATCTGATAGCTGAGTGGAGGATGGACTAGAAAGAGACTTGAGGTAGAGACACCAACTAGCAGAATACTGTAATAATCCAGGAGTGAGGTGATGAAGGTCTGCATTACAGCAGTGGCAGTGGCAGAGGAGTGGAAAAAGGGATGCTATCAAGATAACAGGACTTGACAACAGACTGGATGGGAAGGAGGCAAGAGAGAATGAAGATTTCAGAATGACACCTAGGTTATTAATCTGGTTAACTGGGAAGATGTTAGTATCCTTGACAGTAATGGCTAAATTCAGAAGGGGAAGTTTTGTTGGGAAAGATGATGAGTTCAACTTTGGACATGTTGAGTTTATGAGTCTATGAGATATCTCATTTGAGATGTTTAATAGGAAGTTAGACTAGATGTTGGATAAGTGTTTCTCAGAATCTTCAGCATAGAAGATTACTTAAGCCATGGGAACTGAAGATCATCAAGTGAAATAGTATAGCAGGAGATGAGAAAAGGACTCAGGAAAGAGTCACGACATCTACTTTTAATGGCTATGACCTCGATGAAGATGCAGCAAAGACAGACCACAAAGTGATCAGATGGAACAAGCAACACAGAATAGAGTCACTGAAACCTAAGGAGAAGAAGGTAATGAAGAGAAAAGAGTGATGATCAGCAGTGTCAAATCTATACAGAGGTCAAGAAGGATGGAAGCTGAAAAAAAAAGATCAATAGATTTAGCAAGTAAGAAATGATTAGTTACTTTGTAGTAACTTGTAGTAACAATGACGAAAGAAGCCAAAGTGTAGATAGTTAAGATGTGAGAGAAAAGAAAGTAGAGGAACTTATTATAGGCAGCTTTTTTTTTTTTTTAACTTTTGAGGAAAGAAACTCATATATCCAAGTCAATAGCAAAACAAATCAGAGAAAGCATATAAACAGAGGAGAATATATACCAGACAATACAGAGTGAAGGAGCTCTCCCATTGGGAGTGAGATAACTCAGCTCAACCAAGAGAGAGACAGTCTCAGATCTCATTCAAGAAGAAATTCCCCAAACCTCTAGTATAGCAAGCTGGGCAGAGATCCAAATTGCTCTCCAGAATCACTGACTCAGTTCACAATTCCACCAACAATGCATTAGGGTCCCAGTTTTCTCGCATCCCCTCCAAATCCAATGTTTTCCTTTTTTTGTCATATTACCCACTCTGATAGATGTTAGATGGCACTTCGGAGTTCTTTTAAATTTACATTTCTTTGATCAACAGTAATTTAGAGCATTTTTTTCATATGACTATAGGTAGCTTTGATTTTCTTGACTTCACATCTTTTGACCATTCATCAATTGGGGAATGACTTGTATTTTTATAAATTTGACTCAGTTCTCTCTAAATTTGAAAAATGAGGCCTTTATCAGAGATACCTGTAAAAAATTTTCCCAATTTTCTGCTTATAATTTTTGTTGCATTGGTTTTGTTTGTGCAAAACCTTTTAAATTTTATATAATCAAAATTATCTATTTTACATGTTGTAAAGCTCTTTATATCTTCTTTGGTCCTAAATTCTTCCCTAAATTCTTATCCATCTGACGAATAAACTATTCCATGCTCTCTTAATTTGCTTATGGTATCACCCTTTATGTGTAAAATCACATGTCCATTTTGAACCTATTTTGTGAGATATTGGTCTATACCTAGTTTCTGCCATACTGTTTTTCAGTTTTCCCAGCAGTTTTTGTCAAATAATGAGTCTCTGTTCCAAAAGCTTGCATCTTTGAGTTTATCATATATTAGATTACTATGGACATTTAATATAATATCATTTGTTCCTAATCTATTCTACTGATCCATCACTCTGTTTCTAGCCAGTATCAGGTTGTTTTGATAATTACCATTTTATCATATAGTTTGAGATCTGGTATGGCTAGAGCACCTTCTTTTTGCATTTTTTAAATTGATTCCCTTGATATCCTTGAGCTTTTGTTCTTCTGGATAAAATTTTGTTATTATTTTTTCTAGCTCTATAAAATAATTTTTTGATAGTTTAATTGGCATGGCACTGAATAAATAAGATTAATTTAGGTAGAATTATCATTTTTATTATATTGGCTTGGCCTACACACGAGCAATTAATATTTCTCCAATTGTTTAGACCTGACTTTATGTTAAAAGTGTTTTACAATTGTGTTCATATAGTTCCTGGGCTTGTCTTTGCAGGTAGATTCCCAAGTCTTTTATATTGTCTATAGTTGTTTTAAATGGAACTTCCCTTTCTATCTCTTGCTGCTGGACTTCATAGGTAATATTTAGAAATGCTAATGATTTAAACAACATAGTTTTTTTTTTTAAACTTGTGATAATAACCACAAAATCCAAGAAAAGTTAAGTCCAACATCTTGTAGGCATGGCCACTTGAGAAATGTTTCTACCTTTTCTGGATCAGTGCTCACATCTTGTTGGGAAACAATGAGTCCATATACACATTTTGCAGAAGCTTTGCAAAATTGGAATTTATCAATTAGCAGCTTCAGACTTTCTCTGGCCATTTAACATTTCATCAGTTTCTCTTCATGTTCCTCTTGTATCTTAAACTCAGAGATATCATCAAGGTTTACTAACACTTCAAGGTAGTTGATGTCTCTAACCACTTTCTCTATCAACGTTTGACAAATGTCTGGTGTACCTGAGATGCCTTGGGGCATTTACCCAAACTGTCTAGCTGGACAAATGAAAGCAGTCTTTTCCTTGTCTTCCTCAGACACAGGAATTTGGTTCTATCTACTATGCAAGTCCAAAACTGAAAACCACTGGCAGCTTAGCAGACAATCCAGTGCATCTTGTACCTGTCGCGTAGTGAACTGGTACACATTAGTCCTTTTGTTAAAAGTTTAGTCATCAAAACACATCTGCATTTTATTATTCTTCTTAGGCACTGCCCCTATGAGAGATGCATGAGGGCTGCTGTATTTTGTGATAATACAATTAACCAGCACTTCTTTGAGATGGTTTCTGAGATCTTCAGTCAGAGAGTAATAGCCCTAGATCTTTCTCTGAATGGCTGGAAATCAGTGAGCTGGACTCTGTGGGTTGAACTCCAAGCACATCCTACTCATGCAGCGAGAATACTTCTGCCTGATCTCTCAGCTTCAACCTGTCCTTCCACTCCTGTGGTACTGAAGAAAGTCCCCAAAGCCAAATACCTCAGGATCCAGCTCAGAATTAGGGCTCCTGTGATGTTCACTGGAACCTCTTGCCTCTATCCCCCTTATAAGCCTTTGCACTTTGCATGAATAATCAAAGTATGCTGGTATTGGGTCACAAAGCCTTCTCAAGTAGTTTAGCTGCAAAAGGTAGAAAAGATATGGTGTGATTGCCAGTGGAGGTGAGAGGATGAAGAGAGGGGTTTTTGAGGATGGAGGAGACATGGGCATGTTTGTAGGTAGCAGAGAAGCAGCTAGTGGACAAAGAGATTGAAAATAAGTGAGAAAGTGGGGATGATGGAGGGGAGCAATCTGCTGGAGAAGATGGGATGGAATGGGATCATTTACACATGTAGAGGGGCTTGCCTTGGTAAGGAAAAGGGCTGCTTCTTCATATGAAACAGGGATGAAGGAGGAGATACAGACAGAGGGCATCTGGGTGATGTGAGATGAGGAGGAAGGGAGAAGTAGGTGGTCTCAGCAAATGGCCTTAATTTTTCTGTAAAATATGAAGCAAGGTTCTTAGCCAAAAGAGTGGGAGGACAGGGAGCCATGGGAGGTTTGAAGAGCAATGAAAAGGTTTGCAAGAACTGCTATGGGGAATGGGATAGTGAATCAATTGAGTAAAAGGACTGCCTTGTCCTAGTGAGAACCCAGTTAAGATTATGTAACATAAGTATGTAGTCGACCCAGTCAGCATGATTTTGTGATTTTCTCCAGCTTTGTTCAGTGGCACATAAGTGTGGGAGCAAAGGCAGTGGGTGGTATGAGTGATCCGAGGCTGAGGTTTGGGCAAGATGGGAAGTAGAAATGAGGACAGTATGGAGTTGAACTGGTTCAACAAGGGGTCAAAATGGAGAAGGAATAGCTAGTACAGGGGATGAGGGACTGGAGGTTATGGTGAGGAAAAACAAGGTTTGGGGTTTTAAGGCAGAGAAAGAGATAGAATGACAATGGTTTGTGAGCAGATAAGGGAATTTCAGAGTTCGTGAACATGAAAATGGTGTATTTATCAGTGCTGTCAATAGAGAAATGCAAATGAAAGAAACCACAAGGTTCCACCTCATACCAGTAGTATTGGCAAAGATGGAGAAAGAAGAAAATGACAAATGTTTGCAGGGACTTTTTGAAAGAACATATAGTTGATGGAGCTATAAATTGGTCTAGCCATAGTAGAAAGCAACTTAGAACTATTCTTCCAAAGTTACTAGCCTTTGACCCAGTAATACCACTACTCAGAATGTTGAAAACTGAAAATAAATCAATTTATATGAAAAAAATACCACTACTAGACTTTTGCCCTATGAGATCATAGACAAAAGGCAAAAAGCATATATATACATATATGTATACACATACATATATGCATATATATAAATATATAAATATTTATAGCAGCTCTTTTTGTACTAGCTAGAAACTAGAAACTCTGGGAGGACCCACCTATTGGGTAATGGCTAAAATGTATTATGGTACATGAGTGTAATGGAATATTTATTGCACCATAAGAAATGATTAAATGGACAATTTCAGAGGGAACGGATTATACTTCTGTGATCTGATGCAGAGTGAAATGAGCAGAAGTAGAGTACAATGTGCACAATGATAATGTTATAAAGAAAAACAACTCTGAAAGACTTTAGAACTCTTGTCAATGAAATGACAAATCACATTTCCTGAGGACCTAAGATGAAGCAAGCTTTGCACTTCTTGCCAGAGACATGATAGATTTTGAATCCAGAATGAGACATACATTTTTTTGGACGTGGCCAATATGAGAACTTGTTTTGCTTCATTATGCATATTTGTTATGTTTAGGAGGAACTGGAAGGGAGAAAAGTAGTTTCTTAAAATATGAGATAAAGCAAAACTTAAAAAAAGAAAGACAGGCAGGAGCCCTGGCAATTGTGGATTAATTACCCAATATGTGATTTTCTATTTCTTCTTAGCAGCAATGTGAAGGCACTGCCTAACCAAGAGAAATAATTAGGTCTGTACATTAATAATATCAATTCAGAAGCTGTGCTGATGATAGGTTCGGAGAGATGAGAGCCTGGATTCAGGGGGACCACTTAGGAGGCTCTTGATGGTCTAAGCAAGAGGTGATGAGAAACTGAACAAGAGTAGTTGTGGTAAGTGGAGAGAGGGGAATGGATATGAAACATACTGTAGGGTTAAAGTTGAAAAAAACTTGTGAAGGGATGAGTGAGAATGCATAGTCAGCAATCCTAAGTTGTAAACCTGGTGGAGTCCTCAACAGAAGTTAGGGGAAGGGGAAGGCTTAAGGGAAAAAAGATGAGTTCACTTTTGGATGTTCTGTTTGAAATGCTTATGGTACATCTTAGGTGGAGATGTTGAGCAGGTAGTTAGAGATGCAGGCCTGGGATTTAGGAGACAGATGGGACCTGGATATATAGATTTGATAGTCATCTGAATAGAGATAATAGTTGAACTCATAAGAACTAACAAGAATAAGAGAGAATATACAGAAAGGATGAGCAAGGGAGAGTCTTGAGGTATACCTGCATGTGAAGGGTGAAGCATGATCATATAAAGGAAACGGAGGAGGGAGCAGAGAACATCTAAAAGGAGGGACTGATCAACAGCCATGTCAAGAAGTATGAGAACTGAGAAAAAGTAGATTTAGGGACACAGTTATCATGAGTGATCTTGGAGAGAGTATATACAGTTGAGTTTAGAAGTCAGATCATAAAAGGGTGAAAAGTGAGTGGGGGGGTGTGTGTGATAAAATAGAAGCAATAGACAGCTTTTTCCAGGATCAGGTCCTTAAGCTTTTTTGCATCATGAACCCCTTCTTAAAATAGGGTTTATAAATGTATAAGATAAAATATATGGGATTACAATTGAAACCAATTCTGATGAAATACAGTTATCAAAATATTAAAAAAAATATAGACCCTCCCACCCCTAACCTTTGTTTACGAGTTTTACTTTCAAGGGTTACATTGAGGAGATTTGTAGGATCAAGTAAATGCTTCTTAAAGATAGGAGAGATCTGGACATGTCTGTAGGTAGGAGGGAAGAAACTAGTGGATAAAGAGAGATTGAGTCTGTAAGGAAGAGAACCTTACCCTGCCATGACCTCTACTTTTGTACTCTTGTTTATCCCCTTTCCTCTTCTTCTGTAATTTTACTCTTTAATCATTCCCCCTCTCTCTTCTTCAATCTTGAGTTATCAGGAGTCAATACTTCCTTCCCATTGCCTGCAAACATGAGCATGTATCTCTCTCATCATTAAAAAACAAACAAGGGCAGCTAGGTGGTACAGTGGATAGAGCACCAGTGCAGGAGTCAGGAGGACCTGAGTTCAAATCTCACTCAGACACTTGACACTCACTAGCTGTGTGACCTTGGGCAAATCACTTAATCCCAATTTCCTCATCCTGGGTCATCTCCAGTTATCCTGATGAATATCTGGTCACTGGATTCAGATGACTCTGGAGGAGAAGTGAGACTGGTGACCTGCACAGCCCTCCCTCCCTCAAAACAAAATCAAGGGCAAGTCATGTCATTACTTCTCTGGTGGCATGGTCTTCTTCAGCAACCAAGGACGAACAAACACTAAAAAACAAGCAACCCTTCACTTGACCCTATCATTATTATCCTGCCTTTATTTCTCCCTCCTTTCACAAAGTCCTACAAAAAATTTTCTACACTTGTTTTTCCCACTCCCTTGTTTCTTATTCACTTTTCATTCTGGATTTTGACCCTGATACTCGATTAAAAGTTTTTTCTGCAAGGTAAATTTCCATCTTACCACTAATAAAATCCCATGATCTTTTATCAGTCCTCATTCTACTGACCCTTTCTACAGCCTCTGACATTGTATAATCATACCCTCCAGAGCCTTAGCATTTCTGTGACTCTTCTGGGGCTCCTCCTACCTCTGATTGCTTCTTCTGTCCCCTCCTTTGCTGGATCATCATCAGAAGAAAGACCCTGGAAAGCTACTATGCCGTCTTAGAATCTGCTGACAACAAATTGTTATTTATCATTGATGGGAGGCACAACAGTTGGGGCTGGTGATTTTGAGATTAGGAAAGACATTTGAGCAGACCTCGAAAGAAGCTAAGGAAAGAGTGGGAGTGCAAATTCAGCAAAAACTGGAATGTTTACAGGTTCTAGAAGCATAAACTAAGGCTATAAAATTAGGTCAGAGCCAGACTGTGGAAGACTTTAAATTTGCATTCTATACTAGAAACTATAGGCCAGCGGTAAGGAACCTGCAGCCTCGAGACCACGTGTGGCCCTCTAAAGTCCTCAGATGCAGCCCTTTGACTGAATCCAAACTTCACAGAACAAATCCCTTTTAATAAAAGGATTTGTTCTGTTAAAACTGCAGGTTCTCCACTCCTGCTATAGGCAGTCAGTGAATGGGCACTCTAAATATGGGTATCCCTCAAGTCTCCATCCTGGGCCCTCTTCTCTCTCCCTATACACTGATGATTCAGTTAGTTCTTGTGGGTTCAATGATCATTTTTATACAGATGATTCCCAAGTCTATATGTGTGTATGTAACATGCACACACATAATACATCCTCTAGCCTTGACAAGTCTTCATTCTGATTGCCCCAGTATTATGTTCAATAAATTACTAGGTCTTGACATTCCTATTTTTAGGGCATATCTCCCATCTGTTCTTCTTTCTTCACTCATCCTTAACCATCCTAGTTATATTTTCCAATCACTCCTCACTTGAGTACTGAAATAACTTACCAGTGGGGTACCCTCACATCCATTCCATCCTCCACAAGCTGCCATAATGGTCTGCCTAGGACAAAGGCCTGACCACATCACTTTCTCCACCACAGACCTTCCAGTGACTCCTCAGCGTCTCTAGGGAAGACAACACTAAGCAACAGCCAGTGTTTTTAGCATTTGATATCTTCCATGATCTATCTGCTTTTTCCAGACATAACTAATGATAAGGCTTTAGCCTGAAAGGGCCAAGGTCTCCCTTGCATCCTGGGTCATCTCCAGGCATCCTGGTGACTATCTGGTCTTTGGATCCAGATGGCTCTGGAGGAGAAGTGAGGCTGGTGACCTGCGCAGCCCTCCCTCCCTCCAGTCAAGGTCAATGCAACTCATGTCATCACCTGGACGTCATGGTCCTCTTCCAGAACGAAGGACAAACGCAGCAGCATTTCTGTAAGCGCTTTAAGGCTTACAAAGCACTTTCCATGTTAGCTCATTTGGTCCATTTTACAGATGAGGAAACCGAGGCACAGAGAGGTGAGTGACTTGCCCAGGGTCCGCGGTACCATCCGGGTCAGCTCTTGCTCCACAGCAGCACCATCCGCTCCATTTGTTCCTTTTCTGACTGGCTCCCGCTCACATCCAACAGCATTCCGTCCCCTGCCCTCCTGCACCCATACACGCCGCATGTCAAGTCTGGACTTGACGGCCTCCTCCACTGCTTACAGTAACTGGAGGCGGGCCGTTCTCCTCCTCAGTCTCAGCCCTCCCCACCCACTGCCATGCGGCTGGCCTAAGTGTGTAGTCAGGGCGTCCCCTGGAGGTGAGAGGCGGGAGGGGGGCTGCGGAAGGGAGAGCGCCTTGCCTAACGTGACTAGGAACTACCACTCCCAGCAAGCAGCAGGGTGGCCGCGGAGGCGGAGGGGCGGGGGAAGTCCTGGGAGATCGATGGGGGTTGTAGTCCAGGCCTGTCTTACGGCCGTTCCGTAGCCCGCTCAACTAAGGACCAATCAGAAGGCCGGCGGAAATCTCGCCAGAGAAAGACGGCGTCTCTGGCTCGCGCCCCGCTACTCCGGGGGACCTGGCTGGCGGCCGCTGGGCTTGGGCTGCGCTGGGGAGCCGGGACCTGTGGCCCGACCAGCCCGTGGAGAGCAAGGCGCCCCTCGACTCCTGCGGGCCCCCCTCGGCCTCCTGTATTGCGCACCACAAAGCCGGCTCTAGCCGCCACTACTTTTGTGATCTTAGGCAAGTCCCTTCCCCCAGCAGGCCTCGCCTCGGAGCGTCCCGCGTCTCCCCTCGTGGGTTTGTTTGTGTGTGCGCGTGCGTGTGGGGGCGCGCGCCCGGTGCGGTGCACACAAACATTTAAGCGCCCCCCGCCGCCCACCTGGCCCATGTTTTTCCCTAGGTTTCCCAGGGCCCAATAACCATAACCACGGAGCCAGCACTCGCCCCCTGCTGCAGCGATGACGCCCCCCAGGCTGCGCCCGAGCCAGCGGAGCCCCCGACCCCTTCTATGGAGCTGGGGGAAGAGCGGGACCCTGAGACCCCTGCTCCTCCGGGACCGGACGCAGAAGCCCCTGTGGAGGAGGTGACTGCTGGAGAAGGGCAGGAGCCCGCCCCAACCGACGGCCTCCCCGAGGGTGAGGGGGCAGCCCCCGAATTCGCGCCTGGTGAGCCGGCGGAGGAAGTCCTGCAGGAGCCAGCCCCGGAGTGCGAGGAGTACTAGTAAGTGACTGGGAGGCGGGCTGCTCCCTTCGGGGAAGGCTTTGTTTCCCCTCCCAGCCCTGCTTCCTTCGGCAACTAAGTATCAGCGCGGCTGTCCTGCCCCTCCCCCTGGTCCTCCCGAAGCCTAGCGCCCACTCTTCATCTCCTTCCAGCTCCTGGAGCTACAATTTCTCCCAGCCCCCTCGCCTCCTCAATGGCTCCTGGTCAGAGTTCAGCTTGCAACCTGAGAACTTCCTAAAAGGCTGTAAATGGTAAGGATAATGGTGGGGGAGGAGAAGGAAGATTCTGGGTGAATTAGATGGCGGGGAGGGTACTGGATGAGAAAGGACAAGATTGTAGTGGCAGGGAGGTGTTGGATCTGGGCTGTCTTCTTTGAATTAAGTTGAACTGGGTCTTTATTGCTCAGTTCTCTCCCAGGACCCAGTGCCTGCCATTTCCTTCAGGGACTCAGGAGTTCCTACCTCCCCACTCACTCCGCTACCAGGCATCCAGCCTAAATCTCCTCTGCCTCCAGGGCCCCCGATGGCTCCTGCCTCTTGACCAACAGTGCCGACAACACCTTGCGGATTTATAACCTCCCGCCAGAGCTGTATAATGAGGAGGAAGAACTCGAGAATGCAGAAATGGTGAGTGTCGGAACCTGTACCTTTTCTTCAGTCACCCCTACGGAAGATGTTCCCTCCTGTCTTTTCTTCCTGATTGTAAATAGTAAGTTCTTTATATAAATCTGACCCACATCAAGTTTTTGAAGAGAAATGTTCCTTGGTCTCCCTGTGGCTTCTAGGATAAAATGCAAGTGTAGAACTTCCCACTATCTGGCCATAATTTATCTTTACAGACTTAGTTCCTATTATTCCTTTTGTACAACCTGTACACGGTCCAACCAGACTCTGTAGGTTTCTTCTAGGGCTGAAAAGCATTCCCACATTTTCCTTAGCTTCTCTCGAAGTCTGTTTGTGTTCTCTAAGCCTTTCCTAATACCACAGTTAAAATCTTCCTCCTATTATTTTCCCTGTGTCCCATATCCTTTGCTTCTTTAGAGTAAGGGAGGATTTTTTTTCCTTTGTATTCATTTGGCTCCTACAATATGTCAGGCAGTGTTCCAGTTGATAGTAGGACAAGAAAGAGTAAAACTACTTCTATCCTTCTCAAGGACCTTTCTCTTCTCTTAGGGAAAGTAAGACATACATAGAAAATTTATATATGCACACACGTACATATATATGCACATGTACACACATATATATACATACATGTGTGTGTATAAACTAATTTCTTCAGGCATTGGGGGTCAAGATAGGCTTCCTTTGAAGGAGGTGGCTTTTGAGCTGAGCTTTGAAAGAAGCCTGGCATGTATTTCCGTTGATGTTACCACTATCTTCCTAGTCCCCACTGTTCAAAGTCTTAGAATCATTAAGCTCCCTCGTAAGCACAGCATCTCTTCTGACTGGGATGCTTTATGTGGTTCCTAAGGTCTGTCTCTTTCTTGAGCTGGAACTTGACTCTAGATTGCCAGGGCTAGCCCTCTTCAGTCCATAGCTGGTTTCTCTCTTTTGCTTTGAGACCTGGATCAGTCACAAAGGTAGTTCTGGATATTAGTGACCACTTTTCTGAATCAGTTTCTGAAGTATTTCTCTTGTCACCTCAATTCTGTCTCAAACTCTTCTTGAACTGATTTTCCATTATCTGTTGGATGTCTCTCTGAACAAATTTCTTTGGCTTGTTGGAGCAGGGAAGAGAAAAAGTCCCTTCTCCCAAGAGGTGAATATCTAAATTCTTCCTTGATTGCTGGTTCCTGGCCTTGACTGCTGAACTCTTAAGCTGCTGGTTGTTTCCAGGGCTTAGCTATTTAAAGAACCTAGCCAGTTTTCAGCTCAGTGGAGTTACCTCATCTGATTTAGAGAGGTGTTCATATTTGGAAGAGGAATTGAGTGTTAACACCTTATTTCTTCTCTTCCCCCCGCCCCATGTCTTCACATCTGTGAACTCTTATCACTTGAACTACAGGCAAGGAGAACAAATTACATTCAGTTAATTACCAGATATTATTGATTTGATTTCCCTAATAGTCTGTCTCTTTCTTCCTTTCCACCTTCATTCTGGTTCAGGCTTTGATCAGCTCCAGCCTGGACTATTGTAATAAACTCTTACTGGTCTTCTTGCTTCCGTTCTTATTCCAAGTCAATTAATCCTTCACCCAGTTGCTGACAGTCTTTTGGGGTGTAGGGTTGTGATTGCAGTGTTTTTCAAGTGCACATGAGGACAACCCTACTAGGTAACCCCCACTCCTCTTCTCATCTTCAGAGGCAATCTGTGGGTGTGCTCTGGTATATTTTCACCAAATAACCAAAATTACAGAAATTTTCTTTAATTGCTTTATCCTCTGCTCTGGAGTAAAACAAATCTCTTCTCCTATGGGATAATAATCTTGAACTGTAAACTTAGAAGCTTAGATAAAAATTGTTATTAATGGCCATGTAATTTAATAGCTATATCAAGTAATTTTAAAATGCCGATAAACATTCAGACAAGTCACTCCTTTCTTCCAGTATTTTCTTCTTAGATGGTCTTACGGAAGGTTTTTTTAAAAAGGGATTGAGATTTAAACTCTAAGTAGAAATTTCCTAAGCACTGGAAAAACAGGAAAAAAAGAAGCTATGTCCTAACATCTGATTTGGTCTGGTCTCATCTCAAGTCCTCTCTTGCCACATGATCAGCTTCTTTCTTCTTGCCCTCTAGTCTACTTGCTCATTCATTTGTGCCTCACTCCTGCTTCTGTGCTTCCCATTTGGTGCCCCAAAACTTGGGAGAAATTCTTTCCTTAAGGCCACTAGATCCACCCTCTCCCTCCAAAGAAATAGAACTTTCTTGAATGATTGCAAACAGTCTAGCCCATGGATTATCTTGGTCATCTTGGGTGTATCTTGGGTATATCTTGGGTATATACTTCAAGATTTCCCTTCCTGGATAGGTCCTCCAAAGTCTCTGTGATCCTGTGTCTTGGCCACATATGGCAAGCCTAATGCACATGTCTTATGGTAATCCTTGGCTGGTTCCCCATTGTGCAAAAGTTAAACGTTGGTCTCCTACAATCTAGTTGCTTCCTACGTTTCCCCTGTTATTTCATACGCTTCTCCTTAACAAATGTTTTGATCAGTTTGAATTATTGGCTGTTTTCTTGTTTTCATCCTGCCTTTGTCTCACACTCATGAGTTCATGCATACCATCTCTTATGCCTAGAGCCAACCCTCCACATTGTTCAGCACAAGGGAGAAGATGGGAAGGGGCCAGCTTGGGTGTCAATTTTTTTATTTTCTCTTCCTTAATCCATCAACTAAAAGTGGTTTCCCCTCTCACATTTCTTACAGTTCTTTGTCTTGCTTTCTTCTTTGCCTTTATCACAGTCTGTCCTCCATCATATTTATGGAATTTCTTTCTATTTGGAGAAAATAAGCTCCTAAGGGACAGGAACTATATCGTTTTTCATCTTGGTGCTCTTGTGGCATTGTGCTTTGCTTAATGGTTATGAAATTTGGGGAAGATTACTCTAATGGATTATGTGGAAGGAAAGCTACTTAGGAGACTAACTTAGTATAATTGAGTGGTGAGATTATTGGGGACTGCGTTGAAGTGGTAACTGGGGAGTAGGAAGGATTGGAGATGAATCAGAAATAGAATTAAAAGATGATGATGATGTGGTTTTCAAACCAGGCTTGACTGGGAAAAACAGGTTTTTTTTCCATTCTCCCCCTGCCCCCAACTTTACTAGATTAGTACATTTAATTCCTTCTTCCCCCTCATATCCAAGAAGAAATGTTTCTTTCTCCCTGATTGGTTCCATGACTCTTTCACACATCTTGACCTGAGGAAATGGTCTGGTGTCCCATAGAGAAATCCTACAAGATGGAAGGGTCCAGTCCTCAAGACTGAGGCGTTCCCATCTTTCTTGCTCAGGTCCCAGTTCTGCGCATGGTGGAAGGTGACACTATCTATGATTACTGTTGGTATTCTCTGATGAACTCAGGCCAGCCAGACACCTGCTTGTAAGTCTTGACATTTTATCATCTTTAATCTCTTTGGGATAGACCCAGTGTCTCTTGATATTTCAAGAGCATGTCTTGGAGGAGTGGGAAGAAGGTGGGGTGTCATCAGAGAAGCCATGAAGAGAAAGGTCCTGCCCATCTTTCAAAGGGAATCTGAGAGGTGCAGTTTGTTTCCTCCGTGTACTTTTCTGTAGCAGCTTTTCCTCAGTGTCCCTGTTTTCTAAACAGTGTGGCCAGTAGCAGCCGTGAGAACCCCATCCACATTTGGGATGCCTTCACTGGGCAGCTTCGGGCTTCCTTTCGGGCCTACAACCACCTGGTACGAACACCTCTTCTTCCTTGGGAACCATCCAGGCCCCAGGCTCCCCGCTCTTTCCCTGCCCTTGGGCATCTTGGTATCTGGCTTTTCATTTTCCAGTGACAATCTTCTTTCTCCCTCTTCACTTCAGGATGAATTGACTGCTGCCCATTCTCTCTGCTTCTCTCCGGATGGCTTGAAGCTCTTCTGTGGCTTCAACAGAACTGTACGGATCTTCTCCACATCCCGACCTGGGAGACAGTTTGAAACAAGACCCACATTTGGTGAGGATCAAGACAGCTTAACTGTTAGTTCTCAATAACGTCCCCAAACCCCTTAGTGGGGTTTTCTCAGGACACTTCTTCCCAAAGCTCTAGTTGCTGTTCCCATGGGCACTCTCAGCTCTGACTTCAGTTTGAAAGGAAGGATGCAACTAGGGATTGTGTACCTGGGTCCTTCAAGAGGGCAGTAGGAGGAACTGGGCAAAGTAGAGTGGACAAACCCATACTGACTGGGTCCACTATAAATTTGTTACTTAATCTGAGCCGGTCCTTACAAGGGAGTCGTCCAAATCCTCTCTAGTTGCTTCTCTATCTCCTTACAAACAAAACCTCTCACTTGGGGGTATCACTAGATACCATCACTGATAAGTATCATATATCTCTCCTCCCCTTCTTAACTAAAGTCCACGAGAAAACTCTGTACTTGGTGGCACTGCTTCTCTTCCTAACCAGGGGTGGAAATCTGTGGCCTCAAGGCCACATGTGGCCCTTTAGGTCCTCAAGTGTGGCCTTTTGACTGAGTCCAAGTTTTACCGAACAAATCCTTTTATTGAGGGGATTTGTTCTGTGAAGTTTGGATTCAGTCAAAGGGTCACAGATACTTCACCCTGTTCTAAACCCTTTGCAGTCTGGCTTCTGATCTCATCACTCATCACATTAGGCAGCAGTGGATACAGTACTGGGCCTGGAACCAGGAATGCCAGTGTTTGAATCATTCCCCAGACACTTACTAGCTGTGTGACCCTGGGCAAGTCAGTTTAACCTCAGCCTCAGTTTCCTCATCTGCAAAGTGAGGATAATAGCACTGACCTCATAGGATTGTAGTGTCAGACTGGAGAACCACAAGGTGCTTTGCAAATCTTAGACCCTGGTTATCCTCACTTGATTGGGAGTGCTCTCTCCAAAGTTACCAGTAGTCTTTGAGTTGCCAAACCTAATGGCCTTTTCTCAGTCCTCTACGTTCAAATGTAAACTTTTCTGTCTGCCATATAGAGCTCTTCATAACCTGGTCTTCTCCCATATTATTTCTCTACATTTGCTGTGGCCTAGCCAGGTTGGCCTAGGTGCTGTTCCTCATCCATGATGCTCCATCTCCCATCTTTTTGCCTTTAAAGGTACTGGTTGTCCTCCAGGCCTGGACTGCTTTCCTCCCTTCTGCTTTCTGGAGTCCTGTCTTCCTTCAAGACCCAGCTCCAGTGCCACCTTCTGGCGGCTCCTCCTTCTCCCCTCTAGCTGCTAGTGCTTTCTCCTCTACAGCTCCCCTAATATAATGTGTACACACATACATACATACACACCCACATTGGATCTGTTAGAATACAAGCACCTTGAGGGCAGGGACTGTTTCGATTTTTAATTTGTATCCCTATTGCCTAATTAGCATAATGCCTGCAACATAGTTGGTGCTAAGTAATTACTTAGTGATTAACAGATACTTGGGTTCCCTGAAGAGAAAAGGGATGGTAGAAGGAAGCCTAGTTCTTGAGTAACCTTAGAAGGGAGTTAGAGGATTTTGATGGGGTAACTGTGCCTTTGTCTTATCTTACCCTCTTTCACTCTTTCCCACATTAGCCAAAAAACAGGGCCAGAGTGGGATTATTTCATGCATCGCATTCAGCCCAACGCAGCCTCTCTATGCCTGTGGCTCCTACGGCTGCTCCCTTGGTCTGTATTCCCAGGATGATGGCTCTGCTCTTGCTCTGTTTTCGGGGCATCATGGAGGCATCACTCACCTTTGCTTCCATCCTGATGGCAACCGTCTCTTCTCAGGGGCCCGAAAGGTGGGAGTTAGATGCATGGGGGTAGAGTGGGTGGGCCATTGCACATGGGTCAGATACCATTTTACTGGGAGGGAAAGTAATATTAATTGCTAAGGGATGGATGGGGCTGGAGATCTGGGCTGTGAGGGGAGTAGGTTTGAGGGTTTGAATTCATTGAATGGCTTAGCTTCACCCCTAGGATGCTGAGCTCCTGTGTTGGGATCTCCGGCAGCCTGGCCATTTACTTTTGTCCTTGAACCGAGAAGTCTCTACCAATCAGCGTATCTACTTTGACTTGGACCCGTGAGTAGCCATAGTTCTCTTCCTTTTCCAAGCAACTAAAGAGCCCTTTTCCCCATCCCCTGAGGGAAATCAGTGTAGGTCCCCTTGGGTGGGTGGCACTTGGGCGACACTCAACTAGCTAGGCAATGAGGATGTATGAAGTCCAATGTGATTCTGCCCTTTTCTGCAGGACAGGACAGTTCCTAGCAAGCGGCAGCACTGATGGAGTTGTGTCAGTGTGGGACACCAATAGGGCTGGGATGAACCAGCAGGAACCACTGATGAGTTTTCTACCTCAGAAGGACTGCTCCAATGGCGTTAGGTAGGAGGCCGCCAAGATGTCCTGGGAAATTTGGAGTCAGTTAAGATCCTACCAGTTCGGGCACTATGTAGAGCGCTCTCAAGGAGCTAGTAGTCTAATGGGAAATAGAGCATGAAAGTAGCTACGTACAAACAAGTTATATGTAGGATAGGTTGGAAACAATCACCAAAGACAAGACACTAGCATTAAGGGGGAATTAAGAAAGACTTTACATGGAAAGTGGGCTTTTAGCGGGATTGGAAGCCAGGAGGCAGAGTGGGGGAAGGAGATCATTCTCGGGAATAAAGGACAACTGGTGAAAATGCTCGTTCAGGAGATAGACTGTAGCAAGGAGACTAGTGTTACTGAATTGCAGAGTATGCATTGGAGACGGAGTAAGGTGTGAGAAGATTGGTAAGATAGGAGGGAGGCAGGTTGTAAAATCCTCTGGCTTTGAATGATCAAAAAGGTGATAGGGAATGGGAAGGGGTGATGTAGTTATGTTGGTTACATCTATGCTTTAGGAAGTTGAATTTGATAAGTCTGATGAGAGAGACTTGAGGCAGTTAGACCACCCAGCAGCGTGTTAAAATAGTCCTAGTGTGATGAGGGACCAAACCAAGGTGGTGGCTTTGTCAGGAGAAGGGGACCTTTATGAAAAATATTACAATGGTAAAATCATCAAGACTTGACAACAGATTTGATATAGAGGTAAGAGGAGACTGAAGAGTGGAAGAGGATGTTCCTGGGTTGGAGCCTGGGTGACTGGATGGAAATTAGGGAGGAATGTCTGGGGGAAAAGATGAGTGGGAGGTAGACTGAGAGAGAAGCAGGTAGAGGTGGTATGGGAGAATGTCAGGCTGGGACTCTAACATCCCTCTCTCCCTTTCCTTTTCCCCTCCTTCCCTGACAGTCTGCACCCAAGCTTGCCTCTGCTGGCCACGGCTTCTGGCCAGCGTGTTTTCCCTGAGCCAACAAACAGTGAGGATGAAGAAGGGCAGGCGAACGGGGTTCCCCTGCTCTCGCTGAGCAATGCCCATCCCGACTTTCGCCTCCAGCTGTGGTGGTGTGGGGATGCTTCAGATATAGAAACCTCTGACTGCAAAGAAATGGGGAAGGAAGATGGTCCTGGGGAGGGAGGATGTGGGGTTGTATAAAAGGTTTTTTGAGATAGTGGACTGAGTACTGTGTTCTTTTTGGGAGGAGGGTACCAAGATTTCCTCCTGAGTCTAGTGTGATCTGTCACTTTGTGCCTGGACCTGGGAGGGATGAGGGATGGGAGCCAATCCACAGCAGAGCTCAGTGTGAGGTCACTGTTAAGTGTGGGTGGGGTTTCCAGTCATTGTTCCCATGGTTGCCAGGCAACCTGGTAAACTGAAGGGGGTGTGTCTTCAGATTTTGCTCCCTAGCATTGTGTGTGTGATGTGGAGCTCTGCTATGTAGCCCCACAGGGGTCTGTTCGAGTGTGAATTGATGTGGCAGGTCTCTGTTATTGTGTATGTGATTGTCTTAATGTGGGGGGAGGGAGACGTGTGTGTTTCAGGGTATGAGATTATTGATGAGACAAACATCAGCTTGTATGCACTGAAGACCATTAATCATTCTTTCAAGCACCAAGTTGGGCTTCAGTCCCAATCTTTTTTAGAAGGGTGGGGGAGGGAGAGTGAGTTGTTCCCCCTCGCCCTCATGGGATCCCTACCAAACATAGCCTTACAGCTAAGGACAGAGAGGGTATGGACAATTAAAGGTGATAGATAATGGAAGTAGGATTAATATTCACACAATATACAGGGCTTGTACATTGGGTCGTAGCTCCTTGGTTTTCAGTACAAGCAGTCGGTCCTGGGATTCACGTTCTTCCACATATTGGAAGATAGAGGGTTGGAACGGTTTACATCTACTTCTCTATGCCAGTCTCCCCTTCCCCTCTTCTCCATAAACTCCTAGATTGAGAAATCAAGCATTTCAGATCCTATGCTATATTACTCATTGCATATGGGGAGGGACAGAGGAAAGCATCTTTCCCAGTAGGATTTTCTGGTCAAATGGGAGATTTTAACCCAAACTGGATAGAAAGACAAAGAAAGGTAAACTGCCCATTGGTGCTAAAATAGGGGTAAGGGGAGGACCCCTATCCTGGCTGCCTCTCATCTTCCTGTTAGATCTGTTTCATCTTCTGAATTCATTTCCAGCCTACTTCCAGGTTTCACTTTAGCTGGTTGGGCTATTAAAATCATTTGGGTCCCATTGCTCCTCTCCCCCTCCCCAATAGTACAAGGCCCTTACACGTACAAAGCTCTTAGTGGAAAAGCCTTACGTTTTCTTAGTTTGTACACTTATAAAGGAAGGATTTTCCCTTTACCTTCCTTCTTCTGCTGTCTCAGTCATCACCCTCCAGCCATGCAGAAAATGACAACTGAGACTTGTATTGTGGTAGATTGTTCCTTACAACCCTGGGAGGTAGGTAGGGCTATATATTCCTATTTTACAGGTGAGGAAAAGAAACTCAAATCATTTGACTGAGATCCCACAGCTAGGAAGTGACTTGTAAAGGCTACTGCATTCTACAGAAGGATTAGAACCCAGATCTTCTGGTCTAGCCCTCATTTCCCCCTACTACAATGGGTTTCCCTCCCCTGGAATCCTCTAAACTGGAAGGCAGTCGACTGCCATGATTTTCCCTACCCTGAATTAATTTCCTTTTGCCATTTTCCCTGCATCTTCCTCTCCAGCTAGGGAAAGGTCTTTCCTGGGTTTCAGAGTCTATTCTCTCTCTTTTCCTGCATTTCACTCACTAAATGATAAAAACAACAATAAACCAAGCTGGACTGACCACACTAGTGAAGGTGTGATGGTTGGGTTGGGGGAAGTGGGGAGGAAGCTGGGAGACTGAAGGAGGCTTAGTCGGGGGGAGGAAGGGAGTAGGGAGGGCTGGGCTCCAGCCACCAGGCAGGTTCTTCTAAAACCAGCAGGAAGAAGCCACAAGGTCCAGATGCCTGAGGGTGAGAGGAGACAGAGAGAGAAGGAAAAAGAAAGTCGACTTAGAGAAACAAAGAGAGAGCAAGAAAGAGTTGGGCGGGGTTGAAGCCAGCACTGGTGGGAGGTGTGGGGGTTGTGGTAGGGAGTGGGGTGTGGGATCCTGCCTCCTAACTCCAGATCCAGTTTTTCCCTTCATCCCTCCTTTTCTCCGCCTCTCCTTTAACTCCCCCCTCCTGAGCTCTGGACTCTAGTCTCCTCCCCTAGCCTGCTGCCCTCAGTCCCCATCTAGGCTAGGGCTCCAGCTCCATTCCCAGCTTTGGCTCTCCCTTCCTCCGGCACCCCCATGCCTTCCCTGCCTGGCCCCCCACTCCCTCAGCCTCCCCCAGCCCCTCACTAGGCCCCCTCAAAAATACCGGGGTGCTGAAGTGTGGGCAGGGGTGTGTGTGTATGTGTGTGTTTGTCTATGTGTTGTGTGCATGTGTGTGTAGAATCTGCAGGCGGATTGGGGGGGCACCCTGGAATCTTGTGGGGTTGAGCATTGTAAGAAAGAGGGTTGGAGAAGAGTAGGGTAGGCAAGTCAGGGGGAAATTGGAGGTGGGGCAAGCAATCAAAGGGAACCCAGGAAGCTTGAGCAGTACAGGTCAGAGACTGGAAGGAGAGGGGTTGTGAGACCCCTGTGGGGTGGCCCAGGCTGTGCGTGGCTTTGGGGAAAGTTGGTGCCTCCACCCCCCCCAGGCCTTGGCAGGGGGGTAATGGGGGCCCTCCATCCTGGGCTGGGGGGCGTGAGAGTCGGGGGGCTGCTGCTGGGCCTCTTGGGGCTGGTGTCGGGGCTTAGCCTGGAACCTGTCTACTGGAACTCGGCGAATAAGAGGTGAGCTGGGTGGGGGGGACTTGGGGGGCTAGGTAGCCACTGCCACCACTACCACAGCAGAGAAGTAGTCATTGAGAGGATTGTGGACTTTGGAAGAGCTGGACATGTGTGTGAAGAGATCTCTGGGATAGATAGAGGACAGAGTTCTATGGTCTCCAATGCAGTTAGAAAGATGCCATTTGAGAGCTGAGAAACCAGATGTTTGAACCCCAAAGAAGGAGATGTAGGTGTAGGTGACCCGAGATCTGAGGTATAGGTAGGGGAGAGAGTGGGATGTCCAAAGTTTAGAAGAGCCGGTAGAGGAGAGGTATATAAAGTTCAGGGGGGAGGGGAGATGCACTGGATTTAGGTAGGAGCAAGCTGGGGTGTCTGGATTTGTAACTGACTTGTTTAAGAGAGCTGGAGTGGGCTAAGGAGTATCTGGTCCATTCATTTGTTAGATATAATCAGAGTAATATTTGGAGCCTCAGGATCTTAGGGAGGGTGTCTTCCCTCTGTAGGCAGCATGATTGGATAAAATGTAGAGTGTAAAGGAGCTCAGTCTAGTGGATCAATCTCCATCCGTTATATTACTCCTTTATTACCTTTCTCCATGTGGCTCTGACCTCTCTCCCTGGCCTCCCTGCCTTGGGGATCTCTTCGTGATGGAAAGCCTTACCCCACCCCAAGGTCTTCCTCCTGCCCTCTTTGGGTAGGTTTAGCCACATCCCTCTTGGATCATTAGCTCTGGGACATCTTACTGCCTCTCCTTGTTTTACCAAGAGAAGGGTCTAAGGGTCAGAGGGGACCGCAAACAAAACAGGACAGACAGGTCATTCATCCCTTTGCCTCAGTTCAGGACTATCTCTTCCCTAGCCAAGAAATGTTTTGAAAACCACCTCTTTTGCTAGCTGCCAAGTCAGAGCCTTCTTCCCCATGGGCTTACTACAGTACCCCATCCTCATTAGACTCCTTTGGGTATAATTTTAATGCTTCCCTGTTCAGCTTTATTCCATCCATCACTGGGGGAGCTAACTAAGGCGGGGAGCTAGGACCTTTTCAACAGGTTGGGAGGTAGGAACTCCCCTAGTTCCACGGCTATTCCTCCTTCCAGTGTATGGTAGAGGGTGAGCAACACAATTGACTTCATGGACTACCACAAGTAGTTATCCTGTTCCCAACCTATACCCCAGCTATAGTATATAGCAAGAAGTGTGTAGATCAGACCTGCAGGGCTTGCTGACAAGGAGAGTCAGAGTCCTGTGGGTCTCCTTCCTTAGGAATTGCTACACATGTTGTGAACTGGGTTGGAGAGGGAGTTGGCCAGTCAAGAGAAGGCAGAGGAAGACATGGAATCTCCATGACCCTGGAAGGATCAGTATTTAACATTCTGTTACTATTGATGCAGAGAGAATATGGATAGGAATAGATGGTTTAGTTTATGATGGGAGTAGGGGCCTGGGTACATGAAGGCAGGATTGAAGTGAGTCATGAATCTCATTCGAGGACCAGCAGGGAGGTGGCTGCTAAAGCTTTACAGTTATTTTTCTCAAGGAAATTAAAGTCTGGGATGAGAGGGGACAGAAGCTAGGGAATGAACTTAGGCATTCAAGTCTCCAGCTCTGGTTCTCATTAGGGGCCCCAGGTCTCTAGCCCCAAACTGGTCCCATCTTCAGTGCTTTATTTCCTTTGATCACATTGCCATGGCAACCACTATGATATCACTGGGCTGGCATTGATGGGAAGAAATCCCCCCTTCCATCCCCATCTCTCTTTCTCTATGCCCTGCTGCTGGAGTTACCTTGAGAATGAATGAGGTCACCTTGGAAGGCAGTGATGCCACTCTGATTGCCCTATGGCATTAGGGGTTGGGGTGGGTGCTGTGACCTCACGCTTGGTTTCTATGGACTACAATGATTAAGTCACCAGTGAGGGGTGGGCCCCATGACTCCAGAGAGGCCAGCTCCTTGGCAACTGGCATCCTGTTACCATGACAACAGGCCAGGTGATGGAGCTTGGATGGCAGAGTGTGTATAGTTTGGGGGGGGGGGAGAGTACTGAGTAAAATACATCTGGACATATTGAAGGGAAATGAATCCAAGTGTCTGTTCAATTCCTCTCTCCCCAGCTTTCCTCTTTAGTCCTTGCTCCTTTTAGGGGCCTGTATATGAAATCTATTAGTTTATAATTTTTGACTTGGTAGTCAGGAAGCAAGGAACTGACACCCGGAGAGGCTAGATGTCTGGATTCTTGAGGAGAGTTGGAACTGTCTGAGGATTCAGCCCCTGGACTCTTTTTTTCTGTTCAGGTTCCAGGCAGAGGGTGGCTATGTGCTGTACCCCCAGATTGGGGACCGACTGGATCTGCTCTGCCCTCGGGCCCGGCCCCCTGGCCCACACTCATCCCCAGACTATGAGTTCTACAAGCTGTACCTGGTTGGAGGAGCCCAGGGCCGGCGCTGTGAGGCGCCCCCATCCCCTAACCTGCTCTTGACCTGTGACCGGCCTGATGTTGACCTTCGATTCACCATCAAGTTCCAGGAATACAGCCCCAACTTATGGGGTCATGAATTCCGTTCACACCATGACTACTACATCATTGGTACTGGGGCTGGGGACATGTCAGAGGGGGACTCACTGGAAGAAGAGGGAAAGATGGGGAAGGGAGAGTTATAGGAGGGGAATGGACTGATAGAGCATGCGTTTGGATGCAGGTAGGTCCTGGGGCAGGATACAAATGTATCTTTATTTACTGTCCACTGCCAAACAGAAGAGGTTAAGATGGGATGGGTTTGATGGGCTGATTCAGGATTCAGGTTCTTGGATAACAACCTTTCACTTGTTTTCTCTTATAGCTACATCAGATGGAACCCGAGAGGGCCTGGAGAGTCTGCAGGGTGGGGTCTGCCTGACCAGGGGCATGAGGGTGCTTCTCCGTGTGGGACAGAGTGAGTAGAGGCTGGCAGGGGTGAGCTGGGGAAGTAAGGAAAATGCTAAGGCATTTGGGGTTCCAGGAGGAGCAGAAAGCCAGTAGAGGACTGGGTGCTCTGAGTCCTCTTTGGCTTCCTCTCCAGGTCCACGGGGAGGGACAGCTCCTCGAAAACCTGTCTCTCAAATGCCAATAGAGAAGGACCGAGGTGCAGCACACCGCCTGGATCCCAGCAAAGAGAACATGTCAGGTATGACTCCAGACGTCCAAAAGTCTGCACTATTCTTACTCTCCCTTGTCTTTTCTCTGCAGAAATAGTTAAAGGAGGGGAGGGGAGGGAAGGGAAGTTAAATGAGGAAGAGGCTTAATTAGAGCTAATTAGCCAAGTCATGGCTTTAATTAGCACTGTCAGACAAGGGGGGAGGGCCTGTGGCAAAGAACCGAGGGGTTGGACACCTGGGTTCTGAGTGGAAGTAAAGGGGGAGGGGAGCGTAGGACTGAAAAATGAAGATGCCTTGGTCCCCGAGGGGACTGAAGAGGGGCATTGTGTGGCCAGGTTTCTTCATTCTTTCTTCAGCACCTCCTGTTCTTTCTTTCTCTCAGGTGATCCCTCCAGTAATGCAACTTCCCGGGGTACAGAGGGCCCTCTTCCTCCCCCTAGCATACCTGCAGTGGCTGGAGCAGCTGGGGGACTGGCCCTGCTCCTCCTGGGTGTGGCAGGGGCAGGGGGGGCCATGTGTTGGAGAAGACGACGGGCCAAGCCTTCAGAGAGCCGACACCCCGGGCCAGGCTCTCTGGGGAGGGGAGGAGCTGTGGGACTTGGGGGTGGGGGAGCAGGAGTAGGTCACCGAGATACTGAGCCTGGGGAGTTGGGGATCCCTCTAAGGGGTAGTGGGGCTACAGATCCCTCCTTCTGTCCTCACTATGAGAAGGTGAGTGGTGACTATGGACACCCTGTGTACATTGTGCAAGATGGGCCCCCTCAGAGTCCTCCAAACATCTACTACAAGGTGTGACGGTCCCCACCCTACTTACAAAACCTGGGTTTCCCAGAGACATCCTAGGGATGCCCTGCAGTCTCAATCATGGTTTGAGGGAATTCCTTCTTCCCCAGTACTTTCTCTTTGAACCCCAATCTGCTGTCCCTTCATTTTTCTGGACATGTCCCTAAGTTTCCAGGACCCTTAGAAGACCTTCCCATCAAGTTTCTGCTCCCATCCACTCCCTCCCCCTGTGCCCCTTAAACCACTGCCTGTGCTCCTGCTTGTCCTCCTGCCTTCTGCCTGGCTACAGTGGAGATCGAGGTAGAGACAGGAGCCTTCTGTCTTGGTATCATCACTGCTGGTGCTTGCCTCACCCTCCTGGTGGGGGTAAAATCTCAAGTCTCTGGCATTGGATGTCTTTGTTGCCTCTCTGTCATTCTCTCTCTTCCTTTGTATCTCTTTGTGCCTGTCTTTGCTATCCCACTCTTCTATCGCTTTCTCTCTTACATATCCCATTTTTTCTATCCTTTCAACTTCTCATTCTTTTCTCCCATCTCCTGGGGGTGGGGCAGGGTCTTTGAGCTTGTTCCGCCTCTCAGACTGAGAGCTTTCCTACAGCTCTCCAAAGATTTGGGGCCTTAAGGAGAAGGGCCCGGTCTCCAACCCAGCTTAAGGGTGGATAGCAGATTCTCCCTCCTCCTCCAGTACCCACTCCCTCAAATCCTCTACTCCCTTCAGCCATTTAGGACAACTGGGTAAAACGGTGACTGCCTTAGGAGGGAGTGACCCGTTTTGCCTAAGAAGTGGCCAGGGCTGGGTGGGAAATGACTGTTGCCAGGGCAAGAAAAGGAACTGTCCTGGAAAGGAAGCAACAAAGCCTGGCACTACATTGAATGGGCCTCTGCTGGAACAGACAAGAAAGGGACCTGCCTTGATGGGCATTGACAAGGCCTGAACAGAAATGTTCCCTGAATTGACAGGAAGCAATGCCGAGGAATAGGAAGTGCCTTCAGCCAGGATGAGAAGGGACACTTCCAATTCGGGAAGTGTGACTGGAACTGGATGTGACACAAGCTGGGTGGGTGGGAGGTGGACGGTGCTTCCTCTTTGGAGGGAGGTGGGATAGAGCCTCCTGATTCAGGAGGAAGCTGGAGTTGACTAATAGGAGAAGGGAGTGGGGGAGGCAGGTGGGAAAGTGGACTGGGAATGGGATTTTAGTGAGGGCTGGCAGTGAGGGTGGTGTTGGTACCACCATCCCAGAATCTCCTTCACCTGAACTTTATCTACCTACTTTGTTCATGGCAACTAAAATGATGCCTGTCTACTGCTACCACAGACGAGTTTCAGCTTACTCTCATTCCTCCTTCAAATTACCAACCAACAGGACTGCCCTAACAAGCAAAATGTGCCCTCCCTTGCCCCATGCCAACATGGCTGCTTTGGCTCATGGTACCCTCCATTTTCCTACCCAGTCCTTCCCCAACCAACACAGTTTCTTCCTTAGCAACAGAAATGGTGGCCTCCCAACTGGTTCAGCCACACAGCAGCCCTTAGCAACTGCAGATGCTGTCATAGTGACCAGCCTAGGCCTCATCTTGCTCTCCAGTACAACTATCTCAATTGGGTGCTGCCTCAGTTTCTTCTCAGCTCACTGCCAGGGTGGACCTTGGCTAACAAGATGGTGACTTGTGATAACAATGATGATTCCCCTAGTCACCAGCCAAGATGGCTGCCCTGGCCATTGGAGACCAAGTCACCTCTCTGGTTCTGCAGCTCCCAGTTCCTTCCTGGTTTTTTTGTTTTTTCTTTTTTAGTCCCTTCCCCCAGGGAACAGGAAGTTGACATTGCCATGGAGGAGGCAGCAGGGTATGGCTGTCACCTCAATAGTTTTACTGTAAAAGGGAAATTTGAACAACAAAAGTGAAAAAAAGAATAAAAAAATACAAAAGCAGAAGAGAAGGCTGGAGGATGAATGGAATGGGGCTGACAGAAGAGAAGCTGGTGGTCAGAGTGGCTTCTAAACTTGGTCTGGGGCGAAGAATACAAAGGGAAATGAAAAAGGGAGAAGGGGTTAAAAAAATGAATTGTGGTGTGCCTGAGGAGCATGACAATGCTGCATTAGAAAGATATGATATAAAAGTAGAACCTGCTTTTCCCCATCTAAAGGTGGGGAAAAGGTCTGAGGTTGCTATGGGAGCCACTATTTGAAGCATCTTAAAATGGTTTAGAGGTCCTACACGTTGCTATGTGTGCAAAAGATTTTAAAACCATATTAGAAAATGTAGAGTGAAAGGCACACTCCCAAAAAAAGGATGTGGAGTCAAGAGAAATAGACTAAGATAAAAATGTGGAGTATATATTCAAATAGGTGACCTCTAGCACCCATCCAGGTGTCTCAGATTTTGGAGAGGTTCAGTCCCACCTTGTGTCTTACTAATAAATGTGTGTGTGTGTGTGTGTGTGCGCGTGTGTGCGTGTGTAAGAGAGCTTTTACTGGAGGATAAAGGACTTTCTAAAGGCATGGGGTAGGACTGGATGACCTCTAGAGAAACTAGCCAATTGTATACCCCACTCAAGAGCCCAAGGGATCTGGCTCTTCAGCTTTTGACTTTTCTACCCCCCTACTCCCAGCCTCCATTCCTCTAAGGAGACCAGGCATCTAGCCCCTGAAATTCTGGTTCTATTCTCCTGTACAATAGTAGCCATCAGGGGCATCACTAAAGCAGACTGGCAGGGGTCATGACCTCTACCCTCTCCATCCCTCCCATGATTCGGAGTTCCCTCCCTATTTCCCATCTGCCTGGACGTTATGACCCTCTTCCTGTACTCTGTCCAGTGGGACTCTTGCACCTCATCCTGTCAATTCCCCAACCTTCAGATCTAGAAAGGGAGGGGTCAGGGACATGCTACTATGTGCCCAAGTGTCTGAGGGAGGCAAGGGCTGTGAGGGGACAGTGGTGGTTGGAGGGAGTGGGATGGGTCAGGTACCTAAGTTTGAGTCTTGAATTAACTATGGACCAAAGCATCCTATCCTCTAAGGCAGCCCTTTTCCAATCCTGTGCGCCGCCATTCCCCCTCCCCACTTTAACTGCTTGGAGAGAGGGATTCTGAGGGGATGGACCTTGATTCATGGGGGGGGGGGGTTACCATGGCAACATCCCCTTCTTTATACAATGGGAAGCCTCCCACTCTGATGGAGCCTACCGCCCCAGCCCCAATCGCTGGCTATCAGCCTCAGGGACTTGGCAACTGTCACTACGGCAACCTGGAGCCCAGCAACAGGGCCTTCGTGGAAAGGAGGGGTCCAGGACAGGGGGCTGGGCTGTTTGGGGGGGCCTAAACTGAGAAGAATAAAGGCAAGAGGTGATAAAGAGAGGCAAGGAAAAGGTGGGATAAATATACACCAAAGATACCACCCCAGTAAGAAAGCAGAAGAGAAACACCTGCGAATAGATGCACAGCCATAGTGGCAACTTCCCCCCCTTCCTCCTCCCTCCCAATATATCCACCCGCACATACATGTATATGTATGTATGTACACACACATGCACATACAGACTTGCAGACTTGGGTGGGACTGTTGGCTTAGTCCCTCAAACCATTTTATACATTCTGTAACAGACACAGAAATACAAATGTGCACACACCCCTTGTTTTTCCACTAAGATACAAAGACATCTCTCAGACAACATAGAAACACATACATACCTAGATGATAACTACATAAATCCCTGAGTTTACTTGCATAGATAAGTGCCCCTAGGTAACATTGTAAAGACACATGGAAAGGGAGAAATACAATTGGAGAATACACAACCACAGGAATTCACACACACAGATTGCTAGACCAGCCCCTTGGAGTTCTCTGGGGGCTTTGCCTCAGGAGCAGACCACAGGGTAGCAAGACATTTTAGGTGATAACATATTTCTTTTCCCAAGAGGGTACATTTTGCTTGGACAAAATAGACACTTTTCAACAAATGGCTTTTCCTGCCCCAGTAGCACCTTTCTATACAAACCAGTTAAGCAAAATCATTTAATAGTGATTGTACTGGCAGGATGTTAATTGTGATTTTTTCAGCTTGCAGTTTACTAACAGAAAGGATGTTCTTATTCCGAATTTCTTTGCTTTATGGAGGTAGTAACATGGCACATTAAAGAGACTATTGGGTTTTTGGTCAGGAAGACCTGGGTTTGAATTTTTGTCTCTGTTGTTCTCATTTGAATTGTTAAAGTTGAGTAATATTATTCTTTTGGTCCTATATTCTCCACTTATATCAGTTCATTCAAGTCTTCCTATGTTTCTCTCAAATCTTTATATTCATCATTCCTTATGGAACAGTAACATTCCATTACATTAATGTACCACAATTTGTTCCACTATTCTCCCATCTTTGGACATATGATTCCCCTTTTCCTCTTCCCCCACCCCTCTCCCCTCCAAATACAAAAAGGGCTGATAGAAACATTTTTAGCACACAAAGGACTTTTCTCTTATTGACCTCTTTGGGGGTATCAGTTCAATAATGGTATTGCTGAACCACGTGGGATGAACAGTTTAGTAGCATTTCTCATGTAATTCTAAATTGTTTTCTAGAATGAATGTATCAGTGAATTAGTATGCACGTCTTCTCACAGTCCCTCCGACATGGACTTTTTCCATTTTTTCCTACCTTTGTCAATTTTATGGATGAAGTGATAGCTCAGAATTGTTTAAATTTGCATTTCTCTAATTATTAGTGATTTTGAAGACTTTCTCCTATGATTATTGATAGCTGATATTTCCTCTTTTAAAAACTGTTTATATCCTTTTGACTACTCGTCTATTAGAGAATAGCAGTTAATTCCCTCTAGATTTTGAATGTTTGACTTTTATCAAAGATTCTATAGCACACTTTTGCATTTGGTAAATCCAATGGCCCTTTCTTAGTACTCATCTTCAATAATGTTGATTAACCCTTCCCCTGGGATGCTTTCATCCCTTTCTGTTTATGCCACTGTTCAAAGTACATGCTAGTCTTCTTCCTAAAAGAAAAGGAGGTAAATAAACTTGAGGAATGACTCTCTACTCTCCAAGTTATCAGGAAAAACAAAGAGTTCCTTAAAGGTAAGGAAGAAGAACTTGGTGAAAACCAAGAAAAAAAAAGGATAGGAAGAGGCAGGAAAGACTGTCAGAATGTTAGAGAGTGGAAGAACATCACACAAATTTAATAACAGACTGGCACTGGACCTAGGGAGGCTGAGCCTGCTCTCTACCACTAAAGGGTACCAGCTCTGGGATTATGTGAAGGCTGTATTCAGCCCTGGGAGAGCCTAATCTCTAAAGAAATAGGTCAGATTCTTTTTCTTGCCTTCTCTGGCTCTTTATGACCCTACCCTAGAACCATGGGGAAAAATCACTTAAAGCTTAGGATTGGCTCATATCTAGTAGGATCAGGAATCTCAGAAGGAGCAGAAAGATGCTCCATGTACCATGTATATCAGCTGTATAACAGCATTTCTTCCACTTAAAAGAAATACCTAAAACACAAAAGATTCATAAGTTCACACTCATAAAGACTCCCATTGTCTTCATCTTAAAACCTCTTGACATAATTTTCTATACTTTTCCTTTTCCCTAGTCCCTAACAAAGAGGTAACCTTTCTTGCCATGACTAACCTTTCTACATGGGCACTTGTTGCCATTGCTTCCCATCTTCTACAGCAGATTGCATCCTCAATCATCCCTGCTCGCTTTTGACTCTTCCATCTCTGTCCTACTGAATGGGTGTTACCTCACCCTAAGTGAGTATGGAATAGTCCTTGGCCTAATGGGGCCAAGGTCTCCCATTGCATCCTGGGCCACCTCCACTCATTCTGATGAATATCTGGTCACTGGATCCAGATGGCTCTGGAGGAGAAGTGAGGCTGGTGATCTGCACAGCCCTCCCTCTCTCAAAACAAAGTCAAGTGCAAGTCATGTCATCATTTCTCTCATGGCATGGTCTTCTTCAGCAATGAAGGATGAACACAACACAAAAACAAAAACAACTCCCTTAAAATATGGCCAGAGTACTTTTTTTTTTCTTGAAGCAAAAAGCAAAAATCCTCACTAGATGCTACCATCCTTTCAAGTTATGGTCCTATATCTCTCCTCTCTTTCTCAGCCAAATGCCTCAAAGCTATTTACACTTACTGCTTTTACTTCCTCTCTGTTCTTTCCCTCAATCCTTTGCAATCTGACTCCCAATCTCATCACTTAACTGAAATAGAATCACCAAAGTTGACCACTATCTCTTAATTGTCATATTTGATGGTCTTTTCTCAGCCTTCCTCTTTCTTGATCTCTCTGCTACATTTGACACTGCTGATAAGACCTTTCCACCTGAATGCATAACTTTCTCCTGGTTCCTGTTGCCAAATGAATTTTCCTTAAATGCAGATCTGATTATGAATTCTCCAATTCAAATAAGTTTCAGTGACTCCCAGTTGCCTCTAGGACAAAATAGAAATTCTGCTGTTTAACTTTTAAAGCCCTATACAACCTGGCCCCAGCTTTTCTTTACAACCTCATTGGAAATTGTTATACCCTTTCCCTCACATTGGATTTCACTCTGTTCTTCTCACATGGTACTATATTTTCATGTCTTTGCACTGGCCATCCCACATATCTAGAATCTATTCTTTCCTTACCTCTGCCTAATAATTGTTGTGTTTGTCCTTCTTTCTTGAAGAGGACCATGACATCAAGATGATGACATGACTTGCAGTTGATTTGTATTTGATTGACGGACAGCTGTGCAAGGTCATCAACCTCACTTTCTTCTCCTGAGCCATCTGGGTGCAGTGGCCTGATATTCATCAGAATGACTGGAGATGGCCCAGGATGCAATGGGAGACCCTGGCCCTTTCAGGCCACTTTGAGTGAGATACACCCATTCAATGAAGAGGCTTCTTTAAGTAATTACTCAAGGGATGGTCCCTTTAATAAAAAAATAATCAAACAGGGAGGGGAAGACCCTCAGGATTCCTGGGTGAAAGAGAAACAATTGCTGTTTAGTATTTACATTCACTCTCTGCTAGGTGGATGGGGACCTGTTGTCCAGTCTATGAGTTCCAGAGTGAATTGGATTTAAGGCTGGGTCTTTGAGCAAGAAATCTAGCCAATAAATCCAAAGGAAAAAAGACAGCTTTTGGCCATGGAAGTGTACCTTCCCCTGAGTAGAATACCCAAGTAAAGGAGAGGAAAGGAGAGGAGAGGAAAGAAGAGGAGAGGAGAGGAGAGCTACTTACTCACAGGTTATGTTTTTCCTTCATTCTTGAAGAGGACCATACATAGAGACATGACTTGCTGTTGACTTTGATATGAGTGAGGGAGGGCTGTGCAAGGTCACCTACCTCACTTTCTTCTCCAGCCTAATGATAACTACTAGCAAACCACTGTGCTTTAAGTTTTGCAAAGCACATTACATATGTTATCTGCTGTTCACACCAAGAGAATAAACTGAGATGCTGATTAAGTAAATTGCCCAGAATCAAACAGCTACCAAGCATGTGAAGCAGTATTTGATCTCGGGTCTTCCTGATTCCAACGACAGTGCTTTATCCACTCTCTCTTCCTCTAAGGAGTTTAAGCACCATTTTCATGAACCCTTGCCTGATTCCCCCCAACTGCTAGTCTGCTCCTTCCAAAGCTATCTTGTATTTAACTACTTTGTATATATTTGCTTTGCATTTATACCATGTATTTTCAATCTATGTACTTGTCTGGAAGCTAGGTGGCACAGTAGATAGAGTGTTGGACCTGGACCTCACACTCTTACTAGCTGTGTAAGCCTGGGCAAGTCACTTAATGGAGTTTGCCCTAATTCACTGGAGAAGGAAATGGCAAATTGCTCCAGTATCTTGGCCAAAAAACCCTCATGAACAGCGCTGGAGTGCTATGGTCTGTTGGGTCATGAAAACTCTGACAGAATTGAACAACAACATCAATTCGTTGTCTCCCTCATCTGAATGTCAGCTCGTTGAGAATAGAGATTGGAAGAGGATTCTGGGAAGATGGGGGAGCCAGTTAGAAATTCCAAGTTTTCCAGATATTCTCCACAAACAAGAGAAAATAGCACCTCAGGGTGAATGTAGAATGGCAAAAATGAACAAGAGTCAGGGCAGAGTTGTGTTCTTCCTGGGACAATTGGAGAAGATTGGAAGAAAGACCCCAGAATGGAGGTTCCCCCTGAGTGAAGCACAAACACCTCCAGGCTATCTCTGATGAAATGACAAATCCTGGGGGCAGCTGGGTTGGGAGATAGCCTCAGACTCAGCCACAGGAACTGTCACCTCATAGAGAGTGAGACCTCTGATCAGGGGAAGATTGAGGGAACCTCTGCTCCAGGCCCAGCTGTGTTCCTGAGACGTAGTCCCTAACAAGAAGGGACTAGCACATGATCAGGGAGTGCAGAAGCAATGGGGTGGGGATGCTGCTGACCATGGGCACTTACAGGAGAGCTAAATTCTTGATTTTGGTTCTAGGCCAGAGGGTTGAAATGGAGGTTACAGCCACTGAAAGGTCCTCAGGGAGTAAGAGAATTTCCAGGTGGGGAGACCTAGCTGTGGCTTGGAGGGGGAAAGAAGTGCAGAGGTTGAGCCCAGGATAAAGCTCAAAAAATAGCAGTAAGAAGGACCTGTGGCCATAGGCACCAACCCAATACCTCAATACTAGAGGTGATTATAATAGCAAGGCTTTAAAAGAAAAAAATGAACAAGCAAAGGAGAAAGAATTCAACCATAGACAGTTACTATGGGAACAGAGAAGGTGGAGTTTGTCTTCAGAGGAGGCTCCCCTAGCCCAAAGAGTAGCATCAAATGGTCACCTGCCTAAAAGAACTCTTAAAACTCAAAAAATACTTCAAAAATCAAATAAGAGAGATAGAGGAAAAATTTTTTTTAGAAAGATAAGAACACTTCAAGAAAAGCAAGAATATTATGAAAAGTGAACCAACTGGAAAAGGAGATCCAGAATCTTAAGGAAGAAAACAACTCCTTGAAAACTAGAATTGGGCAAAGAGAAGCCAATGACATATAAGAGACCAAGAAATAACAAAAACAAAATTAAAAGGATGAAAAAATAGAAGAGAATGTGAAACATCTCATAAGAAAAACAGCTGAGGGGCAGAACAGATCAAGAAGAGAAAACATGAGAATAATCAGACTACCTGAAAATTACAATCAAAAAAAGAATCTTGATACAATAATATACGAAATAATTGAAGAAAATTGTCTAAAGTTTTAGAGCAAGAAGGGGAAAGTAGAAATAGAAGAAACCCACCAATCACCACCTGAAAGGGATCCCAGGATGAAAACCTACAGGAATATCATAGCCAAATTCTGAAATCACCAGAGTAAGAAGAAAATATTACAAGTAACAAAATAAAACAATTAAAATATGGTGGAGCCACAATTAGAATTACACAAGACCTAGTCAATGGCTACTTAGAACACTATATATCAAAGGGCAAAAGAACTGGGACTGTGGCCAAAAATATCATACCCAGGAAAGTTAAGTTTGACCCTGAACGAAAAAATGAATATTCAGTGAAATGAAAGACTTTCAGGATTTTGTCGCAAAAAGACCAGAACTTAATAGGAAATTTGACATACAAGATCCAGGAGGAACAGAAGGTAAACATAAAAGACCAACTACAAGGAACTCAATATGGATAAATTGTTTACTTTTTATATATGGAAATGTAAACCATAGCTCTAAGATTATCCTTAATAAATGGGTAATTCAAAAGAAGGATTGGGGGTGGAGCTGAGTATGATGTGATTCTAAAAAGCAAAATTGTGTAGGAAAAGATAAAAGGAGTAATTACCTCATACAAATGAGGCACAAGAGGAAGAACTGATACAGAGCAATCAGATAGGGTAGGAGGGCTGGTAGCATTGGAACCCTACTCACATCAGGCATGGGTTGAAGAGAGAACAACATATAAATTTAGCAGGGTCTTCTACAGTCTTTTAAATTATAAAGAAGTAAATGGGTGAGGGAACAGGATAGGAGGGGTATCGATTAATGGGAATGGGTTAAAGAGGAAACAACTTATATATCTAGAAGGGTATAAAGATCTTCTAAATCAGAAAGAAACAAGAGGGCAAGGGGATAGAGTGGGGGTAGGGAATGATTCTTGGAGGAGGGGTAGGTTAAGTAATAGGAGAGAAAAGAAATGTATAGAAGTAAAGCAGAGGAATGAGGAGGAATAGGACTAGGATGAGAAGGATAGTGAGTAAAAATAGGAAGGAGGAAAATATACAACAAGTAATTATAGTTTAGAATGTGAATGGGATGAATTTATCCACAAAATAGAAACTGATAAGCAGATTAAAATTTTGAATTCAATAATATGTTGCTTTCAGAAAACACAATAAAAATAAGAGATACATATAAAGATAAAATAAAGGTCAGGAGTAGAATTTATTATGTAAAAAAAGTAGGGGCAGTAATCATGATTTCAGACAAAGTTAAAGTTAAAATAGATTAAATCAAAAGAGAAAAATTAGGGAAACTACACTGTCAGCCATATTATTCAATATTGTTTTAGACCATTTAAGATAACTAGACAGTATAAAATGCATGAGAATATACCTGTCAGAACAAACATAGGAACTGTACAAATATAAATAGAAAACATTTTTTATACAAATAACGTTAGATCTAAATAATTGAAGTAATAATTGTTTTTATGGGTAGCTAAAGCCAATAGAATAAAAAAATGACAATTTTCCCTAACTAATCTATTTATGTAATGTTATCCCAATTAAATTACTAAAAAAAAAAAATCTTACTGAGGCAGAAAAAATAACAATAAACTTCATTTAACACTTTGCCTCAATTTTCTCATTTATAAAATGAGCTAGAAAAGGAAACGGCAAGCCACTTCAGTTAAATGACTTTCCCAGGATCACATAGCTAGTAAGTGTCTGAGGCTGGATTTGAAGTTAGATCTTTCTGACTTATCTATCCATCATATCATCTAGCTGCTAGTGTTTTCCTCACTGCTATCCATCAAAAATACCCCAAAACATTTAGGAGAGAAAAGCAGCTTTAGGAAATGAATAGCTAGCTAAGAAGATAGTGTTAGAGAATGGGATTTGGATTTCTGGATCATGGCTTAAAATATAAGAATAACAGATTTTTATGTCAGGGATGGGGAGGGGGACAGTCTTCTAAGACAGGGCAAGATTGGATTTGCTTGTAGTTTTGCAAATCTAATCAAAAGGTCTTTAGTCAAAAAGTGAAGTCAGCAAGCGTTTTATTAAGCACCTACTTAAGCTAGGCATGGAGCTAAGAACTGAAGATGCAAAGAAAGGTTAAAATAGATCCTGCCCTAAGAAAGTTCACAATAGAATTGGGGAGAGACAGCATACAAATAGGTACAAACGAGTTATACACAGGATAAACTGGAGATCATCTCAGAGGGAAGGTAGTAAGACTGAGGGGGATGGAATGGGGAATGCTTCTTGCAGAAGGCAGGACTTTGGCTGAGACTTGAAGGAAGCCAGGGAAGTCAGGAGGTAGAGATGAGGAAGGAGAGAGCTGTATTACTGGGGGCAAGTCAGTGATAATACATGGAGTGTCTTGTGCGAGAACTGCAAGGAAGCCACGGTCATTGGATTATAGAATTTCTACACAGAACACAAAGAGGGATAAGAAATCTGGAGAGGTAGGAGAGAGCCCAGTTATAATGGGCTTTAAAAGACAAACAGAGGATTTTGTATTTGATTAAAAGTAATTCTAGGAGAAAGGAAAAAGAGAAAGCTGTCTATGTATTACACCAAGGTAGTTACGCTAGAGAGTAGTTATAATATAGGAAGAATACCATCTGGGACACCCAGAAGTTCATAGGAGATATCCGAGAAAGGTGGAAACAATAGAGCCCATGGCTTTAGATGTCTCTAAACAAATACATGAAGTACATACAATGACATGAACATGATAGAGAGCCTGTCTAATGTAGGAAGGTAGATTTTATCTCATAAGTCAAATCACTGAGATTTGGTGGGATAACTCTTATAACTAGATTATGTCCTTATTTAAAAGGATCAGATTGGAAAAAGGGGCAGGGGAAGGGAACATGTTAATAAAGAATTTTAAGAAAATATAATGATGTGAGGAAAGAAAGGAACCAGAGAGGTGAACCATAATGGTTTGTGCCAGAGTATTTGGGTGAAGATCAATCAAGATTTTGTAGTTGGCATTTACTATAGACCACCGGGGCAGAAAGAGGAAATAGATAGTTCCGGAAATGGGAAGCCTGGCATAGAATCATTGTCTCATAGCAATGAGGGGAATTTCAATTATCTAAACATCTCTTAGAGTTTTCTCTCTTCCAAAAGTAGAGTGGCTAATAATTTCTTTTGTTTCCTTTTTTAAAAAATTAATTAATTAATTTGTTTTCAGTTTTCAACAATCACTTCTATAAGTTTTAAAATTTCTCTCACTTCTTCCCTCTCCCTCCCTGAGATGGCATGCAGTCTTGTATGGGTTCTATGCATACATTCTTATTAAACACATTTTCACATTAGTCATGATGCATAGAAGAATTAAAACAAATGGGAGAAACTATGAGAAACAAAACAAAACATAACAAAAGAGAAAATAGTCTGCTTCATTCTGCCTTCTGACTCTATAGTTCTTTCTCTGGATGTGGATGGCATTTTGCACCATGAATCTTTTGGAAAAGTTTTAGGTCCTTGCATCTGTGAAGGTCTAAGTCTAACAGAAACAGTCCTCTAACGCTTTGGCTGTTACTGTGTATGATGTTCTCCTGGTTCTGCTCATTTCACTCAGTGTCAGTTCATATAAGTCTTTCCAGGTTATTCTGAAGTCTGACTGTTTGTCATTTCTTATAGCACAACAGCATTCCATTACATTCATACCTTTTCAGCCATTCCCTAACTGATGGGCATTCCCTCGATTTTCAGTTCTTGGCCACCACAAAAAGAGCTACTATAAATATTTTTGTACATGTGGGAGCTTTTCCCATTTTTATGATCTCTTTAAAGTACAGCCCTAGAAATGACTAATAATTTCTTGATGCCTTAAGATGAATTTTGTCCTTCAAAAGGAATGAGAGATATGAGAGAAATAAGTGCATGAAAAGCATTGCAAGTATTTATTATGTACTAAGTACTGTGCAAATACAAAAGTAAGAAGTCCCTATCCTGAAGAAGTTTAACAGAAATGCTAACTTAGAGGAAATGGATAATAATTACAAAAATAAAAATACCAAGATTAACAAAAGAGGAAATTGATTACTTAATCCATTATCAGAGAAAGAAGTCAAATAATAATAAAGGAAAAGAAAAAAGCTCTGAGACCAGATGGTATTAAAAGTGAATTCTTTCCCATATTCAAAGAACAATTGTGCTGTTATTGTTGCTGTATTTGTCCTTTGTTCTCAAAGAGGACCATGACATCAAGATGATGACATGACTTGCAGTTGACTTGGATTTGAGTGAGGGAGGGCTGTGCAAGGTCACCAGACTCACTTTCTTCTCCTGAGCCATCAGGGTCCAGTGGTCTGATATTCATCAGAATGACTGGAGATGGCCCAGGATGCAATATGAGACCCTGGCCCTTTCAACCTTAGGTCTTATCACATTCTCACTTTGAGTGAGATACACCCATTCAATGAATAGGCTTCTTTAAGTTACTCAAGGGATAGTCCCTTTAATAAAAAAAATCAAACTGGGAGGGGAAGACCCTCAGGATATATATATATATATATATATATATATATATATATATATATATATAGATAGATAGATAGATAGATAGATAGATAGATAGATAGATAGATAGATATTAGACATGATGACTAGATTGGATTTAAATTGGAAAAAAACAGGACTGGTTCAATGTGAGGAAGACTCTAAATATAATAAACCATATTAAGAGTGTAAATAAAAAAGACTATCAACAGATGCCAAACAGACTTTTCACAACATCCAAACCTATTTCTGTTAAAAACTTCAGAAAGTATAGGAATAGATGGAATTTTCCTTAACATAGTAAGTAGCATCTCTCTAAAAACATTACATAGAGGATTTTCTAATAAAATTAGAGCTAAAGCAAGAGGGCTTATTATCATCATTACTGCTTAATATAGTGCTAGAAATGCCAGCTACAGCAAAAATCAAAATGGAGAATTCAAAAGAATAAGCATAGGCAAGAAAATTAAATTATCCCTTTTTGCAGATAGTGTGATAATTTACTTAGATAATACTAGAGAATTAACTAATTAAATTAGTTAATTTAATTATTAAAAATAAATTCAGCAAAATGCAAGATATAGTAAGTCATTATCATTTTTGCATATCACCAACAAAGCTCATGTGGCAGAATAAAAAATTTTGTTCAAAATGATTATAGAAGCTATAAACTATTTGGAGTCTACCTACCAAAAAACAAATCCAGAAACCATATAACTATTAAATACTCCATGCAGAAATATTGATCTCAGTAACTGGAGAAATACTAATTGCTGATAGATAGGTTTAGTTAATATAATAAAAAAGAAAATACTCCCTGAATAAAAAAAAAACTACTGGAAAAACTAGAAAGCAATCTGGTAGAAATTAGGTAGACACCACTCTTTCTACCACATGCCAAGAAAAACACAATATAGGTATATGATTTACACATAAAAGGTGACATCATAAACTAATTAGAAGAGCAAGGAAGAAATCACTTTTCTAATTTCTGGATAAAGGAAAAGTTCATGACCAAATAAGGCCCAAAGAGGATCACAGAAGATAAAATGGACAATTTTAATTACATAAAATTATTTTTTTCTTGCATAAGCAAAACCAATTCAGTTAATATTAGAAGGGAAAGAGTTAATTGGAAAAATCTTTTTTTACAGAAGGTTTCTCTGAAATAGGTCTCATATCAAAGATAAGCATAAGGAACTGATTCAAATTACAAGATTAAGAGCTATTCCCCAAGAGATAAATGGTCAAAGGATATGAATGCATACTTTTCAAAAGAAGAAATCCAAGCTAGCAAATATCATGTAAAAATTCTCTACCATTAGTTATTCAAGAAATGAAAATTAAAGGGTTAGCTCACACACCCTCAGATTGACAAAAATGACAAATGAGAAAAATGACAGTAATTGGGGGAAGAATTGTAGAAAAACAGGTATCTTGATGCGTTATTGGTAGAGCAGTGAATTGGTTTAACCATTGTGGAAAGCAATTTGGAACTCTGTCCTCAAAGTTACTAAACTGTGTATGCCTTTGTCCCAGTGATATCACTACCAGACTTACATTCTTAAGAAATCACAGAAAGAAGTAAAGGAGCTATATATGTAAAAATACTGTTCGCAGTCTTTTCTGGGTAGTAGAATGGAAATTAAATGGAAATTAAGGGGCTGTCCTATTGGGAAATGGTTGAGCAAATTATTTTTTATTTTTTTTATTTTTATTTTTTTTTTGTGTTGATATTAGTTTCTTTTTTCTTTTTTTTATTTAGCTTTTAACATTCATTTTCACAAAACTTTGGGTTACAAATTTTCTCCCCTTTTCTCCCCTCCCCCCCCAAACGCCAAGCATTCTAATTGCCCCTATGACCAATCTGCTCTCTCTTCTATCATCCCTCTCTGCCCTTGTCTCTGTCTTCTCTTTTGTCCTGTAGGGCCAGATAGCTTTCTATACCCCTTTACCTGTATTTCTTATTTCCTAGTGGTAAGAACATTACAGTTGATCCTAACACTTTGAGTTCCAACTTCTTTAGCTCCCTCCCTCTCCGCCCCTTCCCTTTGGAAGGCAAGCAATTCAATATAGGCCAAATCTGTGCAGTTTTGCAAATGACTTCCATAATAGTTGTGTTGTATAGGACTAACTATATTTCCCTCCATCCTATCCTGTCCCCCATTACTTCTATTCTCTTTTGATCCTATCCCTCCCCATGAGTGTTGACCTCAAATTGCACTCTCCTCCCCATGCCCTCCCTTCTATCATCCCCCCCCACTCTGCTTATCCCCTTATCCTCCACTTTCCTGTATTGTAAGATAGGTTTTCATACCAAAATGAGTAGGCATTTTATTCTTTCCTTTAGTGGAATGTGATGAGAGTAGACTTCATGTTTCTCTCTCACCTCCCCTCTTTATCCCTCCACTAATGAGTCTTTTGCTTGCCTCTTTTATGAGAGATAATTTGCCCCATTCAATTCTCCCTTTCTCCTCCCAATATCTTTCTCTCTCACTGCTTGATTTCATTTTTTTTAAGATATGATCCCATCCTCTTCAATTCACTCTGTGCACTCTGTCTCTATGTGTGTGTGCGTGTGTGCATGTGTGTGTGTGTAATCCCACCCAGTACCCAGATACTGAAATGTTTCAAGAGTTACAAATATTGTCTTTCCATGTAGGAATGTAAACAGTTCAACTTTAGTAAGTCCCTTATGACTTCTCTTTGCTGTTCACCTTTTCATGGTTCTCTTCATTCTTGTGTTTGGAAGTCAAATTTTCTTTTCAGCTCTGGACTTTTCATCAAGAATGCTTGAAAATCCTCTATTTCATTGAAAGACCAATTTTTCCCCTGAAGTATTATACTCAGTTTTGCTGGGTAGGTGATTCTTGGTTTTAGTCCTAGTTCCTTTGACTTCTGGAATATCCTATTCCATGCCCTTCGATCCCTTAATGTAGAAGCTGCTAGATCTTGTGTTATCCTGATTGTATTTCCACAATACTTGAATTGTTTCTTTCTAGCTGCTTGCAATATTTTCTCTTTCACCTGGGAGTTCTGGAATTTGGCCACAATGTTCCTAGGAGTTTCTCTTTTTGGATCTCTTTCATGCGGTGTTCTGTGGATTCCTTGTATATTTATTTTGCCCTCTGGTTCTAGAATCTCAGGGCAGTTTTCATTGATAATTTCATGAAAGATGATGTCTAGGCTCTTCTTTTGATCATGGCTTTCAGGTAGTCCCATAATTTTTAAATTGTCTCTCCTGGATCTATTTTCAAGGTCAGTTGTTTTTCCAATGAGATATTTCACTTTATCTTCCATTTTTCCATTCCTCTGGCTTTGTTCTGTGATTTCTTGCTTTCTCATAAAGTCCTTAGCCTCCATCTGTGCCATTCTAATTTTGAAAGAACTATTTTCTTCAGTGAGCTTTTGAATCTCCTTTTCCATTTGGCTAATTCTGCTTTTGAAAGCATTCTTCTCCTCATTGGCTTTTTGCACCTCTTTTGCCAATTGAGTTAGGCTAGTTTTCAAGGTGTTATTTTCTTCAACATTTTTTTGGGTCTCCTTTAGCAGGGAGCTGATTTGCTGTTCATGCTTTGACTTCATGTCTCTCATTTCTCTTCCCAGCTTTTCCTCCACCTCTCTAACTTGATTTTCAAAATTCTTTTTGAGCTCTTCCATGGCCTGAGCCCATTGAGTGGGCTGAGATACAGAAGCCTTGATTTCTGTGTCTTTGCCTGATGGTAAGCATTGTTCTTCCTCATCAGAAAGGAAGGGAGGAAATGCATGTTCACCAAGAAAGTAACCTTCTATAGTCTTATTTCTTTTCCCTTTTCTGGGCATTTTCCCAGCCAGTGACTTGACCTCTGAATATTTTCCTCACACCCACCTCACCTCCTGATCCTCCCAGCCAGTGTTTGGGGTCTGAGATTCAAATGCTGCTTCCAGCCTCAGGGCTTTGGGCGGGGGCAGGGCTGCTATTCAGTGTGAGATTAAATTCAGATGCTCAGGTGAGGGCAGGGCTGCCTCTAAGGCTCAGTTCCCTCAGGGAGTTTATGCACAGATCTTCAACAATGGATCCAGGCTCCTGCCTGCTTGGGGAGCCCTGGTCTGCCGCTGCCCCTCAGCTTCTGTCTCCCGAGGGGGCCCGAGCCATGGGGGCACCCCACTCCCCCCTCGACCCGCCAAAGGGACTCTCTCACCGACCCCCGTCACCTGTGGGTGGAGGTACTTGTGCGGCCGCTGGAGATCCCGTCCCTGAAGCCCGCTCGGATCTGTTCCTCTCGGTGCCGCGGCTGTACTCAGCTCCCAGTCCCGGCGCCCAGTCCGCAGCACGAAGGACCTTTTACGAGAGGTTTGCAGGTCTCTCCGGAACAGAAATCTCCCTCGCTCCAATGTTCTGTGGCCTCTGGGTGCAGAATTCGCCGTGAGTTACTTCTTTGTAGTTGTTCTATGGGTTGTGGGTTCGGAGCTATGTGTATGTGCGTCTTTCTACTACGCCATCTTGGCTCCGCCCCCCTGAGCAAATTATGATATATGAATGTAATGGAACATAATTGCTCAATAAACTTGACAGTTTTGGAGAAAATTCAGAAGGTCTTTATGAATTGACTGAAGAAGAGTGAAGTGAGAAGAATTAGGAGAACCATTTATACAATGGCGACACTAAAGATAAACAACTTTGGACTAATGTGAAAATATGTTTAATAAGGATGTAAATGTAGAACCCATATAAGATGGCATGCTGTCTCAGGGAGGGGGAGGAAATTTAAAACTTACGGAAGTGATTGTTGAAACCTGAAAACAAACAAATTACTTAAATTAAAAAAATCATTATCTGAAGAGTTTTATCATCTAAATGATTTCTGAGGCCCCTTTTAGCTCTGGATTAATAAACTTCATGAGCTCTAAGAAAAATCATGTCCCAGTTAATCCTTTTTAAAAGAGACCCTCATTTTCCTTCTCTTCATTAAGGGATTTTGTCATGAAAGGGGCAAACATGTAACTTCTGCTGAACTCTCAAAAATCACCAGGGGAAGGTAGAGTCACCATGAATTGGTTTGGATCTGACAAATGTGCCAAAACACTGAAATAAAAAAATAAATAATTCTTACTCCACTCTCCCCTCAAAAAAAAAAAAATAAGAAAGAAAAACAACTTAGCCTTTAGAACTCTAATCAGTTCTGAATGTGATGACTTATGTCTATAATCTCTGCTAAGCAAGAGGATGAATTGGGGAGTTCTGAGTTGTAGTGGGCTAAAGCTGAGTGGGTGTCCATAATAAATATGGCACCAATATGGTTAGCCACCCGGAGGGCCAAGGCAGATTGGGTACTAGGTTGCTTAAGGAGAAACTGACCCAGGTCTGAAACAGTGAAGGTCTCTCAGGCCAATCAGTAGTAGAATTGGGTTCATGCGTTGCACTTCCAGCCTGAGTGATAGGGAGACCTATTAGACACACACACACACGCTCACACACACACACACACAGCTGACGTAGAGTCAGCTAGGTGGCACAACGGATATAGCACCTGAGTTCAGATCCAGCTTTAGACACTTGACATTTACTCGCTGTGTGACTTTGAATCCAAAATAATAATAATTAATAATAATAATAATAAAATACACATCAAGGAACTGTGAAGTTGCAAGATCAGATCTGGGGAGCCCACTCATTCAACACTTGGAGAATTTGCCTGAACTATTAGATGATTAAACAGTACTAGATATGCTGAAAGTAGCAGATAGTACCTGGGAACTAATCTCCATATTCCCTCCTCTGGAGAAGGAGTTGATCAGAGAGTAGAGGCTTTAATGAGTAAAGGGGTCCTGCTGTCAGGGAGACTGAAGTGAGTAATTAAGTTAGAAAAAGACAATTCATCTTTGAGGAAGGCAGAAAGTAGATTCCCCAGAGTGGGGCTGGAAAATACCACCTGTGGGAGAGACTGCATGTAGACTTATCATTATAGAACAATCTCGTAGGTCTATTGTAGTGAATTTCTCAGGAATACAGCGATGTCTCTCTGGGGAAGTACCTTGGGAAGGTTGGATCACTGCTCTGACTGACTCATTGCAAAAGTAGCAGGGATCTCACCTAGAGAAGAGGAGTATATTGATGGAATACCTCGGGGGGAAAAGCATATAGACTGGTGCAGGGCCAGGAAGCCCAGGCAGCCTGACTTCACATGGCAAGAATGTGTACAAAGCTTAGAGAGTCAATTAGGTGATGGTGAGACTCCGCAGGATATACATGTCACTTTCATCCATTCTCTGATTCAGTGTGAAGGAGAAGAGCCAACTGAGTTCATGATTTGGGTGGATGCCAGGCTTCAGAGACTGATATGCCGAGGGGCAGCCACACCTGAGGATGAGGATATGTTCAGACTGCAGAAAGTGAGGAGAGGTATGTTGTATAGCCTGGAAATGCTTGTGGCCTTTGCTGTTCTGGAAACACAACAAGCACCACCACATTTCTCCCAATTCATGAGCATAGTATGTAAGTTACACAACTACTGTAAAACTGCAAAGAGAGATTGCCACCAAGAAGGCTCAACTTTGATTAACTCTGGAACTGACGAGGTGGGCTGGGACAAGCCATTTCTTGCTTTCTCACTAGACTTCACTCACTGGGGAATTAGCACAGAAAAAGAGAAAACAAAATTATGCTTTTTGATGATAATATGATGATGTGCTTAGAGAACTCTAGAAAGTCAACTAAAATTAGCTGAAATAACTAACAACCAACAAAATTGCAGGATATAAGCTAAATATACATAAACCAACAAGATCCAGGAAAAAAAATCTGGAATGAGATAGTCCATCCAGTTATAAAATACTTAGGAATATATTTATCAAGATTTGCCCAGAGATTGTGTGAATCTAACCATAAAATATTCTTTGAAGATAGACCTATATAACTAGAGAAACATTAATTGCTCATAGGTAGGTTAAGCCAATATAACAAAAATGATGATACTACCCAAATTAATTTACTTATTCAGTGTTGTATACAAACTTTCAAAAGAATATTTTATAGAGCTAGAAAAATAATAATATGAAGAAAGGAAAGTCAAGAATCTCAAGGGTAATAATGAAAAAATGAGAAGGAAAGAAATCTATAGGTACTAGATCTCAAACCATATTACAAAGCAGTAAATCAATTTGGCATTGCTTTTTTTTTTTTAAAGAGATCAGTGGAATAGATTAAGTATGCAATATACATATGCAAACAAATACAGTAGAATAGTGTTTGGAAACCCAATGACCAGTCTGACAGAAATTAAGTTTAGAACAACACCTTATTCCATACACCAAGATAAACTTAAAATGGATACATCACCTAGGTATAAAAGGTCACATCATAAACAAATTAGAGGAGCAAAGAAGGGGCCACCTTTCTCATATATGGGAAGGGGGGGCAGCTAGGTGGTGCAGTGGATAGAGCACCAGTGCAGGAGTCAGGAGGACCTGAGTTCAAATCTCACCTCAGACATTTGACACTCATTAGCTGTGTGACCTTGGGCAAGTCACTCAACCCCAATTGCCTCATCCTGGGTCATCTCCAGTCATCCTGATGAATATCTGGTCACTGGATTCAGATGGCTCTGGAGGAGAAGTGAGGCTGGTGACTTGCAGAGCCTTCCCTCAATCAAAACAAAGTCAAGTGCAAGTCATGTCATTATTTCTCTGATGGTATGGTCTTCTTCAGCAACGAAGGATGAACAACCACATGGGAAGGGGAAGAGTTCATGAGGAAACAAGTGATTGAGAGAAAACGAACAATTTCAATATCAAATTTACAAGTTTTTGCACAAACCTAACGTAGTAAAAATTACAAGGATAAAAATCTTTGCAAGAAATTTCTCTGACAATGGTTTTATTTCAAATATATATATTTATATATACATATACACATACACACATATTTGCAGGGATGTTGCTGGTAAATGTTTAAACTGGCTCTCTGAAAAGACAGCATATACTTTATTTATTTATTCACTCATTTATTTATTTATTTGTTCACTCACTCACTCATTTATTTACCTATCTATCCATTTATTCATTCATTCATTTATCTATTCATCTATTTACTTATTTATTCATTCACTTATTTTTTTTACTTATCTATCTATCTATCTATTGCTTTCAACATTCACTTCCATAAGATTTTGACTTTTAAATTTTCTCTCCCTCCCTCTTCTCCCACCTCCCCAAGACAGTGTGCAATCTGATATAGGCTCTATTTATATATTCATATTAAACATATTTTCACATTAGTCATGACATAAAGAAGAATTAGAACTAATGGGAGGAACCACAAGAAAGAAGAAACAAAACAAAACAACAAAAGAAAAGGAGAGCAAATGGTATTCTTCCATTTGCATTCAGACTCCAAAGGTCTTTCTCTAGATATGGATGGCATTTTCCATTGTGAGTCTTTTGGAGTTGTCTTTAGATCTTTGCATTGCTGGGAAGAGCTAAGTTCATCAAAGTCAGTCATTGCACAATGTGGCTGTTACTATGTACCATGTTCTCCTGGTTCAGCTCACTTCACTCAGCATCAGTTCATATAAGTCTTTCCAGTTTTTTCTGAAGTCCTCCTGCTCATTATTTCTTATAGCACAGTGGTATTCCATTATATTCATATACCACAACTTGTTCAGTCATTCCCCAATTGATGGACATCCCCTCAATTTCCAATTCTTCATTAGAAATATTTTTGTACATGTGGCTCCTTTTCCCTTTTTTGTGATCTCTTTGGGATACAGATCTAGAAGTGGTATTTCTGGGTCAAAGGGTATGCACAATTTTATAGCCCTTTGGGCATAGTTCCAGATTACTCTTCAGAATGGTTGGAACAGTTCACAACTCCACCAACAGTGCATTAGTGTTCCAATTTTCCCACATCTTCAACATTTATCATTTTCCTCTTTTGTCATGTTAGTCAATCTGGTACCTCAGAGTTGTTTTGATTTGCATTTCTCTAATCAATAGTGATTTAAAACATTTTTTCATATGACTATAGATAGCTTCAATTTCTTTCTCTAAAAACTGCCTGTTCATACCCTTTGACCATTTATCAATTGGGGAATGACTTATATTATTATAAATTTGACTCAATTCTCTCTCTATTTTAGAAATGAGGCCTTTATTCCCACTGGCTGTAAAAATTGTTTCCTAGCTTTCTGCTTCCTTTCTAACTTTGGGTTGCATTGTTTTTGATTGTACAAAAACTTTTCAATTTAATGTAATCAAAATCACCCCCTTTGCATTTCATAAAGTTCTCTATCTCTTGTTTGGTCATAAATTCTTACCTTCTCTATAGATCTGACAGGTAAACTATTCATTGCTCTCCTAGTTTGCTTATAGTATCAGTCTTTATATCTAAATCATGTACCTATTTTGACTTTATCTTGGTATACTATATAGGATTTTGGTCTATGCCTTGTTTCTGCCATACTATTTTCCAGTTTTCCCAGTAGTTTTTGTTAAATTTTGTAAAATATTTTGTTAAAGTATTTTGTTAAATATTCTGTTAAATATGAGTTCTTATCACAGAAGTTGGAGTCTTTGGATTTATCAAATAGTAGATTACTATAGTCATTAATTATTGCATCTAACCTAACCTGTTCCACTGATCCACAACTCTATTTCTTAGCCAGTACCAAGTAGTTTTGATGATTGCTGCTTTATAATACAATTTAGGATCTGGTATACCTAGGCTGCCTTCCCTTGCGTTTCTTTTCATTAATTCTCCTGATATTCTGGATCTTTTGTTCTTCCAGATGAATTTTGTTATTGTTTTTTCTAGTTCTGTAAACTATTTTTTTGATAGTTTGATTGGTGTGGCACTGAATAAGTAAATTAATTTAGGTAGAATTGTCATTTTTATTATATTAGGCAACTGATGTTTTTCTGATTATTTAGATCTGACTTTATTTGTGTGAAAAGCATTTTGCAATTGTGTTCATATAGTTCCTGGCTTTGTTTTGGCAGGTAGATGCCCAGATATTTTATAATGTCTACAGTAACTTTAAATGGATTTTCTCTTTCTATGTCTTACTGTTAGGCTTTGTTAGTAATATGCTGAAATGCCAATGATATTTATTTTATATCCTGCACTTTGCTAAATTTCTTTATTATTTCAAGTAATTTTTTATCTGATTTTCTAGGATTCTCTAAGTATACCATCATACCATCTGAAGAGAGTGATAGGCAGCATATACTTTTAAGTTTAAACTGACACAAGCTAGTTTCAGCACATATCTATAAATAAAAATGTATACATATACTTATATATTTCTTTTTTTGAATCAGTTACTTATCAATCTACTTATATAGAACTGATTCAAATTTATAAGACTAAGAGTCATTTCACAATAGATAAATGGTCAAAGGATATGAACAGGTAGCTTTCAAAAGAAGACATCCGTGCTATTAATGATTATGTGAAAAAATGCTCTAAATCGTTAAAAATAAGAGATATGCAAATTAAAGCAACTTTGACTGTTCTACCTTGAACCTATCAGACTGACATAGATGACAAAAGAGGAAAATAATTTCCAAACGTTAGAAAGGCTGTGGGAAAACAGTCACTCTAGAGCATTGTTGGAGGGGCCGTTAATTGGTCCAATCACTCTTGAAAGCAATTTGGAACTTTACCCAGAAAATTACCAAACTGTACGTACCCTTTGGCTCAGCTGTACTAATACTTTGCTTGTATGCCCAAAGAAATAAAAGACAGAAGAAAAGAATCTATATGTACAAAAATATTTATTAGAGTTATTTTTATAGTAATCTAAAATGAGAAACTAAGGCAGAAGATGTTTTCTTATCAGGGAATGGCTAGATAAATTGTGAAACATGGATATAATGAAATATTATTGTACCATGAAGAAATGATGAAACAAACATTTCCAGAAGAAATTAGGAAGACCTTTGTGAGTTGATGTAAAGTAAGCAGATCTAGGAGAAATATTTGTACAATGATGACAACATTTATAGAGAAAAACCACTTTGAAAAGCTTTAGAACTTTGATCAATACAATAATAAAGCATAAGTCCTAAAGAATGATTATTAAGCACACTACTCACCTTCCAATAGAGAGGTGATGAACATAAAATGCAGAGACATATGTTTCTCAGAAATGACTATGTGAATTTGATTCTCTATGTATATGTTTTTGGTGTTGGTCAGTCCCGTCCAAGTCTTTGTGACCCCATTTGGGGTTCTCTTGGCAAAGATACTGGAGTGGTTTGCAATTTCCTTCTTCAGTTCATTTTTACAGATAAGGAAACTGAGGCAAACAGGATGAAATGACTTGCCCAGAGTCAAACACCTAGTGAGTTTTTGAGGCCAGATTTGAACTCAGAAAGATGAATCATCCTGACTTTAGGCCCAGCAACTCTATCCACTCTGCCACCTGGTTGCCCTTTGTATATGTTTACTTAGGTTTTTGTTTTTAAATTTGCACAGTGGGAGAGAAGGGCAATGGGAGAGTCAGCTTAATTTAAAAAAAAAAACAACTTGTCATTTGAAAAATAAAAGAATAAATTATAGAAATACTATGCAGTATGTAGACTTTCAACCAGGATACATTTGGACCAAGGCAGAGACTTTGAAAGCATGTTTCTCTTTTTTTCTCAGTTTTCCAGTTTTTAAAAAAATATTAATTTATATATTTTTAGTTTTCAACATTCATCTCCATAAGTTTTCAATTTTCTCCCCCTCTCTTCCCCTTCCCTCCCCAAGATGGCATGCAATCTGATATGGGCTCTACACACACATTCCTATTAAACACATTTTCACATTAGTCATGTTGTATAGAAGAATTATAAGGAATGGGAGAAACCATGAGAAAGAAAAACAAAACAAAATAAAAAAGAATATACTCTGCTTCACTCTACATTCTGATTCCATAGTTCTTTCTCTGGATGTAGATGACATTTTCCATCATGAGTATTTTGGAATTGTTTTAGGTTCTTGCATTGCTGAGAAGGGCTAAGTCTATCATAAAGTCAGTCATTGCACACTCTGGTTGTTACTTCATATGCTCACTTCACTCAGCATCAGTTCCTATAAGTCTGAAAGCACGTTTCTTAAAGAGATGTTAACAAAAAAAAAAAAAAACAACTTCTTAACTAGGTATGTCACTTCCCTACTGAATAAACTCCAGTGGTTCTCTATTGCCTCTAGGATCAAATAAAAAATCCCATTTGGTGTTCAAAGCCCTCAGAAACCTAGCACTCCTCCTTCCCCTCTTATCTTCCTAATATTCTTCTATCCAGGGACACTAGTCTCCTTGCTGGTCCAAGACAAGACAATTCCATTTCTCAGCTCCAGTATTTTCTTTGGCTGTCTTCCATGCCTAGAATGCTCTCTCTCCTCATACTGGTCTATTGGCTTCTTTCAAGTCCCACCTAAAAATCTCCTCTTCTATCAGAAGCCTGCACCAACCAGTCTCAATTTCTTGTTCATTGTTTTCTATTTATCCTGTATATGGCTTATTTGTAAGTGGTGCTTGTTGTTTGTCCCATTAGATTGTAAACTCCTAGTCTAGCGACTATCTTTTGTCTGTTTTTGTGTCCCCAGTTCTTAGCTCAAGGCCTGGCACATAATAGATGCTTAATACATGTTTATGGTAGCAACCTTAGACTCAATTTCAATACTTACATGGGATTTAGTAATGCAGCAACTATTGGTATATGAACATTCCAGTAATTAGCAAAGTATGCAAAGTTACATCAGTGGTACTGCCTTGTGAGAAAGCAAACAGCAGAAAAAAAATTGACTGTACAATTACAACATAATTTTTTTTTGTCAGTTTCTCAAACTTGTTATCAAAAGTTTAAAATTTTGGGTAGGAGTCCCTGCAAATGTGCTTTTATCCCCGGGAAGTCTCTGCATGTAATGTGTTTTACTTTGGTCCCATTCTCTTAGGGCCGGGTGTGTTACATTCCCCCTTTCCCCTATCTCCAGTACCTGAGGAGGTTAGGAATTATCTCTTCTTGTAGTTGACTCCAACCCTGCAGACTATTGCCTCCTATCTCCTATTTTAGAGGCCCAGTTCCATGAATCACTTAACATAGGATTAACTTTGACAAAGATATATTTACTTCAAAGAACAAACATACAAGCATACAAACATAATCTCCTTTATACCACCTTAGTTTCTGAGTTTAGCTCAGTTCCAACTGACTTTTAGTAGCACCAAGATCAACTCCAAAGGGCCTTGGGCTACTGTCCCCACATCTTGCCCCTCAAGGTATCTCTGCTGGGATGACTTCAACACTAGGTCTGAATTTTTGGAAACTTGGATGCTCTGTGAGATAACTCCCAGAGCAGAAACTCCACTCCCTGTATCTATAACTGAAAAAGGCCAAAACTTCAGGTTAGAATTTTTCAGGGTCATGTGGTCTAAGGAAAGGTAGGGAGGAAGAAGAGGAGGAGAAAGAAAAGGAGGAGAAAGAAAAGAAGAAGGGTGTCTGAGTCTGATGCCCTTTGTGCTTTTGGCCACATATACTGAGTCTTCTCAATGGGGTAGGGAGGGAGCTAACCCAGTGGGATTAACTCTCTGGATGTTTAAGGAAGTTGAGAGGAAAAATAAAGGTACCAGTGGGGTAGTATCTATGTCTGATTACCCTAGAAAAGTTGAATCACTCTCAAAGGATCATGGGATTATAAATTTAGAATTGAAAAGATCTTAGAGATCATTAAGTCAAGCCTCTTCATCTTATAGATGAGAAACTGAAGTCTAGCTGAGTGACTTTCAGGGTCATAAGATAAGTGCCTGAGGCAAGATTTGAACCTAGGACTTTCTTTGCTCTAAATCCAGTGCTTTATCTACCACATTGTTGCCTTTCTAAGAAAATTGATGAGAACTGAGAATCCACGCTGGTTGGAGGGCAGGTGAGCTTTTACAATTAAGAAACGTGGGAGGTTTCAAGGCACACTTCTATTCTGTGGGAGCGCTAGTAAGACTGAGCTTTGATATTCTGGATTGTAGTAGTAAAAGTCCTTCTGATGATTCTGGATGCAATATATGTTGTGACTCAGAGGCTGAGGCTCTAGATCCAGCTCAGATGACCTGTCTCTTCTGCCAGCCCTAAGACCTTTCCTCCAAGGACCTGGTTTACTGAAGAAAGGCAATTAAACCTTGGTGACTATCAATCTAGTAATAGGGGATACCTTGAAAGATGGATATCCTGACAATAAATGGAGCTACAAGCTATATGGTTTGGAGCCTTGAAGGAAGCAAATAAAATATTTCTAAAATTTAACTTAATTTTCACACAAATAAAGTCAGATCTAAACAATTGGGAAAATATCAATTGCTCATGCATAGGCCAAGCTCATATAACAAAAAATGACAATTCTACTTAAATTAATTTACTTATTCAGCATCATACCAATCAAACTATGAAAAATTATTTTTATGAGCAAGAAAAATAATAATAAAATTCATCTGGAAGAACAAAAGATCAAAATTATCAAGGGAATTAATGAAAAAAAATGCAAGAGAGGTGACCTAGGTGTGCCAGACCTAAAATTATATTATAAAGTGGCAATCATCAAAATTATTTGATACTGGCCAAGAAATAGAGTGGTAGATCAGTGAAATAGGTCAAGTACACAAGACACAGTGGCAACTGACTATAGAAATCTATTGTTTGATAAGCCCAGATACTCCAGCTTCTGGGATAAGAAATCACCATTTAACAAAAACTGCTGGAAAAACTGGAAAATAGTATGACAGAAGCTAGGCATAGACCAACACACCGCATACCAAGATAAGGTCAAAATGAATACATGATTTAGACATAAAGGGTGATACCATAAACAAATTAGGAGAGCAAGGAATAGTTTACCTGTCAGATCTACAGAGAAGGGAAGAATTTATGACCAAACAAGAGACAGAGAACATTATGAGATGCAAAATGGATAATTTTGATTATGTTAAATTAAAATGTTTTTTGCACAACTAAAACCAAGATTAGAAGGCAAGCAGAAAGCTGGGAAACAATTTTTACAACCAGTATCTGATAAAGGCCTTATTTCTTTTTTTTTTTTACTGCCAAAATTTCTGATTTTATTTTATTTTATTTTTTTATTTTTTTAATTTATTTTTATTTATTTATTTTTATTTTGTAATGTTTAACAATCACTGCCATACAATTGTGATTTTATCCCCCCCACCTACCCCCCACTACCCCCCTCCCTCCCCACGACTGCATACAATTCTGTATAGATTCTACATATACTTTCCTATTGAGTATATTTTCACTATAGTCATGCTATGTAGTCAGACTAAGATAAATGAAAGAAATCGTATAACAAATCAGAACATGATACACAAACACATACACATACACAAACATGATCTGCTACAATATGTGAGTGACTTCCATATTTCTCTCTCTGAGTGTGGCAGGCATTTTGCCTTGAGATCCTCCATTGGGATTTTTTTTTTTTTTGGTAAGAAGTTCTTGTGTTATTACAAAAATCTAAGTCTACCAGAAAAAACTCTGGTTGTTGCTGTGCATAAAGTTCTCCTGGTTCTGCTCCTTTCACTCAGCATCAGGTCATATAAGTCCTTCCAGGCCTCTCTGAAGTCTTCTTGTTCATCATTTCTTATGGCACAATAGTACTCCATTACATTCATATACCATAATTTATTCAGCCATTCCCCAATTGATGGACATCCCCTTGACTTCCAGTTTTTGGCAACTACATAGAGTGCTGCTATAAATATTTTTGTACATGTGGGACCCTTTCCCATTTTTATGATCTCTTGGGGATATAGTCCTAGTAGCGATATTGCTGGGTCAAAGGGTATGCACATTTTTGTAGCCCTTTGGGCATAGTTCCAAATTGCTCTCCAGAATGGTTGGATGCGCTCACAGCTCCACCAACAATGAATTAGTGTTCCAACTCTCCCACATCCTCTCCAGCATTTATCATTTTCTTGTTCTGTCATGTTTGCCAATCTTATAGGTGTGATGTGGTACCTCAGAGTTGTTTTGATTTGCATCTCTCTAACCAATAGTGATTTAGAGCATTTTTTCATATGATTATAGATAGCCTTAACCTCTTCCTCTGAAAATTGCCTGTTCATATCCTTTGACCATTTATCAACTGGGGAATGACTTGTATGATTATACATTTGGATCAGTTCTCTATATATTCTAGAAATGAGGCTAAAGGCCTTATTTCTAAAATATATAAAGACCTGAATCAAATTTATAAGAATACAAGTCATTCCCCAATTGATAAATGATCAAAGGATATGAACAGTCAGTTTTCCAATGAACAAATCAAAGCTATCTATAATCATATGAAAAAATGTTCTAACTCACTATTGATTAGGGAAATGCAAATTAAAACAACTCACCTCACATTTATCAAATTGGTTAATGTGACAGAAAAGGAAAATGTTGGATGTTGGAGGGGATATTGGGAAATTGGGACACTAATGTATTGTTAGTGGAGTTATGAACTGATCCAACCATTCTGGAGAGCAATCTGGAACTATGCCCAAAAGGCAATCAGGCTGTGATCCAGCAATACCACTACTAGATCTGTATCCCAAAGAAATCAGAAAAAATGGAAAAGGACCTATTTGTACAAAAATTTTTATAGCAGCTCTTTTTGTGGTGGCAAAAAAATTGGAAATTGTGGGGATGCCCATTAATTGTGGAGTGGCTGAACAAGTACAACTGTAGTGGAATACTATTGTTCTATTAGCAATGATAAACAGGCATATTTCCAGAAACCTGGAAAGACTTACATGAATTGGTGCTGAGTAAAGTGAGCAGAACCAGGAGAACATTGTACACAGTAACAGCAACGTTGTGCAATGATCAACGATGATAGGTTTAGCCCTTCTCGGCAATACAATGATCCAAGACAATTCCAAAAGACTCATGGTGGAAAATGTTATCCTCATCCAGAGAAAGAATTATGGAGTCTGAATACAGATTGGAGCATACTATTTTCACTTCTTTTTCTTTCTAGTGGTTTTTCCTTTTGTTCTGATTCTTATTCCATAAAATAACTAATATGGAAATACGTTTAACGTGATTGTACATGTATAACATATCAGATTGCTTGCTGCCTTAGGGAGGGGGAAGGGAAGGGGAGGAGGGAGAAAAATTTGGAGCTCAAAATCTTACAAAAATGAATGTTGAAAACTATCTTTACATGCACCCTCAGTCCATCACCTCTCTATCAGGAAATTAACAACACATTTCACCATGGGAATTGTGATTGGGCATAAGTTCTTAAGTCTTTCAAAGTTGTTCATCTTTGTTTCTGTTCATCTTGCATACAACCTGCTCTTGGATCCAATGAGTCAACACTGACACTGACCCTGGAACTCAGTCTTTCTAGACTTACCAGCCAGAATCTCCTCCTTTCTGGGGTGATACCAAATTTTTGCTGGTTTAGAGATTTTTGTTGATGGACTGCCCTATTTCTTCCATCTTCTCTAGAAGATTACTCCCACTATTATTTCTTTCTACTCTCTAATCTTTGATCTCTTCCTGTCTATTGTTTCCTTCCCTGTTGTCTACAAAACTAGACCAACAAAACTAACATATCAACTGAGTCTGAAGTATATGTCAAGTTTTATACCCCATAGACTTTTACTTCTGTAAAGTTAGGAGGAAGATACATTTTTTCAATTCTTCTAGATTAAGACTGATTTAATTGTTTTTGTTTTTTCTTGTTCTTCCCACTTAAATTGTTGTGGTCACTGTATATATCATTTTCTTGGTTCTGCTTACTTCATCTTGCATCATTTTATATAAGGCTTCTTATGTTTCTCTGAATTCTTCATATTTATCATTTCTCATGATGTAGCAATATTCCATTGCATTCGTGCCATTTGTTCAGTCATTTGACAATCAATGGACTTCTACTTTATTTCCAGTTTTTTGCTTCTATAAAAATTGTTGCTATAAATATTTTAGTATATGTGAGATCTTTGTATTTTTGAGTTCCTTGGAATATACGCATAGCGGTAGAGTCTCTGGGTCAAAGGATAAAGACATTTTAATCATATTATTCACGTAAGGCAATCCTTTTCAGGTTTATAGGTTGTACATGATGGTAACAGAGTTCCCTTCTATCTTTGGAATTCTGTGATTCTATGTATTCAGTCCTCTTATCTGTCAGTCTTGCATTATCAGTTACTTGCTGGATACCTATATCCTCCTAGATGTTCTGTAGGCATCCAAAAATCAACATGTTTCAAATTTGAACTCACCTTCTCCCCTAAGCTATTTAATTGATCAATCAATCAATCAATCAATCAACAAGTATTTATTAAGTGCCTACTATATGTTAGGTACTGTGCTAGATGTTAGGGATGGGAAGGCAAAAATAAAACAATTTCTGCCTTCAAGGAGATTGCACTCTATCAGGAAGACGATATGCACATATAAATGGAGGGGAGGTTGATCAAGGAATCGCTGATCAGTTGATCCCTCCCTAGTCTCCCCACTACCCGCACTGGTATATAGAAGTGGCAGGTAACAGAGCTAAAGAGATGTTAAACTTTTTCTCCTTTCAGACTTTGGGAGGTTGAATTCACAGTTTTAAAGGATTTTAAAGTGGTTGTGGTCCACCTTCTAAGGGGTTCATCTCTTTCAGAATTTGATGGGCCAGTGTAAATGAAGTAAAATGATGTGTTTGCACTTTGTTACTCTTACAGGAGATGTGAAGTAACCCTTTAATCAGTTTAATGGAATTATAAGGCAGCTAGCCATTGGCTAGTTGAAGGATCTGTTGCAATCCGAGTGATTCTTACCCTGACCTAGGGAAACTTAAAATTGGTTTTCACCTTACCTCCAACCACTTAGACCAATAGGATATAGAAGATAAGAAATATTTTATCTGTACAATAAAAATACAGAAAAGGTTTATATCAAACCCCATGGACAATCAAGAAAACTCTTCTAATCTTCCCCACTGGAAAACAACTTGGGGATGTTATTAAGTCTACCTTGAATGAAATGTGGAAAGAAAACTCTGGAGGCAGAGGTTCTAAGTTTAAAACTTGAACCTAAGTTCTGTCACTTACTACCTGTGGGCAAGTGACTTAACTTCTCCACATCTCAATTTCCTCATCTGCAAATAAAAATTAATAGGTTGGATAAGATGACTTCTAAGGTCCCTTCCAACTCTGAATCTATGACCCTATGATACTATGACTTATACAATCAACCTAATTTAACAGTATCATTGAGAACCTAGGTCAATGTTCTTCCCTTTTGTACCATTCTATCTAGTACTGGGAAGGATAAGGTCTTCAGGCTACTACCTTCCATCCTGGCTCTAAGCCTTGCTGCTCTTCAACACATATGGTTCCCTGATACATTGGCCTTTCTTTTTGTACCAGTTCTTTGGTGCTGTGCTCCAATAAAGGCCTTATTTCCTTTGCATTGTTCTCTCACTAAAGCTCTATCTCTCCAAAAGCCATGTGACGCAGTGACCTACAGGTCTCTCCCCATCTGGCTCAATTGCCATTTCAACATCTCCATCTGGTGCTGGCTTTTTCATTCACATAGTTCCCTGTAGGGGCTGTATGGATGCACAGGCCTCTCTCCAAATCCTCAAGTAACCTGGTGCCTCTGTCTCCTCTCTTCCATATGGCCAAAACTAACCATAGGATTACTTGTTGGGGGAGGAAGAAAGATTTACCTTCATACTGTTATTTTTCTCAGCAATTAAGAAATTTGTAGGTCCTGAAAATTACTAAAGGTACCATCTTTTCCCAAATACAGTACACTGACCTGGATCAATAAGTATGGGTAGATGAAATGTTACATCTTTGACGTTCACCCCTGGAGCATTGAATATTACCCTGGTCACTAGTTAGTCTGGGCATCTCTAGTATGATTTACTATTCACTTTTGAAGATGAGATTCTCTCCTTAAGGTGTCCTTGACTTCAGTGGTCAGTATTTTTTTAAATTAATTTATTCATTGTTAGTTTTCAACATTCACTTCCACAAGATTTTTCAGTTCCAAATTTTCTCCCCATCTCTCCCTTCTGTCCACCCCAAGATATTGTGCATTCTGATTATCTCTTTTGCCAAGCCTAGAGGCCTGTATTGGGCTACCCGAGTCTTTCTTACCTGTCCCAGGTCTTCGGTTGGCCAAACCGGATAAACGTATGAGAGAAAGGTCGTTCCAGAGTCGAACAAGGGTTGAGCTTTATTTCAGGGTCCAGGTTACAAATGCAGGGGGGTCTTCCTTAGGAGGAAGAGGGGGAGATTTCCTAAGGAGGCTAAGCTTAAGGGATTGGAAGTAGAAGTACAAGCGGGGAGAGAGGGGGAGGGGAGAGAGGAAAGAAGAGAAGTGGAGCCCTACTGTCCTCTTTGGCTCCACACGTGCTAAGAGAGAGCTTTCTGGCTTCCTCAATCCTACTTAATCTTCAGCCACACAGTTTGCATCTCAATACCGTGCTGTTAGGTAACTAGGTGTGCTCCAATCTGGGACGACCTCGAGGGCAGGGAGACTCCACCCATCACGTATCTCCCGGGGAGAGGCGGAAATACCCGAGCTAGCCGAGCTAGCTCAGTCTGACCTTCTCGAACCCCCACTGTTCATGGAGGGCCTCGTAAGACTCTAAGATTTAGAAGTCCCACTTTTACCCTCCCGAGACCGTCCACACGGAATTGAGCTTCCAGTCCCAACACTCTTTCCCCCAATCTTCCCTCCCTTCTATCACACCTCTCTCTTCTCTCCCCTTCCCCTCTATTTTCTTGTAGGACAAGATATATTTCTATACCCCATTGCCTGCATGTCTCATTTACCAGTTGCATGCAAAAACAATTTTTAACATTTGTTTTTAAAACTTTGAGTTCCAACTTCTCTTCTTTCCTTCCTCCCCACCCATCTCCACTGAGAAGGCAAGCAATTCAATATAGGTTATACATGGGTAGTCATGCAAAACACTTCCATAACAGTCATGATGTGAAAGACCAATTATATTTCCCTTTGTCCTATCCTGTCCCCATTTATTCTATTCTCTCTTTTGACCCTGTCCCTCCTCAAAAGTATCTACTTCTAATTACCCCCTACTCCCATTTGCCCTCCTTTCTATCATCCCTCAACCCCTGTTTATCCTCTTCCCCCCTACTTTCCTATAGTGTAAGATAGATTTTCATGCTAAATTAAGTGTGCATGTTATTCCTCCTTAAGCCAAATCCTATGAGAGTAAGGTTAACTTTTTCCCTCTTACCTCCCCCCTCTTCCCCTTCATTGAAAAAGCTTTTTCTTGCCTTCTTTATGTGAGAGATAATTTGGTCAGTAGTTTTAATATGGGTCTTTGGATGGCCTGGGGTGAATTGAACTGAACCTCAAAAGGTCAAACTCTGTAGAGGACCTCTTGAGAGCTTTGAATCTGGAGTAGAAAGGTGTTACTTTCAGACCTACCTGTTCACGCTCCTCAGATGGAGGCAATTCTGGTAGCCTTCCCAGTTTTCCAATGCTATAAACAAACTCAGAGTTCTCTTCCTCAAGATTTTGACTTGTATCCTAACTAGTAAGACGAGGATGCAAACTAGTCTATCAGCATCTGGTCAGTGGTTCTTTCCTATGGCTTAGTTTCTTAATTCTTCCATGCTGCTTTCTTTCTTTTTGCTAGTGAGTCTAACCACCTCCCCCATGAGCAACAAGTGGTAATTTTTTTTTCATAGAGCCCTGACCATTCCTGGGACTATTTTGTAAACTGATCCCCCCTCTTATTCATCTAAACCTGATTTCTCCCCCATTAACCCTTCAACCTGTTGCTTTCTCTCTACAGATGAATCTGTCTTTCTTCTCTGGGAGGTACTGGCACAGTGGAGAGCATGTGGAACTTGCAGTGAATTGATTAACAAGTATTTATTAAGTGCCTTCTATGTGTCAGGAAATGTGCTAGGTGGAGATACAAAGACAATTAAGGAAATTATTCCTACTCAAAAGAAACTGTCTCCATCATGTAATAGGGGACTGAAAGCCACTCATTCTGAGCCTTCATGAAACTTAGAACCCATGGTAAATGCTGGGAGGACTGGAAAATAAGCCCAGTTATTACAAGCATGTACAGAATGCTCAGCTGATGGAATTCCCATGTGAACTTTGGAGCGTGCATAGATTGTGTGTAACTATTTCTGTTTCTGCTAACCATGTGGTGAATAGGAGTCTCTCTGAATAGGGCCCTTGGCTCTTTGTTCTTTTGTCTTAGGTGAAGATGTCTACAGTCTAGTGAACTTTGAGAGATCAGGAGACTGAGGCATCTGAGGTCCAGAAGTGGAGTCTGTTCCAGGGTTTCATCCAGTCAATCCAGCTTTGACTTTTAGAAGGAGAGACCAACATTATCATCTAGCAGTGATGCCTCATTAAAACATGAAATTATTGGTTCTAATGCTGCATAGAAATTGTGTGAAGTCTGAGCTCACTTTCTTCAAAGACCAAAATGGTATAAGGAGAAGGTGTTGGGGGAGGAGGAATTTGTAAATATCCCTTTGTAAAAGCTAATTAATGTTAATTGGTTATCTTTTCCTTTCTCCTTTCCCCTTCCTTTTCCTTCTTTCCTAAAGCCTCATCAGAGAGCCATATTTCTTTCTGGCTCCTCTTTTTCTTTGGAATGTTTTTTGTTGCTGCCTCCTCTACAATATTATGAACCCCTGACCATAGTTCTTCAGGCACTCTATCTACCAGATCTAATCCCTTAAATCTATTCATCACCTCCACTTCTTATGCATATGTTATCTAGCTCATGCCTGTATGGTCTGAGGGTTTTTGCTGCTTTATTTTAAGTTTGAATTTTTCAATAAGAAGGTCTTATTTTAGCTGACTGTCTAGAGGAGGGGTGAGGAACCTGTGGCCTCAAGGCCATATGTGGCCCTCTAGGTCCTCAAGTGTGGCCCTTTGACTTAATCCAAACTTCACAGAACAAATCTCCTTAATGAAAGAATTTATTCTGTAAAACTTGGACTAAGTTGAAAAGCCACACTCAAGGACTTAGAAGATCACATGTGGCCTTGAGGCCACAGGTTCCCCATGCCTACTAGAGCTTCTTTACTTTTGGCTGCAAAGTATATAATCAATCTGATTTCTATATTGACCATCTGGTGATGTCCATGTGTACAGTTGCCTTTCGGGTTGTTGAAAAAGAGTGGCTGTTATGACCAGCAAGTTATTTTGACAAAACTCTATTCGTACCTGCTCTACTTCAATTTGTACTCCAAGGCCAAACTTGTCTGTTTTCTTTGATTTCCTGTACTTTAGCATTTCAATCCCTTATGATGAATGTGACATTTTTTTTTTTGGTTGTTTAAAGAAGATTGTAGGTCTTCCTAGACGTGATCAACTTTGAACTCTTTGGTATCAGTGGTTGGAACACAGACTTGAATTATTTCAATGTTGCCTTGGATTTGAACAGATATCATTAAGTCATTTTTGAGATTATGCTGCCGTACTGCTTTTCTCACCCTTTTATTGACTTTGAGGGCTACTCCATTTCTTCTAAGTAGTTCTTGCCCATAGCAGTATATATAGTGATCACCCCGATTAAACTCACCCATTCCTGTCTATTTCAGTTCACTGTCACCCCTGATATCAATATTTAATCTTTTCATCTTCCATTTGACCACATCCAGTTAACTTTGGTTCACAGATCTTAGCATTCCAAATTCCCATGCAGTATTGATCTATTCAGCACTGGACTTTCCTTTTGTTAGTCAGCAGCTCAACTTCCTTTTTGCTTTGGCTCAGATGCTTCATTAATACTGGAACTGTCCTCCGCTCTTATATATTGGACACCTTCTGACCTGAGTGGTTCATCTTCCTATGAACAACTGATATTTACTGTATTGAGAAAATGTCCATCTATTCCTATGACTTCTAAAGTTTTTAATAGAAATAGGTGTTGGATTTTGTTAAAAGCATCTGTTTTCAGCATCTATTCATATATGGTTTTAATTATTTATGTTATTAACAGAGTTAATCACACATACATATAATCCTGCTTATATTCAACCAACTCTTCATTACTGGTATAAACCCAACCTGATTATAGTGCATAATCTTTCTAATATATTATTATAGCCTACTTTCTAATATTTTATTTAAGATAAAATTCATTAGGGATAGTGGTCTGTAGTTTTGTTTCTCTACTTCATTTTTCCTAGTTTAGATATCAAGATTGTATTTGCATCTTGGAAAGAAATTAGAAGAGTACTTTCTTTTCTTATTTTTGCAAGCAGTTTACATATTATAAGAATTAATTGTTCTTTGAATATATGATGGAATTCACTTGTGAATCCCTCTTGTCTTGAAATTTTTCCTTTGGGAGTTCATTTATGATTTGTTCAATGTTTTTCCCCTGATATCAGCTTAAGTAGTCTATTTTTTTTTGTTAATCTGAGCATTTTGAAAGTATTCATCCCATATCTTCTGAGTTATCATTTTTTTAATCACATAATTGGGCAAAACAGCTTCTAATAATTTCCTTTATTTTCTCTATAATTGTTGTTAAGTTCTCCTTTTTCACTTTCAATTACAACAATTTTGTTTTCCTTTCTATCTCTTTTAATCTGGTTATCTTTTTATCTATCTTACTAGTTTTTTAAAACAGCTTCTAGTTTTATTTATGAATTTATTGGCCTTGTTGCATTCAGTTGAATTACTCTCTTCTTTAGTTTTCATATTTTCCACTTTGTTATTTATTTGGAGATTTCTGATTTGTTGTTGTTTAATTTTTTTCATTATACGCTCTTCATTTATTTCTCTTTTGTTGATAAAAATATTTAGTCATAAAATTTTCCCTCAGAACTACCATAGCTCTATATTCCATAAGTTTCAGCATACTGTTTCATTATTGTCATTTTTTTAAATGAAATTTTATATTGCTTAAATAATTTGTTCTTTGACTTCCCAGTTCTTTGGAATTATGGTTAGTCTCCAATTACTTTAAAAAATTTTTCTTTAAGGGTCCTTAATTTTGTTTCATGTAATTTTATTGCATTATGATTGATAAATATTGTGCTTAGCACTTCTGCTTTCCTACATTTTTGGTAAGGTCTCTATGCCTCAACACATGGTCAATTTTTGTAAAGGTGTTACGTATAGCTGGGTAGTAAGTAAATTATTTTTTATTACAATTTTATTACTTCAAATGTCTAGCATATCTAAATTTTCTAAAGTTCTATTTAGGATTTTAACTTCTTTCTTATTTATCTTCTAGCTAGATTTGTCTGGGTCTGAAAGGGGAACATTGAGATCCCTCACTATTTCTATTTCTATTTCTCTCTCCAACTTAATTAACTTTTCTTTTAATTATTTAGATACTATATTATTGGGTACACACATATTATGCATTGATATTAATTATATTGATTATATCTATAGCACTTATGAGCATAATGTAATTTCCCTGCTTATCTTTTTGAATTTTTTTTTCTGTATTTACTGTAGCCTTTTCTGAAATGATAATTGATATCCTTGCTTTTATTGAGTTCAGCTGCAGTATGATAGATTTTGCTCCAGTCCCTCATTTTAACTGTATGTGAATCATTATGTGCCCAGTGTGTTTCTTGTAAACAATGTCTTGTGGGTTTCTGATTTCTGATCCATTTTTCTCTCTTTTCTTCCATTTTATGGGTGAGTTCATACCATTCACATTCATAGTTGTGACTTAATTGTGTATTTCTCTCCATTCTGTCCTCTTGTACTTTTTCCTTTCTCTATTCCCATCTTCCTCTTTGCAAATAAAAATAAGATGGTAGAACAGTAGGGATTTGCCTGGTAACTCGTGACCTGTTTCCTCTCTGTTGCAGCTTGTCTATTCTCCTTTTAAAGGCATTGGGGAACATCTCAGGTTTTTCCTCTTTCTTTCTTTTCTTTTAATTCTCCCTCCACATTCCTCCCTACAACATGCAAGATTGATTTACTTATGACTATTCTTTTACCTCCCTCTTAAATCTCTCTATACAAAGATCCTTTGTTCCTGCCTCCTTCTATTTTTCTTTTGAGTTTAATTTATTTCTATATTGAGATGGAGGGTTACAAGGAGGGGGTAGAGGTTGTAAACTGAAAGTGAGGTCAATTCCAAAGGACTTATAATGAAACATGCTATGCACTTCCAGATAAAGTGCTGATGGAGTCAGTGGTTGCTATGGAGATCAATCAGGGAGTGCTGGGATTTCCTCATCAGCTTCAGATGTGGCTGCATGTGCTTTGCCCTCTGCTCAACCTGCCCCTGTGATTTGCCTAGCACAGGATCTTTTTAGGAAGGGAATAAGCATTTATTAAGCACCTACTCTGTGCTAGGCACTGTGCAAAATGCTTTTTATAAACATTGTCTCATTTGATCTTCACAACAACCCTGCAAGGTAGCTGCTGTTATTATTCCCATTTTATGGTTGAGGAAATGGAGGCAGAGACTAAGTGACTAGCCCAGGGCTACAAAGCTAGTAAGTGTCTGAGGTCAGATTTGAACTCAGGTCTTCCTAACTCCAGGCCCATTACTCTATCCACTGCACTACCAAGTGCCTTTGTGAATTCATAGACTGGATGGGAGAGTCTAGAGGGATTTTTTTTTTTCCCAGTTATTTATCAGAGTGGTAAATCTCTAAGCCCCGATAAGAGTGTTGTCTGGGGAATTTGAGATCCTCTGTGTCCTATAATTTTCCTATAATCTTCCGTCAGCTAAGTCCTTAAATTTCTGGTCCCATATCTTTTCCCAGGGATCTTTTAAAGGTGCCATAGGATCCAGTCCAGATTGCTTTTTTCAGTCCTTCTGTTTCTGGTTCCTTGAATACACATACCCACAGGTTTTGACAGGCTTTGCAATGAAGGCATAGTTCTTCATGAATCTCTGATAATAACCTCTAAACCCCAGAAATATCTTAATTTCCTGATAACTCTTCAGACACAGCAAGGTGACAAGTGCTTCTATCTTCTTAGGGTTAGCCCTAGGACTCACTCCCTGCTGAGATACTATTTGACAGAGGCTTGGTGAGACTGGTCCTTGTCAAGTGACAGCTTTAGGTTAGCAGCCTCTAGTACACCCAAGGCCTTCTACAGTCTCCCTTTGTGTTCTTCAGACATCTCTGAAAATACCGTGAGCTCATTCAGAAACACTAAAACCTAGAAGTAGTTCATGTCACCCAATACTTTTAAAATTATATTTTCTTGGTATCTTGTGTCTTTCTGTCTCCTCCTCCCTTGTGACAAAGAAAAATGATGATTGATAAAAATTAATGATAAATTAATGAAAAAAAATGATTTTTCTGCTATAGAAACATTGCCTAACAATATCTATAATACTCTGTCCTAATATTCTCCCATATCTCTGCTACAAAAAAGGTTTTGTTACCTCTTTTTCAGGATTTTCCATCTATTATCTTTTACATGATCCAGTGGAAAATGGTAGGGGACTCTCATGCTTAAACTAGTGCCTAGCTCTCAATAAATGTTTATTGATTGACTTCCAATAGACAAATGAAGGCTCTTGATCACCCTTAGTTAGGGGGGTCTAATAGTACTTGTTGCATAGGTTTAAGAACTGATTACCAAACAGATCGTTTAAAGCTTCCTGCACTCATGGTATGGTATACTGAGCTTTCATGAGTTTTTTCATTCATCAGTTCACACATGTCTTAATTTTCCCCATCTTCTTCTTCACAGTGGGTAAGAAATGTGGACCTTAGAACTTGGTGATGCTACCATTGATTAATAGCTCTTTTCAGGGAGTTCCCAAACTTCTTCTTGACTGAGAAAAAATTTTTTTGGGAAATTTTTAGGAAAATATCAGGGGTCCTTGAGGGGACTACATTATCAATTGCTTCCTATTACATCCCACTTATGTAGTTCTCAGCCCAACTTTTCTGTTGAATTTCTTCAAATGATCCTTTGGTACTGGAGAGTCTCCAAATTGAACTCTGCATCTGTCTTGCCCCTGGAGTGGAGGGTTCTGTGTACACCCTCAAGTTTCCATTAGGAACGTATTCTATTATCCCATAAGTAAGAAAAGTCACCTTGCACGGAGTTCCAGATTGTAGTGTTCTACCACGACTATGAATAGGATTTGGTCCTAATCAATGCAGAAACTCTGGAAAGTGTGGTTGGGTTTGACCGTACCTGAATCATGGTATCTCCCTGTTTGCTAATATCGTCAGTGGTTCAGACTGGTTAATAGTATCTCATACAGAGCTCCTAGGAGCAGGGCTGCTGTGAGATTCAAATGAGATAATGAATGTAAAGTATTTTGCAAACCTTAAGGTGCTATGTAAATGCTAATTTATTATTTTTATTACTATCATATAGTCAACAGGCCTCTAGTCTAGTGATGACTTCATTCCCTGAGCCTTCTCCTGCCCTCCTTCTGAGCTCAAGCATTGTTTATAAAGCAATGGCCGGGGTATGCTAGGCAATGTTTGACAGCCCAGCTCTCTGAAGAATAAAAATATGAACATACACTTTCAAATTTAATATGTATTATTAACATTTTATTAAGTGTAGATAATCAACAATTATATAATAATATGTATAATTATATAGTAATAAATAATTATTTATTATAATTAATATAATATACAATTAATATAATAATAAATCAAGTCCAGATTTATAGAGGATTTCTAAAATATAAATGCTCATACTCAAAATTTAATAATGGGAGCTTGAGAGTGGCCCAGATGAGGTCTGCCCATGCCTAGGAGCCCCTAAAATTGGGATGTCATGTAATATCAAGGTTGCCTCTGGGTTTTGTCCTTTATCACTGAAAAGGAGTTCTCCTATGGAAGGGCTATAACTATTCGAGTTCTTTGATTCATTGGTGGGTACCCATACTCAATTTTGTCCTCATCAGAATCATCATCTGTTGGGCTATTATCTTGCTCTATCAACAGGTGGTCAAGCTCTTCTCTTTAGAGTCTGCAGTTGGCTTTCTGTCATTAGTGTCTACTGGCTCATCAGGGATTAGATAATAGATGTTTTTGATGTATTGCCTTTGTAGGATCCTGACCATGCTTTGAGGCTATTCTGTAAACCTGTAAGTTGCTCAAACTCTCCAAGATTTGGTAGGATGAGTTTTTCATTGGTTTATCTTGTGTGTTCCTTTCACACCAAGATTTTTTAGCAGAATTCTGTCACTGATATGGGGGTCTTCACAACAGACTCTGGCATTGCCCAGCTGCTCATTATTGTCAGGACTTTTCTGAGCGGAGACCATAGTTAGCCAGTAGGCCTCCTTTCTCCTGTTTCTTAACTGAGATACATACCATTTATGAGTTTCTCTATCTTGCCTATATTCTTAAACTCCAAAGCACAAGTCAATAGACAAATATAACTCCCCTTCAAACATGAGCAAATATAAAGTCTGAGTCATCATTAATGGCAGAAACATATACATGCGCTGAAAACAACATGTTCTAACTTCACGGAGATTTTCACTCTGACATCTAGCTTTCATGTTGAGAAGAGTGCAGTCAAAATATTCAGATGATGGGGCTCCCTGGAGGTGGCAAGATGTGGTTCTAGACTATTTGATTCTTGCCATGGTGAACCTCTCCTTTAGCAGTTTGCTTTCATAGTCACTGTGTTGGTCAGAAGTAATATACCAAGGAGTATTTTTTCTCCTTATCTTATCAAATGATCAAATATACATCTTATCAAATGCAGTAGCTTTCTAATTTGTAGTTATTTATGTATGCCTGTTCATACCAAGTGAAATGGCTAAGTACTACTAGAAGTACTGAGAAGTATTTTTTTTATAACCCCTTAGCAACTATAGATTTCTGGTTTCTAGTTAAGGATGCCCATATACAAGAAATGTAGTGGTATGAAATGAAATGAAAATAAATATAATATGATATAAATATATTATATCATATAATAATAATGAAATAAGAAAAGAAAAATTCACTAGGACATGGAGCATGCTCTTCTTGCATCCTTCTACAGACAAGAAGTCTCTAGAAGCACACAGGCTCCAAAGGTTTCCTAGAGCTTATTTTCTCCAAACAGGCAGCACAAATGGACAGTACTTTCCTTTGGATGCACTGATCAGGATTTACACACTTCTCACAGACATCTATTGTTATTTGGAGTAAGTAAAATCTATTTGTCACTAGGTTAAAAAGTTCTCTTTTGGCCCAGATGCCTAGAGTTAGGATTTCTATTGATTGAAGAAAAGCAAATTCATTTAAAAAACAAAGTCAAGAGATTGTCATTAGTGAAGAACAGAAAGGAGGCTGGTATCACTGGATTGAAGAATATATGGAAGGAAGCAAAGTGTGAGAAGACTGGAAAGGTAGGAGGGAGCCAGGTTGTGAAGGTTCTTAAAAGCCAAACAGAAGATTTTATATTTGATCCGGTGATAGAGTCACCGAAATTTATTGAGTAGGGGGTTTACGTGATCTGACCTGAGCTGTAGAAAGATCACTTTTGCAGCTAAATGGAAGATGGATAGGAGTGGGAAGAGATTTGAGGGTTAGAAGTGACTGGAAAGAATCAGCAAGAAGAAAGATGATAAAAGTCAGTTTGGCTTAAATCCTTTGGAAAGTCATTGGAAATAGTTGGGACGGGCCACGAAAGAGACACTTAAAGATTTACTTCACAAACTCTTTTCTCTTGTGTTATGTTTTGTTTTGGTTTATAGTTTTTCCCATTCATTTTAATTCTTCTATGCAACATGACTAAGGTGAAAATGTATTTAATAGGAATGCATGTGTAGAACTTATGTAAGATTGCATGCCATCTTGGGGAGGGAGTGGGGAGGGAAAGGGGAAGGAGATTAGAGGGAGGGAAAAAATCTAAGATATATGGAAGTGATTATAGAAAACTAAAAACAAATAAAATAATTAAAAAAAGATTTTATTAAAAAAAAAAAAGATTTACTTCATTCTGGTCTACTCAGACCTGAGCAAACCCTTTATGCTACACACTGATTTTAGCCTAAAAGTCTTGGAAGCAGTTCTCTACCAAGAAACCTTCTTCATTCACCAGTAAAGGATTTTTAACAGCCCACAATTGTCCAAAATGAAGTAGAGGCCTATAAGAAAGAGTTCTTAGTTTTGAAATAGGCTGTCATCAAAAAATTCAAAGACTATATGTATGGATCTTATTTCCATGGGTAGACATAGTAATCCACTGAGTTATACTTTAACTAGGCCCAAATTGGATGCTGCCTGTTAGAGATGAGTAGTAAGACGGACTAACTAGTTTTCCTGGGTAGGTTATTTTTGGCTGTATGCCTAGATCCTTTGCCTTCTGGAATACTGCATTCCAAGCTCTGCTTTTTTATGATGGTGGCTGATAAATAGGGTGTGACTCTGACTACACCTTTTTGGTACTGGAATTCTTTCTTTTTGGCTGCATGTGGTATTTTTTTCTTCTGGATTTTGTCTCTCTTGTTCATGGTAATTTTTGTTTTGGGATTTCTATATGGAGGTGAGTGAAGGATTCTTTCTATCTTCATTTTGTTCTTTGATTCTAAGAGATCTGAGAAGTTTTGTTTTTGTTTTTAAGATTTTTTGAAATCTAGGCTCTTTTTTTTGGTCATGGTTTTCAGGCAATTGAGTAATTCTTCAGTGATCTCTTCTTGATCTGTTTTCTAGGTCAGTTGTTTGTTCTCTAAGATACTTAGAGTTTCTTCCATTTTTCATGCCTTTTCTCCTTGTTGGTCCATGCCTGCAACACTCTTCCTTCTGGTCTCTATTTCCTGGTTTCTTTGGCACCTTCAGATCTCAGCTTTTCATGACACCATTCCTGTTCTTCCTGAATGCTTGTGCTCTCTCTCTTTCTCTGAGATTACCTCCAGTTTGCCCTGAATATCTCTCATATGGACCAAGTTGTTTGCATGTTGACTGCTCCATTAAGATGTGATCTCCTTAAGGGTAGGGACGAGTTTTACTCTGCTCTGTTTCCCCAACACTCAGCAAGGTAAACTCTCAATAAATGCTTGTTGTTGACTTAATATATCTTTGAGTGAGACAGTTAAAGGGTTTAGCAGCAGCAGCATCATTCTTTACAATCTGTCATAGTAGCCACCGAATCCTAGAAAAATCCTTAATTCTCACAGGTTCTCTGGACATGACCAGGTAAGGAATTCTTTTATCTTCTCTGGATCACTCCTCATTCCTTCCTGCAACACAATGTTAACTGAGAGAAGCTCTGCAGCTTTAGACCACCTTCCTCTACCTGATTTAATATTTACTTACCTCAATCTTTCCTCAGGTTCTTCTACTATCAGTGACATCATCTAGGCACACTCATACTTCCAAGTAGTTCATGTCACCAACTACCTTTTCCCATTAGCTATTGAAAAGTGGCAGTACTCTTTTTTGGTAATTAAATTTTTGTTGATGTCTTCTATATTTTACATCACCATAGTTATTTCCAGTATTTCTCCCCTTGCCTGTCCAGAGAGCCATCTATATAACAAATAGTAATTTTTAAAGACAAAAGAAAAAGTCAGCATAACTGATCAATACATTAAAAAAGTCTCAAAATGTGCAATGTGAACCTTCTACTTCCAGAAAGGCGTAGGCTGGGATACCTCTTTATTCAAGCCATTCCTGATCTGTATAATTTTGTTAAATCCACTTTTAATTTTTTTATTGTGTTCTTCTTTCCATTTACATTGTTGCAGTCATTGTGAATATTGCTTTGTTGGCTCTGATTATTTCATTCTGTATCAGTCCATATAATCTTGCTTCTCTATATTCATCACACATACAATTTCTTACAGTTCAGTAATATTACATTATGTTCATGTACTATAATTTATTTAGAAAACGCCTTTGCAATTCTTCATTAACCCAAAACGTGCTGCTACACATATTTTGATGTATATGGGGACTTCCTTGTCAATGACTATTTCTTTGCAGATATATGCCCAGTCTTTACTCTAAGAAGTCTCTGGTTCAGAGGGTATAGATGTTTTGGTCACTTTAATTCCTAATTTCAAATGGCTTTCCAAAATGGTTGCATCATTTTACAGCTCCATCAATAATGTATTAATGTACCTATCATTCCATACCAACTCTTCAACACTGATTATTGTATTTTTGGGGTCATTTTTGCCAATTTATATGATGTGAAGCAAAACTTCAAAGTTGTTTTGATTTGTATTTTTCTTTTTTTTTTTAAATTTATTTATTTAACTTTTAACATTCATTTTCACACAATTTTGGGTTCCAAATTTTCTCCCCATTTGTCCCCTCCCTCTACCCCCAAACACCGAGCATTCTGATTGCCCCTATCACTGATCTGCCCTCTCTTCTATCCTCCCTCCCTTTCCTTGTCCCCATCTTCTCTTTTGTCCTGTAGGGCCAGATAACTTTCTACACCCCTTTACCTGTATTTCTTATTTCCTAGTAGTAAGAACAATACTTGACAGTTGTTCCTAAAACTCTGAGTTCCAACTTCTCTTCATCCCTCCCTCCCCACCCATTCCCTTTGGGAAGACAAGCAATTCAATATAGGCCATATCTGTGAAGTTTTGCAAATGACTTCCATAATAGTCATGTTGTGTAAGACTACCTATATTTCCCTCCATCCTATCCTGCCCCCCATTGCTTCTGTTCTCTCTTTGGATCCTGTCCCTCCCCAAGACTGTGGACCTCAAATTGCTCCCTCCTCCCACTGCCCTCTCCTCCATCATCCCCCTCACCCCTCCTATCCCCTTCTCCCCCACTTTCCTGTATTGTAAGATAGGTTTTCATACTGAAATGATTATGCATTTTATTCCTTCCTTTAGTCGAATGTGATGAGAGTAACCTTCATGTTTTTCTCTCACCTCCCCTCCTTTTCCCTCCACTGAAAAGTCTTTTGCTTGCCTCTTTTATGAGAGATAATTTGCCCCATTCCATTTCTCCCTTTCTCCTCCCAATATATTTCTCTCACTGCTTAATTTCATTATTTTAAGATATGATCCCATCCTATTCAACTCACTCTGTGGTGTGTGTGTATGTGTGTGTGTGTGTGTGTGTGTGTGTGTGTGTGTGTGTGTGTGTGTGTGTGTGTATAATCCCACCCAGTACCCAGATACTGAAAAGTTTCAAGAGTTACAAATATTGTCTTTCCATGTAGGAATGTAAACAGTTCAACTTTAGTAAGTCCCTTATGACTTCTCCTTGCTGTTCACCTTTTCATGGTTCTTTTCATTCTTGTGTTTGAAGGTCAAATTTTCTTTTCAGCTCTGGTCTTTTCATCAAGAATGCTTGAAAGTCCTCAATTTCATTGAAAGACCATATTTTCCCCTGAAGTATTATACTCAGTTTTTCTGGGTAGGTGATTCTTGGTGTTAGTCCTAGTTCCTTTGACTTCTGGAATATCATATTCCACTCCCTGCGATCCCTTAGTGTAGAAGCTGCTAGATCTTGTGTTATCCTGATTGTATTTCCACAATACTTGAATTGTTTCTTTCTAGCTGCTTGCAATATTTTCTCCTTGACCTGGGAACTCTGGAATTAGGCCACAATGTTCCTAGGAGTTTCTCTTTTTGGATCTCTTTCAGGCAGTGATGAGTGGATTCCTTGAATACTTATTTTGCCATCTGGTTCTAGAATATCAGGGCAGTTTTCTTTGATAATTTCATGAAAGATGATGTCTAGGCTCTTTTTTTGATCATGGCTTTCAGGTAGTCCCATAATTTTTAAATTGTCTCTCCTGGATCTGTTTTCCAGGTCAGTTGTTTTTCCAATGAGATATTTCACATTCTCTTTCATTTTTTCATTTCTTTTGGTTTTGTTTTGTGATTTCTTGGTTTCTCATAAAGTCATTAGCCTCCATCTGTTACATTCTAATTTTTAAAGAACTATTTTCTTCATTGAGCTTTTGGACCTCCTTTTCCATTTGGCTAATTCTGCTTTTGAAAGCATTCTTCTCCTCATTGGTTTTTTGAACCACTTTTGTCAATTGAGTTAGCCTATTTTTCAAGGTGTTATTTTCTTCAGCATTTTTTTGGGTCTCCTTTAGCAAGGTGTTGACCTGCTTTTCATGCTTTTCTTGCATCTCTCTCGTTTCTCTTCCCAGTTTTTCCTCCACCTCTCTAAGTTGATTTTCAAAATCCTTTTTGAGCTCTTCCATGGCCTGAGCCCACTGAATATTTATTTTGGGTGTTTGGGATACAGAAGCCTTGACTTTTATGTCTTTCCCTGATGGTAAGCATTGTTCTTCCTCATCTGAAAGGATGGGAGGAGATATCTGTTCACCAAGAAAGTAGCCTTCTATGGTCTTACTTTTTTTCCCTTTTTTGGGCATTTTCCCAACCATTTACTTGACTTTTGGGTCCTTTGTCAAGAGTAGGGTATACTCTGGAAATCTGTGAGATCTCAGTTCCTCCAAGGTGGCGCAATCAAGCGTGTACTGGTCTGGATGCAGAGAGGGATTTTTGTGCCCAGAATCTTAGCAGATACCTCTCCACAGCCACTTGGCCTCCAGTTCCCAAGTCAGCACTGGGGGCTGATTTTCAGATAAGCTGGATGGGCAGGGCTACCATTCAGTGTGAGACAAAGACCGACTCTCCCAGGGCCTCCACCCAGGACTAAGGTAAGATTAAGCTCTTCAATGCCCCCAGGGGTTTTTACGCTCCAACAATGGAGCTTTTGTAGGAGCTGCTATGTAACCTCTGTGGCCACTGCCTTCTGCTGGAGCTATGGGAAAGTCCTTCTCCCTTCCAGGACTGCTGATTAAACCCCGTCACTGACTTTTGGGGCCTGTGGGCCAAGGGATCTGAGGCCCCACTACTGCGTCTGGAGATTCCGCCCCCGAGGTGTCCTCCTCCCAGAGTCTCGTTACGCCACACCTCTGCTAGGCCAAGGCTAGGCTGGGCTCTGTGTCCAGCGCATCCAATATTTCCGTGGGTCTTTCAGGTCACTGTGGGCTGGAAATCTCCCCTCTGTTGTTCTCCACTTCTGCTGCTCCGAAATTTGTTGAGAGTCCCTCTCTACAGGTATTTTATGGGCTGTGGGGAGGACCCTGAGTAAGTGTGTCTTTCTAGTCCGCCATCTTGGCTCCACCGCCATTGATTTGTATTTTTCTCATTAATAATGGTTTGGAGCATTCTTTCATGTGATTCTTTTCATGTGATTAATACTTTACAATTCTCTTGAGAACTGTTTGTTCTTATTTTTTTACTATTTCTCTATTAGGGAATGACAATTAATTATATGTGTGTGGGCATAATATGTGTGTATATATACATGTGTGTACAGATATATGTGTGTACCTACACACACATCTATATCTTAGATACCAAACTCTTATCAGAGAAATTTGATACAAAGATGTTTTTTCCCATTTGACCCCTTCCCTTCTTTTCCTAACTATATTGAAATTGTCTGTGCAAAAGCTTTTCAGTTTCATATAATCAAAGTTATCTATTTTATCTTTTGTAATTTGCTTCTATCCCTTGTTTGGTTAAGAATATGTTTTATACGATCTGCTTCTCTTTTAATTTTTTTATTATATGATCTTTCATATTAAGATCATGTATCCATTTAGAGTATATGAAAGTAATGGTCTAAGCCTACTTTCTGCTAGACCATGTTCCAGTTTTTCCAGCAGTTTTTATCAAATAAGGAGGTTTTTCCTAGGTAATTTATGTTTTCCATTTCATCAAACATTTCATTACTGAGTTTTGTTGTTCCTAATTCTCCTTTGTCTAGTCTATTCTGTTGATTTATCTCTCTATTTTTAACCACTACCAGATGGTTTTGATGACTACTGCTTTATAATATAGTTTTATGTCTAGAAGTGTTACTCCTCCTTCATCCCTCCCTCTTTTCATCATTTCCCTAGAAATATATAAAATATCACATTCTGGATCTTTTGTTTTTCCAAATGAATTTTGTTATTATTTTAACAAGTTTTATAAAATATCTCCTTGGCAAATGTGGTAGGTACTTCTGAGACACTTTGATACATTCACTCCAGCTGATAAAATCCAACTGGCTATTTTACTGTCTTGTATATACTTCTTAATTGTTTATATATCTTGGAGACCAAACCCTTATCAGAGAAATTTAATACAAAGATTTTTTCCCCCATTCAACTGCTTGTCTTATCTTAGGTGCCTTAATGTTGTCTGTGCAGAGGCTTTTCAGTTTCAGAAGTGTCTTCTTCTTGTCTTTTGCTATCTGAATCTGGTAGTATCATGTGTAAAAGCAAAATTGAGAACCAATTACTGTTTAGCAAGCAATCCAGGACATCTGAACATGATGAACCATATTAGTTTGCCTCTTCCAAGTCTGATACCCCATGCATATATGGATCTTCTTTTGTGTCACTACTATAGGTGATTTATATAGACCAGTATGTCCATTGTGGCATTGTCAATTAGCTGTTCTTTCAGATGGTTTCTGAGATATTTCATCACACATGAGGAACCTTCTGAGGTCTCTTTCAAGAAGGTCTGGAGTTCATGAGGTGGATTCTGTGGGTTTCCCCTTGAGGACATCCCTCATCCCACTCTTGTAGCAAGAATACCTCTTACTCAGTGACTCCCATTTTCTCAATTAGATTCTTCTTTCTCAGATGCTCCCACCTGGTCCCTTCTTTCTTCAGGCACTGGAGAGTCCCCAAACTTAAATTTCTCAGAATTTAACACAGAGTTAGAGAAATCAGGACTGCATTCTCTGTTACTACATGCTTCTATTTTTTCTTGTATATTTCTGGACCAGCTATATGGGTGGTCAAATCATTCAGACACTGAGTCCCAGAATGCTGCTTATCTTATGTTGCCAGTGTTTTGAATAATCTGGAATTGGTCCTAATTGCAAATTCTGACAAACATGGTCAAACTAACAACTTTAGCAAACTTCAAGTCTACTCAAATGCAGCCCAAGTCCTTTAGGTGGTGCAGTGGATAGATCACTGGGCCTGAAGTTAGAAGACTCGAGTTCAAATGTGATCTCAGACACATACTCTGTGACCCTGCACAATTCACTTAACTTCTGTCTGCCTCAATTTCAATGAGAATAACAATAACACCTATTTCTCAGGATTGTTATGAGGATTAAGTGAGAAAGTATGTGTGAAGCTCTTAGCACAGATCCTGGCACACTGTAGACATTTAATAAAAGGCACCTGGGCAGCTAAGTGGCACAGTGGATAGAGTGATAGACCTCATCTTCCTGAGTTCAAATTTGGCCTCCAATACTTACTAGCTGTGTGACCCTGGGTAAGTCATTTCACCCTATTTGCCTCAGTTTCCTCATCTGTAAAATGAGCTGTAGAAGGAAATGGCAAACAGCTCCAGTATCTTTGCCAAGAAAACCCTAAATTGGATTGTGAAGAGTTGGACATGACAGAAACAGCTGAAAAACAACAAGAAATAAATGCTTGTTTCCTTCTTTCCTAACAGAATCTTTTTTTAAAAAGTATATTTCATAGAAGAACTGGAGAAGAACTCTCATGGAAGAAAGAGAATCCACTGACCATTGAAGCAATGTACTTCACATTTTAAGTCTTTAATGACCTATCTGTATAATTTCACTTGGTTCCAAGTAAAAGGAACCCAAACAACTACTGTTGAGCTTGAGCTTAGCATCTTTAAGCCCTAGCTCTATCTCTGTTTCCTGACTCTGGTTCTTGGGACTTGAGCCTTTACTATGGCAATCTGGCATTTCTCTTGGATGCACAGATCACACCAGTGCCTATCCAGGTTGCAAATGATACCTGTTCTCATTTGGGTGTTGTCCTTGTATCACATGGTCATGACCTCCATTTCTTGATCTCCGAGTTCTAACAGTATAATGATCTTGTCTGCTGTTCCATCTCTCAGTAGGTTTTTTTATAATTTTTGGTACTTGAAACTATTGTATTATTGTAATATATTGCATTATATTTGTAATTATTGGTACTTGAGCATGGGTGATCAGAGGTTGTTCCTTGCCTGGTTTCTGCAGCTTACAAACAGGAATATGTCCTGAAAATAGAGTAATCTGAGATCTTCTCAATTAGATTACTCTTTGAAGCTTGGAAATCTTTCATAAATTGATTTACTTTTCTAGAATCTGATTATACTTTGGCCGCTTTCTTTTCCCCTTAAAATCAATTAAGGACACTTGCAGAAGAGTCCATATCCTTAGAAAACTTATAAAAAACTGTCTGTTGTTATCCTCATCATATATCTTAGAGAACATTTCATACCTCCCCAAAGTTTAAAATATTTAAAAGTTTAAAATGTTCTTGATATCCTTGCTTCTCAAGCTCTGCTGACTCTTTAAATAAGGAGTCCTCTGATTGGTTCTAGCTGCATTGCTATACGTCAGTGCTCTAAGAACACAGTATCCACACAGCACTCATATCAGTTTCCATACTTGTAATACATACAAAGGGTCTCAATACTTAAATAATCAACTGTGCTAAAGTTATCTCAGAAAGAACTGGATTTTTAAAGGAAATATGCTGCAAACCAGGATTCCAATTATAGCCTAGAACAAAGAGAAAGAAATGGTAATTTTTGTCTAGTGGTTCTTGTACAACTAAGGCATCCAATAAGGACAGTCTCAGGTAGGATAACTTTCTAGTGGGCTCCAGAAAATGCAGAGAGCACCCAGATATATCTTGGATTAGCCCCCATGTGTAGCAAATGCTCTTCACTCTTCAGAGTTAGGTCAGTTTCATTTCCCTCTCAGAATTCTAAGGGTACCCCTGAGGGGTTGGTGTATATTTCTCTTAATGCCACTGGCTCAAGTTCCCATTCTGGTGTGATCCTCCCACTGTCAACCACTAATGAATAACACTCCAGTTCCATTTAACCAATGAATAGCAATTAATTTTTTAAAAGGGATATTTACTTCAAAGATATAGCAAAAACAGAAGTACAGTGTTCTACAAATATAGCACTTGTGTCAGGGTATCTCTTTCAACATGAGGATCCAGGTATACTTTTAGAGAGACTGTCACATGAGATCTCTGGTTCATGCCCCCAAATCAGAATCATATCTGTTATATTCTCCCCCAAAAGAGTCCTCCGTTTCCTTATATGCAGAGTTTAACAAGGCATTGAATATAAGAGATTTCATTTATACAGTTTTAAAGGGCAGGTGGGTGTTGGCCGTTGTAGGAGGATTGACTGCGGTGGCCTCCATCTTTGTGCCTCTACCTTTGGTGTTTCTAGTGCTTTCTTGAGGTTTCTCCCAGTCTCAAGTTATTGTTGCTGCTGTTTATCCTTTGTTTTCGAAGAGGACCATGACATCAGGAGGGTGATGACATGACATGCAAGTGAATTAGATTTAAGTGAGGGAGGGCTGTGCAAAGTCACTAGCCTCACTTTCTCCTTCAGAGTCACCTGGGTCCAGGGGCAAGGTATAGATCAGGGATGACTGGAGACACCTCCCCCACCCCCTGCCCAGTCTCAAGTAATTTGAAAGGAAAGCATGACCCTAATTACCAAGGTGGTGGGGTTATAGGAGTTTAAAAGGTAAAACAGAGTGAGTGTTTATCCCCGACCTCTAAAAAACTTAGGTTTGCGTACATGTGGGAAAATGTAGCATGAGTTGTCTGTGCTATACATGTTTCTTCTTTTACCTGTGTTGGTAGAAGTCTTGTGTGTTGGGAGAGGGGAAGATTTATCCTTGTTATTTCCTTTGCTAGTCTAATCAAATGCTTTTGATTTTTAAAAAATAACTCATTTGGAGGTGCTGGTTGTGTGTGGGGCACATGGAAGGATAACTAGAATTCAGTTGCTCTCACTGGGTTTGAGATAGGTGGGTCAGAAGGACAAGCTGCCTTGGCAATCATGTACAGGTCCATACGAATAAAAGATCTGGAAGAGTACTAAACAGTCCTGAGGCACATTGGCCTTGGAGATCTCATTCCAAAAAAGCTATGACATTGACCTGAATAAGAAGCACCAGTGGCAATAGCAGCACGGACAAGTAGGTTGATTTGACGATCTTGTGGAAGCAGCGATGATGGCAAAGTCCACAGAAGCATCAGATGCCAGGTGGAGAGGCATTCGTGGAAAGGAAAGGAGTACCTGGACCAAGTTGTAAACATGTACTGACTGTGGCAATGACTGAGGCGTCACTAGACAAGCAACGGAGATCTTGTTCTAAGCAGGAAGACAGGGCTCAAACTGAGAGTTTAAGGAACGAGAACTAAGGAGTAGTGAGGTACAGGGCTCCGATGTAGAGAAGCAAATCTGGATCTTGTCCTTCACTGGTACTATGAGTCAGGTCTGGGGGAGAGGACTTGAGTTCTTTCTCCCTTTGGCAGGATCTTAATCCCAGGGTGGCACTATAAGCCTGGAGTAACTATATAGATCCCTAGGGGAGATGGGTCCTGACAAAGGGGAAATTTTCTTGATAGTTAAGGGACTTTCTATATTCTTTGTTGGAGCAGCTAGGTGGATAGAATGCTTGGCTTGGAGTCAGGAAGACCTGAGTTCAAATATGACCTCAGATACTTAGTGTGACCCTGGGCAAGTCACTTCATGCCATTTGCCTCCATTTCCTCATCTGTAAAATAAGCTGAAGCAGGAAATGGCAAACCACTCCGATATCTTTGCCAGAAAACCTCAAATAGGGTCATGAAGAGTCAGACACGATTGAAACGACTGAACAAATGTTCTTTGTTGTGTAATAAACTTAATGTGTATTCTATGCTTTCTTATCTAGGAGTTTGAAAGGCAACTGAAGAGATCTAGATGAGATCTAGAAATGAATCAAATTTCGATGTTCCCAGGGTACTGTGAGTGGGGGCACAATCTAAAGAGTATTAATTATTAAGAAACTTCCAAGATTGAATCCAAGTTCATGTGAATCTAAAGATTTGGTAAGAGGCCCTTGTGGAGGCTTCAAATTGTCTTTTCTCTTATTCTCATTGAAATATTATTTCCTTCATCTTTTTTTTCTTAAGTTGAAGTTATGTCTCTCCAGGGACCATGTCATAAAATAACTTGCAGGCCTCTTTTTCCTTTACCTTCCTGTGTCACTATTTTAACATCTCTGTCTCACATTGGCTCTTTGGGGAACGTGCTTCCCTGCTGGGTCTGAGCGGACTCTTAGAAGGACAGTGGACAGCCTAATGCCTCTCTTGTCTTCTCTTCTGTACATTCCCCCTTATATTTAGTAGAAGTCCTGAAAGTCACCTATATTTGAGAGGGGAAGGGGCTTATCTGCCTTCCAGATAGTTCTATAAGGCAGGAATTGCTTTTCAAAACTTTTCTTACTTATTTTTTTATTTACTTATTTTTTTCATTGCTCTAAGTCCATTATTGAGTAAAGAGAAGCTCTACAATTCTATTCAATTAGGGAATAATATGGATGGAATAATATGGGAAGATGAAGGTGATATTTCACATTTTATCCATCTTCCTGGTCTGATCAGATCCTGAAGAATATTCCTGGGGACTAGGCACACCAGATGGTAGAAGAAGGAAGTTTAGAGAGGGGAAGAGACAAGAGAGTGACAACAGGAGGGATCTATAGACTTGGGAAAGGGAAAAGATAGGAGAGGAATAATTGGAGGGAGTGATGGACGAGAAGACGAATAGAAAGGAAAGGAAGAGATTTGTTATTGTTAGATCTTTTCAGTTGTGTCTGACTTTTTGTGGTTCCTTTTGAGATTTTGGCAGATACTGGAGTGGTTTGTCATTTCCTTCTCCAGCTCATTTTACAGATGAGGAAACTGAGGCAAACAGGGTTAAGTGTCCTGACCAGGGCCACATTTGAACTCAAAAGACGAGTCTTCCTGATTCCAAGGCCTGTGCTCTATCCACCTAGCTGCTTCCATGAAAGACACAAGAAAGGAATAATAGGAGGGAGGGATAGACTTGAGAATAAGGGTAGAAAAGAAAGGGGAGGAGGTGGAAATCCAGATTGAGTAGATATGATGTAGTAGATTTCAAAGAATAAAGGATGTCAGAGGTGGAAAGGACCTTAGAAATCATCTGGTCGAAGACTATCATTCTGTGGATGAAATTAAGGAGGCCAAGGGAGGCAAGAGCCTTGGCAAGGTAACGGCAGGTGGCAGAGTAGAGAAGAAAACCCAGATAGTCTGACTTTGTGTTCAGGGCTTTTCCCAGAAGCTACAATCTGGACTTTCCACCTTTCCATTCTTAACATTGGGGAACTCTTGGATCCAACCACACTGGCCTACTTGCCTTTCCTCACATATGACCCTTGGCTGTCATTTGCACCGGCTGTCCCCAAGACCTGGAGTGTTCTATCTACCTGCTCATGTTTTATTTCTAGTTGCCTTGACTTCCTTCGAGATTCAGCTTAAATTACATCTTTCACAGAAGGCTTTTCCTGGGGACCACCCCCTTATCTCGAGCTTCCTTCCCAGACTATTCAGTCATGTCCAACTCTCTGTAACTCTGTGGACCATAACACACCAATACATGGAATTTTCTTCGCAAAAATACTAGAGTGGTTTGCCATTTCTTTCTCCAGTGTTTTAAGACAAACGGAGGTTAAGTGACTTGCCTGGGGTCACACAGCTAGTAAATGTCTGAATCCACATTTGAACTCAGGTCTCCCTGACTCCAGGCCCAGTGCTCTATCCATTGAGCCATCTAGCTACTTCCAAGATTACCATTTTGTTCCCTCTATTGGACTATGAACTCCTTAAGAACACGACCCTACTTTTGTCTTTCTTTTCAACCCAAGTGAGATGCAAAATGCCTGGCACACAGCAAACACTTAATAAATCCTTGTTGATCAATTGATTGACTAGAGGGAAAGTAGTAAGTTTTGCAATTAGCCCTAATAGGTGGAAATCTATGCAGATGGAAGAGGACTGGGGCAAGGTAAAGGAGAAGAAGGGCTCAAAAGATATAACAAGTGAAGTTTCATTCATATTAGGAAGAGTTTTCCCAAGGGGAAATGAGTAAATCTCTGGTGTCAGCATTTACCTGCTTCTACAGATGGTTCTACTGTCTAGGGGTAGTTGGTCTGATTGTTGCATATGTGTGTGTGTGTGTATATACACATATATATGTGCATATATATGTATGTATATATATATACATATGTGTAGCCACATCTGTACACACATATGTTGAGTATAAATGGTATATATCTTGCAAATATTCCTGTTATTATATATTATTGGAATCTTCAGGTTAAGCTAATTTCGAGCTGGATGGTACCTTAGAGATAATATTCAGTCCATCAGTGACTTGCCCAAGGTCATATAGGTAGCCTAGACTATGAACGAAGGAGTGGATTGGGGGTAGGAGCCAGGATAACAATTTAGGCAGGAATTTAATACGGCCATTTAAAGGCAGCTGGGGAGATGCAGTAAATGAAAGGGCATGGGTTCCAAGGAGAGGAGCCAAAATCTCATGTTTCCTCCAGACCAATAGTCCCCATGGGGGATCTAAGCACTTGTCCGTGCCCCTCCCTTTACTCCCCGCTCCAGTTATTTGGCTTTTTCCTCCCTCCTGCCCAAATCCCAGGCAATGACCCAGGCATCAGAGACCCCCCCCCCCAAGTTTTCCCATCAGTGGCCATGAGGCATACAATCTTTGGGGGACAGCAGCTGGTGAGTAGGGAGGAATTTGTGTGTTCAGCAAACAGCCTGGGCACCCAGCAGCCACCTTCTTCTTTCATCAATCACTTGCCGCCAAATGTCTCTCTATTCCCACCACCAGGAGGGGACCAGGGGACTGGTCTGAAGGGGAGTGGGGTTTGTAGGGGTAAATCGGAAGGTCTGTGGAGGGGGAAGGATGGGGGTAATGCTTAGTTTTCTAGTCTCAGGCCTTTTCCCCCTTTCCTGGGGCCCCTGAGGTTTCAGTACTACAGGATGACTCAGCCCTGGCCCCCTCTACCCTGGGACATAAGCTACAAATCACCTGTGGGGGTTACTGGTAGGGGGTAGGGGGAGGAGAGGGATGAGTCAGGGCAGCAGAAGAATCTATTTTGGTTCCCACGGACCAGCCTAAGGCATAGTCATCATGAAGGCTGCTGGCACAAGGAAGATCCCTGGCCTCCTTCCTGTGGTGCCCACCCCCCCTCCCTCACTGTCCTCTCCCTCCCTGATAGATATAATGGGAATAGGATGTAGGCATCCCACTCCTCAACTTCACCTCTCTCCAATCCTTCCCCACCCTCTCCTTCACTTGGAGATCCAGGCGTCTAGCCCTCTAACCTTTATCCCTCCCCAACTTCCCCATTCTGTTTTAGGGATTCAGGCCTCTTACCCCTAAGCTTTGGCTGTTCCCCTCCCCAGCCTCTATTCCCCTCAGGAACCCAGGCGTCCTGCCCACTTGCTTCACCATAACAACGGGTCTTTTCCAGTTGCTTAGGACTTTAATATAATTTCATTAAGTCAACAAGTCTGAGGAAGGGTTAGTGGGGGGGGGGGCATAGAGGCGGAGGGGGCGGGGGAAAGGGGGCCACCTCTCTTCTTGGCGGGGAGATGACTCTGTGAAATCAAATATTGACAATGAGAGCACAGAACTTATTAAATGGTAGGAGGTGGGGGGGTGGGATCTGTGGGAATGATAGGTCCTGGAGGGGAATGAGGGCTAGGGGAGGAGTCAAGAGCCTAAGGCTAGTGGGGCACATCAGAATAGGGGATCCCAGAAAGGGAGTTACTTCCCTGCTAGTGATCTCACCTATGCGATCATCCAGTCTTTGGCTCCCCATCTTGGGACCCAGGGGTCCTGCTCTTCCAGTCATCACCTGTCTTACCTGTCTTATTAACTTGGGGAGATGGTCCCCCATTCCATCTGTAAATTTCCCTCCCTTCCTTACCTCTCTCTTCCTTTCCTTCTCACCCTTCCTACTTCCCTTTCTCCCTCTACCTTCCTCTATTTCCCATTTCCTCCCTTCTTTCCATCCCTTTCCCTTCCCTCAACCCCCCTCCACTTTGCCCCCCAACGTCCCCTCCTCCCTTCCTCTCTCACTGTCTCCATCCCACTCCCATCTCTGCTGATGAGCTTCTGCAGCTTTTAATGGATTGCATGGTAATTAACAAAGAGAGATGCCTGATTAGCTAGTTAGCATAATGTGTGTGTGTGTGGGGGGGGGGGGGGGGAAGGGCTGGGAAGCTTAAGCAAAACCAGAAGACAGCCAGGAGTTCTGGACTCACCCAGTCTTTATTTCCCTTAGGGAACCAGATGTCCAGCCCATTCAGCTCGAAACTCTTCATGACTCAACTTCCCCTCCCTTCTACTCTCCCCACCCCCAGAAGTTTACTCTCCCCACACTGGACCTTTTCCTCGCCCCACAGTCTAGAGATATTTACCAGATTCTCCTCTCCTATCCACTACCAATCAGGTAACTCAAGTCCTGGAAGGTTCCACATCCAACTTTTCACCTTTTTTTGGTTTGTAGAGGTGGCTCTGGGATGGGGCCAAATCTCCTTTAATGACAACAGTACCCTCTCTCTTCATCACCATTTCCTATAGCCTGTATCTGAGAGTGGGACTCCCAAGATCAGGGGGAGGAGAATGTCACTGTTGATAAGAATGTCCAAGAATATATGTGTGAGTATGACACTTGTCAGCAGATCTGATCTGGTGGCTCAAATGCTGCTTTCCTTAATATGCCCTCAGGAAGACAGTCAGTTCACTGTATTAATTATCCAGCAAGGGAGTGTAACGTCTGAGTTGCACAGCAAGCGACACTATTTGAACCACTAGCCTAGTTGTGCCTTGTCAGTTTTTCTGGTATATAAATGGCCTAACTGGCTAAGAACTTGCAGCATCCCCACTGGCCACCAGAGGGTGCTTAGCCTACAAATATCTAGATAGCTCCTCCCTCTTCCCACCTTGGGGACCCTTCTCCTCTCAAACCCCAGGTTTTCAATGGTGGTTTGATTCAACCCATTCATACCAATGGGTATGGAATTAAATCTAGGGGATGAAATGAGGCATTATTTAAAATATTTAAATACTAAATCTATAGCCTTTATATAGTACATACACATCCTACTCAGTTGAGGTTCCCCTCCCTTAGCTCATGATCTCCCACATTCATTGATTAGCATATTATGTTCACATAATTTATTGTGGATAGCATAAAGTTAAAGACCTAGCAAGTGCTTGTTTGATATACATTCACTTCCAGTCACTTCCTAAAGCTTACCCCACTTGCCCAGGTGAATGGCCAGGGGCATTCTCCTGCCTGTTTAAAAGAGTAATAATGAAATGGTGTGTCCATATGCTATCTTGAGATTGTGGATAAATGAATTGACAGAGACAGGAATGGAAGTCATTCTTGTCCTTTCAGCTCACCAGCCCAGTGGGAATCACAGGTGTTGTTAGTCTCAACAACTTAGGATGCTCTTTTTTGGGACTCCTTTCTCCTTCCCTGCTCTAGGATTAGAGTCTCTCCTACAAACTTGGTCTCCAATGCTCTTATTTATTCATTGACTGTTTGAGTCTCTGACAGAAGTAGATGTAGTGATAGTGCCTGCAGCCATAAGCTGGTCCACTTCCATCTCATGGAAGCCTGGGAGTGTGAAAACCAACTCTAGATACCAGAGTATACAAATGTCATCCTTCGTTTCTTATGTATCATTCTGTCTCAGAGTATACTTGGGACAGGATAGTTTCTGATATCCTAGAGAGGATGTATGATAAAGTCTCACTTCCACTGGGGAGTCCCATAAATTCTCCTTCATCTTTCCCTCTGTGGAAAGTTCCTAAGCCTTGGATCCCCACGGAGATGAAAAATCTGTGCAGAAGCACTGACTGTATGAGGAATTTAATTCAATTAAAGCAATTATTTAATCAATCAATCAATGAACTTTTATTTAGCACCTACTGTATGCCAGATAGTGTGCTTGATGATCTGGATAAAGAGACAAAATGAAAGTCTCTATCCTCAGATTCTCTTTGGGGAAACAATATGCACATATACAGTGTGTATCAAAGGTCTTAGTGCTTTAATAAATTTTAATAGCTTAAACTTCACTAAGACCTTTGGGTCATCCTGTATAATAAGCATATACAAAATAAGCAGTAGGAAACGGGGGAAGGCAGACTAGTAACTGGGAGGAGGGGGAATCAGGAAAGGCTTTATGTAGACAGTTGCATTTAAGATTCTGAAAGAAACTGTGGGATTTCTGAGAAGTAGAAGTGAGGAGAGAGGCATTCTAAACATTGGTAAATCAGGGAAACCAGTTGTAAGGCTACTGCAAAACTCCAGGTGAGAGGATATTTGAGCTGGAACTAGGGTAGGGGCTGTTTGAGTAGAAAGATGTCGGGAAAGTAGAAACAACAACCGATTAAATAAGTGAAGTAAGTGACAGTGAGTCCCATGGCAAATCTGGGTGACTGCAAGGATAGTGATGCCCTTTGCAGTAATAAGGTGGGTTTTAGGGAAAAGATAGAAAGATCTCTTTTGGATATATTGAGTTTGAGAACTCCATAAGATAGCCAGTACAAAATGTGAGCTCAGATGAGGATAGGATACAGAGATCTGGGAGTCATCTACACAGAGATGAAAATTAAACTGACTTAATTAAAATTAATTAAATTAAAAGGGAAGGGAAGGGAAGGGAGCTGATGATGTCAACCATTAAGAGAATGAGAGACAGGACAGAATCTAGTGGAGTACACCTATAGGTAGCAGGTGTGATATAGATGAAGATCCAGCAAAGGAGATTGAGAAGGGATGGTCACACAGGTACCAAGGTGAACAAAGAGGAAGCAATGTCACCAGAGAGAAGAGGGTCAAGAAGGAGGATGATTGAAAGAAGGCCATCAAATCTGGCAATTAAAAACTCATTGGTAACTTTAGAGAGAACAACTTCAGTTGAATGACGAGATCAGAAACCAGATTGCAAAGGGCTGAGATGCAAGGGGAAGTAGAAGCCATGAGTATACATATTTTTCCCCAGGAGTTTGGCTGTGAAAGAGAAGAAATATAGTATGATAGACTGTGGTAGCATCCACTGAAGTTTTTTTTTTTTTAAGGATGAGAGAGTTTGCAGGCACCAGGGAAGGAACTAATAGATTAGAGAGAGGGGGTATTTGTGAGAACAGACTGCAAGGAAAGACAGGAGGGAATAACATCAAGTGTACATATAGAAGGGGAGAGCTACCTCTTCAGAGACAGCAATAAAGAATGAGAGAATGAGGCATGATGTGAAGAGATTTATTGCCTACCATGTACTAGAGCCTGGGCACACAAAGATAAAAATCAAAAGAATCCATACCCTCAGGAAGCTTATATTATATTGGGGGGTGCAATGTATATAGAAATAAAAAGAGCACTAGCAACTGGGGGGATCAGGAAAGAATTTCTATAGGACTTGGCATCTGAGTCAAATTTTAAAGAAACCAAAGGATTATAAAAGGAGTTGAGGAAGGAAGATATTCCAGGTGTGAGAGATAGCACTAAGCAGGAAATGGAATGTCTAATTAGAGGAGCACTTAGTTTGGTTGGAATGTAGAGTGCGTAAAAGGAAGTAATAGGAAATAAGTCTGGAAAGGTGGGTGGAAACTAGATTTCAGACAGTTTTAAATGCCAGCCCACCAGTTTGCATTTTATCTTGGAGGCTGTTAGGGGCAGATCTGACAATAGAGCATCCATTAACAAAAGATTTATTTTGCCCTTGGACAATACATGGATATGCTACAAGGATACAGTGGTACTTGATTTCTATTGATGAGGCCTCCCCCCCACATGGAAACACGTTTTGTCCTTAGGCAAGGGTGCGGTGACTCCTTCTTACATCTATCAAGTTGGAGGGGTTCTAACTGGAAGTGGGTGGAATTTTTATTCTTTTAGGTGACCAGGAATCATCAAAGGATGAAGTCTCCAGTTAGATCACTGGGACAGCTTTGTTGCCTTTTAGGGGAAATTAAACCTTGTTGTGGGGAAATGGGAAACTCTGGTCCTATCATAGAAGCAATCAAGAACAAATAAAGGTTTCTGAGCAGAGGAGTAATCCTGATTTAAACTAGGTTTTGGCAATTTTAATTTGGGTGCTCCTTTGAAGATGGATGAGAGAGAACAAAAGTGGGTGTCAGGGAGACCGATTAAAAGGCTATTACAGTAGTCCCAAGAAGAGATAAGGGCCTGATCAAAAGGCACAATGGTACAATAGTAAGGGATTTGGAGTAAGAGAACCTGAGTCTGAATTTCATTTTCCTATATGTTACCTGTGTGACCTTGAACAAGTTCCTTACCCTCTCTGGTCTTCAGTGCCTTATCTAAAAAATAAGGGAGTTTGACTAGATGGCCTCTAAACCTACAATTCTATGAATTAGGATGAACTAGGGTGGTGGCTACGTGACTCTAAATGAAGAGATAAAATGGCAGAAATGTTGTGGAAGAATCAGCATGAGTAGTAATGAGACCAGAAAAAGTCAAGGCGGACTCTGTGACTTTGAAGTTGGGTGACTAGAAGGATAGTATTACAATTGACTAAGGGAGTTTGGAGGAGGAGGATTGCGGGGAAAAAATACTGAGTTCCATTTTGGGCATGATAAGTTTGAGGACACCCATGGTAATATGGGACTGGAATTCAGAAAAGAGATTAGGGCTGGAGATAGAGATTCAGAACCTATCTATACAGAAAGCAGCTAGATGGGGCAGTGGATGAAGCATTAGACCTGGAGTCAGGAAGTCCAGAGTTCAAGACACAGATCTCAAAAATATGTGACCCTGGACAACTCACTTCACCTTTTTTGCCTGTTTCTTCACCTGTAAAATGAGTTAGAGAAGAAAATTGAAAACCACTCCAGTATCTTTTCCAAGAAAACCCCAAATGGGGTCACGAAGAGTTGGACACAACTAAAATGACTGAACAACAAAATCTATATAGAGATGATGATTAAATTCATGGGGATGGATGAGATTACCAAGGGAGAAAGTACAGTAAGAGACAAGGGCCCAGTACAGAAGTTTAAGAGACTTTCATATTTAGTAAATGGGAGATGAAAGGTGATCCAGGAAAGGAGAATGAAAAGGAGTTGTCAGATAGGTTGGACTGAAAAGAGAGAGTGATGTCATAGAAGCAAAAAAGGCAAGTGTTGAAGAAAAGAGTGTGGTCAAGTAGGATGAAGAGTAAGAAAAAGATGATCACACTTAGCAGTTAAGAGATCAAGTTTGTGGGGAAATCTTGTGGGGTAATCAAGTTTTAGTGCAGGCCGAAAGCTAGATTGCATGGAGTTGAGGGGTGAGTAGGCAGCGAAGTTGAGGCAATGTACTTTTTTAAAAAAAAATTCAATTTTATATTATTTTCAGTTCCAAATTATTTCCCTTCCTTAGTTATTGAGAAAGTGAAAATTTTTTGTTATTTTTAATTTTGAGTTCAGATTCTCTTCCTTCCTCTCTCCTCCATCCATTGAGAAATGAAACCAATGTGATGTCCAAGACAAGAAAAGCAAAAGCCACTACAAATATGTATTCAAAACAAATTTCTGCATTAAGCATGTTCCTCTACCTTAACCCCCCAAAAACAGAAAGAGAAAGAGAAGAAAATATGCTTCAGTCTTCACTATGAATCCAACACTTCTTTGTCTTGTGGTGGCCAGCATGTTTCATCATGAGTCCTTTGGAATCATGATTGGTCAATGTGTTGATCAGAGTTACTAAGTCTTTTACAGCTGATTATCTTTTACACTATTGCTGTTAGTATGTAAATTGTTCTTCTGGTTCTGGTTACTTCAATTTGCATCAATTCATTTAGATCTTCCCAGGTTTTTCTGAAACCATTCCTTTCATCAATTCTTATAGTACAAAAGTACTCCATCAAATTCATACACCACAACTTATCCAACCATTCCCCAGTTGATGAACATCCCTTCAATTTCCAATTCTTTGCCACTACAAAAAAGAGCTTCTATGTTTTTGTACATATGGATCTTTTTCCTTTTTTTTTTTTTTTTGACCTTTTTGGTTATAGATCTAGTAAGCAGAATGATTGGGTCAAAGGGCATGTATAATTTAATAACAGTAGATATTCAAGAAAGGAAGATTTAGGAGGAGAAAGAGAATCCCAATCATTTTAAGTTTTCCAGAATGGTTAGACTAGTTCACAGCTTGACAAATAGTGCATTAGTGTGCCTATTTTTCCATATCTCTTCCAACATTCAATTTCATTTTTAGTCATTTGAAACAATCTGATGGGTGTGAGATTATACTTCAGTGTTGTTTTAATTTGCACTTCTCTAATTATTAATGATTTAGAGCATTTTTTCATGTAATTATTGATAACTTTGATTTCTTCTTCTGAAAATTGCCTACATATATTCTTAGACCATTTATCAATTGAGGAACGGATTTTGTTCTTGTAAATTTAACTCAATTGCCTGTATATTTTATAAATGAGACCTCTATAAAAAAAATTTGCTACAACGATTTTCCCCCAGTTTCCTGTTTTTCTTCAGTTTTAGCTGCATTGGTTTTGTTTATGCAAAAACTTTTAGTTTTATGTAATCGAAATTATCCGTTTTACCTCCTGTGAGTCTCTCTGTCTCTCATATAATGAACTCTTCTCCTATTTGGGTAATTTCCATGCCCCACTAATTTGCTTATGATATCTCTCTTTCATAAACTGATTTTGAGCTTATCTTGGGGCAATATACTTACTAGGAGTTTGGTTGTGAAAGGAAGAACAGATACAGATATCATCAAGGGAAGTTTTTTTAAGGTTGTAAAAATAAACCTGAATATGTTTGAAGGCAGTAAGGAAGAAGCCAGTTGATAATGAGAGGTTGAAGATTTGAGTGGGGGGGGGGGCGGTGCATAAGGAAAGGGGAAAGCTCTAGAATAGGAATTCTTAACCTTTTTTTGTGTGTTTGGTAGTCTGGTGAAGTCTATGGACCTAGTCTCAGAATAATATTTTCAAATGCACAAAATAAGTAGAATTACAAAGGAAACAAATCATATTGAAATAATTATCAAAATACATATTTCTAAAAGTTTGGAGACCCCCAAGTCCTATCTCTAGGAGATAGGAAGGATGAAGTGAAGGTTGGCCTTCCTAAGGATAAGGACTGGATCCAAAGAAAAGAGAATGGGAAATGATGCATAAAGGATTTGGGTTGTGGAGTAGATGTCTCAGGGTGCTCACTGACAGATGACATGTTCCATATGAGAAGCATACAGGACTTGCCCATATTGATTATCTTCATTAAGTAGGAGAAGAGTTCCTCTGCTAAGGAGGGAACTGACAAGGTCTAAGGTTCTTCAGAAGCATGATCTCAGATAGGGTGAGGCATGCCACAAAAACGCAGTTTCCTCCCACTCTAGGTTTTGCCTGGGTCGGTTGCTTTTTACACCATGGCAGACTTTGGCATAATGAGAATCTGAGAGCCTGCCAGGTGTGAAGAGCAGCCCCCACGACGCTGGCACCAGGGAAGGGAGAAGTTGAGGTGCCAGCTCCCCGCTAACCCCCCCTCCCAGCAAAGAAAATGTCATCAGCTCAGCTCCTCATGGAAATGTAATCAGTGGGCTTACAGCAGTCTTTGTCTTAATTAGGCACTATTGATGGGAAGCCAGAGAAGGGAGAAGCGTAGACACCTCTCCTCCTGTCCTCCCTCCCTGAACCCCTTACTGCCCCCAACCTCCTGCCAGTGGCTTCCTCTAGGGTTGTGCCCCCTCCCTGCCAAAGCAAAAAAACCCAATCTACAGCCCCTCTCCCCTCCTCGCCTTGTTTCTAGGGGGCATAATGCTCTTTTAACAGTCACCCTGGGGGGCAGGAGGGGAGGGAGGTCCGTAGCTCCCCCCTCTCCAAATCTACGTGTTGTCCCAGCTGGAGGAAAGGGGGGGAAGGCTCAGCGCCACCTTTCCACCAGACTCCAGTCTTCCTCTCCCTGCCCCCCATAACGCACTTTGGTTGTCCAGCCCCATGGAGACATTCCTTCCAAAGTGAGCCCCCAAACTCTAAATCCAACCCGTATTCCATCCCAGGAATCCAGGCCCCTTTCTTCTCCCCACTCCCCAACCTCCCCATGCTCCCTGAATCTTAGACTCCCGTCCGAACAAAAAGCTAGAGAGGAGAAGAAGGAAGCGGGCTGCCGAGCTTCGGCTCCGAGTTTTCCTTCAGACCCGGAGGGAGCCCGGGCCGCTCGGAAATCCCGGGCAGGGGAACGGGGCAAGATTTGAGTGCTGCAGCCCCGCGGGTCCGCGGGAGTCCAGGCGCCATCTGCAGTCCGCTTCGCCTCGGGGAGCAGCCAGCCCAGTGGGCAGCAGCCGGGGGGCCCCACACTCGTCCCTGCGCACTCCAGGGGGTGGAGGGAGAGACTGTCATTGTTTCTCCGGGGCCAGGACCCTTCCCTCCTCCAAACATTTGCCCGCACAAGCTCGGAGCCTATGCCCCTGGAAGGGGGTGTGTGTGTCGGGGGTTTAGGGGGAGCTGCAGAGGGAGGGGGTGAGGGGGAAGGCTACGACTCCGCCCCCCTCTTTCTTCTGGCTCCCGGGTCGCTGAGTGCTCGCTCGGCGGCTCCGCCCCCTTCCCGGGCCGGCTCCCTCCTGCCTCTCAGCGGGGGGTTGCCATGGCGACGCGTGGGGTGCGCGCGCCGGCCGTGGCCACGCGGGGCTAACTCCGAATCGGGGCTCCGCGGTCTGCCGGTGAAAGGGAGGGAAGGGGAAATAGTTTTCAAAGGGTGAAGGTAACTGTGGGCAGGAGTTGGGGGGCCCTTGTCCCGGCAGAGTTCGATGGGGGAGGGAGGAGGTACCCATGGGGATGAGGAGGAGGGGTTGGGGTCGAGGGGACGGTGGGGGGATGACCTTTCTTCTTGACGTGGTCTGTTCTGAAGAAAAGACATTATTCTTAGATCTTAAGAACAACAAAAAATTGCCCTTGACTTCGATTCTGCCTCCATAATCTGTGATCTTCGGTCTTCAAGTGGACCATGACATCAGGGAGGTGATGCCATGGCTGCCAAGTGGATTGGGTTTAAGTGAGGCAGGGCTGCGCAAGTCACCAGCCTCACTTTCTCCTCCGGAGCCTTCTGGGTCCAGGGGCAAGATGGAGATGAGGACGATTAGGTGGCATGGGTGGTGGTAGAGCGCTGGGCTAGGAATCAGGAAAACTCATTCTCCTGACTTCACGTCTGGCATTTACCCAGGTCAAGTCGGTTCTTCAGTAGGGAATGGAGTGATGCACTTACAAAGAGAGTGGATAAGCTCTTTGGATCCAAGGAACATTAATACTAGATAGCTGGCTGGAAGTGGAAGTTGGTTTTTATCCATACATAGATTTAACAGATTGCTTCCTCTTGGAGCACTGCACGAATCCTCCAAATCAGAAGTTCAAAACCTAGGATCAGTGCCCATGGAGCCTCTGAGGAAGAAATAAGGAAAGCAACAGGTGGCTCGGTGATGCCTGAAGTGCTGAAGCCAAGTTACTCAGTAGGTATTCAAGAAAGGAAGATTTAGGAGGAGAAAGAGAATCCCAATCGTTTTAAGTTTTTTGTGACCCCACTTCCACCAGAAACTCGGAGGGATTATGAAGAAATCTAAGAAGAACCTTTCTTATTCTGAGAGAGAAGATGCTACCATAGTTTCAATATCTGTCTTTTACTAATGTATTAGAAAGACCTTGATGACCAACCTTCATCCTTCTTACTGTTGTTCGAACGTAGCCTTTGAGTCTATTTTCAGGGCACATTTCATTCTCTTATTTATTATGATTATCTGACCAACTGTGCTAAGGAAATTTCACAAACAGGAGTTATAAACTAAAGAGGCAATTCACCTACTTAGAGTCCTTTAGCTTTTCTGTGTTCATTTTGTTCAGAGGAACTGGAGACTTTGGAGTGAAGACAATTATCTCACCATCTTTACCCTTAAAGGAAACAGCTTGGGGCAGAAAGTGAGCCTATAGACAGCTAAAGGTGGGAAGAGAAAATGTCTTAAGTTTTGAACTCAGTTATTTGATACAGTGGATTAAAAGGAGTGGGCAACTCCTGATTTCCCCTTCCCCTTTCCCCCTGCCATCCCAGTTTTCTCAACTATGGCATATGAAGTCACAAGTAACTGTATTATCCAACTGGTTACTCTTTCCTAGATAGCCCACATTCTCAGTGCCTCTGGTCAAGCATATGGAATTCATAGAAAGGAGAGATTACTACCTAACTCATCTCTTTTGCAGGTTGTGGGGTCTTCAATAGATGTATAGTCAAGGCTAACTTTAACCTTTAGCCTCTCTGGAGGAAGTGAGTGTCTTTAAGAAAAAAGAGAGATGATTGGGCATGACACAAAGTATTTTGAACTGATTGATGTTCCCCAGCTAAAACCCTATTGAATACAGAATGTCATAGTGGCTTAGTTTTTATATGTTAACATCAGAACTATGTTGGAAAACTGAGTTTTGAGGAAGGATCCAGCAAGTCATGTCTAACTTGTAGCATCTCCCCAGGTCTTGTCGACACCATGTCATCCAAAATTAGCGTGGATAAGAAACGAAGAGTAACTTCCCGGTCATCAGTCCAATCTGCTCAAAGTTCTCGGACAGTATCAGCCATAGAACCAGAGCCTCCCAAGGAGGAAACTCCCATAATGATGGGTATGTTTACATATTTGGGAGGGCCATGTTGCATCTTTAAGAAAGAATATTGGTAAGAGAACTAGGGACTAGGGAACATAAGAGGGAGCTACTTGAAGGTAGAGTGTTTAAGTGAGGGACAACAGCTGGGGAACAGGAACAAAACCTTTTGGGTTTGAGGAAAAGCAAGAATGAAATGAAGGCCTGAACATTGGATCCTGACTTCAGCAGAGTCCTAGACATCCCAGATCCTTTCTGTGCACCTACTTCTTGGGGAGCCTCCTTCTTAGAACTTGTCTCCCTTAATTTTCCCATTATTGTATTAAGAGCTCCCTAGCTATAGCTTTCTGTGGAGGGGTTCCAGTCCTCTGTTCCTAGGCCCATCTTCCCCACTCAAGACAGCCTGGGATTTTTTTCCTTTTCTCATTTTTTTTTCCATTTCCATCCTTGGTGGCAAAACAAATAGTGTTTCTTTTCTCCCATTAAATCTGTTACCATGGAAACTCAGTCTGCTTTGTTCACTGTCCCCTCCCCTTTCCTCCTCTCACTTCTCCCCCCCCCCCCTTCCCAATCATGAGATTTCAAGCTCCCTCTTTTTATTCCAGGCTCTGCTACCTTCCACCACCACCACCCCCACACACATACCTTGGCAGGGATAGGGGCAGGAGGCAGCAGAGAAAGCCCCACCATTAGCTTAGAGGATAGAAGAGAAGGGAGATGGGAGTTGTCAGAGGCTACCTTCTAACTCCTTTCCTGGACTTGGGAGGCAGCAAATAGTGACTCCCAGAGTACCACATTACTGAATTTTGAGTTCCTAGATAGACTTGTAGGTGCTAAAATGCAGCTGGTTTTGTGTAGTTGGGCTGCTGAGGACGTGAGCCAGGGCAGTGGGCTAAGTCTAGATGAGTATTTTGTCTTAGGGTTAGGGACTTAAAAAATATACAAGAATATCACTTGCATTCTCATTCTATTTGCTGAAATGAAAGCAGCTTAAAGTGTTCCAGGTCCATGGGGTTCATAATTTCAGGAATAAATAAAGCCCTTAAGTGAATAGTTAGAGATATAGTCCTTTAGGAATAAATCTGCTAGGGAAATATAAGAACCAATCCTAGGAAAGGGGTGTGTGTGGGGGTAGTTAGACCTAAGCTACCCAGATATGAAAGATAGATTCTCTAAAGCAGTCCTAGAACTGACTATGTTTCCCTAATCTCTGGAGATCTGGAGAGGCCCAGCCTATTTTACAGAACAAAGGGTAAAACATTCTTCTTTTCCCATTGACTCCCTTCCCTCCAACTGGAATTTCAGTTCCCTTTTGAGGAGGTTTCTCCCTCCCTCCCATCCTTCCCCATCCCAGTTCTACATTGTTCTTTCTGTAATACAGTACTGACTCTCAGGAGTTACATCACTTAATTGCATATCTTAACATCAGCTGCCTAGTACAGCTTGTCCAAAACTTTCTGACTCTTCCTTGCCTTTGGACAGGTACTTTATGCCTGAGAGAGAGAAAGAGAGAGAGAGAGAGAGAGAGAGAGAGAGACAGACAGACAGACAGAGAGAGAGAGAGAGACAGACAGACAGACAGACAGAGAGACAGAGACAGAGAGAGACAGACAGACAGACAGACAGGCAAGCAGGCAGGCAGACAGACAGACAGACACAGAGAGAGAGACAGAGAGGCAGAGAGACAGAGAGGCAGAGAGAGACAGAGAGAGAGACAGAGAGAGGCAGAGAGACAGAGACAGAGACAGAGAGACAGAGACAGAGACACACACAGAGAGAGACAGAGAGAGAGAGGAGAGAGAGGAAAGAGAGAGAAAAGGAGAGAGAGAGAGAGAGAGAGAGAGAGAGAGAGAGAAAGATTTTGTGTGTGTATGTGTTTGGGGAGCAGGAACTTCATAAGCTTTGTTTGGTTTTCCTCTGTGAGGAAAGGGAAAGAAATATAACCAAGAGAGAGTAGATATGAGTGAGATGGGATGGGGTGCTAAATGCTTGAGGTTTTGGGAGCAGAAATGATTCCTGAGGCAGGACTTCTGGGGTCTGTGGAACTAGGCTCTTGGATTAATGGAGGGCGAGAAGCTGGATGCCTGGAACTCCAGGGTTAATAGGGACATAGAAGAGGAGGATGTCCTCTCATGCTTCTTTGGTTTCCCTCAGACACAAGTATTGATGATGAAGAAGAAATGTTCGAAGACAACCTATTTGAGGAAATGGTAGATGTGGTAAGTTGGAAGACCCCACTGAATTCAATATTCCTCTATCCATCTGAGGAAACAGAAAGCTTGAACAAGTGTCACCTGTTGGGAACCTTTTTTTATTTATTAAATGTTCACTAGTCTGTCTTTTTGGGAATCTTTTAATCTAACCTCAGCAGTTCTCCCTTCCTTGGGTTGGCTCTCATATCTCCCCAGCTGGGATATGCTTAGGGGTGCCCAAGGCAAAAGACAGATGATATTCTTGACTGACTTCCAGCTTTATTTCCAACGGATAATATTTCCACATCAAGAATTGAGTAACTTAAGTTTATCACTTTTCTGTCAGGAGGTAAGTGGGATGTTTCAATCTTTTAGACTCCTGGCCTATCGCTGCAACAAGAGCTCAAATGATAGTTTTGCACATGGCTGAGCAGTTTGAAATTTACTGTTTGGAATTTGAACTGGGGAATGTTATTAAACACTGCTCAAAATGTGGAATTTTTTGGCTGTACCCCACACCTAGAATTTCTTCTCTTAATTAGCAGTGTCTGCATTCATAGGACACAGACATTTAATCTATTTCTACCATTTTTACTGAAAATGTTAAATGCTCTTAGTTAGAGCTCTCTGACTGCCACAGTCTCTAAAAATCCTCTTGCTTTTCCTTCTGGTTTTCAGCTATGGTTGGGCAGTCCCTGAACCACGCTTACCCATTTGGTGTGGAAAGGAAAGAAGGGGAGAGGGATCCAGGGCTGGGACCACAACACAGAGTATAAACAAAGGAAGGGGTAGCATAGGGAAGATTAGTCTTCCTTGCCTGGGCTTACCAGGCCAGTGGGATTTACAATAATTTCCAGGTATTTCATATGTAATTTTTGTGATCCTGGTGACCACTATCCAACCTTCAGCTACTGCTATCCGGCACTCCCCAGTCTCAAAGTCAGCTGCCAAAAATGCCCAAATAACAAGTAGGAAATATTAGATTGATCGAAGTGGTTCTCTGGCTCCAAGTGGCTGCCCCATCTTTCCATGGGGTCATCTGGAGGTCCCTACCTCAAAGTCAATGAGAGAAAAAAGAGAATTCCAGATCTGTGTACTTGAAGACAGATCTCATCCCTTCCTGGTATCTAACCATTTTGTTTGCTTTATGGGAGCTTCTGACTCTCTCATCTCCTCACAGAGATGAAACGAGATTTAGGAATGCTGGTTGTGAGATCAAGAGTTGAAAGGTCTGTGAAAGAATATTGAATCTATATTGAATTCTCTCTAATCTTTCTTCCTCCCTAGTATCCACAAGTTCAGTTTGTTGAAACAATTGTGAATGATCTGGTAGTGGGAAATTCTAAGTAAGGAATAGTTATCCTCTGTTGATATTTCCACCCCCCCCTTTTTTTTGCATCAGGCAGACTAAGAGAAGCTTTGTCAGAAGTATTAAAGATCACCTGATCAAACTCCTTAGTGTGACCTGAATATCCTGATTTAAGTTGTTTTAAAAAGTTATATTTTTACAGTAGTTTTTAATTTATGCCTCCCACTGTACTTTCCCCCATTGAACAAATTTTTAAAAAATCAACCCTTTTTACAAACATGCATAGTCCCCCAAAATAAATTCCCACATTAGCCATATCCAGAAAATTGAATCTCTGCATTTTAAGTTGATCTTCTTGTGGGATGTTTCATCTTCATTGCTTTGGACTCCTAAATCTATCGTTGTATTGACTACAGTTCTACAGGTTTTCAAAGTTGTTTTTCTCTATGTTACTATTGTATAAACTGTCCTCTCACTTCTGCTCTCTTTACTGCATCACTTTATAAAGGTCTTCCAAGATTCTTCTGAAAATATCCATTTCATCATTTCTTACTGCACAGTAACATTCCATCACATTCATATTCGAGTTTTTTTATTCCTTCTTTCCTCACCACTCTTCTCTCCTCCACTTTCTAAGGCCAGACAATTAAAAAATACATTTGATTTTTTCCCCAATAACATTTTAAAACAGTTTTTAACATTTAAAAAAAAGTTTTGAATTCCAAATTCTATCCCTTCCTCCCTCTCTCCTCCTTCTCCTTCCTCTCCGAGACTATAAGCAATCCAATAGAGATTATATGTGTGCAATCACGTAAAACGTTTCCATACTATTCATTTTGTACAAGAAGTCAAGAAGACAGAAAAAAGAAAGTGAAAAACAGTATGCTTCAGTCTATATTCAGACAACATCGTTTCTTTCTCTGGAGGTGGATAGCATTTGTCATCTGGGATCATCTTGGATCCTTGTATAGCTGAATATAACTAAGTCATTCAGGGTTCTTCCTTGTACCTTATTGCTGTTGTATACAGTGTTCTCCCGGTTCTTCTCACTTCACTTTGCATCAGTTCAAAGTCTTTCCAGGTTTTGCTGAAATCATCCTGCTTGTCATTTCTTATAGCACAATAATATTCCATCACAATCCTGTACCACCGCTTGTTCAGCCATTCTCCAACTAATGGGCATCCCCTCTATTTCCAATTTTCTGAGGTTAGACAGTTTAAAAATTGTATTCCCAACAACTGAGGGGATTAACAAAGAGTACTTCTGTATACCTGCTACTTCCGAATGACATCACCATTTAGACCCACCTCATCACTTCCAGGAATTGCTAAGTAGACAGTCAGTTGCAACAAAACTGACTTTCATATGATGTTGTAAAATTGGCAAAGCATTTGATATTTAATTTATATTATCATTTAAGCCTCACAATCATTCTGTGAAGTAGGTAGTTGAAGTGATATATTATTTCATTTTATAGGCTAAGAAAGGAAGGAAATAAACATATTAGCATGTACTATGTGCCTGTCACTGTGCTAAGATCTGGGGATACAAAGAAAGGAAACAGTGACTCTCAAGGAGGTCACAGTTTAATGGGAAGGGACAGGATAACATTGAGTTCGATGTGCTTTACCTCCCATTTTACTTCCTTTTGTCCACAGCAAGGTTTTTTAGCCTTTTTTTCATTATCATGGACCCCTTTGGCCATCTGGTAAAGCTTGTGGACTCCTTTATTAGAAAAAGACCCACCAAAATCTCTCTATAGATGTCTTGTAGGGTGGGTCTGTGGACATCCATACACCCATTTAAGAATACCTGGTCTGTAGTGCTCTATAAACTAGACTTATTTTTATTTTGCACCATTTAACCGTGGTCTATATTATTCTTGGTTTCATCCTATTTGTTTCTCCCCTTGTCTTCCCTAACACTCATATTATCATTTTCCCAGAATCCTCTGGCGAGAGATTGTGAAAAGGAAAAGGAAAAAGACATTCTTTGCCCCCAAAGAGCTCACAGTCTAATGAGAAGGGACAGGATAATAAGTCAAGGTGCTGATGTGATTAATTCAGTATGATTAATTCCTGCTACCTATTATGGAGCTCCCCCTCACTTACTTTGAAGAAGCAAATACTTTATTTTTAATTATATTTTTAAATGTAAAATATGAAAAACTACATTAAAAGTTTTTTTACATTCATTTTAAAATTTCAAGTTCCAAAATTCTCTGCCTCTCTCCAGTCCCTCCCCCGCCCAATAAGAAGGTAAGTAGTGTGATACCCATTTATACATGTGAAGTCATGCAAAACATATTTCAACATCATTCATGTTGCAGACAAAAGCAAGAAAAAAGCAGAAAAAAGTGAAAAAATGGTAATTTACTCACAGTATGAAAGCTTTTTTTTTTTAATCATCTAGGTAGATAGTTTATGGAGTATATTCTCATATTTTAACCATCTCTTTTCTAACAAGACTTACTTGTTATAACTTTTGGTGGCTAGGTGACTTAGTGGAGAGAGTGATGGACCTGGAGTCAGGAACAGGAGTTCAGATTTTACCTCAGACACTTACTTGGCTGTGTGACCCTGAGGAAGTCACTTAGTTTCCTCATCTGTCAAGTGGGGCTAATAATTGACTCTGAAAGGCAAGAGATGTTTTGAGGATCAATGTAAAGCACTTTGCAAACCCCAAACTTCTCTATAAATGATAACCATTATTAGGTTGAATTTTTGTATCTATAGATATAAATGGAAACTCTCCAGAGGATATTGGACCAAGTCTTTTTCTTGTTCTAGTTTGTCATTCCTCTTATAGATAGAAAGTATGGATAGACAATAAATTGTCTATTCTAAATATCTCCTGCTTCACAATTGCTTTCAACAACTTGAAATCTGCTTTTTCTTTACTTTGTGTTTTTTTTTCAGCTTCAATCAGTATAGTCCCCTTGGTCACTATAGCATGAACTATCCCAGTCAATTTGTGGGTTGGGCTTAAAGGGTCACCTCAGGTCTCTTTGTCTTTCTCCTTTGACAGAAGACATTATTCCGATGCCGAATGGTGTTGACAGGCCTAGCAGAGTCTACATGGACAGAGGAGCATGATCAGATCCTGGAACAATTTATACAAGAGCCTGGCGAGCCCATCCTCACTATTTTCATTGACTCCTATGCAGGGCTTAAGCTAGAACTGGGGATGCCCATTCAGGTACCTCATAGAACTGTAGGCTGTCTGAGCCAGAAGGGACTTCAACTGACCCAAACCCCATGTTTCTAGGTGAAGAAACAGAGGTCCAGATATGGGTGGTATCTTGCCTAAATCAGCTCCTCTCAGGATCTTTACTTGCCTTTCTTCTTTACAATTCCATGACCATGACTCAGTGCCCCTCTCTGCCCTCTTTCATTTCATCCACTCTGGGTTGCAATCATGTCTTCATCAATGATTATTAATGGTCATATGAAAAGTGATTGTATGGAAAATGGAGAGGGTGCCAGACTTGGGGTGAAGACCTAGGTTTACATCTTGATCTCTGAAATTTACCAGCTCCATCACCCTGCAAAAGTAATTTAATTTTTTAAAGCCTCAGTTTCCTCATTTGTAAAATGGGGGTAATAATGTTTGTCCTATTCCCATCTCACAGACTTGTCAGGAAAAGTATTTTGTAAATGTTAAAGTACTATAGAGTAACAGTATTAGTTACCACATTGTCTCTGGTTCTTGTTTTTTTTTCCTATTCTCTCTTTAGCTGAAGATATTCCTATCTAAAACTAATCTACCACCCATCTCTTCTCTATGAATTCAGGAAATTTGGCCTAATCCCTTAGTCTAGGGGTAGGCCACATATGACCATCTAGGTCTTCAAGGGTGGCCCTTGACTGAATCCAAGTTGGATGTGCACTTGAGGACCTAGAGGACCACATGTGGCCTCGAGGGTGCAGGTTCCCCACCCCTTCCTTAGTCCTACCCTGAAAATTCCAGTTGGACTGTAGAAGATCACACATGTGCAGGCTGTTAGCTGGTGAGGCTGTGATGTAGGTCATGTGTGAGGGCCAAGCTCTAACCTGCTCCTACTCCTGCAGAACCAGAACCAGGTCATGTACTTCATTCGACAGTCGCCTGTTCCCATCACTGCTGAGAACTTTGAGATGACTGTGCAGTTTGGGACAGTTCGAGGTTCCTACATCCCCGCTCTACTTCGTCTGCTCAATGGCATCTATGCTCCGCAGATTTTTAGCAACACCACCTGGCCCGAGAGCATCCGAAACCACTTCTCCTCCCATCTTCACAAATTCTTGGCTTGCTTGACAGGTGAGGGGGCGTGGGAGAGGTGGAGATGCCAGAGTTCTTGGATTACTCTTCTTGCCAATAGTGTAAGTAGCTTCCTTGTCTATAAAATGGGAATAGTATTATTGGAGCTGTGGACTGCGTAGGATTTTTGTAAACCCTACAGTGTTGCCTGCATGAAGACGACTTAATATTATGGATGGGATAAGGAGAACAGCTACCTTGGGTTTAGTTTGGAGTGGAGCACAGAGCAGATCCACTAACCTATTTGCTTTCTGCCATTGCAAATACCTTATTTTGTTGGCTCTCTCCTGTGGCACAGCCAGGTAGCTCAGTGGATAGAATGCTGGGCCCAGAGTCAGGAAGACCTGAATTAAAATCTTGCCTTGGACACTTAATAGCTATGTGACCCTGGGTGAGTCACTTTACCTTCTTTGTCTCAGTTTTCCTTATCTATAAGAATGAACTGGAGAAGGAAATGGTAAACCACTCCAGTATCTTTGCCAAGAAAATCCCAAATGGGGCCATAAAGTCAGACACAACTGAAAGTGACTGAACAACAACAAAAATCTGTGAACTGGAAATAGAGTACGTGTCTGGGTCAGGGAGAAGAGAAGGCCCTAAAGCAATTCTTTGACCTTATCCCACGAGAATAAATATTTTTAGTCATTCCTCTAAAGCTTCCCTCTCCCCCAGGCCTCGTCACCTTGCTATCCCTGTAGTAGAATCTTAAAATATGCTTACTGGAGGTCTTAGCTTCTTATGCTTTCTTATGCAATAATAGTTTTCATCTAACCACCTTCTCTTCCCCCCAACCTCCGACATAAGATGGGAACTGAGGCCCAGAAAGTTTTGTTCCATCCTCTGAACCTCTGCAATTACTCCTCAGATACTCGGTATAAGCTGGAGGGACACACTGTCCTTTACATCCCCATGGAAGCCATAAATATGATTCCAGAAGTAGTAGTGAAGGACAAGGAGCTGGTACAACGATTAGAAAGTAAGTAACTATTTCATTTGGACTCTGTGTGTGGACCCCAAGAAGCCCAAGAATTGAGAAAGGATAGAAATGTGGAGTGGTTATTGACAAGGAAGTGTAAAGAGGAGAGTGAGGGCCATATTTGAGGGATTTGGGGGATACTATCAGGGAGGATTTAGGTGGTGCAGTGGATAGAGTGCTCAAGCTGGAGAGAGTTCAAATCCGGCCCCAGACATTTAATAGCTGTGTGATCCTAGGCAAGTCACTTAATCCTGTTTGTCTCAGTTCCCCTATCTGTAAAGTGGAGGAGGAGGAGATGGCAAACTACTTCAGTATCTTTCCCAAGAAAGTCCCAAATGGGGTGGTGAAGAGTCAAACACCACTGAAATGACTGAAATTAAGGAGGAAGAGAAAGATGGTAGAAATAGGAAAAAGGTTGAGGGAGGCTACTGGTGTCCCCTCTTACAGCATGCTCTCTCCTTCAGCTTCCATGGTCCACTGGACCCGACAGATAAAGGAGGTGCTTAGTGCCCAGGAGGCAATAGATACTGGTGAAAGCTTGGGCCCATTGGAGGAAATTGAGTTTTGGCTCAACCGATGCATGGACTTGTCTGGAATCAGTAAACAACTGGTCAAGAAAGGAGTAAAGCACATTGAGTCAATCCTACGTCTTGCCAAGTCTTCTTATTTGGGTCCCTTTCTGAAGCTGGCCCGACAGATCCAGGTTTGGGAATAGGTCAAAGTGAATGGGGGCCGAACAAGGGGAGTGGGACATTTTGTGGGAGTGAAGTTAATAGTCTGAAGAGAGTAAGCCACAGTTCGATAACATGGATTCAGTTCAATTAAATACTCATTTACATACATGTGCACAGTGCTGTACTTGGGGGGATGCAGGGGATGGGAAGAAAAAAATGAGCTTCCTCTCAAGAAGCATATATAATATTGGGGAATACAACATGTACATAAATCAACCCAGAATATGGAGAATTAAGGATAGAACACCAACACGGAACGTTTGGTGAAAGAGATGGTGTCCAGTCAGGAGTGGGAAAGCTGAGCCTCAAGGCTGCATGTGGCCTTCTAGATCCTTGGGTAGGGCCTTTTGATTAAGTCCAAGTTTTACAGAACAAATCCACACTTGAGAACCCAGAGGGCCTTGAGGTCGCAGGTTTGCCACCCCACTAAGCCAAGCCATGAATGAGGACAGACACTGAGAAACAAACATGGATTCCAGATGCGAGGGTCAGCCCATGTGAATTTATGGAGAGATGGGACTAGCTAGTCTGGTCTGACAGGAACATAGAAATATGAGAAATAGAATAATACAAAATAAAGTTGGAAAGGTAGGTTGGGGTAAGAGTGTAGAGGCCCTTCAATTCCAAGTTCAAGAGTTTTTCTGTTTTATTCTAGAGGTATTAGGGAGCTGCAGGAGGGTTTTGAGCAGAGTGTCCACATGGTCAGACCTGTGCCTTAGGGAGATGACTTCACCAGCTGTGGGGAGGATGAAATAATTGCAGAGGGAAGAGGCTGGAAGCAAGGAGGCCTGTTAGGAGGCAGTTAACAATAGGCCAAGTGAGAGAAGTTGAGAATCTGATTTAGGGTGGTGTCTGTACAGATGAACAGAAGGTATTGAATGGCAGTGGGAGATTATGTGGGAACGAGTTTTAGGAATGGGTTAGACCTGAGCACGACTTTTTGTCATTGGGAAAATAACTCATAGATTGAGAGGACTTGAAGGTGATAATGAAAGAAAAAGAGGGAATGTTTGACTCCCTCCTAGAAGGGAATGATATAAAGGATACAAGTATTGTCAAGTCTATATCAAATTGCTTGCCTTCTTCAGGAGGAGAGTGGGGAAGGAGGGAGGAAGAGAATTTGGAATTTAACATTTTAAAAAATGAATGTTAAAATTTTTTCATCGTAATTGGAAAAAAATTAATTCTTTTAAAAAGGAGATCATTGGTAAAGGACACAGATAGAGAGGGAGAAGGATCACCATTTCTTCAGAGACAGAAATAAAAGAGGATAAAATGGGTGAAAATGTAGAGCAATTTTGAGATGTGGAGTAGGATGGAAGAAGGAGCTCCTGAAAGACTAACTTCTCAGTGTGACAATTGGCTTCTTGGTGACCGCCCCAGGGTTCTTAGCCTGCAAATAGGTGGGCTTCAGGCCCTTCTAGGCAGCAGCAGCACAAATATAGCTATGATTAACCCTCTCTAGTCAGGTCTGAAATTAATCTAGGGGATGAAATGGAATATTTCTCAAAATTTTTAATCTGTTCTCTATTCCTAGCTCAGAATTTTTACTGGGAATATGAATGGCCCTTCATAGATTCACACTTAGGATCCTGTAGTCATATAGTTTTATTTTAAAAATTTTTGCATTTTATTTTGTTTTTATATCATATTCATTTCTGTCTATTACACTCCTATACTAACTTGTAACAAAGAAAAACAATTGAGCAGAAGCATTTAGCTCATCAAACAATGTGAATTTGTTTTCTGAAACAAGTGGATTGTTTTCTATCTTCACAGTTTTCTTTTTTTGTAAATATAGTCTCTAGGCTTTTTGTCATGGTTTCCAAAAATATGATGAATCTTAAGCTACCTCACCGATTTGTAGCTCAGTTTGTCTTTATTTTCTTCAATTTTTTCAGTCTTTTGATTTTGTTCTGATATTTCTTGCTGTCTCATGGGGTCATTGATTTTCGTCTGGTTTATTTTAGCTTTCGGGGGAGTCCATAACTTGAAAAAGGTTTACAACTTTCTGTTCTAAGCTACTTGTTCTCTTTCCAGTTCTTTCCTCCAATGCTTTTAATTCCCTTGTTTAAAAAAAATTACTTGCTTCATTTCTTCTAGGTAGTCCTTGAAAAAAAATTTTTTCCTTAGAGTCACTGTTTGCAATAATTATAAAACTATTCTTTCCTTCTTTTGGGGTAGTCTCTAGGTCTATAATAATTTTTTTTTTAATGCTGGTTGTTTTTTTTTTTTATTTTGTTTTACTTATTTCTTTAGCTTTAGTTAAAGAACTGTGGGTTTGTGCCAAGATCAGAATCTGCCTCCTGTGACACTTTGGGTGGAGTGGTTGGCCCTATTGGATGCCCACATGGAACTGCTGGGTTTCTGTGCTCACCTCCACATCCCATGATTGGGTGCACCTTGTGATATGTGGTTGAGGTTGCTAGCTCTTCAGTGCCCTCTGTAGTGTCCCAGGACAGAGGACTGGCTTATACTACTCTGATCACTGCCACACCACCAGGGTCTTTGAGGCTCCCCAGGGCTCCAAGGTTCTTGCCCCAAGGTTTTCTGGTTTCTCCGGGACTTTTTCAGAGGCTCCTTTAGTTACAATGTCTTTAGACACAGTCTTGTGGGTTGTCATTGGTCGCACTGGGCAGTTGAGGTTTTTTTTGCTTATACTGGTGTTAGCTGTACTAGCAGTCTTCTGGATGATTTTTTTTTTTTTTTGGTGCGGTTTTGGGGTGGAAGGAGTCACTTAGAGTTTCTCAGATTTTTTGGTCATCATTTATATTGCATAAATTTCAGGAGTAGATGTGTGGGAGCTGTGTGACTTGACCCTCTTGTCTGCTTCTTTATAGGCCGATAGAATGGTTAGGATACTCAGGTACTGAGTCCTTCATTGCTACCTTGCAAGATACCTTGCAATATCCTGTAGAACCTTAATTAGGCAGCAGTTGGTTTTTTAAGAAAAAATTATTATCTTTTGTTTTTATATAATCTTCATTTCTGAAGGCTATATAAATATATATTCATTCTACCTCTCTAACAAACCATTCCTTGTAAGAAAGAATTTTTTAAAAAAGAAAACAAAAACAGTTTAGCAAAACAAGCCCACATGTCAATCATGTTTGACATTATATTCAACATGCTGGAGTCAGTTCTAATCAAAGACGTCAGCTGGCTGACTCTGGAGCAAAGAGTGTATCTTTCTGTTGACACCAACAATTTTATGAGCAAACTTCAGACTCACTCCAGTGTAGCACAAACATGGATAGTCCTTGTCCATCAGTCCACCAGATCTAGCCTTGAAAAAAGGCTATGCAGGTAATTTTCTTAAATGTTTCATAGAATGACCAGAGTATAGTGTAACATGCCACGTTTTCAATCGTGACCATTACTTCTTCACAGTTCCTATGGGTCCAGGTAGACCTATATCCGTAAACAACTGATGGCGAAATCAGTCTTAATGTTTTGGGCACCCAAAATGATCTCTGTGCCTGATCCCATTTCTATTCCCCAAAACCTTGCTTTGAGGGTGGAGTTCTTGCTGTGTGTGTCCTCTGCTCCCTTGAACCTTTCTCTTTCTGGAATAATTTTGTCAATTCCTGCCAGCTAGGAAAGTAGGAGATGGGAGTCAGAAGCTTGGCCACTCAGCTGTCTTCAGAGAGAGGGACTAATAGGCTAAAATTATATATATATATGTATATACACATACATAAAAAAAATACATATATGTAATATATATAATATAATGTTTTACATACACACACACACAAATATATAAACATTTAAATAGCACCCACTATGTGCCAGCCAGCTGGGGAGTAGTGAATTTAAGATCAGCCTTGGAGTGAGAAAAATTTCAGTTTCAATCCCACCTAGTTATATCATCTCACTTCAGTGCCCCAGTTTCCCCATGTGTAAAATGAGGGGGTTAGACTCAGCTTCTAAGGTCTCTTACTTATATAGGCACTGTGTTAAGCACTCTAAAAATATGATCTCATTTGAATTATATCTCTCTTCTCCCTTGAATATGATTAGTTCTAAGGAATGTAATTTTGAAGTGCAAACTAAACTTCTGGTCACTATTCATTAATGGGGAAAGTAGGACCCCAAGATTTATATACAAGACTTGACTGCCTTCCCACCAAATACTAGTTCCATAATGAACAGGCATAGGAAGTAGCAAAGAAACCCATTTATTCCAGTTGATAACAAAACATAAATGAAATCAAGTATACATGGCATATAAGAATATATACCAGACAACACAGAGTGAAGGAGCCATCTCACTGGGATGAAGGTAACAGCTCAATCAAGAGAGAGAGTCCCAGATCATACCCACGGGAAAATTTCCCAAAGTTTCTAGTGTAGCAAGCTGATAGGGACATGATGGGCACTGTCAGCTCCCCTTATGTCTGCTTCTTCCCACCTTGTTTTTCATGTGTATATACTATATTAAGCATGTTAATTCTGAACGATGTCTTTGTTTCCCTCTGAATCTCCTTCTGTTCTGTGCTTATAAAAAATGCTTCACTACTGATCTTTTCTCCTTTTTTGACATCAATATCACTAATTTTCCTTTCCTTCACAATTTTCCCCCTCCAAAATCTTCCCCTCCACACCTTGTAATGGGCAGCTAAGTGAGTTCAAATCTGGCCTCGGACAGTTACTAGCTGTGTAACCCTGGGCAAGTCACTTAACCTTATTTCCCTCAGTTTCTCATCTGTCAAAGGAGCTGGAGAAGGAAATGGCAAACCACCGTAGTAGCTTGGCCAAGAAAACCTCAAATGGGATTGTGAAGAGTCAGATACAATTGAAGTGACTCACCACTTTTTAACAAGTTTATATAGTCATGTAGAACATTGATCAGATGCAAAAAATGTATGTTTCATTCTGCAGTTCTGGTACTTCACCTCTTTATCCTATGAAGTATGTTTCATTCTTGAACCTCTGGAATCATGGTTGGTCATTATGTTAATTGGAATTCCTCAGTTTTGTTGTAGATATCATGTTAGTACTTTTCCTAGTTGTGCTTACTTCAGTGGATCAATTCACACAAGTCTTCTCAAATGTCTTTGAGAGCCTCCTTTTTTTTTTTTTACTTTTGAAAAATGTTTTTATTGATGTCTTCTCTTCTAATGTCATCATCGTTATCCCCAGTATCCCTCAATTTCCCCCTCCCAGAGAGTCATCCTAAATAACAAATATTTTTATAGAGAAAAAAAAAATCACAAAACTGATCAATATATTGAAAATATCTGAAAACATGTGTAATGTATAATACCTGTGGACTTCCCATTTCTATGAAGGGATAGGTTAGGGTATCTCTTCATCCAGGTCATTCTTGATCTTTGTAATTTTTGTTACATTCACTGTTGGGTTTTGTATGCATGGTTGTTCTTTCATTTACACTGTTGTAGTCCTTGTGTAGGGAAGCTAGGTAGTGCAGGGCATAGAGTGCTCAACCTGGATTCGGGAACACTCATCTTCCTGAGTTCAGATCTGGCTCTCAGACACTAAGTAGCTGTGTGACCCTGGGCAAGTCACTTAACCCTGTTTGCCTCAGTTACCATAACATGAGCTAGAGAAGGAAATGACAGACCATTGCAGTGTCTTTGCCAAGAAAATCCCAAATGGGTTCACAAAGAGTCAGACACAATTGAAAAATGACTGAAAAGGCATTGTGTGTATTGCTTTCTTGGTATTTTAATTCTTCCTTCCTTCCTTCCTTCCTTCCTTCCTTCCTTCCTTCCTTCCTTCCTTCCTTCCTTCCTTCCTTCCTTCCTTCTTTCTTTCTTTCTTTCTTTCTTTCTTTCTTTCTTTCTTTCTTTCTTTCTTTCTTTCTTTCTTTCTTTCTTTCTTTCTTTCTTTTTCTTCACTCTTCATTGGTTCAAATAAATCTTCCTATGCTTGAGCAACTACTTAAAGAAGCCTGTTCATTGAATGAGGGTATCTCAGGACCTTAGCCTAAAAGGGCCAGGGTCTCCCATTGCATCCTGTGTACTCTCCAGCCTTCCTGATGAATATCAGGGCACTGGACCCAGATGGCTCAGGAGAAGAAAGTGAGGTTGATGACCTTGCACAGCCCTCCCTCACTCAGATCAAAGTCAAGTGCAAGTCATGTCATCATCTTGACATCATGGTCCTTTTTGAGAAGGAAGGACAAACACAACAACAATCTATGCTTTCTGTGTTCATCATACATATCATTTTTTATAGCACAGTATGTTCCATTATGTTCACGTACCACAATTTGTATAGCCATTTCCCAGTTGTTGGGCTTCTACTTTGTTTCCAGTTCTTTTGTATCACAAAAAGTGCTGCTATCCATGTTTTGGTGTATATGATTGATTCTTATTGATGCCTTCCTTGGCATATAGGCTCAGTAAAGAGATCTCTAGTTCAAGGATATGGAACTTTTTGCCACTTTATTTCTAATTCAAAATTGTGTTCCAGAGTAGTTGTCTCATTCCACAGCTCCACCAACAATGTATTAGTGTAGTTATCATTCCACAACCCTTCCAGCATTGACTACTACCATTTTTGTTATTTTTGCCAATTTGCAGGGTGTGAAGTAAAAGCTCAAGGTGTTGTTTTGATTTGTTTTTCCCTTAGTAGTCATTTGAAGCATTCTTATCTGTGGTTATAAATACTTTGCAATTCTTTTCCTGAGAACTGTTTGTTCATAGCCTTTGACCTTTTATCTAAATGGTTAGGACTCATATATACTTGTTAATTGTTCATATATATTGGACTCTTAACAGTGAAATTTGATATGCAGTTTTTTTTCCTATTCAATCATTTACCTTATCCTCGGTATATTAATTTTCTATGCAAGAAGCTTTTTAGTCTCATATGATCAAAGTTATCTGTTTTATCTTTTGTAATTGCCTCTATCCCTTGTTTGGTTAAGAATATATTTCCTAAGCAAATTGGCATTTGCTGGATAGCTCCTGTATCCCCTGTTCCTCTCTCATTTAGAAAGGCCATTGTTTGAAAGGACAGAGTCCCTCCTCTCCAGGAGCATTTTGAAAACATGGGCCAGCCCAGCCTTCCTTACCCTATCCCAACCCCCATTTGAAAACCAAACAGAGCACATGGTCCCCTCCCCATCAAGCCCATTGGCTTAATTCAAATGAAGCCTGACCTGGCCTTTGCATTTCTATCCTTCATAATGTTCCTTTTAATTTGAACTTGGTAGCATGGAATTTAAGGTAGCATGACTCTATTGCTATCCATTTAATTTCTCATCTTACATCAATCCATAGCCAGTAACTATTACACACATCTTATTAGAGTAGTTCAATCATTGGGTAATTGTTGGTTCTAATGACTTGATATGTGTTCAATTTTTTGTTTTTTGGTTTTTTTTTTGGTTTTGATTTTGTTTTGTTGTTTTTCTTCCTTTTTTGTTGTTGTTCTATTTTTATTTTCTGGCTAGAAAAAAAATTACCAACCTATTTTGATCTTTAGTGCAAGTGAGGGATAGGAACTTAGCCTCCACCTTCACCAGCCATACTGTGTCCTTCTGCCATTCACTTATTTACTGCAGTATAATCAAGAAGAAAGCAATGTACTTTACTACATTTTTATTGAAGGTCAGCCATGCTTTCTGTATTATATTGTATATGAAATTGTTTACAAAAAAAAAGAACACTAACTCATACTTATCTTTAGTTTATTGGAAATGGCATGCAGGGACAGAGGGAATTTGAGGGGGGAGAGTGTTGTGTTTCACAGGTCAAGATATTTTCCCAAGAATGGGGATAGCAAGGAATCTGTGTGGAGAGCAAAAGAGAAGGAGAAGCAGGCACATTGGAGGTAGATGTACACTGGTAGGCCTCCTAATGGCATGAAATATACAGACCTCAGCTCAGCCCATCTCTTGGGCACACACACTACATGAGGAGATATTCTGTAAGTTAAGCAGTACTTTAATATTGTAATAAGTTTTTTTTAACCAAATACACACACACACACACACACACACACACACACACACACACACACACACACAAAACCACCCCATAGGCAGAAGAGTCCTTCATCAAAGCCTTCTGGCCAAGAACTACCAAACAATCAAAATGAATTGTCTTTGACAGAATTTCATTTTAATTCTGGGGAACCAGATCAGGTAAAGGTAGGAGTGGGGGGCTGGGCCTGCACAGAAAAAGCATCAGAGACCTCTCCCAGAGGCTCTCTGTCACTGTATTCTATACATACTGTCCTATCCCATGTGGAATCTGTGAGTGTCACACTGATTATGGTGGGTCAGTGAACCCACTCTTCATAGTGTACTGTAAAGTTGAAGTTCCATGTGTAGTAGGATGCAAGTTGAAGCATTTCATGTGGACATCAATGCATCTAAATAAAACTTTCCCCAACATTGTGGCTGACCTCACCCTTACTTTTATACTTTGGTATGAAACTGATGAGAACTTTGGTATTTTTTTTTTGCTTTTGGTTTTTATTTGGTATATTTTTTATATACAAATATATACATATATGTGTGTGTATATATATATGTATCTATATCTATATCAAACTTCTTCCGGGTCATTGTATGTGGCTTACTTAAAGTTCTGTTGTAAAAAATACTATGTGGATGGTAGTCTCACATCTCAGATGTGAAAAGTGTAATTTTATATTTGTATTTTCAAATAAATAAGTTTCTGAAAGGTTTCCATCCTCTACTGTGGTCCAGAAATCAATGCGTTTGTCTGATAAAAAATAAAATAAAACAAACTGTTTTGAACAGAAAAAAAAAAGAATATATTTCCTACTCGTAGCCATGATAGATATATGATTTTTTCTCTTCTAATTTTTTATATTATGATCTTTAATATTAAGGTCATTTAGAATGTATTGTGGAATATGGTATAAGATATTGTTTTCTGCCAGACTGCTTTCCAGTTTTCCTGTCAGTTTTTACCAAATTAGGAGATTTTTTTCCTAGATAATTTATGTTTTCTACTTTATCAAACACTGGGTCATGGAGTTCCATTGTTTCTGATTCTTCCTCATCTAGTCTGTTCCACTGATCTATCTCTATTTTAAACCAATGATTACAATGGTTTTGATGGCTTCTGTTTTATAATGTAGTTTGTGGCCTAGAAGTGCTAGTTCTCCTTCATGCCTACTTCTTTTCATCATTTCCTTTCATATTCTATTTCTTTTGCTTTTCCAAATGAATTTTATTATTTTATCGAGTTCAATTAAGTATCCCCTTGGTAATTTGATTGATATAGTGTTATTAGTAATTTTGATAGTATTGTCATTTTTATTATATTGGCTTGGCCTAGCCATGAATACTGAATATTCCTCCAGCTACTTAAGATATTTTTTATTTCCTTAAGGAATGCATTGTAATTGAATCTATACAAGTCTTTTGTGTGCCTTGATAGGTCAGCCTCCTGGTATTTTTTCTTGTAGTTATTTGAATATCTTTGCTGATTCCCTAGGGTTTTGTTGTTGTTGTTGTTTTTAGTATATCATCCTATTATCAGTAAATAGGGATAATGTTATTGTTTCTTTACCTGTCTTTATGCTTTTAATTTCTTTCTTTTGTCTTATTGCTCTTCCTAGCATTCCAAAACTGCATAAAGGGTGGAGAGTGGGCATCCTTGCTTCACTCCCTTATTTATTAGAAAAGGTTCTGGTATATCTCCATTGCATATGATGCTTGTTTTTGATTTTGGATAGATGCTTTTCATAGCATTTAAAAGAGATCCCTCTATGTCTACACTTTGTAGAGTTTTTAAAATAAAAGAATGTTGTCAAAGGCTTTTTAAAAAATCTATTGAGATGATCATGCAACTTTGGATCTTTGGTTTTGGTTTAACATGATTAATTATGTTAATTGTTTTCCAGAGGCCTCTCCCATGGAATCATCCATGCATCCCTGGTATAAATCTATGTGGTCTTAATGAATGATATGTGATAAGATTTTGTTTAAAATTTTTGAGTCAATACTCATTAATGATTTTGGTCTATAGTTTTCCTTTATGTTTTATCTTTCTCTTGTTTAAGTAATAGCACTATATTTATCTCATAAAAGGATTCTGGTAGGGTGCTTTCTCAGTTTGGGGGAATAATTTGTGGAAAGCCTCCTTTTTATAGTTTCTTGTGGTGTTGTAATATTTCATCAAATTCATTTGCCATGCATTCCCCAATTGGTGCGCATTCCTTTAGTTTCCAGTTCTTCACTACATCAAAAGTGCTGGAAACTAATGCGTATGGGTTCTTTCCTTCTTCTTTTTACCTCTTCAGGATATGTGCTCAATGGGTCACAGTTTAGTGACTTTTGGGGGCATAACTCCAGATGGTTTCCAGAATGGCTAGAAAACCAACTCACAACTCCACCAACAATGTATTAGTGGTTATATACTTTCATGTCCTCTTCAACAATGATCACTTTCATTTTAAAATTATCTTTGCCAGTCTTTTGGGTGTGAAGTGAAACTTTAGAATTTTTAAAGTTTTAATTTTTCTAATGATGACTTTTCATTTCTCTAATTAGTAATGATTTGAAGTATTTTTTATCAATAGTTGCTTGTTGATTTTTATTGATGGTTGTTGATAGTTGACTTTTCTTCTTTTGAGAACTTCCTGCTTATATCTTTTGATCACTTGTTTAATAGGGGATAGCTCTTGTTCTTATATATTTTATTCAGTTCCTACATATCATGGATATCAGACTTTTAGCAGAGAAACTTGATGCAAAGGTTTTTTCCCCTTTTACTATTTCCCTTCTGACCTTAGCTGCATTAATTTTATTTGCTTAAATCTTTTCAGTTTTATGTCATCTCAATTGTTAATTCTGTCTTCTGTGATCCTCTCCATTCCTTGTTTGGTCAAAAAGTGTAGCCACTGTTGTGAAATGTATCTCCTTCTATTTTCTTCTAATGTCTTAATGATGTAACTTAGTGATGTATCCATTTGGAGTTTATTATGGTCTATGGTGTGAGATGTTGGTCTAAGCCTAATTTCTGCTAATTTCCAGCTTTTCTAGTAGTTTTTGTTGAATGATGATTCCTGACTCTATTAGTTGCTATCCTTGAGGTTTTTTTTAATACTTTGCTAATGTGATCAATTGTTGACTTGGGTAACTAGTGAATTTCATTAATCAACTGTTCTATTTTTAATGTAATACCAAAGAGTTACAATTATTACTGTTTTATAATATTTGATATTTGCTATAGCTTGTCTCCTTTCTCATTTTTTTCATCATTTCCCTTGAGATTCCTGTTCCTTTGCTCTTCCAGATGAATTTTGTTGTAGTTTTTTCTAACTGTATAAAGTAATGCTTTAGTTTGTTATGGCATTAAATAAGTAAATTAATTTAGACAGTATTGTCTAGGTTATTTTTTATTATAGTAGGAAGGCCCAGCTACATGCAATTAATATCTCTCCAAATAAATCTATCTTTATTTCTGTTAATAACATTTTATATAGTTATAAATTTTATGTAGTTATAAATCCTGCGTGTGTCTTGCGTAATTCATGATGTACATGCAAAGCCAATTAACTGTTACTTATGCTAACTAGTGCTCTGGAAACACAAATTAGATGTGCACTTCTCAGTGCTAGTAATCAAATTTTATTAATGAAATGTGTAGAAAAATTAGTTTATATTATCTGTTAGACAACATAAACATCAACTCCATTAGAACAAACCATCACCCCAATTTCCTAGGGCTTCTCAGTAGGCATATGGTATGTCAGTACTCAGTGACAAGGTTCTGTCTCTGCCCAACTGAAGCCCACATGTTTTCCTCCAAGGTGATTGACCAATAAGTCAACAAATCTCCATTAGTTAATCAATAATACTTTCAAGTGAACACTAGGGGATAATTTATTCTTAAGTGAAGGGAGTAGAGGGACACAGGAACCAGCCTCAGTTATGACCCAAGATCAGTCTGAAGATTGGGGTCTTTGCTAGGTTTCTTAAAGTTCTGGCTTATGGGCATTAGCTAATTATAACCAAGTTTTGGTTGGTGATTGATTACCTGAAATTATGGTGAAAGAAGCTATCAATCAAAGATATCAATAACAAGTGTTTCTCAGTTGTTTACCATATTTGGAACACACAGGTCATTAGCAGTTGTTTACCAAATCTGAAAGACACTCCCTTCATTGGTAATTGGTTACCACATCTGGAGTACACATGTGTCTTTGCTAAACTATACCACTCAAGTCCTTATTACAGAAAAAAAAAACATATAGCAACTATTCATTCATAAAATGGAAGCTTAAAACAAGTTATTCTCGTTACATCTTAGCAGGTAAATCCTTCAAATACTGATATCTATATCTCTATATGCATTATGATTTTTGTGAGCTTCATTTTTATCTTGCTACTTTGCTTTTTATTGTTTCAATTAATTTTTTTTAGTTGAATCTCTAGGGTTCTCTAAGTAAATGAGAGTTTTGCTTCCTCTTTGCCTATATTTATGAGTCAAATGATATAAGAGGAATGAAGTGGGTCTAAAGGGAGGAAAGATTAATGAGCGATGGTGGCTTTATCCCATGGTGTGTGTGTGTGTGTGTGTGTGTGTGTGTGTGTGTGTGTACACATATACATATATATATATACATATACATATAAAGAGATACTGACAGAGACAGAGAGAGAGGCTGTTTGACAAAATGTATTGGGATTGGATAGTTGGTATTGAGACTGCTGTGTGCAGAGTCTGGAACAGAGAGGATGTAGGAACATAGCCTCTCCTTAGGGTACTTGCTCTAAGGGAGATTATAGGGTATATACCTATGAGAAAAGATAAAAAAGAATAAAATAATATAATATAATAAAAGATATAATAATAATAAAGAGTAATATATAAGCTAGGCAAAATAAATTCTGAGGAGAGATAGCATTGTGGAATAATTAATTCCAGGTTTGGTAGATTGAGAAAGCTAATCATGGAGATGGCAAGTTAGAATGGGGACCCGATGAGATGAAGAGCCTTGTTCTAATGTGTTCCCTGATGACTAACTCAGCATTTTCTTCACCTGTAGGATGGTTCCCAGCAAGCACAGTCAAACCTGACCTTCTTGTCAATCCTGAAGGAGCCCTATCAGGAATTGGCAGTTCTGCGGCCTAAGGACATCCCTACTAAATTTCCTTTACTGCTCAGTCTCATCCGAATTATCTGGGTCAACTCTCCTTTCTATAATACTCGTGAGAGGCTCACCTCCCTCTTCCGTAAGGTCTGTGTGATAATGATGGGTTTATTGTTTCTTGAGTTTTCTAAGACTTGTTCACTAGGTTCACTCAGCCAGAGATGATCTAAGGGTCAGAGGGGACCTCAAGTGTACTGAAGGGTAGTCAGAAAAGCAAGACCATCCCTACTCTTAAGAAGCTTGCATGTTAGTAGGGGTAAGCAATATATATATAGGAGGTTTTAGCTGCAAGTCAAACAGAAAGCCCCACTTGTCCATAGGGTACAGTGGTAAAGGAAATGGTGATGCATCATTTCCATTGGTAAAACCATATTCATTCCTAATGATGAACTGTTTGGCAGTGTCAAGGAATTGGTGGCTACTTTTTTCCACCTGCATCTTTACTAGTGGTATCTTTTGAAGCGGTGGGAACCACAGCACAAGAGTGAAATAGTAATGGCTGTGGGATCAGACTGGAAGCAGGGCCTATAATCTGGGTGGAGATCTGAGTTCAAATGCAGCCTCAACACTAGCTTTGTGACCCAAGACATGTCCTTTAAACTCTCTGCCTCAGTGTCCTCAGCTGTAGAATGGGAATAATAATATTACCTGCTTCTCAGGGCCATTGTGAGGATCAAATGAGATATTTGAGAAGCACAAGGCCAAACAGAGCATTTAAGTTTTCAAAAATTATTCTCTGCCTCAGGCCCTAACAAGGTAGGTACTTGATCGGAATTCTTTGTGTCTGGAGGAATGGAGTCTTAGGAAGGATGATTTTCAGACTGTAGGTTCTGGTCAGAAGGATTAGGATTATGGGGGACCCGCTGTCTTCTTTCTCCTTATGCTGGGATTTAATTCAACATATACCTAGCATTTCCTGAGAATAATGATTCTGTCCCATCCACTGAAGAAGGAGGGGTTGAAAAAAAAATGGACAAGGTAATTTCCCTCAAAGTTGTAGAATCCCTCAAATGAGGTAGCAACAAGTTACAAAGGAGCCAGCTGGGCAGTGGATATGGATGAGGCTAATGGGGGGTGTGGGGGATGAATTTGGGGGACTTGTTTAAATAAATTCAATGCAATTAATTTTATTAAGTCACTACCATCTGCAGGGCATTGGGGATAACAACACCTCAAGGTGCTTCTGTTCTACTGGGGGATGAAACATGTCCACAGTGGGGTATAATACAAGGCAGGAAATTATGGGGTACATGCAAGGGAGAATTCAGCACTCTAGGCACGTTTGAATTAGGAGAGGCCATTAATGTTTGGTGTAGAGGGTGGAATTGAGAAAGGTTACACACAAACTGAGCCTTGGGAGAAGGTAAAGACTTTGAAAGGTAGAGATGAGAAGGGATTATGAGCCAGACCTGGGGGAATGGCAAGTACATGGAGGCACAGAGCTGGATACATTTGGGAAATGACTTAGTAGCCCAGTTTAATGGGAACATAGAATACATAAATAGGAGTCCTATGAAATGAGGCTAGGAAGGGAGGTAGATTCTGAAGGTCCTTGTGTTCTAGTCTAAAGCCTTTACATTTTATCCTAAAGGCAGTAGAGAGTCATCAAAGGTTTTTGTGCCTCAGATCAACATTAGCCTTAGAAAAGACCACTTTGATAGATGCCTCAAGGGCGGATTAGAGATAGAAGGGAGAGGCTAGAATAAGGGACACCAGTTAGGGGGCCAGAGTCTTTATAAGAGGTGATGAAGTGGTTAGAGCCAAGGGGCCACCTAAGTCAAAGTCTGAAGGTTCATAGACCAGATATTCAGTACTGAGCTGGGAGTGGATTACCATTACAGTCAAAATCATGGGTCAATTCTAGTGGCTAGAAGGAGAACTTGGGGATGTGGTTTGAGGACTGGGATGATTGGGTGGGGATGGGGAGACTATAATTATACAGTTTGATGAGTGAAATCAGTTTGTCCTTGCAGATGAGCAACGAGATCATACGTCTGTGCTGCCATGACATCTCTCTGGACCGAATATTTGAAGGCTATGTCAATTCTAGCAAAGAGAGTCTGCACAACTGCATTAAGTGCTGCCAGGCGTGGAAAGACCATTACATGCAGGCTGTACAATTACATACTCAGTAGGTTATTTCACCTTTTCCCGCACCCCTCCCTAGCCCCAAAGACAGTAGAATCTGCCTCCTGGACCAATTCTTTACTTTTGAGTTGTCATGGTCACATGTCCCTACTTAGTCCTTCTCTTTGGACCCTTCTCTTTGGGCCCAAGTATCTTATTCTCTGTTTCTAGCCTCTCTCCAGTAACCTCTATCTGCTCCCAGAAACCTCCCTTCTCTCCCTTTCCCTCCATTAAATGGGCCCTAGAGTTTTGATTATTTCTCATGCCTAGAACCTAGATGTATCATTCCCTGTCTCAGGTTCTTTGCACTGTATACCTTAGAGTTAACCTCTCTGCTATAGACTCCTGTGAATCCAGTACCAATCTTGCATTACACCTCCTGCCAGTGGATTTAAAACGATGACACTTGTGTTTTCTACTTCCCAACTCAGGTTCTCCAACCGAGGCTGGGTCCTGGACCAGACGAGCATATTTGCCCAGGTTGATGCCTTTGTGCAGCGTTGCAAGGATCTTATTGAGGTGGGGAGACTTTGGTTAAGGTGGGGAACTTAAGTCAATGGCACAGTCTTTTTTCAGGAGCCAGAAGAGATGGAGAGTAGGGACTAATCAATCAATAAGCATTTATTAAGTGACTACTATGTGCCGGGCACTGCATAGTGGCTCCACTCCTTCCCTCTTCTGCCCAGCTACAGGTTCTCCATCATCCTGATGTTTCTTGTTCACCTTAAGCTCTTAAAATCATCATTATCACTAGTCCAATATCCTAGGCCTAGCTCTTTATCCTTAATTCCATCCCAGTAGCCTATGCCTCTTACTGACCCTATTTACTAGATGCACTGTGATCATACATAGCAAAATCCCCAGGCTTCTAGCTAGGAACTCTTAGGCTAAGAAGGGAAAAGAGGAGACGAAATGTGGAATCTCTTCTAGGTTTGTGACTGCCAGTATCACTTTGCTCGTTGGGAGGATGGCAAGCAGGAGGATATGCCCTGTTTCTGTGGTGCTGAAGGGCCCCAAATATCACGTAATTTGTTGGAGATTGAGGACATCTTCCATAAGAATCTGTACATGCTACGGGCTGTTCGTGGAGGCATCCTGGATGTTAAGAATACATCTTGGCATGAAGACTATAATAGGTAGGGAACAACAGAGGATGAAGTCAAGGAAGGGGACAGAAAGAGAGCTGAGTAGAAATAGAAAAGTGAATAGAAGAGTAGAAGGTGACAGGATCATGGAGGGTGAAGGGACTTGTCTGATCCATATTTTTAATAGTGAGCTTTGGACTAGGAAGAAAAATATGCAAAGTTGTGCATCTAGCAGGTAGAGAAAACCCAAGAGAAATGAGACAATGGTCATATGCCTTCTAGGTGCCCTCAATGAGTTCAAGACACCTGGAAAAACGAATCCTATCTTACTGAAAGGGATTGTCACAAGTGATGGTTGAGCTGCCAACAGTGATCTTTGAAAGGTGTTGGAGAATGGGAGAGGTACCACAGGACTGGAGAAGGGCAGATGTGCAAGTTTTCAAAAATGAGGGTAAAGCAGTCAACTAGAGTGGGAAAATTCTAGAGTGCATTATTAAAGGGACAGTTTGTAAATACTTAGAAAGGAAGGCAATGATCACTGAAAGCCTGTTCTTCAAGACCAGGATATGCCACATTAACCTTGTGTCCACAGGGTAACAAGACCAGTAGATTAGGAACATGTTATAGTATATTTTATGTTTCAATAAAACATTTGCCAGAGCTTCTCATGCTAGCCTTATGGGCAGGATAGAGAAATATTGGCTAGGTGATAGATGAGATTGGAATTGGTTTGGGCTGGATCCAACTAAGAATAGTCACTCTAGGCTGATGTCACTCGCCATGACATCTCTAGGGCTAGTGTTCAGGAATCCTTGGTCCTATGTTAACTCAACTTTTTAATGGATGGCTTGTCAACTCTCCATGGAGTATAAAATTGGGAGGATCAGATGGATTCCAGAGTCAGAATTATCAAGATCTTGACGGGTAGATTGATGGGTTGAATTGAATAAGATGAAATTTAGTAAGGAGAAACACAAAGTCCTTCACTTGGATTCAAAAAATCAATTTCATAAGAACAGGAATAGGAAGATATGACTGTTTAAGTAGTTCTGGTGAGAAAGATATGGAAGGCTTATGGACTCACTTCAAAGCAGTAGTGTGACCTGGCAGCCAAAATACCTAATGCCATTCTAGACTGCATTAAGGGAGGCATAGTGTCCAGAGGTCAGGAAGTTATGATTTTACCATACTCTGAAATAGACTATAACTGAACTCTGCTGAGTTTTGGGCACCACATCTTAGGAAGGAAATAGAAAAACTATAATATGTATAGAAGAGGGGAACAAGGATAGTGTTAAGGATTGTCATATGAGGATTTGTTGAAAGAACTGGGGGAATTTGCCCAGAAGAGAAAACTTTGTAGGAGAATATGATAGATGTCTTCAAGAATTTATAGCCTTGTCATGTGGAAAATGGATTTGATTTATTCTGTTTAGCCCTAAACGTGCCCAATCCTTCTCCTTCTAGGAACAATGAGTTGAAGTTTCAGACAGATGTCAGCTTCTTTTAGAAAACAAAACAGAACCCAACTTTGTAACAGAAAGAGCTGTCCAAAAGTGGTCAGGAATGTATTGGGCCAGGTATGGTGACCTATGCCTGTGATGCCTGCTGTCAGGGGGCCTGACGGAGCTTGGCAGATTTCTTTGAGTTTAACAGTTCCTAACTGTGATGGACTAAGCCAGCTGGGTATCTGTACTAAGTCTGGCATTAATATGATGAACTCTAAAGGGTATGAGTAAGAGTTCATTGGGTAGATGCATCATATTGCCTAAGGAGTGATGAACTAGCTCAGAAATAGGTCTACCATGCCAATCAATGTGGGACAAGGCCCATGGGTAGCGCTTGCATGTCCAACCTGGGCAAGCTAGAGAGAACTAGTTTTTAGAAAAGAAGAGGGGTAGGATGATGCAGTCTCTGAGGTTCCTTCTAACTCTTAAGATCCTATGATTTTGTAAGGAGAGTTCAAGGATCTGAACTGGGGTTGAGCAGAGCCCAGGAATGAGGGTTTATTCATCTCAACATATATAGGTTCCGGGCAGGAATCAAGGATCTAGAAGTGATGACACAGAATCTGATTACTGCATCCTTCGAGACAGTTCGAGATGTGGAACATGGAGTGTTGCTATTGGACACCTTTCACAGACTTGCAAGCCGTGAGGTGCCTGCTGTGTCCTGAATCCTCAAAGACCCTTGCTATATCTTTAAATCCACCTGTTGTCTCCCTTACCCAGGAACTACCCCAACTCATTTTTATTTTATGTCCACCTCCCACTAAATCACCAACACCTTAGCACTGCTTTCAAGACCGCCCAAGAAGGGTGTAAACATCTAACAACATCCTCTATAGAGTGACTCCCACCCTCTGGAATTGCTAAAGGTGGGGGAGCCCCCTGGAATCTAAGGAACTTCCTTCCCAAGTTCCTTCTATCTCTTTCTTAGGCTATAAAGCGAACATTTGACAAGAAAGCAGTTGATCTGTACCTGATGTTCAATGGAGAGCTGACTCTGGTGAACCGGGAACTGAGCAAGAAATGGCCCTATATACCTCCATATATGGGCCAGTATTCTGGTCACGCCTTTTGGGTGCGCACACTGCGTCGTCGCCTTGATCGCACCATGAATGTAAGTGTTCTAGGGTCTTCTTAGTGTCTCCTGGTCTTACCCTTTCATCCCTCAATTTCTGTGCTTGGCTTCCATTCCTTACCTTCTGTCTTTCTCTTGCAGTAGGCCCCTGTCTCTCTTTTCTTTCTTATCTCCTTTTCTTTCAATGTAATGTTTTCTCTGTAACATCTCCTCTGATCTTTTTTTTGGGCAGTCTATTGATCAGATCATTCGTGTCAACCTTTCTTTTACATTTTTATTTTTTTAAAAATTATTATTTATTTTTAACGTGCTTTTAAAAAGTTTTTGAGTTCCAAATTCTGTCCTTTCCTCTAGCCTCTCTCCCACCCACTAAGAAGGCAAAAAATATGATACCCATTATATAAGTGAAATTATGAGAAACATATTTCCATATTAGCCATGTTGCAAAAAAAGGCAAGAAAAATAAAGTGAGAAAATGATACTCCAGTTGCACTCAGATTTCATCAGTTCTCTTTCTCTGAAGGTAGTGGCATTTTCTCTGGAGGTAGATAGCATTTTCAATCTTTCAACTAAGCTTTCCAGCCCCCAGGTAAAAGGCTTGGGCCAGATTAGGTAGTAGAAGCATGTGAAAAATATGGCCTACTTATAAACTTTTTCCCACCCTCTTTTTAGTGCCTCTCATCTGCTCATTTCCTGCCCCATATTGGCACTGGGGAGGAGAGTGTCCACACGTACCAGCAGCTGACCCAAGCCATGGACGAAATGGTTCGAAAGACTTTTCAAGACTGGACACAGACTGTGGATAAGGATAGCATTCGACGACTGGACACCCCGCTGCTAGGGATCAGTACGGAGAAGCCAGGAATGTTGGATGTCAACTTTGACAAGTATGAGCTCCATCCTCTCTGTCCTTCTTCCCTCAGCCTTCTCATAGTTCTGTCCTTTGTGCCTGGGTCCCCATTTGCATCTCTCTCTCTGCTTCTATACTTTATATTCTATGATATTTGTGTTCACTTTATAACTTGAATTTTACACTTTAACTTTTTAAAAGAATTATATCAACTCCCTCCAAAAAGAGCTGATGATTACGGTATACTGCCACCTGGTGTTTCTGTTCCCTGGTCTACACCACGTGGTACATGTTTCTCTTGAGGCTTCAGTTGGAGAGGTAGGAGGGAAGTCTCTAAGCAAACCCTTCCTTGTAGATTTATAATCATTATTTTTATTGGTTTTAAAAAATTATAAACAATAACAGTCAAATAAGTATACAATACAAGGGACATTTTACCTAAACCCAACAGGCTTTAATAAGGTAGAACCAAAAGAACTGACCAAGTCAGCAAGTAAATAAGATGCTTTTGTTCTATGTTCCTTTCTAGGCCTGCGTGCCCTTTATCTAATCAAGCAAGCATTTAGTAAGCCCTTACCGTGTGCCAGGCACCATGCTAAATCCCAAGTATATAACTAACCCCCAAACTTAAAGAGCATACATTCAAAAGAAAAACCATGTGTATGGAACATGCAAGGTACATGCAGAGTAGATGGAAGGTAAGCACCGAGGAGAAGGTATTAATGGCTTGGGAAAGGCCTCTTGTGGAAGGCAAGATCTGAGATGATTCTTATAGGAAGTCAGGGATTCTACGAAGTGAAGGTCTGGAGGGAGAACATTTCAGGTATGAGGAGCAACCAGTGGGAAGTCACAGAGATGAGCGATGGAGCAGTAAATAAGGAATATAAGTAAGTAACATGGAGTAAGGAATGGTCAGTAGGGGTAGACCATAGAATATATGTAGGGGAGTGAACCTAAGAAGACTCAAAAGATGGAAAGAGGCTAATTTTATTTCTAGAGGTCATAGTGATCTGCTTGAGTTTATTGAAGTAGGTTCACTTGGTAAAACTACGCTTTAGGAAAATCATTTTGGCAGCTGTGGATTGGAGATGGATTGGGGAGGGGAGAGGTAAAATCGACCCATCAAGGGTGAGGAACCTGAAGCCTTGAGGCCATATGTGACTCTCTAGGTCCTCAAGAGAGGCCCTTTGACTAAATCCAAACTCGAATTCAGTCAAAGGGTTGCACTTGAGAACCTAGAGGGCCACATGTAGCCTTGAAGCCACAGGTTCCCCACCCCTGGATTGGTTCAAAGGCTATTGCAGATGTCCTGCAAGATGTTACATAGGTCTGAACTAGTAGAGAGAAGACATAATTGAGAGATGTTGTGGAGGAAAAACAAGATTTGGCAGCTGAATAGGATGAGTGAGAGTCAGATGAGGATGATATTAAGATTGAAGATCTGGGTGAATGGGAGGGTGATAGTGTCCTCAACAGTAATAGGGAAGTTGGAAAGAGAAGTATGTTTGAGGGCAAATATAATGAATTCTGTTTTGGACATGTTGTGTTAGAGATGATTCTGGGACATCCATTTGGAAATATCCACATAGCAGTTGGGGATGCTCAAGAAAGAGACAGCTATAGAGTGACTGATAATAAATCCATCAGTGTAGCTTCTGATTCCAAAAGAATTCTGCCAACCTCTGTGTTTAGATTTATCTGACTTCGTAATTGGAATATTCAGAAATGACTGGGGTTTGCCCCTTCTAGACTATTAACATCTAACTCCCTTTTTCTAACTCAGTTTAAAACCCCACAGCCCCCTAAGCATCCATAGAACTAATCAGTTGCTTGAACTGAGCTAGTTGCCTTGGATTTAGCTACATCTATATGGAGCTTCACCTTTCTAGGTGAATCAATAATTTAGCTGGGTATTGTGAAAAATAAAATGTATTTTCAGCTGTTTCCATAGAAAACATTTCAGATCCATCTGTTCTTTGATATAGGCTGCCTTCTTTTAAAGAGATCCTATCTCATTTCTAGTTATAGCTCTTTAAAGACATTGAAATATACTTTTGGGGAGAAATCTTCATTCCTTGTCCATGCACTTTTGCTCCTCCAAGAAGCTCTAATTCCCCTTCTCTTAAGGCATAATGCTACACATGGAAGGCTAAGACTCTCCCAGATGTAGTGAACTACATAAGCACCAAATTCCTGAAGATTCTATCCATTGTAATGTCTCTATCTTCAATTATCTCCACGCCATCGGGAGCATTTTTCAATGGGACCCCCTCCCACTACAGAACTGAGATTTGTCTTTCCTCATTTCAGTCTCCCTCTTTGCCATCACACTTTTTCTCTTGTAACCCCTCTTCTTTCTGAGAGATGACATGAATTATCATTGCTTACCACTGACTTGATTAGGATATATTATACATTCCCCTCTATCCTCTTCCTCCTCTCTCTTCTTTTGTATAGTTTAGTTCTACAAAAAACACTGATTCACCTGTAGGTCGAATGCTGTGAGGGTTCATTCCGTGATACTTCAAGCTAGTTCCTCCACCATCACTTGTATTTAAATTCTGTTTTTACCATTGTCTCCTTATGAACTTTTAGAAAGAAATCTCTTAACAATTTCTCCATTGTTGTTCTTAACCCCATAGATGTCTTTTTCTTTCTAGTTTTTCTCCTTTTTTCCTGAGGTTATTTATTTCATTATCTATATCTTCCTTAGCACTCATATTCATTTACTGTTCTTATGCTTCTCCTGTCTGTGGTGTTTGAAAGCAAATAATCAATTCACATCTTGATTTTTTTAAAGATAGAAATGCTTCAAATGCTTCTCTTTTATTGAACATCCATCTTTTTTTCATTGACGACTAGGCTGAAGTTTGCAGGATATATCATCTGAAGTTGCATCTTGAGTTCCTTTGCTTTTAAGATACCTTATCCCATTCTTTCCTTTGGTTTCTGGTGGATGCAGAATAGTCGTGTTTTTCGGATTTTTTTTTCCTTTGTATTTAAAGGTCTTTCTCCTGGTCATTTTCAGAATTTGATATTTGTCATTGGAATTGTTACATTTAGCTAGTATCTATCTTGGAATTTATAGCATAGGATTTTTTGTTTTTGTTTTTTTTCTGAAGGCTATCTGTAGTTTCTTTGAATTGACACTTTGCTTTCTGTTCAGCAGACCTAGGCAGTTCTTGGATTGTGGTGTTAAGCCAAGACTTGCTATGTTCTTCTAGAAGTCCTATTATCCTTAAATTGTCTCTGTGCATCGTTTTCTGGATCAATATGTTTTGCTTATATAGAGATCATGTGTTCTTTTAATACTGATGCTTTTTGCTTCCCTTTTCCCAGACTATTTTTTACTTCTGTGTATTTGTATATCTAGTCAGTTGTTCTGACTTTTATTCTTACTCTTCTTTGAAAAGACTTACCACCTTGGATTCAGGAATTTCTGTTGTTCAGGCTATAAATTCGACTTTTACAATCCTTATTTTTGTCCCTAGCCACCTAGGAACATACTGCTATGGTTCTCAAGCTCTTCTGGAAATCCATAGGATCCTATACCTCATTAGGTGTTGATTCATTTTCCTCTTCTTCTAATATTTATTCCGAGATGTTTGGAGTCCTGGAGGCTATCTTTCCTTCTGTTATTAATACCTTCTCTGTTAGTTTATCTGCTTGTGCTAATTTTTAGTGGGGTTTTCTTTCTTTTGAGATCTTTGGTAACTCTAGTCTTTTGTTTTTTCTTATTTTCCTCTGTCATTCACTTTCTGACTCCGTTTAATGGCAGGTTCCTTGGAGCTTGAACCTCAGAACTTTCTAACCTTCTTTCCTTACTGAAGAGAAGCTTTTCATCAGCCTAAGTATCTGCCTCAAATGACTTCTAAGGGAGACTGCACAGACCTTACATCAATGCCAGTCCTCTTTCCCTTAGGCCTAATAGAGCCCCTCATACCTGCTCCTGCTTTGTGGTAGCACCTCCATTCCTTAGCTTTCTGACTGAGCTGCTGCCTCAGGCAGAGCAAATTTAAGCTTTCCTATACCTCAGTCTCCTCCTCTTAGGGTGGGAGTGGTGGAGGGTAGAATTGGTTTGTTGGTTTGTTGTTAAAGTTGTTGTTTGTTCAGTGACTTACCTAATGGTCATGTAGCTAGAAAGTGTCTGAGGCTGGATTTGCACTCAATTCCTTCGGACTCTAGGGCTGGCGCTTTATCCACCATGCCACCTAGCTGCCCCATTTTTTTTTTTTTAGTTTTAAAATATATTTTAAATTTAAATTCAAAACAATAAAAGAAAAAAAATATTGCCATGTACACAGCAGAATATGCGAGGATACAATATAAAGCAATAAATTTATATTTTGAGAAAACCTATATAATAAATACTACACATTATGTTCAAAGCTGTCCATCTTTTCTTTCCTTCCTTCTAGGTTTTTTTTTGTCCTCTGCTGTGCACTTTTTCCTTTATTTTTTTCTCCTTCCTCTCACCCCCTTCCCCCACCCAAGAAAGATACAATTAAGCATAGGAGATATATAGATATATAAATATATATGTGTATATGTGCATATCCATATATACATACATATACCTGGATGTCCATAAACATACACACGTATATACGTATATGTGTAATTCTAATTGTGGCTCCACCATATTTGAATTGTTTTTTTCTTGTTGCTTGCAATATTTTCTCTTTAACCTGGGGGTTTCAGAATTTGGCTTTGATATTCCTGTAGGTTTTCCTAGGATCTCTTTCAGGAGGTGATGGGTGAATTTTTTTTCTATTTCTACTTTCCCCTCTTGTTCTAACACTTTAGGGACATTTTCTTTAATTATTTCTTGGATTATTGTAACAAGATTCTTTTTTTGATCATAGCTTTCAGGTAGTACAGTTATTCTTAGGTGTCTCTTCCTGATTGGTTCTCCATATCAGTTGTTTTTCTTATTTTTCACATTTTCCTTATTATTTTCATTCTTTATATTTTGTTTTATTATTTTTTGGTCTCATAACTTTGCTGACTTCCTGTTGTGCAATTCTAATTTTCAAGAACTCATTTTATTTTTTTAGATTCTGGATCTCCTTTTCCAGTTGGTTGACTTTCTTTTCAGTGTGATTGTTTTTCTTAGATTGTCCTTACTTTAAAAAAAAATTCCTCAATCTCTCTTATTTGATTTTTAAAGTCTTTTAAAAAATTCTTTTATGAATTCTTTTTGGGCTGGTGACCATTTGATGCTACTCTTTGGGGTAGGAGAGGTTTTTTTTGGCTTCAGTATCCTCCTGTGAACACAAACTCCAGTCTTCTCTTTTCCCATAGTAGCTGTGTATGGTTGGGTTCTCTCTCCTTTGCCTGCTCATTACAAAAAAAAAAAAAAAATTTAGCAGCTTGTACTTATAATCACCCCTCAACCTGGGGTGTGAGGGATGGTGCCTCTGGCCTCAGGTCCTTCCTATTGTTATTTCTTGAGCTTTGTCTTGGGCCCAATCTCTGCACTCCTTTCTCCCTCCAAGCCAGAACTAGGACCCCCTGGCAAACTATGCTGGAAATGCCCTTGCTCCCTGAGAATTCTCCAGTGGCTAACACCTTTGGTTCTCCCCTTTGGCCTAGAGCCGAGACCAAGAACTCAGTTCTGAGAGTGCCTACAACCAACAGCACCCTGGCCCCACTGCTTCTGCACTCACCAGGCATGTGCTGGTTCCTTCTTGCTTGTCAGCACAGCAGCTGAGCCTGGTATCTCTTATCAGCAAGAAGATTGCCCAATCTTCCCACAAGGTCCTGGAGGTGAAAATTCCTGTGGCTGAGGCTGAAGCTGCCTTCCCCCAGCTGCCCCTGGGGTTTGCCACTTGCTATTTTATTGGAGCTAACCTGGAGGTTTTTACACTTCACTGCCAAACCTCCATCGTTGGGCCTTTCTTCAGATTTTCTCTGGTTCTCGCAGGAGGACCACTGTTCGGTCCCTACTCTTGTTTATTTTTGCCTCTCTGTTTTTACCCTGAGGTGCTATTTTATCTGGTTCATGGAGAAAATCAGCGGAATTTTCTGACCTAGAATTTTCTCTCCCCATTTTTAAAAAAGCAACTTTTTATTATTGTTGTTTAGTCATTTTTCAGTCATATTCAACTCTTCATGACCCCATTTGGGGTTTCCTTGGTAAGGATACTAGAGTAGTTTGCCATTTCCTTCTTCAAATCATTTTACAGATGAGGAAACTGAGGCAAACAGGGTTCAACTGTTGCATGTTGCCACAGAATGGTAGAGTAAGGGCACAGAGAGACAGTGTACTGGAAGAACCTTTAGCAACAGCAAAGGAAATCCCGTTTGTGTCCATACTCAAGTTGAATAGCTCTGCCAGAGATGAGGGGCTAATGCAGCAGTGGATGCTGAGTAAAGCAAATTAGGGACTGGAGCTGAATCTTCTCCTCTGGCTGTTATTTCATCAAGTTGTTCCTACTTTAAGGCAATGGTGTCAAATTCAAATAGAAATTGGCCACTGAATTGTACTGAAGGATCCCTACTGTAGCATATTGACTTAAAAAACCACATATTAACATTATCTATGTTTTACTGTATTTTAAAATTTTTAAAACATATTTCTCAATTACATTTCATGTTGGTTCCCACAGCACTCCTGTTTTAGGTGTCTTAGTCCAAGTCTTAGCCTGTGGACACAGCTTTATCTCTTGCATGTAATTCTTATTTTGGAGAATTGTGAATGATTGAGAAAATGCCCAGTGCTCCATCTTTGACTCAATAATACTAATACAAACATTCCATATTTATATATAAAAGTTTATGATTTATTAAATACTTCCCTCATAATAGTCCTGATTCCTGAGCCTTTGCGGTCATATCAGTATTATCAAATACCATTTTACAGATGAGTAAAATAAGACTCAGAAAAAAATAACTTGTCCACAGACACACAGCTTGCTATCTGGGTCTCAAATCTAATCAAATTCTACTTCTTCTACATTAGGTGGCATAGGTAGTTCCATTGGTGGCAGAGGCAATTGAGAGTTGTCAGGCCAGTAAAAACCAAGAGACTTAGAAACCCATAATGGTCATTGGCATTTGCTCTTTGCTCTTTGACATTCGGTCTTCAGTAGCTGAGTCACTATAAATCCCTTCATGGCTTTCTTTGAGTTCTCCTGCCTTGACTTTTATCTGCAGGTAAAGGGAGAGGCCAAGCCCATACTGGAAATGGGCAGTTTGCTGGTCTCACTCTTCTGTAGGCAGCTTTTCCACAGTCAGTCCTGCCCAGAACCTCACTCTCTTTGCTATCATGCTCTTTTCAGCCCTACAGAGCATCTCCTTCTACCTCCAGGCCCGAGCTGGGGTAGATGTCCTGCTTCTCCTACTTTTTCCAGCTAAAAAGTGTCTTCTAATTTAAGTTACCCAGTCTTTGTTGCCTTAGAGTTCAACTCTGTCAATTTCACCTCCCTTGCTCCTTTGGTAATTTTAAGGTTTGGGTATAATCTATACCTGGGGAGTAAATTCGTTTTGGAAAATCTGATTTGATCTTCCAGAGTGGAAATAGCTATTTTGTGTTTGAAGGTTTTCTTCCTTGCATTTCTATGTCAATAATCCATAGTCAATAAACAGTTATTAATTGGCATTGTACTTAGAGCTAGGGATACAAATAGGAAAGCTAGTTCTTGACCTCAGGGAGTTTACCATCTAATGGGGGAAAACCACACAAAAGAAAGCTCTGAAGGGAATTGGGAAAAGTGGAGTATTGTGGAGAACTCAAAGAAATGGAAAATAAGTACTGCTGGGAGAGAAATGAGATGTCTGAGATGTCTGTCCTATTCTCCCCTTTAAATGGAGAAGTTTATGGCTCCACCTTCCAGAGATACAGTTGTATGATAAGATGTGAGTAATGAGTGTTACTCCAGTGTGTCTGTCTTTTAGTCCCAGAAGACCTTCTGCTTTTGCTAGAATCTCACCAAAGTAATCCCCTTTCAAAAATCTCATAGAGATGGGCCATTAATTAAATAAACAACTAGACCAGCAAATGTTCCCAAAGATGATTGTACTTCTAGATTTCTAAACTTAAGGTTTTAAAAAGCTCTTATCTTTTGCGAGTTAAGTGGCTTTGATCAAATTTTGTAACTTCTTAGAAGTTCAGTTTTCTAGGAATAGAGATGGAGACCTCACCTCTGAAATATTGATAATACCTGCTTACCTCAAAAGAATTGTGTTCATATTCAAATGAAATTCTCTATGTCGGATATTCATTCAGAACCTGGATGGTGGCCCTCTTGATGGTTTCTAGATTAAAACCTGAGGTGAGGGGTTAATTTGGTTGGCCATCTTCTCCACATCTATTGGTTTTGATGGGTGTCATGACTAAGTACCTATCGTTATTAGTGCCGATCTCTAAATTTCAGGTGGTTATATAATCGATACCTATCTTAAGCTCTTTGGGACCTAGAATCTGATTTTATTAAGAAGATAATCAATGGAGGATCACTTTCCAAATGCCCTTTGGACTTTTTTAGTATTGTGTTTCTTTTTACAAGGATGGATTCTTCCTTTGCAGTTCTCCTTTTTTGCTTAGGGCAAAGCCATAGAGAGAGTTGAGAGGAAGTAACCCAGAGCTAAAATTGCAGGGGTTTACTGTAAAATATTATGCCAAATGTGGTGCTTTAAATGATGGATTGTATCATAACTAGTGTTGCTTTAGTTACTGTTTCACCTGGAGATGTGGGGACAGAGATACCGCATGGGACCAGCAAGGAACAGCCAGCTCCCTCTATCAGAGGGGATGCCATGAATGGGGTTCATTTTGAATGGTAGTTGACTTCTGAGCCCACTGAGAACTTGGTGGGTATCTGTGTCTGAAGGTAGCCAGGAGAGAAGGGGGAAGGATGGAGACAGTGTGTTCCCAGCAGGAGTTTTCTAGACAGACCCAGAAGGATTCTAGAGTCATCTAGGTTCTTCTAGAGATCGTTAGTCACATTCACAAAAATTGGAATGGAATTAGCCCTTGAGCCAAAGGTGAGACTTTTCTTCCATCTCTGACTGTAATATTGGGGGAAGGAATCCATAACCTGTCAGATGGCTGATCAATTTATTTTTAAACCAGATCAGTGAGTGGTACTTAAGAGTCTTAATACTGTGACCTATCATCTTTTGGTTTCTTGTGCCTAAGCTATAATGCGAATGTATTTTCATTGAGGATCTATCTTTTTTGCTAGATGTAAGATAAGCAGCAGCATCTTCCTAAATAATATGTCCCAAGATCTCACAGACCATTGTCATTATACACTTGGATGATAATCTAATTTTTCCTATAAAGCTACTTACCCAGTCAGTCAAAAACAAGTATTTATTAAATGCCAACTCTGTACCAGGTGTTGGGCTAGATGCTGTGAATACCAAGACAAAATTGAAATTGTGGGAGATATGTATATATAGTAAGTATATTCACAATGTGTACAAAATAAATACCAGGTAATTTCAGAGTGGAGGATGAGCAGCTGTGGGGATCAGGAACATCTTCATGGAGAAGATGGTAATTGAGCTCAATCTTGAAGGAAAAAATGAATTCTAAGGATCAGAGCTGAGGGAAAAATGAATTCCAGGCATGGAGAATGTGCAAAGACACAGAGATGGGAAATTAAGTGTTTGTGTGAGAGACAGAAAGTACTGTGGCGTTTAAATTAACTGGAACAAAGTAAAATAATTAAATTTATTAACATGCAATAAACCTTATAACTTTTTATATCTGTTTAAAAAAAACTTTTTAATTTAATATTTTATTTTTTTACAATTACATGTAAAACCAATTTTTAACATTCATTTTTCAAAATTTTGAGTTCCAAATTCTCTCCCTCCCTCCTTCCCTTCCATGGCCCCTCCTGGAGACAGCAAGTAATTTATACATGTGCAGTTATGCAAAACCTTTTCATATATGATTTACATGATTTGGCACTGAGTCCATAAGATTTTGGCATATTCTTTAATTACTCCTCGTGAAATCCTATCACATTGGATATTAAATGTACATTGACAAAGGCTTTTTTCCCCAAATCCTCACCTTGGTTATAGCTCATAGATATTTTTTTAGTTGGGACTAAAACAGGCAGGTTCTCACACCATTGAAGCATGTTTATCTCCATATCTTGAATAAATTTATTTTGTGATAAAGGAATGATACAACAAGGTTGTGTTTCAGAATTTCATTCTCCTTGGGAATTTCTTTAATCCTAGAACATTTTTGCTTCTCAATATGTCAGTATTCAACATCCAAATAAAATAATTTTATTTTTCCTTCAATTGGGACAAGGCCCTGGAAATTAAAAAAAATCCCCCAAACATTTTGCTACCTGATGTAGTAAGTGTGATGAAGATTTCCAAATCTTTATAGACTCACCTGGACTTCTGAAAATGGTTTGGTAGTAGCCTTCATTGAAAATGTAAGTTTCGTCAGTAATAATGATCTTTTTTCAGTCTTAAGTATCCCCAGCTTTTTGTTTATTATTATTATTTATTATTTTTGTCCATGGCAAGTGTTTTTTCTTCATAGCGGTGGTTAATAGCATTTTTTAAAAATTAGGCTTCTTGATCTTTCAAAACTAAGAAAGCATTGTAGAGGACTCAGTAACAACATCAGTAGCTGCTAGATCCCTCCAAAGGTCTTTACTTTTCTTTTTCTGAGGATTAATTAGGTTGTTTTTCAGCAATGGTTTGTCAGTTTTCAACCTTATGTTTGGTGTCTATAATTCTGTTTCATCGTGAAATGTTTGTCTTCCCCACACCAACAACTTTGTAATATCTCTAACAGTGCTTGAAATATATGCTTTAAAGTTTATGTGACTTTCGTGTTTTCTTTAATCTCAATTTTTTAAAAATCACTTAATTAAAAAAGCAACAAAAAAGTGAGCAATGAAATACATCTGTGTGGCTTGAAATCTAGTGGGCAACCAAGAGAGAATTAATTCCAGATGGGGAAACCTGTTGAATCTGGTTTCATCTGGTCAAAAAGTCACATGTTCTGAGTTAGCCTAGTATCAGCAAAAGCACTCACATGACCATGGTTGCCGCAAAATAAGACCATATCAAAATGATTTCTTGGTCCATAGAATTTACCCACCATTGCAGACCAATATCATTGGACTGGAAAGAGCATGGAGGTAGTAATGTGTATTCTTGTAAGTCTTCTCTGAGCTGCATGGTATAGTATGACAAGTCTGGAAAGATAGGAAGGGGGTAGACCATGGCACCAAAAGTATGGACCAAAATAAATAAATAGAGTAGTATAGATGAGAGGAGAGTTTGCTGATGATGGCAGAGGAACAGTCTAGAAAATGGCAATGGAAAGCAAATGGCATGGTGACTTCCCCTACTGGCCTAGTTTGGCATGGGCATGAGAAAAGGAGCAATTAACACCACCGAGGATGGCCAGGGATGAGGTATCATTTGGATAAAATCAGGTTTCTTAGAGTTCAAAAGGGAGTGTCAAAAGAGGATGCCACGTATGAAGGAGAATTGGTTAACAATAGAGCTTTGTTGTTGTTTTTCATTAGTTTTAGTCATGTCTGACTCTTCATGACCCTATTTGGAGTTTTCTTGGCAAAGATACTGGAGTGGTTTGCCATTTCCTTCTCCAGCTCATTTTTTACAGAAGAAGAAACTGAAATAAACAGGGTTAAGTGACTTGCCCAGGATCACACAGCAGTAAGTGTCTAAGATCAGATTTGAACTTGGGAAGATGAATCTTTCTGACTCCAGGTCTGGCTCTCCATCCACCATTTCCACTAGCTGCCCCAACAACAAAGCAGGAGAGAACAAGAAACAGGAAGCATCATTTCATGGAACACTTGGACATTTTACCTTATATTTGTGGTGAGCATAAGTGAAAAAAGACCACCATGGAGGTAATTGTAGCTTATGTGCTAATATCCTTTGTAGGAGGTAAAGAAATTCAGTGAAAAAAATGGATATAGGCATAGTTAAATGCACTCAGTGATTTCAATGCAAAGATAGACAGAGAGGGAGATGGCAAAACATATATTAGAAAGTATGGCCTAGGAATGAGAAAAGAAAGAAGTCAGAGGTTGTAGAATGCATAGATATGGAGAGCTCATGATTGGCAGAGTCTTTCACCTACCTGGCCCCTGGAGCAAAGAGAACCACACAACCTGAGTGAAGACTGTAATCAAGTAGGGTAGATAAGCAGTCCCTAGAGAAGGAAACACATGGTCCCAGAAAAGGGGTAGTTCTGGGCAGTCACACCAGAGATGACCGAACCCAGCCTCCTAGAGAGAAGAGGGAGAAATTTGGACAGTTCTGAATCCTGAATCAATCCTCTTAGCAAGAAGAGAAATAAAAATGTAACTTGGGGCTAGAGGATGCCCAATAAACTGACCTCCAATTCAGAGGAGCAAACCTTGCCCTTACTTCCTGACTTTCTTCCTCTTTAATCCACCAATGAGTTAACTGGACTGTGTAAGACTGATGGGGAAGGATTTGTCTCTCAAGAAGACCAAGTATAAGATTCCATTTTAGGGGACCTCTCAAGATCTTAGGGTAATACTCGAAGGCTGAAGAGGTCCCTAGAAGAAGAGTGGTATTCATCAGAATTTGAGGTGTTGATTCTTTTGTAAGCCCGTTGTATTTGTATTCAAATCTGATCTCAGACAACTACTACTGTATGACCCTGGACAAGTCACTTAACCCTGTTTACTTCAATTTCTTCCTCTGTAAAAATGAACTGGAGAAGGAAATGGCAAACTCTAGTATCTTTGCCAAGGAAGCTCCAAATAGAGTCCTGAAGAGTCAGACATGACTGAAATGGATGATGTAATTGTATTTTCCAGGAGAAACTTAAACTAGCCCTGAGTCTAGAGTACCTTACAGATTCCTAGAGGGAAAGTGAGACTCATTGGAGAGAGAAGTTGAGTTATTTAGACTGTAGTCACCTGTGAATCCTTTGTGTATTTTGTATTGCCTGTGGGACACAATAAAGGTTGTTGTCTTAGATTGAGTGCATGAGAGCATGGGGCCATTTTACCTATATCCATCAAGCCCTAAACATGAGCTATATTTTTATATACCTATGGGAGAAAGCTGGGTAGGGGCATGAGCCAGAGGGTGACTTTTGAGAAGCCTTCAACATGGAATCCAAGCCATGAAAGAATATGAGGTACTGAGCTATAGCTTACAGGATAATTAATTTTGTAAGGTTCCCAAGACACCACTTTTTCCCTCAGATATCTGTTACAGATAATAACCCATTTTCTACACAATATATTCCCACTCCCATCTGCTTATTTCCTTTCCTGTATGATGAAGGGGATTTCTTACTATTTCTCTTAAGTATTCTAATCCTGAATCATTTGGGAGTTATTGTTTAAAATTGCTTAGGGCATACTACATCAGAAATACATGGTATAGTATGCCAAGAGTGCCAACTTTGGGTTCTAGCTCTGACACTTATTAGGGACAGATACGGTTTCCTGCAGATGATAATACTTGCACAACCTACATCACAGAGGCTGCTGTGAGGAAAACCTCTCAGAATCTGTAAAGCACCATAGTAATGTGCTATTATTTTAGAAAACACTATCAGAAGATCTTTGTCTGTGCTGTCTACAGTTTTTCTTCTGAGCACTAGAGGGAGATGTTGTTTCTCTTTCTTCCATTTGGTTCACAGACAAGTGTAAATCCTTTGGAAATTTTTTTTTTTACCTCAGAGGAGTCAGGTCAAGGCTCTGTGTATGAGGCAAAATCTGAAATTTATTTCCTTCATGCTAATGATCACCAGATGCTTTGATTCTTTACTGTAACACATGCAGCTTGAATTAACACAAAATAAATGCTGATATACCACGGAGAGTAGAATTTTCTGGCATTAAAAATGTGTGTAGTTACAAAAAAGTAACTTAAAAAGCAGGGATGCACTGGAGCCAAGATCTTACCAGCTTTGATGATTAAAATTTTCAGCATGAGCAATTACACCTTGGAAATTGGCAAGACCTACAAATCAAGGCTTGATTTATTGTTTTGTAGATGGTCTACACTTAGAAAATGGTTGTAATTCATATTAAACTTAGATGTGTGTTGTGCATCTTTTGGGTTTTTTTAAGTCAGTTGTTAAACAGTTAGCAGCACACGGCTTCCTGAGAGTGTTCCTCTTCGCACACTTCTTTTGGGCATCTTAAATGGCTGCTGTCCCCTGATCAGAATTCTAGGTTCTAGGCTAGGGGTCAAAAAGATCCTTCATGAAACTCCCATAGCGTAGCACCCATTCTAGGGCTACTTCCCTACCAATGCAGTTGTTGAGAAAGCAGTGGACTACTTCTTCCCTCAAGGTTCTAGAAGTAGCCTTGAAGGTTGTTTCTGGTAGTGTCACTTATGAGACCTTATCCTATGTGGCCTCCAATATCAATCAAGCAGTAGAACACTAATAGCTGCTAGAAAAAGCATTCACTGAGAAAATTTTACAATAACAGTAGTTATAAAACATTCCACCCAATCTAGGGGGCACATTCTCCCCTTGTAAACTCAAGATCCCTGGGAAGAGTATGAGACATATGTGTCAAGAGCATGCATGACCAAGGTGTACCTCCCAAATCCTGAACCATCCTTTTTTCTTTTAATGGAATTCTCGTGAGGTTTCCCTTAGGTTTCACTCTCTGGGCTTGGTGGATAAGTGACTTTATTAGTCCATAGCCAGTATTTCTCTCTATCATGAGGAGTCACAAATTCTAAAGCTGCCATTGTCCTCAGAAGACTGACTTTCCATATCTATCCATCTGTGGGAGCTTCCTGTGTTGTTGACTCTTGTTTCTAACTCTGGTTGCTAAGGGACCTCAGATAGTTTTCCAAACCTTTCAAAGTTCACAGGGTCAGTTCTATCTCTGAATACTTGTTTACCTAAGATCAAGAAAAGCAAACAAATGAGATGTGTTCATGGACACATGGCAGCTGGATGGGAGATAGGGAAGCTGCTTCTTCCTTTCCTCCTTCCTAAACTTCTTCACCAAGTAACTCACAGCAATTCTTGCCTCATTCACTATTAGGAAGGAAAAGAGCAAAAAGAGCTGAAGGAGGGGCCTATTGATTCCTTTTTATGGGAACTCAGTTCCATGACTCCTAAGTCATCAGACGTCTCCTTGTCACCATATAGCATTAGCCCTGCCCAGGGACTCATAGTCCTAAGATCACCAAGCCTCCCTGTGTGGTTGGATTGGAAGCAAGCTGAGAAATATATGCACGTGGTCTATATAAACCATCAGGAAGGGCAAATCTGAGCATGTTCTAAAGAGTAGACCTCATTAGCCAGTCCCTCCATTACATATGTCTAACTTCATTTTTGTAAAGAGTGTTATATATTTATATTCATAGGTAGACTCATGAGTATTTTATATGTTCCTTGGTTATTGTGAATGAAATTTTTTTCCATCCCTTCCTCGAGGTTTTGTTGGCAATATACAAAAGAGGCGACGATTTTTGTGGTTTTGTTTTTATATCCATCATATCAGCAAGAAAGCTGTTTTTAAAAGTTTTTAAGAAATTTTTGTTTCTTAAAGAAAGTTTCTATTTCAATTTCAAATTCTTCCTCCAATAGCTCCCAGTTTTAGAACTATATTAGCTATAGTGGTGACAATGGATGTGTTTGCTTTACCTTGGATATCATTAGAGAGGCCTTTGGTGTTCCTTCATTACTAATAATGCTAACTTTTGGTTTTAGATGGATACTATTGACTGTTACTAAGAAAACATTTGTTTATATCTATGGTTTTTAATGTTTTAATAGAAATAGGTGTTGTATTTCATCAAAAGTTTTTCCTTCATCTGTTGTGCTTTTTATTGTTTTTATTAGCGGTATGGTCTGATATATTAATTTTCCTAATATTGAACCAAACCTGCATTGCGGGTAGTTGTAATGCTTCTCTAGCCTTCATGCTAATATTTTATTCAATATTTTTCATCAGTGTTCATTAGAGATAATGGCATTTTATTTTCTTTCTCCACTTTATCTGTCCATATTTTAGGTATCAAGACCATATTTATCTCATAGAAAGACTTTGGTAGGGTACCTTCATTCCTTATATTTTTGTAAAAATTTATGTTAGGAGCAAATTGGTTTTTGAATATTTGTTAGAATATACTTGTAAATCATTTAGTCCTGGAATTATTTTGTCTAAGGGTTTCTTTTTACCTTGTTCAATTTCTTTTTCGGAGATTGGATTTTTAAAATTTTTTGGTTATTTGTTCTGTTAATTAGGGTATTTTTGCATTTTTGTAAATGTTCATTTCTGTTATTTATCAGGTTTTGGGGGCATATAATGAGACAACATAATTTCCTTTATTTCTTCTTTATCTCTTTTGTCTTATCACTTTTCACTTTGTTATTTGGTTTTTTTCTTTTTTTAAAAAGTAGATCTTAAAAATACCTTTTGTTTTTACTTCATGTTTACCATTTCTCCCTACCCATTTTCTGAGTGCCTTCCCTTATAACAAAGAATTTTTAAGGGAAAAGGGAAAAACCCAGCAAAAATGATTGATACCTAGAAAAATAACTGATAAACAGGATCTGCTTGATATCTACAAAGGATGGGGGGAGATGGGAGATATCTTTTCTTATATCTCTTCTTTGGGGACAATCTCGCTCTTCATAATTTCTCAATATTCCACTTCAATTACCTGGTTTTTGTTTGTTCTTTACAATTACATTGTTATAGTTATTGTGTATGTGGTTTTCCTGACTCTGATGCTCTACTTTGTGTCTGTCTTCCCATGATTCTCTGTGTTTATCATACTTATTTTTTCTTACAGCATAATAATATCCCATTACATTCAGATAGTCAATCCATCAGTCAATAGACATTTATTAAGCACCTATGATGTGTAAATGTTGGGAAAAAGAAGAAATGCTAACGATGTTTTTAAGGAACTCATGGTCTAATGCATGCAAACAAGCTATGTACAGGATATTTTGGAAATAATCAACAGACTGAAGGCATTATCATTAAGAGAGAGCAGGAAGGTGAGATTTTAGCTGGGATTTGAAGCAAACCAAGGAAGCCAGGAAGTAGAGATGAAGAGACAGAGCACTTCAGGCATGGGGAACAGCCAGTGAAAATGCCTGGAACCAATAGATGGAGGATTTTGTACAGGGAACAGCAAGGAGGCTACTGTAACTGGAATTTGGAGCATGTGGGCCAGATAAGGTGTAAGAAGATAGAAAGATGGTGGAAAGAGGAAGGCAAAAATTTCTCTGACAGAGGAATAGAGGATGAACTGAAGAGGGATGACACTTATTATGAGAGGCAGATCTATGGGCTGTTGCAGTAGTCCATATATTAGGTGCTGAGGGCCTATATCAGAGTAGCTGAGTTAGAGGAGAGAAGGGGGCATAGATAAGAGATGTTACAAAGATAAAATTGACAGACCTTGGCAATAAATAGGATATGAGGGATGAAAGAGAGTGAGAGGTCAAGGATGACACTGTATTGTGAGCCTGAGTGATTGGGAAAATGGTAATACCTTTAGCAGTAATAGGGAGAAAGACAGGAAGGTTTTGGCAGCAAAGATAAAGAGTTCAGTTTTGGAGAGGTTGATGTCTCTCTGTTGGGGTCAGAGTTGGGAGAGCAGGTTCAGATGTGAACGAATTCACTTAGATGATTTACTTCTAATGAAGGGGAGCTTTGTTGACACCAAAGCAGCAGGCTAGCCCTGGAAGAAGGACTAGTAATTTACAGAGGGAGAGGGGCTTGTTTTTATAAGAACAGGATAAGGAAGATGGAAAATTTATGACTCAGGATGAGGGAAACAAGGAATTTTTGTGGCCCAGGATAAGGGGAAAGTTTTATGGTATTCCAAGATAAGGGGAAGAGACTTTAGGACTCTCTCAGGCTGAAGAGGGGCTTCACAAGGTACTGAAAAAGCAACCCTTAACCTTAGAGCACCTTGGTATCCACATCTTCTCTATAGGACATCCATTTTAAGGCATCCAGTAGACAGTTGATGATGTGAGACTGGCGGTCAGCAGAGATTGGATAAGTCGATTTGAGAATCATCAGCGTATAGGGGACAATTGAACCCATGGGAGCTAATAAGATCACCAAGCAAAACAGTAGAAGGAGAAGAGGACCCAGGACAGAGCCCTGTAGGACTTGACCTGGGTGAAGATCTAGCAAGGAAGACTTGAGGAGAAGGTGTGGTCAGATAGGTAGGAGGAGAACCAGAAGAGAATAGTGTCCTGATAACCTAAAAGACAATATTAAGGAGAAGAGGATGATCAACAGTGTCAAAAAATGCAGAAAAGGGTCCAGAAGGATGGGGACATTAGATTTGGCAATTAGGAGATCATTAGTAACTTTGGAGAGAGCAGTTCAGCTGCAGGATGAGGTTGTGTTCATCCTTCATTTCTGAAGAGGACCATGACATCAGAGAAATAATGACATGACTTGCATTTTCCTGTTTTGAGTGAGGGAAGGCTGTGCAAGGTCACCTGCCTCTCTTTCTCCTCCTGAGCCATCTGGGTCCAGTGACCAGATATTCATCAGGATAAAAAAAGGGCCAAGGTCTCCCATTGTAAGCCTGACTACAAGAGTTAAGAAGAGAGTGAGAGGAAAGGAAATGGAAGTACTTATTGTATGGAGATGACCTCGAAGAGTTTAAACATGAAAGGGAGGAGAGATATGGGATGATAGCTTGGATGGATAAATCAAGTGAGGATTTTATGAGGACAAGAGAGATGTGGCAAGTTTGTAGACAGTGAGGAAGCAGCCAATAGACAGGGAGAGACTGAAGATAAGAGAGAGTATGAGTGTACGAGGGGCCAGTCTTCTAGAGGAGATGGGAATGGGATCACTTGTGCAGGTAGAAGGGTTTGCCTTGACAAGAAGATAGGTGAAGAAGGAGATTGTGGCAGATGGCCTCAGATGAGAATGGGAGAAGAGGGAACTCATGGCAAATGGCCTCAGTTTTTCCAGTGAAATATGAAGGTTCTCAGCTGAGAGGATGGGGGAAGGAAGAAGGTGATAAGAGGTTGGAGGAGGAGTGAAAAAGTTTGGAAGAGGCTCTGTATTGCGTGAGAAAGTGAGTTAATTATGGAGGTTTATCCAGTTTCCATTTGATAGTCACTCATTTTGTTTCCAGTTCTTCACTATCACAAAAAGTGCTGTTTATAAATATTTTGGTGTGTGTGGAACCTTTCTGTCAATGACTTTCTTGGGGTATATACCTAGTAGTATAATCTAAGAATCAAAGACTTTAGACTTTTTAGTTATTTTAATGGCATCATTCCAGATTACTTGCAGGAATCATTATGCTAATTACAGATCCACCAACAATGTATTAGTGTACCTGTTTCTCAGCAACCTCTGCAGCATTGACTATTCCTCTTTTTTGTCACATTTGCCAGTCTGTTAAGCATGAGGTAATTTTAGAATTATTTGGTATTATTATTTATGAGATTTAGTTATTTTGATTTGAATTTCTCTTATTGCTAGTAATTTGGAGCATTCTTTCACATGGTTGTTAATAGTTTGCCATTCTCATTTAGAAAACTGTTCATATCTTTTGACCATTTTGCTATTAGGGAACAGATCCTGTTCTTGTGTATTTCTGTCAGTTGTCTATATATCTTGGATATCAAACCCTCATTAGCTATCTGAGGCAAACATTTTTTCTCAGTCAGCTGCTTCCCTTCTTATCCATATTTGTGCACAGACTTTTTAACTTCACGTAATCAAAATTATCTGCTTTATCTTTTGTAATTGTCTCTGTCTCTTGTGACAAATAAGGATTCATCTTCTACCCATAACTGTGAGAGGTATATGTGATCTGGTAATTGCTTTTTAAAAAAAATTTGGAAATTTTATGGCTCTACTTGTGGTATTTTTCTGTGATTCTGCCTCATCTCTTTTTCACATATAATATTTGCTGTAACTTCAGACTTTCAATAGGTTTTTTACCTCTTGTCAAGCACACAAAATTGATTTCATTGCATGAGTGATCTAAAATGTAATTCGCATATTTACCTTGGGGCTCTATGATAAATACCTCATCCCACCACATAACTTATGTTTCTGACCATGAATTCTCTATGCTTTAATTATTTAACCTTGAGAAACTGCTGACAGGCCCAGAGAGGTTAGAGTATTGCACCATTCTCTTTGCCATTAAGGGGTGAAATCGTCATCATGTTGGGAGTTGAGAAAGGTCAGTCCTTCCCAATCCCTCACTGGAAGTCTTGAAATTATACATGATTCAAGTGGAGAAAAAGAAGAAAAAAAAAGCTAAAAGAAAAGCTGACAGAAAAACTGAAAGAAAAGTTCCCAAGTCAGAATTTGTTCTTTTAACTTAAAAAGCGCCCCACCCCTCTGTCACTGTTATGATGTGAAAGAGAAACTACTCAGATTTTGTCATATTGTACCAAAATTCAGAGTCCATTTGACTGGGTGCTTCTGCATGACCAGAAGCAGAGCCCAAAGCTCCCACCTGGTCCAGAAGAATCAGGATGTCAACTCTGAGGATGTTCCATGAGGATGATGCCTATGGTCCAATTCAGCCTCCGCTGAAATTATAAATAATAGTACTTATTAAAGAAGGGAACTTAAACAACAATAACCAGTTGAGATATCAAAGATCAGCAACTTTTAAAGCAATAAATATTTAGGTGCAATTTAGTACATTTCTTAAAAATCTTTGCATTCTTAGCTTATTAATTTGAATCCTCTCATTTTAAATTGTTGTCATCGGAAAATCTTCTGAATTTCTCATTTATCAGTGACTTTGTCCCTGCATAGGTGTGTCATTCATTCCTTCTAGGCTGGTTATAGAAAAGCTTTAGCCTGTCTTCCTAACACTTAAAACTTCTGTGGCTAAAGAGAAAGAAACAGTTAGATGAGATGCCATGCTACAAAAAACCTAAAGTTATTTTTCCCAGTCAGAAGATTACTTTAAATTTTAGATCTTCTTTCTCATCAGCAGTTTGTCTCAGATGCAGTTTTTAGAACTATTTTCTTAAAAGACCTTTATCACAGAATGGGACATTTTATAAAACATTTAAACAAGGTTTTTGAACATAGTATTAAACAGGTTTCATTAAACTCATCTTGCCTCCGTGTTTCTCCTCTCTTTTTCATTCTGGACCTTTTGCCTCATTCTTGGTCCCGACCCAGCTTGGGGGTCTCATCAACTCTTGGTCTCCTCTCTCCTCATTCCTTTCCCTCTCATGCTTTAGGACACTTATGGTGCTCTTTGTGGAGATTCATTTTTGGGAGCGGCTGCTGTTTGAGACTCCTCATTATGTGGTGAATGTAGCTGAGCGTGCTGAGGACTTGCGAATCCTGCGTGAAAATTTGTTGCTCGTTGCCAGAGATTACAACAGGTTGGTCTCCAATCCTCACTCTGTCTTTTTGACTCTTTTTGTTCTGATGTGCATTACTTATGTTCATTCCTGAATACTTTGTCCTTCCAAAACCTTAGCTCTTTCGTAGGGTCCAGAACTCTCAAATTCTGTCCTTAATATTTGGTCCCACAAACTTTGGTTTGAAGGGCAAAATCAAACTGAGTCCCTGCATGCCTGAATGCTAGGCTGTACTTTTTGAGATCAATCCTGGAAGAAACTCAGTTCCCATAGAGGGCAAAATTAGACAAGATTCCTGACAGGGACTTGGCACAGGTCTCAGTCTCTCAATGAGTAAAATAGCATTAAGTGAACTGATTTTATCTCCATATTGATCCTGAATTCCTTCATAATCTTTTTTTTACAATGAGGCTATCTTGGCAGAGCTAAATCCCTTCCCTGTTTTTGATGGAGTTTCTTTACATAGCTAAGTTGAGGGGAGCTGGGAGTAAAGACTTCATTTGAGTGTTTGTTATTTCACAAACACTCTTGATTCCCACCTTAAAGTACCCTGAAGCCCTTCCTTCATCTCACTGATTCTGAAGGAAATCACTAGAACTCTGTTCCTCCTGATTAATCTTCTCTGTTTGTTCCCTGACCCGTCTTCTCATAAACAGGATCATTGCAATGCTTTCCCCAGATGAGAGGGCCCTGTTCAAAGAACGAATCCGTTTCTTGGATAAGAAGATCCATCCTGGACTTAAGAAGCTGCATTGGATCCTGAAAGGAGCAAGCACTTTCTTCATCAATGAGTGTCGTATACATGCCAGCAAGGTGGGTCTTGGTTCAGGGACAGGGAGACCCTAAGGTAGGGTGTTGAGAGGGGGTCCTAGAAGAACTGTCAGTTGAGATGGGAGACTGAGGGAATCAGTGCCCTGGTCATAGGATAGGGATGGGTGGTAAGACACCTGAATCCCAGAGAAATTTTATTTTTACCCTTGAGAAATAGAGTAGATTTCCTTCCTACAGAATTGTGTCACAAAATTCAGGTTAAAATTAAAATTAAAATTAGAAGCAGAGAGCTTTCATAGAACTCAAACCCCCATGGTTGTGTGCCTTGATATATCCAAACAGGTTCAGATGATTGTGAATAGTTTTAAAGCATCCACATTGACAATTGGCTGGAGGGCACAGGAAATATCTGAGACTCTCTTGGTTCGCATTACTGGCAAGAGAGTTTACCAGGATCTAGAGTTTGAGGAGGACCAAAAGGAGCACCGAAGTGTAGTCCAACATAAACTGATGGCTCTACATGAGGAGGTGGTGGATATCATGAGTGAAACCTACGAGGTCTTCAAGAATGATGGCCCTGAGGTAGGAGATCTAGTGCTCTTTAGCAGGGCAAACCCCAGCCCTGCCCTTTTCCCCTTCTTTTCCAATTTCTGCAATTGCAATATCCTTTTTATAGCCTGAGGCTCATTTCTCTCTTAGCCATATCACTCAAAAATATGTTCCCCAGTTCTAAGCATTGTTAACCCTTGGACCAAGACATCCACCTGGTCAGCTCCTAGCTCTCTCCTGCTAGGACTCTGGCTATATCTTCCTGAGGTTTTCCTTTTGTCCAACCTCTTTCTACCAGATTCAACAGCAGTGGTTGCTCTATACGATTCGTTTGGATCGCATGATGGAAGAAGCTCTACGTCTCAATGTCAAATGGTCATTGCTAGAATTGTCCAAAGCTATCAACGGAGATGTTAAGTCCACCCCCAACCCACTTTTCCGAGTCCTTGTTATATTGCAGAATGATGGGCCTGGAGGTGTGGCACAGGTATGAGGTTCCACAAAGATGGGAGACATTCCATCTTCCTCTCTCCTCCTCCTCCAACATCTCCCTACTACCTCAATTGTCCTCTAACCCTAGCCTGACTCCGGGATTTATGGGCCTTTCCCTCTATCTCCTTTCCCTCTCTCCCAAATGCTTTCCTCCTACCACAGCCAGATGCAAAATACCTTCTACCCTCTTGCCCGATATAGGTGGAGTTCTCACCCACTTTGCAGACCTTGGCCACTGTGGTCAACAGTATTGCCGGTCACCTTATCAACACAATCTCTGTCTTCCACCACCTCCCTGAAATTCTTCTCCGTCGAAGGACCAGTCGTGACCCCATCTATGTGATAGTGGGTGAGTCAGGGATACCAAAAATGCACTGGGGGCAAGATATAGCAATGGAGGAGGGAGAATGACCTATAAAAGAAGAGAGAGGTGTATAAAGATAGCACTATAGGTGGGAAGGAGGCCAACTCTTGGAACAGTAGGAAATGTACTGCTGGTTAAAAATATAGTGTTTAAGAATGGGATTTGGATGTCTTGACCACGACTTAAAATACAGGAAAGATGGGCTCCTAGCCAGGGATAGAACAGACCTCAAAAGGACTGATAAAAATTCATTTTCTTGGAGCCTGAAAGGGAAAGAAGAGAGAAAAAACTGCCTTATATATCCACTAAATTACATACCTTAGAAAGTAGCCATAATATAGGAAGAGTAGAAGTTGATCTGCCCCAGAATTAATAGGAGACAAAATTCAAGAAAGAAGCCAGCAGCAAAATCCTGTTCAGTAAAAGCCTATTCACAAATGCACAAAGTATGAATAATTAAACAATATAATATAAAGATCGTAACAAAAAATCAAGTCAACAAGCATTTATTAAACGCAGTGCCAGACACTGTGTTCTTGGGAGTCCAAAGAAAGGCAAAAATAGTTCCTCCTCTGAAGAAGCTCACAGTGTAATGGGGGAGACAACATGTAAATAACTTTGTGCAAGAAGATGTATGCAGGGTAAACTGGAGATAATCTCAGAGGGAAGGTCCTGAGATTAAAGAAGACTGGGAAAGGCTTTTTGTAGATGATGGGATTTTAGCTGGGACTTGAAGGAAGCCACGAAAGCCAGGTGGCAGAGATGAAGGACAGCATTCCAGGCAGGGGAACAGCCAGGGAAAATTCACAGAATGAAGAGATAGAGTGACTGGATCATATTGGAGGGAATAAGATGGAAGAAGACTGCAAAGGTAGGAAGGGGCCAGATTATGAAGCATTTTAAAATCTATAGAGGGTATTTTATATTTAATCCTGGAGGTAATAGCATGTCATGGTGGTTTATTCCTCCATTTAGGAACTAAGTGGAGAATGGACTGGAGTGGGGCAGATTTGAGGCAGTGAAACTAACCAACAGGCTATTGCAATTGTCCACGTGCGAGGGAATAAGGACCTATACTAGAATGGTGGCAGTGTCTGAAGAGAGAAGGGGCCATATATGAAAGATGTTTTCAAAGGCAGAATTGACAAGACCTTGCAAGGGCGTAGGGTGGAACTGAGAGAGTGCGAAGAGTTAAGGATGACACATAGGTTGCAAGCCTGTTTCATTGGGAGGTGATGTCCTTGTCATTAATAGGGAAATTAGGAAGACAGAAGGGCTGGAAAGGAAAAATAATGATTTCAGATCCGGACATGTTGAATTTAGTATAGAAGCAAATGTGATCTCATAGGTATCACAAAATAACTCTTGAAGAGAGTAGTACACTTTATTCAAAAGAAGCAAGATTGGCAAAAAGAAGGGATGAAGGGGAAGGACATAATATAATATTGTATCTCATGTAGAATCTACTAGAGACCATTTGGACACAAAGAGGAAATGGATGAGGAATTTAGGAAACAGACCACAAGTGTAGCAAGATGGAGTAATATAATAGACTATTGATAGAGGATTGAAAATATCTACCCATCTTCCAGAAGTAGGTGGCTAATAATTTCTTGGTTTGCCTTGATGATATTAAAGGAATTGCTCTTCTGGTCCTGATTCTCACAAACCAGGAAGAACTGGTTGCTAGGATAGATGTGATGGGAACCTTGAGGGGAAGTGACCACTTCTAGTACTTGTGATAGAGGAGAGAAAGCTTCATTATCTGGCCCCTACCTCCTCTTCTAGGCTTCTTACACCTTACTCTCCTCCAGTAAGATCCATTGACAATGTCCTCCTTGTGCTTCCTCAAACAAGTCACACCCTCTCCCCATTCCAGGAATTTTCTTTAACTATTCCCCATGCCTGAAATTCTTTTCCTCCTTATCTCTCCTTCTGACTACCAACTTCCTTGACTTCCTTAAAGTCTCATCTAAAACCCCAACTTCTACAAGAAGTCTTTCTCCATCTTCCTGAAATGTTAATGCCTTTCCTCTGTTGATTATTTCCATTTTACCCTGTATGTATGTGTGTATATACATATACACTTATGTATACATGTAAAGATATATAGACAAATACAGATAGATATAGATCTGTATATAGATATATAATTTTTTCAAGGATATACCTAAATGGCCATCGAGCTTTTGCTTGAAGATCTCCAGGGAGGGGGAACTTGGTCCCTCTTGCTCATGAAGAAGGTCATTCCACTTTTACATAGTATTTATCATATATTATAAGTTATATAAACAATTATGTAAACAATATATAATTGTTAGGAAGGTTTCCATCCATCCATATTAATCTACTTTTGTTGTTGTTGCTCAGTTGTTTCAGTTTTGTCTGATTCTTTGTGATCCCATTTGGGGTTTTCTTGGCAAAGATACTAGTGTAGTCTGCCAGTTTCAACTGACTCAAACAAGCCAAAGTGACTTGCCCAGAGTCATACAGAAGCAAGTGTCTGAGGCCAGATTTGAACTCAGGAAGATGAGTCCTCCTGACTCCAGGCCTATCTACTTTGCCAGCTATCTACACTAAATAGATCTGTATCTATAGAGCTATCTCTCTGTCTATCTGGTTTGTACAGCATTGCTTGACTCTTGTTTTCTCCATTAGATTATGAGCTCTTTGAGGGCAGATTTTTATTTTTTGTTTTTATTTTTTCTGAAAGTGAGGGAGACCAAGGTTAAGTGATTTGGGTCACACAGTTGGTAAGTGTTTGAGGTCAGGGCAACTGACACCAGGTCCAACCATAATCTTCTGTATCATCTTGCTGCCATGGGGCTCAATTTGAATCAACAATGTGTTGTGACAGTGAAAAGAGTTAAAGTGATCATAGGCTGAATTTAGAGGAATAATATCCAAGATCTGGGAGATAGCAGTTCTACTTGTAGTATGGTTGGGTCAGACTACATGTGAAATGATTGTATTCAGTTTGGGGCATCACATTTGAGGAAGGCCATTGATCAACTAGAGAGGGTCCTGAAGAACAGAACCATAGATCTAGAGTTGGAAAGGACTTCAGAGGCCATATATCCAACCCCTTTATTTTATAGATGAGGAAACCAAGGGCCAGAGAGGTCAAAAGGAAATATTTGAAAATATTTGCAAATTTTGCAAATATTTGATACTAAAGGCAGTGACAATTTTTCTGTGTGTATCGCCAAGGCAATATTCACAGCACTGGTGGTGACTATGAATACGCCAACATAGTTATCAATCGCCAAGTATAAAAGACTCTCCATATGGAAGGCAGAAGAAAAACACCAGAAAGCCAAATCCCAGAACCAGAAAGCAAAATCCGTCATGGAGACCAAGAAGTTAATAAACATGATCACAGCAGGGGACAAAGCCATTCTCAAACCTCCCCTCCCTCAGCCAGGGCCTTCTCACTATCAAATATCACACTGTGTCAGTTGGCCTGTGTGACCTGACCCCACTCACTTCCTCTCAGTTCCACTCCACCTTTCCTGTTCTGCCTCGTCAGCAAGCTCCTCTTGCCACATGTGACATAGGCTTCTAGGTGATTTAAACAGATCATATGGGCCTATTATGTAATGAGAAAGATCTTTCCATTTAAATTACTATTACATTCAACCCCAATATCTTTCATATTCATTATATCGGTCAGCGGGGCAACTGGTATTACAAGCACCTCGTCATTCCCCCTCAACAAAAGGGGCCCAAAATCATGGGGTAAGGAGTGAAGGTCTCTTCTTCCACAACTACTTCCTGCTGAGTTTGGATGCAGAGCTGTCCCTGCCCCAAGAGGTCCCATTTGAGAGATCAGTTCTTTAGCTGGCATCTAGAGTCTGGTCAACTTCAGGTCCAGAGATGACACATCACTGTCACGGATAAGAGGTGATACCTGGCTCTGCAGATCAAGCATCGGCAGGTGGAAGGTACTAAGCCTATAGGAAACAAATCTGGCAAACAAGTTTAACAGATGAAAAGTCAGAAAACAAACAAACAAAAATAAAAGTATAAGGAAACAATGACCAGAAGCAGGGTAGCTATAGGGTCAATTGTGGTTCTGGAGTCCATAAACCCACTATCACAGCCTCATTCGTCGTAGAATATATGAGTTAAGGGTACAATTTGGTAATCATCTTCTCCTGAATAAACAACAGTTACATGATTATCTTTCCCATGTGCTATAATTTCCACAGCCTTTGGAATGCTATTCTGTTTCCATTTTACCCATACTTTAGCTCCCGATTTTATTCTACCAGTAGAACCCAATCCTTCAATTCCTGTTAGTTATTTCAGAAGTAGGGTAAGTTTTCACAAGTGGTCTCCTTTCACAAGGAATAATAATCACTTGAAATTATCTATCATTTTTACAAAACTGTAAGGGTTCATCACCTAAATTTTGGAATGTTACAATAATTTCTCCTTGATAATTAGAATCTATCACTCCAGCCAATACATGTATTCCTCAAGTTTCTAATCCTAATCTGAGGTGGGGTTTAGCCAACTTCCTATTCCCCCTGAAGATGCGACAAACTTGGATGCAATGGTTCAGCAGGATCTGTAGGGGCAGTACTTACTTCTCTATTTCGTCTAGTGTCAAGTCCCTTTTCTTGGTACATTCTGTATAGTTCATTAGTTGGAATACCATCTATGCTTCTAAAATCTATCCTGATAGAGCAGTAAACAATTCTGTCCTTGTCAATTTATTCTGATTTTGAATCTGCTGGATATTTACTTTTCTTTCTCTAGCAATGCTGTCTTTTCCTCAGTCTCCTAAATCACCTAACAGTGAAATCTTGTCCAGCACCTCTGAAAGAGGGTGCCCTATTTCCCCAATTATTAGGGTCAAAATCAAGTGCTTGTAAGTAGGAGGAGCCATCTTCACTATTATATTCCTATGGTAAACTCCAAAGAGAGTATCATAGTAATGACCATTTCTGGTCATTATGGCAGTCTTCATTTCCTCCTCCTTTAATTTTCTTCTACAGTCCCTAAGTGAATACTAGGGTCTGTCTCCACTAGGCTACAGAGTCATTAGGATACTGCCTACTGCAGCCTTCTGCAGCCAGAGTTAACAGATTAGTTGTATTGTTACGTCCTTGCATATTGCAATCTCTAAAAATTTGCTGTACAAAAGGATTCTGACTAATACCTATAAATTTCAGGCAGTTGATGGGATCTATAGCTATTCCTCCAGCTCCGTCATCACTGATTCTCACCATCCAAGATATTAACGAATCTCCCATCCTTTGGGTGAACTGACTCAAAATTTATGTGACCTCCTGCTGAGTAAAATCATCAGTCATTTCCCCAAACAGAGTTACCTCCTTGGTTTGCTTGTTTCCGCCTCACTATTGGGCATGCCCTGACTGAGAAATTTCTTCCTCTAAAATTATTTCACTTCCTTTATCACTGTGGCAACTAGACTGGGTCTGCACAAAGGTTAGATGTGCATTTCTTTTGTGAGCCTTCAGCTTCTTCTGAGCTAAATGAACAATCTTTCTTTCCTCCTGAGACCCCCTCAGACTGCTCTTGTACTCTCCATCTGAATTTTTTCCTTAAACAGCTCATCTCTGTTTCTATACATAATATGGTAAGCCTTTACTAAAATCCAGCCTCTCCTACTTACCCTTGCCAACTCCTTCCCTGGTCTTATTGGTATTCTTTGCAAACACTTTTCCAAATCTCCAGGTTCTCCCTCCTGTAACCTCGCTTACCAGTTTTCACAGGGTCCAGTACTTTTAGCCCATTCCCTTGCTAGTGAGGAATATGGTAAATCCTCCCGTCATGGGATATTAATGTCTTCCTCTAAATCCTTTCTACCTCCAAATAGAGATTTTATACCTTGCAATCCTGTTCATGACCCCAAATATATCGCCAACGCAACATTCACAGCATTGGTGGTGACTATGAATTTGCCAGCATAGTTCTCAGTTGCCAAGTGTAAAAGACTCTCCATATAGAAGGCAGAAGAAAAACATTTATTTAAACACCAGAAAGCCAAATCTCAGAACCAGAAAGCAAAATCCGTCATGGTGACCAAGAAGTTAATAAACATGATCACAGCAGGGGACAAAGCCATTCTCAAACCTCCCCTCCCTCAGCCAGGGCCTTCTCACTATCAAATATCACACTGTGTCAGTTGGCCTGCGTGACCTGACCCCACTCACTTCCTCTCAGTTCCACTCCACCTTTCCTGTTCTGCTTCGTCAGCAAGCTCCTCTTGCCACATGTGACATAGGCTTCTAGGTGATTTAAACAGATCATATGGGCCTATTATTTAATGAGAAAGATCTTTCCATTTAAATTACTGTTACACTGTGGTACCATACCACCTCAAGTTACTAGTCCTCACTGCAATCCCTCCTTCATGAAGCTTCCAAAATTATTATCCCAAAGTGCAGGTGTGATCATATCACTCTCCTCAATAAACTCTCGTGGCTTCCTCTAATCTACAGATAGCCAAATCATATTATAGATAATCTCTTCTGCTTGGCATAAAAAAGCTCTTCTCTATCAAGGTCCTGTCCTGCCTTTCCAGCCACTCATGTCTTTGTACCCAGTGCCTAGCATAGTACCTAGCACATAGTAAACAGCTGATAAATACTTGGATTGATTGATGTAATAATAATAGTAACGATAGGTAGAAGCGGCAAAGAGGCAGATTTAAGCTTGATGTAAAGGAAAACCTTGCTAACTATTAGAATTATAAAAGAGTGGGATGGGCTGCTTCAGGAGGCAGTGGGCTCCCAATCCCTGGAGATCTACCAGTATAAGCTAGATGACCTTTTGGGGTACATTCTTAAGGGAATTCTTGTTTATATGGGTTGGACTAGATAACTTCTGAGGGCCTTCCAGCTCTGAGGTTACATGTTTCTGTGACTCAGCCCCACATATCCAGCCTCACCTGTGTTTTTTCTTTATTCTTTAATGTTGGCTGTAGGCCTTGTGGTCCTTCCCATTATCCTACCGCTGCTGCCGAAGACTGCAGGAACTTGTCCGTAGATTTTTCCTAGCCTATTTTCAGTTAGTTAACTAATAAACATTTATTAAGTACTTACTATATGCCAGGTATTGTGTTAACACTTGAGGATACAAAAAGAGGCCAAAGATAGTCTCTGCTCTTAAGGAACTCACAGTCTAATGGGAGAGACAATTAGCAAATGTACCAACAAGCTATATCCAGAAAAAATAGAATTAATGGTGGTTGGGAAAGGTTTCCTTTAGAAAATGGGATTTTAGATGGCACTTAAAGGAAACCCAAGAAGCTAGGACATGGAGATGAGGAGGGAGAGCTTTCCAGACATGGGAGATAGCCAGAGAAAATGCCTCAATCCAAGAGATGAAGTGTCTTTTTGTTTAAGGGTAAAACAGGATGCCAGTGTCACTGAATTGAAGAGTACATGACAGAAAGTAAGGTGTAAGAAGAGAGGAAAGGAGGGAGGGAGCTAAGTTATAAAGGGCTTTGAATGCCAAACAGTATTTTGTATTTAATTTGAAGCCAATAGGGAGATGCTGGAGTTTATTGAATAGGATTTGGTTGGACCTGTGTTTTAGGAAATTACTTTGGTGGCTGAATGGAGAGCAGATTAGAGTCAAGAGAGACTCAAAGCAGGCAGATTCACCAGCAGGTTATTATAATAATCAAGGCATGAGGTGATGAGGGCCTGCACCAGAGTGGTGACTATCAGAGGAGAGATGGGGGTGTATTCAAGAATGTTGCAAAGATGAAATTGTCAGACTTGGCAGCTGATTGAATATAGGGGATAAGAGACAGTAAGGAATTCAGGATGACTCTTAGGTTGTGAGCCTCAGAGACTGGGAGGATGGGGTTGCACTCTATAGTAATAAGCAAAGTCAGAGCAAAGAAGGGTTTAGAGGAAAGATTAGTTCAATTGTGGACATATTGAGTTTAAGATGTCTACTGAAAATTTAGTTTGTGATATCTGAAAGGCAGTTGAAGATGTGAGATTGGAGGTCAGCAGAGAAACTGATTTAAGAATCATCAACACAGAGCTAGTAATTAAATCTGTGAGAGAGCATGTGATCACCAAATGAAGTTGTATAGAGGGAGAAGGCCCAGGATAGAACACTATGGTACTTTTATGGTTAGAGGGCCTGATTTGGAGGTGGTTGTTGTTTAGTGGTGTCTGACTCTTCATTACCTGATTTGACGTTTTCTTGGCTACATACAAAGAGCCAAAGACATATAGGATTATTGTCCTATGGGGATAGAAGGATCATCCCCTTAATTCACCGAGGAGATAGAGATTGACTTTTTAAAATGATTTTGCTAGGAATTAAGAGAACGAAGGTAATATAAGACCGACTTAACATTGTACAGAATTGACTGTTACAGACGGTGGGCATCATAGGCCAAGATATCCCCAAACTAGTTATATGTGCCTAATGGAATTTTCTGGCCTAATTTACTCAGTTTCAATCCAAGTAGCCTTTAACAGTCCTTGTCTGTCCTCAGCATTCCTTTTTTTTCCTCAATAGAGCGAGATGAGGACATCAAGAAGATCCAAGCACAAATCAGTGGGGGAATGACCACCAACGCAAGCTTGCTCCAGAACTACCTCAAGACCTGGGACACATACAGGGAAATTTGGGAGATCAACAAGGACTCCTTCATCCGACGTTACCAGCGCCTCAATCCACCTGTGTCCTCCTTTGATGCTGACATTGCTAGGTGAGCGTTGGGTCTGAAAATCCCCCAGTCTTTAAAAGAGCCAGAGCTTGGGAAGAGAGCCCAGGGCCAAGATATGAGCTAAAATAGGGGAGAGCTTAAAGAGGAGAACGAAGAACTGGGGGAATTGGATCCGTTAATTATCAGAAAATATATAAGGACTTGGAATACAATAATAAGTAATATATACATATATGACCATATGGATACAATATATATACTATATAACTACATATATAATATGTTATGTAATATACATATAAAAATATATTTTAAATATATATAAAATATATGAGGACTTGGAAAGATTTGGGGATGAGGAGATAGCCATTTAGGATTCTATAGTGTTCTATCAGGGAATTGGGAAGCTAGGCAGAAGAGAATCCATTATGTAGGAGAAGAGTTGGGTCAAAGGTCTGCAAACTTAGGAGCAAAGTGACTGAAAATAATGTGTGAAAGTCTGAGAGACAGGACAGTACTTCTGGACCGGGTTCAGAGAAGAAAAATTAGAGATAAGAAAAACTCTTAGTTCTGTTACCAGCTCACTCTAGGTCTTTGGGACGCATGCGTGTCTGCCTGATGTGTCTCTCTTTCTGCTCTTATCGTCCCCCCTCCCCACCATGCCCCTGTCCCTATTGTCTCAGAAGAGAAACACCTCATTTGAAATCGGTTCCTCTGATTTCCCTGGCAGAGGTCTGTGGTTGCCTGGAGACAGCAACTGTTCCTTAGCCTTCGCCTAAACCCTAGAGGGGGCCATTGTCATTGCAATAGCGATTGTGGCCGTGAGGCCTGGGAGATACATTGTGAATTTCATGCAGGAAGGAAAAGGATAAGGGAGGCAGGGCCTGATTCAGGGTATGGGAAGTAGGTGAGCCCATGAAGCTATAGCCTATGTAAAAAGATAACGGTATCTTCTCAGCTACTTTGCCTCCACCTCCCTCCCATTTCTTCTCACTCTAGGTCTTTTAAAGAAGAGAGAGGAGAGAGAGAGAGAGACAGAGAGAGAGAGAAACAGAGACAGAGAGACAGAGAGAGAGAGACAAGAGAGAGAGAGAGACAGAGAGACAGAGAGAGAGAGACTGAGAGACAGACAGACAGAGAGAGACAGACAGAGAAAGAAAGAAAGAGAGACAGAGAGAGACAGACAGACAGAGAGAGAGAATAAGAACGCTAGGAAAGGGGATGGAGAGAGGAAAATGAAAGGAACAGGGAGGGGGCAGAAGGTAACTAAAAAGAGATAAGAAAAAAGAGAAGATGAAGCTCAGAGGGAACAGAACAATGAAGGTAAGAAAAAAAGAAAGAGGGAAAGCAAGAAGAAATGAAAGGCAGAGGAAAAATATAGGAAAGATGTCAATGAGAGTGATTAGGAAGATAACAGGATGGGGGAGAGAAGCATGGTGGGGATAAAAATTAGCAGGGACAAGAAGAGAGCTGGGATTGGGAAGAGAGATCCGTGGAAGGGCAGTGACAGAGGGGAAACCAATGAAATCGGAATAGAGGTGAGAAGAGAGAAAGGAGGAGGGAAAAAGGAAAGGGGGGGCATTGGGAGGCAGGGGAAAGGGGGGGGCATTGGGAGGCAGGGTGGTCACAGCGGTGTGGGGCTTCCACAGATATACGGAGGTGGCCAATAATGTGCAAAAGGAAGATACGGTGCTTAACATCCAGTTTGTGCTTCTGGACTGTTCCCATCTCAAGTTCTCTTTGGTGCAACACTGTAATGAATGGCAGAACAAGTTCACTACACTGCTTAAAGAGATGGCTGCTGGGCGGCTTATGGACCTGCACAATTATCTGAGTGAAAATGCTGAGAAGTAAGCATCCAGTCTGCTGGGATGGATAAGGAGCCTCATGGATGAGGACTGGGGAGTTGGACCGGCCTTCTGCATTCCATTTACTCAACCTCTCCTCTCTACCTTTCTCAGAATCAGTCGTCCACCCCAGACCCTGGAGGAACTCGGGGTCAGCCTTCAGCTCATGGAGACTCTGCAGCATGATTTGGCCAATATGGAAAGCCAGATACCTCCCATTCATGAGCAGTTCACCATTTTGGAAAAGTATGAGGTTCAAGTACCAGAGAGTGTAAGTTTCCAACTGTGGTGTTCCCTCAGGGTTTGTGAAACGTATCTCTCAGTATCCCAGACACAGATCACCTAGTTAGCTTTTTTATTTTTGGTCTTAATTTTGGTTTTTAATACATACTGACTGGTCTTGACTGAACTTGGATCCCAGCTGTAGGATTCAGATATACAATGAGAATGCTAACACGTTTTCATATACTCATGGGGCATTCATGACTTTAATAAAAGAAGGGCATGTTACTTAAATAAGAAATGAGTCTTGGTAACAGATGCATAAAATGGATCTATTTAATAATTTTCTAATTGCCTTTCTTTTTTTGTAGTTTGTTTTTTAAAAAATTTTCAAATAACAAGTATTGTTTAATAATCTCTCCCTCTCACTACCCCTCTCCACCTACTGAACAAATTTAAAAATAAACCTGAGAAACAAGTTCTTTAATATCATAGCTGCAGTGTCCCGCAGAACAAGATCCCACAGAATAATCATAGTAGCTAACTTTGATATAGCACCAACTACATGCCAAGCATTGTGCTAAGTGCTTTGTAATTATTATGTCATTAGATTCTCACAACCACCCCAGGAAGTATGCGCTGTGATTATCCCCATTTTACAGTTGAAGAAACAGGAAAAAAAAAGAGGTCAATTTATTTGCCTAAGGTCACACAGCTAGTAGTAAGTGTCTCAGGCCATGTTTGAACTCAGACCCGACTCCAGGCCCAACATTCCAACCGTAGCACCACCTAGCTGTTCACATTAGCTATGTCTGAAAATGTATGTCTCTTTATGCATCTTAAGTTCATCACTTCTCAGGAGGTGAGTAGGATGTTTGATCTTCATTCTTTTGGAGCTGTGGTTTATCATTGTTTTGAAGAGAGTTCCAAAGCCTTTTAAAGTTAGTTTGTAACATTGTTGTCATTGTACAAATTCTTCTCTGAGGTTCTGCTCAGTTTTCTCTTCATCAGTTCATAAAGATCTTCCTAGTTTCTTCTGAAATTGTCCAATGGCACAATAACATTCCACTACATTCATATTTCACAGTTTGTTTAGCCATTGCCCCATAGGAGGATACTCGCTTAATTTCCAATTTTTAGCTGCACAAAAAGAGCTGCTATAAATATATTTGTCTGTATAGATCATTTTCCTTTTTCTTTGATTCAGTTGGGGGTATAAGCCTAGTGGTATAGCTGGGTTGTGAAGGGTATGCAACAGTTCGGCCAGTTTCTGGGCAGAGTTTCAAATTGCTTTCCAGAATGGCTGGACCACTTCACTGCTCCGCCATCAGTGCTCTAGCATGCTTGTTTTTCCCTAAGTGCCTCCAACAATTGTCATTTTACTCTCCTGTGATCTATTCCAGCCTGATCGTTATGAGGTGGAACCTCAAAGTTACTTTAATGAAAATTTCTCTGAGTGTGGGTATTGGTGATTTAGAACATTTTTTTTTCTCATACAGTTGTTGTCAGCTTGGATTTCTTCCTTTGAAAGCTCCCTATTCTTATCCTTTGATCATTTATCCATCCATTCCCCAGCAGATAAGTGTCCAAGGAATATGAACAGACACCTTAGTATTTCTCTGATTTCCAACTTACCTCTCTCTATAGACTTTGGGAAATTTCCCTGTTCACTAACTCAGAATGACATTCCACAGGCAGCAAGCAACATACTGATCCTCCTCCAGCCAGCTTGGTTAGGAGTCAGATTACATGTGCTCACTGTGTCTTTTAAATAAATATTCTCTTAAGAAAGCTAATTGGCGTTAATTGGTTAAATAGAACTGGGAGTCACTGGTAGCTAACAGTCAGGTGGAACCACACCAGAATGGGGACTTGAACCAAAGCATTAGAGAAGAGATAACTAAGCGTTCTCCTAGAACACTTCAGGGGTGATGTTGCTGGCCTTCCTCTGAAGAATGAGGCTAGAGTACTCAGTATAGGTCGCCCTTAGATGGGGAGGGCCCAAGTTTCCTCCCCTTATACAATTGTCTTTCTTCTCTCACTGGAACACAAATGGGAAGGTGTCCTGAAGAAGAAGGGTTATAAGGTCAACTACTACCTTTTGAATATACTCCTTGCATATCCCATCCATTCACTTAGCCACAGCCAATCAAAGGGGTTCCTTATTCATGTAGTTTGCAGACTCAATCCAGCTACTGAATACATGTTCCAAAGGCCATATGGCAATTGCATCAACTGGGTTCCATGAGTATAGGAACTGGATTCATTCCTTGTTCCCTTCTTCTATTGCCTTCATACATGAAGCTCTCAGCTTCGTGATGGCTCTGGGTGAGAGCCATATTTTCCATGATATCAATGACAATCCATGTCATATGAGGCTTGGCCTAAGGAACTGGAGATGATTAGTTTTGAGAAGATGATTTGGAAAGGGGCAAAGGGCTCTTTTGAAGTATCCTGAAGTTGTCACATGGAATAATATTAATAGTAATGGACTGTTCATGGCCCAAGGGCAGAACAATGAGCAGTTACAAAGAGACAAATTGAGGTTTGAAAAAGGAAAAACTTCTTAACAACTGGAGCCTTCCAAAAGTGGAAGGTAGTAGCAAACCCATGAAGTAGTGGGCTCCCTCTTATTGGAGTCCTTCAAATAAAGTCTGAATGACCATTTGTTGGATATGGTATACAAAGAGTATTCTTTTTCCAGTGTGGATTGGATTAGATTGGATTCTCCCAAATCTCAGATTCTTTGTGTCTTTGAAAAGAGAAGAGCAGACAAGGGGCATTGAATTGGTAACCAAAGCAAGGCTTACTGAGGATGAGTCATCCCTGCCTTTGTATCATCCACAGGTGCTAGAAATGCTGGAGAGCTTGAATGGTGAATGGGTTTCCTTCCAGCAAGTCTTGTTGGATAGTGAGCAAATGTTGAAACGGCATAAGGAGAAGTTCAAGACAGGCCTCATTCACTCAGCTGATGACTTCAAAAAGAAAGCCCGTAACCTTCTGGAGGATTTCGAGAGCAAAGGTGCCTCAGGGTCCTGAGGATCCACAATTTTAACCTGTTCCCCTTCTTCCATCCTGAGATTTTGGTTCAAACCCTGGGAGAGAGAGAATGAGATCAAACTGAGAAATTAGACACTTGGGTCTTAGAAGTGTTGCAGTCTAGGGGTGTTGTCTCCTAGGGGAGATAAAGTTTATTAAAACACTGGTTGGGGTGGACGAGATTTTAACAATCGGCACCGTTGGCCAGACTTTTCAGGAATATGAGCATTTGTGACACTTGCATGGACAAGTGTGCCAGATTGAATCTGAGCACTTTAATGGAGGCAAGATGGACCTTTTATAATAAGACTATGAGAAGATCTGGATGTGTTTTAGGAATGGCCAAGTAGTCTGGAAACAGAGAAGGGGCCTAGATGGAATCAGGGAATGACAGCTAGAGTGGGGCCAGGTACAAAGAGAGCCACTTAGAATGAGTAGTTGAAAGGATTAACTGGGAAAGGGTGGATGCCCCAGGCAAATACCAGGGACCTGGGCCACGTGGGAAAGTTCAAGGAAAGTTGTGGGTTGTTTTGGTTTTTTTTTTCCCCAGGGCCCATACCCCATCAGAAGGGGGATCAAGAGTTATGAAGCAAGAGCTGGGGGATGGTGGAGGGAAAGGGAGGTGCTTAAAGCTGAGTCTCTGTTGGAAATGCAGTATAAAAGTCAAGTCCAAAATGAGGAGAATTTTAAAGAAAGGAGAAACACATACAGTCTTTTCTGCACACACTCCCCCATATCTAAATATTGTATTGTACCTGTTCCTGTCTTATGTAATTTCCCCTGGTGATTCTTCTTGTTATTTAACCATTGTCTTTACTACTACAGGTATCCACAGATTCCTTCATCACTTCGCCATTTGATGACAGTTGTATGAGGTTTCTCCTCTCAGGAACAGCCTCTCTGCTCTCAGGAGAGCCTATCACTGGGATGAGGAAGGTTGCAGATCCTTGAACCTAGCATCTCTCTCTTTTCTTCACAGGTCCCTTTACTAGCACTGTGGGCTTTTCGGCAGCCCTGGACCAAATTGCAGCTGTGCGGGCAATGTTGGCTTCCATGAGGGATGAAGAAAATACTCTCCATTCCAACCTGGGCATCTTCAAGATTGAACAACCTGCTTCCAAAGACCTACAGAGCCTGGAAAAGGTAAGGTGCTAGCTTAGACCACTGTGGAAATAAGGACAGAATTATTTTAAGAGGTTTAGAAAAAGGCTAGGCTAAAGAAGAGTTTGGGGGAGCTGTTAAGGGAACAGAGAAGGGAAAAAGGAAAATGGAGAGAATGTTCTTATACTTGAAAGGGGCAAAAGAAGCAACTTGAAGAGCAAAAAGGGACCAGGGAGAAAGTTACCTTTCTGAAGTCTCTCTTTCTTCTTGGCCAAATAGGAGCTTGATGCCCTGCAGCAGGTGTGGGAGATCACACGAGATTGGGAAGAGAACTGGAGCCAGTGGAAGACCGGCCAGTTCCTGACACTGCAGACAGAGGCCATGGAAAACATGGCTCATGGGCTGTACCGCCGCCTCACCAGGCTGGGCAAGGAGTATAAGGTTTGTGGAGTGGGGAGATGGTGGGGAGAAGGCAGGATTGCCTTTGTAAAGGATGTAAGGGAGAGTCAAAGAGAGGGGTCAAAGAGAGAACTTGGATCCCCTATCTCAAGAGGACATTCTCATATGCTTGATTACCTTTGTTTCTGCTCAGGACCGAAACTGGGAAATCATTGAGACAACTCGATCAAAAATTGAGCAGTTCAAGCGTACAATGCCCCTCATTTCAGATCTGCGCAACCCAGCTCTCCGAGATAGGTGAGATTGCTGGTAGGGAGCTGTGGAAGTTAATTATTCCACCTCTGCTCTTGATCCTAGCCCTTCTGGGTTCCTCTGGGACCTAGTTCCTCTCTCTCTTAACAATTTTTCCACTCTACTCTCTCCTTTTCTTCTGCCAAAAAATATGCTCAAATCTTCCCATTTTGAATAAAAACCTTCACTTAACCCTGCTATGCCATTTAGTTACTATCCTTTTTTTCCTCTATCACTTTTCTCCAACATGTGACATCAATCAGTTAATATTTATTAAATGCCTACTGTGTGCCAGATACTATGCTAGGCTCTGGGATACAGAAAGAGGCAAAAGACAGTCCCTGGTCTCAAGGACCTTTCAGTTGAATGAGGGAGACAATTTGCAAACAGATATATTCAAAGCATGCTATATTACAGGATAAATATAATAATAGGGAAGGCATTGAAATTGAGAGGGATTAGGGAAGGCTTCCTATAGAAGGTGGGATTTTAGTCGAGACTTAAAAGAAGCCAAGGAGGTCAGTAGTTAGAGCAAAGGAGAGAGAGTATTCAGGCACAGCAGACAGCCACAGATAATGCCCAAAGTTGAGACAATGGAGTGTCTTGTTTGTGGAATATCTGGGAAGCTAGTGGTAATGTAAATGCAATGTAGTATGGTATTCACTTGGAGTATTGTTTCATATCTGTGGTAAGAATCTAATCAATTAGTCCTGAATGCAATGGGGGTCACCTGTTAGGGGACACTACAAATTATTCCTCTAGGTTCACCATGCCTGTTCACAAGCTAGAAGTCTTCTGACAGACACTGATAGGCAGAATGAGTTCAGGTGGCTTCCTGTGTACAGTATGCAGAATTTTTTTCTTCGATCCAGTGTTCCAATTTAGTTAAATATGAAAATGTGACATTAGCTATTATAATTGTAGCTTATTTCTATGTCTCTTTCACCCCCTTAGAGATATTTCCTTCAGCACCCATAGGTTCAGATACTTGGTAGGCTGTGACTATAAAACTTTAATAACATAATTAAAATGCAAAAGACATTATAAACTTTCTGTCATGCCAGCTTTCTTTGGTGCAATGGGAACATTTATAGACTATGTACAACTGTGGCTAGTGAAAAGGAACTGAGGAGGGGCCTATGTCAGGTTCTTATGTTAAAAGAAAGTGGGGGAAAAGGAAGTTTTCCGAAGTTCGTCAACCACAGGATTCACAGTAGTTTCCCAGGCACTGCAGTGGATTCTGACTGACATTGCTGGTGGCAAAGCATTTTTTTTTTCAGTTCCCATTTGGCTCCTAAAGTTCTCATTTTGTCTCTACCTCTTGCACTGCTGGCCATCTTGCTTCTGGAGATCTGAATTAGAAAGATGAAAGAGGAAGAGAGAGAAGAAAGAAAGGCAAAAAATAGATATTATCCTTCTATTCCTCTTATGAGGATCTTGTACCTCCCCCCAAAAAGATTGCTGTGCCAGTATCCCAAGATTTGCCCTGCCCTTCTTCCTTTGTGAATCACTTCTCATGGCCCATGGGATCACCATGGTGATCAGAAGATGGGACCGTTTCTTCCAGGCTTCCTTCTACAGTTCAGGCTTTTGAAAGAGTGGTCTTCACTTCTTTACCATCCTTTCTTTTTTTTTTCTTTTATTCCTTTTCAGCCTGGATTTTGCCCCACCACATCACAAAAGAGCTTTCTCAAAGATCACTCATGACCTCCTAATCACCATCTCCAGCATCTATTTCTCAGTCCTCATTGTTTTGACTTCTGAAACATTTGATACTCTTGAGTCCTCTAGCCCTTTCTTTTCCCATTGTCTTTTCTTTAATACTTTCTTTTCCTTTCTTATTGGAATAATTTTATTTGGAAAAATATCAAGGGAAATGCCAATACATGGCACAACCTTTCTGATCTTTCTTTATTGGATTCTTTCCCTACCATTTAATGTGGGCATTTCCCAATGTGTTGTCGTTGGCCCTCTATCTCTTCTCTCTCCCTGTAGGTGTTTTCTCTCTTCCACTCTCTTAACTTCAAATGTCACCTCATGCAGTTTACTGCCAATCTATTTCTCTAGCTCAGACCTCTCTTTTGAGCTCTAGCACCTTATTTCCAACTATATATTGAATATTTCTACCCAAGGTCCCACTGGCACCACAAATTCGTGCATGAAGCATGAATATACCAACATATACCCTTCTCCTGTGACCAATTCTGAGTGATTTGTGTGAGAAAAAATTTATCTCTTTGTGTTTCTTATTTCCTAAACTTTGGGCATTTGTAGCCATGGGTTTTATTACTGACTCCTGGATTAAAAAGTTGATGAAGTTCGTATATTTTGGCTGGCCCTTGGATTGGCATTAAAAAGAGACAAGGAGAACTTATCAAGAAATAGAAAAACTTTCCTATCCCTTCCCACTTTCTGTAGATAGTGAAGGCTTACAAAGGGAAACACAGATCTTCCCACAGAGGCATTTTTCTTGACTGTTTATGGGCTCAGGTATGAGTCTTTTGGGCTGTTAGGCTCTATGCTAGACTCTGGGGATACAAAAAGAGACAGAAGACAGTCTCTGGCCTTCAGAAGCTTTCATCCTAACTGGGGAGACAACATGCAAACAGATAGATGTAAAGCAACCTATATATAGGCACTAGGTGGCACAGTGGATAGAGCACTGGGCCTGGAATCCAACTCAGATACTGACAGTCTGTATGACCCTGGGCAAGTCACTTAACCCTGTTTGCCTCAGTTTTCTCATCTGTGAAATAAGCTGAAGAAGGAAATAGCAAACCACTCTAGTAACTTTATCAAGAAAACCCAAGTGGAGTCATGAAGATTCAGACATGACTGCACTGACTGGACAACAACAAAATGAATCTTTTGCATTTGCCATTGAGTTAAATAAAACCTGTCCTATATTTGATGTCTTGTTACTTTGAGTGCTTGCATAGGTGGCTGAGGGCCACCCTTTTTTCTTTTTTTTTTTCCTTCCTCCCTTTCTTTCCTCTTTCCTTCTTTCTTTCCTTCTTTCTTTCTTTTCTTTCCTCCCTCCCTCCTTCCCTTCTTTCTTTCTCTTCTTTCCTCTCTTCTTTCTTTCTTGACCTAGATATACAAAACAAATTCTGATGTTACCAGAGGAAATCCTCTCTGGGTTGGAAGCATGAATTGGGAGCATTTAAATATAGTTACTTAGATAGTTGAAGAGACCTCAATATTGAACCTAGGATACAAAACAAAGTGAGGTCTGAAGGGAAACGGTCTTTCTTTGGACCAGGAAAGGTTTCATAGAGGAAGTAATCTGGTTCAGGTCCACTTAGTAATGTTGTGGGTGGCATGTTTGATACCTCTGGTATGGAGGATGTTATTATATTATAATTTTAAATTAAATAATAACTTCCTAATTGATCTCTTGGATTCTGCTTTCTTCCCCTGGCCAGTCCATTGTATCTGCTATCACCAAATTAATCTTCCTAAAGCATTACTTTGCTCATTTGTTCTCATGGGCCCCATTATCATCTTTAAGTAGATGACTCACAAATCTCTCTCTTAAATCATAATCTTTTCCCTGAATTCTAGTTATGCATTACCAGCTGCCTGTTAGACATTTCTACCTGGCTGTCCTACTGCCATCTCAGATTAAACATGTCCAAAATGATATTCATCACCTTCTCCACTAAATCCACTTTTCCTCCAAACTTCTCAATTTCTTTTGAGGGGACCATGCTCCTTCTCTGCTCAAAAACTTTGAGGGGCTCCTTATCACTTCTAGAATGAAATACAGTATCCTTGTTATGGTACTTAAACCCTCTGTAATCAGGCTCCAATCTACTTTCCCAAGATTATTTCACATTCCTCTCTTTCATTAATTCTTTGTTCTAAGTCACTTTGGTCCACTCCCTGTTTCCAAAATTTAGCATTTTCCATCCCCAACTTCCTGCCTTTGGACAGGCTGTCGTCCCCTACACTTGGAACATGCTGTCTTCTCACCTCAGCCTTAGCTTCCTTTAAGGCTCAAATTAGGGACTTGAGTCTTAAAGGAAGATGAAGTCTCTTCTTCATCCAGGAAGCCTTTTCTGATTCTCCTAGTTACTGCATCTTTCTCCCTCCTCCAACTGCCTTTTGTTTATTTATCTGTATTCACGCTGGTAGGGACTGTCTTTGCATCCTAGCATTAAGTACACAGTGCCTTGTGTCTAATGCCTTCTCTCTATTGATGATCTTCTTTTTGAGCTACATGTAGGGGTTTTTTTGGTTCATAGTTGTTATGCATGTTGTCCCCTCTATTAGATTGTGAGATCCTCAAGGGCAGACACTTTATTTTACTTTTTTTGTACTTAGCATAATGCCTGGTACATGATAGGTGCTTAATAAATGATTATTGACTGACTAACTAGTGGGCACTCACTAAATGTTTAAACTTTGGAATGAATAAGAAGAATACCACATCTCAATTTGATTGTCAAAAAGTTCTTTGAGATAAGTAGGACATCTTGGCATTCACATTTTACAGATGAGAACACTGAGGCTTAGGTCAGTTAAATGACTCATCTGAGATTGTTCAATCATTAAGGAGGAGAATTGGGCCTAGAGCTAGGTCTTCTGAAACTTAATTTTGAGGTTCTTTTCACTGTACCATAAATACATGTCATTTCACTCCCTTGCTCAACAATGTTCAGTGGTTACCTGTTGCCTGCTGAATAAAACCCAAACTCTTTGACCTGGTGTCCAAAGGCTTCTGTTGTCTGTCCCCAACCTATGTTTCTCATTCCCTTATGTGACTCCTCTGGTTCAGCCAAATGATGATCTACTCATCACTTCTCAAATGTGCTCTGTTCCTGTCAATCTTGATTCCATACATCTTTATTACCTCTATTTGGAATGCCCTCCATCCCCACCTTTGGCCCATGGAATCCTCTTCAACCTTCAAGGTCCAGACTTAATGACTTCTATGAAACCTCCCTAAAATCATTCCAGACAGAAGTAATCTCTCTCTCTCTTCTCAATTCCCATAGTGTTTTTGTTAATACCACACAAAATGTGCCTTATTCTGCCTTGTATTGTAGTTATGTGTTTTTTTCTCTCTCTTAACTCCTCTACTAGATTGTAAGATCCTTAAGGGCAGATATTATGTCTTCCCCAGCTTTTTATCTTTCATAGAATCTAACACAGTTCTGTATATGTAGTCACCATGGAATCAATGTGTGTTGAATGAATGTATTAATTAATAAAATGTCTTTTTATCCCTTGGGAAGGTGGAAATGTGGACAATCCTAATAATTTCCCAGGGAAGTGCTTTGTTGTCTGTGGCTCTGAGCCCTTTGCTCAGAACTCCCTACCTGTGTCTATAGGCACTGGGATCAGGTGAAAGATGAGATACAGAGGGTGTTTGATCAAGAATCAGAGAGCTTCACTTTGGAACAGATTGTGGAGCTTGGGATGGATCAACATGTGGAAAAGATTGGGGAAATCTCTGCTTCAGCCACCAAAGAACTGGCTATAGAAGTGGTATGGAACCTGGATATTTGACAACCCTCACCCCACTTCCCCCGTACTACCACCTCTCCAGCTATTCTGTCTCCTTCCCCTCATAGAAACCCAGGCATCTGGTTTCTTATTCCTTGGTTTGTCCTCTCTTTCATTGTTCTTCTTAGCAACTTGGGAACTAAGTTTTTAAGTCTTCCATTTTCTCCACGTAGGCATTACAAAATATTGCCAAGACCTGGGATGTAACTCAGTTGGACATAGTACCCTACAAAGACAAGGGCCACCACAGACTCAGGTAGGACAATGCCAGAAGCCAGTCCAGGGACGAGAGTTGGTGTGTGGGACCCAAGGTATAACAAATAGGAATGGGATATATATGTCTCTTTCCATTCCAGAGGCACAGAAGATGTATTCCAGGCATTGGAGGATAACCAAGTGGCTCTGTCCACCATGAAAGCATCACGTTTTGTCAAAGCATTTGAAAAAGAAGTGGATCTCTGGGAACGTTGCCTTTCCCTCATCCTAGAGGTCATTGAGATGGTGCTCACTGTCCAGCGCCAGTGGCTATACCTAGAGGTCAGAAACCAAGCTTTCATTCCCATTTCTCTTCCCCTCTTGGAACTTAGGTATCAGCTCGCACTCCCATCCCCTAGCCACTCTTAAGCATTGGCATTTCCCTCAAGTGCCCTCCCCAATTCTCCTCGTCATCCTCATTCCCATTTCCCTCCCTGCACCAATCCTAAGCTTAGACTTATCATTTTCTATCCCTTACAGAAATGGACTTTAGCCCTCCCAACTTTCTTCTGTTCTTCCTCCCTCTCAAACCTGAGCAGAGATTTAAGAAGCAATGGGGATGGGAATATGACTCATTTCATTCCTGGTTTCCCTAGAACATTTTTCTAGGAGAAGACATCCGTAAGCAGCTGCCCCAGGAATCAGCCTCTTTTGACCAAATTAACCAAAATTGGAAAATAATCATGGACCGGATGACCAAAGACAACAATGCCCTCCGTAGCACCCATTATCCAGGTATGGATCCTATAGGCCTTCTACTTCCATGGGACCAGTAGTTTACAGTCCCCAATTTGGATATGCTATGTTTAAAGGTGGAGTAGTTGTACTGTGCAATTTCTCAGGTACAAGCCCTAGGCACGCCACTTTATCCTGTTTATCTTGGTTTTCTCATCTGCAAAATGGAGAAGGAAATAGCTATCCACTCCATTATCTTTACCAAGAAAACCTCAAATAGGATCACAAAGAGTTAGACCATGACTAAAATGTCTGAATAGTAATATGTGCTTTAGTATTTTTAAGCACACAGCCTATAAATAACTTCTTTTGTTGAATGTATGAAGTTCTTCAGCCATCTCTCTATAATCTTTCAGTAATGCAAACAGCTGTGGCTGACTGAACATTCTGCCTCTCAACACATCTCAGAATTTAAGCCCAGGGTTAGGTTATTCCAGCTCCCACCTACCCATACCTTTTTCAGAGAAAGGAATATAAAGGAGATGAAACAACCAATTTGAGGGGGACACTTTAACACTAACCCTATCTCAGCAGCTTATTTGTTACAATTTTGAGGACCTTGAAGGGACAATGGAAATTGTAGTCCTGTTTCATCATTGATGTGTGGGAATAAGGATGGAGAAGAAGGTTGCAGGGTACAGACTCCTCCTTGAAGGCCTAGGGAAGGACAGAATCTTTTGATTCTCATTGAACCTTGGGATGACTCAAGGTGTTTTGGCTGAATGAGAGTTATTCCAAGGACTAACGTAGTCATAAAGAAATTGGGGCAGGCTGGGGAGAAGAAGTGGTAACCTGGAGAGTGGGTACTATAGATCCCAGTTACTGTGGCATCTATTGTCTTCAAAGAGTTAGGAGAGGTGTCTCCTGAACTCTCAGCAGTGAAGGCCTTATATCCATATTATAAAGCAGATGCTACTCATTGATCCTCTCCCCAGGCCTCCTAGACAAACTGGTAGAGATGAACACAGGCTTAGAAAATATCCAGAAGTCTTTGGACATGTTCTTAGAGACTAAGCGCCACGTCTTCCCACGCTTCTACTTTTTGTCCAATGACGACCTGCTGGAGATATTGGGCCAGTCCCGAAACCCAGAAGCTGTGCAACCCCACCTCAAAAAATGCTTTGACAACATTAAGTCACTACGAATGCAGAAGGTCAGCACTGGTGGTCAAATGATGATGATGGGAGTGGGGAGGTACCAAGGCAGAGAAGTCAATTCCTTTCTGGAAGAATAGGAAATATTCATGATACCGTGAACAGTGAGGGATGGGTCTTTCCAGGGTGGAGGAGGACTCTTCAGGACTCAGGGATGAGGCAACAGTGAGCTTGCAAATGCCCAGATGCCCTCTGTGGTAGTCTGGCTTTGGGAGTAAGAGAGAGGTAGTTGATGGCTTCTCTTTTTCACAGATGGGTGGAGTCAGCAGCAAGTGGGAAGCCATAGGAATGTTCTCGGGTGATGGAGAATATATTGATTTTCTCCACACCCTACTTTTGGAAGGACCTGTTGAGGTAAGTGAGGAAAAGCTTTGAGACCAAGCTGATTCCTCTTCCTGCTCAGTCCTTCACTTGTCTTTTTAGAGGTAGAACAACTCTAGAAAAGAAAGTAGAATTATTCTTTCTAAGAACTGGGGACAAGACATGTATGACTTTTCTTAATGAGTCCTCCAGCATTTAGGTTCTTCTTCAGGCCTGGGGTTTTTTTGAGACATAAACACCCCTGTATCCCAGCCTCCATTTCCCTCACAGACCCAGGCATACTGTTTTCTGTTCTTGTTTAGGTTCCTCTGACCATGGGGACTTGTCTTCCAGCTCTGGTTCTGTCTCCTCTCTCCTTGTCCCTAACTTCTGTTCCCTTCCCAATACCTAGGCATACTGTCCTGTAGATCTCTTCATCCCTTGCTAAGCCTTATGCACTTGAACCCCATCTTCTGTTCATTCTCTTGCCTAGGGTTGGCTCTGTGATGTTGAACGTGCCATGCGAAACACCCTGAGGGACCTGCTCCGGAACAGCCGCATTGCCCTCAAAAAGTTCCTTAACAAGCGAGATAAGTGGGTGAAGGAATGGCCTGGCCAGGTGAATCTGATATAACATCCAGGCCCACTGGGAATGGAAAGGTGAAGGGGTGAGAGTTAAAATGAGGAAATAAGCCTCTGATCTCATCCCAGATAGGAGAAAACTCAGGTCCAGCAAGGAGAAATAACTTGTCTAAGGTTATGAGAATGACAGAGCCAGGATTAGAATTTAGACTGAACTTCCCAGTCCACTGGGAATCAGTCAATCAGTCAGCATTTATTAGTGGTGATTCAGTGACCCAAGTACAATCCTGCTATGCCATTAGAGAGGGAGGTTTAGAACTAGGCTGAGTAGGTTGTCCTGAAATAGGAGTTTAGGAATTATAGACCAATTTCTCTAATGAATATAGATGCAAAAATTTTAAATAAGATTTTAGCAAAATGAATACATCTTATCACGAGAATAATACATTATGATCAGGTAGGATTCATACCAGAAATGCAGGGCTGGTTCAATATTAGGAAAACTATTAGCATTAGCAATCATATCAACAACAAAACTAACAGAAATCACATGATTATCTCAACAGATGCAGAAAAAGCTTTCGACAAAATACAACACCCATTCCCATTAAAAATGCTGGAGAACATAGGGAATAAAGGGAACTTTCCATAAAATAATAAGCAGTATCTACCTAAAACCTTCAGCAAGCATTATATGCAATGGAGATAAGCTAGATGCATTTCCAATAATATCAGGGGTGAAACAAGGATGTTATTATCACCGCTATTATTCAATATGGTACTAGAAGTGTTAGCTGTAGCAGTTAGACAAGATAAAGAAATTGAAGGAATAAGAACAGGCAGAGAAGAAACTAAGTTATCACTCTTTGCAGATGATATGATGATATACTTAGAGAATCCCAGAGATTTGAGTGAAAAACTACTTGAAATAAAAAACAACTTTGGCAAAGTTGCAGGTTATACAATAAACCCACACAAATCTTCTGCATTCCTATATATTAGTAACAAAGTCCAAAAGCAAGAGATAAAAGAGAAATTCCATTTAAAGCTAGGATAGACACTATAAAATATTTGGGAGTTTACCTGCCAAAACAAACCCAGGGACTATATAAACACAATTACAAGACACTTTTTGCACAAATAAAGTCAGATCTAAATGGAAAAACATCAGAGTTGCTCATGGGTAGGCTGAGCCAATATAATAAAAATGACAGTTCTACCTAAATTAATTTACTTATTTAGTGCCATACCAATTAAACTATCAGATAATTATTTTTTAGAGCTGGACAAAATAATATCAAAATTCATCTGGAAGAGCAAAATGTCCAGAATATCAAAGGGACGAATGAAAAGAAATGCTAGGGAAGGTGGCCTAGTGTTACCAGATCTCAAATTGTATTATAAAGCAGCAATCATCAAAACTGCTTGGTACTGCCTAAGAAACAGAAGGCTACACAAATAGAATATGCTAGATACTCAAGACACAGTAGGCAACGAGTATAGCAATCTACTATTTGATAAATCCAAGGACCCCAGCTTCTGGGATCAGAACTCACTGTTTGACAAAAATTGCTGGGAAAACTGGATAACAGAGTGGCAGAAACTAGGCATAGACCAATGCCTGACATTGTACACAAGAATAAAGTCCAAATGGGTACACGATCCAGGTATAAAGATTGATATCATGGACAAATTGGAGGAGCAAGAAATAGTGTATTTATCAGATTCATGGAGAAGGGAAGAATTTTTGTCTAAAGAAGAGATAGAAACCATTATGAAGTGCAAGATGGATAATTTTGATTACATTAAACTGAAAAGTTTTTGCACAACCAAACCCAATGCAAATAAAATTCAGAGGGAAGTAGTATATTGGAAAAGAATTTTTACAGCTAATCTCAGGGGTAAAGGCCTCATTTCTAGAATATATAGAGAATTGAGTCAAATGTATAACAATACAAGTCACTCCCCAATTGATAAATGGTCAAAGGATATGAACAGGCAGTTTTCAGAGGAAGAAATTAAAGATATCTATAATCTTATGAAAAAATGCTCTAAATCACTTTTGATTAGAGAGATGCAAATCAAAACAACTCTGAGGTACCACATCACACCTATCAGATTGGCAAACATGACAGAACAGGAAGATGACAAATGTTGGAGAGGATGTGGGAGAGTTGGAACACTAATTCATTGTTGGTGGAGCTGTGAGCTCATCCAACCATTCTGGAGAGTGATTTGGAACTATGCCCAAAGGGCTACAAAAATGTGCATACCCTTTGACCCAGCAATATCGCTTCTAGGATTGTACCCCCAAGAGATCATAAGAGTGGGAAAGGGTCCCACATGTACAAAAATATTTATAGCAGCACTCTTTGTAGTGGCCAAAAACTGGAAATCAAAGGGATGCCCATCAACTGGGGAATGACTGAATAAATTGTGGTATATGAATGTAATGGAATACTATTGCACTATAAAAAATGATGAACAAGAAGATTTCAGAGAGACTTGGAAAGACTTATATGATCTGATGCTGAGTGAAAGGAGCAGAACCAGGAGAACTTTGTGCACAGCAATGACCACAGTATGCGACAGTTTTTTCTGGTAGACTTGGAACTTCACAGCAATGCAAGGACTTAAAAAAAAATTCTCAATGGTCTTCTAAGGCAAAATGCCTTCCACATCCAGAGAAAGAACTATGGAATTCAATCGCAGAATGTAGCAGATCATTTTTTTGTGTGTATGATGTTTTGGTTTGTTATATGATTTCTCCCATTCATTTTATTTCTTCTACACAGCATGACTATAGTGAAAATGTATTCAACAGGAATGTATTTATAGATCTTATATAGAATTGTATGCCGTCTCGGGGAGGGAGGGGGGAGGTGGGGGCTAGGTAGGGGGAAAAAAATCTAAGTTTTATGGTAGTGATTGTAGAACACTAAAAATAAATGAAATTAATATATAAAAAAAGAATGAAGTCCAAATGGATACATGAAAAAAAAGAAATAGGAGTTTAGGGCTTCTGATCCTTTCCTCCTGTGTCAATGATTTCTAGATGGTCATCACTTCCAGTCAGATCCAGTGGACAACTGATGTTACCAAGTCCCTGCAGGTAGCTAAAGAGCGCTCAGACAAGAAAGTCCTCAAGGTCATGAGAAAGAAGCAGGTAGGGAACTCTCCAAGCACAGAGTGGACTTGGAATTAAAATTGGGGAATGGGGAATTGACGAATTGATGAATTGGGACTTCTAGAGAAGAGATTGACTGGGGTGGTGGTGGTGGTTAGAATTTGGCAGTTTGATTAGTGGATAGAATGCTGATGAAAGTTCAGGATAGCCTGGGACTGTATTTGATAGTGAAATTGAAAGTCAGATATTAAAAATTAGGATTGAGGTTGAGTTCATGATCAGAGTTAGAAATAGACATAGGCAAAGTATCTATTTAGAGTACAAGATGCAGTAGGAAGCAAACAGTGGTACTTTTTAATTTTGCTTTTTATAAATGCACATAGTTGAATGCCATAGTGTATAGTTATTTATTTTGTGATGTTACGTTGCATGTGTCTTATATAATAAGAGCTTAAAGACGACCCTAGTAGACAGTAACACATAAAGGGACATAATTTTCTTTTAAATATATGTATGCATATAGATATATCAATATATCTCTATATAGGTATCTTTTGTTTTTACATTATCTAGATTTCTGAAGGTTGTATTTTCAAACTTTGCCTGGGATCCTGGGGTCTTGAGCAAGGTTGGAGTTAAGATGGTTATGGGGTTTATATGGAAGAGTGTTTCACCTTAGATTCAGCTGCCTTATCCTTCCCACCTCTCCCTTCCTCCCAATACATTGCCTGACATGTATAGGTATCAATACTGAACAAGTACTCAGAGGCTATCCGGGGAAACTTGACCAAGATCCTCCGACTTAAGATTGTGGCATTGGTAACCATAGAGATTCATGCCCGTGATGTGATAGAGAAGCTCTACAAGAGCGGTCTTATGGATGTCAATGCCTTTGAGTGGCTCAGCCAACTCCGCTTCTACTGGGAAAAGGTGCTGTGGTTCTAATGTGCTTACCCCAAAGTTTGTTACTGACCTTTATTATAATCATATTCTAGTTCTCTAACACAATCCTTAACTCAAATTCCCCTTTTAACTTTTATCATAAATCCCCTAAATTAGCTCCAGTCTTTAGAAGTAATTTGTAATCTTTAATCTTTTCATCATAACCTCTTCCTCATCTCCTCTATTCCTACCTTTAGACCTTCCTCCAGGTAGGATTCCTAATCCCCTTGAAGTCCACTTCTGAATCTCTTCCTCCATTTCATTTTATAACTGCCTCTAAACTAATCCCTATTCCCCTAGGACCTTGATGACTGTATAATACGGCAGACCAACACACAGTTCCAGTATGGCTATGAGTACTTAGGTAACTCTGGTCGGCTTGTCATCACTCCTCTGACAGACAGGTAAATCAGTGGAGGTGGGGCAAGGCACTAGGTGGTGAGGCAGGGTTTAATCTCATTCCCAAACTTGCCCCACAGGTGCTACATGACTCTGACAACAGCCCTGCATCTGCACCGTGGGGGCTCACCCAAAGGCCCAGCTGGCACTGGTAAGACAGAAACAACCAAAGACCTGGGCAAAGCCCTGGGCATGTATGTCATCGTGGTCAACTGCTCAGAAGGTCTTGACTACAAGTCCATGGGTCGAATGTACTCAGGGCTGGCTCAGGTTAGAGTTACCTGCTTCAGGAACCTTTTGGGCTGGGAAATCTACCCAGACTTCTGTTCAGCTTGAATTATCCTTAACTCTATCCCTAGACATCTCCTGTCCAGGGCCATCCCTAAGCCAATATTGCTATGTAGGCAAAACTGGCTTTAAATATTTCACTTGCTGATTCTGACTGACTTCTCAGCTAAAAATAAATGATTAGCTTAACCATTTTGCCTAGTTTGGTTCTGAACATCAGAACATTCTATGTTCTGTACTACTCCTTACTCAGACGGCTTCTAAACCCTTTTTTTCCCGTACAGAATTCCCCTCAGATTTCTTCCTTCATCCTCAAATGTCATCTTCCCCAGAACGTATCTCTAGGCTTATTTCCAGTATTAGAGTTGCCCAGTATTGGATTCTCACTCAGAAGTTTTGTCCTAAAAACTCTGGTCTCCAAGCAGCCCTATCCACTGAGGTGTTACCATGGGAATATTTTAAATCAGTAGAAGATTTGTCCCATCCTGGTTGCTTCCTTTTCTTATGTTCTTTTCCTATTTCTCCCTCTTGATTCTTTTCTAGGCTCTTCTCACCAATGTAGGACTTCAGTTCTCTTGGGCCCTTTTCTTCATCTTAATTCTTTTTTCTTCCATTGGCTTCTCTTTGTTTCTGGGCACTATGAAACTCTCTAATCCACTTGATTCCTCTCCCTCCCTACAGACAGGAGCTTGGGGCTGCTTTGATGAGTTTAATCGAATAAACATAGAGGTGCTATCTGTCGTGGCCCAGCAGATCCTCTCCATCCTCTCGGCCTTGGCAGCAGGCCTCACCCGGTTCCTCTTTGAAGGTTTCGAAATCAATCTTGTCTGGTCCTGTGGGATCTTCATTACTATGAATCCTGGTGAGAGGGGAAATCAGTCTGGTCCTGTGGGATCTTCATTACTATGAATTCTGGTCGAGGCAAGGGGATTGCACAGGGCTTCCCCTAGAGGGTTTAGTGGTAGAGAGAAGTTAGGGTTGTCCCCTCAAAAGTTCAAAGACCTGGACAAAGCACACTGTGTTTCCTCTACCCTGAGCACACACTCTTTTCCCCCTCTTATAAGCAAGCAAACATTTTTATCCAGGTGAAGTCAGTTTAAAGGAATATGAAAGGCAGCCTTGGAGAAGAAAACGTGCAACCTGCTAGGGAAGGGGAATAGTCTCATTTTGCTTTGGCACGGTAAAAGGTTTGTTGGCTTAATTAAAGATGTACATGGGTAAATACACATGCCCATGTACATGCATATATATGTGTACATATATACATGTGTGTATACACACATATATTCTCAGAAGTTCTTAGTACAAACTGACAAATTTTACCTTCTACCACTAGCTGTTCTCCTAAGCCACAACCCAGCTTCCAGGCACTGTGGCAATATTGGGTCCCCCAAAACACAGGCCCATCAAGGATTTACCCTAGGGATAGTTCTTGAAGAAGGTTCTGGGAAAGAGCAGAAGTAGGAAAGGATTTAGGAACTAGAAGGGACAGGCATTTGGGAATGAAGTGAGGTTAATACTGGAAATAGAGATAAAAAATGGGTAACTGTGGGTCAGGATTATAAGATAAAGGCCTGGGATCAAGGTTGAAGATATAGGGGTCACAGGAAGAAGTGGAGGAAGAAGCAGGGACTTGGGAGGGACAGAAATCATACTGAGAACAAAGAATAGATGGAAACAGGTGGAGACAGGTATGAGCTGGAGAAGGGAATACATTTTGGGTAGTTATATGGTTAGGATTGGGGTAATAGATGAGGCTGGATTGGGACCTACTCTATTTTAGGCTATGCGGGTCGTACAGAGCTTCCTGACAACCTGAAGTCCATGTTCCGCCCCATATCCATGGTGGTGCCTGATTCTACTCTCATTGCAGAGATCATTCTGTTTGGGGAAGGTTTTGGTAACTGCAAGGTATCTCTCTCCTAACAGCACCCTTGACTTTGTAGTCTTGTGGTTGTCACCTCCCTTTCAACCCCCATTCCTTGGCAGCACCCTTCCCTATGACATCTGGACTTTCTGGTCACCCATCCCATTATGTTTTGGGGTATGCACCTATTATATGTACTTGGAGCAAGGAGGAGAACCCTACCCCCTAGTGATACCAAGAATGTTTGACAGGCCTGGCCTGGTCCCTCCCCTCAGTATACTGCCAATAAGTTCCTCCTCAATTAAAGGTCCCAGGAGTGGGGAACCTGTGGCCTCGAGGTCACATGTAGCCCTCTAGGTCCTCAAGTGCAGCCACATATGACCTAGAGGCTGCAGGTTCCCCACCTCTGCTCTACTGTACCACTATGTCTCCTTGTGTCATAGGGGATGGGACACACCTATGTGTCACATCTTCTGACTGTCTCTCCTCCCCACCCAGATCTTGGCTAAGAAGGTGTACACACTTTACTCACTGGCTGTGCAGCAGCTTTCCAAGCAGGACCACTATGACTTTGGTCTTCGAGCCCTCACCTCTCTCTTGCGATTCGCTGGCAAGAAGCGACGGTTGCAGCCTGATCTGGCTGATGAAGAGGTGAACCCTGCATCCAGATGGCGCTTAAGTCTTTCCTTACATAGTATTGACCTAAACCCCTCCCTTAGGAGTGTCTATGACTTTCTCTCTTCAGGATTACTCACTATGCCCCTCTCTTTAGTTCCGCTGACCATTGGCCTTTGGTTCCGCTGACCATTGGCCTTTGGTTCCTCATCTTCTGTTTCCTTGTTGCCCTAACAACCTTAACTTGGCTTCCACTCAATCTTTGTGGTGTTCCCTGAGTCCATACTCATTACAGAGTAACAGCAGGATTCAGGTTTTTGCTTTCTAAGCATAATGCTCCATTTTCCCTCCTCTTCTAGGTGTTACTGCTTTCCATGAGGGACATGAACATTGCCAAGCTAACCTCAGTGGACGTGCCATTGTTTAATGCAATTGTGCAGGACCTTTTCCCCAACGTTGAGCTTCCTGTCATTGACTATGGCAAGGTATTCTGCCTCATCACACTTTCCTAGGTCTGAATAGAACCCCTCCTGCACACACACCTGAACTAGAACTAGAGGAAAACTCTTTTCTGATAGTCAAAGCTTCACTTTGTCTCTAGATATGGCAGCCCAAGCCTCAGTGGACCTGTCATGACTTAATGGTCATAGCTCAGATTTCACATCCATTATCGCATTTTTCTGCTTTTCCTCAGCTTCGTGAGACAATTGAACTTGAACTTCAAGAGATGGGGCTACAGAACACACCATTCACCATGACCAAGGTTATCCAATTATATGAAACCAAGAACTCACGTCACTCCACCATGATTGTGGGCTGCACAGGCAGTGCCAAGACAGTCACGTGGCGTGTTCTACAAGCATCCATGTCCTCCCTCTGCCGAGCTGGAGAACCCAACTTCAACCTTGTTAAGGTATGGAAGTGGGGGAGTGAGACCAAGGGCCAATATATCTAGGTAGCAGGAAGATAGCAGAAGCTTGAGGGGAGTAGCTGTGAGCGGGTCTCAGGATGGGAGCAAGGGCTATGTAAAGAGAGCTAAGGACTAGGAAGTAGGATGCCTGGGGACCAGTCATTCAATCAATAAACTTAAACAAAAGTCAGTTAAGTTTCTACAGTGTGTTAGGCACTGTGGTAAACAATGGGGATACGAAGAAAGGCAAAAGACATTCAGTGCTGTCAAGGAGCTCACAGTCTAATAGGAGAGATCACACTCAAACAATGATGTACAAACAAGCTATAGAAAGGATAAAGTGGAAATAATCAATAGAGGGAAGAAGGCACTAGAATTAAGAGACTGGAAAAGGCTTCCTTATAGATGTTAGGATTTTATCTAAGACTTCAAGGAAGCCAGGAGACAGAGATAACATGTCTAATAGGTGAGCTGAAAATGAGAGTATACCTGAAAAAATATTCACTCTTTAAACTGACTCTATTTTCCCCCCAAATCCTCCTGATTTTTAGGAGTTTCCTTTGAACCCTAAGGCAGTATCTCTAGGAGAACTGTATGGTGAATATGACCTTAACAGTAATGAGTGGACAGATGGTATCTTATCCAGCGTTATGCGAACTGCCTGTGCAGGTAATTGAAGAAGCTGGGAGCAGAATACTTTAGTCTCTAGAGAGGAGTGTTTGGGAGCTTCCTACCTGGATCTAGAAACAGTATTGAGGGGACATGCTTGGGGCCAGGGAAACATGTGCTTGTGTCCTTGAGGAGAGTGAATACTAGGTGAAAGACTCCCATCCTCTCTCTCATACAAAGATGAAAAGCCAGATGAGAAGTGGATCCTTTTTGATGGTCCAGTGGACACATTATGGATTGAGAGCATGAACTCTGTCATGGATGACAACAAGGTGTTGACCCTTATTAATGGCGAACGGATCTCCATGCCTGAGCAGGTACATGGATGGGGTAAAATGTTTGGGACCCTGAGGAATAGAAATTTCATGGAAATAAGCAGGAACTTGGAGGTAGAATCCAGTGGCTTGTACTTAAAGGCAGGATACTTAGATTTTAAAGTAACATATATTGAGCCCTGATGTTAGAGGCAGGAAGGCTGAGGGTAGGGTATCATAATGATTTGTTACGTTCTTAGGTGTCCCTACTGTTTGAAGTGGAAAACTTGGCTGTGGCCTCTCCAGCCACTGTGTCTCGCTGTGGGATGGTTTATACTGATTACGGTGACCTGGGATGGAAACCCTATGTTCAGTCCTGGCTGGAGAAGAGACCAAAGGTATGGAAAAAACTGAGCAAAGAAAGAAGACTTGGAAGGTGGAAAGGGACACACAAAAGAAGGAGGAATGGGCAAAACCAGAATATCTTTCATTATCTCTAGGGTGAGGTCGAGCCACTCCAGCGGATGTTTGACAAATTTATCAACAAAACACTGACCTTTAAGAAGGAGAACTGCCAAGAATTAGTTGCTGTCCCTGAATACAGTGGCATCATTTCCCTCTGCAAACTCTTCTCGGCTCTAGCCACACCAGAGAATGGGGTAAGAAGGCAGATTTCCCTATCTACCATGCCTTACTCTAGTAAAAAAGGGCAGCTAGGTGGTACAGTGGATAGAGCACCAGTGCAGGAGTCAGGAGCACCTGAGTTCAAATCTCACCTCAGATACTTGACACTCACTAGTTGTGTGACCTTGGGCAAGTCACTTAACCCCAATTCCCTCATCTTGGGTCATCTCCAGTCATCCAGATGAATATCTGGTCACCGGATTCAGATGGTTCTGGAGAAGAAGTGAGGCTGGTGACCCGCACAGCCCTCCCTCACTCAAAACAAAGGCAAATAAAGGTCATGTCATCATTTCTCTGATGGCATGGTCTTCTTCGGGCAATGAAGGATGAACGCACACACACTCTACTAAAGACTTGTTATGGAAGTGCTCACTTTGGCAGCACATATACTAAAACTGGAATGATACAAAGAAGACTAATATGGCCCCTGTGCAAGAATGGCATGCAAATTCGTGAAGCATTCCATATTTTTAAATTAATTATTAAAAAAAAGATTTGTTAGCGAAAGCTTCCTTGTGTGGGGAGGTGTAGTTTGGAGCTAAATTTGGAAGGGAAGGGAGAGGTCTTTGGTAGACAGAAAAAGGAGGGAAAGGTATCCCTAGTGGAAAAGAATGGCCTTTATAAAAAACAAGGAGACAGGACTGAACAAAGGCATGTACGGAGGATAGTGAGATTAGTTTGAAATCATAAAAGGAAGATGTTAAAAGGAGTCTGTAATAGGAGATGAGGAAGCCAGACTAAGGAATTTATTGTGAGTGTTGCTGGGTTCTGGGTGTCAGTTTAATGGGGATCTGGCACTTGCCAAGACCACCTGAAATGGCGTCCATCTGGTGCATGTGCAGACATCATTAGGTTGCTAAGATGGTGTCATCCATATAGAACTCATTCCCAGAGAATTATGTGGACTGGAGCATGCCTGAATATTTTGTATTGGTCTACCACCTGATTGGGAGGGGCTTTATTTGCATTGATGGTGTAACCAGAACTGTCTGTATCTTCAGAATGGCGTGGGTTGAATTAGCACCCCCTTGGGTTTTTGGTAAATTCATGTTTGAGACATTGAGGTGACTCCTTTACTCACAGTAATAGTGATACCATGTGGTATGGGTGGAGGATCTTATAGCTTCCTTTCTCCTCCCCACCAGGGCCATATACCGCCCCCCCCCAAAAAAAGGGGGCATTACTGAGAGTGAAGATACCAACTCTCTCCTGGCCATTTTGAAGATATTGACAATTATAGCTATTCCAATGAAAATAGTTCTCTGAACCACATGGTAGGTCAACAGGAAATGTCTTCACATTCCCTAGTCTTCATGTTTCTCCCAAAATCAGGTCCTGAGTGTCTTCCACATGGATGGTACCATCTTGGCAAATGATATCTGTACATGGTGATCTGAGTATGCACCAGACCCTCATTCTACCAGGATATATGGTCCCCATTTGCCTCTCTCCCTATAGGATCTGTGATTCTTCATGATGGGGAGGGAGTCTTTCTGCTGTTAACCACATGATTCTCCCAAGGCCAATATGTTTGATTGGTCATAGCTCCTCCCCTTCCCCAGTCTCTACAGTGGCTATTCTGGGAGTTCCTGCATTTCAGTAAGATCCTTAGTGGCAGCAGTTATCTCCTTTCATATCGTAAACATTATTATGATACAAAAATATCATACCCCTTCCCAAGTGGGTGTTACAGTTCCCTCGGGCTATGGAATGCAGGGTTTTAGCAGTTATTCTTTCTCCAAGGATTCCCCTAGAAAACTCGGTCATTGAGTCCATAAGCACTTATTAAGTACCAATGCTCTAGGTACCGTGCTAACTGTACCAAAGATACACAGAAAGACCAAAGTCCCTGCCCTCAAAGAGGTCACAATCTAAATGGGGGAGACAACGCACAAATAAATATGTACAAACAAGCTATACATGGGATAAATAGAAGACAATTAACCAGAGCTAAGACTCTATAGTTCAGAGGGATTGAGAAAGACTTCTTGGTGAAGGTGGGATTTTAGTTGGAACTTAAAGGAAGCCAGGGAAGCCGAGGGACAGAGAGGAGGACGGACAGCATTCCAGGCATGGTGGCCAATTAGAGACAGTGCCTGGAGTCAAGAGATGGAGGGCCTTGTTGTGGAACAAAAAGGAAGCCAGTGTATCTGGATTAAAGAGGACATGGTGGGGATTAAGATGTGAGAAGATTCGGAAGGTGGGGGAATGGTAGGGCCATAGATTATGAAGGACTTTGAATCCCCAACAGAGGATTCTATATTTGATATTGGAGATGATAGGGAGCCACTGCAGTAGTCCAGGTCTGAGGGGATGAGGGTCAGTACCAGGGCGGTTGCAGTGTCAGAGAGAAGAAGCGGCAGTATTTGAGAGATGTTGTAAAGGTGAAATTGACAGGCCTTGGCAACAGATTGGGGGTGGGCATATGATTTCCTCCTTCCCCTACCTTCCCAGTACTGGCTGAGAAGTTCACCTAGGTCAATTGTGTGGAAGGCTGGACTCCTTACTATGCCATAGTGAGTACATAGATACTCTGGGTAATGAGGAGTCATTTGGAGCTTCCTGAGCAGGGAAGTGAGTGTATTTTAGGGAATGAGTAAAGTTTCTGGCAAGATGAAATCCAGGGTTATAGATAGATCAAACAATATGTTCTCCATTCTGCCTAATATTTTCTCTCATATATTCCCTAAACAGCTCACTTAATATGTATGTATGTATACACACACATACACACACACATATATACATACATACATACATATATACATACATATCCATTGTCTGGCTGGTTAGCTTAGACATATATGCATTTCTGCATAGATATATGCCTGCATCTACATAGATACACATGTGTATCTACAAAGATATACTTGCATATCTACATAGATACATATGCATCCATTGTCTGGCTGGTTACTTAGTTGGTTAGAGAATAATACATAGGAGACTAAGTTAAGGGTTTTAGTCTTTTCACCTTAGTTCTGTCCCAGACCATTGACTTTACCCCCAGTCCTGCCTGATTAGTTATCTCACAAATGTTGGTTAAAAGGGAGCCTGAATGAGAATGTGTGAATGGCAGTGTATTCATTCTCCTTTAGAGCAAATCACACAAATACTATTCTAGTAGGTGAGTGGTTTAGTGTTAAGAAACTCTGGAGACCTGGATTCAAATCCTAGCTTGTTAGCTATTTGACCATGGGCTGATCTCACTCTGATCCTCTGTTTCCTCATTTATAAAACATATTCCTATTTGCACTTCCTACTTTACAAAATCGCTGCAAAGAACACTTTGTGAACCTTAAAATAACATAAATGTGTTTTGTATTATTTTGGGTTGAAAGAATCTAGCTCCATACAAAGGACACAGCATATTCATTGGACAAGGGACTCAGGACTAAGGTCCTGGTATCAGAGCATCTTCTCAGATGCAAGAAGTGTAAGATGTATCAGTTTAGAACTCACAGCTGTATGGTTTTGCAAAGAGAACCTGGCAATGAAGGAAACCTCTGTATTTATGTGACACGCTCTTCTTTCAGAGGTTGTTAGGTTAGACAGGTCCCTTGATATTCCGCATGTCTCTAACACCATCTCTTTCCTCCTAGGTAAACCCAGCTGATGGTGACAACTATACCACAATGGTGGAGATGAACTTTATATTCAGTCTTATTTGGTCAGTTTGTGCATCTGTGGATGAGGAAAGCCGAAAGAAGATAGACAGTTTTCTCCGGGAGATTGAGGGGTCCTTTCCCAACAAGGTCCCAAAAGACTCAAATTTTCTGTTTCAAAATACTCAGTTCTCCCATCTCTGCACCCCACTTAGATCCCTCATATATGCCCTACTTATAAGACTCCTTGAGAAGCAAATGTCTGACCTCCCAGTTCCTAGAATTCAGCTTTCTCTTTCTTTGATCCTGTAGTCTTTAAATTAGAATATGATCCCTGAAACTGAACATGGAAAAGTTGGGGAGAGGGTTTTAGACCTTCTAGATAACCTCTATTTGGTTTCTAGGACACAGTATTTGAGTACTTTGTGGATCCCAAGTTGAAGAATTGGATGACATTTGAGGAAAAGTTGCCCAAGAGTTGGCGGTATCCCCCAAAGTAAGGGCAGGCTATGGGATAGAGTGGGAAGGGCAAGACCTAGAGAGAAAGTGTGTTGATTAAAAGCAAAGATCAAGGACTAGAAAATATTGGTGGTTCCAAGACAAAGAAGCACATCTTGAAACACAAAATGGGCTCTCTAGAGTAAAGACATAGTCCTGGGGTTAACTTTGGGGATGAGCTTAGTGATGTAGAGACGAGAGCCTGGAAATGAGTGAAACAAAGTGGGGTAAAGAAGGAAGAGGAATCAGAGTCTCAAACTAATTTCCTATTTTCCAGTGCCCCATTCTATAAGATCATGGTGCCCACTGTGGACACTGTCCGATACAACTACTTGGTGAGTGCCCTTGTAGCCAGCCAAAACCCAATCCTCTTAGTTGGTCCTGTGGGCACAGGCAAGACATCCATTGCTCAAAGCGTCCTTCAGGCCCTGCCCACCAGCCAGTGGGCTGTGCTCACCGTCAACATGTCTGCTCAGGTTAGTGGAAAACCCAGGCAATCCAATTTAATTCAACAGATATTTACTAATTGTTTAATATATTTGAGCTATTCTATTGGATACTAGGAGTACAAAGATGACAAACCACACAGTCACTGCCTCAAAGTTACAATCTAATTAAGAAAAGAATTCATGTTAGAATGAGATAAATACATAGGAAAGATCCTCAGGATCTCCAGGCTCTTATTTTCTTCAAAGACTTGGGCCTATCAACTCTTGGATCTCCTCTGCACTAACACCCTGGCTTTCTTCTCTGTTGGGCATCCCAGTCCTCTACCCTAAGCTTTTCCCACAGACTACATCCAACAATGTGCAAAGCATCATTGAAAGCCGTGTGGAAAAGCGAACAAAGGGTGTATATGTGCCATTTGGGGGCAAGAGCATGATCACCTTCATGGATGACCTGAACATGCCAGCCAAGGACACATTTGGCTCTCAGCCACCCTTGGAGCTACTGCGCCTCTGGATTGACTATGGCTTCTGGTATGACCGGGGAAAACAGACCATTAAGCACATCAAAGTGAGTGTCCTAGTTCCTTGATGCTAATGCCTCCAAATCCCCACCTTCTCTCCACTCTGTGCTCCATCCCAGGACTCCACTGACTGGCTCCTTAACCCTGTTCCTCTCCTATACCTAAGGACCCTGACCTCAAAATACCCTAAGTATCTGACCAAGGAACCCTAATCTTCAGCTTTCACTCTCTTCTCAGTTCTCTCTAATTTGTTTCTCCTATCACTGTTCTCCTCTCAGAATCATCTTCTCCATTCCTGACCATCTCCAAGGGTCCTTTATCTCCTGCTTTGACTCTCCTTTTGCCCTGTTGGCTACTTCCCATCACCTGGAGGGTCAACTCCACTTGCTAGCTAAATTCTCTTTAAAAATCCAGGCATCTTACTTTCTGTCCCTCCTTTTCTTCCATAGTATTGAGACTCAACTTCCTTTTTTTCTCTTACTCAACATAGGAAAATTGGCTTCATCCTAGTTCTCTCGAGCATCCAGCTTCAAGAACTCATATAATAGCTCTCCTTTCTTCTTTTTGTTCTCCCTTCTTATTTCCTTGCTCTTTCCTGATCTCATTCTTAACTTCTCTCTGACTTCCTCCCCTACCACCCTTTTATTTTTCCTTTTCTTATTTCTCTTCAAATTCCTTCTTCCCCATTCCCAAAGTCTGTCTGTCTGTATGTCTGTATGTCTGTCTGTCTCTCTCTTTCTCTGTCACCCTCACTCTCACCCTCACCCTACCTCTACCTTCATCTTTCTTAAACCAGGACATGTTCCTGATGGCTGCCATGGGACCTCCAGGAGGCGGAAGGACAGTCATCTCCTCAAGGCTTCAGAGTAGATTTCATCTCATCAATATGACTTTTCCCACAGTGAGGGAGTGTTTGGAGTCTTTGGGTGAGGGAGGGGAAGGGAACAGACCTGAAGGAGAAAGGAAAAGATGAAGTGCTAAACTGTTATAGCCTATCAGAAGCAACTGGCAGGAGGAGCCCCTTGAACCCTGTTGTTAATGGAGAATGAAAGTCAGACCAAAGAGCAACTGAGAAAGCTGGGAAGGGTTGTATGCAGGTCCTTAGAGTATATGAGGGTTTGAACTGTTGTCTGATCAACTCTGCAGTGCCCTGAAGTTATAGGGGCTTCATGCTGGGAACTGTTGTAGAAAGGGATATGTAGTCTCAGGAGGAGGGAGTGGTGATCATAGATATGTTCAAAGATAGAGAGTGGAAGGGACTGTAGAAGCCATCTACTGTTATCCATCATTTTAAGCGATATGCCCAAGGTCTCCAGGTAACGCAGCAGAGGCAGCTTTGGAAACCAGTTCTCCTGACTCCAAATCCAAAACTAAATAAATCCCTATTCTGTGATGAGATGGGGATCCTAGGAAGACTGGAAGGTAGGAACAGGAAGACGGGGGACAAGAAGATCAGATAGTTGGAAATCAATAATACTCTGTGTCTTTAGGAATCCCAAATTCTCCGTATCTTTGGTACCATGATCAATCAGAAGCTTCAGGACTTTGAGGAAGAGGTAAAGCCCATCGGGAATGTGGTGACTGAAGCTACCATAGAAGTTTACAACACTGTGGTACAACGTTTCCTTCCCACTCCTGCCAAAATTCACTACCTCTTCAATCTTCGAGACATTTCTAAGGTGAAAACCAGTCTCCACCTCTTAAAATGTGGCTCTACCTCTTTAACGTTAGCATCAGATCCATTAAAGTGGACCAACCCAACCCAAAGATCTTCTCTTTCTCTTTACTCTAGAGGACTGAATTTAGCTTATCCCATCCCTTTTTCCTTCCTGATCCACTCTTTATCCCTAGAAGTAGCTAGGTGAGATCATATTTGTGAAATGCTTTGCAAATCTTAAACTAACTCCCTGTCTATCTTGTGTTTCAAATTCCCATTGGCCATTTTTGAGGCAGCTAGGTGGTGCGGTGCATTGAGCATTGGTCCACAAGTCAAGAAGACCTGAGTTCAAACCAGGCTTCAGACACTTAGTAGCTGTGTGACTCTGGTCAAGTCATTTAACCTTTGTCTGCCCTCAACTATAAAGTGGGGATAATAATAGCATCTACCTCCCCAGGGTTATTGTGAGGATCAGATGAAATAATATGTAAAAAGTGCCTGGCACATAGTTGGCACTTAATAAATGTTTGATCCAAGTATCCCCATCCCCGCAATAGGTATTCCAGGGCATGCTTAGAGCCAACAAGGACTTCCATGATACCAAGGCTAGTATCACCCGACTCTGGATCCATGAATGTTTCAGGTGAGATGTTCCACACCTAAATCCAGCCCAAGTCTTCCTCAGCTCTAGGTCTGGCCCCCAATTCTAAACTTTTTCTTTCTATTACATCCTCTGTATCCTCTTCTCAATCCCTGTTCCCTCATATCTCTACACCCATATTCCTTTCCCCATCCCTACTCTATCTCTCATATCTTACTGCTCCCAGGTCTTGTTCCCCTGTCCCCTGTTTTTATGCTTTTGCACAAGACCTCCCCAGTGCCTGGAATGGAAACCCCCATCCTATCTGTATCCACTGAAATTGTTCCTTTCCTTCAAGTCTCAGGTCAGGGCCACATGTTCTAGGAAGCCTCCCTGATCCTCCCTAGTTAAAAGTAATGCCTCTTTATATCTCTTAGGCCACACAGCCTTTTTCATGCACTTAATTTCTAACCTATTTTAAAGTCATTTGTGTACATTTCACCTCTCTATATTAGATTATAAACTCCTTGAATATGTTTTTAATTTTTGCACCTAGCACAGTGTGCTTCAATTTCATTATCCCCCATTTCTATCTTATTCTTAACCCTTCCCCCCCCAATATTCTAACTCTTTCCCAACAGAGTGTTCTCTGACCGACTGGTGGATACAACAGACACTGAGGCCTTTGTGAGCATCGTGAATGAAAAACTTGGAACTTTCTTTGACCTCACCTTCCATAACCTTTGTCCTAACAAGCGCCCACCCATCTTTGGTGAGTTGGAAGTCTCTGGGTATTGGAATTTCGAGGGGACCCAAGGATTAGAGTGAAAGCTGGGGACTCGAGTCTGTACCCTTCATTCCTGAAGATAGTAGCTGAGGGGAGAGGAGGGAGGAACAGGCACTGAGATTCTGGTTTCCCTTTGCTTAGGGGACTTCATGAGAGAGCCCAAGGTATATGAAGACCTGGTTGATCTGACAGTACTAAAGACAGCCATGGAGACTGCACTGAATGAGTACAACTTGTCCCCTGGTGTTGTGCAAATACAGCTGGTGCTGTTCCGAGAGGCTATTGAACACAGTGAGCCTTCCCTCTTTTCATCCTTATCAGTACAGGGGAAAAGGGTTTCCTTTTTTTCATCTCCCTAACTAGAGTTCATAAACTTCTTTCCTCTTCCTGGCCCTGTGTTGCTGTGGGTGCAGAAGTTAGTTTTTTTATTGGAAGTAGGACCTGGTGAACATGGTAAATTCCCCAGTTGGTCAGAAAAAAGTGTTTTTGGAGGGGCTGGGAACTAGCCAGTGTATTGCTCTGGATGAGAAGAGAACAATAGGAACCTGAGTCTCTGAAAATTCCATCTGGCATCTGGAAAATGGACCCTTTCGTATTTGAGTAAGTCACCTTCTTTGCCCTGAGAGCTTAAGTCTTGCCCTACCTAAGTTTCTTGATGGTCTGTACCGCAGATTCAGGCACCCCTCTTTCTAGGATGAGACACTGAGAGTTTTAACAATTATTGAATGTGTGGTCCTGCTATGTGGAATCTCTTTCAACATCCTCACAGTCACACGGATAGTGCGAGTCATTGGACAGCCTCGAGGTAACATGCTCTTGGTGGGAATTGGAGGCAGTGGGCGCCAGAGCCTCGCCCGTTTGGCATCCTCTATCTGCGAGTACATTACCTTCCAGATTGAAGTTACCAAGCATTATCGAAAGCAGGAGTTCCGGGATGGTGAGACTGCTGGGGAGTTGAGTCTTGGGAATAAGAAAGACCTTGGGCTTGAGGGACTGGTTGCCTGGTTTCTTGAGGGGAAGTAGGGGCTGGAGTGAGGATTGTTGGGAACAAGGGAAACAGGTGATACCTTCAACCCTGAGTTAGGTAAGGGTAGAGTAAAGAGAACCAGAAGCTGCAGGGGGGAGGGAGTAGAATTCTGGGTCCCAGAAAAGAAATAAGGGTAAATCTATCACTTTTTCTATCCTCTACTGATCTGTCATTTGGGGCCCTCTCTATTATTAGATTCTACCCTAGAGGTAGGCCATGGTAGAAGACTGAGAATACTGTGTTGTAATCTCTCCTTTTTGCTTCCTTCCCCATGCACAGATATCAAGCGTCTCTACCACCAGGCTGGGGTACAACTGAAGGCCACCTCCTTCCTTTTTGTGGACACCCAGATTGCTGACGAGTCATTCTTGGAGGACATTAACAACATTCTCAGTTCCGGCGAGGTCCCCAACCTCTACAAAAGTGACGAGTTTGAGGAGGTGTTAACCTACTCCCCATTTCTTACTAGCCAAACACACCTCCCCCACATACACCTGACCCCACACTAAATAAGGCCCCGACAATGCCATCATTTCTTTTCCTGGTGCAGTTAGGTGGTCAGACTGTTCTTTCTCATCCTCTTTTTCTGAAAGAGGCTTTGCTGGGCTCCCTTGCTGCCTTACTGGAATCCATACCACCTCGCTTTCCTTCCTGGCTTCTTTGGTGCCTGCCCTTCTGACTCTACTGTGGATTTTCCTCCAGATCCAGAGACAGATCATAGACCAAGCCAAGCAGGACCAGGTATCTGAGACCTCAGATAGTCTCTTTGCCTACCTCATTGAACGTGTGAGGGACAATCTGCATATTGTGCTTTGCCTCAGCCCTGTGGGGGATCCTTTCAGGTGAGTCCCTGTCCATGTCTTTTCTGTGAGTCTCATGCCCTTTCTTTGAGGCTCCTCCCTTGATTTCCTGCTTTCTTTTGAGATTTGTTTGTCTTGTCCCTGACTCTTCTGGCAGATCCCTTTCCCTCAAATAGACCTCATCACCTTTCAGGATCATTAGATTTTTAGGAGCACCAGAAGCTGGGAAGGAGAGAGTTGAGTAAAGGTCTGGGGCCAAGGTTGGCATAGTAGGGGTGATTTAAGAGAGTGTGGTCCCCAAAATAAGCAAAGACTGGGAAAGAAGAACTAGAGGACTGAGGACTGGTTACCTCAGGGAAATGGCCACCTGTATATACATGTGTAAAGCCAGGGACTGGGAGAATAACCAGGGGTTGGGGAAGTCAAGGTTGGACCTTTGAGTTAGGTTACACTGCCCCTTACCCCTAGGAACTGGATCAGACAATACCCAGCCCTGGTGAACTGTACAACCATCAACTGGTTCTCTGAGTGGCCCAGGGAGGCCCTGCTGGAGGTGGCCGAGAAGTACCTCATGGATGTGGACCTTGGGACTGAGGAAAATGTGAGAACTCTTTTCCTTATGACAGTATCCCTAATGACCTCTGTCCCTTCTTCCAGTTCCAGCCCCTTCTTCCTAGTCCTGTCCACACTCACATCCTGCTCCTACTGCCCTTAGATCCACAAGAAAGTTGCCCAGATTTTTGTCACTATGCACTGGTCAGTGGCCCAGTACTCCCAGAAGATGCTGTTGGAGCTTCGAAGACACAACTATGTCACCCCCACCAACTACCTGGAGCTCGTTTCTGGATACAAAAAGTATGAAGACATGGGGTAGTTAAAAAGATCTGTATCCTTGAGGGGCCAGAGACTTTGGGGGATGGTAGATCATGGTGAATTGAGGAAGGGGTTGGGGGAGGGTTCAGTTCTTTAACTGGTGACAGAAAGAAAGAGATCAGGGCTCATCATCTTTTTAAAAATTCATTCATTCATTTATCTATTTATTTTTAACATTCATTTAAAAAAAGTTTTGAATTCCAAATTCTCTCCCCTTCCTCCAGCACCTCCCTCACCTATTGAAAAGGAAAGCAATATATAATACTCATTATACACGTGAAGTCATGCAAATCATATTCCCATAGTAGCCGTCTTGACAAAAAAGAAAAAGAAAACAAGAAAAATAGAGAGTGAAAAAAGTATGCTTCAGTCTGCACTCAGAGCTCTTCGGTTTTCTCTCTGGAAGTGGATAGCATTTTTTGTCAGCCTCCTAATCTTCTGAATGTGTTCCTCAGTCTCCTAATCTTCTGAATGTGTTCCTCAGTCTTGACCCTACTCTAACACTTGCTTGGCTGTTTCCACTCTATGGACCTGTGTTTCACAGGCTCTTTCAGACCATGATACACCTTTGAAAGTCAGAATTTACCCAGCTGCTTTTCACTTCCATATCCAACTGTCTGCTTATCCAATTCCCCTTTCCAGCTGAATATATTGTATTTGTGTTATGCCACAGCTCTGCCACTTAATAGTCGTGTGACACTGGGCAAATCACCTAACCCCTCTGAAACTGTTTTCTTATCTATGGAGTGAAGATACTGTTTGCCTTACTTGCATCATGAGCAAAGCATATTTTAAATCATGAAGTGCTACCAGAAATGAGTTGTTATCCCATTCATTTAACATTTATATATTGATCAGTACTGTTAGTGATAGGATAGTAAATACTGTGCTTGATACTGAGGAGAATATTAAATATGAGCTTTGAATTTGAGGTGGTTATTAAATGTGAAAGGTTTTTTTAATGAATAAAAGATAATATATAGTATCACAGATTCACAGAGCTAGAAAATCTCTCAGAGGTCACCTAGTCCAATCTGTACCTTCGCAGGGGTTACAGGACATTAACAGCATTCTCAGTCTCTCCCCCCACCCCCAGCTGTTTCGCTGGGATGATAACTTGATTTTCCCCCAGCTTCCTTGATGCCTCCTTACCCACCTTCTGACTCTTCCCCACTATCCCCAACAAATGGTCCTCTACTCTCTCCTTGAGGACCTTTAGTAGTTAGGAACCCACTACCTCCTGAAGCTGCCAAGAAATTCTTGGACTCCCTAGTTGTTGGGATTTTTTTTCTTATATGGAAGTGAGAGTTGCATCTTTTCAAATTCTACCCCAGTGTTCCCAGTTCAGTGATGGAGAAAGACAAATCCCAGTACTTGAAGACAATTTGTGGTTGCTTCTTCTCCTTCTTTCCCTAAACATTCACAGGCTTCTAATGAAACAGGTCCTTGTTTTCCAGGTACAGTTCTACATACATACATACATACATACATACATACATACATACATACATGTCATCCACCTTGCCTCTTTACCTTAAAGACCTCCAGATCTTTTCATCTGCCCTACAGCTGAATCCTCCTACATGTGTTGTCTCCCCTAATTTGATTGTGAACTCCTTGAGAGCAATGATTGTCTTGCTTTTCTATTAATATCCCTAGCACTTAGCATAGAAAGAGCTTAACAAATTCCATTCTAGACCTATCTAAATGTAATTTTAGTTTTAGTACTCTTGGTGCTTCAGTACTTCTGCTTATAAAACAGCCTCATGCACCTTTCAGAGAAGGTATGGCTTTTGGACTTAGGCATGGACTTGGAATAATTCATTAAGTGCCAAGTAAGTCGTGCAGACAGTTAAGTGTGCTCTAAGAGTTCAAAAGAAGGAAAGATCACTGTCAGTTGGAGTGGTCATGGGAGGTAAATTTCATAGAAGAAGTGAGTGGGATGTGTAGGACTTAGAAGGTGGAAAAGTATTAAGGAAGAGTATTATGGGCAAGGGTTGTAGAGTGAACAAAGGGATAGTTGATTAAACCAGCCAGGGTAAAACAGGCTTCATCTGTAGTCACCGAACCTCTCTGGTCCATAGTTTCTTCCTCTGTGAAAGCTGAACTGGATGACCTAAGAACACCCTTAGTCTTATAAGGTCCCAGAATCTCTAATACTCTATGATTCTGTTAGGGAGTAGTAGAAGATAAAGTTGGAGAGGAAGGTCAGTATCCAATTGTGAAGGACCTTGGAATACTATGCTATGGATCTCACGCTAGTTAGTAAGTGCAAAGGGGGAAAGTGCAAAGAGGGGACTAGTGAAGATTTTTTCAGGATGGGAGAAACAGGCCATATTAAATGCAGCAGGTAAGGAACCAGTAGATCAAGAGAGATTTAAGATTACAGGAGCAGAAGGGAATGTGATTGAAGAAGAAATTTGCTGGAGAAGACAGCAAGGGTTAAAATCAAAGCCACCTGCTGATCTTGACAAGGAGAAGGGCCACCTCAATATAAAAGACTAGGGAGTGGAGAATTCAAAGGGAGATAATGTTAAGGGATTTAGAGATGGGAAACAAGGGTGAAGGAGCTCATAGTGAGTGACCTCAATTTTTTTCATCCTTTTTTTCATTTTCATCCAAATGGCCCAAATGAGCCCATCAGCAGGGACATGACAGAATGACAGTGGAGGGGGGAAAGTTAGTGCAAAGCTTTTTTTTATTTTTGAGCAAGAATGTTACAGAGTGAAAATAATATTCTAAGAAAATTAATCTAGTGGTGCTTAGGATAGATCGAAAAATACAGATTGGGAGACTGGTAGCAACGTGATAATCCAGGCATGAGTCTGAATTGATGAGATGGCAATAGGAATGGGAAGAAAGTTACAAATTCAAGCAGCATCTCCAACAAAGAATTGATGAAACCTGATGGCTGGCTATGAAAGGAGAAGGAAGAGTTGAGACAGGAAGGTTTTGAGAATGAATGATAGATGCTATTGAAATAGATACATGCACTCCCAGGCATCCTCATGCCTTTTTTCACCATATTTAACACTATGTCTACTTTTCCCACCTGGCATCTCAAAAATAGTAGAGGGGACTGAGGAAACCCAAAACATTACTACTTGGTAGGGGTATCTTTAGTGTATCCCGAAGTGGTTTGATGGACTTATAGGGAAATAGTGCTTTGGATCCAACCACCTCTCTGAAATTCTTATTGGCTGAGGCCAAGGAATACCAGCTTCCTGTTCCCTTTTCTCTGGGATTTCAATCACCGCCTCTCACCAGATCCTTTCAGGGGGACAAGCTTCCTCTTATGACCATACCCTTACTCTGCTCCTTAGATTACTGACAGAGAAGAAGCAGGAACTATTAGACCAAGCTAATAAGCTTCGGACTGGGCTGTTTAAGATTGATGAAACTCGAGAGAAGGTGCAAGTGATGTCATTGGAGCTTGAGGAGGCCAAGCAAAAGGTGGCAGAGTTCCAGAAACAGTGTGAAGAATACCTTGTTATCATTGTACAGCAGAAGCGAGAAGCTGATGAGCAGCAAAAGGTTTGGGAGGGGCAATCTCCCCAGCCCCAGCCCCCTGCTCCTGCCCCTGCCCCTCAATTCAGCTTAGGGCAGTAGGTGTGCTGTCTATTTACCTGACTGCAGAGATAAGTAAGGTATGATCTCAGTTCCTTTAAGTAGGAAAGGCAGAATAAACTCATAAATAACTAGTCGTATTCAAATGAACATTACAAGAGAGATACAGAGTACAATAACAGTCCAATAAAGGGAATTCTTGCTTTTGGTTGGAGAGGTCTTATCTTCTAGGGAATCTTGATGAAAAGGAACACTATTTCCTGGGTTTACATAGGCTTCACTTTTGAATCCTCTTTAGGAATTTGTAATAGGAGCCATTTAGGGTTAGGAGCATGGGCCTGCTTTCAGTGGATTTGTAGATGTTTGGTGAGGTTAGGTGGGAGGGGAGCTCATCACTGTGTGATGGAGAGTCCCCCTACCGTCTGTCTTGGAAGCCTCCCAGGACCATTGTTCTGTTTGAAACTCACAAAGTTGCCTGGGTACTTTCATCTTGAGATGGAATCCCAATCCCATCCCATTTGGGGTACCTCAGGAAAGAACAAACACAAAGAAGACCAAGACAAGCTATTTGTTCACATCCATGGAAGAGGCCAAGTGGGAGAGAAGGCAATTCCTCTTTTGTTGCACATTCTCTCAGATTTGTTGCCTGCCTTAATAACTTGCAAAAGGAGGCAGAGCCAAGAGCCTTGCTTTTTCTCTGCTCCTAGGCTGTGACAGCTAATAGTGAGAAGATTGCAGTGGAGGAAGTCAAGTGCAAGGCACTGGCAGAAAATGCCCAGAAGGACTTGGAGGAGGCATTGCCTGCACTGGAGGAGGCCATGAGGGTACCCAGGAGTGTGTTTGGGAGGGGGGAAAGAACTTGGGAGTGGGGGTGGGGCAAAGGGTGGCTGTTGCTAATACTCCCTGTTAAAGACCTCAGCAATACTGCCCCAAGTCTAATCCTGGAGTGAGCAGGAGGGGTGGGGCTCTCAGCCAGGTCCCACCCAATAAACCAATCTTCCTGCCTGCTGAACTGATCTTTATCCCTTAGGCTTTAGAATCCCTGAATAAGAAGGACATTGGAGAGATCAAATCATATGGACGACCACCTACCCAAGTGGAAACTGTGATGCAGGCTGTTATGATCCTTCGTGGAAATGAGCCCACGTGGGCAGAGGCCAAAAGGCAGCTAGGTAAAGGGGAAAATCAAAGGTTGCTGAATTCGTGGCTTGGAGTGTGGGTTTTTAAAGTAAGAGCAGAAAGATGATCCCGTGGTAAGAGTCCGTCAGTCAACTAGCATTTATTTATCATTATACTATATTTATTTATCATTATTCTGTGCTTGAGGAATGGGAGACAACATGTTGACAACTATGTAAAAATAAGCTATATACAGGAAAAATTGGAGATAATCAACAGAGGGAAGGCCCTGGGATTAAGGAGGATCGGGAAATGCTTCTTAGAAAAGATAGAACTTTAGCTGAGACTTGAAGGAACCAGGGAAGCCAGGAAGCAGAGATGATGAAGATAAGTGGATTGGGCATAGGGGACAGTCACTAAAAATGGAGCATTTTGTGCCAGGGGAAGCATGGAGGCCAGTGCCACTGGATTGCAGGATATGTGGATGGAATAAGGTGTAAGAAGATTGGAAAGGTAGGAGGAGGCCAGATTATGGAAGGCTTTAGTAGCCAAACAGAGGATTTTGTATTTGATAGTAGGGGTAATAGGGAGCCTCTGGAATTGATTGTATAGGGAGGTGACATGATCATTGTGCTTGAGGAAGATCAATTTGATATCTGAGTAGAAGATGGACAACAGCGGAGAAGAGACTTGAGGCAGAGAGACAAAACAGCAGGCTATTGGTAGCTCAGGTGTGAGGTGATGTCCTGCAGAGAGAAGGGAACATATAGGAGAGATGTTACAAAGGTAGAAACCATGAGACTTGGTAACTGATTAGATATGGGGTGGGGGCAGAGGGAAAATGGAGAAGAACACTTAGAGTGACAGAGGTACTGATCCCAGGGCAAAGGTCACCATGTCCAGGCTTTGGGGTTGGGGGGAAGAGAATGAATTGAACCAGATCCTCTGTCCAAAGAATCCTCCATCCCAAAGGGGAACAGAATTTCATCAAATCACTGATCAACTTTGACAAAGACAACATCTCAGATAAAGTACTGAAGAAGATTGGAGCATTTTGTGCCCAGCCTGACTTTCAGCCTGACATCATTGGCCGAGTCTCTCTTGCTGCCAAATCTCTCTGCATGTGGGTCCGGGCCATGGAGGTAAAGTCAGGACTGGGGAAGAGGAGGGAAAAAGAGAGAGACTAGAGGGAGAAGAAAGTGATAGAAAAGAGTGGGGGAAGAGAAAACTGGGAGAAGTAAAGAGAGGGGAAGAAAAGGAATGAGCAGGGGGTGCGTAAGTAAGGATGTTTCCCAACCTGATTGCTTCCCTCAGCTCTATGGGCGTCTCTATCGGGTGGTGGAACCTAAGAGGGTACGAATGAATGCTGCCCTGGCCCAGCTACAGGAGAAGCAAGCAGCGCTAGCTGAAGCCCAGGAGAAGCTTCGCGAGGTCAGGCTTTCACTACAACTCTCCTCAACTTACCCCACAAAGTCTCCCCACCTAATCCCCATTGACCCCATAGCCTACCACCTCTATTTCTGCCTCTGCCTCTACACCTCTAGTGTGGATCCATCTCTGATCTCAATTGTCTCAGCAAACACTGGATTGCTAAGGAGAGTCAAGAATGGATCTCCATTGGTGGGGTTTCCAGGGATTAATTCAGGAGTTATCTGTGGGTAATTCAATAGATAATTGTAATTACATCAAAATGTGAACTTAAGAGCTGGGAACCTCTTTAGGAGTTATTTGCACTTAATTAGGAGACTCCTAACCATTCCTGACAGTCAGATGCCTTGGCTTCCCCTCTTCTTGACAAGTGTAGATCATGGAATGATTGGCACTGGCAGATACCTTAGAACTCATGGAATATAACTCATTTTTATAGATGATGAAACTAAAGCCTAGGGGTGAATTGACTGCAAGAGGCCACAGGGCTATTCGTGGACTTGGAGCTTCTGACTCCAAAGTCAATGTTTTTTTGAGGATATCATGCTATCTCAAAGGTCTTTTCCTATCCTTTCCTATCCTGGATGCCTGGACCACTGGGAATATGATGACTTCCACTGGCATTCTGTCATGTCCCTGCTGATGGGTTCATTTGGGCCATTTGGATGAAAATGAAAAAAAGGATGAAAAAAATTGAGGTCACTCACCATGAGCTCCTTCACCCTTGTTTCCCATCTCTAAATCCCTTAACATTATCTCCCTTTGAATTCTCCACTCCCTAGTCTTTTATACTGAGGTGGCCCTTCTCCTTGTCAAGATCAGCAGGTGGCTTTGATTTTAACCCTTGCTGTCTTCTCCAGCAAATTTCTTCTTCAATCACATTCCCTTCTGCTCCTGTAATCTTAAATCTCTCTTGATCTACTGGTTCCTTACCTGCTGCATTTAATATGGCCTGTTTCTCCCATCCTGAAAAAATCTTCACTAGGCCCCCCCATCCACTCAAGACACTGTTTCATATCATTCCTCCTTTGACCAAATTCTTGGAGAAAGCTCTTTGATTACTTTTTCTTCCTTTCTTCTCACTCCTCATCCCTTTGTAAACTGTCTCAACAGTCTCACTCAGCTGAGACAGCTCACCAATAATTTCTTTTTGTTTACATTTTAAATAGTATTTTCCCCCAATTACATGTTAAAACAATTTTTAACATTTTTTCAAAAGTTTTGAGTTTCAAATTCTGTCCCTTCTTCCCTCCCCCTCCCCCTTTATGAGACAACAAGTAATCTGCCAACAATCTCTTAATGGGCAAAACTGATGGCCTTTTCTCATTCTTCATCTTTCTTGACCTCTCTGATGCACTTGACACCACTGACCATGTCTCCTCATGGATTCTCTCTCCTTTCTAGGTTTTTGTGACCCTAGGAGTTCAACTCATTGCAATGAGTACAATGCGTACAACTGTGACCATCACTTCACCTCTGGGCTTTAATTTCATCATCTATCGATTCAACCAATCATTCTATGATTGTGACCCTACTGTTTCTCTTTCTACTTGTCTCATCACTCCTTCTCACTCTCCTTTGCTGGCTCATCATCCATAGTTTGTTCCTTAATTGTAGATATCCACTACAAGGCCCTGTTTCCTGGCCCTCTTCACTTCTCTCTCTGTATATTCTTGGTAACTTTATCAGCTCCCATGGGTTGAGTTATCATCTCTATGAAAGTGACTTACAGATCTATGTCTCCAATCCCAGTCTCTACCCTGAGCTTTAATTCTGCATCACTAGCTGCCTATTAGACATTTCAAACTGGATATCCTGGAGACATCTCAAACTCACCATGTCTATAACAGAACTCACTAGCTTTCCTCCCAAAATTACTCCTCTCCCAAATTTTCCTGTTACTGTTGAACCATTCCTTCAGTCTCCCAGGCTTGTGACCTCAGAGTTACTCTCAACTTCTTCCTTGCCCTCACCCCATTGCTAAGTGGATAGTGGATAGATGGCTGAGCCTGGAGTCAGGAAGATCTCAGTGCAAATCCAGCCTCAGAAAGTGATTCTGAGTAAATCATCCGACCTCTTTTGGCTTCAGCTTCCTCGCCTATAAAATGGGGATAGTAATAGCACCTATCTCACAGGGTTATGAGGATCAAATGGGATCATATTTGTAAAGGGCTTAGCATAGTGCTGGCACATAGTAGCCTCTACATAATTCTTATTCCCTTCTTTTCCCTTTCCCCCTTAATTACTTTGTATATTTACTATATTTGTCTAGTGAAATATTCAGAATGTGATATAAATAGAATGTGAGTTCTTGAAGGGTTGGAAATGTTTGTATATTAACATGTACTCCATAGCCTAGTACAGTGCCTGAAACATAAGAGGTTCTGTTTGTTGATTGACTGAGTGAACTCAAGGGTATGAATCATAATGCAATTTTTCATATAACTTCAAGAGACTATTGACTGTGGTTGGATTTCTAGAGGCTTTTTCCCTTTAAGATTATTCCCTCCTACCCTCATCCCATACGCACAAAAGAAGAGAAAAGAATCTTAAGGGATCTGGGATCATGCTTCACATCGTGACGGCTTGTGTTTAGATGTCTGCTGTGCGTCTCTTCTGTGCCTCCCCCACAGGTGGCTGAAAAGTTGGAGATGCTAAAGAAACAATACGATGAGAAACTGACCCAGAAGGAAGAACTCCGGAAGAAATCAGAGGAGATGGAGTTGAAACTGGAACGGGCTGGGATGCTGGTGTCTGGGCTGGCAGGCGAGAAAGCTCGATGGGAGGAAACTGTCCAGGTGAGGTGGACCCAGGGGCGAGCTCCCTCCTCTTCCTTGACCAGTGTCCACAGGGACTCCCATTATGCTAGCTGGAGAATCTTCAAGTTAGGGCAAGAAAATGGAAGGAGGGAGAGTCCTCATTTCCTTTGGGTTGAAAGTCAGGGGAGTCTTGTGGATGAGAACATTTATATGTTTTAAAAGATGTCTTGGGTTTGTGAAAGGATGTGCCAATCAAGATGTACTAAAGCATGTTCCATGTGCAGAACACTTTAGACTAAATGCTGAAATAAGTAGAAAAAAACAGACATCCCATTCAATTCAATTCAATTAACAAACCCTTATTGGACACAAAGCACTTGATTCTAGAGACACAAAGATGAAAAATTATGCAATCCTTGCTCTCAAGAAGCTGACTGGGACAAAGCACACTCAAATAAATGTGACTATAAAATAGCATGTAGATTCCTTAAGGGTTGGAAATGTTTATTTTTTGCCTTTCCCATAAATAGTGTCTAACTCAGTGCCTGGCATACAGTAGACATTTAATAAATGAAAGGCAGAAAAATCTGTTTATTAAGCACCTACTGAATATAGAACATTGTGGCTTGGTGCTGAGGGAGATACAAAGTTCAGGCAAGACAATGTCTCTCTTCAAGGAGCTTATAGTCTAATACAAGAGGATAAGACCAATGAATAATATTAATTTCCATGATACATGGTATCATATGACAAGCAATCCAATACAAAATCTTAAGAAAATTTGAAAGGAAGGAGAACCCATTGTCTTTGCTTTCAAGGTTTTTCAGTCTAACAGGAGAGACAGAACTTTCAGAATATAAATATAAAAATGTGGAGGGGGATTTCTAAATTATTTTATACTGGGGTTGAATAGTTTTAGAGTAACTGGATAAAGGCTCACAAGGATTTGAAAGGATGAGGAAACACTAAATAATTATAATCTTTTTTTTTCTTGTTCTTTTTGACAACTTGGGGTGGAAAAATAAGATCGTTGATGACATTTTCTATAAATAAACACTTTAAATATTAAAAAAAAATAAGTTGCGGAGGGCCTTTTAAAGAAGTCCTGCTGACATAGACAGTTTGCCAAGGAGAATGCTTTAATGTCTTCAGTGCCTCCTCATGTTTTCCTAAGGGCCTTGAGGAGGACCTGGGCTACCTTGTAGGAGACTGCCTTTTGGCAGCTGCCTTTCTGTCCTACATGGGTCCCTTCCTGACCAACTATCGTGATGAGATCGTTTCCCACATCTGGGTCAAAAAGGTGAGCAGAGTCTGGATATGAAGCCTCATACAGGAGGTTCTCTGTCCTGTTCTTTTGGGTTGGTGGGCCATTAGGGAGAGGGTCAGTCACTTCCAGTGGAAGCTGAAGGTTTAACCTTGCTATGGGTTTGGGGACAGACTGCTGATGTGCCTATGTTTTTAGGAATATAGGTTCTAAAAAGGATTGACCTTTCAGCTCCAGCTGTGAGAATGGGGATATAATCTTGAGGGAGAATGGAGAGTATAAGGAGGCAGATAAGATTATGGGGAGCTGTAGATTTGGATTTGGTGATTGAGATATCAGGGTCTCCTTTGCACAGATCCGCGAGCTGCAAGTCCCCTGCTCACCTGGATTTACCTTCGACAGCTTTCTCTCTAACCCCACCAAGGTCCGAGATTGGAATATCCAAGGATTGCCTTCTGATAACTTCTCCACGGAGAATGGCATTATTGTCACTCGTGGTAACAGGTGAGGGGGCTTAGTGAGGTGAGGAGGAAGACTTGATGCTCTCTTAGGGCTTGCTTCAACTCAGGTAAATTGAGCCTGTCTTCCTTCTCCAGGTGGGCATTGATGATTGACCCCCAGGGTCAGGCCCTGAAGTGGATCAAGAACATGGAGGGCAGTCAGGTAGATGGGTAGGGCCTGCCCATGTCCCTTCCCCTCCTGGCTGACTTCAACTATTTAAGTCTTCTAAATCAGTGATGTCAAACTTAAATAGAATTACTTAATTAGCATTATCTATGTTATATTGTATTTTTATTGATTTTGTTAAATATTTCTCAATTATATCTTAATCTGGCTTGGGAATTTGACACCTTTGCTCTAAATAAAATAATTTCCTACTTAACCAAGCTCCATGTCCTTTCCTGTGGCCCTCTCTCTTAGTCTATCCTCTGCTTTTTGTAATGGAGCACTCTTCCCTCACCTCTTCTTTATTTTCAGGGCTTGAAGGTAATTGACCAACAGATGAGTGATTACCTTCGTATCCTAGAAGGAGCCATCCAGCATGGGAAACCAGTGCTCTTGCAGAATGTACAGGAATATCTGGATCCCACACTCTCTCCTGTTCTCAACAAGTCTGTCACCCGAATTGGTTAGGCCCAGGATAATGGGTAGAGTGGTGAGGTTGGGACCAAGAGGGAGAGAAGGCTGATTTCCTTACTGTCTTCTATACTTAACTTTATCTCTTCAGTTGGTCATGGTTGGAGTTTAGGGCCTGGATATTATGAAGCCTCACGTGGGAAGTTCTCTATCCTGTTCTTTTGGTTGGTGGGCCATTAGGAGAGGGTCTGTCACTTCCAGTGGAAGCTGAAGGTTTAACCTTGCTATGGGTTCAGGGGGCAGACTGCTGATGCGCCTGGGAGACAAAGAGGTGGACTACAACCCTGATTTTCGCTTCTATATCACCACCAAACTGTCCAACCCCCACTACAGTCCAGAGACCTCAGCCAAAACTACCATTGTCAACTTTGCAGTCAAGGAACAGGTAGGAGTTGGGCCTAGAAGAAGGCAGTGCCTTGACTGGACTTTGGGGGGAAGGTGGGAGACTGTGGGGTAGTACCCATAGGGATGGATACAGGAGAAATGAAAAGTGGAATGGAGAGTCTATGGAGTAAGGGGTTTAACGTTCAGGTGGGATGCCTTCCCTGAATGTATGCACCCTCAGGGCCTTGAAGCCCAGCTATTAGGCATTGTGGTACGGAAAGAGAGACCTGAGCTTGAGGAACAGAAGGATTCCCTGGTAATCAACATAGCTGCTGGCAAGAGGAAAATCAAAGAACTGGAGGATGAGATCCTCAGGTGAGACTCCTAAAACCATCCTGATAAAAGAGACACTCCCCAGATGGATAAACCAGATACCTCACAAAATGACTGAAGACTTCAGTCTCCTCCCCCCACCCCCTTCTTCCACTTACCTTCCTCTCTCCAGTCCCTGACTAGAGATTCCTACAACAAGGGAAGCTCTGATCGGCTCCAGGGTTAGGAGCTAGCTGCCTGCTGCCAGGAGAGCTAATCCTTCTGGAGGCTGCTGGGAGTCTGTGGTGGAGGAGGTGAATGGGGCCCAAAGGGCCAGATCATCACTGCCCAGCTGCTGTCCTCAGATCCCTTCTCCCCCTTCTCCCATGTGCTCTTTGATCTCCTCTGCAGGTTGCTGAATGAAGCCACAGGCTCTCTGTTGGATGATGTGCAGCTGGTCAACACCCTGCAGACTTCCAAGGTGACAGCCATTGAAGTGACGGAGCAGCTGGAGACCAGTGAGACAACAGAGATCAATATCGACATAGCTCGTGAGGTTTGCCAAGTGCCCAGAGTGGTGGGAGAACAGGCAGGAGGCCAGGATTCCAGTCCAGGCTTTGCAACCATTTGTCTGATCTTGTGCAAATCTCTTCTCTTCTTTCAGATTCAATTTTGCTATCTATACAATGTGAGGGTTGGATTGAGGGATCTTAAAAGATCTTTTCTAGCTTTAATACTATATGATTCCAGGGCTCCCTGGCTCACCCCCTGTCTATTAGGATCATATTTGTCTTCAGTACACACCTCCCCGCTCATTTCTGCCCCCCTCTCCTGTAGGGGCACTTCCCCTCCCTCATCTGCATCTTTGCTCCTTTCTTTGTGACCCTCACACTTTGTTCTATATAGGCATATCGTCCCTGTGCCCAGCGTGCTTCAGTATTATTCTTTGTGCTCAATGATATGGGTCGAATTGACCCAATGTACCAGTTCTCCTTGGATTCCTACATCAGCCTCTTCATCCTCAGCATCGATAAGAGCCACAGAAGCAACAAACTTGAGGATCGCATTGACTACCTTAATGAATACCACACCTATGCTGTCTACAGGTCTCTAGATCTCTCTCCCCCCAATGCCTGTTTTATTGCACATATCCTGTAACGATTCTTACTCCCTGTACTGGAAGTCAGGGAAACTGGGTTCTAAGTCCCAACACTTCCATTAGCTAGTGGAATGACCTTGGACAAAAGTCCTCATCTGTGAAATGAAAGGGCTCTGTTAGATGTTTTAAAGGTACTGTCCCACCTTGGAAATTTGGAGATCTTATTTGGACAGGTATTAATTACATTGAACTTTCACCCCCCCCCCCATTCTGATTTAGTCTCTTTTGCTCCCCATCTTCAGCTTCAAACTCCCTCCCTGTTTCTGCACAGGTACACCTCTCGGACCCTCTTTGAACGCCACAAATTGCTCTTCAGCTTTCAAATGTGTGCCAAAATCCTAGAGACTTCTGGGAAGCTCAACATGGATGAGTACAACTTTTTTTTACGAGGAGGTGTGGTGAGTATGACAGATGTGTAGATAGAGTTCAAGGTCAGTGCAGGGTATCTAAGATAGGAGGCATGGTTAGGAAGATAGGGCCACAGCTTTGGAGGTTTGGCTAGAGGAAAAATGTTCAGAGGGTGGTGGTCCTTTGTGTAAATGAGCAAGAGTGAACACCTCGCATGAGATTCATTAAGCCAGCAACTGCTGTGACTGGATTTTGGGTTATGCCCCTGTTCATTGACGTCTTTTGACTGCTTTAAACAGCCAAATAAGAAGTGGGACTGAGACTTGAGGACTTCCATATCTCACTGGCCAGCACCCTGTTCATTGGCATAGCTTTTAGTTGTGGCTTAGTGTAATGAAAAGAGTGCTAATGCTGGAAATCAGGAAAGACCAGAGTTCAAACCCTGACTGTCACTTACAAGTTGTGTGACCCTACACAAACCATTTAAGCCTGCATTTTCTTATTAGTAAAAATGGAAATAAAGCTACCTATACCTCATTTTTGTGAAATTCAAATGAGATTATGTGGATAAGTTGTTTTGTAAGCCTCAAAGCATCATATAAGTGTTTGTTGGATGTGTATGTATGTGTGTGTAGGATCAGGGTTTGAACTGGACCTCATTGGTATAGGCAGCTGATGGGGAGACTCTCTCTACTGAAGATTAGCGCCAACTCTGCAACTCATAGTCTTGGATGCTGCTGGTTAAGCAACTTGCCAAAGGTCATAAAGCCAGGACACCCACTTCTTTGAAGTAGTTCATCTCCTAAATGTCAGTTATTAGAATTGATTCAGTTTAATTGACCAAGTAGTTACTAAGTGTCTACTGGGGATACAGATACAAAAATGGCAATGTCTGCCCCATTAAGGCATGGACAGCCTTGACCAAGGCTTGAAGGCTCAGGAGAAAGCTAGAACTGTCCTTGGATGACCACCAGAGGGTGCTTAGCCTTCTGCTGCTTAATCTGAACTGTGCTCTTCCCATGCACCACTAGAGGGTTCTAGAACGTTATATTCCTCAACTAAAGAAGTGTTAACTCCTTAGGGATCCTAGGAGATATTTCAACAGAATGCTGGGACCTTTTAATCCCAACACTTAGAAATTACCTTCTTGACTTTTTTTGTTAACTGTTTCCCCAGTCTTTCTCCTTTTTCATCTTCCTCCCAGGTCTTGGATAGGGAAGGTCAGATGGACAATCCTTGCACTAGCTGGTTGGCCGATGCCAACTGGGACAACATCACTGAGTTGGACAAACTGGCTAACTTCCATGGGCTCATGAATTCCTTTGAGCAGTATCCTCGTGACTGGAACCTGTGGTACACCAATTCGGCACCCGAGAAGGCAATGTTGCCTGGTAGTACAGCCATTGCCCTTTATCTCCTTCCCGCTCTCCTCCCCTTTTCACATGACCCTTATTTCTTGTGTATCTGGCTCCATATTGCCTGTATGAACATTTCTGATTCAGCTGCTGTCCCAGTCTCACCCTCCTAACCTCTGCACTGTTCTCCCCTGATCCCTCAGGTGAGTGGGAAAATGCCTGCAATGAGATGCAGCGGATGCTCATTGTTCGATCCCTTCGCCAAGACCGAGTGGCTTTCTGTGTTACATCTTTCATCGTCTCCAACCTAGGCTCTCGATTCATTGAGCCTCCTGTGTTAAACATGAAGTCGGTCAGTGGTTCCAATCTCTCTTCCCTCTTTCCTTTTCCTGGATTAGATGGTGCTCTGCATTCCCTCTTTAGCCTGACCATTACCTGAAGCTCCACTTTGTATTCTGGATAGGTAATGGAGGATTCAACCCCACGTACACCACTCATCTTTATCCTTTCCCCGGGAGTGGATCCTACCAGTGCTCTGCTACAGCTGGCAGAGCAGATAGGCATGGGCCAGCGTTTCCATGCCTTGTCTCTGGGTCAGGGCCAGGCTCCCATTGCTGCTCGACTCATCCGTGATGGTGTACAACAAGGTCAGTGACCTCCCATTATCCTCTAGTTGCCAAGCTCTCCTCTACCTTTGTCCATCTCAGAATTCTTGAACCAGACCCAGTCCTTACCTCTGTCATGTCCCATATTGTTCATATCATCAGTATACTTAGATCTTTCCCTCCTAGGCCGAAACTGGTCTGATGGTCCAAGTATTTTAACTCTACTAAGTGGGGAATAGAGAAATGGGAGGATCCGCTGAAAGAGAGATTTGAACCTGGCATGTGGTCTACAGGGCACTGGGTGTTCCTGGCCAACTGCCACCTGTCACTTTCTTGGATGCCACAATTGGATAAGCTTGTGGAACAACTGCAGGTGGAGGAGCCTCACCCAGCTTTTCGCTTGTGGCTCAGTTCCAGCCCTCACCCTGAATTCCCCATCTCCATCCTGCAAGTCAGCATCAAAATGACCACTGAGCCACCCAAAGTATGTTTTGTGTGTGTTGGAAGAGGCTGGGGAGTGGGTGGAGGAAGGAGGATTGGGAAAGGAAGGGGTTCAGTATTTGCATGATTACTGACTGTCTTTCCTTCCAAGAGAAATAGGCATATTTTTTCCTCCCCTTTATAGCTAATATGAATGAATGGAAAGCATTTATTAAATACTTGCTATATGCTAAGCACTATACTAAGCTCTGGGGATGTGGTCCCTTGCTCTCAACATTTCTTGACCCAGTCTTTTTCCCACCTCCCAAGGCACCATGATTCCCAAACATATTCCCATTTATCTTAAATATTGTCAATGTTTTTTCCCTTTTGCCTTTTTAATACTTCCTCTGGGCTCATTCTTCCACTTCCTTTGGGAGATTGGGTTCCCAGAGGACTGCTTCTCCTCCCCTAAGAGTTATATGGATAAGCCTGAGGGCTTTCTTTTGTTACCCATGAGCCCCCATCTGCCAAGTAATCAGTTGATAGCTTTTACAAAGGAATATTTACTGAGTAGGTAAATCAAGGACAGAATATAACAAACAAAAAAATCCTCTCTACCCAAGCTGGGCGCACTCTCTCCCTTCTGTACCACTTAGCCCCTGGGGATGGTGGGCTCAGATTTGAAACACAAAGGTACTGCCTACCCATGTAGACAATGCATGTCACCAGAGAGTACCTCCTGGCCCTTGGAGTCCTTTTTGCCCTTTGTAGAGTCCATATCAAGTTCCCTTCTAGATATAGCATAGCAAGTGGAAAAGTCTCTCTCGTTCAATGGGGCTAGCTACCTTCTTACAGGATTCAATGTCTTAGCAGCTAGGTCAGTCTACTGCTGAGCTGGGTCAAACAAGTTGTACCTCAGGGCTGACTGCTCACTGGACTCAGCTCCCGCTGTACTGATTCTGGTTGCTAAGAGGACCTCAGATGGCTCTTTTGGCCTTTCCAAGCTCACAAGAGAGTAACATGGTTCATTCTGTGTGTGTGCTCATTCACCTAAGATCAGCAAGTAATAAGCACAACAGAAACAGACACCACATCCTCAGGGACACATAGTGACTGAGTGGGGAGATAAGGCATTGGAGCTACAGCCAACCCCCAACCCATTAGCTGTCTAGAAAGCTGCCAAGAAGGAGTAAAGCAGCTAAAGTGGTTGAGGGAGGGGCAGATAGGTTCTTTTGTATTACAGCTCAGTCGTGGCTCCATCATCAGTCCTTATCTCTCAGAACCAATTAGAAAACTCATCACCCCACACCAGCCTCTCAGTCACTCATGGCCAGAGGAAAGTTCATCAAGTCTCTTAAGTGTTGGGTTGAAATGAGACACTTCCCTGTATAACCCATCCAGAAGAGCAAATCTGCACAAGCTCCAAGATCTGGCCTTATAGGCTGGTTCCCATTATGTTTAAAACATGATCAAGTTTTCCCTCTCTTAAAAAAACAAACAAACAAACAACCTCTTCAATTAATTTCACCACCCCTTTTGGATACCATGGTGGGATTGTTACTACACTCTTAGAATGTGTGGTCTATAGAAGAGAACCATGGGGTTAGAAGAAAAAATGCTGAGTCATATGGGTCAGAAGACCTGACTCATTCCCATTCTGCATTTTGACTTAGAGCAAGTCACTTGGAACAGAAGAGGGAAAAAAAAACAGAAAGAGACTGCTTCATTTGTAGGTCTTATTTGTAGAAAGGGTGGATGGGGAAAAATTGCAACAGAACAGGATGGAAGGAAATAAAAAATTAACAATCATTACTATAAATGTGAATGTGATGAACTCACCCACTTTTTAAAAAAGATAGCAGAATTGATTAGAGAACAGAATGCAACAATATGTTGTTTACAAGAAACACACTTGAAACATAAAGATTCACATAAAGTTAAAATGAGAGTCTAGAGCAAAATCTGTTATGCTTCAGCTATACTTAAAGGGTAGAAATCATCACTTCAGATAGATCTAAAGTAAACATAGACATGGTAAAAAAAAGCAAAGATAATCAGGGATGCTACATTACATAATTCAATAAATTTTTATTAATTGCCTACTGTGTTCCAGGTACTATGCTAAGCACTGCATAAATTATCTATGGAAAAACTAATCTATATCAACACTTAATATACAAATACCAAATGACAGTATCTAACTACATAAAGGAAGTTAATCTAATTGGAGGGGAGATATTAAAACTTTTAAATGGTACATGACCTCAATATATCCTTTTCAGATGCAGACAAATCTAATCAAAAGATAAACAAGAAAGAAGTTAAGTGCCTGAATAGAACTTTTGAGAAATGAGCAATAATAGATCTTTCTGGTGATTACTGAATGGGAATAGAGAGGAGTTTACCTATTTCTTCGCTATATCTTTACAAAAATTGACCATGTTTTGGAACATAAAGACCTTACCAAAATATGAGGGAATACAGAAATACTAAATGTATCATTTACTGATTATGATGTAATAAAAGTTGTATTCAGTGAAAGCCCTTTAAAGAATTTAAAAGTAATTGGAAATTAATTAACAATTCTAAGGAACTAGCTAATCAAAGAATAATGTATAGAAACAACAGAATATTTCATCAAAGAAAATGACAATAATAAGGCAACATACTAAAATTTATGTGATTCAGCTAAAGAAGTTCTAAAGGGAAAATGTTTATCTCTAAGCAACTGCATCAAAAAAGAGAGGCCAAATCTTTGAATTTGGCATGCATCTAAAGAACTTGAATAGCAACACATCAACAACCCTAATTAAATATGAAGTTGAAGTTATGGAAATTAAAGAAGAGACTAATAAAATTGGAAGCAAAAGAGTATTGAGCTGATAAATAAAAGTAGGAACTTTTTTTAAAAAAAAGAAACTAATAAAATATATAAATGATTAGCTAATCTGATTTTTAAAGAGAGAAAAACCAAATTGTTCACATGCAAATGGAAAACTAGAATTCAAAATAATTGAAGAACAAATAAAGGAAATTATCAAACTGTTTTGCCCAATTATGTGCTAACAAAATGGATAACTTAGAAGAACTAGATGAATACTTACAAAAATACAAAATACCTAGACTAACAAAAGAAGATATGAACCATTCAGATAACCTAATATCAGAAAAAGAAATTGAATAAGCCATAAATGGGTTCTGAAAGGGAAAATTTTTTGAAAAACCCAGGATCAGCTGGATATATAAGTGAATTCTATCAAACATTCAAAGAACAATTAATTTCAATAGTATATAAACTGTTTACAATAATAGGATATTTCTTGATACAGATATGATCTGGATACCCAAACTAGGGGGAGAAAAAAACAGACAGAAAACTGTAGACCAATATCTACAAAGAACATTGAAACAGAAGTTTTGAATAAAATATTAGTAAATCAGCTGCAACAACAAAGATTATCTACAAACCTAAATAATTAGAGAAATATTAATTGCTCGTGGATATGCCAAGTCAGAGTAATAAAAATTATACTACTACCTAAATTACTTACTGAATATATATAGTTAGAAAAAAATAACACAGGAGGAATTAATGATCAAGAATCTCAAGGGTAATAAAAAAAAGATTGAAAGTAGGTGGGAGTAGTCTATCAGTACCAGATATTAAACTAAGCAATAATCACTAAATCAGTTTTTTACTGGTTAAAAAGCAGAGGTTGGTCAGTGGAACACATTAGATACACAACATACAGAAACAAATTAAATAATGTTTGATAAAACCAAAGACCTCAGTTACTAGAACAAGGGCTCTCTATTTGACAAAAATTTCTGGGAAAATTTTGTAAAAGAAAAATGCAGAGTATCTTTAAGGGTCACCATTTCTGTTACCAGCTCACAAACCCCTGTGTGGCACAAAAAAATTTTCATGGTCATTCCTCATCTTATAAATATTCTGCCTTTTAAAGGTCTTGTTTTTATAACTTAACCATATCAATGATATCCTGTTACCCTTTTTCCATCTCTGGCTCGAGTTTCTTTGTTCCAATGGCTTGGCTACAGATGATGCAGTAAATGAATTTCACATGTGGTGCTCTTTGGACCTTGCTTGAGAATCCTTTTATTCTCTCATAGCTGCTTCATCAGTGTCTGTATTATCATCGGTTTTCCCATTAAACATTTTTTTAATTTTTAAAAAGTCAGTTACTGTTAAGAATGGCATATTATTCCTTCCTTTAATGGTTCACAAAATTTAAAAAACCCTGCTAGTGTTTCATTATTAAAGCAGAATCTAGCAAATGCTATAAATGAAAAGTGTTAGAAACATCTGTACTTTTATCCTACTGCATAGGAAACCACCTCACATGGGATAATTTGTTTTAATGCTTATTTCATCAGAGCTTCAGCAATACTGGTTTTTGCTTCTTCCAACAGCCTTGTCTGATAAAGAAATAAATGCATTTTAGTTTATTGTCATATTGTTTTCCATATATTATTTCATTTGTCTTACGATAGTAAGAAGACAAGTCTCCAATGATATGTGGATTTTTTTGTGGGGGATGGAGTGTGCTCTTAAGTAAAAAACCTCAAAAGAGGCCTCTAAACATTTATCATTAATCAGGGAAATTTTGTAAAGTACTGGATTGAGAATCCTAGGACATACTACTGATTAAAAAAAAACCGTAGAGGTTTTTATTTATTGCTTAAAATGATTCACTACTTACGATGGCTTCATATTATCTTAACTAGCTAATATCTCATGGCATAAGATACATTTAGGATAAGATTCAGCACTAATGATGTGGACAGAAATCCGTATTTCAAATAACCTTTTTGATAATTTTGAATTTTTTGGCTGACCTTGTCAGAGATGACATTTTTTTACTTTGTAATGGTTAACAAAGAACTGGTACTAGGAGTAAGAGAAAGGTCTGCTTTATCATTTTCCTTGTTCACTTTTGCTTTCATTGTCAGTATTATCTTCAATTGGCAAGTTCTTTGTACTCACTTTTTGAAGCCACTGGTAGTATAGGTGTGTGTAGGGTGTAGGCTGTGTATGAATATGTCTATGGCTACTTGTCCATTTTGTGAGGGTTAGTTTGGTTAAAACTACATAACATATTCTATAAATCCACTTACCTGGGCACATGTAAGCTGTAATACATCAGAAGATACTGAAAGCCAAAAGACAAATGAAAGTTAAACCCTGCCACCTTGTAGAGAACTGCCACTCTTCCTTTAAGATACCTTGCCTACAGTGTGGGACAGGTAGAGCGGTCTGCTATATGGACTGAATGAAGGTTCCATCATCAAATCATATGTAAAACTTAATTGTTTTTTGGTTTATTTTTAGGTTAGGAATAAAAGTTAATATTTTATTCCCACATACCAAGCCCCTTGCCCCCAACTCATTCCCTAAAATTATAGAAATTACAAAAGAGTTGCCAATCTTTGTTGGTTAAAAAAAAAAGTTTCCTTACCAGGAGACCTCCGTACCAATGAAATCACAAGTCCATTTTAAAAAAGAAATTTAAACCCAGAAAACTCAAGATTCAAGCAAATTTGCAAATTAATTCTATCAAACATGTAAAGAACATACAATCTCTATATTTCCAAAATGATGTCCAGAAACAAAGATAATCTATCAAACTCTTTGTCCTGATTCCTATACCAGGAAGGGGAAAAGCAGAGATATCTGTATAGGTCAATATAGCTAAAGAACATGGTTGCAAAAATATTATGGCACGGAAGTTTCTCACAATACAGTGAACATTAAGTACCTACAATAAACATTAAGTTACTACTATGTTCCAGACACTGTGCTAAACACAGGGAGTGATAATAAGAAAAAAGAAATTTCCTTGCCCCAAAGGAGCTTATTGATTGAATGGAGGAAAACAACACAAAAAAAGGAAATGAAAAACTAGGAGGGAGCCCAAGCAGTACAGATGGTACAAAATGAGGAGTTAACTGGGCTTTGGAGCCCTCTTTAAATGGAAACTTTGAGAAGAGTGGTTTGCTCTGCCCTTTAGCACTCCATTCAGAGAGCCAGAGGGTACAGAACATCCAAAAGTGCTGAAATCTCAGTGATGATGAGTATCCTGGTAATGAACTTTTCCTTGAGTGGGATGAGATGAGAGTGGGAAGGAAAGGAAACCCACATCCAAGTTGTATTTATATCAGGAAGGCCAGGATGGTTCAATATTAGAAAAACAATTAGCATATTAAATCATATTAATCACAAAATGACAATTTTTAATAGACAAAATTCTGTTTATTTCACTTTTAGTTTTCAAATTCTCTTTTTGAAGTTGTTTTAAAATTACACATTTATTGGTCTTCTAGTCTTTAAAATTGTATATACTCAATTCACATCAAATTCTTTTTCTGTTCTGTTGACATAAGTGTTCAGGTATATACACACTTTCTTTTAAGGACTTCATTAGGATGCATCCCAGATATTTTACTTGGTTGATTTATTATCCTTCTCTTTTAATGTAATTTTTTTGTTGTTTGTATGATTTGGGCTTTGGTCATTATCTAAGACATTGGGGTGGGGTTGATTTTAGCCTCCATTTAAGTCAGCATCTTTTTTTCTCCACATTTCCTTTATTAATTATATTGTGATTGCCTTGTAGTCTGTCAAGAGACACAGTCCATGACAGTCTTGGAGGCAAAAAGACATGAATTCAAATCTTGCCTTTGGCACTGCTGTGCTGTGTAACTCTGGCAAATTCCTAACTTTTCACGGCCTCAACCACTTCTAAAATACTGTAAATTAGAGAAGAGTTGCCAGTCTGCGTCTGTAGAGGGACTTCTCTATAGTCTAGATATTTATTTAACCTGTAAAAGATATTTTAGATATTTCTGGATTTATTAATCCAGTTTTTTGTGTCCTAACAATTTTTGTACAAGTTCCATGAGAGCCTGAGAACACGAAGGTTCTCTAAAATGTCTGCCATTCAAAAAGTATATGTTTTTAAAAATCTAGTTTTTAAAACATTTTGCTAAAATCTATAATTTTCTTATCTTTTGATTTTTTTAAATTCTGGAAGCTACTCAAATTAGTGTTCTATAATATAATTCTAGATAAAATGTATTAAATTAGGGCATATTTCTCTTTTCTTTGTCTTTGTATCTTTAACACTTGGGCTATGTGGCTCAGTGGACTGAGTGCTGGGCTTGAAGTCAGGAAGACTTATCTTATGAGTTCAAATCCAGCCTCAGATACTTACTAGCTCTGTAGTCCTAGTTAAGTCACTTAACCTGTTTGCCTCAGTTTCCTCATATATAAAATAAGCTGGAAAAGGAATGATAACCAGTATCTTTGCCAAAAAAAACAAAAACAAAACCAAATGGGGTTACAAAGTCACTGAAATGATTGAACAACAATCCTCAGCACTTATCACAGTGACTAGCACATAGTAGACATTTAACAAATGCTTGTTGATTGACTGAGTGAACTCAAGGGAGTGACTAAAAATACAACTTTACAGGGAATTTAAAAAGATTCCTGCCGTCTGCATGCTTGACAATTTGAGCTGTATTACTAGAGAATCTTCCCTTTAGGACCACTGCCATTCCCCCCCCCCCAAAAAAAAGTCACGAGGGAGTTGGAAGCACACTCCTCATCACTCCTATTTAAGATTTTTAATCATCATTTAGGTTGGCTTCTTTGTTCCTCTAGGCCTGTTATGTGTCTGTTTCCCACTGGTCTCTGTTTCTAACTTTTCATCAGTCTTTACCTCCATATGAAGGTGGTTCCTCAGAGGGGCTTCAAGCATGCGCCTCTGGGAACCAAGTCTGTTCTATTTCTTACCTCTCACTTAAAAGAATGTTTGCCTGTCCAATCTTTCTGTGTGGATTGGATCTTCCTCTTACAGTCATGCTCAAGGAAGTAGATCTAGGTATATGAACTAAGCTATAAATGAGACCATGGGAAAGCAAAAGCCTCATAGCACTTTGTAGATCTCTGTATTTATCATATTTTTATTATTTGTGTATATGCCCTATTCCTCCCAGGAGATCGTAAGAACTTTGAGGTCAAAGACCACCTCTTATTTACCTTGGGGGGTTTTACCTCTCAGAACCTAGTACAATGGTACAACAGTGCACGAGCATGTCCTTATTGAATGAACGTCCTGCTGAGAGGGAGCATCCAAGTATGATGCCTGGTGAAAATGGATATAAAGAAGTACAGAGAGCCAGGGCATTGGCTGGTACTCCAAACTACCCTTCCCTTTACTCTGGGACTCCTTATACTCTGACCCCAAGCTTAGACCTTGTTTCCTTTCAGGGCCTGAAAGCCAACATGAAGCGGCTGTACCATTTGATGACAGAAGCACAGTTTGCCCGCTGTAGCAAGCCAAGCAAATATAAGAAGCTACTGTTTGCCCTTTGCTTCTTCCACTCCGTACTGCTTGAGCGTAAGAAGTTTCTACAGCTTGGCTGGAACATCATTTATGGCTTCAATGACTCTGATTTTGAGGTTAGGGCCAACCCCTCCCCCCCACAAACCTAACCCTATCACCACCCCCCTTCCCCTACTCCTTACCATCATTCAGATCCCCCATATCTTCCCCCCTGTTACAGAATTTTGGTTGCCAAAGGCCCTATAATAAAATCTCTTTCTACTACTGTAACTGTGGGTTGAGATATAGTTGGTTTCAACTTTCCAGGTATCTGAGAATCTTTTGAGCCTGTACCTTGACGAGTATGAGGAGACACCATGGGATGCCCTCAAGTACCTGATTGCTGGTGTCAACTATGGAGGACATGTCACTGATGACTGGGACAGGCGCCTCCTCATCACATATATCAATGATTATTTCTGTGAACAGAGTTTAAATACTCCCTTCTTCCGGTGAGGATTTGGTTCTGGCAGTGAGAACAGATTGGGAGTATACTGCTGTCAGTGCAGAGTCAGTGGTGAAGATAAGACAGCAAAGTTTTGAACAGAGCCAGAGGATGAGTCAGAACAGAATCCAAGATGAAGCTTTAGGCACAGAGTTTGGTATCGCTCTCAGGGAAAAGAATACTGATTTTGGAGTAAGAGGACCTAGATGCAAATTGATCCCATTTGTGTGGACCTACAAAGTCATGCTGCCTCCTCTGTAAAATGACCTGATATGCCTTCTAGTTCTTAACTTCTAAAATTCAGATTACATGTTAGCATTGTCAGATTGTATGTAAGTGTCAGATTGTATGGATGATAAGCAATATGAATGTAAATAGATGTAAATTGGGGCAACTAACTGGCACAGTAGATAGAAGGCCAGGGCTGGAGACAGGAACACTTGCTGAGTTCAAGTCACTTACTAGCTGCGTGACCCTGGGGAAGTTCCTTAACCCTGTTTGCCTCAGTTTCCTCATCTGTAAAATGAGTAGGGGAAGGAAATGGCAAACCATTCCAGTATCTTAACCAAGAAAATCCCAAAGAGGGTCACAAACATCAACAACAAAGGAATGAGGAATGAGGGATGTGAGAGCAAAAAGAGTCGAAGCTTGCTTAGGCCTAAAAATGGAGTTGTAACCCTTGTGCTGCTCCCATCCTCTCCAGACTTTCCATCCTGGATACCTATTGCATCCCTAAGGATGGGAACCTGGCTTCTTATAAAGAATACATCAGCATGCTTCCAAGCATGGACCCTCCAGAAGCTTTTGGCCAGCACCCCAATGCAGATGTAGCATCTCAGATCACTGAAGCACGTACTCTATTTGAGACCCTGCTCTCCCTGCAGCCCCAGATCACACCCACTGGGACTGGGGTCCAGAGCCGGGAGGACAAGGTATGGATAGAATGAACAATTTGGATATTTGTATGTGTGTTGAGGACATTCTTTTATATCTTAGTATTGGAGAAGTCTCTTGAATCCTACCTAGTTCCTGTCTCCTTAGGTTCTTGAGCTGGCAGCTGATGTGAAACAGAAGATACCTGAAACAATTGACTATGAAGGGACCAGAAATCTTCTGGCACTGGATCCTTCCCCACTCAATGTGGTCCTGCTACAAGAGATCCAGAGATACAACAAGCTTATGGAAACCATTCTGTAAGAAGGGAAAAATCTCTTACACCCTTGGGGATAGGGATATAAGACCTTTTTTTGTAGTTGGTATGTACATAAAGCCTATGGACCCATTTTCAGGGGTTACGTTAAATAAAGTACATTCAATAAAATATATAGGATCACAAAGGAAACTAACTATATTGAGATAACATTATCAACATATTAAAAAAAATTTACAGATTCCAGGTTAAGAACCCCTATTCTGCATTGACTGTTTAACAACACTTCTCAGGTTCTCACTGATAGAGCTGGAAAAGGGTATTCACGGTCTTGTTGTCATGTCCACCAGTCTGGAGGAGATTTTCAACAGCATATTTGATGCACGTGTCCCTCACCTCTGGGAGAAGGTAAGGAGAAGGTCCACCCTACTTGTTGAGGTTTGCATTCAGGAGCTCTACACTTAGTTCTAGTTAAGGACTGATTGCCTGGGTTTAAACCACCTTCCTCTTTCCCCAGGCCTATCCATCTCAAAAGCCTCTAGCATCTTGGACTCGGGACCTTGCACTTCGAGTAGAGCAGTTTGCAACATGGGCTAGCAGAGCCCGACCTCCTGTGCTTTTCTGGTTGTCTGGGTTTACGTTTCCCACAGGCTTCCTGACTGCTGTGCTGCAAGCTGCTGCCCGTCAGAATAATGTGAGGTCCATTAAAGGGGGCAGGGACATAAGCTCCCCACCACCAGAATAGGCTGTTAGTGTGGGGTCAGGAGTGTGGGAAGGAGAGAGGGTCATATTGGGAAGAGTTGGGAACAGACTCAGGTACTGGGAGTCCAGGGATCATGGAGCCTCCTCTCTTTTAACTCTTCTCCAGGTCTCGATTGACAGCCTCTCTTGGGAGTTCATTGTTTCCACTGTGGATGACAGCAACTTAGTGTATCCACCCAAGGTAAGAACCAGATGTGCCTGGATTTGAGGGGCAGAGGGAATTGGAATTACAGTTAATTAGGGTGGGAAGAGGAAATCAGTTACCAAGGGGGTTGCCGGGAGCTGGGCAAGTAACGTTAAGAGTATTGGTTTAACTACTGGAGTTCCTCTGATTTCTATCTAGGATGGTGTTTGGGTTCGTGGCCTATTTTTAGAAGGTGCAGGTTGGGATCGGAAGAATTCATGCTTAGCAGAGGCAGAGCCCATGCAACTTGTCTGCCCTATCCCTACCATACACTTCAAACCAACTGAGAGCCGAAAGAAGAGTGCTAAGGGTACGTGTGCAGGCTCTCTTCTGTAAACTTCCACTAAATTTCCCGGCCAACCATCCTCACCAACATTCCCTACGATGGCCCTTGTCCCTACTGTCATTTCTCCCCAAGCTGGTTTAATTCTGTCCCCAGCACAGGGCTCAAGGCACTTATTTGGTCTTTCTTTTCTCCCCCAGGCATGTATTCCTGCCCCTGCTATTACTATCCCAACCGGGCAGGCTGTGCTGACCGAGCTTCCTTTGTAATTGGCATTGACCTTAGATCTGGAAGCATGCCACCTGACCACTGGGTCAAGAGAGGAACTGCATTGCTGATGAGTTTAGACAACTGATGGGAAACTCTGGGAGTGGCTGGGAACCTTTGGAACTCTGATCACCTGAGGAGAGGAGTTTGAGTATTTGAAGCCTAACTTCTGAATCTGGGAAAGGAGGGGCTAGAGACCCTCCAAGGCATGGAGTGGAGCCTCACTCCCTTGGTTTCGTTGCCCTAAGATAACTCTGGAGCACAAGGTTTATTTGTGAAAAGAGGAGGGGCTGAAGTTCTCTCTTCATTCAATAAACATGTTTTACATTTACAAGGGTCCTTTAATGATGCAATGTCATGGGGAAATGAAGGGGTTGTATTAATACACATTTGTAGAGATAGCAGGGTTAGGGTTGTTGTGTTCGTCCTTCATTTTAGAAGACCATGACATCAGAGAAATGATGACATGACCTGCACTGGACTTTGAGTGAGGGAGGGTTAGGGTTAAGTGAAGGTGAGCTAGTCGAGACCCCGAGGAAAGGAGGAGCCAGGATTCAAAGGGGCGGGGCCCAGAACAGAAGCGAGGCTGGGGGAAGCGGCTTGAGCAGGAAGGGGCGGGGCTAGAGGTGGAGGGGGCGGAGACCGAGTTGGACGAGGGTAGGTACGAGGCAGGGGAGGGGCGGATACAAGGCAGGGAAGGGGCGGGGCCCGAGCCGGGAGCGCTGAGCATAGGGGCTCAGGCCCGGACCGGGATGGGGCTGGGGCGGGGCCGTGGGCGGGCAGGGGCGGGTGTTTGTGTTGGAAAATCCAACTGCGCCACGGGGCGGAGCGGCCCCCCCAGCCCGGGCCGGGGTGGGGGGGGCCTCCCGACCCCCTGGGGGTCCACGGGGAGCCGGGACACCTGGAACCCCCAGAACCAGGTAACGGGGAGTCTAGCGGGCGCCTAGAGAGCGGGAAACCGTCTCCACGCAAGGGGGGCGGGGCGGACCGCACTGCCGGATCCCGGGAAGGGAGCAGCGGGGCTGCGGGCACCTGTACAGCTCGGGACCGTACAGCACGCACTGTATGTGACCGGGTAGCGGCGCCGGTTTCCCGGGGTCTAGGGAGGCCGCACCGAGGAGGGGGCTGAGAAGTCGCTCAGTTCTCGGTGTTTGAGTGCGTGTCCCGGAGAGGGGGCGGGGCGCGACCTCAGTGTGGTGGTTGAGGGGCGGTTGTCAAAGGGAAAAAGTCGTGGACCGGTCGGGGTGTGTCGTCTGGAGGCTTTGGGGTCCCCTCGGGAGGTCATAATCGCCCCCCCTTCCAGTTCTAACCCAGCTCCTACATCTCGGCCTCCTCGCCCCCGCCCCACGCCGGGGGTGGAACCTCCCCAGTTCAGCCACCAGGGGGCGAGGGCGGTGCGCGTTCCTGTTTCTGGGAGGCGGGGCTGGCTGGCGGCGCGGGCTTCCCCGCGTTCTTTGGGCTCATAGTGCTCGGGGCAAGGGACTTCATATCAGTGCGAGCCCCTCTTAACAGTAAAAGGTGGGAGGAGGGAGGTGATGAAGTGGGTAAAACGGGCGTTTCTCCACTTGTCGAAGGCGGGAGCGCCGTGTGCTGCGGAGTGCGAAAGGCAGGCGGCTTGCCAGCAAACGGAACCAGCTTCCGGTCAAGGGTGGCTTGTGGTAGAGGTTTGGAGCCAGGGGAGAAAGGGTGCAGGTCAGGACCCTATAGAGAAAACCGAAGGCCTGAAAACTGGGAGAAACGAGCGTGCTCCTAAAGGTCTACGTGCCCCTGTGTTTTGGCTAGGAGGAGTAAACTAACCCTGGCGGGGCGGGGCCACGGCGGGACTCCCGGCTCTGGACGGTGCTCACGTCTTACTCCTCCACTACGGCTTGCCTAGTTGCTAGAGTAACTGGAGGCAGAGTCGGGAGCCGGGTTCTCGAACTGTTGCAGCCGCCCAATCCGCTTAAGAACATGCTGGTGACGTCACCGGCAGGCCGCCAATGGTGTGGAAGGGGGTTGCGGCCTAACGATGGTGGGGGTGGGGAAGGAGGGATGGGGAAGAGAAAGAGCTGAGGGGGCTGGGGATTAGAGGGAGCTCTGAGCAGCTGCTTCAGACCTGCACGTGCACTCCCACACGCTCACATCTTTCCCTCCCCCCGCCCCCTATCCCCCGCCCCTATGCCCCCTCCCCGCACGCGTCTAGTTACCCTCTAGCGCCTGCGCGCGGAGTTGACCGATATCCCGGCCTCGCTCTGTGGCTTTACAGACCTTCTGGGGCTTTACTCCCGCTTGTGTCCTGCTTGACGCCCCGCAAGATCTAGCAAACACTCCCTGGGCTCTAGTTCGGAATGTCTGCTGGAGACTGGCTGCAAGTCAGTAATCCCTACTCTGAAACTGTCGGGATCGGGAGAAAGAACAGGCTAGGCTACCTGGGTTCCCACCCCAGCTGGCACCCTCCGATCCCAGGTGGTACTGGGTGGAGCTGTGGTTTCCTGCTCCATCTGTTAAGTAGGGAGTCTTGCTGCTATGCCTTCCTCTGGGCCTCAAGAAGCCTTGGCTTCCTTCCCCGGGGGCGATTAGAATCTCCCTGGTTTTCACTGGCAGAATCTGGAGTGGGGATGAGGTCTAAGGGAAAGGAAGCTGGAAAGTAGGACATACAGATTGGAAGCTGTGAGCTAGATTTCCTGTAGCCCACTTGGAAGGCAAGAACCTGTAAGAATACTCAGTCCGCTCTGTCCACTCCCTCCTCCCACCGTCTCTGCCTCTTACAATCTTACTCTTTTGTATAAAGTCTTTAGTTTGCTTTTCCCCTCATAATCTTTATACTTCAGCGTCTCTCCTTTTTAAATGCCTCTTCAAGTAGTCCTGAATCTATGTCATTCTGTTTGTTTCCTGATGTCTGTCCCTTTTCTTCTCTCTGCCTCTCTTGATTATATAACTCTCCCTCTTGCCTTGTCCTGATTTCAACTCTGGAGACTCCGCCCTGGAATGGAGGAGGAGGGGGAGTGTTCGGATGCTGGGGACAGCCCGGACAGTGATTGGGGCTGTGGTGGGGAAGAGACCCTACATGCACACAACCAGACTGACCCCTCCTCCCGGCATTTCGCCCCTCTTCCTCTTATTTCCTGCCAAGGATGGGTCTCCTGAAGGATTAGGGAGAAAATTCAGCGTCTGAAGCGGGAAAACCAAGATCCTTAAGAGAAATAAGGGGAATTGAGGTTTAACTGGGAATGGAGCCTGTTTGGACATGGCCCACTACTTGGCTTCCCAGAATTCCTAAGGTTATTTCTCCTGATGCTTGCTCACCCCCTTTTTCCCCCCTGCAGCTAGGGGTCAGAGGTTGGTGTCAGAGGTGGCAGAGATGACGTCATTAGTGCACGTGCCTGGGGGTGGTTGCTAGGCACTGTGACCTCCTCCCCCACTCTGAGTCCAGTTGAGATCCGTTGCCACCTCTTTCCCTTCCCTACCCTAGTGTCCTGCAGGTGGGAAATCCTGGACTGGATTTTTTTTGGGGGGGGGGGTAGGGTAGGGTGTGGTGAGTGGCCCCAGCCTTGGTTCATCCAGATGGGATGTGAAATTCCACCCCACTTACCTAGACTCTTTCCTCCCACGAGTCTGCTATTCCCCTCCTCTTTCCCCTTTCTGTTGCCTCCTGAGGGAGCGACGTGGGAGACAGCATGAGTTGTATGTAGTGGTGGGACATTTCTCCTTAAAAAAAGATATAATTGTGGGGGTTACATACTCCTCTACTTCCCCCCTCACGAACACCACCTCCCCCCCACAGTCTTTATGGGAGTGGGTGGAGGAATAATGTATAAGACTCAAAACTCATGCCTTTAATTTGGGGGGAGGGGAGGCGGATCAGTTTACACATTTTCACTTTTATGGGGAGAAGGACTGAGAGGACTTTGACAGCTGGAGGCTGCTGTTGGGCAGGTATTTATTTGCATCCTGGGCTGAAAAGTGGGGGAGGGGCAGGTTTAAAATTGGCTCATGCCATTATTCTGGTGGCCAGACCAGCTTCCCATTCCCCGGCAGCTTGGGAATTGGGGGGCGGGGTGGGAGGAGGGAGGTGGGGCGCTTGTGTTAATTTGGTGGTGATGGTAAGCTTCAACAACTCTGGTCTCTTCATGTGATAGGGGGTTTGGTTACAATCTTAATGCTCCCCCTTTTTAGGCTTTTGCCCTTTCGGGGAAGAAACAACTCAGGCTATTTCACTAAAAAGGGAAGGCAATTGTATTGTAGCTCTCAGTTTTTCAGGGGGATCTCTCGCCCATGTTGTTTTCTGGAGCCTTTTAATTCGGCAAGGGGACTTCCTTCCATATTTTTTCATTAGGGGGAGGGGGGACGGGGGACGGGGACTGAAGGGTGTATAAAAGGTTGGGGGGTGGGTGGAGAGGGAACAGCTAAGGGGCGTGGGGGGGGCGGGTTGCTGAAGGAAGAGACCGGAAGGGAGGAGGAGGGAGCCTGGTGGGGAGGGAGGGAGAGGGGGGAGGAGGAGGAGGAGGAGGAGGGAGGGAGGGGGTTGGGGAGAGCCTGCTACAGTTCTTTGTTTGACTCCGGGACTCAGGGACTGGGAGGAGGAGGGAGGGAGGCAGAGGCCGCAAGAGCCGGGGACAGGCCCAGGAGGCAGAGGAGGGATCGTCTCCCCCGCCCCCCCAGTCCCCGCTTCCCCCCCCTTCCGCTGCTCCCCCCTCCCTACCCGGACTCGGGGGCACCGCCGGGGGACAGACACCCAGCAGGTAACCCCCGGCCCGGCTCCCCCAACCACCACCTATGGTTCCCATCGGATTCTTGCTTTATGTCTCTTTCTCCCCATTGACCCTTTTTCCCTCCCCCACCTTTTTCTGTCTCTCCTGTTTCCCCTAGTCTCTTCCTTTTATCTCTCCATTTTGCCCTGTCTCGTCTGCCTCTGGTGTCTCTGCCTCCCCGTGTAGACTCCCCCTTCCCCCCCACACATTGATCTTCTGCTTAAATCTCCCCCTCCCCCACTTCACCTCTACCCGACTCTCGACCAGGTTCCCGGTCTCTTACCCAGCTTCCTTGTACCAGTATCTCCTTCCCTCTCTAGGTTCTGCTACCTTCACCTCTGATGTTCCCCCAGGTGTCTGTCTGTCCTCTCTGTGAAAGAAGCCCTTAGCCCTTTCCTCTTTTTCCCCAGTTCCCAGTCCCTCCAACCCTGAACCCCTTTCTCCTGGCAGCCACTGGGGGAGGGGAGGGAACCGGAATTGGGGAGGGGGCATTTGGGGGGGGTGGATGGGGGCTGTCTGTGGCTCTGGGGGCTGGTTTTCAGAAAGTCATGGACAGGGGGGAGGGGGGCTCTTTTAGCATAAGTGTGTATGGGGGTTGTTGCACTGTGATGTCCCTTTAAATAACCTGGGAAGGGGAATAGCCCCAAATGTCTAGGGTTAGGGTGGTGATTTAAAAGGGACAATATCAGCGTAGTCAATTACTTCCACCTTTCATTGATTGAAGGGAACAGTGGTAGGATACAGGAGTCATGGTCCTAAGGGAGTCAATCTAGGGTTGAAGGGGCGTTATTTTGGGGGACCTGGTGAAAGGGGATTGGCTAGCAAGGTAGAGAAGAATGCTCTGGTAGAAACAGAGGCCTGAGGAAGGGGGCCCCCCTGCAGCTCTGGCAGCCAGCCCAGTCTAGTGGGGGGTGGTACTTTGGGATTTCTTCCTGTACTCCATATCTTAATCTTGTATTCCCCTCATCTCAGGGATAGAGTGTAGGGCCCACGGTGATGGTCACTGGAAACTTGAATGGGAGAGAGCAGAAGGTTGAGGAAAAGAGCATAGAAAAAAGTGGAAGTCTGTTTCTCTCCTTGGGGCACTACCTGGGGAAGTTAAAGGAGCCCCTAGCCTTCCCCTTTTGTTGTTCTGAGGCTAGGCACTAGAGAGCCCCAGTCCCTCCCCTTGTCTCCCCCCACCCATTCCCTACTACCCCCCTCCCCCAACCCAGCTGTTGGGCAGATGAATTACAGCCTCCAGCTCTGGGCCAGGGCTAATGAGGGATTAAGGTTGTGGTGCTGGAGTTGGGTAGAGGTTTGAGAGTGCTGGACTTGGTATGTAGAGACCTGAGTTTGAATCCTGCCTTCTGACACTAATTGTGTGATCATGGGCAAATCATTTAACCTCTCGGTGCCTCACTTTCCTCATTTGTAAAAATAGGGAGAATCATATTTGCACTATCAACTTTACAGGCTTAGGGAAAAATTTTTTGGAAATTTTGTGAGTTATATATTTGCTGACCCTTCCCCTTCTCGACTTTGACTTCAACTCCAACCTGACCCTCTTCTAGCTTTGCTCTCTTCCTTGCATCCTGTTGCCCCTCTCAAGTGGTGATACTTGCGGAGACCACCTGGATCCCTACAAACTCCGTTTATCAGCAAAGAAATTGGCTGTCCCATTTCCCTAGCCCACTTACCACGGAGAGGACTGTTGGTGGGTCAGGAATAACAACTGCTTAGGAAGGAATGTCATCAGCAGCCACTGTGGTTTACAACAGATTGCATCATGGAGACTGGGGGGGCCAGAGGCCTGGGTCTCTGGAGGAAGGAGCAAGAATGGGCAGGACATAGAGATAGGTTTTAATAGGAGTGTGGAGAACTGATCTTCTGAGACTTTGGGGATGGTATTAAATGAAAAGGAGCTGTAGATCTGCATTCTTGAAGGAATTGGGATGGGACATGGCTTGAACATGATTCCTGGAAAGGGAATGAGTGTTGGAGAAGTAGGACTCCTGATGGATCAGACACTTTGTAGAAGAGAGCCCTCTGTCACTTTTCCTGTTCATTTATTAGAGGAAGGAAGTGATGGGGAAACAGCATATGACCTTGAAGGGAAATCCTTCACCCTTGTTTTCCCCTCCTAATTCTTGAGTAGAGACCTATATAGGGCCAAAGAGGCCCCCTCCATATACCAGGCAGGAAGGGGAGCCCTTGGCTCCTCCTCTTCTGGTCCCGTTCAGCCTGTCCAGCCACCTCTGCTTTAGCTGGGACCTGCCTGGCCTTGGGGGGAAAAAGAGGGGAGGGGAGGGGGCAGAGTCCAGAGGGTGGAGTTGGCCATCTGGTTGCTAGATAAGACTGGGTGGAGGCAGTAGCTGGGGGAGGGGCAAAACCCTGGGACATCCCAGTTTAGGCTTCATGGAGTGTGAAGTTAGGTTGATTAGAGGAGGATAGAGCCCTGGGAAGAAGGGCTCTAGGATGGAATTGGACCTAGATTTCCTCCCAGTACTAGGTGTTATCTGAGGACATTATAGTCCGGGCCCTGTTGTCACCCTCCTGCTCCCCTGTCAACCACTATTCTTACTTAGGGACGGATGTCAGACTGGATAAGCAGGCTGGTCCTAGGGAAATGGGAAGAGGCCCCACCAACCTAGGGCAGACCTGGTGGGGGGAGGGGTGTGTGAGCAGAGGAACGGCTTTTTCTAGTTGCCATGGAAACAGATTCTTCCTGTTCCTTCACCCCAGCCGGTTCTGTGAGTGGTTGGGAAAAGTGGACAAAGGGAGGCTTTCTGGTTGGGACTCTCCATTCCTAACATCCTTTTCTCTTCTACAGGTTCCCCCCCCCCAAAAAAAAACAAACTATGACAGCCCCATAGTGCCACCCATCCCTCCCCTGCCTGCTGTATCCCATCTACAGGGGCACTGGTGCCAATGAGAGAGGGGTGTGCCAAGCTCCAATTGGTAAGTCCTACCCCCATGGGTCTTTTCTTTTTATGTATATATATACACACATATATATATATTTATGTCTATATATGTGTATTATCTCCATTCCTTAATCTAAAATTCTGCTACTCTCCTTCAGGTTGATGTAATCTGGAGGTTAACGGGTCCAGTCCACCTGCCTATGATGGCTTCTACTATAGAAAACATGAATGGTCTTTTTTGTTTATTGTTTCCCTCTATCCCCTCCTATGAGGTTCACTTGATGTAGTATTCTTCCTATCTTGCCTCCTGAGTTGATTCAGCCCACTTTCATAGACATCGGATAACCCCCCCACATCTACTTTCCTTGAATGGTATGGCTTAATCTTTTTCTCCTAAAGCTGGCAAAATGGATTGTATATGGGAGATACATGAAAGCTAGAGGTGCGTGGCAGGGGAGTTTATTAACCCTTTTGCTCTCTCCAGTGATTGCTGGATAACTTTGACTTTGGGTGAGTTTGGAAGGAGGTAGGCATATTTAGGGTAGGCAAGGAGGGGACATAACAGCATTCTTGCTATGAACAACATACTGTTACTATGACAACTCCAGGACTACCTCCCTAGATTCTTATTTATCCCTGTCTTCTCTTTTTTTAAGAATCCCCTTCTTCACCCTACTCCTAGAACTTCCTTAGCCAGGTCTTTCCTGATTAATCCTGACTGTCTCTGTTTTCCTCACTCTCTCAACTCTGTCTTGAGCCCTTATTTTATTGTTCCTGCCTCTCTCTTCCCAGTTATTACATTACAGTGCTTAAAAACCTGCTTCTAGTCTCCTGTTTTCCCTCAGGAGGGAAAGACAGCATGTCTAGCTCTGCTAGATACCTGCTTCATCTCCAAGGACCCACTTCCAAAGTTTCCCAACTCACACTCCAATTCTGCCTCTGATCCTTAACCACAGCCACATTCCTGTTCTGAAGGAGTGGAGAGCTGAGAGCTGGCATGAGGGGCAAGGAAATTTATAGCATACATAGCATAGTATTTTAAAGCACATACTATATGCCCTCTAGGTATTGTGGTAGCCCTGTGGATAAAGACAAGAATGAAAAGAGGATCTGCTCTTACAGAACTTACATTCTACTGATGCAGTAAGGTAGGGGACAGACAAATCCAGTGAATTGTAATATCCAGGAGGTTTAGAGGTTTTCTAGTCTAACCCCCTCATTTTATATCAAGGAACCTGAGACCCAGCCAAGTTAGCTAAGTGACTTGTCCAGGTTCACACTAGGTAGTAAGGTTTTTGGACTCCAAAACCACTCTTTCCAGTGTACCACAGCCGCTTGAGGGGGCTAGAGCTAAAGTAGAAGGAAAGGACTTAGGGCATGGAAGACAGTGTGGTTGGAGCCTAACTGTATTGAAGTCAAGGATGGGAAAGGGGAGTAGAGGCTTGGGTTGAGTTTTCGAGTTTAGAAATATATGGTGGGGCTAAAGAGACATCTTGAACTAAAATACTCTAAGGTAGCAAGCTTTCTGTGATTCAGATAGGGTGTCATCATTAATATACAGGCTAGAAATAAGGAGAATAGGCAGTCTATGTCAGATATATACTTCACCTTGCATACAAAGATAAATGTACCCCCTACCCCAAACTGACATGCAAATGGATGCAAGATGAGGGTAGAATCAAAAAGGTCAGGTGTGTGCAGACAGAAGGAGAAAGTGAGAGCGAATGCAGAACAAGACAGGCAGAGACAGTCCCACAAATGAGGGAGAAAGAGAGACTGATGAAGAGAAAACAAATGTGTTGAGGGAGTCGACTCCTAGCATAGCACCTGACATATGCAGGTGCACATAGAAACAGAGGCAGACAGTGTTAGAAACCAGTCAGATAGAGTCAGAGACTTACTGTGCCACCCACAGCTTGCCTGGGCCGGCACTTGGTCATAGCCTCATACTCAGATTCAGTCACTCAGGTTCCTCCTCCCCCTACATCATACAGGGGTGGGGCAGACTGGAAAGGGAATCCTGGTGACCAGCCCTTTAAATAAATCCTTGTCTGGTTGGGTTGAGTCACGGAAAAGCCCCAAGGGGCCATTCCTATAACACCCCCTCCACACACACTCTATCCAGTCTTACTCCTCTCCCACCCCATCCCCAAGCATAATGCTTAACCCCTGCCATACTTTAACATGGCAATGAGGGACAGTGAGGGGCTGAGAAAGTATGAAAGCAGATCGGGGTGGATGAGGCAGGTGGCCTGGGGTTGAGTGCTTTGGTGAGTTTTTAGACTTGCTTACATGTGTATGTATATAACATCCTATAAAACCTTGTCTTTATTGGGTTCTGTTTGTACTTGTCTAGGTCCTGAATGAGTGTGTGTGTGTGTGTGTGCGCGCGTGCGCGCACACCTGGGTAACGAGTGTGTATGTGTGTATACCCTGTGGGTCGGAGTTACTCTTGTAGGGGGACTCTTTCTCAGTCTGCATAAATAGAGCGGTTGAGGTTATGTTGGTATGTCTGATATTGTCTCCATTCGGGAAGGGGGGAGTTAAAGTATTAAAGTCCAATGCCCGGATGGAGGGGTGGAGCCAGGCTAGGCTGGGAAAACCCGGATGAAGAGGGCAGGGCCTAACCTAGGAAAGAATTAACCCTTTGAGAGGTACCCCTTTGTGACTTTCTCCTGACTTCGTCTGTAGTCTCATGACTGCTAGGATGCCTAACCAAAGAGATAAGTGCCTTTATCCCTGAAAGATATGCCTTATACCTTCTTATGATGTTCTAGTACCATAGGTTTTAGATGACTTAGTTCCATTAGCTCTTACCAACTGAAGTATATACCTGTTGGACCTTAGAAAGCCTATGGCTTAAGGAGCTACCTGGCTAAGTTCAGATAGTCATAACCCTATAAAATAAATGATATTTTCAGCCATAGACACTCTAGAAGTCCTTGTACTGACTTGCAGGGAGGGACTGTAGCCTTCAAAATCATAGGTTCTTAAGGTATTGAAGTAGTAGTGGGGCTCTTCTCCCAAAATTCAATTCAGCAAGCATTTATTAAAGGACCTACTGTGTGTGCTAGGTGCACCAACATTACAAACAATAAAAAAGCTTACATCTCCCTGAGAAAAATGTATTATATATGAAGAAGAGAGCAACCAGCAACTAAGGGGTCAGGGCAGATATCAGGGAAATGTCTTGTGGAGAAGGACATGGAACATGGGCCTGTTTTTGAAAGAAGTTAGGGATTCTCCTAGGGGAGATGTGAAGGGAGGACATTTCAGACCCAGGGGATAGCTTTTGCTAACAGGCTAGGTGTAAGGATGTGTACAGAAGGAAGTAATGAATAAGACTGGAAAATAATGGGTAGTAGCCATACTGGAGAGACCTTTAAAGGCCAATGTGAAAATTTTGGTTTTTATCTTAGCAAAGATATTTGAGTGGTAGAGTAACATGGTCAGACCTGTATTTTTAGGAAAATTATTTGGCCACTGTATCTAGATTACAGGTGAGACTGAAAGTAGCAAGGCCAATTAGAAGACTTTTGAAATAGTGTAGACAAAAGGTGTTGAGGACCTGAACAAGGCTGATGACTGAATGTAGAACTAAGGGGATAGATGTGAGATACATTGTGGGGGTAGATGGGGCAACTGATTGATTATGGAGAGAGAGGCAAGACTCCAAGGTATACCACACTTGTATAATAAGAAGTAGGGAAGACATTTCCTTGTCCCAAAGGAGAAAGTAAGGGTGAAAGTATATTATTGAGGCACAGTTATATTCTTTTGTGAAGGAAAAGGCTTGGGTGTATGTATCAGCTAGCCTAGTAGGTGAGTGGGAGGGATTCTCTGTGAGGAGTAAGACAAGGGGATTTTCCATGGTGCTAAGTTGTGAGAGAGTGTGTAGGCAGAGAGGTTGTGTCTGTCTCTGACTTTGTGTATGTGTGTCTGTGGGGAGGTATGGGGGCTGAGTCAGTGGGAATGTGGAGGAGGCTTTCTTAGTGACTCAGACTCCCCCCACCCTAAGTTTGAATCAGACATAGCAGAGAGAGTATCTGAAGAGAGTAAGAAATGGGGAACAGGACCCCTGAGTCTTAGTAAAAGAATAGTAGTCAAGGTTGGGGTCAAGAGGAGGAGCTGAAAATCTGTGACCTGAGTCTAGAAGGCTGAATCTCTGAGAGGTATAGCAGTGTGGGAGTATGAGAGATGACTGGTGAAACATGTTGCCTATTAGGGGAGAGCTGAGTCAGGCCTCAGTGGGAAAGGGGAAGTGACTGAGAAGTGTCATCATCAGAAAAAGGGAAGCTCCATTTCCTGGTAGCTGGCCTAGCATTTCTGGGTCCCACTTCCCAGGCAGGGGCTCTGGTTCCCCTTCCCGGCTTCTCTTACTCTTGGGACTCCCCCAGAAGCTAGCTCAAGGGTGTGTAGCAGATGGGAGAGAAAGTAGGAGAGAAAGTTACCAGTTTCTGTTTATTCTAGGGAGGAGGGGCCTCTGGAGGAGGCTGTATAATACTTTGCATATGTTTAGTTAGCTCTTTAACATAAATCCCTTTGCATAGATCTGCTTCTGTGAGCTAATTCATTTTGTGGGTTGTAGTGGTTGTAGCTTACTTACATCTATGTAATAGAAGCTAGAGCTGGAAGGCAGGCTAGTCTGATCCTTTCATTTAAGTTAAGGAAAGTGAGGGTTTTTAAGGATTTGGAAGGAAGGTGGTATTATTGTCATTTTACAGATGAGATTTGGCCCCAAGTCTTTCTCGCTCTATGCACTGGGCCAGGGCTGAGCATCCTCTTCAACTTAAAAACTAAGATGCCCTGTGTGGTCTCTCCCTTCTTCTCATAAAGTCTGCCCTTCTAATTAAGTCAGGCCACCTTTCTCCGTAGAGGTGAAGGTTCTTGTGCCGTGGTGCAGTTAGAGGAGGCTCTTGCCTTCTCTGTGTGGGGAGGAGGAGGCTGAATTCACCAGAAGTTCCTGCTGGTCTCTGGACTGGGTTGGAAATTTCCCTGCTGTGCGGGCATATGCATACAGATGAACTTTCCAGCCGCCCCCAGACCTTTGCCCTGAACTCTCCCACAGCTTCCTGCCCTGCAGTAACTAGCTCACTCTGCCCCTTTCCTTCCCTTCGGTGACTCCTGCCTTTGAAGGAGGTGATGAGACAAGACCGGAAAGGTCTGGAGGCGGGGAGGCTGGACGGGTGGATGCCCATTCTCTCTCCCCAACCCCCCCAAACCAAGTGGTTGTGGCTCGGGAGACCCAAGAGAGACTGCCCCGATTTAAAGAGGGAAGTAAAATAAGCCCTCGGCTTCTTTAAGGAAGTGGGCGGGTATGAGTGAGAGGAGGAGGATGATGTCACCGAGTACCGGCCCACCCTCTGCACCCCCCTTTTTTTCTCCCCCCCACCCCTTCCGCTGCGCAAGTAGCCACGTCACGGGCAACCCCCGAAATCCCCCCTCCCCTCGTGTTGGGGGGTGGGGGCCACGTGGGCCGTGGGGAGCGCGTGGACCAGACTGGGGAAGGGCACAGAGGATATTCGAGCTGTGAAAGAGGGGCCACGCGGGACCTGGGTGCGTGACTCTAGTAGGATGGGGATTAGAAAGCAGATTTGGAGGATAGGGTGAGATCAGGGCTTATTAAGGGGGAATACTGGACAGAAAAGAAAAGGTTTAGGAAGTCGTCAGTTAAGGGATTATCGCAAAGGAGTCAGGAGGTAAGAGGCTAGAAGAAGAGTTTATAAATAGGCTGTGGGAATTGGAGTGGGACAGTTTCTGGGAGTGAGGAGGGAAATTTAGAGAGTGAGTGCTCACTGTCTGTGGTGTAGGTCAGACCCTGGGAAGGAAGAGGTTAAGGGGCTGGTTGTCAGCGGGCAGAGACTTAGGGGTGTCTGAGGAGGAGTGGATTTTTGGGTGCTTGGAAAGCTCTGTTTTAGGGCTGCTTTTGAAAGGGGTCTGAAGGCTGGGAACCAGAGGTGGCATTCTAGTTGTGTGCGGTCTTTGAAAGTCCGGGGCTCCGGCTGCTGCTTCTCCGGCAGGTTGTTGTTGTTGGAGCTTGAGTTACGTTCTGAGTGTGTCTTGTTTCTGTCTGGCGGCTGGCTGCTCTCGGTCTGGGGGGCGAGGCGAGAGCGGCTGGGCTGGCCAGTGCGGCTGGGCTCGGTCCGCTCGTCTGCGACGCGTGTGTGTTCCTGTTTTCTGAGAATCGCATGGCTTTGCCCGGATCTCTTTTGCCTGATCTGTTCTGGGGTATCCGCGTGTCTGAATGAGAGTACGGGGGTCGTGAAGGAATCGCGGGGAGTTCAGGGCGAGGGAGAAGCTTGTGGGTGTTGAATGGTGGGGACCCTTCGGTGGGAGAAATAGGGTCACGTAGGGGTCACCATACACTCTACACTCCCCCTCCCCAGCTAAGCTTGTCGGACCAGCTTCCCTGCTCTTCTCCTCCCTCCCCCCCTTTTCTGCTTTGACCCAAGCCCCATTGGCTGTAATGCGTGCCCCCTACCAAGCTAACCCATTTCCATTGGTCCCTGGCAGGCTGTTACTGAGGCAGACAGACAACCAAGGCGATGATTGGCTCTCAGGGGAGGGAGTGCGCCCCGTGATTGGATAGCTTCCTGGAGTCGGAGAACTCTGTAAGTAAGGAGGGGGAGGGAGGAGGGAGGGGCTTGGGGTAGCAGTCAGGTCTTACTGCCCCTGCTCCTTGGTATGAGCTCTTCCTCTTCTTTCCCTTCCCTTTCCCCCTCCTTTCTCTCTTCCTCTTTCTCTCTCTCTTTCTTTCTTTCCATTTTCCCTCTTTCTCTACAGAGTTACCTGGGACAGACCCCGAGAACAGACGGAGGGCTCTGATTGCAGAGGCAGAAGCTAGAACACTGCCTCTGAGGAGCTTTGGCTAGCTGGCAAGGGTGGGGGGCCAGCCTGATCTTAGGGGCTCCCGGGGCCACCACTGACCTGGTGAGTGAGTGCTAAGAAGGCTGAGTTTGGGTGTGTATGGGGTGTACTGGTACCTCTGAGAGCTTGTGTAGTTTGAGATAGAAACCAAATTTCCATCTTCCTAGGCTGGATGCATCGGGCAGTGGACCCTCCGGGGGCCCGAGCTGCACGGGAACCCTTCACCCTTGGAGGCCTGAGCTGTGCTGGGACCTGGAGTTCTTGTCCTCCCCACCCTCCTCCCCGGGCATGGCTGCCAGGGGGCAGGTGAGAGAAGCTTGAGACCCTAAATCCTTCCCATTTTTATTCAGTTTCCCCTACCCTGGACTTGTCTTTCTTCCCTCTTCCTTTCTCTTTTCTCATAGCTCTTTGTCTCATTTCTCCCAGTCCTGAACCTGTGTTGTAGTCACCAACCTTTTCTTTCTATCTTTATTTGGCTGGAGTCCTCTTCCTCATTAATTTTTTTTTCCATCCTCGATAAGCCTCAGTTGTTACTTGACCTCTTTTTTTCTCTCCCAAACAACTTTCTCACCCCAGCCACCCCATCCCCCAACCTTTGACTTATGTGACCCCACCAGGTGTTCTGCCAGCATTGGGCAGCCCCAGCTCCCAGCTCACCTGCCCCCAGCCCATGGCAGTAGTATTGGGTACCCCAGCAAGTCATATTACCCTCCTGGGTAAGTGTAGAAGGGAGTAAGTTTTGGAGAATGGAGCCTGTTCTTTGGAAGGAGGTGGAGGGTTGGAATGTGAGCTAATGTGTTAATTCCCAGAAGGGGGTGAGGTGGGAAATATTCGGGAAAGAAAATTAATGCTTATTCAATTAAAAATAATTTGGAAAAAAAGAGGGAGCTGGAAAGGGAGAGATGAGATCAATCAGTGTCTGGATTCTGAAAGAGAGAGGAAGCTACTGGATAAGAAAAAAGACAGACCTGAATTTAGAGAGAAGGTTGAAGTTTGTAGGGGAGAAAAGTGATTGTCCAATGTAATTGGACTTAGCCTAGGTCTGCAGTGACACTTACATTCTCTTCATCACTCAAGGACTCCCAATCCTCGGCCCCTGCATGGGAAGCTGGAATCCCTACACGGTTGGGTTCAGGCCTTGCTTCGAGACCCAGCCCAGCCAGGGCTGTGGGAACAATTGGGGCAGCTTTATGAATCAGAACAAGATGGCGAGGAGGCCATGCGGTGTTATCACAGCGCAGCCCGATATGGGGGTGGCTATGCAGAGCTAGGGCTCCGTATTGGCCGGCTTCAGCAGGTGAGGGTTTTGTGGAGCCAGACTAGGGATACAGGAGGGATAGCTTAATTTGGGGCTCTGTCCAGCTTGGAAGCAGGGAGCGGGATTATGTTGGGAAAATTTTTCGTCATTGCTTGAGAGCTTTGGGTTACCTCCTTTTGGGGTAAAGAAGTGAGCAGGAAAGGAGTTAGCATAGAAATCATAAAGAGGTACGGAGGGGTGTTGTGAAGGGAAGGGCTTGAGTTTATGGTTCTGGTTTCCTCTTGTGATTAGGCCCAGATCTGGAACTTTCACACAGGCTCTTCTCAGCATCGGGCCAAGGTTCTGCCGCCCCTTGAGCAAGTGTGGAACCTTCTACACCTTGAGGTAGGAGAAAGAGCACAGCTGTGTAGGGAATGGATGGGATCTGGCAGAATGTAAGCAAAGCAGAGCGGTTATAGCGTTGTGAGTAAAGGATCTTCTCATCCTCTTCTCGTAGCACAAGCGAAGTTATGGGACAAAACGTGGGGGTCCCCCAGTGAAACGAGCAGCAGAAACTCCTGTGGTACAGCCTGTGCCTCCGGTGGCTCCTCCTGGCCCTGCTGACGAGAGCCTTAGCCCTGGAGGCAAACGGAGGAGAGGCTGTGGCCCTGATCAGGTATTGGCACTTCAGTATTAAGACTATAGAACACAGTCCATAGCACTCCAAGGCCTTAGGGTTTAGGGGGGAAATCTCTGGGCTGGACACTCGAATCCTGATTTCCTTCCCATTCTCTCCAGACTGGTCCTCCTCCAGGGTTACCACCACTGCCTCCTCCACTGCCAGGTCTAGCTACAAGTTCCCCCTTCCACCTATCCAAGCCAGGGCTATGGAGCCCACTGCACGGAGAGGCCTGGGGCACTGAGTGCAAGGGCTCTGCCCCTCCAGAACGTCAGGTAATGATCCCTTCACCACCCTGATCTACTGCTTAGTCTTGGGGAGCTACAGGACTCTGCTAGATCCTTGTCTTGGGGGCTGTACTCTCTGGTTTCTCACTTTCACTTAGTTCAGTTCAGTCTGAATTTTATGCCCTTGAGCATCTCACCATTTCTGGATCTCTTGTGAGTTTCTGCATCCATACCCACAACCTAACTCTTGGTCTCTGACAGCACGCGAGGCTCTTCAGTGACTCTGGTCATGAGCCTGTTCCTGCTTAAGTTGCTGTCCCCTCACAAGTTGTGCTTTTTTACTCTCAACAGGAGCAGCGGCACTCGGTTCCCCTCCCATTTCCATACCCAACCCCTTCCTATGCTTCGCACCCCCCTGGCCACCGGTCAGTCCCTACGGCCCCTCTGGGCCCCCATCCCCCAGGAGCAGAGAGCCATGGCTGCCCACCTGTCCCCCACTCCCCTGGAAGTGACCTTAGAGAGAGCAGAGTTCAGAGGTCGCGGATGGACTCCAGCGTTTCACCAGCAGCAACCACCGCCTGCGTGCCTTATGCCCCTTCCCGGCCCCCTGGCGTCCCCGGCACCACTACCACCAGCAGCAGCAGCACCGGCCTCCGGGGCACAGAACAGAGCCCAGGCCTTGTGAGTGATACAAGAGAAGGGAAATGGAAGCTGAGGGGAGAGTAAAACTCTGAGTGAATGTAAAGAAAATAGAAAAAGAGGATAAAGCATTTTCATTTTTAGAAAGCTGGTGAAGTTTTGTCTGTCTGAAAAGACAGAAAGTGAGAGAGATGCTCAGAGGAGGGAGATCGAGACAGGAGAGGGAACACAGATCTCTGGGAGTCTCTGAGATCCAGTGAGCTGGTTCTCTATCCCTGTCCCATTCTTTTTCTGCAGGGCTCTGACTGTTATCAAACTCCAGGGCTAGAGGCCACTTCCCACCAGAGCCGCCTGGGGCCATCGGCACATAGCAGTCGGAAATCTTTCCCCCCTGCCCCCACCGCCGCTGCCCCACCCCTGCCTCTCCCACCGGGCCCCCCCCTCCTGCCCGGCCCCACCACCACCCCGCCACCCTGCCCCCGTCTTCTCCACCCAGCACCCCCATCCTCATGGTTGGAGGGCCCTGCCTGCCAAGCAGGCAGAGGGGCTGGAGCTATGGGTCGGGAAGAAGGGGATCCTTTGGAGGAGCTCCTCTTTGGAGCGAAGGGCCGTTGCCCCACTCCACCTCCCCTACCTCCTCCTCCACTACCACTCCCCCTCCCCCACCACGAGGGCTTCTTGGGGACTCTGTCACCCCATTTCCCCGTGGGCACTCAGGATTCGCACACCAACCCCACCACCCCCACCACCATCACCACCAGCAACAGCAACAGCAGCCAAGTGGGGCCTGTGCCCTTCCCACCTCCCCCATTCCTTTCCCGGGGCCTAGATACTCATCCCCCAAGCCCTTCCCTGAGCCCTCCAGCCCCTCCTGTCACTCCCTTACCACTCCCAATTCCCCAAGCTACCACCCCGCCCTGCCACCAAAATACCTCAGGAAGCTTCAGGCGCCCGGAGAGCCCCCGGCCTAGGGTCTCCTTCCCAAAGACCACAGAGGTGGGGCGGGGGCCACCTCCTGGGCCCCTGAGCAATGCCCAGCAGCCCCAACCCCCTGGAGGTGGTGGGGAGCTTCCCAGTCAGGGCCCTCGACTGTTCGACTTTCCTTCAACACCCCTGGAGGACCAATTTGAGGAGCCAGCGGAGTTTAAGATCCTGCCTGATGGGCTGGCCAACATCATGAAGATGCTAGATGAGTCTATCAGAAAGGAGGAAGAGCAGCAGCGAGAGGCTGGTGGGGCAGCCCCGCCCCCCCTGAAGGAGCCCTTTGCCCCACTGCAGTCCTCCTTCCCCCACGAGGAAGAGAAGACGCCACCACCAGCGCTGCCCCCGCCTCCGCCGCTAGCAAAATTCCCCCCGCCCCTCCCACCGCCACCGCCACCAACAACACAAGCCAGCCCAGCCACTTTGCTAAAATCTCTGGCCAATGTGCTAGATGGGCAGAAATACTCTTATCAGGGGGCTGGGGCAGGGGTTGCCCAGGCTGTGCCCTCTCCCTCTCAGTATTCTCCCCCACCCCCATCAGGTGCTATCCCTACCCCACCTGCAACGGCAGCCACGAACCTCCTGTGCCCCCTGCAGCTGCAGGTCTCTTCATCATCTCAATTTTCTACCTCAAGTGGGCCCTGGGCCCAAGAGCAAGGAGGGGGTGAGGAGCCATCTGGGCCTGCCCCAGCCCAATCACTTCCACCACCACCACCACCACGGCTAGGGGTTGTGCTCCCCCCACCCCGCTCTGAGTCAGAGGTACTAGAAGAGATCAGTCGGGCTTGTGAGACACTGGTGGAAAGGGTGGGCAGGGGCACAGGGGAGCCAGTGGAAAGTGGAGGGGAGCGACCTTCTCTACCACGGCCCAAGGAAGAAAGTGGTGCTGCACCTGGGAGTGGCAAGAGGAAGGAGAAGGAACACCGGCGGCATCGGAGAGCATGCAAGGATGGTGGGCGTCGGCATCGGGAGGGTAAGGCACACAAGGAAAAGAACCGACAGGTGCTAGGAAACCTGGACCTGCAAAGCAAGGAGATCCAAGGTCGGGAGAAAGCCAAACCTGAGGCTGGTGGGGCTGCCAAAGTTAAGCTGCCGACTCCTGTGCCGCCTGCTACAACTGCTCCTCCTCCACTCCCACCCTCTCCTGCCCCGACACCAGCACCAGCCGCTGGAGGTGAGACACGGCATAAAGCCCGGGAAGAGACACCAGGCCCACCCAGTGTGAGTCCAGCTGACATGCTGAAGCTCCGGTCCCTGAGTGAGGGACCCCCCAAGGAGCTAAAGATTCGGCTCATCAAGGTGGAGAGTGGTGACAAGGAGACATTCATGGCCTCTGAGGTGGAAGAACGGCGGCTGAGCATGGCTGATCTTACCATTGGGCACTGTGCTGCTGATGTGGTACGGGCCAGCAAGTAAGTCACTCCCTGGCCCCATCTTTATGAGAAGGAGCAGAGTAACCTCGTGTGTTGCTGATATGCCTGGGAGGTGTGAGGGAACCAGGTTTTCTTTGCATGAGGTATCAGGTTTAGGTTTCAGGAAGAGGATTCTCTGCCTTTCTGAGAAAGGATAAGCCACCGTAATGTGGAATAAACGAAAGGGATCACAAGTGGCCCATTTAGGCTACGTCAGGTACTTACATCTCTCTGTCATTTGGAATAGGCAAGCTCTATCCAGCTCACTCAGATTTGTTACCAGCTGTAATGCTCTGGAAACAACCTCACATCCCTAAAATGACACATTGAGAGATCAGGAGGCCATGAAATGATGCATGGAAGTAGTCCCATAGAAGATGTACAAATGTGCAAACCAACAAGAAATTGCAATAGCTTACATTAAAGAGTGCTTGTTTCACAATAGACCTTTGAGAAAGATGGCTAATGGCTTATTACCCCATTATACAGATGAGGAAACAGAGACTCAGGTGACTTGCCCATTATCACAGTGGCAAAGTTTCATAGCTGGACTCCATTGGAGGTTCCCTGGCTGGCAGGTTCTTCCCACTTTTATCACACTGTGGTACTAAGTGGTTTTGGTGTGTAATAGATCCACTTAGGATATCATCCTCAGCACATAAATGGGGTTTTGGTCTCTTTTCAATCATTACACCCTGAGGGGTTCTGCTAGACAGGTGCTTCTGTAACTGTGACTTTGTCCCTTTACCACACCACTGTTTGCTCATCTTTCTACAGGAACGCAAAGGTGAAGGGGAAGTTTCGGGAGTCCTATCTGTCACCTACCCAATCCGTAAAGCCTCAGATCAACTCTGAAGAGAAGCTGCCAAGGGAAAAGCTCAACCCACCCACACCCAGCATTTACGTATGTTCCCTTCTTTCCCTGTGCCTGTGGAAGGGTCTGGGGAAGGAAAGGGGTAGAGAGGGATCTACACTTAGAATTGCTGTTAGATCTTCACTTTCTCTTCTGTTGAGGATAACAGAAGTGGGAACATTTTTCTTGTCTCTTGGGGTTAACTTTCAGAGGGTAATAGAAAGAAGGTGGCAGCCTTAGCTGGGCTTCAGTATTGTGAATGGGAAGTTTGCCTTGGTAGGGTGAGGGTGTATAGAATTTAAATTTAGCGGGTCCCTAGGGGCTTGGTGCTTCCTGTGAACAGTGACATCATATTCATTCTCCCCTCATGCTTCCCCTCTCTCTTGTCTTCAGCTGGAGAGCAAACGGGATGCCTTCTCCCCAGTGCTGCTTCAGTTCTGCACAGATCCTAGGAACCCCATCACAGTGATCCGGGGCCTGGCTGGTTCTCTGCGGCTCAGTGAGTCCTCCTGGTGTGAGCTAGGCTAGGCTAATGGTAGGAAGAGAGAAAAGAAAGTCTGAGGGAGTTTTGAAGAAGTTGGGGAAAGCTAGATGGCCCTCTTACCCTTTAGGATGTGTACATCTGAGCTGAGCTTGCTGGTGCCTTAGGTGGGAACTATTTGGAATGGATGAGTTTGCCCAAGCTGTGGTAGCTGGGGGAGATGGCACTTAATTTTGCACAACCTGGACTTCCTTTTGCATGGGTGTGGTTATGCATTCTGTTCAATTGGTGATCAGATTTTTCTGTCATCCCTGTCTGTCCAGGTAGCTTAAAAGTGGAAAAGGCAATCTCTCTGTCTCTGCAGACAGCTAGTAATGCTTAGTTTTCCTTAATGATCAGACATAAGTTGAGTACCGATTGTGGAAGTCCTCCAAAGGGTACAAAAACATTTTGGATGTATCCCTACCAAATTTTTCACCAGGGCTTGTCACAAGAACCATAATCTGATCTCAGTTTTATCTTTTACTTCTCTACTCATTGAGAAATATTGTGGTATAGTAGAGAGCTAAACCAGCTTTGGAGTCGGGAAGACCTGGGTTTAGATGTTACCCCTGACAGTATATTGCCTGTGGGGCCCCTGGGCCATCACTTAATTTCTCAGTGCTCCATATAATTTTCTGAGGTGGTAAGTTGAAACATCCTCCATGAAATCAGAAGAAAAACAAAACCACACTCTTTATATGGACTATCACAATCTTAGGCATGGAATAAGGGTGGGGTTGGGGAGGGATTTAGAGTCACTGAAAGTCAGTTCTTTTGCCCTTCTTAGAGTCTCTTGGGTCTGCCTATTTTCCTTTGGGAGAGGCCCAAGGGGTCTGCTACTCACTGTGCTACTTCTATCCCCTCATCATCTTGGCTTCCTCTGTGTTCCTTCCCAACGTAGATTTGGGCCTGTTTTCCACAAAGACCCTAGTGGAGGCAAGTGGTGAACATGCTGTGGAGGTAAGGACTCAGGTGCAGCAACCATCTGATGAGAACTGGGACCTCTCAGGCACACGACAGATCTGGCCCTGTGAGAGTAGTCGTTCTCACACTACAATTGCCAAGTATGCACAGTACCAAGCCTCCTCCTTCCAGGAATCTTTACAGGTAAGAGATGAACTTGGAGGAAGGAGAGATATGGGGGAGGGGCTGAGGAAAATAAAGACAAGATGGGAGAAGGAGAGGGAGCCTGAAATAAGACAAAAGAAGAATTAAGTTTTGGACTTGGCAGCTGGGAGTGAACGTTGAATTGAGGGGTCAAGAACAAGTTGGAGGCTGGGATTTAGGGACTGCTTGATCTGAGCTTGATTGCCATCTTTGGGGGGTGGGGAGCAGGAGGAAAAAGAGAGTGAAGACGAGGCAGAGGAGCCAGACAGCACCACTGAGACACCCCCCAGGTACTGACAAGCTTCTTTTTTGATCTTGGACAAAAAAAAAACCCCAGTTATTTTAAAGTACTTTTATATGGACTATCTCAGTTGATCCTTAAAATTGCTCTGGAAGATAGGGAAGATTTTTTTCCTCCCTCTTTCCCCACCCCGTCCTTCAACATTAATCCATATTTACCCCCCTTTCTTCCCACCTCCTTTGCACTAGCACCAACCCGGATCAAAAAACTCATCACATCATCAAATTTGGCACCAACATTGATCTGTCGGATGCTAAGCGGTGAGTAGGAATGTGGTTGGAGAGTGGTGCTGATAGGTTTCAAAGACAGGTTAGAAATACCCTTGCCTTTGCCGTAATACCTCTAACGGACTAAAGTGTTTGCATTTAGAGCAACGTAATTTAGCAGCAGTGTAATTTAGAGGCAATAACTGTTAAAAGTCCTTGAAATGTTATTCTTTCTGGATCCTCACTTTCTCAGACCTTGGGCGGTGCAGTGGGTTGGGGTCAATGTCACATGACTTCTTCATGGACCTCTACCCTTCCCATCTGAGAATATAATTTAGTGGGCCAGGAACCTCTGAATCTCCCTTCTTCCCTCCCTCTTTCTTTCTCCCCATTCGTTTTTCTCTTTCCCTCCCTCTCCCTTTCTCCCTTTCTGGTAAAGCTTTAAACTGCAGTAAGACACTTGCTGTATACGGGTAGACCAGTATGCTTCCCCAACTGATCATCCAGAGTTTAGATGAGCGTTGTTTCTCATGAAACTCACAGTGCAATAAGATGATAAGACACAAGTAGATAACCATAATATGCAATATATATTAAATATACAACATATGCTAAATCAGTATCCAAGAGTCATTAAACAAAAGTATTACAGGTCTGGAAAGGTAGGTTAAGGCTGGTTGTGGAGGCCCTTAAACACTTAAGTCTTTTGGAGTCTGACGCTGTTGACTTAGCATTACAAAGAATTCTTTCTGGGACTTACCTTAGGGTCTCTTCCTTTTGTGTGAACCTAGGTGGAAGCCCCAGTTGCAAGAGCTGCTAAAGCTGCCTGCCTTCATGCGGGTCACATCAACAGGAAATATGCTGAGCCATGTGGGCCATACAATCCTGGGCATGAACACAGTCCAGTTGTACATGAAGGTTCCAGGCAGTCGAACACCAGGTAACCTGGTCTGGGGAGGTCAGTAGGATGACCAGTGCCAGAGCCCTTGTTCTTTGTGGGGTTGTCTAAGATTTTCAAAGCACTTTAAGCAGAGAAGTGAAGGGCCCTCAGAGCCTATCTAGTCTAGTGTGTAAACAAAAATGCCTCATCTGAACATACTGTCTAGCTTTTACTGCAAGAAGACATGAAGTTAGGGGGAAACATCTTTGTTCCCGTGGCTGCCAGTTTCCTTTTTGGATAGCTCTAATTATTAGAGGCTTTTCCTGATAATGATCAGATGTCCTCCTGTTGCTTGTTAGACTTTCTTGGGCCAAGCAAATTAAGTTTAATGCTTTTTCCCCGTGGTAGCCCTTGAGAGACCTGAAGATTGCTGTCATGACCATGGCATGAACTTTCAGACTTGTCAATATTCTTCTCAAAATGTGATGCCCATAAGTGAAGGCAGTCTGCAGACATGGTCAGCCAGCCCTGGGCCCTTTGCCCAGCACTGCTCTGCTGCCGTTTCACACTGCCGGTCAGTATTGCACTTGTGGTCAGCTGGAGGCAGGAGTCAGCCTGTCATGGAGAGAGGTCTAAACACAGGATGACCTCTGTTCGAATATTGCCTTAGGTACTTGGGACAAGTACCTGGGCAAGTCACTGAGCTTTTTGTGACCTTCGTTTCCTCCTATAAAGTGAGAGGGCTGAACTCAGTGAATTTGGGAGGTCCTTTCCAGCTCAAATTTTGATTTGATGAACTAAAATCCCCAGATGTTTTTCAGTTAATTTGACATCTAGCCATGGATTCCCCATCCTGTGCTTAGGAAATCAATTTTTTTTTTTATCTCAAGTGTCAGACTTTACATGTTTCCATATTGAATTAAATCTCCTTAGAGTCACCTCGTTTGTTCTAACCTGTTAATGTGTAGTTTTGGATCCTTAGTCTTATCATCCAGAATATTCACTCCTCCTCTTAGTTTTGTTTCATGAATTTGATAAACGTACCATCTATGCTTTTATCACAATTGCTTTACTCAGTTGGGAAGATCCTGGGAAAGGCAGTGAAGAGAAAGGCACCCTCAGGGTGAGGAGTGGGATCATTGGGGCCATCACTTCATGTTGGGAGTTATGGCCTGCACTAGTAGCAGTGTTGGGGTGGGGAGGGTTTGCTGAAGAGATGAAACTCCAGGAATGGACCAGGTCTGTGCAAAAATTAAAGATTGTAGGGAGCCCTCATGACCTGGGGGAAATCATTGAACCTCCCAGGGCTGCCTTTTCTGTAAAATGAGAAGTTTGGATCGAAGAGATTTTCCAGCTCTAAATATGAGAATTTTGTGACCTCTTGACATAGTATCCTTAATGATCAAATAGAAATAATGACCCTTGTTCCTGTGAGGGGTGAAGGAGTCTGTACCTTTGCCCTGGCTCACAGCTGGCAGGGTGACTATTGTCCTATGCTGCCCCCTAAAGGCCACCAGGAAAACAACAATTTCTGCTCTGTCAACATCAACATTGGTCCTGGAGACTGTGAATGGTTTGCAGTTCATGAGCACTACTGGGAGACCATCAGTGCCTTCTGTGACAGGTGTAGTATGGGGTCAGAGAGCCTACCCCTTTATTCCCCTCTTCCTCCCTTGGCCTTTCATTCTTCTTTCCCTCAACTTTTCCTGCCCTAGCATTTCCAGCAATGGGATGGACCTCTTTTTCCTTCCAACACTCTTATGTGCTCCTGTAGGCACGGGGTGGACTACCTGACAGGCTCATGGTGGCCAATCCTGGATGACCTCTATGCCTCCAACATCCCTGTGTACCGCTTCGTGCAGCGGCCTGGGGACCTGGTGTGGATTAATGCAGGCACTGTGCACTGGGTGCAGGCCACAGGCTGGTGCAACAACATTGCCTGGAATGTGGGGCCTCTCACAGGTGAGAGCTGGGGGGCCAGGGAGCTAAAGAAGTGGAGATCAGTGAGCCTGGCTCCCTGGGTCACACCCTTCCCCTTCCCCTAGCCTATCAGTACCAGCTGGCCTTGGAGCGCTATGAATGGAATGAGGTGAAGAATGTCAAATCCATTGTGCCCATGATCCATGTGTCCTGGAACGTTGCCCGCACTGTCAAAGTCAGTGATCCAGACCTGTTCAAGATGATCAAGTGAGGAGGGGACAATTTGCTGTGATGGGGATCTTGTGCTTGACTGTACTCTGTTTGTTGGGCCATTAAACAGATTGAGTTCTCACTGTGTGCTGAGACACTCAGGGGCATATGTAGGTAAATCAAATACTGTTGCTGTGCTCAGGTAGGTAGTTGACCTTCTGGGTGTTAAGTAAGCATTATCGAAGAGACCCAGGCCACAGTGATACAGAGAGTTCTCGAGAGAGCAACTGGAATACATCAGAGAAGGAAGATTTCACATAGTAGTTTACACTGGACATGGGCTTTGAAGGATAGGAGAAGGACTTGTTTCTATGCCTCCTGTCACCTTCCCTGTGCCTCCGACTCCTAGATTCTGTCTGCTGCAGTCCATGAAGCATTGCCAGGTGCAGCGGGAGAGCCTGGTAAGGGCTGGAAAGAAGATTGCTTACCAGGGTCGAGTCAAGGATGAACCTGCCTATTATTGCAACGAGTGTGATGTGAGTAGATCCCCTTCCCTTTCTCCCATCTCCCTACTCTTTGTGGTTACTGTCATGTCACACTTCCCTGCGCACACAGGTGGAGGTATTCAACATCCTGTTTGTGACAAGCGAAAATGGGAGCCGAAACACATACCTGGTGCACTGCGAGAGCTGTGCTCGGAGACGCAGCGGAGGTCTACAGGGGGTCGTGGTGCTAGAGCAGTACCGGACAGAGGAGCTGGCCCAGGCTTATGACGCCTTCACCCTGGTGGGTACCTGGGGCTGGAACCTCCCAAGCAATCTCCTGCCCTTTCCTCACTAACTCATGCTGCTTCATCTTTGTTTCACTACAGGCTGGATCCAGCAACTCCCGATGAGGCAGGACACCTCTTCCTAGGGCTGAGAAAATGTCACAGCCCAGTTTCTGCCATCACAGCACAGCCCACACCCCACACCCTGGGGGTTGGGGTAGGGGCCTTCCCAGGGAGAGGGAGGAGCCAGAGCCTGGAGAGGGAGGGGGCAGGGCTGAACCCCTCTCCCACAGGCAGCTCCCCCTCCCTTACTTAATTTATTCAGAAAAGGTTTGGGGGGGGTCTTTTTTTGTTTTTGTTTTGTTTTTGTTAAAAAAATATGAGGGAAAAAAGAATTCTAAAAAAAGATAGGGGTGGGGGCCAGAGCATCCTCCTCACCAGCCCCCTCCTCCACCCAGCCTTGGCCAGACCCCTGCTTTCCCCCACCACCAACATTGGCCTTTGTAGTAACAGATAAAAGGAGTACTGGGGCTCTGGGGAGGATGATGGTGGAGGGGTTAGATACGGGTTCCAATTCCCTCACTCCTGTCATGGTCCTCTGGGGTGGGGGTGGGGGATGTGCAGGGCAGAGTGGGTGAGGTTTTTAACAAGACTCTTTGTATGGGCTTTATCCCCATCCCACATCTTCTAGGATTTCCCTTTTGTACTTTGGTTGCTCCCTGTGACCCACCCTAGCCATGTGTGTCTGTCTCTTCTATTTGTTCACTTGGTTATGATTTATATTTTCTATTTTCATTTTTAATTTATAACAGTCCTGCTCTCTATTTATTCAGTTTTGGGGGAAACAGGATCTTCCCCTTATCCCCTTTCTTACCACCTTCAGTGCCATCCTCCCTCTTCCTGGGCAGCGGGTTTTAGTAGAATGCTCTCTGCCCCACTCTTCCTCTGTGTTCCCTTCTCCCTGTGTCCATTTCTGTCCCCCTTATGTCCATCTGTTCCACTGCGTCTCTTTTCCCAATGCTCCATCTTCCCCTAGGCTCTGGCCTTATTATCATGGTGCTCAAACCCCATCCTCCTCCCCCTACCAATCCCAGATTCCTGCACTTTCTTGGGCCAGATCCCTCCTCCCTCCCATCCCTCTTCCCTCCCTGGACCTTCCAGAGGGCAAGTGAGTGGCTCCTGTACTGTAGGAGTAGGTGTGGAAACAGAAATCTGCTATTGTACGTGTAACAAACAAGAATGGAGGAAAAGGAAGACCTCTGGGCCATGCCCCCTCTGGCACCAGTTTTTAAAACATGGACTTTAAAATGAAACAGCCTGGGGGAGTGAGGGTGATGATCTCTGTGCGATTGTCTATCTGGAATTTTGTTTTAGTTTTGTTGGCTGTTTCTTTTTTTCTCCTCTGGCTGAGGGGGGCCCTCCCACCCCTCCTTGCCCCCCCCTCACTGCACTGCTGCTCTGCCCCAGGGCAGAGGCCTCTATCCCCCACCCCCAACTTTCGGTGAATTTGTGTGAAAATATTAATATTAAAAATAAATACAGAAAAAACCGTTTTGATAATGGGATTGTGTTAGTGTACAATCTAAGCAGGCAAGTAGGATGGCGTGGGGGTGGGGGTCTACTCCAGCAGGGATGTAGTGGATGGGAGAGGCATGGCAGGAACAGAGGTGGGGGGGGTTGAGAGGAAATCTGGATGGAGTGGGGGGAATGGAGTTGAGTAGATAGCCCCTACACATACATCTTCCAGAAACATTTGTGGAATGTCCAGGGCTCCAGACTCCAACCTAAAAATGAGGGGGTGGAGGGGACTAATCCCAGAGCCACATTCCAGGATAAGTAAGGTGGGAGTGTGAGTGAGGAGAGGGTTGGGCCAGGGGGAGGGCAGGAAAGGGAGGATGACTGCTATATAATGGTTAGACACAGGAGTCATACAGCCAGGGTCTGATTGCCATGCCAGAGGGTCCTATGGCTCATCAGCCGCCACCTTACAGTGGGGGAGGGAGGGGCTTTGAACCTCGAGACCCACTGGACTGCTGGGCTTGCGCTGTGCTGGTCACAGCCCAGAATCTGCTTGTGGCCATCTTCAACCTCCTGCTGCTCGGTGTGGTGTTGGGAACAGTACTACTGCCTGCTCTCCTCATGCTGGGCTTTGGCTTCCTCTGCCACTCAAAGGTAATTACAAGCTTTGTCTCAGTAGCCTCTTGCCCCTAGATTTTCCCTTACCTTTCTTTTGCTTAATGGAGTGGGCAGTGGGGTGGGGGAGTGAGATACAGAACTGAGCCCTCAACTCCAGGGAAAGTTAGATCTTAGAGGAGCTAGCTACTTAGGTTGAGAGCAGAGGTCTATTTAGGAGGAGGAGAATTTTCTTGGGTTCGCATCACCAACCTGAAGAATTTTAGGGATCCTACCCCAACCTTCAAAATCAGATCTCTTAATGCAGCTTCTCATCCCCAAGATACAGCGATCCAATACACGGTTCTTCATTGTGGAGATCTTGGTGTCTGGGTCCCCCACCTTACTCCACTTTTCTTCCATCCTAGTTCCTGCGTTCTCAGGCACCCCCCTGTACTGCCCACTTTCAAGACCCAGGATTCACAGTGTTGCTGGTAGTGGGTTTCCTGCTCCTGATGCCTTTGCTGATTCTCGCCTTAGCTGGTTACCGTCGCCTCTACTGCCGTCTCCGCCTTGCTGACTGCCTGGTACCTTATAGCCGGGCCATCTACCAGGATGGGGGACTCTCCCATCCCCCACCTCTAGGAGCCCCACAAGCATCCCAAGCGCTTCCTACTGCCATTGGCAAAGTCTGGGTCTGAAAGGACTCTCCCTTCTTTAGATAGGGTCCACCCTAACACCCAACTTAAGCCTCTAGGAGTCTGTTTTCCAGGAAGTGGTAGATAGCTAGTCCCTACGTCTGGACTGGAAACTTGAGATAAATTCCACATCTGAACCAGACTTGAAGGGAAATAGGGAATTTTTGGATTGGTCTCAATGAAAAACATCCTGAATATCTGGACTAAATGTGAAAAATCTCCATCTCTGGACAGCCTCTTTCCCATATGTACGGTTGAACTCTGCTCCATGGCACATCTGAATATGGGGGCTACTCTCCTACTCTGAGTTTTGGAATATCTGGACTAACTCCCAAATGTTAATCCTAAATTCAAGTTACTCCAAGGGGGAAGAAAAGCTGAATGTTGGGAAGGATGAGCTACTGGGTGGTTCACGAATAAAAGATGAATGAATCGGTCTTAGTCTGGAGTCTTCAGCTATGAATATTACTTTTTTTCCTAAGGATCTAGAAAGCCAGGCAACTTTAGCTCTGAGCAAAACTTTGTGGACAAGCAACCACTCCCTTTGCCATTTGCAGAAGCTAAGAAAATCAAGGGTCACTAGACCTTCCACCCTTATCTTATCAGTAAGGTTTCCTGGCCAGATCTTCCAAGTCAGTTCCTGGGGTTCAACTTTCCTCACTCACTGCTGGCTTGGTAGATGGGAACTCCACCTCTGGCTCACAGCCCTTTGCTCCCCTTGGGACGCAGGTGTTCCAGCCAAGAGCGTTGTCTATTCTCTAACCCCAGTCAGGAAGAACTGTCTTGCCAGGCCGGGGCTGGAAACAATGAGACATGCAGGACAGGATGGAGGGTCCCCACACCCTCCCACTTGGGTCACCTTAAGGCCTTGGGATATTTGTGTGCGCACGTGGGAGAATGGAACTGAGTAGCCACAGAAGGCAGGTGTGTTACTGGGTTTTATTCTAGACAAACTTGCACAAGCAGGCTTTTTGGCAACCATACTGTCGAAATTTCCCTTCCAAGGATCCTGTCCTACATCCTTCCCCATCAACCCACCCTTTTCCTGCTGAGACAATCTGGAGTCAGTGAGTGAAGAGACCAACTTAAGGGTCCTGTAATGAATAGTGAGATTCATTTCCCTTAAGAGGCTTAGTACAGCCAAATCTCCTAGGTGTTGAAACCCAAAATAATGTCAAAGTGGTTAATTGTCATTTTACAGCAGAAGAAACTAAGGTCCAGAAAAGCTGTCCATGATCCCACAGCAAATTAGTGGCAGAGGCTGGACTATTATACTTTTTCTATTCCCAGCCAATTCCTCTAGGGAGGGAAAAGGAGAGTTGGGAAGAGGTTTATCTCATTGCTCTGGTTTCAGGTGAGCATCTCTCTCTGGATCCTTCAAAACTAGAAGTCGGTTTTTCCTTTCTTCTCCATGGCCCAGAATCAGGGTCAGGGAGTTGCTGGCCTCCCAGCCACCCTCTCCACCCAAGTAGCACAAGTTCAATAGATCACAGGCTTTAATCGGAAGATGAGTGAGGGAAGATGAAGGCAAGACAGATAATCACAGCTTCTCAGTCTCAATTCCCTAGTGGATGCTGAGGGCCAAGAGTCACAGATAGGGAGGGCAGGTCAGACTCTCCCTTTGTACTTCAACAGAAACGATGTGATGCCCAGGAACCATAGCCAGGCCCAGGACACGAGGCTCCCCAGCTGAGAAGGAATCTGAAAGAGAAATTGGGGGGATGTGAGGGGAGTGTCAGGAATGTGCAAAGCCACACCTTCTGAACCAGTCATGGACTTTCCGTCATGGGGAGTACCCTAGGCTGGCAATCAGGAACCCCAGTTTTTAGCCCTGCCTCTGTCTACTACAAACCTGATGTGACCTTAGGCATCGCCCGTCTTCTCTGTAAAATGCAGAGAAAACCTGCCCCATCTAACAGTCACCGCCAGCATTTCTCTGGAGCGCACCAAGCGCTTACAACACCGCAAGACGGGAGTGCAGTCACTCCTGGAGGTGGAACTGGGTCAAGTCAGCCCACGGGTGACAAAACCAGGACTAGGACCCAGCTCTCTGCCCCCCCGAATCAGGCTGCCGCCCCTGGACCTAGGCTGCCTCGCCGCTCTGCTCGAGGAAGAGCTTTGCTTCGGGCTGGTGGTCGGATGCAGACCCCAAGTATTCCAGGGGCACCCTTAGTGCCTTGCCCAGGAGAAACCCAGGCACGGGGGTACGCGCACGCGCTCTGACCCGTGGGCTTGAGGAACTCCTGCGCGGAGCCCAGGATGACATTGCAGTCACGATCCGTGCACAGGAAGCAGCCCACGAGGGTGCGCCCGTCTGTCATGCGAATGCGCATGTTCTTGTTGAGCAGTCCCTCCAAGCGCCTGCGCGCACGAGCAGCCACCGCCGAGTCTTCGCGCTCCCCGTCAGAGTCCTGCAGCCCGGGGGGAGGGAGGACATAGCGTTCAGCTAGCCGGGACATCCAGCAGAACTACATCTCCCAAGAGTCCCGACAGCCCAGGAGCACCGGGGCAAGGAGAAGCTGCGCCAAGGACTGCCGGGAGATTGTAGTTCTTGCCCTATCCTCCTCCCTACGCCTGTCCTCCCGTCGCTTTACCCCCTCTCCCGATTCCGGTTGCCCCGCTGCTGACCCCAGCGCTGGAGCTGCTCTGGCGTCGGCTGCAGCAGCCGTTCTCCTCTCGCAGCAGTACGGTCGCCCCAGCTCCGGCCATCGGACTCCGGCGGCGGTTCCTCCTCTGGGGCCCCTCTTCGCTTTCTCCACAAGCACTTAATGAGCGCAGCCTGAAATCTCGCGGGAACTAGGGCAAACGGAGGGGAGGGGAGAAGGGCGTGTCTCTAAGAGGGTTTCGGTTCCACGCCCTCTTCTTTCTCGCGATACCATACAAACCAATAGCTCGAGTGCTCCCGTCTCCTTGGCAACTTCCCGCTTCCCCAGAGCTCCGCCTGCCTTCTGGTAGCCGTATCTCGCCGAATAAATTAGGTATTGGAGCTTCGGCCCATCCTCCTTGGACTCCCCAAATATCGCGAGAAAACTCCCAGACACTCACTAATGGTGGCTCTCCTTGGTGAAATTTGTACTTAGTCTCAAGATCTGCGCTCTACTGCGAACATGCTGTGGCAAACAGCGTCTGTTTGGACGTCTCGCTCACTTCCTGTTCTCTGCCTCTTATTCCCATTAATCAGGAGCTCCATGTTTTGGGTTAGGGAGCCGGACTACGATTCCCATGAAGCTGTGCGGCACCGCAACATTTCCCATCCCCAGGGGAAAGGGCTTTTTGACTCTTGTCCTGCCACTCCCCTGGACGGTGGCCCGCAAAGGACAATGGTTCCCATGTCAGCAGGAAACCGCGTCCCCCCTCCCCCTTGGTAGGGGCGGAGAAAAAGGGGGAGCGCGGGGGTGGGGTGAGGCGGATAGTGGAAGCGCCGAGGGGGATGCTAAGAGGAGGGTGCTAGAGGTGGAGGGTAGAGTTTTCCGACTCCCAGAAAAGTGTCGTCCCTGGAGCGTGCAGCCATGCTGGATATAGAAGACAACGAGATCTTTGAAAAGCCGACCCGGGGGCTCGTGGCCGGCCCGAACATGCGGTATTTTCAGCGGCGCTATTTCAATACGGCCGAAGTGGCCAAGCACAACACGGCCGACGACCTGTGGGTAAGCTACCTGGGCTCTGTGTACAATCTCACTTCGCTGGCCAAGGAGTACAAAGGTGAGGCGTGGAGGCGAGGGCGGGGGAGGGGGGAGGAACGTCCCGCGATGGGGAGGAAGGATCTGCTCTCGGGCTACCATCCCCCCCACCCCCACCCCCCCAGGGAGCGTGCTGATGAAGCCCATCGTGGAGGCGGCAGGACAGGACATCAGCCACTGGTTTGATCCCTTTACCGGAGATGTGAGTGCCGGGGTCCCCTGGCTGGGGAGGGTGGGGTGCAGCCTCCCGAACGCTGCCTGGGGGGCTTGAGCGCTGCCTTCCCTTTCTGGAAGATCCGAACGCACATAGACCCGCTGACGGGCTGCGTGAAGTACTACACCCCCAGGGGGCGCTTCGTGCACATCCCTCCGCCGCTGCCCCGCTCCGATTGGGCCAACGACTTCGGCCTGCCGTGGTGGAGGCAGACCCAGTACGAGGTGGGACTGCTGTCCCAGAAGACCCGGCTCATTCGCATCATCAACACGCTCACTTCTCAGGAGCACCAGCTGGAGGTGAGAAGCCGGGGCGGGGGGAGGGGAAGGAGCCCGAGAAAGCCCCCTCCCCCTCTAGGGAAGAGAAATCGGACCCTCCAGTCTGGCTGGCGGCCAGCCCACCCCAGCTCACTGTTCCCTTGCCCATCCTCCAGGGTTAAGGCATCTGGGGCCGGGTACCTTGTCCACAATATTCCTAAAATTCTTCCAGTATGCTGAAGGTAACTAGGACTGGTCTCTTCAGTGGCCGTTTTCAGGCAATAGAATGTTGAGAACTGTGGTGCCATTTGCATGCTGGAAGTTGTCATCATGCTACAAGGAAAGTTGTCTTCAGCTACTAGATGAAAACCTTTTAGAAACAGGACCCTCCGATTCAGGGAATGGGGGATGATGCATTCCGAGTTTTATAGTTTACCAGATTCGGGTTTTGCTAGAGAAGTTGTAATTGTGAAGATAAAGGCCTTTAGGCTTCTATAGTCAGGAATGCGTCTCTTGGGACTGACTGCTGTATTCTAGGACTTCTAGGCCTCTGAATATGTTGCAGGTTAAGAGTTCTTAGCCTCTCAGGCTTTTCTTTGCCTGAGCTGTGGGGCTGCCTTTATGGGATCCTTCCAGAACTCTGGCCCTTCATCTAGGTGGGGGAACTGGAGACCATGTGGGAAATCCTACACCGATATCTCCCCTACAATGCTCATTCTGCCAGCTACACTTGGAAATTTAATGGTGTCAACCTCGACATGGACAAGACCCTGGAGCAAAATGGGATTCCAGATGAGGATCGAGAGTTTGAACAACTTAACATGGACCCAGAGCAGTTCACACCTGCCTTGTTACTGTACTTCAATGATGACCTCACTGAACTATAGGGAGATACCCATATAATACGTAGACTAGAGAAAGAACAGGGTGTATGGCTCAGTCTCTGCCCTGGGGAAAATGGGGAAGCCTAAATCTAGTTCTTCATCGCATTCTTGATCTCTTAACTCTCAGCCCTTGCCTTCCACCAAGGCCCCATATCACTTGGAAACTCAGGAGTGCTTAGCCCCATTTTATATAGCACACTGAGGATATTGGGATTTTTTTTTAAGTCAGGACCTGACAAAGTAAGATTAACTTCACCCAAGCAGCTTCTTTAATAAGGTGACTACAAGAAGATCTGGAGTCTTCATTTTTCTCTTCTGTGAAGAGGTACTGAAGCAAGAAATGGTAAAAGGGTCTTGCCACAAAGTGAAGCATAGAGGCGAGGCAGAGGAGCCAGCAAGGACCTTAGGAGGACTAGGATACTATAAGAATTTAATCCCCTGTGCCCAGAATTGGCCCACCTCTTCTCTAGGATAAGTGGGAAAACACATCACCATGGGTTTGGGGAAAGTTCTTGAAGCACTTTGGAAAACTGGGAAATCAGCAAACATTTCTTAAGCACCTACTTTTTTCAAGTTCCTGTGCTAGACACTGAGTCACAGAGACAAAAATGAAACATCTTGTTCTTGAGCAGCTTACATTCTACTGAGTGTAAGAAAAACATGTCTGGTACTATCCATTGAGACTGGGCTTGTGCTCAGTTCAGCTGAATGTCATGCAGAAATACTTATCTATTCCACTTATTCTACCAGTACATCAGATACTGTATTCTCTCTGCCTCATACACAGAGACTAGGCTTTTGAACAAAGTCTTGAATGCATTCTGGGGCTATGCCTGTTTTATGGTGGGAACTGGTAGGTCTGGAGTGTAGTCAACCACCTGTCTTACTTGGAGTCACTGTTAGGAAAAAGATTAGAGATGCTATTCAGAAGCCAGTGGGAGCTGGAGAAAGGAAAGGTTTCAGCTAAGCAGTGGATGTAGAAAGGAAACTCAAGTGGAGAAAACCTACATGCAACTTTCAGTTCTCTTCATTTAGACTTTACTCCAGGGATATGGTGAAGTGTGGGTATTTTTCCTACTGTGGAGAAGGGTTGAATGAATGTTGGAGATTTCATCATTAGTGAAGAAATTTGAAAGCAGGGCCTAGAGACTGGGGAACATACTACTGGGAGGGAGAAATACTGAAGAATGTGTTTAAGAATGGGAATGTACCAGTGGTTGGGGCAAATGAGAAGGAAGAGTTGATTTAGAAGGATGCGGGAAAGCTAATGGAGAACCAAGCTCTTTAGAGGCTCTTTCCCATGGGAAACTTTACAGGGTAGTTCTAACATATACAGAAGAGTTTTCTTTGTAAGCTCTCCAAAAAGGGAGATAAGATAACTCACCCCATAGCCAAGTATCCCCTAAAAATCAAGAGTGGAGGGTATCTAATTGACCCAAAGGAGCTTCAGGGTAAAGTGAGATAGAATGGACTTTCTCCCAGAGAGGGAGATTAGTATCTTCTCTCCGTATAAGAGACAGGCAGGAGTTGGTTGGCGTTCAGCTCCTTTCAGAGCTGCATGGGAGTTTTAAATATTTGGGGTGGGGATGGAGATGGAGGATGGGGTGTGTTTGGGGAAGCGGAGAATAAATAAAGATGTGTGTATTGTCCTCAGCAATCTTTTTCATAGTCACTAATGTTGTAGAATCTATTCTCCGCTCAGCAGAAGCACTTAATCCATACTACCCATTCCATCACTTCATCAGGTACTATATTCCTTACATATTAATGTACATCTACTCTTTCCTAACTAAGTTGTAGGATCCTCAAGGGTAGAGACTAGATAACTTCTCATTTTGTATCCCACCTACCCTCATATCACCTAACAGTTCTGAACACACAGTTAACTATTGTGGGCTGGGCAGGTAGTTTAGGTCTGCAATTTGAACAAATGAAACATTCATGAAATCCATCTAAAGGTTAACAAAAGGCTTATTTAGGCATGGGAGAGAAGGGACATTTAAAACAGTGAAGGAATGTTCAGGATATAGCATCGATTCAGCTGAGCATGGCCTTTCTGTGTCAGTGTTTATCCTGCCAGCCTTTGGTCAGACAACTGAGAAGGGAGCTTCAGCCTCTAGAGTCTGGGCTCTTTTGTACCCAACTGATCAGGAATAGCTCGTCTTAGTTTAGTCGTTTGTCGTTCAGTCGTTGCCAACTCTCCTTGACCCTACTTGGGGTTCTTGGCAAAGATGCTGGTGTGGTTTGCCATCTCCTTCTCCATCTCATTTGACAGATGAGGAAACTGAGGCAAACAGGGTGAAGTGACTGACCCAAGGTCACACAGGTAGTAAAATGTCTGAAGCCAGATTTGAAGTTGAGTCTTCTTGACTCCAGGCACAGAACTCTATCTACTTCACCACCTAGTTGCCTTAAGTCTTATTACCCTGAGCCAATGAAACCTAGAGGACAATTTCAGTACCTTTTAATGAAAACTAGCTTAACTTGCCTAGGAAATGGGAGCCTTAGAATATTGCTCTTACCATGGTGCTCAATAAATAATTTCTAATGAATGAATCGTTGTATGAATTGGGAATTGGAGAAATGGTGGTAAGATTGGGTGATAGACACACATGGATCCTCTTTTCCAATGTTTCTAATTTGTTCCGCTTATATGTTTCTTCACCATGGTCACCACCACCCTCCCCCCCAAAACAAAACAAACCACGGTTGAAGCCTACAGTGAACTTCAGGGACAACCTGCCTGTCGTTGCCTTTCTGTGGCCACCAGGTGGAGACTATCTCCTCTGGGGCTGAAGAAAGGAGAAACGAGAATTCTCCCAAGAGCTCAACAGGGTAACTTTTATAGGTGGGATACAAAGTGAGAGGAAAACAAAAATCAGGGAAGGAATGTGTATGTTGGGGGCTCAAAAAAGGGGGAGTTTGTACATGAGAAGAAAGAAAGAGGGGAAGACTGAAGTTCAGAAAGATAAGGCTTATGGGAAATAGAATCTAAAATGGATGAATTTTTTTATAAAATTACTGAATGCCCAATATGTAAATGGCACTGTACTAAGAGTTATGGAAGATGACGTAAGAGATTAGAAACCAACAGCCTCATTGTGGAAAACAAGATGTATGTACTGGGGGAAAGGGCAAGATTTAATTTCTGCTTTTGGGTTATCTTAAATAAGTTACAACCTTTCAGCCTCAGTTTCCTCATGTAAAATGAGGGGGTTGAGCTCCAAATCTGTCATGTCATGGAAAAACAATAAATGAATAATGCAGATTAAATAAATGAAATCTGTCACACGTGGGAAAATGAAATAAACAAGAGGCAGCAAGTTGCTAAATGATAAATGAGGAGTACAAACTGAGTTTTCAAACTTAATTTGTTGTCATACCTTCAGCAAAGAACATTCTCTGGTGAGAGGTGGTATCAGGACCAGGAGACCTGCCACTTAGGAGGGTAGATGAGTGAGGAGACAGATTGAAGTCCTTGGAAGTCCACACCCAACAGCACCAAGTTAGTTGAAGAGTACTCAGGAAAGAAGATAAACTTCTGTGTAAGGATTATTTCATTCATCCCCAATGCCTAAGTCCTGTCTAGTAACCAGATAAATACTTGCTGACTGATTGACAGATTTTTTACATTTTAGGAGGAAGTCCCTTGCACCCCAATGGAGCTGTAAGAATGGCTTCTGCAATCTTGGGAAATAATCTAGAGGATAACAGCCTTTGCATTGAGGGAAAGGCAAGAATGGGAAGAAAGTTTAAGGTAGAGCTACAGGGGTGACCCCACCCTGAATTACAGATCTTTGGCCTTTGGGGAACGTATCTTTTTTTTTCTTCCTAAGTAATGCTTAGCATGTTATAGAATCATAGATTTGGAGCTGGAAGGTACCTTTGAAGTCATCTAGTTCAATCTCTTGTAAGAGATGAGAAAATTGAGGCCCAGAGAAATTGAATAATTTGTCCAAGGTATCACAGTAAATGGCAATGATCTGGGAGAAGGGACTAAGGCTAGCATAGAAACACTGGTGGAAGACTTTTAGTTGGAAGACAAATTTCTGGAGAGAGCCTCCCTCTCTGGTGATCATGTCTGTGGATAAGAGGCATTAGGAAACAACAGTATTTTTGTTAAAGAAATTCAGTTTTCCCATTGAGCTCCATTATAAAATGAGATGTCTTTGTTAGAGGAAAATGTAACCTTTAGAATGTTAAAATGGGATTGTAGAGCTTATCTATCAGATTGCACACCATTTTGGGGAGGAAGGAGGGGGAGAAGATTTAAAAGTCAAAATCTTATGGAAGTGATTGTTGAAAACTAACAATAAATTAATAAAGAATGTTAAAATGGGGCAAGTTTTAAACAATGTTTTAAAGGAAAACTAGCAAAACCTGATAGTATTCAAAATAAACATAATGCTGTGTTGGTACTGCTATGGCACTTATATGAAACTGTAATTCATTAGTGTGGGTGTTTTTAGCCATACAGATCAAAGCCCAACCATGCCTACATATCTTGTATGACTAGTCTATTCCTTCAAATACAAAATAGGGCATACTTATTATGAAAAATAAGTCACAAAATTAAAATATTTAAGCAAAAACAGTATCAGTAACTAGCAGTATTCCTACCTCACCCTGCCTTAAATGGCTTATCTCTTTATTCACTCATACATTTCCTATATGATATTTCTCTTTCTGTTTCTGGTATGTACGTCATTATTGAAAACAAGTTCCAACCTACTTGCATTTTTTCATTGCCCTTTGAGTCACTGCAATTTTGATTCTTCAGAAATTGGGCTTGGTCCAAGATTCACAACCATTTACAAGTATTGCTGAGAGAATATCTGTGCTAAAAAAGAGGGTTCTTCTATATCAGCTGATTCAAGTGAAGTAAGCAGAACCAAGAAAATAATACATATGACAATGAAAGGGAAAAGACCCTCCCTCCCCCCACAATGAAACTGAATGCTATGTAATTATATTAAGTTTGACCCCAGAAAAGGCAAGAAAATGTACCTGTTTCTCTTTGTAGATGTGCGAGACTAGGATATGGAACACTGTCAGACTTGATTGATATGTTAGTTTTGAGGAGTAATTCACTGGGCAAGGAAAAAGGAAATGACATATTTGGAAATGAAGTGACATAAAAGTGAGAGAGATCAATAAAAATTTTGAAAGTCTCCACACTAGGGAGCAGCTTGAGATCATTAAAAGCAATGCACAATTTGCCAAATTGCTAGAATCTAGCCCACTCACTTTTTCCTAGTTCAGTTAACTGCCCATCCGCAGTGCCTATACTTATATGTACTGATGAACTAACTCAGTAGATTGGTCATCCAACCTCACACACAGAATCATAAATTTAGCACTGTTAAGGTACCTTAGACATCAGCCCTCCTCAACTAACAGATGAGTAAAATGAAACCAAGAGAAATTACATGATTTCCCAAAGTCATACAGATACAGCCACTGTTAAAGTCTAGGACTTCTGACTGTAAATCAGATGCTGCTACATCGTGCTGCCTCCAGCATTTCTCATCCACTTAGTTTTTCTTATATAGACTGTTAGGCTGATCTTTTTTGCATAATTAGATCTCATTAAGAAGGCTCTGTAACATGTATAACCTATATCAAATTGCTTGCCCTTTCAATGGTAGAGGGTGGGAGAGAATTTGGAACTCCAAAGTTAAAAAAAAAATTAGTTTTGAAAAATTTTACATGTAAATGGGGAAGAGTAAAATACTATTTTTTAAAAAAGGTTCTGCAATATGCTTTATGCATTCAGTATAATCATCTTCAAAAGGACCTTATCGTCTATAGGGAATCCCATTTCTGTGTGACATTTGTGAACTCTTTTCACGGGCATATATCTTGTTTTATGCTTTGACAATAATCAGGAGGATTTCTTCTGTGATTACATTTCTCCAAGAATCCTGCAGTAGGATTGTAATACTTGGCTCCTAGGCTGCCACTTAGAGAACACTGCCCTAAGAGATGACTGATGAATAAGACGCTATCCCAGAGCTCATCCGTCTAGGGACTGTTTCTGAACTTGCCTTTCTGGGACTAGTGGGACAGAGAAGTATCTTGTGCATAGGACATGTGGGAGGAAGTATGGTGAGTAGGATCAGAAGGTATGTGATCTCTTGGTGCCCTGACCCACTGCCTGACACTTTCACGGCTTGTTGCTGGGCAATGATAATCAGAATTCCTATAAACATAAATCATAACTTTTATGTATCAGGATAGAGAGACGACTCCTCCAAAGTAAAAAGATCAGCAGGTAGCCTCCATATGTAACAAGGCTGACCTAACCATATTGGGCTTTAGGACAATTCAGGGAGTATGCTTTTGTATTTCCTTATTATGTAATGAAATTTCAATATATTAATAAGCTGACCTCAGAGCCCCCACCAGTTCATTACAAACTATTTTAAAACTCGAGAAATGTCTTTTTCCAATAGGGCTTGCTGTTAGACCTATCCTAATTCCAGTTCATTTAAGGGAGGAATAGATAGGAGAGACAAAGATCTCCCCCCACATTCAGGCAAAGTAACCAGTGCTTATTTCTGCTGTTTAACAGCCCCCATCATAACATGTGTGTCCTTTGTTTGATTATAAATAAAATCTGGAAGCTGCCTACATCCTTGTATAGTTAATATCTGAGATAATAGAGTTGGGAAGATGTTTTTATGCTGAGAGATGTATGACATTCCTGTTTCAATTAGCTGAGATACCTTCTGTAGATTGGAGTTGAGCCACAAAAGGCAGGATAGTAGAGATATAAAGATCACGCAAGGCTTTTATTGAGGATGGGGGAGAATGTATTAATAGGTAGGATGGAAGCAGTAAAGGGGAGAGATTGAAGGTAAATGAGAAAATGGGGATGATGAAGGGCACATTTCTGGAAGAGATGGAATAGGATAGGATGATTTGTATGGGTAGAGGAGTTTGCCTTGGCTGGGAGAGAGGTTACACCTTCATGTGAGGCAGGGGTGAAAAAGGAGAGCATCAGTGATACATAAGGAAGATAGAAGAGTGACCTCTTGGTGAATGGCCTCAATCTTTTCAATAAAATATGAGACACAATTCTCAACTGAGAGGCTGTAGTTAAGCTATGGCGGGGTTGGGAAGAGATTAAGAGGTTTGGAAGACACTGTGATAAGTAGGATAATGAATTAATCTGGGATGTGTATTGGATTGCCTAACAGCAGTGAAGGCCCAGTTGAGGTAATGTAACAAATTTGTAGTGAACCTAGTCAGAATTATTTTGTGATTTTTCTCCACTTCCAGTGGGAGTAATCCAAAGCTGGGGCTTGTCAGGGAACAATTGGCAGTATAATATAGGGGTAAGAGACTCAAAAAGAAATGATTTACATGTGAAAAATAGAGAAAAGAGTGTGACGGATGCAGGGGTGACAGCCTGGGAGAGAATTGAGGGACTTAAGGGATTGTATGAATGAAAAGCAGGGTTTGGTATGAGAAGACAGAGGGAAATGTAGGAAGATTGCACTTAGAATCAACATGCATTTGACCTAGAACATTTGGTGGTGATGGGCTAATGGCTCACTAAACAGAAAGATGGCAATGGCAAGAAAGGGAAAAAAGGGGGCATTCTGATTATCAAGGTGGTCCAAAATTGGTCTCTATCATCTGCGCATTGTGTGGAATGAACAATATCAGTAGTATATCTGGATCCTCCACAGTCTCCGAGGAATTAGCCTACAGGAGGGGGAAAACATCACCCCCTTCATTCCCTACCATTACCATTGAAAAGCTGAAGTGAAATTAAATGAAATCTTACTTTGTGCTAGACTTAATGCCAGTCCATGCCAACCATATTGGCTGTCCTAATCAACAAGGAAGCCTAAAATGTTTGTTTAATCAGCCTTTTCAGATGGACAGGACAATTGACATAACTTTGTGAATGTAGCCAATCATTTTACATGTCGCTAGGCTATGTTACTGATTGTCAATGTTCATAAATCAGCTGAATGGAATAATTCTGTACAGAGCCTCTCCTGGGCCATTGCGGTTCCTTACAAGGTACAGCTCTGCGTTGGTTGCAGGGGCAGGCATGCAGTGTTTCTAAGGGCAAGGCATCATCTCACTTTATCCCATTAGAAAATATGGACTGCTGTGATTTGACTTCATGGTGTCAATTTTCTCAGATAGTGCTCTACCGTCAGAAGAGCAATATGCCCTGCAGAACTGTGCAGCCTGCGACTGGTAAATGGATTAGCCCAAATATAAGGCTCTCATTTTGTCCTCATTGCTGCTGACCCTGTTTTGTGGTATGTCATTGGCATGCCTGCTGCCCCTACCCTGATTGTGCTGAATAAACATATACTTCTCCTTTGCCTCTACTCTGCCTCCATTTCCTCAGTATAAGACACCCACTTCATCTGCTTTTTGGCAGGAGTGGGTCAAATCTTTTATCACCTGGTGCTTTCATTTGGCTTATTAACTTATTACCCTGTAGTGGCAGGCCTCACTGAATACCTGCATGGGTTTCTGAAATATCTCCTGCCTTTGATAAATGAATTGACTTCCTTTCTGAGGAAGTCTGTCCGTATTGTTACTAAAGGAGATAGCTCTCCCATGAAGTGAAGGGAAGGGAAGAAGATGGGAGTTTTATTGCTCACTGAAATCCCCAAATTACCTAAGGAAAATGTTTTTTGCCTCAAGCCTGGCTTCATTGGGAACTTAGGCCCAGTGTGGATAGCCTGAGATGTAGATATCTTAACTTTGGGAAAAATGCAAGATGTTTCCCTTAACCTCACATTTGCCTTTTCCCTTAATGGTCTGGACAAATCATCATACTGAAAGGCTGAGGAGGGATAGTGAACCTTGACTACACAGGAAAAGTTCAAGAAATGGTGCAAAAAGGGGAGATAATGGAGATGTTGCCCAACTGTTGTCAACTCATGGGTAAAACTTAAGGGAGGTATAGGAAGACCTTCACAGGACCTGAAGATTATTACATTCTGGGCCAAAAAATGTGGTCCCATTCTGTGAGAAGTGGTAGCAAATATTCCAGAAAACATGGAATGCATGGTAGAGGTGTGGGTAAATGCCATCTTGGGCTGAGAGACAAATTGCAAGCTTTTGTTTCCAGGTATGATTTTTCAGATATCTTAGAGTGGAGACACCTTTCTGATTCTGGTAGTCAAAGCTTCTGCTTCTGGCTGCTTGGCGTTATCTTCAGTTGACCTCTGGGTCCAGTGTTTATCATCCAGGTAACACAGTTACTGCTCTGGCTTGAAGGGGAAGGGGAGGAATTGCTGTTACTTTTTACACTTTCCTTTTATTTTTTCTCATTGATAGATCATTATTGATCACCACCAAGATTTGCCATTGTATTCCTCCCCTTATTCTTCCAGGAGAGCCATCCATCACTTGTTAAGAATAAAGAAGACAAAAAAGTTCCACAAAACTAATCAAACATTCTAAAAAAGTCATACCCATGGCTCTCCATCTCTGCAAGGCAATGGGAAGGTGCCTTCTCACATCTTTTTTGTGCTGTTTGGCCTTTGTAATTTTGTAGCATTAAGATTCTGCTTTTTTCTTTCCTTTCCTTTCGCAGTGCTGTAGTCATTTGTATATTGTTTTCCTGGTTTTGCTTATTCACTTTGCATCACTTCATGCTTCCCTATATTCCTCAAATTCATTCCATTACATTAATTTTCCACAGTTTGTTCTGGCATCTACTTTGTTTCCAATTCTTAGCTACTACAAAGTGCCATTACAAATATTTTGGTGTATATGGGGCCATTCCTTTCATCACTGATCTCCTAAGGGTATTTAGCTGGCAGGGAAATTTCTGGGTCAGAGGGCATGGACAGTTTAGTCACTCTTTTGGCATTACTACAAGTTGCTTTCTAGAATAGTTAGATCAAATCAGTGCCTTAGTGGATCCATCTATCTACAACCCTTTCAACATTGGAATCTTGAGTTTGAGATGAAACATCAAGACTGGATTTGCTTTTCTGTCACTAGTTATTCAGGAGCAGAGGTTCTTAATTTTTTTGTGTCATGGACACCTTGTGGCAGTCTGATGAAGGCTAAGAATCCTTTCTCAGAACGTTTTTAAATGATAAAATACAGTAGGATTGCAAAGAAAACTGATTATAATGAAATAGTTATCAAAACAATTTTTTAAAAAAATTGAATTTGCAGAACTTGATGTTAAGAACCCATGATTTAAAATATTTAATGCGGTTATTATTAGTTTGCAACTAAGACTTTGGGTTTAAAATGGTGACCTAGAGAAACCCAGATCTCTCCAAAACAAATTTCTAAAAATGTGCCAAAAGGAACAATAAGAAAATCAAAGAAAAATATCTCCAATAAGCTCCTCCATACAGTTTGTAACTACACAAGAAGACTGCCAGAAGCCTGTGGACACTTTTAAATGAGACAAGCCAAGAACAGTGGAAGCCACAGCACCCAGGCAGCCTGTGCCACAGCAGGAGATAAAGTCAAACTAGCACCTGGGCAGCGCAGGGTCCAAGCAGCTCAAGACAGAGCCACAGCACAGGATCTTGTAGGAGACATGCAACAAGAACAATACCCAACCTGTTGGCCTGTTGGGACCACAGAAGAGGATGGAGCCATTCCAGTTTGAGACTGTACAAGGAAAGGAGACAGTGAAGGAGTTGAAGCTAAAATCCAAGTTGACCCATATGCTAGGAATTTTAACAGAGGATGGAGTTTAAATTTAGCTAACAACACTGTATCTAGAACAGTAAAGGCAACAGCACCCAGACTACAGAGGGTACAAGACGAAGCAGGTTCTGTTGCCTCATGCCAAGTGTAGAGGATAAAACACAGTCTGAATCAAGCACAATCTCTCAATTCAAAAAAGTGAGGCTAAAGATAAACAGAAAAATATCAAACAAAATTTAAAAAAAGAAAAGCTTTGGCCACAAGAGCACCTGGGGGAAATAAATCAAGAAATAAAAAATGAAATGAGTTATATAAGAAAACAAAAAGGATAGGACAGAACTCAATATGAGGTGAAAAGGCAAATGGAAGTAGGGAAAACCCTAGAAAAAGGAAGAAATCAGAACTCAATTAACTCCCTGAGACAACTAAAAAATTAGAACAAAGTCAAAAAACTTTAAAAAATGAATAAAATGTATCTACTATAATTACAGAGTAATAAGAAAAAATTTAAGAATCACTGGATTCCCTGAAAACTAGGAACAAAGGAAAGCCTGGGCATCACATGTCAGGAAATAATAAAACTATCTAGACCAATTAAAAACATAGGATAAAGTAAAACTAGAAATAATCCAATTCCTGCAAGAAACTCCAGAAAATGCTCAGGAAGGTCATAGCCAAAAGTCAGAGCTTCTAGGTCAAAGAAAAACTTCAAGTACCAAGGAACCACAGTAAAGACCACAAAAGACCTGGCAGCTACTAGTAAAAAGGAGAAAAAAATCTGGGAATAAAATCTCCCAAAGGCAAAAGATAAAGGCTTACAACCGAGAATAATTCACCCTGCAAAACCAAGTATAATCTTTAAAAAACTGAACTTGTAAAAAAAAAATAGATTTTCAAGCATTTTGAATTAAAAGACCAGAGCTATATAAAATCTATCAAACACTGGAGATGAGAAAAACCTAAAAAGGCAAATTACATTTGAACAATGGGATGCACTAAATAATGGTAGAGATGCAGTGCTTACATTCTAACAGAAAAGGAAATCCCTTTATTAAAGTGCCTAATATGTGCTAGGCACAGGGTAAATAAAGTGCTTTGCAAATAATATTACTAACATGGGGAGAAGAGACAAGTGTTACCTAAGAATTCTACTGACTTCTAGGGTTACAGTGGAAAGAAAAAATAAAAATATGATCTAGGGATGGCCTGGTTTCATATTGTTTTTAAGAGAAGAAAGAAAAGGTATAGTAGGAATGAAATGAGGATTAAAGGGGAGGGAACTTGAGAAGTATTGTATAAAAACATGGAGCAGGGGGTTAGGGAAAGAGACCATCTTATCTGTCCTGGGAATAGGCAATATTTTAGAAAAAACATAGATTAAATTCAGTCTGTAAATCAGTCAACAAATATTTATTAAGCACCTACCATATGCAAAGTACCGGGAATACAAATAAAAGACAAAAGACAATTCCTGCTTTCTAGGAGCTCAGGGTCAACATGTAAACAACTCTGCACAAATAAGATACATACAGGTTAAACTGAAATTATTCAACACAGGGAAGGCACTAGCATTGAGAGATCAGGAAATACTTCTTGTAAGAGGTTGGATTTTGGCTGGGACTTGAAGTCAAGGAAGGCAGCTAGGTGGCACAGTGGATAAGAGTGCTAGGCCTAAAGTCAGGAAGACTCTCATCTTCCTGAGTTCTAATCTGGCTTCTTACTAACTGTGGGACCATGGGCAAGTCACTTAACCCTATTTTCCTCCCTTTCTCATCTGTAAAATGAGCTGGAAAAGGAAATGGTAAACCATCTAGTATCTTTGCTAAGAAAACCCCAAATTCATAACCCCAAATGGGGTTATGAACAGTCACACATGACTGAACAACAACATGGAAGCCATTAGACAGAGATGAGGAGGGAGAGCACTCTAGGCCGGGGATTCAACCAGTAAAAATGCATAGAGTTGGAGAAGGAAGGGAAAGGGAATTGCATTAATTCAATAGTTTTCTTAATTTCAATTTTATTAATGTCTCCTTTGATTTTCAAAATTTCTAATTTGGTATTTAATTGGGGATTTTTAATTTGTTCTTTGTGTAGCTTTTTTAGTTGCATGCCCAATTCATTGTTCTCTTTTTCTATTTTATTAATATAAGCATTTAGAGATATAAAATTTCACTAAGAACTGGTTTGTGGCTGCATCCCATAAGTTTTGGTATGTTGTCTCATTATTGGCATTCTCTTTGATGAAGTTATTATTTCTATGACTTGTTGTCTGACCCACTCATTCTTTCAAATTATTTAGTTTTCAATTTTTAGCCTATTTTTCCATGGCCCTTTGTTACAAGTAATTTTATTGCATCATAATCTGAAAAGGATACATTTAATATTTCTGCATTGGATTGTAAGGTTTTTATGCCCTAGTACATGGTCACTTTCTGTGTAGGTGCCATGTACTGCTGAGAAAAAGGTATATTCCTTTCTATACCATTCCATTTTCTCCAGGTCTATCATACCTAACTTTTCTAAGATTCTATTCCACCCCTCAACTTCTTTCATGTTTATTGGTTAGATCTATTTAGTTTTAAGAGGGGGAGGTTAGGGTCCTCACTAGTATAGTTTTGCTGTCTATTTCTTTCTCTAAGTCACTTAACTTCTCCTCTAAGAATGTGGATGCTATACCCCTTGGTACATATATGTACCAAGTATTACTTCCTTGTCTGTGGTACCTTTTAGCATGATGTAGTTTCTTTCCTTATCTCTTTTAATTAGATCTATTTTTGCTTTTGCTTTGTCTGAGATCAGGATTGCTACCCTAGCTTTTTTTTACTTCAGCTGAAGCATAATATGTTCTGCTCCAGCCTTGTACCTTTACTCTGTGTGAATCTCTCTGCTTTGGATGTTTCCTGTAAACAATATATTATAGGATCATGGTTTTTAATCCACTCTGCTATCTACTGTTTCATGGGAGAGTTCATTCCATTCACATTCATCGTTATGATTACTGTGTCTTTTCATCTTATTTTCTCTCATTTATATTTTTCTCTTTTCTTTCACTCTTTCCCTTCTCCTGTTTTACTGGTGGTCAGAAGACTACCACCTCCCTCAGTCAGCCTTCTATCAGCCCCCTTCCTTTTCTTTCCCCTTTCTCCTCCTCCTACCTCATAGATTTCTATAACCAACTGAATGTGTATGTTATTCCTTCTTTGAGCCAAATCTAATGAGAGTAAGGTTCAAATAATGCTTGCTTCCGCTTCCTTCTTTCCCTCTACTGTAATAGGTTTTTGCACCCTTTTTGTTATATAATTTACTCTCTTCTGCTTCCCCCTTTCCTCTCCTCCTGGTAATCCTTTTTTTCACCCCTTAATTAATTTTATCATCACATCAAAGTCAACTTATACCCATACCCTCTGTCTATGCATACCCCTTCTAACTGTCCTAATAAAGATACAGTTTTCAAGAATTACAAGTATCATCTTCCTGTGTAGGGATATAAACAGTTTAACCTTACTGAATAACATGTTGTTTTTTCCCTTAGGGAAAGAGAATTTTAAGAAGTAGAGCAGAATGGGGAAGGAAATAGTCAAAAATAAATTGACTTTAACTTCAGAATATAAGTCAGTGATCAGGAAACTGACTCAGAGAAGAGAGGAAGGGCAGGGAAACAGGATCTGACCACTTCAATTTATAGAAAATTTGATCACATTATTTTTCTTTCACTACTTTCTTCTTCATTATAAAAAAGTGTAGAGGACAAACACTATGAAAATGTAAGAGGAAATGATGGAGAGAGATACAGTTATCTATTATAGTTGTGAATGTGAATAAATTGAACTCCCCCATAAAATGGAGGAATGTAGGAGAATGGGTTAGAAAGCAAAAGTCAACAATACACAGTTTACTAAAAACATATCTGAAACATAGGGATTCACATAGAATTAAAATGAAGAGTTAGAGAAGAATTGATTTGCCTTAAGCAAATTTTAAAAAGCAAGGGTGGCAAGCATAATATCTGATATGCCAGCAGTAAAAAATAGACATGATTAAAAGAGCTATGCAGGAAAACTGCATATATATGCACGAAATGATACACAACTTAAATAATTTTAGTAAAATTTAATTACAGGGAGAAAGAAGTTAAAATTATAGGACCTGGAGAACCCAATGTGCCCCCTTTCAGACCTAAACAAATCTAATTAAAAGCCAAAAAAATAGAAGGACTTCACCAGAGTTTTAGTAAAGTTAAATAAAATAGCTTTTTGGTGACTATTAAATGGGAAACTAAGGAAATTTACATACATTAAGATGTACATAGCACCTTTATAAGCAATGACGTGCTAGGGCATAAAAGCCTGATAAACAAATGCAAAAAAAATTAAGCACATCTTTTAATGACCATAACATAATAAAAAATTATTATCAGTCAAGGGCTTCTGAACAAAGAATTCAAATGTAAATGGACAATAAATAATGTAATGCCAGAGATTTGGTGGGTCAAAGAAAAAAACACAGAAACAATAGATAATTTAATTTAAAAAATAATGACACTATATCAGCACTTTGGGGATGATGCCAAAGCAGTTCATAGGGGAAAATTTTTTTCTATGTGTTTCTAAATACTTTCATTAACAAAACAGAGATAGAACTGATCAGTTAAAAAAATTAGAAAAGCAAGAAATGAAAAAAACTAAATACAAAACCAAAAATCTTTAAAACTAGGTACAAAATAAAAAAAAAAAACCTCCCTACAATTAATGAATAAATATAACTGGAACTACTTATTGCTGTTGTTTTGAAAAGCTAAAAAAAATAGGCAAATCATTTTATTTAAAAAGGACTGCCAATCAAAGCCAAAATCAAAGGTGAAAAGGGAGAATTCATAACAGATGGTGAGGAAATCAAGGAAATTAAAAATTTTTGCCCAATTGCATGCTAACAAAACTGCAAATATAGATAAATATTTACAAAACTATAAAATACCCAGAGTAATAGAATAAGAAATTGACATTTTAAATAATCTAACTTCAGCAATTGAATAAGCCATAAATTATCTCCCAAAGAAAAATCTCCAGAACCAGATGGGTTAACAAGCAAATTTTCCTAAATATTTAAAGTGCAAGTAACTTCAATTTAACAAAAACTGTTGACTAAGTAATAATAAGGAAAGTTGGTATCCCCTCAAACTTCTCCTATAAAGCAAATATGGTTATGACATCCAAACCAGGGAGAGATTAGAGAATGAAAATTACATACGAATATCACTAATAGATATCTATGAATAAATTTTGAACTATTACTCTAGAATATTACATGTTAAAAAGATTACACACTATGACCAGGTTGGATTATACCAGGAATGTAGGTTGGCTTAATATTAGGAAAACTATAAGCAGACTATTCCAATAACAAAACCAATAAATATTATATTTACTAAATCAGAAGATGCAGAAAAAGCTTTTGTGTTAAAAAACCTTTTATGTTAAAAAAAAAAAAATACCCACTAATGTAGGAATAAAAGGACCTTCTTCCCTGGATAAAGTCAGTAGTATTTATCTAGAACCAAGAGCTAACATTATCTGTAATGGAAAAATGATAGAAGCCTTTCAAGTAAGTTGAGAGGTAAAGCAGAGATATTCATTGTCATCATTATTTTATGTAGCTATAGCAGTAAGAAAAAATTCAGTGAATAATCACAGGCAAAGAAGAAAAAACATCTTTTTTGCAGATATGACAGGAATTCTAGGGACTCAACTTTAAAAATTAACATATAAACAATAAACTCAGTGAGGTGGCAGAATACAAAATAAACCCCACAAAGCCTGTAGATCACCAACAAATCCCAGCCAAAGGAAACAAAACAAAACAAAAATCCATTTCAATGATTCCAAAATGTATAAAATATCTGGACTTCACCAACCAAGGCAAACAAAGGATTTAAGTGAATACAACTACAAGATACCCTTTGTAGAAACAAAGACAAATAATTGGAGAACAATTTGTTGCTAATATAATAAAAATGGCAATACTACCTGAATTCATTTACAGATTCAGTGCCATGTCAATTATCAAAAGATTACTTTAGGGGGAGGTAGGTGGTGCAGGGGATAGACTATTAGCCATGGAGTCAGGAGGACCTGAATTCAAATATGGCCTCAGATACTGACTAGCTGTGTGACCTAGGGCAAGTCACTTAACCCTCACTGCTTCCAAAAAAAAATTACTTTAAAGAATTATTCAGAGGGATGTCTGTGTCACATGACCAACAGATGGAGGACTGGACATTTTCTCTGATCTTTATGACCTCTCAAACTGCTTCAAAATAAGAATTACCGCTGTGTCCACAGGCTAGGCCACCAGGAACTCTAAGGAGGTAATAATTTGAATTAACAGCAGAAAACACTAATGCTTAGTTACTAACAGATGCAACAGCACCCTCAGCCCTACCCCAACTATCTGGCATGTCTATACAAAAGGAACTTGTGCTATGGGTTGTACTCAACAATTCTCTCACTGCTGCTGCTGCTGCAATCTCCCCTAATCCCTGCTCTCATCCCTCAGTTATTTAGCTACAAGTAACAGAATCAGCTCTTGCCCTCTCTCCCCTCCTCAGAGGTGGAGGTATAGGAAAAGAGAGCAAGCTGTGCCAAGGGCAGCACTATGCACATTCCAGAAATGTTTGGCCAGAGAACAGAAGAATCCAGGACAGGGCACTCGTATGTTTGTGATGCTCCACCAGGCCTAAAGGAAAGGAGACTGGCATAAAGCTATTACTTGAGGCACATACTTAGGCTGGTGAAAAGTTAACTCCCTGGGAGGAGGCTAAGAAAGCTAAGACCAGTCCTTGGGGTACATGCCATCCATGGGAGAGAGACAGAAAGTGACAGTTAAGGGAATGTGATGAAAACAAACAAACAAACAAAAAGAAAATACCAAAAATCTCAGGAAGAAAAAAACCCAGTTAAAAATCGTGAGTACAAGGAGGTAAATCAACAGGGTGGGAAAATAACTCCTGTAATCTCTCAGGAAGAAAAAGAGCTGTGGGGAAAGGGGCCTAATCTGTAGGGATTTGTTGCTTAGAAGACTTCTTTTGAAAAAGGAGTTGTCCCTCCACAGAAAGCAACCTAACTAAGGAGAAGGGGAATTGGAACTTCTGGGGGTGACGAGCATCCAGAAGAGTGGAAGGGTATGGACCCAGAAAGGAGATTTCCTGGCAAATGGGAAAAAGTGATCATCAATGTATGAATTGCTTCTTGTCTCTTCCTCCTTTAATTTTTATTTTTTAAAAATGCTGTTTTTTATATAGAAGAACTCTGAGAGGAAAGTAAGGAAAGAACACTGGAAAAAATTCGAGTGAAAACAAAAGACCAGGAGGTAGCAATGAACCACATAACTGAGGACAAGAGTACCACAGAGCAGTACTTCTCTCTAAATCCTGAAGAATTAATGCTTCCAAGAATGAAACACAATAGGAAAAAATGGGGAGGGATTAAGATATACAAGAAGGAACTCAAAATAGGCCCCTTAGAAGCTCTAATTTCATTTGGAATATAGACTAAAGAAGGAATAATAAGTATAAAGATCAGGAATCCAAGAATAAAAGTTTAGAATAAACAGGGAAGAAAATTAATGAAGAGAACAAGAAAAAGAAATACTTTTTAGCAAAAGGTACAGAAACAAAATTACAAAATAAGTTGAAGGATTAGGAAATGGGATTTTACTTAACTGAAAAAAAAGAGAATTAGGAAACTAGACAAAACGAAGAAAAAGTAATAAATTAAACTCCCAAACTAGGGACATAGGTTTCAAATGGGAAAGGGGGGAATCTGAGGGTGAGGGGAGGAGAGCCAGTGGGAACAGCACTGCCTTCAAATATATTAAGCAAAAATACGTGAAGAGAACAGAATGAAGGGAAACCAAAAAAAATCCTAGTTGGGGGATGGGGAACTGGGAGAGGTACATGGTGGAAAATATAAATCTAATGTTCATAACTGTCAAATGTAAATGGTTATAAATCCAGTAAATGAAAATGACAGGTTAGGTAAGAAAACAAAACTCCACAATCTGGCTTACAAGAAACACACCGAAAAAGTAAAAATATACACAGAAAGTGAGAGGTGGGAACAAAATTTTCTATGTATCAAGTGAATAAGAAAATAAAGTAAAAGTTATACCCATGCTATCAAACAAAGCAAAAATAAAAATTCACGTCATAGAAAGAGATAAGCTAACAGAGTCAAGTAAGCAGAAGCGAGGCAACATTGTACATGAGGCAACATTGTACATGACTACGATGTAAATGGAAAGAACCACAAAAGAATGAACAGTAAATGTGTGAAATTACAAACAATGAGTATGGCTCCAAAGAAAAGATATGAAAAAACAAGTCCTAACACATTCCTTTGCAGAGATGGGAGGTCTATGGGAGTGGCACATTACACATATTTTTCAGACATTTTCAATGTATGGATTGCTTTTGGTTTTTGCCTCTTCCTCCTTTAATTTTTTAAAAGATATTATTTTTTAATATAGGAGCGCTCTTCAAGAAGAGTAAGGAGAGAACATGGGAAAAAATTCTAGTGAAAACAAAAGTTCATAAAATTTTATTTTTAAAAACTGAAAAAAGAACAACTAGACAAAACAACAGCATTCATCTGGAGAAACAAAAAATCAAGAATATCACTGGAAATAATAAAAAGGAGTGGGAAAGGAAAGGTGTGTAGCAGTAGCAAATCTCAAATAATAGTTTAAACAAGGAATAGTTTTTTTAAAAAGTTAAAGTAGTTCTAAAAACTAGAAGTTGATCAGTAGAACAGATTAAGTACACAAGCTCCTGAAGCAGCAATTGAACGCAACAGTATATACCCAATAACAACCAATACGTCTAAGGACAGCAACTATTAAGGTTAGACTGTTTGACAAAAACTGATGAGAAAAGCAGTCTGAAAGAAATTAGGTTTAGACTAACATTCCCTAACATATGCCACAATAAATTTTGAATGGATACACAATGGAAATATAAAAGGTCATATCATAAATTAAAGAGCTGGGGGAAGGATAACTTTTTGCAACTATGGATAAGGGAAGAATTCTTGACCAAACAAAGAGAGTGCATCATAGGAGACAAAATGGACAATGTTAATTATATAAAATTGAAAATCTTTTGAACAAACAGTATCAATTAAGTCAAGATTAGAAATGAAAGTTAAGTGAGAAAAGGTATTTCAATCAAATTTCTCTGATAAAAATCTGACATCTAAGATCGTATTGAGAATTGCCAGTCAACAAGCATTTATTAAAAGCACCTGTCATGTGCGAGGTGCCATGCTAAGTGCTGGAGATACAAAGAAGGTAAAAAAAAAATAAAGTCCCTGCTCTCGAGGAGCTCATATTCTTGATGCAAACATAGAACAACAACTCTTCCCCAGGAGGAAAAGAATATGAATGGGCAACTCTCAAGCATAAGGCAAGTTTTCAACCGCCAAGTAATAAAAAACAAAAAACAAAACTCCAAGTCATTAGCAATGGAAGAAATAACAATTCAGAGGGAACATAATAACTGTTGGTAAGAGCTCAAAGTGATCCAACCCAAAGCAAACGGACTACGTCCCAGAAGTCATTCATCTGCTCCTACCCTTTGACTCTGTGATACCATTACCATGCATATACCCTAAAGAGATCAAAAAAAAGAAAGGGACCCGTATGTACAAAACATTCATAGAAGCTTTACGTTACAGCAAAGAGCTGGAATGAAGGGAGTGCACATCAGTTGGGAAATAGCTGAACAAAGTTTGGTATGTGAATCTAATGGAATATTGTGTCATGAGAAATGATGGAAGGGAAGAGTTTTAGAGAAATCTGGTAAAATCTGTATGACTTGATATAGAGTAAAATAAGCAGAACCAGGAAAACTATTTACACAAAAATTTTACACTTGTAAAGAAAAACAAATCTGAAACACTCAATAACTCTGAGTAGTGCAATTAACAACTCCAGCTCCAGAGGACTGGTGAAGGATGGTACTTGCTTCCTGAAGAAAGGTGATGGCCTCAAGGTGCAGAAAGAGACCTACGTTTTTGGACACAGCTGATGTATCAAAATACTATGTTTTACCTGTTATGCACACTTTTTGCAAGGGGTTTTTCCTCCCCATTTGGGAGACAGGTATAAGGGAGAGGGAGCTATTGATAGGATTACAGGAAAAGAAAGTAACTCAAGGACTTTTTAAAATGTATAGAAAAAAAGCCAGAAGGAAATGCAGAAAAAGCAATTGTGAATGCCTCTCAAAAGGAAAATCACCTTTAAAATAAACTGCAGCCAAAACAGACATAGGTACAGTTAGTAAATAATAATTAAGGCTTGTAGTTTCATGTACAATCCCTTTTCTGTTCCCCTTTGAATATAGAAATGCTCATTTTATCGTGTATTAAGTTCAGAATAAAAAATATGTAATTGTTATGTTATAGAAAGATATGGATACACACACATCTATGCATATGTAGATGTAGATAACTACATATGACCCCTTTCTTTTTTTTACTTCCTTGGAAGGTATGTGCCCATTGGTGGAATTGCTAGGTACAACTATATGGACAGTTCGGTAACTTTTTTTTTTAATTATAAATTATTTTCCAAATGGCTGGATAAATTCACAGCCCCCTCAGAAGTATATTCATGTGTCTGACTTCCTGAAGCCTCTCCAGCATTGGCTATTTGCATCTTTTATCATCTTCGGTCATTTGAAAGGAGGTGAAGCCTCAGTTTTAATTTCAACATTTTTGTTATTGTTCATCTTTAGGACCAATTTTTGTATCATCATCATTAAGTATTTCACTGATTCTCTAGATGATTTTCCTATCTTTGATTTAAGTTAGCTTTTATTATTAGCACTGTAATCCCATAGAAGATAATTGTCCAATTTCTAGTTTCTACTCATTCCACTATACTTGTGGGCTTCCCTTTTCTCTTCAGTTGAGCTATTTTCCCATTTTTGATAGAGATTAACTTCCCCCCTTATAGCCTTTAATTAGTTATGTATATTTGGGGAGGCACAATGACAAACATATACAGGCAAGAGATACTGACAGAGAAATTGGCAGTCAGGTAAGAAGTGGGCCCGTGCACAGACAGAACAGAGGGACAGATAATAGAAATACTATCTCTAGGCACCTACATGGAAAGAGAGGAGAAAACTGTGGAAAGATTGATCTGGAAAACAGAGAAGTACAGACTATAAGAAACCAAATAGAATGGCTGTCAGCGGCAAGCAAACACCGAGAAAGTAAGACAGACAGATGGACTGACATAAAAGACAGGCAAAGTGACAATCAGCCACACAGAAAGACTATAAGGGAAAAGCATAATGGAAATGAGAGTTGCAGGAAAACTAAACAAGACAGGCAGTAAGATGGGCAGGCAGAGACAAACAACAGAGGTAGCAGGTAAGCAGAGAGATTTAAAGACTGAGAGACAGAGGCAGGCAGTCAGAAGCAGAGGCAAACCAAAAGGCAAATGAGTAAATAGACTAAACAGAAGAAAGCAGAGAGAAAGAGAGGCAGGTGAGCAGACAGGTGGGCAGAGAAAGTGACAGACAGAGTCAAGGACATCAGAAATGATACACCAAAGGAAAGGCAGACAGACAGATGGAGAAGGCAGATGCAAAGAGGCAGCAGGAAGAGGGCAAGCAGATGGGGGTGGGTAGAGGGATAGGCAGAGGACTGAAACAGAAATAGGGGACATGGAGTGGATGAGGGAGACAGGCAGGGGCTGAGGATACTGACAGGAAAGGTAGGAAGAAAGGAAAGACAGACACTCAGACAGGCTAAAGAGAAGCAGATAAATGGAAAAAGCAGATAAAACGGGGAGGAAGAAGCAGGCAGATGCTAAGAGAACACACAGACCAAAAGGCAAGCCTGAAAGGTACAGAGGACCTTTCAGAAAAGTAAAGCAAAGGAGAGGAAAATAGACAAGCAGAGAGAGATGTTTGCTGACTAAAAAAAAAATCTAATGGGGAAGGCTGGTAAAAAAAAGAAGACTGAGAATTACAAGAAATAGGTAGTCAGACAGATTAAGAGATGCAGGCAAGCAGACAGTAGCTAAATGAGGGCAGGGAACAGACAGTGGGATGCTAGCAGGCAGGTGGGGTGACAGAATGAGAGAGAGAGGCTGACAGACAATAGACACAGACAGACACAGATTGACAATAAGAGTTTATCAAGCAGAAAGACACAGAAGCAAGTAGATAGGCAAGGCAGAAAAGAGACCAAGAGATGCAGGCCAGGAGGCAGACAAGACAGCCAGAGAGAGGAAGGCAGACATGATAATAGCAGCAAACAGGAAAGAAAGTAGGCACGCAAATAGAATAGAAAGGCAAAAATCAAAAAGACCAGGAAGCAGGCCTGTTGGTGGAAGGGAAGAAACAAGTAAAAGAACAGAGAAGGAAGCCTAACTCACAGACATATACTCACAGAAGTGCTCCCACAGAAACACCCTGAGACACATACTCTTAAGCACCCATATCCAGAGATCCTGACATTTAACCCCAGACGCACAGGCACAAGTAAACATACATGAACATACTTAAAACCAGATGCACACATGCAAAGGCAAAGGAGACAGAATATAGTATACACACATGCTCTTATGCACACTATGACCCATAAGCACATAAAGACTGATATACACAGCCAGAACAAAATGATAAACAGATAGTGAGTCCAAGAATCACTGAAAGATGACAGTTGAAGAGTTACTGAGACAAGAGACAGCATGAGAGACAGCCCATGAATGAAACAGAAACAAAGGGACAAGCCCACACAGAGAGACAAAAAATGAGGGAAACTCCTTACACAGAGAAAAAAGTAAGAAACATATATTTTACACAGATATACAAAACTAAACAGAAACAGAGAGCTTGAGACGTAGAAATAAAACCAAGAGGCCAGGATGGAGAGTTGGGCTGAGGCTAGCAGAGAAGGAGACAAAAGATATTGAAACCCAGATTAAGAAAAAAAGGGAAACTGAGGCCCATAAAGTGAAGGACAGAGCCCTAAAATGACAAATTCTTGGCCCTCAAGAAAAATTATGCAAAAGTTCATCCTAGTACCTGTGGGAACATTTTTTTATGTGCATCTAAAGAGAAGTTGCAGTTGTCTGAGCTGGAAGGTTATGTCTATAGTATGAAGTAAGAGACTCATGATTCTAGGCATGTTTCAGGAAAAGATGCAGAAAACAGAACCGATAAGGAAGGGGCAAAATGAGGTCTGTGGGAAAGAAGAGAATCACGACTGGAAAGGGGTGACAAGCTCAGAGCTGAAGTAATCACTAGTCCCATCCCTTTCTCTACACCCCCATAATGGCAGTACCTCTGTCAGCAAACCTTTTAGGGGAAGTACTTCTCTTCTTTATTGATATCCCAGGTACAGAGATACTTGGTGCTTCCTCCTACCTGAGTGCAGGGCTCCCTTCCTACCCCAACTGACAAGCTCTCTTGAAATTTAACTTAGCTTCCTTGTTTGATTCACTTAGGTAGCCCCTAAAAGAGAGGTTTCTCCTGACCCCTTTCCAATTTCCCCCATCAGTATCTCATTCCTATTTTAAGAGGCCGTTTAGGTTGAAGAACTGGATGAGACAATCAGATACAAAGGTCTGATTGCATCCTCTTCTCTTTCATTTTTTCTTCACCTTAGCTAATTTCCTCTCACCTACTGTACTTCAATTTCTTCCACTTTGATGGAACTGAAAATGGGGGTGAATGAAAGAAAAAGGAGTCTGTATTGGAGAGGAGCAAATAAATTTTTTTTCTTTTTCAGATCTTGGTGCTCCCCATCCACAGCAAAATCCATTCTCTGTACCAAGATTTCATAGTAAGTTTATCTGGGAGAAAAGGAAAATGAAATGAAAATATAATTTAAAACAATTGTAAATTACTGAAATGATTTCAATAAAGAATAATCAAACATAAAACTCAGATTGAATGAAAAAACTCAGATTGCTTTCCATTCTCCACCCCCAAAGGGTTTCTATCATTAAAAAAGAAAAAAAAATCTTATAAAATACGTAAAGTTAAATGCATTTCAACTTTAACAAGGTATATGTATACGTATATATATGTATTTGGCCAGATTTATATATAAATATATGTATTTCATCTTTTTCCTTGACAATGCCTGAAGGGAGAAAAAAAAAACCCTTCACATCAAACCACTCCCTTTCTGAAGTACTTAAGGAAAAAAAGCTTTTCTTTTGAGGAGGGAGGTGGAGAGAGAAGAGACTAGTATAGAAAAGAAAATTTTAAAATCTAGTTGGACTAGTATCTAACTAGTTAACCTTTAACAATTTATGCTGATGTCAGACTGAGCATGAGTACTGATTAATGCCCCCCCAAATATTTTTATAGGTGTGTGTTGGGGGGGGAGGTTAGTCAGCAGCCATTTTTGTTTTATGCAGAAATCCTTCATGTTTCTTCCCCCCCTTCAATACACAAGGAAAATATCTATTAATCTGTTTACTAATCAGCTATGAAAAAAGGGAGACTTTTGTGGGTTTCTGGGTAGAGAAGGTTTTAGAGATGAGAAGGGGGGAACTGGAAGCATTTCTGTTGGTGGGGGTGTTAGGGGATGGGGGCTGAAAAATGAAATATTAAGCCAGCCATTTTGTTTTAAAAGCAGATTTTTTTTTTCCTCTCTCTTTCTTCTTGGAGGGGGTGGCGGTGCTGGAGGGGGGGTTGTTTTAAAAATAATTTCAGGGCGGCCATCTTAGTGCTTCAGCTCTAGGAAATATTTCTCAGCGCCCCCCTCAGAATTTCAATATATTTAAAACAACGAAGAGGGGAGTAAGGGGGGGAAGAGCAGAAAAACTTTTATTCATATAATATATATATTTACCCCCCTTTCTCTCTCTTTTGGTCTCCCAGGGAAGGGGAGGAGAAAGTCCCCCCCCTTTAATTTTTCTCAATAGTAAATTGTTTTTGGGAGGCGGTTTCGCCCCCTCCTTAGACAGAAGGGTGGGGGTAGGGGGTGGCCCGGGGGTTTGGGGGGCTGGGGGAGGAGGTGAGTTGGAGGAGGAGGACGACGACGACGAGGAGGAGGAGGAGGAGGAGGAGGAGGAGGAGGAGGAGGTGGTGGTGGTGGTGGTGGTGGTGGTGGTAGTGGTGGGGGAGGCAGGCGGGCGGTGGGTGGGGGGGTGGTGGGGGGGCCAGAGCTACAGGATGGCTTCCCCTCTGAGGGACGAGGAGGAGGAGGAGGAGGAGATGGTAGTGTCTGAGGAGGAAGAAGAGGAGGAGGAAGAAGAGGGCGAAGAGGAGGTGGAGGCGGCGGATGAGGACGACGAAGAGGAGGACGACGAGGGAGTAGTCGGACGCGGGCCGCCGGGGCACGAGCGGGGCCGCGGCCGCCACAGTCCCCCCAGCTGCCACCTCTTCCCGCCGCCGCCCCCGCCCCCGCCGCCCCCGCCGCCCCCGCCCCCACCGCCAGGTAAAGACGCGAGCGGAGGACACCCGCCGAACTCCCCCCCCTACTCCTGATCGCCGCCAGCCCAAAGTTCCGAAACCGTTGGGCGCGAGAGGGGGCTGGGGGGGTGTCGGGCAGGCGCGCGCGGAGGAGCAGGGGGTGGGGGTGGAGAGGAGGGCAGGGGAGGGAGCGCGAAAGGCACCCACCGCGCGGACGGAGAGGAGTCGAGTCCGGGGGCGCGCGGACGACGGAGCAGCCGGCCCGCCTGCTTGGCTGCCCCCCCACTCCCTCCCTCCCCGCCCGCCCGGGCCTGAGGCCGGGAAGCTTTCCGGGCCGGTGGGCCGACCTGCTGGCCGAGCGGGCCTCGCCTCCCCTCCCCCCGGCCAGCCCCCTCCCCCCGCTCTGGGGGGAGCCTCCGGCCGCGGCCGCGGCGGAACGCCGGGCGCCAGCTGAGCGGGCGCGCGGACGGAGGAGCCAACTCTTGGTCGCAGCCGGAGGGGGAGGGGAGGGCTGGTGGTGTGTGTAGGTTTGTTTCCCCCTCTTTTCTTCCTCCCTTCCTTTCTCTTCTTCGGGGGATTAGGAGCGATCGAACCCGAGACGACCCCCCCCACTCCCGCCGCGCATTCGGGCCCCGCTTGAGCTCCAGACGTCCCCCCCCTCGGCTGGCGGGGGAGGGGGAGGCGGCGGCGGAGAGTGGCGACGGTGGCTGTGGTTCGGAGAGTTCAAGCCCGTTTGGGGTTTGGCTAAATGTAAAATTAGATGGTGTCCGTATGCGTTTGTGGGGGTCGGCGTGGGGCTTGGAACGGGGGAGGGGTCCCCCCGACCACCCGAGCGCTTGTGTCCGTGAGGGCGCAGGGTGGCGGGGGGACTTTGGACACTCGCCACTGACTGGCCCGTACAGCCCCTCTCCCAAGATCTTGGAAGTGGGGGTGGGCTGGGTGCCTTGAGGGGAAACCAGATACACCCACCGACAACTCCACCTCTTTTGATTCCTTCCCTTTCCCTCCTCCTTGTGATGGTAGGCCCCTCTCTAGCTAAAGGGTGTGTATTCACCCCGGGACTCCCCCCTTCTACTCTGTGAGCCATTGACCCTCTTTTGTCCTTGAGTGACCCCACTGCTGTGGTCCTGGGGCCCCAGGGGTTGTGACTTCCCTGCTTGCCCCCATCACAGTCACCTCTGTGAGAGGATGACTGAGGGATGTGGAACACCTCACCTCCTGTGGTGTTTGTTACTAGAAGTCCCTCACTCCCCTCCCCAGTTTTCTCACACGGGCAGCTTTAGTAACTGTAGCCACTGCTTCGAGGTAACAGTTGCCTCATCAGAGACTCAGTAGCCACCCCATCTCAGACAGCCTTGTGTGGCTAGTTCCAGAACGTAATGTCAGCTTTACATGTAGAAAATGACAGATGGGACACTTTGATCCCTGTGCCTGGGAGCAGACTTCAGTAGCCTTATAGATTTAAAGTTGGAATGGAACTTAGAGGTTATGGAGTCCAGTCCCTTCATTTTAAATACGAGGAAACTGAGTCAAAGAGAGGCTAAATGACTTGACCAAAGTCACACGAGTTGCAAAGAGGTCTAGCTGGGATTCTGACTCGAAATCAAGTCCTCTTAACTACACCATGCTGCCTTACTTGTGTTTGTTTTCCAGCCCCTATTGATGAAATATGCCCAATGTTCTTAATACTGAAATACAGATTAGCGCCATGTATGGCAGATGTGCCTGTATATACTTCAGCTGAACAACAAAAGACGTGTGGGGGTGGGGGGGAGACGAATAGGAAGGAAGAGGGTCCAAAAGGGAGAGAGGAAAGGAGTGTCTTAGTGAACATGAAATAATTCATTATTTTCCCCCAAGGTCTTCGAAATAGGAAATAAGTAGAAAAAATTACCTTGTGGGGAACACGTTTTTTTAAAGTGCAAATGGGAGAATTTGGGAGACAGGTGTCAAATTCAATTAAACATTTATTCAGCACCTACAGTATATTTGCAAAGTGAGAAAGGAAAGAAAGGAGGAAAGATGGGATTAGGGGATGGATTCTTTCCTTGTCTGCTGAGTTCTCAGGTTAGATAATCCTCTTTGGTCATTTTCAAAACTAGGCTAATAAAAGAGGGGAGAGCTGGGAAAGAAAGCAAGAAAGAAACCGTCAGAGGTTGAGGTGTGTCTTTGTTTGGCTCCCTTTGCTCCCTTCTTCTGAAGCCTATTTACCTAATAAATAAGCAGATGTTTGAAGATAATAAATTGTTTCATTTTGGATTTGGAATTAAAAATAAACATTATTCCCTTCTATTTAAGGCAGTTTTGCCTCTGCCTAACCCTTCAGATTTGCGTGAGTGAAACATCCTTGTTGGGTAATTTATTGATGTAAAAAAAACTTTTGGGGAAATATATTTTAGCTCCCCTTCCTTTTTTGTCACCCCAGGTATGAGGAAGGCAAACACCAATCCTAAGAAGTTTGACCCATGTACTTAACTCTCTCCTTCTGGCCCAAACTCCCAAGTGGAATATGAATTTGTAGATTCTGTAGCTCTGTATTGTTTTTCAACCCTGACTGATTTTCCCTCATCCCCATTTTGTTTCACATTCTTAACTGAGTCCAACTTTACCTCTTTCTCCTCCCACCAACCTCTGTACATTGTTCAGTATTTCAAATCCAAAGACTCCTGTGGGGGGAGGGGAAAGAAGGGAGCCAAAACTCAATTTCTTTCCCCTCCCCCTTCTGGCAAGTATAAAGAAATAATATAATATTTAGATGTGATTGCTTAGGGAGGGGAGGGGGGTAGAATATGGGTGGTGTGGAAAATTCTAGTAGTTTCTTCGCAAAAGGCCTGAAAATAAAAACCCACCCTCTCCTTGCAATACGCATGTGCAGGGGCCCTATTATGGTGGTTCGTTGTGGGGGGAGGGAAGGGAATTTGAGAAAAAATAAATATATGTGTGTGAGAGATTGATGGTGAGATAGAAAGGAAAGGGGAGGGCAGGCCTTTTCTGAGGCTCCTCCTCCTTTTTCTAGCTTGCCAGCCCCCTCAGGGACCAGAGCCAGGGAAGTGGGAGAGCCTGGGCTTCGGGCCAGCGGCTGAGACAAGAGTTAAGACTTAGTCTCTCATTTCTTTACCTCTCCTCTTCTATCCTTGATTTTTTCCCCCAATCCAGTTTTTCCCAGGATTTGATGGAGGTTAGCTGGAAAGGGTCAAACAGATTCAAGAGTTCCCCAGACCTACATCCTGTCCCTCTTGAGTGCGCGCCCCCCCCCCCCAACTGATTCATGCTTTATCCCTCATCCTAAACCAACTGGCCTGTCCTCATCATTAACCCCTTTGCACTTTGATATTAATGAAGCTTCTGGGTTTAGAGAGAACTGGTCAAAGGGCTTCTAACAACAGTTCTCACTGTATTCTCAGTATTCAGGCAGGCATTCTGTTGCTCTGTCCCCACGCATTCCCATTCCCTGCCCCAAACATAAATTAAGAGCTTTCCTGTAAAAGGATGGGGTCTTGGTACCTTGATCATTGAAGGAAGAAGGGATTACGGGAAAGAAGGAAACAGTAATGGGTTTCTGAGACAAAAAAAAAATTAGTATATTGGTGCTAGTGGTCACTAATATGCCTTTGGCTATGGAAGGTGGAAAAGTGTGATCTAAAATAAGGGGGCCGGGCTGGGCTTCACTAAGTTGTCCCCTCCTGCTGTTACCCCTGCTGAAGCATGACAGGTCTGGCCGGTTGGACTGGTACTATGGGGCTGAAGAAAGCAAATCAGAGAATGATGCCCTTGTGGCATCAGTGCTTCCCAAAATTTGTGGTGAATAACTGGTCACTGAGAAAAGGAGGAATGGAGCCGCCAGGAAGAACTAATCCCATTCTTCTGAAAGAGGCTTCTGGGGAAAAAGCCAGGGTCTTTACCTTGATGCTGGCAGGTACTACATTTATATTCATGAGAGTGTGGGTGGGGCTTTCGGTGAGTATGCTTGTTTCTATATACATATATCTATGTCTATTTCAGTAGATGGAAGCAGCCTGTGTTTATTGTTTATGTGATAAATATGTCAGCCTTTGTCTCAGAATTTCTTTATGTTGCACGTATCACTGAGCATGTGCTGGGATGTATGTGGAGTCAGAAAACCTGGATCCCCAAGATGGAAAGACTGACTCAAAGGCAGAAAGACCTAAATTTATTTGTCAGATCCAATGCCTCCACTGTCCTAGTGTAAGGATGGGCAAGTCACTTAACCTATTATCTCAAATGAGTATCTGTAAAAAGTGCTTAGTACAGGGCCTAGCACGCAGTAGTAGCACATAGCACTCTATAAATGCTTATTCCCTTCCATTCTCTCCAGCTTCAGTTTTCTGATCGATCTATTAAATGGGGATAACAATTTGCTACTTAACCTGTTAGGGCTTATTATAAAGAACTTTGCAGACTAGGAAAAATATTGACTCTCAGGCAGAATGTCTACATTCTGTAAGGGAAGTAGGAGCTAGCATTTAAAACCGTGATTCAGCCTAGTTTGGAGAGAATACCTCTGGAGCAGAAAGTGGTGGAGGAACTTGTGAGTTGTGGATAGAGTGCTAAACCTAGAGTCAGGAAGACTTGAGTTCAAATCCTGCTTTAAATACTTCCTGTGTGACTTTGGGCAAGTCATTTAACCTCTCTTAGTTTCTTCATCTATAAGGATAGTAATAGCACCTACCTCCCGAGGTGGTTATTATTTTATCTTTGTAAAGTGTTCCTTAAAGCACTCTATAAATGCTAACTATAACTAAGATCAAGCTGAATCTTGGGCAATAATGGTGGAAATAGGACTAGACACTTAGGGTCCTATGGGTACGAAGTGAAAGTGATCAACTGATAGTTTCATTTCCCAACAGGGACTAGAGTTTGGAGTAACAGTAGGGTTGGTGAATTATAGGAGAAATAGAAATAGATGCCTGGTGTTTCCTAACCTTCCACCTCTCAGGCAGATAACCAAAACTTCCTTGATTAATCATAAAATTCTAGTTATCTAGTTACTGACTATCCCTTCTCAGCATCTGACTGAGGGACCTGCATGCTTGTATTTACCCCCTAAGCCTTGGGATTATGCCAAGTAGGCAACTGGGCACAGCTTCCTCAGCTTCCAGGCAGAGGTCCAACCAGCTGGTTTGGGGGCTGTGGTTGGGGCTAGGTCACAGGTGAGGGCAGGAGGAAAGAGCCCTGTCTAAGGCCTATAACCTGGAACCTAATCCTTGATTGGGGGTGTGTTAACATAATGGTTTGTCTATGGTTTCCTTCAGACCTTTCTCCTCATTTTCAGAACAACCCTGTACTCAGCGTCTCTTAACTATTTGAAAAAAAAAAAACAAGTTTTGCATTCAGTGATGGGTGACAGGACTGGGATAGGTTAAGTGCCTCAGTCCCTGGAGAAAGTGGGAACTGGGTCTCTATGAGAAATAAGATCTAGAGGACTAGATGTTTACATTCTCTAGTGTGACTTTTTTCTTTGCCCCAAAGATGAAGATGAGATTGGGCTCCCACCTTCAGCTCTTGGAGTGAAGAAGAGAAAACGAGGACCCAGAAAACAGAAGGAGAACAAGCCAGGGAAACCACGAAAACGAAAGAAGCTTGTGAGTATAGAGGAATCTGCAGCACAACCCAGAGTGTCATCTTTTTCCTTAATTCCCCTATCCCCAAAACCTGTAGACTAGATGTCAGTAGACGCTTTGTTCCTTCCCTGGACCCCAAGAGGAGGGCCACTTACCTGACTGCTGAAACCTAGGGGAGCCCCCAAACCCTATGTCCCTGTATCCCATCTCATTGATGATTTGTAATCCTCCCTCCCTCCTCCCAGCAAATTCTAGCTTTCTTTCTTTGCTCTTGCCTCCCACTGCTTATCAGGGAAACAGGCACCCAGATATTTTGATATTACTTCCTCTCTCCATTTAGGACAGTGAAGAAGAATTTGGCTCTGAACGTGATGAGTATCGGGAAAAGTCAGAGAGCGGAGGCAGCGAGTATGGGACTGGACCAGGTCGGAAACGACGTCGGAAGCACCGTGAAAAGAAAGAGAAGAAGACAAAACGGCGGAAAAAGGGGGAGGGTGATGGAGGCCAGAAGGTAAGTAAAGTCATGCAGAGGACTGGAGACATTGGTAGGAGTAAACAGGAGAGGGATAAGAAAGCAAGAGAGATAAGACAAACTAGTTGGGAGGGTGAGGAGGAAGATGGGGGTGTTTCCAGGAAATGCTGAGTAGGGCGAGTCCCCTTCTTCAACTCTTATACTTTCATCCCTAACCAGGTTGAACAGAAGTCATCAGCCACACTACTCCTAACGTGGGGTTTGGAGGATGTAGAACACGTATTCTCTGAGGAGGATTATCATACACTAACCAATTACAAGGCCTTCAGCCAGTTCATGAGGTGGGAAGGGTTGGTGAATATCTCACAAGTGATCACTGAAGATCTCATTCAAACTGTTCCCAAACTCTGGTGCTAAGGGAGAGTCTCCCTAGCAAGGGAGCAGAGTCCTCTCACAGTCCCATCCTCTCCAAAATGGGTGTTCTCTATTAATTGTGACTGAAAGATACTTCATTGTAGTGCACCCCCACACCCCTTTACCCTGATCTTTTTCCTAGCCCTGGGTGAAAAAAATGAGTGACATTACTGTGGCAAACACTGCCACCTACTGGCTAGAAATAGAGGACCCTGATAAATGCTGGCAGTGATACCTCTTGTCATGAATTGTTCATATCTTTTTGAATAGAGCAAAGATATCCTTGTCACCTCAGCTATCCCAGTGCTAACTTTGAGCTAGGTTCCTTGTCTCTCAAGGTTCTTATCTCCCATTCCAGACAAGAACTTCAGTTATCTTATATCCCTAACACCCTGGTTGGCACCTTGCCCACAGCACACATCATTAACCCAAGGAAACCTTGATCTGACCTAGCATTGGATTTTCTTGGTCACTACTACTTTGTGGCTAGGAATTGAATTAGATGGAGTGTCTGAGTCTCTGACATCCTTCTCTACAGGCCCCTAATCGCTAAGAAGAACCCCAAGATTCCAATGTCTAAAATGATGACAATCCTAGGGGCCAAGTGGCGAGAATTCAGTGCCAACAACCCTTTTAAGGGTTCAGCAGCAGCTGTAGCAGCCGCAGCTGCAGCAGCAGCAGCAGCTGTAGCCGAACAGGTGTCATCTGCTGTTTCATCCATCGCTAGTACAGTTCCCCCTGGGCCTCCACCACCTCCTGCTGATGTCCAGCCCCCACCTATCCGAAGAGCCAAAACCAAAGAAGGCAAAGGTAAAGTATTCCTTCAAACTTCCTTCTTCTGGGGGAAAGAGGGGTATAAGGCAGTTTGTTATGGAAAGATAGACTGGGAGGTAAGCATCATATGGCATAGAAATAATGTTCCCTTCTAGTCCTGTATGGTAGTATGAAATGCTGCCTAGAAATAGATTTTAGTAGAGTCCTGGCCCCCAGAAAAAATTTCACTTTTTTCTTTCTATCCATTTAGGGCCTGGCCACAAGAGGCGAAGTAAGAGCCCCAGAGTGCCTGATGGCCGGAAGAAACTTCGTGGAAAGAAGATGGCACCACTCAAAATCAAACTTGGGTTGCTGGGTGGCAAGAGGAAGAAGGGAGGCTCAGTGAGTATCCCTACCTTGTCCCATATGGGAAATAGGAGACTAATTGGAAAAAAACTGACGTCCAAATGAAAACAGTTGTTTAGGGTGGGAGTTTGGACAGCTACTGGTCTGGCTGACGGGCCATGGGGCTATGGGCAGTATGTTTTCCAGAGTGATGAAGGCCCTGAGCCTGAAGCTGAGGAGTCTGACCTAGAGAGTGGCAGTATTCACAGTGCCTCAGGCCGGCCTGATGGCACCACCAGAACCAAGAAACTGAAGCGGGGCCGGCCAGGGAGGAAGAAGAAGAAGGGTGAGAAAATGGAAAGGGAGGGAGTGTTAAGGGCATGCATGCCTTTGTGTTTGTCTTTTTCTCAGTATTTTGCTATCTTTTTTACTCTCTCGTGGTCTCCCTCTTTGTCCCTCCCTCTGTTTCTGTCTCTGTTTCTTTGTCTTCACTGGGGTGTTTGACAGTTCTGGGCTGTCCTGCAGTGGCTGGGGAGGAGGAAGTTGATGGCTATGAGACGGATCACCAGGATTACTGTGAGGTGTGCCAGCAGGGTGGGGAGATCATTCTGTGTGACACCTGCCCTCGTGCTTACCACCTTGTCTGCCTTGATCCTGAGCTCGACAGAGCTCCTGAGGGCAAGTGGAGCTGCCCCCATTGTGTGAGTAAATTTGCACCCAGTCCTTCCTTTACCCCAGGGATCTAGACATTTCCTTCCTTTTAGGACCGAAGTTCCCTGGTTCTTGTCCTCACCCTCTCTCCTGTTCCCATAAGTCTGGTCTCCTTAGTCTCAAAAAAATGAGTACCTAGGATCCTGCCTATGAGCCTATCATCTCTGCCCTCCACACCCTTGTATTATCCCTGCCTATAACATCACCCTCTCTCATGGATCTAGGTGTCCTGTTTCTTTAACTTTCCCTCCTTTGCCTACACTCTTAAGGACCCAGGTGACCCTCTTTGATAAACAGTTTCTCTCCCTTTCTATTTCTCCTGGTGTATTTCTGTGTCTGTCTATTACCTGACCCTCAGGAAAAGGAGGGAGTACAGTGGGAAGCCAAGGAAGAAGAAGAGGAATATGAAGAGGAAGGAGAGGAGGAAGGGGAAAAGGAGGAAGAAGATGATCACATGGAATATTGCAGAGTATGCAAGGATGGAGGGGAGCTACTCTGCTGTGATGCCTGTATCTCCTCTTATCATATCCATTGCCTGAATCCTCCACTGCCAGACATTCCCAATGGTGAATGGCTATGTCCCCGATGCACGGTAAGCATTGTTGTGTCCGTGGAAGCTAGTCCCTTGTCTCAACTCCCCCTTTTTATTCCATACTTCCCAGAAGAATCCAAGCATCTAGCCATTAATGTCAGTCTTCCAGCTACCTTTCTGGTACCTAGTCTCCCATTTCCCCATTTCTCACCCTTTCCTCTACCACCACTTCACTTGCAAGCTCCCGATTTTTTTTCTCCCCCAAGTCTACTCCTTTTATAAAATGCCACCTCCACTGTCCTAGTGATATGTTTTCTGTCTCTCTATCTGCTGTGAAGTGTCCTGTGCTGAAGGGCCGGGTGCAAAAGATCTTGTACTGGAGGTGGGGAGAGCCCCCTGTGGCAACTCCAGCCCCTCAACTGACTGAAGGGTCCCCCGACATCCAAGTTCCCCGACCTCTGCAAGGCCGCTCTGAACGCGAGTTCTTTGTCAAATGGGTTGGACTGTCCTACTGGCACTGCTCTTGGGCCAAGGAGCTTCAGGTAAAGGCTTTCATTCTCTCATTGCAGTGGCTTATACCCTTTGCTCTTCACATAACACTTCACATTCCTGTCACCTAGCCCTCAAGCTCAACTGCTTTACCCTTTTACCATTGTTTCTAATTCAGTTTCTTCCTTTAGCCCCTCTCCATCTCCATGGTTCCCACGCTCTTCTTTATATCATGTACCTCTCACCCTGTGTTCCCAGACGTTGGGGAAGCAACTTGGTGTAGTGAAAAGAATGATGGACTTGGAGCAAAATGGTGTAGATTTAAATCCTGGCACCATTTCCCCTGCGTGATTTTGAGTAAATCACTTCTTTAAGCATCCATTTTTCTTGTTGGTAAAATGAGGGATTTGGACTTAAATGTCCTCTGAATTTCCCTTCAGTACAATCTCCTACCTTCACCACCCCTTCTTTCCAGCACTCTTTATTTATTCCCCTGTTCTTGACTCCTGCTTCATGCCTCTTGAGCCATCCTTTTTCTGTGCTCTCCTCTTCCCTGCCTCCTCCCCTCTCTGTTCTTACAGAGACGTTTCTCAGCCTCTTTATCCTCCTGCCCTTCCTAGCTGGAGATTTTTCATTTGGTGATGTATCGCAACTATCAGCGAAAGAATGATATGGATGAGCCCCCCCCACTGGACTATGGCTCTGGTGAAGACGATGGGAAGAGCGACAAACGAAAGAGCAAGGACCCACATTATGCAGAGATGGAGGAGAAGTTCTACCGATTCGGCATCAAACCAGAATGGATGACTGTGCATAGGATCATCAATCACAGGTAAGTGCAGAGTCGCAGGATGACCTTTCAGGATTGATCTCTGTGTTACTGTAGTAACAACCCCTTGATAATAAGAATTCTTCTCTTGAGAAGGGAGAGATTGGACTCGATATTGGATAATTAACTGATGATCAAGACTTGATCTGACACTTGAGTAAGATCAGAGAGTATCCCAGCCCAGCTCACCCTGTATGCACCCGTATTCCTGTTCATTCACAGAGACATAAGATATACTATGGTTCAATTGTTGACCAAAAAGTTGACTCATGAGATATTTCATGCCTTCAAGGGTGTCAGCATCAAAAGTGTTTCAATTTGTTTGTGAACCATTTGTATTTTCTGCCTACATCACCTCCTGGGTCATTAAGTTATGTATGTCTACTGCTTACTATGTAAAGTAAGACTCTTTTTTATTTATATTGAATTCCTTTCCTTCTTATCCTTACCCCACTCCCTACCACTTCTATCCATCCCTCAAAGCATGGACAAGAAGGGAAACTACCACTACTTGGTAAAATGGAGAGACTTGCCATATGACCAGTCAACTTGGGAGGAAGATGAAATGAACATTCCTGAATATGATGCCCACAAAACCAGCTACTGGAGGCACCGGTCAGAGGGGAGAAAGGGGTGTAGGGATTGGGGAACAGAAGGCCATTTATAGCTGGAGGGTAAGGGAGGAGGAAGAGAAACAGACTCAACTAAAAGCATAGAGTTACAGGAGATAAGGTATGATTATTTGCAAAAATAAAAAAGAGGTATGTAAGACAAGGAATAAGGTCTAGGTTGGGAATCAAAGGGGATCCATGGATGTAGAGAAATGGATTGTAGAGATGTGATGTTTGTTGGGGAATAGTGAGAGGGCCTCACTTGTGGGAAATAAGAAATAACAAAAGGGCCTTTGATGGAAAGAGGACACCAGGCTGTGGAAGATGGCTTCAGGGACCAAGCCTAAGGCTTATACCTTCCTTTATCTCCTAGGGAGCTAATCATGGGGGAGGATCCTGCTCAGCCCCGAAAGTATAAGAAAAAGAAGAAGGAAGTGCAGGGAGATGGCCCTCCTACCTCTCCCACCAATGATGTGAGTCCCTCTGTTATCACAATCTGTTTTCAGAAAGGTAAACATAAACTCTTAACTTCATGAGCCATCAGTTCTCCTCCAGCAATTATCCCTGAACCTGAGGCTGTTGGGAGTTAACCTCTAGAAGTTGTTAGGTCGTTGTGGTCATGGCCAACTCTTTTTGACTCCATTTGGAATTTTCTTTTCTTCGCAAAGATACTGAAGTGGTTTGCCATTTCCTTCTCCAGTTCATTTTACAGATGAGGAACTGAGACAAACAGGGTTATGTGACTTGCCCAGGGTAACACAGCTATTAAGTGTCTGAGGCCAGATTCAAGCTCATGAAGATGAGTCTTCCTGATTCTAATCACACTTCACCAACTAGCTTCCCTGTTCTAGGAAGTAAAAGAACAGCTAGTGACCACAGTTCCCATAAGCCTAAAGGTGGTACATTTTGATCTCTTCAGCTATGCCTCGTGATGTTTTAGAGAGCTGTCTAAATTTTAAAAAAGACAAAAGAACTAAATGGTAATTTTCAGGAGTTTCCTTTGAAATAAAAAAAAACAAACAAACCTGTTTTATATGCTGCTGGGAGATAGTCAACTTGAAATTATAACTGGAGAGGGAGGAGACAATGTCCAAAGGACTAATTCTGACCATTTTTCTGACTTCTGACCTCTTTGTCTCACAGCCTACGGTGAAGTATGAGAACCAGCCAAGGTTCATCACAGCGACAGGGGGCACACTGCACTTATACCAGCTGGAGGGGCTAAATTGGCTACGATTCTCATGGGCACAGGGCACTGACACCATTCTTGCTGATGAGATGGGCCTGGGCAAGACCATCCAAACCATCGTCTTCCTTTACTCCCTTTATAAGGAGGTGCCAGATACCAGGGTCCCTGAGGGGAGCAGACTTTGACCCTTGAGCCCATATCCCACCCCAGGACTTGCTGCCTCTTCTCCACCTTCCCTATTGCTAGGACCACCACTGATTTACAAATTGTTTTTTCTTACTCCTCATCTCTCAAACCAGGGCTCATTTTCTATAGTATTTCCCCCAATTCCCAGTTGCCTTTTCCTCTAAATCTTTGAACTAAACCAGGGTTGATTGTGGTAGTGGGAGGGAGGAATAAGATCTAGATGCCTGTGAGGGTATAAACTAAGAGGCCAGATTAATGAGTTGTGACCCAGTCTTCCTCTTTTCCTCCAGGGCCACACAAAAGGTCCATTCCTGGTGAGTGCTCCACTCTCAACCATCATTAATTGGGAACGGGAGTTCCAGATGTGGGCCCCCAAGTTCTATGTGGTGACATACACTGGGGACAAGGATAGCCGTGCCATTATCCGAGAGAATGAATTCTCCTTTGAAGATAATGCTATCAAAGGTGGCAAAAAAGCCTTTAAGATGAGGGTAGGTCCCTCAACGTCATATCTCATTCCCTCCTATGCTGTTAAACCTGCACTGTTCCTCTACCCTATTAATATGATGCCCCTTCCTCTGCCTAGTTCCTTCATGTTTCACCTCCCTTTTTTTCTCTCCCTCTCTCCATCAAAGAATATTTTATACTGTAGCCTTGGAATACAGCAAGCACTTGAGATTCTTTTTGTTTTAAGTCTTTGTATATATGGGGCTTCATATTTGAGTCCCTAATAAGAAATGGAATCATTAAGAACTGTATTTATGAGTCCATATGGGCTTTGAAGTTAAAACTCTAGGATAAGATACCTAATTCATTTTGGAGATTTGAAGGGAGGCAAAATACCTATGTCTTGGGCAGGGAGTTGTGGCTGGAGTTCATATGCTGTTTGGGCATCATTTGGATGGATCAATTATTATGTTGGCAGAGGGAGGCACAGGTGAAGTTCCATGTTCTGCTGACATCATATGAATTGATCACCATTGACCAAGCAGCACTTGGCTCCATTCGTTGGGCCTGCCTTGTGGTAGATGAGGCCCACCGGCTCAAGAATAACCAGTCCAAGGTGAGGGTGATGACAAGACACCCAAGGGACTTAAGCCTTATTTATTTCCTACTAAGAATATGATAACCTTTTTGGGGGGCTGGAGACAAGATACTTGGATCTCTGAGGGGAAAATGTCCTAAAGGTAGGAAAGAGGTAGGAGGTGTGGGGGCAGAATAACTATGTCTCTGAGGAAATGAGCTCGGGAGTGGGGAAAGGTAAGTATTAAAGGACCAGATACACTAAGTTGCTGATTGCTTTCCTTGTCCTTCACCTTGGCCCCACTTCCAGTTCTTTAGGGTGCTGAATGGCTACAAGATTGATCATAAATTGCTGCTGACAGGGACCCCCCTTCAGAACAATCTGGAGGAGCTCTTCCACCTGCTTAACTTCCTTACCCCAGAAAGATTTAAGTAAGTATCTCTCTTCTTCCCCACCCTACCCTACACATTACTCTGTAGCCCTGCTCCTTGATTCTCATCCTCTAAGCTCTTCAACATCTTTGTCTACCTATCAAATTCTAATTTCACCTTTCACTTTCCCCTTCTTGTTTTAACCCTAGTTAAGGGAGAGAATTATAAGGAACACTTTGGTTGGTATAATGAGGAAAATTAGGGATACAGAAAAGACTGAGGGTGATCTGGGAAACAGTCATAGATCTGTGGAGAACACATTTGGAGTAAGGGATGGGTTGGAATGGAATTAGTCCTGGTATCTAGGACTGTAGGCTTTGAAGTTATGAGTTTTCCCCTTTCTCTTCTTTCTGCTTCCAGCAACTTGGAAGGTTTTCTGGAGGAGTTTGCTGACATCTCCAAAGAGGACCAAATCAAGAAACTACATGACCTACTGGGGCCACACATGCTTCGGAGGCTCAAGGCTGATGTCTTCAAGAACATGCCAGCCAAGACAGAGCTCATTGTTAGGGTGGAGCTCAGCCCCATGCAGAAGTGAGGCTGGGGGGCTAACCATCTGGGTCCTTGAGATGGGGGTAGGTGGGGATTTATCGGGGGTGGGCTGGTTTGTGACCAAATGCCTCATTCTAATCTTTCCCCCTCCTACTAGGAAATATTATAAATATATCTTAACTCGGAATTTTGAGGCATTGAATTCTCGAGGTGGTGGAAACCAAGTGTCACTGCTCAACATTATGATGGATCTGAAGAAGTGCTGCAATCACCCCTACCTCTTCCCTGTGGCTGCTATGGTGTGGGACCTGTGGGACTAGTGGGGAGGGAAGAACTGAGAACTGAATTGGGGCCAGTAACTGAGGATATTTCTTTCCAAGGGAAAGAAAATCTGGGATGGGGAGGAAGGGAAGAAGGGTTGTAGGTAATGCCGAATTCCATGTCTGACCCTACTTCTAACCTTAATTCTACCTTTATTTCTAATCCATTTTTTTTCTAACCCATTTCTAACCTTAATCCTAATTCCATTTCCCTTTCTGGCCCTAATTCTATTACTAACCCTAAACAATGGCTAGGTCTCTGAGAACTGTGGGGGATTAGGTTAGATTTAGCCTTTCAGTTTTGTGGAGGATTTTAACATTATTCCTGACTCCTATCTTATTTTTTCCTTTCTATGTTTTAGGAGTCCCCAAAACTCCCCAGTGGGGCATATGAGGGTGGGGCTCTTATCAAGTCATCAGGGAAGTTGATGTTGTTACAAAAGATGCTTCGGAAACTGAAGGAACAGGGTCACCGGGTGCTCATTTTCTCCCAGGTAACTCATCCCTTTTTGATTTTTTCCTACCACCACTCTATTTGCTTGCTGTACTTGTGACTTCTCAAAGACTCTGAAATCCTTGGCACTGGGAATTCTTTCGATTAACATTTTTATGAATTTCTGTGTACTGAGTTCTTGTCTGGCCCATCAAGATCCTTACTCTAGGGGGGTGTTGGAAATAACCCTTCTAAAATTGAATGTGAGGGTTAGAAGGCAGAAATGGGACAAAGTGAGGCATTTCTGTGTTCTTTGTTCCAGTAAGACCTGGAAATTTAATGTTCCATTGTTCCCATAAGAAGGCTTGAGTGTTTTATTGTATTACACACAATTTATCACAAAATACCCATTAATATACAGGGGAGAACAGAATTTTATGATATCAAAACAGGTAAAGATGAATATTAAGGAAAAAATTGATATTTAAAAGAGTCCTCTTCCCTACAGATTGTGTCCTAGGTGGCTGCCTACCTTGCTTGGGATCTGTAAAGCGGTAACCTCTGCCTAATCCCTAGCAGGAGGCATTTGGTACCTCCTTGGAAGGAATAATCTAAGGGTGAGGAAAGGGAAACATCATAAAGGAAGAACAAGTGTATTTTGGAAGTCAAGTTGGGGGTTAGAAAGTGGAGATTATTTTGGAGGCCAAAAACAGGACAATATTGGGTTGAAAACTAATGACAGATACTTGTCAGTGGAAGTAAAAATAAAATTTAGATTTTTTTTAAAAAAGAAAACAGGAGGAGGACTAGGACTTCTATGGAGTAGTAGGGTAGAATAAGAAGAATAGGTAGGTTCCTTTGACCCTTCTGTTTCTTTACTATCCCAGACAGCCCCTCCATTCTTCCCTTTTCCCTTTCCAAAAAAGTCCTCCTTCCCTTTTCCAGATGACCAAGATGCTGGATTTGTTAGAGGACTTCTTAGATTATGAGGGTTACAAATATGAACGGATTGATGGAGGCATCACTGGAGCACTAAGGCAGGAGGCTATTGACCGATTCAATGGTGAGGGCCCTAGAGGCTTAATGGATGAACTTAATTAAGAGTGTCTAAGGGAAAGAGTACCTTGGGGATGGGCTCATGGGTCCCTAAGGGTTATCAGTGACTTGGGGGGATGGATACCTGGGATCACAGGATCTCAGAATTTTAAGAGACTTTAGAGGCTTTCTAACTCATACCTGAACAATAGTCTCTGCTACAGTAGCTTCAATGAATGGTCATCTTCCAAATTTGGTATGAAGACCTCTAGTGAGTAGAAATCTACTCTTTCCCCAGGCAGCCCATTCTATTTGTGAATTGTTCTGATTGTTAGCATCAGTAACTGAAAGACAAACTCTAGTTCCTGAGAGGAGTCACCTTAAACCTTGACAAGAGTTGACTGCCTGAGTTCCTGAGGTGGTATAAGGCTTGGGAGAGCTAGGGGCTTGGGAAATGAATTGCCGCTAGGTGGGTCTGACTTTCAGTTCCTTCCTCACCTAGCCCCTGGGGCCCAGCAGTTCTGCTTTCTTCTGTCTACCCGAGCTGGGGGCTTAGGCATCAATCTGGCCACAGCAGATACTGTCATTATCTTCGACTCTGACTGGAATCCCCACAACGACATCCAGGTGAGAATTTGAACAACTTGGGTACCCTGCTCATAGAGCAGGGGAAATGACCTGGAGATACAGAAAGATCTTTTTTCACTGTGGTAGCACTTTCTCTTCCACAACATCCCTTCTCTGACGATATGTGTTTTCTCTGTTGTTCCCCTGACTGGTCTTCCTTCCTTTTACCACTGTAGGCCTTCAGCCGAGCTCACCGGATTGGTCAAGCCAACAAAGTGATGATTTACCGGTTTGTGACACGAGCTTCAGTAGAAGAGCGGATCACCCAGGTGGCCAAAAGGAAGATGATGCTGACACACCTGGTTGTAAGGCCTGGGTTAGGCTCTAAGGCAGGTTCAATGTCCAAGCAGGAGCTTGATGATATCCTCAAATTTGGCACAGAGGAGCTGTTTAAGGATGAAAATGAAGGTGAAAATCTTTTCTCCTGTCCCTTTTGTGGCAAGAGCCTTCTTTCCTGAAGTGTTTTCATTTTCTCTCTCTCACTTCACTATCATCCTGGTTCAGGCCCTCATCACATAGCTGGTAGTAATAATAATAACTTTACAAATATTATCTCGTTTGAGCCTCACAACAGCCTTGGAAGGCAAGAGCTATTATTTTCCCTATTGAGAGATGGAGATACTGAGGCGGACAGAGGTTAATCAACTTGCCTAGGGTCACACTAGTTAGTGTTTGAGATAGGATTTGAACTCAGGTCTTCCTGACTCCAGGCCAGTACTGTCCCCTACACCACTTGGCTGCCATGGTCTGAACTGTTTCAATAGACTCTTAGGTGATCTCCTCACCTTCTGTATCTCTCATTTCCAACCTCCACCTCCCAACTGTTATTTATAAAGCTTAAATTTTCCTATGTTATGCTCCTATTCAATAAACTTTAGTGGTTCCCTATTACATATAGAATCAAATGCAGATTCTTCTTTGTGGCATTTAAAACACTTCATAACCTGGCTCCAATCTCCTTTTCTAGTCTTATTATATGTTACTCCCCTTCCAGACACTGTTGAATAGACTCCATCTCCTATCTTCATTATCTTGCACTGGCTGACCCCATCCCTACCTGGAATTCAATCTCTCTTTGTTTTTCACTCTTACCGTCCTTGTTTTCCTTCAAAGCTCAGTTCATATGCTGCCTCCTACATGAAACCTTTCCTGATCTTCCCAGATATTAATGCCTTCCCCTAAATTTTTTTTTACATAGTTACTTCATACCTTGGTGTGTGGGTGCTGTCTGCTTCAATGGATATATGCTCCTGGAGGTCATGAGTTGTTCCATTTTCATTTTTGTATCCTCAGTAGTGTCTGGTACATAGCAGACACTTAATAAATGCTTACTGATTAATTGAGAAACTTTATAGTCCTTGGGAGGCAAAACATTTTGGGCCCAACTGCCCAGGAGGAAAATTCCTGCATACCTCCCCAGAGGAGAAAGTCTTTTCCTCATTTTCCCTGTTCCTTGATCATTATAAGATCCTGCCTCTTGTTCATAGTTGTGGTCAGTTTCTCAAACCTCATCATTCCATGTGTTGTACCTCAGGAGAAAACAAAGAAGAAGATAGTAGTGTGATCCACTATGACAATGAGGCCATTGCCCGGCTGTTAGACCGGAACCAGGATGCCACTGAAGACACAGATGTGCAGAACATGAATGAGTATCTCAGTTCCTTCAAAGTGGCACAGTATGTGGTTCGTGAAGAAGATAAGGTGAGGACTGAAAGCCAGACTGGGGTCCCCTAGTTGTGCTTCTCTGTAATCATCAATTCCCATAAATTGGGGGATGAGTGAGACATAAAAGGAGGGCTGGAGAAAGAACATTTCTTCCCCTCAGGAAGATTTCAGTCTAATGGGGAAGGGAAGAAAAGGGAACAACCATTCATTAAGCATTTGCTATCTGCCATACTCAGCATTTTACAAATATTATCTCCTCTGATATTATCAAATATTTTACAAATATTATCTCCTCTGATCCTCACAACCACCCTGGGAGGTAGATGCTATCATTATTCCCTTTTACAATTGAGGAAACTTTGGCAGAAAGAAATTAAGTGACTTGCCCAGAGTCACGTAGTTAGTGAGTATCTGAGGCTGAATTTGAATTCAAATCTTTCTGACTCCAGGCCCCAGTGTTTTATTTATCCATTTTACCACCAAGCTGCCTAATGGGAAAATAGTCCTTCTCAAAAAACTACCGATCTAATAGATATGACAGGCTTTGCAAAGAGACTCAGATATAGAGTGTCTATCCAGTGCAGGTACGGCATGTGAATTCATAGAGCTATTGGAAAAGTAGAGCATGAAGGTGGGCCGGGCAGTAGTGGAGGTGAAGTGAGGAAAGTGACATGTTGAAGTTTTAGATCCAGGAGAGGGAAAAGATTTGTATACATCAGTAGCAGAGTGATGGGATGATGGGAAAAGGTCACATGGAAGCCAGGAGCTGTGAGACAAGAATCACAGCTTTAGATAAGAAGACTAGGAAACTGCTAATGTTCTCTCTACCTTCCCCTCAGATCGAAGAGATAGAGCGAGAGATCATCAAGCAGGAAGAAAATGTGGACCCTGATTACTGGGAAAAGTTGCTTCGACATCACTATGAGCAGCAGCAGGAGGACCTCGCCCGAAATCTTGGCAAGGGTAAACGTGTTCGGAAACAAGTCAACTATAATGATGCTGCACAAGAAGACCAAGGTGAGGGTTCTTTGCCCTATCCTGCCTCGAGGGAATTAAGGATTACACTGCCCTTGTCCTGGTGAAGATTAGGGGATAGAAGAGAAGGGACATAGTGGGACATAGAGAGCCTGAGAGATCCAGGTACTGGTAGAATGAGAGAAGAAAAAACCTCTCTTTATGAGAGGCCAAGGGTTTGGGAATAGAAGTCATCCAGAAGTCACAGTGAATTACCTGGGATTTGAAGCAAATCACTCAGGAGTCAGGAGTCACAGGATAGGAAACTTCCAGAAGTGTGTGTGTGTGTGTGTGTGTGTGTGTGTGTGTGTGTGTGTGTGTGTGTGCGTGTGTGTGTGTGTGTGTGTGTGTGTGTAGAGGGAGAAACATTATCTGTAGCTTGGGAGGTGACATGACTTGATAAAGTTTGCAGTACTTAGGAGAACAAAGGCCAAGTTGGAAGTGGAAAGTTCTCTAGAGTCAGAGATTCAGGTGAGAGGAGCTTAGCACAAGCTTGGGCAGGAAACTAGCTGATCTCGCACCCTTGTTACTTTCCCAGACAACCAGTCTGAATATTCAGTGGGGTCAGAGGAAGAGGATGAGGACTTTGATGAACGACCTGAAGGTGGGAGCTATCTTTCTAATCCTCTGCCCAGATATCTTGCTTCCCATTCCCTTCAAAACTACCACCTATTTTCTGTGATTTAATTAGGACATTAAATCTTGGGTCCACAGACCACTGGGGAGTCCCATGCATAGATTTCATTGGACTCATGAACTTGGATAGGCTAAAAAATTGTGTTTATTTTCAGTAACCTCTATATGAAATTTAGCATTTCTTCAATTTCTTCAATCAAACATTATTCTGAGAAGGGATCTATAGGCTTCACCAGACTGCCAAAGGGGTCCATGACAGAAAAAAGGTTAAGAACCCCTGATTTAGGCTTATTTCATTCAGATCCACATAGCTTTGAAAAGTTAGAAGTACTTAATTTCCTCTAAACCTGGGCTGGCCTTCCTTGGCCTGTGATTTTTGCCTTTGGAATGCGTGTGTTGCAAGTATTTTTCCTTACCAGCCCCATGTCCCTCCTTTCAGAATGCCATCCCCCTCCCCTAAGGAGCAGGTTACATCTTCCCTCCGTTCACTGTCTACCTCTGAACACATTTTGTTGGTTTTCTTTTTTAAATAGTTTTGTTCTTACATTCTGTGGCTTCCAGACTTGGCCATGCAGTCTTGTTGGTTCTCATGTTCACCTACCCTCTGCCCCTCCTCTATTCACTCTGCTCATCCTCCCCAAATCATCACAAAGGAGGGCTTGGGGAGATAGTGGACACCAGGCCTAGTTTACTAAAAAAAGTGACATTGTTTGGGGAGGTGGGCCCCAGGGGAACTGCCTGTCCCCACTTCTATCAGTCCCTCCTTTGATAATCTTCAGGTTGGCAGGGTTAAGGGAAGGAGGTCCCCCGAAGTGGGGGACTCTTTAAAAAAAATAGAAAAGTCAGAAGTACCATGGATAGTTCATAATACCACTTTCTTTTGTGCCTTGGAATATCAATACTGAGGAGTGGGAAAGGTGGGCCTGCTAATCAAATTCTCTCCTACCAGGACGTCGTCAGTCAAAGAGGCAACTGCGTAATGAGAAAGATAAACCTCTCCCTCCACTATTAGCTCGAGTTGGGGGCAACATTGAGGTGAGAACTTAAGAACCCAGATTCCCCAAGACCCTTTTTGAACCAAAGTTTGAGGAGAAAGCCTAGCAGTGGGATCTCAGAAATCAAAATCACTGAGAGGAACAGGAATCAGGGCATACATGGTTCTTGGTTCATATTCCATCCCATAATCTGTTAGGTGCTGGGGTTCAATACCCGTCAGCGCAAGGCCTTCCTGAATGCAGTAATGCGCTGGGGGATGCCACCACAGGATGCCTTCACATCTCAGTGGCTGGTACGGGACCTGAGGGGCAAAACTGAAAAAGAATTCAAGTAAGTATGGGTTATAGGAGAATGGAGACTACTAGGATAGAGTTGGGATAGGGCCATCAGTTTTGGGGTAGTTAGTATTTATTCTCCTTGGCTTCCATGTGATGTGACCTTACTCAACTGACCACCACTGCCTTTCCTCTTTTCCTCAGGACCCTATTTCCTGGGGAGTGAGCTCAGCCTACCTCCACCCCCCCTCAATGGGTCCCAGAGTAGAGAGCCGGGATGGGTCTCACTGTCATCCCATGAGCAGAGAGGAGACACACCTGCTCTGGCTAGTACTGGCGACATATCCCATACTCATATTGTAGTAGGAGTGGGCAGAGGAAGATGAAGCGTCTAACTGATGGGGCCTGGGGAAGAGGGAGAGAGAGTGAGGAGGCAGGTTTGGATTGGGGAACCTGGTGGTGTTGTGATTAAGTGAGTTAAGTAGAGTGCTCAGAGGACTGAGGGAAAGGACTCTATGAGGGGGTTCAGTAATCCCTGTGCTTTCCTCACTGCCCTGTATCCCCTCAAGATTTTCTAACCTTACCCAAACCTTTATTCTTTAGGGCCTATGTTTCTTTGTTCATGCGACATCTCTGTGAGCCTGGGGCAGATGGCTCTGAGACCTTTGCTGATGGTGTTCCTCGGGAGGGGCTGAGCCGGCAGCAGGTGTTGACCCGAATTGGAGTCATGTCCCTTGTTAAGAAGAAGGTATAGATAACTCCCTATCCTTCTGTACTTTTCCTCAGGAATAAATATGGCTCAGATTTCCTTTTCTTTTCCTTCTTGTTCTTCAGTTCCATAACTGAGGTGGTGAGAGAGTATGGGGGGATGAAAAGGGCTAGTTGACAAGCACCTGGAGCCACCCCAATTCCTCCCACCCCAATTCCTAATGGAAATACACACACACACACACACACACACACACACACACACACACACACACACACACACACACACACACACACACACCCCCCTTTATTCTGCTTATTAGGTGCAGGAGTTTGAGCATATCAATGGGCGATGGTCAATGCCAGAGTTGATGCCTGACCCGAGTGCTGATTCTAAGCGTTCATCGCGAGCATCTTCCCCTACCAAGACATCTCCTACCACCCCAGAGGCTTCTGCAGCCAACAGTCCCTGCACATCTAAACCTGGTAATCAAACAACAAGATTCAATTTTTGGAAGGAGAAGTGGGAGGAAAATGTGTAGGAGAGTTAAGACAGAAACTGAGAGTGTCAGCTAAATAGAGAGGAACAAAAATTCAATGGCATGATCTACTCATTTTCTGCCCCTCTGTATAGCTACCCCAACCCCAAGTGAGAAAGGGGATGAGACAAGGATGCCTCCTGAAAAGGATGAAGCTGACAACCCAGAAGAGAAGCCAGATAAAGACAAAAAAGGAGGGGAGAAAATGGAGACAGAGGTGTGTGTGCGTGCTTAGATCCCACAGAGGGAGAAGAACAACCAAAGATTGAAGGCCAAATTACCCAGAGTGCTTTCTTTTACTTCTTAACCTTCTATATGCCCTCCAGCCTGATGCTCCCAGCCCAGCCCCTTCACCAGGAGAATCAAGGAGGATAATTCTAGGGGATGAGGAGTCTGGAGTCCCTGGAGAGTTGGAAGCTGAACCAGGAAGTCGAGGAGAAAAGGAAAAACCAGGTAGGTGTTGGGTTTTAGATTATTGGGGGATAAATGATTCCTGGGTTCTCTTTCTAATGTTCGAAAGCCAGTGTAATATCCTTTCTTTCCTCATAGCTAGAGAGCCACTACTAGGAGAAAGGGCAGGGAGGAGAGCCTGTTGCATGGACAGGAATATAGGGAGAGGCCAGAGGGGTAAATAGGGGATTTAGGCAAGAAGGGTAATGGGTGGAAGGACTGGGTGCTTGGGTCTATTAGGGAAGCAAGAATGGAACTGATGGGGTTGGTGATGGCTGTGGAGTCAGTTGCCTGGGTCCTGGGAATGTAGTTCTTTGAGTAAGGAGTATAGAAAGTAGTCTTTGGATTATTGGAAGAATTTCTGGCTTGAGAGTGATCAGCATTCTCCTGACTCCTTCCCCTCACAGAAGAGCATAAAGTGGAGAGAGAACCAAGATTAGGACCATCCCGAGATGAGCCTCGGTCCAACGGACGTCGAGAAGAGAAAATAGAGAAACCACGGTTCATGTTTAACATTGCAGATGGTGGCTTTACAGGTATGCAATATCCTCACTGCCAACAAAAGTTGTCATATAGATTATCTCTTACCTGCATCTCCTTTGCCTAGAAGTCCCATAGTGAACTCTTGTCTTGATGGGGTTCCCTAGGATATTCTACCTTAGACTCTCTCCTCTATAACTACTGACTCCTAAGTAATCCCCCAACTAATGGCCTGATTCTGATCCCACTCTACACTTAACTTTAACTCAAGACTTTTTCTACCTTACATTTTCTTACCTTAACCCTTAATTCTAAACAAACACTAACCTAGTGTCTATCCTCAATTCTAATTTTCTCATTAACTTTTCATTATACCTTCAGATGTACATAAGAGTATTCTAAGTGGACACTATTGTTAACATATATATGCCATTTCGTTTTCTGACATGTCTAATTTTTAGAAAGGTTTACCTTGTGTAAATCCCAAGTAGCCTCTCTATGAACTTGTCTTGTACTGGGCCTATATCTCTCCTTAGGAACATAGTAGAGCAATTCTAATCCTCCCACTTAATACCCTGTCAAATGTCATGATAGGCATTTGGTCTTCTCTCTCCATGCCTTTGTACAGTCTGTCCCTCATGCCTGGAATGCATTCCCTCCTTACTTCTTCAAATCATTAACTTCTTTCAAAGCTTAATTCAAATGCTACTTCCTACATGAGACCTTTCACAATCTTTCCCAGTGCCTCTCTACCAAAACTGCCCTTTATTTAACTTGGTATGTACTTATGTGTGTATGTTATTTTTCCTAATAGAATGTAAATTTCTTGAGAGTGGAATGTTTTTAATTTTTGTTTTTGTACCTCCAGCACTTAGCACAGTGTCTAGCCTGTAACAGGCATTTAATAAATGCTTATTGATTGATCACCCCACCTCACCCTGTAATTAACCTATGTATTATTAAGCCTAATTCCTTTCCCTCCATCACTGATCTTTCCCATCTCCTAGAGCAGGGAGGTAGGGGAAGACATAGGGCTGCTGGAGTGTGGTAAGGAGATCACTACAGGAAGCCTGATGCTTCCTTCCTCTGTTTCTCCTGCCTGCTTCCCTCTCCAGAGCTGCATACACTGTGGCAGAATGAAGAACGGGCAGCTATCTCCTCTGGTAAACTCAATGAGATTTGGCACCGGAGGCACGACTACTGGCTGCTTGCTGGGATTGTCCTGTATCCTTCATTACACAAGAAGAGAAACTCACACCCCAGGGAGAAAAGCTCTAGGGAAATGGGGCTAAAATGAAGGAGATCCTCATCTTAAAGGGAGAAGGGGCACATATTTTGGGTACACCTTGGTGGGGAGAATGCTCTTATCCCTGGGAGAGGAGATCAAGGGACAGTGAAGCGACAGGAAAAGGAGCTGTTGTTCCACAGGTCATCCTCACTGGGTTCCTTGACAGAAATCCCCTTTTTCCCTCTACCGGTAGCCATGGCTATGCTCGGTGGCAGGACATCCAAAATGATGCCCAGTTTGCCATCATTAATGAGCCATTTAAAACTGAGGCCAACAAGGGAAACTTCCTGGAAATGAAAAACAAGTTCCTAGCCCGGAGGTTCAAGGTGGGTCAAAGAAGTCAACGTCTGAATAGTGTTGGGGGTGGCAGCTGAGATCATTTTCAGCATCAGGATTGTTAGGGTTTTAGAAAAGGTTAGTGGTCAGAGCTAAGCCAAGTCTCTGTGTTTAGTTTGGCAAAGGAGTTAATGATATTTATTAAGGCTGTGGGACCAAGATTTCAAAGTAAATCCTTAAAAGTGAAATTATTAATTAGGGTGTCAAAGTTAGGATCAAGATTAGGGTTAGTTCTTAGATATTACACTGAGGTATAGATTCAGGTCATTTAAATTCAGGTAATTTGTGTACTTTGGCACTTGCATTTATTCATTAACACATTCATTGAGGACTTACTTTGGCATTTCCTTGCACCTCTCACTTCTGTGCATTCATCCCGCTATTCCTTCAGCTCCTGGAGCAGGCGCTGGTGATCGAGGAGCAGCTTCGGCGGGCGGCCTACCTGAACCTGTCGCAGGAGCCGGCGCACCCCGCCATGGCCCTCCACGCCCGCTTCGCCGAGGCCGAGTGCCTGGCCGAGAGCCACCAGCACCTCTCCAAGGAGTCGCTGGCAGGGAACAAGCCGGCCAACGCAGTCCTGCACAAGGGTAAGGGCCGCGGCGGCCCCGCGCGGGGGAGGGCCCACAACGCTGCGTAAGTCTGCACCCTGCATCCCGCGGAACACCCTACCCCACCCTTCTGACCCCTATACCCTCCTTTTTAAAATTAAATTTAGTTTTTTTCAATTAACAAAAATCTATTTTCTCTCTTTCTTACCTTCCCTTAATTGAAAAAAGAAAAACAAAACCCTTATAACAAATATGCAGTCAAGTAAAACAACCCTTTACCTTCTTAAACCCCTGCTCCTTCAGCCTCTAACATTCTAACCCTGCTGCCCAACCCACATGGAACCTTAATCTTATATACAAACCATGTACTCTACAATGTCCCACATCCCCGATACTAAATTTATTACAACTTTCTTTAGCTCTTTTTAACTTCCACATTCCTGATACTGTATCCCAGCGGATCCCTCCTCCACTCCTGTACACTGTGCACACCTTTCCTTGATTGTTATACCCCACTATTCTCTGTCCCCACCACCTACCTAACTCACCCCCCATGAACTTTAATATCACTTTGACCTCTCCCAAAACTCATCCAAAAATTCTTTCACCTTTTTGTACTTCAAATCCAAGAACCCTTGATTTATGGACTGATTTCCTGAACCTGTAATCCCTTGTACCTCTGACCCCAATCTCTAAATTTCTAATTTTGACCTCCTAACACTCTTTCCCTTCTCTCATCCACTGGATCCTAGGCTCCCCAACCTTACTTAATTCTTCTGGTTCCTCCTATTTCCTTCTCATTACCCCATCCTAAAATATACCTTCCCCTCATCTGGGATCCTCTGGCCCCCATGTCCTCCTATGACTCTCCCTACGTCCCTTTCCTTTCTTTATTTCCCTCTTCCCTCCTTCCTTCTCAGTCCTTCTCATCTGTCCTCTATGGTAATCTGACCTCCTTTTTCTCATTCTTTCTCTGAGTACTCTGAACTATCTTTTTTCCTGTGTCTTTTTCACTATCTTGGTCTCTCATTCTCTGTCTTTGTTGCAATCTCTCTGTCATTCTCTGACATTCCCTTTCTCTCTCTGTCTCTCCTGGCCTCCATCTCTCCTGGTGACGGCCCGGTCTCTTTGTCCTTGTCTCTCTCTCTTGCTCTTTCTTTCTCTGCGGCCCGGGCCCCAGTTCTGAACCAGCTGGAGGAGCTGCTGAGCGACATGAAGGCAGATGTGACCCGCCTTCCAGCCACCCTGTCCCGCATCCCACCCATCGCAGCCCGCCTACAGATGTCCGAGCGAAGTATTCTCAGCCGTCTGGCCAGCAAGGGCACAGAGCCCTATCCCACACCGGTAATCCTCTTTACCTCAGAACCAGGTTCATCCCCTTTGCCCCATTTCCCATAAGAGACCCATGAAATAGAATATAATTACACCTCTCTGGGTCACTGTGGCCAGAGGTTTAGAAGGGTACAGAGTTATAGCATGTTCATTACCATTGGTAGACTCTTCCCAGTCTTGTTCCTCTAAGGACCCAAGAGTCTAGCCATGGCTTTTCTTCCTAATTAAAGGATATGGACATTTTACCTCCTTTCTATTCCAGGCCTTCCCTCCGGGTCCCTACGCCACACCACTGGGGTACGGAGCAGCCTTCAGCTCAGCACCCGCCGGGGTCCTGGCCGCCGGCGGCGCCAATTACAGCCAGATGCCCGCAGGGTCCTTCATCACAGGTCAGCCTGGGGATAGGCACAGGGGCTGGACCTGTGATTTCATTGATATAGGGAAGTCCCAGATAGGGAAACTCCCTCTACCAATGCACACTGACCTCTCTGCAACTTACAGCCTTACAAGATTGCCTAGAGCATTGAAAAGTTAAGTGACTTTCCCTGGGTCACAGAATTATATGTGTCAGTCAGGACTTGAGTCAGTCTTCCTGGTTCTAAGGTCAGCTCTCTTACTACTCCTAAACTCTGAAGTTGCCCTCATTAACCTCTTTCCTTCCGACTCCTTCCTCCTTTTCCCTTTTCCCTCTACTGTCTTCTTCCCATGTCCCTCTACTCAGCTTTACTCTTTGCTTGTTCATCTCTTAGGGGGAGCATCCTATCCCTTCTGTTCCCATCTGTACCCCAAAACTCGTTCCTTATTTCATTCTTCTTGGGCCTTGCCTATCTTCTTACCCTTTCTTCACTGAGCTGAAGCTTTGTTACTCCTTCACTCAGTGAAACCTCAGTAGCCTCATTACTAACCTCCTGCAACTAACTCCTTGGCTTGTTTTGGGGAAAGGAGATATGAAGTCAGCGTTCCATTCTGGGAACATAGTTGTGTAACACAAGGGAGTCTTAGGAAATGGGGGTCTCCACCCCTAACCCTCAATACTACAAATGACATGAGACAGTCTGGACATGGGTGTGTCCCAAGTTCAAGATATGAAGCTTGGATGTCACTTGGAGTATTAATGGTGTCTCAATAATCCTTCCCAAAACAGCCGCAGCCAACGGCCCTCCCGTGTTGGTGAAGAAGGAGAAGGAGGGGGCACTGGTGTCCGACGGTCAGGATCGGAAGGAGCCCAGGGCTGGGGAGGTGATCTGTATAGACGACTGAAAGGGCCCCAGCCCTGCCACTCACCCCGTCCCAGGGGCCGTCCTCCAGTCCACCTTCCACCCCTGGGGCTTGCTGCCAATCCTCCACCTTCCCCACCCCTTGGGCCACCATCAGGATAGGAGCCCCTTTTTCCTCCACCCCTGTTTTCCAAACCAGGGCTTTCTCCCCCTGTATTCCCCCACCCCTTTGCCCCAGGTGCCTTCTCTATTGATGCTTTGAATGAAGGTGCTGTGGTTGGGGAGGGGCGTGGGGAGTTGCTCTTCCAAAGTAGCCCCAACCTTAATACATACAGCTCTCCAGCAAATGGTTTGGGGTAAGAGGGGAGGGAAAGGGGTAGGGCTTCCCCAGTTTCCCCCTTCCCCTTGCAGTATTAAGCTCTATCCTCAGTAACCAAGGAGGGGAATTTGCCCTGCCTGGCCCTTATGGACCCACATGGGGAATGGAAGAACTCTTGAGAAAGGGAGGGAAAATCTGAGGTGGGATGGGAAATGACCCCTAGGGGGAAGAGAGGGGAGGCATGGCTTCATGTTGCTTTCCTCTACCTCCCCCAAAATTGAGGGTGGGAAGTTGGAGGGAGGGAGGGCAATCCATGTTCAGCCTCAGAATAAAGGCGCCATTCACTGGCTGAGTCACCTTCCCGTGTACTGGCTCCTTGTGTTAGGGGGATTTCCGCCCCCCCTCCCCTCAAGGGACCAAGTATCACCTCCCCCTAAGAAAAATTTCAGGGATGGAGGACACTCTCTCAGGCCAAAGAGGAGCCTCCCTCTCCCCCACCCCCAACCTCAGCAACCCAGGTATTGTAGAGAAGATGGGAAGGAATACAAAGGGCCAGATCCGGGGAACAGGCCCTTTTGTGCCCCAGCTCTGGAAACTCAGGTGTCCTAAGAGTGCTCTATCGACCCCCTTCCTTCCTTTGTCCTCACCCCTTTCCCCCCAGCTCCAAGCTTGAACCAAGGGGCTGGATTTGACTGGATAAGGTGGGGTGTACTAGCTAGGGGAACCTTGCCTTCCATGCCTCTGAGACCATAACAGAGAACTTGGGGGTGAAGGAGGATAGGGAAGTATTCCCCCCATGGGGACCAAGGGAAAGTGACATTTTGCATGGTGAACCCCCAGCTACCACAGCCCTCTTTGCTATCCCCTCAACCTTTTCCTTACTCCAACCCTTCTGCTTTCACACCTGCTCCTCACCTATCCCACTCCCTTCTGTATCGGGTTTCTTGGTTGTACATATAAATTATACTTTCCTTTCTGTGTGCTCTGTTATTTTGGGGGTAGGGTTCTTTGGTTATGGAGGGTGGGGGTTGATGAAGGGAAGTGGGTAACAGGCTCCTGGTGCTGTTCCATATATCAGTTTCTATATTTTATGATTTTTCTTTTTCTCTTTTTTTTTTCATCTCAGTCAGTCAGTATTTCCTAAGTAATTCATGTGCCAGACACCATACTAAGCACTGAGGATTTAGAGAAAGGCAAAAGACGGGCCTTACTCTGCAGGAGTCTCACAGTCTAATGGGGGAGACAACATGCTAACACTGTACAAACAAGATAGAGACAGGATAATATTATCACAGACTTTCCTACTCCATTCCCAGAGGCTTTCTGTTAGGCTCAGTGAAAATGTGGTTAGGCAGAACTCACAGTAGGGAGGGAGGATAGCTATGCTGCCTCAGGGGCTTTATGCTGAGGGTAGAGTGCTAAGTAGCAAAGGTAGTTCTCAAACCCAGTACTCTGACCACAGAGACTTTCTACTGTACTGTGAAGTACTCTTTCTGTTGTACTATGAAACCTAAAGGTGGGAGAGGGACTTCGATTTATGAGAGGATAGGAGTGTTCAAATAGATGCCAAGCTTTTCTGTTACCCATCCACATCTTTCTGTAACCCACAACAATCACCAAGTTCAATTAAACAATTAATTTGTGGTGGACAAGTTTACTAAACCCCAGGTGAATTTTGGGATAATTTAAGAGGCGAATGGAACCCACCAAGCAGTTAAGAAAGGGGTGAAGAAATAAAAAAGGCCAGAAAAATGATTTGTAGCTAGTGGATGAGGCCTCTGCCACTTCACAGGATCTATTGTGAAGGTAAGGGTACCCAGGGAATGAGGGCAGAGAATCAGAGCCGGGGCTCTCATCTTGCTCAACTGATTGTCCACTGTGTTTTATGATACGATACTCCCACTGACTTCCTATCACAGGAAGGGACAAAGACATGTCATCTGTCCCCAAAACTGGGGAAGAGTGAGCAGCTAACTGTAACAGGAGTAGTTAAAGGTACAGTTGAAGAAGGATGGGAAGTGAAAAATAATGGTAATTCTATTAAATTTAACAAATGTTTATTAGGAACTGGTGGTACAGATAAAATGGTCTTCTGCCCTTGACAGGCTTATAGTCTGGGAGGGAGAAGTAAGAAGTAGACACAAATGATACACAGTGCAAAGAGAAAGATCCATACAAAGTACAATTAAGTAGAGACTGAGAAAGAGGTGATGACACCAAGTGCAGGTACTTGAATTCCTTGGCTCTCTTAATGCCAGGGATATGGAATTCATTCATTTGGAATTAAAAGTAGGCATCTCCCATTGTGCTATTAATTCTTTTCCATCTCAGACCATTTCACAGAAATGCTAACATGGCAGTTGCTCCAGCAGACAGGCCAAAGGAACCATCATGGATCTGCCCCATCACAAGGTGTAGACTTTAGGCTACTAGGATCAGCTCCCAGTCCAGTGTGTCCTGGAATAATGGAGGAGGATTGAGGCCAGAGTCCACCCCCAATCCTTGGATCTGGCAGGAAGAAGCCTGGCCCCAGCCCACCCTTCTGGGTGGACAGCAAAAGGATGCAACAGCTGTTTCCACCTTCCTGGTATCCTCAGTTACAGCACGTAGCAGGCTGTAAGGGTCTTGCTGTCTGGACAGCAGTAGAGCACTGAAGGGAGGAAGCAGAAAGGTCAGAGGGGAGGAGGAGGCAGTCTTCCTCCCCCACAGTCCACATCTAGCACTCTGGGGTGGCACCCTAGCCCAGGGCTCCTTATGCTACAAACATTCCTTTGGGAGAACTGGACATCAACGGCATGCCATAGTTCACATTTATATTGCATGAGGAAGCTGGTGCAGCAGTGGGTAGCCTTCTGGGGCTGGAATCAGGAAAACCTGAGTGCAAGTCCTGCTGAGGTAGACACCAGCAAATCGCTTCTATTTGCCTCAGTTTCCTCAGTGCTCAGTGGATAATAATGGTAGTCACCTCGAAGGGTTGACTGTTTTTTCAAAAACCTGACAAGTAACACTAGTTACAAGCATATGTGGGCAGCTGGGTGGCATAGTGAACCGAGTGCTGGGCCTGGCGTCCTGAGTTCAAACGCGGCCTCGGACACTTAGCTGAGTGGCCCCAGGAAAGTCACTTACTCCTATCTGCCTCGGTTTCCTCATCTGTACTGACAACGAATAAAACAAGTGACCATGGACGCGTTCGGATCAGTACTTACTCCCTGCCCCTTCCCCCAGCGTCGCCCTCACAAGCACGCGGCTCAGAGCTGTACTTAAGCTGAGCTCGGGTCTGCCGGGCTGCTCTCTCTCGGCTCTCCGACCCGCCACGCGGAGTCACCCAATCCTGCTCCTGAGGCCCCGAACGAGAGGCTCCCATTGGGCCGCAGCGCCCTCGCTCACTCACCGTTGCTAGGTAACGGGCGCCGACGCCGGCTCACGGCCTTGTCCCAGAGCCCCAGCAGCACTCTCCACGCCGAGCCCCGGGGGCCCGCCCCCTGCTCGCCGCCGTCCTCGCTGCCGACGTCCGGAGCGCCGCCGTGCTCCTCTCCCGAGGGCCCGGCCTCTTCGGGCCGTCTCTCCTTCAGGACGGACCACAGGGCCTCGTCCAGGGGCACTTGGCTGACGTCGCCGCGCGGCAGCGGAGAGGGCGCGCGGCAGAAGGGGCAAGTGACCGCGCGGCGCAGGCGCACGACCCTGGCCGCGGCCCAGCCGCCGTCGCCGCGGGCCGCCAGCTCCCGCAGGCAAGCGGTGCAGAGCGTGTGGCCGCAGCGCTGTCGCGCCGTGCCGGGCAGGCGGCGTGGCGCCCGGCCCTGCAGGTTGTAGGGCCGGTAGCAGATGCTGCAGTCCGTCTCGCCCCGCTCCGGAACCGAGGGGACCCTCAGCAGCAGCCGCATCCTCCCGGCTACAACACCCGCCCCCGACTGGAGTCCCTCCCGGGGCCGGCAGCGCGCCTTCCCGCCCCTTTTATAGGGGAGAGGCCGGGCCGTGACGTCACGGGCGCGCGGGGGAGGCGTCGCCCCAGGGGCCGGCACGTGCAGGGGTGGTGGAAGCTTGAGGCCAGCGGGTGCCAGGGGCTGTTGGAGGAGGGGAGGCGGCTGGGTTACCCAGCGTCCCCTCCCCAGCTCCCACAGCTTTCCCTTCTGGGATTAGCCCTCAGAAAGATCTGCTGAGAAGCAGTGCACTGCCCTTTCCCTCCGGTTCCTCCCTTTCTACCCACTGACCTCCAGACCAGAATTCTAACAGTCTAGTCCAACTCCAGAACACAGCAGGACCGAGTGGTCATCCATTCCTCATCCAAAGACCTCCAGTAAGGAGGAGCCTGCTATTTCCAGAGGCACCCCATACCGCTTTTGGAGAGCTCTCATTCAGTCAACAAAATACCTATTAGATGCCTTCTATGTCCAGGCACTGTTAAGGGCTGGGAATACCTAAGGAGGTCAAAGTGAGTCCCTGGCCCTGGGAAGCTTTCCATCTAAAGGGGAAAACGACATGCAAACAAAGAGATACAAAGCGATCTAGATACAGGAAAACTGGAAATAAAAGAGAGGGGAGGCGCTAGAACTAAGAGGGGTTGGTGAAGGCTTCCTGTAAGGATTTCTGTGGAGATATAAAGGAAGCTAGAGAAATCAGTGAGGAGGAGGAAGAGCGCTAAAAACTTCCACTGATTGCTCTTAGTTCTGCTGTCCAAGATAAGGGCATCCCCTCTTCCACATTACACCTTTGCAAATATTCTCCTTAGAAAGGTATCCTCTCCTAAGTTTTCTTTAAGCTAAATCTCTCTACTTCCTTCAATAACCTGTTTGCCCTTCTCTGAACACTCTAGCATGTCACTGTCCATTTTAAAATATGGTGTCCATACTAATAGGGTGTTCCCTTCCACTTTTGGAGAGCTCTAATTCAGTCAACTAAATATTTATCACATGGTCTCTGGTCTAACCAAAGCATAGTACAGTGGAACTTCATTTCTCAAGTTCAGGATGCCTTTCTTAATGTAGCCTCTTATTTTGGTTGCCTTTCTGCTTGTCCCAGAGCAACTTGGAACATACTTGACCCTTGGGAGACTCCCCTTCCTCCGGAGATATGACTAGGATTAAACAGAATCCCTAAATTCGGAAATTCTATCTATCCTAACCCACCCCAACTCTGCCACCTCTCTGGACAAGCTCAGACTTCACCATTCCCACCCCTTTTATTATTTCTAACTCACTATCTTTTCAAACCTACTCACTTCTTTACTGTCTACCTACATATGTTCTCATGATCACTCAAAGTAAGATGATACTGTTCATTATTTCTTTGCCTCCCTTGCGATCAGTTTTCATCAGGGCATTGATTAAACTCCTATATCCTTCTGCCTTATTCTTGGACCCAACCTTCAACGTGACTCTTCAATACCACAATACTATCCCCTTTTTGTCACTGCCACAAAAGTTCTCTCTCCCAGTATGCCCAGATTCTAGCTCTCATCCCAGCCTGTGGTGGGTTGGAGTGGAAGTATGAATCCAGATTCCAGCACCATGGCCTCAAGAATGCCAGAAATGAATCCCTTCTGGAGTAGCAAGACCTATACACCTACACACTATCCTTCATGCTAACACAGCCCACAATAATTTATGACTCAGGGTTCCAACTTCCTCCATAGGTAAACAGGACATGTTCTCTTGGCCTACATTCCCCACTGGGGCCCTACTACCAAATTTAAAATAGAGGGCACCCACACCTAAGGTTTTAACTTCAACTGCCTGCTACCTCTATCTCTTCCTAGGCTCCGCTACTCTTGAGAACCTTTTTCCTTATCTCCTTGTTTTTTGATTCTAATTCTGGTCTAGTCCCCAGTCCCCTCTTCATCCTATGGATGTTTTAGAATTTGTCAATGTCTTTCCCATAATATGGTGCCAATACTTTAAACTGTGATCTATCCAAGGAAGAGTATCACCCTCTTCTCTTCCAAGTATTTACTCTTAGTTTAGACTTGTGATTCTGTAAATGTAGGATGCTCCTAGCAAAGAAGCTTCCTCTACCACAATTTCCGTAAGTTAGTCTTAGAGAATTGCCTTAAAGAATTGAATATTTAGATCACCTGCCCAGAAAAGATATCAGAGGTAGGTCTTGAACAACCCAGGTTTTCCTAACTCCAAGGCCTGTTCTCTAATCCCATGCCATGTTCTCTTCTAGACATTGTACTGTAAGTATATCTTAGGGTATTTACTGATTCATTTTGAGCCTTAAACAGGCCTGGAGAATCAGATTTTGAACCCAGGCCTTTTGACTCCAAATCCAATGTTATTTCTACTATAACACACTACTTTCATTTAAAAACTAAAAACTGAAGAGACTAAGCTTCTTTTTGTGGCACAAACTCAGACACTTCTGATTACAACATGAAGAAGACACTGCCTGTTTATGTGTGTGATCTGTACCCAGACCGTGAACTCTTATTTTCCTGTTATTATTTACTTCTCAGCCCCAAGTTAATGATAAATAAGAGAATGGGGGAGGGGGAGAAGATATATAAATTAAGAAACATTCCTTCACTGGGAGTCTTAGGGAACAGACTTTTGAAATGGGCAGGAAATCACATGGTGGGGAAAAGGAAGTATAAACATATATTGGTGTGCAGGTTTGGGATCATCTTCTTCCCATTTTGATTTCCTAGTTACTGTGGAGAACTGAGGCAATCAGGGGCTGCTGTTAGAGCTGGAATTGCTGACTGTCACGTGTGGGCCATTGTGGTGACAGCTGTTAATTGTCATGGTCCAAGACTTCATTGGCCAACAACTATGGCATCAGAGACTGGCATGAAGAGTCTGTGGAGAATGAAGCAGAAGAAAACCACCAATCCCACAATGGGCAGCATCCATTGAAAATCTTATCAGTTGAGAAACAAAGTGGAGAGGACTTTTCTTTCACTGCTTTCCTGGGTTTCTGTATAGAATGGGAGTTAGACTATGTAACAGAATGAATATGAATGTAGCACAGTACTGTTATTAAGAGTGTAAAAATTTAGAATGTGTTAAGGCTGGAAAGGTAAGCCAAAAGTCTCAAGGGTCTTAGTGCAATTTTAAGCTCTAATACCTTAAAAGTCCCAGGGTGTCCCAAAAGTCTTAGTGCAGTTTAAAGCTACTGGGTCTTAAATTTGTACTAAGACTTTTGGTACACCCTATATTGGGATTTTGAAAAATGCCAAACAAGGAATCAGACCTCTGCTTGGGGTGGATAGGAAGGTGATTCGTGACAACAGAAAGAAGGCAGAACTCATTTTTTTTAGTTTGTTTCTGTTTTTTGGTTTTTTTTTGCAGAGGAACATGGCCTTTATACAGGAAATGATAGGGGAAAATGATTGGTAAGAGTTAATCTCCAAGGTAAGTGATTAGATAGCATCTAGCTGCATGAAATCAGGTTCCCTGGACCAAAGGACCTTTTATCTTTGGGTTCTAAAAGAACTGGTAGATGTGATGGCTTGATCTCACTTGTATTTGGAAGATCATAGAAAAAAGGAGAGGTGGACCACAAGACTGGAGAAGGGCAAATATTATTAATTTTCCCCCAAAAGAAGGGAGGATAGTCTGCAAACTGATAGGAGTTTTACTTGGATTTACTTGGATTCCCATGAAAATTCTAGAACAGATCATTTAAAGAGGTGGTTGGCAAACATCTAGAAGAAGAAACGCTGATTACAAGGAACTGGTATGACTTCTTCAAGAACAGGTTGTGCCGGACTAATCTCATTTAATTTTTGGACAGAATTACCAAACTAATAGAGGAAGGGAGAACTGCAGAAATAGTTTACCTAGAGTTTGGCCAAACTTTTCATAAAGTATCTCAAACTCTTCTTGTGGAGAAGATGGAGAGATGTGGACTAGATGAGGATATAGTCAGATGGATTCAGCATTGGTTATATGGCCATTCTCGAAGAGTAGTTGTTAATGGTTTAATTTTAATGTGCCAGAACATTGCCAGTGGAGTAACCCAGTATGACCCAGTACCTCTATGTTAGAAGCAGTTGGTGGATTTCACTCAAGACATGGCACACTAGGATTGCAGTCAGGAAGACCTGAGTTTAAATATGGCCTCAGAAGTTATTGTTATATGACTGAGCTACTCACTTAACTTCTTGTTGGTCTCAGTTTCCTCAACTGTGAAATGGGGATACTAAAAACACCTATTTCACAGGGTTGTTGCGAAACTCAAAAAAGATAATATTTATAAAAAAGGACTTAGCACAGTGTCTGGCATACAGTAGGTGCTACGTAAAAATATGTATTCCCTTTTCTCTCCCCCCCATGTAAGATTTTTATCAGTTACTTGGTGATATACTTATCAAGTTTGCAAATGACATCAAGCTAAGAGGGAGAGCTATGACAGGCGAGAATACTGGGCTGAATCTATTTAGATGAAATTCAACAGGGATAAATGTAAATGTTGCACATAACATACCAAAAGAAAACCAAACTCAGCTACACAATATAAGACGTGGAGACATATGGAGTTTTCATTGACCGCAAATTGAATCAGAATTAGTAATATGATAGGGCAGCCAAAAAAAGCTAATGTGATCTTAGGTTGTATCAAGACAGATTCCAGGATTATACAGTCCCAGGATACTTTTCCATTGTTAGCCCTTATCTGGACAGTTGCATTCTGGGCACCACAGTTTAGGAGGAAGGACACTGATAAGTTGGAGAGTGCTCAGGGCAGGGCACCTGGGATAGTGAAGGACATTGAATCTATAACATATGAAGTTGAATTAACTGGGTAGATTTATCCTGGAGAAAAAGACCCAGCTGTATTTGAAGGGCTGACATGTGGTGGAGGAATCAGAATTCTTTTGTTTGTCTCCAGAGGGTAGAACCAGGAGTATAGAGTAGAAATTTAATCTTGATGTTGGGGAAAACTTCCTAACAGTCAGAGTGTCCTGAAGTGGAACAGGCAGCCTGGAGAGGGTGTGATTTCCCCCTCCTTAGTAATCTTTAAGCAGAGGCTGGATGACCATTTGTCAGGTGTATCATAGTGGAGATTCCTTTGGCAGATGAGTTCAGCTAAATGGCTGCTGGAATCTCTTCCACCTCTCAAATGCTATTTGAGAATCAATCTCTGTTTTGGACTCACCCTCCACTTCATTCCCACTATAATCTATGAATGCCTATGACTGACATACCTGAAGAACTGGGGATACATCTATGGGAAGTCTTTGGAAACGACTAAAGATGAATAATTCCTTGCAGGAGCGCTTTATCTTTATCTTTCCATTTCTACTATTTTCAATAAGTTTCAAGGCCACAGTATGTTGAATATATCAGCCCTGGGTTGTGACCACAGAAGAGTCTAGGTGGAGGTGGAGGCTATAGAGCAGTAGACTTTCAGGTTTTGATATTTTGAGCAACAAAATATTGTTAACATGCCCAAGCTAAGCCTAAGCACTTTTTTGGTAGTGCCCAGGCAGAACATTGCTATTTTGAGGGACCTATCCCCACATGCCTCACTGAAGAATTGAGGTAGGTATTGGATAAGTGTATTAGAGAGAGACACCTCCTGGTGGGCAATTCAGATATTACAGTCATTTGATAGATAACAGTGACTTGCAGTTATCCTCTGCCTTCCATCTTCAGGAAGGCAGCACATTTTCACCATGCAGTGCCCCCCAAGTGTCACATGAGTCACAGGGTGTCATATATATATAAATCTTGTTCCCAACGGACATGCTAACTCCTAGAGAGTAAGGATTATTTCTTATGAAGTGTGACTATAAGGTAACGAGATATTTTTAGACAAACCAGAACTTATATGTGCAATATGTGTATTGCCTCCTTCAAAGTCATCATCTCAGAAGATCGTATTTATCATAGCTGGTCAAAGCATTCCTAGAATTCACCTGAGAATTGGTTTCCTGGTCATTAAAATGGACCAAGTAATCTCTAATGTCCTTTTCAGATCCAGCAACTGCCTTCAGAACCTTCAATAAGTGATCATCCTTAGTGGTAACAGATATTTTCCCTTGAATTAAAATTCTGGAAATGTCCAACAGTCAATTAAAGCCAAGAAAAGTGTGTGATCAGGCCATTAAAGGCTGTTTGCCTGGGATGGGGATGAGAGTGAGAAATGTATGTCAAGCAAATTTTGAATTCGATTATTCATAGGGATCATAAGTTGACTCAGGTGATTATCAAAAAGCATTCCAGAAATGCCCTGAGCAGTGGCAGCATCACTGAAATAAATAATATAGCTTCTCACTAGAACAGTTTTGAAGGTAATAACACTCATTTAGATAGGCAAGCTCTAGGATATTAAACTTAGAAAAAAAAAACCTCTGGTTGTGCTTATGTCCTTACAGTCAGTGATCTTAGGTGTGTAGGTGATGTATGGTAGGAATAACCACAGGCTGGAATTCAGCAAATTTTTTTTTGATTGATTTAGCCCACTGGGCATCTGGCCAAGCAATTAATCATTTCTGCTGGATATGAACATTAGGTGCACCCATCTTCTAGGTTTAGGGAGGGAAAATGGTGCTGATGGGAGACAGTCTGGTGGGGAGAGTAGGGCTGGAGGGACAGTGGAAATGACATTCTGATTGTAGTCTTACTCCATATCCTTAGTGATGTAATACTCCTGAGAGATCTTAGCAAGCCTTTATTTATTTCTAGTACCATGAAACCTGTCTTCTTTGGGGAGCATGCTCACTAGCCCCATTCATTGGTTTTTCACCTTTCTCAGTCACTTTACCAGAAGCTAGGTGGCCCAGTGGAGAGACTGCTGGGCCAGGAATCAGGAAGACTTATCTTCCTGAGTTCAAACCTGGTCTCAGATGCTATAGCTGAGTAACCCTGGGCAATTCAAATAAACCTGTTTGCCTGTTTCCTCATCTGTAAAATAAGCTAGAGAAGAAAATGTCAAATCACTCCAGTATCTTTGCCAAGAACAATCCAAATGGGGTCACGAAGAGTTGGACATGACTGAAAACAATTGAACAATACTATCTTTATGGATCTCTGTGCCCACCTGCAATCCAGTTTTTTCCACCTATTTTATTTTATCTTTGTGGGACCATCTACATGTCTCTGTACCAACAGTCTGTGTCATCCTTGCCCAGATCCACAGAGATGAGGATCAGTCCAGGCCATCCTAATGTGGTTTATAAACCACCCAGTCCTTTGGAATAGGGTGTAAAATAGGGGGAGGGATAAAGACTTGGTGGGATAGTGGAAATAACTTTAAATTTGGTATCAAAAGACAGATTAAAATTCTGACTCTTTTACTTATTACCTGTATAAGCTTGGACAAGTTACTTTCCATCTTTTTGTGCCACAGAAATTTAGAGTTTGAAGGGCTTTCAGAGACTATATATATCACAACCTGTAACTGAAACAAGGATTTTCTCTACAATATAGCTAATCTGGCTTTTGATTGAAGACCTCCAGTGTCAAGGACTCCACTTCTTCCAAAGACAATCACTTTTGGCTAATTCTAATTGTTGGAAAGTTTCCCCCCCATCAAGCTTAAATTATGTCTTTTCAGCTTCCACCCCTTGCTCCTAGTTCTGTCCTGTAGGATCAAGCAGAATGAGGCTAATATCCCTCATGCAAGTAACAGTCCTTCAAATAACTTGAAAACAGTTATCATGCCACCTTTCCTCCCCCATCTTCTCTCTAGATTAAGTCTGCCTGGTTCCTTCAACCAACCCTCATATAAAATGAATTTGAGGTCTTTCACTTTCTTTGTTACTGGATATTTTCCAGCTTACCAACATCTTCCCACATTCTCAAGCTGCCTAGAGGGCCACAGGATTCAACACTAGAAGGATGCTTTGAGATCTTTAAGTCCAATTTTATCATATAAGAAATGGGGAAACTGAACCTCACAGAGGAGAAGGGATATAAAACTCTTATATCACTATCTTTATAGCTCAAAGGTAGCTAGAGATGATCGGAACCAAGCTGCTCATTTGCCAGATGAGGAAGATAAAATGGTTTGCCCAGAATCATATAGCAAGTCAGTGGCTAGAACAGGATAAGATAGGAAGCCAGGACAGGATCATATGATTTGGAACTTGAAGATCATATCCAATTTCCTCATTTTGTAGATAAGTAAACTGAGGCTGTGAGACAGGAATGACTCAAGTCATGAAGCAATTGATCAAATATAGGCCCTCTGACTCAAAATCCAGGGCTCAGTATTACCTCTTCAGAAGGGAGAGAGGGAATGAATACTTGTGATCAGGATCTTGGGATGCAAGAATCTTAGGGCCTCAGTTCCTCATCTCCAAAATAAAGAGGGGATGTAATCCTCTAGATTATATCTAAGGTCCCTTTCAAAGATTTAATTTCTATAATCATCTCATAGCTTCTGAGGGAGAGAATGTAGTCTGAAGAATAGTGTCCCATCTATAATTAAAGGGGTCAGTGGGAAGCAGTGGAGTGTGGTGAAAAGGGCATTGGATTAGACCCAAGATTAAACCTGGATTTGGATCCTGCTTCTGATACTTCCTGTGACTGTGACCCAGAGTAAGCTGCTCAGTCTCTCAGTTTGTTTCCTTATCCTCACACACCTCACAACATTGGTGGATCAAATAAAACAATGCATGTAAAGCACTCTGCAAACCTTAAAGCCTTACATGAACATCAGTCGTTATCAGGAAAGGAGGCAGAAAAAGAGCAATAAAAGAGGTAAAGCGGGAAAAAAACCATGGGGAACCAGAAGCTGTGATACAGAAGACACAGTGTGGTACAGTGGAAAGAGCACTGAATCTGGAGAGGACCTAAATTCAACTATCACTTCAGACTTACTAGCTGTATTACCTTGGCCCCATCTTTCAGCCTCCCTGGGTCTGATTCTTCATCAAATGAGGGATCTCCGAGATGGTCTTTGAGGTTCTTTCCAGTATGAAGACTTATAATCTTATGGTCAGTGGCAGTTGGGGAGGGGGTAAAAGGTGAGACAGGTTATTTGGCTATCATCAGGTACACTAAATGTAGCTATGTCCAAAAAGTAAGAAAAGGGGTAAGATGATAGGACAATGAAGATGATCCCTTCCATCTCTGAATTGTGTGACCCCACCGAACCAGATGTCTGGCTCCCTGAGGAATGCAGGAACAAGGGATTGGGGAAGGATCCAGAGCTGGGGGGTCAGCCCTGGCCTTTGACAGAAACTGGCTGTAGGGGTCCCTGAGGCAAGTTTCAATGGTAGGGAAAACAGGAGATATTATGGCACATCATGGCCCCTCCCCCAAAGACAGGAAAAGAGAATTGAGGGACAGCAGGCTAGGTTGCCTGAGTAATGGGTCTGTACCCCTTCCCCTCCAAGACTTTGTGAGGAAGAAGCTAAGTCTTTATTTTCCCTGGGAAGGCCCATTATTATTGCTTTAGGACTGCTGTCAGGGGGTGGAGGGTGGGCTTTCCATTTCCAAAACCCATCCCTCAAGAGCTATTCTGGGAGGGTCCCATTCCTCAGGCTAGGCATTAAAGGATGCCGGCTTCCACCTGTTTCCCATGTGACATCACTGTCAGGTGCTGAACATGGTATCCTGGCCAACTCCACCTGTGAAATCTGAGGGCCTGCCGGCTGCACCCCACCCCCACCCCCACCCCCACCTCCACCCAGGCCTTAGTTAATTTCACATCTGGGGAAAGGGAGAGCCCTCGCTCCCGTAACGTGGTGGATGCTCGGTGTGGGGGAGGGGCTCTCTTTCTCGATGCCCTCTGACGTCATCCTACGAACAACTCTAATGGCGTTTCAAGGTGACGTCACCACTCGCTTCCAGCTTGGGCTCCCTGGACAAATCAAGTGGCCGTCCGCGCTCTTCCGGCCGGCGCACCAAGGACTCAGGTCCTTCCTCCCCCAGCGCCCCTTCCCTGGAATCGGTTTTGACTACGCTGCCTTTCGCACTGGTGAGCTCTGCCGGTCTCGGATGACGTCACGCAGTCTTTTCATTACCTGACGGGTGGATTCCCTCCAGGCCTCCGCGCGGTTTGGGGGCAGGAGAACAAAGGAGAAAGAGTGCGGGGCGGAAAGAGAGAGGGCCCCCCCCGTCCAGCTCATGCCCGGGAGAAGCTATACGCCGGGAAGAGACGGCCAAGGACTGTGCGAGAGCGGAGGGAGGGGCGAACTACTTTCCTTCCCAGCCATGCTGTGGCAGGATATGGCTTATAAGATCATGCGAGTAGCCGGGACTCCTTGGTGGGCGGGATCTTCGGCGGCCTGCGGCCGGAGCGGGGGAAGCTCGAGCTCGCGTTCGAGGCGCCTGGCTCTCGCGAGAGCTGGAGGAGGCTAGTGCTGCTAGTGCGGGCGCCGGCCGGGGAGAGCCCGGGGCCGGCTGCCGAGGCCGGGGAGAGCCCGGGGCCGGCTGCCGAGGCCGGGGAGAGCCCGGGGCCGGCTGCCGAGGCCGGGGGGAGCCGGCGCCTGCGCCGGCGGGAGGACGCTACTTTTTGGAGTGGGGTTTGCCCCCCAGGAGCCCGTCGATCTCCAGCACCTTCTGGGGCGTCAGCTGGCCCAGCACCTGGGGAAGGAAGGGAAGGCGCCGCCAGTCAGGCCCGGAAGAACCAACAGGAGGGAGTGGGACTCGGGGTCCCTAGAGAGACGCCGAGAGCTGGGAGCGCGCCACGCGGGCCCCCCCAAGCCCCCTCACCTGAAGGGCCCCCAGGTTTTCCATCAGCTGTTCCGTGTTGGACACCTCCAGCAGGACGGAGCTGACAGCCTCACTGCGGAGACACCAGGCTGCGATGGAGAGAAGAGGGGCGGGGGGCCCAGCCTAAGAGGGGGAGCACGGAAGGCTTGGGGGCCCCCATCAGCAGAGCTTTCTCTGGGCCAGGGGAGCATTTTCTGCCTTACGTAGATTATCACAGGCAGTTCTCTAAGGTTACCTTTCAGAGCACTGACAAGTGTGGGGGGATGGGGGGGATTTCCTAGCTGCATATTCCCTCCCCCAGAAACCACAAGTTTGATTGCCCCTCTCCCCCAAACTACGTAAACTAATGTAGCTGGAGGAGTCTGGTGTAGCTCATAGCCTTCGAGTTAGGCAGACGTGGATTAAAATCCTGCTTCTCAGCGCCTCATGCAAACCTGGTCATACATAGGTGGAGAGAGTTTCCACACCAGAAGTTCCCTAAAAGAATGAAATCCAGCTTGACCAAAATGGAAGGTAGATAGAGCAGTTCTAGTAAGGACCAAATGAGATCATTTGGATAAACCTATTTCTAAATCTTAAAGTGCTATTTAAATATAGCCGTTGTAATTACACAGGTTTCCTTTATCACCATCCCAAACTACCTAAAATCCTTTGATCAATTATGATAAACTCTTTGAAGGTGGGGAGGATACCAGGTTTGTTTTTTTTAATCTTTTTTTCTCTTCTCCCTTGTCAGCTCTGATTTTGAGAATTGCAGGAGGAAAATGTCTAACAGACATCTATTTTAGGGTAAGGGTTTGTAGGAGGAGAGCCTCCTCACCAATAGAAAGTTGAGCTACTGTGCAACCAAGTTGGTGAGCAATGGGGAGCAGGTCCACGACCTTGGCCTGTAGCTTCTTACCATCTTCATTCTGTACCTTGTCCTTGAGCCACTGGTAGCCCTGGAAGAGAAAGGGTGGGGTGTGACAGACTGACATTACTGACAGACTCCTCCATCTTTTTCCTTTCCAGGTAGCTCAGACAGCTGAATGTCCCCTGTGCTTGCTCTCTTCAGGTACCCAGGGATCTAAGTTCTAACAGTCTCTTACCTTGATGGTACCCCTATAGGTTTCTGGGATTCTTCCTTCATGTTTGGTAGTAATGACACCACAGGCCAAAGGGGACCAGGTCACTGAACCAACACCTGAGAGCAGGAGGAGAGAAGACTATGGGAAAGAGGGATAAGGAAAGGATGAGGGCCAATTTTAATGGTGAGCAGAAGGAAGGAATCTAGAGAAGAGTATATAAAGAGGGCAAATGACTGGGGAGGCTGAATGAGGCTAGAGAAGATATCAGGAAGGGTAGGGAAAGTAGTCTCTAACCTATCTTGTGGTAGAGTTCAGGCAGCTGTGTTTCCACCTTATCCCTCTGAAACAGGTGGTACTCGGCTTGTTCACATGCAGGGGGAATCAGGTTGAATTGCCGGGCCACTGAGTAGGCCTCCTAGGTTAGGAGTTTGCAAGAAGTAAGCATCGGAATACCCCACCCCATTACCTTTCAGCTCTTTTCTACATCTCCCCCCAACTCAATTACTTGGTAAGCATGTTTTCTGAGGATAAGAGGTTGTAGTGTTTTTAAGGAAATGTATAGTATATAGTATCACTTACCATGATTTCTGCAGCTCCCCAGCGTGATGTCCCCCAGTACAGTGCCAGTCCCTGGTTAATGACAAAGGTCATGGCCCGGACAATCTCTGGATGTGTAAGGGTGATGAAATCCTGACAGTTAGACCCCTGGGATTCAGTTATCCAGTCTCCCAGATGGATGAACTCTCTTCCCTACAGCCATATCCCTCCAAGAACCCAGATATCTATGTGAGATTGGAAGGGTTAACGCTTGAGTTCTGCTCAGTTCCTCACCCCTATCCCCCTTCCTTTACCCTTTTCTGGAATCCCTGATAGGGGAGGTGGGAAACCTGGGAGCACCCTGAAGTCCCTGGGGTTGGAAAATGTTGAGGAGTGTTGGGGAGATGATCCCCAGATTTATGGGTATCTAGTTTGGGCATTCTTGGGGTTATTTTCACCCTCCATGGGACTGTTGGGGTCCGAACGATTGGCGAAGACTATGTCTACATATCCCAGCTGAAGCCGTTCCAAGGAGCCCCACAAGCCTGGGGGAAAGGGAAGAGAAGGTAAGTGACCTCAGTCTCCTCAGATAATGGCCCCCTGAGTTCCAACTCCCTAATTTTCTGCTCTTGAAGTTCAGCCATTCATATCTCATCCCCTCTGATATGACACTCTCTTCCCCCTCCCTTCAGCTCAGCTTCTTAATTTGCTATCCTAATCTCTGGACCCTGAATCCTTTAACTCCTCTGGTTTGCTTTCCTGCATTCTTTTGATTCCCTCCCCAGCCCCCCATGACATCTTTTTTGATTCCCCCCCTCCTCACTCCCCATTCCTAGTCCCTCACCCTCAATAATGTGTTTTCGACTCAGGCCTCTTTCAGTCTCTGCCCTGTGGGAAAAGTTGAGTTTACACTGGATGATGCCAAAGATAGATGGTAAGAATTATAACCCAATGGATCCCCAGATCTCTTGATTAAGGGCTCAGTAGGAGTGATGAGGATGAGTCCAAGAATCCTTTTTACAATGATTAATCAACCAACAAGCATTTATTAAGCACCCACTATGTGCTAAGCACTCTGCTACATGCTAGGGATATGGAGACAAATCAAACAGTCTCGCCTTCGGTAGATTACATCTCAAATGCCTCTGCTTGAAAATCTCAAGTGAAGGAAAACCCACTATCTCCTGAGGCAGTTCACTTCATTTTTAAACAGTTCTCATTATTAGGAAGGTATTCCTGACATGGAGCTTAAATCTGCCTCTCTCCAACTTTTATCCATTACTCCTTCCCCCACAAGCATACACAGAATAAATTTTCTACATGACAGCCTTTCAAATATTTGGATAGGTATCATGTCCCCATTCCAAACTGTCATCCCTAGTGGAGGCTATTGGGAAAGGAGATACTCACTGTCCTCCCCAAAAGATTTTGGTAGTGATGATATAGCTGGATCTCCTTTAAAAAAAAAGGGAAGTGGGGGTGGGGTCAGCAGGAATAAAGTCACTGTGGACCCCTCCCCCCAAAATATCCCATGCCTTGTACCCAAATTCACAGCCTCACCTCCAACCCTTGCTCTTAAGGATATTGCCCAGTGTTCGTTCTGCCCTAGAAAAGGGGAAATAATAAGGAAGCAGGGGGCTCTCCCCTCTGGTGATAACCCCCCATGACTTCTTTCTACTTCCTGTTTTAGCAGAGTATGAATAGCACCCATCAATCCTTGGGCCCTATATTACATTGAAAAGAAAAGAGAAGTTGGTTCAGGGAGTTGTAGCTCTCTAGTCTGGTAGGAACAGAAATATAGCTTTTTTTTTTTTTGTTCCATTTGCCCTAACCCATTCTTCAAGTTCCACTTACTTTGCAGTCTTCTTTGACCATCTCAGTTTGAAATGCCTTTGAACTTAACAATGATATACAACTTAAATTTATGTGGTACTTAAAGGTGTATAAGCCTTTTTTTTTCCCACAGCAGCCCCATATGGTAGGTAGTGTAAGTATTATCCTCATTTTTCCAATAAGGAAATAAACTCGGTGGTTAAATGCTTTGAGTAGGGTCACACAGCTAAGCTAATGTCTTAATTAATAGGCTTGTGAACCTAGGTCCTCTCACAAGACCAGGTGTCTGTTTACTATGCAATACATAAATGATTGTCTTCATCGTCATTTAGAAATATATTACCTTTAACATTCCTTCTGTTGCTAAAAGTTTGTAAATCTTGTTTGTTAACTAAATTTTCAGTCTTGTCTTTCTGATGGAATTGTAAGCTTCGAGGGCAGGGATATATTTCTATGTAGCCCCCATGATGCCTCCTTGTTGCCCTCACAGAGTTGGTGCTCAATAAATACATATTGTTTTTATTTTATTTTGCCTACATATTCTGCTTATTCCCCCCTTAAGAGTTAAAGAGGAAATACTATTGGGGTTTCAACTAAGTCCCCTAAAAGACTCAACATAATGGGAAAGGCAAATGTTCACGGAAACCAGGGATTATCTGAAGCAAAGATGAGAGACCCTCTTTTCCTCTCTACTCCCAACCTTTCCCCCATTAATTTAACTCATATCCTTCCCCTTTTCCCTGGTTCATACTTTCCTGCTGCATACACTTCAGCTGTGTCAAACAGATTCACTCCATGCTCATAAGCCACAGTCATCAGATTCTCTGCTGTCTAAGGATGAGTATGTTGAGGTAGATAGAGTTAAGACTATTAACCTTTCTAATGGTTTTCTCCCCCCCCTCCCCAGTCCTCTAAATCCCAAGAGATTCCTAAGTGCTGTGGGTCTTCAAATATAATACCACCATCCCATTCCTGCCCCCTATATCTTTTCCACCTTTCCCCTTTTCCTAACTTCAGTTCCACTAATCTCCACCCTTGTTTCCCATACCCTATGTCTTATATCTATTATACTCCCTTCTCTAGCCCACCCTTCCACAGTCCCCCTATTTCCCCATTTCTCTATTTCCCCCCACCCTCTATTCTTGACATCCGTCCCATTATTCCCATGTGTCTTTTGGGGTTAGAGACATTTATACCTCATCTGAGATCTGAGAACCAAATGTGACCCAGGTACCTGCAGAAAGAAAATCCAGGGACATGGGGCTGTGAGAGACAAGGTCTTTGAGAACCTTGACCCTCTGCAGTCTCCTCATCCTTTCATTTCCCATTAAACTCACCAAGGCCAAGACAGGATACTCGAAGACCAGACTTTCCCAAATTCCTGTGGGATAAAGTCCGTAGGAGGATTTTCACCTTCGGTTCCCCTTGGAGATCTAAATAACAAGTTCTCTAGCTCCCCCATACAAAACCCCAGTCAGACTCAACGCTGAGGGAAGCACAGTGGTGTCAGTGTAGGATGTAGACACTCAAATATTTGTTGAATGTATTAATGAACCTTCCTTTGGGGCCTGCTGCGCAATTTCTATTTTCCCTGCTATCATTAAAATCTGCTGCCTGATTTCTCGACTTGTGTTCTTTTCTCACAGTCATATCCATGAATTTTCCTGTATAGGACATAGTTAATGTTTGTTGGGTTGGAAGGGGAAGGGGAAGGGGTAACAAGGAGAGTGAGTTATCTCCAGAAGATTAAACATCAAATCGGGGTTTTTATTGGAAAATAAAAGAGAGCACTGGGATTTTCCCTATTCCTGTCAACCCCCAAATGCTTGTTAAAATAGGGGAATATAAAGTTGGTAAATGATTAATTCCCTTCAATCCCTTAGGCAGATGGTTGTCTATCAGAAGGAATTTTTATTAAATCATGTAGACTAGTACTACAAAGGGAGCAGGGAACAAGGAAGCCCAGCCCCTCTCCTCATGGTTCTCCACCCCCCTATTCCTATTGGCTCCTGAAACGCCTTCCCAGACCCATCTGAACCCTCTCCCCTCTACCCCAAAAGTTTCAGAATAATTTAGCTCTCAGGGAATGAGAAAGGATGGGAGTGGGGGGCAGGATGGGGTGAGTTATCTGATTCCTGAGGTGACTAAACCCTGTCAGACAAATAACCTCACCACCCCACTCCAGGATAGGGTACAATTCCTTTTGCAATGTCAGAACGCTGCTGTTTACCAAGAAATCCCATCAATTTCTTCTGCAGTGGGGGGGGAGGAGCTCCTTGCTGTACCTTACGTATAGTATCAATCCCTCCCCACTACTTCTAAAGCCCCCTTTGCTCTCCCCACAGTTCTGCAAATCTCCTTGGTATCTTGGGGACCCAACGTTTTTCCCCTTGGCTAGGGTCATTTCATCTTCCTGAAAAAAAGTAGAGGACCCTGACCCTGGGGTCAGGAGGGTGGGTACTGTTGGTGAAAGTGGGTCAGATCCATTATTGTTTTAATGGCAATCAGGAGCTTAGTGAGCCCCGCTCCCAATTCTAGAGATGGTAATGGCTGGAAAGCAAAGGGTGGGGGGAGGCAGGGAACAGACCCAGAAGACGCTCTCTAAGTAGCATGAGGGGCCCTTAAACACCCTCTGAGCCCAACCTCAGAATACTTTTTTTTTGAGGTGTACTAGTGCCTTGGGGTGGGAGGGAAGCTACAAGAACAGAGTTAACCCTAACAACTTACTCTGAATCTCAAAAGAGAGTCAGGAGGTGGAGATGGAGAAGAGACAGCCAAGGAGAGGGAATGTGAAAAAGAGATGGAGGTATAAGTAAGGAATTGGGATGCTGGTGAAATTGGAGGATGATGAATGTAGGACGCTTGGGGCGGGGGGAGGCAGGGACACGACTAAACTGGCTACTCTGGCCCCCTCCTCCGGTACCTGTACTTCATGCTGGTGCCGCGGCCGGTGCTCTCTCGTAGGGGCCCCGAGTGGGTCACAGCTGCGGGACCCAGGGGTCGTGCGACCTGCACAGCCCGGGCCTTGGGGCCGGGTCCCCCTCCCCCTGAAGGATTCCCGTGACTGCCGGTCACTCCACTGCCGTTCCCGCCCCCAGGGACGGGTCGGGGGCCACACAGACGGTCCTCACTGCTCCTGCTGCGGAGGTTTTGCTCAGTGCAGGCGATGGACACCTGCATCCCGGCTCAGGAAGGAAGGAAAACGGGGTCCTTGAGGAATCGAGGGGATTCCGAGGAGATGAGGGCAAGCAGGCAGGACAAGGGACGAGGTGGGAGAAGAGGGGATGAACGTGGCCAAGGGTTAGGGTAGGACGGGGTGGAGGCAAACCAAAGGAGGAGAAGGTCCTCTAGATTCAGTGTTCTGCGAAGACTGGGGACGAGGTGAGGAGGCCAGGCGGACCGGAGATGGAGTGGTGCCTGGAGCAGACCCAGGGAGGGGAACATGGAGGGTACAGTGAGAACAGGAGGGGCCCAGGAGTTAGGCTGGTGGGAGCAGGGTCCGGGGATAGGGAGACCCGTGGGGATGCTCTAGAAGTGCGGAGAATTCTTTGGGGGTGCCGGAGAACCGGGACAGGAGCTGGAGGAAGGGTCAGGGGTTGGGGTTCCAAGTCTCCAAGGAGGTCCTCGGAGGACAAGGAACCCCAGGGAGGGAGGAGGGGAAGGAGGGGAGAGGTGTAGCCGCAGCAGCCCAAACCGCAGCCCGAGGGGTTCTGCTTCCAGCCTGCAGCTGCTCTTAGGTCATCTGCATATCCCCCCCCTCATCTGCATAGCTTTATCTCCACCTCTCCAGTCCGAGCACAAGCTCCACCTCCCCGGTCTGCACACAGGCGCCACCTTCCCAGGCAGCAGACAGGGGGCAGTAGAAGCTTCATCTGCATGACCCGGCCACAGCGGAAGGGGGAAAAGGAGGACCGAGAAGTCTCCCCGACCCGCCACCCACCCAAGACCTGCGTTTGCTACTGGCTCCAGGACTTCCGCCTCTCCCTTCTAGCCTCACAAACACCCTCCCTTCAGCAAAGACGCTCCCGGGGACATGGGACGGGTGAAAGTTTTATTCTCCATTCTCAATACAGCAGCACGAAAGGGGACTGGAGGGCGGCAGGCGCTGGGACAAGCGGAGCTGGGAGAGTCTGGAGGGGAGTTCAGTCCTGGGCTCCCTCAAGCAGCCGCTTTGGAAGAGCGCTTGGAACAGCGCTGCGGAGGACTGGAGGGCTCTTGGGGGGACGAAGGCAAACCGGGAGATCCGGAATGAATACGGATGTCGTTCTGGAGGAATGCCCGTCTCAGCCAGCCCGGGCGGAGAAGAAGGGCAGCGATCGAACGTAGGCGTCCAGCCGACTGCGGAAAAGTTCACTTTGTACAGTCTGACCCAGTGGGCACAGCGGGTTCTTCACCACCAACTCCACGTACAGCTATGGAAGAAGACAGGTGGAGGGAGACAAGTTAGGGGGGACAGGGAGGAAGGAAAAGGCTAAGGTTCTTTCACCCTTAAATCCCCATTCTTTCTAGATGCTCCCTTTCTCTTCTCCCTCTCTACCTTTGCTTTTCCCCAAATCGTGGGGGTATGAAGTGAAATATCCATGCCCCAGATATACCGATAATAATGATAAAAGCTAGCTAGCATTTATAAAGAACTTTAAAGTCTGCAAAGCACTTTACAAATATTATCTCATTTGGTCAACATCCCTGGGAACGTAGGTGCTATTACTATCCCCATTTTATAGGTGAGGAATCTGAGGTGGGCAGATTATATGACTTGCCCAGGATCAGAGATAGTAAATGGTTGAGGGAGGATCTGAACTCAGCTTCAAATACAAGAAAGTTAGAGACCCTGCGAACTTGATGTATGTGAGCTGAGGGCCCACAGCAGTCAATGGGCTCTGAGGGATTGTGGGGAGACTTGGGGAACCAGTGACTCCAACAGAGATACTATCATTAGAACCACAGGAGTGATGTGTGGATAGTACCTATCTTTCTAGTCACCCAGCTTCACAACTTTGAAGACATCCTTCACTCTTCACCATCCCAAGTCCTCACATTGAATTAGCTGATGTCATGCCCATTCCAACTTCCATAACATCTCTCCAATGCATTCTCTTCTCTCGACTTCCATAGCTGTAGTTCAGGCCTTCCTCACCTCTGGAGTCCAGACTATTGTTAGGCTCTTAATTGGCCTCCTTATCGGAACAGGTAGGTGTCCCAGTAGATACAGTGCCACGTCTATAGTCAGGAAGACCTGAGTTCAGATCTAGCCTCAACTGAACAACAATCTTGTATTTCTCTTCCAATCTATCCTCCACACAGGTCTGACCAAACTTTCTGGAAATCATATTCTGGTTCCGATCTTTCTTTCCAGATTGATTCCACATTACTTCCCTTCATGACTTGGCTGTCTGGCCACTCTAGGCTGTATCTCATGACACTGCATCTTTCATCTCCCTTTGCACAGACTGCCCCATCCCCTGTGCCCAAGGGAATCTCTCCCACATTAGACCTTTCCTAATCCCCCCCACCCCAACACACCCCAGGTGCTAGGGCTCCTTCACTAACATTACCTTGCATTTAATTTGCATCTATCCTGTGTCTACTTATACGTGTATGAACATGTGGTCTCAAGGGCAGATTATTTTGTAAGGACCGTTTTCACTTTTATATTTGTATTCCTAGCACCTTGCACAGTGCTTGATACATGTTGTTTTTGTTCAGTCATGTCCAACTCTCCATGACCCCTTCAGGGTTTTCTTAGCAAAGATGCTGGAGTGGTTTTCCATTTCCTACTCATTTTATAGATGAGAAACTGAGGCAAACAGGGTTAAGTGACTTGCCTAATCACCTACCTAGTAAGTATCTGAGGCCAGATTTGAACTCAGGAAGATGAATCATCCTGACTCCAGACCCCTGCATTCTATCTACCCAGTTGCCCCCTGGAATAGATGAGGCAGCTAATGAAAGTTTTTTGACTGAAGGTAAACAGACTATCTCAGGAATTGATGTTAGGGGTCAAGCACTAGCTCAAATGATTGAGACTTGCATGCAACCTCACAGGATTTTTGCACACAGGCTGCAAGACTTCAAATAATGACCTGTAGGCAAAAAAATGGCATAAGAGATGTTGTAAAGCAATGTTATTATCCTAACCCCATTATCTGTCCTCGCTGTAACCTCCAAATTGTTTTGGGCATGGTGGCTTTCAGATGTCTATGGGAATAAAGACTGACTTCTAGGTTGGAAGGTTCCAGGTGACTGGAAGAATAGTGATGTTCTCAACAGAAGCATGGAAATTAGGAGGAGGTTTAGGGGGAAAGATAATGAGTTATTGTGTTCATATTGAGTTTAAATGCTTATGGAACATCCAAGTGGAAATTTCCAGTAAGCAACTGGTAATGTGAACTGGAATTCAGGAGAGAGATGAAGACTGAATATGTAGAGTTTTGGAGTAAAGAGATGATAGTTGATAGGGAGCTGATGTGGTCAATAAAAGCATATAGAGAAGAAAGCATGGGGCATACCCATGCATAGGAAGCAGGATATGAATGAGAACACTGCAGAGGAAACCAAGAAATATTGATCCAACAGGCAGGAAAGGAACCACAACAGTGTCATGAACACCAAGGGGGAAAAGTATCCAGAATGAATGAGTGGTTAGCAGAGTCAAATACTGCAAAAGTCAAGACAAAGGAAAACTAAAAAAAAAAGAACCTGATAGATTTAGCAATAAAGAACTCTGGAATAGCAACTGCCTGCTGGGCATCTTCAGCTAGATGTCACATAGGTATTTGAAATTTAAAATGTCAGAACTCATTATCTTTCCACCCAAATGCAGCCCAGTTTCTGTGGAAGGTATCACCACTGTTCCAACCACCCAGGTTTACCACCCAATTCTTCAGTCTCATTCATCCCATCCATATCCAATGAGTCACCAAATCTTGTTATTTCCACCTCAACATCTTTCTAATTTCTAAATCATTCTTTACACAGCTGCCAAAATGATTTTTCTAAATCCTAATCATATCAGATGTCCTCTGCTCTAGAACTTTGAGTGGTTCCACACCACCTTAAAGCTAAATACGGGATTCTCTGTTTAGTCCTTTATAATCCGGCTCCAGCCTCTCTTTCCTCACTGATTACATACATATTACTCTCACTCACATACTCTATGGTCTAGTCAAACAAGCCTGCTTGATACTCCTTATATACAATACTTCATCCTTCACCTCCATGCCTTTGGATAGGCTGTTCCCCTATTCTTGGAGTACCTTTCCTTGTTCCCACATCTTAGAACTCCCATTCCTGCCCCTACCATTCACTGTATATTTACTTTGTAAAAGTAAATATGTCCCTTACATCCTTATCTGTAAATGGGTTGTTATCTACCTAGTATAATGTAAAAGTGCAGACTCTCACTATTACATTTATATACCCAACACCAGTATCTGGCATTTAATAAATACTTTGTTGATTGATGGATAGGAATGGGAGATGGATTGGTCATGTAGTCAGGGATAGGAATAATATAGGGACAGCCCCAAAGCTATCTGGTACCAACAACGTGGAAAAATATCAATCAGCAAAGCATTTATTTAAGCACCTATTACAGGCCAGGGACTGTATATACTGCAAAGACAAAAATAAAGCAGTCCTTGTTTTCAATCAATCAGCAACTTTGAATCAACCTTGACTAACATTTTGCAATTGTTATTAATATGTTATGATCAACCTCCACTAAAGTCCTACTCTGAGGCCTTATTTCTGGAAGCTATGCCAGCAGAACACATGCTCTGCTAAGTTCTACCAAACTGGAAAGGCCTGAGTAGTGATCTGGACTGTATGCCTGAGATCTGAGGACAAGCCTCACTAATTTTGGAGTGGTTTGGCTACCAAATGATGTCTCTCTTTGGTTATAGCAGTTCATGAGAAAATATCTACTAAGGTATAACAATTTGTAGAGGGAGTACCCATCTCCATGAAATCTCATAATTTTGAAGTATGTTATGACTAAACCCTATTATACTTCAGAATTTTAGTGTATTCTAGCACATGGGGTCTCATTGATATGGGGATTCCTTCCATTGGTTCGTTCAGCTTATAACTCTAGCCCGTAGAAATCCTATGCTCTCTAATTCTGTGCTATGCTTACTCAATGTCTCCTTTACAGGTCCTTTACAGATGATCTGCCTAACTTGCTGAAGACCTTTATCTAAATAGATTAGAAGCTCTTTGAAGGTAAGGGCCACTTCATTTTTGTCTTTGCACTATATGTGCAGTTTCTGGCACATGGTAGATGCTTAATAAATGTTCTGTTGATTGATCATTTTTTCAGATGTTTATGCCACAGAGAACTAACAGAATGGAGAATCTTGAGCTGAGTCCCCAAGAGTACAAGAGAACTTGGAGATGCTGACAGGGGAAGGAGGGAGAGAACACTGACCCCGCTGTAGATATGGTGTAGGACATCCCGAATGGGTCCTACACCCAGATCTGTGTTCATTACAACCTTGACCCCAGTAGGTGTCTCATAGTAATGGAGCTTGTAGCGGCTTGTCTGGAAGGCCAGGAATCCGTCTTTCCTGAAGAATGGATGTTAAGGAATACATTTGATCTGGACCTATGATTTTATTGCTATAGGTACATCTCATGTAGAAACCTCCTACATTGATGAAAATCTGTAATTAGCCTGTAACTTATTATCTCAGAGAATTACCTGGGTACTAAAAAGAGATTAAGAGATTTCCTTATGGTCACAAAACTATAACATGTCTGAGGCAGGGCTGCAACTAAAATGTTTTACTAAAAAATACCTACTTTTGCAAGAATTTTGGAGAATAGGGTAAAAATATCTTACTTTCTCTCCCATCCTTGACTCATGCTACACTCATCAAAAAAAAAAATACCCTCTGTCCTAATGAAGGGCTTTAGAATCCTATACCCTTTCCCTCCCAGCTCTAACACTTTTTTTTCTATTTGGTTCCATCCACTAACTCTTATGCCCATTCCCAGATAATACTATCTCAACACCTTATGGTCAGCCAATTTCCTCTCCTGGGTCCTTTACTCTGTAGGTCCAAGAAGCCCAAAGCCCATTCCTACACTTAGGATACATGTCCACAGGTGACATCTTGCTGACAAAAGATCGGATGGAGAAGAGCATTCCATACATCAGCTTGTACTCCTGACGGTAGCAGGAAATAACAAATATTTCACATTTACGCAGTTTTTATCAAGTGCTTTCCTCACCACATCACTGCAGGTAGGGGCTTGCAGGGGCGGGGGACAGGACTGTATTATGCCCGTATCATAGAGAAGGCGTCTGAGGCCCGGAACAATTAAATTATTTCAAAAAAGGAAACTGAGGCTGGGGATGGGAGAAATGACGTGGCCACGGTCTGAACAGAGAGTTAAACCCAGGGTTCTTTTCACCAGGCCACACTGCCCAGAGTGGGGGGGAGGGGATGGGGAAGTGAATGTTGGGGGGCCATGGCAAGGGTCCAGGAGAGCTCTCGTGTCACCTCCTCCTTGGGGATCCCCGCCTGCTTCTTGCGGTGCCACTCGCTGTAGTGCAGGCAAACCCCATCTCGGTCAAACAAGTAGAGGTTGTGGACAGTCATCTGTGGGGCGGGGTGGGGGCTCCGAGTTAGTCCGGGGAGCACCCACTTCCCGCTCCCGCCTGAAGACTCTTCTTTCCAACCTGGATCTCCCCACTTTTCCTGCACCCAATTCTACCCCCTCCCTGCGCTCATTCCAGGACCTCGCTCCCAGGACTCACCAGAAATACACCCCGGCAGTGCGCGTGCGTACCTGAGAACCACGGCGGGGGCGGGGGCGTCCGCTGTCACCCACCACTTCCGGTTCCTGCTGCGCCCCCAACTCCCTCTGCACTGAGACGCGCGGTGACGCGTGAGACAATCCCGCCCCCTCCGGATGGCTCCGCCTCCCCTGGGCCTGCCGCACCTATCGCCATCGGCTCGCTTCCTCTCAGCCAATCCTCTGCGGCGCCGGAAAGGCGTACGCCGGCCCCTCCCAGCTCCTCCAACCCCATTCAAGTCCACGCCCCTCGTCCCGCCCCTTTCCCGGGCTCTTTGAGCAGCCCTAGTTCAAACCGGCGATTTGGGCCTCGCGTGCTGCCAGCCTCGTCCCGGGGCGGATGGATGCTGTGGTGCGCGGGCGGGAGGCCGGGAGAGCGGGCAGGGGGCATCCAACTGTTCTTGGAGGGGGAAGGGAAAAGGAGTCCCCCACCCCCAGGAGGTGGGGGGAGGGAGGTCGGCGGAGGGAGCGAGTCCCCCTCCCCCACGTCTTACCTGTATCGTCCTGGTTAGAGGTGCAAGGGTCCGAGTGGAGGGGAAAGCGAAGTGGGGTGGGGGGTGGTGGCCAGGGCTCTAGGACTAGGGGAGGACGGCGGCCAAGGGCAGCTAGGGAAGGGCCTCTCCCCCGGAGGAGATGCACGGCCTGGAGAAGCCAGGTGATGAAATTCTTCCCAGGAAGGCCCAGGGGGTATGTTCGGGAGCCTTGGTTCTCTCTGGGGAGGTCATGGGCCCCTTAGGAGTTTGTCCCTCCAGGACACTGACCAGGTAGGAGTCCGAAGGAAGCCAGGACGGATTTGGGACCCTGTGGGGGGTCCCACCCTTGGTTTGCATCACCACCGGTGTAGGGATGCTTTAGAACTAAAGTGGGGCATCTGCTGCAAAGGAGGTTGAGCTCCCTGCTACCACCCCCTCCCCATTGGGCAGGAGGAACTTGCAGGGTACCTCCAGCTATCATCTTCCTCCTTATCCTTTTTCTCTCTTCCTCCCCAACCCTGAAACAGGTAAGCTTCCCTTACTTTGCCTACTACCATTCCTCTCAAGAGTGTAGAAGAGAAGTTTCTTTCCTCATTCTGTGGCCTCTAGAATCAGGACAGTCCGGCAGGCTTGGTCTGGGAGCCATGGTGGCTTAGAACAATGAAGTACTCTTGGATTAGAGGCCTGATCCAGGGAGAGATGTCTGAGTGCATGCACTCAGGGCCGTTGGAAGCAGCATGATTTAAGCATCTGGAGATGTCTCAGCAAGCTGACCTCCTGGGTATGAGGCCAATCTGTTTTGAGGAGATTTCCCCCTGCTCCTCCTTCCTGGATCCCACCTCCTATGCTGTTTGCTTTTTCCCCTGGGCCCCTTTTGAATGGAGCCAAGAGACTTCTTGTTCCCCATTGTCTTTAGCTCTCTTCCCCTTTAGTCTCCATGGCAGCTCAAGCTCCAAGCCCCAACTCACCCCTCCGGCCAGAGGACCTCCTGAGTGATGCAGCAGGTCCTCCTGGACGGAGCCAAGGAATGTTCTCAGAGGTTACCTCTCAGCTTTATGCTTCCCTGAGGCAAAGCCGAAAGGCAGAGGCCAGTGCCAGGACCAGTCTCTACCTGGCCTCCAACTCTCCACCCCCTCCTGAGGAACTGGAGGGCCTGGCCCGAGAGCTGAGCCGAAGCCTGTCAACTGGGGTGGAGACCAGTTCACAGAGAAAGGTGGGGCTGGACACTTGGACTGATGGATACTCAGGTCATTGGATGAATATAGAAACAAGATAGGTTTTGTGAAGGGTTGAATTTGGGTTGCATCCTTTAATTCAACCAACATTCGTTAAGAGCCTACTCTGAGGATAGCATGGTGCTGGACCAAAATGAAACACTCCCTTGTCTTACATTTTAACAACATATGCATAGATAAGCAAATTTGGGATGGAAGCCAGGAATCAAGAAAGATTCCCATAGGAGGTAGAGAAAAAAAGAATTCTGACAAGTGGTGGTAAGGAGAGTGTGTGTGTATATTTCAGGTGTGAATGATAGCCTATGTGAAGATAGACAATAAAATGTTAGGTTTGATGAACATCTGTTAGTCCAATTTGATTTGAACTTGACTTGAAATTCATCAACAGAAATTAATATGAAATAAGTCAGATTGTGGAAAGTTTTACATGGTAACTCAAAATATCTTAGAGGTATCAGGGAGAGGCTGAATAATTTTGAGCGGGGAAGTGACATGTTTAGATATGGACTTTAGGAAGATTACGTTGGCAGCTTTGTGTTTGGAAAGGGCAGAAAGCTGGAATTGGAAACAAAATTAGAAAGTGATGAACAATGCCTCATGATATGTAGTAGATGGTCCTGTGTAGAAGGGGGGGAGATATGGAGATAGAATCAGTATTTTAGCAACTGAGTGGATATGGGAGGTTCAGGAGAAAGAATCACTGTTGGCTCAAAGCCTACAAACCTGCATGACTGGAAGGAAGGTATTGTCCTCTAAAGAAATAGGGAAGTCTAGAGGAGTGATTTTAGGGGGAAAGAGAATTCCATTTTGGACATTTGAGGTTTAGTAGGAAATTCAGGTGGAAATGTCCAGCAGGCACTTGGCAATTTGGGACTTGGAGTTCGGGATAGAGATTAGGGCTAGATATATAGATGTGAGAGTCATCATCCCAGAGATAATAATTTAACCCTTGGGAAATGATGAGATTTTGGGAGAGAGGAGAGCCCAGATAAAAGGTAGGAACTTTATGATTGAAAGAAGTGAGCCATCACAGATGCAAAAGGAGCAGAAGAGGAAGGTAGTCAAAAACCATAGAGAGAGAATTAGGTAGTTTGAGGACTGAGAAAATGTAGATTAAGCAGTTAAGAATTGAGGTAACCTTAGAATTTAATACCTCAGAAATTAATTAACCATTACAATAATAACATAAATGATATGTATGTATATGTACATACATACATATATATGTATATTATATAGTGCTTTGGGGAGCTAAGTGGCACAGAGCACCAGGTCTGGAGTCAGAAAGACCTGAGTTCAAATGTGACTTTGGATCTTATTAGTTGTGTGCCCCTGGGTAAGTCACTTAACCCTATTTCCTCATCTGTAAAATAACCTGGAGGAGATGACAAACTACTCCAGTATCTTTGCCAAGAAAACCTCAGATGGGGTCATGAGTTAGACACACCTGAAATATAGTGCTTTAAGGTTTACAATAAATTGTTCATTTTTCATTCAAATTGCTCATACATTATCTCATTTAATCTTCACAACAGTCATGGGAGATAGGTGTTAATATTATCAACCACATTTTTAGAGATGTGGAAGTAGGCTGAGAAAAGTGACTTACCCTGGATTACAAGCTAGTAAAAATCTGAGGCAGAATTCAAATTCAGTTCTTCCTGATTCCAAGTAAAGCCCCTCTATTCATTTTGCCACATTATAGTGTGGAATCAATCATACTTGTTACTAATAACTGGCATTTGTGAAAGGGAGAAAGGAGCAGAACACTATGAGTTTGGCACACTGGAAAATTCTCCCCAACATGTTGCACAAAATTTGGGAAAGGGGTGGAGATATGCTGGGGACCTAGATCCTAGGAAGATCTAGAGCCATATCTCTACAGGGAAGTAGAGACGTGGAGGTAAAATACCTGGACATGAGATAGGACCAGCAGTTTAGGGACAGTAGCAAAGTAACAAGATTTAACATTAGCATTTTGAATCTAGTGAGTTAATCACAAAACATAGCATTCTAATTGAACATATCATCAGGAGGGTTATTATTTCTCATAGAGAAAAAGCTAGTGATGAGAGAAGTGGTTCTCAAAGGGATCACTTCATTTATACCTGTTTACTGAGACACTGAAGTACCTGGTTCCCAGAGTCGGGGGTGAGATAGGGAAAAGGGAAGATAATATCTCCCTTGACAGGAAGCAGAGTGTAGAATTAATCAGGCTGTGGGTCACTGTCCTTCAGGGAGGCTCCCAGCATATCTTGGAGATGGAAAACGTACGGGGTCACCTCCAAAGCATGCTCCAGGCTTCTCGGGACCCTGCTTCTCGTAAGTGAGCCTGCTCTGCTGGGGCCATGAAAGGGGTATGTAGCCAAGAGGGGTTGGACAAGCATGTAAGGGAAGCAGCAGGGAAGAAGGTGAAGTGGAAAGGACTGTTACCTTTCATCTTCAAATGGGCCCTGCCCCTGTCCATACCTAGCCCTTCAATTCCTCTGGCTGCTTGCAGGGGATAACCTTGTTCCAGGTACTGTTCCCGAGAGGCGAGAAGAGGACTCTTTTGACAGTGACAGCACAGCCACCCTGCTGAAGTGAGTTACCCTGAAGCCCTTGTGAGTCATATAGGCATCCTCTGCCGTGATATTTAAGTTCTTAAGCCATCTGTCCTTTTCTCTGTAACCTCTGCTTTGTTTTGGAACACAGGCATTCAGGTTCCCAACTTCTCTCATTTCTTTGCTAAGAATTTTTCCTCCCCTTACTGTTGTTAACTTATCTGCTTATAATAGTGTAGCAAGGTATAATAGAAAGGGCACTCTGCACCATGAATCCCAAGAGTTGGACTCTTGGCTCCATCTACCATTAATTACTTAAGGGACTTTGGCTATGTTTCTTCTCTGACCTTCAATTTCTTCATCAGTAAAAGGAGGGAATTGGATTAATCTGATCTAATCTAAGGTCCTTTCGAGCTATAAGTTTCTGTGATTTGCTCAGTACCCGTCCTCTCCAAGAGCTATCTCCACCCAGCTCGGCTCCAGCCCTGGAGGAGTTGTTCCCTCGATATGCTGGCATCCGGCCTGGAAATCCTCACTACTTTCCTGATCTTCAGGGACTGAGAGATGCCTTGGATACAGAACATACCCGCCGTAGGGTAAGTTGAGGAATTGAAGGAGGAAAGTGTAGCTGAATCATTCCCAAGGGAGTGAAAAGAGACAGCAGATGTGGGACCAATTACATAGGTCCTGGACCTGATGTCCCCCATCTTATACCTCTTCACAAGCAGTATAGGAGAGAGAGAAGGGCATGAAAATAAAGCACACATTGCCCTTCATTTATTCCCTTCTAGGGGACCTAATTGTCCACAAGCCCTAATCTCCTAGGTGGGAGGGAAAGTCTGTGGAATCTTTCTTAACACCTGACACGTTGAGCTGATGTGTACTATAGGCTTCCCATCTCTGTTATTCCTTGGGTCTCCAAGACTCTTTCCCAGGGGGCTGGGGAAAAGAAGAAACGCAGGAGAAGGGTTACATTTAAGTCTGGTTCCTAAAGGCTCACTTCTAGGAAGGTGTTTGAAACTTAGTCCTTAATCAGCCTTCCCTTTTGTGACTCAGATTCCTGCTCCATGGTCATCAGTTGTCCTTTTAGCCCAAAATGCACCACCTGGGACCTAGACAAATTGTTTTGAAGCCTTCTTTTTTCTCTACCAGAAGGTTCTGGTAGTACTGTGACTTGGGACAGAATAGGTAAAAAAATGAATGATATGCCTTGCTGTTTTTCCTTAGCACTGTGAGCGTCACATTCAGAATCTACAGACCCGTGTGTTAGAACTGCAGCAGCAGTTAGCTGTTGCTGTGGCTGCAGACCGAAAGAAAGATCTTATGATTGAGCAACTGGACAAGGTGCCAGGGGAATAAGGGAAGCTGGGCCTGGAGTACAGTATCACCTTTCCAAACAAACGGGAAAACAAGGGATTGGATTTAGCTATAGTGGAACTGTGTAACAATGAATGAGGGAATTATATTTATTTAGTATTTTGTTTTTTCCTCAATTACATGTAAAAACAAATTTTAAACATTCATTTTTAAAAATTTTGAGTTCCAAATTCTCTCCCTTCTTATTGAAAAGGTAAACAATTTGATATAAGTTGTATATGTATAGTCATGCAAAACATTTTCAAGTTAGTCATGTTATGGAGAATGAATGAATTATATACAGAAGTTTTTTGACTGTTTGTTTATTCTCATATACATGCTAGGAGATGGAGATGGCCACCAATCCAGTCAGAAGACAGAGATGCAACTAAAAGATTGTATAAAATCTTACTAGACCTTCCCTTCTTCCCCCTCCTCTATCCTATCTAGACCTTGGCCAGAGTGGTAGAGGGCTGGAACCGACATGAGGCTGAGCGAACAGAAGTACTTCGGGGGTTACAAGAGGAGCAAAAGGCTGTTGAACTTACTCGAAGCCAACAGCAAGAGGTAGATATCTAGGGATCAGAAGACAGGGCAGCTTCTGTAAGGCAGAAGGGAATAGGGAAGCTGGAACTTTAGTCATAAGAAACATGACACTAGATTTGGGTTCTTAATCTGCCGTCTTTGAACTGGTTTTTTTGTTTGTTTTTTTTATATTAATTTTATTTATTTTTAGTGTTCTACAATCAGTACCATAAAACTTAGATTTTTTTTCCCCACTACATACCCTCCCACCTCCCCCCCCCTCCCCCAGACGGCATATAATTCTATGTAGGATCTACACATACATTCTTATTGAATACATTTTCACTATAGTCAGGCTGTGTAGAAGAACTGAAATGAATGGGAGAAATCATATAACAAACCAAAACATACTACGCGCACAAAAGAATGATCTGCTACATTCTGTGATTGACTTCCATAGTTTTTCTCTAGATGTGGAAAGCATTTTGCCTTAGAAAACCATTGGGAATTTTTTTTTTAAGTCCTTGCATTGCTGTGAAGTTCCAAGTCTACCAGAAAAAATTCTTGCACACTGTGGTCGTTGCTGTGCACAAAGTTCTCCTGGTTCTGCTCCTTTCACTTAGCGTCAGATCATATAAGTCTTTCCAGGCCTCTCTGAAGTCTTCTTATTCATCATTTCTTATAGCGCAATAGTATTCCATTACATTCATATACCATAATTTATTCAACCATTCCCCAGTTGATGGGCATCCCTTTGATTTCCAGTTTTTGACCACTACAGGGTGCTGCTATAAATATTTTCATACATGTGGAACCCTTTCCCATTTTTATGATCTCTTGGGGGTACAATCCTAGAAGCAATATTGCTGGGTCAAAGGATATGCACATTTTTGTAGCCCTTTGGGCATAGTTCCAAACCACTCTCCAGAATGATTGGATGAGCTCACAGCTCCACCAACAATGAATTAGTGTTCCAACTCTCCCACATCCTCTCCAACATTTATCATCTTCCTGCTCTGTCATGTTTGCCAATCTGATAGGTGTGATGTGGTACCTCAGAGTTGTTTTGATTTGCATCTCTCTAAACAAAAGTGATTTAGAGCATTTTTTCATATGATTATAGATATCTTTAATTTCTTCCTCTGAAAATTGCCTGTTCATATCCTTTGACGATTTATCAACTGGGGAATGGCTTGTATTGTTGTACATTTGACTCAGTTCTCTGTATATTCTAAAAATGAGGCCTTTATCCCTGAGATTAGCTGTAAAAATTCTTTCCCAATATTCTACTTCCCTCCAAATTTTGGTTACATTGAGTTTGGTTGTGCAAACACTTTTCAGTTTAATGTAATCAAAATTATCCATCTTATACTTCAAAATGCTTTCTATCTCTTCTTTAGTCAAAAATTCTTCTCTTCTCCATCAATCTGATAAATACACTATTCCTTGCTCCTCTAATTTGTCCATAGTATCAGTCTTTATACCTGGATCATGTACCCATTTGGACTTTATTCTTGTGTACAGTGTCAGGCATTGGTCTATGCCTAGTTTCTGCCACATTATTAATCCAGTTTTCCCAGCAATTTTTGTCAAACAGTGAGTTCTTATCCCAGAAGCTGAGATCCTTGGGTTTATCAAACAGGAGATTGCTATACTCGTTGCCTACTGTGTCTTGAGTACCTAGCCTGTTCCACTTGTCTACCCTTGTGTTTCTTAGCCAGTACCAAATAGTTTTGATAGTTGCTGCTTTATAATACAATTTGAGATCTGGTAGCGCTAGGCCACCTCATTAGTCCCTTTGATATTCTGGACCTTTTGTTCTTCCAGATGAATTTTGATATTATTTTATCCAGCTCTAGAAAATAATTATCTGATAGTTTAATTGGTAAATTAATAAGTAAATAAGTAAATTAATTTAGGTAGAATTGTCATTTTTATTATATTGACTCAGCCTACCCATGAGCAACTGATGTTTTTCCACTTACTTAGATCTGACTTTATTTGTGCAAAAAGTGCTTTTAACTGTTTTTTAAAAAATATTTTGATAAACTCTTTGAATATCATTGATTTCCTTTTGTCATCCTAGGCATTTTAAAACATTTTTCTGAGAGAGGGTCCAGAATAGGTTCCCTTCAATCTAGGCTTCACCAGATTGCTAAAGGGATCTGCAACACAAAAAAAGTTAAGCGAGAGGAAGTTCTGAGGTTCAACATGATATTTTGAACAACGTATCCTGATTATTACACCCTTCTCACCCCATAACAAAAATAAACAGTTAAGTGACACCACGAAACAGAGAGACCACATTTATCAGTATGCAGCATCAATTGGGTTCCACCAGTCCAACCAGAGGACAGAAAGTTTTGTCATCTCTCTGTATTCAGTATTGGTTTTTGTTGCATATAATCTGAGCTGAGCTGCTTTTTAGTGTTGTTTCTGCTTTCTACACTGCATCAGCTCATATAAGTCTTCTCATGTTTCTTTGAATTCTTCATGATCATCATAATCCTTTACTACATTCACATGCCACAATTTTTTTCAGCCCTTCTTTAGCTGATGAGCACTCACTTTGTTTTCAGTTTTATGCTACCACAAAAAAAGTCTTACTCTACACGTGTTGTTATATGACAGTGAGATTATCTGTCTTAAGGAACGTGTCCAGTAGTGGGATTACTGGATCAAAGGTTGTAAAAAATTTAATCACTTTTCTTGCATGATTCTAAAGTTATCCAGATCAGTTAGACCAATTTATAGCTCCACAAATAGTCCATTAATGTCCATCCTACAGCCCTTCCAATGATGACTTTCTGTCTTTTTATCATCTTTGCCAGCTTGATGGTCAATTTGAGGTCAAATCTCAGAATTGCTTTACTTTTTATTTCTTTTATTAAGGATTTGGAATATTTATTCAAATGGTTTTTGTTGGTTTGTAATTCTTTTGAAACCTTCCCATTCTTTGATCATTGAACGTGATCTTGAAGCCTCACTTAGTAGGTCTGCCATCCACCCCCAAAATTAGTACCGTGGATTTCATTGTCAACATTACTCCTTTAGTCTCTCCCCCTACTCCATTTGGCATTAAAAAAAAAGAATTAATACTGTATTTGGGAAAAGTTGGGTGCCCCTGTCCAGTTAGATCACTAAGAGCTAGTTTGGAGTGTATATACTTTGTGTATTCTGGTAGGGATTTTGCATGCTGGGACTTGAGTCCTCATTCTCCTGAATTCTATCCTGTCTTCCTCCCTGCCTGTAGACTATAGCTCGTCTAGAACAGAGTCTAAAGCAGACCAAGGAGGCCCTGAGTAGAGAGCGGGAAGGAGCCAGCCAACAGCAGCAGGAGCAGGAGACGTTGGTGAGAGAGCCAGACTCATTTCATTTATCTTGACACTGACTCAAAGGGAACTATGGGCTAGCCTCATATCCTGTTTCTGGGTTCTGACTGAAGAGTTGAGATAGGAATCAAGTGTAATGAGGTGATTACTAATATATGCTAGGAGCTAAGTGTGGGATGATAACAGTATCCCAGTTTTAGTGGTAAGGAACGTTCAACCAGAATTCCAACTTTAGATCTTTCTCTCATTGCTGACTGAGATTTATTTGACTTATAACTTGTGATTCAAAGTAACAACACATTTTTATAGTATGTGAACATTTAGAAATCACTTACCTCACAGTAATTCTATGTTGTAGATTAGTGTTAAGTATTATTATCTCCATTTTACAAATAATTTCTGTGAGCCACAGTGAATTGTCTGCGGTCATATGGGTAGGAAATAATAGAGCTGGTACTTAAATCTAAGGCGTCTGACTCAAATGCAGTGCTCTTTCCACTTCACCACGTATGAGTGGTGTTCATTGCCTTGTTGGAAAGGCATAGGTTCAAAGGGAGATGAAGTCTGTCACTGGGCCTCGGTAGGTATCATGGTTGCCTGTTTCGGTTATAGAAGGAAGCACGACAAGCTTTAGCTCGTAGCTTAGAGCGGGAACAGCAGCGGTGTCGGACTCTGCAGGAGGAGCGAGATGAGGCACGGACAGAGCAATTGAATCAGCACAGAGAGTTAGAAGCGCTCCAGGCTGCCTTGGAAGAAAAGCACCAGGCCTGGACCCAGCGTGAACGCCAGCTGGAAGAGCGCTGTAAGAGTCTCCAAGAGGAGGGCCGGACCCAACTGGAAAGGGAGCAGGTGAGGGAAGCAGACAAGTGTGGGAGTGAAGCCTAGGATAGAGAAGGGGGAATGAGCAGAAAGTTGGGCATAAATGGGGAAAGATTAAGGCAAAGGGACTGAGGTACAGAAATAGAGTTTACTAGCTATGGTGGCAGCAGCAAATGAAGGAAGGAATGTGGAAGACAAGACCAAGCAGGCATAGTTCTAGCCGGAGGGACAGGTCACTAAGGAGAGTTATGGATGTATAGTAGTTTGGCTTAGGTGGAAGAGTGAGGATAAGGAGAGGGCTGAGGCATGAGTTAAGAGAGTTAGAAGCAGAGTATAGAGATTAGACTGGGCTAGAAGTAGCCTTGGAAGAGAGTGTAAAGTACTTGCACTTTTCTTTCTCCTCAGGCAAACTCCCAGCGGGAGGTACAAGCAGCCCAAGAGGCTCAGCAGCTCCTGGCCTCTGTTCAGTCTGACGTTCGGAGATTAGAAGAAGAATTGGACACAGCACGGCGAGAAAGAGATGCTCTACAGCTGGAAACCAGCCTGGTGCAGGTCAGGGGGAGGGGAGGGTGCTGGGATTCATTAACTCTTTACCTGATTGAGAAAGGTTTGTCCAGGATCCTTGAGAGTCAAAAAAGTGACCTGATTTTAGATTGCTAAGTTTATTTCAATGTGGTAGAGCTAGTATACATTACTCTTTGCTTTTCCTCCAAACTCATTTCACCTGAGGGCACCATTGTGCCAGTTGTCCAGACTTTCTCCCTCATCGTTTACATCCAATCATTTCCCAGATCACATAGTTTCTACTTCCAATACATCTGTCATCTGTTGCTTCTCCACACATCAACTTCAAGTCTTTATTAAGTACCTACTGTGTGCCAGACACTATGATAAATTCTGGGGATACAAAGATGGCAGCATCAAAAAACTCACAATCAAGTGAGGGAGAAGGATGCAAACAAACACCTTTGTTACAAATAAGATATAGCTAGGATAAATTGGAGGTAAAGAGAAAAGGCACTAGCATTAAGGGGGATTATGGAAGGCTTCTTGTAGAAGACAGGGTTTTAGCTGAGACCTGAAGGAAGCCAGAGGGGCAGGAGGCAGAATTGAAAAGGGAAAACGTGCTAGGCATGAGGGAACAGCATGTGAAATAGCACAGTCAGGAGGTGGATTATCTCAGCAAGAAGATTCAGATGGAGTAGAACTGCCAGGAGGCCAGTGTCACTTGGTCTTAGAATATATGGAGAGGAGTAAAGTATAAGAAGACTGAAAAGGTAGGAAGGTGGCAGGTGTAGAAAGGGCTTTACAAGACAAACATAATTTTATATTTGATCATGGTGATAGTGAACCATTGGAAATGACTAAAAAGGGCTCCACTGACAGCTGAGCAGAGGGCACTGGGGTGAGGAGAGACTTGTGGCAGGCAGACCCACCAGCACGCTACTGCACTAGTCCTGGTGTGAGGCAATGAGAAACTGTGCCGGGGTGGTGACAGCTTCAGAGGAGAGAATAAGCACATATGAGAGATGTTATGTATGTAAAAACAACAGGTCTTGGCAACAGATTGAATGTGGAGGTGAGGGTGTGAGAGAGAGTGAGGAGTTGAGAATGGCCCCTAGGTTGGGAGGCTGGATAACTGGGAGGATGGTGGTGGAAGAAAAGTCACAGGGTCACCATCCTAGTTTAGCCCCTTGTCACCTTTTTTTTAAGAAGTTTTTTTCTGGCCTTTTACCTGGACTACTGTAATAGCCTTTGATTGCATCTGTGTGTTTTCAGTCCCAAACTGTTCTCCGCTCTGCTGCCAGAATAATCTGTTTAAGGGACGATTCTGGATGTCACCATTCTGTTCAGTAACCTGCCTTGGGGAAAAATCATGAGTCCTCATCTTGGTATTTAATAAGACCTTCTATGGTCTGCCTCTGAGCTGCTTTTCCAATCTTATTTCATTCACCTTACCTTCTAATCAGTCAAACGTTTGTTAAGTACCTCTTAAATGCTATCCCTGTACTAAATGCCGGGGCTACAAAAAGAGGCACAAGATTGTGCCTTCCTTCAACGAATTTACAGTTTAATGAGGGAGACAGCAAGCAAACATGCATGCAGGTGAGCTGTATATGAGAGAAGTGGGGAAAAAAACAGGGAAGGCTCTAGAATTAAGAGGGGTTAGGAAAAGGTTCCTGTGAAAGGGAACAGGTTTAAGTTGGGACTTAAAGAAACCTGAAAGGTCAGTAGGTGAGAGGTTTGAGTGAGAATGGTCCAGATATGGAGGACAGCCTGAGAAAAAGCCCAGAGCTGACAGATGGAATTTGTCACCAGACCGAAAGAGTAAGGTGTAAGAAGACTGACACCATAGGAAAGGGAGGAAGGCTTTAGGTTATAAAAGGCTTTGATCCTGGAGGCAATAGGGAACCACTGGAGTTTATTGAGTAGGGAGGTGACATGATCAGTCCTGAGCTTTAGGAAAAGCATTTTAAGATCTGAATAAAGGATGGAGTGGAGTAAGAAGAGACTTGAGGCAGGCAGTCTCACCAGCAGGTTATTGCAGTAATCTGAATGTGAAGTGATGAGAACTTGCACCAGAGTGGTGGTAGCATCAGGGGAGAGAAGGGGACATACATACATTTCAACCAGACTTGAGGTTTAGTCCCTGAGCTCCTCTGTACAATCCATCTCTTACAAATCAGGTGTGCATTTCTCCTTGCCTTATTCTACTCGTTACTTATCTCCATCTTTTAGAGACTTCTTTCAAAGAGCAACTCAGATGCCACCTCTGTGAAACCTTCTTGGACCCCCTCCCTTCCTTTAGTCTTCTGTGTGTGTGTGTGTGTGTGTGTGTGTGTGTGTGTGTGTGTGTGTGTGTCTGTTTGTGTACGTGTCTGATTGTCTGTCTTCCTTTCTTAAATCATCTCATTGTACTTTGTTGTATACATATATTTCTTTTCCTCTCAGTAGGTTGTTATAAAGTGTAGGGCTTATTTTCTCCTTGTCTTTGTGTGTTTTCACTGACTTTCCAATGAATAGTCATTGAATTTTTTTTAAAGTATTGACTGATTTGGTCTTGTGTCCAAAGAACTCTCAAAAGCCTTCTCTAGCACCACAACTCAGAAGCGTCAATTCTGCCATGCTCAACTTTCCTTATAGTCCAACTCTTATAGCCATTCGTTGCTGCTGGGAAAACCATAACTTTGACTCTATGGACCTTTGTTGGCAAGGTATTTTCTCTGCTTTTTAGTGTGTGTCCAGATTTGCCATAGCTTTTCTTCCAAGGAGCAAGTGTCTTTTAATTTCATGGCTGCATTCACAATCTGCAATCATTTTTGAGCCAAGAATGTAAAAAGTGATGCTGCTCCCATTTATTTTCCCGTGGAATAATGGGACCCGATGCCATGATCTTAATTTTTTTAATGTTAAGCTTCAAACCAGCTTTTACACTTTCCTCTTTCACCCTTATCAGGAAGCTTCTTAATTCTTCACTTTCTGCTGTCAGAGTTTGCCTCTCAGATGGCTGCTCTTTCTCCCAGCATCCTTAATTCCAACTTTTGGTTTGTCCAGCCTGGCATTTTGCATGATATATTCTGCACATAAGTTAAATAAACAAGGTGATGATACACAGCCTTATCTTACTCCTTTCCCAATCTTGAGCTAATCAGTTATTTCATGTTCACTTTTAATTGTTGTTTCTTGACTTGAATACAAGTTCCTTAGGAGACAAGTAAGATGATCTGGTATTCCCATTCCATGGGAGTCCCATGAAGACTTATCATAGTAGAAGATATTTAATGTTTGTTCAATATAATAATTTAATTCAATGTATGCACACAATAAAATGTGTATCTTTATACAAATCTAAATCATCGTCTTAGTATATTTTCTATTAATAAGTTGGTAGACACTTCATGCCTTATAGAATTATTTTAATTTATTTTTTAATTTAAATTTTGTTTTTTCAACTATTAAGCATTTATTTTGTCTCCATCTCCCAGATGAGGAGTTAAAAACAAACACCCTTGTTGCAAAATAAACAGAATTAAGCTTAACACATTCCCGTATTGACTATGTCCAAAATGTACCTCATTTTATTCATCACATTATGTCAGGGAGTAAACTACATTCTTCATCATTGCATGTCTGGAATCCTAATTGGTCATTGTGTTGATCAGTTAAATTTTTCAAATTTGTTTCTACAATGTTAATGTTATCATGTAAATTCTTCTTCTGTTCACTTCACTCTGCATCCATACAAGTCTTCCCAGATTTCTCTGGAATTATTCCTTTCTTAATATCTTATAGCACAATAATGTTCCTTTACATTTTTATACCATAATTTGTTTAGCCAGTCTCCCATGGATGGGCACCCCCTCCTCCTTTGTTTCTAGTTCTTTGCATCATAAAAAGAACGGCTATAAATATTTTGAAACACATAGATCCATTTTCCCTTTCTTTGATCTCCTTGTAGTATAGGCCTAATAGTGGTACTGTTGGGTCAAAGGATGTGCCCAGTTTAGTAACTTTTTGAGGCATAGTTCCAATTTGCTTTTCAGAATGGCTATACTCATTTGCAACTCCACCAACAATGCATCAGTGTGTCTGCTTTCTCAAGTGAGCTAATTTTTGAAGGGTCCAGTCTTTCTCCTTTGAGAGAAGAATAATTTGATTTCATCTGTTAAAAGATGATTAATTCACAGACTGGTAGGAGGACTGTTCCTTGATTGAAAGAAACTCTTTGTTTTCCTCCCTTCTGCTTGTGAATGGTGTGTGTGTGTGTGTGTGATAGTAGGCAGATTTGTTCTAGATTCTTTATTCTATATTCTTTAATATGTTTGTTAAAGAGACCTTTAGCCTCTTTAAACCTCAGTAGCAAGCAGAGACTAGACCCTGAGTTCCTAGGTCAGCCTGACTATCCTCCACATCTCCTCACAACCAGGCCCGGTTTGAAGCCCAACGAGTACAGATGGAGTCAGAGCTTGCTATTTTGCTAGAGCAGAGAGTAACTGAGCGACTAGCCCAGGTGCAAGAGAGCAGCCTTCGACAAGTGAGCAGTCTTCGGGAACAACACAGGTACCTGGATGATGCCCAATTTTTCCCTCTCCCAGCTGCCTCCTCACCCCTGCCCTGTGTATACTTGTCATGGGAAGGCCTAACTTTTCTTTTTCTGACTCTGTTTCCCCTTCTCTTGTTTTCCTTTGTTTTCCTTTTTCATCCCTAAACCTCTCTCATCTCTGGCCCGTCCCTACTTAGGAACCTTTGTGAAATTTATGTTCCATACAAGTTGTGGTTATTACTAATAACCTGGAATTTAATTGTTATTAGGAAGCAGTTACAGGAGTTGACTGAGCAGCATCAGCAGGAACTGTCCAGTCAGTTGGATCAGTTCCAGGTGGAGTTATCGGAGAGAGAAGATCGACATCAGGAGGTGGCTCAAGACTATGAGCTCAGGTGCTGTCCACTAGAATCTCCTCATACTTCTCTTCTGGGCTTGGGTGGCCTAGGATTCTGATTCTCTCGAGATTTCAAGTATTAGACTCCCTAAGCCCCAGCTTGTCTCATCACCAAATCAAGAATCTAGTGAGCCCCTAAAAATCCCCCTTTCCCCTCATTTTCCCAGATTGGCTCATGAGCAGGCCCGAGTACGGGAATTACGGATGGAACACCACCAGCTAGAAGAGCAGCGGGTGGAGCTGGTAGAACGGTTCCAGTCCATGCTTCGGGCTCACTGGGATGAGGCACACCAGCTGCTCACCACCACAGCCCCTTCTCAGGTAGGCCCTATCCTTTGGACTACACGGTGGGCTGAGGTCAGTTGAAATCAAGTGAAAAATGCTAAGGCTTACAAGAAGAAAGAAGTTTTTTAAAGCTGTTTTTGGGGAGGTTAGATCATAGAAGGAGTAGAACTTGACACTCAGAGAAATAAGATTGTAACTGATGTCAGAGGAAAAATAGAGATGCTCGTCTTTTATTTTTGCTTCTCTTTTTTCTTCCAAGGAGAATGATCTCAGCATTAAAAAGTACAGAATAAAAATGGCTAATAGTGAGTTAATGTCCAAGATAGAGATAGTTAAAGAACACCATGTGCCCTTAATAAATTCTAGTCACTTGACCCCAGTGACCTACATCTTTAGGATACTAAAAAAATCCCCAAAAAACTGGTGGATATGATCACTGTCATTGTCAGTGATCTTTGGCAATAGACAAAGTACCACAGGATTGGAGAAGGGCAAATGTAGTCCTGATTTGCAAAAAGGGAAGAGAATGTAATGTAATTCATTTATATGCCAATGAGCTTTGCTTGGATTTTTGGCAAAATTCTAGTACTCATTATTAATAATATGTTTAGTAGACATTTAGAAAAAGAAGTAGTGATCACAAAGAGTCAGTAAGGTTTTTTGCCGTGCCAGGTGTTGTTCAGTTTATTCATTTGCGTCCAACTCTTCCTGACCCAGTGGACTACACGCCAGGCCCTTCTGTCCTCCACTATCTCCCAAAGTCTGTCCAAGTTCATGTTCATTGTTTCCATGACACTTATCCATTTCATCTTCTGCTGTCCCCTTTTCTTTGCCTTCAATTTTTCCCAGCATCTCAGTCTTTCCCAATGAGTCTCATCTTATTATGTGGCCAAAGTATTCAAGCTTCAGTTTCAGTATCTGACCTTCCAGTGAATAGCCTGAATTAATTTCTTTAAATATTGACTGATTTGATCTCCTTGCTGTCAAAGGACTCTCAAATGTCTTCTCTAGCACCACAGTTTGAACCATATTTCCTTTTTTGATAGGGTTGTGAAACTGGTAGATACAGGAAATTCTGTATATAGTTAGTGTGGATTTTAATTTTTTTCTAATTTATTTATTTATTTTTAGTTTTCAACATTCACTTCCACAAGATTTTGAGTTCCAAATTTTCTCCCCATTTCTCCCCTCTGCCCACCCCAAAACAGAGTGCATTCTGATTACCTCTTTCCCTAATTGGCCCTCCCTTCTATCACATCCCTCCCTTCTCTTATCCCCATCCCCTCTATTTTCTTGTAGGGCAAGATAGATTTCTATACCCCATTGCCTGTATATCTTATTTCCTAGTTGCTTGTAAAAACAATTTTTAACTTTAGTTTTTAAAACTTTGAATTCCAATTTCTCTCTCTTTCTGTCTCCCCACCCATTCCCACTGGGAAGGCAAGCAATTCAATATAGGTTATACGTGTGTAGTTATGCAAAAAACTTCCATAAAAGTCATGTTATGAAAGACTAACTATATTTCCCTCCTTCCTATCCTGCCCCCCATTTATTCTGTTCACTCTTTTGACCCTATCCCTCCTCAAAAGTATTTACTTCTAATTACCTCCTCCTCCCATTTGCCCTACCTTCTATCAACCCCCCAACCCCTACTTATCACCATCTCCCCTACTTTCCTGTAGTGTAAGCTAGATTTTCATAGCAAATTGAGTATGCATGTTATTGCCTCCTTAAGCCAAATGTGATGAGAGTAAGGTTCACTTTTTCCCCTCTCACCTCCTCTTTCTTCCCTTCCATTGAAAAAGCTTTTTCTTGACTCTTTTATGTGAGAGAGAATTTGCCCCAGTCTATTTTTCCCTTTCTCTTCCCAATATATTCCTCTCTCACCCCTTAATTTTATTTTTTTAGATATTATCCCTTCCTATTCAACTCACCTTGTGCTCTCTGTCTCTATGTATATAATCCCTCCAACTACCTTAGTACTGAGAAAAGTCTCAAAAGTTATGTGTTATCTTTCCATGTAGAAATAAACAGTTCAACATTAGTAAGTCCTTTATGATTTCTCTTTCCTGTTTACCTTTTCATGCTTCTCTTGATTTTTGTGTTTGAAAATCAAATTTTCCATTCAACTCTGGTCTTTTCATCAAGAATGCTTGAAAGTCCTATTTCATTGAATGACCATTTTTTTCCCCTGAAGTCTTATACTAGTGTTGCTGGATAGGTGATTCCTTTGACTTGTGGAATATCATATTCCAAGCTCTGCGATCCCTTAATATAAGAGCTGCTAGATCTTGTGTTATACTGATGGTATTTCCACAGTACTCAAATGGTTTCTTTCTGGCTGCTTGCAATATTTTCTCCTTGACCTGGGAACTCTGGAATTTGGCTACAATATTCCTAGGAGTTTTCCTTTCAGGATCTCTTTCAGGAGATGATCTATGGATTCTTTCAGTGTTTATTTTACCCTCTGGTTCTAGAATAGCAGGGCAGTTTCCCTTGATAATTTTTTGAAAGATGATGTCTAGGCTCTTTGTTTGATCATGGCTTTCAGGTAGTCCCATAATTTTTAAATTGTCTCTCTTGGATCTATTTTCCAGGTCAGTTGTTTTTCCAATGAGATATTTCACATTGTCTGCTATTTTTTCATTTCTTTGGTTTTGTTTTATAATTTCTTGATTTTTTATAAAATCATTAGCTTCCATCTGCCCCATTCTAATCTTTAAGGAATTATTTTCTTCAGTGAGCTTTTGGACCTCCTTTTCCATCTGGCCAATTCTGCTTTTTAGGACATTCTTTTCTTCATTGACTTTTTGGATCTCTTTTATCATTTGGGTTAGTCTATTTTTTACAGCATTTTTTTTAGATCTCCTTTAGCAAACAGTTGACTCATTTTTCATAATTTTCTTGCATCACTCTTATTTCTCTTCCCAATTTTTGCTCTACTTCTCTTACTTGATTTTCAAAATCCTTTTTGAGCTCTTCTGTGACCTGAGAGCAATTCATATTTTTCTTGGAGGCTTTGGATGGAGGAGCTTTGACTTTGTTGTCTTCTGTTTGCATATTTTGGTCTTGTCATCAAAGTAAGATTCTATAGTCTGATTCTTTTTTCAGTTTTTGCTTATTTCCCCAGCCATTTACTTGACTTTTGAGTTCTTTATCAAGGTAGTTCTCTGCATCCAGTGGGGGTTGGGGGGTATACTCTCAGCTGCTTAATTCTCCCACAGTCTGTGGGCCTAGAGCTCCAGAAACAGTTGCTGTCTCTGCCCCTGCTGCTGCTGTGGGTTCCTCTGCCCTCTTCTCCCTCTGCCACCCTGGGGCTAGGGCTGGACCACTCCACTCTCCCACACTGGTCCCACAGGCTTTTTCCACTGGCCTTCCAATTTGTCCTTGGCATTTTGGGGTCCTGAAATCTGGAAACTGCCACAGGTGAGAGAGATTCAGTCTCCCCAAAGCCTGCTCAGGTCCTGTTTGTGTAGGCGTGGCCCGTACTGGACTGTGCCCTGCCCTCTACCTGGCCCGATAGACACTTCCTGGCAATCTTCTGGGCTGTCTTGGGCTGGAGATTTGCTTCACTCTGGCATTCTGTGGGTTCTGCAGCACCAGAATTTCTTTAGAGACATTTTTTGCAGATATTTGGCTGGGCTTGTGGGCAGCACTTTAGAAAGCGCATGCTGTTGCTCCGCCATCTTGACTCTGCTATTAGTGTAGATTTTAGCAAGACATTGGATAATATCAGTCATGTTTTACTTGTTCAAGAAATGTGTATTTGATTTTGCATTAAGAATGCTTGAAAGTCCTCTATTTCTTTAAAAATCCATTTTTTTCCCTTGTAGCATTATACTCAGTTTTGCTGGGTAAATTATTCTTGGCTGTAAGCCTGTTTCCTTTGCCTTCTGGACTATTGTATTCCAAGGTCTCCACTCTTTTATAATGGTGAATACTAAATTGTGTATGATCCTGACTGTCACTCTTTAGTGCTTGAATTCTTTCTTTTTGGCTGCTTGTATTTTTTTTTGACCTGGAAGCTCAGGATTTTGGCTGTGACGTTCCTGAGAGTTTTCATTTGGACTTTCAAGAGGTGTTTGGTAGATTCTTTCTATTTTTAATTTGCTATCTAGTTCTAAGAGATGTGGGCAGTTTTCTTTTTAATGTTTCTTGAAATAGGATGTCTAAGCTTTTGTTTTGTTAATGGCAGATTTTTTTTTGGTAAATTTAAAAAATTTTTAATGTAAATACAGAATGAGAAAAGAAAAAAACATTGCTGTGTACACAGCAGACCACAAGAGACAATTCAATATAAAACAGTAAATTTATGCAGCTCCTTCCATTCGCTCAGAAAAATTAATCTTCTAGGTTTCTCTTGACTCTTGTGTTTGCATTTTAAAGTTCCTACTCCTAAAGTTCCTTATCTTTTCATCAGAAATATCTAAAAGTCTTTTATTACCTTAAAGATCCATTTTTTTTTTTAACCTGTAGGATTATATTCACTTAGTTTTGCAGGAAAAATTGTTCCTAATTGTAAACCTATGTCTTTTGGAGTATTGTATTCCAAGATTGCCTCTCATTCGTGGTAGAAGCTTCTCAGTCTTGTCTGTGTCCTGACTATGCCTTCTATGGTACTTGAGCTCTTTCTGGCCACCTGCAATATTTTTCATTTGACTTAGAAACTTTGAATTTTAGTCCTGACTTTTCTGAGATACTTTTGTTGAGATTTCTTTCATTAGGTGATAGTGGGTTCTTTCTGTCTTCAAATTTTACTCTGGCTTTAATAGATCAGGGCAATTTTCATTTATAATTTCTTGAAATATAATATCCATACTTTTTAAAAAAAATTATAGTTTTAAGAACGTCCAATGATTTTTTACATTGTTTCTCCTTGATCTGTTTTTGGTCAACAGTTGTTCAACTGTTTTTGTTATTTTGTTAGCTATCTTACATTTTCTTATATTTTTCTAATCTTTTTTCTTTTAGAGTTTTCTTGGCTGTTTCATGGAGTCTGTATTGCTCTGTTTGAGTTTTCAGGGAGTCTTTTACTTAGGCAAGATTTACCACTTTCTCTTCTACTCCGCTTATTCTCCTTCCAGTTTTTTCCTTTAGAGTTTCTATTTCATTTTTTACCTTTTGCTTCATTTCTTACATAGCTATTCATGAAGTTCTTGTGGAAATCTTTTTTTTTTTTTTTTTACTTTGAATCTCTCCTTACAGTTGTAACAGTTACTTGCTCCTTCAGGCTGGGCACCTCTAGAGCTATCATTTTTTACATTGATTGGTGTTGTCTTTGGTTTTTTACATGTCCCTCCAGCTTTAGTTCCTGAATTGAGGATTTGTGCCAAGGTCTGGCCCTGCCTCGTTCTATACTTTTGGCTGGAGTGGTTGCCCTACTTTATCTTGGCACTGGTTACTTGCATTCCTAGGAAGACTTCTACCTCTCAATATTACCTCCATCCCCAGATTCTTGCAGTTCAGAGCACTGTGTCTTCAGGGCCTTCTCCAGCATCTCAAAGTACACTGTTAGGGACCTCAGAATCCCTCTTCTGAATGCTCCCTGCCACTCTGGTCATCGCCATTCCTCAAAGCTTTCAAGCTCCCTACCCTGGGCTTTGTGCCCATCTTTCTTACAAGACCCTCTGCTTTTGCTGCCTTTGGACACAGAGGCTTTCAGACGCCATTTGTCTCTTGCTTATCTCTGATTGCCGAGATGCTGCTGGTTTGTTTATTTTTACTGATGCCAGCTTCCTGGCAGTCCTCTTTTCTTTCAGCTTTTAACTGACTTTTTTTTTTTGCAGTTCTGGGGTAGGAGAACCATATCATCTTGCCAGTTACACATTGAAATATTTCCTGGTGTGAGGGATAGAACTCCTTCCCTTATATGTATCCTGGGGAGGCATGCTAAAAAAAAAATTTATTCGCTAGCATACATAACCAAAAAAGTTTGACTGTTCTAAGAGTATGAGTTAAATAGTTGCCAGATTACATGGTAGAAGAAGGTTTTTTCTGGACTAGGCATGTGGAAGTCTACCGTGGTTCAGGAAGTCCTGAGGCTGAAGTCCTCTCTGATTATCTGCCTTTAAGGGGAAGTTCCTTGTTAATGACAGAGGAGATAAATCTTTATTTTAATCTTGGTAATTTCAATTTTTGAATTGGATGTTGAGATTATTTCAATTATTTTTGGCCAGCCTCTTGTCATATCTGATTAGAGAGTCATTGTTAAGTGATGACAAAGAGCTTTTACTAAGAGTAGAAGCACCAACTCTGCCATTTTTCTTATTTGCTTGTGCTTGCGTTATTAGTATTATCTTCTGTAAGAGTCTTTTTAAGCCACTGGTCTAGTATATGATGGTTAAAGATAGATAATGTAATCCATAAATCCATTTAACATCACTATACACTGAAACAAGGTAGGGATTCACTGTCAGTTCTCCTTCCCTCTGGATATTTTGAGAACAATTGGGACATTTGAAAACAAAAGACCACTTAAGGGTACCAGCAAAAGATAGTAAATGTTATTTGAGACTAATTTCTTTTTTATGTATAAATAAGGGTTCTAATCTTTTCCTCCAGTGCCACAGTGAGTTGTCTTGCACACTCCACTTTGTAGATCAGTGTCTTAGGGTGATATCCCTGCTGGATGCATATTGCTTAGAAAATCACAAATTAACATGATGTTTTATTGTATTTTTATTTTGTGAAACATTTCCCTAAAACAGTTTTAATATGTTTCAGTGATAATATCTGCCCCGGAGAGTGTCCTAAGATACAGAGAGATTAAATGACTTGGGTTGGGGGGAGAAGAGGGTGGGGAATCACATTTCTAGTCTGTGTAAGAGGCAGGGTTTGAACCCAGAAGCCTATCCCCAACTTCTATCCACTGTACCATATGCTGCCTCTTATTATTTCTTATTGTATAATAATATTCCATTCTATTCATATTCCTCTGTTTTTTCAGCCATTCCCAGATTAATTGATGCACACTTTATTATTAGTTCTTTACTATAGCACAAAGAATGCTACTGTTTTGAACTGGACCTTGTTTCTGCCTTTGGCTTCCTTGGAATAGATGCTAATAATGAGATTTTCTTTGGCCAAAGAGTGTAAAGTAGTTGTTAGTTTTCTTGCATAATTCCAAATTAACATCTAGAACAGCTGGATCAATTTAGAGCCCCAACAACAATGCATCTTTGCACCCCTCTTCCCACAGCCTCTCCAACATCGACTATTTCTTTTTCTATCATCTTTGCTCATTTACGGGGCATGAGATGAAATCTTACTTGTTTTTCATTTGCATTTCTTTTTAATATTAATGATTTGGAGCATGTCTTCGAGTAATCATTTATGGTTTGCAGTTCATCTTTTGAAAACTATTTCCTTTTGACTTAAGATGAAAACTGCTATATATCTCCAGAGAAAGAACTGATAGAGTCTAATGCAGATTAGAACATACTTTTTCTTTACTTCCTTTATTTTTCTTGGTTTTATTTTTGTTTGTTTTTGGTCTGTGTTTTTCTTTCACAACGTAGAAATATATTTTACATAATTGCAAATGTATAACCTATATCAAATTGCTTGCCTTCTTAATGAGGGGGGAAGGAAGAGAGAGAGGGAATTTGGAAATCAAAAATTTTTTTAAAAAGAATGTTAAGAAAAAAAAGAAAACTCTGTCCTTTGACCACTTATCTCACAGGAAATTATTCTACTTGTTATTAACCCACTTCATTTGTTATTCCTTTCTTTTTTTCCCCTTTCCCTTCAAGCTTGGGACAGTTGTTGGTTGCACAAAAGTCTAAGAAATTGCTACCTTGTGTTTCAGGATAGTACAGATTTCTACCCTGTAGAAAATGTGACCCTGGCCCACTTTCACGCAGGCTGTCACCTTCATTGATTCCTCTATAGCCTCCTCTTCACTTGGCTCTGATCTTTACTGGTCTTCTCTTTCCCTTTCTTCCTATTTCTTCCCAGGTCCCTCCCCCTGGTAATCCCAGCTCCTTGGCTTCCGGTCCCAGAGACTCAGAGAAAGAGGAGAGGAGGCCTTGGAGTATGCCCCCAGCAGCAGTGGCTCTAAAGCCAGTATTGCAACAGAACCGGGAGCCAAGGGAGGAGCTGCCTGGAGGCCTCACCCACCCTCGTACCCCCTCACCCGATCTCAGCCTTCTGCTAGGCCCTAATTTCCAGAGCCAGCATAGCTTTCAGCCTTTGGAGCCTAAACCTGATATGACTCCACCCTCAGGTAACTAGGAATGGGGTTCCTTCTATGTTAATTCTCTAGTCTCTTTTCCTTGACTCCAGTTCTTTCCTCCTAGAGTTTGAATATTTGCTTTTCTAGCCCTGGACTAGTCTCCTTCTCTAAACTTCACTTCCTGCCCTCTCTCCCTTACCCTTACTTCTATCTCTAGACTTTTTCATTTAGTCTCCTAATCTTGTCTTGTATCTGGTCTCTAATAGTCCCCAGGTGTCCTGAATTATATATAATCCTCAGCCTTCTCTTTCAAACTCTCTTCCAAACCTCCTAAGATTTAGCCTTTCTGCCTTTAGCTTTGATTTGTACTGCTGTGTGCCCCTTCTTCTGGGTGGATGGTGTTTGTAACCCCTGCCACCAGCTCATTTTTTTCCTCTGGGCAGCCGGAGGCTTTCCTCCTGAGCACCGAGCAGAACGGCCGTTCCTGGAGGCTCTTGGAGGCAGGGGAGAAGGGCCTCTGGAACAAGGCTTACGCCCTCCACAGCTGGAAGAGCTGAAGCACTATCTGCACCAGGTATGGGCTTTCCTGAGGGATCTGTTCTCCTTTCCAGGTCTCCTATTTCTCCTTGTTTCTTTACTGATACCTTCTTGGAGACACTCCCAGGCTTTACATTACTCAGCCCCATCTGATATTTCTCTTCCCTTCCCTAGACCCCAACCCCCTATCTCTTCTAGGGTCCTCTGCCACTTTCTCTCCACAGTTCTTGGAACCAGTGCCCCAGAGCTGTGTGAGTCCCACCATTGATATGCTGCCCCCTAAATCTGGTAAGTCCAGCACTAAGAAGGGGTCCATAGAGCCCAGGAACCTGGTTATCTAAGGTAAACAACGAGGGACGTGCTGAGCAAAGTCATAGAGTTTCTTACTGGAGAATGAAATCTTTGATGACTTTTCCTAATTAGGAAAGTTTTAACCCTTGTCCAGGTCCCCTGACAGTCCCCCCTTGGGAGGAAGCCCCTTCACTACCACGGCCCCCACCTCCTGTCCACAAAACTAAAGTACCACTGGCCAAGGCATCCTGTCTTTTCCGGGTACCTGAGCCCCCTCCAACTCCTCCACAAAGCTGCAGTCATGAAGGTTGCTCCCCAGACAGAGGTGAGTAGAGTGGGGGGAGAGAGGTGGGATTGAATGTAAACTATGGGGAGACTGAAGTTGAGGGAAGTAGAGACCTTCTTCAGAAGGAGATATGATGGGGGCAGTGAGGAAGCTTGGGGATTAAGGGAGGACGAACAAGGTACAGGAATTACTGGAATAAACAATCATATTTTGCTAAGGTGGAGAGGGGAGACTAATATCCCCCCAGCAACTGGCGGAGCTGTCCCGGCTTCTTCGACAGTACCAGGCCCGAGGCAATGGGGGTCCATCTACGGAGGATCTTTTACTGTACTTAAGGGGGTCATACCATAGTGGGTAAAAGGACTGGATGGGGGAAGGAGGGATAAGACTGTGGGGGATCAAGAAGGGATGAGAAACCGTGAGGCTTTGCCATCTCACTTCTTGGGAGGTTTGGTCTGTTCAAGGTGGAAAAGCAAGGAGGCAGGCCTGCAAGTTTTTCCCACTGCCCTTCTACATTTCTTCTTGCTCTCTACCCTTTCTCCTTCTTCCCACTTTTCTTTAAATATCCCCACTCTATAGCCCTTCCCACTCAAGGATGTATCATCCTGAATGCTCAGTTCCCATCACTGCTTTATTCCAATGTCCTCTTCCTCCTATAATCATTCCTTCCTTCTCTTACCTTACCTCTTGGGACAACAGGATATTACTACCTCTGTTCTGAGCTGCTGGTGGGCATCCCTCCCTGGGCTGGGGAAGTGTTGAATGTCCTGTATTGCTTCTCAATTTGTGTGACAGAGTTGAAGGTCGAGGGGATGGCATTCCCAGAAGGAATGCAGACACACGCTTAGGAGAGGTTCTCCGGAAAGAGGTGAGAGAAGAGTAGGGACTAAAGCTCCTGCTAGCCCCAGTCATCCCAACACCACCTTATTGCTTGAATGCCACAGCACATGGACACTGACCTTTTCTGTTTGACCCTGACTCCTCCTTCTCCCACATCTCCCTTGACTTTTAGTGGGGATTGGGAGATCAAAGGTGTGTAAAATGCCTAAAACTGACATTTATCTTTCTTCTTCATGGCTTCCTTCTCAGGCTTCATCCCGTCGATCTGCCAGTACTCATAAGACTGAGAGACCAGTGGGCAAGAAGAAAAGTGGCCATCCCGCACCAAGCAGTACTAGGAGTCGAAATGGAATCTGGAGATAGCCTTTGTACTCTACACCCAGCCCCTTTACATTTTTTAAAAGAAATGTTTTATTTAATTAAAACTGGTTGGTTGTATCTGAATCTTTGAGGAATTGGGAAATGGGTAGATTAAATATAACTCTGTGTAAAGGACCACAGTCCCTATATGAGAGCTGTCTTTGTTGGTATTAGTCTGGGTCCCTGTCTCAGGTTTGATGTTACAAGAAAATGAGACATGCAAGTTAACAAAAGGAGGTTTACTTAGGCATAGCACTAAAAGACCTTCAAAGATACTCCAGCACTTAGCTTGGTTAGAAAGAGCCTGCTTTGCCTTGCCTTCTCTCCAGCTGGAAAGGAGTCTGGTCAGCCAAGCCGGATGTGGTGATTTCTCCACATTGGGTGAAGTGCCCTGTCTCCTTGTGGGTGGGTTTTAGGTGATCAGAAAACTACTTTAATCTGAACCAAAGCTACTAGGAAGCTGCACTGAAGAAGATGTAGATTAATCTTAGCCCACTGGGCTGATTGGGTCCCAGGCGCAGCTTCACAGCCTATCAGGTCTTGGTAAGACAAGGGTGGGGTTAGGACATTGTTCCCACACAGAGAACAGATTTTAAGACTTTTAGTAGAGCTTCAGGCTTAGTTAGCATTCAGAGCATTTTGTATGCAGTTTAAACTTAATGGTTTTCTTCTTCAGGAGGGAAAAGTTATTTCTGATTTTTAAAAAAAGGATCTTAAATATTCAGTGTAGCATCTATAGCTAGTGTGGAGGCAACTGGGGCTTTGGCACCAGGGTGACAAAACTGAGACAGTGTTAACAGCACTTGTGTTTATGCAACTTGGAATTGAGTTTAGCACCCAGCTGGCTGGCAGTCTAAAATGTCTAGAGTTTGGGACTTGGAGTAAGGAACACCTGATTTTAAATCCCATGCTGGTCCTCATTCTGTGACCATGGGCAAGTCAATTACTCAATCTCTCATCCTCAGGATCCTCACTAAAATAGGGAATAATACCTGTAGTGCCTTTTAAAAAAAAAAAGTTTATTTATTTATTTTTGGTTTTCAGCATTCATTTCCACAAAATTTTGAGTTCCAAATTTTCTCCCCATCTCTCCCCTCCCCCACCCCATAACACCTTGCATTCTGATTACCCCTTCCCTCAATATGCCCTCCCTTCTATCACATCCCCCCCTTCTTTCATCCCCATCTTCTCTCTTTTCTTGTAGGGCAAAATAGATTTCTATACCACATTACCTGTATTTCTTATTTCCCAGTTGTATGCAAAACGTTTCTCAACATTCGTTCCTAATACTTTGAATTCCAGCTTCTCTCCCTTCCTCCCTCCCCACTCATCCCCACTGAGAAGGCAAACAATTCAATATAGGCTGTATATGTGTAGTTTTGCAAAAGACTTCCTTAATAGTCATGTTGTGTAAGACTATATTTCCCTCCATCCTATCCTGCTCCCCATTTATTCTTTTCTCTTTTTTGACCTTGTCCCTCCCCATAAGGGTTTACTTCTAATTACTCCCTTCTCCCATTTGCCCTCCCTTTTATCATCCCCCTCACCCTACTTGTCCCCTTCTCCCCTACTTTCCTGTAGTGTAATATAGATTTTCATATCAAATTGAGTGAGCATGTTATTCCCTCCTTTAGTCAAATGTGAAGAGATTAAGCTTCACTTTTTCCCTCTCACCTCCTCCCTTTTCTCCTCCATTGAATAAGCTTATTCTTGCCTCTTTTATGAGTGATAATTTGCCCCATTCCACTTCTCCCTTTCTCCTCCCAATATATTCCTCTCTCACTCCTTAATTTTATTTTTTAGATATCATCCCTTTTTATTCAGCTCACCCTGTGCTCTCTCTCTATGTGTGTGTGTGTGTGTATACATATGTATGTGTGTGTGTGTGTGTGTGTATAATCCCTCCAACTACCCAAATACTGAAAAAAGTCTCAAAAGTTTCAAATAGTATCTTTCCATATAGAAATATAAGCAGTTCAACTTTAGAAAGTCCTTTATGATTTCTCTTTCCTGTTTTACCTTTTCATGATTCTCTTGATTCTTGTGTTTGAAAGTCAGATTTTCTTTTCAGGTCTGGTCTTTTCATCAAGAATGCTTGAAAGTTTTGCTGGGTAGGTGATTCTTGGTTTTAGTCCTAGTTCCTTTGACTTCTGGAATAACATTTTCCAAGCCCTTCGATCCCTTAATGTAGAAGCTGCCAGATCCTGTGTTATCCTGATTGTATTTCCACAATATTCAAATTGTTTCTTTCTGGTTGCTTGCAATATTTTCTCCTTGACCTGGTAACTCTGAAATTTGACTACAATATTCCTAGGAGTTTTTCTTTTTGGATCTCTTTCAGAAGATGATTGATGGATTCTTTCAATATTTATTTTACCCTTTGGTTCTAGAATATCAGGGCAGTTTTCCTTGATAATTTCATGAAAGATGATATCTAGGCTCTTTTTTTTTTTTTAAATTTAACTTTTAACATTCATTTTCACAAAATTTTGGGTTACAAATTTTCTCCCTTTTTATCCCCTCCCCCCCCAAACACCAAGCATTCTAATTGCCCCTATGACCAATCTGCTCTCTCTTCTATCATCCCTCTCTGCCCTTGTCTCCGTCTTCTCTTTTGTCCTGTAGGGCCAGATAGCTTTCTATACCCTTTTACCTGTATTTCTTATTTCCTAGTGGCAAGAACATTACTCGACAGTTGTTCCTAACACTTTGAGTTCCAACTTCTTTACCTCCCTCCCTCTCCACCCCTTCTCTTTGGAAGGCAAGCAATTCAATATAGGCCAAATCTGTGTAGTTTTGCAAATGACTTCCATAATAGTTGTGTTGTATAGGACTAACTATATTTCCCTCCATCCTATCCTGTTCCCCATTACTTCTATTCTCTTTTGATCCTATCCCTCCCCATGAGTGTTGACCTCAAATTGCACTCTCCTCCCCATGCCCTCCCTTCTATCATCCCCCCCACCCTGCTTATCCCCTTATCCCCCACTTTCCTGTATTGTAAGATAGGTTTTCATACCAAAATGAGTGTGCATTTTATTCTTTCCTTTAGTGGAATGTGATGAGAGTAGACTTCATGTTTTTCTCTCACCTCCCCTCTTTATCCCTCCACTAATGAGTCTTTTGCTTGCCTCTTTTATGAGAGATAATCTGCCCCATTCAATTTCTCCCTTTCTCCTTCCAATATCTTTCTCTCTCACTGCTTGATTTCATTTTTTTTTTAAGATATGATCCCATCCTCTTCAATTCACTCTGTGCACTCTTTCTCTATGTATGTGCGCGTGTGTGCGTGTAATCCCACCCAGTACCCAGATACTGAAATGTTTCAAGAGTTACAAATATTGTCTTTCCATGTAGGAATGTAAACAGTTCAACTTTAGTAAGTCCCTTATGACTTCTCCTTGCTGTTCACCTTTTCATGGTTCTCTTCATTCTTTTGTTTGGAAGTCAAATTTTCTTTTCAGCTCTGGTCTTTTCATCAAGAATGCTTGAAAATCCTCTATTTCATTGAAAGACCAATTTTTCCCCTGAAGTATTATACTCAGTTTTGCTGGGTAGGTGATTCTTGGTTTTAGTCCTAGTTCCTTTGACTTCTGGAACATCCTATTCCATGCCCTTCGATCCCTTAGTGTAGAAGCTGCTAGGTCTTGTGTTATCCTGATTGTATTTCCACAATACTTGAATTGTTTCTTTCTAGCTGCTTGCAATATTTTCTCCTTGACCTGGGAACTCTGGAATTTGGCCACAATGTTCCTAGGAGTTTCTCTTTTTGGATCTCTTTCAGGCAGTGTTCTGTGGATTCCTTGAATATTTATTTTGCCCTCTGGTTCTAGAATCTCAGGGCAGTTTTCCTTGATAATTTCATGAAAGATGATGTCTAGGCTCTTCTTTTGATCATGGCTTTCAGGTAGTCCCATAATTTTTAAATTGTCTCTCCTGGATCTATTTTCCAGGTCAGTTGTTTTTCCAGTGAGATATTTCACATTATCTTCCATTTTTCCATTCTTCTGGCTTTGTTCTGTGATTTCTTGCTTTCTCATAAAGTCATTAGCCTCCATCTGTGCCATTCTAATTTTGAAAGAACTATTTTCTTCAGTGAGCTTTTGAATCTCCTTTTCCATTTGGCTAATTCTGCTTTTGAAAGCATTCTTCTCCTCATTGGCTTTTTGCACCTCTTTTGCCAATTGAGTTAGGCTAGTTTTCAAGGTGTTATTTTCTTCAACATTTTTTGGGGTCTCCTTTAGTAGGGAGCTGATTTGCTGTTCATGCTTTGACTTCATGTCTCTCATTTCTCTTCCCAGCTTTTCCTCCACCTCTCTAACTTGATTTTCAAAATTCTTTTTGAGCTCTTCCATGGCCTGAGCCCATTGGGTGGGCTGGGACACAGAAGCCTTGATTTCTGTGTCTTTGCCTGATGGTAAGCGTTGTTCTTCCTCATCAGAAAGGAAGGGAGGAAATGCCTGTTCACCAAGAAAGTAACCTTCTATAGTCTTATTTCTTTTCCCTTTTCTGGGCATTTTCCCAGCCTAGTGACTTGACCTCTGAATATTTTCCTCACACCCACCTCGCCTCCTGATCCTCCCAGCCAGCGTTTGGGGTCTGAGATTCAAATGCTGCTTCCAGCCTCAGGGCTTTGGGCGGGGGCAGGGCTGCTATTCAGTGTGAGATTAAGTTCAGATGGTCAGGTCGGGGCAGGGCCACCTCTCAGGCTCAGTTCCCTCAGGGAGTTTATGCACAGACCTTCAACAATGGATCCAGGCTCCTGCATGCTTGGAGAGCCCCGGTCTGCCGCCCCTCAGCTTCTGTCTCCCGAGGGGGCCCGAGCCATGGGGGCACCCCACTCCCCCCTTGACACGCCAAAGAGACTCTCTCACCAACCCCCGTCGCCTGTGGGTGGAGGGACTTGTGCGGCCGCTGGAGATCCCGTCCCTGAAGCCTGCTCGGATCTGTTCCTCTTGGTGCCGCGGCCGCGGCAGGGCTGTACTCAGCTCCCAGTCCCGGCGCCCAGTCCGCAGCGCGAAGGACCTTTTGCGAGAGGTTTGCAGGTCTCTCCGGAACAGAAATCTCCCTTGCTCCAATGTTCTGTGGCCTCTGGGTGCAGAATTCACCGTGAGTTACTTCTTTGTATTTGTTCTATGGGTTGTGGGTTCGGAGCTATGTGTATGTGCATCTTTCTACTCCGCCATCTTCTAGGCTCTTTTTTTGATCATGGCTTTCAGGTAGTCCCATAATTTTTTAATTGTCTCTCCTGGATCTGTTTTCCAGGTCAGTTGTTTTTCCAATGAGGTATTTCACATTATCTTCTATTTTTTCATTCTTTTGGTTTTGTTTTGTAATTTCTTGGTTTCTTATAAAGTCATTAGCCTCCATCTTCTGTGTTCTAATTTTTAAAGAACTATTTTCTTCAATGAGCTTTTGAATCTCCTTTTCCATTTGGCTAATTCTGCTCTTTAAAGTATTCTTCTCTTCATTGGCTTTTTGGGTCTCTTTTGCCATTGAAGTTAGTCTATTTTTAAAGGTGTTAATTTCTTCAGCATGTTTTTGAGTCTCCTTTGGCAAGCTGTTGACTCACTTTTCATGATTTTCTTGCATCTCTCTCATTTTTCTTCCCAATTTTTCCTCCACCTCTCTTACTTGATTTTCAAAATCTTTTTTTTAGCTCTTCCATGGCCTGAGACCACTGCATATTTATACTGGAGGTTTTGCATGCAGAAGCCTTGACTTTTAGGTCTTCCTCTGAAGACCTAAATTGTTCCTCCTCATCTGAAAGGATGGAAGAAAATACCTGCTCACCAAGAAAGTAACCTTCTATGGTCTTATTCTTTTTCCTTTTGGGGGCACTTTCCCAGCCAGTTGGTTGACTTTTGAGTTCTTTGTCAGGGCATAGCTCAGGGCTGAGATTCAGATCAGCTGCTCAATTCCCCCACGGACTCTAAGAGGAGGGCTCCAAAAATGGAAGCTGCAGCTGCAGTGGCTACTACCAGGGTCCAGACCCCACGCTCCCCTCTCCTGGTTAACTGTGCCCTCCTACTGACCTTTGAAGCTATCTGTGGCATGTGTAGGTTGCACAATCTGGGAACTGCTGCTGCTGGTGGTTCCCCGAAGTCTGTTCAGGGTCCTGCCCCTGCCTCATCAGGCTGCAGTCAATGCTTTCTGGGCTGCACTGCGTACACTCCACCCTGTAGTGCCTCTCTTGAGTAGTTGTGAGGCAAAATAAGCTAAAGTACTTTGCAAATCATAAAATGCCATCTAAAATTGAGTGGTTAAAACTAGAACTCTACCAAGTAGTATCTTTCCTTCTCAGCTTCTTGAGAGCTAGAGCTTTTTTTTGGTACTCTAAACAAGCACTTAGCACAAGGCCTGGAACAGAGTAGGTGTTTTAAAAATGCTGAGTAACTGCCCCTGAGTCTCCTTTATTTCCCCAGTTTTCTTGAGTGCTAAAGTTGCTATTTATTGCTCTGTTAATTTATATTCATATGGCACTTAAAAGTTTTAAACTTAAAAGCTTTAAAAATATGCACAAAGCTATGATCTTCCTGGTTGTTAATCTTCAGATTCGTGACTTTAAGCCATAAGGATTGTTGTTTGTTTGACCTTTCTTCTGGAAGTCTTGACTTGCATGTGAATTGGATTTAAGTGAAGCAGAACTGTACAAAGTTATCTGCCTCACTCCCCCAAGGCATCCGAGTCAAGTGGCAAGATATATAGGTCATGACTACTGGTGATGCAGAATGCAGTGTTAGACCTTGGCCTTTTTAGCCAAGGTCTTTCGCAGATCTCAGTTTGAGACTCACCCATTCGATAATTTAAAAAAGCCATAAGGAAAATGGAAAAGATGAAGGGAAGGGATCCATAAGCCTTAACGAGCACTAATTACACACATATTCAGTGCCAGGCTTTGTGCTACACACAAAGGAGGCACAAAAGACAAGTGCCCTTGAGGGGCTTTCTATCTAGAGACCTAAGTATACCAAACATATGAGGTAAGTGGAGGACAAGGTAAGGTGAATTGCAGAGCTGATATGTTAAGGGGAGGTGTACAAAGCTAGAGGTCATTTGAAAGAGACTCAAAGAAGCAGAACCCTGAAGTTCTCATCAGACCAACTAATAAAAAATCCAATGGAAAACTACAGTGATTTCTTTCACCAATAGAACTGCATAAGGAGGAAGATAAAGGGTCTGTGAAGTGAGAGGATCTCTTCTTGGAGTAGTTGGGAAGATAACGAGAGAGAAAGCAGAGCGATTTGATTCTAATTTTGGAAGTGACAACACAAAAGATAACCTCAAGATCAATAAGGAGATAGTAAAGCATCTAGCTGCCCTTCACTAGTGGCAAGCATCCCACAGTTCTGAGTGCCGTTGTTGGAAAGCCACAGCCCCCCAGAGGCTGAGGGAAAGTGGGTAGGATGGAGAGACTGATCTGATTGATCAGGGAGTAAGTAAGCATTTAGAAGTGGGGTATTTCCTCCTAAACTTTCTTTCCCCCCTTTCTCCAACATGGCATGTGAAATGAAATGTCTCTTCTGGCTTCTCTTTTAAGTACCAAGTCATTAAAAAAATGTCATTAAAGTTGTAAACTTTGTGACTGACCATTTCTAGAATCTAACATCTCTCTGGCAGTGTTCTCCAGTTCAGGAATTGAACGTTCATACATAGAAATGTTTCAATCTCTTGCAAAGATCAGGGTATGAAATTTGCAATTATATAACACATACTCCAAAAGAAACATCACTTTCAGATAACAGGGGAATGCTATGTCTCATTTTCATTCTTTTAGATTCACAATTTATCATTGTGTTGATCCAAGTTCTAAAATCTTTCAAAATGTTTTCTTTATAATGTTACCATTGTATAGATTGTTCCAGTTCTGTTCATGTCTCTCTGCATCATTTCATAGAGGTCTTCAGTTTTCTCTGAAATTAACTGTTTCACCATTTCTTATGGCATGATAATATTCTCTTACACTTACATGTTACGATTTGCTTAGCCATTCCTCAATAGGAAGACAGACCCTTAGTTTCCAGTTTTTGACTACCGAGAAAAGAGTTGCTATACACATTTTTGTGTATGTGCATCCTTTTCCTCTTTCTCTGATTTCTTTGGGAGTATAGTAAGTCGTAGTAGCCTGCTTAACATGTTAACTTTCACAGTTTCTGCTTTGGTCATAGAGAACTCTGGCAAGAAAATTATATGCAGTGCAAAGCAATGTTTGACCCACAACATCTTGGCAACTCTAAAAGTTTTCTATCGAGTCCTTATGCCCTTTGGGTGAAGTGGTTACCCCTAAAATGTTGCTTATATTTTTCCTTTCTCGTTCAAGATAGAAGAAATCTATAGACAAACTCCAGTGACTTGCTGGTATGACTGTTCTGTCACAGCTTTTGTTCTAATTTGATTAGGGAAGAGTTCTTGGAAATGGGAAGTTTATAAATTGTGGATTGAGCTAAGTTATTTCTAAGTACCATAAAGAGGGAAGTAACTAACCAGAACACTCTGTTAAGGGGTCAAGGATACTATATATGGATGCATAATCAGACCCAAAGAAGGGAAGAGTGGTTTGTCCTGGAATCAATCAAATCAATCAATCAATCCACAGATATTTACTAAGCACCTACTATGTTCCAAAGAATAAGATGAGCACTGGGGAAATGAAATAATCTCTGCTCTCAAGAGATTTACATCTAATAGGAGATATGTATACATGTAAGTATATGTACATGTGATTAAAGAAGAGGCATTACCTTCAGTGCTCAGTGTGCAGTGACCTAAGGACATGGGACCTAACCATTTGACTTGTAGCTAAAACTTTCCATATGTATTATCTCCCCCATTTCAGTAGGCACTGTCTTACTTTTTGTATCCCCAGGACTTTGCACATAGTAAGTGCTTAATTAATTCAAGCTTATAAAAATTATATAAAAATAAATATATAGTGTTGAGAAGATAGGGAAGCATTAAAAGTCAGGAGTTTTAAAGGAAGTGACCGTTGGGTTAAGCTTTGAAGGACACTTGAAATTCTAAGAGGGGACATGAGATGATGTGTTATATGAGGAACAGCCAAGTCAGTTACCCTGGCAGGAGGAGTGTGTGAGATAATAATGCTGGAAAAGGAGGTTAGAGATAGGAAGGAAAAATCTTTAAATGTCAAAGGAGTTGGTATCTGATCCCAGAAGGAGTAGAGAACTACTGGACCTTTGGGAGCTGGCTGTTGATATAAGACCTATACATTAGGAATAACATTTTAGTGATCATGTGGAAGATTGATTGGAGTGGGTAGAGGCAGGAAGACCTATTAGGAGGCTAATTAATCTAATAGTCCAGGGGAGAGGTGATGAGCTACTGAGCTAATGCTGGATACCTTCAACTGATATCATTTCCCACCTATGTGCCTTTGCAGAGGTCATGTACCCTGCAAACATTCCCTCTTCACCTCTACTTTTTAGAATCCTTAGCTTCTTTCAGCTGATCAACTCAGGTGATGTTTCCTGCAGGAAGTCTTTCTTGCGCCATTAGTGTTTTCTCCCTCTTCAAGTCATCCTGTATTTTTTTCCACTTATAGTTAAGTGATTTGCCAAGATTCACACAACTAATAAGGCAGGATTTGAACTCAGGTTTTCTTAGTTCCAGGCCCGATGCTTTATGTACTGCATCACCTCGCTTCCCAAAGGGTAAGTAGAGTTGAAAAAAAAAAGGTTTTGAAAGCCGCCCAATTGTTGTTGTGTTTGTCCTTCGTGTTCAAAGATGACCATGACATCAGAGAAATGATGACATGACTTGCACTTGACTTTATTTAGAGTGAGGGAGGGCTGTGCAGGTCACCAGCCTCACTTTTACCTCCTAAGCCATCTGGATTCAGGTGATCAGATATTCATCAGGGTGACTGGAGATGACTCAGGGTGCAATGGGAGAGCTGAGCCTTTTAGGATAAGGCCTGTTCAGGTACTCACTTAAAGTGAGGTAATGCCCATTCAGTGAATAGACCTCTTTAAGAAATAGCCAGGGGTTGGCCCCTTTAAATAGAAAAGAAAAATAAATAAATAAATCAAGTTGGGAGGGACCTTAGGATCCTCAGGGCTGTTGTTTCAAAGAGAAACAGTTACTACTGACATTCACTCTAAGCTAGGAGGGTCCAAAAAACAGCCACTGAGTGGAGCTTGGGCAGGGACCCATTGTTCAGTCTATGGGCTTCAGAGAGAACTGGGTATAAGACAAGAAAAAAAGAAAGAATGAAAGAAAGGAAAAAAGGAAGGAAGGAAGGAAGAAAGAAAGAAAAAAGGAAAGACGGAGAAAGGAAGAAAGAAAGAGAAAGGAAGGAAGAAAGAAAGAAAAGAAATTTAGGTAGTAAACCCCAAGTTAACTGGACAACTTCTGCCCATCAAAATTTACCTTCTTTTGGAGAGGAGAAGGAAGGGGAGAGGAAGAGGGTTGAGAGAGAGGAAAAGCTGAGTTATCCAGTTAGTTGGGTCCCCATTCAGATAACTTGGTCTACTCACAGGTTGTGTTCCTCCTTCATTTTCAAAGAGGACCATGACATCAGAGAAATGATGACATGACTTGCACTTGACTTTGTTTTGCTGTGCAAGGTCACCAGCAAGTCCTTTTGTATATACAACATGGCCATGGGCCTAACATTGAAAATGTACTGATTGGTCCCAGGTTTTCTCGCTGGACAAAAATCATAAAAGAATAGCATTTCTGTTGAAGAAGAACCATTCTTGCCCTCTCTCTCCTTGCCCCCTCTTTTCTCTCATCTCCAGCAGATGGCAGCAGCAGCTTGGGTTTTGTAGACTGAGGAGTGGAGGGGGAGGAGGAGCAGCAGGGAGGCCAGTGGCTAAAACCTAACAGTTGTAAAGAAATGTTTTCAGTAGGAATGTTGTCCTAGGAATAGGAGTTCTCTAGGAAGTGTTTGCTTTCTTATAATTTGTGTGTTGAATCAGTTCAGTGAGAGATTGTACCCATTGGTATAAGGGTGATATTTTCCCCTTTTTACTTGCTTTGTTAATATATCTTAGTTTAACCTGATTTCTGGTTGTTCTTCTCTTGGGAGAGAATTGCGGTGCTTGAGGCTTGAGCCGTAGCTGTGTAACAGGAGACTGGCCAATAAGCCTAGTACTTGGGAGCCTGATATGATTCTCTTGTGGACTTTGGACGCTGGACTTTGGAGCGCAGGGTCTGCTGTACATATGGTAAAGAGGAACCTCTTGGATTGGCCATAGTTAAATATAGTTGCAGCTAGGTGGTGTGGTAGGTAGATAGAGCACTGGGCTTGGAATCAGGAAGACTCATCTTCCCATGAGTTTAAATCTAGCCTCAGACTGTTACTAGCTCTGTGACCCTGGGCAAGTGACTTAACCTTATGTGCTTCAGATTCCTCATTTATAAAATGAGTTGGAAAAGGAAATGACAAACCCACTCTAGTATCTTTGCCAAAATAACCCCAAATGAGGTCATAAAGAGTCGAACACAACTGAAAACAATTGAACAGCAAAAATAGTTATGTAGCCAAAACTAGGGTGCTTTCAAAAGGAACTAGTCAAATAGAAGCTGATCCTTCTTTCGGTTTAGTCCTTCCTGCCTGGTGGTATTCCAATAAGAAAAGAGACACAGTGCTCTAAGGTCATTTACCAGTTAACAAAAGGAGATTTATTTAACTGTAGCAGGATAATGATATCCAACAGGGTTAGACTTTAAGGACACATGAAGTTGATTCAGTTCCCTTGCCTGGGTCGCTCATCCTTTCCCACCAGCCAAAGCGTCAGAGAGTGAGCCTAGAGCACTTTGAATCTGTTTTGTCCACAGGCAACCAAGAAGTGATATCAACAGTCTGAACTTTTAATCCCCTGAGCCAACCAAGTTGAGAATGGTCATCCTTTTAAGGAAAAACTAGCCTAACTTACATGGGGGCAGGGGTTAGGATATCACTCCTATTATACTTGATCAAACTTCATAATTTTTCTTGCATCATTCAAAATGGTAGGACCAATTCACAGCTCCACTACCAAGGCAACAGTGTGTCTCTCACTCTTCTCTCCTCCCCCATATCCCCAAGATCATTGAATTTTGAAAATATTTTATCATCTTTTCAATTAAATGGGTGTGAAATGATATGTTAGTATTGTTTTCATGTGCATTTCCCCCATTATTAGCAATTTCAAGTACTTTTAAGATGTTGATAGATTTAATTTTCCCTTTTGAGAACCATTCCCCCCCTCCAAAAAAAAATCCTTTGACTACTTATCTATTGGGAATGAGCCTTTAATTTCACATATTTCACATCTTTATGTAAATTTTCTGTAGTTTTTTAGCCTTTCTTTCAGAGACATTTTATTCAAAGACCAAATGTACATCTCAAGCTCCAACCTTTCTTCTCTGTTCCAGATCTTTATTTCCAATACCTACCAGACATTTCCATCTGGATAGCCTGTCTAGGTATCCCATCTGTACCTAGAACTTAATACTATCTAAACCTAAACTCATTTTTTTTGGGTCAAACCTGTGATTTCATTATTGTCCAGAGCTTCCATTCTACAAACTCTGTCCATGGTTGCAGACCAGTAATTCTTCTGTAGCTTCTAGTATTACTGAGTTGCCTACAGCACTTGAAAACAAAACAAAAGGAGATTTATTTAAGTATAGCAGGATAATGATATTCAACAAGGTTAGGCTTTAAGGACATTTGAATAGATTCAGTTCCCTTGTCTGAGTTGCTTCACATGTTGAAAATTCTGAAGATATCATGTGTCAAAAGTAAAACTTGATCCCAGGGCTTCTTGAGTTTAAGGCCAACTGATTTACTACTTTGCCATGCTACCTCTCAAAATTATCATCTTACTCCAAACTATATCCTAACCCTCCATGTTTTGGTTAATGGCTATTCATTAACTTAACCCTCCCTCACTCAAAACAAAGTCAAGTGCAAGTCATTTCATCATTTCTCTGATAGCATGGTCTTCAGCAACAAAGGATGAACACACACACACACACATTCATTAAGTATTGAATCAAATAGTCAATTGTCACTACTTGACAAAGCTTCTGGAAAAAAGTGGCAATAAAATATATACTACCAAAAAAAAAGAAAAGAAAAAGAAAAACTAGATAACAGTCTGATATAAATCTCTAAAAGATTCCAAGCATCCCTTTGTGGATTCCTGGGTTGGGCCTATGAGTCTAGTGATGATTCTTTCTAACTCTTAGTAGTGATTCATCTCTAGTAGACCCCAAGTGAATGTTTGGGAGAGATTTGGTCAAAGTCATAGCCCATGATCATCTTCCCACAATTCCCACAAGTTGTTTCTTATGTTTCTCCTTCTCCACCTGTTGATATCCTTCTCATCCTTAAGGCCTGGTTCCCATCCACATCCTTCATAAAGCCTTTCTCTATCTCTGCAATCAATCAAGTATTTACCAAGCACCTTCTATGTGTGTGCCAGGCATTGGGAATACAAGATAGGAATGAAATTGTCCAGTAGGGAGATATATAGGTAGGTGTGTGTACTTGTGTGATATCTGTATATCTATCTGTATCAATAGGTAATCTCCACATTATCCATCAAGTTTATTTATGTATTATTTCCCTTTATTAGAGTGGGAACTTCTCGTAAGCAGAAAAGTGTCTCAAATTTTCTCTTTGTATGCTCAGCATGTAATATAGTGCTTGGCACATAGTAAGCACTTACGACATTTTCCGATCAGAGTATTTTCTATTATATTCATTTAACAGAATTTGTTTAGCCATTTCCCAATGGATATTTACAGTTCTTTAGTACTATATTTATTTATTTATTTATAGTTCTTTCTTTAGTGCTATAATGGGGACCCCATCCTCAGAGCATGCACAGAGTTCTCTGCCTATTGCTAGACCTATATGAGAAGTTTGGAAAAGAGGAACATGGTGATGTGTGATGGAGGGTTCCTGCTTTATTCAGAGCATGGACAGGTATTCTGTGACTCTAGTTTGCTTACTCCATGGTAGAGAAATGCTCTTTAACTGACTGATGAGCTGGACCTGAGAATATACAAAAGGCTCTGATGGAGAAACTTCATCTTTCTTTCCTGGTAGAGATCAAGGCAAGTTGTATGCTAAACTTCTAGGTTGGGAGAGAGAGAGGCCTTGGGCCCTTATGTATGCCATGAACCCATGGCTTGCTACTTTTTCTACCCTTGTTGTGTTTATTCCTTCCTTGTATAAAACGGGGTATGGAGACCCAATGTTCCTTCAGTCTTGTGAGCTTGGAAGAGCTGAAAGGAATCAACCCAGAGGAGTGGCCTGTTTGGCCCAACCCAGCCTGGATCAGCCCAGCAACCAAGACACTGTGGTCTGCAGATGAGGGAATAACTAGCAAATTTGGTGGTGAGAGGGATATTTTCAATAACTTTCTTAAAGTTTGAATCCATTCTCCCCAAGGTGAAAGTAGGGGAGGATGTACTCCCAGTTCATGCTTTGTTTTCATCTTCTGTTCTTAGATGAGCCTGACTCAACCCTGGGATTTTAGGTCCAATACTGAAAAAAATAAGACAATGGCACATAGTTGGCACTTACTAAATGTTTATTGCCTGAAGTTGTAGGTCACTTACAGTTAGCAGAAGGAGATCATTTAGCCATAGCAAGAGAAGGATATTCAATGAAGAAGTCATCTAGAACCTCTTGAGTTGACTGAGCTGAGGGAATCTCCCCTGCCTGAATCATGCATCACAATCCAATAACCAAACCTTTGAGCATTCCTGGAGTTCCTCATGCTATTTCACAACCAGGCAACTAGGAAATGATGTCAATAGTCTGAGCCCTCAGTCCTCTGAGCCAACTAAGTCTGGAGGAAAGTCTTAATACCATTTAAGGACAAATTCGCCTAGCCTGCAATGGGGGGGAAGGGAGAGGTTTAAGATATTGCTCCTACTCTATCTTTTCAGTAAATAATTCTTTTAATTGATATTAGTTGGTTATCAATTATATTGAAAAAGATACCAGCACATTAAATGATATTGAGGTGCTGCTCACTAATGATGGCAGTGGGAGGAACACACTGGTTGGAGGCTTGAGCCAATAGCATTAGAAGATTCTGTTGCCCTTGAGGGTTACCCCTTGTACTCTAAAGGGGAAATGCAGCCAGATGCATTGTAGAGACCTAACTTGCTATCGCACATGTGGTTTGAGAGTGGAAGTCCAGAATCTTACTACATTACCATGAGGAATATTTTAAAGCTGAGTTCCTGCCACTCATCCAGAGCTCTTTCTACTGAGCCGTGCTATCTTTATCACTCAGAACTTAAAGATCATATAAAGTCTTTCTCCTGTTTGATCTGAAATATAAAGAAATCCCAGATCTGATGCAATTTTCTTAGAGCTATGTGCTGGGCTGCGAAGAACTGTAACACCTAGGGTACCCAGAGACAGTGATGCATCTCTAAGTGACTAACAGAAGATACTTGGGGGGAAATGTGGTCTGTGAGAGATAGCTGGTGATTGGTTTCTTCTGCAAGTCACTTCCTTCAGTTTTCCTCATTGGTTAAATGAAGAGGTTGAACTAAACAATTTCTAAGATCCCTTTCAGTTTTAAATCCTATGAATAATCAGTTCGGGGACTGAGGTTTGAGTCTTCTTTCTCTATTAAGAAAAAAAGCACCTTCCTTTTGAAATATTACAGCCTGTGTACTGAGTGAAATTGATGCCAGGACATAAGAGTTACTTAGTTCTGAGAATTCCCACAAGTTCTTTGGGTGAAAGCTTGAGCCAAAAGAAGTAAATACCTTTCAACATTCACCTCTTTCTCTCCAAGACATCTCGACACAGGACATCTCATTTATATTTTTTACAATGATAGCTGTATACACAGTGTCCTACAGTCAATGAATCAACCAGTATTTATGAAGCACCTAACATGTGTCAGACACTATGCTGAGCATTTGGAATATAAATACAGAAGTCAAATAGTTTTATACTTGAGAAGGGAATGGTTGAAAGAGTTAATGGGATTCTCAAAACTTCCCTTGCTAAATTCTCTGATGAGCTAGGTATCTGTGGCCTAAAGCCCTTGCTTTAGCCCTGCTAAGCCTTAGTTCTAAATTGTTTGGTTCCCACAGGCTCAGTCCCTATGAGACAGTAACAAGATGCCCAATGCTACTGGACCTGTGCGTAGGAAGCATAACAGCCAAAGGCTCCCTCCTACAATTACTATATTGACTCACAAAATATCAGAGACTTACCAACTTGTCTCATACTCTCATTCTTAAGAAATTCCACCTGGGACTCAGCCCCTGATGCAACCCAGTGACTGGGTCTACTGGAAATGTCATCTCTGAAAATACTCCTTGGAGCCACAGGGGATAGGTCCCATTGAAGTCCTGCTCACCACACCCACTGCAGCGGAGCTCAGGGGAGTGGAGTCCTGGATCCAACTATGAGACCTCAAAAGGGCAGTACCACCTACCTAGAATGTGGATCCCACAAGTGACTTGATCCTAAAGATTGAACAGAGTCCGAAGCAGAGATATCTGAGGTGGACAGCTCTTCCAAGACCCCAGGATAGGAAGAAGATGACATCTGGTGCAGATCACCAACCCAAGACATGACATGGGCTGAGGTAACTTCCTCTAGGAACTAAGCCTTTTTTTCTCTTTGTTACTGTCCCTTCAATCTCTCAGTGTTCATGGAAGTAGCAGTTGTTGTTTTCTTTCTTTCCATTTTATGTTGTATTAATCTTGCTAAGTTGTGATTAATGAAAACTTTGCTATTTAAGGTAAAAAATTCCTGGGATTGTCATTTGTTTTGAGCTTTGATTGCAGAGATAGTCGTCTGAATGACCACAAAGCCAACAACAGAAAATAGCATGTGTGACAGTCTGAGGACTGCTAGGGTAGATATCTGTGCCTGGCTGTGGGGATACCCTAAGATGCAGCCTGGGTAGGATGCCCCTGTTTTTATTTCCCCCATTGTGTTATTTCCTTTCTGGAAAAGAAAAATTCCCACTTGGTTAATCCTGAGCCTTGCCTTTAATACTTTGTAACTATATGATTGGCTGTCAGATGCAACTCATGCCTGGAATCAAACAGAGCTAAGAAAGTTTTCCTCCTATTATATGATAGCTACGTCCCTTTTTTCCTTTTATAGCAAATTTCTATAATCAATGTATTTTTCAAAATCATGTTTCAAATGAATATTCCTCATCAGGCTTCAAGGGTCGTGATGACTTTTATGGCTGAAAGAAGGGAATGAGAATGGAATTATGATTTTTTATATTAATCTATATGATATATGTAATGAATGTATTAATAATTTAGAATTCTCAAGAATTTCCTTTTCCAGCTTGTGAGTCAGAATTAACAATGCAGTTTGAAATGATCAATCAAACCTTTAACAATCACTGACATCCTTGTGCCTGTATACCTGAAGTTAAGCGATTCAAAGATTGCAGAACCAGTTCCCATCACAGAACTCCAATTCTGTGCCCTGAGGAGGGGAATTATGACCCCCAAAGACTTGACTCTAGATTTCTTGTTGTATTGTGAACTTGTGGGCTGGTTGTGTGAGACAACACTGGTACTAGAAATGATTGTTTGTAATCTATATTCCCCTCTACCTTCCCATTTGTGATTTATGTATATAATCTCTGTCTTCGCTACAGCAAAGTTGAATTCTGATCAGGAGAATTCCTAATTTACAAATCTGTTCCTCATAATGAAACTAATTAATTAAATGACTATCTGATTACTGGCACTTTGTCTCTGGCCTGCTGTTTTGTCATTCTCAGGTTAGAGACTGGTTAAATAAAAAGCCTATTAAAACACTCAAGGAGATCACATTCAATTGGGGAAAACAATTTGTATGCACATAGGTAAGATATAAAATATAGACTAACTTTGGTGAGTCAGTACTACCAGATTGTAGGGAGGGAATCAAAAATATCTCATATGTAGAAGGGGAATTGATTTCATCTTCCAAAGAAGCTAGTGAATCTAAGTGGTAAAGCTGAAAATAAAATGCATTCCAAGCCTAGGCAAAAACATAGAGATGGTAAATAGGATGTTTCATCTGAGACTCAGCAAGAAAGGCTGACTGGATTGAAGATATGTTGAAAAGACAGGTTGGAGCCAGAGATTGTAGAGATTTAAATGCCAGGTAGAGGAGTTTTTATTGGACCCTCGAATCAAGAGAGAGTCACTAAAGCTTTTCTGGGTCAGGGACATGACGTGCCTGTCTTTAGAAATATCACTGACAACTATGTGAAGGATAGTTGGAGGGGAGATGCTTGAGACAGGACGACCAATTAGAGGGCTATTGCAATAATACAAGTAAGAGGCGTGACAGTCTGAACCAGGTGGTATCCAGGTGAGTGGACAGAATGGGGCAAATGAGAGATGTTGTGGAGGTATAATGGACAAGCCTGGGCACCTGAGTCAATATGTGGAGTGAAGGAGACTGAGGAGCTGAAGGTGACTTACGGACTGTAAATCTGAGAAAATGGTGGAGTCCTTAACAGAAATAGGGACTTTTAGAAGACAGGTGGGTGTGAATAGAAAGAAAATAAGTTTTCTTTTGGACATGTTGATTTTGAGATAGCTCAAGAGCATCTTCAAGAGTTAGGTAGCATAGTAGATAGAGTACCAGGCCTGGAGAGGGGAAGACATCATCCTGAGTTCAAATCTGGCCTCAGACACTTACTTGCTGGGTAACCCTGGGCAAATCACATATCCTGTTTGCCTCAGTTTCTTCATCTGCAAGCAGGAGAAGAAAATGGCAAACTACTTCATCAAAAAAACTTCAAATGAGATCATAAAGAATCAGGCATGACTGAAAAAGACTAAACATCATCACAGGGCATCCAATGAGAAATGTTTGCTAGGTTGCTCTAGTGAACAAACACTAGAGGGTCCTTCCTATTTTTAGCTATGATAGCCTAATTTGTTAATGTTTGCTAGGTTGGTGATGCAGAACGGCAGCTCAGGAGAGGAACTTGGGCCTGGAAGATTTTTCACCGGGGGCCATGCACGTTGGGATGCCAATGGAATCCATATGATGAATCTCACAGAGAGGACAGAGAGCTAGAACATAAGATCCTGGTTAGTGAAAGGAGACTGGGGAAGGAACAACTGGACAGGTAAAAGAAGCGTCCATAAGGAATGATGTCACATAAAAACCAGAGAGAAGAGATTATTCAGGAAGTGTCTAATGGTGCAGAGGGGTCAAAAAAGAGGAGAACACCATATTTGGCAATTAAGGATCATTGATTCCTTTGGAAAGGGAGGTTTCAGTTAAGTAGTGAGCTAGGGAGACAGATTGCAAGGTCTTAAGAAGCAAGAGCAAATGGAGTGAAAGCCATAATGGTATACATTTGTTAGGAGTTTGGCTGTGCAAGAAAGGACAAAAGAATTTTTGTTTGTGGGGATGATTGGGTCCAATGAAGGTTTCTTAAGTGGAGGCACCTGCACATTAAAGAAGGAACCATTACACAGAGAGAGCTCGGCTGTTACATAGAGAATGGGAATGATACTGGGTGTTTACTTCCAGAGGAGACAGGAAGGGAAGGGATTAACTGACAAAGGGTTAATGAGGTATAGAATATGGGAGAAGAGTGAGCTCATGGCACCTCTGTTCTCAATATGAGGAAAGTTCCTCTGCCAAGAGGGAGAGGAGAAAAGCGATGATGAGGAAGACTTGAGGAGACAACAACAGAATAGAAGACAATGTGAGTTGAACCCAGGAATTAGGGTCAGAACAGGAAGAGGGTTCCAGGGAGAGGAAAGCAAGAGAGAGAAGGATACAGTGCGAGTGATGAAAGTGAATAAACACTAGAACAAACAAACCCTTCCTATTTTTATCTATGACAGCCTAATTTGTTAATGGTGTATCACCCTATTATCTTCCCAGCTAAGAGTTATGTCCTTACTGTGATTCTGGGGAAGTCACAGAGTCAGCAATGAGTTGCTTTTGGGATAACTTACCATGGGGAGGAAGGGACCCCAGGAGTGGCTTCCTTCCTGAGCTACCCCAAGCCATTGCTTGGATTGCGGCTACCACACCGAGGACCTCACGGTCATCTGGCTATTTCACTATTTCAGCTCCCAGCTAATCTCTTGTCCCTTCATCCTCTGGGGGCCCCTCAGCTACTAATCAGTTTATGAGTGTATATGTGGGAGATTATGGAGATAGCACCCGGGGCTCTGTGCTATCTGTGTCTTTTCTTCCCCAACTGGGGGGCCAGTTGGTAGAGGAGAGAGGCGAGGATCTGAAGGGGAACTCAGGGCTGTAATCTCCACTTCCTACACCCCCCAGGAAGAGGCTAAGTCCTTGGGAGCCACTGGTGAGTGGAAAAGGTCCCATAGAAAGAACTGGAAAGAAGTTAGAGGCATTCGGAGGTCAGATTCTAGCCTGGGATAAACCCTTATTATTTTAGATTGGGGGAAAGGTAGCTGTTGTTGGAAAGGACTGGCTTTCCAAGAGAAGTACTGGGAGAAAAGGGATACAAATAGAGAAAAAGAAAGTTATACCAAGGATAGGAGCAGTGTGGGTAGATGGGTGGGGGGTGGAGGGGAAATTTTGCCAGTTTTTTTTTTTTTAATTTTCATCTTGCTTCTCATTTTTTCTTCAGATTCCTTGTTGGGTGTATGTGTGTGGCGGCAGGGGGTGGGAGTGTGTGGGGTGGGGAAGAGTGTGCTGGTGAACTTCCATAGGGGGTGGCAAAGGACTAGCCTGGCCTTGAAACACCAAGGGATTAAGGGAAGTAAGAAGATGGGAGAGTGGGAGGGGGGTGGAAGGTATCAGTGGTGGTAGGGAATGGTTTGGGTGGAAAAGGGTCCAAACTGGATCTTTTGTGATGGTTTTGTCCCTTCCTTTTTCTCTCCTACTGCATAACCTTTTCCTTTGATTTTTATCTTTTCTGTCTGTCTCTCAAGTTGTCCCACCATGGCTCCCTCACCGTCTTCTCCCTTGTCTCCTTGACCCTATTACCCTTTTGTCCCATCATGCTGGTCCCCCCCATAAATGGTCTCTCCTATCACCCACCATGGTGCTTTCCTCCTCTCCCTCTTCCGCTTTTCTTTTTATTTCTCCTCTTCCTCCCGGCACCAATCTTCCCTGCCACCTTCACAGTGGGTGTCCTGGGCCCCTGGACCTGTGACTCTATCTTTTCCCGGGCCCGCCCAGATCTGGCTGCCCGCCTGGCTGCAACCCGCCTGAACCGTGATAAAGCCCTGAAAGGTGGTCCCTGGTTTGAGGTCGTCCTGCTTGCAGAGCCCTGCCATACTTCAGGTTCCCTGGGGGCCCTGTCTCCTTCATTAGCTCGTGTCTCTGGCCTTGTGGGCCCTGTGAACCCAGCTTCATGCCACCCTGCTGAACTGCTGGCCCAAGAAGCTGGCATCCCCCTGGTGCCCTGGGGCTGTCCCCAGGGGGAAGCTCGAACCACAGCCCCTGCCCTGCCCCTAGCCCCTGATGCCCTCTATGCTCTGTTGAGAGCATTCCGCTGGGCCAAGGTAGCCCTAGTCACTGCCCCACAGGACCTGTGGGTGGAGGCTGGCCAGGCCCTTGCTGGGGTGCTCCGGAGCAGGGGCCTACCTGTAACCATGGTGATCTCCTTGGAGACTACAGACCTGGAAAGTGCCAAGAACACTCTAAAAAGGGTCAGAGATGGTCCCAAGGTCAAAGGTATGGAGAGATCTACAACTAAAATTTTTACAAGCAGGGACAATTCTTGGACCTGGGGAAGCTTGGATAACTTTGTACAGGCATCATTTCACTGACAATGGGATATGGCCTGTCCCCCAAGGAGTCTATACAGAACCACTGCATCATGGCAAACACTCCTTGAACTCCTAACCCCTGAGAAGAGCTGGGGATGGGGGCAAGTGGTCGTGAGAGAAGATAGGCAAGCCCTAGCAGAGGAGCAGTGCAGCCACAGGGTCGTGGAGGTGATACCCTGGGGCTGAGTGAGGGAGCTTGTAGATGGAGGACCTTCAGGCATGGGAATGGTGGGTCCTCCCTCAGTTATGGCTCTGGGTATGGTTATCTAGGAGGGGAAGGTAGTTGAGAAGATGAAGTTGAGCCAGGGGCCAAGGATGGGGGAACTCCTGAGTCAAATAGAAAGAATTCAAATTCTGATGCCTAAGCCCCTCTCTACCCTGTCCTGGCCTGCCTCCACAGTGGTGATCATGGTGATGCATTCGGTTCTACTGGGTGGGGAAGAGCAGTGGCTGCTGTTGGAGGCTGCTGAGGACCTGGGCCTAGTAGAAGGCGAGATGGTGTTCCTTCCCTTCGACACCCTACACTATGCCCTGCCCCCTGGCCCTGAGGCCCTAAAGCCCCTCACCAACAACTCCAGACTCCGAAAAGCTCATGATGCTGTGCTCACTCTAACCCGCTACTGCCCTCAGGGGAGTGTGTCAGCTAGCTTACGCCAGGCTCAGGAGTACCAGGAGTTACCACAGGACCTTAAACCCCAACAGGTAAGGAGAGATGTGGGGACTCAGAGGGTATAGACAAGGTAGAGGGTGGGCTGGGATCTCTAATCAGGAAGACAGGGTCCTGGAACAATGGGTAGAAGAAATGGGGTAGATGTAGAAGCAGAGAGGTGATGAAATGAGAGAGCATGAGTATAAGGAGGTAAAGGAAAGAGCAGTAAGAAACTGAGAATGGATGTCTAGCGATCAACAGGAAGACAGGATTAAGCCTCAGTCCCGGCAGAGGTCAATAGGGAAGATGGATTCCTGGTTGGAGAGATAGGCATGGCTCTGGTCCAGTCTTTCTCTTCCCTTCTTCCCTTCCATCAATGACTTACTCAAATGCATGCTTATCAAACTTCTGGATGATACATACTTAGAAACTGGGATGTCCTCCAAATTGTCAATGTCCTTCTTGAAATGTGGTAGCCAGACTTGAGCACAATACTCCAGATGTCAGATTAGACTTGAATGCATTAGGATCATCCCCTCCCTCATTTGGAGCATTGGGTCCAATTTCAAGGCTAGGTAATGCTTTGGATAACAGCACCGGGAATCTAAAAGGACCCTAATGGATTAGAACAATGGGCCATTGTTAACAAAATGGAATGTAATTGGGGGAAAATGTAATGTCTTGCACTTTGCAAAGACCAAAACAGTTACATAAAGACTAGGGGTTGGGGAAAGCATCTCATGTGAAAAGAACCTGGGGGTTTTAGTGGACCCCAGAGTTTAAAATGAGTTTGCCCTGTGACCCACCTGGAAAAAAAAAACTCCCAAAATGCCTGTAGGCTAAGTATGGCAAAGTACAGCATCTACCAGGAAGGAGTTCATTGTCCTGCTGTGTTCTGCTTTGGTCAGAATCCTATCTGGAGTGTTTTAAGAAGGACATTGGTGAAGCGGTGGGCATGCAAAGGAAGGTCATTGGAATGGTGAGGGACATGACTATCTGACCATATCTGAAGGATTATATATAGATGAGGAATTAGGCTTGTTCTTTTGGGTTTCAGAGAACAGAACTAGGGATGTTAATTGGAAATTAGATAATGAAGAAAAATGTCCTAACCATAAAAGCTGTCTCAAAAGGGATATGGGTGACCTTGAGTTCCCCATTACTGGAGGACTTCAAACAGACTGGATGACTACTTGTTAGGGATGGTGCAAAGGCTTGGTCTAGATGGCCTCTGCTTCTGTCATTCTTCAGGTATCTCCGCTCTTTGGCACAATCTACGATGCTATCTACCTGTTGGCAGGGGCTGTGGCTGGAGCACAAGTAGCTGGGGGTGGCGGATGGGTCTCTGGGGCAGCAGTGGCCCGCCACATCCCCAAAACTGAGGTTCCTGGCTTCTGTGGACACTTGGGAGGAGCAAAGGAGCCTCCTTTTGTACTACTGGATACAGATGGGGTGGGGGACCAGCTACGCCCCACTTATACACTGGACCCAGCCCAGGGTGTCCTCAGCTATGCTGGTAATCCCATCCACTTCCCTCATGGTGGCCAGGGACCTGGTCTTGACCCTCCTTGCTGGTTTGACCCCAACGTGATCTGCAGTGGAGGTGAGGTTCTTTCCCATTCTCCATCCCTAAGACTATATATAGCCTATGTAATTCTTCCTGGGATTCTCCAGTTTCTCCTCAGCTGACTGTCCCACCCGTCACTTTAAAATATCTCTCTGAACTCCCCTTCAGACCTCCTAGAAACCCCAAGTATCTCTCTCCTAAAAATATGCTAGGACCCCCTGATTCCTTATAAAGACCCCTCCCTTATGACCATCTCAAAAGTTCCTTCCCAGGCCCACCAGACCAGAGATCCTACCTTGGCACTGCCCCTTTGAGTTTATTTCTTCCATTGGAGTATCACATTTTCAGATTCTCTTTCCCTCTCTGCCCCTCTCCCCCAATAAACGCTGCCACCCTCAGCTTCTCTCCATTTTTCTCTTGCCCTCAGGAGTAGAGCCCAGCTTCATCCTTCTTGTCATCCTCATCATTGTGGCTATGGGGCTGGTGGTTGCCACACTGGCCTATTACATTAGGTAAGCTGAAGGTTGGAAAACAGGAGAAACAGGATGGAAAAGGGGAGCAGGACTTACAAGGAGTAGGGGGTAGTTCTAGAAACTGATTATAGGGATTCAATGATGAGCCAACTCTCCTCTCTGCACCTGGCTCTGGGAACCATGTATTTGGATAGCCTGGTTCTACCTTCCATTACTGAGAGTGTAGAGAAAAGAAAATGTTCATCAGACCAAGGACAGTGGATCAGTGTTGGGGTTGTAGTCAGTCCCCAGTCAAGTGGTGTGGTAGAAGAGGTGCTAGAAGGAATTGGGAGCTCGTCCACCATCACACTCTATTACACAGGAATAAACCTCCCTCGTTTCCTATCCTGTACATGGGGTGGTCCTTTCCTTCTCCCCATCACTCTCTCCCCAAGTTCCCCTTTTCAAAATGACTCCTCTGCTTCTGGACTCTCAGACGCCACCTCCTCCATGCTCAAATGATGTCTGGTCCCAACAAGATGATCCTGACTCTGGAGGACATCACTTTCCTTCCTCGACAAGGCAGCAGCTCCCGAAAGGTATGGGAGTCTAGCTATGTGTGGGGAGGGGGAAAGATCTGGGTAACAATCTAGTTCCAAGAGACTGGGAAAAAAGGTGGGAGACTCTAAAAGATTTTTTGGGTATGATTTCAGCCCCTGGCTGCTATGTCCTGATTCTCCTGGCTCTTTGCCTCAGTCTATTATTTCCCCCATTGTTTTATGAGAAGTAGCATGGGGTAATGGCCAGAGCTCTGGGGTCCTAGAATCCCATGTGGTCACTGCTACTAAATTATTGTGTGACTTTATGGGAAATACACTCCATTTACCATTCTGGACTTCAGTTTCCTCCTCTGTAAAATAGGGATAACAATATTATTACCTGAGGACTAATTATCTCAAAGTAGTAAAGATATAATAGGGGAAAGGATGTGAAAGGGTTTTACCTTATAAATAGCTATACATATGGAAGAGTGATTATTTTCTCCCTCAATACCTGGCCCCTACCCTCCTCCTTCCTTAATGCTCAACCCCTACCTGATTTCAATCACAGCCCAAAGTTGCTGCCCCTTCCCCTCAATTACTACCCTGTCATCTTATACTTCCTCTGACTCTTTCTCTGCCCAGGTAACAGAGGGGAGCCGGTCAAGCCTGGCTGCCTACAGCATATCTGACATGCGTAGCATCCCTGGCCAGCCCCAAGAGAATTCCAACATTGGCATGTATGAAGTGAGTACCCTGCCAAGATCCTTCCTCATAGAGCCAGCTTTCCTCTAGCTATAGATACGTGTTTAAAAATAATATCAGCTGAACAATGGCCTGAGGGAAAAGTGCATGAAAATTCCGTTTTATCTGTCAGTTACATTAAACTGTGTTTTGGATGATCTAGAATGATAGTGTCAAACTCCAGCAGAAACGAGGGACTACTAAACCATAGTAGGCAGCTAGGTGGCACAGCAGATAAAGTGCCAGGCCTGGAATCAGGAGTTCAAATCTGGCCTCAGACACTTCATAGCTGTGTGACTCTGGGCAAGTCACTTAACTCTGTTTAATGTGCCTCACCTGTAAAATGAGCTGGAAAAGGAAATGGCAGTAACTTTGCAAAGAAAACCCCAAAATGGGTTTAGGAGGAGTTGGAAACAACTGAACCACCACAACAAACCATACATAAGGATCCCTGGGGCTGCATACTGACTGATTTGTAAATGTAATGTTATCTATATTTTGTAATATACTTGTTCTGATAGCTATTTAATTTGATTCTGGTACACTATGGAGTATTGCAGGCAGTAGGTAGCTGCTTGGTACCTCTGATCTAGAGTATGACTTTAAGGGAAAGATGTCTTTTCTTATTATCATGAAAAGAAATCTCTCCAGCAAATCAATCATGATGAACTAGAGGATCTTGAAGGTGGACTTGGCAGATTGCCTGGCCAACAGCCTCAGGCAAACACCCCTCTCCATCCGTGAACCTATAATGATTGTAAGCCCATGTGGAAAAAAAAAAGAGTAGATTCATTTTCTGAAAAAGGCTGAATACCTTGATGCAAAATGTGGTTTATCTGGATTGTTGTCAGTGATGCAAAATGTGGTTTATCTGGAATCCTGTGCAAGTATTTACAGTGAGAATATACCCGCCAGGGGACTGTTGTGGGTTGTGCAGGATGGGAGGTTTCTACATCAAGTGGTCCCTAGGGCAGTAATCTTCACTTACACGACCAAAATGGCAATTGTGGATCCTGGCTTAGGGTTTGTGAATGTTGGGCAGGTGTTTTCTGTGGTGTGCCTTTATGAAAGTTAACAGAGTAAGGTAGGAAGAAAGTCATGAAACCTAGGTTTCTAAAGGGGCTCCAACACTCAATACATGTGTTTAATTAAGTTACTTCATCTTTCATCTCTGTGACCACTAACGCCCGTTATGTGACTACTCAGACCACTGTGGAGTAATGACTAGAGCTCAATTCAATTTTAATCCCCATGGGCAGTACTGAATATTACTCCAGCTCTCAGAAAACTGGCTACTTCTTTGACTTTTCTTCAGCTTCTTCTTTTTTTTAATATATAATTTATTTTTTCAGTTTTCAACATTCACTTCCACAAGAATTTGAATTCCAAATTTTCTCCCCATCTCTCCCCACCTCCCACTCCTGGACATTGTGTACCTTATCTACCCCTAAATGAGTCAAGATGGGGAAGGGAGGAAAATGTAGCCAGTGCAGTAGGTAATAGTAACTTGGGAAAGAGCTGAGGGGTAGAGGAATTGGAAGTTGTGGTGAGAAAGAGTAGGGTTTGAAATAGCAAGGCAGAGGGAGAAGTGAAATGACAAATCTATGACTAGATAAGGGAATTTCAGGGTCAATGAATATGAAAATAGAACAATGGTGAGTGTTGGTGAGATCAAAGGATGATCATCTCTGTGTGTAGCTACAGTAGGAGTTAAGGGATAGTCTAAAGATTTGTGTGGATTTATTCAATCAGATTCCAGGGAAAAAAAATACCCTTCTCATTCCCCAGTTTACACATAATTTATTCAACTCTAACTCTGTTGTAATAAGCATTTAATCTGCAGCAGGCAAAGGAACATTAAAACAGAGGCATTAATCAGTATGTAACAAAGACAAAGATTATACATTCCATTTGATCTCTGGATCATAACCCCTCCCAAAGCAGAAATGTGTTGGGACTGAAATCCACCTTCTCTTCTCTCTCATTGCCTAGGGGTAAGGGCTAACCTTGGGTAAAGACTAACCTGGAAGTTGAGTTCTTAATTGCTCCCAACAGGCAGCTTAGTGACAAGAATTTTCCACTGTACATTTGGTATCAGGAATGAGACTTACTATTGGTGGGAGGTAGAAACTTAAACAGCCTCTTGGTCCAGTTTGAGCAAGGAGGTGGTACCACAATTACCTGAACAGTCACTAAGCCCTCATTCTGGTGACTCTGTCCTCATTCCTAATTTCATAAGACCACCTGACATCTTCAAGGCTTCTCCAAGTGACTGGAGAGGAAAAATTGGCATCCTCCTCCTAGCTAGTTATCATTTGCCCCAAGTCTCTCACTATGTTCAATTCCTCTTTTTAAAATCAACTGCCTTTCAATTTTCCCCATAATCTTCCATATGTATAGTTTTTGTGTGTGGAAGGAGAAGCAATACACAACAAAATTAGAAATAGATTTTGGCCAGGTTTTGTAGGAGGCTGTTGTAATAATCTAGGTGCAAAGTGGTTGTTTTGTACGTCCTTTGTTTTCGAAGAAGACCATGATGTCAGAGAAATAATGACATGACTTGCACTTGACTTTGTTTTGAGTGAGGAAGGGCTGTGCAACGTCACCAGCCTCACTTTCTCCTCCTGAGCCATCTGGATCCAGTGACCAGACATATATCAGGATGACTGAAGATGGGAGACCTTAGCCTTTTTAGATTAGGCCTTTTCATGTACTCACTTAGAAAGAGGTAACGCCCATAGGATGTGACTGAATATGATAGCTGTGTGAGAGGAGAGAAGGGGTCAGCTGCAAAGGATGTTATTAAGGTAAAAATGTCAAAAATTAGCAACTAGGGGAAACTAGGTGGTGCAGTAGATACAGCACTGGCCCTGGAGTCAGGAAGACCTGAGTTCAAATGTGACCTCAGATACTTATTTACCCTGGGCAAGTCACCTAACCCTGATTGCCTCCCTCTGCACCCCCCTCCCCCCCAAAATAATTGGCAACTGATGGGATATGTAGAGTAAGGGAAAATGAATAGTCCAGGAGAATACCAATTTTACAAATCTGAGACACAAAAAAAGGATGGTAGTATTTTCTTTTTTAAAAAGTATAATTTATTTTCAGTTTTCAACATTCACTTCCACAAGATTTTGAATTCCAAATTTTTCCCCATTTTTCCTCTTCTCTCACCCCAGGACAATGTGTACCCCAACCATCCCTTTCCCTGATCTGCCCTCTCTTTTATTACCCCCCTTCTCCCATCCTCCTCCCCTCTATTTTCCTGTAGAGCAAGATAGATTTCTATACCCCATTGACTGTACAACTTATTTCCCAGTTGCATGCAAAAACAATTTTTAACATTTATTTTTTAAAGCTTTGAGTTCCACATTCTCTCCCTTCCTCCCTCCCCACCCACCTTCATTGAGACAGCAAGCAATTAGATATAGGTCAATACTTCCACAGTCATGTTGTGAAAGACTAACCATATTTCCCTCTATTCTGTCCTGCCCTCCATTTATTCCATTCTCTCCCTTGACCTTGACCTTTCCCCCCACAATAAAGTTTGCTTCTGATTACCCCTTCCCCCAATCTGCTGTCCCCTCTATTATCCTCCCTCTCCTATTCCTTTCCCCCCTGCTTTCCTGTGAGATAAGATAGATTTCAATACTCAGTTGAATGTGTGTTATTCCTTCCTTAAGCCAAATTCAATGACAGTAAGACTCACTTATTCCCTCTTACCTCCCTTCTTTTCCCTTCCATTGTAAAAGCTTTTTCTGGCCTCTTTTATGTGAGATGATTTACTACATTCTACCTCTCTCTTCCTCTTTCTCCCAGTACATTCCTCTCAACATTTAATTTTATTTTTTAGGTATCCTCCCTTCATATTCAGCTAGCCCTATGCCTTCTCTCTCTTTCTCTCTCTCTCTCTCTCCCTCCATATATATATGTATACATACATACATATATATGTATATACATGCATATATACATAAATACATACATATATACCTACACATATATAATATACACACATATATATATTGCCTCTACCCTAATACTGGGAATGATCTCATGAGTTACAAATATCAACTTTCCATGTAGGAATGTAAACATTTCAACTCTAATGAGTTCCTTAGGGCTTCTCTTTTCTGTTCACCTTTTCATGTTTCTCTTGATTCTTGTATTTGAAAGTCACATTTGCTATTCAACTCTGGTCTTTTCAACAAGAATACTTGGAAGTCCTGTATTTCATTGATATTAGGATGGTAGTATTTTTGACAAAGAATAGGGAAGTTTGGAAGGGGGTATGTGACTTATGAGACAATGAGTTTAGTTTTAGACACATTGAGTTTAAGATGTCTCTAGGATATCCAGTTTCAAAAACCTAGTGAGCAATTTGTGATTCAGGACTGAAACGCAAGGGGAGAAATTGGGACTAGATATATGGATCCTAGGGATAATCTGAATAAAGATGATAGTTAAGTATATAGGGACTGACAAGGAGAGAGTAAGGGGGAAGAGAAGAAAAGAAAGGAAGAGAAGGAGAGGAAGGAAGAGAGGGAGAGAGAAGAAAACAGAGAAGCAGAGAGAGGGGACAGAGGGAGAGAACAGAGGGAGAAGAGAAGAGGGTCCGGGGCAGAACATTGTTAAGCATTCACGGTTAGGTGATGGTTGGGTACTTGGTGTGCCAGCAAAGAAGACTGAGAAAAGGAGCAGTCAGACAGTGAGGAGGCAGGGGGTAGCATCATAAAAACTTAGGGAAGAAAGAGTATCCAGGAAGACAGGGTGGTTAACAGTATCAAATGCAGCAGACAGATGAGAAGGATTCGGACTGAGAAAAGATCATCAAATTTGGCAATTAGAACATTGGTAACTTTGGAGGGAGCGGTTTTAGTTGTGATGAGGTAGGAAGCAGGATTGCAAAGGGCTAAGGAGTGAGTGAAAGGGAAGGAAGCAAAAACAATGAGTATAGAGGACTTTTTCAAGGAATTTGACTGAAGAATGGAGGAGAGATATAGAACAATCTGTTGAGGGGATGGTAGGGTCTAAGGAAGCTATTGTTTTTAAAGATTTGTAGTGATTTGGGCATGCTTAAAGAGAAGGAAAGAACCAGGTAATAGGGAAAGGTTAAAGTTTCAAGAGATTAGGGATGCAATCTGCTGAAGAAGACAAGAGGGGATGAGATCAAGTGCCAATGTAGAGGACTTGACCTTGGCAAGGAAACAGTCCTCTTTGCCAGAGGCTGAGGGAAAGGAGAGAGTGGGAGATGATGTCATAGGGTTTTGAGATGAAGAGAATGGGCAAAGAGGTTACTCCAGTTGAATGATCTTAATTTTTTAGGTTAAATAAGAGGCAAAATCCTCAGCTGGAAGAGAGATGGGGAGAAGTTGTTGAGAAAGCAAGAAAAAGTTGTAGCTTCTGTTGAGCTTGAGATGGGAATCAACTAAAAGGACTTAAAAAGGATAAAAGGACTGTCTTGCTACAGTGAGGACCCAGTTGAGGTTGGATAACATGAATTTGTAATGGGTATGTTATAATCCAGGGGTGAGGAAACTGTGCCACATGTGACCTCGAGGCCACAGACCCTGTTATAGTCAGTATAAGTTGTGGATTTTCCTCCAGCTTCATTCAGCTTCTCATGAGTAAAAGGAAGAGGAGGAAGGTGAGAGTGACGGGACTGAGTATAACGTTGCTATCACCCTCTAATATGTGAAGCTATTAATGATTTTAAAGCGTTATATAAATGCTAGCTGTTATGATCATTAACCCAATAAAACATTTTTTTTAATGTTGCCATATTATGCTGCTGGCATCACATTACATTATATTGGCATTTTAGTCCACCAAAATCCCCAAATCATCCAACCGCTTCTGCGTCAATCTAATTCTATTCTCCTCTTCTACAAGAATAGTATATTTTATAAAAAAAACTTTGCTAAAATATAGATAAACCAATTCTACAGTTCCCTGCTTATCAACCAGCTTAGTAATTATGTCCAGAAAAAGAAATGAGGTTAGTTTTAGATGACCTATTCTTGATGAAGCAAATGCTGACTCTCTATAATCAAAATGGTTCAACGACCAAGTTGGTTCATCTCTTTAATTATCGGTTATAGAATTTCCACCATAATTCATCACATCATCACCACTGGTGATTCACCAATCAAGCTGGTTCATCTCTTTAATGACCCATTACCGAACTTTCCTGGTAACTAAAATCAAACTTCTTGGTCTATAGTTTGTAGACACTTTTCTTTTCTTTTTTATTTTTAAATGATGACAATGTTTGCCAGTCTCCATCTTTCCCATTTTCCATGGTCTTTCAAGTGTCATTGACAGTGGTTCAGCAATCGTACCTGCAAGTTCTCTCAATACCAGATAATATAATTTATCTGGAGCAGGTAACTTTCCTCTGATGAGAATGGGTGATCAGGACTCTGGTATCAGGTATCAACTCTCTATTTTGCTTTTTAGACTTTAAAGTGTCACATGAATATTTGCAGTTATTAGTATATTTTGTTCTCTCATCTCCAGTACGAATGCCATTTTCTTTGTTGTGGGAAAAGCAGAAGTAAAATAACAATAAACAGTTCTGCTTTCTTTCTGTTGTCAGTCGTCATCCTGTCTACCCCAACATCCTTTTCTTTGATTCTCTCTTTTCTCCCGGAATAGATTAAAAAAAAAAAAGACCATTTTTGATTGCCTTTAGATTCTTGCTACCTTCCAAAGTTTAACATAGATATTATAGGAAGGTACTACATTCTTATATTCAAGGTCACAAATGACAATATCTTCCTTTACCCTCTCCCTCCACCCCAACCTGAGGAGTTGATGGAAAGGAGCAGCCCATGTCCTATTGCTACTAAAGAGTCCTCTCCTCTTTCCCATTTCAGGGACTCTTCACATGAAGGAGAGAAAAACTGAAAATTATAGGATAGTCCAACTCCCATTTTCTCTCCTTCACCCTCCCTGTTCCCCCCACCCCAAATTCTTCCCCTCTAAGACATTGGGAAAATCAGAGTAGTTCTTCATGAGGAAAAGGTTGAGTTTCCTACCTAAGATTCTCTCTGTCTCTTGACCCTGCATATGGAATTCTACCATCTTTCTTTCTTTGGCTATTCTCTCTCTTCCATTTTGTCTGTTTCTTCACCTTTCATCTCGTTCTCTTGATAACACATGTTCTTTAGCTCTTTCCAGCTGCATTCTGTAGGTTTCATTCATCCTCCTAGTTCAGTTAAGCTCCCTCCCACCTCCTCAACCTACTTATACAATTCTCTTTTACAATAACAGTGGTACCTCTTCACAATACAGTGCAGAGCCAGGAAGGATCTTGACAGGGATATGTTGGAACTAGCTCAAACAGGCTTGGGAGCTGATTGAGAAATTTTCAATGATTTTATATTTATACCTCAGAAATGATGCAAATTAAGGTTTAATTTATTATTTCATTCATTGTCTAAACTGTTAATAATACAGATTAAACGTAAAAGCATATGTGCATAGATTCCCCTCTCCCCCCATTAAACATTTCCCAGTTCATTCTTGTATTGCTTTATGAACATTTCATGAACTTCGTAGAAGGGCAGTAGAAGGCTCAGGGAATGAAGTCATCACCAGACTGGAGCCCTGACGATGACTATAATGATGATAAGTTGCAAATGACTTTATATTCATTTGAGCCTTACATCACCCCTGGATCACTTTATAGAAGAGGAAGCAGAGGCCCAAACTTAAAAACTTTGGGGATAAAAGTTATATAGGAGATTATAGAGATCTATAAATCTGATAAATCCTAAAGGACATCATAAAAGTAGGGTCACATCACAAAAATGCCATTGAGTACTATCAAATGCCAAACCATGTGTAAAATGGAAAGGGGACCCTACATGGATTGTTGACCCATTCTGGTTACAAAGAACTGTCTAATGCCTGACAAGCAGCAAATGTCAATTAGACAAAACTGCACTAACCCCCTTTTCCTCTCCACAAGTTTGTTTCCTTGTTAAGTTTCTCTCCAGGTTCAAAAAGGCAGTCTGTGATATATACTGTAACATGACTAAAATTGTAGAAACTCTATTCCTCTGTCTCTAGTCACATTATCCTTACCCTAAGCTGAACTATGGAAAATTTCTCCCTTTTGGGTAGCTTCCTCTCTCTTAATCAAACTTTAATAGAATCATCGTATATCACAAAAATGCAGATATACATTAAATGAGGTATATAAGGCTACAATATGATAGGCAGCTGATCCATTCATCCCTCCACTCAGGTTGGAAGGGAAAATAGGGAGACAAATAGTGGTCAGATTCAGCAATCTGAGGTTACAAGGGCAGGAGAGGGCCAAGAAATGAGCTGAATTTTACTCTCAACATCCACTATAACTTCTTCTCCTGGTCTGGCCAGGCCTTGCTTCTGTTGTACTTGCTTTTGGTGTCAGGAGTGCTGGTGGGTTGTCTTTAGCTCCCTAATAGACTTGGCAAGATGAGTAACCCCTGGCAGGACCATTCTTCCTCCTCCAAGATGCCATCTGGTTTTTCTCCAAAAGGAAGCTCCATTAAGGTAAAAAACAAACCCAACCCGCAATGAAGGGAACTCTGGCCACCAGCATGCCTGCATCCCTACAAACCAAGTTTCTGCGGCAATGTCTACATAGAAGGGTCAATATCCCACAGGGAACTTGGACTCCATACAGAATAAAGAATTGTAATGGCCTTCAGAGGTCAACTCAGATACCTGGATTTTGTATGAATTCTAGTTTTACCATTTATTAGCTATATGATACTTGAGTAATCCCTTCTCTACTTTGGGATTTAGTTTCTTCACTTGTGAAATGAGGAAGTGAGACTAGATGGTGTGTACAGCCTTTTCCAACTATTAACTTCTGAGCCAGAACAATTAAACAAGCATTTGGAAGTCAATCCTCCCTAAGGGGAGTGGTTCTAATATTTACTCAGTTAGAAAAAGGACAAATCTGGAGGAGTATGATAGTCATACCTCACTTAGGCTAAATTAGTTCCAGATCCTAGAAGAAAGAAAATGATTTCCTCTGCCCCTAAAATTTCCAGGAATAGGCTTCTAGAATTTAACCAGCCTAGTCTCAATGATTGTCCCTGAAAGAATACAGGACAAGTCTGCCAGAAACAATTTTTATTAATTTAACATTTCTCTAAATCCAAGTCATTTCTAGTTTAAAGCGGTGTCCAAATTGATATGAATCCCTCTCCCTCCCACCCTACTACCCCAGAGGCACATGCCTTTCTACCCCAAAGATGATTTGAAGTAATATTTAGAGTAATCTTTAACAAAGAAAATGTCATAATGTATTAAAATACATTTTGGGATTAATATTCTACTGCAGCAAATAGAATAATATTCACTTAATAACTATTCAAGTCCTTCCTTGACTACCATCCTCAAGAATGGAAAGGGTGTCCTTCCCTGTGACCTTATCCAGAATCCATTCTGAATAAGAAATAGAATACTGCCCTTTGAATGGAGAAGAGAGCTCTTCTTTTAAGTAGGCAGCAAGACAATCATTCCAGGGGTTGGGAAAGCCAATGAATTTAACAAGATAAGGTTTGTTCAAGGTTTGCTTTCTAACCTTAATCCATTTGCCTAAAGAAAAGTATTCTGTTCTTAGATTACATGTTTTCAAACAGAAAAAAGTCTGAAAAGAGTTTTTAGACTAGAAAAATATTAATTTCTTGATTTATAGAGAAATTCAAAAGGAAGTGTTTCATGTGCTTTGCCAGAACCTTTGAATCAACCTTAGGGGCCCTCTAGTCTAGTCCAACCCCCTCATATGAAACCTAGGGAATGTAAGTACCCAAGGTCATGCTACTATTGAACAGCAGAATGAAGACTTGAACTTGAATTCCAAATCCAGTTCCCCTTGGTAAGGTGAAGGTCATGTATCAATCCTTCTTCTCCTTTATTATCTCAAAGAGTCTAAAGCTGGTATATTTTCAGAAAAACTTTAAGGATGGATATAGTATGATTTCAGGAGTCTTTTGCTTGATGATAATGGAGATTCTTTAATGAAAGATATTTCTAAAATTAAGCATATCTGTGAAGAAAGTAATATGTTGTTGGAAATTCAATCACATTTAAGTGTAGTCAGTTAGTATAAATGATAGGGATAGAGATTGGCTCTATGATGTTCGTGGTACAGGGAAACCTCTAATCATGCAGGTCTCCTTACAATTAGAAAGTTGCCTAGGGCAGAGGCGACAAACATGCAGTTAGCTGCCCCTGTGCAACCTACAACATCCAGGAGAGAGCAGACCCAGATTGAAATGTAATTGAGAAATAGTTAAGAAAATAAATAAAAATACAACAGAACATAGATAATATTAACATGTGATATTCTAAGTCAGTATGGTCCTTATAGGGATGGTTCATTGCTGTTCAGTTGTTTCAGACCCTTTGTGACTCCATTTGATGTTTTCTTGGCAAAGGTACTGGAGTGGTTTGCCATTCTCTTCTCCAGTTCATTTTTGCAGATTAGGAACCCGAGCAAACAGGGTTAAGTGACTTGCCCAGGGTCACACAGCTAGTAAATGTCAGGTCAGATTTGAAGTCAAAAAGATTAGTCTCCCTGACTGCAAGCTTGGCACTCTACCCGACCAAGAGTTAACCTTTCATTTATTTATTTTTTAACTTTGAATTACATAAAGGTAAGAAGATACAGGATTATTTTTCCATGTGACCATGGTGACATTGAGCCATGTGACACATGGCAGTGCTGCTTTTCATGATTCATGAAGATCATAGGATCACAGATTTGAAAATGGAAGAAATCTTGCTTCCATTAACTTCCTTCCAAACTAGAAATCATCTAGTCTTCCTCTTACAGTGACTTAGGTTAAGTAATTTGCCCAGGGTCACACAAGTAGTAGGTAACAGAACTGGGATTTGAACTGGGAACCTATAATTCCACATTCAGTTCTTTCCATTGTACTATGGTTAAGTTTATGGGCCAACTTTTCTATAAAGGAGTTGCTTCATAGTAGTACCCCAGGGTCCTAATGCATGATAGACTGATACGTTCACATTAACCCTCACTGACTTTAGGATACCTTATGTTTTAAATACAAACCCCTCTGGCCCCACAATATATAACCACTTTTATGAAGGTGAATGGCTGTTTGCCAAAAACCAACTAAGGGTTCATTCCATGAATCCAGATAAGATATGATATGGCTAAGGAACAAGTTCCTTATATGTTGGGGTCATCTAGACATAGGGACTGACTGTATAACAATAACAATTTTTTTTCAATCTAGATCTGTGATCAGTATAGGGAACTCCTGATGAAGAAAAGCCCTCTAATTCTGGCACCTGCTGGGCAACTTACAGCCTTAGAGATGTCTCATTGGACAGAGTGTTAGACTTGTAGCAAGGGAGACCCAACTTCAAATTCAGTCTCAGGCAATCACTAACAGAGTGACTCTGGGCAAATCATTTAAGCTCTGTTACCTGACTTCGTAAAGTGGGGTTAACACTATTATTGGAGAGTTGTTTGTTCAGGACATGGAGAAGCCTCTCAAGGAGTCTCAGCTGTTCTCAAGGATACTGTATTTCAGAGGCAGGACTCGAACTCCAATTTTCTTAACTCTGAAGCTAATTATTGTTGATGTTAATAAACACAACAGCAAATTGGTGGTTAGAATTATACTTTCCAGAAACCAATGTCTTTCATGGTCTAAAAGACAACAAATTCCTTTCACTACAAATACAGACCTCAAAATATCCTTGGTCAATCAATATACTGTACTGAACCTGGAGTGTTATCACAGGATGAACTGTTGCCCATTGTTACCCAGACATAGCATTAATCCGTAAAATCTTAAGAACAAACAGTCATTGTTCTTAAGGAGAAAATATTTTAAAACATGTTGTCATACCAAAGACTCCTATGTCCAAAATGTGTGGAATGAAAAACTTTCAAAATGCAGGGACTTAGATGAAGAAATAAAAATCATTTAGGAACAGGTTAAAGAACATATCACCCCTATGATTCTATTACTGGGGTTGTCCCAAGGATTCGTTCACTGATCCTACAAAGATGAACTTACATGCTAATTCTAGCTAGAAAAAGCAGTGCAATAGCCCATAGAACAGTAGATATAAAAGAATACCAGTAGAATACTGACTTTTCTTTCTTTAATTTAATTAAATTTTATTTCCATTTTCAAGCATTTCTTTTTTTCCCCTTCCATCTCCCTCAAACCACTAAGGGGAAAAGGAAGAGAAAGAAAAAGAAAACAAAACCCTTGTAACAAAAAGCACAATCAAACAAAACAAATTCCCACGTTGGAGCTTAATGATTTTTCCCAGAACTGTTTCTGTCTGAATTCCATTGAACACAATGAAAGCAATTTTTCTATGACTCTAATAATAATTGCTTACATTTATATGGATAAACACTGGACCTGTGATTTCATTAGTATAGGAAACTCCCAGATGAGGAATTTCCCCCTACTAATGCAGGTCAGCACCTCCTCTTCAACAAAGAGGCTTAGAAATCTGCCTAGACCACTAAGAGATTTAGTGACTTGACCAGGGACACACAGTCAATATCTGTCAGGTTAGAAACTGACATTTATACAGGGCAATGTGTTTTACATAAATGATTTAATTTGAATCTCACAACAGCCTTGTGAGGTTGATACTACAAGTACTATTTTATAGATGAGGAAACTAAGGCTCAGGGACATTAAGTGATTTTTCCACAGTAACCCAAGTAACACAGGCAGGGTTTGAACCCAAATCCTTCTGACTCTAATATAAATTCATGAAGGAGAAGAGAAGCCTCAGAGATAATTTACTGGCCTTTTATAAGAGCATAGAAATGGAGAGGAAAGCTCCATTTTATAAGGGGGGGAAAGGGTACAGTTAAAATGCTGCTGAGCTCAGTTTTAAGTTAGAGATGCTTGCAGAATGGACATACATGTGGAGCTCACAGGGGAATATAATGAAGGCTGGAAAGAAACGTTAGTTTTCTTCCCTTTCCACTTGTTTTGATTTTTCTGCCCATAGTTTTAACCCACAGATTCAGAACCAACAAGTGGAATAAATCAGTATGTAATAGAACAATTTTCATGTGGCTACGTCTTCAGACTTTGATTGCCAATAGCCCAGGAGTTTTAGGAAAGACACAATTCTGATGTTTAGTCCCTCTGACTGCTCCTCCTCTCCCTCCTTCCATCAGGAGGGAGCAAAGGGGACCAAACCCCTTAACTTTTTGATGAAGAAATTAAGGCCCAGAGAGGTCAAAGGTAAAGGCATGAAGGATTCAACTTTAGATTCTCTGATTCCAAGTCTGGCATTCTTTCCCCTTTTATTATTGTTCAGTTGTTTCATCATGTCTAAATCCTTTTGACCCCATTTGGGGTTTCCTTGACAAGGATACTAGAATGGTTTACCATATCCTTCTCCAGCTCATTTTACAGATGAGGAAACTGAGGCAAGCAGGATTAAGTGACTTGCCCAGGGTCACGAAGCTAGTAAGTATGTGAGGCCAGATTTGAACTCAGGAAGATGAGAATTCCTGCCTCCAGACCTCTCACTCTATCCACCACACCATCTAACCTCCGATCCCATGTACCATAATACATCTCAGTAGCTGGACATATGGATCTGGGGGTTATCCACACAGAAGGAATAATTTGATGAAGTTGCAGGAAAGGATGGGATTGCAAAGGGAGAGAGCACAGGGAGAAGGTCGGAGGGTTGAAGGGGGAAGGAGATAGGGGAAGTCCAGAATAGCACGCTTCAGCACCACAGAATTAGAAGTCATTTAGGTCCAATTCTTCATTTTACAGAGGGTGTGGCTGATGAGTGGGGCAGTGACTTAGACATGATCATAGAGCTAATCAGTGGCATAGTCAGGATCAGCATCTAGGTCTAGAACTCCTTCAGAGTTCTTTCTGCTGGGGTAATGAGCACAAGATAATGATGATGATGATTCAGTAAGGTGATGATTAGGATGAATTATAAAGGTTAAGTGATGGGCAGTGTCAGAGACGGCCGAACACAAAACTCTCTTCTTCTAGGCTGCCTCTAGACTGACGATGATTGATAACTCAGTAATAATCAAGTAGCCCACAGATGATAATGATGTGAAAATTATGGTGATGATTACTATGATGATGTGTGAATCCAGTTCCCAGTAATCTGTGTAATGAATGTGTTCCAGACAAGTTAGTTGGTTGTAAAGCAAAATTTTAGATATGGAGCCCCATTTTCCCAGGGCACAGGAGGGAATGGGGAAGATAATAGAAGAATCATCATATTATTAATTCCTATTATTAAATAAACAACTAGGTGGTGCAGTGGATAGAGTGACAGATCTGGAATTAAGAAGATTCATCTTTCTGAGTTCAAATCTGTATGACCCAAGTCACTTAACCCTATGTGCCTCAGTTCCTCACCTGCAAAATGATCTGGAGAAGGAAATGACAAATCACTCCAGTATCTTTACCAAGATGACCCCAAGTAGGGTCATGAAGAGTCAGACACTACTGAAAATGACTAAACAATAACACCTACATAATGGAATGCTATTGTCCATAAGAAATGATGAAAGGGACAGTTTCAGAAAAGTCTGGGAAGATTTGTATAAAATAGTACAGCAAGAAACCAGTAGAACCAGGAGAATAATTTCTACAATAACCACACTATAAAGACAAACATGTTGGAAAGACATAAGAACTCTGATCACTGCAATGAGTAACCCTGATTTCAGAGGAACAATTGTATGGCTAACCCTCTCCTGACATAAAGGCCTTGGCCAATGATGGTTTTGGTTTTTTGTTTTTTTGCTTGACTACACATTTGTTACAAGGAGAAAAGAGGGAGAGAAAACATATTTTCAATCACTGAAAAAAAATGAAAAAAATTAAAGAGATTCCAAGGAAAAATGTGGAAATTTTGCATCTCTGTCCTTTGGCAGAAGGGTGCTTAAATACTGATCCCCTCTTCTCCACTTCCTCTGCTCCAGGGAGACTGGGTTTGGCTGAAGAAGTTTCCAGGTGATCAACATACTGAAATTCGTCCTGCAACCAAGACGGCCTTCTCCAAGGTGAGGAAAGGTTAGGGAAGTAGGAGAGAGATCCAATGTTCCCAAGGCATCATTGAATGAACTAATGAATGGATGGATGCCCTGTGCCCTGAAGGAGTTTACAATCTAGTAAAATAGGTTTAACTGTCTAATAACACAACATCTTCTGCTGAATTAGCAAAATCTAAGATTAGAAGGTAGGAAAGAGTTCTACCTTCACCTTCTGTCCCAAGCCTCCCTTTATTTGCCCTTCCCCCCTATAAACCCAATAGCATCCTGATGGTCCTCCTTCCTCCTTCCCCTCTCATCGGGACTTTCACAGAAAGCTTTCTCTCTTTGGAAAAGGAATCTGTAGTGAGAGACTTCCCACACATCTCTCTCCCTTTTTCCTTTTCCCTAAGGCAGAAAGTCCTTTGGCAGTCTCATTCTCCCCTCCCTAGCCCCATCCCTAATCAGAAAATCCCCCCTCCCCTAAAGTCTAATTGCCTTTTTTCTTTCCAACTCTCAAATCTCATAGCTACGGGAGCTCCGCCATGAGAATGTAGCTCTCTATATGGGGCTTTTCCTGGCTGGGAATATGGAAGGGACTGGATCAGGAGGTCCTGGAGGGGGCATCCTAGCTGTGGTTTCTGAGTACTGCTCTCGAGGATCCCTCCAAGATCTGCTCACTCAGAGGGACATAAAACTTGACTGGATGTTCAAATCCTCTCTTCTGCTCGATCTCATTAAGGTATGGGAGTAGGAAGGAGAGGTGTTCTGGGAGGATGCAGAGGAAGGGACTTAAGGGAAACCAGAACAGTCAGGCAGTGGTGATCCTGAGTTGGGAACTAGGGGCTGTGGTTATATCCACCCCACTCTCAGTGAACCTCTAATGCTTGCTGCTTCTAAGGGCATACGCTATTTGCACCATCGTGGGGTTGCCCACGGGAGACTCAAGTCCCGGAACTGTGTGGTGGATGGGAGATTCGTGCTCAAGATCACAGATCATGGTCATGGACGGTTGCTGGAGGCTCAGAGAGTGTCCTTGGAGCCTCCCCAAGCTGAGGGTACAGGCCCTTCCCAAATGTCCCCATATTCCTTGTTCCCTAACAATTCCCCTTCTCCTTGACCCCAGGGACCTTTTATTTGTCTGCATTTCTGTTTTCAGTCACTCTTCCAAGTGCCTTTATCCCTTCCAAGGTACTATTCATAGCTATCCCACAGCGATGTTATATTAGAAAATGCTCTGGAATTAGACTCTAAAGGTCTGGGTTTGATTTTAGTTCTGTTACTTACTGCTTGCTTACTACACTGGACAAGTCAACTTCCCTTTCTGGATCTCAGTTTTCTCATCTATAAATTAAAGAGATCAAATTGAATAATCTTTAAATTCCCTACTAGTTCTGAAACTATAATGTGTCCTTGTCACTCAACATCCTTTTGTACACCCCAAGACCACAACCAGAGAAGCCCACTGAATGGGCTTTTACTTCCAAGGACCTTTCCTCAGTTCCCTAGATCCAGGGTAGGAATTCATCTCCCCCATCTCCAAATCTCCTCAAAGCCTAACTAGAAAGTGAGAAGTCCCCAGAGTTTCTCATGCAACAGTAAAGGTGAGCTTAGTTCCAGAGCAGTTTAGGAAAAGGGGGTACTATGCTTCCCCTTATCAATCTGCAAAAAGCAAAGGTGAAAGACCCAGCTAGCCGGAAATCGGGAGATTTGGGTCCTATTCCTAGCTCTGCCACTGACCAGCTACACATTCTCAGGCAAATTAGTTTCCCTCTCTGTGCCAAGGAGAACAGTAATAACAGACATTAAAGTCATTATTGGGAAGGGGAACTAATCTGGCTGAGCAGAGATAGAGCTCAATTCAATTCTGCAAATTAAGTGTCTCCTGAGTGTAGACATCAGTGCTAGATATGGGAAGAAACTATGTGTATCTTTTGGTCTGGATTAGTGATTTGATTGATATGTGCGTTTGGAAGTCTCAGTGTAGAATCCCCCTTCACTAATGCTGACATGTAACTTTTGTAACTTAGCCTTTCACAGAGTTGCTTGAGGAAACCAAGTGGTTAAAGGGGACTTACCCCTGGGCACAGCTTATATCCTTGGAATTGAAGAACCTAGGTCTACTTGACAGTAAGGGCAGCTTCTAGCCATTACACAACACTTCCTCTAGGAAGGAGATATAATTTAGAGACAATATTGGTCATGATGGAATCTACAGTCAGGGGAAATACATATGGGATCCATATATTACTATAATATGAACTAGTACAGCTAAGCGTATCACTGAGGTACAAAAAAAAAGTCGTCTCTTTAGTCTGAGGGTAATAAGATTATTGCCCACTTTGGGGCCATGGAAAGCTTCCTTGAGAAGATAAGTTCAGTTTTTGACATGATGAGAATAAGGGGCTGGCACGCCATCTAGGTAAAAATGACCTTAGAGATCACCTAATCTACCCATTTCCCCCTCTACTCCTTTCTTTTTACAGATGAGGAAATCCTCAGAAAGGTAAAATGAGAAACTTGGAATAGATCATTAAGTTTCCTTTTTCTAACATCTTATGGTCTATGTCTAAGGGAGTGAGGACTCCCCTCCAGTGGAAGAGGCTGTTAGAGAATTTTGGTGCAAAGAACACCAAAACATTCCTTAGTTTCGACTTAGCTATGAAACATCTATGACTTTAGGCTGGGTTTTTTCCCTCTCTTGGCTTCAATTTCTTCCTCTGGAGAATCAGGGCATTGGACCTGATCATCTCTGAGGTCTCTTTCCCCAGCTCCAACTCTCTGATTCTAGGAGAAACAAGTCTCCTGACAGTAGTAAAAACTTATCATGGGACCTGGGACATTAGTGAGTTGGGGAGAAACCGGGAGTGATATCCTGGGATCCTGATTTTGACTCTCAATCCTATGTTAAGAGTTTTCCTTTCCCTCCCTATCCTGTGACCCCCCCCCCCCCTTCCCACTAAGATCGCTTGTGGACAGCTCCTGAACTCCTTCGTAATGAGGCTTTGGAACGACAGGGGACTGTGCAGGGAGATGTGTTCAGCCTGGGCATCATCATACAAGAAGTAGTATGCCGCTGTGAGCCTTATGCCATGTTGGAGCTGACTCCTGAGGGTATCTTCCCCGACCTCCATTTGGGGTTTGTTCTTTGGGGAGGAAGTCAGCAGGAAGACCTCTTCACTTACACAGGGACTTTCCCAGTCCTGCGGTCTAATTGGGCACTCCCTTTGACCTCCCTTCACTCCCAGGGATACTAACCTGGAACTCATCCCTAAAGGCATAGACACTACCCCTAACCCAATGAGCCTTTTCAAACCTTGGAGCCCCATTTTCTCACTCTTTCTGAGGCCCGTTTCCTCACACTGGAGCCTATCTCACTATTTGGGAACTTTTGGGGGGGAACTGTGCCTCCCTGGATTGCTAGGATGGGGTATAGGATCTCCATGGGGCAAAGTTAAAATGTAATCCTCACTTCTGGTTGGGGACAGGCTATCTTAGAGACATTGGGAGTGTTGGGCATTACCAGCCTCAGCTGGCACACTAAAGCATCTGAGCCTATCCTTGGCTAGACCTCCAAGGCCAAAATGACACAGTGTCCTTAGGGTCCCCACACCCTCACATACAACACACACTATTGAAACTCATCTACAAAGAAGTATCCCCCAGAACCCCAGCTCCTAGCCTTATAATGTCCATTGGTCCCTCGCTATCAACTTTCCAATCTCCCTCATTAGGCCCCTAACCTCCTCAAAATCTCAATCTCTTTTCAATGGATCTCAAAAACCCATTTCCCTTAACACCACACTCACTTCTCTATCATTGTCCCCAGCCTTTTCTCATGCATACTTCCCAGAAGTCATTCTTAGATGAGTTGGGATCAGGGATGATTTTGGACTGGTACTTAGATTTTGGATTCTATGCTCTCTTTTCCCACAGAGATTGTCCAAAAAGTGCAGAGCCCTCCACCAATGTGCCGGCCCTCAGTGTCTGTAGACCAGGCCCCTATGGAGTGTATCCAGCTCATGAAGCAGTGCTGGGCAGAGCAGCCAGACCTAAGGCCCACCATGGATAAAACCTTTGCCCTGGTCAGGGACTGGGGGGATCCCAGGAATATATAGCCCCTTATCTCATAGCCAAGGATTAGTGTAATCTTGCACTCAGCCAGTGATTGGGGGTTGAGGGAGACATTAAGGTAGATGGTTTAACAGGTGTACAGCACATGTCTAGTGCCTCAGGGGGGAGGCCCAGAAAGTTAGAGTCAAGACTAGAAGTGGATAGGTTAGGTAAGGTAGGCAGCTGCCTAAGTCACAACACATGGGTGGAACAATAGGGGATGCTTTTTAATATCCCTTTTTGTAAGTGCACATATTTTTAATGGCAGAAAATTGTGTTCTCTGTGCCCATAGGAACTTATTTTATGCTATATGTGTTGTAGTCACAGCTGCAAGCCATCAGCAGACAGTAACACAAGCAATGAAAGTGGAAGAGAGCACAATTTTCAAACAAATGCTTTATCCTGGCTAGGCTCAAAGCTTGTAGACATAAGGAAATCTGTCTGTGAGAACAGGAATTGATAGGAGAGAAAAGGAAGGTCTGACTTTACTGGTTAAACTGCTGGGGAAAGGGAAAAAGGGAGAAAAATCCTTGTTGGAGTAGGGGGTGATGGAGTAAGACGAGGAGTTTGAGGTTGGGAGAGGATTAGGGCTGCAGCCCTTGGATTGTTGGGAGACTGAGTCCCTACCTTCTACCTTCAAGTTCAAGAACATCAACAAGGGCCGAAAGACAAACATCATCGATTCCATGCTTCGGATGCTGGAACAATATTCCAGCAACCTGGAGGATCTGATTCGAGAGCGGACAGAGGAGCTAGAGCTTGAGAAACAGAAGACTGACAAACTGCTCACTCAGATGCTACCTCCGTGAGTGGCTGTGCGGGGACACTTTAGTGAATGGCTGTGGGTGGAGGACATGCCAAAGAGCAGGGTGAGGACAGGGTATGAGGGATGGGTGAGCATGAATAACAGGCACCAGGATCAAATAGACCAGATTCAATCTTGGAACTTCTCTAGCAGTTATGGATATTTGGATAATTTTGACTAGGGTTCTCTCTGAGAAGCATCAGAATTTGACTGCATAGCTGGATCCTGATTAATGCAAATAATGAATCCCATGAGGTATCAGCATGTATTTAATTTTGGGCTATTCAAAGTTATAATTATGCAAAATATGATCATTGGTTCAAGCCCAATGGAAATATGCAGTATGAATTCAAATAATGGGAATGTCTCAAGATGTATTATTGGCGCTAAATGGGACCTAGCTGGAAAGAGGCAGGAGGTTTTGAATATATTGAAGACAGCTGATCACAAGCATCCAGGGGAATGATAGGAACATGGGTAAGTGGGATGAGTTAAGGCTTGCTTATCTGAGAGTCAGTAATGCTAAAGAAAATGCTCTAGATATGAAAATTAAAAGACCTAAGTTCAAATCCTAGCTCTTCCTGTGCTTGCTACCTCTAGGATGTTGGGCAAGCCATGTCATTTTTCTTGGGTCTCACTTTCTTCAGGTGTAAAATGAAGGTGAAGGACTAGATGACCTTTAAAATCCTTTCTAACTGTGAAAATTACCATGTGATTCTCAACCATCCATCATGTGGCTTCTGCCTTGAGCCATACCAGGACAGGGGCTCAGACTTTGAGGACAGGGATTCTATCTATATTCCTCACCTCAAGTCAGTGGCCAAGTCCTTGAGGATAGATCACCCCTTGCGCTTTCTTTGAACCATAGAATATCTTGAGCTAGAAGGCACCTTGGAGATAATTTAATCCAACTCTTTCCTTTTTCTTATTGTCCTCTCCCATGGAGATGACTGAGGTCCTAGATACAACAACACTCTGCCTTAACCGTCCCACACAGATACAAGCTATGTATAATTCCCTCCTCCCTCAGGCAAACTAGATTATTAGTTGCTCCTTAAACATATCCCACATCTGTCATGCTGTTTCCTGTGACAGGTAGGTGCTCCCTGAGATCTAGCTCAGATGCTACATCCTCCATGAAGCCTTCCTTGATCTTCCCCATTAGGGATGATCTCTGACCCTTCTGAATTCCCATAGCACTTTGTATGACATCTTGTCTACCCTGTTCTCATGGTGAGCTCTTTGAGGGCAGGGGCTATGTTTCCCAGCACTTACCAACAATGGTGTTTGCTGAATGGACCCCTCCAGCTCTGTACTCACTGTGCTCTCTTCCCCAGGTCTGTGGCTGAGGCTCTGAAGCTAGGAATCCCAGTAGAGCCTGAATATTTTGAAGAGGTCACTCTGTACTTCAGTGACATTGTTGGTTTCACCACTATCTCAGCCATGAGTGAGCCCATTGAAGTTGTCGATCTGCTCAATGACCTCTACACACTTTTTGATGCCATTATTGGTTCCCATGATGTCTACAAGGTTGGGAACATGGAGCGATAGAGATGGGGAGTGAAGGCCTTAGAGAAAAGGACCAGAGGGATGCTACATACTCAGGAGACCCAGTTTTCTTTTTGATTCCATAGCAGTTGTGGGGGGAGTGAGTGAGAACTTCAACTTAAGCAGGGGAGTGGGATCAATATTGACTATTTGGGCCTGGAAGGACCTATGGGATGGAAGAAACCAGAATAGAATGGAAGATTCTATGGAAATCAGCCACTAAGCAGGGAGTTGGGGATTGCTCATTGTTGGCTGTCTTGTTCCCTGAAGGTGGAGACAATTGGTGATGCCTATATGGTAGCTTCAGGGTTACCCAAGCGGAATGGGCAGAGGCATGCAGCAGAGATTGCCAACATGTCACTGGATATCCTCAGCTCTGTGGGCTCCTTCCGCATGCGCCATATGCCTGAAGTTCCTGTACGCATCCGCATAGGCCTGCATTCTGGTAATCACCTCACCCACCAAGAACTCCCACCCATTGCTAATAAACTTTTTTTCATCTCCAGAGCTCCCCAAACTATCTTATTGGGTTCCACACCAGGAATAACCTTTCTACCTTAGCCTCTCCCAAATCCCCTTAAAATCCACTGGTTCTGTTTGCTAACAACACACCTTCTGTTCTCTCTCTGTTCCATGTCTCTATGAATTTCTATGACCTTGTGCCACCCTGTGTCTATAATCAGGCCCATGTGTGGCTGGAGTGGTGGGCCTCACCATGCCTCGCTACTGCCTCTTTGGAGATACTGTCAATACGGCCTCTCGAATGGAGTCCACAGGGCTACGTGAGCTGGGACCAGGGTGGAGGCTTGGACATCTTGGGGGTGGGAAGCGAAATAAGGAAGGCTTGCTGTAATCAGGGAAGGGGTAGAACTAAGAGAAGTGTTTTAAAAAACCAGCTTTGGGAGAAGCAGGAAATAATGGGATACTAAGGAGGAGTTTGGGGTTAGGGATTTTGGAGTGCGTTCTGCACTCTTAATCTGCTTTCCCCTCAGCCTATCGAATCCATGTGAACATGAGCACAGTGAATATTCTTCAAGGTTTGAATGAGGGATTCCAGGTAGAAGTCAGAGGCAGAACAGAACTCAAGGTAATGCCTTACAGAAGTAACTAGTGGTACAGTGGAGAGTGCTGGACTTGGTCAGGAAGCTCTGAGTTCAAATCTTCCCTCCTCCTCCTCCTCATCATAACTAACACTTATATAGTACTTACTGTGTGCTAGGCATTGTACACTAGTTGTGTGACCTTGGACAAGTTACCTACCTTCCATCTGCTTGTTTCCTCTACTATAAAATGGGGATAAGAATAGTACCCACTTCCCAGGTTATAAGGATTAAATTAGATAATATTTGTAAAGTGCCTGTAATAGGTGCTTAATAAATGCTTGTTCCCTTTCCCTACTATAGAATTGCTCCCATAATGGGACTGCCCCCTCTGAAAACCTTTGGCCTGACTGCTACATCTTCCCTAGAGTTCATGTCCCCTCCACCTCTTCTCTCTCTGTGTCTAGCTATCTCTCTGTCTCTCTTGTCTCTGTCTCTCTTTCTCTCTCTCCAGAAAAGCAAACAATATTCTTTTATTTTTTTAAAACTCTGATGAAAGAATGAGCCTCTACATGAAAACCCATTTTAAAAAAGAATTGTACATTAACCTGCTTCTGAGTTAGTCATATTATGCAGACTGCATCCTAATTTTTAAAGATGCCTAAATAGTTCATGGAGTGTTTGCAAACATATCAGGTAGTATAGTTTCATTACAATCTTTCTAACTTTTTCCCTAGTATTCTCAATAAATATCCAATCTTCTTCCTATCCCAGGTACATTCCCCAGGTTACCAGACCACTCTTGCTCCCTCCCCTCTCCCCCAACACCTCTCACATCCTAGACCACGAGTGGGGAACCTGAGGCCTTGAGGTCACATGTGGCCCTCTAGGTCCTCAAGTATGGCCCTTTGAATCCCCTTAGGATTTGTCCTGTGAAGTTTGGAGTCAAAGGGCCGCACTTGAGGACTAGACAGTCACACGTGACCTTGAGACTGAAGGTTCCCCAGCCCTGCTTTAGACTAATGTAAAGTCATCTTCAACCTTTGCTTCAAGATAACACCCCCGTTGGTCTTTGGGCTAGCCTTGCCCCCTGGTCTGAGACTCCTCCCTGGCTACTACTCTCCACTTCACTGGAACCCACTCTCCCCTATTCCTACTGGCTTGGAACTTCCTCCCCAGATCCAGCCTCTTTCACTGTTGTCCTCAGAACACTGTGCTAACCTTCCACCTAATCCCAGACCTACTCTGATTGCCTTCCCACAGGGAAAAGGCGTAGAGAATACCTACTGGCTTGTGGGAAGAAAAGGATTTGACAAACCTATTCCTACCCCTCCTGACCTGCAGCCAGGGTGAGTGGGCTTGGGCCACGGAAAGGGTGGTTGGGTTGGGACCCACAGAGATGTCAGGATTGTAAGTGCAAAAGCTTGAGGGAGGATTTGATGGTCCCCTCTCACTATTACCATCCTCTCTGATTTCTCTACATCTCTCTTAGAGGTCCCTGAGCATAAATGTTGGGAAATAAAAGAACTAGATAATCTTCGGGGCCCATGATCTTATGGACAGAGGCTACTGCCTTTGTACTTCCTGTTCCCTCTGCTCCACTCCATCTCTATCTCCCTTCACCTTCTGATACTTCTACTTCTCCTCTACCCCAACCACTGAACTAGGAGTCAGGAGACCTGGGTTCTAATCTAAATTGTGTCCTTGGACCAATTATTTTTCTCTCAGTCTCAATTTTACCATCTGTAAAATAGAGATAATAAGTTACCTCATTAGTGTGTCATGAGAAACAAAAGAGATAGTGTATGTGGAGGTGTTTAGAAAGTGTAAAGTAAAAAATAAAATAAATAAATAAAATTTTAAAATAATTTAAAAAGTATTAAGCCCTCTCTATGGATGTAAGAGATTATTCTTTTTGTTATTTTAATTTCCCTAGGGCCAGTAACCATGGTATTAGTTTGCAAGAGATCCCTGCAGAAAGAAGGAAGAAGCTGGAGAAGGCACGCCCAGGGCAATTATTGGGAAAATGAGGCCATGGCCCCAAGAACAGGTGACCCCCTCTTTCCTAAATCCCATGATTCTCCCTCTATGGCATCCCCTGCTATGAGTCCTCTCCACAAATGCCTCCTTTGTGGACACCGGGAATTCATTTCATGACTACTCCTCTATGACACCATTTGATGGCCTTTGCCGTCACTTTATTTTATTTTTAACTTATGGAATAAAATAAGCATTTACATAATACAATACAATAAAAAGATGATTGCACATGAAGCTGCAAATCTACTGTGCACAACCCTCTATTCCTTTCAAATATACAACAAAAATATTATATAAATTTATATATTATATAATTTATATATTTATATATAAATATATTATTATATTATATTATATAATTATATATAATTTATATTATATAAATTTCTTTTTTTCTCTCCATCATCTTATTAGACACAAATAGGTGTGTGTATGTGTGTGTGTGTGTGTGTGTGTATAAAATTATATATATATACTTTTATTTATCAGTTCTTTCTCTGGATGCAGATAGCATCTTCCTTCATATGTCCTTTACAGTTAATTTGGGTATTTATAATAGACAAAATAACTTAATCACTTAAAGTCATTCTTAAAACAATATCGCTGTTACTGTATACAGTGTTCTCTTCATTCTGCTCATTTGCTCTTTGTTGAAGCTTTTGAAAATAATATTCAGTAACATTCTAAGTTATAATTGCTATTTGTGAAATCCCCTCCATCTTATTTTTACTCATTATTTTCCTTCTCAGTCTCTTTTCATCCTATTCCTATTATCTTTTTATCCCATTATTCCTTATTTTACCCTTCCCTCTAAAGATCCCTTCCTTTTCTATTTAACCCCACCCTCCTCGGCTTAATCAATATACCCTTCTAAAAGCCCCTCCCCTACCTCATCCCCCAGTTTTCTCACCTCTCTAGACATATGCTACTCCTCTTCAGATATATTCTTTGTTCCCTCCAGTGTTACTAGCCCTCCACCCCTACCTGTTTCCTCAGTATTAGTCACACCCAGTTTACTTTCTAATACCTCTCTCTCTCTCTCTCTCTCTCTCTCTCTCTCTCTCTCTCTCTCTCTCTCTCTCTCTCTCTCCTCCCCCGGCCCTTAAAGAGGAATATGGTTTATACTGCTCCTGGATGTCACACTCCTGTGGTTCCCTGGAGTCACTGAAGAGGCATACTTTATGCCAGAACCAAAAGATTCTCAGGCTGGAGAATACCTGACTACAAGTTTGTTTTGTGACTTTTGACAAGTAATTTTCCTTCTCTATAAAATAAGAAAGTCAGACTGGACAACTTTTAAGGTCCCATTTGTACTCTGACCTTCTAATGCTCTGTGTTTTTGTGATCTCAATCCTGAAACATTAGAACATTCATTCCTGTTGGATTTCTGGAACTCTAGAACGTCCTACTCTGAAGGCTCTTCCAACTACAGAAATTTCTGGGGCTTCAAATCAACTAGCCACCAAGGGCCTTAGACCCTATTCAAACTGAGGATTTTAGCCATTTGAATTTTCACCTTCAAACAGTTCTGGAACATGGGAGGTCCCAGGAATTCAAGAGGATTTTGGGATATCAGAACCCACAGCCCCAAATGATTCAAGGACTTTGGAACTTTAAGCATCAGAAGATCCCAGAGGTTTGGAAGGGTAGCATGGATGGACCTTCCAGGGAGTGCCAGTCCTTGGAGTGAACTTCAAAGGTTTCCTTCCTGGTTGCAATCCAAGTGACCATGTTAAGACCATATCTCAGTCTGGAGAAAGCTATTTTCTGGTCACTCGGGACCAAGGCCTGGTGCCGTGGGTTGGGAAAAAAATGTCTTCTACTAGACTGTGGAGCCAGAAGAACTGATGACTCAGTGGTTACTGAACTGGGACTGAGAGTGTATAAAAATGGAAGCAGCCTCCCTCACTCTTGCAATCATGACTTGCAACCATGTAAATGATTGCAATCATGAGTGATCTAAGAACATAAATCATAATATACAATTTGATCTTGAAAAATGATTCCAATTGTAGACATTCTTCATGTTATTTTGCCATCTTTAATGATCACCATAGCTGTCCAAAGATCATTCCAAGCTTGGTGTAACATTTGGAGACAATTGTTATTCAACAAATTTAATACATCTTATCGATGAGATGCTCAGCAACTGCTTCCCTCAGTCCAGTGGGGAGCTCTTCACCATGTTTATGTGAAACCATTGTCTGTTCAACTCCTCAAAATTCAAACCACTGTTATTCTCATGCTGGCTCTCCTTGAATTGCATTTTTGAGGAGATCCCAAATACTCTTTAAAGGTTTCTCATCCAGAGTCATCAGAAAGGTCCAGATCTACATCTTAGTGTTAGATTCCACATGATTCTCCTCTCCTTTTTCTCCAGACTGAGAGTATGTCAGCTCAGGTCTCAGGGGAGAGAAAGATGCCAGCTATCACTCCACAATGTCTCCAGACCTAGCAATATTCGCAAAGTCAATGCCTGGGCATATCCATCTCAAGTTTGCTGCTCTATCACTTAATTGGGGAAGCAAATATGAGACAGCGGTGGTAGTCATGAGCTCACAGCCATCATTGTCAGGGTAAGAGATAGGGAAGCCCTTCCCCCATCCAGCTCCTGAGAGGTAACTCAAAAGTTGCCTTATTATAGGCACAAAAGAAAAAGAAAGGAGTATAGTTCTGTCTCTGCAACTCCTGAGTCATCCATTTTTCTGGCTTCTCAATTATAAGACTTTTAGTCACTTCATAGTATCAGCCTGTTGGTCCTAGATGGTTAGAAACCAACTCCCCCCAAATGTCCACATGGTTACTTGAACTAAAATCAGGCAGACACTATCTGAACATATTTCTAGGACTGAGCATCACAGGCCAATGAACCCATGCTACACAAGCATTGGGATCTCTGAGAATCTGGGGAGTCAATGCCTTCTGCTTCCTTCCAACTATCACCCCCAATACAATCTACCCACCCAGGGATCCTGGGATTTGAGCTCAAGCCAAATTACAGAAGATAATGTGATTAGGTGCTGTGACCTCAGAGGATTCTAAGACTAAAGTCCTCTACTTCCCACCTTGCTGGGAACATTGACTGTCGAGAGGTGCTGAGGTCATTGCTCTCCAAAGACAGAGGATAAGCTACTGAATAGGATTCCCTTCAACACCCCAGGTCGGGGGTGGACAGTGGGGGTTGGGGGGAAGTGTAAGTGTTTTGGGGTGTGTGTGTATGTGTATGTGTGTATATGCATGTGTACGTGGTGGGAGTGGTGAGGGGTTTGGGTTTGTCACTCAGGGCTTAAAAGATACCTAAGTGCACACTTTAGGGAATATCTTAAGCCACTATTTAGAAACTGATCCTTTTGCACATGGGAGAGAGGCAGTGTGGTAGTGAGCAAAGAGCACAGGACTGGGCATCCTGAAACATGAAGTCAAGTTCTGTCTCTGCTGCTTTCTTAGCTGTGTGACTCTGGGCAAGTCCCTTTACCTCTCTGAGCCTCAGTTTCCTCAACTGTAAAACGGGGATAATGATACTTGCACTACCTCCCTCATAGGGCTGTTCTGAGGAACATAGCTTATAAGCTGGAAAACACTATAAGTTTCAGTTTAAGGGCAAAAGATGACCTGCCTAAGGACACAAAACTTCAGAGCTGGAAGGAACAATCCAACTTGTAACTGAGCAGAATTCGCCTCTTCAATGTCCCCAACAGCTTCTGAATAAAGTCCTCCAGTGAAAGGGACCCACTCCCTCCCATTCCATAACTGGACAACTTCACTTGTTAAAAAGTTTTTCCTTTATTAGAAAGCCATTCTACTGAATGATATCTGCCTCTCTGCAATTTCTATCTATTTTGTTCCTTTTGGTGCAAGAAGAAAAAATCTTATCTCTTTTCTACCAGTATATATTTGAAGACTGCTTTCATGTCCTCCATCCTCAGTCCCCTTTTCTTCTGTCTAAACATTTGTAATTGTTTCAGCTGGTTCCTGTATGGGATGGTCTCCCTCTTACCCTCTTGGACATCCTCTTCTGTAATTGTCCTTCCGAAATAATGATGTCCCAAACTGAACACAATACTTGAGACTTAGGTTGACTAGAGAACAGTACAGCAAGATGCTCACCTGCCTCTTTCTGACCACTTTCCTTCTCAGTGAACCCTAAGGTCACATTTGCTCTTTGACTTTCATTTTGCCCTGCTGACACATTCAGCTTGGATTCAAAGAGGCTGGTTCAGGGCTTTAGAAAACAAAATGGAGTTCATAATGAGAAATTACCGTGAATCTATAGTGAACCAGAATGCTTGGGGAACAGAATGTTCTATTTAAATTTCTTCTTAACCAGAGGGTGTAAAATTCAAGGCCACCTTCTTGCTTATCTGATTCAGAGCCTCATAATTTTCTATGAGGGTGGTCATTCTGAGCAGTAGCTCCCAGGATGTAGTATTACTTAACTCAGCTAAATAAATTCTTATTAAAATGAACAAAGAACTCTACTGGGCAATTAGAACATAAATATAAAAAATGAATCAATCCTTGTACTCAAGGAGTCTAATTATGCAAAATATGTATATAGTCCCTTAAACACAATAGAAGCTCACTGTTTGTTGAATGTGAATAAGCATATTACAAGATAAAGAGTGATAGGGGCACAGGAAAAATACAAAGTACTTTATAAAGATTTGAGGAAGGAGAGATCACTTTTGGTTGAAAGGACCAGGGAAGACTCCATGGAGGAGGTAGCAGTTGGACCTTGAAGAAAGAGAAAAGTCTTTAACAATCAGACCTAAGGGTGGACTATATTCCATGTTGGAGAGGCTAAGTTAAATTTGGGAACAGTGAGCCATTCATTTTGAAAAATAAAGTACATGAAAGCAAATAGTATGAAATAAGACTGGAAAGATAGTCCAGTTGTGGAAGGCCTTAAAATACCAGGCTAAGGAATGTTACATTTCATCCTGTCATCAGTGAGAGCCCATTGGTAATTTTTGAGCAAGGCAATGATGATCAGAGACCTGTGCCTTAGAATCACTTAGAGTTAACAAGGATATGTGCTGGTGATTGTCTAGTCTACTCATCCCCCAAAGCTCCAGTACCTTTGGATACTGAACCACTCCAGTATCTTTGGATACTGGTCACATAGCTAGTAAGCAGCAAAGTTGGGATCCAAGTCCAGATCCTCTGACTTAAAACCCAGGATTCTTTCTGCTATACTGGATTGGAGAGGGGGAAGACTGGAGGCAAGGATGCAAGTCCAAAGGTTTTTATAATTGGCATATAAGACTGGAAGTAGGTTGTGGCAAGATCAGTGTCAGGACAAATTGGAAAGATTTTTTGAAGAAAAAATTGATAGGATTTTGGCAATTTACTGGATGTGTGGGTAAGGAGTGAGATAGAAGGAAGGGTCCAAGGTTACTTCTAGATTTCAAACCTGGATGATTAACTAGAAGGACTGTGGTACCATTGAAAGAAACAAGAGAGTTGAGAAAGGGGAAAGGAGATGAATTTGGTTTTGTTGAATTTGTAGTGCTACTGGAACTTCTATAGGGAGAGGTAATATGGAGTTGGAAAAAGGGCTCTGGATTTGAAATCAGAGGACCTGGATTTGAATTCTGGTTCTGTTACTGACTGTGTAACCTGAGGCAAATTATTTTACCCCATTGAACTGAACTCTAAGGCCACTTCTAATTCTAGAACCTCTAGAACCGTGGATATTTGAAAATGTGGGACCCATTGCTCAGGGTTGTGTCTTGGAAATTATCCATGTACAGGTGATAATTGAAATCTTGAGATCACCAAGGGAGAGAAAGAAGAGAGCAAAGGACAGAGCAATGGGGGATTAGAAAGATGATCTTGCCAGAGAAGTCATCGTCAGTCTTTTAGGATAATGAGCAGAGAGCAAAGTCCTGGAAGCCAGTACTCTAATGTGGATGCTGAAAGAACTTTTCAACAACTAGAGCTGCTGAACAATGAAGTGACTTGCTTGGGGAGATGGTGAATTCTCCACCACTGGGAGAAGTCATAGAGGGGATTCCTGCATTGAATGGAAGGTTGGACTAGAAAACCTATTAGAGGTCCTTTCCAACTCAGTTCTAAGATGCTATAATTCTGTAGAAAAGGTAAAAAAAAACAATGGGCCAAAGCTGTATGTTGAGTATTAGTGTTTCTGGGATTAATCAGATCTCCAGGCCTCAGAAAGAAATGGCTGAAGATGATTATGGGTGTTTCAGTGAGTTTGTTGCCAATTCTCTTAACTCAATATACCAGAACAGAGCACAATATCCCTCCTGACTGGGATGGGGAATAAAGCTGGTGTCTAGAGATTCTACTGTTAAATATACTTACATTCCTTTACTCTATACCCCTCCCAAGTAATCTAGCTTCTCTCTCATTCTCAATTTCTCCTTCTTAGTCTCTTTATTTTAGAAAACATCCTAAAGCAAGGCACTATCTTATCTGGGAGAAATAGCTTAATGTTTGGCAAGAACACTAGATTTAAAGACAGGGGATCTAGGATTCCAGTCAAAGCTCTGCCAGTGACTCATTGTCACTTTGATAATACCACTTTCCTCTGTGGACCTCAGTTAACTGTAAAATGAAGGAGCTGAATTTTGTTCAGTTATTTTCAACTCTTCATGACCCCATTTGGGATTTTCTTGGCAAAGATACTGGAGTGGTTCGCCATTTCTTTCTCCAACTCATTTTACAGATAAGAAAATGGAGGCAAACAGGTGTTTTCCACAGGGTCACACGGCTAGTAAAGGTCTTAAGCAGAAATTGAACTCTGAAAGATAAGTCTCCAGGCCAAGCACTCTATCCATTGTACCACCAACTTGCCTGTGGAACCTGGGTTAGACGGTCTTTAAGGTTCCATCTGGATCTAGAATTCTATGACCTGTGATCTTGGGAGGGTATTTGAGGGTTAAAGAATATAATGTATGCCTACTCTGGGTCTCCTCTTGACTCTCATTCTACACATCTGGGGTAGAATTGAAACTAGCTGACAGAGCAGGGAAAACACAGGTTAAAGACATTAAAGGCAAACCCTTTCCTAACACTCAGGAAATTCCTTTAGTTTATGTATGGTGTTATTAGCTAAATTCCTGCTAGCAGCTTTTTTTCTGATGTCTTTCTGTATTCAATTCAACAAACGTAGAATCATGTATCTGCTATGTGCAGAGCACCATGCTGGGAGCTTAGGTGAGATACAAAACCCAGAGAAGCCTTCCTTTACAGGGCTTATAGTCTAGCAGGGGAATATGATGTTCTGGCCTACAGAATCATAAACAGGTAACAAAGATGCATAATAAGTAATACTTGGCAAGTGCGTATAAGAAATACATCACAGTGCTCATTCTGCTAAGAGGGGCAGATGGAGGAGTGGGGTAGGTAAAAAAAAAAAAAAAGCCCCAGCCTCCAATAGAAGAAAACACAGTAAATTGAGCTTTGCTGTATTGAGCTGCTACCTGACCCTGAACTCATGACCCCTCCTCTGTGATATTCTACAAGGAAATCTTTTTAAAAATTGAGGTAAGAGGTGCTGAGCTAATTAAAATAAAATAAACTTCATTTTAACTCAATATAAAGTCATTTTAGCTGAGTTGGTATTTAGCTCCCTTGGTTTGTAAATTCAATAAAAATGTGAGATGAAAACATAACTTGTTTTTTGTTTCTGCTGTTTTTGCAAAATCTCCTTTTATATTTGCATGTAGCTTCATGTCACCCAACAATTTTGCGGCTGGACTGGGCTGGACTCGACTCTGACATACATACTGTGCATACATACTCTGTTTCATTACAGGACTGTTACAGGTTGGACTCAACCTGTCACAGTTGTGATCAGGGAGCTCTAAGCCCATCCTTTACAACTGTCCCCAATGAGTGACCTTCTGTTCCTTGCAGAAGGTGTCCCGAGACAAAAAGGGAAGGGAAGGGAAGGGAAGGGAAGGGAAGGGAAGGGAAGGGAAGGGAAGGGAAGGGAAGGGAAGGGAAGGGAAGGGAAAGGAAGGGAAGGGAAGGGAAAGGAAGGAGAAAGGAAGGAAAAAGGCAAGGAAAAAGGAAAGGAAAGGTAGACATGCTTCTACCACTTGAAGCATTTCATACTATACTCTCCATTGCTCAAGGATTTAAAAGAACAACTAACCAATTTTTATTCTTTTTCTTTCCTCTCTCCACTCAGTTTGTCCTTTATTTCTTCCTTGGCTCTCTCATCCTTTAAATTTCTATTGCTATCACCCCAGTCCAGGCCTTCACCATTAAGCCCCCTGCCATCACAGAATATCCAAATTGGAAGGTACCTCAGGGACCACCTTGTCCAACCTGTCCAAGAATGTCTCCTATTATTTCCCTTAAAAGTAAGTATACACTTTGCTTGAGGACTTCCAATAAGGAAAAACTCACTATCCCCTGGGATAGTCCATTTTGCTCATGGTTAGCTCTAATTTTGAGTAATATTTTTCTGGACATGAAGCCTAAAGATGCATCTGCAAGTTTCCTCTGCTGTGCCTCATTCTGCCCTCTGTGGGGAACTCTAATCTTTCCTTTATCTGCCAGCCCTTCAAATACTTGAGTGTAGTTTTTCTGTCCCTACTAAATTGACTCTTCTCCATGCTAAATTATCCTCAGTTCCTTTGATCAAGTTTCCAGTCATATGAAAATGTGACTGTTAACAAGCCTATTTTGTAGCTCCCCAAATTGAATATCCTTTCTCTTTTTTCCATGCCTTTACCCAGTCTGTCTTTCATTTCTGGAATATTCCCTTTTCACCTTCCAGTTTCCTTTAAGACTGAGCTAAGGTGCCATTTCCAGTGGGAAGTGGTCCCCTCAGTTGTCAGGTTTCTCTCCTCTCAAATTATCTTTATTTGTGTATGTGTACATGCTAACTTCCCTCAGTTAATAGATGCTTAATACATGTTGGTCGCATGAACTGATGGTAAAATCTTTCACCATTTTGATCACCCTCCTCTGGTGAAATTTCTAGCTTATCAATATCCTTCCTAAAATACGTCACTCAGAATTTAGCACAATATTCCAGATGTAGTCTGACCAAGTCAAAGTACTTATGACTGCACTGTCATCTCCCTTATCCTGGAGACTCTTCTAGGACAGCCCAAGCTCTGGTTGGCATTTCTGTCTACCAAGTACCATTACTGACATGTAGGCTTGCAGTCAATTAAAATCACCATCTCTTTTTCAAGCAAATTGCAGGCTAGCCCTGTATTTGTCCTTTTGAAGTTAATTTTTTTTTGTACCTGTGTAGCACTTTACAATTTTTTCTTCATTTTATTTTATTTTTTATTAATTAATTGATTTAGTTTTAGTTTTCAACATTCACTTCCACAAGATTTTGAGTTCCAAATTTTCTCCCCATCTCTCCCCTCTGCCCACTCCAAAACAGAGTGCATTCTTTTCCTAATCTGCCCTCCCTTCTATCACACCCCTCCCTTCTCTTATCCCCTTCCCCTCTATTTTCATGCAGGACAAGATAGATTTCTACACTCCATTGCCTGTATGTCTTATTTCCCAATTGCTTGTAAAAAGAATTTTTAACATTCATTTTTAAAACTTTGAGTTCCAACTTCTGTCCCTTTCTCCCTCCCTACCCACCCCCATTAAGAAAGCAAGCAATTCAATATAGGTTACACATGTGTAGTCCTGCAAAATGCTTCCATAACAGTCATGTTGTGAAAGACTAACTATATTTCCCTCCATCCTATCGTGCCCCCCATTTACAGTTTTTCCTGTTAAACTTCATTGTACATTTGGCTCAATTTTTTTAGTCTATTGAGGGTTGGTTTTGTTTTGGTTTTTTGATCCTAGTTCTGTAAAAGTGAAGCTTTAGCTATCCTGTGACCTATGACACTATACTGTTGTTGTCTTTGGTGGGGGGAACCATCTGTCCTTTTATATTCCCAATATATTAAGAAAAGTCATTTGTGTCAAGAAGTTGTTGGGAACAGAGACTAGCTAAAAAGATAGTATTAGAAGGGGATGACTCAAGTTCTGAACCTCTGGGTGGGAACACTCCTAAGAAATGGAAAAGGGGAGGGGAAACAGAGAAGAGAACTGTATTCTTGGGTCTCAGTTTACATAATTATGCAACCCTAGTATCCTGAATCAATTTTGGAGGGAGAGAGTATTGATAGTAACTTAATAATGTGAGGAGCTAGGACAGAACCTTCCTATGTAGGTGAAGAACATTTAAACACCACCCTCTGTTTACTCTCCAGTGACTTCAGGCTCTAGACTGATCAGTCTGTATCAGAGGCAGGACTTTGATCCAAGGTCTTCCTGTCTTCCTTAGGTCTTTACTATTACATTGCTTTTCTAATTCTAATCAATGACAAGGTTAAATTTCATGCATTTCTGTAACCTTCATGACCTTGTTTTAGGATAATATGTATGCGTAAACAAGTTCATGTTACTTTCTTAAAAATTTCCCCATTTTTCCCCTTTATAGTGACTCTACACTAATCTTAAAGTTAAACTTCTAGCTGGCTTAATCTGGATCCAGAAATAGCCATTTGTCATTTTAATAGAATAGGAAGATCTTCCCTGCCCATTAATAGGTCAAACACATGGAGCCTGGGTCACATGGAGCTCAGACTAAGAGGAGCTTATCCAAGGAGAGAGAGAGAGAGAGAGAGAGAGAGAGAGAGAGAGAGAGAGAGAGAGAGAGAGAGAGAGAGAGAGAGAGAGCAGAGAGTGAGAGCAGTCAGAGCAGAGAGAGAGAAGCAAGTTGTGAAAGGGGTAGAGGGAGAAGTTTGTCTAAGGGAACTTCATTTTTTGTGGGGAAGCCTGAGAGAAAGAAGGTTTAAAATGTCTCACCCCCTAGATTAGTGATAAGTACCCTCTTAAATCTTACCTCCTGGTGTTCTAATGATGTCCCAAATAAACATTTTGGTTTTGCCTTTGAGGAAGAGAGTTTATTATATTTTGTGAATCTGCCCTGGAAATATGCAGGCATATTCATAAGGGCTACTATGGGTATTGCATTGGCATTACACCATCAAAGACATCCTCCTCTTCCTTTTACTCATAAGGCCTTATTGAACCCTTAGTTTCTTAACAATAATTTGGTTTTCTAGCCTATGGATGAAAATAGAAAAATAGTAAACTGAAATTTGAAGAACCAAATGAGAACGGAAAAAAGCAACAGCTAAGCTCAAATATTGAGATAGAAACTAAAAAAGACTAAAAATTATGTATTATAAAGATGGATGTTCAGATCATAACCCCGAGTTATCAAAAAAAGGCTAGCTAATATTCCATTTCATAAAGCAAATAAATCTGTAAATGTTTGTAATGATGGTTAATCAAAAGTTTTGGCACTTCATAAATTTCATTGAAAACTACTTACCTTTTCCAAGGGGTTCCTAACTTTTTTCTTATACCTAACTAGTTTTCTTACACCTTACTCCCCTCTGGGACCAGTAACACTGACCTCCATATTGTTCCTCAAACAAGATTTTAATGAGGGGAATTATGATTTTCATATGTGTAATGAATATATTAATAATGTAGGTTTTCCAGAATTGCCTCTTCTGGTTTGTCAATCAAAAGCTTACAATGCAACTTGAAATGATCAATCAAACCCTTGACAACATTCTCATAATCACTGTACCTGTGTACCTTAAATCAATATAAGAATTGTAGAACCTGTTGCTCTCATAGAACTCTGGTTCTATGCCCTGGGGGGCACAGAAAAATTTGAAATAATCCAAGAGTTGTTTCGTCCTCCACCTGTAAGCTTGTAGTGGGAAACCTCTCAGGCCCTGAAAAGGATTGTTTGTAATTCACCTTCCCCTACTCCTTCCCCACCTGTGATTTATGTATATAAGCTATCTATCCTAGAGATCATTCCTTACACTGAAATTGATCAGTTACTTCATAACTGGCACTCCTGTCTCTAAGTCTGCTTTGTGCAACTCCGAGAATTCCCAGGTTAAAGACTGGCTCAGTAAAATCCTGTTAACACATTCTATCTTTTGATTTGGGACAATTTTTCTGGCTGGCTTTCCTCACTTCCATTTCCTGCTCTGCGTGGTTTCCTTTAAGTCCCAGATAAAACCCCACCTTCTACAAGAAGCCTTTTCTCCATCCCATTTAATACCATTGTCTTCCTTCTGTTGATTATCTGCATTTTTTTCTGTACATATCTTGTTTGTACATAGCTATTTGCATATTGTTTCTCCCATCAGAAGGTGAGCTTCTCGAAAACAGGGACTGTGTTTTGTCTGTTTTGCATCCCCATCCCTTAGCTGGCACACAGTAGGTGCTTAATAAATGTTTGTTGACTGGTATAGAATGAGTTTTAGTTCAAATACAAAGCAGATGGCCTTTGAGATCCCTTTACAACTAAGATTTTATGATTCTGTGAATTATGTCCCCTTTGACATCTGTGGTTATGAAAATACAGTATAGCTTTAGCAGTAATATCCTAAAATAGCTATCCTCCAAGAAAGTCTGTCTCTGCGTCCTCATTCTGTCGGGGTACCTTTGTGCATCTTGATTTCTTCTTTGTTTCTGTCTCTATTTCACCCTGCCCATTTTTATTTCACACATTCATCCAAGAGATATTGTCCTCGTGCTGGGCACCATGGGGGATCCCATGAAAACTGTAGGTCTCAGTCGTTATAGTTTTACTGAAGAGATACTCACAGAAGTACACACACACACACACACACACACACACACACACACACACACACACACACGCACACACACACACACCAGTTAAGCAATAAGACAAAACATAATATGATAAAATTTTCTCCTTCTCTCTCCTTCCCTCCACCTCCACCTCCCTCCAATCTAAGCCTAAATTTAAATTTGGATTCAGAAGACCTTGGCCAAGTTATTTCTCATTTCCTGGCCTTCGTTTTCTCCCTTGTAAAATAAGGGAGTTGGAGGTGATGATTTCGAAGGTCTTTCCAATTCTGACGTTCTGTTCTATAATTCTGCTATAATAACACAGAGCTAAACTTCTTTTCTTACTTGTGGTCATGGACTAGATTTCTTTCCCCTATTCTTTTTTCTTAATCTTAAAATTTTTATATATGCTATTTTTGCTTTTACATTGTTTTCATTTCTTTGATCCCCAAACCCTTCATGAGACCATTGGACCAATGACTGTCAGAGTTGGAAGGAATTTTAGAAACTATCTAATCCAATCAATCCTTTTTAACATGTGAAGGGTTAAGGAAGAAAAGTAATTCAGGACATAACAGAAAGCTTTTTACATCATTTCCTTTAAAACCACTAATTAAATTATAACTTTGTCTACCTCCAATTGAATACTAGTTGACAAATTGGGTGCAGGGTGACACTTTGTGGTATAGCAGAAAAAGAGGCTCAAGATTTAGAGTCAGAAGATCAGGGTTTAAATTTGGATTTAGCTCAATGTGTGACCTTGGTGAAGTCATTCCTCCTCTCCATGCCTCAGTTTCCTCAAATGCAAAATGAAGAGTCTGAACTAAATAATCTCTAAAATATCTTCCAGCTTTAAAGCATGTGACCCTGTAACCCAATCAGAGAATTAAATGCCTTAGATGCTTAAGAAACATATGTTGAATTAAATCAAGTACAATATTCTCCTCTTGGTTTACTCAGTGATGTGACATTTAGAGAGGGAGTCAGGAAAACCACAAGTATTCTTGGGCAAAACTTGTCACATTGCCAGAAGACAAGGATCCAAATATATTTTAGAATTATAGAAGTTTGGAAAGAACTTAGGGCTGATCTAGTCCAATCCCCTCATTTTACAAGTGAGAAAAATGAGGCCCATTAAGGATGTACAATATTCACACTTCCCAAAAGGCATACAAATATTAAATGCCGAAGCCAGAATTCAAGCTCATGTCTTCTAACTAAAAATCCAGTACTTCTCCCCTGTTACCACACTGCCTCTCCTGCCTCAATCTTCCCAGTAGGAGCCCAAAGCTTGGAAGTGGTAATATAGAATGACAGGGCTCTAGAATGCACAAAAGATCAGGTACCAGTTGACAAGACAATGATGGGGTTACTGTATAGTTCTCTGTGTGGGAAAGTCATTCGAGAACTTCTAAACCACACAGACTAGCTGAGGGCAACAGCTGGGATATACTTTGACTCTGTGGTCCTAAACTTGCGCCTGTTTTGTCTCTGCTGACTCTGCAAGTTCCCACAGGAGCAATAGGCTGTTGACCTGGGAGCCAAAAATATTTGCAACCTCTGCGTGTCCAAAAAAGGTAAAGGCTGGTGTTTAGAGGATGCTTGACTTTATTTTTCATCTTTCAAGGAAAATAAATTGATATACTTTGTTTTCTCCAACAAATACCCAAACACAGGCATTAATAAGACTTCTCAAGTTTTTCCCTAACAAGTTAGTTTATTAATTGTTAACAGAAAGGAGTGCTGTATCAGGATGGCACTAACATTGGGTGTGATACTTGACCAGATTTTTGTTGCTTTCCAATGTTTATTTTATACCCATCATTATTGTCATTGTGTATATTATTAGTCAGTCTCACCTTTCTGAATTCTCCCTGCCTTGATTTGTCTCCACATGTTTTTTTTACTGAATTCTTCATATTCATCATTTCTTCCAATAGTCATAACATTCCGGTGTATTTCTATGCCACAGGTTGTTCAGTCATTCCCCAATCTTTGGGACATTTTGTTTCTACTTTTTAAAAAATCATAAATAATGCCATTATGAGCATTTTTGTATATGTTATATTGAAACGGGCTTTTATGACGACCACTATCACCATCACTCAGACTTTTGCAGTGGCTTACAAATGTATTTCTTTGACTTTAATCTTTCTCTAATCAGATCCTCTTTTTAAAAGACATTCTCTCTCTCTCTCTCTCTCTCTCTCTCTCTCTCTCTCTCTCTCTCTCTCTCTCTCTCTCTCTCCCCCACCCCTCTCTCTCAAGTCTTATGGAGAGTCTTCTTGACATTGCTCTCCCAAAGAACCAAAACAAAAGCCAATATCCACATTTGACAATATATGTCTCATTCTGCACAGACAGCCTACCACTTCTCTACTGAGAAGAGGTAAGCATAATTTTACCAACTGCCTCTGAAGTCATGATGGTCCCTAAGATTGGAAATCTCAGCTTTTTGATATTTCTTTCTTTTGGAGTAGAGTGGCCATGTTGCATGTCCTTCATTAGGCACCAAGGCAAAATAGTGAATGGAGTCCTGACCTTGTAGTTCAAATCCCATCTCAGACTCTTACCAGATGTGTGACCCTTGGCAAGTCACTTAATCTGTTCCGGCCCTAGTTTTTCTATTTGAAAAATGAAGATAATATTTCTTTCTCTGGCTCATTTTTACAGATGAAGAAATAGAGGCAAGCAGGGTTACGTGACTTGGCCTGGGTCATGTAGTTAGTAAATGTCTGAGGCCAGATTTGAACTCAGGGAGAAGAGTCTTCCTACCTTCAGGCCCAGCATCCTATCTACCTAGCTGCCCCAATGAATAATAATAATAATAGGTCATATTTAAATATTACTAAGTTGCCTAAGATGCAGGCGCAGAGACACAATGAAAGAAGAAGAAATAGAGGCAGAAATAAGATAGAAAGACTGAGTAAGGGAGATGGCTATACATAAACTGTAAAGGAGAAGAGAGACAGAAGTAGGTGGGACTGTGATGACATGGTGATGGAATTTGGCAGGGCTTGGAAGGGGGAATGTGGGAACTTCAGGACCAGCTCTTCTTAGTCTTTGCTGAGGCTCTGTCTGGGTATAGGCTGAGCAGGGCAGTGATGACTAGAATGCAATATCTTTCTGTTCTGACACTTCCAGAGCTGAAGTCTAGAGAAAATTTAGAGGAGCTTTGTTATCCTCCAGTCTTCTGTTTCAATAAGATCTGAGCAGAAACTAAGGTGAGGGTGTGAACTGGGGTGAGCCAGAGTAGCTAGAGGTGGTTTTTTAACCAGAAAGCATTCTTATAAGCCTTCTATTTCCATGGGAGCTTTGTGGATGGGAGGCCCAACTATCTGGTACTTTCCGTCCTATGGCTGGTAATCTCCCTGTTCAATCAAGCGAGCAAAGCAAGTATTTGAAATTACGCTTCTCTGCTCATAGGTTCTTCTTTCTACTGGAAACTTGCCTAGGGACATGATATAAGCATGCCTCCCTTGGCTGGGGGATCTCCATGCAGCATTAGTCCCCATTCTTCTTTACTTACCTCAGGCCACACTAAATCAGAGATGTGCCTCTCATCTCTAAAGGAATTAAAGCTTCTTCCTGAATATCTGGTGTTGGCATTAATCATACCAGACAGATATTCGGTGTTTGATTTTCTTTATCCATAACTGAATAGAGGACATACATGACAAACCAAGTTGGGCTAGAGGCTGGGGGTATCATAGCACCCAACTTGATACTAAACTGAATAAATGAGCCCTGGGATGCTTTGGCCACAGATGGGAGGGAAGAGAGGGGGAAGAGATGTGCAGACTTTTGTCTCTCCAGTTTCTACATTAACTAAGCTGGAAGCAGAATGGGGTTAGCAGTGAGTGCCATGTCCAGCCAGAGTCCTGGAGCAGAGAAGGAAAGCTGGCATTTTGAAATCAGCCTTGGCTCAACCTTCCCAGTAGCACTTCCTTCTACATGGTACACGAGGGAGAAAGAATTCTTCTCTTTGGACTTCTTCCTCCTAAAAGCTATCAAAGCCAAGTCTGAAGATGTCATCAAACGGGTGAAGTCTGGGATAAGGTCTGCTTGATCTTGCAGCCCAGGTGTTACATATAGTTACCTGTATATATGTGGTATCACTTCTTCTTTCCCCCAGTAGAGCTCCTTGATTGTCTTTATTTTGCCACTTTATTCCCAGTCACTAGCACAATGTCTTAGATATAAAAGGTGCTTAATAAATATGGATAAGCTTAGATTGGACTGGAAATGAGGCAAAGTGATGACTCAGACTGAAGGGGGAGAGGCTGATTCATTGTTTGAGAGGAGGGAGAAAGGGGTGGGTAAAAGGCAGGAATCAGCAATTCTGAGCTAAAGAAAGAACAGTCACAAACATATGAACTGGGGCTGGCTGGGTTTGGGAGAAGTAAGGGATCTTTGATGTTTGCTAGGGCAGTCAGAAATAGGACTTGTTTATTGAGAGTGGAGAGGGAAATGGAGATGTTTATCTCCTTTTCGAAAGAAAGCACTGACAGGACTGGTCTGGTCTGGTGTTAAGGCTAGATATGAGACAGGCTGACCTTAAGAGGGACTTAACCCAAGTTTCAAACCTGGAACATATTTGCTTAAGACTCTCTCCACTGTTGGAGAGAATGATGACTCAAAATCTCTAAGGTAGCGAGCTGGAAATCAAGGACATGTTGAGGAGCAGGATATCCCCTACATGTCTGTTTTCCAAAGAAAGTTTTCTTTCTCACAAGGTCTCTCCCAGAAGAGAATCTGGAACCACATATGATTTTTCTCTAGAAGCAGAAGGAAAGATTCTCCCTTCTCCCAAGCTCTAGTCCCAACTATCCTCCCTACCCCCATGCAATCATGTTGAATCATCCTTCTCTTCAACAATGATTAAAATCTTGAGCCTATGATCCATGAGCCCTGAGTTACACTCCAATTCTTACTTGACATCTTGACTTTCTTAGTTTATGATCCCTCCTGGGACGGTTAGCTAAGATCAGAGAGAACCTAGACAGGTGGGGCTGTCTAGGTTCCAGCCCCTCTACTTTCTTTATAAATGGAACAAGAGGCATGAAACTGAGGCAGAGGCAGAGAAGACCACAGCAAGGTCTAAGAGGACCCCTCAAACTTCCAACCCTACCTGTTATCTGATCCCAACTCTGGACTGACCTTCATACTCATTCTTCAGTCTTAACCTTGAACCCATTCTCATTTGATCTCAAATATAGCATTTCAACACCATCTCAACTAGCCCCCTTGCCCTGATTCCTTGGCCCCTACTTTCCTTTGCCTTCTTCCCTGTCCTTATTCCCATTATCAGTTAGAGTAGCCACAGGGTCCTTTCTGGGAGTAGCATCCTGGGACAATATCTCAATCAGTTTGGTGGGGATAGTAGGGGAAAGCCTTCCCATGCAGCTGAGCAACTTTGGGAAAGAGTTCAACCAAGAGTTGGTAAGTAAAAAAAAAAAGCCTGATTCTGATCTCACTCCTAACTCTTGATCCTAAGGTTCCTGTCTTGCTCCCTCTACCCCTAACAAACCCTTGTATTCTCTGCCTCCAGGAGGAGGATTTTAAAGTGAAGATCCTCCAGGATGTGGGTTCTAAATTGCTGTTGTGACTTCACAAGGCATCCCCAGAACAGCCCAAGTCCTTGCCCTCTTTGGATCCTGATGCCTGCTTCTATCAATGGCTTCAACTCATTTCCACTAAAGGTCCTTCTTTCCATTTCCTCTGTTACCAGTGCCCAGAGGGCACAGAGAGCCTGGTGCTTCAGGATTGAGCAGGCAAGGATACCCCTCCTCACAAAGAGACTGGGAACTCAGACATCTGTGCACCTAACGTTTAGGAGGGAGACAGAGAGACAGACATGTAGAACAGACACATAGCACAATGCCAGATAAACAGAAGGCACAAATGTTGAGAGACAGAAATGGGGATGCTCATGGAAGGAAAGACACATGAACAATTGGCTGAGGATCTCTGGGATCAGGGATAGGTTAGGGTCAGACAGTGGCACTAAGGCTTTCTTCAGTGTAATCATATTTTAGAAGGAATCTAAGTGTTCTTTCAGTTTTAACATTCTTTGATTTCTGATTCAGGTTGAAGTTTTGAGTCAGGATCAGTTTTTAGTCAAGGTCACTGTGGGACTGAGGTTAGGGGTATTAAGGTAAGGTTTAGGGTCAAGGTTGAGTATGATATTAGGGTCAAGTTTAGGGGTAGAAGGGAGGTTTCCTTTCTCCTCTCACTGCCCATTTTCCCCCATTCTCCCTTAGCCAAAGTGATCTGGACTGACTTTCCCAATCTTCCTCGAGTAGCATGGTTTGGAGCTCATAGAAAGACAACAGAAGTACAGGTGAGAATAGGGAATCTGGAGATACTGTGGCTGAATACTATATTTGTTGAGGTTTAGACCCAGGGACACCAAAAACTGTTGAGGTTTCAACTCTGGGACACCAAAAACTGTTGTGGTTTCAAGATGTGTTGTGGTGGAACCATCTCAAAGAATTCAGAATCAGACCACCTCTAATTCAAGTATAGGCATTTATTGAGATTGTTACCTCTCATAAAGCAGGCTAAGTTCCAAAAGGAACCAACAACTTTAGAGAGAGCAGGATGGATTTTTACAGGGTAAAGATGCAATTACATAACATAAATTTACATAGAATATAGGAATATGATTAATATTATAAAGGCAGGAGGAGTTTGTTAAAGGATTAGGTAATGGAGGAGGGGTTGCATCTATGGTTTGATGGTTAAACATTCTGGCCATGATGCCCTCCAATTGTCTAGCTATTATGGTCCTATCTGGTCCAGATAGATAGGTATTGTGATCTTGTAGTGTAGATGGATGATATGTTTGTGATTGACTACAAGAACACACCTGTTCAAATATGTGGGAATGAATCTGGGGCAGTAGCTAGGTAGAGGCAGTGTCTGGGTTCCCATCACATGGGCAACACCTGCTGTCTCTGTGGGAACTAAAAGTTTAGGGACACACCTGTTGTTCTAGTGAGCAGTAAGGCATATATGAAGAAGTTAGGACATTGGTGGGGGAGCTAGGTAGGTACAGTGGGACTATAATGAAGTTGGAATATCAGGACTGTGGACAGTTCTGTTAGGACTCCATCACATTGACTTCTCATCTTGAGGATGGGCTGACCCCTATGTATTTAGAACCCTCCCAAATCTATTAACTGGGTATAGTCACAAATTTATGTGCTCATACTTTTCTGATTCACTACTGCACTCACCCATAGCTCTGGAATTTGGGGCAAGAGCCCTGTTTGTGGAGGAGATTCAGTATTATCTGAGAGGAACACACATTGGCTGTATGACTCTGGGCCATTTACTTAACCTCTTGGTGACTCAGGTAATTCTGTAAGACTACAAATTATAAACAGCTGCCATTTGCTTTGGTTTAGGTAATTTCCTCCTCAGGGATTCCTTTTTACCAATGAAATCACAGGCCTAGTCTAAAAGCAAACAAACAGAACAAGAACTGCACTATTGGAGAGGTGTCTGGTCCTCCTATATGTGTGCAGGCCCATGGGTACTTTGGGGGCCTCACTAGGGGAATGTGGACCCTCCATAGCCACAGAGAATGTCAGTGAGTATTGAAAGGGGATACATTTAACCTTTCAGCATCCTTCCTCCCCAGCCTTTCTTTTGCCCTTATTCCTCTTCCATGTACATTTTCTCAGTCCTTTAGTTTTTATTTTCTCTCTCCCTCGAGTTTCTCTTCTCTCTGTCCTTCAGTCTTGCCTCTCTGCCTCAGCAGGCAGTTAGTGGTACAGGACCAGAACCAGATGGAATTCAGGGGAGAGATTAGGGATGGATGTATAGATTTGTAGGTCATCTGCACAGTGATCATAATTGAACCTGTAGAAGATGATGTGAACCCAAAGGAAGAGACAAGGCTGATGGTAGGACAAGGGGGCCAAGGGATTCCAAGGTAGCTGATACTCTATGGTTCAACCATAGGGTACATTGATGTACCACAGAGTCATGACTATCAAGGGAGAGGAGGAAAATCAGTACATGGGTAATGGACCAGGAGAACAGGGAGGAATACAGGAGCCTGATTTTGTGGTAAAATCAAAGAATATATTTAGGAGAGGGACAGATGGAAGGATAGGACACTATACTCAAATAAAAGAATTTCAGAATTCTAGATAATGGAGGTAAAAAAATTGGGGGTGATGGGATTAAAGGTGTGATCAATTCTGTGTGTGTGTGTGCCTGAGGTGAAGTAAAACTAGAAGTCACAGGAGTTGAGGGAGATCAGGGCTTCTAAGGAATATCACAATGTTTTATTAAAGTCCCTTAAGCTTGAAGAGAAGAAGACTGTAAGCCAGGTACTAAATTCTTTGAGAAAGGAAAGAGGAGTTTTGGAGATTGATACATGCCCATCACAAGGAGATAGAATGGGTGCTTTAAATGTACAGCATAAACATCAAAGAAGAGGATGCTGAATGATAATGGCAAAGAGAGAATCTGGAAGTGAAATGAGAAATCAAAAGTATGTTTACCTCCTCTTCCTGTCAAAGTGCTTGAGGATGAGAGGATCATCATTGGCATGAGAGAGTGGTCAGGAATTCAGTACCTTTGGGACAGACTCATGTTTTTGATTACCCAAGATGACAGAAAGAACATGAAGTGAAGAAATCTAGGTTAAAGGAAAGTTAATAAAAGAGCAAGGGTTCCAAGGGGCACAATGGAATAAAAAGGCTGAAGCCTGTGGAGTGACAGGGTTGAGATGGATTGAGATGAGAATATAGGGAGAAAGAATATGATCACACGTATTGCTGTTCAGTCATGTCTGACTCTTCATGACTCTAAGGATCATAGCACAGCAGTACTGTCTATGGGCTTTTCTTGGCAAAGATACGGGACTGGTTTGCCATTTTCTTCTCCAGTGGATTAAGTCAAACAGAGGTTAAGTGACTTGTCCTGGGTCACATGGCTAGTAAGTGTCTGAGGTCACATTTGAACTCAGGTCTTCCTGACTCCAAGTCCGGTGCTCTATCCACCTAGCTCATACATCAATCATACATATGGGACTTGCCCAATTTCAAAGAGTGTATTATTAGCAAAGCTTTGCAAAGAAATGTCAAACCCCGTTCTTGACTTTTGTTTTGAGAAATATTGTCATAATATTTCCACCTGTCATTCTCTTCCTGTCCCAAATGCTCATTATTTTTTGTCTCCAATACTCCTCTTACTTCTGTCCCTGCCATACTGACTTTCATCTCCATATCTGTCACAAACATGGGACCTGGAATGGACCAGTCGTCTTCTCTCCTTTCTCAATCTCCTCTGGCTCCAGGTAGAGTGAGTATTTCTCAGGGTTGCCTCACTGTCTGGATGCTGATAATCTGAAGGAGCTGCACCCAAATCTTCGATCCTTCACCAGCAAGAATGTCGTCCTCAAGCTTTGCACCATACCCCTGGGAGACTGCTTTCCTATCTCCATCCTCATTCCCATGCCCCATCCAGCTGTCCCCCTCCTCCAGCTTTCTTTCATGAATTTGTTCATTCTTTCTCTTCCTTCCTTCCTTCTTTCCTTCTTTCCTTCCTTCCTTCCTTTCTCCCTTCCTTCCTTTTGTTAGAAACATGCTTGACACTAAAAAAGTATCAAGTAAAATTTATTGCAGCAGAATTCAGAGGAACTGAACACTTTGGCTAAAGCAGGCCCCCACCCTCTTTTCAGGAGCAGGGAGCACTGAATACAAAAGTGAGATGAGCTATATACCCTTACTCCAAGACAGATCTTCCCACCAGGAGACAGATTGGTCCATTCTCCATTAGGTCACTGCTCGGCCTAATTGCCGTGGGCTACCTGAGTCTTCTTACCTTAGTCCAGGTCTTCAGTGGCCAGCTGGATAAACGTATTGAGAGAAGAGACTTTCCAGAGTCAAACAAGCGTTAGGCTTTATTCAGGGTCTTAGTTACATATCCATATGCAGGGCGAGTTCTTCCCCAGGAGAAAGGGACCCCCCTCCTCCTTAAGGAGCAAGGATCATGCAGCGAGAGGACGGACGTGGAAGAGGGGAGGGACCCCCAGAGGGGACCCCACAGCAAAAAGGGGCCCCTCAGGCTTTCCTGTCCCTACATAAGCTCTCCCAGCCGCATAGTTTGCACATGAATACCATGCGTGCTCTCAGCCCCTAGCTAATTAACAACAGGTGTGCTCAGACCACGGACCAATCTCAAGGGTGTGATGCTCTCCCCAGCAAGTTTCCACTGAGAAGAGGTGGAAAAACAAGAAAGCTCGTGTTTCACTCCTCAATTCCCAGTTGTTCCCTGGGGGGCCTCGTGAGAGATCTGAGGTTTAGAAGCCCTCACTTTTACCTGCCCAAAACCATTCACGTGAGAACTGAGCTTACACCCCAACAGGTCACCATCTTCTCTACATGCCCATTATTTAACCACCCTTGGTATGATCCCCCTCCCAAACATGCTTTAACATAGGACTCATGATAGAAAATGGAGGGATAATTTTATATGGGGTGTGTCTGTTTATATACACAAGGTTCACTAATCAAGCACGGTGAAGAAAAGTCTTCTCCAGGTAACTTTAGGTTATTTTTCTTGGCTAGTTCCAGTTAACTGTAGATTTGGTTCCTTTATCAAAAACTTTGTAATTTTCTGAAGGTCACTGTCTGTCTTTTGATTGGTTGAGTTCACCTGCAGTCTGCTGGCCTTCTTATTACCTAACTTATTCTCAGTGACTTCATCAATTAACAATAACTTACTGTGGAAACTTAACTTTTGTTGTCTCTCACATTTTCTTCCTTCCTTCCTTCCTTCCTTCCTTCCTTCCTTCCTTCCTTCCTTCCTTCCTTCCTTCCTTCCTTCCTTCCTTCTCTTCTTTTTTTCAGACAAATGAGATTGAAAATGAAGGAGATGATGGATCACAAAGATCCCTGGAAGAATCTGGATGAAATCCATGAAATCTTCATGTTCTTGAAGTCCAAAGTTTCAGGTCTGCCACCCTGAGTATGGTGGAGGGGACAAGGACATATAGATGGAGCAAAGCCTCAGTCCCATAGATCTGAGGAGCAGCTCTGGCCTCCAACAACCATGGCCAGCCTACAAATCTGCCTTCCATTCTAAAGGAAATCACTTTCCGTATTCAGTGGCTTACTTCCTGTCCAATATAAACTCACATCCTGCTGCCTTCGTTTACCCCCTTTCCCCTCTGGGCTAATTTTATATCCTATATACACCACTCTTCCTATCTTGTACAAACTTATTTCCTGATGTGACCAAGAGCATTTCCAATGGGTTTTAAATTACTTCCTGTCCAATATAAACTCCAAAGTTCTCCCTCGGGTCTAGTTTCCACTATCAATTGTTTTTTGAGGCATACAGAAAGATAGCCTTGTTCCTTCTTCCTCATCCCCCCAACCTGGCCCTCATCTCTCATAGGTCTGTTAATTGAAAGGTTCCTGGCAAAAATTCTGTAATACAAATGCACAAAAAAGGCACAAAGTGTTGAAACTGACTTGAGCAAGAAAAGATTGCTTTGATCTGTGGGCATAGGAAAGGATCCATAGTATGGGATCTGGGTCTTCAAAGATGTTTAAGCCTCTAACAGTGAGATATTAGATATTAGAGATGGGGGTAGGGAGACAGTGCAGGGCAGGAGTTTATTCTAGACATAGAAGATTTGGGTGAGCACAGAGGCAGGAAAACATGGGGTTAATAGAGAGAATAGTTGAGTATTTCAGTTTGGTTTGTACTATGGACAAAGGATAGTATAGCAGTATAAAGTAAAAATGGAAAAGTAGATTGAAACTAGATTGTGGGGGGCCTTATATGCTAAACTTTCAGGAGTCTGGGCTTTAGTCAATAGTTAATGAAGTTTGAAGGTTTTAGAGCAGGGGGAATGGTGTGATCAGACATACATTAGGAAGATCATCTCTGTAGGGGATCTATTGGGGAAAGAATAAGACAGGAGTCAGAGAGCAATTAAGGGACCTTCAGACTATTTCTATTGCAATAACTCCTAGAGAGGAGGTAAGGAAAGCCTGAGAGATTGGTAACCACATGACTGGACAGAACAGATGGATGAAATGTAGAGGTAAAATTGATAGAATTGGTAACATTATATGGGGGAGGAAAAGGGAAGATAATTTAGAGGTTTCAAGCCTAAGTAACTCAAAGAACAGTGGTGCTATTCACAGAGCCAGAGTAGTTAGGACAAGGAGCAGGTTTGGGAACACAATAATGAGTTCAATTTTATAAACTGGATGATAGAATGTCAGAGCTGGAAGGGATCACTTCTACTGGAGGAAACTAGGACTTAGAGACATTACAAGGACAGAATCATATGTTGAGTTTGAAGGGACACTAAGTCATCCAAGAAGAGATGTTTAGTCTGAAGACTGAAGTTCAAGGGAAATATAAAGACCAGGGTTTATGTGCTGTTTACATAAGAGTGATATCAAATCATGAAAGTTTATGAGATAACCAAGAGATAATGTATAAGTAGATAACATGTAGATAATGTAAAATATGGGTATCAAATCCAAGATAGACTTTATTTCACTACCACCAAAAATGGTTTGGTTGTTATCCTTCATTCTCAAAGAGAGCCAAAATGGCATCACTATGCTAGAGTCAAGTTACAGTGTGTCCGATTATGCCTGATCAGACCAATACAAACTCGGAATGCTCTACCACAGGTCAGACACAAATAGTCCTTGTGAACATTTGGGATACCTGCTCTAAATCTGAGCATCTTGAGTCTTTTTTGAGCTATTTCAATTCTGCTTCACTTGTAGAATATAACACCTTCTCTGATGTGGGCACGTCATACTGAGCGTATGTCTCCCATGTCTCCCATGTCACAGACCACCAAAAATGCATAAGATGCAAAGGATTCATAAAAGCCCATTGACCAAATGCAGCACAATAAAGCACTCAGTCCATTAATTGAAAGAAATTTGTATGTTTAGCACAGAAAAGAGAAGATTTAGTAGACTTACTACTTGTCTTCGGGAATTTGAAAGTTTGTTATGTGGAATCAAGATCAGACTCTGAATTAGGAGCAGTGAATTGCAGAGACTCCAACTTAGGCACTAAAGAATGGAAATCACAGACTCAAGTTCATAAAACCAATGAGTGGCAGGGCCAGGAGGGAAGCCTGGGTCTTCAAACTCCCACTCCCCTTCTCACCTCCTTCTTCTCCCTACTTTTGCCAGTAACTCTCTCCTTTTTAGTTTTCTGATAAGGTCACTTCCTTTCCTATTATGACTGAATTTGAAATCTCTTCAAATTCTCTACCATCTCCCTTCTTCCTCATCCTAATTTAACGTTCTAGTCAATAAGACTGAGTTTGCCTCAGAAGCCATGATTTTACATCATGGATCAATCAATCAGCAAACATATATTAAGAACCTACCTTGTGCTGAGCCAAATGCTGGAGTTTCAAACACAAAAATGAAACAGTTGAAGCCTCAAGCAGCTTCTATTCTCTTAGGATAGCTGGGAACGCCTGGATTTCAGAAAAACAGGTAGAGACTGGGTTCCTTAGAACAGTCAGAAAGACTCAAATCCTTTATTTTTCCAGGGAAATCAGCAACCTATTAAGCTGTATGGAAAGAAACCTTGTCTTTTTGTCCTGCTAGGAAGCCAGGAACTTGGGTCCCTAAGAAGGTTGGGTGGTGACTCTGGTGCTTTCTAGCTCCCAAAATACATAGCTGAACATTGGCAAGAAGACACTTTTTTGGCCTCCCAGTTCCTGAATGGCCTCAGTCCTGTCTTGATCCATTGCTGCCATAGCCTTCCAAACAACTTCCCTGTCACTAATGACATGGTGGCCCTTATATTATATGAGGACCAGATACCAGCCTGCAGGAGGAGTTGGAGGTGAGGGACTCAATCATCCAGATCCTTAGGTCTTCTTAGGTTCTTATCCCTTTCTCCAGCCACAACTCTCTAAGAATATGGGCATCCAGTCCTCAGCTAAATTTGCCAATTCTCTTCTCACAGAGAATATCTGTGTTGTTTACATAAGAGTGATATCAAATCATGGAAGTTTATGAGATAACCAATATAATAATAATATAATAACCAGTATAAATAAATAACATATCAATTATGTAAAATATGGGTATCAAATAGAAGATAGACCTTATTTCACTACCTAATGGGCATTTTTAATCTGTGACACTAAAAGCAGAGAGGACAGCACCAGGTTGTCCAGGAGTTCATATGTAATCCCCCTTTAGACAATTTGTGATTTTTGTCCTGGGAATGACCTTTGTAAGATGACGAATCAGTTCACAAACTCATTCAAGACGCCTTAGCCATTTGTCATCAGTTTTGAGCTGGAGAAGTATTTCTTGATGTCCATAGTTAGGCTAACAAATGGTTTGTTTGAGAAATTTGCAATAGGGTAAAAAGCTGATTTGGAGATCCTATGAGAGACAGCATACATAGTAGGATGAGGAGAGGGTTAGCCTTAGAATTAAGAAGTCTAGGGTTCAAATCTTGTTCCTCATACATATTAGCTAGGTAGCCATAGTCTAGTCACTTTTGCCTTACTGCCTCCAGGCAACTCTGTAGGATAAGTTGCAAATTGTGGATCTGCATCCAAGGAGGGATCTCCATATTTGTGAGTCACAACTCTGGCTCTCCCTATATACTCCTATTGACGTAGCCTGGGGCTACCCCTCTAAAAGTTCACCATAGGCTAGTTAGTTTGTGGGAAATGTAGGAGAACTGGTCTCTAGTCCTGACTCTAATTAGATATGTGACTTCAGGCAAGTTCTATTCCATTCTGAACCTGTTTCCTCCTCTGTAAAATGAGAATCACCCCAAAAGTCCTTTCTAGCTCTGCCACTCTGTGATATAAATCTATGACTAAGATGACTTTAATAACAGTGATAATAATTGTTGTTGCTGTTTGGTCATGTCTGACTCTTTGTGACCCCATGGACCATGGGATTTTCTTGGCAAAGATACTAAAGTGGTTTGCCATTTTCCTCTCCTGTGGAATAAAAAAAACAGAAGTTAGCTGGCTTGCCCAGCTAATAAGTATCTAAGGCTGGATTTGAACTCAGGTTTTCCTGACTCCTTGCCTAGTCTTCTGTCCATGAAACCATTTAGATACCTTGTGATAAAAATAGTAAACACTTATATCATATTTGCTATATGCCTGGTGGTACTCTAAGTGTTTTACAATTATTATCTCATATCTTATAACTCTGGGAGGTAGGTGCTATTATTCTCTCCATTTTACAGCTGAGGAAATTGAAACAAATGGGTTAAGTGTCTTTCCCAAGGTCACACAACTATTAAGTGTCTGAGGTCAGATTTCAACTCATTTCTTCCCAACTCCAGGTCCACTATACCTCCTTGTTCCCAGTCATACTTACCCCTTCCTTCTGAGTTTCCTGGAATCAGACTTCATACAGTTTGAAGGCCTATCCTTAGCCCTTTGCTTCCTTTTAGAAGGGTTCTCTGTACCTGGTGGATCATAGCCTTCTCTCAAGTCTGTCTCCTGGTCTCATTGATGGAAGATCCCAATTTGTGGCTGCCCCGGTGACTCTGCTACACCAGAGACCAGATGGTGGGCCACTCCTCCCTCTTGCCATCCAGATGAGAGGAGTCATAGAGGTGAAGAGATGTGTCACGGGGTGGACTGGGAGAAGATGATGCATGTAAATGCATTATATAAATGTGTTATGATAATTTCTACCACTGAAATCCTTTAGAGGCATGGATTTGACGTCGGAATCTCAAAGACTATGCAAGTGGAACACGAGTGGTATATCTATGCTGGGCTAGCTAAGCTTGAATAGACTTAGTACCAGGGACCATCAGGTGACAATTTGGGGGAGGGAAGTGCACAGCAACTCTTAAAAAACTGCTTAGTAAGGCACTGAGAGGCATTGTAATGGGAATGTCCACATAGATGACATCACAGATCTTTTGAAAGATCAAAGCACTTAAAAGAACTTTGTAAAAGATAGTAAACTATCTTTTGGAATTCTTTGCTATGAGGAGTGACTTTCCTGGGGAAATATTAGAAGTGAACATTTTATCGAGAAGTTATTTTAAACATGTTTTTAAAAGGAAGAAGATGGTGATGACTTTTTTTTTGGTACTTTATGGAGCGCTGAACTGGAAGCCAGAAGGCGTGAGTCCTATTCCTGACTTTACCACTAATTACTTCCCCTCCCCTGGTCTCTATCCGCTGTTCCATCAGGGGGCTGGATTAGAGGATCTTTGAGATTTCTCCCAGTTCTGAATATCATGTAGATTTATGACTCAGGAAATGTCTTTGTTGACCTCTTGTGATGATCAAAGGCTTAGAAAACATTTCTTCCATCTGTCTTTGTCTCTCTGGCATCCCCTTTGCTCTTTGCTCAACCAGACTCCAAGCCCCAACAATCCCCTCTTCTTGCCAACTGATTTAGAGGAGGACTGGCTTTTGGCCAAGATCTGGGTCCAAAATTCAGAGTTCCTCATCCATTAGATGGTCACTCACCTGCTCTGCACTCACTTCACTTCTGAGGTTTTTGCTATAACCACCATGTGTCAGCTGCCCATGTGCCATCCAATCTTCAAAGCCAGGATTATAATAGATCCTTGCACATTCCCTCCAAGCCCCAGTCATCTGATTCTCTCCCCAATATATTAGGGACCTTCATGAGGGTTCAAATATTTAGAACTAGAAGGGACTTCTGAAATCATCTAGTCCAAATCCCTCATTTTACAGATGAGAAAACTGAGTCCCAGAGAGGTTTAGTGATTAGTCCAAGATCACCCAGATAGAAATGATCTAAGCCAAGATGTGAACCCTAGTCTTCTGACTCCAAATCCAATACACTTTCTACTGTATCACATGACTGAGACCTGGTGTAGAAAGGCATCCCCACCATCTTTCACTTTTCCTTCCCACACCTGCTCATCCCTTATTTTCACTCTGCATTTCACATCAATACTATAGGACAAATGGACCTCTTTGAATCCGGGGGCCTCATGGATAAGGTATGAGAAAGGAGAATGGTAGGGACTGGGGATAGGGAGGGGAGGATTTTTAGGATCTAGGCCTAGGCTGTGGGATTGATGAAGAGATTGGAGACATTAGAAGGGAGGGCAAATCAGGTGACTAAGAGTCTCTAAAGGTGACTAAAGAATCTGAAGTGGAATGGGGGAAGCTGGGGCAGGGTTCAAGGATAAGACAGAATCTAGGATTTTGGAGGTAAAATGGAGGTATGGCTAAGAATTGGAGGCCTTCCTGGAGAAAAAGTTTGAAGTGGGACTCTCTGAAGCTGAAAATAAGGAAACTGAGAGAGCATTGTCAATTGGAGTATAGAATACTCATAGATCCAGAGACTAGAATAATATTCTCTGTCTCTTTCTTCAGAGAACGTTGTAGAAATCTCTTTCATAGCACCAATCAGTAGGACTATAACTAGGATGTTAGCACCCAGGGCAAGAGATAGGAAAGGCAAACCCAGATGTTGAGGCCTGAGGTGGGGTAGAGTAGGGAGGGAAGAGAAAAATCAGAGGTTTAGAAGTAATGTACCCTTGTAATCATCTGGTAGCTTACAATTTAATATAGTACAACATGCATTTATTAAATGCCTTTCTGGGCACCGGGGATTATTACTAGTATCATTTTATTTGGACCTAGATTTGCCAGAATCCCATGTGTCACACTCAGATATTGAGATCAGGTTTTCCTGGCTCCATGGCCAGCTCTCTCTCACCTCTCTACTCCATGTTACCTTTCAGGCACTGAGGATAGATACAAAGACAAATCGAAAGTCTCTGACCTTAAGGAGCTTGTATTCTATTTGGCGGTTACATTTATGCAGCTAAGCATATGCATAATCATTTGAGGAAGTAGAGAAAACTAACAATTAAGAGGTTGATAAAAAAATGTTCTAAGGGAGTGGAACATGAACTGAATTTTGATATTAAACAGATTTGTGCTGATTAATATTTATTTATAAGTGGCTCTCCAAAAAAAAATTCCATGCAACACATTTTCAAGTTTAATTTGCATTTATTAACATTTTCGTTATCACTTTCTTAAGTCTAGACAATCAATGAAACAATAAATCAAGCCTTGATTTGTAGCGTTTGCCCATTTCCAAGGTGTAAAGCTCGCTGAAAATTTAACAATCAGTTCTGGAATCTGGAAGTTTAATGAAGATGATGTTGGAATAGTCTGGGGAATATGTGATGAGGACCTGGTTGCATGGGTGGAGAGGAGAAATATCTAAGAGATATTAAGGAGATTATGCAAGATTTGAGAACTGATTGTATGTGGGAAGGGGGAAGGCAAGGAAGAGTGGATGGTATTTTGGTGATTGGAAGGCTGTAACTTGCCCTCAACAGAGAAGGAGTTTTGGAGGAGGGTTGGGTTTGGGAAGGCGGGAGAGAGAAGATATACCTAAAAAAAAGACTGAAAAGCTGTAATTAGGCAAGAAGGAAGAGTAGGCAGGAGGGTTGGTCAACAGTATCAAAGGCTGGAAAAAGGAAGGGAGACTAAGAAAAAGCCATCGAGATTTTGTCACTCCGAAACCCACTATCATCTTAAAGAAATCAGTTTCAGGCCAATGGTGATGTCAGAAGCTAGGTTACAAAGGCTCAAATAGCAAATGAGAGGAAAGGAAAGAAGAAAAGATGGAGGTGACTCTTTCTAGGAATATGTCAATGAATGCCAGGAGAGAAACCTGGAGTTTGGGTGGTCCAAACCTCCTGGTGTTGCATTCGCATTCCAGCAGCCCTCTCTATTCTCTAGCCCACCCATACAGAGCAAAACCCAGTAAGTCACTGGCCACCACACACTTTCCAGGACCTCTGCAATCAAGGTCCCCCTTCTGAAAGTAACAGCAGATTCAAAGTAATGTTTCCTTCATACACAAGAGTACAATCTCCCACCTGTGGGAGGAGACACATGACCAGGACCGCTCAGGGTGGCATCTCTACTGAAATAAAGACCTCCCTGATTCCAGCAGAGTTTGGCATGGGGGTCTGTTCTCTCTACTGTGTTGCCATCTACTGGTGTATTCATCCGCCGAACTATTCTCCAGCTGTCATTGGAGTAGTTTGTCGGTTCTTTTAGCTCAGACCTAAAGGTTATCGCAGGTCTTTTAAGATTTAGACTCCCATCCACTATACGTAATGGAGACAAGGGATTAGAGTAGATCTTAGAAGATAAAATGGACAATCTTGATTACATAAAATTGAAGAGGTTTCGCACATACAAAATCAATGGAGTTAAAATTACAAGGGAAACTGTTAACAGAGAAAAAAAACATTTTTGCTACAAATTTCTCTAAGATCGGATATACAAGGAAATGTTCCCCTCCTATTTTTAGCCACCCCGTGAAAATCTCCCTTTGATAATGTAATTTAGCAAAACTCAAAAGGAAGGGTGGGGCTAGTACTTTTTGTACTTTCAACCCCAAATTCCTTTTTCTTCTACAGGATTATTTGTCCTTATCTTATCTCCTCTTCTAGATTGTCATATCTTTGAGGGCATCTTTGTATTCTCAGTGCCTAGCTTGGTGCTTCCTGAAGGAAGCAAAGGTAGGGGGTGAGGGTGCTTGGAGTCTTGAGCAAGTAATAGGAAGAAGCAGGTCATATAGATGCCCTTTGCTCCAGATGGGGTTGGTATCTCTGCTTTCTTGTAGTCTACGAGTCTAAGACACCTGGGCTGTCTTCAGCTGGTAGCCAGAGGAATGAAAGTCCTCACCTACTATTCCCTTTGCTTGCCCCACAACTCCAGAATCTTGCCAATTATCACTATTGCGATGATGGACTACAGATGCGGGATGCTGTGGAAAGGTGAGGATAAGGACCCATGGGTACAAGATCCCCTCTCTGCACCAGCCCTCGTCCAACCCTTTATACTCTACAACTTTTAATTCCCTTTAGAGACCTAGACTTTGGCACCATTTTCTACCTTTTAAACTCACCATATGTCCTATTCTCTTCTTTGATTTGCTTTTATTGTCTATTTCTATTTGGTGGAACTATCCTCCTACTCACTCAGGTTTGGAATATCAGTTATCTTTTGATTTTTTCCTTCCCCATCACTCCCCAACATCCCATAAGACACCTAATCCATTGATTTTTCCTTCAAAATGTCTCTCATGGTGGTCTCTGCCTTTCTACTTTTTACTAGCACCCTAGTTCAAACTCTCATCCCCTCTCACCTAGCCTGTTGTAATGGCTTTGTAACTGATTTCCCTGCTGTCAGTCTTTCTCCAGTCCATCTTGTACAAAGCAGTCAGATTAATCTCCCTGAATCACTATTTTCATGTACCTGCTCAAGAGCCTACTTGTTTCCTACTACATCCAGTCAAACATCATTTGATTTTTCAAATCCCTCTGTAATCTGGTCCCAACTAAAATCCCACCATCTACAAGAAGTTTTCCCCAACCCCCTCTTCATTCTGATGCCTTTCATCTGTTAATTACTTCCTATTTATTCTGTATACAGCTTGTTTGGTATGGATTTGTTTACATGTTAGATTAAATAGAAGGCACCTTTGAAATCCCCTTGAGTGAAAGGATTGTCTTTTGGCTCTTTTTGTATCCCTAGAATTTAGCATTGTATACATAGTTGTACATAGTACACAGTAGGCTCTTAATAAATGTTGATTGATTGATTGTTCCCAACTATCCCAACCAACTCTCCCATGACTACCCAATATACATCCTGTACTCCAATTCAACAGGACCATTCTCCTCATTCAACACACGTTAGTGTTATTAACTCTAAGCCTTTCTTGTAATGCTTTTCCCTCACAACAGCTGGGCAAGTGTCCTTGGGTAAGCCATGTTGCCTCTGTTTCTTTACCTATAGAATAAGGGCTAGGCTAAATTTCTCAACACCAGCTTGCTCACTGATTAGTTGATCAACTCTCTCCTGTACTGGGTACACAGTAGGCGTGTCAGTGCTTACTAAATATTTGTTGACTGTTTCAGATTTGTCTCAGATATTATTGGCGTCTACTACCCAGAGGACAAATCTGTCCTCAAGGACTCAGAGCTCCAGGCCTGGGTCCAGGAGATCTTCATGGAAGGTTTTTTGGGCTGAGAAAACTCAGGTATAGGTTTCTGCTTCTAGTACCTCAATTCTCCCTTGTCCCCCCAGAATGGGTTCCTCTCTGAAATAGATATCCAACCCCTTAGTTCCCAGCTCCCTCCTTGCTCTACCCCTCCAGGTGTCCCTGCTTGCCTCATGACCCTGCAGGACCTGGTTCAGTATCTCACTATGATTATTTTCAACTGTTCTGCCCAGCATGCTGCAGTCTGTAAACTTCCTTTCTTTGTGTCCCTGAAAGGGCCTAGTTGCTCTTAAGCTGAGGACAATGAGTTCCTGTGAGCTCAGATCTTGGAAGAATAGGGGCATTGACTTAGGACTGGGTAAGGCCCTGGTCTTCTAAGAACTCAAGTCTAGGAGGGGTGTGGGAGTGGAAGTGGGAGTGGGAGTGGAAGAAGATTGGTGACTTGGAACTGGCAAGGGAGGCTCCCTAGGTCCCCTGAGGGGAGCTGGAAGCCTTGGGTCCTGACAACTATCTGGGGGGGCGGGGCAGGGATCAGTTTGACTTCAGTGCCTGGACACCCAATGTTCCCACTTCCATGAGGCTGCCTGCACCTGTAACCAAGGGCACTGCAAACCTTCTGGGATCCTTTGGGGACATCATCTCAGTTTGCCATGCCCTGGTACTCTTCTGGGGTGTCAGTGGCCAGGACAGAGATATGGTGAGCCATGCAGTAGAGTTGGGGATGGGACCTAATCAGAGGGATCTCAGATTCAGGGGCAGGACCAAAAGGATTGATCTTGACCTGATTTCCAGATGGGTGAGGCCAGAGTGTGGGAGAGTTGGGAGTACAAGGCTGGGGGAGGAAGGGAGAACCTCAGGTGCCTGGTCCTACCTGATTCTCCCCTGTCTTCAGAGGCTCCTGGTTACCTACCCAGATGTGCACTTCACAGAGGAGGTCCCCAGGTAAAGCCAGAGTCACCTGGTCCTGATCTCCAGGTACATCCAGGAACAGAACAAGGATTTAGACCTGCCTTACACCTACCTTGATCCTCTCCATATAGAGAACAGTGTTGCATATAACAGAGCCTTCTCTCTACTCCCATTCAAGAGTTATCAGCCTGTCCAGCATAATAGTATGATGAGCCAGAAAACCCAGAAATCCTAGTCCCTATTTACAATCTAATCTTGGACCCTTAGCATTCCAACCTTGGATCTGGGAATTCCAAACCCTTATCACTTTCTTCTCAGTCCTAAGTCCCCAAGACTCCAACTCCTCCACCCCTACAAAGTAGGTCTGTGTCTTCTTTTGTTCTATAGCTTCAAGAAATGCTCGTGATACCAGGAGATGAGGTCAAGGCCTAGCCCTGTCCCACTATGCTTTGTCCAACTCAAACCTCTATCACCCCTAAATAATACACATTGATACAACTAGAAAGTATTTGATCTGTTTGTGTGTGCATGTGTGGGTGGGGTTTGTTTTTTGGTTGTCGTTTTTGTTGTTTTAAGAGCAGAGTTCAAGGTGTGCTGGGTGGTGGGAAGCAGGAATCCACAGAGCAGGAAATAGTTTCTCCCTCTAAGAGCTAGGTCAGTGAGGGTAGGCAAATGGGTTTCCTAGCTCCTCAAGAGGAATCAGGGCTGGGGACACAGTTGTTTGGTGCCCTGAGTGGGATATGTGTTCATGTACATACATACATATGCATGCATTACAGTAGAGGACCAGAAGACATCTAGATGGAAATGCTGTTCTCAATTAAGGCAGGATCTAGATAGTTGTAGCCAATGGGAAGGTTCTTGTTCCTCTCTTTGATGTTGCAGGAAATTTGGGCCAAACGCTCTTTCAAATTCTGAATGCACTTCCATGGTGTTTCCTCTACAAAGTGAATGTCAGGAAAGTGACCCAGGGGCCGCTGTGGGTTGAAAAAAATAGAAAGAAGTTATGGGATTCAAAGGTCCAGTCTCCTAACTCGGGAGTTGGGCTAGGCTTGGTCCATGCTCTACAAAGCCCCTTAACCCTACACCCTTGTGCAGAGGCAGGATGGGAGCTAGACAAGGTAGACAGTCACCTAGAGAGTGACACCTAAAGATATGACTTTTTATAAATTCATTTTTAAAAAATATTGGACAATCTTCTTTATGGCCTTATTTCATACAGTCAGTTGGTCTATTATACTAAAGCAAAAATGAAGTAGATAGTAACACAAAGGGCATAATTTTAAAATCTGCCTGAATTCTTATTCTGCTCTACACATACACTGTACCCTACAGGTGTCTTGGCGTCACCCACCCAGCTCCCTCCTCTTCCTTCATTCCTCCCCTCCAAAACTATTCTCTGTAGGGAGCTCCTTTCATCCTTTCTCCCCAAGCTCCATCCCAAATTTCTAGCTTCCTTCAACCTGCCAGTCCTGGCCACCCTCTTCTAGGTCCAATTTAACTCCTGAAAGCCCCATGAACCTATGCATCACTTTCCCACCCAACATTCCCCCACTCAGCCTCCATCCTCCTTCCTCTGGTACCTTGTCATCAGGTTCCTTACTAAGGGTCCAGAGTACAAGGAGCACAATGCATGAGGTTTTAACATCAGGCAGTGATTCCATAAAACTCTCTTCAGTGGTCAGCCCCTTCTCCTGCATAGGTGGGCACCTCATGGATGATGGGAAATTGGGCATCCAGGATGTGTACTCTAGCTGGAGGGAAAGGGAAGAAAAGGAGATCTGCTGTTGAAATGAAAATCTAGTCTCCAAATGACCCAATTGCCAATCCCTGTGCTGGAGTAACCCTTAGCATTGTCCCCAGTTCTGGTCATAGGATTGGAAGCAGAAATAAGGCTGTGAAGGAGTAAACAAATTTTGCGGTTCTCTCCCCAATACCTGTCCTGTATTGACAGCAGCATGCTTAGCTGAGCAAGTGTAGATGACAATGGTGATGTATCGGATGAGCTCAGGCACTGTCCTTATGCAGGTGGGGAATCCTGGAGGTTGGAAAGGATATGGGGTCACTTCCATAAATCTCCATAGTCTGATGCCACCTTAACATTCTGAACCTTATTTCATATTTCCTCCCCTCCGTGCCATTTATACAGCACTCCATGTGGACTACTGCCTGTCTCTCATCAGGGTCTAGGTTCCTTTTACCTGGAATACTATCCTTTAAAACCCAGTTTGAATGTCTCCCTTTTCAGAAAGTCTTCATTGATCTCCCCTATCAGTAACAATCTTTCACCTCAGAACTCCTGTAGCACTTTGTTTTTAGCTTCCCTTATAGTCATTCACTATTGATGTCATCCCGCTACCAGACTGTGGAAATAATAATAATAGTCTTAACAATAATTAATGTAAGAGCTTTAAGGTTGGCAAAGTACTTTACACACATCATCTTATTTGAACTTTACAACAGCCTTGTAAGGTAGGTGTCATGATCTCTATTTTACAGGTAAGGAAACTGGGGCTAAGGGAAGTAGTGAATTTTAGATGAGTCACGTAGCGTGTATCCAAGGCAGGATTCAGAGCCTGGTTTTCCTGACTCTGAGACCAGCACATTCCACTCCCTCTAGTTGGAGCTTATCTGTATCTCCTCTAGGGCCCAGAACAACTCTGGTATAGCGGACAAAAAAATAAATAAAAAAACATCTGTTAAACTGAAATGCAATTAACCCCTTTGAACATCCATCCAAGGATGTTTGCACTCTGGGGAGTAGGTAGGAGTGCAAGGCTTGATTTAGGGAGGAGAAAGTTGGGAGTAGATTCTGTACCTGAGCTCTCCCGACCCAGGAAGCACTCAGTAAATATCTCCCGCACCCAGGCTTGTAGCTCGGTGTCACCTTCCACAGCGGCATCGCTCCGGTAGTAGTAATTGATGATCTCAGACACATACCTATAGGGTAGGCAGCAACTCAGTCCTGGAAGCAAAGTCCCTTCCCTGTCTCCATCCGTCCGTCCTGAGTCCGTTCCTCCCCCTGCCCCTGTCAGTAGCACCCTCATTTCTCCAGGGGCAGCCTCTCTAACTATTCCTAGGATCAACAGAAGAAAGTTGTTCCAAAATCCCAGGCCAGGTTTGAAAAGCGGATGTTACTGTCCACTAGGGGGAGGCGTTAAGCTCTTCCCAGTCTCACAACCTTGGGAACTTGCCTGCAAGAAATAAACCTCCAAGGACAGAGGGATTTCCTAGGATGAAAAAATGTCTATTTTTTAAAACATGTATATATAAACACACACACACATATACACCCCTTTTTGCATCAGTCCCCGACTGTGGGGTACCCTAGGTAGCCACTTAATTTGCTCTGCAGCGGTGGCTCTAACTAGGCTAGCAGGGGAAAGACCCTTGCATTTGGGTCCAATGGACCTGGGCTCAGTTCCCTGCTCTGATGTTTACTATCTCTGTGACCTTGACAAAACATTTAACTTCTCTGGGCCTCGGTGTCCTGCTCTATAAAATAAGGAGTCGGGAGCAGACTACAAGAATTGTGGACCCTTTCAGAGGTTCAAAATCTCCTGAGGCTATCTGGCTCCGAAAGACCAAGGCTCTTGGGATGAATGTGCATATAGCAGAGATGGACCAAGGAACTTTGTTGGAGCACGTTGGGAGAGCTGTCCAAGATTACTGCTGAGCCAAAGGTGCTCACCATGCCAACTGGTGCAAACAGATTGACACCTAGAACTTTGGAACTGGAAGTCCTCAAAGATCATCTAATCCAATTCCATCATTTTACAGATGTGGGATCAAAGGCCCAGAGAGGAGAAGGACCTTGTCCAAAGTTGCACAAGAAGTAACAGACAAGTGACTAATATTCCTGGCTTCTAGTCCAATGAGCTTCTTTCTTTCTTTTAAGACTGAGTCTGTCTATCTCACCCAGGTTAGAAGTACAAGAGCCATTGGCAAACCCAGTCCCCAATACTTACAGGCATTTGTGCTTTGAACTGCTTTCTTTCTGACCTTAGACAGCCTGGTAACTATCCCTTCCCCCTCCACCTCCTAGAGGCTTACCATAATTGTGCTGTACTTAGTACTTAGTGTACTTAAGTGCCCAGCATCAAAACTCCCTAGTAGCAGGAATTACAGATGTAGAATACCATCCCCAGAGTCTGGTGGTCTTTCTATTCTACCATAGCTCCTCTAGAATAAGGCCCAATGTATATAAATTTATGTATGAAGATGTAGACTATCATTCAATTGACTTTTCATTTCCATTACATTCTGGCAAAATAAATCAGTCTTCATTTAAAATAAAACCCACATTCAAGGTCCTTTTATGTAGTTGTGATCTTCCCCAAACTCCTGCTATATCCAACATCCCCCATTACCCACACTTCCCATCCTCTTCTGCTTCTTCTTCCTTTCAACTCCTTTCTAAATTTATTTCTGTCCCCTCAGTTCTCCATCCACTCACGTCTCAAGAGCCCCCCACACGGCCAGACAGTCATCTCGATAATAGTATCGAGGCAAGTCCTGTACGCCACGACGGATGAAGTCATTAGGAAGGTAGAGATCCTCGTATTTTGTCTCAGCTAGAGCTCTGCACATCACCTCAGCAAAACCTGCTAGTCCTAGAGACATTGCCTGGGGACAAGGAGCCCGATATGAGAATCTGACTCACACACAACAATCCCTCCCATTATTCCCACACACTCCTCCCCAGAGAAACACAGGGAAATGTGGGGAGGGAACCTTCCTAATATACCCCTTTCCCTACAGAGAAATGGACAAGTAACCTCAACTTTGGACTAAGTCAAGAACTTGCCTCCACCATGAAACTCATCATCCCTGTTTTTCTCCAGATGCTGCTCACAATCTTAACTATTCCTCTGTTTTCCCTCTACTTCTAGTTTCAGAACCTTCTCTGCATTGATCAGCCCCAGACACCCTTCCACAAAACAGGTGGAAAGTCCATCAATCTAACTTTAGTGTCTTCAACTGCTGTAGAGTTTGGGTTTGGGGACTCAAAATCAAAGAAAAGCTATCTGACCCAGGATGGTTTGGGGGACTGAGCAGAAGAAAAATAAGGAGGAAATTTAGGAAAGTCTGGACAAGAAATTCCCTCTTACCCTGTCAGACAGGCCACCCTCGTTCAGGAGGAGAGCACGACCAATGCTGTTAATCTGGATGGTGTATCGAGTGTGAGGAATGATGAGCTGAGGGGAGACAAAGTAGAGTTGATGGGACCAGAGGAAGAACTGGGAGACCAGCTATTCAGAATTATTCATCTCACCCAGGCAGAAATGACTCCATTGTTGGTGTCTCCATTGCAGACCATTAGAAAATCATACCCAGAAGCCCTTCTCTCCCTCTCTCCCTCCCTCTCTCTCTCTCTCTCTCTCTGCCAAATAATTTATCCTCAAATGGCCAGTCTTTCAGTGATGAGACTCTCTAGACTGGTCTTTGTATGGTAAACTGCTACCTAACTAGTGCTGAAATTGGGCAACGCTCACTTGGCCTCTGTTGGCATAACCATTGCGAATCTAGGGACACTTCTATGTCATGATGCATTGTCAGAGAAAAATATTAATGGAGTGTGAGTCCCAGAGCTATATATTTTGTCCCATCTCCTAGTTCACCATCTCAACTACTGTGATACCCCTCCTACTCCTGCTATATCCAGCACCCCCACTGCCCACACTCCCCATCCTCTTCTGCTTCTGTAATATTGAATATTTCAAATTGGATGCCCCATAAATGTGTCAACATACCCAACTTATTATATTTATCCTTCAAACCCAACCTCTTCAGAACTTCTAAGTTTCTGTCCAGGGCAACACCATCCTTCCAGTTTCACAGATTCACAACTTTGCTAAGATCCTCACTCCCAACAGAAACTATTTCAATTAATCTCTTCTCTCTTCAATTCTCTGCATCCCCAATCCCCCCACCTTCTCTAAAGGCACCAACTATTACTTTACTGAAAAAACTGAGGTCATTAGCTCTTTCTCTTCATCTTAAAACTCCTTCACATCATCACCCATTCTCTCCTTTCCTCTTGTCTCTAATAATGAGACGACCCTTCTCCTACCAAGATCAACCCTTCCTCTTCATGTGTTCTTGATTCCATCCCCTCCAATCTCCAGCGGATTATCCCCTCAATCATTCCTCCTGCCCTTTCTCTCTAATCTACAATCTCTGTCTTCTGGTTTCGTCTCTACCATCTTTAAACATGCCCAAATTTCCTCCATCCTTAAAAAAATATCTTCACTAGGCTCTACCATCCCCTCCTACTATTGTCCTATATGACTCATTCCTTTCTCAGTTAAACTATTAGAAAGAACTGCCCATATTCATTGCCCCCACTTTCTCTCCTCTTACTTATTCCTTAACCTTTTGCAATTGGCTTCCATTTTTATCACTCAACTGAAACTGCTCTCTCCAAAGTTACTGAAGACCTCTTTATTGTTGAATTTAATAGTCTCCTCTTAGAACTCATTGTTCTTGAGTTGATCACTTTTGATCACTACTGATCACTTTCTCCTCCTCTTCTCTGGGCTTTTGTGACACTACTCTCTCATAGTTCCCAACTCTACAGTTTTAGCTGCCTGTCTGATTGCATCTTCTCAGAGTCCTTTGCTGGTGCATCTCCCTAACTATGGGTTTTTCCCAGTCCTCTGTCCTGGGCCCTCTTGTCTCTCTTAAACTTTCTCTTAGTGACCTTATCCACTCTACTGCTTGTCCTCATCATTCTGCACCTAGACTATTGCAATTGCCAATTGAGGCCTCTCTGCCTGAAGTCTCTCCCCATTCCAGAGCAGTATCCACTTAGCTGCCAAAGTGCTTATCTTAAAGATCAGATCTGACCATGTCACCACCACCCCAACACACTCAATCACACTCTAGTGTTTCCCTATCACCTCCAGGATCAAATATAAAATCCTCTATTTGGCATTTAAAATCCTTCAAACCCATCCCCTTCCTATTTTTCCAGTCTCCCCTCCACATACTTAACCATCCAGAATCACCTGCCTTTTTTATCCTAGCACAGCACAAATATCTTGTCTCTCTTTAAAATTTGAGCTCCATGAGGGCAGGGTCTATGTTTTTGCCTGTCTTCATAACACAGCAGAGTGCCAGGCTAAGAAATGCTTGATGATTTACTGACTGATCTGACCAAATGCCCTCTCCCTCCCTACACCATGTTTATTTGTATTTATTTTACATATCTACTTAATATTTATTCTCTCCCTAAATAGAAGGTAAACTCCTTATGGATAGGAATCATTTGAATTTTTCATTTATATCCACAGTGACTGGCACATAGTAGGCATTTAATGAGTATTTGTTGATTGAGTAACTCACTCTACCTCACCCCACATAGACAATGAGTTGTCATCCAAATCTGGTAATTTCAACCTTTAACCACATCCCTCTAATCCAACCTGTTCTCATCACTCACACAACCACTCTCCTAGGTTGGTTTTCTCTCATATAGGTTATTGTAATAGTATCCTAATTGGTCTCTCTGGCTCAAGATTCCCCCCTTCATCCTTGAGACAAATGCCAAGGGGATTGTCCTTAATTCAGGTCTGACCATGTAATTCCCCTGCTCAATAATTTACTTACGATCCCAACTGCCACTACTATAAAATATAAACTCTGATTGGTCCCAATCTATATTTCCAGTCTCAGCACACAATACTCCATGGCCCAACCAAACCAGCTTTCTTAATGTTCCTCACACACAATATTGCATCTTAGATCTTTGTGTTTTTGCACTGACCAACCCCCATGCCTGGAATGGACTCCCTAATCTTAGTATTTTTTTACTTCTTTCAAATTTCAGCTCAGTACCTTCTACATGGAACATTTCCCAGTGTTCCCCGTCACTGGTGCCTCCCCTCTCCAACCACTTTGTACCTATTTTGTATGTAATCTGTACATACATACATACATCATTTTGTCTCCCCTGTGAGGCCCCTGAGGGCAAGGTCTGTTTCATTTTTATCTTTGGTTGCCACAAAGGCCAAGTGTTTCCTAATGAGCAGGAAAAACATTGAGATTTCCTCATTTTCTGACCTTGTAAAGGGGGTGACACATGGGCAGTTGCCGAATGGTGGCCAGGCTGAAGGCTTCTGCTATCAGATGAGTCTCCAGCAGGTGGGCAATGGCTTCATGGCAGTAGAATTCCGCATAACGCACCCAGGTCTTGGCGAGGAGCCAATCCCATTCAGGGTCAGTGGGCAGGAAAATGGGGCTGTCAGGGCCAGGGGTCTGACTGAGCTGGGGAGTAGGAATGAGAAGGGGGCATTAGTGATGTCCAGAAAGGTTGAGACAGAAACGGAGAGAGAGAGAGGAGAGAAAAACAGAGCTGAACCATCTACCACATATCCTTCCTATTCCCCACACCTACCCTTTCCTCCCACAGTTGTGTTTTCTCCCCATCCCCTCAAGCACCTGAATAGCAATTGGCATCATGTCCCCTTCTGGCCCACAGTGCAACAGGCAGAGTGGAGCACAGTGGTATTGCTGCTTTCCATTAAGCTGTACGGTGGGGATGCCCTCCAGTATTTTATAATCTGCCAGGTATATGTTTCCCTTCTGGTGGGAGAGAGGGGAAAGGGAAGATTAGATTAGGGGTATAAGGTATGAGTGGAGAGAGGATATCCAAAGAGAATCCAGGGTTCAGGATGGAGCCCAAGAGTCTTGAGACAAGATAGACAGGGTTCTGTCTATCTAAATGGATAAGTAGGAAAGTTTTTCTGCCTTCCATGCTGGTGATTCTTGTATTAGGGAACAGGAGGAGAAATGGGAGAGAGGGATTCTAGGAGAAGGGGAGTGACCAAAAGTGCATCAGCACAAGGAAGATTGTGAGATAAGAGGGGAGGTAACTTCCTAATGAAGCATGAAGGAATAGGATGAAGAGAAGTGATCACCTCCAACTCAGCCTGCAGGCAGGTGCCTTCACCCAAGGATGGGGCCACCATGTCATCAGTCACAGGAAATTTCTCTGGGAGGCAGAGGCAGCGTTTCAGCAGGCCAGGATTAATGCCATTGAGGAACTGATAGCCGAAGAATTGATCTTCCTTCCAGTGATTATACACATATTCTGGGGGAACAGGAGTGTGCTCAGAAGAAGGGATCCAAAGGCAGGGAAAGGCACAGAGACTGTCAGAGAGAAACATGGGACAAACAGAAAGAGGATATCCAGCAGGGAGAAACACAGAGAGACACAGAGACAAAATACAGAAGCTAAGAGAATGAGACAGAAAAAGAGAGTTCAGGACAAAGGAATTACAGGTTAAAATTGCAGAAGCAACCTTCTAATAAAGAGCTCTGACCCCTCTTCTACTGTAGCTGAGTGAAAGGATTACTGCATCTAATTAGTGCCCTCAGAACCTGGCTCCATCTGATTTCTTCCTCTGTCAAACCCCAAAACTACTGAGATTTTTGAGAGCACTTCTTCCCTGCTTATAGCCCTTCCAACATGTTACTCATTCTCTGTCTCTATCTATCTCACTGTGTCTCTGTGTGTGTGTATCTCTTTCTAACTCTGCTTTTCCTTTCTTCTTATCTCCCTGTTTCAGTCTTTTTATTCTTTCCATACCAGAGATGGCAGTCTTGGTGGCAGGGAAGATCTTGCGGATTTCCTTTAGCCTTTTCCATGACCTCTTCTCATCCAGCAATCCCCGAAGTTTCATGCCCAGGGACCTGGGAGAAGGAATGAAGAAGTAGGAGAAGATACTGGTCTTTCTCTTCAATCAGAAGGTACTCTCTCTCTCTCTCTCTCTCCCCCCCCCTCCATCCTTCCCTCCCTCCCTCCTTCCCTCACTCTCTCTTCCTCCCTCTCTCTTTCCTCTCCTCTCCTTCCCTTTCCATTCCTCTTCTCTCTGTCTCTGTCTCTCTCCTCACTCTCTTTCCATGACCCAGTATCTATAACTGTCTCTACTTTTCTCTCTCTCCCTGTCTTTGAGTCTTCTTAAAGCTGTTTCTGTGCTGGAAGGTCAAGAAGAGAGCCAAGATGACAATACAGGAGAGTAAACTTGAGGTGATTCCCTCTAGGGGTTCCCATCCTTTCCCCAGCCCAGGTTTTTCCTCTCCTTGCTCCTCTTTCCCCACTCACGCAGGCCCCAAGCGGAGGAAAAAAGAGGCTGTCTTCACAGCAGAGAATCTTAGATTTGAGCTCAGGAACTTGGTGGCTTTAATATTGATGAGAATTGGGAATCCTGGGATGTAGCCATTCCATCTATGGAGAGAAAGGAGAAAGGAGAACCAAGGACTGAAGGGATTCTGGGGTGGGGATAGGAGCCAGGGTAAATTGGGATGGGACATGGAATGTGGGGCCATATGCATAGGTCACAGGTAGAGAAAGAACTAAGGGTTGAGTGGGACAGACAAAAGGGCTCCCAAAAATGACAGAGCTGGGTTAGGGCCATGGGCCCTATATGTATGCTGGTCCTTACTCTGGCCGATCAGGATTGCAATGCCGAACAGGAGGATGATAACTGGGGATGTGCACATAGTTTGGAAGTCCAGGAACAAAAACTCTCCAGCTAAAAGGAGAAGAGAAACCTGGGGCTAAAATGCCTGAATTTTACCCCTATAAGTCAGTTTGACCATAAGGGAAGCAACCATGGGGTTTACCTACCCCTCCTCCCCCACCAGTCCCTCTTAAGTCTCCATGATGCTCTCACCGATAGAAGTCTTGTTTGGCTCTAAGCTCTTCCTGACGATGGGTCACCAGGATAGGGAGGTTTTCATCTAATACCGTCTTCCCTGTTAAGAAGATGGAAATGAGATTGTCTTATATCCAGGCATCTGACCACTCCACTGCCAATACAAGGATCTATCTCCCTTAAACTTCTGCCCCCAACATAGAGAGACCCAAGCACTGATTCCTTGGAAGAAACTTCCTGACTCTAGGGGACAGAAAATGTGGAAATAGGACAACAGAATGCACTGGGGAAGGAGGCTTGCCAACCCGTTGGCCAAATGCATTGTCCTTGAAGGGTGATTTTTGATGTTGTTCAGCCACATCTGACTGTGACCCCACTTGGGGTTTTCTTGACAAAGATATCGGAGTAGTTTACCTTTTCCTTCTCCATCTCATTTGACAGATGAGGAAACTGAAGCAAACAGGGTTAAATGACTTACCAGGGTCACCCAAGGTCAAACCCAATAAGTGTTTGAAGTGAGATTCGAATTGAAGAAAATGAGTCTCCTTGACTCTAGGCCTGGCACTTTACCCACTGCACCACCTAGCTGCCATGTTGATAGCATGTCCCATATCAATGGTAGGGACATCCTTCAAGAGAGACCATCCAGTCTATTCTCTGGAAACCCCAGGCTTTCGCTGTGGAAATTATAGACTGGATAGAAAGAGAAGACTCGAATGGGGACAGGGGTCCCCGAGAAAGAAATCTCTGTTATTCAAGACCAGGAAGGAGAAATCTGAGGCTGGAGGAGGAGGCCTCAGGGGAGGAGTGCTCTGTCTGACCTTTTTCAAATCAGATTAAGCTATCATTCTGCCACTCCCTTACTCAAGGCTAACTCCCTCTTCTAGTTTCACTGAAATCTACCAAGGCTACTTTAGCCTTTTTCCCTCCGAGAAGATGTGGGAATGAATAATGGACTTCCCTTTCTTTCTTAGGCAGTGTAGCAGTCACTCCACCCCCAGCGCAGGGGCACATCTCTACTCCCCTTGCAAATCCTCTCCCATCCCTCTCTGTCTCCTCCCTAGGGCAGGGACCAGGGTAGCCAGAGTACTCAACTGATGACTCAAGTCTCTTTGCCCTGGTATGGCAGAAGCAAGCCCTGCCAAGCCTCATTCTTTCCCTGCCACCCAGCTCCTGGACATATCCTGCCTAGTACCCTGCTTCCATGATGGACTGTTTTATCTCTAACCCTAATAGGAATCTCTGGAAAAGATGCACACGTGCTTCTCTTTTCTTTCTTAGCGTTCATTAGTGTCAGGAAGATGTCCTTTTCCTTATATTCATCAGATCCCACCCTCACCTAGTTATCTAATTCCCAGATGAGAAGGATAAAGGTTCTGGTGGGAACCAAAGATGGAACCTAGAAAAAAACTTCTTGACCTTCAGGGAAAGGGGATGTGAAGCAAGGAGATCAGGGGCCTTGCTAGTTTGCTTCCCAAATGAAGCATCTGACAGGAATGAACACGACCCTTCAGGATCTTCAGGAATTACAACCTAGCCTACCTACTGAGAGCCCCAGGGTGGCCTGTGGGAGAGCCAAGATGTATCTTGTTCCATCGTAGACCCGCCAAGAATCAGTTGCAAGGAGGTACTTAAAGGTCATCTGCTCCAATCCACACATTTTATAGAAAACTGAGCTCTAGCAGGGAAATAACTTGACCAAACTCACCCCAAGAGTAAGCTTGAGAGCCCAGTTCTTCTGATTTCCTATCCCCTTGTCACCAAAGAAACCCTTCCATAGACCACTCCCCAACAATTAAAGCTTCCTCTCTTCAATGAGCTTCCGATCAGCCAAGAGTGACAGGCAAGCTGGCAGCAATAGGGCTGAGCTGAGTTCTTGCTTGTTCTGGATTAGGCCTTGCTTTCCCAAAATTCTGAGTGGAGTAGCACAGCTTGGGCTGAAAGAGTCTGATAGAGGACCCTCTCTCCCAGGGCCATGATCTGGGATCAGCTGTCCCTGCTTGAGCTCTTCTGAGAATAGGGCAAGTAACTTTGGGAGCTAGGTTCTGAAGAGAGAGGAGGGATTATAAAGGCGTTAGCAGTGAAGGGTTCCCAATAAAGTCACTGGGGAGTCCTGGACTCCAGTACCTCGGAGGGATATATGAGAATAGCCCTGGATGGATGAAGGACAACTAGATTAGATGAATATCCCTCCAAGAACACCCGTACGTCCCAAAGGCTGGTATTTTAGCCCTAATAAGCCATACTAAATGTCCCAACTGGCTAGTCTCCTGAATAGGAAAGTGAATATTGGCAGAGAATACCAACGGGACCTTCCTCTAGGGATCTAGGATTGTTCCCTCAACTAGAGTTCTCTATATCCTAGACAGCAGCTGGGCAGTCTTAAGAAAGAGGGGCTTGTCAGGGCAGGGCCATCTGAGTAATAAGACATCCTTTAGAAGTGCTAAGGACTATGGAATAGTAAGAGGATGGCCTGTAGAAGTGTAGGGCAGTTCCTAGGACTAAATGGGTAGTAAATTCTCAAAAAGCAAAAGAGATGTTAAAAATCATCAGGTATAATCCCTCATTTTTCACAGAGGTATCTAGGTGGCATAGTAGATGGAGCACTGGGCTTTGGTGAGCTGTGTGACCCCAGGCAAATCACTTAACACTGTGTACTTCAATTTCCTTAACTGCAAAGTAGGGATGATAATACTTACCTTCCAGGGTTGTTGTGAGAAGCAAATGAGACAAGGCTGGTGAAGTGCTTAGCACAAAGACAAGCACTTATCAAGTGTTCCCCCCTCCTCCCCTTACAGGAGTATATTGAGGCCCAAAGCAGGGAAGAGATTTGCCCAAGGTAACATGGCAAATTAAGTAATTTGATTCCTTATAGCCATGAGAGCATACCCTGTAAAGAGTAACAGAGCACTCTGTTGCTCATCTCGGTATGGGAGAGTCACAGAGTGTCACAAAGGAGGGACAGTGGGTTGTCACCTTGGGTGTGGTGTCCCCCACCTGTGCCCTCTCGGAGCTCCAATGTCTCATAGCCATCTAGCCATTGGTAGACAGGAAAGTGGTAGGTGGTGCACGCAGGAGTGTAGATCTGAACATAGTTGCAGTACCAGGAGTTCTTAGGGAAAATCTTAGAACGCTCCTTATGCAGACGGATGAGAATGAGCTCCCCCAGGTCCTGATCACACTGGATAGTGTACTTGTCGATCTGGAGGGGAAGAGGCAGGGGCATGAGGCCTGCCAGACTCAGGACCTTCTTGCTCCTTCACCCACCTCTCACAGAACAGCTTCTTTGCCTTCTCTCCCCTCCTGCTGGGCCTTCAGAGACAGGAGGGGCTAAGGCTTCAGAAACCATTCAGAGTGCCCAGGAACCAAACAGGAGTTGTGTTTCATCTCAGGTTTCAAAACGAAACAAATCTATATTTAAATCATCATTGATATACCTTCTTAATATGAAGAGAGAGGAGAGGACAAAGAGAAAGAAAAGAGAGGGAAATGGCATGAGAGAAGGAAAAAGACAGGCATTGAGGAGGAATTTAAAGAAAGGAGGAAGGCTGAGGAAAGGGAAAGAAATCTGGAAAATGTAGAGGTTTAGGAAAAGTGAGAGGGAGAAGAGGAGGAAAAGGTAAAAGAAAGGGATAAAGCCAGGGGAGAGGAGAAGGCCTGGATAGATAGTTGGAGAGAGGGAAAAAAATAAAGAGATAGAGCTACTATTAGTATCAAATGACTAGTTCAAAGTTAATGTACTCCCTAATAACCCCACAGCCCTCCCCAGTCAGCTTCTAGATTCTTTTTTCTCTATTTCTCTTTCCTTCTTCCCTTCCAACCTAAGCCCCTCTCCATCCTTCACAGAGTCACTTTTATTTTCTTATACTTTCAAGCATGATCAAAAATCTATTTTAAAGGGAACATTATCTTATTATTAAAGTCCTGTCCTCACAATGCTAATTCCCTTCCTTCCTTCCTTCCTTCTTCCTTCCTTCCTTCCTTTCTTCCTTCTTTCCTTTCTTTCTCTCTTTCCTTCTTTCTTTCCTTTTCTTCCTTCCTTCCTTCCTTCCTTCCTTCCTTCCTTCCTTCTTTCCTTTCTTCTTTCCTTCCTTCCTTCCCTCCTCCACAACAGCCTCCCCACTCACTGATCCAGCAGCAAAGTCTCTCCCAAAATGATCCAGTCGTTGCTTGTTGCTCTCTCCCAGAGTTCCCACTATGGTCAGTGAGATGCAATCAAACGTCCCAGACATCAGGTCTTTGCCTGTGGACACCCTGACTTTGTAGGTGACCATAGTGAGAATGGAATCAGTAGCACGGGACAATAGAGGCAGGGGGTTGGCCTCTGTCACTTGGAAATGAAGGATCCAGGCTGGGACAAAGAGATAAGATTTCTTGGAGTAGTGTCGTCCTCAGCTCTGTCAAACCTTCTGTCTCTACAGAGAGGACTTGATGATTTTTCTGAAAGAGGCTGCAATCCAGTGAGGAGTGTGATCAGAATCCAGGGATGGTGTTGGTTGATGCCTCAGATCTGAACAGACATGAATGATCTGTCTCCTCAATGGAGGAGTCCTGGGATCTGGTGATAGTAGAGCTCTGGGTTTTGGAAGGTTTCTTCAGCTCTTTACTCTCCTTGGGACCTGTGGTTTGGAAGGAAGCTATGAGTCTTTCTGTCTGGTAGAGTCAGAGGGCGGGCAGGGATGGGTACCAGGAGCTCCTCCCTATACTGCCATGTCTTCCAGGGTGGGTGGGGAAGCCAGTTGGGCCTGAGTCTTGGGCCTTCAGGGAAATGTGTGTGTGTGTGTATGTGTGTGTGTGTGTGTGTGTGTGTGTGTGTGTGTTTGTGTGTGTTTATTGGGGGGGGAAAGCAGGGACTGGGTGGAGCACCCCGATTTTTATCAGACTAATAACCTCTTTTCTTAGTCTGCCTTAGGCAATCAAAGGAAAAGGAAGGTGTGAGGAGAGATGACCTGCATTGGCTCTGAAGTTTACCTAGGTTGCCTGAAGTATTCCTGGGTTTGAGGATACTTCAGGGGAATGGAGCAGAGAAAGGGGACAACAACTTACTATCTATAGTAACTTGGCTATCTATATACTAGCATGATGGAGATGAACACTGGGAAAGGAGATGGGAAAAACTGAGCTAAAGGTGAGAGAAGTAAGGTGGAGAAAGCATCCATAGCATCCTCTTTGCTATACTGGCTGTGCCCAGACACCTAGAAAAACCTCAGAAGATGGAAAAGGAGAAAAGGAGAAGTTAAGGGGAAGAGATGAGGTACCACATAGGGATGGAGGTGTGACCAGAATAAAGGGAATAAATTAGAATGGAAACGGGGAATAGAAGAATCAAAGGATTTAGAACAGTAAAGAACATTTGGAATCAGTCCAACCTGCTCATTATAGAAGAAGAGATGAAAACATTTGCCCAAAATCACACAACTAGTAAATAAAAGAGTCCGAATCTGAACTAGGTTCTACTGACTCCAAATCCAGGGCAGGTGCCTAAATTCCTTGGTTTTGTTTTTTGGGAGGTTTTTTGCTCTAGATCGAAATTAACCTTTGGGTCAAAGGAGGATAGAGAAACACACTGCTGTACCCTTATTGAGTCCTACTCTTGGAAGTTACCCCCTTCTTCCATCTGTGACTATTAGCCAACGCCTTGGAACTAGGAAATGCCAGAGCCAAATTGCTTTGTGAGGGACACTACTGGAGAGAGAGGCATTGCCAGTGCCCAGAGTCTCCCTAGAGTCTCCCTAGAATTTGAGTAGTTTCCCCAGTGCCATCTTGTGCTTCTCCCACTACCCATCTTGCACCAGTATTTATGTGAAGCTCAGGGAAGGGGTTAGGGTTCTGTTTAGGATTGGAGTAAGAACTGGGCTAAGATTAGGATTTAAGGGTAAAATGAAGGACAGGGATGAGATTAGTTTTAGGATTCAGGAAAGGAATGGACTTCTCTTGAGGTGACTCTTAAGATTAGGGTTATGTGGAAGTGAACGACTGAAATGGCATTAGGAGTGAGGGTGTAGTTCCAAAAGACTCACAATGAAACATGCTGTCCACCTCCATATATAAATCTGCAGGACTCAGTGTACAGATTGAAGCACATTTTTTTCTCTTTCTTTTCTTATGTTCTTTTTTTTCCCACATGGCTAACTATACATATTTGCAATGGGTTTTGTTTTTCTTGGCTTCTCAGAGGGTTGGGAGGAAGGAAGAAGGGTGAGGATCCAGTATTGAAAATAAAATAAAATTGGAAAAGAATAAAAGTATTTGGTTAGAGCAAAGGTCAGCAACAGATACAATAAATACTAGGTAAAACTAGCTTTGAGATTAAGATACTTTTAAGAATAGGGTAAGGATTTGAGATGGAGACGAGGTAGGAAGAGGTTAATATTAGGGCTCTGCTTCAGCATGAGGATTAGGACAAATCAAGGATTTGGGTCAAGATTAGGAGCAGGGCTTAGTGATAGTGAGGGATAAAGACATATGCATGCATCTTTGACCATGTACTTGGGGCTGGCTCTGGAATGTCAGGGAGAAGGAGGGAACTCAGTCATGTCAGTCATGCTCTCTATGCAGTTCTACTCACCCCATAATTGATGATGAGAGCCTGGGAATCCCCAAAAAGCCCTGTAGCACTACCAACATAGTTCACTTTTCAAGATGCAAATCCTACATAATGTGTTTGTGGTATCCTCCAGGCCTTTCCCCTGCTTTTGAAGTTTTCTCCTGACACCATATCTGCCACAGCCCTGGTGCCAACACAGAACCCCTTGTGAGGGTCAGAGCCAAGGAGGGTGTGTTCCCTATGTTTAGAATGCATTACAGATAGGCAGATCATGTAGCTCACTTCCCTCTCCCCAATATTTCTGTACATGTGAAATCCGGTTACAATAAGCTGAGGAATGCACTGTTGCAGAGTGGTAAGAGAAATATTTTGTAATTCTAGGATGTGTGTTCAAATCCCAGCTCTTCCACTTCCTATGTGACACAACCATTCTGGGCTATTTTCTTATCTGTAAAGGTCTAAGGTCTGTTTTAACTCCAAACTATGGTCCTGTTACTGCAGTACTAGGCACAAAGTACCTTCTTCATAAATTCATGTTGGCTGATTGCTTGAAGGCATCCTGGAAAGGAAAAAAGGATGCCCACAAAATGACATTGTAAAGGACATTCTGTGAAAATGCTACCCTTTTTCTTGGATGCAGGAGGGGACATTTAGAGACATCTCCAACTCTCTCAACCCTGTTGATGCCTCCTCAAAATAAAGGCCTAGCACAGGACGCAACAAGGGATAGATAGAGCCCTGGCTGACCATGTCAATATACCAGAAGCTGGGAATGTTTCTATATACAGTTAGTGCTTAGATCAGGAATAAAATTAGTATGAGGGAGAAAGAAAAGATTAGGATAGAAATAGAGTTAGAGTCAATCAATAAGCATTTATTAAGTGCTTGCTATGTTTGAGGCACTGTGCTGAGTGATGGCAATATAAGACACAAGGTCCCTGCCCTCAAGGAGTTTCTATTCTAATGGTAGAGATAACGTGCAAACAGCTATCTACAGCTAGGTGGTGCAAGGATAGAGTGCCAGGCCTAGAGTCAGAAAGATGGAGTTCAAATTTGAACCTAGACACTTACTAGCTATGGGACTCTCGGCAAGTCACTTAACCCTGTTTGCCTCAGTTTCCTCACCTGTAAAATGAGCTGGAGCAAGAAATGGCAAACCACTCCAGTATCTTTGCCAAGAAAACCCAAAATTGGGTCATGAAGTCAGATAGGACTGAAACAACTGAACAACAGCATGTACAGACAAGATATACAGTGACTAGAGGAAGATACTATCAGAGGGAAGATACCAACCCTGGGGTGGAGAATAGGGGGAACAGTGGAGGAGGGAGAAAAGTCTGTTACTAAAGGTAGGATTTGTGCTGAGTCTTGAAAGGAAGTTAGAATAGACTGATATAAGGAGGAAAGGCATTCCAAGCATGGAGTACAGTCAATGCAAATATGTAGAAATAGGAAATGGGGAGTCCTGTACTAAGAACAAGAAAGCAGGTGAGTCTGGATGGTAAAGAATGTGGAAGGGAGGAAAATGTAAAAAGACTGGAAAACTAGAAGGAAGGTGGGTTGTAAAGGACTTTAAATTCCAAACAGAAAGAGAACTTTATATTTGCTCCTGAAAGTAATAAGGAGAGAACGGTGTCTATTGCTGATATTGTCAGGGCAAATCACATAGCTCACTTCCCAGTCCCTCAGATTTTCTGTGTATGTGAAATTTGGAGTTTATTGAGTGAGTGAGTATGTGTGCATCTCTGTGTGTGTTTGTGTGTGTGTGTGTGTGTGTGTGTGTGTGTGTTGTATGTGTTGTGGTGAGGGGGGTGCCATGATCAGACCTGCTCATTAGGAAAAGCACTTTGAATGAAGAATGAACAGGAGTGGGAGAGATACCAATCAAAAAGCAATTGCTATGGTCTACATGAGAGATGATGAAGGCTTATGCTAAAGTGGTGTCTACGTGGAGAGAAGGTCAGGGTATGATATGTGAAGGTAGAGAGAGAAAGAATTGGCAACAGATGGATATGTAGAGTGAGTATGAGTGAAGAGTTGAGAATGACATCAAATTTGTGAGGCTAGGTTACTGGGAGGATGGTCGGTACCCTCAAAAGTAGTAGGGAGTTTCAGAACAGGAGTTTGGGGGTAAAAATAAAGAGTTCTGTTTGGGGCACATTGAGTTTAAGATATCTGGGGAAAATCCAGTTACAGTGGTGTGATGTGAGACTGGAGCTCAGGAGAGAGTTTAGGGCTGGATATAGATCTGGGAATCATCTGCAAAGAGACAATAATTGAACTCTTGGGAGTTGATGAGATCACCAAACAAGATAGCACAGAGGGAAAAGAGAAAACGGCTGAGGACAGATTTCTGGGATATATCTATGGCTAATGGGTGTCACCTAGATCAGAAACTAGCAAAGAAGACTAAGAAGGACTAGTCTAACAGGTAGGAGAACCAGGAGAGAAGCATGTCACAAAAACCTAGAGAGAAGGGAGTAACCAGGAGAAGAGGGTGATCAACAGAGTGAAAGATAGGTCAAGGAGAATCTCTTTCTGCCTCAAGAAGACTGAGGCTTGAGAAAAGGTCATAGAGATGGGGTTCGTGGTATGATAGGGTAAGGAATGGGATTACAGTTTATTCTGGAATTAAATTTCGGGATAGGGATAAAAGATTGGGTTAGTGTTAAACTGTTAGGCTTAGAAAGTTAAGACTGGGGATAAAATTAGAAATGGTTTGAGCAAGAGGGATAAAATTTTTAAATGGGTCTTGACAGAAAGTAAGGTCCCATATACAACAAAATATTTCTAGCAGTACTTTTTCAGATAGCAAATAACTGGAAATAAAAATAATTCCCATTAAGTGGAAAATGACTAAACAAATCGAAGTGAATATTGTGGAATATTACTGTGCCATACGAACAAAACCAGATATAAAGAATTGGAGAAGCATAGCAAAGCTTACAAGAACTGATACAGAGTAAAGTAAGTAGAACCAAGAAAACAATATACTAGCAGTGTGATCCTGGTCAAGTCACTTAACCTCTCTCTGCCTCAGTTCTCTCATCTGTCAAAAGAGAATAAAAATAACACCTCCTTCCCTCCTTGGATTGTTGTGAGAATAACACAAGATAATATTTGAAAAGTGATATGCAAACATAAATGCATATAATGCTAGCTATCGTTATATGTACAGATCTCCTTGGGTCGCTATTTGGCACAGATCACACCAAAGGGTTGGGCCCTGGTTAATCATACTTCACCATACCCTAAGGATATTTCTACATAGGGTCTTGTCCTCACGTAGAACATTGGAGTAATGGATTACTAAGATGCCATTAAGATGAACTGGTATGAGATACACAAATTAATATGGAAAGATCAATATGAAATAATGCAGAGTGGAAAAAAGTTCAGCCAAAAGAAATGGAGTCCAAATTAACTATGATCTTATAAAAAGAAAAGTGAGTAAGAAGGAAGAGGCAAAGCATCCTTTTGAGGACTTAGAGGGCATGACTAGAAAATTGTTATGAAAATTAGTGCATTGAAATTAATTCATTTAAGTGTAGATAGTTACTAAACAAGTTTAGTTGGTTATATTTAAGTTTAATGTTAAGGTTTTGGATAAAGTACTCTCAAGAAGAAAATGTAGATTCCTTTCTTCTGTAAAATTTCCTTTTTGGACTGTGCATTCCACAATCACCAATCCCAAACAATGTAAAGCATTAAGAAAAACAGGGAAGAGGAAGGAACAAAAAACTTCTGTTAGGTAGAGAATGTAAGTACAAAGGATGGTGCAGTGGATAAAACACCAGGTATAGAATCAAGAAGACCTGAGTTTAAATCTGCCCTTGAACACTTACTAGCTGAGTAACTCTGGCCAAATCACTTAATTTCTGTTTGTCTCAGTATTCTCAGTTGTAAAGTGGGGATAATAATAGCATCTCTCTCCCCATGATTGTTGTGGGGACCAAATGAATTACTCTGTAAAATGCTTAGTTACAGTGCCTGACACACAGCTGGTGCTTAATGAAAGTTTGTTCTCTTAATTCTTTTCCAATAAAAGAGATATCTAGTAATGATTAAAATTCCTTAAGCTACCAGGGTTAATCAAATCAGGGAACTCAAGGAATTGGAGGCAGGTGATGGCCCCCAGGATGGATCATGTTAAAGGACTTGAGGACCCTGGGGACATTTGGATCCTTGGGTTCCCTTATAGTAAAGATATTATTATATCCTTTTTTGTGGACCTCTTCGGCCATATGGTCCCTTTCCCAGAATAATGTTTTTCAATGCATAAATTAAAATCAATTATATTGAAATAAAGTTACCTGTCTGTATAAATGTTGCTAACTTTATTTCATCGTAATTGGTACATATGTGGTAAAAACAAATTGTGGCACATTAGTGAGTGTGTTATGTGTGTGTGTATGTGTATACATGTATATACGTATCTATATAACAAGTTCATGGACCCCTCAAGTTAAGGACCTCTGCCTTATAGGATGGTGTTATGATTAGGTATTAGTTAGGATAATTTTAAGGTTAGTAACCCTAAAGTTAGGGTAAAAGATATATAGGATTATGATTAATGTTGGAGTATTCATAGACTGGTGGACAGGAAGGTAGCTGGACATAGAGTTGGAACTCACACATGTGTGAGTTTAAATTATTCTATTGTCTCAATGTATGACCTTGGGCAAGTACTTCTCTTTTATGGATCTCAGTTTGCTCATCAGTAAAATAAAGAGTTTGGACTAGATAACGTGTAAATTCTCCTGTAGCTCTGGCAGTTTATTTTTCTCTAATTAGGGTTAAAAATATAGTCAGATGGAAGGTTGTTTGGGTCTATTTCTCCCTGTTAATGGCTCATTTCCTTATTAAGTTTCTATCCAGGTTCAAAGAAGCATGGGATATGGATATGTTCGAAATTCTCTTTCTAATAACCTTTCCCAATCCCAACTGGTTGGAGGGGAAACCAGAAGTGAAGGGGTTAAGTTGGAGATTCAGGATTTTCCCCTGGCAGTACTCCAGGGAAGACAGCCACTGTGACTAGATGCTGGTAGTTTCAGCAACATCTGTTTGATGCTGTGTCTTTTGGTAAACAATCATATCTCCTTCCATCTCTCTCCTCATATCTCATGTGCACTCTGTCAAACCACAAGGTCACCTGCTTTTCTAATTTTCTGTTACCAAGGCAGTTCCCAGAATTTAGTTCCCCAGTTTTTTAATGGCTTATCAGGAGAAGCAGGGGGATCTAGAGCTGCTCACCATCCTCCTTCTCTTTCCCTGTGTCTACTGAATGACTTCACAACAAAAAGTAATTTTTCAATTTTGGAGTCAAAAGTTCCCCAGAGACTTGGAAAACCCTGAATAAAGCGCATGGGGAACTTTGCAAAGATATTCCCTTCCACCAATATCCATATGCATAGGGACTACACAGATTTGGGGTCATAAGTTCAGGCTTGGAGCAAGAGGAGGGTTGAGACTATGGAATTGGGCCTCTTTGACCTTCATTATCATCTGATGGGCTTTATCCTGGAATTTCCACATTTTCTGCCAGCCTAGTTCCCCCTTTCTCTCCATACCTGTACTGCCTTTCCTCTTCTTCCACCTGCATGCCCCCATCTCCAGCCTTATCTTAAGTGTCAGGGCATCCTCCCATGTCACAACTGACATGTTGGCACCATAGTTCCTGAAAGAGGCCTAGCTGGACTCTGGAACAGGTTTTCATGTGCCATGGAGGTGGAATTCAGAGAAAAGGGGAGGAGAAAAGTTTAAGTGGATCTAATTTAGCCTCTGGGGAACTACCCTGAGGTCAATAGATTCCACTTGTGCTCGCATGAGGGAGGATTCATATCTCCAAATACTGGTTCTAAGGAAACCTTCCAACCGGGACAATCTAAAATCTGTCACGAGAGAGCAATGTGGTTCTCTTTTCCTCAGATCATTAGGTCCTAACAGCCATAGTTACAATTATTCCTTTAAACATTTCAGTTGCTACTAAGCACAAATGCTTATCAGTGCTAACAACTTGTACCTCAGCCATTACAGGCTTTTTGTATGCCAGTATATTCACCTGCCAACTTCCTTCTAAACAATAGCTTTGTGGCAAATGAGGATCCAAAGTTTCTTTCCAATGACCTGCATGAACTCAGTGTTGAAGACACAAGTCTGCACAAAGCATTTTCTTCAGGGTCCCTTGATAGCCAGCTTTAGTAGTAGGGACATACTGACTTGAAGGCTTTTCCTAGCCGTCCCTCACACTTGAAATGCTCTCCCTCCTCACTTCCACCTTATGGCTTCCTTCAAGACTCGGCGCTAATGCCATCTTCTGCAAGAGTCCTTTTCTGGTTCATCATCCCTCCACACTGCCCCCCTCTTTCCATCCAGTGCCTCCCATTTGTACAGTGTTTATTTTGCATTAAGACAACCTGAGAAGGGGAGAAGGAAGGGAGGAGCATAACTGGAAATAAATATAAAAGCAAAATAAATTAAGATTTGAATTTAGCAGTTAAAAATGGAACCCAAATAAAAAGTAACTCAATTCCTTTAAAATCTAGGTGATTAATTAAAAAATTAATCTTTGGAGTGTAAAGCACATTCTGAAAAAGTTTTGAAGCCAGATTCCCGAGTTTAGTTGTTCTGTGCTGGATCCATTCAAATATTTCTGAATTCAGGACACACTCTACAAAAGGTCGTAGAAGCTCAGAGTTGTAAGGCAAAGGTGTCAAAGATTCAGCTATGGGCTACATGCTGCTCACAACATTCCTATGTGGTTTAACCCAATTAAAATGTAGCTAGGAAATAATTAAGAAAAAAAATAAAAATACAGCAAACTATAGATAATATTACATTTTAAAACTAAGTCAATATCAATTCATCAACTCAAGATGAAAAATGCTATCCATGTTCAGAGAGAGAAATGATAAACTTTGAGTACAGAATGAAGCATGCTTTTTTCATTTGACTTTTATTATCTTTTTTTTTTTTTTTTTTGCAATATGGCTAATATGGAAACATATTTTCCATGACTTCATGTGTATAATTTATGTCATATTTTTTATCTTTTCAATGGGTAGAGAGAAGCTGGAGGGAGAATTTGCAACTCAGTTAAAAAAAATTAATGTTAAAATAAATTATATTTGAAAAATTAAGTCAATATGTAGCTCCCAAGGATCTTTATGTACTGTTTAATGGCCCCTATTTCTATTTGAGTTTGATACATCTGTGGTAGGGAATCATCCAACTGAATGGTTCTCAAAGTGCAGTCTGAAGATTCTCAGCTTTTCTCAGATTTTCAGAGGCTTAAAACAGGTTTTATAATAACACTAAGACATTTTCATTTACAATGGTAAATATAGATAGATATAACTCACATAAACCCAAGTTATTGGCAGGGAAAGGTCTTCATTACTTTTTAAGAGTATAAAAGGGTCCTGAGACCAGTAAGTGTGAGAACTGTTGTTCTAGTCTAACTTCTTTATTTACAAAGAAGGGAAATGAGGTTTAGGGAAATTAAATTATTTTCCCAAGGTTACCCTGTAAGTTAATAAGCAGAACCAAGGTCTCCTTACTCTCAGACTAGTACTCTAAGAAGTCTCTCAAACAAGGGTTAGAGATAGATGGTGGGATAGGCAAAAAGACAAATATTGACACAGAGGAGAGAGAGGTTTTACATATATATATATTTTAAACCCTCCTTAAACATTCTGTGTAGTCTAAAATAATCCCTCATTTGCTTGGAAAAAGAATAATCCTAATGTAATTATAGTTGTTTTGTAATTACAAATAAAAATTTGGGAGTAAAAGATCACCCCAATAAACAGAAACAGAGCAAAAAGACCACAGAGAGGACTCCAGAGCAGAAAAATGTGAACCTAAAACAAAAGGATAAGAAGGAATTAGACATAAAGTAACAGAGCTGAATGGGATTTGATCCAGGCAGAAAGGGTAGGGAGTGAAAAATGGATGACTGAGGACAAGAAGGACCTAAAATGGAGTCCTGTGGAGAGGCAATGAGGTGTCACATGACTATTAAAATAGTACTAAACACTGTATAATTATAATAACCAAGTTTGGCCACAGAACATTAATTAGAAAATGCATCTCCCTCCTTTCATTGAAAAGATAAGAGACTATAGATGTGGAATATTGCAAATACTGTTAGACATGGCTGATGCATTGGCCAATTTTGCTGAACTTTAAAAAATCTCTGTTAAAAGGGAAGACAAGCTAAGTAGGGAAGAAGTAAGGGAGGAGCATAACTGCAAATAAATATAAAAGCAAAAGATATAAATAGATTTTTTTTAATTAGAAAATTAAGACTTGAATTTAGCAGTTGAAACTTGAACCCAAATAAAAAGTACCTCAATTCCCTTAAAGTCTGGTTGGTTAAAGAAATTAATCTTTGGAAAGTAAAACACATTCTGAAAAAATTTTGAAGCCAGATTCCTGAGTTCAGCTGTGTTGTGCTGGATTCTGAGACTGAGTAGCATTCCTATCTTTTTCCTACCAAGGACATTGTTTGTATCCTGCGATTTTCACATTTTATTAAAGTAGATTTAGCACTCTAAAGAGAAAACTAAGAAAGTTTGGCCCACCCTTTCTGTCAAAAGCCATATGCCAAAACTCAAAGACCAAATGGGAGCTGATCACATTAGAGTTTATTAAATCACTTTGGCTCAGAGATTGACGGATAGGAAATCCAAAAGAATGTGGACAATGAAGAGAGATTCTGGCTGATGAGTCCTCCAGAGTCCAAATAACTGTGACCTTCCAAAGAATCCTGCGAACCAGTCAAAGCAAGATATGGGCTATCTGGTCCCTGATCTCCTCTAAAGATCCAAGGATAAAAGTGGACCTCGTGACAAAATTCCATAGAAAGACAATCCTTCTATCTTTTAGTGACAGTGACTCTAGGCACTGTCAAATATTAATTTGAGCCTCACCTGAGGAGAACAGAGCTTTGAGTGGAGGGCTATATAGGAAGACTATGGCAGGGAAAGGAGATAGAGTGTGGGAAAAGGCACAGAAAACTAACTTGGGAAAGGGAATATTTCAGGTCTGGGGGAGGGAAAGTCTCCAGGTTAGGAAATCCATTGTTCCTATTTACCTCATAGGAGCGATGATGAGGTTTTTTGACCAGGATAGAGTACTTATCTGTGTCTGTGTGTGTTTGTGTGTTTGGCGGGGTAGGGTGGGGTGTGTGTGATTGGAAGAGGCCTAGTACTGAATGGCAGAGAGGCAAGAGGATAGATCAAATGACCTTTAGAGATCTGTTAGACCTAGGGGTAGGCGATGGCTCTTGCTACACCCAAGTTAGTGTCTTTCTCTCCCAAGGGCTAGAGAAGGATGAAGACCATCATTCAGAGATCCTGTTTGCTACTACAGACATAGAAGGTGGGGTGCACTATATGGAAACACTGTTCTCAATGAGGGGAGGGTCTAGGTAAATATAAGGTAGGGCCAGGGTCTTGTTCCGATTCTGGATGTCCTGGGAAATCTGAGCCAGGCGATTTTGGAAGGCAGCAATGCTTTGCCTGGGGGCCTCTTCTGTGAAATGTTCATCTGGATAGGTGCCCAAGGGCCTCTAGGAGAAAAAAAAAACAAATAATCAGGAAAATGGACAAGGAGGAGCAGGGACAGAGACAAGGATAGGGAGATATGGAAACAGGGGAAGAAAACTCAGAAATGTTAAGGCAGGAACCAAGAAGGAGGAACAAGGACAAGGACAGGTAAGGAAGAATTAGGGACAGAAGAAGAGAAGAAGGGAGAGATGACAATGGAGTCATTGACAGGAACAAACTTGGGACCCCATTCCTCACCAAACATACATGGCTACAACCAAAACACATACCTGGTCCTTGGGTTCTTGGCTTACCAGCCAGAAAAGAAGGAGATTATTACAAGTGATGTTCACCTCAGGGATAGTATCCAAATAAGTCTTAAGGGTAGTTGTACCCTTGGTTTGGGGTGGAGGGTTCCTCATAGATGATGGAGCATTGGGCATCCAGGCTCCAAAATCATGCTGTAGAGAGATAGAAATGCCCTGAGAAGGATGGAGAAACCAGCTCTCTTCCCACTTGATGAAGAAGGAGGAGGAGGAGGAGGGAAATAAGAAGGAGGAAGAGGAGGAGGAAGAGGAGAAGAAGGAGGAGGAGGAGAAGAAGAAGAAGAAGAAGAAGAAGAAGAAGAAGAAGAAGAAAAAGAAGGAGAAAGAGAAGAAGGAGATTCTTTCCTAATCATATTGGGAGAGTAGGTCAAGAAAAGGATTAGGGAGGGAAAAGGATAGGGTAAGTGGGAGTAGTGGGTCAGGGGCCCAGTTCATACCTCCCCACTCTTCCTACCTAGCATCTACAGCTGAGTGAAGTGAGTCATTGGGTAATGAGGAGTCATCCTGACAGAAGAAGATATTGGGAAAGGTCCCAGGAATGGTCTGTCATGCAGAGGAACCAGAAGCCCCACCCAGACTCCTGTTCCTCCCCTGATGCCTAACAATAAATCTCTCAACTCAGCCTCAGCCCCTGTCACCACCCAACTCTGACCCCAGCCCTAAACCTAACCCCACCCATCCAGTCTCAAACTCCACCCCAGTCCTGACACCCCCAGAGTCTCAGCTCTCCAAACTCTAACCATAATGCCATGTCTAGCCTGGCTCGTCTCCAGGCCTCTCACCTGCCCACTGTTAACAGCAGCATGCTGGGCAGAGCAGTTAAAGATGATGGCAGTGAGGAATTTCACCAGTTCTTCAGTGGTATTCAGGCAGCTTGGGAAACCTAAGGTTGGGGTTGGAAAGGGAACAAGTGATAAAAGAGCAGGACATCAGAGTGGGAGGGACTTGTGTCTTACTCAAGGTCACTCTGATAGTGTGTGTCAAAAACAGGATTGGATCCCAGGCTTTCCTGTCTCCAGGTGTAGCCACTACAATACCTCGCCTCTTTTAGAAATCACCTGATCTCACTTTTATTTGACAGATATGAGAACTAAACCCAAGAGGGATAAATGACTTGTACAACATCTGTCCATAAGTAGGAAAAAATAGACACACAATTAGAACTCAGGTCATCAGACGCCATATTCAGGGTTCAGCAGCTGAATATATGAATATAATAATAGATGATTAAGTGAGGCCTCTAATATCATGCAGACTCAGAAGATGTAGACAGTATCATGGGCTGGAGTGATCAAGAGAGGCTTCACAGAAAAGCCCTAAGCTCTAAAGGGTGGAGAGTATTTGGAGCCACAAGAGAAAAGAAAAGGTATTTTAGTTTCAGGGGAGGGGAAGAGTTTGGAGAAGAGTGTGAACCCAAAAAGTAAAGAAGGGGAAACAAACAACAAACAAGTAAAGAAGGGGATGGAAGTGGGGGGAAGTGAGGAGACAGCCCTAACTAAGTTGCAGAGGTTGAGACACAATGATAAGGTTGGGGAGAAACAGTAGGCCCAGAGTATAGGGGACTTTGAATGCTAGGCTCCTAAGCTGATTCCATCAGCATCAGGAGATGCTAGAAGAATAAAATTTAAAGAGGGAAAGGACCTTAGAAATACTCTAGTCCAGTCCTTTTAGAGAGGAGAAAATGAGTTCTGAAGCAGTTGAGTATCTTATCCAAGGTCACACAAGTAATAAATAGTACGTTGCTGTTCAGTTGTGTCTGACTTTTCATAGACCTGTTTGGGTTCAACTCATTTTACAGAAGAGGAAAGTACCCAGGGTCACACAGCTAATAAGTTTCTGAGGCTAGATTTGAACTCAGGAAGATGAATCTTCCAGACTCCAGGTTTGACACTATGCCATGTAGCCTCCTAATAAAGTAGTATAGCCAGGATTCGAACTCAAGTTTTCTAACTCTACTAGAACATACTGCCAGGAAAATGATAAGACAGAGGAAATTTTTTAGGAGGAATAATCTAGAATTAAAAGCAACATTAAGATATCACCTCCTACCCATCCAGTTGTTAAAGGTGATAAAAGATATAGAAGATATTGTAAAAGTTATGGAAAGACAGGCTGTTTCTTGAAGACATACACTGTTAATGGAGCTATAAATTGGCCCAACCATTCTGGAAAACAATTTGGAATTACACAAGAAAAGCCAGAATCCCATTACTGGGTTAATTCCTAAAGGAAGTCAATGAGAAAAAGAAAATCCCACATGTACCAAAATATTCACAGCAGCAAAAAGTGGCAAAAAGCTTAAAAGCAATGATAAAACCATATCATTGTAACCATTACTATAACCATTGATGAGGGTTATAAAACTGAGGCATGTGAATGTGATGGAATATTATTGTGCCATGAGGAAGGGCAAGTATGAAAAGTTCAAAAAAACCTGAGAAGACTTATATGAACTAACAACATACAACAAAGAAAGTGGGGAAAAAGGGATTTAAATAAAGACAACCCTAAAGGCAAACTAATTCAGATCAAATAAAGTGGTCAATGTTGATTTCAGATGACTAAGGTTAAAACACATTTCTTTCCTTTCTGTTAAGATGTTGAAAACGATGAAAACTGAGTTATACGTGCTGTCACCACAAATATACTACATGGCTTTGCCTAACTTTTTTTTTTTAGAGGAAGATTTTATAAGGACTGGAGGGAAGAGGCTACTCATGAGGAAATAATTGCTATGTCAAAATAAAATGCATCTCCTTGTTAAAAAGAGTAATACGGCTATGGTATGAAGCCTCTTGCAACAACCTTAATTTCAAGATGATGTAATAAGGGCCTGGATTAGTGTGGTGACAGGGATACTAAAAAGGGAAGGGAACAAGGGACATTTCAAAGAAAGAATTAGTAGGGTTTGGTAACTAGTTGGAAATGATACTCAAGGAAGAGGGAGAAGGATGAATCATAGATGACTTGAGATTTCAAACCTGACCTAGTAAAAGAATAGTGGTACCACGTATGGTGACAAGGAAGTTTGAAAAGAGCTAATTTGGCAGGGAAATAAATTTGCTTTCAAACATGTTGAGATGAAGATAATGGAAATACGAAGTTTGGTAAACATCATATAGCTAGCTTCCAAGTAGTAGGGCTGGTCCTCAGGTCCTTTAAGTTCAGTGCTCTTTTACTACACCTTCTGCCTCCCAGATACAGAACTAATTTCATGGAAGTTGAATAACAGTTGAGTGGATCAGTTCTACAGAGAGTGGAAGAGGAGAGAATCATAGGCAAGAGCCTCAGTCGACCACCACAGGTTTGAGGAAGGAGAAGGAAAAGGAAGCAAAGGAGGAGACAATAGGGTGGAGAACAAGGCAAGTACTTGAAAAGTCAAGGTAGGAGACCAAGAAGGGGCAGAACAAAGAAAACACTTGAAAGGAACTTTTAAAAGGAGAGGGTAGTTGATCTTAAACTCAATAGCAGCTGAGAGATAGCCATTAGATTTTGAATTGGGAGGTCACTGGTGACTTCTGAAAAAGGTTCTGTTCAATGCTATAGATAGAAACCAGCTTGCAAAGGATTTTAGAGTTGACGAGAATATTAGAGATTGTCCATTCCATACCCTTCATTTTATAGACGAGAAAAGCTAAGGCCCAGAGAAGTAAAGTAATTTACCTATAGTCCCACAAGTAAAAAGCTAAGACTTGAACCCATGTTGACTAATTTCAAATCTGAGACTCTTTCCATTATGCCATATTGCCAATAAATAATGAGGAAATAAGAGGCAGCAGGTATAGACTCCTTATTTAAGAAGGTGTAGTCACAGAGGCAGTGAAATATCCCAGAAGGAATACTAGATAAAGATTCAGGAGATTGTCACCTCAGCAATTACATCTCAGTTAACTACATGACAAAGGATGGGTATTGTTTTGTTTTGTTTTAGGATAGGAAGATCTTGAAGCATTTGAAGGCAGGAGAAGAATCAGTGGTGAGGAAAAGGAACAGGATTTAGGGCACCAGTGGAGAGCTTAGCCTTGGCAAGTATGGCTACATCATCCTCTTAAGAGAAGAGGAGACTAAATAGAAATCTACCAGAGTGGGCTCACACTGGCAAGCCTCAACTTTAATAATGTAGGAGACAAGACTTGCAGAGACTGGGAAAGGAGTAGTGAGAGACAGGCTGGAGGAGAGAATACTTTGGGATGTCCACCAGGGAATCAAAGAATAACTGACAGAAGCAAAGTTAATTCTGCCTTACATTTTTTCTTGTTTCATGTGGGCTTTCCTTATCTCTACAGTCAGGCTGTAAGTTCCCTCTTGCACTTCTGTTTCCCCTACATCCACTAACTGTTGAAATGAACTGAAATAAAGGGACAAAGAGTTAGGGATGTGAACAGGTCATTAGGGACAAGAATGGAGTATATGAGGTATGTTAGGAATAAGGACAGAAAAAGAGTCAGAGTTTAAGACAGGAATAGGGTCAAGTTTAAAGTGAAAATAGGGTTAGGGACAGATGTGTGGCCAAATTTGGGGTTATGTTTAGCCTTCACATAAAGCCTCTGTAGGTATGGTATGATTGGGCACTACTATTAGAGATACCTGAACTTTTCCTGCCCAAGAATGCCTGGGTAAAAATTTCGCCCACCCAGGCCTGCAGCTCGGAATCCCGTTGCACAAAGATGTCACTGGGGTAGTAGAAATTCACAATTTCATTGACGAAGCTAAGGGAGAAAATAATAATAAGAGTTAGTATGTATATAGTACTCTAAGGCTTGCAAATCGCTTAATAAATATTATCTCATTTTATCTTCACAACAACTCCTGTGGGTAGGAGCTATCACTTATCCCCATTTTATAAATGAGGAAACAAAGGAAAGCAGAGGTTGAACATGATTTACCATTGATGACATAGCTAATAAGTATGTGAGGCAAGATTTGAACTGAGGTCTTCCTGACTCTAGGTTCAGAATTCTATCCACCACAATGTCCCCCTAATCCTTCCCTCTGAAATCCCTTCTTGTCCATTCTCCTACTTTCAAGGATCATCCCCCCCACCCCCAGGACAGAGGAACTGGTTCTCTGACTCTCCATTCACCTAATGGGAGAGAAAGAGTTAAAGATATTCCATCAAAATGGCCAAGACCCCTTGGTGATCTGACTATTCCCTTACTTCTCAATGGCTTCCCATATCTTCAAGCCATCATCTCGGTAGTAGTAGTTGGGGATGCACTGGACCCCCCGGGCCTTCAGGTTGTCTGGGAGGCAGAACATGGTGTAGGTGAGATGTTGTAGGCCTGTACTCATCAGGTATAGGAGGCCCGGCCTCCCAATGGATGTGACCTAAGAAGTAATCATAGGTTATCTTCCTGAATTAACCAGTACCTTCTGCCTCTGATGCAAAGCATCATCCCCTAGGTTCCCTGGATTTAGGGATAGGACTAGGAAACGATAAGTAAAAGGTTAAGATTAGAAATATCTATTGAGAAAAAGTTAGGGTTGGGGTTAGGTTTAGGGATAAGGGAACATGTAAGGAAATAGCATTGAGTTTGTAGCCAGTACCACACAACATGTGTTTGATGTTATACTGATCTTTGGGTCAGAGATGGGATTACTGCCTGGAAAGGAGCTATGATTTAGTAGAAGGGTACTCTGGGTATTTGTGAATACATGTATAGTTTCACATTTTGTTGTCAGTAACAAGGTAAGTTTAAGATTCTGTGACAGAGCTCCTGAAAATTAACCAACAGACAGTTGATTGGTGAGTTCAACAGGACTAGATACAAGGAAAAGCCTAGCCCTCTGGAAACCCAAACCCATACCTTGTCCACCAGACCCTCAGGGTTCAGCAGGGTGGCCCTGGCAATGGTGTTCACTTGGAGTGTGTATCTTGTATGAGGGAGCAGGAGCTAGGAAGGGGCATAGATTTGTAAGTGAGGTGGGTAGAATTCAAATTCACCCATCTATGCCCCAACACCTGACTTGAGTCAAGCTTGCCTCCCCCAGGCCCACCTTGTAGATCGGGTGGCAGAGGGGAAGCTGGCGCAGGGTAGCCATGGCAAAAGCCTCGCAGAGGAGATGGGTACAGAGGAAATGAGTATTGTTCTCATGGATGAGGAACTCTGAGTTTCGCACCCAGGTCTTAGCCAAGATCCAGTCCCATTCTGAGTCGCTGGGCAGGAATATGGGGCTGTCTGGACCAGGGGTCTGGCTGAGCTGGGAGGAGGGATTGGAGGGAGGGTATTAAGATGAATCAGAAACAGACATGAGGCTACATCTCCCACTTCTGTCTCCAGTTCTCTCCCATACTTTTAGTTTCCTTAATCTCTAAAGCTTTTCCTTCACCATCCAATATCACTCCCTCTGCCACTTCTTTCATGTCCCCACTTTCCCCTCCCCTTCCTTCAGCCCCTCTGGGTCCTAGACCCTTCTCATTGATTAAACCCAAGTAAGGTTCACCTGGATGGCCAAGGGCAAAAGAGCACCCTGAGGGTTGAGCCAAAGTAGGCAGAGTGGGGCAGTCACATATTGCTGTCTGCCATTCAGATGACCCACAGGAGCACCCCCAAGGATCCAGTAATCAGCCAGGAAAATTGATCCCTTCTGGTTAACACATAATACACAAGAAGAATCAGGGCAAGAGTTTTCCCTAGTCTCCCACCACTTCCCCTTCTCCCCTCTCCATCTCACTTCCTCCAAACTCCTGTCCCTAAATGCCTCCAATCTATAAACACCAACCCGAGCTGATCTACCTCTTTACTGCCTTAGCCCTAGCCATCCACTTTTTGTCTGCAAGACTTCCTGTTTCCATCAGTCTCTAGTTTCTCTGTCTTCTTTCTCTATCTCCCTGAAAGCCTCTTGAATCCCTTCCCCTGCTTGGAGCCTGAGAGATTAGTTCCCCCACAAAAAAGATCTACATTCTGATGACTTCACTCTGCCTGCAATGCCAGGAATGTGACCTCATGGATTCCCATACTCTGACTATGATTAAAGCACGTAACTATTCCAAAGGCTCCTGGATACATCTTGGCCCTACCTTGCTTCCCTACTGAGCAGTGTCTCATGATAAGGGACATGCCCACTAACCCTCTTGCTACCTCATGGTAGCAATGAGATATTCTCCCTAAAATCTCATCTCAAACTTTCCAGGTAACAACCAAGTCAACTCAAAAGAAATAACTCCAACCCTAACCCTGACTCCATCCTTATCCTCTAACTAAATTTAAGCCTTCATCTAGCTCTAACCCTCTATTCCTACCCCCTACCCTCAATACCAGTCCTTCAGTCACATCAACTTCTCATATCTTATCCTGTCTTATCTCATCCCAAACCCTAAACTTATCCTTTAATCCTACCTTAATAATAATAATGATGATAACAGCAAGTATTTCTATAGAACTTTAGCATCTCCAGAATACTTTGCATATATTATCTCACTTGATTCTCACAACAATCCTGGGAGGTAGGGGTTATTATTAACTCCATTTTACAAATAAGGAAACTGAGGCACACAGAAGTTAAATTACTTGCCCAGGGTCACAGAACTAGATTAAGCTAGATTAAAGGTTAGATTTAGTGAAGTGATAAGGACAGAGTCAGGGTTAGGGTTGGAGTTATTTCTTTTGTGTTGACTTGGCTGTTACCTGGAAAGTTTGAGATAAGATTTTGGGGAGAAGTGTCTGAGGTAGGATTATGAACTCAGGTCTTCTTGACTCCAAGTCCAATGTTCTCTCCACATAATTCTGAATCACATTTATATATCACTTTTAAAGTTAACCACAGCCTTTTCCTCAGAACCAGTCTATGAATTAGATAATTTATTATGTATCCTATTTCACAATTGATGATCAGCTAGTAAAATGAGTTTTAGGTCCAACCTACATCTCCTGACTCTCCTATCCTAACAGCTACAGCCCATCAGACTGAATCCATCTGCCTTGTTCAAGTGGCTATTTAAAAACAAAAACAAAACAAAACAAAAAACCTCTCACATTACTATTTTAGGATTTACAAAGCACATTCTTTGAGGTAGGTACTGCATGTATTATCCTCATTTTAAAGGTGAGAAAACTGGAGTTTTTGAGAGTGATCTGTCCAAGGTCCCACAGAAGTTAAGTGTCAGAGTGAGAACTTGAACTTCTCTGGCTTCAGGTCAAGTACTCTTTCCCCCTCACCAGAGGTGTCCAGCATGAGGCCAGCTGGGCACATTGGGCTGGCTGCTAACCATGTTAAACTATAAGAGAAATACTTAACAAAATAAATAAGAATACAATAGAACTTGGATGATGTTAATATGTGGTTTTTCTAAGTCAAATATGCCACCAGGGATCCTTATGTAAGGTATAGTAACTTCCTTGTGTTAAAGTTTGATATGACTCCCCTACACCCCACTGCACTCCAAGGGGCAAGAAAGGACATGGGGGGGGGGGCATCTAACAATGTTTTTTAAAAAGGGGAGAGCCCCAAACATCCCTAGTTTTACTTTCTTCTACAAATCAGATCTCTCTGGAGCCTATGAAAGTGTTTGGTCTGTGTCACCTCTTGGGATACAGAGTTCTCTAACTATTTGCTGGGTAAAGGAGATCTTCCTTAAATCTAGCTTTAGTCCCATCAGCTGTGAGGTGTCTTTCTAAAAACTATGTCCACATCCTCAATATATGTTCGCCTCTCTCTCTCTCTCTCTCTCTCTCTCTCTCTCTCTCTCTCTCTCTCTCTCTCGCTCTCTCTCTCACTCTCGCTCTCTCTCTCTCTCTCTCTCTGTCTTTTCTCCTCTCCTTTCTTTCCTCTCTCTTTAGATAGCTATTACTAAGATTGAAGGAAAAAGAAAAAAGGAATGGCAGAGGATGGGATGGATCATGTTGTATCACGGGAACAACAATCACAAACTTGGACAGATTTCAAGAGATGGTGGGAGGTAGAGTTGCCTGGTATCCATGGAGTCGTAAAGAGTCAGACATGACCAAACAACAACAATCTATTGATCTATCTAGATATCTATCTATCTCATTCTATGTAGAAATCTCTCTCTAGATAACTCTTTCTCCAACTAAATCAAGAGATCATATTTATCTTGTAGGTGTAGATGGCTTCTTTAGTGATGAAGTAGTAATATGCTATAGTGGATAAAGCACTTGACTAGAAAGACCTAAAGTTCAAATCCCACCTCAGATGCCTTCTAACTGTGTGACAAGTTACTTAATTTTTCTGCATCTCAAGTTTCCAAATACGTAAAATGACTGGGATGGACTCTAAGATCATTTCCAGTTCAAAATCTATCATCTCATAATTAAGGGATAAGGGGAACTGATGAATCTTTCTTCCTATAGGTTTTGAGCTTATTCATTTTTACCTCCCTCCTGCCCAAACCAAAAGATCCTTATTTTTCAAAGCTGCCCAGATTCCTTCCTCTGGAGTATGAGTGCCGAACTCTTTGAGGGGATTGGACTAGATGATCTCTAAGAAGCCTTCCTGTTCTAAATATGCTGATTCTATGGTTAGAAACAATCGTGTTCTTTCTTTGTCCCTATCCCAGAACCAAACCCAACTTCAATCCTTTTTTGCCCACACCTAATTCTATACCTCTTCTTCTAGATAGTCCTAATCTCTCTCTTCCTAGACTCAATACTAACTCTCACTTTACTTCCAATCCCATTGCCTGCTTTATCTGTAGCATATTTTCCCCCTCCTTTCCTCTTTCTTTGACTATTTCCATAAACCTGTCCTCACTCTCTCCATAATTCTAACTCTTTCCCTCACCCCATCTCCCCTCGGTAGCCCCAGTCCAGGCTCAGTCCTGGAGGATGGCCCTAGCCATCCCTTGCCTCCAGCTCAGCCTGCAGACAGGTGCTGGGACCTAGGGAGGGAGCCACCATGGAGTCAGTGATGGGGAAGTTGCTGGGCAGGCTGGAGAGTCGATGGATCATGACAGGATTCACGCCATTCAGGTATTGGTAGCCAAAGAAGTGGTCCTCTTTCCAATGCTCTGTCACATACTCTGTAGATTGAGAAAGGCAGGAAAATCATTTCTGTTAAATCCCTGTATGCATAGGATACCTAACTCCCCTCTACCTAATTTTCTAAGGTTGTACCCAGTTCTCCTGACTCCCAGGACAAGACCCCCTCCATTTCCATTGTCTTTCCCTTTTCTCCAGATACAATATGCATAAACTGAGAATGCTCCTCAGTCTCCCCTTCCCTCCTCTATGACTGGGAAGGGAAGGTGTCAGAGGAGGCTGTTAATGCTATACTTGGGTTTCTGAGGGTCCCATGAAGTTTGGGTGCCTTTATGAGGTCAAGTGACTGGTCAGATTAATGGAGCAAGAAGACGTGAGGGTAAGTATAAGGAGCTGGGACACCTCCCCCACTCCTTACCAAGAGGAAAGCCTGAGGAGGGAAAAGGGAGAAGGAAGTTGGCTTCTCAAGGGCCTAGAGGAGATGGAAAATGCATAATACAGAAACTAGGATCTTTCCCAGACAAAAAGAAGCAGGAGATAGAGAACAAAACCAGAGACAGAGTGAAACATAGGTAGAAATTGAGTTTGAGCACCAGACTCTCCCCAGTTTCTCTTACTCACCTGAAGTAAATGTCTTGTGGCACCAAAAGATGTTTCTGATGTCATCCAGCTTCTTCCAAGAGCCCTTCCGGTCTATGAGGCCTCGGAGCTTCAAGCCCAAGGACCTAAGAATGAGTAGATATAAGAAGAATGTGAAGGTCTAGGGGGCAGCAGAGAGGTGAGGGTGGGAAGTCATATAGTCAGCAGGAGGTAGAAGCTTTGGGGCAGTTATGCATAGACTAGAATGTGCTCCTGGTATGATCTAAGGGACATAGAAAAAGTATTCCCTGAATCATTATGTCACCCCTTCCCTGCTGTGGTATCTAAAATCCCACCGGTTTTGTTATCGTGCAGATATACTGTGGGACTGAGTACAGAAGAGACTGGGAGACAAAGAGAGGGAAGTCTGAAGGGCAGAGTGGAGAATAAGGGAGAGAGAAATGAGACTAAGGGAGAAGATTGAAGGACAGAGAAAGGAGAGAGAAAAAAGCAGAGAAGGGGAGACTGAGGAAAAGGCAGGAGATACTGAAGGAAAGAGAGAGAAAGAAAGTGAAGAAGGGAGAGAGGAGGGATATTGAGGGACAGAGAGAAGGGATACTCAGGGACAGAGGAGGAAGTATGAGGAACAGGAAGACTGAGAGATTGGGGAGGGGGGTGATAAACTGAGAAGATAGATAAGGGCATGGTTTTAATTATCAAATCTAAGTATCTGCCTCCACTGGAGGTACTGTGGTATGGTGGGAGGCATTGATTCAGGAGTTAGAGAACAAAGGTTTAAATCTCACCTATGATGCTTACTACCTGATGTGTTAGTACTATGATGCTTACTGCTTGGATCTCACTGTCCTCATCTGTAAAAGGGTAAGGTACAACGTGGCTTCCAAGTATCCTCTAGGTCTAGATTCCACGACTCTCAAATTTCTAGCTGTTATGTCTCCTACTTTTCAGTCCCAAATTTCCAAATTCTTGCTGGACAGCACCATTTGGATATCTCTGACATTTCAAAATCAGCATGCTTACTTCTCTCCTCATTCTCCAAACCTGCTCTTTCTTCTGACTTCCTTATTTCTAGGGAAGTTATTGACATTCTCCCAGTAACCCAAACTGAAAACCTTAGAGATCAAAGTCTTAACTCTTTACTTCCTTCACCTCAAACATTCAAACATTCACTAAGTCCTATAAAATTTCCCTCTGAAAATGTCTCTTGAACCTCGTCCCCCACTGCATTTCCCCTTGCCATCACATTCTTTGAGGTCCTAATTACTTCTGGCCTGGACAGTGCAAATACCCTAGTAACTATTCTTGCTGCCTCAAGTCCCTTCTTTCAATGAACCCTGTACAGCCTTGTCACAATAACCTTTGTCATCCTCACTGCATCACTCCAATTTAATTTAACTACTAAACCTGAAATGATTCTCCAGTGGATGGTATTAGGTCCACATTCCTTAGTCTGGCATTCCCCACCCTCCACAATTTCCCCCAACCTGCTTTTCCAGCTTTAAGTCTCACTTATTTCTTATGAGTAGTTGGATGGAGTAATGAAAAAAGTGGGAAGAGCTGTATGACACCCTAGACAACCTTTCTCAGTTTCTTCTTCTGTAAATTGGGGATAAATATAGCAACTCCCTCACAGGGTTGCTGTGATATGTTGAAATAATATGTGTAAAGTGCTTTTCAAATAATAAAGTGTTACAGAAATTCCAGTTATTCTTGTTACAAAAACATCCATTCAAACGGATCTCTTTCATTGACCCTTGAAAATACCTGGGCTTTCTGCCTACAATGTCACCCATGCCATTTTTTCCTTACTGCTCCTACAGTCTGGAATGTTCTCCCCTCTTTTTCCCATCTGTCTAAATTCTACCATTTTTCAAGACCCAGTTCAGATCTGACCCCACTGTAAACCCATCACATCTGAATCAATATTCTGTAGTTCCCACAGTGTTTTGTCTCTACCATCCCTTTGACCATAAATTAACTCTTTTCCCCTTCTCAAGCCTTTTCTGTGGCTTTCTGTTGCCTCCAGGATAAAATACAAACTCCTCAGCTTGGTATTTTAAAAGCCCTTCAGAGCTAGGCTCCATCCTGACTTTCCAAACTTAATTTACATTACTCCTTGGATTCAGTTCCAAAATCCTGTCTCCTTACCTTTACACAGCTTGTCCTTACCCTTCCAATGTCTGGAATGTCTCATCTCCTCCACTGGAATTCTTCCAAATCTTAGTTCCATCTCAAGTTCAACTGAGGTGCCTCCTCCTAAGAGAAGCCTTGCCAGCTCTCCTCCCTTTCACCCCCACCCCCAGCATGTAATCTCTCTCCCTCTTTAAATTATTTTGTACTTTATTATCAGTACACGTGACACCCTCCAAGTTTAAGTCCTTGAGAGCAGAGACTTTTTAATTGTGCTATTTCCCCAATGTCTGGTATGGAACCTTGCTTGGTTTAGGATTTGGTTATTTTGTTTTCTTTTGTTTTGATTTTTTTTTTAACCAGACCTTTAATTTCATTGTTACAAGGAACTCCCAATGAGAAAAGTCCCACTCCCAATGCAGACCTGCACCTGCTCTGCAATTCATGATTTCAGAGAGCTACTTGGGTCACGGAAAGATTCAGTCACCTTTCTGGGCTATACAGCCAATATGTGTCACAGTCTTGAACTAGATGTTCCTGGTTCTGAGGCCACTGTCCCATACTGCTTTGCTCCTTTCACCTACACTTAATCCATCCTTGATAAACTGAATGGAATTATGACCTCTCTTGCTGCATATATCTAAACCTTGTGCTATTAACTTTTCATGTGTGTGGGCATCCCCTACGATGTAATGACTGTGAGCTTGAGAGTAGGTCTTCAGTATTATATTCCTAAGGCCCACAAAGCACCTAGTGCATTGCTTTGCACTTAGCATGAATTCATTAATTCTCAGTTGATTTGATTTTGTTTTGGAGGAAGGGAAGGAGGACAGAGGATCAGAGGTGGAGGAGGGGCATAGAGAGACTAAAGACCTAGATTTGAATCTCTCCTCACACACTCACTAGCAAATTAGAGGTTAAGCTCTCTTCATCTGTAAAATATCAGGGTTGTGTTCAGTCTTCTGTAACCAATGTCTTGCAATTATAAATAAGGACAGAGAAAAGTGAGAGAGAGAGAGAGAGAGGGAGAGATAAGATGTCCCACAGCCAAAATGGTAAAATAGAAAGAAATAATCCAGTCAACCACAGCCCTATAGCTACTCCAGAAAGATCTAGAAAACACCAAACTGAGTCCTAATCTGAAAATGGCGAGAAAGGAAACATCATTTTGGAAGCCCAGGTCAGCATAGGGAGCTAGAGAAGTCTGGGGTCACTGATAGGGTCTACCCAGGAACAACAGCTTGAAGCATTCTAGCTCAGAAACTAAATGAGAGCCAGATAACCTATATGCATCAGAGTAAGTAGAAGTCTCACACGAAGCACGCAGGAACCTGACCTTATGCAAAGAGCAGAAAGAATTGACAGCTGTCAGGATAACACATTGCTGGGTCACAAATCCAGTGGAGGACTGAGGAAGGGACCAGTGCATCAAAGCTGATGGTCCTGGGCTCTGTACTGAGGGCGAAGTTGACGAAGCATAAAACAAATGAAAAATGAAGAGTGAGGAGCTGAACGAAGCAGCAGTATGACTGACCCAGGGAACAGAGTTTGGTGTCAGACCAGACCAGTTTGAAACCTGATGTGGAATGATCAGAACACTAAACCCAAACCAAAAGGGAGCTTGTGGTACTGTCACTCGGAACCTTCAAAGTTTCCAGCTGGCTGATGGTGGCTCAATCCAGCAGCAGTCTACTGGAGCTCCAGCCAGGCGCAAGTACTTAGTTGTGTTGCTTGGACCAAAACTAGATAAAAAATTTGCAGAGTTCAGACCAGGAGAGTCTGGATCAGACCACTATGGCCACAGTGAAAACATAGTTCTCCAACCTGAGCTGTCCCTGAGATCCTGGAATGATACAACCCTTAATACCCTAAGAAAGCCATAACAGGACTGAAGAGGACGCAATATGAGACCAAGCCTGGGCCAAGCCACAGAACCTGGCCCTAAAACAGAGTCCAAAGACAGAAAGTAAAATTGAAAAAACAAGCCAACAAACAAAAAAATTCCACTGTAAAGTGCTATTATGATGCCAGGAAGCCTCGAGATACAGCCCCAGAAGAGAATGACTCCTCTACCTCTACAAAGCCTCAAATAGAAACACAACTTAGATATAACTTCAAGCAGAATTTCTAGAAGCAAGAGGGGTTTTTTATGAGCTAAAATTAATTTTACAAATGAGAAAGCTAGATAAAATAATTGGAAAAGAAATTAGAGTGCTAGCAGAAAAAAATGGAAAACAAAGGAGTCATAGTCAGGCTCACAAGATTTAGCAGTTACCACCAGAAAGAAACAGAGAGTTTGGAATATGATATTCCAGAAGGCAAAAAGATATTGGCTTACAAGTAAAAGTAACTTACCCAAAAAAACTGAGTGTCATCCTAAAGGGGAATTTTTTTTTTTTACAAGATAGAGGACTTCTGAGTTTTCTTGATGAAAAAAAGAGAGCTGAATGGAAATTTTGAAATGCAAATAGAAGGGTAAATATGAGTGAGCATCATAAGAGACTAAACAAGAATGAACTTTGACATCCTAATATGAAGAGACGATACAGGTGCCCCTTCTATCACTATCAGAAGTCACAGAGAAAGGCTAATAAGGCTCTAATAGGACCTAGGGGCAGCTAGGTGGTGCAGTAGATAGAGCACCAGTACAGGAGTCAAGAGGACCTGAGTACAAATCTCACCTCAGACACTTGACACTCACTAGCTGTGTGACCTTGGGCAAGTCACTTAAACCCAACTGCCTCATCCTGGATCATCTCCAGTCATCCTGAAGAATATCTGGTCACTGGATTCAGATGGCCCTGGGGGAGAAGTGAGGATGGTGACCTGCATAGCCCTCCCTTACTCAAAACAAAGTCAAGTGCAAGTCATGTTGTTATTTCTCTGGAGTGGGGTTTTTAAATGTCTTGATGATCTTAGAAGAAAGGAAAGGGAGAGGAGAAGGAATACATTGGGGCAGGAAGCAGAATATGGGAGAGGAAATTTTCTTACATCTTTTGAGTGGGCAAGTAAAAACCATACAAGCAAGGAGGACTGAGTGGGTGTAGGGATGGCACTTGAACCTCACTTTCATTTTAACTGGTCAAAGGAAGGAAGATCTGATACAAACATATGCACACACCTATACACAGAAAGATGAAGAAATAAATTCATTTCACTAAATATGGGAACAGGAGGAAGGATAAGAAGGAGAGATTAGTCCTAAGTAAAAAAGAAAAAAAGAAACTACAGCCAAGGAGATCATGGGTTTTAAATAATCAGGGAGAGGGCTTTTTAATAAAGCATTAGAGACAGAAGGAAAAACGTATTGTGCTGAGCCCACTCCTCTTTCATGACCTTCCATATAAACAGTGAGGAAGAAATCCTGATAAATGTTACTTCCAACTTTTCATGATCTGTTTTGGGGTTTTCTTGACAAAGAAACTGAAATAGTTTGCTCAGATGAGGAAACTGAAGCAAACAGGGTTAAGTGACTTGCCCAGCTAATAAGTATCTGAGGCCAGATTTGAACTCAGGAAGATGAATCTTCCTGATTCTAGGCCTAGGATGCTATCAACTGCACCACCAGCTGTCCCTGATTAATGCAATGACTAACCACAGTTCCAGAGTGCTGAGTACTCAAGAGGAAACATGCTATCCACCTCCTGACAGAGGGGTGGTGTATTGGGGAGAGGGGGGGACAGATTGAGACATAATATATGAACATAAATATGTATATACAAAAATATGTATGTATATATACACATTTAAGTGGAGACATAGATGTGAACATGAATGTGCCCATATACAAATACGTGTGTATGTATATATGTATATGTATGTACATATATATGTATATATATCCAGTGGACAATGCCAATCTAAGAATTTGTTTTGTTTTACTATTTGTATTTTTAACAAGGGTTTTATGTTTTCTTTTTTCTTTTTCAATAGAGGGGAAGGTTGGAAGAGTTGGGGAGAATAAAAGGTGGATTTTTTGTTAATTAAAAAAATAAAATTAAGTTAAAAAAAGAAAGGTAACTAATAAAATAAGAAGAGGAGAGACTTCAGGACACAAAAAAATGGAGGGACAATGAGAAGACAAGTTCAAACAGAGAACACCTAAGTGGAAAAGAGAGGAAAAATTGAAGGAACAGAAAGGAAAGAGGAAAGGGCAGAAAGAAAACAGAGGGACAGAGAGAGAAATTGAGTGATGAAGTAAAGGAAAATTGAGGGAAGACTGGAAAGGGATGCCAAGGGACAGGGAGGGTGTTAACTGAAGAATGGTGAAGGGGGAACCAAACCCTCACACAGGTATAGCATTGGAGAGTAGAGATGCCGTCTTGGTGAACGAGTATCGAATATTTGGCTCCATGTGTAGCAGGGATGGGATGTCTATCTTCGAGGGGAAGCCTGGCAGGTAACGATTCCCACGGCTGTGAATGTCCCAGTATGGGAAGAGGAAGAGGAAAAGAGGTGGAAGGAGAAATGATGTCATCAGAAAGGGGTGTATCCCCAAATCCTGTTTTTCCCCTTCTCCCATTACTTCTGGAACCCCTTGTCCTCTCACTTCCATCTCTACTTAGGGTGTTTCCCTAACTTTGTATTCCCTTATTTGGAAGCCAGTGTCACATCTCTACCTGAAACATCCTACCCCCAATCTCCAATCAAAGCCATCCCTTCCCTCCTTCCCAATTTGGCTCATCTACAAATCCCTCCCTAGCTGGCCCCACCCTGCTTTCATTACTGCTTTGCTCTGAGCATTGGTTCATATCATACTCCATCATCCCACAATAATTAACTCTGTGACTTTATCTGAAACCCTGGTATGACTCCTAGCTTCTGTATTAGAGGAGTTTACTAAGGAAGATCAGGTCTCCTCCTCCTTCTGTATGCTCTAGAGAGATTCAGTTGAAGATTCAGTCCAGGACAAACCACTTGTAGATCCTCCTCTTCTATTGCCACTCTCCACCAGCCCTGCTACTGGTGCTTTCACCTGCAACCTTGGTCTGCAGAGGGTGTCATTTTTGTCAAAGCAAATTTTCTGTCTGATTCCATCTCCTCAAAGCTGTTAACGTCTATTATTCTGGGAAAGCCAGAGGCATAGATTTTCCAACTATCCAAAAAGAGAGATGAATAAGGGGAGAAGGGTCAAAGTTAGGGTAAGGAAGAGTCTTAGCATTTTAAGACTCATCCTACACCAGAACATATCAAAACCTACGTTTTGTATATTTTACTCCTAGCATTAATGAAGACCAAGGCTCCAGGGTGGTTAAGAGACTGTGGACACAATTCATAGAATGAAGACCCCATTTTCCTTCCCCTGAGCAAGTGTCCCCATGAAAGAACTGAATATTTAGGTTTTGGCTTCAACGTGCGTGCCGGGACTGTACTAGGCCTTTGTCAGGTTTGAAGTAAGGGTCAGCGTTGAGGCTGAGATTTCAGTCAAGATCTGTGTTAAGTCAGGGGTAGGTTTCAAAGTCAGAGTTGAGTTTGGGTTCAGTGAGGGCCCAAAGTTGGGATCAACATTAGGGTTAAAACTCAGGCCAAGATTTTGGGTCAGAAATGGAGATCAGAATTTAGGGCCATGTTAATGTTGGAGGAAGCCTGCTCTCACCGGTAACATTCTTGTCTGGCCCTGAGCTCCTTTTTCCGATGATCCAAGAGCAAAGGGAGGGAGTCATGGCAGATGATTTTTCCTGAAGGGAGCAGATATCAGATGTTAAGAGTTTCAAGTCAATGAAATCAACCCTAGTGCTTGAAGTTGACTTTCCTCACTTCAAACTTGAACGTGAAAACCAAACTATAGCACTTTTTCACTCAACTTCCTCTCTAATCCTAAAACTGACCAGCCCTTTCTTCAGTCTTATCTCTGACCGTAACACTGCAGCCACAGAGTCCTCAATGGCCAAACCAGGAATCAGAGTCCTGCTTAGTCCATAGAGGATCCTTACAGGGACTCTCACACAGGGGGGTGTCTGGTAAGTGAGATCTTAACAATCATGTGGTCCAAGTGCCTCTCCTTTTTTCAGGCCCAGGGAGAAATAGTAACTTCTCCAAGCTCATCTAGTATGTGTACTCTCTTGTGGCTCATCTAACAACTTGCCTGAGCTCACAGAATTCTACATAATAAGATCCACTTTGAAAATATCATAGAACTTCTCGGTGGATACACAATGCTTATGCCAACTAAACCCTCTACAAGTGGACAGGCAGTCCCTTCCTGCCAAAGATATCAAACTCAGTTTAATTCCCTATGAACCTATACTGGAAAAGCATAAAAGTCAGGGCAGACTATACCAGAGCCAGACAGAAAGAGAGATCCAGCCTTTTCCCCCACCTGCACTGATTCCTCTTTAGGAATGAATATTGCCCAACGATCAGTCCCTAACTCTGGGGAGAGAGGATTGGTAAAATTTCAGCGTAAGCCTTTACACCTCACAAATCTGCAATCCCTACAAATCAGGTTTTGGTTTAATGTTTTCTGGGTTGTCTAGACTTGAGAGTGTTAATAAAGCAGACTAAATTGACATTATTCTCTCCCATTGCGGGGAGGTTGGCTACCCACTTAGCTTTTTATTAGTAAAAAATTAAAAATATCCTTTCTGAAGATGTTTCCTCTGGGACTCAGAGTTTCTAACTGTCCTAACTCTAATCCATAATCATTTTATTAACTCTGTCCTTGCTCCTAATCCTGTCCTTAACCTAATGCCTTAACCAATCAACCAATAATCACTCATTAAAGGCCTCCCAGTGCCAGGAGATAGCTATATAAAGATGAAAATGTCCCTCCTTTCAAGGAACTGAAATTTGATCGAGAGACAACATATATGCAGATATGTGTGTGTGTGTATGTACACAGGCATGTATGTATATACCAAATATAAAATAAAACCCTTGGGGGAGGAAGGGTACTAGCAATTAAGGGAATCAGAAAATATACTATATATGTTATAAAGAAGTAAGGAAGGAATTTTACATTTTTATAATAATCAATATATGTGTAATGAATACACTAATAGATTAGATCTTGCAGAATTGCCTTTTCCAGTGAGTCAGACTCACAACGCAGCTGGAACTGATCAATCAAACCTTGACAAGGCTCCCAATCACTGTCATCCTTTTGCCTTCATATCTGAAGTGAAGCAAATCAAAGACTGTAGAACCTGTTTCCATCACAGAACTCTGGTTCTGTACTTTAGGGGAGATGGTCTCAATCTCCAAAGCCTTGACTCCAGAATTGTTGTACTGTAGGACTTATCGTAGGGTACTGTAGGGTTTATCCCGTCAGACAACTAAATGGTTGCTTGTAATCTACCTTGCCTGTAGTTGTGATTTAAGTATATAATCTGCACTTTCACTTCAGCTAAGAGAACATTCCTCACTCTGAAACTGATTAAACTACCTGATTACTGGCACTCCGGGATCTAGGCCCACTTTGTGTGGCTCCAGTTCCAAGCATTCTCAGGTTAGAGACTGGCTCAGTAAAAATCCTGTTAACAGAAGGCAGGGCTTGAGTTGAGACTTGAAAGAGAGAGGGGGTGGGTTCCAAGAGGCTGTGATGAGGAAGGACACAGCCAGTGTAGGGGAACAGAAGTAGAAGATGGAGAGTCGTGTGTAAAAGGCCTGTCTGACTTGACAATAATGTATGGGAAGAGGTATGATGTGTAATGAGGCTGGAAAGGTAGATTGGGAAGCACTCTAAAATGATCTCTTAGTTGTCAAATTCAATAGTTTCTTCTTAATTCTCCTTTACATCTCTGCAGCTTTTTGACACTGTGGATCCTCTCCTCCTGTCTTCTCTCTAGGTTTTTGGGATACCACACTCCCCTAGTTCTCCTACTACCTATATGACTAATCCTTCTCTGTCTCCTCTACTGGATTCTCATCCTGGTCAGGACTTCTAATCATATAGGTAGCATAGGATTCTGTGCTGGGCTCTTTTCTCTTCTCCCTCTTCTACTGCTTCACTTGATGATCTAATCAACCCTCATGGATTAATTACTATTTCTTTGCTGACGATTTTCAAATCTACCTATCTTGCTCCAATATCTCTGCTAACCTCCAATCTTACATCTTTAACTATCTTTTAGATATCTCAAACTGGATATCCCATGGACATCTTAAACTCAGCATGCCCAAAAAGGAATTTATTATCTTTCTCCCTAAACCCTGCCCACCTTGCTTATTATTGTAGAGGGCAATACCATCCTCCCACTCCCTCAGGCTCACATCTTAGAAGTCTTCCTGGATTCCTCACTTGCTCTCACACTTGTCTTCTATATCCAATCACATCCAATCTGTTGCTTTTGCAACATCTCTGGAAACCTACTTTCCTCTGATGGCCCTCATCACCTCATACCTGGACTATTACAATAGCCTGCTGGTGGGTCAGCATGCTTTGTCCCTCTCCACTCCAATCCATCCTCCACTCAGCATTTAAAGTGATTTTCCTAATGCTTACGTCTGACCATGTCACCCATGTGCTCAATAAACTCCGGTGGTTTCCTATCACCTCCAGGATCAAATATAAAATCCTCTGTTTGGCATTTGCAGCCTCCTACCTTTACATTCTTCTTACACCTTACTCCCTGACAGGTACTCTGATTCAATGACTGGTCTCTACGCAGTTCCAAGAACAAGACATCTCAGCTCCCTGGATTGTTTCTGGCTGCCACCCATGCCTGGAATGATTTTCCCCTTTCCTTGCCTGCTGGGTCTCTTGGCTTCAATAAAATCCAGGAGAAAATCACCAGCTTCTACAGAAAGCCTTTTCCAACCTCTCTCAATTCTAGTTCCCCCCTTCTAATTATTTCCAATTTATCCAATTTCCAGTTCATTTGGATACATTTGCTTGTTGTTTTCTCCATTCGATTGTAACTTATCTGAGAGCAGAGACAGTCTTTTGCCTATTACTGCATCCCGTAGCTTAGCAAAATACCTAGCGCATAGTAGGTACTTAATAAATGTTTACTGATTGATTGACTAAAATTAAAAGTCATACAGAGAAGGTTATATTTTATCCTGGAAACAATAGAGAGCCACTGCAGTTTTATTGGGTAGAGGAGTGATATGATGAGACTTCAGCTTAAATCTCCTGCCTCCCTCTAAGAACCCTGACCCTCCTTTCCCCTCCTTCTCCTTGCTCACCTGTGCCTGGACGAAGCTCCACAGTGCAGTAACCCTCAATCCACTGGTAGCAGGGAAAGCAGGTGACCACTCCATTGGGGTCAGTGACGGTGATGTAGCTACAATACCAAGAGTCTTTGGGGAAGAAGGCATATCGCTCTTTGTGTAGCCGAACCAGAAGGAGTTCCCCTAGCTCACAGGAGCTGTTTACCTTGTATTTATGAACCTGAGGGGAGTCGTCAGGAAAAGCAGGATCACCGACAGTGTTCAGAATAAGGGCAGGCACAGACTACAGTATAGACAGGGTTCAGGCACAGCGTCGATGTTACGGGCAAAGTAATCACAGATATGGTAGAGGATCCAAGCTAGGGGTAGTAGGATTAAAACTAGGAACAGGGTTAGGAATGGGTGCAAAGACAGACAGGGAGTAAACTTTAGAGCTAAAGACTTGAGAATTATTTCCATGGAAAATCTGATTAAAATCTTAGGGAAATTCTCCTCCCCTTTCCTCACACAACACCATCACCAGTCACACCTCCTGAGCCTTCCTTACTTACAGACCCTGGGGTGAAGTCCCTGCCAATGTGATCCAACAGCTGCTTGGGGCTCTCAGCATCTGTGCCAACCAGGGTGACAGAGATGGAATCCAGGGTCCCAGCCAAGAAGTAGGGGCCGGTGGCCACCCGGACTCGATATACCACCATGATTCAAGGAGAGCTGGGAGGCAGAAAGCAGGATAGATTATGGTTGGGTTTAGGGATAGGACTGATGCTTTGAAGTAAAGATTAAGGTTAGAATTTGAATTAAATTCCTTGGAGTGCTCGGAAAGAGGCGCACTTGGACTGTGAAGTCCGTCTGCCTCCCTGAGAGCTCTCCGGAATACTCCTCCACACCCACCCAGCCAGTTTCCTGACACCTGTTTTGCTCTCTGCCTCCCAGAGGGAGTACCCACCCCATAATGGGCCGGGTAGTGATGATTATCAGCGAAATGGCAGGGCCAAAGAGGCTGTGACTTGGTGGGAGGCATCTAGGACCTATGTGGAAGTGGGATGGGGAAAGAGACAGACAGACAGACAGAAGAGCAGAGCAGAGCAAAACAGGGGAGGGGAGAGCACAGGAGAAGAGGGGAGAGAAAAGAAAGGAGAGAGAAAAACAGACATGAAAATCAGATTAAGACACACAAGCTAGCACCTGCGTAGTGAGCAACCCTGTCCTAGAACTGTGGGTTGGAATGGAGCTCATCTGGTCCAACCCCTTCCTTTTATAAACACCCAAGGGAGCTAGGAAAGGGAACTGGATCTCCTGGTAACCCTTGTGATGCTCTAGCCAGCTCCCCAGGAGGTCCTGTCTTCTTCCCCCGCCCCATCCCCATTTCCTGGGCTCCTGCACCCTCCCCTCCCGGTCAGAGAACCCCAAATGTCATTGAAAACTCAGGACGGCAGAAATGGAAGGGACGCTAAAGATCTAGCCCAATCCTCTCGCTTCCCTGAAGCCCAGAGAGCCTAGGTCTCGGGCCCTTGTCCTCTCCGCGGGTTCTTTCCCCTACAGCCCGCCCGCATCTTGGGTGTTCTCAGTTTTAGCCTCTCCCTGGGTTCTGAAGACTGGAGATAAACGAAGATGAAAGCTGCAGGGGGAGCACTCATCGGTTTGCAGCGGCCTCTCGTGGCCGTGCTAGGAACTGCAGCCTCGCCCCCAGGACTCTATTAGGCCCTCGCCTCGGAGCTTTCCTTTGAGGGACTCAGCCCCAGTCAAGGGTGCACAGCGCCTGCGCTAGCGTGAGTTGAAGGCTGGAGAGGTCTCCCGATAGGTAGATCAGCTGCAGAGTCCTGCAGAAAGCGGCGCAGCGGGTACAAGTACAGACACAGGTCACAAGACCCAGTGCTCTGCGCAGGCGTAATTCGCTTATTCCCCCCCTCCCTCTCCACGCTTCTTTGAATAGACAGGTCGATGCAGCACAAACTCTAGTAGGTTTCTGACGAATCCATTGCATAGGGCCCGGATAGCTCAGTCGGTAGAGCATCAGACTTTTAATCTGAGGGTCCAGGGTTCAAGTCCCTGTTCGGGCGCGCTTTCTTTATTTTAATAATTCTTCTTTCCTCAACATCGGCTTTTATTTTTTCAATTATTTCGTATAGAAAATGGTAAAAATTAAAGATCAAAATTAATAATTTTTAAAATGTGAGTGTACTTTCTTTTTCCAAATTAATAAATATTCATTTTCTCTTCCGCCCTCCTACCCTCTGAAAAAATAAACAAAACTTCTGTAATATTAAACATAGTCGAGCAATCCAGATTTTCAAAGCACATTTTTTTCATTTTAGGAAAGCGGGAGAGTGGACGTCTGATGACATTTTGTCGTTCAGAGGGAAAGCTTTTTGGTCTGCCTCTGAAACAGAGAAAATGGGAAGGGAGAAGCAGAAAAAGGGGAAGGGGATAAGAGAAAAAGGAGAGGGAAAAGGATAGAGAGAAAGAACAGGAGACAAAGTATCTTTAAAAGGAGTCTAGGAACCACCGTCCTTAAGGGTGGTTCCATGGTGTAATGGTTAGCACTCTGGACTCTGAATCCAGCGATCCGAGTTCAAATCTCGGTGGAACCTAATTTTGATCTACAATTCCAGAGTTCGCTTTCAATGTGGAATAAAGATAATACAAAGAAATTTTTTCACATCCCAAATTTCAAAAAACCGTCATCCTTTCAACGTAAATCTTTCAAGTCAATTCAATGGAATTGAACTTAACTGAAATTGAAATGATTGCTTAGAAGGAACTTGGAAGAGTCCAAAAATTTGGTAATGTTTGGATTATTGGGAAGAATAGGAAACCTAAAATTTGGTTTGGGAATTTTGAGAAATTTGGAATTCATCATCTTTGCATGCAGTTAGTTCTTACAAACAAGCATTTATTAATTGCCTACTACATACCAGACCCTAGGGAATGAAACAATATTTTCAAAGAGTTTACATTCTAACCGGGAGACAAGTACATATATAAGTGCCTATAGAATACATACAAATAATACCAAACAGTTAATTTTAAGGAGTTTTGGAGGGGAAGGCACTAGCAATTGAGGGCATCGGGAAATGTAGTAGGAGAGGATTGAGCTAATTCTTGAAGGAAGATGGTGTATGAGGCAGTGGGATGTGAGCCCATTTCAGGAATGGAGGTAATCACAGAGAGAAGACCCCTTGGACCTCTCACAGAGCCCTAGAGGGAAAAAAATAATACACAAAAGCATTGGGAAAATAGGTTGAGGACAGAGTGGGACGCAAAATGGATGAGTTTAGATTTTATCGTAGAAGCCAAAGAGAATCACTGGAGGTTATTGATTCAATAAGGGAGGGTCATGATCAGATTTTCACATAGTACCTGGTCTGGGCTCCCTCTCTCAACTTGTAACTTTTACTCCATCTCCTAATCTGAGATCCCTAAAGGGTGGCTGCGACCTCCAGTCCTAGAAGTACCCCTGGGGCGCCCAGTAACTCTTTAGCCATCACCAGCATGTTTCTCTTTAACCATCTTTTGGTAGAATAAATCAACTTTTAGCAAGAAACTGATAAACAACTTTCCTCCCAAAGCCTAGGACTCTCTAGTGCGACAGACACCCTATACATGGAACCCATGTAGCAGGAAGTCTTTTCTCCTTTCACAGAATCCTTTAAAAAGTCCCCTTAGATTCAGCTCTCTGAAGTGTAGAGACAAAATAAACCAAGTAATGCCCTGGTTTTTATAGAGTTTGAAAAGGTCCAAGGAGCCATGAGAAGTGCATTGATGAGGATCTGTAGCCCACCGTTCAGGAAGCCCCAGCAGCAAAAGCTGCAGGAGAGTCAGTGCTGGTGAAAGTGATGTTTCCTTTGCTTGTAGAACACAGTGCCCCAGCTCCTGAGACACTTCCCTCCTGAGATGGCTCATGAAGGATGCTTCTCAAGGATGACTTAGCTGATGCTACCTCTGCTATGGACTTCAGTCACAGGTCATAATGTGGTCCATCCTATTTCTGTTAATATGAGGAAAGATATTTTACAACAGTGATAGAAGAAAAAGAGGTTGCTCTGTTGGAAAGATAAACCAGCTGGTAGCCATGACTGCTACCTTTCTTTGAACCCAGTGCCTTATAGCATTTTTTTCCTCATTCAAAAGCCACCTGGGAGAGGGATTTCATCTGCTAGTGACTTTTGAAGGCATCTAGTTCCAGCAGTCAATTAAAAGACTTTGTGTCACTAGGAGGTAAGCTGACCAAAAAAAGTGAACGCTTACCTTCTCTGAATAAAAGCATTCCTTTTCTTTCTTTAAAAAGCCAGGTCAAATGCCAGCTCATCGAGGAAACCTTCACTCTCAGGCCTCACAGAGCACTTTCTTTTTGTAATTCTCTGATGTCTTTGTAGCATGCCCTCTGTAATCACCCTCCCTGTCCCCACTTGCACTGACAGTTGAGGTCCCAGAGGGTGTTATATTTTTTTTTCCTGACCTTATATGAATGAGGAGCATTCCCAGATGGCAGTGCCTGAGTGCCTGGGAGACTGGAAGACCCATCAAAACCATCCAAAGTCTCATTAACAACTGGGGTCCCATAATTAGTAGCAGCAACAGCCAAAACAGCAAGCAAGTCTGATAAAGGCTCACATAATTAGGCCAGAGATGTGCTCTTCACAGATTAGCAGGAGATTGACAGCACCCCCCAAACTGCACCCCCCCCCCCATCCTGGCCCAAATATCAAATTCAAAAAGGAGTCAGCCCAGCTAAGCAAGGAAGCAAAGAATTCCTATGAAGATTCCTTTCTCTGAAGTTAACTTTATACTCTGGGAAGACAGAAAAGGTCTCCTCAGGGTTCTTGGGGTATCTTTGAGGTATTGTGGCAGCCAATATAACTGTTAATGAGTTCCTATCCCATGTGGCCATTCTCATATCAATCAATCATTTGACATCAATTAGCTTTTACAAAGGGATATTTACTAAGAAGGTACAGCAAGAACAGAAGTTACAAAATCAAGACATTTTTGCAAACCAGGATTTTCACCGTAACACAAGATCACTGTGGAGAGTATATTCAGGCTTATAGTAGTTGAAACAGACGATCTGTTCCAACTTGGAGGCACACTCTGTCCCTCCTACCCCTGCACATTGACTTTGTGTGAAGGAAAGAGAGATTATGAACTTATTATACTGGTGAGGCACATGTTTATGTAACACATTGTAAGTAAGGCAGACTTTGTCATTCTTTCTTAGAGTTAGTTTCCCAGGATCCATAGCCATAACAATCTCTTGTTTCTAGGTATTAGATTTGAGCTCTCACGATTATAGTTCAAAACGTCTCCACCACACTTGCTTAGGGTTATATAATGAAAAATAATATAAACATTTGTGCTTAAAATTGTAAATATCCCCTGCCACTGCGCAGTGAGATACAGGGATGAGGTAACATAAAATTGGAGGCTATTGCTGGCAATATGCCTTCTCTGTCTGTTGCCCTATTAAGCAGGTGGGCACTGATCAGTGAAGGGGGAACCCTTAGGGTGGAATGTACAAGCTGGAACGCTGTATGTGCCTGGACTGACCCCCATCAAGTCTTGGGGGGAATATATGTTTGCCTCAACTGGCCCCCATTGAGGCTTGAGGGGATTTAGCACAAGCTATGCCTGTCTTGATTGACCCCATTGGGACGTAGGAGTAGTTGCCCTCCAAGCCCCTCTTACCAGCTCCTGCAAGAAGGGTGATTAGGGAATGCTGTAGGAGTTGGTGCTCCCATTATCAACAACTCTTGTGAAAAGACTAGACTAGAATAAAGTAAGATTATTAATCCCTTCGAAGCTGTCTTAGTGTCTTTTCTGTCTCACCAGATCAAGAGTGAACCCAAGACAGCAGCCCTCCTGTGCGCTAGCGTTTATCTGTCTTACATACATAAGAGAGAGTAGTATCTCTAATTTCCTGGACCTGGGAGATCTTTTCTCTCTTTTCAGAGTCCCCATCAAGTTAACTTCAACGAATGGAATTTTTATAAAAATCCGTTTCTCTCTTGCTCAGCTGCACTGGCTCCTTTTGGAATTTGACATCTAATGTGTGAACAGCGGGTCTGTGGCCTGCACATGTGAGCCTTTATCAGACCTGGTTGTTGTTGTTGCCACTAACTAACTGTGGGACTCCAGTTGTTGATGGGACTTCAGATGGCTTTAATGGATCTCCTAGTCTCTCAGTCACCCAGACACGTCCATCAAAGAATACTCATTCATTTATACAAGGTCAGGAACAAAGAAACATAACAAAAATAGAGGAGTCATACACTCAAGGACACATGGTAATTAGGGAGGGGAATAAAGCTTATCACTACCCCTCCTCCATTCCTTCTAACAAAGAAAAAAATGTAAGCAAAAGCAACATATCTACCTTCTCTAAAAAGATGGACTGAATTCCAAGTCCACAGTTCCCACTTATCTGCTGAGAGAAGAAAGATTTGCTTCTAATACATTTTCTAGTACTGAGATTATTCATTAAAGTTTATCAAAGATAATTCAGTGTTAGTACTTCTAACATTTACATTCTTACAGTAATTGTGTAAGGGGTTCTTTTCGTTCTATTTTCTTCATTCCTCATTCAGGCAATAAGCATTTATTAAGTGCCTGCTGTGTACTAGGTGCAGTTACGCTAAGCACTTCGGATAAAAGAAAGGCCCTCCTCTCATGGAGAGCTCACAGACTATTGGGGGAGATGACATGCAAACAGCTGAGCACACACAAGCTATATATAGAACAAATTAGAAATAATGGAAAGAGGGAAAGCACTAGAATTTAAAGGGATTGGGAAAGGTTTCCTACAGAAAGTGAGATTGTAGTTGGGACCCGGAGGAAACCACAGAGAGCGGTAGATGGAAATTAAAAGCATCCAAGGTTTGGGGTATAGTTATGTTCAATAATACCAGCTGCAGTGAGTCAATAAGTATCTGGAAGGCTTCTAGTGCCTTCCCTCTGTTCATTATCTTGTATATAGCTTGCTTTATCTATGTTGGTTGGTTGATGCTAAGTGCCTACTATATACCAGCAGCCATAAGCAGTATTGGAGGCAGCTAGATAGGTCCATGGAGAGAGCATAGGGCCTGAAATCAGGAAGACCTGAGTTCAGATTTGATTTAACCGTTTACCTTAGTTCACTGGAGAAGGACCCATATCTTTGCCAAGAAAACCTCATGGATAGTATTGGCATGCTATAGTCCACTCAACTGAACAACAAATATGCCAGGCACTGTGCCAGCCCCTGAAGGCAAGACAATCTTTGCCCTGGAAGAGTTCACAGGCTAATGAAAAAGCGCAAGCAAAAACAATCTAACCACAAGATAAATTTGAAATAATTAAGAGAGGAAAGCAATGTATTGTGAGAGTGGAGGTGGATAGATTCAGAACTAGTGGAATGACCAGACCACCCTCAAGATAATCATAAATGGCGTTCCTCACCACCTTTGAAGTCCATTGCCACTGGAAGGCTGACCCTGGAAAGTTTGGCTCTGTGGTGTTTACTACTTTTACCTGTGACTTGAATAAAGGTACATATAGCATCCTTGTGAAATCCAGAGTTGACACTAAACTTGGATGAATAAAATTTACTTCAGATGACAAAGTTGAGATTTCCCCAATACTTGTTGTGGCCAAAATTAGTCAAATTAAATTTAAGAGAAATAAGTGTCAAAAAATATTACAAATGGCCTTAAATGGAGCTAGACTTCAAATTGTCTGATAGATGGGGCTTCAATGGACAGCTAGGTGACAACTCCAAAAGCTAATATGATATTAGGAGTAAAAGAAGATGTAGTCTCTTCCAGGACAAAGGAACAACCTATGTTCTCATCAGATCACATCTAGAAAGCTATACTTGCTCTGAGCTTAGGTTTTAGGAAGGATGGTGATAATCTGGAATATATCCAGAGGAAGGGGACCAGAATAGTGAAATGATATGAGAGTTAATAGAAGGAACTGGAAATATTTAGCCTCTAGAAGACATAGTGATGCTGAGATAGTTGCCTGTCTTCAAATATTTGAGAAAAATTCCTGGAAAAGGGATTAGATCTAGTCCCATGTGCCCTAAAGGACACACTGAGAGGTCAGAAGTGAAAATGAAGCAGATTTAAACATACTGTAAGAAAAACATTTCCCAACACTAATAGCACAGATTTCTTTTTCTCTAAATTTCGTATAAATGTTTTTTGCATATTTTCATACATTCCTGATCTAGACCTCACGAAGTCTTTATCACCTCGTGCTTGACTGCAAGCTCCCTTGATAGAAAGCGGGGGGGGTCTCTGCTCTGGGTACATCATTTTAATAAGTAGCAGATTTGTAACATATGGAGATGATCTGGTAATGGACAGAGCACCGCCTTCTGTTACCACCATGTGTCTAAAACATGGGCAGCACGATCCTGGAAGGCAGAGCCAGGAGACATGAGGTTCTGTAAAGTACCACGAACCCCAATAGTTCTCCAAGGCAGAGTAAGTAAAGGAATCTGGAGGGGCGGGGGTTGGCCGTAAAAGGGCAGCGCTAGCTAGGACGATGAAATGATCTGAATAACAAAACTATAAAGATTTTGGCAGCGGTGGGATTCGAACCCACGCCTCCGAAGAGACTGGAGCCTAAATCCAGCGCCTTAGACCGCTCGGCCACGCTACCTGCGCACCCGCCAGCGCTCCTCGCTGACTTCCTAGAGGTACCAGGAGAGTGTGCCGGGACCAATCAGTGCTTCAGGATCGTCCTTTTGTCCTTGGGGTTATATCAGTCATCTGAGTCACAGGTGTGACTAAAACGCCGGAGACCGACAAGTGGGGCCTAAGCCATCGGGAGGGAAAAAGGGAAAAGAACCAGACGTGTTCGGGAGAATTCAAAATGGAATCAGTTTATTGGAAGGGGAAAAGGGGCGGGACGCAGAGGGACAAATGGGAGGAAGGAGCTATACCGCCCCCGGATCCGGGCTGGGCAGGAGTGCAGGGAAGGAGGGGGCAGACGCGGGCAGGCCGCGCCCCGGCGAGCCTGCGTCCCCGCGTGGGGGGAAGGGAGCTTCCCACGCCGACGTCATCGGCAGCCGCACCGACCAACAGACAGGCAGACTGGGGCCCGGCCGACACGCGGACACGCTGCCGGCCACACGTAGCCACGCACAGACAGGCAGACGTGCGCAGACGCACGCACACACCACGGGCACGCAGACACGCAGACGTACGCAGCACACACGGACGCACGCTGCATGCACACAGACAGACAGGCCGCACACAGCCTACAGACACACACACACACACACCCCCTACACCTTCACCCCGAGGCACACCGGACACACACCCTTCTCAGGTCGCCGGCCCCGCCCCCCTGCCCCGCCCTGCCCTCTCTTCTTCCCGGTCTTTCTTTTCCTTCCCCTCCCTCTTGCCCATTCTCCCTTAGGCGGCGATGGTGGCGGCTGTAGGGCGCGAGCTGCAAAGGCCCGGCAGGTGGCTCTGTGGCGCAATGGATAGCGCATTGGACTTCTAGTGACGAGAAAGCAATTCAAAGGTTGTGGGTTCGAATCCCACCAGAGTCGCTTTATTTTTTTCCCCTCACGGTCTTTGGCCAGCTGGGCGAGCGAGGAACTGGGAGGCCCGTTCAGATGTTCTCCCACTCCCTCCTGCCCTCCCCGCGGCTCTCTCGGCTCACTTACCTGTCAGCTCGCGGCATGGCCCGGGGAGGGGAGAAGGGGGGGACGGAGGGGAAAGGACGCGGAGAGAAAGGGTTCGATCACCACTTTATTCCATGCACTAGGGGGCTGGGGGACGCGGGGGCGGGCGGAGAAGGGGAGGGACTTGGAGGAACGGAGGGGAAGGAGGAAAGGAACGGGGGAGGAAAGGGACAAGGGGAAAATATATATATATATATTTATATAGATACTATATATAAACAAAACTCTCGACACGACCACAGCACCTGCTATCCCCACCTCTCCCCGCCCTGCGCCCTCTCTCCCCAGACGGCATGCGTTCCCGCCCCGGGACACCCGGGTCCAGAAGAGGATGCACCCAGACACGAGCCCCTCCCCCGCCCTCCAAAGCGGAGTCTTCTCTCTTTCTCTCTCACGCCCCACCCTCCCCACCACTTCCCTGCGCCCCTCTCCTCCCGGCCCCCCTCCTCCGGCCCCCAGCGCCCTACCCCCCTCCCCAAAAAGCTCAGGGCCAAGGTCTCCAGAAGGCGGGCGGTGGGGCAGGCGGGGACTTGCCCCCCGGCGGCGCCCTCTCTTGTCTCTGTGGAGGGCGGAGTCCTGTGTGGGGCGCCCGTGCGCCCAGGTTCCTCGGCCAGGTTGTGCTGAGCGTCTGGGACCAGGCGGAGCGGGGGCTGGTGGGGGGCAGGAGAGGGTGACGGTGGGCAGGGGCAGGCATCGAGCCTGGCGGCAGGGCGGCGGGGTCCAACGTGGGGCGAGGAGGCGGGCAGCGGGGCTCCCCAGCGCCGGGCTCGGGCCGGCTCTGCTTGGGCCGGAGGTAGCTGTGGAGGGTGGAGAGGAGCTGGGCTCGCGATGCCGGGTTGGCTTCGTGGACGTAGGCTGCCAGACGGAGGAGGCACTCGCGGAAGCCGGACAGGTAGCAGCTGGTCAGCGCCTCGGAGTCCTGGGTGGGGGATCGGGGGGCGCCTGGAGCGGGGGATGGGGGGAGCAAGGGAGAGGGGGAATCAGGGCAGGGAAGTAGCGCCAGTATAGGGGGGAAGACAAGGGGGGGGACGCGTGGTGACGTGCGATGGGGAGGCAGAAGGGGAGCAAGGAAACATGGGAATGGGGAGAAGAAGGTCGACACCGCCACGGAGACAGAGATAGATGAAGGGGAGGGGTGGGGGGGCATATGGAGACAAATGGGGCGCATGCAGACAGATGTGAGGGTGCATGGAGACAGATGAGGGGCGCACGTAAATAAGACCATAAAGAGAACCGGGGGCATAGAGGCGTGGGGAGGAGGAGACAGAGGGGAGGGGTCGTAGGATCAAGGAGAAGGGAAAACCAAACGGAGAAAGGAGGGCACCAGGAGATCAGCGGATCGATGGCAGTGGAACACGTAGACAGAGACCGCGAGGGCGAGACACAGAGACAGACAGACGTGTGTGTTATTCATTATCATCACGATTACCTTCACCTTGAGGGGGGAGCCCTGGGGGACACACCATCTTCCCACCCTTCGGTCCTTACATCCCCCTCTCCGATCCCCACCGCTTATCTGCTCTCCCCTTCTCTGCTTCTCCCCCGTTCCATCCCGCTCTGCCCTCCCCGTCCCGGCAGCCCCGGCCCAGCGCGTTGTACCCGTTGTACCCGGGGGCTCGGCCCGGCTCCGGTCCCTCAAGTAGCCTACGGCGAACTCCAGGATCTCAGCCTTCTCCACTTTCGGGTTCCGCAGGTTCTAGAGGCATGATGGAGTAAGGGGAGAGAGACAGGGAGGGGGGAGAGAGGGGGGAAAGTGGGAGGGGGAAGAGAGAAGCGGGGCCCAAGAACGGGGATTCATTCCACCGGGACGATATCCACTGCAGCAGAGCAGAGGGGGGCGGGAGGGGAACGGAGGGGAGGAGAAGGAAAGGGAGTGGGAAGGGACTCGCGCGAAGGGGGCAGGGGGCCGGGGGAGGTCCGAAGATTGGGATTCCGAAACTGGGCTGGGGAGGGGCGGGGAACATGGCTTAGGTCACTGGGAGACAGATTTTTCTGGGGTGGGGGTTGGGGCAGCGAATTAAGTGGGTTCCCCAAAGGAAGAAAAGGAAAGTGGTGATATGGGGACTGTAGGGCCTAGTAGCTGGGTTACTGAGGAAACTGAGAATTGGAGGGACACAAGTGGGGGTTCCTATAGGGTCTGGGAGGACTGACTCCTGAGTCCCTAGGAGATCTTGAAGGCTGGAGAAGCAGACCTTTAGATCTTTGGAAGTCACTAAGTGCTAGGACTAAGGATCGGACACATGGGACCCTGAAGGTTCTGAGACAGGGCTAGGAACAAAACACCTGAGTCCCTGAGGATCTTGGATATTGGCATTCAGGATACCTGGGTCCCTAAGGGGATAGGAGTGGAGGAAGGGAAGGCGACTTCACTGACCTGGTCCCGGGTCCTCTCCAGCAACAGTAGCCTAAGCTCCTCTAGGCTCCGATTGATACGATCCCGGCGCCGCTTCTCCACTAGCGGTTTCAGCATCTGTGAGTGGGAAGAGGGGAGGCCGGACCGAGCCATACCCGAAACTCAGCCACAGACCTGCTGCCCCAACTACCCGCTCCGAAACTCCTCAGGGCCCAGAGGCTCTCCCACCTTATAACTAGTCCCAGCATTCTATACCCCTAGGCTCTCGGTGCCCTGTCCACCTGCCTCCCCCATTATGCAGTTCAGGATTCAGTAGTTCGTTCCCTTCTCGGCTCCCATTCCACCTACCTCAGTGTTCTGTGCTTTCACCCCACTCTTTTACTTCTCCCATCTCTCCTCCTCTTCCCCAGTCTTTACTTCCCCCCCCACTTGTCTGCCTGCCTTATTTTTGAACTTCCTTTCTATATTTTCATCTTCACGCCTCTAGTTTCCCCTTCTCTTTTGTCTGTCCCCTTCCTTTTTCTGTCCCCCCCCCCCGTTTTTCTCTGGTTCTGTCTTTTTAGTTTTCTTCCCCTCCATCTCTATTTTTTCACCGTGTCTTTCTCTGTCTCCCTGTTCCTCTCTTCCTCCGTCTGTCTTTTCCTTCCTTAAAATGGTGATATTTTTCTTCCTCTTCCTCCGTCTCTCTCTACCTCTTTCTCTACTCTATATCTCTATCAATCAGGCAACAAGCGCTTGTTCTGTGCACAACACTTTTTTTCCGTTTTTCCCTCCTGATTTATTGCCCTTAGCAAGACTCCCCCTCCGCCTTCTCCAACCTTTTCACCTCTCCTAGGTTTCTCCTTCTCTTTGATCTTTCTCTAAAACTTATTCCTAGTTTCCCTTCTCCCTGATCCCAACCCCTCTTTTCACCCGGACCCTCTACCCACCATCTCTTCCTAGCCATCGTCTCTTTCTCTCCTTCCTATCTATTCTCTGGCTTTATTCTTTCCCTTGGTCTCCCCTCACCTCAGTTCTACGGTCTTCCCTGGGATTCTCAGGTCTTACCTTGTGTTTCTTTTTCTCCCCTGTGCTCCCCCTCTTTCCTTGCTGTCTTTGTTCTCTGCCCCCTTCTTCCTCTTTTCCGCCTCCATTACTGGACCCCCAGGGCTCTATGGCCATGACCACCTTGCCTTCTCTTTTGGGTCCTTCTGGACCCTCCCTCCAAAAGTACCCCCAAAGTAGGAAACTTTTTCTCTCTGTGTCCTCCATTTGTTTTTCAAACGGCTTGGGTGCCTCCTCTTCCTTCCCCCTCTCCCTTACCTTGGGACTATCCCTGTTCTCTGCTCGATCCCGGGTCACCATCTCGCATCTGGACCTTGGAATGGAGCTGGTCAGCGCCCGCCCAGTGCTTTATATCAAGACCGAGAGTCCCTGGACACCGCCTCCCTCCAGCACCGCCTCCAGGACCCCATCCTTCTCTCCCCCTCTCCCCGCCCCTTCCAGGGCCTATAGTGCCAGGCCAGGTGTGAACAGCCAGCTCAAGACCCCCCAGATTAAGGACACGAGGCTACCGGAAAAAAAGAAAGTGTGAGGAAAAAGAGACAAAAGGAGCTGAAAGGGGAAAGGCAGCGTGCTGGAGACTGCTGTTTCCCCCAAGAGAATTTGTGAGAGTAGGGTAGGCTTGGTGTTAGAATCAGGAAGTCTTAGTTTAACAAATAGGTCCCAGGGAAGAGGTATGGTTGCAGTGAAGGATGGATACTAGCAAGTACCATTATCATCTCATCCTTTTTGGATGGAGTTCAGAGAGAAAATAACACATTCAGCTCTTATTTTTTATGCAGGATGGTTTGGATAGAGAGATACTTTTAAAGTCAGAAAGATCTGGATTCGAGTTCTGCCCATACTGGCTACAGTGATCCTAAACAGGACAACTGGATGCTGCTTTAATTTGGTAGGGGAAATTCTTAATTGGAAGCCCCCCGATACCAGTAATCTACACACATATTAATATGTAGGCATATATTTCACATAATAACACTTCACATTTCCAGAGCAATATCCTCCCAACAACCCTGTGAAGCAGGCAACTCAAGTATTCTTATATTCACTTGCAGATGAAGGAACTGAAAGTGTCTAAGTGCAGATAAAGGTGGGTGCCCCCTTCCCCAGCATGTCCACCAGGGTCCGGGAGTACAAGTAGCCACACTGACCCTGATACAAAATGAAGCCTTTCTTTTCCCATGTCCTTTATCCCAACCTTTTCTGGTACCTGTTCCCGTGTTTTGGAAAAACCTCATCCTTTCCCTGCTTCCCTTCTTTTAATATCTTTCTCTAGATTTTTTTACTTAAAAGCTCACATTTAATATAGTGCTTTATAGTTGACAAATCAGATGTCTCCAAATCACTGCTTCCCAATCTCATTCCTCAAAAATACTTCCTAGTTTTCCCACCACCAAGCCACCCTCCTCACTTCCATAGTGATTTTCACAGGACAGGAATGTATATTTGAACCAAGCTGGGTTGATGAAGACTCATGGGGGCAGAGAAGCAGTGCTCATGTCTTTACTGTGTGATAGTGTATATATAGTTACCCATGATACCCAACTGTAAGCTCCAAAGGGCAGGGATTCTCTTATCTGAACCAGAGGCTGTCTTCCCTCCTCCTGTGCTAGCTGAATTGTATTCCAAATCTTTAAGATGATAACAAAAGGAGCCACTACCTGGCCCTTTCCCCTTTCAATGCATGCATGCCACAGGTAACGACTGGGATGAATAGCAGCTAAAATGTATATACCAGGCCCTTTGCTAAGGGTTTTACAATAATTATTTCATTCAGTCCTCACAACAACCCTGGGAGATAGGTGTTATCATTATTTCCATTTTGCAGATGAGAAAACTGAGGTAACCAGAGGTTAAGTGACTTGCCTAGCATGACATAGCTAGTAAATGACTGAGGTCAGATTTGAACCCTGGGCTTCTTGACTCTATATCTGGCACTCTGTATACTGCCATAGAATATCATATAGGTATAGATATATAGCTCTATAGAGCTCATATATTTTATGTAGAGTTCCTATATATTCAAATAGAAGATCAGAGCTGAAGGAAATCTGAGAGCTTATCTAGTCTGGTTTGATCATTTTATATATGAAGAAACTAGGGTTCCCCAAAAGGGGCAGTGACATAATTTGCAAGTGCAGAACCAGTCAAACCTAGGTCTTTGGACTGTCAGTTGAAAGATCTTTCCAACCACCTTATCTTTCCCATCCAACCCAACTTGGTCCAAAAAGGAAAAATTTTATTATTCCTTTTGGAGAGATTAGAAAGATAAAGAGACAAAGACAGATACAAATAAACAGAGAAATAGAAAAACAGAAAGAGAAATGTAAGGAGAAAGTCAGTTTTCTCCAGACCCTTCCTAATACTCATAGTAATGCACAGCCTTGTAAATTCTGCAAAGAGCATAAATTTGGCCTCTTGAAAACATCTCAGCTAGTATAATCAGGGATGGGGTGCCCTCCAGACTATAGACTCAGACTCCCCAGTGAGGCCAAATGGGATCGCACAGATGTTAAGGGGGGAACCCAGTTGAAGGCTGAGACCTTCCCCACCCCCCTGGGAATTTGGGTCAGGTTTGTGGTTTCCTTTTCACCAGAGCCTGGTAGAAGAGGGAAAGGCTATTCACAACCAGGTGTGGGTCCAACCCCTGGCCATATGGGGTGGCCTTAATGACCCAGAGTAGCCTGGGTTGGGAGCAGGGGGCCAGGAAAGGGACCTTCTCCTCTCTCCCACCACACTCCATCATCAATTCCTTCCCAGACCACTTATCAAAGTGCCCCAAAGCCTCTGTCTGCAGCCTGGGATCCAGTTCTGACCTGTGCTCAGTCAGGCCCTACCTATCTGCTGGGACCAAGTTCCTCTAAAAGGGAGAAAAGACTTCAGAGTACCTACCTTCTCACCTTAATTCTAACCCTAACTTTGACATGTTACATCCCCAAACTGTGTATGTTTCCTCTGTTTGCATTTGTTTGCATGTTTTCTCCCCTATTAAATTGTGAGATCCTTAAGAGCGGGAACTGTCTTTTGCTTCCTTTTGTATCCCCAGAAATTAGCACAGTGCCTAGCACATAGTAGGCTCTTAATAAATGTTTTTTGAATAACTGAAGGAAGCACCTCTCAAACCACTAGTCCTACTGTCTCCTGGGGAACTGTGTGTCCTGGACCCAGCCCTAGCCTGTGGATCCCCTACAGCCTAGATGTCACTGGAGGAACTTTGGAATCACTTATTTATGGAAGCAGCAGGTAAACATTTGGTTCATTGGTAGGCAACTGGTTTCTATTATAAAGGAGAGCTAGCTTTGGTTCGTGTCCAGAATATAATTTTTTATCTCTTTTTTTAAAATTAGAAGTATTTTAAAAAAAAACTTTATATTTTATATGAAAGCCAGACTTCTATCTGGCTCCTGAAAAAGGAAAGGAGAATGCTCTTTTAACCAGTATGTTGTAATGGACAGAACACCAAATCTGGAGTCTGGAAGTACTGGTTAAAAATCCCATCTCAGACTCTTAAGAACTGTGTGACCCCAGGAAAAATCACTTACCCTCTCTGAGTCTCAGTCTCATTTGTTAAATGAGGATAGTAATAGCAACCAACTTTGCAGGGTTGTTGTGAGATAATAAATGGAACCTTAAAAACACTAAAATAAATATCAGCTATTATCATTAACCTCTTTCTCCCTCCATTTTTGCCCTTGGCTCTCTTTCTCTTCCATCTCTTTATTTTCCTTCCTTTTTCTACGTCAATCTCAGCTCCTCACTTCTTTCACCCTCACCCCATGCCTTCCTCAGGTGCAATTCTGAGAAAATTCCTTCTCCTCTGATCCCCAGCCAGAGGACAACTGGGTGGGAGTGGGGAGGGGTAAAGCAAGAGGGGGAGGAAGGTGATTAGGAGAATGGGCACCGGATGCAGAGGGGCAGTGAAAGAGTTTTGCGCACACAGCTGCAGGCTCTGCATTGTTTCTTTTCTAGGGATTTTTCTCCCAGTCTCTTATTTTCTCTCCTCTCCTTCCTCTCTCTCTGCTTTTCATCTCATCTCTGCATTTTTGCCTCAGTCTCCCTTCCTTTTTCTGCCTTTGTGTTCCAGGTATCTCTCATTCTCCCCTTTCTCCTCTCTCTGTTTTCTCTCCAGGTATCTATCTCTCAGGCCTCTCTCTCCCAGGCTCTCAACCCCTGGCTTCCCTGGGAAGGTTATTGACACTGGGAAGTTATTGACACCTTCCCTCCTGGCAGCTTTCCAGGCCTCTTTGATCCTGCACGCGCCTGGACCCTAGGCCCACGGGCCAGATGTATCGGCCACTTGTGAGAGCTCAGCAGGCATGCCTGTGGGGAAGAAGACAGAGTTAGGAGGATGTGGGAACAGAGGGAGACACCCCGGCCACAGAGCACCCCCCCTTTGTGTCTCTGTCTCCCTCGGCTTGTTTCTCTCTCTGTCTCTGGCGGTCTCTTTTTCTTTCCTCTGTGCTCTCTCTTTCACACAGACTATCTTCCCTGCTGCTGCTTCCCCAACTGCTCTTTCCATGCCGTGAGAACAGTTTATTTGGGCAGTAAGGTGTGAAACAGGAGGTCCTTGGCTGAGGGTGGCAGGGAGAAAGAGTGGAGGGGGAAGTCACCAAATGGGGGATAAACAAATGGGGCAAACTAGTTGGAGAGAAAGGTGTGGTAGAAAGAGAGAAAGGGAAGGAGAAGTGAAAACAGAAACAGAAAAATGGAAAGTGGACTAGGCAAGAAGAGTCGTAAGGCCTGACTGAGATTTTCTGAGAAGGAACCCACAGATTGAGGCCACAGGTAACCAAACAGGAGCTGGACCTAGAGGCTCCTCTCACTGGGACAGTGGAGGCCTGGACTCCTGGCTGCAGGCTCCAAACTCTGAGGCTGCCTTTGGTCTCTCCCAGGCTAAGATCAAAAAAAAGGTCACTGTCTTGGGGTTAGTAAAGGGCTGTGATAGGGGTAGGGATTGACTAATGGGGTCAACGATGATCTCTGACTTGCCTTTCAGGCCCTGAGACGCCGGTCCACACTTCTGAGTTTTTGCCTTAAGCAGTTTACATATGCATGGTTATATTACAGCCTCCCTGGATCCCAGACACCTGGCGGGTGTCTTTGGCAACTACGGGGGAATGGGGAATGCAGGGGAGGGTTGTAAGCTCGTGTCTTCCACGCGTAGGACACTGCAGGTCGGAAACGTAGCACAGCTGGTCAGGTGTCACCAATTTCCCCCTCCCTTGCTGTGAAGCAACTGTAGGCTAAAATTCCCAGGCCTAACTGCTCCTCCAGTTTCGGTTCTTCAAAGGAAGGGTAATGCAAGGGTGGGAGGACCTACTTTTTTTCTCTGTCCCTAGAGTCCTGGTTTCCCTGAAAGTCTTGGGAGCTAGGAGAGTGGGGGGTAGGAGTGGGAGGGGATGGGAACCTATAGATTTAGTGCCACATCCTTAAATGTGAGAAAGTGCAGAGTAAGTGCTCCTCCCTACTCTGTCCCCTGGGAATAATCCCCTACAGCTCCTTCCCCATGATCTTTCTCTCTGGCTCTCTACGATCTCCTCTAAACTCTCTGTGGCAGCCCCTTCCTGTGGGATCCCACAGGATTGAGAGGCCTAAGTGGGGAGAGAACAAGGAGATGAAAGTCCTATCCATTGGGATGAGTGGGCTGGGATGTAAGTCACAGCTCTATAGCAATTCCATTGTTTCTCATGTTGCATTTAAATGAATGAGGACACTTAGAGAGGTGAAGTGGTAACTCAGCTAGTAGGTGGCTTCGTGAAAATATTGTGGGGGCACATAAAAACACCATCACTAGAGCAGTAATGAGGGCAGAGGAAAATTCCAGCCGAGACCTAGATGTTCCCTATATGACAATTCTCCTGCCTTCCCCTTAAGCCTCCCTCCAACCCATTGCAATCCCCTACAATGCTCTAGTGTGGTCACATTTCTGGACCTGCCTTCCTTGGCTCTCCATGCCATCTCTTATATAGGTAAGGCCCTGCAAGTTAAGAGCTGGGGGATGGGAGCTTAGTATTTGGGTGCCGGAGACTTAAGAACTTGCAGGGAACAGGGAGGGGCTGGTACAGGAGGGCAAAGTTTCTTTAGGACAAAAGGAAGGAAAGGATGAAACTGAGGTGGGGGAGGGGAGCCCAGAGCTCAGTAGTTATACGAAGGGTTTCCCACGGTCTGAATGAGATCAAAGTCAAGGAGAGAGCCACACTGGTGGGGTGCAGGGAGGAAATGAGAATCTGGAAGAATGTAAGTAAAGTAATAGGATCTGAAGACAGGACACTGGACTGGAGAATACTAAGGGCTAACATAACAATAGTTTCGGAGTTTGTGTAGCACTCTACAAGTATCTCATTTTACCCTCACAACAACCCTGGGTTGTAAAGTCCTGTTATTTCCCCTATTTTATAGATGAGGAAACTGAGGCAGACCGTACTAATAAGTGACTTGCCCATGATTACACATATATTTGAGCCGTTCAGATTCAGACGGAGGTCTTTCTAACTGCAGGTCCAGCGCCCTATCAATTTCTCCACCTAAGTGCCTATAGATAAAGCTAAATATCCAGATTTTCAAAAGAGGTAGTAGGATATCATTTGGAAACTAAAAGACCTAAAAGTTTGATATTGGATTCTGGCAAAATATTAGAACATTATTAAAGTGATAGTTTACAAAGATTTAGAAACAGAAGCAGTGACCATTAAAAGCTGACTTCATTAAAGGTCAGTACCAGATTAACCTGATTGCTTTTTTCCTCTGAACAGGTTTAATACAGTGGTAGATCAGAGTTTATCTTTAATAATAACCTACTAAGGTTAGCAGCTTGGCAAAAAACTCTGGTATTTGAAAATCTCATTCCTTCTAACGCATGAGTGACTTATCTTTCTCAACCCTGTAGCTTGCAAAGACAAAGTCAGAAATCTTTTTTAAAAGAGTAGTGCCCTAACTTTGCATTTATCTGGCATGGATATAACTGTAATCAGGACATTAGGAAGGCCAAGCCAAGAGGCTGCTGGAATAAATGGAAAATATAGACAAATCATTTTTGTTGTTGTTATTGGGTTGTTTGGTTTTTTTTAATGTTCCATTTTACTCCCCAGCCATTTTCTTACCAGATGTCATGCTGCCCAGTATATACCCTCAATCCCTACCACTTCACACCTTTTCTAAATCCTGAAACATAAAAAGATCAACTCCAATCTTGAAAATGGTTTGTCATTTTACTCCCCTAAGGGGCCAGCTACCACCCCTGTAACTCCCCTCTGCCCCAAATAGCAACCTTTTCCTACCATTCTCCTATTTGTATTGCCTGCCCAATTTGAGGTCAGGGAGTGTTTTTAATTTTATATTTGAATTCCCAGTGTTTAGCACATGGCAAGTACTTAATATAATTAATTAATTAATTAGTTCTCTCATGCTATCTTTAAGAATCAGCTGGAATAATGTGGGCCAGGTTACAATTATGTGGATTCAGGTCTGATTCCCAATCAGACACCTGTCTGTATATATAGTGATGTGCCTCAGGGATCTGTCCTTGGTCCTGTGTTGTTTAATATTTTGAATAATGACTGATGTTTATCAAATTTGTAGCAGATATGAAGCTGAGACTAATACTTTTAATGACAGAATTCAGATCCAAAATTTTCTTGATAGCCTAAATCTAATAAAGTGAAATCAGACAACTCTGCAGCACTATAAACCTCAGGGCACTTGCCAATCTGCATTAGAAAAAAGGAGTTTCCTCAATGAGAGCTCTTCTGTAACAAACCCCAACCCCTCCCCACCCAAGTAGTAAAACTTGTATTCAGAAAATCAGCTACATATATTGGAACAGAAGCTGTGGGAAAGATTAGGGTGGAAGGTAGAGAGCTGTGAAAATCTGAGTCAATATTGTGACAAAAGAGACAAAAAAGCCAACACAATTTTGTATTGCATCAAGCAAGGCATACCTTCTAGAGCTGGGGAATAATCTCACTGTGCACTGCCTTGGTCAAGCCATATTTGAACTGTTGCACTCAGTTCTGGAAGTCACTTTTTAGGAAAGGGAGAAATCACTATGGTGGTACAGGAACTGATTGAAGAGACAATTTAGGTGGGACATATCTGTCTTCAAAAATCTGAAGGGCCTTCATGTGGTAAAAGGATTAGACTTGGTCACCTTATCCACAAAGGACTCCAAGTTAGGGAGGAGGGAGGGAAAGTTCCTAAGAATTACAGCTGTGTAAGAATGAAAGCAGCATTCTCAAGACCTCAAGATGGTTTCCCCCCAGTGGAAGACTTCAAGGTAAGGCTGGATAACTACTTGCAAACTTTGTAGAAGGGATCCTGTTCAGGTCCAGATTGAACTAGATTCTGAATTCTTTCCAACTCTGATATTCTAAGGTTCTGGAAAGGTGGATCAAGGAACTAGGAAAGCAGTTTCCACTTCTGTAAAATTAATGGGCTGTACAACAATATTTATAACCCCTCTTTTGTTAGTGGCAAAGAGGTAATATAAAGGGGGTGTTCCTCAACTGGGGAATGGCTGAATGAATTGTGATATGTGAATGTAACGGAATATGTGACATTTAAAAATTTGCGACAATGGAGTATTGTGACATTTTTTAAAATAAGGAAAGGGATCATTTCAGAGAAACCTGGGAAGGTTTATATGAACACATGTAGAGTGAAGTGGGCAGAAACAGGGCAATTCATGCCATTGTAAAGACAAACAATTGTGAAAAACTTAAGAACTCTGATCAATGCAATGATTAACCATGATTCCTGAGGACTGATGGTGCACCATGCTATCTACTTCTTGACAGAGAGATGATGGACTCAATTCTCAGAATGAGATATATGTATTTTTGGTCAAGACCAATTCAGGAATTTGCATTGTTTTACTGTGCGTGTTTGTTACAAGGTATTTTTTTTTCCCTTTTTGCAAGAGTACAGAGAGAGAGAGAGAGAGAGAGAGAGAGAGAGAAAGAGTTGGGAAGGAAGGAAAACAGAATTTTGTTAATTGGAAAAATTAATTTAATTTTAAAAAAACACTGGATTTGGATTCAAAAGACCTGGGTTTGAGTCTCTGTTACCTATTACCTGTATAACTTGGGCAAATCACAGAACCTTATTCCTCAGTTCTTTCTCTGTGCAAATATAAGGGTTAGACTAGATGACTCCGGAGTCCTTTCCAGGTCTGAATGAAAGATCCTTCTGGCAGAGAGGTGGGGGACTATGGGAGTAAAATATTGCATTTATTGACTCCGGAAGTTAGTTTTAATTACTTTTTTTTTCTTGTTTTAAGGGAAGGTTTAAATGCTGGAATGGGTGACAAGGATCTATCTGGAAATGACTGATGTAAAAAAAGGAAAATGATCACTAAGAGCATTTTCATCTTTAGAAAGGTTGAATTGAAGAACAAACAGTGTTCTTTCTCGACAGAAGAACTCGAGACAAGAGCTCTGCGATAAAGGTAGAGAGATGGACGTAGGGACCGGACCCCCTGACCCCTACCCGAGAAGTAGGTGTCCGAAGGCTTTAAATCACCAGCTTTAGAGAGCGTTTGAGATTACAGTATCGATATCACAAGTGAGACACATCCATCCGGGAAGCTCCTTGTTTCCCAAAACATCCCGGAGTCGCTGTGAGCAGGATTCGAACCTGCGCGGGGAAACCCCATTGGATTTCGAGTCCAACGCCTTAACCACTCGGCCATCACAGCTCCGCGCGTGCCGGCCGTCCCCATCCATACCAACCTATCAAAGCACCTTCTTTCCCCCCCACCCCCCCACCCCCCCCCTTTAGCTTCCTTCCCTAGTTCTTTGGGGCATCTCTGCGGAGGTGTCCTGGGTCGGCATCCCCGACCCGGCCGCTCCCAGCTCATCCCAGAAGGCTGCCCAGCGCCTCCAGCGCCCTCCTGCGCCTCCATCCATCTGCGAGGCGTTCCCTGGGCAACGGGCACACACGCGCGTGGGCCCTCACGGCGTGGCGATGACAACGGGGCGCCTCGGTGGAAGGAAGCTCGGGGGGATGCATCGGGCACCAGGGTGGGTCTCATAGGCTTGGCTCCCGAGGCCCACGAGCTGAACTCAGCCATCGGGGCGGGGAGCCCTTGCCCATCTCAAGCTGAGCCGGGGTGTGCGCAGTAACCAGAGGCGGCCTTACACCGAGAAGCAGCGCGGCCCGGCTTCGAACCCCCGGAGCTGCGAAAAAGCCACAACAGACGCAGAGGGGGAAAGGCTCATTTAGCAGATTGGATGCCTAGGATTCCTGGAGAGCTCGAGGGACCGTCCAAGGGCTCCGGGGAGCCTAGAAGTGCCTTGCGCATGGTTGGCATTCACTACAGTGTTTCTGGACCTGAATGAAGGCAGTCCTTTCAAAGCTCCTGCCTCTGTACGAGAAGCCCCATTGCCAGTCTGAGACATAGGGTCATTTATTTCCATCTCTCATCTTCCCCCTCTCCATACACATACACTCCCCCCATATTCCTTCTCCTCTGGGTGATAGGACCCTCTGTCGATTCAAGCCACTCTCACACTTAAGGAGAATTCCATGCTCCCTCTCTGCTCTCATTGGTAGATTCCCTTTCCCCCTTTAGCCACAAGTTTTGGGGTTGCTGGTTCCAGAGTCTACCCTCCTCCTCTCCAGCTAGCACATGTCAATTCTGAGGAGGTGGGGGTGATGTCAAACACGGGTAAGTGAAGTAGTGTTCATGTTTGGGTGAGTGATTCAGAGAAAAAGGTGGCCCAGCACTGCAGTGATTAATAGATCTAGAACCCTGGCTTCTGGGGTCTCAGGAAAGTGGGAAGAATGTTAAATGTGGGAGTCCAGATCCTGTTAGGAAAGGAAGGCAGGAAGCTGCTCCAAGACAGGTCTCCTCAGCAGGCTCTTGCTGCCTGCCATCATGGCCAATCTCCATTTACTTATGTCACCAGAGGCAGAGCAAACGGGTCTGCTCCTACTCACCTGAGGGTTTGTGCTGAGTGTGGTGGGAGGTCATGGTCTCAGTTGTGCCCCTCACTAGCTGTGTGACCTTGAATGAATCACTCCCCGGGCCTCAGTTCTAGAATCTCAGCCCCCTTTCAGTTTGAATTAAACTATGATATTAGGATTAGGAACTCTGAAACTATGGATATCAGGATTTGGAATCCAGTTTTTCCTCCATACCCAGCCCCTCCCCCCAGCTAATTGATTTCTTCTCTATGCAGCTGTAAACTCCAGGAACCCCAGCCAGCCCAGTACTGGTACATCTCTGCACACACCCCTCCCCCAATTAGACTATAATCTTGAAATTATCTGCCTGGTAGATATTTAAATTTTTGTCAAATTGAAAAGCCCTGGTTCCCAACAGACTTCATGCCACAATGTGTAGTTACAGATTTTCTGTTTTATATCAAAAGAGACAGACATGACTATCAAAAACACAAAATTATCACTATGAGGAGTGGGGGCACAGCTGGACACCTGGGTCCCACCCTTCGGGGCGGCAGCACCAGGGGGAGCCAGGGGTTTGGATACCAAGGTCTTGTCTGTGACTCAGGTACTTATTCCCGGCTGCCCAAGGGAGGGGGTGATGGAAGGGAATCAGGCCTTTGAGAAGACAAAGGGAAAATTCCCAAATAAATAAGTATTATTAAAGTCCCCACACCTGAAGCAGCAATCAATGTTCCTGCTCAGCTGGAATTTAGAAAGATATCCTACTCTTTAAGCAGGATTTACTCTTTTGTTGCTGGAAGTGTCTCCAATAAGATGAAGAGAGAGACTTGGCTGGTCCCTAAGAAGCCCTCAGTTGTCCCTAAAGAGGAGGCAGGGCTGTGACTGCTTAGTTTGAGAGGGCCAATATTCAGGGTACCTGTCCCTGGCTGCCTGAAGGGCAGAGGCAAATCTCAAAGTTGGAATTGGTATCTTGAGGATAAAGCTTTTCATGTATTCCTTCCCCTATTTCACTGACAGAGGGAAGGCAAGGACACTCTCAGTGGCCCCGAGATGAGAGTTTAGCTGGTGGTTTTCAGAGCAGGTAACTCTGAAGTAGTTGGCTCCCCACCTTGTTCCTCTTCATCCATGGCTGTGTCTGGGGAGGCCCCACCCCCATCCTCCTCCATCGGCTCTAGCCCCAATCCATCCAGCTCAGGGAAAAGTGTGTCATCCGGATACTGTGGATCTGGAGTGCTGCTGCCACAATCTACACAAGTCTAGGAAGGGAAGAAGATGGCATCAGGGTCTCCCAAAACCTCTCTCACTAGTCCCCCCTCTTACTTCCAACCCGTAGAGAGGTTACCCCTCTTTCTCACCATCACATCCAGGGCCTGGGGCAGCTGGCCCTTCCGCACCCAGGCATGCACAGCACCCAGCTCCCGACGCTGCTCTTCTGAAAACCGAGGCTGTTGTTTTTGCATGGCACGGAGCCTCTCTCGGTCCCGTTGCAGCACTGAAGCCGTATCCCTACAAGCATGGGAAAGGATAGACAAAATAAGGTTTTAAGTGTAGTGTCTAGAAGCCAGGCCACTCACATCTTCCAAAACTTAGGAATATGTGGGTGTCTCTTCCCCCTAGGACCTTACCAGTTCTCTATACATAAAACTCAACTTGCTACTGCCCTCACCATCCTCTAACTTTTCCCTCTTCATATTTTATTCCTCTTTCTTCTCAATTTCTCCTCCTTCTAGGACTGACTTCCCCCTTCCTCCTTTTGCCCAACCCAGGTTTCCTACCTGGAGGGCACTTGATAGGTCATCATGACCCTATGGTCAGCATTAGCCATGAGTAGCCAGATGGGATCTTGCAGAACATACTTAATGACCTGTTCGCCAGGCCCTGCCCCTGGATCTACCCCAATCTGGGTCCCTGTTGGCTCAGCCTCAGAGGAGTCAATACTCCCAAAATACTTGCTGGTGTGGCTGCTCTGGCTGCTGCCTGAGGAAAAGGGAAAAGAAGAGTCAGAGAGGTCAAGTCTTCCTGTTTTAAAAGGGAAAGAAAAAAGAACAAATGACTTCAGGGGAAGTGGTGGGGTGTGGCTGGGGAGCCAGGATTGTTCATCTTAAAGGAAGATGATTAAATGATGACCCCCTCCTAAAAAGGAAAAGAAGTCCCCTGTACTTACGAGTGATACTGGCTGAGGTGCTACCACCATGGGAGCCGGAGCCGGAGCCAGAGCCAGAGCCAGAGCCAGAGCCAGAGCCAGAAGCCAGGGAGCCCGATGCAGCTGAGCCAGTGCCAGATCTGGAGTCCTCCTGGAGCAACAGCTCCAACAGGTCACTGGAGCCTGACAGTGCATCCTGATTAGAGGATTCATTCATCTCCACCTAGGTGGGTTTGGGGAGGGAACCGGGAATCCGAGGCTCAGGCCTGGAGAGGGTACAGGTCAAGCTCTTCCTCCCCTCAAGCCCCTCTTCTCCCCCACCCAATACCCAAGTGACCGCAAACTCAGTATCCCTTCCCCAATTCCAGAAGCATGTTGTAAGCAATATTGTGACACTGGGCATACACAGACAGAAAGAGAAATAGTCCATGGCCTTGAGGGATTTGAGGAATCTCCAGATTCTCAGGAGAAAAAGAAAAGATTAAGGGACAAAAAAAGAAATGGGAGAAAAAAAGGAAAGAAAGGAGGGAGGCAGGCAGGGGTGGGAAACAAAGAGGAGAGTGTGTGTGTGTGTGTGTGTGTGTGTGTGTGTGTGTGTGTATCTGTGTGTCTGTGCGCGTCTGTGTGCCTGTGTCTGTGTGTCTGTGTGTGTGTCTGTGTCTGTGTGGGAGGGGGCACTAGGGGAAAGACAGGCTGGCATGAGAGTAGAAGGGAAAAAACAACGTGAAAGGGGACGGAAAACAAGAGACAGCAACAGATAGATCCAAAGACCCTGAGTTCATTACTAGCAGGGAGATGGAAACACTAGAAGGGAACAGGACACAGAGAAGATCTGTGGGCAGATGCTTACCAGTCCAGCTTCTGGCTGTGCAGCCTCCTTGCCAGGAGGGGGTGGCCTGGGATTGCTCCCAGGCTCCCCAACTGCGGCTCCTCCTTCCCCCCGGGTAGTCTCCTCAAGCTGCAGCAGGTTCAGCTGGAGTGGGGAACTGCACCGTGAGTTGAACAGGGGTGAATCAGGGCATTGGGGAGGGCTAGGGGGCAGAGGAGGTAAAGATGGGGAAGGTGAACAGGGTGCAGGAGTGAGAGGCCTATCTGAGAGAGCCTGAGGAGCCCCACAGGGGTAACTGGTGGGGGCAGAAGGAAACAAATAGTTGGGTAGGACCAAGGCTACCATAGGAGTTACCAAGGGGGAAGAAAAGGGAGAAGGAGATGGGGTAGGAGCTGAAGGTTGAGGGCAACCTCTGGTTGAAAAAATGGGGAGGGGGTAGGTTTGCACCACTGTTGGGAAAGCAGCAGATGTGGGTGGGGTGGGTTGAGAGGGCCATGGAGTGGTTGGAGGTGTTGAGGAGGGATGGGAGGTATAGCCAGGAGCCTCAGTCAGAGGAAGCTGATGGTGCCTCGAACGTTTGGCTTTTGATTTGCCATGGTGGCGGCGGCCAGAAGGAGTAGGACCATGGCAGAAGCCTGTGAAAGGGCAAGAGAGAGTGAAATTAGTGGACTTGCCAACCCTTCTGGTAAATGCCCCCCACTCACTACTGCTACCATCACAATGACCATCCATCCATTCATTCGCACTTGATGGTTTACAAAGACTCTTTATAAATAGCCCATGGAGTTGGAACTTCAAGTATTAGGTTTTACAGATAGAAAAACTGAGGCTAAGTGGGATTCAATGTCCTTCTCTGGGTCATACAACTAGTAAATATTAGGACTGATATGTGGATACTGGTCTCCTGGCTTGAGGTCCAGTGTTCTTTCCACTGCAACCCACTGCCACTACTCTGACAAGCTGGAGCTACAGCTGGGACAAAACCCAGAGAAAGTCCAAAGAAACATCACTTTCCAGTCTAGAAGGGCGAGGAGAGTGGTTCTAGGGAAATGAGGGGCAGAATTAGGAGAAGGCTATTCATTAAGAAATAGTAAGAATTGTAAGGTGTAAAATGAATAATTTTGGGGGGGGATTTTAAAAAATTTATTTAGCATTTTATTTTTCCCTAATTACATGTAAAAACAATTTTTAACATCAATTTTTAAAATTCTGAGTTCCAAATTCTCCCTTCCTCTCTTCCCACCCTCCTCATTGAGAAGGCAAGCAATTCGATATAGGTTATACACATGTGCAGTCATGCAAAACATACTTCCATATTAGTCATATTGTGAAAGAAAACACAGACCAAAAAACAAAAAATCTCAAGAAAAATAAAGTTTAAAAAGAATGTTTCGATCTGTATTGAGACATCATCAGTTCTTTGTCTGGGGATGGCTAGCATTTTTCATTCTAAGTCCTGCAGAGTTGTCTTGGATCACTGTATCGCTGAGAACAGATAAGTTATTCACAGACAGTCACTTAGAGTACTGTTGTTACCTCGTACACAGTACATTTCACTTTGCATCAGCTCAAGTCAGTCTTTCCAGATTTTTCTGAGAGCATCCTGCTCATCAGTTCTTATAGCAAAACATTCCACTACAATCACATAGCACAATCTGTTCAACGATTTAAAATCAATAATTTTGTAAATTAAAAACCAATAAAATAAACCAATAAATAAAACCAATGTAGCCAAGATTAAAAGAAAAGCAGAAAATTGGGGAAAAATTTTTTACAGACAGTTTTTCAGATAAAGGTCTCATATCTCAAATACGTAGAGTACTTTGTTAAATTGATAAGAATATGAGTCATTCCCCAGTTGACAAATGGTCAAAGGGTATGAACAGGCAGATTTTGGATGAAGAAATCAAAGCTATCTATAGTCATATTAAAAAAAAGCGCTCTAAATCACTATTGTGATGGCATACTGCTGTGCCAAAAGAAAGGATGAGCTTGCTAGTTTTAGAAAACAACAAGTGAAATGAGCAAAAACCAAGAGAATACTGTATACAGTAACAGCAACATTGTTCTAAGAACAACTTCTTAGGTTTTCTTCTACGAATAAAAATCCTTCCATTATCTCCTGCTGCAGTCTAGGACCCTTCCCCTCCAAGCGAGAAAGCAAGAGAGACTGGGATGGAGGGAGGTGTTCTCTTTCCTCAAACCACCCATTCTCACAAGCTGGGGTTCTACCCTCTCCTCCAAGTCCATCCAAAACCCTTCTTCTTATCCTAGGCTATCCCTGTTTCTCTACCTACCTCAGTACCCTTTAGTTCTGATGAACATGAAGCTATGTTAGACACCTCATGTTTCCTAGGGCTCCAGCCCATATTACCATTTTAGATATCTCCTCTTTCTGGGATACATTTATGAGCTGGTAGTGGGGAGAGGCCGAGGGATGAAATTACCTCGATCAACAGGGGGTGAAGGTCCCATGGAAGGGGTATCAAAGACACGGAGTCTGCTAAGATCCCGAAATCGGGTAAGGAAGGCCTGTTCCTCCTTCTGTGTGTGAAGTGACAATACAGCTTTGGTCAATCCCACAGGGCGATAGGCATCAGGAGTGGGGTCAGGAGTGGCCATTGTTGGACTGGGAGCTGGACCAGAGGTCAGGCCAGGCAACTCCTCCATCATGACAATATCTGTACGAGGTTAAAAAGAAGTAGAGGAGAAGAGATCAAACACGATTCATGCCTCACATATTCGTTCACCATTCTGACTTTACTCTCTCTCTCCTCATTTCTCAAATGTTCCAGCCCCCTTACCTCTGCCCATCCTCCTTACTCCAAGTCAATAGCCTAGCTCCCTTTTTACCCACAAGAATCACCACCTTTCCTCCTCCAAACACTTCAATTTGAATGTTTACATTGGTCACATGTGGGACAATCAACCTTGGGTCTAGCCCTGAGAAGGGCTTCTTCCCCATGCAAAGCTCTCTAGGGAAACAAGAATGTCCTGCTTCATTCCAGCAGTTTTTATCCAATTGAGAAGGTCTCCTCATGGCATCACTTTTTCCATGTCACTATGGGATTACACATTTTTTCTGTCATCACCGGAGGGGACATCATCTTGTTATTTCCTCTCCAGTTCTAGCCACTGTTACTTCTCTGATCTTTGATCTCCTGCTCTCTATTGCAATAGTTTTAATGGATAACAAATTCATAAAAAGAGAGAAATGTAAACAAAATGGGTAAGGGGTGGAGACTGGGAGGAGGCAAAGGCCACAGATAAGAAGCCACAGCCATACAGGGTTATGTTCTGAGGCTGAAATGAGAGGAAAGTAAGAGCAAGGATTAACTGAGAGGTTTAAAAAAAGGCACAAAATTTGGGGGAAATGCCAGTCAGGACCCCAAAAGATCCCCATTCCAATAAATTGATCCAGAATTGTATTAGAAATTATCAGAATACATGGGGGTGAAAGAAGAAAAACAGAAGGGCAAATATTCTACCCCAAAAGCATCAGAACCTAGAACTTGCCCAGCCAACCCATGGCTCTAGCCCACCCTCTTCAATACCCCACCCCCATACCCGACTCCGGGGGCTTCTTGTCTCCTACATGGACGATTGTAGAGCTGAAGCTACACTGACTGGTGATGGATACCACACTCTCTGCCTTATTGGCAAGGGTGAGAGGGGTCAGTGGACCTCCCACCACTGGCTCCTTCTGGAGGGGGGCCCCCTCCCGGGACAGTTCTTCTGGTGGATCTGTGCAGAAAGATAAGCACCAGTTAGAAGGTGCAGTGGGATGAAAGTGGGTATGGGAAAGGGAAATGCATTAATGGAAGAGGACAAGGAACCAGGGAGCAGATTTCAAAATGGAAGTAAAGAAGGACCACCAAAAGGATTGGAGGCAGTATGGGAAAACCACCTCCATGAAATGTATGGGGAAGGGAAAAGAAGCAGACCACACAGAAGGAAAGCAACATGAAGGAGCAGAAAGGGAAACCAGGAAGGAACAAGGAAAAGAAGAGGGAAAAAAGATGGCCACAGATCAGAGAGGATGTGCTACTGGGAAAGGGGAAAGAAAATACAGCAAGACTGGGCACAGAGTCAGAAACTGGACAAGGTGCATGGGTGGGGTTAGGGGGAAGAAGAGAAGAGGCCCGTGTTGGGAAGGCTGGGGGAGGGAAGAGAGTGGCTAGAGGATCCAGGGAAGGGCAAAGCTGAAGTACACGACTTCTTTACCTTTCTTGGGTACTCCAGGGCCCTGGCTTGTCTTCTGTCGGTCATCATCAGAGGTGGAGGATGCCGTGTGGGAAGAGAAGGCACATTTCCTCTTCACTGTGTTGGGGACATTACAGCTCTCTAGGTAGCTGAGGGGATGGAGAGAGAAAATGAAGCAAGCTGGAATTGTGTGTGGGCAGAGGCGAGTATGGTACATGGACAACTTAACAGAATGATATAAGGATGACAGAGTGGGAGAGGGGGACAGGAAAAGGCAAGCCATCCTAGGGGACTTAGAAGCACTGAGGGATGCAGTGTCCATACCGGATGATGCTGTCCAGGCAATTGATCTGCTGGTAGGAACAGCTGGATGGCTCTTTTCTCTCTGAATCCTCAGGGGCAGTACCAACCACAAGGGGCTGAACCTGGTTCAACCCAGGGCCTGGTTCCAAGGGTCTGCCTGGGAGGTCCCTGGTCTTGAAAGTATCTGGGGCTGGAAACAGCACAAGTAGAAAATTATGGTAGGTGTGACTATTCCTCGGGTATTGGTACAGGGTACCCCATTTGGTTTCTGCGCTCCGTCCCACCAAGCATAGCCATTTTCTCACCTGAGCATGGGGGCCAGTTGGGTTGGGACCGAGAATCAATGAAAAGCTGCTGACCCTGGTGCTTCACAAGATGCACATCTTTACAGATCTGCTGGAATGTGACCTGGAGGGGAGGGCCACAGAATGGGGATTATTTGGGGTATACCAAGAAACCACACACTGTAAAGAGAAGAGAACAGCCCTTGAGATGGGCAGTTGGTGAGAAAAGAGAAAGACCAGGAGCCAGAAAGAGAGAGTGACCAAATAATATTCTATTATTATTGATTATCAATGTCATCATCATCAATACTGAGGCAGGAGCAGGCAAGGCACTCACTGGAGCAGGGGGCCCGGGATGATCCGTGTCTCCACCATTGCTGTCACTGGATGACTCAGGGCTCAGAAAGGGACCTGGAGAGGTTGGAGGGCCTAATCCACATGCTCCTGTGGGACTCACACTATGGACTGGCTGGGGAGAAAAAAGAGAAGAAAGTAACGAGAAAGCTTAAAGCTTTCAAAGTCGGGGTGTGTGTGTGGGGGGGGCATCTAAGCCTGCAGCAGCTCCATTATAGTTCTATCTATTTCCTCTCACCTGCAGCAGTAGTCGGTGGATCTGTTCTGAGAGCTCCTGGATGTCTGGGTCCATAGCTCTTGAGGGGACTGGGACAGGAGCTGGGGCTGGGGGAGTGAATACATCCTCATTGAGGGGAGCCCTGGGGAGGAGTAAACAGAGAATCAATCTACCGGGGGAAATACAAGTTCACAGATACATATTACAGACACACATACACACAATGGCAATCTGGCACATGTGAGGAAGGACTGGATTCCAGACAAGGAGGACAGCCTGGACACAGAGGTAGAAGATGGAATGTCATGTCTAGGGAACAGCAAGTAGTTTGGCCAGTGCACAAAGTACACGAAGGGGAGTAATGTGCAATTATCATGGAAAAGATAAAGCAGATGTGGGATGTACAGAACTTTACAGATGAAAGGTCTTGGTTTAAACCCATGCATTTATATTTGACTCTATAGGCAATGGACAGTCACAAGCTTTTTAAACAAGGAAGTAACACAGTCAGTCCCTTAACTGAGATATGTTCATTTGACAGGGGTTTGGAAACAGAGAAGTCAATTAGGAGGATTAGTCCCAGTGATGAGGGCCTGAATTAGGGTGGCTGTGGTATAAGTAGAGAAAAGGGGAAGGCTGCAAGAGATGTAGAGGTGGAATCAAGAACACTTAGCAAATGATCAGATGTGATGGGAGATGGAATAAGTAGAAGAGTTAAGGAAGATGCCTAGACTGAAAATGATAGTGCCCTTGACAGAAATATGGAAATTAGGAGGAAAAGCAGAGTAAGGAGAAAGATAATGAGTGCTGTTTTGGACAGATGAGTTGGAGATGCCTCAGTAGAGTTTCAGATAGAGATATACAACATACGTGTTAATAAAGCAAGGAAAAAGATGTGGGCTGGATATACAGATTTGAGCGCTATCTTACATCAAATTAAAGTTGAGTTCTGGTGAGCTTCTGGGATTAATGAAACAACATAGAAAGAAGAGAGAAGGACCAAGGATTGGGGTCTGGGTGCACCCAGGAGTAGAAAGGGAGGAGTTACTCAGGATTTTCAGATGGAAAGGGATGAGGAGTGATAAGATAATCAACAAGAGGTTCAGGAGGAGAAGTTATCATAAAATTGAACTGCTAAACTAACGGGCCTAGATTTTGAAGGGGAGAAAGTGAGGCTAGGGCAAGGGCAACAGCTTGACGAAGCAGTGAGGATGGAGAGTAGCTTTAGAAAGGATAAAGGACAGGAAGAAGTAAAGAGAGTGTGAAGCTAGAATGCTGAAGGGCTCCTGATCCCAAATTCTTCAAGTCTGCTTAACTTTTGGGATCCTCTGCTTACCCATCCTAGACTGCCCCTTCCAGCTTATCTTCCCTCCCTCTCCCCACTCCATCATTCTTTCACCCTAACAGGATACTCACGTTCGAACTTTGTGTCTACCCAAAACAAAGGCTACTTTTCGACTCCAGGGATGGACAAAGCCAGCCCAACTGGTGTCCATGGTGACATATTCCCCATTTCGGGCACAGAAGCGGATGGGGGAGTGGTCAAAAGGTTGGCCTGATAGCTGCAAAACTGTAGGATGATCAAGAGGGAAAATAGGTTGGTGGAAACAATAAAGTAGAGTTATCTGGGGGTTGTAATATAGGGAGAAAAGGCATGTCAGAGACAGAGGTGTGCAGGGAGAGGAGCTGCTGGAAAAAAGGGAGAAAAAGCAGAGAGCTAGGCAGCAAAGACTAAGCAGTAAGAGAATAAGACATGAAGGAGACAGGACATAAGAACGGCACCATGCAGGAAAGTACTATCAAAGGAAAAAAAAAGGATAGCCCCCTTTGGGAACTTACTCTTTTTGTGGATTGCCAACATGAGAGGTCGGTCTTCAGGGTGTAAAAAAAGGAGCACTGGGGCCCCCAGCAGATCCTGGGGCAAGTATCCCAGCAACGGGGCAGCCCTGGAAGTTGAGGCATCATTGAAAGAGGAGCCCTCAGTCCTTAAAGCTTTATGCTCCCAAACACTTGATCTTCCATATTCCCAGGGGACCCCATTGTCCAGTCCTACTTAGCCCCAGGATCTTTCGTTATCATTCTAACCCCATCTATCTTCAAGGATCTTGGCACTATATCAGATTGCTTGCCATCTTGCAGAGGGGGGATAGGAGGGAGGAAAAAAAATTTGGAACTCAAAATCTTATAAAAAATGAATGTTGAAAACTATTACATGAAAACTGGAAAAAAATAAAATACTATTTAAAAAAAAAAGATCTTGGCACTAAGTCCCTCCCCCTCAGGCTTCACCTCTCATCTACATCTTGGAACAGACAGCTAGGTGTGTGCCGTGTCGTGAAGATCCTCTTGTCGGGGGGAATCCTGGGAGCTAGAAAAGGCAGGAGGGATCATCATTATCTAGAGTCTTCTCTGGCAATAATTCCAACACCAACCTCTCTAGTCCTATATCATCTCTGATAGCCTCTGCACTCCTAAAATCACATCTTAGTGCTAGAAAATAATTCAAGGGATTATGTGGTCCAATCCTTTACCTTGAAGCTAGGAGGGTCTTATTATCCCTCATCATACAGATAAGACCACTGAGGCACAACAGGCTATTGGACTTTCCCAAGGTCACAGAGCTAACAGGTGAGAGAGGGAAGATTAGAAAGTCAGGCATCCTGACTTCTAATACAGCATTCCAATGACTCTTAAGGAAAAAAAACGACCAATGAGAGTCGAATTCACCAGCTTTCAATGGCTCCTTCTATATTAGAAACCTGATGCATTCTCTTTTGTCACATATAACTAGATCTCCTTGGCCACAACATTTTATGCCCCTGATCTTTATTACCTAATTCTTTCTTGATTTCCCCGTTTTCTTTGCCTCTTTCCCTCCCTGGATCACCCCCCCTCAGTATTCCTTTCTACTTACCCTCATAGCCAGAGTGAATGCGTTCAGCAATTAGCAGACAGCATGGCTGTGCTGGGGCTCCATCTGAGAGCTGGATCTTAGTCACATAGGGAGTCAGTCGAAATGGCTGGTATCGGGGACTTGGTTCCCGATCTGGGCCACCTCTGGTTTTGGGGGCAAATGGGCAACAGGTAGCATCACAGGAGAAACAGGGAGAATGAATGGATCCTATCTCTCCCTACTCTCCATTCATAATGTTCATCCTCCCAACCACCTTAGACCACAAGCTTATGACCCCTGAAACCAAGAGACAAACAGTCACTGAATAAATAACCTTCCTGTTTTGCCCACTTTGTTCTATTTTTTCCTCCAACTTACCTGATCCTGCAGAAGACTGATTTCTCCTGTGTGAAATCCATGGGACCTGAACCTGGGGAGACACAGGGAAGCAGGGTAAATGCTGTCATGCCTCTGACTTCCAGACCAGGGATGCTGTGTCCCCTCTCGCTCTTTCATGCCTGAGACTCTTTACCTCCCTAGCTAGAAATTTCAGAGTCTATTAACCTTCACTCCTACTCTGGTTCCTTGACTTGGCTCTACTACTTCATTCCACATTTCACATTGGTACCACACCACCTCCAATCCAAGACTTCCCCAGTTCTCACCAGCAGAGGCCCGGGAACCCCACGTGGGTAAGCGAGAGGGGGCAGTGGAGCCATAGAAGACACCAACATCCTGAGGGGCCAACAGTTCTGAGAACCGGGCACCCCGGAAGACTTCTTTCTTGCAACGCAGAAGAATAGCTGCTTGATCCGAAATGTAGACAATCCGGCCAGTGAGAAAAGAGACAGCCACCGAGAAAGTGTCCTGGGAAGAAGAGAGGGCAGCCACAAAATGGGTCAAGGTCAGGAGCTGGCCAACTCAGCCATCCACACAATGCTGCCCAGTGAAGGGAAGGAAGAGAAAGAAAAAAAGAACTGAGAGGCAGGGAGAGAAGGAAGGAGGAAACAAGCATTTATATAGCAAATGCTATGTGACAGGCATTGTGCTAAGCTCTGGACCAATATTATCTCATTTGATCCTTGTAACAACCCTAAGAGATGGGTGCTATTATCATCCCTACCTTAGAGTTACAAGAGACACCAGACAGGTAGGGACCAAAAATATGTGAGAGAGGGAAAATTAAGACAAGGAAGGTAGAAAAGTAGAGGGAAGAAGAAGAAGCAGAAACTGAGGTCAGGTCTAGGGGAGGGGAAAAAAGACTGGAAGAAAAAAAGAAAAAAGAGGGAAGGGGAAGAGAAGGCAAAGGACGAGATGCTGACCTGATTTCGAAGAGTGTACTCAGATGTGATGTGCTCTAACTCCTCCAAGGTATAGCTGGACATGTCCATGGAGCAAGGCTGCCCCTCCTCTAAGCTCCACTGCTGGTAGTAATCTTGATTGGCTGCAGAGGAGGTGAGGCTAAAGTCAAGAGTGCCCTCTTCCCGCTGTGTGCCAGACACTGCAGGCCTCTGCTCTTCCACACGTCCCCTAGCTGCTGATTCCCTCATCCCCCCTTTCCTTCTACTCCTAGGCCCTTCTCGAGCCCATTGTCCCTCAACGTCCCCTACTTCCTTCCAAAGCCCTGGACTCATTGCCAGTACAATTACTGCTCTACAGTCTAACATCAACATCCCCAAGTTTTAGCTTACCCTGGACTTGTTTAACACAGGCAAGTGCATATTGCAGTGTGGCCAAAGTCCCTGATCGACCCTTCCCTCGGCGCTCTGGTGGGAGTCTACGTTTCAGCTCTCGGAGGGCAGTCATCAGCTCCTTCTGTGTTCGAGCTCGGGCTGACTGCTCACTGCTGCAGAGGGGAAAAGTGGTAGAGGGAACAAGAGACATCAACTACCAGGAATTCGGCGACCTATTACATCCAGGAGTAAATATAAAGCTCTTCCTTCTGGCAAACATTCTCCAGGAATCCAGGTCTATTCAATCCCCATCCCCATCATTACCTGCAGCCACTGGTTGAAGGGTTATCCTGCTCAGAGCTGGCACTCAGGAGGCTGTAGGCAATGGAACTGCTTGGAGGGGATGGGCTCTGAGAGTTGGTGCTGGAGAAAAAAATAGAAAACATAAAAATAAGAGTTCAGTCACTATTCATCACACAGTAGGTAGCATCCTAGTATGACAAGAACCTACTAACACATACCATCTTCTGCCCCCTCCCAAGGTATCTGACTGCCATTTTCCTAAGTTTCTCTGATTCTTTCCTTAGACTCCTCAGCCACTTCCATATTCATTATTCACATCGTTCATGATACCTAGGTTCCATCACCCCATCATCCTTCCTCTTACCTCTTGCTGCTCTCTGTCGTCTCCAGCAGGGCAGAGTCCTTCCCATGGCCAGAAGAAGAGCTGTGGGAACTATGCTGGGAAGTACCCTGGGACTCCGGTCCATTGGACTCATTGCCACTTGAACCATTGCTGTTTGCATCTGTATCATCCGCGAGGCCAGGACCAGGGCAGGGTCTGTGTTCGGGGGGTCCAGGGGATTGGGATCCCCCTGAATCAAACCCTTCACCAAGCCCAGGGCCTGATCCCCCTGCCCCACTGCCTCCCTCAATGGCGCCATTCATGGTGGTACCATGGGGAGGACAGGGGGAGAAAATCAGTGAAGGGGGAGAGGCCACCACGAGGGAATACAACAAGGCCCTTAAGGGCAGGAGTTTGCTTGGTTGGGAGAAGGAAGGGATGAAGTGGCAAAAGGTGATGTCAGTGAGGACTGTGGGGAGGGAGCACTGCTGGAACCTGGAGGATGGAGAAAGAAGGGGAGAAGAAGGAGGAAGAAGGCTTCTCACCCTCTCTCTAACTCTGCTCGGGCAGCCAATCACTCTTCCCACCACTGTGACCCTCAGGTCACACATGGACCCAGGGCCTCCCAATATCTAGTCCCCTCAATCTGGGGCCCAAGCTTTTACTCTTCCCTCTCTATTTTCTATATTGGTATAGCAACAGATCCTGCTCTGGACACCAAGGAAGGGTCTCCTCTAAACATACATACATTCATCATAGATCATGGGCTTTACAGCTGGAAGAAACTTTAGAGTACTAATTCAATATCCTAATTTTATAGATGAGCACATAGAGGAGTCTGAATAATTTGCTCAAGTTTACAGTTAGTAAAGAGAGCTGATATCTGAACCCAGATCTTCTGACTCCAAATCCAGTACGACAGGAAACTATCATACATATACACACACATATACGTATATAATGGTCCAAGAAAGATGATACTATCTATAATTAATTTTATGAACCTTAAAGTCCCATATAAATGTGACATTCTTTCCCTGATGATTTTCAGTAATGCCTGAAAAACTTTATTCCAGAACCGATGGAGACTGAAGGGGGACAAAGAAGGGAAGCTGAAAGCTGATGGGTTAAAGGCGTTGGAGAACAATCAATGTGGCAGTGGAAAGTGGCTCTGGGATGGGTTCAGATCCTCACCTCTGTGTGACCTCTTAACTGCCCAACTAAATGACCTTTCTCTTCCTTCCTCCCCTATCTGCATCCACTGACATCGATGATCCCCTGCTCCTCTTGGACACCCTCTCCTCTAAGTTTTCACTGCTCTCCCTTGCTTCTTGCTCGACCGCTCTGACCACCCCTCCTTCGTCTCCTTTGCAGGAGTTTCATCTAGGACACTCCTGCTAATCACAGATGTCCTCCAACAGTCTGTCCTTCTCCCTCTCTACTACCTTGTTTGGGGAATCTCATCAGTTCCCACGGGTTCAATTATCCTCTCTATGTAAATGATTCCCAGATCCATATATCCAGCCGGAGTCTCTTTCCTGAACTCCAGCCATCCACTGCCTTTTGAACTGGATGTCTCTCAGGCATCTCAAACTTAACATGTCCAAACCTGAACGACTTCTCTTTACACCCAAATCCTCTCTTCTTCCCAACTTCAATCATATTGTCCAGAGCAAAGCCATGTTCCCAATCATCCAGGCTCACAATCCTCACAATCCTCACAACCACTCTTGGCTCCTCGCTCATACTCACCCCATATATCCAATCTGTTGTAAATCTACGTGTTTCTCTTTTCTCCACTCATTCAACAGTCATTATCATCACCACACCTCTGGACTACTCAGTTGTCTTGAGTCTCTCCTCAATGCAATCTACCTTCCATTCAACTGCCAAAGTGATTCTCCTAGAACGCAGATCTGACTTTGTTACTCTGCCTACCCCCAAACTCCAGTACCTCCCTCTTATCTCTGGAAACAAATATAAAATCATCCATTCCACATAGAAAACTCTCCAAAGGCTCCTTCCTACTCTCCTAGTGCTGATACTCCTGATGATCCAGCCACACTGGCCCAGATACTGAACCAGTCTCTCTGCATGAGCTGTCCCCATTCTTAGAAGGTTCTCCTTCCTCACATCCACTGCTCAGTCTCCCTACCTCCTCCAAGGCTCAGCTCAAATTCTACCTTCAGAAGGTCTCTCCTTCCCACCTCCTGCCTACCTTCTATCTAGTGCTATATATATGTGTATAACATACATGCATATATATACATATGTATCTTATATCTACCTAGTTATTTAGAGGTTGTCTCCCACGTTAGAATGCGAGTTCCTTGAGGACAAGAAGACAGCATGCATTTAAGGCAAGTCACAACCTCCTGGGGCCTCAGTTTCCTCATTTGTCAAATGAGGGGGCTGGATTGGATGATCACTGAAGTCCCTTCTAGTTCTCTATCTGGGATCCTATAATCCTTTCTCCTGAGGTTCCTGACACAGCTAGTCTGGCACGAGTGAGGGAGCTGAATAAGAGCATCTCTCCTCAATTCTCATCAAGGTACTGACTTTGTGATTGGGTTATCTGTGGAGAAGAATCCACCTTTATTTGAAAGGGAAGTCAAACTGGGAGAATAGCTCCTATATTTAGGACTCATGGGCTAAATTTACCTTGGGAGAGGGAAGGAGATTGGAGGTGGGGCTGGAGGAGGAGCCGTCGGTCTGTAATGCCCATGCGCACACTACACCAGCCACATACTTCAGCTAAAGGCTCTATTGTAGCCGGGGCAACCTACGTCAGTGGCTGAGCTCAGCGGTTGCTAGAGGAACCCAGAGGCCCTGAAGAAGGAATGGAAGAGGGAAAGGAGGAGGAATAACAGGGTGATTGCTTTTTCTTCTTTCCTCCCATTCTGTGGGGATCACACCCCAACCCATGTGCCTCCTGCAAATACGTGTAGGAGTAGGCGCATAAGTGGGAGATGTGATCCAAATGCAGCCTGACTAAGACCCCAGAGCATTCCTAAGTAACAGTTAGTAATGAACCTTGTACACAACCCTTACTTCCCACATTTCTCAATCACTTCAGTGTACACACCATTTTAAGTGGAGAGTAGGAGCTATGGCAGACTGTGTTGCCTTGAGTCTCTAAAAAGCAGAAATAATGAAGGCTCGGAGAGGTGGTTGGGAGCAGGCTGTAGAAAAGTGGGAAGGGACAGGATGAATGCTTGGGTTCCAAGAAAACTCAGCTAAATCTTTACTTGAAGAAAACCCTTATCCACTCCTCCACAAGATTCTCCACCCCAAATAATCACAGACTATGTTAGTGGCTATTTTCTTCTCCTTATCTTCTAGAAATTCAGCTCTTATTTCTGTAGCCTATATAGATTTCCCCACTTCCTTTTCTCTACCTCTTCTAAAACCAAGACATTAAATATCACTAGGTCTGGAGTGGGAAGTTACAGAGCAAACCTCTATTGTCTGTCTAGCTTCCCTTTCTGCCTACCCCCTACTTTTCTGTCTTCTAACCATGTTTCTCTCTCAACCCCAAGTATTTTCAAAACCAGAGCCAGGAGAAGGAAGAAGGCTGCAGCCAACAGCAAGAACTAGGTCTGGGAACGGGATGTTCTAGCCTTAGCCTGAGCTGACATCACAACCGGCACTGGGCCAGAGATAGGGGAGAAACTGCCAAAGGGAGTTCCTGGTGCGGTAACAAAGGCAGGGTGCAGAAGGGGAAGAATTCAGTAGAGGAATACTACTTCTTGGGATCCTAAGAAAAGTTGAGACTCTCACATGGATAGTTGTGAGCCTGGGATAAATGGGCTTCTTGCAGGGTAACAAGGGTCATCAAGAAAATGGGGGGGGGGAAGGGAGGAGGTGGTTCAAGATGATTTGGACATTGAGAGACTAGATTCCTGAAGGAGTTGTAACCCTTAAAAACTGGTGCTGGAGGGCAATGATTACCATGGTCTTATGAGTCTAACAGGAACATTTACACAGTGTTAGAGATAGGGGTGCTGAGGGCTACTAGGCACAGGTTAGTCATGCATAAGTTCTGATGAGAAAAAGGAAGATGGAAGGAAGCTTGCCAGGGACTGGGGGGGGGGGGGGGGGGATAGAATACTTGGGGATTCAGAGAAGGGATAGAAAAAACAGACTTACTTGTGAGGTAGAAACCCTAGATTCTCAGACGATTCCGGAAGTAGCCCAGGAGCAGAGGCCCCGAGGTAGGCTGCCAGGGTGCTGCTGGGTGGTTCTAATCTCTAGTGCCCCTACCTGCCTAGTCCTTTTCCCTGCCGGGGGCAGAAGAACTTCTCTAAAAGCAGAGAGGCGGGTTGCATAATGACAGGCATTGGCCATCACTGGCTTCCTGCCTGCTGATGCATAAGCTCTAGCTCTGATTGGCTGAGGATCCCGGCAAGGTGCCTGGTTGGCCAGCCACCCCCACTGAGGTCAGGGCTGTTACACACACGGCTGCACGTGGACCTGGGTGCTGCCACTTGGGCGGAAAGGCCCAGTACACTGGGATAATATATAGTTTTATAAAGCAAAGCAGAGATGTATGTGCGTATGTGCGTGTGTGCGTGTGTGTGTGTGATGATCATGGCTTTGCAAGATTAGCTAGACACCTTGATACTGGAAAAAGGTAAAAAAAAGAAAAGGGGAACAGAGATTCGGATTTAGAATGGATAAGATACTGATTCAGGGGAGTATAAGAAAAAATGCATCCTTTGTCAAGCGAACAGACTGTCCTCTTCCAGGGATTTCAATTACCACTTCAAGCCCCTCGGGCACCTGGGGCCAGTGAACTGGAGAGGCTTGGAGGAGTGAAAGGTAATCCTAGCTAAGACCCCTGAGTCATCTCCACTCAGGTATGCAGGCGTGGGCAGAGCAGACACAATATAAGGGGCATCTCTAGCCAATCAGAAGTAGAAAAGGGCAGCTAGAACCAATCAGGGTTTGATGTACATATGTGGGGGGGGGATGGTAACCGGTGAGGGACATCTAAAACCAATTGGAATATAGTGACAAAGCATGCCCTCCACCCCCACTAGGAAAGGCAAGTGTCCCAATGGCCTATCAGAGAAAAGGTCTCTCAGCTGCCCACTCAGTGACTTCTGTTCTCTGCTTCTCCAGGACACCACACCGAGCCTGAGAAGGCTGGGAGGTTAAGAGCAGGATGTGAGATTCGCCAGGGAGGAAAGTGAATGGGATCTGGAAGTAACCAGGAAGGGAAAAACATTCATTGCATCTTTTCAGATTTTTTTTTTAAATGTGTTTTGCTAATTTGTTCTCTCTCTTCCTCTTTTTGAAAATACTCTTTGCTATATGGAATGGCTTTCTGCAAGGGGGGAAAGGGAAACAAACACACTGAAAACAAAAAGATATCAATAAAATTTAATTTTTTTTAAAACAAGAGGAGAAGACAGTGACAATACACATGTAGGTCCCTGAAGGTACAAAAAGAGGAGACTAAAAACCGAAGAAAAACAGTGATCAGGAGTCTGGATGCTAGAAATAGAAGATTTTTTTTTCAAGAATGTCTGGGTACTAGGAATGAATTTGGGATTTGGAAGGTTGTGAGAAATGGAGGTTAAGAGATGGGGTGAGAAATACAGTATGAGTGCTAGAAAATCTGCTTTTAAGGACTGAAACCACCACCCCCACCCCCCCCCCGGAAACACCGCCATATGTGGAGAAGGCCCCAGAAATGCTGACATAACTAGGCATGGGGTGCACCAATCCCTCACCGTCACATGTGCTGAGATTTCCTTAACAATGGTCTCCTTTCTATAAGAGGGGGTGGGGGTGGGGTAGGGATACAAGAATTTTGAGGTCTCAAGATAAAACGGAAGCTCAAAAGTTATGAAGCAATCCTGTGAGTCTCAGAAGGGTACAAAGAGAACTCAGGATCCTAAAGGTCTGGTCTCCCCTTAAAGAAATTCCCTGTACCCCAACACACACTCTCTCCAATGTTCCTCTTGACCAACTCCTCTTCTCTCCTGGGACCCAGGTATTTCTATCCCAATCGGAGTCACCGCACTCCCAATCTTGGCTCGTTTTAGGATCCTATCACTTTCCAGACTGGGGATTCTCCCCTCCCCCCCCCCCCCACACCATATCAAACGAGATCATATTTGTAAAGTTAGCACAGTGCCTGGCACACGGTTGGCACTATATACATGCTTATTCCCTTCCCCTTCACTTCCTCCCTCCTTATCCTCCTCCACACCCGCTCCCCCCATGCCCAGTTTACTTCTCTTCGGTCTCTTTGTTCCCACAGTAACCGAGCCCAGCTGCCATCAATGAAAGGAGAAGGGGCAGGTAAAGGAGTGACGTCAAAGCAGAGGAAGGGGGCAGGCTGCAGGCGGGGCCAAGTGGCTTGAAGAATGTGGGGCAGGGATCCTGGAAGCCTGGAGAAGCAGTGGTTTGGGAGGCAGCCAGTGGGAGGGCGGTGGCCGGGCCAGTGAGAACATCTTGTTCTTTTGGCAGTCAGCCTAGGACATGCAGCCGTCCCGTCCCGGTTCTCTCCTCACCCTCCCTATCCCCACCCCACTCCCTTCCTGTCCCAAAGCCAGGTGTTCCTGGAGAGGCAGAATTGGGGGAAATAGTCGGCCAGCTACAGGACCCAGTTGTCAATCCTTTTTGTCCTACAATGAACCATACCAGACCTTCAAGTTCTATCATCGCTATACCCCAAATTTGCTCACGTGGTCATAAAAAGCCAGGGTGTGGAAAGCTGGGTTCTATAAGACTAACAAGGCTTTGCTTCCTTGCCTTCCAAATGCCGATCACAGTGGCAACCAAAGGTTACGGGACAGAGGTACAGGTACAAGATAAGAAAAACAAAGCAAAGTGCAGACAGAACTGGAGAGACTTAGGAGAAGACCAAGGGATCATCTACTGTTCTAGCTGGAAGTGAACCTGGAAGGGACCTGATGGAGAAGAGATCTGGCAGTATGGAGCATTAGGTTTAATTAAGCATCTGGAAAAAGATAAGTAGTTGGGAATGGGGCTGAGTGAAGGGGGTTTCCAGGAAGAGAAGCCAAGGGCTTTCAGGAAAGACTTAGGACAGTTGGGTCTTAGATACTACCTTGCTCTAAATCCCTCACTTCTGTTCCTTTATCATATTTGTATATGTGCAGGAATGATGAGAATGTCCTTCCCAGGTGTAGGGACAAAAAAGAGTTCCCTACCCTGCCTCTGGTCCTGTTCCATATCTAATACTCTGACAAAAGTTCTTGACTCTAGTGTTCAAGGAAGATGTCACTCACCTCTCTAATCTTTGTGTCTGGTATATACCTAGGATTCTTTGCCATCTGCCTAATTTTCGGCCTAGTTCCTGGAACCCAGGTGTCCAGTCCCTCTCAGCCTAGGGACAATACTATATGATATATCCTTTTCCAGACTCAAGAATCTGGCCCTTTGGCATCCAGCTCTCCCTTCCTACACCCTGAAGAACCCAAGAAACTGTCTGTTCCCTTCTATCTACTAGACTCCACTTTATTCAGAAGCTAAGCTGTTCAATCTCTTCTCCACATCCATAATCACTATCCTCCTTTATCTGGAACCCAGCACTATTATTACAATTTTCTATACGTTGATATAAGTATAGATCCCTTAACTGGTGCTCAAACAAACAGGCCCTGGGATGTGGATATCATCACTGCCCCCCAAAGCAAAGTAGCTTACTGGACTAGAAGTCAAGACTTGGCTTCTAGTCAAAGTTCTGCCAAAAATTAACTCTGTGGCCTGGATCAAGTACTTTCTATAGGCCTCAATTTTCTGATCTGTAAAGAGGGGGAGGGGGTGGCTGAGATATTTTTAATTCTTCTTCCAGGTCTAACATTCTATTGATTCTATTATCTTTTCCCCTAAACACCAACATTTCACCTGGTAAATTTCCTTCTAATCCCATAATTAAAGAATTAGGATAAAAAAAGGTATTTAACCTGAAAAAGTATTTCCATTCTGTTAATCATATCTCTCATATATCTCCATTTTTCCCACCTTGTCCCCCAATCATCTCCAAACCTAAGACCGATACCTCCTCAAGAACTCCATTTAATTCAACTTTCTACAAGTTTGGATATTAGAACCCATCAATATTGGATTTATGCATCCCATGAGGTCATCTCTAATAGTCCAAAATCTAATAGTATAATAAACAGCATGCTTTTCCATGTTTCAATATTTTTTGCACCATTGCATAGGAGGTATGTATACATACACATATATGTGTGTATAAATGGCTAGGCTACATACATGTACATATTGTATACACACACACATTTTTAAAAAAATAGTATGATCTCCTGAAAAGAATAATATAGAATTGGGAGTCAGGAGAGGCCTTGGTTTGAATTCTATCCCCAAGGCTTATTAGTTGTGTGTGGTCATATAGGAAGGTCTTAATAACCTGTTTCCTCATCTATAAAATGAGAATAATACATTCTATAGTACCTATCACAAAGGGCCACTGCGCTGATAATAAGAATAGCTAGTGATTTGCGAAGTGCTTTAGAAATATCTCATTTTATCAAATGAGATAATTTAGGATTATCTTAAAATGTATTGTAAACTTTAAATGATAGATAAATCAGTTATTACGATCATCACAAACTCCAGCTTGATGCTGAAGGAACTTGCCAAAGTGCTAAGATGGTACAAGACACCCTTTTATTTTCCAAATCTCTACTTTAATCAGTCTTCTATCTAGTTCACAATCCACTCCAAGTCATTCAAGTTCTACCAAAAGACAAGTACTTAACCCACTCCTCCAAACGACCACCATACATCTGAATCACCAAACCCCACATAAAGTTGTGTTGCGAGTAATCCTACCCTCAAACTTCACCTAGTCCTTGAAGTTTCTCCCAACCTGACAAGAATAATTTTTCCTGTCTCAGCACTTTGTTCTTAGCTCTCATGCACTCATCATATAGCTCTGTATTATATAAGTAATTACCTACTTACTTATTCCAACTTCCCCCACCGGCCTGCAAGCTTCATGAAGGGGGGGCTGTGGTATCTTGTTCTGTAGAGCCTCCTCCCATCTCCCCTGGCAGGACAGTGCCCATCATCACACAACCTGACTGTCACAGAAGCTCACCCCAGATATATATGGACAGCCCCTACACACACACACACACACACACACACACACACACACACACACACACACACACACACACACACACACACACACACACACACCTTCCCCAATGGTGTGACATCCACTCCCACGGAAACAGGATCGCCCTTAAATCCCGACCCTGGGACTTTCTGTACAGGTCACTCAACTACTTTGTGCCTCAGTTTCCCCCTCCTCAGGGAGCTTGGAAGAAAGCCTCAGAGAATGTAATAAAGGACGCCTTGCCTACCAGTGTAACCTGCTCCCCTCTGCGCACACGCTGGCCCGTGCCCCACTCACCACTTCCCCAACCTTCAGTCGGTCCCGGAGCTCCGAAGATCCAGGCTCTGGCCTCAAGCGCCCCTTAGTACTCCTTCCCCACAAGGATCCAGATCCGTCCCACTGAGGCCAGCCCCCTACAGAGCCGGCGCGGGACAACACCGCCCAGAAGCCCGGACGCCACGCCTCTGATGCGCTCATTGGTCTGGGCGTGCCGACCCATGCCCCAATCCGCGTGCCGCTGCCCCGCCCCGCCCCGTCCTTCCAAGAACTGTTCCCATTGGGCCCCGTCAGCCCCAGCTGTCTCCTCATTGGTCCTGGAGAAGCCGAACTGCGTATACTCCACGTGCTCTCAGCCCCCTCCCCCACCTCCTAGCGCTGATTGCTAGTTTCCCGACCGGAAATCACGTAGTTTTTCCTTTCTCAATGGCCATTGGCAAATGAAAATTCCTTTGGTTTGCCTCGTCCCCTACCGCGTGAGGAGGTCCCGCCCCTAGACGATTCTCATTGGCCACCTTTGGGAGGAGCTGGAGAGGACACGTGCGGGGCGCCTCACGCGGCCACTTGTTTACCAGTACTCAGCTGAATTTTTCCGTGACGTGACCAGCACCCACGGCCCCAAGCATTAGCGCAGGCGCGGCTGTAAGGGGAGGGGGAGAGCGTGAAGGAGGAGCTTGGGGCTGGAGAGCGGCGGGAAGAGGTGGGGTGGAGGGGCAGACAGTTTTTAGGTGAAGAAAGCTGTCTGGTGGCTGCGCTGGAAGGGTGTAGTGGGGGGCAGTACAGGGAATGGGCCACGGCGGGCGATGTGGCCTAGGAGGTTCCCCACCGACCCCGCGGGGCCGTGGAAGGGATACATGGCTGTGCCAATCGTGTCAGACTCCGCGAATGCCACCTACCGATCCATCAGTGAACAGGCATTTATTAAGCCCCTACTGTTGTGCCACGCGCTGTCCATCCCCACGCCACACTTTCTTCTGCTCACGGGAGTTCACAGTCTAATGCAGATAGCTGTGTACCAGCAAGGTGTGTACAGGATCAATTAGGGATAATGTCAGGACCCGAGATGGAGGAGATGCAGCCTCACAGCGATGAGATAAAGTATAAACCTTGGGGTGCAGTGTGACTCTCAGAGATTGGGAAGGCTGACAGCCCCAGCTGTAGAGCTGTGTGAATATGTGAGATAATATGCCCTTGAGGGACTTGGGATGTGGGGGATGCTGATGATGGTGGGAGCTGTGTGAAGATGAGGAAAGTGATGACTGGAAAATGGGGGGCTCCGTCACAGGAACAGAATTTTTTTTTAAATCACCTCCAGTTGAGCAAATCTCTAGCAATGTAGATACTTACACCTAGTAAGAACAATACTGTGCAACGTAAAGTCTTAAAAAATTGCTCAACAGCCGCACTGAAACAAGTGTGATTGTGCCCAGGAGTCATATAGCCAGTAGCTGTACTGTCTTTAATGATTCTATTTACTGCTGCTTTTGCCTAGTGATAATTAAGCTGAGGTGAGGTGTGATAACCTGAATTTGAGAGAGGGGTGGTGGAACTCAGAATGTGGAGCTTGGAAAGATCAGAAAATATATGAAATGATCAAGGGGTAAAATGAACTAAGATTGGGGTATTGGAGTGTTGAAGTCACCATGTCAACCTCAATTCCTTACTCTCCCAAACCCCCAATCATTAGACAAGTCTTACAACATCTCTCCCATCAGTCTTCATCACCTGTTACCTGGACTACTGAAATAACTTGTTGATTTGTCTCCCTGCCTCACATCTCTCCCTTTCCAGTCCGTCCTATACATAGCTGCCAAAGTGGTACAGGGGTCTGATCATATCATTTCTCCGATCAAAAACTCCAATGACTCCCTGTTACCTCTAGTATAATATACAGATTTTACTATCATATACCAAAAAGTTCGGCATTCAAAATCTTTCGCGATCTGACTCTAGCCTACAGTTCCAAATTTACTGCATATTATTCCCTTTCTCATGTCCTGCCAAACAGACATACTTGATGTTCTTCACAACATTCTAGCTCCTGCCTCAGTGGTTTCAAACAGGCTTTTTCCCATTACTGGAATTCACTCTCATCTCTATGTCTTGGTAAGGGATTAAGTCAAGGGAATGGACAATGAAGGCCTGGTTGTCAAGAGCATGCTCTTCCTGATGTAATGACCTTGAGTGGATGCTTGGTGAGCCAGCTTTTGGGCATCTGTAATGGAAACCCCTCCTTTCCAAATCATGGGTAGATATTCTATGGCTACTTTCTATCCATTGGCTATGTGGTGAGGAGGAGTCTTTTGATTTGATGCTGAGCCAGAACTTGGTGTTTATACAAAAGGTAGTATCTGGCCAAATGGATCTTTTCCTTTCCCTGGGGATAAGCAAGGGAGGTGAATTGCCTTGGGAGTCCTGGCTTCATAGCAGCTCCAGGTGCTGGTGAATGTTAACCTTCAGCCTCACCTGGAGCTTCCGAGAAGCCAGGAGCACATCTGTCTTTGTGGTGTCTATTTTTTTCCTGCTCTTCGGTGAAAAATATCAAAAATGTCTTCAACCTTTTGAGCAAGTTACCAGGGGTCTAGAAGCTGTAGTCCATATCAGAATTTACAAGCAACTGAGCAGATGAAGTGCTAGTGCTGCCTGCCCTAAGGAGCAACCTGCCTGACAGCCCCAGCAGGGGATCAACTCAAAGTTGCCTTGTCCTTCTACATTAAGGGAACAGTGACTGTGACTAATTTGGAAATAAATTTATAATGCTTTATAGCAACCATTTTGAGTTTGAAGTCATTCTTCCCAAGGACTGAGGTGATGGAAGGAGGAGTATGCCTTCCTAGTGTTAGAAGAAATGTTCCTCTGATATTTGGGGAAAATGTTTAATAAATTCTGCTCATATGTTATCTTCTCAGGAAATAATTCTTTGATACTAGGATGCTAATAACTGGGTCAATCAGAGACAAAGGGAAGATGTTCTTTGTCACCAGCCATCGATATGGGGAGAAACAGCCAGAATGAGGGTTTAAGCTGATAACATTTTAGAAGAACTTCATTTCCTTTTAGAATAGCCCTAGAACTCTGGAGTAGAAGTTAACTAGCTTCTTGGGAACCCAGCTCACCAGTGAGAGTGAAAGTTGGGATGAAAACACCTGGAGACTTTTTATGTGGGCTACACATCTTAAAATACTTAACGTTCTTCAAAGTACAGCTCAAAAGCTACCTTCTACATGACATTTTTCTTAGTGGCCACTCAGAGATGCACTGGATAAACAATGGACCTGGAGTTGGGAATCCAGCCTCACACTACTACCTGTGTGACCCTTGATAAGTTACTTAACCTCACTATCTGCCTCAGTGTCTTCATCTGTAAAATGGGGATAATAGCAAAGTGCCAAGCATATAATTAGCAATTAATAAATGCTTTTCCCCCCTTCAAGCTTTTACTGCTCCCTCTCCATTACCTTTTGTTTACTTATGCATGGAATTATACCCTGACAAAATGTAAGCTACCGAAGGGCAGAGTTTTGGGTTTTTTTATCTCCAGAACCTAACATACATACCAGATTATATATGTGTTTATGTATATATCACAGGTATATGTATATACATATATATGACACTTAACAAATGTTTGATTAAGTTGTGATATTGTGGCAAGAAGTAAGTGGGATAGAATATGAAAGGATACTCAGGCACAGCTGGGGAGCTTTATGATAGTGAGGCAAGGCTTAAAATATAAAAATGATTGGATTTTGTCCAGTAATGGAGAGCACATAACAAGTGTTAGTAAGGATATAGTTGCCTGAATTCTTACACATGTAATCAAAAGAGTTTAAAACTAATATAAGGGAAGAGGAAAGTAGTACCTCTCTACTTCAGTTGGGTCACAGAAAGCCTAGAATGTATAAATTTACACATTTACAAGGTGTAAATGAGGTGTTTTCACTGTAAAAGATTCTTTTCTACCTTGGTTTCTTTAGGCAATAACAAGGCCTCTCTGACTAAGTCAAGAAGGGAACAGTTCAATTCTGCATCTGTCAGACAACAGAGAAATATATTTCAGATAAACAGGAACATAGAGAGATAAGTCCCCCAAGCTGCAAGGAGCAAGACATCTGGCAATTTAGAGTCATGCTGAGGAGAGAAGCCGCCCCTGGGAACAGATCACGAAGACTCTATGAAGAGAGAAAGACTTTTTGAGCCTTGTAACATCAGGAATTGTACATTACCTTTGCTACACATGTGTCCTGCAGGTGTGCCTCACTGCCATTGTATTTTAAATTTGAGTGCATTTTTCCCTTGGACTCTGTGTGTACTTGTGGAAGTGTACCCCAGGTTCATAGGAGAAATATTTGCATGCCACCTGAATAAATGTCCTTGCTAAGAGCTAATTGGCTACTGACTGTTCATAGAAAGCACACTAGTAGGGGCTTATGAGCTACAGAGTTAGGAGAATAGTCATACAGGATTATCCCTATAATCCTGCCTCTAGTGTCCCCCACCTTTCTACCCCCTCATGTGTCTAATCTGTCTCTTTGCTGGCAAGCTGTTTTCCTCTCTTTGAGATTAAACTTCTGTTTAATTCCTGATTCTGTATCTGACCTGCTCTGGTCATCCACAGGTTAGAGGTCAGTTCAGCCCAGTTGCCTTTAATTGGTTTCACAAGTGGGATTATCTAGAGGATGAGCATAAAGGATTATTGTTATACCAAACTCAGGGCATAGCTTGCTTGTTAGGCCTTAGCTCTGGAAAACAGAGTGTCTCCCAATATCTTGACATCTGAAATAGCAGCTCTTCTCTGAAGACCTAGCGTTGAGTGGGAGTGCAACTTGGGGGAGTAGCCAAGGGGAGGTATAACAGTGAAAAGAGTGGAGTGACAGACTATGCTAGATAGCATAGAGAGAAGCTACAATGTAGAAAGAAAAAAAAATAGATACGTACAAATTCATAGGAGACAAAATTCAAGAAAGGAGACGACAATAAAACCCACAGTATGTGTGTGTTCGTCCTTGGTTGCCGAAGAAGACCATGTCATCAGAGAAATAATGACATGACTTGCCCTTGACTTTGTTTTGAGTGAGGGAGGGCTGTGTAGGTCACCAGCCTCACTTCTCCTCCAGAGCTATCTGATTCCAGTGACCAGATATTCATCAGGATGACTGGAGATGACCCAGGATGAGGCAATTGGGAGTAAGTGACTTGCCCAACATCACACAGCTAGTGAGTGTCAAGGGTCTGAGGTGAGATTTGAACTCAGGTCCTCCTGACTCCTGCACTGGTGCTCTATCTACTGCACCACCTATCAAATATCTCTATATAAATGCACAAAGTATAGTTAATAGAAAAGGAGAATTAGAGATTCTAAATGCAAGAAGCAAATTTGACCTCAAAAGTATTACTGAGATTTTATAGACTGACGACTAGAATATGACACCAAAAGGACTAACTGTCCTTTATGCCTTATTCAAAATAACAGGAGGTATAAAGAGAGACAGAGGAACTTTGTCTAATATGCATATATATGTGTATATATATATATATACATATACGTATATATATTTACAAGGACATACAGGGACTAAAGGGGAAGTAGAGTGGAGAAAGTTCATTCAGCATATATTTTGGGTGCCGAAGCTCTGTGCTAGGCAGTGGGATTAAAATTTAGAAAAGTGAGACAGAGCCTGTCCTTAAGAAGCTTACATTCCAATCAAGGGATACAGCATCCAGGGAAATAGTAACAAGGGCACAAGATATGAGTGGAAACATAGCTTATCATGCAAGAACATTTAGGTGCTGATAAACGGTGACAGAAATAATAGTCCCATTGTTGTGTATTATAGACCACTGGGACAGAAAGATTACAAATATAAAAGTAGTGTTCCCATCTGCAGGAACTTTATCATGGCAGGAATGTTTGTTGACATAGCTACTGGATGTGTTATATCTGCATCAGCCACCAGATGGCAATCCAAGGTCAGACTGCCTGGCCTCCCTCACCACTCTAGGTCCTGGCCTTTAGTTGTTCCACATATAGTATGACACACTCCCTTCTCAAACCCTTGTCCTTGTTCCAAGCCAAGTCAGTTTAACCTAAGTGTATGAAAGTATTCCTGACAACAATTTGTAGTTTTTGGCTCAGATTCATAAATAAAATTGAAGACTATACTTCCAAAGAACTTGGATTCATTGTAAAGGGGGAAGGAATTCAGGGAATTTATCCCCATCTTACTGACATTTGAATCTCCTTCCCAACTTCCAATGACTCGCTAAAATGAGTTGCTATTATATTTATTAGGATATAATTACTGAATAGAATCTGGAGGTAGATTTAAAATCTCAGCTGCTCCTAGGTTTGTATCTTTGACTTCCACTACCCAATCCTTTGCACCTGGGAATCCATACTCAAAGACCATAATCATAGGGGATCAGTTCTCAAGCTGAAAGAGGACTGATCACTTATTGGTAAATCCCCTAAGTGATAGGGAATTTGTCGTCAAATTTAAAAGAGGGCTAGATGGTCTAATGATCATTATATTTGCCTCCTGTCATCTGTATGGACCTATATTAATGGCCATTTGAATTCCTCCATGACATCTTTATTAATTTTGAAGATACAAAAAAAGCCAGAAAAAAACATTTCTACCCAACCCCTTAGGGAAACACTTTCTCCCTATGCCATGTTGATCTCTGGGTAGAACAGGTTCAGATTTGACAGTTTCTGCATAGCATTAGTTCCACCAAATTTTACATATAAAGATTGCATCCCTGAAGGTAAGTGCTGAAGGCCAGCTGCAAAACCCAGCATGAACTAAATTTCTGGACTCTTAGATTCTTAGACTCAGTTTCTTGCCATTTTGAAACTCATAAGGTCATAGCCTCCAACTTCTTTCACCTAAAATGAGAGGATACTTAATGACACAAACAAAGGGAGAAATCCTAAGGCCTTATAACATCATCTCTCACTTGATGTCATTAGTCAGAAAGTGAGCTAAAGAAGTCAAATTAAGATTGCTTCCTCATTGTGTCCTCACTGTCCTTCAGTCAGATAGATGAGCATTGCAGAATATATCCCCTATTGAATATTGCCATTTCTCTGCCCTTTACTTGACCTCTCAGGAGCTTTTGATGCTGTTGTACATTTACTGCTCTTGAGTACTCTCTCATCCTTTGACTTTAATGCTACCTGTTTTGTTTTACCTGGTACATGCCAGTACCTTCAGTCTCCTTTTCTGAATGATGATCCATTCATCTTCTGCCTCCAAACTGCGTATATACTCAGGGTGGAAACAGTGATCTAAGCCTGTCTTATTTTGTTGTGCATTTAGAGAGCTTGATATAACTGTGAAGGCCTATGAGTAAACTGGGCATTGCTGAGCCAAAGAAACTATGGGTAAGAGAAATTTCTTTCTCATGGGAAAGGAACTTCTGTTTCTAAGAAAAAAAATTACAAAGTACCTGATCAGCTGGCTATAATTATCCATTAATTTTATCTTTGCTCAAAATATCCCCCCCAAAATCCACTTAGTCACCAACTCTTTCAGCCACTTAACTGATTCTTTCAGTTTTATGAATCCTTATCAATCTCTTGTGTACTTACCCCTCCCAGTTAACTGTCCTACTCTGATGTGATTTTTTTTTTTTGGTCTTCATACAGGTTATTAAAGTTCAGTCTTGCTCTAAAAGAAGGAGATTCTTCAAGACACTAAGACTCTGTGCTTCTATTTGTGATGCTACGTCCCTACATAATGTCTTAAGTCAGAAATGCAGACTATTGAGCGAAGTCTTCAATACCAGCCTAGTTCAGGCAATGTTTTAGTGTCTCCTTCCACAAGTTTCCAGCATATTTCTCTTGTACCCTCTCCTGGTGTCTTGTCCATAAAATAATGTGGCCACATTTTTAATTATTTCCCTCCTAGAATGCTAATTATTAGATATGAGGAGGATAGATTAGAGAAAGGAGAGACAAGAGATGATTTCTGAAGAGTAATGAAAGTCTGACTATAGGGTATGGGCTCTGTGAGTAGAGAGGAGACAGATTGGGAGAGATGGAACCTACAAGTCATTAGAACTTATTGGATGTTCATGGTGAGATAGAAAAAAAAAGTGAAGAGTGACTACAGGGTTGTAAGATTGGTTATCCGGAGGTCATGGCCTCAATAGGAATAAAAATTTTGGAAAAGGGAATAAGTTTAGGGGGAAATATTGAGATCTCTTGGATATTTTGAATTTGAGATGTCAGTGGGCTAGCCATAAGAAAATGTCCAATGGTGATTTGTTCAGGAAAGATAGTAAGACTGGACATATACATTTAGGAGTCAACCTTGTTGAGAAAATATTTGAAACTATGGAGCTAATGAGATCCCTAAGAGAGCACACAGAGAAATACACCAAGATCCTTTGGTGGCAAGAGATGGATGATAATTCAGCAGAAGATGTTGAGGAACAAACGGTCATGCACCAGGAAAAGCAAGAGAGCAATGTCACTGAAACCTGAGAAGACTTAAATGAATTGAGCAGAACCAGGAGAGCATTGTACACAGTAACAGTAATATTGTACAATGATCAACTGGGAAAGACTTAGCTATCCTCAACGCTACAGTGATCCAAGACAACTCTGCAGGACTTATAATGAAAAATGCTATCCACTTCCAGAGAAAGATCTAATGGAGTCTAAATGCAGATTGAAACATTTAAAACTTATTATTATTTTAATTTAAATGAAATTTTATTTTAATTTTTAAAAATAAAATAATTTATAAATTATATATAATTAATACATATAAATTATATTTATGTACAATAAATATATGGATTATGAATAAATTAAATTTAAGAAATAAAATTTTAATTTAAAACAATTATTCTTGAGTTTTTTGGTCTGTGTTTTCTTTTACAACATGGCTAATATGGAAATGTTTTGCACAACTACACATGTATAGTCTATATCAAATTTCTTGTCTCCCCAGGGAGGGATTGGGGGTGGGGAAGAAGGAAAGGAGAGAATTCAGGACTCAAAATTTTAAAGACCAAATGGTTAAAAATTTGGCTTACATGTAATTGAGGGGAAAAAATAAAAGTAATGACTAGAAAAAAGAAAGAGGGAAATGCCATTCACCAAAAAAAAAAAAAATCATATTGTATCAGTACATACAAGATAAAATTTTTATTGTTTGTTTTTTTAAAGAACAAGGGATACATGAGTTATTTATAGGCAGCAAGGAAGAGCCAGTAGATAAGAAGAGACAAAATGAGAGAATGAAGCTAAGTAGGAGAGAATGGAGTATTATATAGCTAGATTTTGCAATGTCAGATAAAGGAGAAGCAATATTATCTAAAACTTTTCAGTAATGTGGAGCTCTCCACTGGGAATGAGGGGATATTGTTGACTTTAGAAGTTTTTTAACAGTTGCTGTGGTGAGTGATATTCAACTAGGAAAGAAGTAAAAGGATTGCATGAATCCATGAGAGTCCAGTTGAGATCAGATAAATATAACATAAACACAGATTTGTAGTGAAGCCATCTGAGGTAGTTGTGTGCTTTTCTTCAGCAGAGCTCAGACTTTGAGTAGGAGTGGGGATGGGAGCTGTTTAGGGGAGATGAGGTAACCTAGGGGTAATGATTGGCAAGGTGTGTATGTTCATCCTTGATTGGAAAAGAAGACCATACCATCAGAGAAATAACGACATGACAACTTGCATTTGACTTTGTTTTGAGTGAGGGAGGGCTGTGCAGGTCACCAGCCTCACTTCTCCTGCAGAGCCATCTGAATCCAGTGACCAGATATTCATCAGGATGACTGGAGATGACCCAGGATGAGACAATTGGGATTAAATGACTTGCCCAAGGTCACACAGCTAGTGAGTGTCAAGTGTCTGAGGTGAGATTTGAACTCAGGTCCTCCTGACTCCTGCACTGGTGCTCTATCCACTGCACCACCTAGCTGCCATTTGGCAAGGTCTATCAACAAGAAGGAGGAGCCAAGGCATTCAGAAGCAGAGGACAGCACATGGTTGAAATGGTTAAGACTATGAAGGGAATAAAGTAAGGCTGGAGCAAATGTAATAGATTGGGAGAAGAGGTGGGGTAAAGAGAATGGAGGTTTGAATGAAAACAGAAAGCCAGTCAAGGGAGAAAAGAAAAGATAGGAGGCTATGATTGCAGAGAAAATCTTCAGAGCTCAAAATCATGGTGGCACCACAGTTCTGTTCAATGGTGACTTTGAAAATGATCACTGTGTGTATAGGAGGTTGGGTCTTCTCTCTTAAAGAAATTGAAGAGCTGATGAACTGGGAGGCTGAGGTGTTTAAAAGGACATTATTATGTATATTGAAGTCCACCAATATTAGAACAGTAGTCATAGTGAAGAGAAAGACTGAATCAGGTACTAAATTCTTTGAGAAAAGACATGGAATGAATTGGAAGCTGGTGAGTTTCATAGAGCTTCTATAGACCATTAAATCTGGAATCAAAATAGATCTGAGGTGCTACATTTTATTAAAAATATAGTTTCTTATGGGCAGAGCTAGATTTCCATTAGTTGCAGAAAATCCAAAAACATGAAAAAGATATCTAGCATGAACAGGATTGTGCAAATACAATGGGAGGTCTACAGGGTATAATAGAATGGGAGGGCAGAGAAACATATGGACCAAGAAGGCTTAAGTAAATGAGGATGATGGTTGAGGGGAAGGTTGTAGAGGAAGAGATTGTTCCTTCATCAAAGAGCAACTCTGAATCAAAGGGAAGCAGAAGATTGGAGTTTGCTTCCTTCAAGATGGGAGAAGGAGAAATTAATTGGGTTATCCAGTCTCAAGGGTCCTATGATCCTAGAGCTCCTGTGCTAGAATGGCACCATTTGCTTCCAAGGTCAGTCACTCCAAACACAAGGAAGCCAGTGGTGTAAGTGATCAGAGAAACCAGAAGATTCTCTGATTCTCTGGGTCAATAAATCATTGTTGTACAGGTACTCCAGGGAGGACTGAATTTATACTCAGTGACAGCTTCATTCCTAAAATGGCAAGGGACAAGGCACACTTGGAATCTGTTCTTGGTGATCCTTTATCTGTATCTTTGATGCCCTAAGGGGCAGTACCTTTGATGGACCTGCTCAAGACTTCAAATGGATGTGACTTCTCTTCAGTGAATGCTTTCTGTTGCCTTTGACTCCCTGAGACTTAAGATCTCTTATTAGTTGAGATCCATGAATCAGCAAATATGGTCACAGTTATTGGATCCCTGAAGACTAAATCAGACTTATACCTAGCACCAGCTCCATAGCTTTATCCTGAAATGTCAAGATATTAAAAAGAATCAGATTTGGAATCAAAAGGTCTGTGTTGAAATCCAGGTTTGGCACTTACTACTTAGGCAAATCACTTCTCTTTAGTGGTACCATTTCCTCATTTGTAAAATGAGAGGAGTTGGATTGAATTACCTTTGCAGTCCTTATACCTTTAAATCTAGAAACACAAGCCAATGATACTTTTGATGCCCTGAGACTTGGGATTTCTTTTCGATGTTAATAGGTTCAGACCCCATATTGCCACATGAACTATAGAGGATTCTGATCTAGAGGTCATCTGGTCTAAGAGCTTCAATTTACAGATAAGGAAACCAAGACCCAGAGAGGTGCAAGTATTATTTTCTCAATTTTACAGATGACAAAACTAAAGATCTGAGAGTTCAAATGACTTACCCATAACCACACAGTTATGATGTTCTGAGGTAGAATTCAAACCCTGGTGCCTACCCATTCAGCATACCAGGCTGCTTTTCTTACCCCCTTTGTAGTCAAAGTGAAAAAAAGTGCTTTCAGTCTAGTAGGGGAAGGCCTCAAGACACCCACTTAGTTCCTGAATCATTTTGTATATTGTTTGTTTGGGTCATTAGTTGGGTTAAGATATTTATAATAAAGGGAATTGCAATGGGGCGTTGATATCTCTCCCATCCCTATTTACAAAGCAATCACAATGTTTTCATCATTCAGGTTATGATATGTAAGGAGCTGAACTAGGCAAAAGATTGTTCATCATAGGAAATAAAACCAAAACACCCAGGCTGAATAGGATGTTACCCTCCTAAACAACAAATCAGTAAGAAATGTTTTTGTTGTATAGACTCACACGTCATCTTGAATAGAGTAAGCACTTAATGTTTAATGATTGAATGAGTTTCATCTGAGATATGTAAGCAGTATTGTGATGTGGAATACTTTCCTTGTGGTGGGATTTCTCCTCATGGAAGGATATGACCAGGATTAGATGCTTTCTAGCTGTAACTGTTGGTTCTTGAGTCTGGGAAGTCAGGTAAAAGACCACTGTAATAGTTAAGCAAAAGATGATAAAGGCCTGAAGTAGGGTGGTGGCCATAGGATGAAAAGGAGGAGAAACATTCCTGTTTTCCAGCTTCCCAAGGAGTTTTCCTGCTCTCTAAGAGTTTCATTTTATGGATGTGTATTTTTGTGTTTATTCAACAGGCACATAGAGAGGTAAATAAACACAAGTTAATTTTTTAAGTGAAAGAACACTAACTGGGAGGATCAGGAAATAGTTCCAATAGGAGATAATATCTGAGTTAAAGCTTAAAGAAAGCTGAGAATTCTTTTTTTGAGTCTTGTTGATATATTTTGGTTTTACATTACAAAAATTTATGTATTACCCCCACTCTGTTAGAGATCTCTTGTAACAAAGCTAAGAATTCTAAGAGGCAACCCTGGGGAGGGAATGATAATAACTGATATTTACAAAGGATATATTTGATGTTCACAAGAGCCCTAATTATTACAGATTATATTTCCATTTTGCAGAGAGGAAATGAAGGATCAGGAAGGTTAAGTGATTTACTTGCCCATGGTCACACAGTTAGTGTGAGAATGAGATTCCAAACTATGACTCTTCTCACATTACTTGCCTACGTATACATTAATTATCCTTATGCATAGCTTGGATCAAGTTACTCCACTGATTAAGATATGAGTCTCATTATTGCCTACAGATTCCAACCTAAACTCAAACTGAAATTCATGAACTATCACCATTTAGCTCCATTCTATTTTTCTAGCCTCCCTTTCCCATATCTTTTGCTCTATTGAAACAGGACTACACTTAGTCTGAAGAGTCTAGCCTTTTTCTACCTTAGTAGAAAAAACTCTGTTAATACAGTTTCTTACTCTTATAATATTCTTCCCACTCTCTCATCCTTCCCTCTCAAATCTTTGCTTGTAAAAATTATACCATCCTTACCTCCTCTGATGCCACCTTCTCCATGAACTCTTCTTTAAGTCAAGTAGTAGAACGTACTCTCCTCTGATCCCCTGTGACACTCTGCCTTATTGTGCTTACTGTGTGTTTTGATAAAGTCGGAGTTGGGTTTCTCCAACCTCTAGCTCTAAACCTATGACTCTATATCCAAAATTGAACTCAGGACCTTCCAGGCCCTCATTTTTTTCTATATTTTCTATACGTTATATATGTGCATGTTGTCTTCCCCTATAAAATTAAACTTGAGGGTTGGGGCAGCTAGATGGTGCAGTGGATAGAGCACCAATGCAGGAGTCAGGAGGACCTGAGTTCCACTCTCACCTCAGACACTTGACACTCACTAGCTGTGTGACCTTGAGCAAGTCACTTAATGCAATTTACCTCAGTCTCCTCCTCTGTAAAATGAGCTGGAGAAGAAGATGGCAAACCACTCCAGTATGTTTGCCAAGAAAATCCTAAATGGGGTTATGACACAAATGAAACAACTGAACAACAAAACTTAGAAACTACAGAAGATTACAGAGTGAGAAGGGTCTGAGAACCAGGAGCTGAGGACAAGATAAATACTTAGGTCCCTGAGAAAAGCAGTTTTTCAGTGTCCTAAGGGTTCCCTTATCTAGGTCCTTTCCCTGTAAGACTAGGCTCTAGACTCTCTCTCTCTGCTCTTGTATACAAAGCAGCCTGTATGTTGGGGGTGGGGGTGGGGTTAGTGAATCTTTCTCCATCACACAGAGAGGCACTGTGATATAATACAAAGAACACTGAACAGGGCATCAAGAAGCCTGGTTTGGAACTAGAAACAATGGGTGGAAGCTTCAGATGTAGATTTCAACCCTTTATAAGGAAAACATGGCCCAATTTAAAGCTATGCAAAAGTGAAACAGACTGCCTTAAAAAAGGTGGTGAGTTTGCCTTCTCTGGAGCTCTTGGAGATCTCACCTCAGACACTTGACACTCACTAGCTGCCTGACCTTGGGCAAGCCACTTAACCCCAATTGTCTCATCGTGAGTCATCTCCAGTCATCCTGATGAATATCTGGTCACTGGATTCAGATGGCTCTGGAGGAGAAGTGAGGCTGGTGACCTGCACAGCCCTCCCTCATTCAAAACAAAGTCAAGTGCAAGTCATATCATTATTTCTCTGATAGCATGGTTTTCTTTGGCAATGAAGGACAAACACACACACCTGGAGATACTGTAGAGGTTCGTGTTCAGGAGTTCATGACATTTGTGTTAAAACATTTTGATAACTCAATATGAATTGACTTCTTTAAATCCTAAGTATTTTATTTTAAAAACATTATTCTGTGAAGGGGTTTAATGGCTTCACCAGACTACGAGAAGTCTGTGACACAAAAAAGATTAAGAATCCCTCTTCTGGAGGATTCTTGTTCAGGAATGAATTGGACAAGATGGTCTCTTCAGGTCTCTGTTAACTTAGAATTTGTTTTTAAAAATATATGCTGTGAATCTTTTCTTTGCCAAGGCGACCTGTATGATCTTGGACAAATTACTGTACATCTATGGACTAGTTTCTTCATCTGCAAAGGGAGAATGGTAGACTAAATTCTCTCTTAAGTTCCCTTCAAGTTTTAGATCCTATCTTATTCCAAATCCTGGTTTTGACAATAAATAGCTCTGTGATTTTGCACCAATCCTACCATCTATGTGGACCTGTTTCCTCCTCTACAAACCTCAAAAGATTTGGAGGTGGGGTGAGGAAATCGTATAAGTTAATGGCTATGAAAAAAACTTTATAAATGTAAGGAATTCTCTTTATTACACAATTCTATGAAGTCTCCTTGTGGCCAGCTTTGGAGCTACATTTTCCTCAGCCCAGGTCAGGGCCTGTCTTCTGCTTTGCCCATTTTTTCTAGCTTTTTCCCCCAACAACCCCCTTTCCTAGCCTTAAGCCAAACATCCCTCCCTCCCTCTGCTGGAGTCTAACCCTTCTCACTCTCTGCATATATACATAGCCAACCCATGTTCCCTTCAGTTTAGAAAGTCAAGTTCCCCAGCCTCAACAAAGATGCACACACACTATCTAGTTTCTCATCACACATTTATTTATTGTACATTTTCACAATCTGGATTTGCCACAGAATTGGGGGCACTGAAGGGGGCAGGGTAGGGATAGGGAATGGGGGGGGTCTAAAACAAAGCCCCACCCCCACATCTCCACCACCCCCAACCCAGTAGGCAGCTCTCTTTCTCCTCAACCTCCCAGAAAGTGGAATGGGGGAACACGGAGATCTAGTGGCAAGTAAAAGGACTATATCCTCCCCTCCACATTCCCCCCAAATTGTGCCATTTAAAGAGACTTTTTGACCCTCCTCCTTCAACCACCAATCCCCCTCAGTCTAGAGGACCTCACAGGAACCATTCCCTTCTTCCCTTAGGGAGAGGAAGGGATAAAATGTCTCCTCCTCCCCCAACAACACATTCTGGCAGTGACTATTTCCCCCTTTTATGAATTCAGGGGGTCATCCAAGGGAGGTGGGCAATGACAGGACTTTGCAAACCTTCCCCAGAACCCCAGGGTGGGCTATCAGCTCTGTTCCCCACAAGGAGGTGGCTCAGAGGGGAGGAGGTCCATGGAGGACTTGTGAGGTGTTCCTCAGCCCCCTTACCAGACTCCCCACGGCAGTGACAGCCCCTGTTGGCTGGTGGCCTCCCCTCCTAGATAAGAATCGGAATGTAGCAGGGTTCCCCAATTCATCCCAGCTGGGGTGGGAGGGGCAGGTGAGGGGGACCCTTTTGAGAATGTCAGTGAGCCCCCCTACCAAATATGGGGAGTAGGAATGTGGAGACCCCCAAGTGGCAGAATTATTGGTCCATCAAAACATTTAACTTTAAGACACTTACATACCAGCTGTGGGGTTGAGAGTTGGGGAGGCATTTATGGGAAGGAGGAATTGGGAAAGGATGATGACAGACAAGAGTTAGAAGGAAATGGATGGTGAAAAAAATGGAATGGGGGGGAGGCCACAGGCCCCTATGTGTTAAAAGCAAAGGACCCCTCACTTATGTAAATGTCGTGCAAATAAGGGTAAAATTGAAGGACCCATAGGTGTGTTTAGTAATAGGTGAGGAGGCCCAATACAAGTCAGGAGGCAGGAATGACTGAAAAGCAAACCAAAAAGGGTGTGGTTATGTAAATGACATGCTAATTTAAGTGCTCAGAGCTCCCAGGAGACATAGGGGAGGGAAAGGTGGCTAAGGGAATCTTTGTCACAGTCCATAATGATTGGATAGTCCATAAATAAGGGGGTGCCCCAGGCTCCTGGGAGGAGAGAGATGGGTGGGAGAGATGAATAGCTAAATCCAGGCAAAAAGGAAGATGGAAGGAGAAGAATAGAGAATGTTGCATAGCAAATGCACATGAGGGGACTGTGGGTCAAAAAAAAAGGAGAGGAATGAGGAGTTAGGGGAAAAAAAAGGATGATGGGCAGAGGAGAGAAGTTAAGAACAACCAGAAAAAATCTTCTAGTAATAAAACTACAAACAGACCAAATATATATAATATTATATATGTATAAATAACAGCTGGCTATTTACAAGGGGGGATACACACGCAGACACACCGGAGGTGGGACAGGAGAAGGGGCTGGAAGATATGGCTGAGAGAGGGAGAGCCATGAAGGGAAGGGGGCCCTCTCCCGGGCAGGGGCAGCTCCTGCTGTGGGCTTAGGTGCTGAAATAAACTGTGGAGAGACCCAAAGAGTGTTAGGGTCAGATTTGGTCCATATCTCCCCAGTTGGAGGAACTCTCACCTACATTTAGCCCTCCTCAGTTCTACCCAGCCTCCCCCCCTCAGATGGAATTTCATCAGCCTTAGTTAGGAGGGTAAGTTCTGAGGATGCTGGTGGGACCCAATGATCCTACAAGGGGCAGATGGAAAGGAACTGTTTCTTTTTCCTCCTAGGCCATAGTATCTGAACCTCCTCCCTCAATTCCCCACTCACCAATGATGAGGATGAGGATGATGGCGCATATCACTCCAAGGATAATCATCATCTGGGAGGGTGGGGTGGAAAGAAGGAAGGAAAGAGGGAAGGGAAGGGAGAAAAAAAGGTGAGATGAGAAGGTAGAGAGAGGATGAGGAAAAGAAGAAAAGGGGAAAGGAAGAGAAAAGAGAGATGAAAGGGAGAGGAAGGAGAACAGGAAAGAAAGAAGAGGGATGGGGGGGTGATAATCAGGTTAGTAGGGGAAAAGGTCAGAGTATCAAGCTCTGCCTACTTCCCACCCTCCAAGCCATTTCCTGAAAAACTACAGTATATGGGGTGGGGGAAGGGAACCTTAGGGACCACCTAAGATAGCCCCTTCATTTTAAAGAGGAAGAACTGAAGTCCAGAAAGAAGTGACTTACCCAAGGTCACTCAGTTTTGATTTAGGGTTGATCAGGCCTACAGAACACTTTTCCCCATTCCTTCAGTCTCCTCTCCTAGCTAACACACCTTCTAGAACCTCCCTTATGCCCTCTTCCAGCCTCCTTACTTTGAGGTTTTTCCACCAGTATTTACGCTTGAGCTTAGCAGCACTTGTCTCAAACTGGGAAGCCCCAGCCTGGAGGGCATCTGCACGGTCATCTAGTTCTGATAACTTCTGGTCCCGCTCTAGGACCTTGTCCACATTCACCCGCATGATATCCACCACCTAGACAATGGAAGGCGAAAGTGATGACATGTTTATGCCACAGATTCACATAAGCAACATACCAAAGATATGTCACAAACTATGCCAGGAAAAAGCTTCAAGCATCACACAAATAGGACAACCCCCCCAAGGACATACATCTGACATATACTGGGACACAAACCTTGGACTAACTAACCTAATGTACAGGAGCTGTCAGACACACAAGAGTAAGTACTTCCAGGGACACAAGCTTAAGGCATAATGCATACACAGGACCCACTAGGGACACAAAGCAAGGGCATGCCAGCAGATAATCCAGGTACATGCCTTAGACATACTAGCAGAACTCACTGACACACTGCGTGTAGGTCAGAAACCTCCCCTTTACACAGAAAGGCATAAAACAAACAATGAGACTTACCCACCACCTACAAACCTCCAACATGCCTAATGTACAACAGCCCGACACAACAGGCTCAGACCTCAAAGGGTAAAGCAAAGGAACAACGCCAACTAACTTACCAGGTGGCCAGGGGCATGACAACAGTGACACAGGTCGCTGTCCAACACTGCTGACACGAAACATTTGTGCCTCTTACCCTAACCTCTCTCCCACCCCAATGTACTATCTCGAGGCACACACCAGTGAGCTGTCCATGGTACTGATCACGAGGCCAACCGTCCTTACCCCCTTCCCTTCCTTTCATTTCTCCGCTCACCTCATCCACCTGGGCCTGGGTTTGCTGCAGCCTCCTGTTGCTAGTGAGGTTTGGGGGGGCAGCAGGGGGGCCCCCTTCTCCTGCTGGGGCAGCAGGGGGCATGGCAGTAGCAGGAGCAGACCTGAGGGTGTAAGTGGCAAAAGTGTCTTGACACAAGGACATCCAGCCCTTCACAGCAGACTCTGCCAAGCCTCCCCTCTCCCGGGTCCCCAGCTCTCCCCCCAAAGAGAAGACCTCAGGCAAGCCCTTCCAGACTCATTCTGAGTCTGAGTCTCCTCTCCGGGCCCCCAGTTTCCCCCTGAAGAACGAGGGATTGGGCTCGAGCACCGTGGTAGTGAGACTCCTCACCTCCTCCTCTCAGGGCCCCTGGCAGCCTGAGGACTGGGGACAGGCCCCTAATCCTCGGGTCGGGGGGTTGGGGGGTAGGTTGGTGGAGGCTGCCAAGACCAGTGAGGCTTTGCGGGGCGGCCGGGGCAGGCATGTGAGGCAAAGACGCCGGGGTCCACCGTGCCAGGGCTAGTGACAGACAATCTCCAGGGGTGGGTCGGGTTGGCTGGGCTCGGGGCGCCCCATCTCGGTCTCCGCTCCCACCGCACCGCGGCCCTGCAGCCCCCGGGCACCCCTGGGGCGCGGGTATTTTTAGCTCCTCGTCCCCCACTCTCCGGAGGCCCGGGCAGCCCCAGCCCAGCCCCTCCTCTAAAAGCAAAAGCGACGCCCCCGCGGCCTGCCGAGCCAGGGGGGACAGAACGGACAATGCAGGGACGGGCGGGACGGGGCGGCGGCGGGGCCGGAGGCTGCGGCCCAGGGCTCGCACCTCCCTGCGGCACGACCGGGCCCAGTTCCCAGAGGGCGCCCGGGCAACCAGGGTGGGAACGGCCAGGAGGGCGGCTGCAGGGAGAAGGGAGGAGGAGGAGGAGGACGCAGTGACAGCGGGAGGACGGCTCCGGGCAGTGCATGGGGGCCCACCGTAGCCCCGGGGACGGCGCCAGGCGCCGGGCGGTGCAGACTCACATGGCGGGGGCGGGCGGGCGCGCGGGCGGGCGGGGACAGCGGCGGCGGCGGCTCCGGCTCGCACTGGCTCCGAATGGTGCTGCCGAGCCTGGGGACGGGAAGATGGCGGCCGCGCGTCACCCACATCCGGGCACCCGTGGGCCAGGCCGGGCGGGGGAGTGGGGAGGGGAGGGGGGGAGCTGGGAGAAGGGGGTTGAGGTGCAGCCATGTTGGATGCCCTGCTCCTTTCCTCCCCACCCCCTCCCTAAGATCTTGTCCTGGAAGGAGCTCAGGACCCTCTGAAATTCCTCTCTCCCAAGATGTTCAGGCTGTCCCTAGACACCTGTCTCCAACCCCCAAACTTCCCGGACCCCAGATCTACAACCCCAACCCATCAAATTCTTCAGTTCCACCCCCCTACCCCCAGATTCCCAACACTCCAGTCCCCAAATCTACACAACAACCATACTGCACACCAACACCCCAACCCCTAAACTAAGCAGCATCCCAACAATTCAACCCCTCCAATTTTCTCAAGTCCCAAACATCTTTAACCCAAAGTACCCAAGTTCCTAAACCTCATCTTTGAATTTCTAATGCCAAAACTCAGACCGCCCCCCCCCAGCCTTTAATACTCCTTCAGACTCCTGATACTCCAATACTGCAGAAGTTCCAAAGAAAAACTCTTGACATCCCTGCACCTCCAAACTTCACCACAACATCCAACATGCCAAACCTTAACACTAACCTCAAACCTGCAACATCCCAATCCAACTTTTCCCCAAACATAACACTTCAGTCTTCCAGTACCTCAGGGTATGGCACCTCAGGACCAACATTTCAAACCCCAACTCTAGAGCCTCCAACAATTCAATATTTAATCACTTTAAACTTCCCATACACAAAGTTCAACTCTGACATGACACACTTGAATTCCACTCCAGTGGCTAATAGACAATACTTTAAACCCTGATCTTAACACTGGAACCTTAACATTCCAACTGCCCTAGAATGACAAGACTCCAACTTCAGACAGTTGAACTCCCCAGCTCCTACCTCTGACATTTAACACTATACACCCTAACTTCAACATCCCAATCCCAATATATAAACATTGCAGATCATAACCCCATCTGACAATGCAGTTTCCCAAATTAGACCACTCCAATCTCTGACCTTTTTCATGCTCCATCCTGGATACCTTAACACAATGGACCCCAGCTACTCATAGCCCATTCTTTAAAACCCTAGCCTTCAACTGTATTGTCCTAAATGACTTAACTCCAACACTCCAAACCCCCCATCTTCCAGATCCAAAACAAAAAGACCAACCCACTCTTGCAGAAAGAGGTAGGTTGCCTTCAAGGGAGTACAGAAGGAAAAAGAAAGTTCAATTTGTCCCTAAGTCTGACTTCAGCATCCCTGTGATGCTGATCCCCACTCCTTCTCACTGTGACTGCATTGGCACCAAGAGGATTTACACCTGAAAGGGATTTCAGAGATCACTGCAGAGTGAGTGACTACAGAAATTCATTCATTTTACAGATGAGGAAACAGACCCAGAGTAAAGTGACTTATCTGAGGTTACCCCTCTAGTAACTGGCATCTTCAGGATTCAGATCTAGTGTTTCTGATTCATAGACCTAGACCTCTTGGTATATAGAAGCCAAAAGAAATTTAGATGAGAAAAGGGAAGGCAGAGAATGGAAAAGGGGAAAGTTTAAGAAATGTATGGGTTTGAATTTCTTACTGGTCAAAGTATCAAAACAGGGCTGAACTCACAATCAAAGCTCAATGTCTCTACTTGCTGGGTGCTAAGGGAGGCACCTATTACCTTCAAACCTACTAGTCTCTCCCATCCTTAAATCTTCACTAGACTCTACCATCCCCTCAGTCCTTTATCTTCCCGCCTTTACTCAGCAAACTCATTGAAAAATCTGACTCCACTCGAAATCTTTATTTCTTCTGTTTACTCACTTCTAGACCCTTAACATTCTGGCTTCCAACTTCATTACTGGACTGGAACCATTCTTTACAAGTTAACAGTGCTATCTTAATTGTCAAATATGACAGTCTTTTTTCAGTCCTCAAACCTTCTTAATTAATCTGCTCCATTTGATATTGCGGATCACTCTCTCCCTCTTCTCTTGGTTTTTATGACGCTATTCTCTCCCTATTCTCTTCCTCTTTAACCAGGGGTATTTTACCTTTTTTGTGTTGTGGACCCATTTGGCAGTTAATAAAGCCTATACATCCCTTCTTAGACTAATGTTTTTAGGCTTACAAACCAAAATACATAGATTACAAAGGAAATCAATCCTATTTCAATATAATTCAATTCAATTCAACTCAATACTTACCAAAACAATTTTTAAAAACAAGTTCACAGGCAGCTTTAATCTATCCATTTACTGCTTGGAGAGGATGGGTCTGAGACCCCTAGTCTAATTAATCCTGCTCAGTCTCTTTTATTGATTCATCATATCATAATAAAAGTAATAATAGCTAACATTTATTTAGAACTCACTACGTGCCAGACACTGTGCTAAGCACTTCACAATTATCTCATGTGATCCTTACAACGAGATCCCCACTTTCCAGTTGAGGAAACTGAGGCAAGCAGAAGTTAAGTGACTTGCCCAGCATCACACAGTAAGTGTCTGAGGTCAGATTTGAACTCAGGTCTTCCTGACTCCAAGCCTGCTGCTCTATCCACAGTATCATCGATGTCCCCTAACCATGGGTTATTCCCAAGTGTCCTAGTCCTTTCTTTACATTCTCTCCCAGAGATGTCATCAGTTTCTGTGAGTTTATTTATCTTTATGTCAATGACTCACAGATCTGTATATCTATTTCCAGTTTCTCCCCTGAGAGGCAATCCCACATCACCACTTGAATATTGGACATTTCATACTTGTCATTGTTATTGTTTGTTCTTCATTCTCGAAGAGGACCATGACATTAGGGAGGTGATGCCATGACATGCAAGTGAATTGGATTTAAGTGAGAGAAGGATATGCATAATCACTAGCCTTACCTTCTCCTCTGCAGCCATCTAGGTCCAGTGACAAGATAAGATCATAACTGGAGATGGCCCTGAATGAACTGGGAAATCTTGGCCTTTTTTTTTGTTGTTGTTGTTGCTTTTTTAGATGGGGGTAGGCAAGGCAATTGGGGTTAAGTGACTTGCCCAAGGTCTATTAAGTATCAAGTGTCTGAGATCACATTTGAACTCAGGTCTTCCGGACTCCAGGGCCAGTGCTCTATTCAGTGTGCCACCTAGCTGCCCCAAACCTTGACCTTTTTAAGCAAGGTTTTTAATAGGTCTCAGTTTGACTGAGGCAACACCCATTCAGTGATTAAGGCTAGGAAAGAAATAACGCAGAGAATGGTTCCTTTAACCTAGTAAAAAAAAAAAATCAGTCTGGGAGGGGAAGATGCTCAGGGTTTCTGGCCAAAACAGAAACAATTACTATTTACATTCACTTGGAGGGGAGGGGAAGGAGACTCAGGAGAGGAGGAAGAAGGAAGGAAGGAAGGAGGGAAGATGCTGCATTGCCCAACTGGAACTTCTCTTGGCCTTAGTTTCTCATCCACTGTGCCACCTACCTGCCCGATAGTTAGCACTTACATGTATTAGCTAATCTGATTCTCACAACAAACCTGAGAGGTAGGTACTATTATTAATCACATTTTACAGATGAGGAAACCAGGATGATGAGATGTCAAGTGACTTGAACAATGTCACATAGCTATTGTGTGCCATTGTCAGGATTCAAACTCAACTTCCTAACTCCAAATCTAATACTCTATCTGCTGTGCTACCTAGCTGTCTGCATAAGACCAACATTGTTGCCCAGGATTAAAATTCAGTTTTCCGACTACCACAATTTGATATGGTAGATACGTGACTTAGGCTTCAGTTTCTTCTGTGTTGTGTCATCACCAAGAAGCACTTGTTACTCCTAATTGCATGGTATAGGGCTATGCGTTATACTGTTGTGAAGGCATAAACAAGGCCCTTAAAACACTATATAAGTTAATAAGTTAATGTCAACAGTTGATAACATGAATAATACTGTAGTCTCAGGGCTGATATAGTGGTAAAGATGAATTTCTCTCACAATATATTTTAGTTTTGTAAAACATAGCTATATTCAAATTTGGATCTGTCACCTTAGGATCTGAAGGCCTCAAAAAGTCTTCTCTTACCTGGTTCCACGAATTCTGTCTACAACGTTCCTGGCAAGTGGCCATCTAGTCACCACTGGCTATCCTTAGTTGATGGGATAGTTTCTGAGGTAGCCCATTTTTAGCTTTCACTCATGGGAAGTTTTTTTCTTCTCTTGAGCTGAAATCCACAGTTTGTATGTATACATGACTCCTAAATCTATTCTATCCTGCTCTCTCCTGATCTCCACTTTGATATTCTCAACTATTTGTGGGACATAACTACCAGGATAACAGTTTAGCCTCTTCCCATTAAAATGAGATGGTATCCATGGCTTCCCTATTTCTGTCAATGATATAAACAATGATATTCCTACTACCTAGGCTAGAAACATCACTGTCTTCTCTCAGTTAAATTCAAGAGTGTTTACTAATGCCTGTGATGTGCACAGGTACTAAGTTAGTTCCTGGGGGATAAAGAGATGAAATAGGGCACGGTTATAACATCATAGAATATTAGAGTTGGAATTACCTTAGAAATCATTTAAACCAACCCCTTCTTTTTACAGATGAAGAAACTGATGCCCATAAAGGTGGTCATTTGTTCAAGGACACATATGTAGCGAGTGGCAGAGCTAGGATTGTCCTCCAGATCTTTTGCTCAAATCCAAAGAAGTCCACATTTTCTTAAGCTTATAATCAAATGAAGGCAAGAATAAGGCACTGTTCAAATAAATATATTTTTTTCTCTAAGTAACTATGTATTCTGTATGTTCCTACTTGTTTATGTTAACTTTCATTAGACTGTGAACTCCATGAGAGCTTTTGCCTTTCTTCATACATACAGGGTCGGCATGGAGCCTTGAATAAAGTGTTTAATACTTGTAGACTTGAGTCAAGAACGTAAATGGCTGAGTTTCTTACCTGACTCTTGTCTCCCAAGTCTAGTATTCTACCACATATCTTGTAGGGTGAATGGAAATCTGATGTATTATAGAAAATAATTTGGGGAGGTCAAGTAGTTTAGAGGGGTCTTTCAGAGTAGCAAATAGTTTTGGACTTAAGAGGCAGAAAGATCTAGGTTCCAGTTCTGCCTCTGACATCTACTAGCTGCACGACTCTGGACTACTTAAACTCTCATTTCTAAAACGGGTTAATAATATCTATTTCACAGGGTTGTCCTCAGGAGCACACGAATAATGTGAACAGAGAAGTGTTATGTAGACACAAGACATTAAGAGTATAGGAAAGACTGCTATATCAATCTTAGCATTTTAATCAGGATTCCTACCCTGACACACAGTAGACATCTAATGCTAGTTGTTTACTGACTATTAGCAAGTAGTTATGGTTACTGTTTTTACATTACCTCTGTTGCCCAATGTATTCTTCCCTGCTCCCTTTTTAGACAGGATTATGAGGAATGGCCATTCCTTTCTAAAGAGGGGGAAAAAAGTTTAGTAAAAAAGTTCCAAACTCATAGTTACCAAGCTCTTTTTGCCTTTATTTCCAAAGGTATTTGTAATATTCAGGGATAGAATAATGCCATGCTTGATCTTTCATCATATTTACTTTCACTTCAAACCTAAGATTCAGAAATTTAGAACTGGAAGTATCTGAGAGCTCATCTAAGCCAATGCCTTCCTTCTGTAAACGTGGAAACCACTACTATAGTAACGAACAAAACTGGAACAAAATTCAGACTCTGAGGCTTCTTGTGATCATATCTCATTGGCTCAAGGTGCTAAGCTCCCTTCCATTTTTTCTTGTCACCATTAATCTTTCCTAGGAGAGTGTCACTTATTCTTACCTTCTAGATTGGCATGTCTCACCTAATCCTGTTGGAAAAAGAGAAGAGTTGGGGTATACTATAAAAATGAACTCCCTAGTGGAGACAGGGTACTATTTTCCCATTTCCTCACAATAACTCCATTTTACACAAAGATGAGATTGAGAATGAAAAATGTTAAGTGACTTTTCCAAGATCACACAGCTAGTAAGTGTTCAAGGGTCCCCGGTTTGTGCACCATGACACGTCACTCGGATGGTAGTAAGTATTGCCCATTTCACAGATGGGAAGAAATTACATCCGTTCAGGGCATGCCTTACAAACAATAAAGAATATTTTCTGGGAGCTAAATGCAGGACATTCTAACTCTGATTTACCTAATGGATGGATACTGGGCACTGTCTTTCCCCAAGCCCATAAATAACGAAGGCCTATTCCATCCATCTGCACCCCAAACAATCTAAAGAAGCTAGTCTTAGCTTCTTCACTCAGGGTTCCAAAGCCTCCTGGTCCTCATTTGCATATTGTCCCAGGAATGACGTACATTGTCACTCGCATAAATCAGCCCCGCCCCTTCCTGGGATTTGGACCGTAATCATCGAAAAAGGGGCACCAGTAACTTTAAGGTCCTGGAATGGATGGGAAAACACCAGGCTCCCCTTGCGGCACACTCCTCTCTGCTGTGTCTTCCCTTCCCCTGTGTATGGCCAACATCGAATGTCCCCTGCAACTGGTGTCACCAGCTTTAGTTATGGTACAAAAGTGGGGTTTTATTATAAAATATTATATACAATGTCAATGTGCGAAAACTCAGGGGGATAAGAACACTGCCAACAGTCCCCCAAACCCTGTCGCTGGCAGTCTTCCCAGTTATTTTTCCAAGGACTGAGGGCTGACTTCAAAGCCTTCTCGGTCTTCTGCCCCACGTTTGTGGGAAGTGGTTCAGAAAGATTTTTTCTTTAACACGAAGACAGCGATGACCAATATTACTTCAGTGGAAGCTGGGAGAACACTGCAAGAGGAGGGAGGCGTGATCAAAGACTTTCTCGTAACAAAGACGGCCCAGTCCCAGCACTGACACCCTAGTCAGGACCAGCCCTTAAACCCAGAAAGCAGGAAAGCGTTGCCTCCTCGGGGGCAGCCTCTCGGAAACCTTGGATAGGTGGCCCCTCGTGCCGCACCTGCAGAAGGCGAAGATGTACCAATAGACGTAGCACTCCCAACCCTCGAAGACGAAGAAGGCCAAAGACACCGCTGCGCAGCAGTGCAGCGCGATGGCTTCAGGAGAGTCAGGGAAAAACAATGGAACTACATTTCCCAGCAGGCTTGGGAGAAGGGGGGGTGGTACCCAGGCAGGACCCGTCCTCGGCCGAGGAGGGAAGGGAACCTGCGCTTACTCTGCCAGCAAATTAAGCCAGGTTAGGAAGCGGAGTTCAATTCTCTTTCCTTCCTCGTCTCCCCGACCCCTGCTTATGTCACCACCATGTTAAGAGGGGCTCCATCTTGCGCCAAGCTCAAGTTAAACTTCAGAGATCCACACTTCGCCCCCCCAACCCCCGAGGCCTAGCACTCTTCCATTTGGGGAGCCACGCCACTGGCCACTGGGGGGAAAGAGTAGGTGGAAAGGATACAGAAGAGGCTCTGGGTGGAGTTGAACATGGACACGCCTGAAAAGAAACCTGCTAGTTCTATCAGGAAGAGGCCCAGGGTAATGGAGAGAGCAGTGACCATCCTATGTAGGGATAAAGCGGTCCTGGAGTCTACCCTTCGCAACCAGGGGCCTTCTCCCTCTCCAGGATGGCTTGACTCCTCCACCCCACCCCAAAGTGGAGGAGGGGAAAGCCTCCCCCACTGGCCCGCCCATCCCCTGGGTGGCTCACTTAAGGTCCTCCTCCTCATACTCCTCCGAGGTGAAATCGGGAGGCAGACTGGCCTGGACGTTGATGTCCTAGGAAAGAAGAGCAGGAGTAAAACAGGGTTTTTAAGCCAGGATGGAACAGAAACGGTAGCTGCAGGGCAGCCAGTGTTTGTCCCTTCCCCTTCTTCCCACGGAGCGTGGAAGCTACAGAGTGGGCCTTAAGAAACCACCGGTTCATAAAACATGCTGGGGAGGACACAGAGGTCCATGGACCCGCAGTCCCTAAAGTCACACAGCGTAAAGACTAAACCCTAAAGCTAGATTTCCTGACCCCTACGTAGGACCGGCTCGGGATGCTCCGGCCTGCGCTTGGGGAGGGCAGAAAGAGTAACTCATTAAGGGGGTAAAAGTTGGGGGGGGCGGGAACCTTTCTGTAAAGAAAGGATTACGAGTTGCAGGCGCAGGCGCAGGAGAAGCTAGGGGATGTAAAGGAAGAGGAGTCCCAAGCGCAGGCGCAGGCCGGGAAAGCGGGAGCTCAGGCGATGATCACCGGCACGGGCGACTTGCGTCACCCGCTCAAACCCTGGGCCGGAGACAGGGGGCCCCGGGAAAGCGAAGGGAAAAGGCTGGGATGGCAGTTAGGTTACCCGCGTCCAGAAGATGGTGACGACGATTACCAGATGAGCTAGCAACGTCAGAAAACGAGAGGGCACCAGCCCAGTGATCCGCCCCATGCTTTCCGAGAACATGGGTCGGCGGCCGTAGATCCACGATTCCTTCCGCACCTCGCCGCCGCCTCTCAGTTGCCACGGACAACCAGGGCATTATTTTTTTTTTAACCATGACGGTTGGCTAAACTACTCAGGAAATCTCGTGAGAAGTAGCAATGCACTGAGAGGGATTGAATTTAAAGGGACCCTCCCGTAGCTTGCAGCAAACCGCCGGCCTTAGCGCAGAATTCGTGCCTTCGCTTGCGGGATTGGAGATCCTGCGACCTCGAGGCCCTCCAGGTCCCTGGGTGCGGCCTTTGGACTGACAAATCCTTTTATTATCTAGGCCGCAGATTCCCCACCCTTGGCAGATTCTTCCCTGGAAACAAGGGTGCCTGACCTCCCCCCCAAACTTGTCCTTTTAGAATTTATCCTGTAAATAGCCATAGGGCTCCCCCCTCCATAGCATCTTCCCCTGGAGCTGCCGAGCCCGTTTCCAGTCCTTCTCCCCACGTTCCCTCTCTCTTTACACCCTTGTCACCCTAATTCATTTACATGCCGTGGTTACTGCCCTCTTCCTACTCAGTTCCCGAAGGGCTAGGAACCGCCTGACCTACACCTACCCCAGAATCCTAGCAGGGGGTCTCGTTCTGGGGTTTGTTTAAAGAGTGCCGAAGGAAGGAATATTACGCTTTCCCCAAGTATCTGGCAGAGTTCAGAGCTGGAAATTCGGGAAGCAAAAGACGAGACGTCCCCTGCTTTAAGGAATTTGCCTTCTAATAGGTGATGACGTTATGAATGAATGAATGAATGAATGAATGAATGAATGAATGGGCGCTAAGTACTTTGCTAAAAGTGCTGAACGCTAGCTGTGCGAATACAAAAAATGAAAACAGTACCAGATCTAGAGGAGCTTACGATCTTTTTAAGATTGCCTTTTCCTTTTTAAAAAAACAAAAACAAAAAAAACCAGGACACCTTTGTTGTTGTTTCATTCATCTGACCTTCCCAGTACTCACCCACCTTGGGCAACTTAAAAAATCGTACAATCGGACCAAAAAACAAATTGTTCAATATATATGTACATAGTCTGGCGAAACAAATTTCACACATTTAAATGTATGGCTTTTTAATGCCATTTTAAGTTCATCATCCCTCTGTCAGGAGGTGAGTGTCTTATTTTATCTTCATTCTTTGGGATTGGTGGTTTATCTTTGTAGTAATCAGAGTTCTAAAGTTTTTCAATGTTGTTTTCCCTTACTGGTATTAACAATACATAAATTATTCTCTGGTTCTGATGGGGATGGAATCTGAATACATAAAAGGAGAAGATCATGTCTTTGGGATCTGGACCCTCTAAAGGAAAAGCCCTGGGGCTTTTTCAGGTGGCCCACATCCCTGGTATGTGCCTGGGGCACTCAGCCCTTCCAGGTCTTTCTCTGTTACTGCTGAGGTTCGGGGTGCTGCGTACCCCAAAATACCAACATGATAGGTCCTGCTCAGATGAATTCAAGTCAAGCCTTTTTTAAGCCAAAGTAAAACAAAGTTTATTAATTCTTTAATCTTTAATTCGCCATATTGGGTTGACTTTTAAAGAGCCTAAGCATCTGGAACACTATATTAACAAGCGGACCAGATACAATCTCAACTAGACGGAGTCTGAGCTGGATTGAATCCGAGCACTTCCATGGAGGTGAGATGGAATTTACATATAGAAAGACCATGGGAAAGATCTAGAGGTGGTCTAGTAGTCTGGGAGGAGGGTCTAAGGAGGATCTTGATGGGACTAGGATAACTAGTGATATAATCCAGGATGGGAAACAGCTGGAGGCAATTGGGAGCTATCAGACAATGGAGGGCCAGGGTAGGAAGCAGGTGGGGCCATCCAGAGGTAACAAACTATGTTACCTTGGGTAACACTGAGGGTCGGCTAGATTAAGGGGAACAGATATGAGTATGAAAGGCCAGATAAAGTGGGAAGATTCAAGGAGGTTCCCAGAGTCTGTACCACATCATTACCTCCCAGTCACCCCAGACTACTTGGTCTCTCTTAGATCCTTCCCACAGTCTTTCTGTGTATAAGGTGCATCTTGCCCCCCATTAAATTGCTCATATTCCTTAAGAATCTGTCCCTGTTGAGGCTTAGGGGTTCTGAGACCCTGAAATAGCAACACGCTGGGTCCTGCCTGAGTGAATTCAACCCAAACCTTCTTTCAGCCAAAGAAAAACAAAGTTTATTAAAGATCCACCATATTGGGTAGATTCTTAAGGAATCTGAGCATTTGTGATGCTTGTGTTGAATCTGAGCATTTGTGCGGCTGTGGGTCAGATAGAATCTGAGCCCTTGTGATGAGGGCCAGAATGCACCTTGATGGAGTCAAGATGGATCTTATATACAAAAAGGCTGTGGGGGGGATTTAGAGGTGGCCAAGTAGTCTAGGGTGACTAGAGGAGGGGTTTACAGAGGGTCTTTATGGGAATGGCCTGGTCAGTAGGCTGGGGTAATTAGAGGTCAAACACCAGGAACTAGGAGAATAGGATTAAGTGTGGGAAGTAGCTGAAGACTACTTGGAGGTAGGAGACTATGGAAGGCTGGGCTAGTTTAAGGGTAACAGATTTGGGCATAGTAATAATGGAAGGTTTATGACCTCAGGCAAACACTAGAGCAAGTTGGAAGACTCAAGGAAAGTTCAAGGGGGCTTCTAGAGCCTATACCCATCTGCCCCACTTGCATTATCAATACAAAAGTCTCATATTCTTTACGTTTTGTCAATGTTCATATTCAGTGTGGCCCTCTTGATAATACAAGTGTCACAATAGGGCAGATTCTTAAAATCTTGCCCACCCAGACCATGTTCTAATAAGCCTTATTTCTAGCTGAAAGAAGGCTTGAGTCTAATTCATTTGAGGCAGGACTCTAGAGTTGTTTGCCCTTGAATTTCAGGGTTCCAGAAGCCCTAGACCTCAACAGTTCTGCTCACTTCACTAATTATCAGTTTAGAGAGGTCTTCCCAGTTTACTCTGAAATCATTCATTTCACTATTTTTATGGCACAATAGTATTCCATACATTCATATACCCCAATTTGTGTAGTCACTCATCAATAGGAGGACCTTCTCCTTCCAATTTTTGTCTTCCATAATAGAACTGTAAGGGATGATTGAATTTTGTTTCCATAGAAATTACATGAAACCTAAGAGGTTATACTGATGGCAAAACTGATTGTAGTGGAAGGGCAGTGGGGGATGTTGGCCACCTGTTAATCAACATATCTAAAAGCAGACTCTTCTTCTTTTGTTCTGAGAAGGCCTTTGTCCAGTGTATCAAAAACTGGCCAGTTGTGGTTCTCCAAGGATGGGGTCCATTAACCCAGATAACTGTCTTAGATAATGTGACTCTTTCTCATCGATATCCTGGGCCAATGTTCAACTCACAGCTTTTGTCAATTCTCTTAGCAATTGAGAAAATTCTTTTCTCATGCTATGGTGATCATAACATCTGATGCAGACAAACTAGGAGGATGTCCAGCCTAATTGCCGTGGGCTGCCCGGGTCATCTTACCTATCTCCAGGTCTTCGGTGGCCAGCCAGATAAACGTATCGAGAGAAGAGACTTCCAGGGTCAAACAGAAGTTGTAAGCTTTATTCAGGATCTTAGTTACATGTCAGCATGCAGGGCGAGTTCTTCCCGAGGAGAAAGGAACCCCACCCCCAGGCTTTCCTGTCCCCATTTAAACTCTCCCCGCTGCATAGTTCGCTCATGGATACCATGCATGCTCTCATCCCCTTAGCTAATTAACAAAAGGGTGTGCTCAGACCACAGACCAATCTCAAGGGTGAGATGCTTTCCCCAGCAAGTTTCCACTGAGAAGAGGTGGAAAAACAAGAAAGCTCGAGTCTCATACCTCAATTCTCAGCTGTTCCCTGGGGGGCCTCATGAGAGCTCGAAATCAAGAAGCCCTCACTTTTACCTGCCCAAGGGCGTTCACATGAGAACTGAGCTTACACCTCAAAAGAAGGAAACTAGAAGCATTTATTAAATAAAGTATAAAGAAAATGAAGATGAAAGGGAAGGGATTGAAATGTGGAAATGAGAGCTGTAAGCAGGAAACCATGTGGGGTTGGGGTTTAGGTGTTTTCAGATAGACTGTGAACCTTGAAATGCCTGACCAATGAGATGAAAAGGGAAATACTAATCAGAATGGGTTATGACTTTGTAATTGTCTTGAAGTGTGCCTGTGTCTACTAAGGTACCCTTTTCCACAAAGGGTTATAGGCAGGTCACCCATCCAAAATGAGGTGAAATAAAAATGTTTTTTTTCTAAATTCACTAATGGTCAAATGGAATTCTTGGTGAGATGATTATTTCTCACATTTGTACTGATATTTGTACTGATAAATGTTTGTACTGATAATCATTTCAAATCATTTGAACCTCAACAAGGCCAGAGGCTGAACTAATCAACCAGAAGAAGCACCTTGGCCTAACATTTCCCTTCTTCAATCTCTGAGTAAACCCAGAATTCCCCATCTTGTGTCAACAACTACAAGGGCCAAATGAAGCTAAGAGTATTCTTCTGTTTATGGCCATTAAGGATGAGGCCCTTAATTCAAGACACTATCTTGAATAATGGGACTTTTCTTATGGACACATACTACATATTATATCATGTTAATGGTAAAGAAAACACTAATATCCTGGGTTGTAATTTCAATTGACACTGTGTCAACTCTTATACTGTATTTACAATTTATTCAATTAAGAAAATCCCTTCCTCATACTATGGTTAAATATATATGGCAATTATAAATTTGAGTGACATAGACATTCTGAGTTGAGGTTGTTCCAAAATATATTTAATATTTCTCATTCTTTTTATTAGTCAGAATTTAAGTTCTGGCTCCATGCATGTATTCTGCTAGCCTTAAGGGAATAAACAATATGAATTTACATGTCACCTAGCCTGTTTGCCTCTTTTAACCAAACCTTCAGGTGGACAGTACATATAGATCCTTCTTCTTTGATTTCCTTGGGATGGTCTAATAATTGTATAATTGGGTCAAAAGATATACACAATTTGATAGCTTTCTAGGCACAATTCCCAATTACTTTCCAGAATACTGGATAATTTCACACCTCCACCAGTGCTACATTAGTGTGCCTGTTTTCCCCTGAAGGCTTTTTAACATTTATCATTTACCTTTTTTGCAATTTTTATCAGTCTGATTAGATGTGTGGTTGGATCTCAAAATTGCTTTTCATTTTTCTAAAAATTAGTCATTTAAAGCATTTTATATGATTGTTGATAGCTTGGATTTCTTCCTTTTAAATTTACCTGGTCATATCCTTTGACTCTTTATCTTTAGGAAATGACTCAGTCATAAATTTGAATCAGTTCCACATATATCTGGAAAATGAGGCCCTTATTAGAGAAACTTGTTGCAAAGATTTTTTTCCCGTTACCTGTTTTCCCTCTCATATTTCTATTAGTTTGTGCAAAAATGTTTAAATTTTATATAAAAGATTATCCATTTTATCTCGCTTGATCTTTATCACTTGTTTAGTCATAAACTCTTCCCCATTCATAGACCTGGAAGGTAATTTCTTCTTAGCTCCTCTTAGTTGTTTAAGATGTGACTTCTAATATCTATGTCATGTATCCATTTGGAGCTTATCTTGGTTTATGGTGGGAAGTATCTCCTAAACCTAATTTCCATCAAACTGTTGTCCAGTTTTCCCAGCAGTTTTTGTTAAATAGTGAATTCTTCCCCAATAACTGGGGTCTTTATCAAACACTGTACTTCTGTATTTGTTCACTCCCATATGTTGTATACCTAATTTATTCCACTGATCTCTCTCTCTTTCTCTCTCTCTCTCTTTCTCTCTCTCTCTCTTGCTCTCTCTCTCTCTTGCTCTGACCCCTTTCCTTCCCACTTTTTTTCAACATTATCCTTAAGATTTTTTACCTTTTTTCCTTCATAAGGATTCTGTCATTATTTTCTCTAGCTCTGAAGCAACAAAGTACCCCGAGGAGGAGGAAGTGAGCCAAAACACCATCACAACTTGGGCTATAATGTCCCCTCACACTTACATGGAGATAGCCTAGGACTCCTGGTCCAAAAGCCTTGGGAACAGCAGTACCCCTAAACTTGCCCAAAAGACTTTTATAGAGAACTCACACAGAGCAAGCACTCACGTGGTGGTCAGAAAACTTGATAGAAAGACTCTCTCATGGTCTCTCTTAAGAACTATGGAACTGATTGTGTGATGTGGGAGACACTGACACAGGACAGCCCAGTATGTCATGCCCTGATCAGAGAAGGTGCTATGCTCTATAAGCAAAGCAGAATTGAAGTAGTTCAAAAGAAACACACGATGAGCAAATTTAGAGAATCCACCCCAGATGTTCACATGAACTATTTGTGCCTGACCTGTGGTAGAGCATTCTGAGCTCTTTACCCCCACAGCAGTCTTCTGAGGAAGCCACTCTTTTAGAGAAGAGGTCACTCCCAAGGCTCAACAGTTGTTGCTGGTGGTGATGAGAAAAGTATCCACAATGAAGAAGGTCTCCCCTTCTCCACAATAATTTCTCTTCTTAATTAGGGCTGGAAGTAGTCCTGCTTAGTCTTATTCCTTCAATTTCTTTTTCTTCGTTTCATTGCTCTAGTTAGCATTTCTAGTACTAAGTTAATAGTAGTGATAAGGAGTTTACACTCTAATGGGAGAGACAATATGCATAAGGGGGCAGTGACCAAGTAGGGGTCCTTTGGTCCTGAAAGTTATCAAGATAATGAATGCGGGGGTCATAGACCAGAGTTGATTTGATCATGGTTCATGGTTCCCAAACTGGAGGGTGAAGGAGATGGTCTGAGAGAAGAGGAGATTGACTGGGACTTTTCTGAAGCAGTGGTTTGGGAGAGGCAATCCCCAATTAGAACAGGCCCCAAGCAGATCTACCAGGGCATATGTGAGCAATGAAGCCCTTGGTAAGAAGGCTGTGGAGGAGGTGATGGGAGAGGATGACTGCTTGGTGGCCAGGACAGAACATTTTTGTCATGGAAGTTATAGTATTGGTTACCAGTTGATATAGCTACCATGGGCTATTGAGAGTCTTCCTGTAGGTCCCTACACTTGACTTTCTCTTGCCTTCCATTTAACACTGACCTTTTGAAATGTCTTCTGCCCTGCTCCACTGGTGATGCAGAAATATTTATTCTCTCTCTCTACCCCCCAAACTCCCAATTCCTCTGAGTGGTTGCCGCTCTTCATCATCTCCTTCTTTCAAGCTTACTCCTCTTCTATAGTCACTACCTTAGTCTCCATCCCTCAATGAGGAGTTTCCTTGAACCTGTTCCTGGAAATGTGACAGCAGGAAGAAGATATGCCTGAGGCCAGTAAAGCACTTGTTTCTGAGAAAAGGGATTTAGCTCCCTACTTATAAGCTGATTCCCCCTCCTCCCAATACCATAGGGTTCTAGATCCTGAGGGACACATATAGCCTCTCTGGTTATATGATCTAGAGTTAGAGTATGTATGCTCTGTACGTTTACACCATCATTTGTTTAGGCATTTCCCTATTGATGGGCACCCCCTTAGCTTTCAATTCTTTGCTACTGCAAAACACTATGCTATATATATTTTTGTATTTATGGATCATTTTTATTTTAATTTGATCTCTTTAGGAGATAAGCCTAAAGGTGTGTCTGTGTGTGTGTGTTCATCCTTCGTTGCCAAAGAAGACCATACCCTCAGAGAAATGATGACATGACTTGCACTTGACTTTGTTTTGAGTGAGGGAGGGCGATGCAGGTCACCAGCCTCACTTCTCCTCTAGGGCCATCTGAATCCAGTGACTGGATATTCATCAGCATGACTGGAGATGACCCAGGATGAGGCAATTGGGGTTAAGTGACTTGCCCAAGGTCACACAGCTAGTGAGAAGCCTAAAGGTATTGCTGAGTTTTCACTGCTTGGTGACTTTCAGGGGTATAGTTCCAAATCAATTTTCAGAATCGTTATAGATTGCAATGATCCCTTAATTGTCCAATTTTATGGCCTTTTAGAAATTTTCATCCTTTTTGACTTCTGCTCCATTTCACATTAGTGACCCCCTCCCACTTTTCTTCTGGATACTTAATGCCTCTCTGTGTGGTGTCTATACAAGCTCTCCTATTTGTACACTTTAAAAACTCAGAATGACAATTTTCCTAACCTGGTTAAAAACCTTCCAAAGAGAAAATCTCAGGGAGTTTTGAACCGATTTTTAATATAGAAATGCTATACCTTCTGATTAGTTTATAAGATTGACATCAATGAAGCAATTCTTGCCTTTGGACCTACTTGCCTTTGTGCAGTTTCTTGTTAGTTATGACAGCCATTAAAACCCCAAGTATTGAAAGAAACTGAACTTAGATCAACTTAGACTTTGAATCGCTATATTACAAAGTGCTAAATCAACATTTAAAAAATGAAGTGCATTTAAACACGTCACTCTCATTATAAATAGTATCAATAATTTTAGTAGAAATAAAAAAGTTTTTAATGACTAATAAGATCATCTTTAAAATATTATTTCATCTTTACCTCATCTTTTTTTAAAATGTCAATTTGTTTTGTATAAGTTTAACAACATCAATGTTACCAAGCTTCTTAAATACATAATTATTAGTACAGGAATCCACTGGTTATATATTAATTTATAAATAATAAATACACAAGTATTCCACCTACATGGTGGTATATGCTAAAAAAAAAAGGTATTAATTTATAGAGGTTTGAAATCAAAAGTTTGCTGATCATTACTTGATAGGATTGTCCTTCTTAATCACCATCCAGGTCTTCTTTCCACTCCTCAAAATTCTTGATTTCATCCCTTCCTGTCATCTTCTGCAGATATCTTCAGGCCCTCCCAATCTAATTGTTCCCCACTGCCTATGAAGGATATTTGTCCCCTCCTTAGGTAACAGGGGTGTGGTAATAACAATAATCACATATAATAATAATAAATAATCACAATAACGAAAATTTGCATAGTACTTACTATGTGCCAGACATGATGCCAAGCACTTCACAATTTTCATCTCATTTGATCCTGATAACAACTCAGGGAGTTCAAATAAGCTATTATTATCTCCATTTTACAGATAAAAAAAACTAAAGCAAACAGAGGTTAAGTGACTTACCTAGAGTCACACAGCTAGTTAAGTGTCTAAAATAAAATTTGAATTCAGGTTTTCCTGATTCTTAGACCTGACACCCATTTACTGAAACACCTGCTTGACTGCCTGGTACCTCTGCAATGTGCTTCTGATGGGACCTCTCTAAGTGGACACTGGGAAACATACTTCCAGCAGAGTTGGGGTGACATGGAATGACAGGGCCTGGGAGAGACTATGGAACATTTGTAGTTATCCTGTAACTGGTGTTGGTCTATTAATCAAATGATTGAGAAAAAACTTGCAGTGTAGCTAGAACTTGGAACATCTTCAAAAGGGGTACTCTTTCTTTTTCTTGACCTCATTAAAGGGCCCATGCCCTGGTTACCTTTTAAACAGGCCTATTCAATGAATGGGTGTTGCTTCACCCTAAGTGAGTATCTGCAAAGACTTTGGCCTAAAGGGCCCAAGGTCTCCCACTGCATCCTGGGTCACCTCTAGTCATCCTAAGGAATATCTGGTCACTGGAGTCAGATGGCTCTGGAGGAAAAGTGAGGCTGGTGACCTGCACAGCCCTCCCTCCCTCAAAACAAAGTCAAGGGCAAGTCATGTCATCATTTCTCTGATGGCATGGTCTTCTTCGGCAATGAAGGATGAACACAATGCAGGTACTCACTTAGGGTGACATCATGCTCATTCATCAGCAAGTATTATTTGTAACAAGGAAAACCTAGAAGCCTTTCCAATAAGATCAGGAGTAAACAAGGATTTATCACCATTACTGTATTAGAAATGTTAGCTATAACAATAAGAGAAAAAAAGAAACTGAAGGAATCAGAATGGGCAATAAGGTAATAAGACTATCTCTTTTCTGCAGACGATATGATGATATACTTGGAATATCCTAGAGATTCAGTTAAAAAGCTAGTTGAAACATTTAAAAATTTTAGCAAAGTTGCAGGATATAAAATAATCCCACACAAATTATCAGTATTTCTATATATATCACCAATAAAACCCTGTGAGAAGAGATAGTCTATTTAAAATGACCATAGAGAACAAAAGTAGTTGGAAGTATGTCTTTCAAGATTAACCGAGGAACTACATGAACATAATTATAAAATACTTTTTATGCAAATAAAGTCAGGTTTAAATAATTGGAGAACTATTAGTTGTTCATGAGTACGTAGAGCCAATATAAAAATGACAATTCTTACATAAATGAATCTATTCATTCAGTGCCATCCCAATTAAATCACCAAAAATTATTTTATTCAGCTAGGAAAAATAATAAAATTCATTTGAAAGAACAAAAGCTAAAGGATATCAAAGGAATAAATAAGAAAAAATGTAAAGAAATGAGGTCTAGCAATACTAGATCTTAAACTGTATCATAAGGCAGTAATTATCTAAACTATCTGCTACTGGCTAAGAAATAGATCGGTGGATCAGTGGAACAGAGTAGACTTATAATACACAATAGTAAATGGTTATAGTAATTTCATGTCTGACAAATATAATGATTTAACCTTTTAGGATAAAAATTCGCTATTTGGTAAAAATTGTTGGGAAAACTGGAAAGCAGTGTGGCAGAAATTGGGTACACAACACTATCTTACACCATTTACCAAGATAAAGGCAAAATGCATACATGAGCTAGATATAAAGGGAGATATCATCAGTAAATTAGAAGAACATGGAATATACGACCTATCAGATTTATGGATAGGAGAAGAATTTATGAAGAAACAAGACATAGAGAGCATTGTGAGGTATAAAATGGTTAATTTTGATTACATTAAATTAAAAAGATTTTGTACAAATAATACCAATGTAGCCAAGATTAGAAGGAAAGCAGAAAATTGGAGGTGGGGGAGGGATTTTATAGATAGTTTTTCAGATAAAGTTCTCCTGTCTCAAATATTTTAAAGAGAATTTTGTCAAATTTATAAGAATATGAGTCATTCCCCAATTGATAAATGATATGAATAGGCAGTTTTTGGATGAGGAAATCAAAACTACGTATGAAAAAATACTCTAAATCATTACTGATTAAAATGTAAATTTAAACAGTTTTGAGATAGCATTTCACAGACTGGCTAAAATGATAGAAGGGGAAAATGACAAATATTGACAGGCATGTAGATAAAACAGAACTGTAATACTCTTGTTGGTGGAACTATGAACTGATCCAATTTTGGAGAGCAATCTGGAATTATGCCCAAATAATTATAAAACCATATATACCCTTTGACCCAGTAATACCACTATTAGGTCTGTTTCCCAAGGTAATCAGAGAAAAAGGAAAAGAATCTATATGTTCTAAAAATATTTATAGCAGCTTTCTTTGTGGTGGTAAAGACCTAGAAATTGAGGGGATATCCATCAATTGGGGAATGACTAAACAAGTTGTGGTATATGGTTATGATGGAATATTATTGTGCAGTAAGAAATGATGAACAGGTTGATTTTAGAAAAACATGGAAAGATTTGAATGAAATAACGATGAGTGAAATGAGCAAAACCAAGAGAACGTTGTATACAGTAACAGCAACATTGTTTGAAGAATAACTATGAATGGCTAAGGTATTTGTGAGTATTATAAATATTAAAACCAACTTCAAAGGACAGTGAAGATGCTGTTGACCTCTGGAGAAAGAACTGATAAATAAAAATATGCATAATATGATTTTACATATATATATGTATATGTGTATATATTACATGTATCTACATATATACTCACAAATATATATGTGAATATTATGTGTGTGTCAAATGGTGGCCTTCTCTAGTGCTGGATGGGGAGAAAGGGAAGGAAACAGCTTGGAACTTAAAATGTAATATAAAATACATAAATAACAGAAGAGACTAGGAAGAATTGCTATGTGACCAGCTACATTTAGACCCAATTCCATCATTTTACTGTTTAATTCTTCAGAGTTTGTAATAGCTTTGTCTTCAATCTTTGAAGCTGTTATGATCTAATATCAAAAATATACCTTTGCCTTTTTTCTTGATTAACAGTCTCCTTTTGATTTGCAGCTTTGATGCACATCTTGATAATATGAGGTGTATACACACACACATATATGTAGTTCTTATGTAACTTTTTACCAAACCTTAGCACCTATCACAATGCCTTCACATCAGAGATGATTAATAAATACTTGTTTCTTTTATCACTGATGAGAGAGGATCACTGAGGTGAACTTTGGGCAATGCACTTAACATCTCTAGATCTCATTTTCCTCAACTGTAAAAAGAGGAATTTAAATTAGATGATCTTGGAGGTCCCTTACAGATCTAACTATGATCCAGCCTTCTCCTGTGTCAAAGGACAAGGTTCATTCACCTGATACCTGCATTAGACAATATTTTGTAATTTTCTAGGGAGAGTTCTCTGTCACACATCCTGGAGAGCGAGAAAGCAAGAAAGGCTGAAGAAACTTTCTCCATTTTAATTGATGCGTTATCTCTACCCCCACCCCTCCCTTCCCAGACACCCAGAAGAGAAGAGACGAGGGACCATTCAAGGTTTTCTGTATCATCTCTAATGTCAATCTGTTCACCTTTTAACCTGTGTCTCTAGAAGTTAGAAGGGCTCAGTGCACTCTGGGATGGTCTCTATAGGTCCAAGGGGTGGAGCAACCCTGATTACACACATGTTAAAGAAAAGTTAAAGTTAGAGAAGTGTGTGTGTGTGTGTGTGTGTGTGTGTGTGTGTTTTACACTACTACTACCAACCTGCAACATTATAGTACAAGGGCTCTCCTAAAGGATTGTGCAGCAAGACAATAAGTGATGTACATTAAGAGGAAAGGGAGACCCTGAGTGACCAGGCAAATTGTCCAATAACTCTATCTCCACAAAGGTTAAGTTAGAATCGCGCAGCACGTGTTGTTCATGCTTCTGGGGCTTCACCTTTGGTAAGATGTGTGGACTGGGGTTTCTATTCTACAGTTACTGTGTATCCTTTTTTATTTCTTTCTCCGTTCCTGTTTCTGTACTCAAAATCCCCTCGACGTCACCCTTCCCCACCCCTTTTCCTTTCCTAGGATCCAATCTCGGAGGGGAGAGGGGGTCCTCTTGCAGTACCAATTGCGCGGCTCCTGCCCTCGATCCCTGGCCTAGGCTCGTGCCCCTCCCCATCTTCCTGTCTACTTTTCAACCTCTCTTTATCCATTGACTGTTTCCCTACGTTTAGGTGATTTAATTAAGGAACTGGGGAGGGCGGGGGCGGCAGGCTGGCTTCAAACCCCGGAATAATCACCTTGCGGGCGCCGCGTCCTCGCTCCGAGGAGACGCTCGTCCTCCTGGACCTTTCCAGGACCCCGGAGCCCCTCTTTTAAACACGCGGTCCGTCATTACCAGGGAGCTCGGATCACTCTGGCGGGAAGACGGAGACATTGCCTCCCGGGCACCCTTACCACCTTCTGTGGACGAGTGGGTGGAGGTGAGGCTGCGGGTGAACCCACCGAGGGGTTGTGGCCTCGGTGAACAGGCAGAGGAAGAAGTCTCGGTCTTTGGGGAGAGTCCTGCGTCTCCTCCAGAGATATTCTGGGAGAGAAGAGAGGGAGAAGGATCGCTTTGCTTTCTGATCCGAAGGCGGAAAGAACGAGACGTGAGAGACAAAGAGAACAGTCCTCTGGTGAGGCGGAGTGGTCCAGGAGCGGGGGACCAGGTAGGAGGGGGCCGGGACCTCTGGGGATTTTCCAAGAATTGGGAAACTTCCAGCGTCTCCGTTCACGTGGGCACGGAGAGGGAGCGCGAAATCTCTATAAATCTCTGCCCCGTATTCTCTATCTAATCTGTCTATCACTGGCCGAACCACCTGACCCACCAGTCTCAAAGGCCAGCCTCATTTACTGGCGTCCTAGGGACCCAGCTAGTCTGGCCGCCTACCAGTCATAAGCTGGCACGTCCGAACGTGTTCTCGGGCGACCTCGTGGCGCAACGGTAGCGCGTCTGACTCCAGATCAGAAGGTTGCGTGTTCAAATCACGTCGGGGTCAAGATACGTGAAGTCACGTTTTTTCCTCTTTCCCAGCTTCAGAGTATAGAGCTGGCTATCTATTTATTCATTCTTTCCCGGGGGCTAGACGCGGAGAGAATCCGGATGTGGAGGGGGTAGAAAGGGGAGGAGAAGGGTTCCCGAATTCTTGGATTGGATCCCTTTGAACTGCACTGTGAGTCAGAAGCCTGAGGAAGTCCCCACACTGGCCCTGGAGTCAGACTTTAGGGTCAAATACAACTTTGTGACCTTGGACAAATCATTTCGCTTCTATGGGCCTCAGTTTCCTCAACTGTAAAATGGGTTGGCCTCTGAGGTCCCTTCCAGTTATAGTTTCTAGTCCCACCACTGGCATGAGAAAGGAAATGGGGAAATCACCTTATTTTTCTGCAGTTTACCTTCCGGAGAGTACAGACTAGGAAGTTAATGAATCAACAAATTGCTTCCTTTGAGGGGGGAGGTCATTCCCACCCCCGCCCCCGCCTCTCCCCTCCCACCTTAACTCTATTCTAAGAAATACTATTTCCACTTAACTCCCTCCCTATCAGAACAGAGGCGGGCACTTCGGCTTTCAGAGAAACAGGGCGATAACAGAAGAAAAATTCCCATTCCTTTTTCCAGAAAGGGCTTCTCAGACTCCAGAGAGTATAGAAGAAAAGGCCAGTACGAGGACGAGGTGGCCGAGTGGTTAAGGCGATGGACTGCTAATCCATTGTGCTATGCACGCGTGGGTTCGAATCCCATCCTCGTCGGTAGTAGTGGTGGGAAGAGGAATATATTTTTAAAAAGGTGAGTAATTGCAAACAGTAGTTTTCACATCCGTCCCAGGCAGCGCAAACTCTCTCGTCGGTCTCCTCTTCCTCTTTGTCTTTGTGTTCGATGATTATGCCTTGTTTCTTGATTATATATTGTTGTAATCCTCAACACTGACGATGTTCTAGATCCAAAAGGGGTCACAAAACTTTTATTAAATCGAGTGGCGCCGTGGCTTAGTTGGTTAAAGCGCCTGTCTAGTAAACAGGAGATCCTGGGTTCGACTCCCAGCGGTGCCTGGAGGGCTTCTTTTCGTTCCACCCGTATTTCTTTTTTCTGTTGGAGGAACGAAGCGAAGTGTCTTCTCAGTTTATTATCTAAGCTCCCGCCCCCTCCGCCCTGAATTACTCCTGGCAGATTCCAGCCCTGCCATTCTCCAGGGGCTTTAGAAGACAGAAGGGGCAAGAAACTTGAGGGAGGGCAGAAAGGGGCGGGGTTCAGGAGCCTGAAAGGGATCCCGGGAAGGAGAGAATAGATCTCTTCTCCCTGTAGACTCGCAGGGGTTGGGTTCCCATCCTCGTTCTATCCTTTCCATCATTCCCTAAATTCTAGTAATCTCCTCCAAATTTGGGTATTCCTCCCCCGATTTCATCTTCTGAAACCCAAGAGTTCGGTTAAGCAGATTTTACTCTTTATTCTTAATCCCATCCATTTTAGAGGGCCCACGAAGTCCAATTTTCCTACTTTGCAAAATCCAACAGGATTTCAGAACTCCTGAAATTGCTGTAAACGGATTAGTGTAATTGGTTAGTGCTTTGTTTAAAAATCTGTGAGTTATTAGGCCTGGTTCCCAAAATGGGGAAGTTTTTGGCTTTTAATTTTGTCACCTTCTTTATATGTCCCTCCACTTTTTGTTGGGATCCATCCTTTATCTTCATTCAAGGATATATATTCAAATCAAGATCCAAGCCCTTTGGTCAGTTAAACTCGTTTCTGGGGACAGCAGTGTTTCCCAGCTTCCTTCCAAGAGTAGCTGGGGACTCCAGAATTCCTCCAGGTGAGCATAGGATTTGCAGGATTGAGGGGAATTAAGATATCTGAATGATGACAACACTGCTTTTGGCTAGAAAATAATGGAAAACTGAGCCTAGGTATACTTTCCTCCTTTACAGCCCTTCCCTGCATGAGGCTGAGGTGTTCAGTCTTGCCAACACTTGCCTCTCTTGGGTCCAGGCATTCAGTCCCCCATGATAGTACTACAGTGACTCCTTCCCTATAGCCTGGAATAGGTGTGTTCATCTCTAATTTTCTCTTGTTCTCTGTCCTATTTTCCCCCATCACAGAAACCCACATTTTACTTGTCCCACAACACCCTACAGAGATACAGTTTCATTGTTAACAGGAGCAGCATTTTAATTCCACACAACTCAGAAAGTCAAAAATGTTGGCTCATAGGCCAAGATCAGAAAACTCCACAACAAGTTCAAAACTATCAACAATTCTTGTATGAATCCTAGAAGGAATGAACCCAGGTCTTACTCCCTGCAGGAACCCAGATATTCAGGACGTGGTATAGTGAGCTACTTCTCTCTTCACCCTTGTTGAAAGCAAACCTTATATGGGTGAAGACAAAGTTTTGGGAAACAGTAGAAAGACTGGGGCGTTTCTTGCCATTACGTACAAGTTCATCTGAAGATACTAGTTTCACCAGCTGTCAGACAGCCCCTGCAGGAGCTGCCACAATAGGGTGGTCACAGCTTGAGCTGAAGACCCTTTTTTTGTCCCTGTTTCATGGCCAGGTCTTTTCACCTTCACACCTGGTCAAGCACTCTTGGGTGGATGTCGCCTCAGCTAAGGATTCAATAGGAGCAGCACTTAGGGACAGGACAGGACAGGACAGGGCAGGGCAGGACTGAACTACCACTCTTAAGAGGTCCTAGGTCTCATATGGAAGACATTCCCTCCCCAAGATACAAAAAAGCTTCCCAGTACATATTATAATTAGCTCTTATCCGAGCAACTTAGAAATCTCAGAGAATGGGAAGAGGCTCACTGGACATATGTGAGAATGAGCGGTTTCCCTTCTTTTCTTTGGCAGTGGTCATCTGCCTGAGGGTTTGAGGTTGGGGAGAGGGGTACAGGAGACTGGAAACAGGACCCTGGTGGTCTCACCCCCCTATCACACACACCAAACCACCCCTTCCCTGAGTGTGGAGGAGCTCCCAACCCTCTCCAGTCTGTCACTTGCAGAGAGCCTCCAGCACTTCTAGGGTGCGGCGGATGTCCCGGACTTGTCGGGCCAGTCCCTGGACTGGCTGCAGGGCCCGCTCCAGCTCCTCACATCGGGCCAGCAGCGTGTACATGCCCTTGATGCTCATGTCCACCGCCTCTCCCAGAGAGTCCACAGCGTCTCGATAGGTCTGGATGCAACCCACGCTCAGCGCCGTCAGCTCCTGCACTGCGCCGCCGAGCCCGCGAAGCAGCCGTTCCACACGGGCACCCAGCTCCCGGCTCAGCCGCTCTAGGTCCCGCAGCACCTCCGGATCTATCGGCGGGATGGACGGCGCGGGGACAGGGGCTGGCCGAGCCGAGGGCGGCGGCGGCGGTGGCGGCTGCGGATTCCCGCTCAGGCGGATCTTGAGCTGCAGGTTGTTAGCCACAAAGTGGGTGAGGTCTCCGTGCCGGCTGACGGTGCCCTCCAGCTCGAGAGCGCTGGAGATGGTGGCCCGGCGGCCCCCGCCAGCCCCCTGCTCCGGGCCGCCGAGCGGAGCCGTCCCGCCGCTGCACGCTCCGCTCAGCCCATCCAGGCTGCGGCTGTCCTGAAGGCGTCCGGCAAACGGGCGGCCCCCTTTCTCGGGCTCGCGCTCCTCCTCCTCCTCTTCCTCCTCCGGGTTCATCCGGCTGTTTCTCGGGGCTTCCCGGGGGGCGCTGCCTCCCGGCCTCTGCTTCGTCCCTTGGGGAACAGAGACGGGTCGGCCCAAGGGCCGAGGGCTCGTACGGGCTGGTCCACCAGGGCCCCAGCCGACCCCGGCTCCGGGTGGAGTTCCACAGGGCCTGGGTGTTTCATAGGCTGGCAGGCTCGGTGTCTTCCGGGTCCCTCCCAACTGGGTGCGCCCGCCCACTCCGGGCTCCTCCTCAGGGATCTCACCGGATCCAAGGCCCGGGGGCGGAAGAGAGGGCTGCTTTCCGGGCCTTGGTCCGAGAGGAGAGTTCTGGGAGCACCCGGAAAGTGGGGTTCTGGACTCCAACCCAGACTGCTCAGGGGCAGGCTCCATGATGAGCCCAAGGGGAGGGGCCGGGCTCCACCAGAGCCTATGAAATTGTTCTTCCGGCGGACTAGGCGCTACGGTAGGCTGTGCCTTTTAGAGGTAGGAGCATGGGCGTGCCTATTGGTAAGGGCTGATAATAGTGAGGCCACACTGATTGGATATAGGGGGAAAGATTCCAAGAAGGGGCGGAGTTGATTGGGCAGGGCGGTGCACGTGGACGTCAGAGGCGAAAGGGAGGAGCGAGGAATGACCGGGCGGGGCAGGGTGGGGCGGGGTACCAGGGCGGAGGGACTTCCTGTCTCTTGGCTTTGATTTAGAGAAAACCGGTGTTTTCAAAAATCGCTACTGTTACGTACCGCTAAACTGCAGGCTTTCCCCGCTTCTGTCCTTTATCCTTGCCTTTCAGGCCCTCCGCTTCTTTTTCTCCGTTCACCTAGTAAGCAACCCGGGACATTGCACAATGTGATGGAAAGAGTCCCAGCTAGGGGAGGCAGAAGGCGTGCACTTTTTGGAGAAAAGGCTGGGGAGTTTAGAAAGAATCTGAAAAAAGTCAGAAATTTACTACTAGAAGATGGTTTACCATGTACGGCCTCTTCTATGACTTGGTTAGCTTAGGGATGCCTTCCCAGCATCAGCGTTGATGGGAAAGGCGCTACGTGTGCATCTAGGGTGACTCAGCTGCGCGCGTGCCGCTTTACCTCCCTCCTCCATCCTATGTCACTTTGCCTCTGACAATGCAACATTGTTTCTTCTTTATCTCCATGTTTGTCTGGCACCACCCTATCTGTCTGGTTATCTCACAAATTATTTTATAAGTCTTCTTCCAACTCTAAATCTTTCCATAACGTAACCCTGGTTTCCAGTGGAGCTCCTACAGAGTCTATAGAAGCTGTAATTCCAAGATCTAAGGTTGTGGAGAAAAGCAGTTTTGAATTCAGTTTTTTAAGTCAGTTGCGAAAATTATTTGATATGACGAACCTCTCCATATGGAGTCAGGGAGAAGGTGTATGTGTGTTTCATCTCGCTGATCCATGAGGGTCTAAAAAGAATTCAGTCTCGAAGTGTGAGGAACTTTAAGTACAGCGAATTTTGGAAGGACTGTACAAACCGAAGAGAAAACAACTAGTCTTTCAAAGAAATACGAAAAAGATGCTTTAAAAAACTGTAATCATGATCTGAAATTTTGATAAATGACTTGAGACTGCTTTTCCAGACAAGTGAAGGAAAGTCAGTTACTGTTATTTTGAGACCTGTGACACTGGTCATAACCAAAATAGTGTAAACATTTTAAGCATATTACTTTTATTATTGATTCTATTTGTTTATATTTACAGTAATTTTTAATATTTATTGAATTATAAAAAATAAGCTTACTACTAAGAAAAGAAATTCCTCTAGTTCATTAAACAGTTAATATTTGATAAACTAGTGTCAAGGTTTGAGCTATTACCTAATGAGGAGGAGATAATAGTTAACATTTATATGGTGTTTACAATGTGCGGGGCTCTTTGCAATTGTTCTCATTTGATCTCAACAAGCCTGGGAGGTAGATGCTATTATTAACCCCATTTTACAGATGAGGAAACTAAGGCAAACAAGAGGTGATTTGTCGAGGGTTACACAGCCAGCAAGTGTATGGGGTCAAACTTGAACTCGGGTCTTCCTGATTTCAGTCCCAGCAGCTCTATCCAGGGTGCTACTTAGCTAAAAGATTGCAAGCTATTAATGAGAAATAAATTATCTGAACATACCCTTAGGTCAACCATTTTCAAAATTCAGTTCTCAAGATTAAAATTATTTTCATAATAATCCTAAGACATTATTTAGGGTTTTTTTATTCTCATTCTTTCAGTAGCATACAGTGGGTTTTTTCCCCCAAAAGGCTACGTTTATCTGTGAATTAAAGCTATGGCTGCAGACATGAAGACTGAGTTGATATCTTGCCTGCAGAATTATCCTTTTGCCTTACAATTGGACCAATCCACAGACTGCCAGAACTTACTGTTTTGCTTGTATTTGTCTGGTATCAGCAATAACTAATCATTGAAGATCTTCTATACTTGGCCACAAACACAAATAGGGCTGAAATACTCAAAATTTTGAATAACTCTTTGGACTGTCTTAGTTTATCCTATTATGACTGTGTTGACATAAGCAACTATGGGGCAAATGCAGTTTGCAATTTATATTTGCAAAAATGTAAAACCATGCCACTCTTTTTTTTGTTTTGTTTTGGAAAATATATTTTTCAAAAAAAATGTTATTTATATGAACATGAATGGGTTTATTATTGTTACTTTAGATTAATCAATAAATATTTTAAAATTTATTAGTTTTAATATCTAATATGATAAATACTGACAGATATAAACACATAAAAACTCTTCAGGGTCTTCAATATTTTTAAGAGTGTAAAGGTATCAAGAGACCAAAAAATTGAGAATCACTGCCCTAGATCAATATAAAGTTCTAATGTACAAATATAGCTGTGGCAGGCTAAGGGTTAGGTGACCTATAGGTAAGTGCAACCAGACGCTAAAACCTTGCTACACATAATATTGTATCTTCTCTCCAACTTCCTCTCAAACTTATCCCTTCCTCGTAAACTTATAGTCATTATTGATATTTATAGTCCTTTGAAGTTTGCAAAGTGCTTTATATGTTTTATATATAGAGAGAGAGAGAGAGAGAGAGAAAGAGAGAGAGAGAGAGAGAGAGAGAGAGAGAGAGAGAGAGAGAGCTGTTTCTTTTTTATTTATTTTATTTTGGGGGGTTAATTTTACATTCCAGGTTGTCTCCCTCTTGACCATGTACTAGAGAAGGCCACCATTTGACACAGATATAGATATTGATATTTTATATTTATTTATACATAAATATATATACAAATATGTATATGAAACCCATATTATGCATACTTCTATTTATCAGCTCTTTGTTTTAAAGTGTATAGCATCTTTCTTCATAGGTTCTTTGTAGTTGATTTAAGTATTTATAACACTCAGAATATCTTAGTCATTCAGTTTCTTCCTGCTATATACAAAATTCTCTTGGTTTTGCTCATTTTACTTTTTACTTTTCATTATTTCATGCAAATCTTTCCATGTTTTTCTAAAATCAACCTGCTCATCATTTCTTACAGCACAGCAGTGCTCCATCACAATCACATACCACAGTTTGTTTAGCTGGTCCCCAGTTGATGGACATCCCTCAATTTCTAGTTCTTTGCCACCACAAAGAGAGCAGCTATAAATATTTTTAGAACCTATAGATTCTTTTCCTTTTTCCTTGATTGCCTTAGGAAACAGACCCAATAGTGGTATTGCTGGGTCAGAGGGTATACATGGTTTTATAACTCTTTGGTCATAGATTGCTCTCCAAAATTGTTAGATAAGTTCACAGTTCTACTAACAGTGTTTTAGTGTCCTAATTTTTCCACATCCCCACCCACATTTGTCATTTTCCCTTCTATCATTTTAGCTAATCTAGGTGTGAAATATCTCAAAGTTGTTTTAATTTACATTCCTCTATTCAATAATGATTTAGAGAATTTTTTTCATATATAGCTTTGATTTCTTCATCCAAAATCTGCCTGTTCATATCATTTGACCATTTATCAATTGGGGAATGACTCATAGTCTTATAAATTTGATAAAATTCTCTACACAATATTTGAGATATGAGCCTTTTATCTAAGAACCATCTATAAAATTTCCCCCAGATTTTTTGCTCTCCTTTCAATCTTGGCTACATTGGTTTTACTTGTATAAAACCTTTTAAATTTAATGTAATAAAAATTATCCATCTTCTGTCTCACAATGCTCTGTATCTCTTGTTTCTTCATAAATTCTTTTCCTATCCATAAGTCTGATAGGTCATATGTTCCATGTTCTTTGAATTTACTTATGATAACTCCCTTTATATCTAATTCATGTATCCATTTTGATCTTATCTTGGTAAATGGTGTAAGATAGTGTTCTATACCCAATTTCTGCCTGACTGCTTTCCAGTTTTCCCAACAATTTTTACCAAATAGTGAATTCTTATCCCAAAAGTTTAAGTCTTTGCATTTGTCAAACATAAGGTTACTATAATAATTTACTATTGTGTATTATATGTCAATAATACCTGTTTCAAAAGCCTTTTCAACTGGGGCTATAAGAACTATTACTTTCTTTTTAAGGACAGACACCAAGAATTACAGTACTAACTATCGTTAGAGGAGATTTTTCTCCCCAGAAGTTCAGTGTGTCTGTCTGTGATCTGTAAGGATCTATGACATTAAACTATGGAGAAGACAGAAAATAGAAAGTGAGATGAAATTTCTTTGATGTAAGAATTTATAGGAGTTTACAAAGTTTAAATTTGCAAAGTTTAGAGAGTTGACCACGGTCAATTGCAGGTCACCCTTTGGCCTACTGTTTGATTTGTTTCCATATTTCCTCTTTATCAACTGGTATTCTAGGACAATTTAGGAGTATTTCTGTATATTTTCTTATTTAATAACAAAATTTCAACTTCAACCAGAGCCCCAACGCCACTTTAATAAACTGGAGAAATTTCCTTTCCCCAAATCCATTATTCATTTCTCCATATTAGATCCCTTAATTTTAATGCTAGGTGACACAGTACATAGAGAACTGGACCTAGAATCAGGAGGACCTGATTCAAATCCAGCTACAGACACTTACTAGGTATATGACCCTGGGCAAGTCACTTAATCTCTATCTTCTTCAGTTTCCTTCTACTATTATTATTACCCCTCAGCAAAATGAGATTAATAATAGAAGAGGATGAGTTAATATTTGTAAAGCATGTTGCATATATAAAGCAAATTAATATGTAAATGCTAGTTGTTATTAATAGCTACTAAGTAAATATTAATATTGAAAATATTAAACATGTAATTTATTAATAAATGAACTCTAGAATATATATTATATATATACACATAATTATTTCTAATACTTTAGCTATGAGAAAAATCACAGCCAGCATCACCTCAAACTTCCACTGTAATGGCTGATAACTTCTTGTCCGTTGTGTTCTGAAAACACATTTACCATTCATATCACTCCACACACTGATTAAAAACGTCTAAAAAATTCTCTTCATATTTCTTCTCAAGATAAGAATGCGAATTCCTTACATATTTCATATATTTCTTTTTTACAAAGTTGATGGAGGGAAAAAAAAACAGTTGATAGTTCTCAGAAGAAGACTCATCTCCACAATTTATGTCATAGGTCCTTATAAATGCAAATTAATCAGTGCTCTTTCTGATTCCATAATGTGAAGCACCTCACAAAGTGATATTTGGAAAAGTGATATTGGAAATCCAAACTGCCTTTCTCATGACATTCGATTTGACTCTTAAAGATATAATAACTTGTGACAAAAATTGTTCAGTGATTCATTGATAAGTACTGTTGCCAGTTGTGCAATCAATGGTGCAAAAAATGGGAGAAAAACCCAACTAAGTTTATTATACTCAGAGTGCAGGAATCCATGAACAAAAAATCAGTGAACCCAGGACATCCATTTCAGCAATTTTATATAGGTTTTTTGATTTCTTAAGGAGGATAGGTACAATGGAATTTTAGGGAAAGCAGAACAGGAAGGGAATGATTTATACATCAAAGATCAGATGGGAGAAAGGAAAGACCTATGTTAGGTAAGATAGGAAACCAGTGAGTTAACAGCAGAAATATAAGTAATATCTTAAGCTTGAATTTGCAGATGGGTAGAGTAGGAAATAATACCAGGGTTATAGTTACTGCAGATTCTACCTAGTTATATGCTATGCTAGTTATCTAAAGACACTATCTAAAGTCTTTGTGTTAGTTAAGAACATCATATCCACATTAAGAGTAAATACAATATCACATAATGACGTATTATTAAGCACCTTTGACAGTGCTTTATGTAAGGAGAGAATGTAACGAGTGGTTTAAGTAATGAAAGAATACAGTAGTAATAATAAACTTGAAACAGAATAAAATAGACATGAACAATAATAACAGATAAGCAGAACAGAAACATGTGTGACTGCATTTGAGATTCAAAAAGTACATAGTAACAACAGAAATAATTCTTTAACAAGAATAACATCTGTCTACATGAGTAACTACTTCTCCGGTTTTCCCTGGGCCGTCATGTTAGAACTGTTGCAGATGAAATTGACCTAGTTCTTCTATGACCTATTGGCCTGTATGCCTGTATCTCTGAGTTTCTTGATGATACAAGTCTTCATAATTCTCATAAGACCTGTAGCCCTGAACTTGTAGCTAACCCAGGCTAGCTAGCAGTGTACTGCTACTCAATGGAATATGACTCTACCTTAAGGATGCAGCTGTGAAACAGGAGGTAAGTAAGATTTAATCCTTCCACTACCACCACCTTCTTGCTTGAACCAAGGTTATCATCATCATCCTTAAGCAAAATTACTGGGTGCCTATGCATAGTGCCTGCTTTTACTCCCCAGAAGCACCTTTCTCAGCAATTCTCTTTGCTGACTGGAAAATCTGCTAGATTACCTTGGGTAACAGCTTCCTCTGAACCAGATCTTCTGACTGCATCTGATATATTTGTAGCCAACTACTCCATGGTTGTAATAGAAAATTCCTACTTCTCTGATCACAGCTTGATGGTGTTATTATATCAAATTGTTGTCATCTAACTGATGATAAGTTCATTCTAACTCTTTTCAAGGGTCTAAGGAAATCTCCTTCAATGGCTCCATCTTTGTTTCCAAATGTTGATTCTTGAGACCTCAGTGTCCATAGTTTCATTTTCTTTGTGAGAGCCTTCAGTCTGCATGTGACAATCTACTTTGCAATTGTGGTAGAAGGTAGTTTGGTTTTCTGATGATCTAATATGGTTTTTTATCTTTTTGTATCCTGTATTCATGGCCTCCATTTCCATTCCCATTCCAGGTAATATACTTTTTTTACTGCTCCATCTTTCAACAAATTATAAACTTTTGTGTTTGAATCTGTGCTATCAGTGTGATTCTGACCTATATGCATATAGGACTTCCCAACAGGAATTCTTCTTAGCAGTTTGTGATTACTTTTTATTGCATGAAATGTTTCTAACAACTCTTTAAAATCTGGTGTATTTTGTAGAAGTCCTTGATTGCCTAACTGTAACAATACAGAATTGACAGGAACCTAACCCCAAAAAAGAAAGACACATTACGTAGAGTCTCAAAGGAGCTGTCTTTGGGCTTGTGGGATGCTTAATGTCTGCCAAATCTGACATCACATCTCATGAGCCTGAGTTCTAGTGTAATCCAGGGGTGCATTTGAATTTTTAACAATTCAATAATAAAACTTATTAACTAATAAGCTTCAGTCCCTACCTGTGTTCTTAGAAGTGAAAAGAAGTAATCTGCTATTATAGTGAAAGGATTCAAAGTAACTCTGGATTTGATTATCATCATAGCTAAAATATTGCAAATAATTTTCATTGTTTCTGTTTCATTATTGATTTCATTACTAATGTTGTGAGAGCTGTCTCCCACACATAAGATGAGGGAGTCAGTATTTGACTCGAAGTAAAACAGAATAGACATCTCTAACCTCTCCTTCTATCCTTCTCCAAGAAAGATTTTATTTCCTGCCAGGATGGGAAGCAGGAATTTGGTGCCAGAGACTGCCAGTCTTTTCTCTGCAGAGAAAGTGGTTACCAGGTTAGAATTATATCTATATGCTCCCTTAAATATTATTAGTAGAGGATATTATTTATAGGTTCAAGTTAACTTCTTATCATTGTTTCATGATTAGGAAGGAAGGAGGAAGATAAGCTTTACATCCAGGGCTTGACCCCCTTCCCATTAAATACCAGTTCCACAATGAACACACATAGTAATTATCAAAGAAACCTATTTATCTAATTTGATAACAAAACAGAAGTCAGAGAATGTATGCATGTAAGAATATGTAACAGACAATATAGAGTGAAGGAGCTTTCCCAATGGGAATGAAGTAATTCAATTCAACAAGAGGGGGAGAGGGAGTGGGAGAGGAAGAGAGAGAGGGAGAGGGGAATGGGGAGAGAGAGAGAGAGAGAGAGAGAGAGAGAGAGAGAGAGAGAGAGAGAGAGAGAGAGAGAGAGAGAGAGAGAGCTCACCCAAGAGGAAGTTCCCTGAAGTCTCTGGCAAGTTTGGGATAGGGACATGATAGAGACTGCCAACTGCTCTCTTGTTGGCTTCTCCCCAGCATCTTTTCCTTTAGCAGCCTGAAGTGGAGTTGGCATCTTCCATCTTCTCTCTTGAAGCTGGAAGACAGAAGCACCCAAAGTGACTGCAGAAACTGAAGAGACTCTCAAACTCTATGAGAGTCCCGAGAAAGCTAAGAGCTCTCCTCTCTTCTGTTCTCATCAACTCTACCCTGACCCTGATGTTGGCTTTGATCTACACCAATAAGAAGAGAGTCCCATACCAATGGGTTTTGGGACTGGAGTTGTATTAATATGATATATTCAGTAAATTCAATATTTAATTCCGGGAAATAAAGGGATTTAATATATAGTGAGATATGAATGCTGCTATCACTGGGAAAGGTTTCTTGGTTTGTTAAATAAATAATATTTGATGGAGGCTCACTTTAGTTGATAGAGAAATAACGAAATTATATTAATATTAATTTAAAATTGTATTTCCTTATTAGTAAGGAAATATAAAAGCAAATATCTGGATTATATTAGATCTTGAGATGATAAGATTAAGCATAGGAGTGAGTCAGGGAGCAAGGTATGATTCCTTGTAATCCTGTTACATGTTGGAGGTTGATTCTCACTACAGGTATATCCCCACATGATGGGGCCTGGGATCAATCAATCTCAAATCCTTATTGTAATGGCAGATGCCTTTACTCCTGAAAACATAGTCCTATACTACTTAATTCATTTAGAATAACAAATAAATTCTCTTCACAAAAATTTTCTTCATTGTCTTATGAAGATAAAAGTTACAATAATTTTATAAGGAAAGATAATATCTCTATTTAAATCTCCAATTTATCCCAAGACATGACAAGAAAATACTCAGTTCTCTCACGGTTTCACTATTAAAAATTAAGTATGTTTTTCAATGGTCAAGCATTTATTTTTTTCTCCCTCCCATATTCCCCATAGCTGGGAGTGGGAGAAGAAAAGAAAGGAAAACCCCTGTGAAAAGAAAACATAGTCCAGGAAAATAATGTCCAAAAATGTGTCTCATTCTTCATCACCTCTGTTAGAAGGTAGGGAAACTTCACTATCAGTCATTTATAATCGCGATTGCAAATACATAAAGACAGAATGAGAGACAGAGTCACAGAATGAGAGATAGACAAAGAGAAAAAGAGAGAATGTACTTAAACACTCACTATATGTCAGGCTCTGTGCTAAGCTCTGAGGATATTAAAAAACACAACAACAGTATGATTCATACTCTCAGGGAGCTTACATTCCAAAGGAAGAACACCACAGATAAAGGGGGTGGGGGAAAGAATGGAAGGGAGTATCCAAACTAGACCAGACTGCTGGTGTGTCACTGGGGCAGACCAACATGGGACCGAAGTGGGCAGTATGGCTGAAACTTCTGATCACATGACCATTCTGAACAAGGACTCACTAATCATCTAATCATCACCAGGCTAGAGTCATCCTCAGCAGGCCAGGCAGCTGACATGTAGGCAGCACAGACTAGAGGACGAGCTGGAAAGGAAGAGTTAACAAGATGAACCAGTAACAGAGAAGGGGAAGGGCAGATGTGGCTGTTCCCAGTGTAAAATAGCACAGAGCTTTATGTAAGAGTCCTCTAGATTTTTTGTTTTTTTTCTTTTATGGATATTACTTCTTTCATGGTGAACTAACTGTACTTCATAGGGCTATACATTCGAAGTTCCTGTCATTGTTGTGTTTGATAAGAAGGTATTTACGTGCCCGAATGGCTTATGCAGATTTAGTGGATATTGTTTGCCTATTAATACACTAATTGCTGGTATATGTAACACAGGAACTATGGTAGGACCTTCAAGTGATTTTGTGCATGTTATTTGTATATACCATTCATTTGTGTATCTGTCTTACCCTTTTGTTTCCTGCATGTAAATTGCATACAACTCTTGCTTCATTTTATTATTGCATAATGCTGTCTGTCTAATGCTTAGTTTAGCATTATTGGTTTGTGGAGGACAATAGTAATTTTATGATTACCTGAAAGTAACAGAGACTGGTTTCTTTGATAAGTATTGTGACAGAGGTCTAGAACTGAGTGGAGCCTGAGTGAAAAATAATGACATTTTAAGAAAATCATTGAAAATAGCTGGAAAAGAATTACAGGGAGATGTATAGTGATTTATAGGAGATTCGGATCAGGAAAAACCACTTAGTTTGTATTTTTTGAATGACCAGACTCTGTTAATCATTCAAAAATTCCTGATACAGTAAGTAAGTGATAATGTAACACCAGTTTCAATAATCTCTTTCTATGCATGTAATTATTTTTTCCCAAAAAAAGGTTAGTTGATATTTTTTGTTTGTACGTTACCTATATTTTTAGTGTATCCCTCATCCCCTTCCAGAGAGTAACCCCTTACTTCAAAAATAAAAAAAATATTTAAATTTAACAAAATTACTCAATATGTTCAAAAAGTGTGACATTATATGCATTATTGCATATCTCAAGTCCTCTAATTCTGCCAAGAAAAATGCGAGGCACTGACTTCTTATATCTCTTCTTTGGGGCCAATCTTGACCATTATAATCATGGGACATTTAATTTAAATTGTTTTGTAATTATAGATATTTTAGAAAGGAATGAAATCTTAGGGAATTATTATTTAGCTTTCTGTGAGAAGGCTGCTATTTTGTTCAGCCTAGTGACCGTGGGCTACCCGAGTCTGCTTACCTTTCTCCAGGTCTTCAGCGATCAGCTGGATAAACGTATGGAGAGAAGAGACTTTCCAGAGTCAAACAAGGTGGTAGGCTTTATTCAGGGTCTTAGTTACGTATTCATATGCAAGGCAAGTTCTTCCCCAGGAGAAAGGAACCCCTCTCTTCCCACGGAGCAAGGATCATATAGCAAGAAGATGGGAGTGGAAGAGGGGAGGGACCCTCTGAGGGGACCCCGCAGCAAAAGAGGGGCCCTCAGGCTTTCCTGTCCCTACTTAAGCTCTCCCAGCCGCATAGTTTGCACGTGAATACCATGCGTGCTTTCAGCCCCTAGCTAATTAACAACAGGTGTGCTCAGACCATGCACCAATCTCAAGGGTGGGATGCTCTCCCCAGCAAGTTTCCACTGAGAAGAGGTAGAAATACAAGATAGCTCATGTTTCACGCCTCGATCCCCAGCTGTTCCCTGGGGGGCCTCGTGAGAACTCTGAGGTTTAGAAGCCCTCACTTTTACCTGCCCGAAACTGTTCACGTGAAAACTGAGCTTACACACCAACACTATTTAACTGTGATTCCGAAGAGAATATTAACTGTCTAGAATTAAGAGAGACTGAACAGAGAGAAAAATAATAAATTCCTTTCTGAAAGACTGAGAGTTATCGAAGAAATATTAGAAAGAGAATTCTTGATAAGAGTCTTTAACTGCTATTCTGAGAAAGCTGAGTGTTAGACCACTGTTGGTGTAGAAGTCCTCATCATTGACAGTTAAGAAGTAACCCCTGGCTATGTTACCTCTTCACTGTCAATGGAAACATCATTATGACTTCTACACCAAAAGTGGTCAAATACCTTGTTGGAAGCTGGGCCACCTCCAGTTGTCCTGATGAATATCGGGTCACTGGACCCAGATGGCTCAGGAGAAGAAAGTGAGGTTGGTAACCTTACCCAGCCCTCCCTCACTCAAATCAAAGTCAAGTGCAAGTCATGTCATCATCTTGATGTCATGGTCCTCTTGGAGAATGAAGGACAAACACAACCTGTGAATGAGTAGCCTCTCCTCTCCTGTCCTGTCCTGAGGTGCTCTACCCAGGGGAAAGTACACCCCCATGGCCAAAAGTTGCCTTTTTTCTTTTTGGTTTACTGGCTGTATTTCTTGCTCAAAAAACAAGCCTTAAGCTCAGTTTACTCTGGAGTTCATAGATTGGACACCCATCCCGACCATTTAGCACAGAGTGAATGTAATTACTAAATAGTAACTATTTCTCTTTTGCCTAGCTACCCTAAGGGTCTTCCCCTCCCAGTTTGATTTTTTTTTTTATTTTTTTGTTTCCTAAAAGGGACCATCCCTTAAGTAACTCCTTAAAGAGGCTTATCTCACTTTGAGTGAGATATACCCATTAGATATACCCTTAGCCTAAAATGACCACAGTCCCACATTGCATCCTGGGCCACCTCCAGTTGTCCTGATGAATATCAGGCCACTGGACCCAGATGGCTCTGGAGGAGAAAATGAGGCTGGTGACCATGAACAGCCCTCCCTCCCTCAAATCAAAGTCAAGTACAAGTCATACCATCATCTTGATGCCATGGTCCTCTTCGAGAACGAAGGATAAATACAACAACCTCATTGAAATATTTTAATTTTCTTATTTTTACTCGTAGCACTGTTAATGAATTATATACCTCATAACATTGGTATTTATTTAAGTCTGTGAGATGAGAATGGGAGGGGGAAGGGGGAGAGAGAGAGAAGAGAGTGAAAATTCATGGGAGAAGAAATACATCCAGTTTATTTCATATTTTATTTAATGAACTAGAGCCAGGCATGATAACACATACCTATAATCCCTAACACTGAGGAAAGAAACTGGCAGAACACTTGAGTATTCTGACCTGCAGTAGGCTAAGCTCATCAGATATCCATACTATAGTCCATTATCAATATGGTGAGTTCCCTGGAGCAGGTGTGATGCAACTGGCTATGTAAAAAGGGTTAGAAACATAGGTCAAAGTGTCCATGCCAATCAGTAATGGGATAAGACCAAAAGTGGCCATTGTAATTCCAGCCCAGGCAAATTAGGGAGACCTAATCTCAAAAAAAAAAATTAAGCTGGGTTAGGGGTTTGGACCTAATTGATTAGTTAATTGGAAATATTTCGCTTTTCTATTAATTTGTGAAGTAATTTTAAAACCCATCTCTTGGCTGCTTTAGAACCTGGGATGGGGATTATTTAGGAAAATGAGCAGTTAGAGAGAGGTGACTGTCCCACCTAGGTTATATGTGGGATCTTCAACGTTAAAACCATATCATACCAAGATGTAATTTCTAAATTTAGCAATACCATTCAGTGTGAAGGAGAATCAGCCCCCAAATTTGTGATGCAAATATGTAACCTGCTATTGAGCCTGATAGAAAAAGAAATGGTGGATATACTTAGAATGACCTGAATGGTCAGAGCACTATACAGATGGTATGAATGAAAGGCACATTTATGCAATATCAAGAAATCATTATTTGTTTTGTAGGCAGATGCTAGAAAAAGAGAACATAAGTATACCCAGTAGCTCAGCTTCAATTCTCTGCAACATCTCTATATGTAGGAACTCATGTATGTGTCTCAAGCAAACCAAGATACCTCCACTGCTCAAGGATATGCATGTCTACAGAAATCCTGTTGAGAAATGGAACTATGGTGAAAACCATTATGCTTGGAAAGACAAAGGAGCCAGAGGACAGTGGCCACAACAGAGTTATATTACCAAGCACTTCCTTTAAGTGGTTAGCCTAGGGTGGCCATAGCATGAGTGACAAAAGGTCAAAGAGCTACTTTGACTAAAACTGCAATGTAAATGGTTACATCGGCCCTTCCTACCACGGATGTGCAAAAGTTCTTTGTTCTTGTTTGCCATTCTTCTGATCTTGGAAGTATTTGTTTCTTTTACTGTTTAGTTTTTTTTTTTTAACTTAAAACTGCATATAACTCTGACCCAGTACTTTCTCCAGCCTACCTACTAAGATAGAGGTTTGAAGTAATGTTAATCTGAGTATAGCAGCAGTGGCTAGTATGGGGGTCGGGGGCACCTGACAGTAGTATCCCCCTTGTACTTCCTCCTTTCCTTCTCCAGCATCACAAGGATTTTATTCATTATCTTCTGCACAATAGTAATTAATTCAACCATATATTGTAGTAGTCTCTCCTTTGTTTCTCTCCTATATATGTGTCCTTGCACAAAGAGTCATTATAAAGGCAGTTATGTAGCTTAAAGGACTGTGGTAGGAAGAAAGGGATACTCTGTGAATTATATCCTCTCTGATTCTCTGAATAGACTTGTTTGCACATTGGTACATTGTTCACTTCTTTTTTTAAAGATAGTTTCCTAGATTTGATTTGATTTTTGTATTTTTTATTGATGTGAGAGACAGAATTCTGAACCTATCCTTATTTTTATTGACAAAATATTTTTTCTTCCCTCTATGTGAATGAGAGATAGACTGGATAAGGATCCATCTTAGAGTCAGGAAGACCTGTATTCAGATCACATCAATGACTAATACAAGTTATCCAATCCTAGGCAAGTCACTTAACCTCTTATTGCCCCCAGGCAGCATTCTAAGAACAAGTACAAAGGAGTCTCCTCATGAAAAGTTCCATATGCCAATAAGGTTAAGTAAAAAATTGTCTTATCGACATATTTTGTTTTTCTATCACCTCTACTTCTGAATGTCTCTCCTCCCTCCCCTCCCTGACAAGTCATTGCCTTGTAACAAAGGTTTTAAAAAAAGAGAAAATGCAGTTCAGCAAAATAAATTAAACCCCCAGTTGGAGCTGATAGTATACGCAACATTCCTAAAGATTCTGCTTCTGCCAAGGGGGGGGGGGGTGGGGGGGTGGAGGGGGCGTGGAGAGAAGGTGCATTTTCCTACGATTTCTCCAGGAAAAGTGTTACAATGTAGCTTTTTTTTTTTTTAGTTATTTCAATACTATAATAGATCCAAAATCTCAAAGCTATAGGTACTCCTGCATGGGATCATAGATTTACAGCTAAAGGAGAACAGAAATCATCTAGTGACCCTCTCAGTTTACGGATACAGAAACTGAGGCTTTGGTTAAGTCACCACAGTTACCAGTAGGGATTGCTACCTGTCCACATTGACTCGTCCCACATGCTTCTTATCTATGCCTTCCTTCCTCTAGTGATATGCCCAATCCACTGGAGGAATTATATTTTTTGTGTGGCAGAGGTACACTCCTTCTACTCCTAAAATCTGGCAGGGAAAATTATATTCATGAGACACTGACAACTAGAGACATGGAGGAAAATCTAAATTAATTAAATGGCATAAAGATCCCCAAATCCTCAAATTTTCTTTTCTTTGCCCCTAGTAAGACTTCCAGTTGACTGTTCTGATGCTGGAGAAGGAAAGGAGAAAGTAAAAGGGGGATACTACAGCCAGATGCCCCCGACCCCCATGCTGGCCACTGCTGCTATACTCAGATTGACATTTTGGGGTGTGGCCATTATTACTTCAAGCCTCTATCTTAGCAGATAAGCTGGACAAAGTATATGCAGTTTTCCCTTCCACATTGTGACTTTTCCCATTATAAATTTCGATATATTGCTGGCCAGCATAAAAAACTAAATGGGAATTTGGGGGGAGTTTTGAGGAAGCAGCATATGACACAGAAAAAGTTGTACTGCTGCATAAAATATATGTATATTCCACCCAAATTTTTCAATAAGGCACTGTAAACACCCCATAAAAGAAGAAAAAATTCAGACTTCTTCTCTGGTACGAAGGGAGGGTCAAAAAATCTTAAACAAATTTTCCACTGTGGAACTAACCCCTGCAATATGGAAGGTATTAACTGTGGTTTGTGGAAGAGAACAGATTTGAATAAAACTCTCTTTGGAATTTGAACACTTTTTCCACGCCGTGCATTTTGGGCCACATAAGTATAAATCTTTCTTCCATAAATTTAGGGGTTGTGGGAGTGATGTTTCCACACATTGAGAAGTAAAGTTGGTTGTGAAGATCAGTGGAAGGCAATTGGCCAGAGCACTCCACTGAGTAGCTCTTAATAAGTTTATTTTTTCTAATGTGGTAAATATTCACGTTCTTTGTAAAAATAAAATGTGTGTGGTTCCAGTATGGGTTACTTGTGTCATATAAAGGGATTCATTGTATTTGAAGGAAATTTCCTAGAATACGAAACTTTTTATAGTTTTGTCAGGGTTTTTTAAAATTTAGGGTAATATTCCATTTTTGTTTACCCTAGAATGAATTTTGAACCAGGCTAACAAGGATAACTAAATTTTTCCAGGTAGGAAATGGTAGGGAGAAAGGATCTTTTGCCAAAGGATTAGGAACATCTTGTCCAGAACTAACCCTATGGTTGGTAATTGGAATCACAGATCATTTAATGGACAGATTACACATTAAATTCCTTTGCTGGTTAACTAATTAAATAAAAATCTGGTTGGGGGGCTTGGTAGTTTTGTAGTTAGTAGAATATGATCAGGGTGCTATTGTGGAGGTACTTCAAGTGCCATTAACTATATATTCAACATGCATCATAGTGACACTTGGCTGTCAATGTCTCTTGCTACATAATCAATTTACATCCTTTGCCATTAAGTACATGTATTCAGAGGCACCTTTTATATACACAAGTCACTATTTATACACACAGTGTATAACTCCACTGATCTAAAATTTCAATTATTCTGAGAGATTTCCAGGATGCAGAGTCATCTACCATGGGTAGAAGGACATTCATATTAAAAAATATTGATTTGTGTTGATAGGAAGAAACTTGTGATTATTGAAAGTACTTCTCAATTTCCTAAATTTGATCCAGAACGAAGCAGACTATTTTCTCTTTTGTTATGCTATGTTTTGTTTATTTTGGTTTTTCTCATGGTTTCTCCCATTCGTTTTAATTCTTCTATGCAACATGACTAATGTGAAAATGTGTTTAATAAGAATGTATGTGTAGAACCCATATAAGATTGCATGCCATCTTGGGGAGGGAGGGGGAGAAAATTTAAAACTTATGGACATCATTATTGAAAACTGAAAACAAATAAATTAATTTTTAAAAATGAACTCATTGGGGTATTAGCCTAGAAATGAAATCTCTGGGTCAAGGAGTATGGATATCTTAGTAACTTTTTTCTGCATAATTCCAAATTGTTTTCCAAAGTTGTTGTACTGATGAGTCAATATACTAGCACGCTTATCTTCCCATAACGCCTCCAACTGTAACTATTCTCATCTTTAATCATCTTTGCCAGTTTGCAGAGTATGAGAGCAAATGTCAGGGTTGTTTTGTTTTGCATTTCTCTTATTATTAATGATTTGGAGCACTCTTTCATATGGCTATTAATAGTTTGCCTTTCTCCTTTTGAGAACTATATATGTTTTTTAACCATTTATCTATTAGACAAGGGCTTTAGGTTTTATATCTATCATATTATTTAATATTTTATATTGTTTACATATCTTGGATATCAAAATCTTTTTGAAAAAAATTGATAAAAATATGTTTTTCCCATTTGATTGCTTCTTTTCTTATGGTAGGTGCATTAATTTTGTTTGTGGAGAAGCCTTTCATTTTCATGTAATAAAACTTATCTATTATATCTTCTGTAATTGCCTCTATCTTTTGTTTTGTTAATAATATATCTCCTGTCCATGGTGGCAAAAAGTATATGATCTGCAGTTAGTTGGTACAGTTAATAGAGTGTTGGGCCTAGGGTCAGGAACCCCTGAGTTTGAATCTTGCCTTAGACAGCTACCAGTTGTGAGACCCTAAGCAAGTCACTTAGTCTGTATTTGTCTCAGTTTTCTCCCTTGTAAAATGGGAATGATAATAGCACCTATTGAGATAATAATACTCTAGCTCTCAGTGTTGTTGTGAGGATCAAATTAAGTGCTTGGGAAATCTTAAAGCACTATATAGACCCTAGTGATTATCATTCTAGTTTTTCATAGTATGAACTTTAATATTAAGGTCATGTATGCATTTAGAATGTTTTGCATCAGGGAGTTTTTATAAAGGGGTGTTTATTTTTAAAAATAAAACAAGAAAAAAAATACAGACATTTTGCCCAATACATTGGCAGAAACACTCTTGTTTCTCTCAACCTCAGTCTTGGGAAAGAGTGGGCTCAGTTTCACATAGTTCACCAAGTTCAAGTCCAAAAGTCAGACCATTAACATTAGTCCCTATTCTCAGTCATCACTGGGCTGGGTTCTGAAAGTTATTCTTTGTTTCTTTGAACATTGATGCTGAGCTGGCTACAAATCACAGCATTTTACAATTTCCCAAAAAGTCATTCAAGCTATGAGCCACTCAGAGTCTGAAGTGAGCTTTGCAGCCTTATATTCTCCCCTAGATGAAAAATTTTCAGTCCCTGCAAGTCACCTGGAGTACACTAAGATATGTATGTATTATGGCTAGCACAATTAATCTCAATGCAGGTACCTAAATCATGGGCATCCCCAATATAGACAACCAAAATATAAGTTTCTGTCATATGTGACACATAGAATACATAATAGAATCCCATATAGCAACCTGGTATATCAGACACACACAAAAACACAGGCTACACACATACCACAACAGTCTATCTCTAAGATTACACATAGAATATGCCCCACAGAAGCATATATCAGTATAGACAGAGCTTCACATATCAACAAACAGATCACCATTGCATTCTCAATAATAAAATAAAGTTTCTGTGGCATTGGCTATGGAATAACTACCTTTCTCATTTTTCTTGGATGATGAGTTAGTTGGGTCATTGGCTGAATAATTGTAGAATTGCTACCAGAACTTTCTGAACTTATGGATGTCAGTCACTATCGCTAAATATGCTGGAGTTTTACCTCAATCCTGAGGTTATTGGTGACTCAGGCTGTCCAGCATATCAGTTTCCTATGAGTATCTGCTTTTTCTCAGAGGATTCCACAACTGGAATATTAGGTTAAACAGGAGCTACCTGTGTGCTGACCTAGAGTTCCAATCATGAGTTGAGTTGCCTGATTTTCTGGTAGGTACCAATACCTAATTATGCCTCCATCAAAATGCCATCTGAGCTGTGACAGTTTCTACGTAGCAGGCAAGGATGCTTTTCTGCTCAGAATCATTTAGCTAATGGTCCATCACTTTTACCTCAGAAAGTCTGAGCAATTCCTCAATAGGAAATTGGTGTTTTCAATGAATTTCTTTGTAGATCCCTGGGGATTCTCTGGGGTATCTTGGAAACAGGCAAATTGACCAATCTCTCCATAGTTTGATATGGACCAGACTTCCAATAGTCTTCTATCTTGTACATTCTCTGGACAATAAGACTTCTTGGCAAAAATTTTATCACCTAGATGGAGATCTTGTAACAAGCCTTACTGCAGCTTGTTTCTATCAGAGCTTTTCTGAGCTGAGGCTACAACTAATTGAGAAATGTTTTTTTAGTCTATCTCTCAGTCAAGTTACATACTGGATTTAAGTCTCTACATTTCTATTTTCTGAAACTACAGAGTATAAATCAATAGACAAACCTAGTGACAGAAGAAGGTGCAGAAAGGGACGTATATTTTGGGGGCATTACCATTGTATTAATTTGTTTTCCTTGAATATATGTGTGTATATGTATATGTATGTATATGTACCAACTTTTTTCCACATTTTTTAAAATGCACAAAAGAGCACAAAAGGAAAGTCAGAAGGAAACATAGACATAAAGAGTTTTTAAAGTAATATGTGAAAATTATAATATAGTCATGAAATAGAGATTCATGGTCTTTTTTGTGTTCTGCTGTATATACGAAACTGTTTTTTTCTGTGTATTTAAGCTCAATATTTTATGCAATAAAAAATAACAATATATGTTTCTTTCAGAGACTTTGCCACAAGGAATGCATTGTCAAGAAGGTGATTCTTTGCTCCAGTTCTCCTGGCCTGGTAGGTAGGAAGCCTCAGACTTCATTCTAGTTTTTTGAACTCCATTCCCTGTTTATTGGGTCTTGGGTCTCCACCAGAGACTTCTCTTAGCTTAGATCTAGCAAATATATGGAGTTTCTATGTGATACCCCATTTTGAATTTCTGTGTTCCTAATAATCAACCAGTTTGAGGTTTCCCACCTTCTCAGTAACAGGGTTGTTTTGGGTTGGTTTTTTTTTCCCTCCCATGCAAATAAGTGGGAAGGGAAAAGGTAGTGGAATACAAATAAGAGGCAAGATATTTTCTTTAATCTTCCCATTGATTAGCCTCATTCCTGCCTTTATTGTGTACAAGTAAACCATGAAAGTATTTAAGGCTTTTTGAGTCCAACTTTCAAGCTTATCCTTGTCAGAATCAATAAGGCAATTAATCAATCAGAGTTAGAGCTGGAAAGGATCTTTGAAGTCATTTAGTATAGCTCCTTCATTTTTCAGGTGAGGAACTAGGCCCATACAGGTGACTTGTTCAAACAGGTGGGATAGGAAAGGACACTGTGTTAGGGTTTGGGGATCTAAAAATTAAAACGGTTTCTTTTCTGAAAGCTTAAACTCTGGGTGGCAACCCCATATGAGGTTTAAGAATCACTGAAAAAGGTTGTGAGTGGAAAAAGTTTAAAAAGCCTTGCATAGATAACATATGGCAGCTAAGAGGTGCAATGGATAGAATGTCAGGCCTGGAGTGAGGAAAACTCACCTTCTTAAGTTCAAATCTGGCCTTAGAAACTTACTAGTTCTATGATCCTGGGCAAGTCACTTCACCCTGTTTACCTCATTTTCCTCATCTATAAAATGAGGTGGAGAAGGAAATGGCAAACCATTCCAGTATCTTTGCCAAGAAAACCCCAAACGGGGTCACAAAGAGTCAGGCATGACTTAAAACAACTAAACAAAAAATGTAATGTGTGCGTTTGTGTGTGTATGTGTGTGTGTGTGTGTGTGTGTGTGTGTGTGTGTGTGTGTGTGTGTGTAGGATGGAAAGGATGTTTAGTCCCCCCTACTCTTTCTCTTTGAATTGACCCATAACATTCTGAAATTATACTGGGAGGTCTGGGTTTCCTAGAGGGAGGTATGCTACATATGGATATGATTCACTACTTTCTCTCAGGATCGTGGGGGTAACCCTAGTATAGAAAGATACAATCCTCCTCACCAGTATAGCTCCTGAACTCCTACCAGTGTGCTTTCCATTACATAATATCAATCATCATGACACCATTAACAGAAGACATTTCTCAAACAACATGGCAGAAGCAAGAATAGTAATCATAACTTTTACTCAACAGAAGGCAAAAGCAGGAATAATACAAACATCACAATCCACTCATTAACCTAGGCCATACTCTCACTACTAATGAATAAAGTGAGAGAGTGGTCGTACTTATGGAAACATAGCTTAAGGAAGTCCATGTGCCTGGGGCAACTTGAAACTGCTTTTTTGGGACTAAAAGTCTTGAAGTCTTTGGTTCCTTCTGAAACAATGTGCACCACACAAAACTTTATCTCAGCTAGCTGCTCCCTTTGTAGCTGACAAAGCAGTAACAAGCTTTTCTGATCATAGCCACCTTAAAACAGGGCATAAAGATAGTGTAGTAGTGACATGCAGTTCCTTTAATCTAGAAGACCGCAAATTTCCTCACATCTTCAAATACCAAGGAGCTCTACTTTGTCTAGTCACCTCCAAGCCTTTTCTGACAACAGAGCAGTCACAGTAAGACAAATGAAAAGCTTGACTTCGCTTTGCATCTGCCTCTGTCTCTCTCTTTCATCACAGAAGGTGGTATGGAGCAGACACCCTTGAGAAAGTTCTCCCTTTTTCAAATTGTAGATGACCCTCCAGAGAAATAAGCCTGCACAGCTCTACGTAGGGCAGAATTCAGCTCTTTTTCAATTAGCTTTGAGCAACAACTCCAGCCTTTCTTCAGGCAATCAGCAAAAAACCCCTCAAAAAACCTCTTTCTATTCCAATCAGCAAGTTCACATCAGAACAGTGAAAGAATTCCAGCTGTCTAAGCTGGGTGTTCTCTATCTTCTAACAAACTCACTAATACCTTCCATTTTCAGATTATTTTCCATTTATTCTTTCTATCTTGTATGTGTAGGAGTTTGAACCATATGTCAAAAGACTAGGTGGCCAGTTTGTATTATTACGTATCTCCAAAGGAGATTTTCATTTCCGTTCTTGTGGAAAGTATGAGAATGGATGGTGAGTGGACAATCACTCTTTCCTTTTTCCTATCTTCAAGAGAGGGTATTGGGCTGAGATTATATTGTCATATACCAGACATCTGCAGTCTTGGGATACAATGCTCTTTGGAGGTCCATGGAAAAAAAAACAAAAAAAAATTTTCTTGGATCCTTCCAGGTGGGAAGTAGTCTGGCCTCAGAATGGGAGGGTAACAATTAGCTTAACAAACAGCTTAGCTACCATCCATCAAACATTTGTTATCCAAAAAAGACAATCAGGAATAACAGGCAAACATATTCATCAAAGCAAGCAGTAAAACAGGAACTGGGAAAATTATACAGATTTGTTTTAGTGAATTCACTATAAAGAATCGTCATGTACTGCAAGTTGGGGACAAAATGAAATCTCAGTTCAACCAAGGGGAAGAATGACCTCACCCAAGAAATCCCCTGTTAACATGACTAACGTGGAAATATATTTAACATGATTGTACATGCATAACCTCTATTGGATTGCTTGCTGTCTTTGGGAGGGAGGAGGAGAGGAGGGGAGGGAGGGAGAAAAATTTGGAACTCAAAAATCTTGTAAAAATGAATGTTGAAAACTATCTTTACATGTAATTGGAAAAAATAAAATACTATTAAGTGGGGGAGGGGAAGAAATCCCCTATTAGTAAGCTCTGTCAGTATAGGTGCTGGTAATCAAGAGGATCTCAGATTTCCCCAGCTCTAGGGAGGCCTTCTCTTTGCCATTTAAAGCGTATGCCTTTTGTTGGTGGAGTTGTGAACTGATCCAACCATTCTGGAGAGAAATTTGTAACTATGCCCAAAGGGCTATAAAACTGTGTATACCCTTTGTTTCAGCAATACCACTACAAGATCTGTGTCCTAAAGAGATTTTTATTTAAAGGGAAAAGGACCTACTTATGCAAAAATATTTCTATTAGCTGTTTTTGTGGCAACAAAGAATTGGAAATTGAGGGGACGCCCATCAATTGGGAAATGGCTGAACAAGCTGTGGTATATGATTGTAATGAAATACTGTTATGCTATAAGAAATGACAGGCAGAATGGTTTTAGAAAAAAGACTTACATGAACTAATACAAAGTGAAATGAGCAAACCAGGAGAACATTGTACACAGCAACAGCAATATTGTATAGTGATCAACTATGAATGACTTAGCTATTTTCAGCAATACAAGGATTTAAAACAGAATATCCCAAAGGGCTCCTGATGAAAAATGTTGTCCACATCCCGAGAAAGAACTGATGTAATATGAATATAGATGAAAGCATGCTTTTTCTTCCTTTCTTTCCTTCTTTCTTTCTTTTCTTCTTCCTTCCTTCCCTTCTTCCTTCCTTCCTTCCTTGTTTCCTTCCTTTCTTTCTTTGTTGGAGTTTTCTTCCACAAAATGACTAATATGAAAATATGTTTTACATGATTGCAAATATATAACCTATATCTGATTGTTTACCATCTTGGGGGGGTAGAGAATTTGGAATTCAAAAATTTTAAAAATGAATATTAAAAATTGTTTTTGCATGTAATTAGTGGAGGGGAATAAAATATTTTTAAAATATAGAGTTATGTACCTTTGCTTTCCTCCTCTCCCTCTCAGGAACTCTGCCATTCTTCTTTCCTAAGACTCGTAATGAATCAGGAATCATATTTCACTATACATAAACAGCTGGTAGCCTCTCTGGGCTTTGGGAGATCACCAAAATTCACCTCAGTAGGTGTGTTCCATTTACATGTTTATTTACATATTGTCTCCTCCACTAAAATGTCTCCTTCAGGATGGAAGCTTTTTTGAAAAACGTTTTGGTGTTTGTTGGGTTTTGGTGTATATATAACACTTAGCATAGTACCTGGCACATAGTAAATACTTAATAAATGTTTATTGATTGACGGTCTCTTCCTCTCTTGTTTTTTCCCCCTTATATCTTATTGTCAAAACTACTTTCCTGGCTTCTTAGTTTCTAATGTTTCAGATCATAGGCTCCTTATAGTTAATGACTCATTCTTATCTTTTAAGGCAAAACTCAAGAAATCTTTCAAAGTCCTTACATAGTTTTCCAGTTGTTCCCAAACACTATTTGATTTGTAATTTTGTCAGTTTTAAACTTTAAAACTCCAAAACCATTCACATTCCAAATGAGCTGATGTACCACAATGCCCTGCAGCTATTGTCAGCCTCAGATATTTCTCTGCTTTTAAAAAGGTGCTTTGAGAACATTTATTTGAGGGGCAGTTTTCTCTCTGGTCCTCAGAATATTCTGTGTTATCAGAATTTTGTGGAAGAGACTATTTCTTTATAAGTTGGTTTGATCAGTTTTTATTACCCCAATGTTCTTTTTCTGCCTTTTCAGCAACCAAGCTGTTCACATGTGAAAGAGATAATATCTTACATAAATGTATGCTAAATAAATACAAGGTAATTATGGGAGGAGATGAGGTGGTATCAATTAACCCAGTCACTAAGAATTTAAGTTAATTCTTAAGTTAATTAATTAATTTAATTAATTAAGAATTAATATTAAGAGCCTAATAGATATAGTTGGAGGCCTCCAGAAAAGTCTGATTTAGGAGGTCACCATTGAGCTGACCTTTGATGGAATTTAGGGATTCCAAGAGTTAGAGATAATAGCAAATAAAAAGTAATAGCATTCATATAATTCATATAACGTACTTCACATTTGTTATCTCATTTCATTCTTCATTACTCTGTGAGGTGGGTGCTATTTTTATGCCTATTTTACATATGAGGAAACTTGCCTGGAATCACACAACTCAATCCAAGTTAGAGTTTGAATTTAAATTTTACATTCTCCAAGTCTAGCACTCCATCCATGAAAGACATTCTAAGCATGGACAGATAGACTATGCAAAGGCACAGAGACAAGATGCAAAAATGTCTTGTTATGAGGAGTAGCAAGGCCAGGTTAGCAGAATCACGGAGTCCGTCCTGGAAGATGGCTTCAGACCTGGAACTCTCACCTGGGAAGTACACTCTGCCCCTGGGTCCCCTCCCTCTTTTTGGAGGGTGGAGGATTTTTCTCCAAACCTCCATTTAAAGAGATCCGCAGGCCACTATTTTCCTGCTAGACCATACTCCTCAGGATACTTTCATCACAACTGGATACCATCTCTTCCTCTCCTCCCTTTCTAGCTTCCTCTTATATGTTTTCTTCCCCATTAGAATGTAAACTTCTTGAAGCCAAGCAGTATCTTTCTTTTTGTCTATACTGGTCTTCCCACAGTTTAGCACTATACCAGTCACAGAGTAAGTGATTGTGGACTGTTTGCCTAGAGTGGAGTAATGTAAATGTAAGGTAATTTCTTTTTAATGTACTCTTACTTCATATGGAGAAATTTGTTGCTGAGTGGTCTGCTTTGACAATCACTTACTTGACTGGTGGGACTTAGGTCAGCTCAGTTCTGACACAGTCGTTTGCTAATTTTAAATGTGACAAGTTGTGTAGTATACCGCCATGTAGCACCAGAAGTCTTCTCTGATTATGGGGCAAATGTAATTTATCTGATTCTTTATTGAAGATGATAATTAGTATAGAATAAGTTAAGGTGAGGTCATTCACAGAGATGACCTAGAGTCTGAGCTCAGTAAGATAAGAGGAGAGATAGAGGTGAAAAGACTGATTTCAAATAAGCTTAAATCTGGAAGTGATGGATAATAGTTGTTCATGAGGAGTAAATCCAGCTGAGCAGAGCATCCGCTTAAAAGTAGACAAAAAGAAAAGTCATCCAATGAAGCAACTAGTTTGGCTGAGATTCGTGCACCAATCGACACAGAAGTTACATACATCACAACATTTTATGAACATTTTTCAAATAAAAAGAAGATATTGAAATTTATATTTCCAGGGTTGTGAGTTACTCTTAGCACATGGATTTTCTTCACTCATGTGCCTTCTTGGCAGATTTCTGTGTTTGCCCACTCTCCCTCGCAAATATGGAGTGCCACTAGTCGGAAAGTGTGACTCAAGTTTACGTATGCATTGTGATATGTTTATTATTCTTGCATTTGTTCTGAGTACCTGAGATAACATTTGTCTTCTAGTATTATTAAATATAACCCAACCCCAAAGCTCTTCAGTACAGAACTCTCCTCACTAGGAGCATCAATGCCTTGTGCCTGCATAAGGGGTGGGGTAGAGTTAGTGAAAGTGAGAGAGAAAAGAGAGTCTCTTCAGTCTCTTTGGATGCTTCCAGCTACCAGCTTCAAGAGAGAAGATGAGCCACTTCAACTTCTCCCAAGAGAGAAGAAGCCAACATGTAAGACCAATCAGGATCTCATTCCTAGCTTGTTACAGTAGACTTTGGGGGATTTCCCTTTGAATGACATCTGAAATTCTCTCCCACAGTTGAACTGAGAAATCTCTTTCCCACTGGGAAAGTTCCTTTGGTCTGGACGGTCTGGTATATACATTTTCATATGTATACTTTCTGATTTCTGCTTTGGCATCAACTTGAATAAATGGGCTTCTTTGCTATTTGCTATGGGTGTTCATAGTGGTATCTGATGAGGAGACCAAGTCTTAAATATAAAGCTTGGGGGCCTCATTTCCTGGTAAAGAAGTGATTAGGAGCTGTAGCTTGAAGCTTAAAATTATTTTTCCTTTTATTTTAAGGAAGCAGAGAGAATATTGTAGCCCAGTATTTTTCTCTCTGAGGAGAGCAGAATGTCATCCTCTGAACCCAACCTCCTGCTTCTGCTCTTGCCAGGAATCAGTCTCTCTTAGAGAAGGGTAGAAGGAGGATGCTAGAGATATCTATTCTTTATCCTACAATGAGCCATATATTTCACTCGCTGTCACACTGAGACAATCACATTACGTAAATAATCAGTTATGTTTAAGATCTAAAATTCTCATTATCTTTTGAGTAAAAGGAATTCTATCCCTTGGGGTTTGAGAGCTGAACTGGTGCTTAGGAAGAATATAATCTCCCACAATAAGATTACAAATAGGGCTTTCTCTGGGAACTTTTCACTAACTTCACAGTTAAGGCAAGTTGAAATGAATGAGCAAGCCAAGAAAGTGAGTAGATATCTGCATTCCCCATGTGAAAAGTGTGAGGTTTACATTATGGATGGCCATTCCATGTATATGTTATACCTAATAAGGCTAGAAAAGTGTTTGGAGCCAGATTTGAAGGACTTTAAATGCAAAACATTATAGTTAGTATCCTAAGTTGATCCTAGTGATAATAGTTAGCCAGTGGAGTTTGTTGGCAATGTAGCGTAAGAGACCTGTGATTTTAAAATATCACTATGGCAGTTATGTGAAGGATGGATTGGAGAAGGAAAGATTAGACACATGTTATCTGTTGCAATAGTCTACTGTAGATAATAAGATCTTAAACTAGGGACTATGGCTATGTGAGTAAAAAGAAGAAAATAGATGCCAAAACCTTTGGGATGATACACTTGATTGGACTTGGCAACTGAATAACAACAACATTTTTTTAGCATTTACTACATATCAGGTACAATGCTAAATCCTGTATAATTACTGGATACAACAGTCCTTGAGGTAAGCACTGTTATTATCCCCATTTTATAGATAAGGAAACTGAAGCAAACAGAGATCAAATGATTTTTCTAGGGTCCCACAGTTAGTAAATCTCTGAAGTAGGTCTTCTTGACTCTAGAGCCAATGCTCTATCCACTGTACCACCAAGCTGCCTCTCATGGAGTGAGGGTGAGTGAAGTTTTGGCAAAGGGTGATGGTATCCTGAACAGAAATAGGGAAGTTTAGGGGCAGGGAAAATAATGAGTTTTAAACTTGTTGAATTTGAGAACCCCAGGGGATCATTTTGAAACATCCAATAGGCAATCTAAAGCAAAGGAAAGAGATTAGGGCTAGATGAACAGATCTGGCAATCATCTGCATAGTGATACTAATAGAACCCATGGGAACTTTTGAAGTCACAAAGGGAAAGACTATTAAAAGAGGGCTCCAGACAAAGCCTTTGTGATACGCCCATGGTTAGTGGGTTGTTCATTCTTCATTTTCAAAGAGGACCACTTACATCACAAGTGTGATGTCTTGACTTGGATGTGAATTGGATGTAAATGAAGCAGAGCTGCCCAACTTGATCAGCTTCACTCTTTCCTCCAGGGTCATGGAAGTCCAGTGGCAAGACAAAAGTCAAGAGGACTGGCCCTGGCCCAGGATGCAGGGGTGTGGGGGGGAAAGGGTAACCTTGGCCTTTCCCAATTAGGTCTTTCCTAGATCTCAGTTTGTGGAAGGCAACACTCGTTCAGTGACTAAGGGCTAGACCAAGATGGCCCAATTTACTATCACAAAACTAACAATTTGGGTAGAACATGGATGAATATCTGGCAAAGGAGATGGAAAAGGAACAGTCAGAAAGGTAGGAGTAGACCCAAGGGAGAGCAAAGTCTGGAAAACCCAGAGAGGGGAGAACATCCTGGATGATAAGGTGGTCAACAATGACCAAAAGAAGTGGTTGTTTTATTGGTTACTTTTGCTAAACTGTTTTACTTTGTTACAAGGGGAAGGTTCAGTTGGAGTACAGGACACACTACAGTGTGGCTGTAGTCTTCAGAGATGACTGTCATCATTTGAAAGCATCAATACAATGTATTTTTTTAAGTAGTATTCAAGGGAGGGACCCTGTGCATCTTATAACGTCTGGCAAACAGTAGGGACCTAATCAATGCTTGTCGATCGACTGAATCGCAAAACATTCGAGGGAGAAGAACCAGGCTCAGAAGAGGAAAAGTTGCAAATGTCTAAGCCCCTTCCTATCTTAAAGGCAACATAATAGCCTATTTACTCTTCGGCAGGAGGTCAATTTCAAAGTGCTCAGAGGTCACGCAGATAATAAGGTTATTTTTTAACGGGTCAATAAAGAAACCTCGTTTTGGTTAGAAATGGGGTAAGGCAAAAGTTTTGACCCCGACGTGATTTGAACACGCAACCTTCTGATCTGGAGTCAGACGCGCTACCGTTGCGCCACGAGGCCACAGCGGCCTCTCTTTCTCACTCAAGTATATGGAAGGACGAGAGATGGGTGGAATTTCTCAAGTCCCGCCTTACCTTTCCTGGCCCGTTTCTCGAGCCTAAGTCCGGTGGGAGCTGCGGTGAAGGGAAGCCGCCACGCGCGCTTTAGCGCCTTTGAAGGAACACTCTCCCTCCTTGGGTCTCGCAGCCCGAGATTTTCTAGGCGGGATCGGGCAGGTCGGGCGCGCTCGTGTGTGCTGCGGCTGGTTGCCATCCCTTCCTTTCCTGGTCGGCCGGGCCACTCTGGGAATGAATCACAAACCCTAACGCTCAGGCTGTTTGTAGGCTTGTTTGTTTTCCATTCTCTCTCCCTATATCCTCCCTCTAACCGAGAATGACCAAAATATTCTATTCTCAGTCGCCCTCAGAGGTTCCCACGTCAGGCTTCACAAGGAGAGGCGCGAAGTGCTGGGTGAGGAAGGAGAGAAGCGGGTACTAAGTTACAAATCGCTGCTATCACCTGGAGGGGAAACAAATTTAGGGGGCTGGGAGTCTGGAGGAAAAGGTAGGCGGAGGGAAAAGAAAGGGTCAGTCAGGCGCCAGGTATTTACCAAGAGCCTATCATGTTCCAAACACTGATCTGAGTGCTAGGGATACAAACACATAAAAATCTTTTTCTTTTTTTTGCTCTCTAGAACTCACAGTCCAGTGGAAGAGATAACGTGCAGGCAACTTTGTAACACAAATAAGCTCTAGACTGCCATGTAAAGTGAAGGTCATTTCAGAAGGAAGACTAGAGGGCGCTAGAGGGAATGGCTTCTTGTAGAAGATGGAGGCCTGCGGGAGATGTTTGTGCACAGCGACCGCAACATTGTAACATTTAAGTGGCAAAGATCTGGCTACTCTGATCAGTACCATGATCCAAGACAATTCGAAAGGACTCATAAGACAGAAAGAACTGATGAATTCTGAGTGCAAAATAGAGTATGATTTTCTCACTTTATTTTACTTACTTTTTAAAGAAAAAGTCTAATCTGGAAATATGTTTTACATAATTTCACACGTATAATTGATATCATTGCTTGTCTTCACAGTGGGAAGAAAGGAGAGAATTTGGAACTCAAAATTTAAAAAGAAAAGAATGTTTAAAATAAATGATAGTTAGTTAATTTTTTTTTTTTAAGATGCAAGCTTAGCTGAGATTTAAAGGAAACCAGGGGAAGCCAAGAGGCAGGGGAAAAGAGGGGTTTTGGTATAGCTGGAGTGAAAAAATTATGGGTCATAGAACCAAAGAGCAAAGCTTAAATCCCACCTGTGTAGCCCACCTCCAGTCACCCACCCCACATCCATATGTGTGAGACTGACAGAGACTCTGACTCCAACCCAGATCGCAGGGACGTCTGGAAAGTCACCTCTCTGAGCCTCAGTTTCTCCCTTCCTTTTACTGCTGATTCTCTGTCTTTCTATGGCTCTAGGTATTCCAACATTCTCCATCAGATCTCTCATTGAACAGAAGAAGATATCTTGGATATCTGTGCATATCTTTCCTGGTGGTTTTTAATTTGAAGAAACTGAATGAGGAGAGCTCTAGATTCTAAATCTGGAAAAGAATCTCTTTGACATTCTACTTAGGAGTATTGCAGCTAGCTGTTACAACCCACTGAGGAAGAGTATGGCTGGAGCCAACTAATACTTGTAGAGCTCTTCTCTCTTTGAAAGCTGATAAAGGGCTCTACTTCTTTCCCCCTTCTCCTTCCTTTTTACTGCCACAGAGGACAGAGGTAAAATCCAAAACTTTTTTTCTTTTAAGTTGTTTAAGTTCTCTTTTAATTAGCATCTAGGTTGCCCAGTGAGTAGACTTCTGGAGATGGGGTCAAGAAGATCAGAGTTCAAATCCTGCCTCACATTGTGACCACTTTGACTTCTGCCTCTTTTCTCAAACTGTGAAATGGGTATATAATAGCACCTACCTCTCAGGGTTGTTGTGAGGATCAAATGAGATACACTGGTAAAGCATGGTGCTTAGTACCACTGATTTAGATAAAGGATTTACTTCATTGTTTGTGAAGGGAAAGGCTGTGAGAACTGGGGGAGTAACTGGCAGATTATGAACAAAGAAATAAAAGGGCAGAGCTTCTGTACTAGTTGGGGGCTCCAGAACTAAAGAGAGAATCTTATTGATGATTACTATTTTTATAAATTCCCTGAACAACATAACATCCCAAGTGAACTCCAACTTCATGGGTTGTTCTGGGCACATGAATTTAAAACTGTGCAACTAGATCCTGAAAAATCAAAGGAGAGATTAAAAACTAATAAATAAAACTAGAAGCTGGTTTAATAAAAAAACTAATATGATAAATAAACCACTGGTTAATTTGATTAAAAAAGGAAAGAAGAATATCAAATTACTAGTATTCTAAATGAAAGGGGTGAATTTACCACCAATGAAGAGAAAATTAAGACAATTCTTAGGAGCTATTTTGCCCAACTATATGCCAATAGATTTGACGATCTAAGTGAAATAGATGAGTATCTACAAAAATATAAATCACCCAGATTAACAGAAAGAAGAAATAAAATAAATAACCCAATCTTAGAAAGAGATTGAACAAGTCATCAATGAACTTCCTAAGAAATAATCCCCAGGACCAGATGGATTTGCAATCAAATTCTACAAAACATTTCTTTAAATGAATTCCAATGCTATTTAAATTATGTGGGAAAATAAGCAAAGGAGTCCTACGAAATTCCTTTTACATCACAAATGTGGTGCTGATACCCAAAACAGGAAGAGTCAAAATGCAGTAAGAAAATTATAGATAAATTTCTCTAATGAATATTGATGCAAAAATTTTTAAATAAAATACTAGCAAGAGATTACAGCAATATATCACAAAAATAATACAATATGACCAGGTGGGATTTATACCAGGAATGCAGGGCTGGTTCAATATTAGGAAAACTATTAGCATAATTGACCATATCAATAACTAAACCAATAGAAATCAAATGATTGTCTCAATAAATGTATAAAAAGTCTTTGGTAAAATACAGCACCCATTCCTATTAAAAACACTAGAGAGCATAACATAGGGAGCATACCATAAAAGGATAAGTAATATTTATATAAAATCAGCAAACATTATCTGTAATGGGGATAAGCTAGAAGCCTTTCCAGTGAGATCAAGGGTGAAACAAAGATGCCCATTATCACCTCTATTATTTAATATTGTACTAGAAATGTTAGCTATACGAATAAGAGAAGAAAAAGAAATTAAAGGAATTAGGTAATGATGAAACAAAACTATCACTCTTTACAGATATGATGGTATCTATACTTAGAGAATCAACTAAAAAACTACTTGAAATTATTAACAACTTTAGCAAAGTTGAAGGATATAAAATAAACCCACATAAATTATCATCATTTCCATATATTGCCAAAAAAGTCCAGCAGCAAGAGACAGAAGGAGAAATTCCATTTAAAATAACTGTAGACAATACATGGGAGTCCACCTGCCAAGACAAGCTTAGGAGCTATATGAACACACCTATAAAACACTTTGCACACAAATAAAGTCAGATCTAAATAAGTGGAAGAATGTCAATTGCTGCTCATGGGTAAGCCAAAGGAATGTAACAAAAAAGACAATTCTACCCAAATTAATCTGTTTATTCAGTACCATATCAAACTATCAAAAAAACTTTTATAGAGCTAAAAGATAATAAAATTCATCTGGAAGAACAAAAGCTCAAAGATATAAAGGGATCAATGAAAAGCAAATGAAGGTGGTCTAGCCATACCAAATTTCCAATTGTATTATAAAGTGGTAATTATCAAAACAATCTAGTACTGACTAAGAAAATAAAGTGGTAGATCAGTGGAATAGATTAGGTACAAATTACATTATAGTAAATGACTATTGTAATCTAGTAAATGATAAACCCAAAATCCAAGCTTTTAGAAGAAAAACTCATTATTTGATTAAAAACTGCTGGGAAAACTGGAAAACAGCATGGCAGAAACTAGGTACAGACCAACATCTCACATCTTAAATAAAGTCAAAATGAATTTACATGATTTATACATAAAGGGTGATACTATAAGCAAATTAAGAGAGTATGGAATAGTTTATCTGTCAGATTTATGGATAAGGGAAGGATTTAGTACCAAAGAAGATATAGAGAGCATAACAAAATGTAAAATAGATCATTTTGACTATATAAAATTAAGGAGTTTTTGCACAAACAAAATCAATGTAACCAAAATTATAAGGAAAGCAGAAAAATGGGGGAAAATCTTTGCAATGAGTATCTCTGATAAAGGCTTCACTTCTCAACTATATGGAAAACTGAGTCAAATTTATAAAAATACAAGACATTCCCCATTTGATAAACGGTAAAAAGATATGAACAGGCAGTTTTCAGACAAAGAAATCAAAGCTATCTATAATCATAGGAAAAAATGCTCTAAATCACTATTGACCAGAGAAATACAAATTAAAGCAACTCTAAGGTACCACCTCATACTTATTAGAGTAGCTAATATGACAAAAAAGGAAAATGTTGGATGTTGGAGAGGATGCGGAAAAACTAGGACACTAATGCACTTTTGGTGGAGTTGTGAACTAATCCAACCATTCTGGAGAGCAATTTGGAACTATACCCAAAGGGCTATAAAACTGTGCATTTGATCCAGTAATACCACTGCTAGGTCTATATCCCAAAGACATCCAAAAAACAGGGAAAAGGACCTATTTGTAAAAAGTATTTATTGCAGCTCTTTTTGCAGTGACTAATAATTGGAAATCAAAGGGATGCCCATCAATTGGGGAATGACTAAACAAGCTGTGGTATATGATTGTAATAGAATATTATTGCACTACAAGCAATGACAAACAGGATGATTTCAGAAAAACCTGAAAAGACTTATATGAACCGATGCATAGTGAACAGAACAAGAGAATGTTGTTTGCAGTATCAGCAATACTGTATAATGAAGAATTGTGAATGACTTAGCTATTCTCAGCAATGTAGCGATTCAAAACAATTCCAAAGGACTAATGATGAAGCATACTTTCTACAAGAGAAAGAGTTCATATTGACTGAATACAGACTGAAGCATGCTATCTTTCACTTTCTTTCATTTTTTCTTTCATTCGAATCTTTTTGTACAAAATGACTAATATGGAAATATTTTACGTAATTTCATGTGTATAACCTATATCTGATTGCTTACTGTCTCAGGGAAGGGGGAGGGGAGGGAAGGATAGAATTAAAAACTTAAAACTTTAAATAAAAATGTTTTTTTAAAAATGGGGAAAAAACCTCAGCCAAGTTCACTTCATACAGTGTGTGTATATATACATATGTGTGTATGTGTGTTTATATAGGTATGTATATGTACATATATGTGTGTATACATGCACACACATACACACACGTGTGTGTACATACATGTGTGCGCATGTATGTGTATATACATACATACATATACATGCATATATATATATATATATATATGGGATTGCTTCAGAGAACAAAGAAAAGAATTAAGGTAAAATCAAGCGTCTGAAAGTAGAGTTTGGGAAAGGGTGGCTCCAGGAAGGTCATCCAAGAGAGTGGTGGTACCTAATGGCCTTTCCTCCCATCTTCATCCTTCTTGACCTCTCTGAAGCCTTTCACACTGATGACGATCACCTTCTTAATATTCTTTTCTCTCTAGGTTTTCATGACACTTTTCCACATTTGGTGAGGAGAGCTGCTTTCATTGGAGGAAAGCTTTGATGGTGGTTGCTGACTGGAGAAAACAGAATCCTAAAAGCTGACTTTCTGTATAGTACCACCTGTTATGGTGGTTATTGGTTGTTGAAGAAGACCATTACATCAGGGTGATGATGTCATGACATGTAAATAAATTGAATTTAAGTGAGAAAGGGCTCTACAAGGTCACCAGCCTCACTTTCTCCTCCGAAGTCATATGGGTCCAGTGGCCAGATGTAGATCAGGACAACTGAAGATGGCCCAGGGTGGTCTTTAACAGGTCTCAGTGTGAGTCAGTGCCCATTTAGTGATTAAGGCTTAAAAAGAAAGGGACAACCTAGAGCTTGTAAAAAGAGCTTGTAAAAACCTCTCCTTTCCTCCAAGTCCCCTGCACCCTTCCCAGCTCCTTCTCTGTGGTTCAAGAGGAAGAAATTCCTTGAAACCAGAGATGTGCCTCAAATAGCTTTTCAGATTCCAACTTAAGCAGAAACTGCTTTTCGTTGAAAGTACATACTGTTCCCTAAACTGGGTTGTAAAATGATCTGGGAACATGAATTTCCCTCACCTTTGAATTTGTGCCCACTCACCCAGGGATATTGTGACCTTGGTTCATGGGTGGATTGTTATTATAATTTTACATTGTTTGGTCAGGGTTTATTGATTTAATGTGAATGGTACCATCTTGGTTGATATGATTAAATAGGAAGGACGTCAGTGGAAATCTAGGAGTTATGTTTTGTTGTCCGGTAGTTTCAGTAGGGTCTGACTCTTTGTGACACCATTTGGGATTTTCTCAGCAAAGCTACAGGAGAGGTTTGCCATTTCCTTCTCCAAATACCATTTCCTTCTCCATTAGGAATTAGAGTAGTGACTAGTAGATGTCTTTTCCTTTTTCAGCCTCCCCACTCCCTAAATGTGCGCTTACCCCTAGTACTCTAAGACTGAGTTGTAGCTGTATAGCCACCCTCACCTAGGGAACTGTTCCAGTCTGCCAGTGGAGGTGCAGGTGGGTGATCAAACCATCTCCAGCCCAATGAAAAAGCCTGGAGAGAGTTGAGAATTGGTTTCATGCTCCACACTTACTATACACATAGTAAGTGTTCTCTATCTGTACAATGATGAAGTGTTCTCTATCGGTACAATGATGAAGTGTTCTCTATCTGTACCATGAATCATGTCCATCCAGAAAACCTACCCAATGTGTTGTAGGCCTTCCTACAATTTATTTTACATTTCCAAGGTACTAGTATAATTAGATATACGTGACCCCAACTCATTTTCCACCTATATATTTTCTGTGTGATTTGTTTCTCTTTTTGCTAATCAGGTTCAGGATTTATCTCATGAGAGGGTTTATTGGTTGGTTGTCATTCATCTTCGAAGAGGACCAAAATGACATCACCATTGTAAAGTGAAATTTCAGCGTGTCTAACTGTGGCTGATCAAACCAATACGAGCTCGAAATGCTCTACCACAGGTTGGGCACAGATAGTCTGGGTGAATATTTGGGGTGGATATTCCAAATTTGCGCATCCTGCATTTACTTTGTGCTGTCCAGGTTCTGCTTTGCTTAAAGAGCACAGTACCTTTTCTTATGTGGGCACGCCATGCTGAGCAGTCCTGTGCCAGTGTCTCCCATGTTGCACAGTCAAATTCAAAGTTCTTGAGAGAGACCTTAAGTGTCCTTGTATCGTTTCTTCTGGTCACCATGTGATCAGCTGCCCCATGCCAGTTCTCCATAAAATAGTGTTTTTGGCAAGCGTACATTTTGCATTCAAACAACATGGCCAGCCCATCGGAGTTACACTCTGGGAAGCATAGTTTGAATGCTTGGCAGTTCAGCTCGAGCAAGGACTTCAGTGTCTGGTACCTTATCATGCCAGGTGATCCTCAGAATTTTCCCAAGACAGTTCAAGTGGAAGCGATTCAGTTTCCTGGAGGAAACCTAGAGGGTTTATTAAGTACTAAACAAACCACCCCATCCCAACAACCAAAAGATCTGAGCCTGAGATGAGTAACAGTGCTTACAGCTATCAGAATTGGAAGAAACCTCAGAGATAATCTAGTTCCAACCTCATCACTCCCTCTAACTACAAATCAGGTAAAAAAAAATTTTAAATTTAAATTAAAAAAGAATTTCTTTCTTTGCTGAGGTGGGTCACCAAAGGTGTGGAACACAAATATACTGTTAGATTCTGTTGATGCGCTGATTACTTTTGAACTGGTTTTTTTCCTCTTTCTTTTATGTTCTTTGTTATAGGAGTCATAGAAATGACTCCTGTCAGAGAGGGATATATTTAAAAATGTGATGTAAAAATAAAAATTAATTTTTTAAAAAAGTTTATAAGTGCTTAAATTAATTCCACATTGAAATTAAAGAGTAAAATCAGAATATGGAAATTAACTTGAAATGTTAGGGCAAGAGAGTGGGAGGGAGGGAATAAGCATTTAAAATAGAGCTCACTAAGTGGCAGACTGTGCTAAGCACTTTACAAATATTATCTCACAACAACTCTGCGAGGTAAGTGCTGGAAAGTGGTTTCTCAGGCCAGGATGTTAACTCAGGTTTGAAAGTGGAACAAAATGAAACACTCAGAGATCATCTGACAGTTACCAAAAAAGATACTCATGCAAAAGAATCTCAACAAACAGACAGACCTCAGTTCCTTTAATTTCCTGAGCCTGTGTTGTCCACTATGGGGGAAGCTGCTGGGACTCCTTGTGGCCTTTTTGTACTCAGGTGGCCAAGAAGCTTTGTCAGCTGCTGGAACCTTTAGTCTTCTGAGTCAATTTTTTTAAGATGAATTTTTAAAAAATTTGTTGCGTGGGGCAAAACACAGTGGGGTGCTGAACTGGGTGGGTGGGCGGAGGCCAAGGGATAACGAGTTAGTGGATTTCTATGGAGATGGGATGGGGAAGAATATCTGAAATTCTTCCCAGCCAGACATTGAAAACCATGTTACTATGAACTGCAAATGTCTGCATGAGTAGCAGTGAATAATAGCTAACATTTATATAACGCTTTAAAGTTTGCAAAGAACTTTACAGGTATTATCTTATTATTGTTATTATTAAACTCTAAGTTTCCCATTTTACAGATGGGAAACTGAGGCAGACAGAGGTTAAATGACTTGCCCAGGGCAAGTGAGTAAGACTGAGGCAGAATTGACTTTGTCAGCATTCAACTGTGCCAATTAGCCTTCTCTATTAGAAAGGATTATAAAATAGTAAGAGCATTTTATTTCCATAATTATAATTGTTCTCCCTGCATCAAATCTTGCCCCATTCCAATCCATTCTCCGCTCAGCTGGCAAAGTGATTTTTCTCAAGCGAAGTTCTGATCTGTAACCATGTCATCTTACTTAGTAAACTCCAGTAACTCCCTATTGCCTTCAGAATCAAATATGATGTCGTCTATTTGGCATTTAAACCTTAACCATTGGGGCCTTTTCTACTCCATGGACTTGAGGATCCAACTCCATTTGCCCAGGCTCACCTTCGTGACTGGAATGCTCTTCCTCCTCTTGACTTTTTTTCAGTACTCTGCTCACATCCTACCTTCAGTAAGAGACCTTTCCTGGAAAGACCCAGCTGCTAGTCCAACTGTCAAATTACCTTCCATCTACCCCTGTCTTCGCATAGTTATTTATGTGTTGTCTTTCCTCTCTCCCCCTAGCAGAATGCAAATGCTTGATAGATGCCAGGACCATACAGTGTGTCAAGAGGAATGCTGTGAGATCTTGAGCAGTCAGATCAATCTTCCCAAAATATTGAGTTCATTATATTGTCCTTCGGGTTGAATTGGTTCCCACTAGCTAGAGAATAAAGCACAATATCCTTAGGCTGACATTTAACGCTTAATCACAATCTGACTTCTTGTTATGTAGCCAACCGTACCTTTTACTCTTTCATCTCAGAAATTCTCTGCCCCTATCACTTATGATCACTTTTGTTATAGCTAAATGCTTCCCATCTCTACCTAAATTTCTTTTTTTCCACGTATTTCCACTTAAGTCCGTCCTCAAGATCACTTCACAGCTTCTTTCTCTAGCACTCATCACCACATTTCCAGGTTCCCTGGAGTCTATTAAAAAGTGAAGGACCCAAAATGGGCTCGTCCGGGATTTGAACCCGGGACCTCTCGCACCCGAAGCGAGAATCATACCCCTAGACCAACGAGCCGACGAAAGGTCTGGACCAGAGAGAAACTTCTGAGGCTGTGTGTGCAAGGGTGTGTGCGCCGAGAAAATGAATTCTTGGGGTCTCTGGATAAAGGGCAAAACTGCAGAACAGAAAATTGTTAATACGGACGCCTGGCCCAGAGCTCAGACTCCGGGCTACAGCTCCTCCCAGAAAACAGCGCGTTTAGAGAAGTTGGAAGGAGGGAAAGGGTCCTCAACTCCGCCCCTTGTGTGTTTCAGTCCGTGTGTGTGTGTGCGCCTGTGTCTGTGTGTGTTTCTGTGTGTCTGTGTCTGCGTCTGTCTGTGTGTCTGTCTCTGTCTGTCTGTCTTCCCCTCAGGTACCCATCTCTTCACATCATTCCCTGTTTAGCGTCCTAGGACCCCCAGATTGTACCTGGCCTCAGTCCAGCTATCCTTTATCCTGGGATCTCCGTATTAAAGTCCCCTCCCCACTCCACCCTCTTCTGTCTCTGTCCTTTTACCTCCATTCTAGCTATTTCCCAGGATCCCGCCGGGGGGTCCAGCTCCTGTCTCTGAGTGCTCAAGTACTGCCCCGGTTTCCACAGATGACCCTGACCTTTGAGGATGTGATCACTTACCTCTTCCCAGGAGAATAGGGACTACTTGGTCTAACACAAAGACCCTTTTCCTGGGCTTGATGAAGGAGAATTATCGGGCTAGTCTCTAATTCCTATGTGAGTGAGACTCCCTCTTACTTCTCTCTTCTCAACCCCTCTTGAGGCCCTGGGAACTAGGAGCACCTAGAAAACAGACTAGAAAAGAGGACGGAGATAGAATGAGAGGGCTTCTTTCATTCCTGTACATAGATGTTCGGTGCCAAGGATTCATACAAAGATGACTCGAAGACGGCCTTCATGGGACTGACAGTCTGATTGGGGGAAAAGAAATACATACAGCATGAGAGTTATAAGATTAGTACGTATATAGGAGCAGGGGTAGGTGGGGGAGAGACTGAGCATGGTGTACTAAAACAATCAGGGGAGGCGTAGGGTCAGGGATGACCCTTGGGCTGAGAATTGGTAGAATTTTGATAGGCAAAAAAGGGCCTGGGAAAGGGCATTCCATTATGTTATATACCTACCTCTCTATCTTTTGCCCACATTAAGAGAACTTTTGATTCTTGACCTAAACCAACTGGATTGAAAAAAGGTAAGAGATCCCCAGGGGAACCAGGAACCCTCTTGGACTTCCCTCATCCTATACCCCCATCTTTCCTCATTTTCCTTCCACTGAAAGGAAAAATTAAACTGTTCTACTTCGGTGAAGAACCTTCACTCAACTGTCACTAGTATCTCTCCAGGACAGTGAGACGTACCCTGAGCCTAGGCTCACAGGCTTCCCATCAAAGTAGAAGTTCATATTATCATTCTGTACTTTTCTAGTTCTTTGCCCTTGTGTCTGTTCAGGATAACACTTCTTGAATTTGCCAACAATCTTCATCGTCCCAACATTTCCAATTGTCCTCTACTTTTCCTGCCATTAGAGAGACAATATGCTACAATAAATGAATAAATAAATGAATGAATTCATTAAAGAGCATTTATTAAGCCCTTCTTGCCAACCACTGTCCTAAGTACTGGAGCATAGTCAATAAAGCCAAGTCAATCCTTGCCCTCAAGGAGCAGACAACAAATACAGGGGATTAGTGGCCAGAGAAGGGACACTTTGTTACTGATAGTTGCAGGGAAAGTTATAGCAGGGCCATAGTAAGTAATTGAGATACTTTTGGGGGGGGGGGGGGAATGGAAGAGGCGATTTAATTATGGTCTCAGAAATAAAGGAGGAGAAGAGTGTAATGGTTATGAACACAATAGCAATAAGCTTAGGGAAGCTGTAGAAAACATGAAAGCAGAATAGGGAGAGAAGTGGAGTGTGGTTAGGGCATTTCTGGAATAGTAGACTAGGAAAGCCATTCACTAATAAAGACAGTGGAGTCCCAGAGATTAAAGTAGAAAGAAATGGGTTTGGGCTCGCTTTTAGCTATGTGATTGTGAGCAAGTTATTTTATATCTCAGAACCTCAGGTTCCTCTCCTGTAAAATAGGAGATTCTAATACTTCCTTAGGAGCATGGCATAGTAAATAGAGAGTCAACCTTGGAGTCAAGAGAATCTAGTTTTAATCCCACCTCTAACCAATACTAATTACATGAGAAGGCACATAAACCTTATTATTATTAAATTAATTATATATTAAATGTGTGTGCATATGTGTATATATGTATAATCCCATAATTATATGAGGTAACATATATACCCCAGTAGCCCTATATGAGAGTTGAACAACTTCACTAGAGTGTTTCCTATCCCTATGGCATCAGGAGAGAAGAATGCCTTTTTACAAAATTTAACAACCCCGCCTCCCAACTCCCAGCCTTAATCCTTGTAGGAGATAGAATGAAAAATTGATTTATAGAGTCCAAGCAGGGCAACCCCAAGCTTCCTTTTGCTTGACTGGGATGCCAATTTAATATGTTTGGAGAGGAAGAAGGAAGGAGGCTATGTATTTCAACCAAGGCACTAAGTGCACTTAGGGATGCAGTAGACAAGCATGTCAATCTGCCTTTGAGTCTTGCCTTGAGGAAGATCTTCGCTCAACTGAGGCCTCAGACACTTACCTCAAATCTCGAGCAAGTCACTTAACCCCCATTTGTTTCAGTTTCCCCATCCTAAAAGTGGTGATAATAATAACACTAGGTCTCAGGGTTTTTGTGAGCATTAAATGACATAAAAATTGTAATAGTAGTGTCTGGTAGCAGTAGTGCTATGTAAATGTTAGCTATTTTGTATTATGCTAGTTCTGCCTTGAGAGTCAGAGTATACAATTTTGAGTCTTACACTTGAACTTTGAGTCTTACACTCTGAGTAACTATAGGTTCATATCCTTACTTAACCTTGCCTCAGTTTCCTTATCTGTAAAATTTAGATAATATCTACTGAGATTGTTGTAAAGATGGAATGAGATAATGTGTAGCCCTTACTTTAAATGCCTATATCCAGAGACTACAGGTGGTGTTATTGTAGCTTCAAGAAACACAATGTTTGGAGAAAACAGTTTGTTTTGACAATTTGAAGAAGGTTAAAAAATGGTTTGATGTACAACACTTCTCTCTACGGAGTAAAAGAAAAGATGTACGTTTTCTCTCCGATCCCTGAAGAACTATGAAGAATTTGTACTATAGTATACTTTTTGGATGGAGTCAGGGAGTATATATATGCTTATCTGTGACCCATGAGGATAGATGCAGAATCTGTGCAACATATTTGTTACAAGAGTTTTGTCTTTTTTTCAGTTAAGATTGGGAGAGGTGAGAAGAAGCTAGGGAAAACGTTTTAAAAAAAAGGTCATTGAATCATTTTTTAAATGCACAGAAGAGAAAGATCAGAAGAATTAAACAAGCAGAACTGCTTAGAAAGTTAGATGCTGAAATTATTATATACTTAAAAAAGAAAGGCAAGTTGTATATAATATTCAAAGTTTCATGTACTAAATAATAAAGAGGAGAGTGGGGGAAATACTTTCATTATCTTCTCTCCCAAAAAACTAAGAAGTAAAGAAACTTTTTAAAAAATGAAAACTGTTGTATTATTTCCTGAGGAAATCCTGAAAAAGAAAAACATCAAGCAGTGTATGTAAGGCACGCAGCAGGGCACCATATTGCTTCTGTGGTACCCAATCTTATCTATGGAGGAACCAGATCCAGCTGAACTTCCCAGGGAAATACAATCAATAAAGACTGTTTCTCATACTGAAGAGATTTTGCCATGGAGTAGGTAGAAGCTTCATCTCCAGAAAAAGAGGTCTCCCATTAAGATTCCCCACTCCCTTGACTCTGTTGGCACCAGAGAAGTCCCTGAATATCTAGATTCTTTTCTTTCTTTTTTTTTATTTCAGACTAGATCTTCCAATTTTGCCCAGGTTTAAAATACGTTTACCACTGAGTCAACCTGGTAGCCTTCTCCTCTGAAGGGTTCACTATATTCATGCCCATCTCATTGTAAATACCCAGTTGGCTTTAGCCCTCTGAAATTCAGAATTTTCAAGATCAATCAAGCCACCAACCAAAGTCTTAAAAGAAGTAAGAACTACAGTTGTTTTCCACCATGCCAAATTTCTTCTTCATCATCATCATCATCATTTTGTAGTTATTTCTGGGAAGAGAAAAAGAAAACAAGAAGTAAAGATTGTTTATTGAAGTGAGATCTAGTTGTGCAATGGAAAACTAAACCCTTGCTATTTCTCTTGCCCAGACTCACCCATGAGACCCGGAGCCCTTCCCCTTTCAATGACCACGCTGCAAGGGCAGTTTTTAGCCAGAAAGAGAGCTTGTACAACCACCTGCTCTCTACAAAACTGGAGTATTCTCTTTTCTATGCAGTAGGTGCCAGAGCAGTAGGTTCTTTGGTCCTCAAAAAGAAAAAAAAATCAGCAAAACTGATCAGTGCATTGAAAATGTCTGAAAATATATGCAATGTACCATACCCTTGAACCTCTCATTACTACAAGAATACGAGCCTTGTTTGTCTAGTCCAGCTCCTTCATTTTATTGGGAAAGTTGCCTTAACCAGAACCAGAATAATTCCTTCACTTACCTGGACCTCAGTTTCTTCCTCTGTAAATGTATGAACAGGAGTGGGGAAAGGAGAGAGGAATTTCCATTGATGAGTTCCCACAGATGCTGCTTTACAAAGGATGGATACCTGTCTTCTAGACATGAATTACTGTAAATTACTGTGTAAAATTAGGATAACTGAACTAAATGACCTAAAAGGTATCTTTTAGCTCTGGAATTCTATGGCTATCAGCTGTAAGAGTGCATTAAGTATAAGTTGTCCTTGAAGCATTAATTCACCCTTTATTGCACCTTCAGCCTCTCTTTTAACATCTTCAGTAATGGGAAGCACCATCTAGCGACATGGCAAACCATTCAAATTCTGGATACCTCTGATTGTTGGATTATTCCTTTTGATAGCGAACCAAAATCTGCTTCTCTGTGATACAGGAAAATTACAAACCCTATCCCTAAAATTTGCCTTCCCTGCTTTCCCATGGTATTTATAGTTTTATGTTCTGTATGCTGAAAATAGTCTAACTCCATGCACAAAATTGTTTCCTGTGTTAGAAATAAGAAGGATCCTATTTGACCCATTTTATGATGAAGAGAGAGAAAATATATTATATGCAGGCTTGCAAAACATAAACTGGATTCTTAGATTGCCAAGGCATTGACTGTCTTCCCCTTAAGTTTCCATAGATGTTGGTCACCTACTTTCGAGATATGAATAACTGCTTCCTCTATCTGCTTCCATGTAGCACTCTTGAAGGTGCCCTTATCTCATCTGGGAAATTGAATTACGTAATCTAGTCCCAAAGTTCTCTCTTACTCAACGCCAGTTCCCAGATTGTGATCAAAGAATGAGGTCACAATGTTTTTGAAGGCTCCTACCTTCTCCCGGCTTCTGATCTCACTAGTCACTTGCTTCCCATCCTTACATGACTTCTCATATGTCTGTAATCATATAAACAAGCAATTCTATTTGCTAGAACTTTGGGATCCGTTTCCCTGAAAAGAGAATCCATCATTGCTGTTCACAATAAACTGTGATTAATTTATTATTTAATTAGATTTGTGGTCATTGTGTCATCTGTAACTTCTGCCTTTTTGCCTAGTTCTGCCTTTAGGATAACAGAATCAGATTTAGAAGTGGAAAGAAACTTTGAAGTCATCAAGTCACTCACCTTCATTTTACAGATGGGGAAAATGAGATACAGAGTTTAAATTTGTCTTTCACTTGACAGTTCACCCATATGACTGTCATTTTCTATGTCTTTTGATATTGACTCTAACCAGTTGTAGACTCCCTCCTACACTTCATATTTGTGTTTCAGTCTTGTCCCTCTTCTCACCAAGGCAGTTCCATGAATGCAGGAGAATTTGTCCTCCTTCTTCCAGGTCCACTACCTTCCCTTCTGTCTTTGGTACCTAGAACTATTGTAAAGGAGGGACTTTTCTCTTAATGTTTGTGGAAAATGTTTGCAACTGTTATTGTATGTCTAAAAGTAATTTTGATGTCATAAATCTGTGGCAAAGAGATTGTGCAAAAAAGAGATTGTGACACAGCCCAGGACAAATATATTTCTTTAACATTTCTTCACTGAATTTAGAGCTGGGAGGGACTTTGGAGTCCAACCCTTTCATTTTGAAGTTGAGGAAGTTGAAAGTCCTGAGATGCATGACATTGTGCCCAATGGCACAAACACACAAAGTTGCTAGATCAGTATTCAACCAAGTCCTTCTGACTCTGTGTCCAGTATTCTCTACAAAAGTGTGAGGGGGAAGGGATGGGAAGGGATCTCCAGTAATTCTGTTCTATATCTTGCCACTGCACCCAGATAGCTCTAGAGGAGAAAGTGAGGTTGGTGATTTTGCACAGCCCTCCCTCGCTTAAATCCAATTCACTTGCAAGTCACCTTCCTGATGTCACGGTCTTCTTTGAGAAGGAAGAAGAAACATCAACAAAAGTATGAATTGCCTAAATCGCATAACCAGGAACAGAGTCCAGTCATTACCAATCTCAGCTCCTCTGAGAGACTTTTAAAATAAGAGCTTATTATAAATAAGAATTTTAAAATAATTGAAAAGCTCTTTTAAAAAGCATAGTGCTTTCAAGTTTGCACTTATGTATCACATATATATATCACATGTATATATTATATATGGGGATTATGTATAATGTTATGTATAATGTTATTATATATGCTTCCATATCTCTTCCCATTAGAATATAAGTTCTTTGAAGTTGGAACTCAAAGTTTTAGGAATAACTGTCGAGTACTGTTCTTGCCGCTAGGAAATAAGAAATACAGGTAAAGGGGTATAGAAAGTTATTTGGCCCAACAGTTCAGAGGAGAGGATGGAGACAAGGGCAGAGAGGAATGATGGAGGAGGGAGCGGAGTGGTGATGGGGGCAATTGGAATGCTCGGTGTTTTGGGGTGGGGGGAGGGGATAAGGGGGGAGAAAATTTGGAACCCAAAAATTCTGTGAAAATGAATGTTAAAAGTTAAATAAATTAAAATTAAAAAAAATAAAAAGGACAAAGAAAAAAAGAATATAAGTTCTTTGAAGGCAAGAATGATTCATATTGATTTTTATATTCTGGTACAGTACCAGGCACATAATAGACACTTAATAAATGAATATTGATTGACTGCTGTGATTGTGAATCATGGAATACTATAATCTCTGAAGAATTATAGTTGTGGGTCATCTAGGCAATAGAGAGACCCAGGAAGGTTGTAAATAGACTGTAGCATATTATCAAACCAATTATAAGAAATTATATATAATATAAATAAATGTAAAAATATATAATTATATTTATATGTATGTGTGTGTGTATATATATATTATATTAGAGATTAGAGATATCCAACTATAAAGAGAAGTAGGCTGGTTACACGGTGAGAGCTGGGGATAATTTGATAGAGTGCCTCACCGGCATCCGCACCCTAACAATAGATCTTAGAGAAAGGTCCCTAGCCTGTTGAGTTTCCTGCCTCTGAAGGATTTACAGGAGGGCGCAGACGAGATGCTCAGAGAATGAGAAGGCGCAGTCTTTTAAAACGCCAGTCCAGGAAGAGGATTAGATCATCGACTCCAGTCTAGTTGTATGTAATTGGCCTGTGTCCCCGTCACTCAGCCCAACCTCGGACTCCTGCCTCTCCCATTGCCTCTCCCCCAGGAGGCGGGCCCAGCCAATCAGAGCGGAATAGAGGCAGCCTCAGCCAATACTGCTGGCGCGGGATATTCGAATGCGTTTCCTTCGGTACTGGCCCGAGGTTCGCCTTCTTCTTACACTGAGCTGGTGGCTCCTCCGAGGGGAGTCGTGGAGGCCCGAACTGTAGGTAGTCCTGCGGTGTGGCGGGCGGGCTTACGTGCGGGAATGGAGCTGGTGGTTCGCGGGGCACTGGGACTGGAGAGTGAGGGGACGGGGGTGGGGGGGAGGGGAGAAGCGAGTCAGTGCCGCGCGCAGGGCTGTTAACCAGGAAGCGCGCGCACTGCCCAGCTGGCGCGCGTCTGCCCCTCTGCAGACTGGCAGCTACCTCTGCCCAGGCCCGAGGGTGACGGGGTTCCTGAAGGGGAAGGGGCAATGGAGGCCAAGGCGAAGGGAGCTCTTCTGAAGGAGCCAGGGGCGTCCCCTCTTAGAGGCGAGCAGCCGGAGGGGGCCACGGCCCCGCCCTTAGAGAGCCCTTCTCCCCCTACTGCCCCTCCTCCCTCCTTACCCCTCCTCTTCCCCTCCTTCTCTCCTCCTTCCCCTCCTCCCCTCCCCCCCTCCCCTTTTCTTGCTCTCTTCTGCTCTTTCCCCCTCCTAGGCTACCTACCCTTCATTGACACTGTCAGAACCCAGAGTCAGGCTCAGGCTTGTCAATTTCCTCCAGTGGCTGGAGCCAGGACTTCCCATTCGGGACTGGTCTGTCTCAAGAAGAGCCCGGTTTTACCTATATGGTCGTTTGTGATGTCAATTTGGTTCCATCCCAGATGGATGCGGGGCACAACTGCGGGAGAAGGGGTCTCCGTTGTCCCCCCCACTCCCTTCCTCTCTTTGCCAGCTCGGTGGTTAGAGAGAGCTGGACCTGGAGTCTCGGCCTCAGACATTTACTAGCTGTGTGATTCTGGGCAAGGCTCTGTTAACCTCGGTGTCCACCTTGATCATAGTAACATCTGTCTAGTAGGTGCTTAATAAATAGTTCCTCCCTGGGGCATACATTTAACCATGGTCTTTGTGAGGATAAAGAGCCATCCAAGGGAAGGATGGATATATGCATTAATCTGGGCTTTTCTCAGCCCCAGTGAACAGAGAAGAGGGAATGTCGGAGTCTGTGTGGCATGGTGGAAAAATCGAGGTGCTTGGGTTTGAATCTCACCTCCAGTGCTTGTGTGGACAGGGAAGATCACTTAAACTTCTCTGAGCTTAATTTCCCTAATCTGTAGAATGGAGATGATAAACCTGTAGTATTTATCCCAGAAAGTTGTTAGATATTCAAATAAGAACTCTATTTAAGGTGCTTTACTGACCCTCAAAGTGCTTTGTATATGTCATTATTAAGGCTAGATGGCTCGATTTATAGATCATAGAAAGACAGAAGTGAAAAGAACCTTAGAAATCAATATCGTTCCAATCGCCTCTTTCCATGAATGAAAAACTTGAGCCCCAGAAAGTGGAAATGACTTTTATAGGGTCACTCTTGTTAGAATCAGTCTGATGGAACCCAGATTTCCTGAATCCTTGGTCCAGTATATTTTCTATTGTTCCATTATGCCTCTCATCTTTCTTTTTCCTACCCAGAATTCCCTCCACTCCCTTTTCCTTTGCAAGATGTCAGAGAAGGAGAAGGCCCATTTAGGATCTCACAGCACATCCTTGGTAAGGGGCAATTGTGGGAAGTTCATATGTGACATCTGAGGGAAATATATCCAGAGTAATGTTTTCTAACACCTGGGTTACTCTCAAGGGCCTCTGGGTAATTTTATTTCATTTCATTTTTTAAAATATGTAACGTTTAAAAAGTTTGAGGGATGTAGTTTCTGAGTAGTTAATCATTTTATTAATCATACTAGCAAATAATTAATAAAAGGGATCAGAACTCTTAAATGCTAAAGACCTCTTATGGAACCCATACAACCCTCGGAAAAGCAGGTGTTCCTGAGGGTATATGTTCATTGTTGGTTGCCAAAGAAGACCATGCCATCAGAGAAATGATGACATGACTTGCACTTGACTTTGTTTTGAGTGAGGGAGAGCTGTGCAGGTCACCAGCCTCACTTCTCCTCTAGAGCCATCTGAATCCAGTGACTGGATATTCATCAGGATGACTGGAGATGACCCAGGATGAGGCAATTGAGGTTAAGTGACTTGCCCAAGGTCACACAGCTAGTGAGTGTCAAGTGTCTGAGGTGAGATTTGAACTCAGGTCCTCCTGACTCCTGCACTGGTGCTCTATCCACTGAACCAAATTGACTGGTTAAATGAATAATAAAGGGAATGAATATATAATGAGAGGGGGAACTCTTTTAATGAGAGGTTGGCTTACCAGACTTTTATCTTGGCATTTATTTCCAAACCACCCCCAGCCTTGGGCAGTCTAATCAAAGAATTTTTCCTCACCCAAACCTGAGTAGAACACAATGGGTTTGCCCACCTGAATTGAATCTGAACAAGGTTGAGGAAAAAGTTGATCCAATTTTATCAGCAATGTTTTTCAGATACTGGCTTGGCCTAGTAGAAGGTTTCAGAAGGGGATAAATCCTATGTCTCCCCAATATTAACAATTAGTTATTTAATAATCATTTCTCTCAAGTAAAAATATAACAAATCTGAGGATTAAATCTCTACAAGGCTTATTGCTTTGAAATGCCAGCAAGCTGTGGGAAAAGGAAAACATGACAGCATCTCCTGGTCTGTTAATTGATTGGGTCAGTCACAATCAATCTGTTGGAGACCTTTGGTCTAGTTGAACTTACATACATAGCAGGATGTGAGAAAAGTTGCTTCAGCAAGCTAAATCCAACAAGCATCTTTTTGGGTACTTTCTATGTACAAGGCACTGTACTACGTGTTGGGGATAAAAAGACAAAAATACAAAACTAGTCCCTTCAAGTTGGTTATTTTTTTAATATATTTTATAAATAAAGATAGGTTTAAAGTGGTTTAAGTAGATTAAAGTACAAATAGAAGTATAATGGATTATTAAGGAGACATCCTTGACATTTTGAAGTTTGTGTTTGGAAAGGTTTTCTCACAGTACATCCCTTAGTATTATAGGAATACTGGAATAGATGAACCATTAGTCAAACCTAGGTTATAATTTGTTCTTATGAAGCCTAAACTGGTAAGGCGAGAAAGAGAAATGAGCTAAACATGAGACTCCATGCCATTTAGTGGAGCTACTGGCCCAAATATTGTGAAGAGTCTGCGTGTCCTTCACACACATCCTGAAGACGTATAATGTTTCAAGAGTGAAGACTGGGTGCAAGAGCACTCACCATCTTTGCTGTGTGAGTTAGAATAAGGCACTTGTGATTTTTAATGGGAAGGTGTTTGGGTGGGCCTCCATCGCCACATTACACATAGAAGTCATGGGGGACACCCCATCCCCCACCTCTGGATTTTCAATAGTACCAGAAATATATCTTCTTTATATGTCTTTGATTTTGCTTTAAGTCATTAAGTGCAAAATATATTTGCTCAAAAGATTATGTAGGCCTTTGAGAGCCTACTTTGATGAAGTATATGGAAGTTTTTGATCACCTTGAGACATTTGTAAAATAAACTTTTCTTAGTTCTGCCTTAAAGAATTTGAGTTTGTGGTATCCTTGTTTGTCTATTGGTGCTTGGGGACAGGACATCTTGGTTAGGGCTAAGAGCTTATTGAAATACTTATGAATCAGTGGTACAACTCACAACCTACCTATCCCTACCTTCTCATCTTATGAGAGATTTATCTAGATGTTTCTCGAAAGCAGGGCTTCTTGATCCTTTAGTGTCATAGAATCCTTGTAGCCCCTTCTATTTTTAAATGAATACAATAAAATATGTAGGATTAGAAAGAAAACCAATTATATTGAAATATAACTTTCAGAATATTTTTTAAAAAGTGCAGAGACCCCAGATGAAGAACCCCTCCTCTAAATCCTTCACAGGAGGTCCACCCAAGATCTCTCTATTGGTGGATACCCGTGCTACGTGACTGGTCTGCTTCCTTTTCTAGTTATGTACCTCTTTAATATCTTTTACACTTCCTCTTTTGTATAATTCTTCATTGTTAATGTGTTGTAGCCTATCTGTGTCCACGTTGCACATTTCCATGGCTCACAGTGATACAGTATGAATATTCATAAAGAATATTGATAAAGCTTTTTTTCCCTACAAATAAGTTTGAGGGTCATTAAAAGGTCTATGCAGTTTCCCAATGACAATCCAGTCTGCTTTTCTCCTATTACTACTCAATTCTGTCATCATCTACCTGATGTCATGTTCTTCTTCAAGAATGAAGTATAAACATAACAACAACCCAATTCTGGGGGACAGTCGTCTGTACTCTACCAAGCTATGTATGCTGATAGTCCTCTATAGATCCCCAGAGCATTGCCTCTTGCCTTGTTGGTTCTCCCAAAGAACTACCAGGCCTTTCTATCCACCTTTCAGCCGAACTCTCCTACATGTAATGTCTCCAGCAGTTAGACTGTGAGCAACTTGGGAGCAAGGATTGTCTTCTATTTGTACATCCAGTGCTCAGCACACACACAATAAGTGTTTAATAAATGTTTTTTCATCCGTTCATTAATGGACAATAGGTATTCTTCATTCACTTGATGAATTCACTGTATGAATAGTGAGGCTGAACTCTCAAGGGATCTCATTTGAAGTCTCCTGCAGTATTCCAGATCTTGATGTAATTCGCAAAAATAAGCCTCTGGATGACCTCACCATCTGTAGGAAACATGCCTTCCATTTCAGCTCTACAGTGGGCATCCTCCATGTCAGTGATAAACACCTTTATTGAAAGTTTCTCTGTTTCATGCCTTGTTCAGTTATTAATAATCAAAAGGTAAAACAAAATTCTGTCACATCTTTGAAAGGATCTCGTATGATTTCAAAAAATACTTGGCCCATTGTTGGAAGACAACTTTTTTTGTTTTATTTTGGTTGGGTTCTTTGTTACATTTTGCGTTTTTGAACCACAGTTGTTTATCCTCAAGAAACTAACGATGGAATCGTGTATTTTCTGCATCTTCGACTAATTGTGTATAACTGTGAAGGTGATGTTTGTAGTAGAATCTGCAAAAACTTCCCTATGGTCTCTTCATCAATGATGTCCTTAATACCGGCCCAAATTTCCTAGTCCATCCACTCTACTATGTATGGTTTTCCTAAGTGCTGTTCCTATTTCCACAAATGGCACCTTGAGAACCGTAATGTTAGTTTCTAAAAATAGTGGCTTCATTGTCACTGATGAAAATAATTTGTAATAAAAATCTCCAGTTTTATCCCTAAGTTCTCTAATCCTGACTTAATTGGACCTCTTGTCAAGCTTTCTATGATTTTTCTCCACTGCCTTTTTTCTTTAAATGAGATTATTCTCATGATATTCCACCATTTTCCTCGCAAAGATTTTACAAATCTGGCTACAATGGTTTCTAGCTTCTTTTGATCTTCTGGTAATTTATTTACAATAGTTAAACTTCCTTGTGTTCTTTTGGTATTGATTTAGATTTTTGTTCTAACTGTACACAGTGGAATATTGGCAGCTACTCCTTTCCTGTCTGTTACCATGTGAGCAGTTCGCGTTTGTGATGTTATTTGGTGTCTGCCATGTTTAACACCTGCTCACTCTCTTCTTGAAAACAATACCCATGGTGTGCTCATGGGCTATAAGGGACTATAAACCTTTAGGGGCTCTTGTTTCAGTCTTGAACTATGATTTCCAACATAATTTTTTGCCATCTTCTGTTATGCTAATTTTACATGATATTGCTAAGTTTTATAATACATTTTGAGTATTATAGTACAAATTAAAATATGGAGTTAATTTCTTTACCTTTTCATTTTCAGCAACAAATGATGGCACATATGCTTCAGTTTTTCATGGTCTTTAAAAATGCTTATGAGCACAGCAACATGAAACTAGCAGATGTGCCACAAATTGATGTTTCTTACTGCCGGGACACAGGATAAAACCAACCTCACTAGCTCCTTCATTTGCCTCTCCAAAGACAACTTCTTTTTGTCTTTAAGTAACGTAGGGTGAAAATAGCCCATGACTCATGTTATCTAGATAAATATAAGTGTTAGGAGCAGCAGCTTTGAGTTCTACTTACACAATTGTAGGCTTGAAAGGAGTCTTAAAGGTCATCTGGTTCAGCCCCTTCCCAAAGCAGAAATCATTGAAAAGTGAGTATCCACTCACAACTTTAAAGACTCTTAGTGATAAATAAGGAAGTGCCCTTTAGATTGGGGGTTAGTTGTAGGATCCCTTAAGAAATAGGGAAGGAGAGCACACAGGGACTTTAACAACTGGGATTGCTACCTTTTCTCTGTATTTCCACCTGGTAATAAGGAATGAAGGGACATACCTGCATACACACACACCAGCTTACCCTCATCCCCAAACTCATGCTAATTTACTTTTCCGACAGTATCAGTCCAACCTGAATGCCCTGTCCCTGCGGATACTCCGGAAAGAGTTAGCCACTCCCTCTTCAACCCTCCTCATGAATCGTTCCAGACCTGTTACAGAGCCTTCAAGCGTCCAGCCAGCAGGTACCTTGAAGTTTGGGGGAATACTCTGGAAGTGGAAGGTAATATAAGCTGGGGGAAGATATAGTCCTGTAACGTGAGGGGTTTGAAATTGGACTGAAGATGATCAGGCCAAAAAAAGGGCTATTGACCTTTTATCTTCACAGCTGTACCTGGCAGGATAGGGGTGGAAAACAGCAATACGAAGAGCCTCCCAGTGTAAGTATGCCAGGCCTGAGGATTAGATCCATAAGTATGGATGAATTCATAAGTTTGAAGTGGGGGGTTGGAACGAGGGATACACACAGCTGAGGGAAATAGAGATAAAACCGCAGAAGAATCTAGGGATAGTATATATTGAATAGTGGGATACAGGTGTCTGAGTCTGATGAGAGGGAGGCCTGGTTAAAGGAGGGGAAAAGGGATGAAGATGGACTTGGCAGGTTAAACAACAGCCCTCCCTCTAAACTGGATTTTCCCTTTCTCTCTCAGGCATCAATTCAAAATTGATGACTTTGAAATTGGGCGGCCACTAGGTAAGGGCAAGTTTGGGAACGTGTACCTGGCTCGGGAAAAGAACAGCCAGTTCATTGTGGCGCTGAAGGTTCTCTTCAAGTCTCAGATGGAGAAGGAGGGTGTAGAACACCAGCTTCGAAGAGAGATTGAAATCCAGTCTCATCTTCGGTACGGATGAGTTCTAACTGAAACTGTCTTCCCCTTCCCTGTTGCGGTTACTCTCTCTCCTGGCTTCCTTTTCTGAACCAGTACCCCCATTTCTCCCTTTCCCTTCCCGCCACCCCCACTATTCCTTGAATCCCATTTTATCCACCCATTCCATGTTTTTGTAGATATTAACACCCCCACCCCAATATTTATCCTTTTAAGGAGCTGTCTTTGTTTCTGCTGGGGAGAGGGCCTCTCAGTCCTGCTGTATCCCTTGCTCTTTTCTACAGATTTGTGGACTAGTTTGTTATCAGTTTGTTCCAGTGTTGAGTGCAGTTTTCCCAGCTTGGGGCCTATCACTGGAAAATTTGTCCCATTACTCACATGATCTGTTCCCTATTTTGGGCCCCTTGTTTCCTGGTATCTGGTGTGGTATAGTAAAGAGAAAAGGAGACAGTAGATTCTAGGCTTAGAACTGGAAAGAACCTTGGAGATTATCCATTCCAATTCCCTTCATTTTACAGATGAGGAAACTGAGGCATAGAAAGGAAAAAAAAAACATTTATTAAGCACTTCTTAGATACCAAGCATTGTGCTAAACACTGGAAATGCAAACAAAAAGAAACAGACTCTACCCTCAAGGAGCTTACATTCTAGCAGGAAAAGACAAAGGGAGCTAAAAAATATGATGGAGAGGGGAAAAAAATGGATCCAAGAGTGAAGGCAAGGTGAAAGATCATCTGGGGCCATCACAGGGTTGAAGAGACCATAATGGCTGGTGTGATGGAAATGACTTGCCCAAGACAACACAGGTTGTAGGTGACAGTGTCGGATTTACACCCAAGTCCTGACTCCACATTCAGTGATCACCTCCTCCCCCTTAGGAAGAAATTATTTCATAAGTCTTTAAACACTACATAAATATTAGTTGCTATTATTACCCAATCATTTTGCCTCCTTTTCCTTAGGCATCCCAACATCCTTCGCCTCTACAATTATTTTCATGATCGTAGTCGGGTTTACCTGGTTCTGGAATATGCACCTCGGGGTGAACTCTACAAGGAGCTGCAGAAGAGCCATACATTTGACCAGCAACGCACAGCCACGGTCCGGAAGTGCTGGGGCACAGGGTGTGGCTCTTCTGAGGGGCAATTGAATATAGACATATTGGACTGCTAATGATTAGGATAGGAATATGAGTTAGATTGCTTGTCTGATCTATTCTTTCATCTGCTTCTAGATCATGGAGGAACTGGCAGATGCCTTGATCTACTGCCATGGGAAGAAAGTGATTCACAGAGACATTAAGCCTGAGAATCTACTCATGGGACTTCGAGGAGAGCTCAAGATTGCTGACTTCGGCTGGTCTGTCCATGCCCCCTCCCTTAGGTATGACCAGAGGAAAAGGTACTGGGAACCATACTGGGACAGGGATATATCTGATGATGGGCAGCAGATGTTGACATATGAGGTCTAGAGGATGGTAGTAATTCTTTCTGTACCTTCTCTTGGGAATATGTCTTTAGGTGTGCCTGTTCTATTCTTATCTCATTACTTTTAGCCAAGGACTAGGAGAATGGAGAATTTCTTCATTTCTGGTACTATTGCCCAATCTTCCCCTATTTAGGAGGAAGACAATGTGTGGGACCCTAGACTATCTTCCCCCTGAGATGATTGAAGGACGTACACATGATGAAAAGGTGGATCTTTGGTGCATTGGAGTGCTGTGCTATGAACTATTAGTGGGAAATCCTCCCTTTGAAAGCTCCTCTCACAGTGAGACCTATAGAAGGATCACCAAGGTATGGGTAAAGGTGGGGAAATGGGAGTCACCAGTAGCCCAACTGGTACATAGGGTTGGAGTTGGGAGGGGAATGTGGAAAAGATTCAGTAAGATCCTTATTACAGTTACAGTTCTGGATTGGGAACCTGAGTAGCTTCAGATCTCTAAGCAAAGTCTCTCCTATATAATTTCATTTAATTTCTCCAGGGTTGTGGGTACCTGATGTAGATCTGTTGGCTTGAATAATATCTCATTCTGCCTTCATTTTTCTACTTTAAAAGGTGGACCTAAAATTCCCTCCGTCTATGCCTTCTGGAGCCCAGGACCTGATCTCTAAGCTGCTCAGGCATAACCCCTCAGAACGACTTTCCCTCAGTAAGGTCTTGGAGCACCCCTGGGTGCAGGCCCATTCTCGGAGAGTGCTTCCTCCTTGTCCTTCTCGTCCTGCCCCTTGAACATAGGCCCTTGTAGCAAGATTCCAATGAGGGGTTTCATCAGGGGACCTACTCAGTTGAACAGAATGGCAGAGTTTCTCTAGTTCTCTGGCCAAAAATTATTGTATAGAAAACTTTGACGCATTTCTCTAGTGCCTTGCCAAATTTTGTTAAAGATATTATGTATAGATTTATGTATGTTTTGTATGTTGAAGGGAAATAAAGTGGGAGAGGGTAGGACCCTAACTTCTTTCTCTTTCATCATTATTTCCTCTAACTTCAAAGACTATTTAATAAAGACTTAAATTTTTTTGAATATATGAAGATTGATTATGAACTTGGAGAATAACATCCCACCCCCTCAGTAATTTAGTCTGAATTAAAAGGTCTGACAAGCCAGAATCAGGGAATTGGAATCCATGGCTGATCACTCAGTGCTGCCCTCAAAAAATTCTAGCATCTAGATCAGAAGTAGGGAACCTGTGTGAAGCCTGAATTTAGTCAAAGGGCCACACTTGAGGACCTAGAAGGCCACATATGACTCTGAGGCCCCAGGTTCCCCACCCCTGATCTAGACCTTCTTTGTCAGTTCTATCCCTGAGTTACTGGTACCGTCCATTATCTTTTCCCTTCTCATGCCCAGAATAGAGAGGCAAAGTCATAGACCACATAAAACTGGCAACCTGTATAATCATGTTAATTTCAACTAGATCCCCAATACTATTTGATAATCATTTTATGATTTAATTATCTAACATGTTCCATGGCAGCTCTGCCACCCTACCTTTATTCAAGCCTTTAGGAAGCCCAGCTTTTCACAGACAATTGACCCTCCCTCTTAAACTGAAGAAAGAAGAGCCCTTAGTTCCAATTGTCTCATCCAACCATCTATCCTTTTGATTCATTACCTATTGCCACTACCCTAGTCTAGGTCTACATCACCTCATATTTTGTCACGTTGAGTTTCCATCAACTGCTTCCCTGACTCCAGTCCTCTCTCCCTGAAACCAATCGGTTAACTGAGTTATTGAATGAACTAATTATGCTCAACACTGACCATACGCTCTGGGCAATAGAAAAGTTAGAATCCCCACCCGCAGGTCTAAAAGAGGAATGCCCTTGACATGATTATGATACAAGAGAGTCTATGATGAAGTGGCATATCAAGAGGTGAAACCAAGTCTAAGAGCTGGAATCTTCTTGCTCAGTTCCTGAAAGAATCTTCCAAATAAAAATGCTCAGGAATGTCACAGCTAAAATCCATAGCTTCCAGGTCAAAGTAAAAATACTGCAAGAAACCAGAAAAGTTTTAAGTACCATGGATCACAAGAGATTGGAAGGCTAAGAACATAAAGAAGAGGGCCTGGAATTACCCTATAAGGGGAGAAAGGGATCTTTAATGACAGAGAGGACTTTAAGCATTTCTGATAAACAGAGTTGAGTGCTGTCTTGTCATAACCCCATCTGGGGTTTTCTTGGCAGAGACAATAGAGTGGTTTGCCATTTCCTTCTCCAGCTCATTTTACATCTGAGGCACGAAGGGAAACGGGTAAGTGACTTGCTCAGGGTCACATGGCACTTATGTGAGGCCAGATATGAACTCAAGAAGACTCATCTTCGGGCCCAGCACTCTTATGAACTGCGTCATCTAGCAGGAGTCAAAAGAAACCTAGAAAAGTAAATACATGTGAGCAACTGGAGGGGACTATAATAATGTATTTGCTTTCTAATGGGAGAAGAATTAGTCTCAGAATCCTAATACCTTCTAAGGTCATAGAAGGAATTAGATTAGACAAACAGATCTCCCAGAAGGAGCTTTATTTTGTTTTGATAGTCTTAAGAAAAAAATGGAGAGAGAGGAGAAAAGGAATGAACTAGGAAAAATGAGGGGGTACTACCCCACATGAACCGAAGGTGAGTAAAGAAGGTGTCACGAATATTACTTTCATCAGAATCAGACAACAAAGGACTGAGTTTGTAAACAAAGAATTGGGAGTAGAAACACATTAAATCCAACAGGTAAATAGGTAGGACTAGGAAGTGGGGCTGGAAAGTTGAGGTTAAAGGCTAGAGTAGAATCTGGGAAGGATTAGTAATAAAATAATCTCCAACTTTGGAGCTAAATCATGAAGAGGGGATAAAAGGAAAGAAAGAATGGATAAAAAGCTGTGATTAAGGTCTGGGTAAGAGGAACAGGAGGGTAGAAGTAGATGGATGCAATTATTGTCACTAGTGTAGAGGATAATTCTCTCACTACTTTTAAGAAGGGTAAGGGGAAAAGAGGAAAAAAGTATAAAAGGATAGGCTTAATAGCTAACATTTATATAATACTATCTCCCAGGCATCATGCTATTCTCTTTACACATAATCTCATTTGATGAATGGAGCCAAATATACAATTAATACTCATTACCATGAATATATATATGGCATGAACTCCTCTACAAAAGGGAAGAAAATAATAGAATGTATTACAAAGCAAAATCTAACAATATTTTGTTTATAAGAAACTCATTTGAAACAGATGAAATAAAATCAAAAGCAGAAATTATGATTTTAGACAAAGCAAGAATAAATGTAGACTTGATTAATGTTAACAGGGAAACTACTCAATGCTTAAAGGCGCCAGACAACATGAATCAATATTAATATAACTTTCAATGTAACTCTTTCAAACCTAAATAAATCCAACAAAAAGATAAGAAAAACATTAAGAAAAATTGTGGTAGATCTCTGGCAACTACTGAATAGGAATAGAAAGGGATAGATAGATAGATAGATAGATAGATAGATAGATAGATAGATAGATAGATAGATAGACAGACAGACAGACAGACAGACAGATAGATAGATAGAGTGTGTGTGTAATCATCCACACATGGTACCTTTAAAATCTTCGCAAGCAACTGAAGATAAGTGGAAATATTAAACATCCTTTACTGACCACACTGAAATAAAAATATATTCAGTAAAGGCTTTAGAAAAAAAGGGTTAAAAATTAGAGACTGAAATGTTAATATTAAAGAATTGGTGTTCATCAACTGAAACGTTAATTGAAATAATAATTTCAGTAAGGTAGCAGGACATAAAGTAAGCCCATATAAATCCTCAGCATTCCTATATATTACCAGCAAGATTCTGTAGAAAGAGATAGCTAGAGATACAGTGTTAAAAACAACTCTAGATGGTATAAAATACCTGGAAATACACCTACCAAGACAAACCCAGGATTTTTGTAAACAAAATCAAAAAAACTTTGTACAGAAAATCAGATTTAAATAAAGGGAGAAATAGTCATTGTTCATGGATACGCAGGGCTAATATAATAAAAGTGAAATTTTACCAAAATTAATGTATATATTCAATGCCATGCCAATTAAATTACCAAAAAGTTATTTTATAGAGCTAGAAAAAATAATAGCAAAATTCATTTGGAAGAACAAAAGATAAAGAATATCAAAGGAATTGGTGGGGGAAACTGTAAAGGAAGAATTAGCAGCACCAGACCTTAAACCATATTACAAGGCAGTAATTATCAAAGCTCTCTGGTACTGGCTAAGAACTAGAAAGGTAGGTCAGTGGAACAGAGTAGACATACTATCTGCAGCAACAAACAAATATTGTTACCCAATGTTTAACAAGTGTAAAGATTTAAGTTTTGGAGATAAAAATTCATTATTTCATAGAAATTGTTGGGAAAATTGGAAATCAATCTGGCAGAAATTGGGCATAGACCAATATCTTACACCATTTACCAAGAATAAGGTCAAAATGGATACATGATCTGGACATAAAGGGAGATATTACAAGAAAATTTGAAGAACATGGAACATATTACCCATCAGACTTATGGATAGGTGAACAATTTATGAACAAACAAGAAATAGGAGTATTGTGAGATGACTGGTTTTGATTACCTTAAATTTAAAAGGTTTTGTACAAACAAAACAAATGAAGCCAAGATCAGAAAGAAAACAGAAAACTGGGGGAAAAGTTTCATAGACATTTCCTCAGATAAAGGTTTCCTATCCCAAATATATAAAAAAAATAGTGTCAGATCTAGAGCAATGCAAGTCATTCCTCAATTGATAAATGGTAAAAGAACATGAACAGGCAGTTTTCCAAAGAAGAAATCAAAACAATTTATAGTCATATGAAAAAATGCTCTAAATCACTATTGATGAGAGAAATGCAAATTAAAACAACCTTGAACTATCATATTACACAAATCAGAATGGCTAAAATAATAGAAGAGGGATTTCAGAGGAGCCAAGATGGCGGAGTAGAAAGACGCACATATGCAGGGTCTCCCCCCACAGCCCATAAAACACCTGTAGAGAGGGACTCTCAATAAATTTTGGGGCAGCAGAAGTGGAGAACAACAGAGTGGAGGAGATTTCCAGCCCAGGGTGACCTGAAAGACCCACGGGAAACGTCGGTTTCACTGGACATGCAGCCGAGCCAGGAGCCTAGCCCAGCCTTGGCTGTGCAGCGAGGGGACAAGACTCTGGGAGGAGGACACCTCAGGAGCAGAATCTCCAGTCCCAGCAGCAGGGCCTCAGAACCCCCAACCCACAGGCACCAAAGGTCAGTGACGTGGTTTTATCAGCTGGCCAGGAAGGGAGAAGTGCCTTCCCATAGCTCTAGTAGCAGGCAGCTGCCACAGAGGCTGCATAGCAGCCAGTGCAGACTGCTCCATTGGACTATAAAAACCCCTGAGGACATTGAAAATCTGAGTCTTACCTCAGCCCTGTGTAGACACCCTGAGGCAGCTGGTCTTTGTCTCACACTGAATGGTGGCCCTGCCCCCACAGCTTGACTGAATCCCACCCCCCCAGTGCTAGCTTGGCAGAACTGGAGGTCAAGTGCCTGTGGAGAGGAACCTCTGCTAAGATTCTGGGCACAAAAATCCTTCCCTGCACCCAGACCAGTACATGTTTGATTGTGACACCTTGAAGGATCTGATATCTTACATGTCCTCAGACTATACCCTACTCTTGACAAAGAACCTAAAAGTCAAGTAACTGGTCAGGAAAATGCCCAAAAAAGGGGAAAAAAATAAGACCATAGAAGGTTACTTTCTTGGTGAACAGATATCTTTTCCCATCCTTTCAGATGAGGAAGAACAATGCTTACCATCAGGGAAAGGCATAAAAGTCAAGGCTTCTGTATTCCAAACATCCAAAATAAGTATTCAATGGGCTCGGGCCATGGAAGAGCTCAAAAAGGATTTTGAAAATCAAGTAAGAGCGGTAGAGGAAAAACTGGGAAGAAAAATGAGAGAGATGCAAGAAAGGCATGAAAAGCAGGTCAACACCATGCTAAAGGAGACCCAAAAAAATGATGAAGAAAATTACACCTTGAAAAATAGGTTAACTCAATAGGCAAAAGAGGTTCAAAAAGCCAATGAGGAGAAGAATGCTTTCAAAAGCAGAATTAGCCAAATGGAAAAGGAGGTCCAAAAGCTCACTGAAGAAAATAATTCTTTAAAAATTAGAATGGAACAGATGGAGGCTAATGACTTTATGAGAAACCAAGAAATCACAAAACAAAACCAAAAGAATGAAAAAATGGAAGATAATGTGAAATATCTCATGGGAAAAACAACTGACCTGGAAAATAGATCCAGGAAAGACAATTTAAAAATTATGGGACTACCTGAAAGCCATGATCAAAAAAAAAGCCTAGACATCATCTTTCATGAAATTATCAAGGAAAACTGCCTTGAGATTCTAGAACCAGAGGGCAAAATAAATATTCAAGGAATCCACAGAACACCACCTGAAAGAGATCCAAAAAGAGAAATTCCTAGGAACATTGTGGCCAAATTCCAGAGTTCCCTGGTCAAGGAGAAAATATTGCAAGCAGCTAGAAAGAAACAATTCAAGTATTGTGGAAATACAATCAGGATAACACAAGATCTAGCAGCTTCTACATTAAGGGATCGAAGGGCATGGAATATGATATTCCAGAAGTCAAAGGAACTAGGACTAAAACCAAGAATCACCTACCCAGCAAAACTGAGTATAACACTTCCGGGGAAAAATTGGTCTTTCAATGAAATAGAGGACTTTCAAGCATTCTTGATGAAAAAGCCAGAGCTGAAAAGAAAATTTGACTTTCAAACACAAGAATGAAGAGAAGCATGAAAAGGTGAACAGCAAAGAGAAGTCATAAGGGACTTACTAAAGTTGAACTGTTTACATTCCTACATGGAAAGACAATATTTGTAACTCTTGAAACTTTTCAGTATCTGGGTACTGGGTGGGATTACACACACACACATGCACACACGCACACACACATAGAGACAGAGTGCACAGAGTGAATTGAAGAGGATGGGATCATATCTTAAAAAAAAATGAAATCAAGCAGTGAGAGAGAAATATATTGGGAGGAGAAAGGGAGAAATGGAATGGGGCAAATTATCTCTCATAAAAGAGGCAAGCAAAAGACTTATTAGTGGAGGGATAAAGAGGGGAGGTGAGAGAAAAACATGAAGTTTATTCTCATCACATTTGACTCAAGGAAGGAATAAAATGCACACTCATTTTGGTATGAAAACCTATCTTACAATACAGGAAAGTGGGGGAGAAGGGGATAAGCAGGGTGGGGGGGGTGATGGAAAGGAGGGCATGGGGAGGAGGGAGCAATTTGAGGTTGACACTCATGGGGAGGGACAGGATCAAAAGAGAGAATAGAAGTAATGGGGGACAGGATAGGATGGAGGGAAATATAGTTAGTCCTATACAACATGACTATTATGGAAGTCATTTGCAAAACTACACAGATTTGGCCTATATTGAATTGCTTGCCTTCCAAAGGGAAGGGGTGGGGAGGGAGGGAGGAAGAGACGTTGGAACTCAAAGTTTTAGGAACAACTGTCGAGTACTGTTCTTGCCACTAGGAAATAAGTAATACAGATAAGGGGGTATAGAAAGTTATTTGGCCCTACAGGACAAAAGAGAAGATGGAGACAAGGGCAGAGAGGGATGATAGAAGAGAGAGCAGATTGGTGATAGGGGCAATTAGAATGCTCGGTGTTTTGGGGTGGGGGGAAGGGGACAAAAGGTGAGAAAATTTGGAACCCAAAATTTTGTGAAAATGAATGTTAAAAGTTAAATAAATTTAAAAAAAAAAGAAATTTCCCTTCATTTTATTGGACTCAAGGGTATGATTTTTCACAAAGGGAGAGTTTCTTTTAGGGACTCTGTGACTATGGATAGACTCTCCATGTGAATCCTGAACAAGTCAGATCTTCTCCAGGCAAAAACGATGAATGAATAATTTTGTGCTTTTTGTTTTGTATTTGTTTTGTGTCCTACTTTGAGTTAGAAGGTTGCAGCCTATAGAACTGGAAATATTTGGCAGTATTTAAAACTCAGGTACATTTCTTGGACCGTTCTTTGAAGGGAATTAATTCATCCCTCAAAGAAATCTCTCCAAACAAGAGAAAATTATATTTATTATACTTAACAGAAAATTATATTTATTATATTTTCTAGAAATTTTCATTTTCTAGCCAGGGAGCTTTAAGTGGTTGTACTCTCAGTGCTCTTCTTTCTTACAAGAATTGAGGGCCTAACCTCATTTTTAAAATATAGAGAGAACAGAGTGAGATTTACAAGAATAAAAGCCATTCCCCAATTGATAAATGGTCAAAGGATATGAACAAAAAATTTTCAGAGGAAGAAATTAAAGCTATCTATATTCATATGAAAAAATACTCTAAACACTATTGATTAGAAGATGCAAATCAAAACAGCTCTGAGGTACCACATCACACCTATCAGATTGGCTAACATGACAAAACAGGAAGATGATAAATGTAGGAGAAGATGTGGGAGAGTTGGAACACTAATTCAGTGTTGGTGGAGCTGTGAGCTGATCCAACCATTCTGGAGAGCAATTTGGAACTATGCCCAAAGGGTTATAAAAATGTGCATACCTTTTGAGCCAGCAATATCGTTTCTAGGTCTGTATTCAAAAGAGATCATAAAACTGGGAAAGGACCCAAATGTACAAAAAATATTTATACCACTTTTTTTGTGTGTGTGTTGGCCCAGAACTGGAAACTGAGGGAATACTCATCAATTAAGGAATAGCTGAAAAAATTGTGGCATATGAATGTAATGGAATACTATTTTGCTATAAGAAATAACTAACAGGGGGACTTCAGAAAAGTCTGGAAAGACTTATATGAACTGATGCTGAGTGAAATGAGCAGAACCAGGAGAACATTATACACAGTAACAGCCACAGTATGCGAGGCCTGTCTCTGATAGACTTACCCCTTCCCAGCAATGCAAGGACCTAAAATATTTCCAAAGGACTCAAGGCAAAATGCCATCCACATCCAGAGAAAGAACTGTGGAATTAGAATGCAGGATGTAGCAGAGCATTTTCTCTTGTGTTATGTTTTATTTTGTTTTGTTTTTTCTTGTGGTTTCTCCCATTCATTTTAATTATTCTATGCAACATGATGAATGTGAAAATGTGTTTAATAAGAATGTATGTGTAGGACCCATATAAGATTGTATGTTGTCTTGGGGAGGGAAGGAGGAGGGAGGGGGAAAAAATTTAAGACTTATGAAAGTGATTGTTGAAAACCGAAAACAAATTAAGTTAAAAAAAAAAAGAAATGATGAACAGGTGGACTTTAGAAAACTGATGCTGAGTGAAGTGAGAACCAGGAAAACATTGTTTGTAGAAACAGCCACAGAGTGCAATGACTGATTCTGATAGTTTTAGCTCAGCAAGGCAAGGACCTAAAAGTTTTCCAAAGGACCAATGATGGAAAATGCCATCCACATTCAGAGAAGGAACTATGGAATTGGATTACAGAGTGAAGCAGACTCTTTTCTTTTTTGTTTTGTTTTCTTTCTCATGGTTCCTCCCATTCATTATAATTCTTCTATGCAACATGACTAATGTGAAAATGTGTTTAATAAGAATTTATGTGTAGAGCCCATATCGATGAAGAGGGAAAGGGAAGGAAGTAGGAGAAAATTTAAAATTTATGGAAGTAAATGTTGAAAATTGAAAACAAATAAATTATTTTTTAAAAAGTAAGTTATTAAGGGAAAAAAAGAATTGAGGGCCTAGTACAAGAAATCTCAGCTCAGGTTGTCCGGGCTCCCTTACGATGTCTCAGGGGCTCTGACCCAGGCAGTCTGGCTGACAAGGTCTACAACTCAAGATCCATTCAAATGCTTTCACTGCTGGGAAGGAAGTGTAAGGGCCGTATTGCTAAAAAATCGTAGAAAATATGGAGTCCCCAGAATAAGAAAAGAAACAGCAGTAGTAGGTTCCTTAAGAAGCAGTAATGAATGAAGGAGAAGAGGGAAAGGTTGAGGATCTCAAAGACAGATTTTTTTTTCAGACCCCCAAGATCCTAGCTTGCATTTCTCTCCAGGTGCTCCCTTCACTCTCCTTTTCCTATCAATTTTAGTTCAATAGCTATCCTTTCTATTGATAAGAAACTTAATAAATATTAATTGACTAAATGAAACTGAGTATGGGAAGAAATTTTGTTCTAACTCAGAGAAGCAGCAGCTGGAGCATAAGGTTTTTTTTTTTTGCTGCTTTCCAGACTAAAACTTTAATTGAAAATGATCTTGACTACTGAGTTTGTAAATCCAGGTTTAATTGAACTCCAAAAATAAAGTCTATAGATTATGTTCAGTTCGAATCTTGGGAACTCTCTGACTTCTTGGCCACCAAACAGAATTTTAAATGTTAACCCTTTCATGGATCATGAAGAAGAAAAGCTTATTTAAGGAAGTGCCTTGGAGATGTGAAATTTTTTGATTTTGTTTCCCTAGAACCTGAGGTCATAAGCCCAGTTATCCATATAACCCCATATTGGTTGGGGACTGACTTAAGGTTGGGAACACATTTGCTAGATACTGAAGTATCTAAATTTTAAATGTTATGGGGGGAGGTGGTTCAGGGTAGCCTCAGTATCTTCCTAAATGATTCCATGAGTCCCCCTTTTTGGAGAATACTCCATTCTCCTTTTACCTAAATCCCCCCCCCCCCCCCTGTGAACTATTAGGGACAAGATCTCCTATGCAAACCTAGGGCTATCCCAAAAACTGCCCACAGCAAGAGCAAGTTTTTGTCCTTTAAGGAACACTTTGATTAAATTTCTCTATAGTGGCTTTAAATACCATCAATTAACAATGTTAGCAATCTATGATAAAGATGTAAGTTACTGTAATCAAAAGGGATTACGTAGGCTATGCAGTACTTTTACTTTAGGTTTGGATCTTAAGAAACAATGACACACACTAAAACAAGCTTAATAGGCAATTACATTTTATTCCTACAAATAGTGCAAGTTAGCAAGTTCATACATATAAACAATAGAAAATATTTAAGAGAGAATAGAAAAAGAAAAAGTATACATCACCAGCCAAGTCTGAGCTCCAATAATTTGGCACAACTGGGGAGGCTAAAAGAGGGGAGCAGTTGACAAAGGTCCTGACTGGGAAGGCAGAAGCGGGAGTTCCCACTTCTGCAGCAAAAGCCCTCCAAAGATCCATCTCTCACTCCCTTTATACATGTAACTTCAGGGAAAAGAGGACTGTTAGAACAGAGAAGGAACTCTGGTCAAAAGTTCCAGCTGTTGACTTTGAGGTATGTGCCCAAGGACTGGCCAGGTCCTTGAATACAGACACCTCCTCCCTTAAGGAGTTTTATGACTCTTAAGATAAGGGTCTCTTTGCCCTGGCTACATGCTTCATTAATTCTGTTGCTTTCCCTGGCACTCCCAGTTAAGCATGTCAACTGTAAATTACATTCCTTATGTTAGGTCATGTGGGGAGAATGGGGCTAGGGAGAATGCAAGGGGCTGGGGAGAATCTTCCTCAGTTTCCTCACAGCTACTATTGTGAGAACTATTTGTGTAAGAATCGAAAAATGCAACTCTTGACTTGGAAATCACAGAATATTAAACAGTAAAGAAAAGGGGTTAAGCACATTTTTACCTGGAAAAAAGTGCTTATAAATTGTAGTATAGCAGACCTTAATTGTTAATTGAGCAAGTTGTTAACCAGGGCTGAAGGAACTCAGACTCTTTCCTCCTGTGTTTCAACAGGAGTATAAGTCACTACAAGTCTCCAGAAGTTTTTGTGATTACTAAGGATATTTTAATGGATTTTTTAGAGACTTGTCTCAGACTTCTTCATATATCGGGAATAGGAAAGGGTAGTACATTTACATTATGTTTACAGAAATAGGAAAAGAAACAATGCTAACAAACTTTTATACTACAATGTTCTCAATGAAAGGATTAAAATATATATAAAATAGAGGAAAGGGTGAGGTTCACATGAATTTCACTTTCATATGAACAGGAAAAAGAAAGATCGAAAATACACAAAGAGTTAAGTATAGAAACACATTTAATTCAACAGGAATTGCAAAAAGGAAAAGGATAATTGGTGATTAGTGGTGGTGATGCCGGTGGCAGAAAGGTGAGTTTCTTCCTCCACATTCTGCAAGGAGTGTTCATGCTCCATAATGAGGGCTGCCCTTCAGATCTCTGAGACTATGGACCACTGCATTCTTCACTCCATGTCACAGGTGGGGCACCCACCTCTTAAACTTCCTTACTCATAGATCTGGTCTTGTCACCTTGGTCAATTCTTTTTGCCTACAAAGCCATCCACCTCTTTCCACGCTATTTTGTTACTCTCCAGTGAAAATGGACGGTTCTTTG